>NC_064621.1:191347020-193847020 GCF_023898315.1 Schistocerca nitens
ACGAATGTTTAAGCATAAATGAGCGGAATGCAGAGAAAGTAAGCAGACAAATGTGTTGACAATAGCGTGGCACGAGAGCTCTGCTTAGCGGTGTTTGCACCGGAAATGCCGATTCCGGCCACCGTACTCTCTAATTCGAGTAGATTTTTGAAATTTTTTACGACGGGTTTCAACGTCAGCATGACAGTAATTTTCTTCTCAAGGGCTGTCGTATCCAGTTATAAAAAGCACTTGGGTCAAGTTAAAAAACGTACTTGCGTCAATATCTCCGTTGCTACCACGGCTAAAAGCATTAACCGAACAAAAAAATACGTGCCAGTTGACGCTGTACCACTTTCCGAAAACCGCGTTTCGATATGTGTAACCGTTCACGAAATAAAGTGAGTGTTACGTCTTACGTGACTCACCTTATATGTTCACTACTCGTATATGCAATTTTAACTAAACATTGTATACACAACAATGCGCTTTTGTTTTCTTCCTCGCATCAGCTTTAATGAAAAGTAGGGAGGTTCTATTAATAGCTTATCGACTTATGATTAGAATATTACTGCGGAATCTCAACCGTCTGAAAACTTTTTAACCCTACCCATTCGTAGATTTAAAAGAAAAAAAAAAGCTAAATACATTCATTAAAGCTACTAGACTCATAGATCCAGCAGGTGGAGAAGTTTTTTGCACACCCACTTACCAATGATACAAAGTGATTTACCCACTGTTCTAAGCGACTTCAGTTCCGAATCAAAGTTTTATTTGCAAAACAATAAACAAGGCTCAAGGTCAAAGAGAGGAGGAAGAGGAGATGGATAGTGAGAGGGGGGACTGGACCCAGAGAGGGGCCGGCCGCTGGTGGCCGAGCGGTTCTGGCGCTACAGTCTGGAACCGCGCGACCGCTACGGTCGCAGGTTCGAATCCTGCCTTGGCCATGGATGTGTGTGTTGCCCTTAGGTTAGTTAGGTTTAAGTAGTTCTAAGTTCTAGGGGACTTATGACCTCAGCAGTTGAGTCCCATAGTGCTCAGAGCCATTTGAACCATTTGAACCCAGAGAGGGGTAGGAAGAGACGGACAGAGAGAGAAGGAAAGGAGGAGCAGAGAGAGAGAGATGGTGGGAGGGAAGAGGCGATGGACAGAGAGAGGGGGAGGAGGGGGTGGACAGAGAGAGATGAGAGAAGGAGGAAATAGACAAAGAGATGGGGGAGGAGGAAATGGACAGAAAGAGGGCGGGGCTGGATATTAGGACTTATATCCAACTCCAATACATACTTTCCGAAACACTGTCGAGTTCGCTTTCTGTAAACATTTTCCAGGCCTCCTTTATTTTGTCCATCCTCTATATCATATTTGGCGCGTCATTCCGTGACCTACTTTCTTCAGCATCACGTGCACAAGTCCGACTGTAATCAGTTACCCTTCCTCCACTATTTTCAAAGTTCATCTTCTAACATCTTTTCGAGACTCTATCGCTTCCGTTCGACTGATCTTCCAAGTCTTTAGCCATCTCTGATCAAATTATGTCATGCACTTGCAGATACTATAAATCCTTTTCTTGTTTGTTTATACAACAACGAATAACTACACTACTAGCCATTAAAATAGCTACACCAAGAAGAAATGCAGATGATAAACGGGTATTCATTGGACAAATATATTATACTGGAACTGATATGTGATTACATTTTCACGCAATTTGGGTGCACAGGTCCTGAGAAATCAGTGCCTAGAACAATCACCTCTGGCCGTAATAACGGTCTTGATCCGCCTGGGCATTGAGTCAAACAGAGCTTGGATGGCGTGTACAGGTACAGCTGCTCATGCAGCTTCAACACGATACCACAGTTCATCAAGAGTAGTGACTGGCGTATTGTGATGAGTCAGTTGCTCGGCCACCATTGACCTGACGTTTTCAGTTGGTGAGAGATCTGCAGAATGTGCTGGCCAGGGCAGCAGTCGAACATTTTCTGTATCCAGAAAGGCCAGTGCAGACCTGCAACATGCGTTCGTGCATTATCCTGCTG
Source organism: Schistocerca nitens (assembly GCF_023898315.1). NCBI lineage: Eukaryota > Metazoa > Arthropoda > Insecta > Orthoptera > Acrididae > Schistocerca > Schistocerca nitens. Next base: position 191,349,036 of record NC_064621.1, read on the forward strand.
AAATGTAGGGTTTCGCAGGGATCGAATGAAGGCTAGAGCCACGGGTCGTAACACATCTGACATGTAACGTCCACTGTTCAAAGTGCCGTCACTGTGAACAAGAGGTGACCGAGACGTGTAACCAATGGCACCGTATACCATCACGCCGGGTGATAGCCAGTATGGCGATGACGAATACACGCTTCCAATGCGCATTCACCACGACGTCGCCAAACACGGATGCGACCAACATGATGCTGTAAACACAACCTGGATTCATCCGAAAAAATGACGTTTTGCCACTCGTGCACCAGAGGTTCGTCGTTGAGTACACCATCGCAGGCACTCCTGTCTGTGATGCAGCGTCAAGGGTAACCACAGCTATGGTCCCCGAGCTGGTAGTCCATGCTGCTGCAAACGTCGTCGAACTGTTCGTGCAGATGGTTGTTGTCTTGCAAACGTCCCATCTGTTGACTCAGGGATTGAGACGTGGCTGCACCATCCGTTACGGCCATGCGGATAAGATGCCTGTCATCTCGACTGCTAGTGACACGAGGCCGTTGGGATCCAGCACGGCATTCCGTATTACCCTCCTGAGCCCACCGATTCCATATTCTGCTGACAGTCATTTGATATCGACCAACGCTAGCAGCAATGTCGCGTTACGATAAACCGCAATCGCGATAGGCTACAATCCGAGTTTTATCAAAGTCGGAAACGTGATGGTACGCATTTCTCCTCCTTACACGAAGCATCACAACAACGTTTCACCAAGCAACGCTGGTCAACTGCTGTTTGTGTATGAGAAATCGGTTGGAAATTTTCCTCATGTCACACGTTATAGGTGTCGCCACGGCGCCAGCCTTGTGTGAATGCAATGCTCTGAAAAATCATTTGCATATCACAGCGTCTTCTTCCTATCTGTTAAATTTCGCGTCTGTAGCACGTAATCTTCGAGGTTTAGCAATTTTTATGGCCAGCAGTGTATATCACTGTTGACCTACTTATCTGGCATCATGACATTGAGTCCTGTCAATATGTTCAAGACAAGAGTCACCATTCTATTTCTTTTGTTGTGGAACACCTAGAGGGATACAGCAGTAGCAATTCGTATTTTTCGCAGTTTGTTTAAATAACCTGAAACGAAAGCTGGGACGGACACTTGAACATTGAGCCAAATTTCCTTCCTATTCTCATCTGAAGTTCACGCCTTCTCTGATGACCTTCTCGTCAGCGGAAAGTGATAATGTCTCCCTCTTCCTTTCCTTCATCGAGTTACGTAGATATTCATATAATTCACATACAAAAAGAAGGAAATATGTCTCAAGTAAGTAATGATCAACTACGAACGTTACTGATCTAAATATTAATGTAATATGTAGCTTATAAGGGAAGGGTGTGACAACGTGACTCACGCCAAACAACTGGTCTCATTACGTGCCGTTGTGCTGTGGTGCAATTGAAACCAGCGTGTATCGGTTCATTCTCAAGACAAAAAATGGCTCTGAGCACTATGGGACTTAACTTCTGAGGTCATCAGTCCCCTAGAACTTAGAACTACTTATACCTAACTAATCTAAGGACATCACACACATACATGCTCGAGGCAGGATTCGAACCTGCGACCGTAGCGGTCGCGCTTTTCCATACTGCAGCGCCTAGAACCACTCGGCCACCTCGGCCGGCCATGCTCAAGACAGCTCAGTGCAATTGTATCACCTCATGATGCATATTCACATTTTTTTTTTTTTTACTTTCATCGGTATCCGCCAAGATTCTTATTCCTGAATAGTGGTAATAAGGAATTCCCTGCTAATTAATAATAGTAAACTTTCAAAAAACGTAATGCTGAAAGTCTGATACTGCTATTACGATACAAAGCACGTTCTTGCTATAAAATATTCTCAGATCTCGACCTAAAAGAAATAACGTTATTACACCTTTGTGATAGGGCTCGTTTCAGTGACAAGGAAGCGAAGCATGTGCTACTACTCCTTTTTTTTCGTAACTTAATCGCATCACAATTCTTATAGCAACTTTACTGTACTTACATTCAGTGATTTCATGTAGTGATCTCACTTTTACCAACTCTAAATCCTCTTCACAGTTACATTTTCCCATTTGTAAGCTTGCTCCCCATCTGATATTCGAATTTTATGTCATATGAAAAATGAAAATCCATATCTGCTAACAAATAAGTATTTGAAACCAACATTGAGTTATGGATGAAGTTCCTGATCTTACTGTGAACTCTCCATAGGTCAGCCGTTCGTCATTTTTTTAAAGTTAATAATCATTACCTATACTGACACAAAAGCGAGGAACGGATAGGATTCAGACAACATGTGAACCCCTGCTTCATGCATTTTATGGTGCCCTCTTCAATATCTCCATTTACCAAAATATGTCTTCACTCTTTTAACAAGATATTTAAATGTTATTAGGTTTTGGATCTTCGACATGGGTTTGCTGTAAAAACGCTTAATACCACAGCCATACGTTATAAAGCTGCTACGTTAATCCATCATTGATGTCTGCACTCTCAGAATAATACTTTTTATCAGGTGGTCGTAGTATAAAGACAGTTACTAAGAGGTTCGAACACGGATGAAATAATCTGAGAGCTGTGTCTGTCACAACAATGACTTACAAAGAAAGAAATGGCAGGAAAGGGATTCAATCTGAAGCCGTAATATTCGTATACTTCCTCAATAAAAAGTCGGGCCCGAAGCGTAAGTCAAATTCATCAATAGAATTCCTGTGTATGTTGACTGTTCACTCAGGACGTTTTTTTGCCCCAGTATTACTACGAGTAACTTTTCCGCAATGGCCACCGAATAGTTTGATGAAAACGTGTAGACCAATGCGTCTCCAACACACATCACGGACGTAAATCTTTCCGCAAAACGTGATGATGGTGGATCGCTTGTTTTATAGGACTCACACTTTCTCGCATACTCCTCGCTGTTCTTCTCTGTTATGGAAAACTTTTCCCTTCATCTGTTTGCTATTCATAGCCTCCCGAATTGCTTGCCCCCTTGTTCTGCTTGGTTCTTCCTCCTGCTCGGTATTCAAAGTGGATTGCCATTCCATATTATAAACGACCACTCTCTTTCGCCAATTCTTCTGACATTCGCACCAGACATATTTTTCTCGTCCTTGTTACGACGCGTCAGCGGCTCGAATAGTGCCTACTGTGAAGGTAATGGCGTGTAAATACGAGCAACAAATATTACCTATTTTCATATAAATACTCTACTTTGCTTACTGTTTATCGTTCTCATTCGTATCCAAAAATTCTTCTATCGAAACCTGTGAATTATTCGTTACACCTCGTTCAACCGCTGAATGCAAAGTAATTGTCCTCAGCATTGTTTTTTCGTTACTCGTAATTTCTCGTTCAACCGATTAATGCAAAGGAACTGTATCCAGAATTAATGTTTCAGTACACAGTCCTCTATAACTGCACCTGAAACTTGAAGGCGACCTTACTGTAATACATGATATACTACAGACTTACTTGTCATGTTTTCAACAACAGATTTTTTTGGTTGTATCACGACGTGTAACAGCTGTCAATAATTTCAGTTATAGTCAATAAGATAATTTTCTGTGTACGCCTTAGAGAGTGACAATATATGCTACGCCAGGCTGCGCGAAGTTGAATGCTGTGCTCTACATGCAAAGAATCTTAATTCTTAATTTACTAGCTGTGTGCATACACCTGTACATAATTATATTTACATTCATACTTAGTGGTCCGTTTGCTCCAAGCACGGATTGGTATTAAGGTAGTTTTATTATTTTCTCTTTTTTCGTGTTAGCCACAATCTTATTTCAGTAGGGCAAGTCACATTTTTCAACAACGTGGAGATGTAAACGTAAGTATGTTTATTCATCATGCGATGAAACCGGAAGAACTACTACTATAGGAGAAGGGTTAAAGATCAGAAATAAGAAAATAAGTTGATTTTTCTCGTAATTAAAAAAAATCAGTTGTGGGTGACGGAATACATCTTTGCAAACACCTGGAAATATATGAAAAGGATCGTACATTTGAGATACAACATTAATGAATTACTGTACAGAAACTAGTTCTCCAGTACAGGTCTGGGCCGTGTTGATAATATATCACCCAGAAATTTCTAGCTGCTTCGGAACATACCTGAAGACTTCATTAACAGTGGCGGACCCGAGGGCTCTTTCGTCAGAGCTGTTTCTGTTTTCACAACCTTACGGGAGAATAATTTATTGTGTCAGTTATTTCTCTGCATCGCCAGTTTCTGGAAAATTACGATAACAGCTATTTTAGTAATTTTGTAAATCGTAAATCTTGAACTTCTTGATTCCCTTTTCCGGGGGTTTAATTAATGCATCATGCAGGAAGAACTAGGATCAGAATGGCATCTCGCATCTTACAATACAAGCAATAATTTGATGGGTTTTCGTTGGAAATATGAGTGAACAACAGGTTCGATTAATTGAACAGTTCTCTTAATCTGAGTAGTATCCTTCTCTTATCATATCTTCAAGATGGGAACTCCACGCGTTTCACTGTTGGTGACAACACAGAAAGTGCGACGAAGTAACACTAAAGGGCCCTACATGCGCACCAAGCGACCGACTGACATACTGGACAAGTAAAGGCGTTTTGGCAAGCCGACATATCGACTTTTTTCTCGTCCGGCTGTCGGTTGAATGTGACCACTCGACATCTGAGCGCCCCCCACCCTTCAACCCCAACAAAAAAAAAAAGCCGATAAATTATGTCGAGTGTAGCGCTGCAGTGACAACAGACCACCAAAAGTTCCTCTTTTGTCACTGCGCGCGGTATCTAATGCCGTTCCAATATACATGACACAGTGAGATGCAAATAAACCTTTAATAACAGTTTCTGAAGAAATTAAACGTCTATGTTTGTGGGACAAGTCGTGTGAAGAGTATACCAATAGGGATGCAAGAAATGAAGTACAGGTTTCATTTTTTTAGGAATCCATTATGGTTTCATGTAGAACACAGAGAGAGAAAAACAAATACGTTTTACGAATAGAAGTCCGTCGACCTTCTTTATTTCAGTTTTCAGATTTCATTTCTGATGCTTAACGGAAATATAATCTAAAAACCGAAATGCAGATACATTGGACGTTAGTTGTCATTTCAGATACGTATCGGATGGCAAAGAATACACCCTGTATCCAAGCCTTCCGCTATGAAGAGCGAAGTGTAGGACTTCTTTTACTGTTCTAACAGTTGCTAAATACTTGATTTCTTACGTATCTGTTGTCATTCTTAGATGACGTACGCAAACCTCCATCAGCGGACATTCTTCTTCTAATTTCAAACGAATTTGTCAAACTTACAGGAGATATCTTTTATTCTACATACATAAATATATTAATAACGTTTACATGAAAACCTGTAATTTCATGCATTTTGCTGTACCACGACGAATTTCCTCAGTCAACTATAAATCACATTGCAGGTTTCAAATGGTAGGACTTCACTGAGTTACAGGTCTTCGTAACTTCTACTAGTTGACAGAAACCGTAATGTAGCTAACAGCTGCTCCCCGCAGTTTACAGCCTCTCTAAAGACTGTAATCTATTTCGTTAAGATTGATTTGATGAGGGTCAGCAGCTCCGAAAAGCTCTTAGATAATTAAGAAAATCATCGGCTTCCATCTGCTTACGCAACAGAGCGTCTTTGAATTTCGTCATTTGCATTATCCACGGCTTTCTTTCGGCTTCTTTTGGCCTTACTATCTCTTAAACAGCTAAGGAAATCCCAGTACCTCATGAACCCAGTGTAAAAACTTCGCTACCGACGACAGGAACAGGACGGCACGGTAGTGGCTGAGTGCAATCGGTCGGGCTGCCATGGAACTGGTTGGACGGTAGGGTCAGCAGATAAATTAGTGCGTATGTCGCGCCTTAATTATATGCCGAGCGCTCTGGTTTCAGTTGTCAATAACAGTCTCCAGAGATATACGCTGCTTTCACAGTTCTTAGCAAATAGCTAATGATACAATACCTGTCACATAAACAAAAACTCTAATTAGCCAGTATATAACGTGTATGATCACGTCTCTACCAAGGGAACTGAAATAATATTACCGAATATGCTGTATAATAGATAGTAATCGCCTAAGTAACATTCTAGATGCGCTGCAAATTTGCGTGTACTGTGTCGGAGGATAAACTAATGAAATATCGGAAATATTGAAGTGGAAACAAAGAGAAAACAACTAACGTTACGCTATTGACCAATTAATGTTATTAAAACCACTGATAGATAATTTTTGAATCGCTGTTATATTTATCACAGCTTATGAATCTGGTGAGACGCCTGCAGATAAAGGAGCCAAGGATATTTACTTTTTTTCTCATCGTTGGTCGTCCTTCTCCGGTGCTGCTTCCTACAGCCAGAAAGGTACATTGTTGTTGCACGACCTCATGACAGTTAGTAACATCTTTGCATAATACAAAGTTCCGTTTATGCCAAAGCCTTACTGAAAATATCTAGACCGCTCACCGGCGCTAGTGTAGCGTCCCCATATTGAAGCAGCCATTTGCAGTGCAATGCTATATTTGAATTTAATGAATGATGTCAATATGATAATAGATGGAAATAACATTTATAAGGGCGCTGCACCTCTTTTAGAAACAGGTTCGAGTCCTCCCTCGGACATTGCTGTGTGTCTTGTATTTGGCGTAAGTTAGTTTAAGCAGTGTGTAAGTCTGGAGACCGATGACTTCAGTTGTTTGGTCCCTGGGGAACTCACACACATTTTACGGCCGTATTTTTGACTCCTGCTCGTAAAAAACGAACCCTACGTTTTTGAACAGGTCACTATAGCTTCACACCTTTCGATGTAGCCCTAATGCAGAAAACTAGGAAACTATATTCATTTAAGACACTCTCGATTACTCAGTAAGACTCCGTTCATTTTGTTGCTTGGTTTCTTTTAGTTATCTCTCATACACCACAGATCACTACGCAAGTATTTATATTTGTCCTGCAAATGTCATCTTCAGTTCTGGAACAACTGCTTCACTTCTCCGCTACGGTGTGGTAGGGGTTTGGTTTACACCGAAGCGAACGAAAGCAAACGTGCAACAGCGAACGAAAGTTATCTGTGTTGTAAACGCTAAGCACTTGAGGTAACGACATTGGTCGTGAACGGTTTGCACTGGCTAGTGTTTGCCATTGTTGAGCTGGTGGGCGGTGTTTTAGCGAACCATCAAAAGGTGTTCACGTCCCCTTCGCTTTAACGCTAACAGTACAGAAATCTTTTCGTCTGCTATCTTGTCCGTTTTTGTTATTGTTGGCATGAGTTGTGTGAGCGATGGAATATTTCGAAGAGACTCTTAACGTTCCTCGTAGAAGAATGCAGGTATTGTAAACGCTTGTGTATTCCGAGATATCCGCAGTACAAATGGCGAAAGAAAAGAAATATGACAAGTAGGAAATTGCCGAAACCCTCTTTAAGTTCCTACTGGGACATGAGAAAAGCGATGAATTCCTTGTACTTGCATCAAGCTGGAACGGAGTGAATAATCATATTTTTTTTTAATTCTTGGTTAAAAATAATAGCACAGGAGTTTCCTTGAAATGAAGCAACTGCTTATAGGTACCTATTGTGCTGATTGTAATTAAAAATATGATAAAGACCTGCTTGTTATCTTCGCTTAGTTCATAGAATCTGTAATTACATGGCTGATGTACCACTGTTTTATTGAGATCTTTAATTATAAATAAAAAGGGTTTACACGCTGTCACACTACCTGCCGTTTAGTAAACTGTATAGTAGGTTTCATCAAGCAGCCTATATGACAGATCGTATGTATACTTCACAGTTCATTAATTACATTTTATTGGCATCTCCCTCGTACGTCCTGTAATGACATCTTTCACGCGCTTCGCATATGCCATTGTAGACATCAGAAAGTGTCAGGCATGCAGCAGCTACTGAAATGTGAAACAATCACTAACGACTCCAATTGCTAATAACGAGATCGTAAATTCCAGCTTCACTTCAGGCTATATTGGTTGTCGGTAATTAGAGTTCTGCTTTTAAATTTCCTCCCCAGTTGTAATGAGAAGCCAGCGGAAAGCGGGCGCCGACATAAATGCAAAGTTCTGAACTAATGCTAAAAATAGTTGAGCTGCAAATCAGTGTTAAGTGCAGTACTTCCAGCATCTCACATTTACGTACGAAGTGAGACTCCTAAATTCTTCCTTTCCTGTGCCATTTTGCTTGCTTCGACTAAAACAGTGTGGTCGCCATGCGAAATAATGCTCGCTGAATACCAAGGATTTGCATGGTGGCTTTGACTTTATAGTGTTCTATGCTGTGTGACGATTACTAGCGCCAAAAGAACAATGATGCCACATTCATCTGCTATCGTCGTTATTTCGTTATCCCTTCCGTTCCCTCTTGTGCAAACGCTTGTACGCAAGAGAATGGTACTGATTGCACATTCTCTTGTGTTCGGTTCAATTCTCTGCGGTGTAACTGTTACAGTTTAGACTTTACACTGGAATGATTGTAACAGTAGAATTCAGTGCCATTATGGAACAAATCTGACTGACAGACATCACATGCCAAACAGAATGTTTATTAACTGAAATGTATTTATTTATGCATCTTCTCCAACGGACAGAAGAAAGTAGAATCTGGATGATAGTTTTACTAGTGAGATTAGTTTATAAGTTAAGGAAAACAATAAATTTGAAGAAAAAGTTAATTTCTCATCCGAGTAAAGAAGCAGACAGTTGATTATAATTTTGTCCGTAATATCACATTAACTCTTTAGCTGATCCTCTGAAGATAGAATTGGGGGGGGGGTAGCTGTTTTCAGCACGTTGACAAAAAATGGCAGATAGACCGGGTTAGACAGGAATTATTGCTACAGAATTGTTGTTGATTACATGCTACCGCTATTGTGTGAAAGACGGTAAAACAGCTGGTAGTTAAGAATAGATTTATCTTGTGATATTTCTTGCTTTAGAAGGCATCATATCCAGCTCCAAGATGCTTTCCGCAGAGTAGTAGAGGTTGCCTCATTATGCATACTCGAATGACGTTATCAGAGGTGTGAGCTATCCGTAGCAAATTTTGAAACGTGTGGTAAAGTCTTATGGGACCACACTGCTGATGTCATTGGTCCGTAAGCCTACACACTACTTAATCTAACTTAAACTAAGGACAACACACACACGCCCGTGCCCGAGGGAGATTTCGAACCTCCGACGGGGGGAGCCGCACGGACCGTGACAAGGCGCCCCAGACCACGTGGCTACCCCGCGAGGCTATCCGTAGCAGATGCCACCTTTCTCGTGAGAAAGACTAGCAGAACTGTAGTCTGTTACTGTGACTGGTTGATACGTTCGGATATTGCGGAGGAAAATGCTAACTTTTTTCATTAATGATTTAATTACTTGCAATAAACTTACACTACTGGCCATTAGAATTGCTACACCAACAAAAAATGCAGAAGATAAACGGGTATTCATTGGACAAATGTATTATACTAGAACTGATATGTGATTACAATTTCACGCAATTTGGATGCATAGATCCTGAGGAATCAGTACCCAGAACAACCACCTCTGGCCGTAATAACGGTCTTGGTACGCCTGGGCATTGAGTCAGACAGAGCTTGGATGACGTGTACAGGTTCAGCTTTCCATGCAGCTTCAACACGATACCACAGTTCATCAAGAGTAGTGACTGGCGTATTGTGACGAGCCAGTTGCTCGGCCGCCATTGACCAGAAGAATGTACTGGCCAGGGCAGCAGTTGAACATTTTCTGTATCCAGAAACGCCCGCACAGAACCTACAACATGCGGTCGTGCATTATCCTACTGAGATGTAGGGTTTCGCAGGGATCGAATGAAGGATAGAGCCACGGGTCGTAACACATCTGAAATGTAACGTCCACTGTTCAAAGTGCCGTCACTGTGAACAAGAGGTGACCGAGACGTGTAACCAATTCACCCCTTTTCATCACGCCGGGTGATACGCCAGTATGGCGATGACAAAAACACGCTTCCAATGTGCGTTCACCGCGATGTCGCCAAACACGGATAAGACCATCATGATGCAGTAAACACAACCTGGATTCACCTGAAAAAATGGCGTTTTGCCGTTCGTGTACCCTGGTTCGTCGTTGAGTACACCATCGCACGCGCTCCTGTCTGTGATGCAGCGTCGAGGGTAACCGAAACCATGATCTCCGAGCTGATAGTCCATGGTGCTTAAAACGTCGTCGAACAGTTCGTGCAGATGGTTGCTGTCTTGCAAACGTTCCCATCTGCTGACTCAGGGATCGAGACGTGGCTGCACGAGCCGTTACAGCCATGCGGATAAGATGCCTGTCATCTCGACTGCTAGTGATACGAGGCCGTTGGGATCCAGCGTGGGGTTCCGTATTACCCTCCTGCACCCACTGACTCCAAATTCTGCTAACAGTCATTGGATCTCGACCAACGCGAGCAGCAATATCGCGATACGATAAACTGCAATCGCGATAGGCTACAATCCGACCTTTATCAAAGTCGGAAACGTGATGGTACACATTTCTCCTCCTTACACGAGGCATCACAACAACGTTTCATCAGGCAACGCCGGTCAACTGCTGTTTGTGTATGAGAAATCGGTTGGAAACTTTCCTCATCTCAGCACATTGTAGGTGTCGCCACCGGCGCCAACCTTATGTGAATGCTCTGAAAAACTAATCATTTGTATATCACAGCATTTTCTTCCTGTCTGTTAAATTTCTCGTCTGTAGAACGTTATCCTCGTGGTGTAGCAATTTTAATGGCCAGTAGTGTATTTAATATTCTGTTTTAGGAATCTCTAAATAGCAAGCTATCGTCGACTTATGAAAACCAGAATTACATGCCAACCTAAAAACAAAAACTAAATGAATAAGCAGATAAAGATATTCATGTGCATTCGTAGCTCCAGTCTCAAACAAAGTAGCTGCACTGTCTAATCAAATGGTAATGGGCAATCACGGCAATTATGGAGTGCAGATGTGTTACCAAGTGTGCTCGGTCATTTCTCAGTTTTACATACAAATATTAGGTCTAGGTCAGTTTAAGAATCATTGAAATGAAATCAGTTACTCATGTTGAGAAGGAAAGCTTGTGAATTTATTGATGACATGTGATTTGTTGGAAGGACAATGAATAAAATTTGAATTTAGTGAACGAATCAGTTGTGTATAATATCAGTTCCTTGCTAACAGTTCTTTAGTGCCACAAGAGAAAGGATCTACGACGTACACACTGCTGGCTGTACAAGGGACACTTTAAGAAGACTGCAGTTTTGTCAAACCTAGGAGACGTCTATGTACGGTATGTAAAAGCTGCTAGGCACCTGGCGTGTAGAGGCATACCCAGAAAAAATGCAATCATTAACACTTCATCTGTGGTAACACAGAGGAGGTTGATACGATGTCAGTAACCATATAATTGCGTTGTAATCTTCTTGACACATTGAACTACACTGTTGTGAGTTTCTCCATCTCTGTAACCAAGACGAGGAATGGTGACTATTTCATTCCGAACCTAGCTACGTCTCTAACACCGTTCATCCCACGATGCTGCAATGGCAGTAAACAATCACTGTTCAAATCATTGTTGGTCCACCATCTTAATCCTCTACCATGGCAGAAGTATATGTAAGAAGTATAACTGGACCAATAAACAATCATAACGAGTTGGCTGATTAAACGAGTAACGTACCCACGGAGAGGGTAAGGATGTCGATTTTGAATTCCCCCAAGTGATCTGCACGCAATCATGCAGCAGCCACTGCAGTTTCTGAAAGCGCAGTGAGACGAATTTTTCGTGAAGAATTGAAATTTCTTCCGTACAAACTGTCAGTGGTGCACACACTTCATCCAATTGATTTTGTTTCACGAAAAAATGCGTGCGAAGCCTTGATCGATGAGCTGCCTTATGATGCCTTACTGTTCTTTAGCGACGAGGCATATTTTCATTTCTCTGGCTGCGTGAATAAACCAAAAATGCGGTATTGGAGTGTCACGAACTCCCAAGAACTTCATGAGCAGCCCCTGCATACAGAACGTGTGGCTGTTTGTTGTGCACTGTCTGAAGTTGGCATTATTGGCCCGTAGTTTTTCGAAGAGAACGACAAGGCAGTGAAGGTCACTTCTGAGCGTCATGTTCAGATGATTGAACAGCTTTTTCTTCCAGAACTTGAAGAAATGGATGTGGATGATATCTGGTCCTAACAAGATAGCGGCACAGCTCACACGGCCCGAACATCGACGACCATGTTGCGCGTACACTTCCCCGATCGTCTCTCCTCTTTGAGGGGGGATCTCCAGTGGCCAGCACGCCAGCCAGATTTAGCGCCATGCAACGTTTTCGCAAGGAGCTATCTCAAATCCTTAGTGTATACAAATCGTCCGCAAACTCTGGCTGAGCTACGGAACAACACTCGTGTTGCTATTGCCAATGTCGACAGAGACTGATTGGCAAAAGTGAACCCGAACTTCTGATTTCGACGCTCCAAACGCATTGAGCAAAACGGAGGCCATCTTCAAAATATCATTTTCAAAACTTAAGGGAACAAAACTTTAGATGTTACTCTTTGTAAAGAAAAAAGAATTATATTGATGTCTCTAATACTTTCTGATTTATGTTTTTTTTTTTTTTTTTTTTTTTTTTAAATAAGGAAGTTCCCTTTCCGCACCCTGCATTTCTCTACAGTTCCTTCCTCGAACGGCGCATGGGAAAAATGAGCACTAAAATCTTTCTGTGCGAGCTCTGATTTCTCTTATTTTATCACGATTCTCATTTCTTCCAACGTAGGTGGGCTACAACAGAATATTTCCCCAATCGCAGGCGAAAGTTGGTGACTGAAATTTTCCGACAAAATCCTGTCGCAACGAGAAACATTTTTGTTTTAATGATTGCCACCTGAATTCGTGGAAGTCTGTCACCTATTTCGCGATAACACAAAACGAGCTGCCCTTCTATCAACTGTGGCAATGTCCTCTGTGAATCCCATCAGATGCGGATACCATACCACACTGCAGTATTTCAGAAGAGTGCGCACAGGCGTGGTGTAAATCTCTTTAGTGAACCTGGTGCAATTTCGAAGTGTTCTGCTAATAAATTGTAGTCTTTGGTTTCCTTTACCCACAACATTATCTATGTGCTCTTGCTAATTGTAATCCCTAAGTACTTAGTTGAATTTACAACCTTTAGATCTGTGTGATTTATCGTGTAACATAAATTTAACGGATTTCTTGTGTAAATCATTTTGCGAATGGTTTTGATCTTCTGATGACTTTAGAAGACCGTAAATGACAGAATCATCTGCGAACAATCTAAAACTGCCCAGACTGTCTACTATGTCATTTATGTAGATCAGGCTGACGGCCTATAGCACTTCCTTGGGAAACGCAATATATTACTTATGTTTTACTCGATGACTTTCTGCAGTTGGTGCGAACTGCGATCTCTCTGACTGGAACTCAAGAATTCAGTTGCACAACTCAGGCGATACTTCATGGACACGTTATTTGATTAGAACACACTTGTGAACGATGTCAAAAGCCTCCTGAAAATCTAAAAATATGGAATCAATTTGACATTCCCTATCAATAGCACAGAATCGATATTACTAATTACTTCGTGATAACAAAGATCAACTTGTGTCTCTTCAGAGTAATATTTAGTGAATCCGTGCTGATTTTCTGTCAATGGACTTTCTTCGAGTAATTCGTAATGTACGAATATAATACATATTCCGAAACCGTATTACAAATAGACGCTAGTGCTATGGGTCTGTAATTCAGCGGATTACTCCTACTTCCTTTCTTGGGTATTAGCGTGCCTTGTGCCAGATTTCCGATTGTTAGGTACGGAGCATATTGTATTTTACACCATCACAATTGTCCATCTATTTACCAATGCAGTTATTTCCTGTTGCAAGCTTTTCAGTTCCTCTTGCAGTTCCCACTTAAAAGGGAACAGATGTCTTGATGGGATAGTCGAATGAGAGGTTGCATCCTTGAAGTGCCGTAGCTTGCCTCATCTTCGGTCACCTCAAATGTAAAGAATGATTATCTAAAAGAATACTCGTTATAACCTGACACGAACAGTAAATATTGCCAGCACAAATGCAATGACTGTAATAAGTGCTAAACTGAAGCTACCATCTAATCATAACTTCTGCCGCGTGGTTGAAGACCAACATACAATTGTTGACGCTTGAGTCTATGCATATTTCCTTAATCATTCCGATGTGAATCCCCATAATGCGTTAGCCTGTGTATCAGAGCGGACAAGATTACTTACTATTGTTGTTATTATTACGTATTGTATATATGCTATGATGTACTGCAGTCTTCCAATCTGCTCGTATAGCACAACTCGCAGTGCAATAGCTTTCAAGACAGGGAGGTGGACGACAGCAGGATCCCATCCACGCGGCTGTTCAACGACTGTGGGCTTGTATATCGGTCAGTATTGGTTTGGTTTTCATACCAATTTCCAAGATCGTCAACAATTTAAACCTCGCAGAATAGTATATAGAAACAGTTTATATTTGGCAACACACAGAATGAAGTTTATCCGATTCACAGATAGGAGGCGCACACGATGTCTCTCTCTTACGTTACCTTGACGCCTGTCTCGTTAGGAAGGACATTCAGTAATAATATTAAGAATTCCAACTGCGGAAAAAGCGGAACCCTTTACGTTTGGTAAACGTCGTCCTTGAGCTTTCCAAAAAAAGTATGAACAAGGTTCAAGATGGATATTTACGACAATCCGTCGAATACCGTACATATACCAGATGACAAAAGTCATGGGCTACATTCTAATGTCCAGTTGGACCTCCTTGTGCCCGGCGTAGTGCAGTAAGTCGGCGTGGCATAGACTCAGCAAGTCGTCGGAAGTCCCTTGCAGAGATAATGAGGCATGCTGCCTCTATGGCCGTCCATAATTGCGAAAGTGTCGCCGGTGCAGGATTTTGTGGACGAACTCTCTCCACTACGTCTCATGAATGTTCGATGGCATCCACATCGGGCGATCTGGATAGCCAAATGATTCGCTCTAATTGTCCAGAATGTTCTTCATACCAATGACGGACTATTATGGCCCAGTGACATTGCAGCGGCAGACATCTGCTTTTGCTCCGGGCGACGTTGTATACTATCGCAACTATCGAGGTTCACGGCGTTGGCTCGCAGGGCGCATTCTTCGCTGCCTCGGCCGCGCTATGTATCTGGTTTTGGGGGCCTCTGGTGAGGTGCGTCGGCATCTCAATCAGCTGCGCCTCTGTCGTCGCACGGGTTCTGCCGCTCCCCGTCTGCTTTCAGCGACGGTGCCGTCCGGTCAGGGCCTTGGGGACCCATCTACTGGCTCGCCTCATCCCCAGGTGGTACCGACGCTGCCTTCCATTTTGCCCCATGGCGACGCGCCGCCGCCGCCGCCGCCGCCGCCGCCGCCGCCGCCTCCGCCGCCTGTTCTCCCGCCGGCGCCGCCCGCAGTGGACGCTTCGCTGCAGCCGCCGGGCGCCTACCTGGGTCACGCGCCGCCGATCGCTTTCCGTGACCAGCTATCCTCCGACATGGACCTCTTGCCCGCTCCGGACCAGATGTCGTCTTCGCCCGTCGGGTACCCCGACGCGATGGAGGTAGACCCTACGGCCCCTCCTGTCTCTTTACGGGCGCATCCACCGCATGTTGGCGTGCACCCTGGACTAGGTTTTCAGGCGTTTCCTAGCTCCCCTCGGACCGAATGGCAGGGTGCGAGTGGCACAGCCTCGCCTGTTGTTAGGCTCCCCACCTCGTCACATACGTCAACATGGGGTCCTCCCCACGGCGGACGGAAGCCTTATAACACGACCGTACGCCGATTTGCGGGGGAGGAATGTGGTGTCACCGCCAGACATCACACTTGCTAGGTGGTAGCCTCTAAATCGGCCGCGGTCCATTAGTATACGTCGGACCCGCGTGTCGCCACTGTCAGTGATAGCAGACCGAGCGCCACCACACGGCAGGTCTAGAGAGACGTACTGGCACTCGCCCCAGTTGTACAGCCGACGTTCATAGCAAAGGTTCACTGACAAATACGGTCTCATTTGCCGAGACGATACTTAGCATAGCCTTTAGCTACATTTGCTACGACCTAGCAAGGCGCCGTATTCAATTGATATTGAGATTCTATTAATGTATCATCAAGAGCGATGTTCTACAAATGTGGATTAAAGTTAATTATTCCAGAAGCTACGTACTTTTCTTTATAGCATTCATTACGTATCCTGTTTCAGACCTCACGCCAGCCTGCGTGAGTTTAAGCGCGTGCCTTTCGGCTTCCTCTCATTGTGTCTAGGCTGTCTTGTCTAGACACAACAGACATGGTACATTGTCATCCACAAAAATTCCATCGTTGTCTCGGAACATAAAGTCTATGAATTTCTGCAAATGGTCTCCAAGTAGCCGAATATAGCCATTTCCAGTTCAGTTGGACCAGCAACCAGTCAGTTCGACCAGAAGACCCTGTCAGTACCACATAACACAGCTCACAACACTATGGAATCACCACCAGCTTGAACCATTTATGTCCATGGTTTCGTGGGGTCTGTGCAACACTAAGGAGTAGTGGCTTAGCGATATTTGGGTTAGGATTTATTATATGGCTTCGGTGTGGGCGTCGCAATATAGGAAATTTCAGAAATCTCGTTGGATGGACTCAATGTGTAGTCTGTACTAAAGAGAACGGCCGTCCTACGCAATAGTTATTTATTGAGAAACAATCGGAAATTTGTTGAAAATGTTAGCTTTTCCCTTCGCCCCTAAACGACAAATCAAAAACCATTTAAAAGAGAACACACTAATTCTCTCCGAAAGAGATAATCGAGTGCTGTCTCTTGAATTTTAAATAATAGTGGGTCGCGGAAATCAGCGCCTGAAGAGGTAGCGCTTAGTTTGATTATTTGAAGTTAAATAGCTGAAAACTGGCGGTAACACTTAGGATTTTTGTTTTATTTATCATTTTTTTACATTTTCACCATGGACCAGCACTCGTAAATAAAACTCTGTAGTTAGCTGTAAATGATTTAATTGCAAGAAAGGTAGACATCGGTTTCAAACTGAATAAAGTCAGTATCCGACTTGTCTTTGTTCCCAAACTATTTAAAAGAATTATTACAAGAAAATATAATCCAGGTCTGTTTTTGAAATAGACTAATATCTAAAAGACTTCGGAATAAAGTAAATCTAAAGACCAAAAAAGTAAAAGACTGGAATATTGGTAGAAGCGAAGTCAAAAGAAATTAAATAAAAGGAGTAGTATTTTTCAGTGAACGACTTGTGAACATTAAGAAAGATTATTATTCTTTGCATGTTATGGAAAAGTGATTAAAATTAAATGAAATTTAGTCCATTTAATTCCGAAAGATTGAAATTAACGAAATAGTTTATAATGATAAAATTTCAATAAAGTCGAAGATATTGTTGTAGCAAGGCGCTACTTATAGAGGTTATGGTTTATTGACAAGGAGACATAAACATTATAAAATTATATCAGTGCCTTGTGAACGTATTCTCCAAACAGGTTGCTGTTAATGGTAAAGTAAATGCATCATTCCTACTCACCGTAGGCTCTCAGATTTAATATTTTTCTGGTGATTGATACTAGTTTTGGTGGCAGTTTATCTTTCGAACCAAGTAAACCCTGATAGTCAGATGCGTTGTCGTAATTGTTATCCAAATAGCTATCACTGACCCCATTAAATCACGAGAAGTGTTACTGTGTCCATCCTTTCGGACATAGTGATGTCGTAGCGAGCGGTAGTGTAATTTATAGCGTGAGAAGCTGAATATAAAATCTTACGTGACGTCGTCGTTTTAGTCCCTACGTTTATTTCATGTCACAGAGATTACGCCTGTGAGTGTAGGCAAGATCTTGTCAGGACAGCTAATTGTAGTACTGTATTATGAGAGTGAGCTACACTGGTCGACGTTTTTTTTTTCACTTACGTATTAGCGCTTGTTCTTGCAATATATCTCCTACTATTGAAACATAGTACAAAGTTGGTGTTATTGGTATGTAAAATGTGGCGCAGTATAAGGTGTGCAGGGCAACGATTTCGTTGTATTTCTGACATGAAGGTAAAATAGATGTCGAGTTAAAAGCTTTTTCGACTTCTATTTGCAAACGCCGTAGTCATCACAGTTGCGGATATTCTAGGCGGGACCACACTGCGGGTTTTCCGCCTCTTACTGTGACGCGAACGCGTTGCATAAGATTGTGCAAATGCCAGTTTGATAGGTGTTCCGTAGAGGACAGCATCTGCCTGTCTACCATATGTGTATCATAACCATTTTCTACTGCTATTTCTTTTATTGTGTTTAGTTCTTGTGTGTAGTTCTGTAAACCGGTTAAATCAAGAAAATACGTAAACAGTACAAAAATGAACATACTACACACACACAAATCCTCAGCCACCACAGAACAACACAAATCACAAACAATGACCACACATAAGACACAATAGAGCCACAACACACACGAAAAACGAAATGGCACATACTAACCTACAATAACAAGATTGATCACAGAATAGGAGACATATTAAAGAAACAGACCAGAACACAAGAAACACCCACGGATAAATTTAACAGATCAGGAATATATTAACTCACATGCAACACTTGCCAGTCAGTGTACAAAGGACAAACATGCAGAAACTTAAAAACCCGATATTCACCGAACATCTCAGAGCTTTAAAAAGCCACAGCTGCCATAGCACATTTGCTGACCACATTATAGCCCACAATAACCACTCAACCACAACAGAAACACTTAAGAATACTAAAACCCAGCCACAGCCTGTACAACAAACTGACTATTGAGGAAAACTTCCCACATACAGAAGGCAATACCAGAAGGAAACCAGGTCTTAAATGAATACACTACACTCTGCAAGGGCACACTATTTAACACATTAAAGGAACTTTACAAAAAAGACAACACAAACACATAAATTCCACACACACACATACACACACACACACACACACACACACACACACACACACACAATGGATACACTACAATCTGCAAAGACTCGCCATTTACACACAAAAGTAACGCCATGTAAAAGACAACGTAAACAGCTAAGAAGGGAACAGAAAACACACACAAAGATATGATGTAAACAAAATTCAAACCTGGTGCCGACCTCCCTGATGAACAAATGAATACTGACTGGGCTGGGACACACAACAAACCACAATAACTCTGCCTTTTGGTGAAATGAAAAGTGTTTTTACGACCTTATTTGTGGAAAATATGTGTTACATTTACGCGTGCATCACGACACCTCACCATGATGCGAAGAATCAGGTTTGCCACACGGAAATGTAAGTAAAAACGAATGTAGGCGCGAAAACATCGCGACAAACTAAATTACATTATAGATGATAGGTCAACTCCCAGCAAAATTTTCTCATCAATATCGTCTGGTTGCAGATGACTAGCTACCTGTAGTAAATAATACACAAGTGACCCGGAAAAATCATGCAGATCAAGTGTAAAGGTATTAAAAAAAGAAACGAACTATTGTTTGAACAAAACATCTACATAATTTTGTAATCATTTAACAAAAATGTTCGCATTACAGAATAAATAAAACGGAAATCCACTGATGATGGCATGGTGGTGCTGAAACATGCTTGGGTAATGAGAAAAAACGGTGTTTTGCATAACAGGCGGACCTCACATCCTACAATTTTAACTCTAAACACGGTCAACATAAGGAGCTGCAAATCCAAATGATGACGATACTCTATTGTTTTACGAGAAACTCCGCCAGAGTTACTGGAAAATGTTCCACTCCTAGTGTGACAGCGAATGTGATACCAGCCCGCACATGCAGATGCATTTGGATGAAATCTTTGGTGAGGACTGGATAGAGCACAGGGGATCGATGACATGGCCTGCATGTTCCCCCCGACTTGATTCACATTATGGCAGCCTGCTATGCAGTTTCCACCTTGCCAAGAGCATTTGAAAGAGAGCGGGAGTCACTCCGTCGTCCATGCACGGTGTGCATTCAGGCAGGAGGTCGTAATTTCGAGTACTTTTTGTAACTATTTCCAAATAAAGCTTATAAAACTTCACCCTGACTTCTAGTTTGAGCCTCCCCTCTTGGCGGTGCGCGACGCTGTTCAACGATGCCTTGCACCGTACGTTAAGGGATGCGGAAGTGGTTTCCTATGTGAAATATTGTTGTTATGACCCACTCTAACATCTCTCTGATTTTCTGCATTCTTTTCAGATGCACCCTGTATATACCTTACTGTCGGGCCAATGAACTTAATAAGAAAATGGTTCAAATGGCTCTGAGCCCTATGGGACTTAAATTCTGAAATCATCAGTCCCCTAGACGCAGAATTACTTTAACCTCACTAACCTAAGGACATCACACACATCCATACCCGAGGCAGGATTCGAACCTGCAACCGCTGCAGCAGCGCGGCTCCGGACTGAGCGCCTAAAACCTGTAAGTAGGCTGTTCAGGTTTTTTTTTATTGGTAACACCACGTAGCGCTCTATATGAAAATCACTGACTGTGCTGTGTGCAGTCTGAGGCCGGTTGGCATTGTTGTAATACTCGCCATTGCAGCGTTAGGCAGTTGGCTGGTAATAGCGCGTAGCGTTGCGCAGTTGGAGGTGAGCCGCCAGCATTGGTGGATGTGGGGAAGTGAGATGGAGGATTTTTGAGAATCGATAATCTGGAGGTGTGTCCATCAGAAACAGTACATTTGTAATAATGGATGTCATGAACTGCTATATATATTATGACTATTAAGGTAAATTCATTGTTTGTTCTCTATTAAAATCTTTCATTTGCTAACTATGCCTATCAGTAGTTAGTGCCTTCCGTAGTTTGAATCTTTTATTTAGCTGGCAGTAGTGGCGCTCGCTGTATTGCAGTAGTTCCAGTAACGAAGATTTTTATGAGGTAAGTGATTTGTGAAGGGTATAGGTTAATGTTAGTCAGGGCCAATCTTTTGTAGGGATTGAAAGTCAGATTACGTTGCGCTAAAAATATTGTGTGTCAGTTTAAGCACAGTCAAGTACAATTTTTCTAAAGGGACGCTTCATATGTCGACCTTTAGCCGAGGATGCCTCACTGGAATCTTCTGATTTTTTTCTTGTAGTTTGTGTAATTACTGTAGCTATTGTTTATTGCTAGCGCGTAATAGTAGAGAGAATCTCCTTTGTAGTTGCAGTCTTTCATTGTTGTACAGTAAAACAGTTATGGCATGCATGTAGATTTGCACCAAGTATTTCGCAACTGCGCTTGCAATGAACTAGATATTATTTTCAGTGCTATGTTAATGTGTTCTCTTATTTTTTTCTCTTCAAATTGTGCTTTTCTGTGTTATCGTGTGAAATATTGTGACAATAATGGCGTGTGAAAAACGTAACACTAGGCTCCAAAGTAAACTGAAAAATAATAGTGACGACGAGCGTAGCTTATCAGCACCATTGTATAATGAATTAACAGACATTTGAAGTAGTAATTGGTAATTGTGCATAGGGAAATGGAGCGGGCGACAAATAATGGTGTAGACAATGAAACAAGTAGTGAACAGGAAAGCATTATCGATAGATCGGTCGGAAACAGCTCGCCTCAGGAATCCGAAATGACAGAACACAATATTTCAAATACTGTAGACTCAGGTTTTGGGTCCTCACCGTTTTCTCAAATGAGTCAAGACACATTTTCTGCTTGTCAAAATGTGAATGTTGCCGGTGAAAATGCGCTGCCAAGAAGCATAGAGAAACAGATTCCAGACACTAATACATTATTATTGCAATTAATGCAACAAATGGAACAAAATCAGAGACAAACACAGCAAAAGCTTCAAAAGTTAGACACAATGGAACAAAATCAGAGACAAACACAGCAAAAGCTTCAAAAGTAAGACACAATGGAACAAAATCAGAGACAAACACAGCAAAAGCTTCAAAAGTAAGACACAACGGAACAAAATCAGATACAAACACAGCAAAAGCTTCGAAAGTTAGACACAATGGAACAAAATCTTCGGACGTTAGACAGCACGCTTGAACAAACACGTGAAGATTTAACTACTGAGTTACATAACATTGAACATGTCAAAAAGTCTGTAATGTCGTAAAAACACAAATTAGTGAGCATTTTCAACCTATTTTTTCGCAGCATGAAAATGCATTACAGAATCACGAAGCAGCCATTAAAGAACTGCAAACTATTGTTCACGAAAATCATGAGACCTTGGAAGCTAAAATTGACTCAGTTGCATCTACCGATTCGGTTACGCAACTTGCAGAAACTCAGGAAAACTTAAAGGACACAGTAGATATTCTGAAAATTGGTTCAGAAAGACACATGGAGGAAATTAGTTCATTATCAGAGAAAGTAGCTGAACTTTCGGATCAGCTAAATAATTTATCTACGAAGGTAGATGATTATCTGAATGACACAAAACCGGTAGTCTTTAATGACACAGAAGAGTGCAAACAAATTAGGAAATTCAAACACAATAAGAATCAAATTAATACACAACACCAAAGAGAAATCCGGGAAGTACAAGATCAGTTGACACAGGTTATACAAGAATTACATATTTCACAGGACACTCGCGCTCCAATATGGGAAGAGGGACATAGAAATATGGAACAGCCACTAAATAATAACACAGGGCACTTCGGAAATTATGAAGGAAATTGGCAAGGTACACCGAATTTTGAGATGGAACCGCCATAGCAATGACCGATATGCGACTCGCCGACATGTTGATTTTCACTATAAGCTGTTTATTACTACACGTAAATTCAAAACATTTAAGAATTCCGGCAACGACATTCATCCACAAGCTTGGCTTCATTAATTCTCTCATTGTTTTCCTCCCAATTGGTCATTAGAGCACAGATTAGAATTTATGTGTGGCTATTTAGAGAATGAACCAGCTGCAAGAGTGCGATCCGTCATTCACGATAGCCACAGTGAAGGAGAATTTTATCATGCCTTCCTCTCAGCATATTGGTCTCAAGCTACACAAGACTGAGTAACACATAGCATCATAATGATGAAACATTTCGAACAATCTCAATTTTCCAGTCTTGTGAAATATTTTGAAGACATGTTGCACAAGAATCAGTACCTGTCAAACCCATACAGCCCCTCAGAACTCATCCGCATTTGCTTAATCAAATTACCTGAACATTTACGACATATTATTTTGGCAGGACGTTGCAAAGACGACATTGAAGCTTTTCAGGGACTCTTACAAGAATTACAAATTGACACTGACAATCGCGGAACGCCAAAACAGGAACACAACAATTACAGGTCACATCCGTCGCAATTCCGCGATGAAAGAAATAATAAATTGACACGACAAGGCTATTCTTACAACGTAAATCGTGACCAAAACAGACACCACACACATGACAACCGTTGGCACAGTAGTAATAATTACAGGGAAAGATCACCTCTCCGCAGTAATGACTATCACAGAGACAATCAGAGAAACAGACAATATGGGAACCAAAACAATTATTATCACGGGAGACAGAATAGCTTCAGACGCAACGGTCCACCGTGCAGTGATAATTCAGGGAGAAATTCTCCACCACTGAACCGACAAGAAAGAAACTACAGGAACCACCGATATGACGACAGACGATATAACCATAACGACAGACCTGAATTTCATCAGAACTGGCGGGATTCAAACAGGGCTGGACCCTCTCGGAAAGGTGAATTTGTAGAAGTTAGGTCTCCTAATCCCAATAACGACGCACGCCAACAAAGAAATAGCAGACAATGACTCGCACTGCAGGCAGCCACGTGCGCCGGCTGGCTCAGCGAAAAATAACATAGACGCTAACCTTGAGAAAATTTTAGCTTTCCTTACCGATGTATACAACATTATAATTACTTCAAAGTTGAAACTCTGCGCGCTAGAAAGAGTAAAGGTTTACACCACATTTCACACCTAAAACCGTTTATTGAAAGATAATCTGCTTTTTAACTTTGTCTTTTCCATAAAACTTTTTACTTCACGTATCTAGTACGCGTTGTCACACTTAGAAACTGTTAACATGCAACTATGATTTAATATTAACTATCCAGTCTAGAACCTAGGGAACATATTTAGACAGTAATTACGAATGCAATGTTATAGTGAACAGACGACACAGTGTTATTGTGTGTGTACATTCTTGCTTGTTAGTTGCATGATTACATAACGACTATAAGGCTTACACACTCAGAACATATACTGCTAATGGGATTTTAATGCAATATTTTGGTTTACTTGAAAAGACATTCTTTATTTAAAGTGCTTTCTGAGAGATACCAGATGACACAGTGGTTAGTTTATTTGATAGCTACACGATTATATCACGACGCTACTAATGTGTGACACAATTTACATTGTTGCTTTTGTGGTGTATCTGTTTTATATCTGCACAGTTTTTCTGTATTGTTCTGGAAAGTAAAACATGTTTTAGTAGTAACTTGGGTGGTATAGCTACAGTGAGACAGCCTTTTCCGTAGCACAACAATACGTTACATTATAGTACTTTCTTGATCACGGTAAGGTATGTAATAACTATGATATCTATACGCAAAGCATTTCACTTTCGTTTATGAGGAGGTGAGTACATTGACTTCAGCAGAACTTTGCTTACAGAGGACGATAACTATGACAGTTCCAAAGAATTATCTTACTGCAAGACGCACATTTAGTGCTACAGGACACGCATTTGAGTGATTAATTTTGTACTTAAAAGATTTATTTTTAAAGATTTTTTGAATTACAAAGAAAGTTTTCTGTGGTACATTTCATTCCATTGCTGTAATCTGTAACACCTGAGGGTATAATTACGTTAATCCTCAGGGGATAGACGCTTACTTTGTGTACTATGTGTATGGCAAGCACAAGGAGCCCTAGCTAATATGGTATTTGCTTATACAACTTTACACATCGGTACCATATTTCTCTAACACAGAATTACACAGCTATCTGATCATATAACTGAGAGAGACAAACATTTTTTTACTACATCAGTGACAGATGTTTACACGCAATTACACAGTTGGATAACTTCACTCTTATGAAATTGTATTTCGTCTGTACTTTGTGAACTGTTCATATTTATCGGAACCATTGTGATACTATGAGAGCTTTGAATGATGTATTTGGTATTGGATCATGATTTTAAAGTACGTTTGAGGTAGATGACACTATTGAAATGACCATAGAATTTTTTTAGGTTTGGAAATTATGCAGAAAGCTATGACGTTTTCGAGATTTGACTGAGGTGTTATGTTATTATTACGATGACGATGTGTATTATGCTGTTGAGGAATGTTTATTATGATATGTATTTATTATGATGAAATAATGAAGAAGTGTCAACGAATATGTATATGTGTAATAAAGTGAGGAGTAATGTATAGTGGTTAGGGTCTCTGATATGTGAAAAAGGATGTTGGAAACCAATAATCGTACTTTAAGAGTTACGAAATGTGTGTAAATGCGTGAATGTATCACAATGCCGGCGAAAATTTTTTGGACACTGTTATATTTATAGGATTTTGTTTCTACACATGTGCAACGCAAATTCTCGACCAGTGAAAATTTTTATATGAGACTGTCACTGTAGTGCAAACTGCTGTCGTAAATATTTCAGTAAGAAAGCTAAGTGACCTTGATGTAATGCGTTATGAGCGACCAGCTGTGCAAGTCGCCTGGAGAAAAATCCATTAGGTGAAAAAAAAAAGAGACCATTAACCTCGCTATTGACATTCCTTTGTAGAAAGCATCGCAATTACGACACGCTCAAACTTGAAAACATATGGTTACCCTGTGGAGATCTTAATTTATGATATTTACTGAAATCAAATGATGAGAAACATTTCACGTCTATTGCCTTGCTAGTTGAAAGATTGTTTACTGCATTATGAAATGCTATATGGCTAGTGAATGACGTTTCATGCCTTGCTTTGCCTATTTTGTTTAATACCTAGTTTCTAGCTGCACTGCAGCATTCGTTAAAATGAAATTTTATAGATGTACTAATATAAATATTTTATGCCTACAGATCCAGTAAATAATAATTTTATGATATACTTCCAAAAAATGAGGGAGCACAAAAAGACGTTTCCCTTCACAGGAACTGCATACGCAATTTTCTTTTCACGTACTTGGTAATTTTTTGTAGAAGAAATTTTTGTGGTGCACCACTTTAATTACATAGACATGAAGATGTGAATATGCATTTCCCTTATCTGCATTGTTGTCTTTAGTGTAATATTTTTTTTGCTTGATCTTTTTCATATTTAGGTATAAGTTATAGAATTTGCTGCTGCTGCTTGCCAGGCAAAGTGCTACTGAATTTCACTTTGTGTTACTCTGCTAAGCCAGTTTACTACTGATTTATTTTTCTTGTTTGCTGCACATTGCCTTATATTAGTTGTAATATTGCAATTGCTTTGCTAATTTCTATAATGCTGCTTGCTTTGCAAATCTGCATTTTTTGTCATTGCTGTTTGTGTTAATTGTTTTGTGCTGGTGCATTGCCTCATTCCTTAGTTTAGCATCTGAGCTCAGTAGATTTAAGTTAGCTTAAGATGGGGTATGCTATATGAGAGAACGAGTTGTGATGAACTGGAAGAAATACATTGAGAAGCTATAAGAAAATGGTTTAGCCAAAAAAGTATTTTGAAAGAGGATATGAACAAAAAAGTAGGGTTTAGGGACAACAGGTTTGGGTAGGATTTTCTTGGAAATAAATGATGAGGTAAGATAATGGAAAATAAATAATGAGGTAAGAAATATGTGAACATATAAATACAGAAAGCATTCTTGGATAGGATTTTTTTTTGTGGAAACAAACGTTGAAATAAGACGAAAGAACTATGGAATGAAGTTTTGGGTTGGACTGCAGTACCCAATGTTACACTGAAAACAAACCCTGTCATTTCCTCCTATGTTATTCTGCTGTGTGTTTGTGTACCCTTGTTTAGTTGTGTTTTTCCTGTCTTTATGTGTTTAGCTGATGAGAGTTATGTTGTACAATTTTTCTAATACTCAATTACATTCACTATGATGAGGAATACTGTTACCCTCAAATATAATTTGCGTTTATAAATATGTTATTTACCTTGTAAAGATGCTTAGACATTATTTATTCTGTTTTGTTTTAATGCTCATATGTGAAGGTGTTGTTTCAAAAGTTATTCTGATCTTTTATGTATGTACTTCTTTTGTAAAGCCCGTATTACTAGAAATGTTATCTGTATTGTGATGTTCTTTATTGATGTATTTTGTACCTTTATTATTGTATTCTCATGTTATAAATTGTAATTGACACCAGTTCAGCAAATTAAGTAACTTGTAAGCATTCATTTCACTGCACATATTTCTGTTGGTCATAGTATATGCTCAACATGTGAAAAAAAAGAGGACTGTTAGTGTTTGGACGTGTGTTAATAATTCAGCAAGAGACTGATTAACAGCATTGCTGGTTCTAAGGACAGTTCCAAAAACTTGGTGAGTGCACAAGTGGTGGTTTATGGACTTGCTATATTGTCGGCAAGATTTCTAAGGACAATTCCTAAAACTTTGTGCGTGCACAAGTGGTGGTTTTTGGACTTGCTATATTTTCCGCAAGACTCTTCCATGGTGATTGTACACCTGCACAGTCGCAACAGATGGCTGCTAGCCATCTCTACAAGGACTACAGTGGGTCTACACCTTTGATGACTCACTAATAGCATTATTTCTACTAGGACTGCAGTGGGTCTACACCTCTGGTGGCCCACCAATACCATACTCTCTACCAGGACTACAGTGGGTCTGCTCTGTGATGACCTACCGACCAATACTCTTCAAAACTTCAACTGACTCTGCTGTGGGTTTGCTCTGTTGTGGCCCATTACCTGTCTGCATGTCCAGAGTCAGCACTGTCTTTCCGTTGGAAGGACAACACTACTTCTTCAAGACTGCATGGAAATCCACTACTTCCGTGTGCATTCTCTTTTACTGCTCAGACTTTGAGAAAAAAAAACACTGCAATTTTACTGTGATTAATGATGAGGACTATCATTATGGACTGTAAGAAAATTTTATCTTTTGACCAACATTGTATCAATAAGTGTGTGCGTTTGATTCCTTTGTTATTGTAATTGTAAAAAGTTTTTAACAAATATGTATTGGCCAGTGCGCAAGACTATTTGTAAATTTTTTTGTGGGGAGCATGGGGGCTATGTAAGTAGGCTGTTTAGGTTTTTTTATTGGTAACGCCACGTAGCGCTCTATATGAAAATCACTGACTGTGCTGTGTGCAGTCTGAGGCTGGTTGGCATTGTTGTAATACTCGCCATTGTAGCGTTGGGCAGTTGGCTGTTAACAGCGCGTAGCGTTGCGCAGTTGGGAGGTGAGCTGCCAGCAGTGGTGGATGTGGGGAAGTGAGATGGCGGATTTTTGAGAATGGATAATCCAGAGGTGTGTCCATCAAAAACAGTACATTTGTAAGAATGGATGTCATGAACTGCTATATATATTATGACTATTAAGGTAAATACATTATTTGTTCTCTATTAAAATCTTTCATTTGCTAACTCTGCCTATCAGTAGTTAGTGCCTTCCGTAGTTTGAATCTTTAATTTAGCTGGCAGTAGTGGCGCTCGCTGTATTGCAGTAGTTCGAGTAACGAAGATTTTTAAGAGGTAAGTGATTTGTGAAACGTATAGGTTAATGTTAGTCAGGGTCATTCTTTTGTATGGATTATTGAAAGTCAGATTGCGTTGCGTTAAAAAATTTTGTGTGTCGGTTTAAGCCCAGTCATGTATAATTTTTCTAAGGAGACGTTTCAAACCGTTCGGCCACATCGGCCGACTGAACTTAATGTGCATTTCATAATATTGCAGTAAGTCAACTGTATTATATCTTCGTAGGACTCAGCCTGCATATACACGGTGTACATAAAGTCTGGGAACACATTCAATTTTCTGTTGCATAAGAACCAAACATCATACAGATATCATACATATGTCATTTGGAGGAGGAACCCTGAAAGATTTTTTTTTCATGCATACCGCCACATCGTAGTTTGGCAATTTGCCGATAGTCAGCGCTTGTCGCAAACACGGCGAGTTCAGGTGCGGAGCGAGCTTTCTGTGTATTGGAGATCGACAAAAACAAATGTGAAACTTCCTGGCAGATTAAAACTGTGTGCCCGACCGGTACTCGAACTCGGGACCTTTGGCTTTCGCGGGCAAGTGCAAAACAAATGTGCTACAGCTGTTCAACGGATACTCAGAACCAAGTATGGTAAGTTGCCACCAACAAGGAAGGTCATTTACCACTGGCACAACAAATTCGTTACGACGGTTGCTTGTTCCCGGCAAAGAGAAGCAGACGTCCCAGTGTGAGTGTAATGAGTGTGGAGTGCGTACGAGAGACATTCATAAGGAGTCCAAAGAAATCGGTGCGTCGTGCATCCCGTGAACTCGAAATGGCTTCAGTGACAGTGTGGAAAGTCGTGTCTATGAAACCATTCAAATTGGAGTACCTGAACACTGAGCAACCGTGCTACAGAAGGGGACAGCTGTTTCATGAAATGGCTTCCCCCATCACCAAATCTGGGGGTCACTTTAAAGATCTGGTGTACGTACCGCCCCTACCACGTGACGTAGCAGAGCTCCGGGAGAGAATACGGGAAGCGACTGCCATGGTCGACTATGCCATGCTGGGATGGGTATGGCAAGAATTCGAGTACCGTATTGACGTCTGCCGGGTCACTCATGGTTCGCATATCGGATGTTTGTGAAAAAAAAGCTTTCAGAGTTTCTCTTCAAAATGCAATATGTATGACATGTGTACAATGTTTAGTTCTTGTGTAATAAATAATTGAAAGTGTACCCGAACTTTATGTACACCCTGTATTGATAATGCATTTCATATCAGAATTCGTCGAAAAATTCTTGGTATTTTTTCTTGATGTTCGCAGTATTTGTTCCACTATTCAACTTTTTCAATAACAATATAAAAATAAATTTATCGTTCACGTTTAGATTAACTTCAAAAGAATAACAACGACAGAAACAGTTTCAAGATGTTCTGTGGTTATTATTTACTTCGCCGGAAACTTGTTCCTAGTTTCGTACGGTACTGTGGCAGCCACACATAAAATGACGTGCGAAGCACTAAGGTGTTGGTGATACAAATAGAGTCGTTACGAAGGAAAGCACAACAAAAAAGACAAAATAAATAGTTATAGTAACAATAAATATAACGATTTCTTTTGTAATTCTTCTAACGTTATGTGCTTCCATTTGTGACAATGATATCTCCGTAAGTTGCCTATCCATCTTTTTGTGTGATTGAAACATTAACTTATGACCCATGCATGATCTAAGAAACCGGAAACTGCTTTCTGAGTAAATAAAAAATTGTTGCAAAATCTCAGTAAAGTTTTCAGCTCATCACAGGCTATGAGTTCAATTAATGTTGTCTGAAACAAAGTCTAACTATTGTCGGCTCTTACTACGCAACATTTCAGGACCGAGTGCCCAATAAGTTGAAGCAAAAGACACTGAGATTAGTACCAGGACTTTGAAACTGCACGAGTAGGCTATTGCGAATACGTATGTGTACGATGTGGGATTCATACCGCTAGCCCATTCATTCTGCTCTCCGGAATTGAAAAACATACTTTTATTTCTCATAAGAAACACCTATCTGTGCACTCTAGAACAAGCAGAATTGTAACTGTAGTTTACCCTCGTTGGCGTTTTATAGTATATGTTAATTGAATTAATCACCACACATTACGATGAAGACATTTGTAAAGAATATCTCCTTAGATACCCATGATCATATCACTTATAATAATTGGAAACATATGTGTAAATAAATAGGTTTGCTGTGCTTAGCAACAAATATCACTGGTGTTCTCTATTATCGTTTGACAATGTACATGAAACAGCTTGCCTCGAGGATAAACGCAGTAATAGCATAACGGTAACATTTGTGACGCTAGAACGCAGCCAAATATACGCTGTCGCATTCGTGTAAAACTAAATTCACGTATAGCGTTGTTTGTATTCGATAACATCTCATCTCGCTTAAATAAACACTCAAAGTACTCTGTATTAGCGTGCCTTTGTTGTTTTATCCGTTCGAGCGTTACGTTCTTGCACTTTTTTCCCATTTACAATATTTATCTCAGATTCATATGCAATCAAAGTAAAAATGAAATTGTGCTAAAATGTAATTGCGTTTCACGAAGATAAAGAACAAACAGCTGAAATTTTGGTATGCATGGGAAGCGACACATCACCAATAAAACACTTCCAGTGCTACTGCCGTGAATTCGATGCTGGTAGCAGATACACTTCGTTGGCCAGCAAGCTCCGTGGTTTCTTCAGCACGACGCACGTACGAAGGTAAGGTGAAAATACCAAAGCCTGGCAATATATGACTGTAGTTATTTTCGTGGGATTATTACTTTCCAACGCCCTCCATTTTTTATCATTGTGTTTCATCTAACGATGGTCAGATTTCATTTATGACGAGCGACTGCTGACATATAGGAAAAAACCGATCAACAGCTGGCGTTACAGTTACATTGTACTCAAAGGAAAGACCTTTCTCTGGCGCTGATTATTTTAGGTGAGGAAAAGGCCTCAATTCAGACGACAACAAACCTAAAGAATAAGGTGAACGTTGCATTATTGCCGCACATCTCGTAGGAGGAGAATTACATTTTATTTTGGGAGCTTAAGTAACCTTTATTGAATATTTCACTACACTTCAGAGTGACACAGATACATGACATTACTTTTCATCGCACTCACCGAGACTCCGTAAAAACTTTCTACCAACCGATCAATTCCTTGATGATTCTAATTCACTCTTGGTCACGGAGCCAACAGAAAACCACTATGTGAACGTCTACATCGTTGGACAGAGCTGCGATTGTTACGAGTCAGTTCCTCGACTGCCTCGGCAATTTCGTCTATGATTGATGTCGATGGTCTTGTTTCACGCCTGTGCGGTCTTGGTCAAATGGTTGTCACCATTTCAATACGTATGGGCTCGACACTGCAATTGGTCCAGATACCGCCAGACTTTAACAGTGAATCTCTGTACAGTTTAGACTATCTCGCGTACAGCCGCTTTGGAATACACTTCCAGTTATCGCACCATTTCGCTAGCAAACTGTGATGCACCTCGTATTCGAACCACAGAAGAACTGTGTCTGTCAGGACATCCAAAGACGTACGCTCTCTTCTGACAATGCGCCACTTCTGTTGCGCAGTTGACTTGTAAGTGTGACTTATTTTTCGAAGTCCTCTCGTAAAATATCGTGTGGTTATGGATACTTTTATGTCGGGCATACTGTGTGCACTATTGAACAGTGTCGTGTTGAAAATGAGAGGTGTTTTTCCGTCTACGATATCCCAATAAATCATGCTTTGGAAAATGGACAGTGAATGCCACTAGATGAGAAATGTGTTATCAAACGAACAAATTGTTTCCGGCGTGGTGTCATGAAAGAAGCGATCGAGATAAAAATTTCTGACAACACCATCAATTACGTCAGCGACCTGGAGCTGCGCACAGCTTTGTATCAGGTTAGCGAAAGGTTGAAACGGATCGGAGAGTATACTGCGCTGGAGTGAGCACCGGGCCAATGAGATACGGGGGTGCGTCGCAAAGCGTGACACCACAGGTCTTACGAGTCCTATTGGTCGCCTCTGGTGGACAGTGAGATAGTATTCCGGACCACTTTAAAATGTCGTAGCTGTCCGTTTAAATATACTCAAGGTTTCGATAACACACGACAAAGTTATAGGCTTTACTAGCTACCCTTTCATTGACATAGAAATTTTCTACCTGGCCCCAGACGTAGCTCATCATTCGCGACGTGTGTCGGACGAGACAACTAGTCTGACGTCACATGTTGGTTGTGGGAGCTGAGTGAGCATCAGTAATGTCACAGAAGGCAGCGTGGGTGTGTGAGGAGACAGCAGCAATCACACCACAATCACCGCTTGATGATGGTTGAGACGAAATGGGCCGAAATCTTGTGGATATTTAGCCACCTGACGTGACGTGTAGCGCTGTGCAACCGTGCATTGGTACATAAGAAAATCTCATCTTTAAAGGCAATGGCCAAAAAGCCTGTAGACTTACTGCCAACCTTTGTTGAGCAATTTACTTTCCCATTTGCTTTTGGTCTCGGTTCCACTAAACGTCACACCTCTGGGCACATATAAACTTATGGCCTCACTTTTTTTACTGAACTTTAATCGCCAATCGTTCAATATACAATAGTGCACATGTTCAGCATTTCCATTTGCTGCAGTTATGCGACGTCCATCTTGCCTTCATATGGTCAGTTTCCAGTTTATTGACTTTTCATTTACCTACTGACACTCAAGGGTCACACACCTTCTATAGGCTCAGGAACATTGTATCACATTCTGTTATCGATAACTCGAGTAAAGTCAAAGAAATTTCTGACAGTTAAGTATCTGAGATTATACGTTTCAACAGAATGCACATACATAAGAAATCCGTAGAAAACTAAGTTATTCTGTAGATTAACTTGACACTGGACTGATGTTGTGATTCGATATATGCCAACATCATCTTTGCAGCTGCCATCTAAAGTTTATTACGGCACTGGTACGATTATGCACACGTAATACATTGGTAATAGCACGAAAAGCGTGTTAAGTACGTTATATTACTAACCGAAATCAAAGATGTCGCAGTACAGGTGAGGGGCATAGGATGGGCTATCGGCATAACTTTCAGTAAGCAACAAGCACAAAAGATACAAACTAACTATAGTAGTAGTAGTTTTCGTTGTCCTTAGATCACTTTTACAAAGGTATCGCACATGCCTAGGACATGTTAAGAACAACAAAAGTAACATAATTCATATAGACAAGCATTTACATACTACTAGGTATAGTTCGATAAATATCGGTCAGGTAATCGGCCGCAACCATCCTGACATCTGTCTCACGTAATTTAGGGAAACACTTAAAACCCTATATCATGATGGCTAAATGAAGACTGGAGCTCTCACCCACCCGAATACAAGGCCACTCTGTTGATCCCTAGTGTACAGTACTATTTTCGAAGAAGGTATTTAGTAAAGTAAGAGGCTAGTAGTACAGTGTTCATTCATATCCCACTCCCAGTCACTGCACACACATTGTTTCATAATGTAACACCACAGACACTATCAACTGACGTCATTACCATAACGACGATGTTTGGTTTACATTTCGGTAACCGTAACTCCCCATTTGCTAGTCGGGAGCAGACTACGCCTTATTTTAAAGTTTACTGT
Source organism: Schistocerca nitens (assembly GCF_023898315.1). Classification (NCBI taxonomy): domain Eukaryota; kingdom Metazoa; phylum Arthropoda; class Insecta; order Orthoptera; family Acrididae; genus Schistocerca; species Schistocerca nitens. The sequence goes on from NC_064621.1 coordinate 191,383,453, forward strand.
CTCAGTTTTTTCATTCATATTTAATCGCCAATCGTTCAGTACAGAATAGTACACATGTTCAGTTACTGCGTTTTGCGACGTCCAGCTTGTCCACATCTGGTGACGTTTCACTTAACTTCTGACATTGAATGATCACACACCATATGTGGCCACAGGAACATTGTATACCATTCTGCTATCGATAATTCGAGCAAAACCAAAGAACTTTCTGACAGTTAAGTATATGAGATTATTCGTTTCAACAAAACGCACATACATCAGAAGGCGGTATGAAGCTAAATTATTCCGCAGATTTAGTTGACACTGGACTGAAATTGTGATGCAAAATATGCCAACGCCATCATTTCAGTGAGCCCATAAGGTTTATTACGGCGCTGATACGTTGATGAAAACGTACTATGTTGGTAACAGCATTTAAATCATTGTGTAAAGTAAGTTATATTTCTCTCTGAAATCAGAGTTGGCGCACTGCAGGTGACTGGCGTAGGACAGTCTATCAGAATAGCTTTGAATGAGCCACATGCACAAAAAATAAAAACAACAATAGTGGTAGTAGTTTTCTTCGTCCGTAGATCACTTCTACAAGAGTGATGGACATGTCTTGGTATTACAATTGGAAAACAACAAAAATAGCGCAATTCATATACAGAGGCACTTACCTCATTACAGATATAGTATGACAATGATCTGGCATGTAGTGGATCGTGATGCTATGGCAGGAACTACCCCTGCATTTTCCTGAAGTGATTGAGGGAAACAGCTACAAACCCTAAATCAGGACGGCCGCATGAATACTGGAGCCTCCATGCACCCGAATACCATGCCACGCTGTTTAAAGCAGTACTACCTCATTCTGTTTATCCCCTAAGTACAACACTGTTTTGCAGAGAAGTTATTTAGTAAAGTAAAAGTCTAGTGCTACACTGTTCATTCATATCTCACTTCCAATCACTACACAGCATTGTTGCATAGTGTAACACTCCACACACTTTAAACTGACGTCAGGGCCACAGTGACGATGTTTGGTTTGCGTTTCGTGTGCTGTAACTTCCCATTTGGTAGCCTGAGGCAGGCACGCATGCTTGACAGAAATGTTTATGAAGGTGATCGGGCTCTTAATGTAGAATTAGTGTCTTGTCAGTAGTTGAACAAAGGAGTCTTAACAATCACCATTCTGATTTTAAATAGGGCTACATCGGCAGAATTTATACCCGAGTTTCCTGTAAAGCGTTTGAAAACTGTAATAACGTCATCAATACCATTATAACATCAAGCTACAATGTTTCAAGGAACAGATAAATATTACATGGAACCTGGTACGTTACACACAGAACGTATTGACTTTTGTTTCTCGGTTTGCATGGATGTCATTAGTCTGTGGCTTTCCACTGTAACCAGGAGAGGATCTCGTCATAACGTTATCGAATTCACACAACGCACTGCGCCAGCTCCGAGAAAGAGGATACGTCTTTCATTTACGATAAATTTCGGAGTTTCGTTGCACTATACGAGCATTTGTGTGACTATATGTATGAAAACACTCTTATCGTAAAAGCAACCGGTGAAAGGAATGGATTTAACATTTCTGTATTAGTAGCAATCTATCCTCATCCTAGTACGAGAGAGCTCAAACGTGGGATCCTTTTGAATCAGTCAACGAATTATTGTGCGAATACTAAACGTCAACAAATATAACTGTGCTATATTTGCTTTTATGAGTTACTTGGCCAAGAGCTTTGCAAATTGCTTCAGACTCCCGCTGGAATAGAAACTCTGCAAATTCGATATCGATAACATTTTTCTAACGAAACCCATTTTTGGCAAAAGACAGGCACATGATTTTTTTCAAAATGCAGTTGAGGTGCTGAGAACTTATAAGCGTGTAAATCACAATGCCAGCGATTTTGTGATTGTAGCATTAATGTATGCTCCTGGCATCTACTGAACCAACAGTGAACCAGTTTTATCTGTATCTGTTGCCCAGCACAGTATATATGAAAATTCACGAAAAGCTGTATCACTATTTTCTCGCATATTCAGTTCCACAAGGGCCCAAAGGACAATCAGTTGTTATGTAGGTTTAACAATGCACAATCTAGCACCAACATAATGTACGTAATATTAATACTTTGAAGTCGGAAGTGTATTAGCAGTTTCAAAAAATGGTTCAAATGGCTCTGAGCACAATGGGACTTAACTGCTGTGGTCACCAGTCCCCTAGAACTTAGAACTACTTAAACCTAACTAACCTAAGGACATCACACACATCCATGCCCGAGGCAGGATTCGAACCTGCGACCGTAGCGATCGCGCGGTTCCAGACTGCAGCGCCTAGAACCGCTCGGCCACATCGGCCGGCGTATCGGCAGTTTCATCGGCAACTCAGATCCACAGACGTGTCTAATGAAAATGATGATAACAAGATCATGAGGTGTTGAAATAGGTCATAATTGGGTGTGTGTTGAATGTAGTATTTGTTCTTTATCTTGTTCTAGTTTTACATTAATTACAAATTTTACAACTGTCAAAGACACTATTGCCAATAGCCTATACATGGAAATTTTGTGAATTAACATTAATAATAAAGATAATTAATTAATATTTGATAAAATAGAGTGGGTGCATTAGTTTTTTTAGGAAGTATAGAATGTCGAGCCTTAGTAAAAGACCAGACAGACCATAGTAAATGGTGGTTGTCTATGTATTTGTTTTCCATATACCTTCCATTTTACTCAGAACTTTACTTCTGTGTTTTGGGCCCTTACGGTTCTTTGTGCATAAGTACTAGTCGTCGGAAAATGTTCAACGTCTGAGACCAATGGAAGACCACGGATGGCTCCGTACTGTAAATCATCTACGCTTTCGATGCTATTTTACTATTTGAATCGCGAAAAAGCTGCACGTTCTTAATGAATGTGCGACAGCAACTACTGGAATACATTCCACTTCGCATACGCTACTCTAGGTGGTATGAAGATGATTGATGTCCGCATTAGTCATCGAATTATGGATGCTCTAAACCATCGTTTTGAACGGCTGACGGCTCTGTCGGTGCGGCAATATGAAATACCCTATCGCTTCGTCAAACTTAACGCCAACGTGTAGGATACAAAACACAACTGAGCGGATCATCGGATACAGTTTCTTTTACATCAAGAGAGCACTTTCTGTTAGTGTGATGGCGCTGACTGATTGCCATCCCAATTTACTGCTCCCCCCTTCCCATCTCGCACACCCTCCTGTGTTCAGTGTACGTAGAAGGAAATGTTAAACCATGTTCCACGGAACCTAATGAGTGCACTGCGGTGAGAAAAGTTTCGAATGCTGTACATGTACTGCCGGCCTCTGGGATCGAGCGATTCTAGGCACTTCAGCCTGGAACCGGGCGACCGCTACGGCCGCAAGTTCGAATCCTGCCTCAGGCTTGGATGAGTGTGATGTCCTTAGGTTAGTTAGGTTTAACGCCAACGTGTAGGATACAAAACACAACTGAGCGGATCATCGGATACAGTTTCTTTTACATCAAGAGAGCACTTTCTGTTAGTGTGATGGCGCTGACTGATTGCCATCCCAATTTACTGCTCCCCCCTTCCCATCTCGCACACCCTCCTGTGTTCAGTGTACGTAGAAGGAAATGTTAAACCATGTTCCACGGAACCTAATGAGTGCACTGCGGTGAGAAAAGTTTCGAATGCTGTACATGTACTGCCGGCCTCTGGGATCGAGCGATTCTAGGCACTTCAGCCTGGAACCGGGCGACCGCTACGGCCGCAAGTTCGAATCCTGCCTCAGGCTTGGATGAGTGTGATGTCCTTAGGTTAGTTAGGTTTAAGTAGTTCTAAGTTATAGGGGACTGATGACCTCAGACGTTAAGTCCCATAGTGAACAGAGCTATTTGAACCAGTAAATGCACTGATGTCGTGGTGATTTCAGCTAATGATGATTTAACGATAAACCTTATCGCAGACTATGCAGATGTGACATATCAAGCGTATAGATTACAAACTGATAGGAAGAAAATCGAAGTTTGGAAAGTGAGACAAAGGAGAGGAAGACAGTTAACGAAGAGGCATCCATCAAAGGTCAAATCGGCATGAAGTGTGCTGGATGATTAGAGAAAACAGGTGATTATCATTGCAGCGCAGCCGCCAAATATAGGTAGGATTAATGCCTCAAGAATGAGATTTTTACTCTGCAGCGGAGTGTGCGCTGTTATGAAACTTCCTGGCAGATTAAAGCTGTGTGCCAGACCGAGACTCGAACTCTGGACCTAAGCCTTTGGCGGGCAAGTGCTCTACCACTGAGCAACCCAAGCACGACTCACGCCCCGTCCTCACAGCTTTACTTCTGCCAATACCTCGTCTCCTACCTTCCAAACTTTACAGAAGCTCTTCTGCGAACCTTGCAGAACTAGCACTCCTGAAAGAAAGGATATTGCGGAGACATGGCTTTGGCACAGCCTGAGGGATGTTTCCAGAATGAGATTTTCATTCTGCAGCGTAGTGTGCGCTGTATGAAACTTCCAGGCAGATGAAAACTGTGTGCCGGACCGAGACTCGAACTCGGGACCTTTGCCTTTCGCGGGCAAGTGCTCTACCTATTTTTTATGTTGTTTTATTTCTTTCTTTCTTCAATTTTTATGAGATTCTTAAATTTTAAATAAATTATTATGTATTGTATTTATAGATTAGTATTTGTTTCATTACAAAAAAAGATCCTACAACTGCTGTAGCCGAGCGTCCGAGTCGTCTTCTCGCCTGTTGGGAGGGGTTTCCCTCAATTCCGTCCGTAGAGGATCAATATGCTCCAGCATTCTTTTTCATTTTCAGCGTCTCATACCCGGAACGCCCCAGTGAGCAGGAGGATCCGCAAATAATGAACCTAAATAATTTGCGAAACGAGTTCTGTACTTCAGGTGGCGGCTGAAGGCTGCATGTGTCGTCATCAGTAGGGACCAAAAGTCGAGTATGCCTTTGGGAACATTGCAAAATATGTAGTAAAGGGCCATGCCTTTTAGCCAGTTAATGGCGTTCGTCCTGGTTGATGGAAAGTATACGCCGTGGGGGCGCAATACATTGAAAGGTGGCTACACTGAGTCACAGCGCCAGAGATTGCGCCAAAGAGTTTTATTCCGCCGCCTCCACTGGCAGTGCTTGTTCAGAAGTTGTGGTGGTTAGTGCTTGCTGAGAGGATGTTGATAGCTGTACTATTTGAGGCCATGTCGTGTGCAGTTGTTTTCATGGGCTAGACAGCAGATGTTGTTCGAATGGGGACGTTGTAATGATCAGAGTGTATTTTTAGTCAATATATATGAAGGTAAAAACATTTTTTTTTGTAATTTCCTAACTAACAATGCCTCTTGGTCACAGGTTTAGTCAACAAAGCATCTGGCTTGTGTTCATGTATTAGACTGTAATTTGGGTTTCTTTGTGTAATTATAGTATTTCAGTTTTATTTAATTAATTCACTGTAAATGGATTTTAAAATATCTTGTCTTATTGAGGAAGAACCGTGCCAGATGTGTACGTTGAATCACACTTCCACACACAGAACAGTTACACTTGTCCCTTGTTGTTTCGTAGCTTTCATAGTTGCTGGGGACTTAATTAATTAATTGTGTTAACGGAGATTTCCTTTCATTTTTTGTTGTTATTCTATGCAGTCAGATTGCGTACTAATACTAGTCAGGGCCAACCGGTTACGAGACTTCGTAGCCGGACATACAGCGACTAAAATTAAAAATATTTGCATTATATTTAATTAAGCCCCCATGCACGTGGCGACCGCTGCGGTGGATCGTCCCTTGGAATTCTTTTGATCGTAAAAATCGCAGACAGTAGTATTGTTGTAGTAATTCGTAGTTTAGTAATTGTAGTCTATATTGCATGTGTAGATTTGCTAATTGAACATTTGTAGTTGTCTTGTCATTCTTCTAATGTAATTTTTGCAGAATTAAATTTTTGATGTCTTGTGTACGGGTTTGACAATTTTGTGCAATTATGAAGATTTCAGTTGTTCGTTAATCGTGTTTGTCGGAAAGCATTTCGTGTGAATGATATTGTTGGAGATAAAGTGACATTGTGTGTAATTTTCTTATAGTGACGAGTTTTGTATGCTTTGTAAATGATTACGCGATCGATGAAAAAGGCAAAAATGATGGATAGTCAGAATGACGAAATTGTTGACATGGCGAACTCGCCAACACAGGAGAACAATATGATGAATAATGAAGTTGAAAACAATTTAATAAGTCGGGAAAATAGTCCGGAACGAGTTCAAAACTTTTAACAATTAAAGAATTTTCAGAATACGAGATTAACGACAGAAGATTCTGGAATAGTATCGAACACAGATAGCTTTACAGCTATGACGAAGGAAGCTGGTTTTGCGGGAAATGTTAGGGGCGAAAAGAATTTCGAATGTGGAGCAGTTGATGAGTGCAATATTAAATTTGGGATCTGAATTAAAAACAGTGGGATCACGGTTCGACTCACAAATAGGAACAATTAAAACTGAGATGGGAACAATGGAAACACGGTGAGACTCACTGGGATCACAGTTACGATCTGAATTTAAAACAGAGATGGGAACTTTGGCGAGACGGTTAGACTCACAAATAGGAACAATTAAAACAGATATGGGAACATTGGCAACACGGTTAGAAGCTGATATGGGAACAATGGAAACACGGTTAGACTCACGAATAGGGATATGTTTTAAAAACATGAAAGATGAATTAAAGAAAGAAATTAGAGAAGAGGTCCAACCGATTTTGAATGCTCACAATAATAGATTATTCTCAATAGAAATCAGACAAAAGGAACAGGATAGAGAACAGGAAGAAAGAGATCGCGTGATAGTACAAAAATTTTCAGAGTTAAATTTACAACGTGCACACGATAAGGAAGAAATATTTGAAAGAATCGAGGAATCCGTACCAAATGACAGAATAAATAACCTAACACAACAGTATGAACAGTTAACTACTAAATGTGTCAATACTGAAACTCGAGTCGAGACACTTACGTAAGACGTAAATAAACAGAAAGAAAAAATAGGTGACCTATCGGAAAGAGTTGACGAGATTTCAGATAAATTGACAAATCTTAGTTTAAATGGGGACAGAGATTCAGATGATGCAGCTCCATTGCCATTTGTAGAAACCGAAGAGTACCAGAACATAAATAAACATGTTGAAAATCAGGGAAAATTTAATGAACGCGTTAAAAGGGAATTTGAGGCGTTACGAAAGCAAGTCAAACAAATACAAAGCAAAATCGTAGGAAAGGACAGTAGAAGAAATTTAGAATCACAGATAGCAGAGGGCTTTGAAGAAAATAATTTATTTCATTTACGAGATGCAACAGGAGAGCACGAGGCGCGCGAACTTGACAATAATCGACATTGGGACTGGGACAGACGCGGTAGGTCTTTGTCGCCACGAGGCGAAAACTTTGACTATAAACACTTTTTAACTATTCGGAAATTCAAAATCTTTCGCAATTCTAAGAATGACATACATCCATGTTCATGGTTAGATCAATTTATGTACGCACTTCCACCAAATTTGCCACTAAGACACAAACCGGAATTTATGTGCAGCTATTTAGGTCCTCAGGGGATTCGCTACACTAAGTGAATATGTGCCGTAGCGTGCACAGGGCCCCGAGCTGTAGTGGTGCTATTTCCCTTTTAGTTTTCTGCACCGCTGCCTGCTCTTTTACTATTCTTTGTATCTATTAAAACAACTCTTCAACTATCAATCTATCTAGAGAGTCGGTAAAGAATAACCGGATATGACTATTTTACCCAAAAGTGATTTCGGAAATTACCGTTTGGACTTACTATATCTTCAGCAGCATTCATTCGTAGTTTAAACGAAATTGTACCTGTTTATCTTCGTGACAATATTATTTCATATGTTGACGATATTATTCTTGCTAAACGTTCTTGGAGTGAGCACAACAAAATTTTGGATTCATTATTACGTATTTTTGCAAGGGTTGGCGTTACAGTGAACTTGGAAAAATCTGAATTTGGTTGTCCTCAGGTGAAATCTCTTGGTCATATTATATCTACAGAAGGTATTCTTCCTGATCCAGAGAAACTAGACGCTATTCGTAATTATGCTGTTCCCACCACAAAACGTGACGTTCGTAGTTTCCATGGTGTCTGTAATTTTCTTAGACGCTTTGTTAGATTGGACCATTTGGCCACACCTCGTTTATGTGAACTATCTGGAAAGAATTCTAATTGGTGTTTGGATGAGGAAGCTCAATCAGAATTTGAACAACTTCGTGATGCTTTAGTTGCTGCTCCACTTCTTTCACGTCCGGATTTATCTAAAGATTTTTGTTTGGCGACGGACTCATCATACAAAGGCCTAGGTGCACACTTATTTCAAGAGATAGAAGATAACGGCGTTGTAGTGCAGAAAACTATTGCCGATCTGTTCTTGCCTAATGCACGTTATGTCAAAAGGCTAAGCCGCCAACTACTTTTCACAGAGCACCGTTGTTTCCTATCATTCCAGCGAAATTAAAGGAGATGGCTGCAGTCGATTTGTTCGGTCCAGTGGTTCGTTCTACTAATGGTTTTGCGTACATTTTGGTAGCAGTGGAATTGACATCAAAATATGTGTGTTTTACACCTTTACGCAAAGCAACAGCTCGTTCAGTATCTAATGCTTTCATCAAACACTTTCTTAAAGAAGTGGGTCATGTTGATAAGGTTATATCAGATAATGGAAACAGTTTCGCTCTAAAATTTGGTTTCGTACTCTACGGCGTCGTGAGATTAAACCAAATTTCATTTCACTTTTTCACCCTCAATCTAACGCTTCAGAGAGATGGATGAAGGAAATCAAAATTGTGTCGACTTTATTGTCATCAGAATCACAGAACTTGGGATCAGTATATTCATATTTTTCGAAACATTCTGAATGAACTCCCTAATGATTCAACTTCTTTACCGCCTATATTGATATTAAAAAATAAAGCACCGACAGATCGCTTTTCTGAAATCGTTCCTTTTCCGCCTTCACGAAAACTGCGGGATTCTGAAGCTGTCAACCTGGCTCTACAAAATATTGCATCTGCGGCTGCTAGAAGAGAGAAATCAGCTAAGCGTCCTGGTCGTTCAAAAACCTTGTCAGTTGGTCAAAAGGTGTTAATTAAGTCTCACCGTTTGTCTCACAAAGGAAAAGGCTTGTGTCGCTAATTTTTTCTGCTTTATAACGGTCCATATAGGGTTCGCAAAATCATTCATGATAACACTGTCGAAGTAAAAACTCTTAAATATCGGCGCCCTAAGGGAATACATCATATATCGAAAGTTAAAATTTTTGTGGAATGACATACTTTTCAGAAACTAACAGCTACATGTAAACATGCAGAGAATACAAGGATACCGCGCTGTGTTTTAGCGGCGGCACATACTCAAAGCAAAAGTCAGTCTGCGCACCGCACGAGGCAGTCGTTGACCGCAAACAATTACTTCCTACGTCACGCGTACCTGCAGCTGATGCAGCGCTCAGTGCGAATGCACTGACAGCCGTAAACAAATACACAGTCTAATTTCTCGGATTAAATTCAGTATAAAGCTATAGTGACTTGATATTAACGTTCAGTATTTTTCAGGATACGGTTGTATAAAATATTTAAGAATTTCAGGTAAATTCTGTGTGTGTCCGACGTTAAGAGGACTTGCTATCGAGAAAATTTCAGGTAGAATGCAATTTCGAAGAAGAAACTAATAAACTAAAAAGATAACTATTAATTGAGTTTATTTTTCAGGTAACATATTTCCACTTAGGTACGTACGTTAGACGTAATTTGCTGCTCGCGATTACGTGATTTATACTTTGTGCTAAATTTTATGTTCTATGGATTTACTTGTGAAGCGACGTGCTTGCGTACATTTGCTGATTTTGACAATGTTTTATTAATGAACAGGGTTATTACTTACGTATACTATGCATCGCTTGGCTGGTCTGCTTTTTCACTGATGTCTACTTTTATTTATTATGTGCCTGCTGTGCTTATTTATTTAAATTATAATTGTCACCTGATTAGTTGTACTGATATGGTTATGTATGTAAGTTATACTTCGTGATTTTTCTGCTTGCACCTTCATGTTTACTTATTAAGATTACATATGAACATTTATTTGCTTATGTTTATATGATGCTAATGACCTGTTTATTATGTAAGATACATATTTGCTGCTTTGCGTATGGATTGCATATTTATACATTTCTGTTTGTTGTCATAACTACTCTTTAATTTGGTGTATAGAAATGCTGATATGCGGTGTACGAACATGGAGTTTAGGTCACACTATGGTATTAAATATAGATTGTTCGCTTGGCAGAGCCTCGTTGCAGGAATTGTGCTGCATCCACTTGTTGACATTCTTTTCTCCACTGGTATATTTACTCGCTATTGCATGTTTTGCTTACACTCAGTGCCTTATATTTTTAAGATAAGAAAATGAACTGCTATAATTCGACGAACGACATTAGTACAAAAAACTTCATAGAAGTTACATGAGCTGGAGGTTTTATGGAAGCTGTATAAATTTATGCTAATAGGAAGGAAGCTAACGACATGACATGCCAACACTAGGTTTAGACCATTGACAGTTATTACACTGCATTCTTCGTTAGCAATTGAAATAGCAAGTAACACTTGACACAAGAAATACTCCACATGTTTGCTTCTGTTTTGCCATGATTATTGAAGTGGTGTACACACTGTGAAATATTACGATCATTCACACTCCGTACTCATACTTACTTACTGAAAGTTATTCAAACTAAAGGCTGTTAGAGGTCATGTATGCATTTATTTTATTTAATGATGGACAAGGTAACCAAAATGTATTTTATCATTCATAATGAGTAGAAGATTTGGGTCAGATGGATTACACAGAGGTTGTGTGTGGGCATTGTGTCTTCGGATTGCATGGGATGATAAATTGAAGTTAGCACTAGGATTTTATCTGTAGTTGTTCGAAGAGACTGACTAGAGGAAAGAGTTGTTATGGAAGTGAAATGATGTTGGTGTTAAGGTTCATATGTATCAACGTATTGAAGAGATATTATTGAGGTATTGAGATTGTGTGAAGTTGATGATTATTGGAGTTTTGGTGGACAAGAGGTAAGGTAAATGATAAGGTTTATATGTATCGACGTAAGAGGTATTATTAAAGTATTGAGATTATGTGATGCTGATGATTATTGGAGTTTTGGTGGATAAGAGGTAAAGTAAGTGAGGAGCATATTTTTTTTTTTTTTGTTGGTTTATATGGTACAAGGAGGATGAAGATGGCAGACTAGAACACTCAAGCAGAAGGAAGATTGTCTACACACACACTTTGTTAAATCACTAAGGAGTATATACTTTTCTTTTTGGAGAGAGGAAGTATTTGCATTTCTTGGCACACTGACAGTTGTTCAGCAACAGTACATTTGATTTGGCTTGGCAAACATTGGTCTTGACATGATGACTATGACGTTGACTAACTATTATCGACTGTTATACATTGCTGCCACTGCTACTTGATGTCGAACATCAAATCTTTGACAGAATTGCATTTACACAGTTAACACTATTCAATTACACAGTAGTACTTAATGTCGATGAAAGATGAGTGAGTGTGTTTTGTGTGTTGTCCTTTCCAAATCCCAAGTAATTGGTACCGAACTATCTCCTAAATATTATTTTACTTGTTTGTTATGGCTTGCACTGACGCCAATAAATATTATAGGTTTACTGTAACTTGTGTATTGTAATAGTTAATATGACAATTATCTGATATCATTTGTGTGTTTGTTATAATTTGTATGTTTAGTGTAAGAGCATTGAGAATAATTTTGTAAAAGCAATTGTGTGTGCATTCAAACTGTTGTTCATGCCTGCACCTGTTCAACATTAATGGGTGCCACTTAGAAATGTTTAATTTCTGCTGATGAACTCTGATGAACTGTCTGATTAGTGACAGAGAATATTATGGACTGTTACCTGCACTTGTTCAACATAATTGGTGCCACTTAAAAATATTTAATTTCTGCTGATGAACTCTGATGAACTGTCTGATTAGTGATAGTGAATATTATGGACTGTTACCTGCAGTTGTTCAACATGATGGGTGCCACTTGGAAATGTTTAATTTCCGCTAATGAACTCTGATGAACTGTCTAATTAGTGATAGTGATTACTATTGACTCTTACCTGCACTTGTTCAACATGATGGGTGCCACTTGGAAATGTTTAATTTCTGCTAATGAACTCTGATGAACTGTCTAATGAGTGATAGTGATTATTATGGACTGTTACCTGCCTTGTTCAAAATGATGGGTGCCACTTGGAAATGTTTAATTTCTGATGGTAAACTCTGGTGAACTGTCTGATTAGTGATAGTGAATAGTATGGACTGTTACCTGTACTTGTTCAAAATGATGGGTGCCTTGGAAATGTTTAGTTTCTGCTAATAAACTCTGATGAACTGTCTGATAAGTGATAGTGAATATTATAGACTGTTACCTGCACTTGTTCAACATGATGGGTGCCTCTTGGAAATGTTTAATTTCTGCTGATAAACTCTGATGAACTTTCTAATTAGTGATAGTGAATATTATGGACTTGTTGAACATGATGGGTGCCACTTGGAAATGTTTAATTTCTGCTCATGAACTCTGATGAACTGTCAGATTAGTGATAGTGAATATTATGGACTGTTACCTGCACCTGTTCAACAATGGTGGGTGCCACTAATGAAACTGTTTCTACTGAAATGATGTCACTTGTTGGTGTCTGCACGTGTTCAACATTGCTGGGTGCCACTCATGGGACTGCTTCTACTGACAAAATGTCACTTGTTGCTGTCTGCACATGTTCAACATTGCTGGGTGCCACTGATGGAACTGCTACTACTGATGATGTCACTTGTTGGTGGCTGCACCTGCTCAAAATTGCTGGGTGTCACTAATGGAACTGCTTCTACTGAAATGATGTGACTTGTTGGTGTCTGCACCTGTTCAACATTACTGGGTGCCACTGATGAAACTGTTTCTACTGAAATGATGTCACTTGCTGGTGTCTGCACCTGTTAAACATTGCTGGGTGCCACTGATGGAACTGATTCTACTGAAATAATGTCACTTGTTGCTGCCTGCAACTGTTCAACATTGCTGGGTGCCACTGATGGAACGGCTTCTACTAACATAATGTCACTTGTTGGTGTCTACACCTGTTCAACATTGCTGGGTCCCCCTGATGGAACTGTTTCTACTGACATAGTGTCACTTGTTGGTGTCTGCCCCTGTTCAACATTGCTGGGTGCCAGTGATGGAACTGCTTCTACTGACATAATGTCGCTTGTTGGTGTCTGCACCTGTTCAACATTGCTGCGTGCCACTGATGGAACTGCTTCTACTGAAATAATGTCACTTGTTGGTGTCTGCACCTGCTCAACATTGCTGGGTGCCACTGATGGAACTGCTTCTATTGACATGATGTCACTTGTTGGTGTCTGCACCTGTTCAACATTGCTGGGTGCCACTGATGGAACTGCTTCTACTGACATAATGTCACTTGTTAGTGTCTGCACCTGTTCCACATTGCTGGGTGACACTGTTGGAATTGCTTCTACTGAAATAATGTCACTTGTTGGTGTCTGCACCTGTTCAACATTGCTGGGTGCCACTGATGGAACTGCTTCTACTGACATAATGTCACTTGTTAGTGTCTGCACCTGTTCCACATTGCTGGGTGCCACTGTTGGAATTGCTTCTACTGAAATAATGTCACTTGTTGGTGTCTGCACCTGCTCAACATTGCTGGGTGCCACTGATGGAACTACTTCTACTGACATAATGTCATTTGTTGGTGTCTGCACCTGTTCAACATTGCTGGGTGCCACTGTTGGAGCTGTTTAAATACTGCTGATGAAATGTTATGAGACTGCTATTTGCACCAGTTGACCATTGCTGGGTGCTACTGTTGGAACTGTGAACTACTCTGAGTGCTACTTGTTTATTGAACTATTGACAAGATTTTATGTGAATATTTGTAAAACTGATTATTTGTGTATTTACTGTTTATGAAATGTTATGAGACTGTTACCTGCTCCTATTCGTCATTGATGACGCTATTGATTGAATTGTTTAACCACATGACACCTGTGTAAACTATTATGTGAAGTCACATGTGTGAAAGAATTTGTATTACTTACTGTATTTTATATATTAGGTTATTGAAGGGTCAGTGCAAATCCAAAATTTATTTAGTTATGTGATATTTACTTATTAATATTATTTTTTATATTTGTCTGTATTTTTTTGACGAATTTGGTGGTATTTTCACCACCAATGCTGGCAAAAATACCATCAAATTCTAGTCCGTGGAGGAGGGGCATATGAAATGTGGCTACACTGAGTCACAGCGCCAGAGATTGCGCCAAAGAGTTTTAATCCGCCACCTCCACTGGCAGTGCTTGTTCAGAAGTTGTGGTGGTTAGTGCTTGCTGAGAGGATGTTGATAGCTGTACTATTTGAGGCCATGCCGTGTGCAGTTGTTGTCATGGGCTAGACAGCAGATGTTGTTTGAATGGGGACGTTGTAATGATCAGAGTGTATTTTTAGTCAATATATATGAAGGTAAAAAACATTTTTTTATTTATTTTTTTTTAATTTCCTAACTAACAATGCCTCTTGGTCACAGGTTCACTCAGCAAAGCATCTGGCTTGTGTTCATGTATTAGACTGTAATTCGGGTTTCTATTTGCAATTATAGTATTTCAGTTTTATTTAATTAATTCACTGTAAATGGATTTTAAAATATCTTGTCTTATTGAGGAAGAACCGTGCCAGATGTGTACGTTGAACCACACTTCCACACACAGAACAGTTACACTTGTCCCTTGTTGTTTCGTAGCTTTCATAGTTGCTGGGGACTTAATTATTTAATTAATTGTGTTAACGGAAATTTCCTTTCATTCTTTGTTGTTATTCTATGCAGTCAGATTGCGTACTAATACTAGTCAGGACCAACCGGTTACGAGACTTCGTAGCCGGACATACAGCGACTAAAATTAAAAATATTTGCATTATATTTAATTAAGCCCCCATGCAACATCATCAGGGGAGATAGACTCCTGCAGTCTCCGCAACACTAATGCCGGCATGCGCTGCGTCAGTAGCCAGCACTCGCTGGTCGCGGCACAAGTCAGCCGGTCTGCATTCGAGTCAACGAATTAGCATGTCGGACAAAAGGAGTCGTATGTCAGATGAATGGAATGTAGCCTCTGACGAGTAGCGAACTTCCCATTCACAACCACGTACCACAATGAACGCACCGTCGTAGGTAGAAAAGGCGTGTGTACCGCTCGCCACACCGTGTTCCAGGCAACTTCAGGATGTCTGTGGGCGACCGTATTTACAGGTTGCTGCTATTGATAGAGGCGATAAGTCTTTCGTGCTGGGCTTCCGTGTCGTCGGAAGTTCTGACCGTAAATAGCTGAAGTCAATCAAGAACTCTCTGATGTGGGTGAGTGCCGGTGAAATGTGTCCTACAGACACGGGGGGATGCAGAGAGTGTGGTGCCTCTTCCGCTGTCAGGGTGCCCGTCAGAGTGGCGTGATCAGAGGTCCACGTGCGATGCATAGTGAGTAGATAAAGCGATCGCGCACGGTTATATGCATGAATTAAACCGATACCGCCCGCCCGCTGCGGCAGTGTCAGGGTGGCGTATCGGACTTGAAAAACAAGACAGGTGCTTACGAAATGTCCATATGCTGCTTGAAATCTGTCGGCCATCGTAGCCGTCAAGGGAAGGACATGTGCAAAATAGTTCAGTTTTGGGACAAGATAGGTGTTGACATTACGTGTTCTGAGGAGCATATCCAAGCGACGCAATTTGTTGTCCTGCAGCAGAGCGCGTGTCTGGTGTAGGAGCCGGTGGTACGTAGCCGCCGCCGTGCGGCGGACATTGCTATAAAATTGCACTCCTAAACACTTGAGTACGGGCACCTTGTCAAAGAACAGCGCCGTTGCGTGGGAAAGCCCCCCTCCCACATCCATGTATTTTGTCTTCTTCACGTTGATGACGCTCCCAGCGACCGCCCCGTACTGGCGTAGCCACTGTAGCGCCATATGCATTTCATCCTCTGATCTGGCCAGGAACACCACGTCATCGTCGAATGCACCACAACGAAAGGTCACGTCCCGCATGGAAATACCAGTTAATCGCTACCGTAGACCATGTAAAGCTGGTTCAAGCGCTGCTGCAAATAATATATCCGACAGGGGGCACCCTTGTCGCACTGACCGTCCAAGAACAATATGACCAGACTGATAACCGTTGACCATCATGCGGGAGAGCGCTTCGTGGACCAGTCGAAGGACCACCTGTGCTGACTCTGGAGAGATGCCCATGTGTTGCAGAACTGCGCTAAGAGACCGTGATCGACGAGGTCGAATGCGTGATCAAAATCTACGGCGACAAGGGCGCCTCGTATTTTGCAGGACGCCGTCAAAGCAATTACGTCGCAGTTCCCGATAGCGGTGTGGAGACGCGCGCGGAGGATGCGGGCGAAGATCTTGTAGTCGTTGTTAAGGAGTGTGAGTGGGCGAAAGTCCTGCCACCTACAACCACCATTCGGTTTCGGTACTGGGATCAAGATGCCGTCTGTGAATTCTGTGGGGACAGTGAAATCAGGGCGGATCAGGTCTTGAAACATTTGGAGCCACTTGTCGCCCATAAGGTAGCAAAAAGTGCGGTAGAAACCCAGGAGTAAACCGTCCGGTCCAAGCGACTTGTTCGGTGCTCCACGTGCCAAGGCAGATGTCAGCTCGTCGGATGTAATGGGCAACAGCAGACTATCATCGGGTGCCACGTCCCGAGTGGCGGGAAAATCGTGCAACAGTTCATCATAATCACGTACGTTTCGCGGATCTTCTATGTACAATGTCCCATAGTGTCTGGCGAACGTGTGCGCGATGTCCGTTTGTGTCACTGCGCGGCCACCCTCCTCCGTATTTACCGCCGTAATGAGTTGACGTTTGCGGTGGCGCCTCTCGCGCACAATGTGATACACTGACGCTGTTTCATTGGGGATACAGTCTTGCAATCGCGCACGGATGCGGACACCGTCTAGCTGCTCTGCCCTGATGCGAAGTAGACGAGCTTTGATGCGTTGTACGGACATCTGACGTTCGGGAGACGGCGGTTGCGTCGCCAGCTCACGTAACGCTTTAAAGCAAAATTTCGATTTTGCCATTTGCCAGTTCGATCTGTCACGCCCGTAGGCCATCAGGGTCTTTCGGAGTGCAGGTTTGACACATCGCAGCCACCACAGCTACGTGGAAGCATACATGGGCAGGCGCCTGATACATCGACGCCACGTGTCAGTAACTGCTCGCCGACACGCTTCCTCGCGAAGGAGGAGACGTTCAGCGTCCACGGGCCTCTGCTGCGTCTTGTGAGTTGTCGGGGTAAGGTGATAATGCAGATGTAGCGAGATGATCCGTGAAGGCCGTGGGCCAGAGTTCGGCATCACGGGTTGCTGTGCGGAGGCCACGTGAGACGTATATCCGGTCCAGACGACTGGCGGAATGACTGGTACATTGCGTATATCCACTCTGGGCCCCATGATGTAAGAGCCATGTGTCGTGGACTGCGAGGTCACGTATCAATGCTTGTAGAGACGGGCATGGGACGTAACGCGGTATCTGGTCCTCGGGCCACGGAACACTGTTAAAATCGCCGCCCACTATGTAATGGTCCATATTTCCTTGTAAAAGTGGGGCTACCTCCTCCGAATAGAAGACGTGCCTGTCACCACGGTGCGAATTACCGGAGGGAGCGTAGACGTTAATGAGGCGGACTGCGCCAAGTGTGAGAGCGATGCCTCGCCCGTTCGGCAAGTACGTCGCGTCTGTCGCGTCTATGCCATCTCGGAGAAGGATGGCCGTTCCTCCTGCGCCATCACCGCAGGGTAGGCTGTAGGGTGTGTAGCAATATAGGTCTAAACGCTGCTCGGGACGGACCTCGTGGAGAAGGGCAATGTCCAAGTCTGCCGATCTGATTATGTCGTGTAACATGCAGGTCTTGACAGTGGAGTGGACACCATTTACATTGACTGTTCCCACACGGTATGATTGAGACATGTCAAGTGGTGGAGGCAGTGTGTTGGTGCAAGCCCACAGTGATCTCACACAGCCACCCAGCAGCATGCTATTCATCTGTGCCGTATGATTCCCTGACTGGTAGAGCCCTCCGGGCTCAATGTCAGCCATGGGCTCTGGTGGAGATATTGATGTTTGCTGTGCATCATCGGCCTCCATATCGTCTGCCCAATCACCAAGAGAGGATTGTGATGTCAATGGTGGCTGGTCGCTTTCACAGGAGCCCACATTTTGGGAGTCGACGCAATGCGCGTCGTTTTCTGGGCCACCAGATTTAGGAGAGTGTTCCTTGTCTTCAGGCACATTCTGGTGAATGATGCCACTGCAGTCCGTTGCAATTGTGGGCGAGTCAACGAATTCGGTGTCTTCCGCCGGCTTCACAGCCCTGTTCCGTTCGTCAACTGACAATCGCCTCTTCTTGTGTCGCTTGGGTGATTTTTGCTTTCGGGTCCGAGATTCGACATCCACTTGAGGGCGAGGCTCGACACAGGAATCCCTGTGTCCGATCCCGACAGTGGCAGCGGCTGGGAGCCCACGACGCTGCGGTGGGCAGAGGCTGTAGGAGCCTCTGCATCGTTTGCCTGCGGCGTCGTCGACGGCGCTGAATCTCCAACGGAGCTGGCAGCGGCGTGAGAAGGTAGCAGGTTTTGATCATCCATCACATCCTGTCGTGCCGCCTCCACATACGTTAGCGGGAGGGAGGTCATAGTGGATCGTTCGGGAAGTTCATTGCGGGGCACCTGAACGAGGCGGCGCTGCAGACACTCAGTTCTAACATGGCCCTCCCTTCCGCAGCCCGTGCAGGTCCTCAGTTGTCCACCATGTATAACAATTGCGTGGCAGCCACCATCGAAAATATATGATGGAACGTGCTTCTTAAGTTCTATGTGCACTTGTCGTACCCCGTTAAGGACAGGGTACGTTTCGAATGTGTTCCGTTTCTTCTCTGTGTGGCTCAGAACTGTGCCGTATGGCCACAGCGCATCACCGACAAGGTTGGCAGGAACTTCGAACGGTAGTTCAAAGATGCACACGGTACGCACCCCCAGACCATCATGGTCAACTCCTACCACGCTCACATTACCGTCTGCGTGACAGAAGCGAAAGCTGTTTGTAGATCGTTGGAGTAGCCTTTCGCAGGCTGCTTCGTCAATCAGTTTGATGCACACTGTGCTGGATACAACAGACAAATGAATGCCTATCAGTTCTTGCGGTTCTATGTGCATGATGTCTCGAAGAAACCGTTCAATTTCATGGGCCTTCGGTCTCGTGTACGATGCGTTCAACGTTTGTTGGATTGTAGCTTTTCGATATGACAACGCCATGGCGAGTCGGTACAGGTACTATAAGGCAATACAACGACGCAACCGCGCGCTAGCGGGTAAACAACAACACCTTCGGAGCACTGCCCGGCGCGCCGAGCCCGTCGGCACGGTATCACGGCTGAAAGGCGACTGCCAATTGAGCTACCCAAGCACGACTCACGCCCCGTCTTCACAGCTTTACTTCTGCCAGTACCTCGTCTCCTGCTGTGTTGTGCCCAAAGACAGCCCTCGACACAGGAGTGCAAGCACCTCGACTTTTCAGAGAACTCCCAGCTCTTCTTACAACAACCAAACCGGTTTTTGGATTCGCCGTGGAGGTCGAAGGTTGCTTGATTTCATTCGTCAGCGCCACACGAGCCCAGCGCTTGGTTTGATGGTTTGGATTGGCGCTAGATAAATAACACGCTCACCTCTGCTTGTTACAGCAGTGATGTGGTCAGCGGGCGCTACATTTATGAAGTGTTAAGGCCAGTGAATGTGACCTAGTACTAAGGTCTCCGCAACGTTACCTTTCAAGAAGACAACGCAAGACTAAATGTTGATTGTGCTGTCGTGACCTGTCTCGATACAGTGAAAATCGAGTGATGCCATGTCCAACGTATTCTCCAGATCCCACGACAACTGTAAACTACTAGTTATGGGATTTCCGAGAAACTGGCACGCCACCACTAGCGAGCCACTGCGACAAATGACTTTGATACAGAACTGAAGAAGCATCTGCCATCCAAGTTTGGTTCGTCGCAGTGACTGGCTGTTTTACAAACATTACAGCTGCCAGTACTATCAGCCCAGTCTACTAAGTTTCGCACGCTGCTACCCCTCCCCCCCCCAAAAAAAAATTAACCTTTAATTACATACTATTTCTGTAACTAATATGCACAATAAGTAAAATTTAAGTTACTATCCTTCCTCGTGCAATTAGAAAGGCTAGTAGTGTATTTTAGTTCCCCTAAGCTTGAATGGATATAGAACGTATGGTGCTAGAAGATAAAAACGGAAGAATTCTTAACTTATGAGTTAGTGCCTAATTTCGTAGCGTTTTTCCACAAGTTTAATAAACACAAACGATTCGCATAACATAGACTTTAGTTATCAATAATATATTCTCGTTACTAATTGATTACTTACTGTCTGCCAACGCTAAGGTAACTTTTCGATTCCACGACCTTAGAAATCACTTGGTTTTCAGTGTAGGAGCTCTTAGAGGCATGGTGTCAGCTCATTTTCATCTCGAAAAGGAGTTCCTCGAAGGTAGTTTCACTGTGGAAAATGTGAAAATATGATGAATCAGATGAATGGCTCAAATCGCTCTGAGCACTATGGGACTTAACTTCTGAGGCCATCAGTCCCCTAGAACTTAGAACACCTTAAACCTAACTAGCCTAAGGACATCACACACATCCATGCCCGAGGAAGGATTCGAACCTGCGACCGTAGCGGTCGCGCGGTTACAGACTGTAGCGCCTAGAACCGCTCGCCCACCCCAGCCGTCTCAGATGAATAATGTGCCTGCGGAATGACTCCGCAACCCAACTTCTGTACAATAGTTTTTGTCAGTCTAGTAGAATGCGGGCTGTCGTTATCGTGGAGTAGCATCACTTCATTCACGTTTCCTGGTCTTTCCCAGTTATTGACAACAGATCTCAGCAGTGATGGATACCCCTCGAGGAAGCAATTCGTATTACGCGACACCGTCGCTGTTCCACCAGATGCAAGGCATTGTCTTTTATGGATGTGCGCTTGTCTTTGTGGATTGATGCATTTAAACGAACTTCATCAAACCCGAAGACCTTCCTGAACGCTGAGAGTCACTAATGTCAAAACGCCCCCCCCCCCCCCCCCCCCAAATCGGGAAAGACATTTTCTTGCCGTGCTTTGTCCAATATCATTATCCCCATACTGGGCTCAAATGTTTCTCGCTGCCTCCATTGCTGTAACCTTCCTATTGAACTCAGAAAGAAGAATATGTCGGAAATATTCCGACTACTCCACATGGTAATCAATATTCTAACATCCACAGCTCCACTCACTATCTCCAAATGACAGAATGACCATATTTAAAAACTCAGATAGCAGGAGTGAACTACAAATAAAAATGACTAACGATAAATAAAGCAGTAACAACCGGAATACGGACATGCAAAACAAAAATTCTGCAAACTTATGCACCAACGTATAATAATATCTCAGTCTGCATAGAGGACACTCATACATTAAATACTCTGAATCCATACGACAAAATGTTAAATGTTATTGGTAACTTACATTTTATAAAATGAAAAATGAAAAGAGCTGAATAAAATTGTAAGGTGGGCGTGTCATTTTGATTTTTGTAAGTTATAATGTGCATGTCAAAGAGAGAGCGACTTATGTTAAACTATATTTGGTCTTGTTGTGCTACAGTCTTTGCCTCAACACAGTATGATACATTCTTAGTTGAAGTGTGGTAATGATGCACATATTTAGTAGCACTGTGTTGACTTGTGATGACATTTGTTAGATGAAGACAAATTAGGAGAAATGATTATTGGCACCTAGTTAAGTTTGTTCACTTTTTAAGAGCCGTCTCCACCCCCATGAGTCGTTCGTTAGCATATTAACTGAATGAGCTGTTTGGTTTTTATATAAATTCTCTGTTATCATTGTATCTTTTTTAAATCATTTTTAAAGGTGTTAAGCATTGTATTGTTCAGACCATAGTTATGTCTGAAGATCACACGAAGTTTTATTCTGTGTTTTTGAATGTATTCTTCACGCTAAAATCCTTGTCTTCCAATATCATTTTATAGGAATAGCTGCTCTCCCCATTCCACAGTTTAAAGAGTTATCATTACGAATTACCACACTGCAAATATAGTATGCAACAGTTTGAATACTTTTGGAGATTTTGTTTGAAAACAGAACTCTATCTTAGTCGCTGCCCGCTTGCTGTTTGCTGTTGTGCTTTCGAGAAATCTGCAAGAATCTGTCAAGACCCGAGATGAGTGGAAATTTTGATTACGGCTAGACAACTGTTTTACTTCAATTGCGCATTTAATATAAAGACAAGTTGTATTCAGGCCGGTTACAGTTCAATTAAAATTAGGTTCTGTTCACCCAAAGGTTAGTATACGAGTTAAAGTTGAATAACAGTTGGTGGGCCCATTGTTTTGCTAATAACTAGACTTTTATACAGTAGGTCGTAAATTTGGGCTATATTTCATACAGAAACATGTAGTGGGGAGCTTATAAAATAATGGCTGCAATATAAATCGCAAATTTCTGCCTGTCATTTATCCAAATTCGTCACATTATAGACGCTTTCTCTTTGTTGTACTAGAAAGGCCAGGAGAAGGCGGAGTTCCGCTTCCTGCCCCTAGAGGGACAGTCAAGACCGACATAGCGGCTCCGTCCTCTGCCAATGGCGTCATCGGATGTGGCATGGAGGGACTTCTGTTCAGCTCACCGCACTGCCGGTCGTTGTCGACTCGTGTCTCCCGGATGGCGGGGAGCCGCATGACTAATTAGATACTGAGGCGAACAGCTTACCAGAAAGCCACATCGCAATGCTGCTGCAGCATGATGTAAGCAGAATCTACTGCACGATCCCCAGCAGTAGCCAAAGAAATTGTGGTTGCTATCTTTTCTTTTCTTATAACAAAAAAGTGTAGTCATACCTAAGCTCTGAGACTTGTCACAAATAAGCGAAGTGCCGTAGCTTCTATCTCTGCAAAGCTGAAAGCAAAGTTCAATTCAGATATCCTACGGAAATCCGATGAAACACAACTACAAGATCTGCAGTTCTTATGGGCGGTATCTGTCTGTTCTACAATAGAGTGAGCCAATTACTGAACTATATGAAATAAATTCGTCATAACTTGTGAACGGTTTGCGTTAGGACGTTCTAACTGCACGGCTGGCCGCAGGTATGATGGGAATTAGTATGCGCTGTATTGTTTGGTTTAGCGACGAAGTCCACTTTCATTTGGATGGGTTCGTCAATAAGCAAAAGTGGCGCTTTTGTGGGACTGAGAATCCGCATTTCGCGATCGCGAAGTCTCGTCAACCTCAACGGGTGACTGTGTAGAGTGCAATTTTCAGTCACAGAATAACGGGTACGATATTCCTTAATGGCATGGTGACTACCGAACGGTACGTGCTGTTTTGTAACATGATTTCATTCCCGTTATCCAAAGTAACCCTGATTTCGACAAGATGTGGTTAATGCAAGACGGAGTTCGACCCCATCGAAGCAAGGATCACCTTGGGGAGCGCATTCTAGCTCTGGCGTGTCCAAAGGCCACTGGCATAGGCCTGGATTGGCCACCATATTCTCCGGATCTGACACATGTGACTCCTTTTTGTGTGACTATATTAAAGAAAAGATGTACAGCAATAATCGTAAAACCATTATTTTGCTGAAAGCAGCCATCCAGGAGGTCATCGGCAGCAACGACATTCCGACACTTAAGCGGTCATGCAGAATTTCGCTACACGTCTTCGCCACATTATCACCAATGATGGCAGGCATATAGAACATGCCACAACCTAAACCCGAGTATCTGTAGGGAGTTTACATGCTGAATAAAGTGTGTGCACGCCATAATTTGTAACTAATTTACACTTTTTTTCATTTAGTTGAATAATTGTCACCCTGTACCTAATGACATTCAAAATCTCGCCATTGCTTAAGGGCAATTACGTCGTATGGAAATCAAATAATCGGGGAGGTAATGACTGTGGACAATGAAATCCCGTTCTGTGCAGCTGAAGGCTCACTGAATAGACCCTATGCCACATACAGCATTTTTATTCCTTTCTGCAAATGATTACGTTGTACTGTGTATGTAGTCCATCACAATTTAAGAGTACAATTTTCGACCCGTTCTCGATCGAACGTGTTCCATCATGAATCCTGTTAGTCATGAAGTTTCAATGCAGGCCGCACGCTGCTTTTCAAGTTAATACAGTCGTGTTCGCCTACAGTGATAGCAGTGTACGGTATGTGAACGGACGTATATTTTAGCCGCAAAGCTTAAGATGGTATGTAGAGTCGCCTGAAAATGTTAAAATTACTCAGATGAACAGAAAAGGAGAATTAGTACGTCATATTGAATCCTCTTAACGCACATAACTATGCAAAACTGCTAAAACTGAGACATGCGTGCAAACTGTTAGCACTTGTTATTGAGGCGTGATTGAAATATGCGAAATTAATTAAACAGGGGCCGTTCTTTAATCATTCTCAACTCCGTTTTTGTGAATAATTAATGTTGTTTCGCAATGGTTTACTCGATTGTGGATCTCAAATCGATTTATGAAGAACAGGACACATGCATTAGATTCAATTACGCCTGTTTTTGTTTCAATCTTAAGAGATCAATAAAAGAGTATATAACATTGTATTTTTCATTCACGCTATCTCCTTAATCAGTATTAAAGGAAACTGTGTAAAATAAAAGACACGTCAATAGTTGTAGGTAGTTATCTAAATTCAAACGCTGTAACCTGCCTCTTGCAAAAAATTTCCATCGTCTTGAATAAAATTAGACGAAGGGCGCCCACTTCCGACCTGAACCGGTGTGTGCTGATATATTGGCTACCGAAATGCTTCCTGGGCTTCTTGGGTATTCGCTATATCACCCCTGCCTTTGTACCCGCTATATCCAGATAAAGATAGTTCGAATCCATGTGAGTAAAGAAACTCTGATAATTAAATGTGGATGTGAAATAGTGGTGAATTAGTTTCAAGTCGTCAGACTGCTACAGTGTGATTGGTTGAACCTCAAAACTCTAAGTTATGGCGCATGAAGCAATTCATCCGTTAATGACGTTGAGCTTGACGGTTCTCTGCTGCTATTCAGCAGGAAGGTTCAACTTACTGGGCTTAACTTTTACCCTGTTTTCAAACTCATCCGTAACAACTCAGGCACACAAAAACATTGCTAGAGCTTTCATTAGCTCACAAAGTGTCCCAAACCTTTGGTGTCATAATTCTGGAGAAGCAGAAAATCCCAAATCCAGTACTTTGGAACTAAAAGAACTGTAATAATTTTATTTCCACTAAGCGTTTCGAAGGTTTAGATCCTGATCATCAGATGGATTCATGTTAACTGTTAAGCCATGTATGTTTTGTATATACGACTGTTGGGTAATCTGTGGCACTGGCGGGTAGCTTGTCCGCGCTGTTGTGTAACAGATCACAATGAAGAAACATCTGTACATCAGGTATTCCTGATATTCTGCAAAATATTTTCAAACAGAGGAAAGTATCTGCAAAGTTCATCCCGCACACCCTGACTCCAGAACAAAAACAAAGACGTACGGATGTCTGCCGCTACTTGACTCAAAGGCAAAGCGCTATCGACTGTTTCTGGAAAAGTCCCCACGGGTGACAGGATTTAGTGTTATCGGTGAGAACCTACCACCAAAAGAAGCATTTTCGGCATTGATTCCAAGGGTCAAGGCCTTGACAATGTAATCGACTTTCAAGCCAATGTGGCGTACTAGTTGAACAACATCCCAAAGGAGGAATACTCCGACAGCTTCACGCGGTTGTATGAACGTTCCGCGCGGTGTACCCAAGTGATGGATGACTGCACGACCCTGCCGGTCGTCTGGAGCCGAGCGAGCGCTACGGTCGCAGGTTCGAATCCTGCCTCGGGCAGGGATGTGTGTGATGTCCTTAGGTTATTTAGGTTTAATTAGTTCTAAGTTCTAGGCGACTGATGACCTCAGAAGTTAAGTCGCATAGTGCTCTGAGCCATTTGAACCATTTGAACCCTGCCGGTAAATATCTTATTTATGTCTGCTGATAAGCTTAGCAAATTTTTTTTTATGAATTCCTTCCTGTTTTACATTATTAGAGTATTTCTGCTCTTAATTGTGATTCCAGTGCCTTCATTCATTGAAGTATCCCAATGATTGCACGTTTGGGAAGGAATAGAACTGGGCAGTATACAACAAGCATATAGCGCGTAAGAATTACTTTCAGGCGTACTGCCTAACTACCACATAATCTTCCAACCTCAAGTAATAGGTCTGGATCTTAATGTGAAGGGAACAGTCGTATTATCTTACAGAGATCTTGTCAGACACATCTTACACCCGGATTATTTTTATGTCTCGAATTATCTAATTTTTTAGACTTCGTCTCCTTCTAAGTTCAAGGTATTCTCTCTAAGATATTTAGAGTGCATATTCTCTTGGAATCAGGCATTAGCGGACCCATGTATACATAGCTTATACACTGAATCGTCAAAGAAACTGGTATAGGCATACGTATTCAAATACAGTGATATTTAAACAGGTAGAACACATCGCTGCTGTCGGCAATGCTTATATAAGACAATAAGTGTCGGTTGCTTCTGCTACAATTGTAGGTTATGCAGATTTAAGTGAGTTTGAAGGTGGTGTTATAGTAGGCGCACGAGCAATAGGACACAGCATCTCTGAGTGGTGCTGAAGATGGGATTTCCCCGTACGACTATTTCACGAGTCTACCGTAAATATTAGGAATCCGCTAAAACATCAAATCTCCGACATCACTGCGGCGGGAAAAAGATCCTACAAGAACGGGACCAACGACGACATTGGAGAATCGTTCAACATGACGGAAATCAACCCTTCCGCAAAGTGCTGCAGATTTCAATGCTGGGCCATCAACATGTGTCAGCGTGCGAACCATTCAACGAAACACCAGCGATATGGGCTTTCGGAGCCCAAGACCCACTCGTGTACCCTTGGAGGTTGCACGACACAAACGCCTCGCCTGGGTCCGTCAACACCGACATTCGACTGTTGATGGCTACAAACATGTTTCTTGGTCGGACGAGTCTCGTCTCAAATTGTCCGCAGCTCGTCGTCTACGGGCTAGGGTTAATGCCTCCGGATACGGGGTCCCGGGTGCGATTCCCCGCCGGGTTGGGGATTTTCTCTGCCCGGGCACTGGGTGTTTGTGTTGTCCTCATCATTTCATTATCATCATCATTTGTGAGACTGACTACATTGAATTGTGAAAAGAAAATGGACTGTGTAGAAATCAGGACTTTGTATGGGCGCTGATGACTGCGCAGTTGAGCGCCCCACAAACCAACCATCATCATCATCATCAAATTTTATCGAGTGGATGGATGTGTAAGAGCATGGAGACAACCTCATGAATTCACAGACCCTGCATGTCAGCAGGGGACTGTTCAAATCTGTAGAGGCTTTGTAATGATGTGAGGCTTGTGCAGTTGGGGTGATATTGCACCCATGATACGTCTAGATATGACTGACACATGACTCGTACGTAAACATCCTGTTACTGGCACGAGAATTTGCAACAACTGCAAAGCAATTTTGAACTGACAGATTATACGAGGGATATTCAATACAGAATGATCATATATATATATATATATATATATATATATATATATATATATATATATATATATACACTCCTGGAAATTGAAATAAGAACACCGTGAATTCATTGTCCCAGGAAGGGGAAACTTTATTGACACATTCCTGGGGTCAGATACATCACATGATCACACTGACAGAACCACAGGCACATAGACACCGGCAACAGAGCATGCACAATGTCGGCACTAGTACAGTGTATATCCACTTTTCGCAGCAATGCAGGCTGCTATTCTCCCATGGAGACGATCGTAGAGATGCTGGATGTAGTCCTGTGGAACGGCTTGCCATGCCATTTCCACCTGGCGCCTCTGGTGGACCAGCGTTCGTGCTGGACGTGCAGACCGCGTGAGACGACGCTTCATCCAGTCCCAAACATGCTCAATGGGGGACAGATCCGGAGATCTTGCTGGCCAGGGTAGTTGACTTACACCTTCTAGAGCACGTTGGGTGGCACGGGATACAAGCGGACGTGCATTGTCCTGTTGGAACAGCAAGTTGCCTTGCCGGCCTAGGAATGGTAGAACGATGGGTTCGATGACGGTTTGGATGTACCGTGCACTATTCAGTGTCCCCTCGACGATCACCAGTGGTGTACGGCCAGTGTAGGAGATCGTTCCCCACACCATGATGCCAGGTGTTGGCCCTGTGTGCCTCGGTCGTATGCAGTCCTGATTGTGGCGCTCACCTGCACGGCGCCAAACACGCATACGACCATCATTGGCACCAAGGCAGAAGCGACTCTCATCGCTGAAGACGACACGTCTCCATTCGTCCCTCCATTCACGCCTGTCGCGACACCACTGGAGGCGGGCTGCACGATGTTGAGGCGTGAGCGGAAGACGGCCTAACGGTGTGCGGGACCGTAGCCCAGCTTCATGGAGACGGTTGCGAATGGTCCTCGCCGATACCCCAGGAGCAACAGTGTCCCTAATTTGCTGGGAAGTGGCGGTGCGGTCCCCTACGGCACTGCGTAGGATCCTACGGTCTTGGCGTGCATCCGTGCGTCGCTGCGGTCCGGCCCCAGGTCGACGGGCACGTGCACCTTCCGCCGACCACTGGCGACAACATCGATGTACTGTGGAGACCTCACGCCCCACGTGTTGAGCAATTCGGCGGTACGTCCACCCGGCCTCCCGCATGCCCACTATACGCCCTCGTTCAAAGTCCGTCAACTGCACATACGGTTCACGTCCACGCTGTCGCGGCATGCTACCAGTGTTAAAGACTGCGATGGAGCTCCGTATGCCACGGCAAACTGGCTGACACTGACGGCGGCGGTGCACAAATGCTGCGCAGCTAGCGCCATTCGACGGCCAACACCGCGGTTCCTGGTGTGTCCGCTGTGCCGTGCGTGTGATCATTGCTTGTACAGCCCTCTCGCAGTGTCCGGAGCAAGTATGGTGGGTCTGACACACCGGTGTCAATGTGTTCTTTTTTCCATTTCCAGGAGTGTATATAGAACACGTCTTTACTCGTCCTCAAATTTTGATGGTCTTTCTCAAATTGATCTCCCATGAATGCGATACACTTGTCCCAGTATTTTTGCCAGTCTTCAAATACATGCTGGAAACCATTTTTTGAGACGTCCTTCAAAATCGCCTCCGCAGCCTTCACCACAGCTTCTGATGAATGATAATGCCTCCCACGAAGGCGCTTCTTCATGTTAGGGAATGCAAGAAAGTTACCCGTGGATAAATCTGGACTATAGGTAGGGGGAAGGATGCACTTCTACATCTACATCCATACTCCGCAAGCCACCTGACGGTGTGTGGCGGAGGGTACCTTGAGTACCTCTATCGGTTCTCCCTTCTATTCCAGTCTTGTATTGTTCGTGGAAAGAAGGATTGTCGGTATGCCTCTGTGTTGGCTCTAATCTCTCTGATTTTATCCTCACGGTCTCTTCGCGAGATATACGTAGGAGGGAGCAATATACTGGTCGACTCCTCGGTGAAGGTATGTACTCGAAACTTCAACAAAAGCCCGTACCGAGCTACTGACCGTCTCTCCTGCAGAGTCTTCCACTGGAGTTTACCTATCATCTCCGTAACGCTTTCGCGATTACTAAATGATCCTGTAACGAAGCGCGCTGCTCTCCGTTGGATCTTCTCTATCTCTTCTATCAACCCTATCTGGTACGGATCCCACACTGCTGAGCAGTATTCAAGCAGTGGGCGAACAAGCGTACTGTATCCTACTTCCTTTGTTTTCGGATCGCATTTCCTTAGGATTCTTCCAACGAATCTCAGTCTGTTATCTGCTTTACCGACGATCAACTTTATATGATCATTCCATTTTAAATAACTCCTAATGTGTACTCCCAGATAATTTATGGAATTTTTGCAAGATAATCAGCAACAACATTGGCAATATACGGCCGCGCATTATCGTGGTGCAGCATCCAGCCTGCTTCACGGAAATGAGTTCTTTTGCGCCTGATATGGACTTGCAGTGTTTTCAGGACATCGCTTTAGTATTGTCCAGTTACTGATGTGCGTGCAGGTACAACATGCTGATTAACAGTTCAATGAATATCAAAGAATGATATGACCATAACTTTCCCAGCAGAAGCAACCACTTTTGCCTTTTTGGGGGTCGGTGATGAAGGAGATTTCCACACTAAGCTTTGCTGTTTGCTCTCTGGATGAAAATGATGTAGCCAAGTTTCATCAGCAGTGATTACATTTGAAAGAAACTTCATATCTTCCTTAAAAATCAACTTTAACTCCATGTAGACCCGCACGCGAATGCCCTTTTGTTCGGCAATCAACAGTCTTCGAACCCATCGCGCACAAACACGTGTCACATGTAATTTTTCTGTCACCAACGTGTGGGTGGCACCCAATGAAATGTTCAGTGTTTCAGAAAGTGATCTGAAGGCAATTCGTCGATCCTCTCTCACAATGACAGCAGCAGTGTTGATGTTTTCTTCCGTAAGAGCAGTAACTGGAGCACCGGGTCCACTATTCTTTGAAATTGTCTCGCCTCTTTAAACATTTTGAACCACCTTCGATCTGTAGAACAGACTCTCCATGGGCCTCCTGTTACGTTGTATAGGCCTCAGCTGAAGATTTGTTGTGACGAAAGCAGAATTTCAAAGACGCATATTATTCGTCGCGCGTTAGCTCATTTGCAGCGGTAGGCGATAGTTCTGATTTCGCGTCTCTCACATGCGGGAACCAGGAGTCCCAATAATGAAAGTACTACAGCGTATTTATTGTACATTAAGCTAACAGAATATCATAAGATTAAATTTTAGCTCGAGAAATTATGACCTTGAAAAATTGTTATCATTCTTTCTTGAACAACACTCGCACAGCTCCTTGATGCCCCTGGTGTTGTCTGATTGTATGAGCGTCCTGGCGCAGTGTGACAAAACGCCGGTTTAGTTCGTAGCATTAAACCTGACGCTGATGTGAATACGATAAATAATTTAGAGAACACACTGGCGTGAAGGCGCTAGTGAAGGGTAAACAACCTTGCAGTGAACGACGTGTAGCGGACGGCTGCTCGCCTCGGAATTCCGCAACTACTGATCGTTCATCTTTGGCATATGCACACTTACTCTACAACAGCACCAGTCCCGTTATTTTATAGCCACATCTCGCACGTCTATCGCTAACTTCGTTAATGAGGCTGGTAATGCGCTCGGGTCACGCAGCTGCCTCGTACACGGCTCACGTATGTTCAACAACGAAGCAGTAAACTGCTACTTTGCTACGATAGTGGAGGTTCTCAAAAGTCGGCGACAAGGCGCCGAAGCAAACATGCTACTTGAACAAAGGATTTTTGCCAGCTCTATCGACAGAGGGCTATAATGACAAAGTGCCATAAAATGGAATCCTCCCCCTCTTCACCCAACCAAGCTCACACACACTAAAGCGGACTCCTTGTTGTCTTGGCTCTGCATTCTCCTGAACTCTGGTTGAATCAAGGGTAACTCTGCTGCAGAGTGAAGAAATCGACCAGATCAGATGGTGCTTATCAGTGCGCCTTTGGATGTTTTAACAGTGGAAAACTTTTTTTCATTACGCTACATTTTTCATTATTTCTCCTACATATTGGCAGATAAGACTTTTCAACGAATACTTGTTCTTGAAAAGTAAGGTTTAAGGTTAATATTTACGACTAAACCACTTCATTTAGATGTTTGGCTAAAGATTTATTACGTTAGCAAAATTTTGGCTGTAGCTGCGTAAATTTTACCCCCTTCAGTTGCTTAAACTGGGCCCCCTTACTTTCTCATGTTTGAAGTCTGCCTGTATTATTACACACGCTTATTCTCTTGGAAGTCTATTAAAGATTCAAGAGGATAATGGGGAAGACGATCAAAGAATGTGGCGTGCTTCTAAAATGATTAAAGCTATTTATGCAGTTTAATGCCCAAATGCCGCTCATTTGAGGCTGTCCGATATGAAGTACAGTGCATCTGAGGATGCAGCAATAACAAAAAGAGGCATATCTACAATTTTAGATAATGATCTTGAAGAACAGGTGGTTTATTACTGTCTTCCTATGGACGCTTCTGTCTTTCGGCTTCCTCTTACAGACTAGTGAAGAATTGCCGTACAATTGACAGAGAAAAATAACACTGAACATCGTTTCAAAACCTAAATTGCTATGAAAAAGTGGGTTAGTCCTTTCCTTAAACGCCACAGAATCAAACTGACAGAAAGAAAACCTACAGGAACATCCTAGAGCAGGGCTCTTGGTTTCAACAACGAAAACACAGTGAACTTCTTTAACCGCATGGTACAGGATACATTATGTCTACTTTGAAACTAGATTATGTTTTCTCTGATTGGTTGCCTTTTCCCAAGTTTGTTCAGCACTCTTTTGATGATTGATAGAAAGGGGCCGAGTTTGGCAACTATCTTTTAAACCTCCCTAACTGTAAAGTTTTTGAAAGTATTTTTTGTCGTAATAACTTTTATTTGCACTTTCTAAGAGAAAAATGTAAATGGTGCTTAGCATTGTAAATAAAATTTACATGCCCTTAAAATATAGTTTTTTATGATTTTATATTTTTAAAAAAATTGAAAAACAAACTTAGGCTCAAATTTTGGGAACTTTCATCTAGTAAGGTATTAAGAGAAATATATTCTTTGCAGTATATGATACTAAAACCAATGTATAGTAGCTGCCTTCAACAGTACGTTATAGATTTTAGCTTACATTAATTTCTTTAGGACATTTATAGAATTTTTAATTTATTTACTACAATGACATAATAAAGCCATGGAGTTTTTGACTGAAGTACTACTTTGCGACAATCGCGATTTCCATCTGTTTGTCCTTAATTACTGTAACTCGGTTCAATATTTTGTATTAAGCCCCGCTGCATTGTGGTCTTCCACTGTGCTGCCATTAATGGTGGAAGCTACCTTTACGGCCATTACACCTCAGGTGGCCACACAGCCGTTTTCTTTAAATGTAGACAAATTTATCTTTATATTTCTTGGAACCTTTCTGCTACAGACAATAACTTTGAACAGCTGACTAACTGAAAGGTAAATTGATGTGAGACGTTATGTGCACTGACCATTTCGTAAAACTGTTACATTTAAAAAAAAATCTACAATGACTGGAAACTGAAAAAATTTCTCTATGTAGATTATAATGGTAACTTTGTGACCGCACACACTCCTGCAGAGATACAGAATACTAATCAAATTAATGAAGTAGCGGACATTTGTGAACAGTTTAGTAAAAAGGCCAAAGTTCTATTTTGAATTATTATTTTATTTATAAATATAACATCCAGTTACTTATATACATATATTGCAATTGTTACATGAGTACTCAACAGTACTTCTTTAAGAGTTGGAATTAATTACATTGCTCAGTGGATATTGTATTAAATGTGTTGTGTCCTATTCCATATCTTATTTGGTTACACTGAACAGGTGTGTAAATAAATGTGCAAAATTTTGTATAATTGCCCTCATTAATGTAGTTTAATTTGTGTTCATTCATGTTTTGTTTTAATGATGATAGGTATATAGAAAAGAATTAGAAAAATAAATCCCACCAAATTTGTAAACTTGGTGTCAAATGTTTTCCTGTGGATGGATAAAACGAAAATCGCAAAACTTGGAAAATCTGTAGCAAACTTGTAGCTGTATGTCGTAAGAAAATACTAGGTCATCCCATCTCTGTGATAGATGAATTTAATTCCAAATTCCCTGTCTTAGACTTCATGTCACAATGTTGTTCTGAACAAATGGGTAATTTTGTGACAATGAATGTTCCATATTCTGAACACCTCATAGCACATCAAAATTAACGGGTAAATGGTATAAAGTCCCACGTATAGGGTGTAACAGGTACTAGTGATGGTATTCCTGTTGGCGAGTGAGGACGGTGTACTGAAAAATTACTTCAGTATTTAAATTGTTCGCAGACTAACAACGGTAGCTATTATACATCTTGTGTTTTTACGTTGATCAGTACCTCCAAGTACATGTGGCAAGGGCAAGCTATCAATACTTATTTTATTTCCTCCTAGGCATCAGGAGAAAGTATTTGTAGTATCATTGCCAGAGATACTGCCACAACGCGGCGCCAACACAAGGTTGGCATCGTCTGCCGAGCATAGCGCACTCTAGCGGGCTGTGCAGCTCGACGGAACTGGAGTGTGCCTCGTTCTCTTCTTAGCTGGATTTCAACCTAGGCAGACGCACTTTCATAATCGGCCCTCAGCCAGTTCTGTTTGCACTGATTCTCTGAGGAGGGCCCATCAGGCTTAGTCCCTGAGAATATGTTGTATTAGTTCATGGTATTCCCTGTTACGAGATTGTAAGTTCATAGCTGCAGCTGCAGTGCTACAAACTACTGAAGATCAGTAACTTCATTGTACTATGTGTTTCTTGAACAATAGTCCTTCTCTCTAACAGTGTGCCGTACCGCATATTATTGCAACCTGGACTCCTTCAGCTCCTATCAACTCGGCCTCCTTCTTATTTGCATTTAGCAACGAGCTGAAAACACCCACGCGTTTTGTGCCTCTAAACAGTGAGACACAATAGTATTGAAGTGAGTATGTGTGTCTATAGTGACAGGCATGGCCCTCCCTTAATGCTGTAGTTACCACGACGCAGAAAATTTGTGGGAAGACTGTTAGATGCATACAAAAACAACCAACACACTCATATGTGTACATATTAGGTACCATATATAAAACTATTTGCATTTATAGCTGTAACACCTTATATGTGGAAATCAATGTCGCAGTGTAGAGGGTCATGTTACAAAGAGTGCTAAATATGTCACAAAGGGTTCCACTTTTATGGTGCTTTAATATCTATATTTTTTATCAAAATTTTCCATAAAGCTTCTAATCATGAATCCCACTTCAAAATTTACCAGATCTGCACAGAATATATTTGAGAATTGTAGATTTACCATTGTGATGGGGGGAGAACTGAGCTTTAGCAGCTCAGCCACGGACGCAAATACAGTTCTGCACTAATGTGTCACGTCAATCAATGATAGTTTACCGCAGCTAAAAGTGCAGTTGCATTTGAGATGAGGTTCGCAGCAGTAACTGATATTTGATGCGGCCATCACGTACAGCACAGAAGTTCCTAGACGGCATTTCTGAAAGGAATTAATCCGTCAGCCCAACGGCTGTTAAGAACGCTAGAAATGAAGGCGGATTGCGGTGACTAGTGAAGCCAATCGGCATTCGCTAAAGGCGAGTACCCGTCGCGTTGCGAGACGAGAGACGGGTGAATTATTAAGGGCGAGACGGCGGCTGTCTGGCAGCCACCATCGATTTTGAAATTATCTGGAGGCGTGGCCTGGGGGAGGGATCGGGTTGTGTGGGGGGGGGGGGGGGGGGAGGACGGAGTACAGCGGGCAGCGCGGATCCGCAGTGCGGAGCGCCCGCTCGCCAGCCACAATATTAGCCGCCAGTTTTTCAGGCTTACCTCAGGCGCGCCCGGGCCCCGCGTCGCGTCGCAGTGTGGCCCTCGGCAGAGTCCGGAGTGGCCGTGGAGTGCCGAGCAGGGCGGCTCAAGCTGGTCCGCCCGAGTCTCCATTATCAGCGCGCCGGAGTAATCCGGCCGCCGTCGCATCAATTAAGATCTCGGCCCCGCGTGACGCTTTTAATGTGCTCGCCGTGAGCGAC
The DNA here is from genome assembly GCF_023898315.1 of Schistocerca nitens. Classification (NCBI taxonomy): domain Eukaryota; kingdom Metazoa; phylum Arthropoda; class Insecta; order Orthoptera; family Acrididae; genus Schistocerca; species Schistocerca nitens. The sequence continues at coordinate 191,419,484 of NC_064621.1, forward strand.
TGCCGGAGCCACGCGCTTGCCCGTTACCGCCTCACATTATTAATTAATACCGGCACCGAGGGCCGCATTTGTGGAATTTTCAGATTAAAGAAAAATTTAATCCGCCAAACGGTCCGGAAAAAGAATAAAACTACTTGACCCAATGCTGACATTTATACCAAAATTTATGATTCTGCTTTACCTAGTAAAACAAGGATGACGGGTTCGCTTCCAGTCCTGGGGATTAGCTACACAATCCCTTCACGTACGCGATAATTGATTACGTATCGAATTCGAAAGAAGGAACGGATCGTTGACATTAAGTGCGCAGGAAGATAATTGTCTTTTCAAGACAGGAACGTAAAATGGTAGTAGAATGTACGTTAACAATGGCGATACGGTCCCAGAATCGTGGTCGTGCGTAATACTCGTGAAACTCTTTCTCAGTATGACAGATGTAAGGAAAGTCATCACGTTTCGTATCGGGACCGTTTAGTATGCGGGGAATTTCACGTTTTAAGAGGTCCATGATTAAGCAATTTGTTGCTAGCGCACTCGAGCAGATGTAATTTCGATGGATTGCTCACGCGCTGCCTGCGATATGTAAGGTATAAGAGAATCTCAGACCAGAGAGCAGTGTTGACTGCAGTAGGAACTGTGTAGCAGTAGTAGTAGTAGTAGCGTGCAGTCTGGTGTATCGTGTTGGCTGGGCCGGTGGTGGTGGTTGAGCGATGGCGGTGCCTGAGCGTTGTAGTATATGGTAAAGGCAGCCTCGCGCATATGTAGTATTGTTATAGTCCCATGTAAATGTTTTTAAAAAAATCTCTTAATAATAATCTTTCCTATGAAAATTAACTTCCGACAATCATTCATCTCAATTTAAAGAATTTACTAATTTCTCCAATCCAATTATTGTAAAGAAAAATCAGTTGTTCCTTTTATACAGACAAATCTATCGGCCATCATTGCACTGGGCTGTGTCAGAAAAATTTCTTAGAGGAGCAGATATATACGCGTTATCCGGTGACATTGTTGAGGTATGAATTTTCGATTTATTCAGTAAGATCTTTCAGGGCCATGACGCAGCGCTGCTGACGTCCAAGTTTACGTGTTTAAATTCACAGTCAATTATTGAAAGGTTATAAGTGGGCCACAATTTTATTGAGAGATTAGTCACATTGTATTATTGGTAGGTTCCGGAATTTATCTGTTGGTAGGTTACGCTGAATATCATCATCATCATCATTTAAGACTGATTATGCCTTTCAGCGTTAAGTCTGGAGCATAGCCCCCTTATAAAATTCCTCCATGGTCCCCTATTCAGTGCTAACATTGGTGCCTCTTCTGATGTTAAACCTATTACTTCAAAATCATTCTTAACCGAACCCAGGTACCTTCTCCTTGGTCTGCCCCGACTCCTCCTACCCTCTACTGCTGAACCCATGAGTCTCTTGGGTAACCTTGCTTCTCCCATGCGTGTAACATGACCCCACCATCTAAGCCTGTTCGCCCTGACTGCTACATCTATTGAGTTCATTCCCAGTTTTTCTTTGATTTCCTCATTGTGGACACCCTCCTGCCATTGTTCCCATCTACTAGTACCTGCAATCATCCTAGCTACTTTCATATCCGTAACCTCAACATTGTTGATAAGGTAACCCGAATCCACCCAGCTTTCGCTCCCATACAACAAAGTTGGTCGAAAGATTGAACGGTGCACAGATAACTTAGTCTTGGCACTGACTTCTGTCTTGCAGAAGAGAGTAGATCGTATCTGAGCGCTCACTGCATTGGCTTTGCTACACCTCGCTTCCAGTTCTTTCACTATGTTACCATCCTGTGAGAATATGCATCCTACGTATTTGAAACCGTCCACCTGTTCTAACTTTGTTCCTTCTATTTGGCACTCAATCCGTTTACATTTCTTTCCCACTGACATTACTTTCGTTTTGGAGATGCTAATCTTCATACCATAGTCCTTACATTTCTGATCTAGCTCTGAAATATTACTTTGCAAACTTTCAATCGAATCTGCCATCACAACGAAGTCATCCGCATATGCAAGACTGCTTATTTTGTGTTAACATATCTTAATCTCACCCAGCCAGTATTGTTTTCAACATATGATCCATAAATAATATGAACAACAGTGGAGACAGGTTGCAGCCTTGTCTTACCCCTGAAACTACTCTGAACCATGAACTCAATTTACCGTCAACTCTAACTAATGCCTGATTATCCATGTAAAGACCTTCAATTGCTTGCAAAAGTTTGCCTCCTATTCCATAATCTCGTATAACAGACAATAACTTCCTCCTAGGAACCCGGTCATATGCCTTTTCTAGATCTATAAAGCATAGATACAATTCCCTGTTCCACTCATAACACTTCACCATTATTTGCCGTAAGCTAAAGATCTGGTCCTGACAACCTCTAAGAGGCCTAAACCCACACTGATTTTCATCCAATTGGTCCTCAACTAATACTCGCTGAATATGAATTATATAATTATTATATATTTTTTCTGTTGGAAGGTTACAACGTAGTGGCTCATTAAGCTCAATGCAGCAAGAGAGGTGTTTTGCATTACGTAAATGTTTAGTGTACAAATTTACGAGATGGCACATCACAAATACAGCCAATAAGCGACCGACTCCCGCGTACGTCCCGCTATACGACAAGAAAAAGAAAAAGAAAATCAGAGAAGTTTGAGTTCATACGGAAGGTTATCGAGGGCAGTTCGTCCAGATGAATCATATTACTATGTTGCTCCCTGACTCACCAGTGAAACATCGCTGGGCTGGTAACCGCTGTAAAACAACGACGATAATGACGATGATGATGATAAAATGTTCTGCCATAACAGCAGGTGCGCGAAGGGACGTTCAACGTTATCCGTTCCCCCTCCCCGCTCCCCCGATTTTTCTCCTTGTAATGGCAGATGACGGTTTTACCTTGATTTCATCAATTAGCTGAATTCTTCTTCTTGTTCCTCTGGTGCACTTCCCAGTCAGCATTCCCCTTCTAGTGCACTTGTAATGCAGCAAGATAGTAAATTATCCAGAGAATTTCCAACTTGTAGTGAAGTAAGCATTTATAAATATTTCACACACAGGCTTGTTTTATGAAAATGTAAACTTCATTTCATAAATACTGGCTTTCTTTCATTAAGTGTTTTCTGCAATTCTACTGAATAATTTCGATATCAGCGCAAGTACCTGCGGGCTAGAGCTGGTTAGCTTGTCTGCGTAAGTCATCAGCCAATAAGAATTACGCATTTCCCGCGCTTCGCATGGAGATTTCCGCTACAGTGCTGTATCTCTGGGAATCGCTCGTGATCCGTCTATAGTACAGATCAACGTTACATAACGCTACAGATATTTCTACTAAGATGAAGAAACTCTTGCATTTTATCGTTCCTCGTTACACAGATATAAAACTACTACACTTTCGGACGATTTCGTGGAAGTTTGAACCTTCTGAGTAAATTAGTTTGGAAATATAATTTGCGTGTGAAACATTTTGTCGTACTTCAAGTCGGCGTGGCATATTTCTTGAGCATTTCGGGAGGTTATGGCGAGCACTTCTTCCTAAGAAGCCCACTGAATTGCTTGATGTGGAAATGGAATTGAGCGTTTGGCGTCATTGGCCGGGAGGCCCCGTGCAGGGCAGGTCCGGCCGCCTTGTTGCAGGTCTGATTACATTCGACGCCACATTGGGCGACCTGCGGGCCGGATGGGGATGAAATGGTGATGAAGACAGCACAACACCCAGTCCCTGAGTGAAGAAAATCCACGACCCAGCCGGGAATCGAACCCGTCCCCGTAGGATGGCAATCCGTCACGCTGGCCACTTTTTTTTTATTGATCTCGTGTTGTTCGTTATGGTTCGTTGTATTAGTTCGGGTCGGATGCCCAATGACACCCGTTCAGGTTCCTCGTTTACCCATTCACTCAGTTCTTTTTGTTACGGAGGGCAGCTAACTCTCTAACCGAACACGCTGTCACCGTGTCGGCACCACTCAGCTATCGGGGTGGACACTACATCTACATCTACATCTACATCTATACTCCGCGAGCCACCTTACGGTGTGTGGCGGAGGGTACTTATTGTACCACTATCTGATCCCCCCTTCCCTGTTCCATTCACGAATTGTGCGTGGGAAGAACGACTGCTTGTAAGTCTCCGTATTTGCTCTAATTTCTCGGATCTTTTCGTTGTGATCATTACGCGAGATATATGTGGGCGGTAGTAATATGTTGCCCATCTCTTCCCGGAATGTGCTCTCTCGTAATTTCGATAATAAACCTCTCCGTATTGCGTAACGCCTTTCTTGAAGTGTCCGCCACTGGAGCTTGTTCAGCATCTCCGTAACGCTCTCGCGCTGACTAAATGTCCCCATGACGAATCGCGCTGCTTTTCGCTGGATCATGTCTATCTCTTCTATTAATCCAACCTGGTAAGGGTCCCATACTGATGAGCAATACTCAAGAATCGGACGAACAAGCGTTTTGTAAGCTACTTCTTTCGTCGATGAGTCACATTTTCTTAGAATTCTTCCTACGAATCTCAACCTGGCGCCTGCTTTTCCCACTATTTGTTTTATGTGATCATTCCACTTCAGATCGCTCCGGATAGTAACTCCTAAGTATTTTACGGTCGTTACCGCTTCCAATGATTTACCACCTATGGCATAATCGTACTGGAATGGATTTCTGCCCCTATGTATGCGCATTATATTACATTTATCTACGTTTAGGGAAAGCTGCCAGCTGTCGCACCATTCATTAATCCTCTGCAGGTCTTCCTGGAGTACGTACGAGTCTTCTGATGTTGCTACTTTCTTGTAGACAACCGTGTCATCTGCAAATAGCCTCACGGAGCTACCGATGTTGTCAACTAAGTCATTTATGTATATTGTAAACAATAAAGGTCCTATCACGCTTCCTTGCGGTACTCCCGAAATTACCTCTACATCTGCAGATTTTGAACCGTTAAGAATGACATGTTGTGTTCTTTCTTCTAGGAAATCCTGAATCCAATCACAAACCTGGTCCGATATTCCGTAAGCACGTATTTTTTTCACTAAACGTAAGTGCGGAACCGTATCAAATGCCTTCCTGAAGTCCAGGAATACGGCATCAATCTGCTCGCCAGTGTCTACGGCACTGTGAATTTCTTGGGCAAATAGGGCGAGCTGGGTTTCACATGATCTCTGTTTGCGGAATCCATGTTGGTTATGATGAAGGAGATTTGTATTATCTAAGAACGTCATAATACGAGAACACAAAACATGTTCCATTATTCTACAACAGATTGACGTAAGTGAAATAGGCCTATAATTATTCGCATCTGATTTATGACCCTTCTTGAAAATGGGAACGACCTGTGCTTTCTTCCAGTCGCTAGGTACTTTACGTTCTTCCAGAGATCTACGATAAATTGCTGATAGAAAGGGGGCAAGTTCTTTAGCATAATCACTGTAGAATCTTAAGGGTATCTCGTCTGGTCCGGATGCTTTTCCGCTACTAAGTGATAGCAGTTGTTTTTCAATTCCGATATCGTTTATTTCAATATTTTCCATTTTGGCGTCCGTGCGACGGCTGAAGTCAGGGACCGTGTTACGATTTTCCGCAGTGAAACAGTTTCGGAACACTGAATTCAGTATTTCTGCCTTTCTTCGGTCGTCCTCTGTTTCGGTGCCATCGTGGTCAACGAGTGACTGAATAGGGGATTTAGATCCGCTTACCGATTTTACATATGACCAAAACTTTTTAGGGTTCTTGTTTAGATTGTTTGCCAATGTTTTATGTTCGAATTCGTTGAATGCTTCTCTCATTGCTCTCTTTACGCTCTTTTTCGCTTCGTTCAGCTTTTCCTTATCAGCTATGATTCGACTACTCTTAAACCTATGGTGAAGCTTTCTTTGTTTCCGTAGTACCTTTCGTACATGATTGTTATACCACGGTGGATCTTTCCCCTCGCTTTGGACCTTAGTCGGTACGAACTTATCTAAGGCGTACTGGACGATGTTTCTGAATTTTTTCCATTTTTGTTCCACATCCTCTTCCTCAGAAATGAACGTTTGATGGTGGTCACTCAGATATTCTGCGATTTGTGCCCTATCACTCTTGTTAAGCAAATAGATTTTCCTTCCTTTCTTGGCATTTCTTATTACACTTGTAGTCATTGATGCAACCACTGACTTATGATCACTGATACCCTCTTCTACATTCACGGAGTCGAAAAGTGAATAGCTGTGGATCAGTGACTGTGTAGAAAGTTAAAATCATTCGCGTCGGAATGATAAACTTCTGGTTGGTTTCGCGTGGACAACTCCTACTAAAAACAGTCCTTAACTTGCATCAGTATTAGCTGGACAGTAAATATGGACTTGATAGCCATTTACAATATGTTTTTGAGGCAATAAAGTCTAATTAATTGAATTTTAAAACCAAGTTTTTTTTTTTAGAATCCCAAACGCCTGAAAGTTTACGAACTTATAGTTTCATTCTCGAAGTTCGAGTTACGCGTCCCTTGCTTAGTAGACATTTAGTCCGTGTTTCTTCAGCGCTACTTTCCATCGGGTGAGTCAGTATATCTACCAAATCAGAGCGAACAGGTAGAGAACAGGAAGACTATCGTGGAAGGCGGATTCTACTGTTAGGGAGGAGAAGATACTGAGTTTGGCAAATGAAAGTGGTTCGGATGGGTGGACACGGCTGGACGTGAAAGTACGTACATAACCACACCACGTGACGCGCACACCACGCATACGACGGGCACATGATCCACACCGGTTCAGAGCGTAGAGCGAGCTGTGTCAGTGTGAGCAGAGCAGTGCGAAGTGGAGGATGGTACTCACACTGGAACAGTTTGTGTTCGTTGTGGAAAGTTTCGTGACACCCAAGTCATGGATACGGTGTGGTCAGTTGTTAGCTGAGAAGTTTAATGGTGTCAAAGTGCCAGCAAAGAGTGACATGAAACCGTTAGCCCGAAAGCGGCGTTAGACAGGATCAATTGTGAACATGTTAAAATACATTCCGTAACGTGCCCGCACACCAGAAAATGTAGCTGCAGTTCACCACAAAATACTTTAGGCATATCGAATCGATCCGACGCCTGTCGCAAGAGACCGGCATGTCACATGGATCATGTGGACGAATACTACATCTGACCCTGCACATGTTTCCTCACCAAGTATATGTTTTTCGTGCGTTAAAAACAACAGATGCTCATCAGCGCCAGTTTTTTTGAGCGGCCCTTCACTGAGATAACAATGAATGGTTTGAATATGCGTCTGTTCTTTGTGTCTGATGAAGCCTGGTTTCACCTGAGTGGTTACGTCAGCGCCGGCCGCGGTGGTCTAGCGGTTCTGGCGCTGCAGTCCGGAACCGCGGGACTGCTACGGTCGCAGGTTCGAATCCTGCCTCGGGCATGGGTGTCTGTGATGTCCTTAGGTTAGTTAGGTTTAAGTAGTTATAAGTTCTAGGGGACTTATGACCTAAGATGTTGAGTCCCATAGTGCTCAGAGCCATTTGAACCATTTGAATTTGGTTACGTCAGCTCACAGAATTAAAGGTCCTGGGCAGAGGAGACCACACATAACTTCACGAAACACCACTGCATAATCATAAGATTGGGGTTTGGCGTGCAGTGTCTGTACGCCATTCGTGCCTGTACACCCCATTTGTGGCAGCATTAACGGAGGAGGAAAAGAGCTATAGTTACTTCCTACAGGATGGAGCGACTGCCCGAATAGCCAGCCGAACCTTGCAGCACATTACACAATCTCCACGCCTGGAAGAGCTGTTAGTAGAGGTCGTTCTGGTCGCAGCTCTAGCCAGCCACCGAAGTCACATGATCTGTCAGCGTGTGATTACTTTGTGTGCAGACCCATCAAGTTTAAGGGATATCGCAAAACCCTCATAGTCTTCAAGAACTGCCGCAGAACGTTTCGGATGGGATGGTAGCAATTCCAACGGTCCAGCCTTGATCCTACTTTAAAAACTCGCTGACCAGGACTCAAAAGTGCCAGGAGATGAATGGTGGTCACTTTCAACATCTGCTACCGCCAGGTTAGCAATGCATTTCCCTTCCCCTGTTCTTCGGACCACTTTTATTTACCTCACGGTGTATTAACTGCCTCGCCTAACACCCTTTTATTTCTCCTCAAAATCATTAGACTTCGCTTTACCTCATTCCCGCTGTGCAACGAAACACCATTTCTTTATCTGTGCATTTTACACCTTACATTCATCTCCAAACCATATCCAAAAAGTTTCTCAATATTCAGTACCTCTACGTCGCAGTGGCCATCTATCGGTAACATACGAAATACTCCACTAATCCTTTCCTTAATTATCTTTTTAATTTGCTCCTTCTGTAAAAAATATAGATTTCGATTTCACCATCTCATCTCCTCATTTTTACTTATTGTGTCACTTATAGATTCCTTATTAGTCGCCTTTCATTTCAGTTAATTCCAGTCTGCTTTAGGATATCTAAATATTTTTTGCATGGAATCCTTTCCATAGCTTTCCCTAAGTAAATAACGTTGCCCGAAATACCTTACTTTTTCTAAATATCTAGGCCAACATCTCGGACTACTTCCAGAAATTATTGTACTCTCTCCCATGCTAGCAGAATACTACCACGAATAAACAAACCCTCATCTCAGTTGAACAGCCACTTTTTAACAGGTCGTTTGACCTTTACTTAATTTGTGAAATTACACGATAATTTAATGGCGAGCGACGCGGCGGTTATTCCTTTCCAGCCAACACCCACCCGTAATTGACATCTGCACTTCAACGAGACGCGGTGTTCGGTCTCTCGCTGTGACATCGATTCCAGAGTGCCGCAAGCCCTTCCGGGGCCGGAAGGGAATTCCTTTGTCAGAAACGATTATCTTCATTTTCTCCGAGCTGGTTTGTGTTAATTAAACATTTCCTTTGCCTTCCTCTGGAGAAACTAATTAACGGCGTTCCAACTATAAGAAACATTCGGTGTAGTAAAACAGCAACGTCCGGAGGAAAGCAAGTTTCAAAGAAGAACGATGTTTCTCTGTTTGGTTATGATTCAACAGCTTGGTTAAATTTCGTATTACAAGCGCAGTTTCTGCAATATGGGACACGCTGCAAAACGTAAGCGCTAGCACGCTAGACATGCTTATTCGCCATCGTGAGCAAAGGAACTACGTTACACAATATCTTTCACGGCCTCAGTGATAATAACTAGAGAGTGGATGGTCACAGTATCATCTCTTTCAAGGTACAGCTCCACTTTAACCGGGCGTTTATATGTTTTGTGCGAAAGACGTCCCTCTCATGTTGTGAGTAGGAATAATAAGCAGTGGTTCCATTTAATTAATTACAGCCTTTATTGTAAAGAAGTTTCTAAACCGTCCACACGTTACATATTTTACTCACACTAAAATTTATGTGAATGTAGAATTAACAATTTCTTGCAAATATCTTTACTTTATTGAGCAGCCCTTTAGTGCAGAGCACAAAATGTATGGTACTATGGCACAAAACAAATCTCATGTCTTACAACAACAAAAAACAATAGAAAATTTATGAACGTGCTGACGGGGATCTCTGGTGGGCGTTCCATCACGTGCTTCTAAAATCGGTCGCTATACACAAACACTAACCAAGAAACATCGTGCATTCCTACGTACATTATTCTGAAGGTACGTCTCCCCTAGCAATAATTTTAAGCTGTTCTGGCTTCGCTTCATGACCCATGACGCGCTTGCCAACCATTCCAGCCCAGCCCAGATTTTCAAAGGTGCATAGCTTTGTTAGTGAAATTTAACAGCAATCGCAAGTTGGTTCTAATTTGACTATTTATACTTTTAAGAGAATCAGCAAGCGTATAATGGGCCTCATCTGTGAATAACACATACTCCTTGGAAGCAGCATCATTACCATTTGATAGAGGATTCACTGTACACCTTCTGTAATATGTGCAGAACCGCGCGACTGCTACGGTCACAGGTTCGAATCCTGCCTTGGGCATGGATGTGTGTGATGTCCTTATAATCCAGTGAAACTGCCAAAAAAAGAGCCTATACCGTGCAAAAGGTGGGGTAGAAGATTTAATTTTTTTAACTCGTTCATATTGTTGGAAAGATTAGAAAACCAAGTTTTGCCAACAAAATTTCTCTTGGGAAAACTTTCTGCAGTCAAAAAACTTCGAAAATTTCGGACTTTTTTCAGTTTTTTCAAAATATCTCAGTTTCATTTGCTCCTATCGCTTTGACGTCTATTTTCTTTTTTAAAGACCACAACATTCTCTACAAATTTGATTCTTACCATTTTTTCTACTCCCAGTATCTAAGGCGCTACAGCGCGTCAAAAAATACGAACTTTTCAAATTTCGAGCAAAGAATAGTTACTCTTGTTGATCCTTTAACTCTTTTCCAAAAGATTTGTTTAATGAAACAAAGTGAAGAAGAGTTAAAACCCTTTCTGAAATATGAACTTGCTCCTTACCCAATGTCCCTATTCTCAGAAAAAGGCATGCGAAAAGGAACAAAATCTTCATTCTACAATGCCTTCGTTCCAGTGGAAGATGTGAAGTCAGGTGGACCGAGTAAATTTTTTGTCATTGATGGAGGGTACCTTTTCAAAAAAGTGACTTGGACTCGAAATGTTTGCTTCAAGTCAATAGCCCAAAGCTATGTTTCTTACCCGCAACGTCATTTTGGATCTAAATTTGCTATTGTATTTGATGGGTACCCATGTGAGGGAGACAAATGTAGCACAAAGAGTGCTGAGAGGATTCGTAGGTCCAAACAATATTCTTCGGTTACGTTGTGGTTGAATCAGAGATGGTGAACCAAGTCCCTCAGGACAAGTTCTTATACAACGGACGAAACAAGATGCGTTTGGTCACACTTCTTAAAATGGAATTTCTGGAGTGTAGCATTGAAGTGCACCAGGCACAAGAAGATGCTGACGTTATAATTGTAACATCTGCCATTTCAAGAACCAAAGATTTTGGAAGTGTTGTCATTGTAAGAGAAGATGTTGACCTGATTGTGCTCATGACCGGTTTGGGGCAAGGCAATGAAGGCTTATTTTTCTTAAAGCCAGGTAGAGGAAATGCAGAAGACAAGTGGTTTTCCACTGCATCTTACAAGTTTGACAGTGAATATATTCTGTTCACTCACCCCTTTAGCGGATGTGATACAACATCTGCTTATTTTGGTCAAGGAAAAATTGAGTGCTGCAATATTGTTGCGAAAAATGAACACCTAACCTCAGCGCTTTTCACGTTCAATAAACCACATCTACCCGTGAAGAAATAACAACTGCAGGAGAACAAGTTACTATCGCATTGTATAGTGGAGGTGTCAGCAGTTCCCATACACTACACCATTTGCGGTACCAGCTGTTCGCAAAGTGTGCCACAAAAAGCAAACTGAATCTGGCACGGTTGCCACCTACACAAGATGCTGCACAACATCATTCGTTGCCGACTTGCCAACAAGTCCAAAGTTGGATGGGAAACTGGGAACCTCCTGAGCAATGGGGCTGGAATCACAGTGACCACGGTCCAATACCCGTTATAATGAGCCAAGATCCAGCACCTGAAGCACTTCTTCACATTGTTTCATGCTCATGCAAGCTGAACTGTGGCGGAGCGTGCTCCTGCAGAAAAGTGGGTTTGAAATGTTCTTCAATTTGCAAGAAATGTATTGGGGTCAACTGTGAAAACGTGCCAAAATTTTTATATAAAGACGGTGAAGAATATGTTATGGAGGATGTTGAGGAAACCGCTGACGAAACCAACGAACTTGCTGAGGCTGACTCGCTGTTTAAGGAAGAGGTCAATCTGGGATCAACTCTATGTACAGACCCTGAATCCGTAACTCAAGGTGTTTCTAGTGACACTGAGGAACCTGGCCCATCAAAACGTTGGACGTGATGCTCATATCGGTCTCAAGTGCGCTTAAGTGCAATATTACAAGTATTACACCCAGAACTGTCAACATTTTTTAGTAACTGACAATACATTTTAATTGTCATAAAGCTACTTATTTTTAATGTCAACTGTGTGGCTTTTATACACAAGAATAATTACCTACCTAATTAGGTTGCCTATTGCAGCTAATAATAGTTCAGTTTCCTGAGACAATTTACTTTGGGCTGAGGTGGCCCATAGTGAACTTCAGGTAGTGATGTAAGAATCACAATAGTTGGGTACCCAGCAATCCTCATGTTGCATACAGAGAAATTGAATACCTGAATGTGAGGTGGTAAATCGGTTGGTTGGTTGGTTGTCTTGGGGAAGGAGACCAGACAGCGTGGTCATCGGTCTCATCGGATTAGGGAATGATGGGGAAGGAAGTCGACCGTGCCCTTTCAGAGGAACCATCCCGGCATTTGCCTGGAGTGATTTAGGGAAATCACAGAAAACCTAAATGAGGATAGCCGGTGGTAAATTCCAACTTATAACATGATGTATAATGTATTTATACTACACAAACAGAAACTGAAAAAACAGTGTTCAAAAATTAGTTATCTTGCCACTATGCTCAAAATTTGAAAAATTGGTATTTTTTGAGGCGCTGTAGCGCCTTAGACATTGGGAGCAGAAGAAAATGGCAAGAATCAAATATGTAGAGAATTTTGTGCTCTTTAAAAAAGAAAATAGACGTTAAAGCGATAGGAGCAAATGAAACTGAGATATTTTGAAAAAACTGAAAAAGTCCGAAATTTTTGAAGTTTTTTGACTGCAGAAAATTTTCCCAAGCGAAATTTTGTTGGCAAAACTCGTTTTTCTAATCTTTCCAACCATATGAACGAGTTGAAAAAATAAACTCTTCTACCTCACCTTCTGCAAGGTATATCTACTATTTGACTGGACCATTAGGTTAGTTAGGTTTAAGTAGTTCTAAGTTCTAGGGGACTGATGACCTCAGATGTTAAGTCCCATAATGCTCAGAGCCATTTGAATTTTTTTTTGTAATTCGCAGTATTCTCCAAATGGTGTCGTAGCACGTGACACGGCAGTTACACTCGTTGAAAATAAGATAATAACCCGCCCTATCACGTCACCCTCAATGTCAATGTTGGGGCACCTCGATTTCTATTGTCAGTTCGTTACAAATTTTCACGTTCCTCACACCTGCCAGTAAAGTGCAGCAATGGTGCCGTAGGATGGCTCACTTCTGGTAAACGATATTCGTAAATTCTTCGCGAAATATCTTCCGCTTCTCATCTTCTCACAGTAATACATAGGGTGAGGCTGCTGAGAAGGCCACATAAGGTACACAATGTGATCAAAATTATTCGCACACATATTAGTGGACATTAATATGTGGTCTGACCAATCTGTGCCTTTATGACTGGTTAAACTCTGCTGGGGACACTTTCAGAGAGGTGTTTTCTTCAGCGTAATAACGGGACTACACGATAAGTACGAAAAAGATATCCATACCGTAACACCATCTGTTCGGTAGTTAACCGTTGGCACTCCAGTTGTTCCAGCATTCGTCAAATCTAAATGCTCCCTCGGATTTCCATAGGGTAATGTGTGATTCATCACTCCACATTACTCGTATCCGGTTTTCGAGTGCCCAGTGACGTCGCTCTTTGCATCAAATCAAGCATCGCCAAGCGCGGACGCGGACTACTTTGGGACGTGATGCTCGACCACTGTAGCCAATTACTTTTAATTCCCTACGCAAAGTAATTACGCTATCTGGACCGCTGGATCCTTGGAATTCACGAGTGATTCCTTGTCGGTTTATCTCTGGTCGTTATTTCGTGCCTCCAGTTCACAGTCACATTACCAACATTCGCTGTGGACACCTTTGGAAGTGTTGAAATGCCTCTGGCTGTTAGTCAGTCAGTAACACTCCTCGCTCATGTGCTGACTGGCTGGTTGTTTGATTTGGGAGAGAGGACCAAACTACGGGTTAGGGAAGCATGGGGAAGGAATTCGGCCGTGCCCTTTCAAAGAAACCATCCCGGAATTTTCCTGAAGCGATTTAGGGAAATCACAGAAAACATAAATCGGGATGGCCGGTCGTGGGTTTTAATCTCCCGAATGCGAGCCCAGTGTGTTAACCAATGCGCCACCTCGCTCGGTCCATGTGCTGAAGCGGCTCCAATCCGCTATCGATCTCCTCCGCTGGCGAGGATATTAAAACTCAGGTGATATCCAGTAGCTAATCCACGTTAAATGTCACTGAGCTCTCCTGACGGACCCATTCTGAGGTTACCGCTTCTCGACTGAGAACAGTATATTCCCCGCCTCCTTTTATAGCGGCGGGTCCGCCTTTCATGACTTCTAGTGGTCAATTTTGTCATATGCAGGAGTATCCGGATATTTTTGATAAGATAGTTCATATCCGAAACGCGTAATTATAACGACGTGCGGTTAACGCCAAGCTATGCCGGATACTGTGGTTCAATGTTTGAGGTGCGCAAGTAATTGTTAACGTTCGTAGTTGTCCAGCTGTAATACCGACCTTTTGTTTTAACGGGAATTGTATACTTCTTATTGTGGCACTGGAAGGAGCTTTCGAAGAGGGCTTCCACGCAGGGGAGTAAGTATGCTGGGTCATCGGCAGCAATACACCTCGTCTCCCTACGATAAGGGGCCTCCTGGTGCACAAAAGAAAGAAATGTAAAATAGCGTAGAAAAACTGAAAAGGAAACGTATCACAGTAAGAGATTTAGGAAGTTTCCTTTAATTTACGTCTATGGTCACAAACCTTTTTTTAACAGTTTACCGGTTTCGGTCTATAGTGACCATTTTTATAAAAACAAAGTCACTATGGCTGCAGCACATTATAGACCGAAACCGGCAATTTGTTAACAAAAATTTTGTGACCACAGACGTAAATTAAAGTAAACTTATCGTATATACGGGTCATTGTTTTATTCGCGACAATGTCGCAGCTTGTGAAAGATTTAGCAAGATCACGACAGACCTAAGAGTAGATGATAGGACTGATATCTCAACCATCGCCTTCCAAAACACGAGAAAATCTACAGTAACACGACAAGAACTATTTGGAACATAGTAAAAATGAGACAGGCAAAAGGAATTATAATAATGAGAAATATTTTTAATCGTAATTAATGAGCTGAACAGATGTAGTCAAACAGTGGTTGATAGATTCAAGAAGACAGTAAGTATGAGCTCCCGATGGCCTCTTAGGAAGTTCTGTTTCTGACCAGACATAGGTAATTCCGTCGACGACGAGTTCATTTAAGGGCCCACATTCGATGAGCCCCTGGCGTTCTCAGCAGCAGTATCGCCTACAGTCTGTCGCCCTCATATACGTCGCCACACACAGGCTGTTCATCAAAAAATTTAAACCTGTGTTTTGAACTCCACTTCGTGGGAAGGTTTTGTTATCAAAGATTCGCTAATATGTTTAACGACAGTGTTTTGGGTCGCTTTTCTTGGGAACTGTAATGTATCCCCAAAGTTAGTGTTCGGATATAAATTATGGGCTACTTTGTTTTAGCTAAGTATCCCATAATTTATATCTGAACACTACCTTAGTGGATAGAGCACAGTTCCCAAGACAAGCGATCCGAAACAGTGTCGTAAACATAGTAGCAAATTTTCCATAACAGAACTTCCCCACCTAGTGATGTTCAAAACACAGACTTCAGTTTCTTCGTAAATACCGTGTGTGTTGCGAAATCGATGAGAACGGTTCATAGTGGACGGTATTGCTGCCGAGAATGCCAGGGTCGCGTCGATCGTGGGCTCCTAAATGAACTCTTCATTGACGAAATTACTTGATGTGTCAGACGAGCAACTGTACATCGTAAGAGTTCATATACCAGACATTCTTACTGCTAAAAACTATTTTTTACCGAAATTAAGCACTACATTAGGCAATGACGATCGTATAATTGTCAGGTTTACTGGGGACAATATCGCTTGATCACCAGTATTGGCAGAGACACGAATCGAACTTTTAGTAGCCTAAATTCCTGATTCAATACCGGAGATGCGAAGAGCCAAGTATATATGGGCGCGCTCTATTGGGATTGAGGACATGAAGTACTGTGGCACAAAGATGATGAAGCTAATCTACTTTATTCTGTTATACGTCAGCAAAAGCTACAATTTCAAATCACATTTCACTTTGTTTATAAACAATCTCCTATGATTTAAACGGCAAATTAGTTTTCTGACACAGCTTAAACTATGAAATCCGTCTACAGTGTATTTCAAACAAATATAAAAATGTATTATTTCTTACGTCATATGCACAGAAAACGAGTTCATCAAGACACCATTCCGATAGATTGTCTATATGAGCGAAGGCAGATATGCCTTTGGCAAGGACATTTTGTAGGAGGGTTCACAATTTTCCAGTAATTACAAGATTTATAACATTTAGAATTCTCCTGCAAAACCTTCCTCAGAGAGGCCATAACATACAATATGAATGATTAGTTTTCTAATTCATATTATTCTGCGTATAAATTTAATGTCTAACATCTCCATATTAATTACAAATGAGTGAATCCGAGTACTTTTGCGTTCGCAGAAAGATACAATCGATATGATGCTGTGTTCTGGGCGCCAAAGATTTGAAAAACTCTAATGTTTTTCGATGGCTTACCTTTTTACTGACTGCTGTCGTTACTTCGTTCTGCTGCTGCTGCATTATGCGCTTTTCTAAAGATTTTGCTGACGGGGGAGTATACGTTCATTTACTTGCCAATCGTCTCGTCTCAGACTGTTGCTGAGCAACGGCGTGGGGCTCTGCAGCGACCCCTCCATTGTAGAGAACCGCAGCAGTCGAGTTTCGTAGGATACAGTTAGAGGGCGTGTTGAAAATAATCAGCACATAATTAAGTTAACTACCCAGCGACTATAGAAGAGCGTAACTAGAGTAGAGCATCTGCGGCCAGACCCCGAGCCCCCAGAGGAAAAACAGAACGAAGACAGCAAGGAAAAAACTTAAAATTGAAAGTTAGTAAAATCGAACAGCAAGTTAACTCCTTCGAAATCTTCAAATAATCAGGATGATTCTGGAAATCCCTGAAAGGTAAACATACGCGAATCATTTGCCTCTCTCACACTGGTGAAAGATTAGTCTGCAATAGGACTGCAACACCAATTAATGAGTCTATAGAACGAAAGGGCCTAGATATGTGAAAATTTTGCTGCCAAGCTACAGCGGGGCTTCTGTAACAAATAGCGTAAATAGTTGTGTGGAAAATAGAAACCAATCACAGTTAAAATTCAGTTTTAAAAGGCACTTTAGAACCTAATCAAGAAACAAGTCCGCTTTTCTAAACAGTTAGCATCTACAGCTGTTTTGCCATCATAGTGGTATAGTGGTAGCATTTAAAACTTTATTCCATGATTACTTGCAAGGTAACGCTGAAGATACTAAGGTCAACCGTTTGCTGGCATATATGACGCCATCAATGCATTTAAAGAGATACTCACTGACATATTTCTCAGAAGTAACGAACTAAGTGTAGCAATAGAGCATAAAAACGTAACTGAATCACAGAACCCTGTTAATAAAAGTACGGTACTAGAAAGAATCGATGCAGTAGTAAGGCCTTGAAATTTAAGAGCCTGGGCGTTCCAACTGTATATGACCTGCAGGAGTAAGGCTGTGAGAAAGAAAAATTCGAGGAACTGTTTTTTGAAACTTTAATCTTGCGAAGACGAAACATTGGGAGTAAATACTCTAAAAAAAGAATGACAATATTATAGAAGGCTGACAAAACTCTTAACTGAGCTGAGAATGACATTTTATTTACCCAATGATTGAGAACATTTATTCGTAACTAAATACGTGGTGAAGGAAGTTACAGACATAAGGTGCGGAGATGTGGGCAAGGACCTCATCGTACAGCGTAGTACAATAGCAGAGCTCATGTACACACATCGACAAATGTTTTGCATCACCCCTTAATTTCGAAATTCATGTCACAGACAATAAGAACTGGCTTTCAGGTGTGTATATATATTCATTTTCAATGTGTCCACATCACCAAAGCGAGAAAGATAGGTATCCGTTTCCCACGGTGGGTTTTCACAGCACTCCCAGGCAGCGTCCCATTGCTAGGATGCAGGCTTCAATCCGTCATAGCATACCGTCGATGAGATCATCAAGCTTGCCCTGGTACAGATTGTCACACTCTTCAATGGAGATTGCCGATTGCTGTAACCGAGCGGTTCTAGACGCTTCAGTCCGGAACCGCGCTAATACTAGGGTCGCAGGTTCGAATCCTGCCTCTGGCATGGATGTGTGTGATGTCCTTAGGTTAGTTAGGTTTAAGTAGTACTAAGCCAAGGGACTGATGACCTCAGAAGTTAAGTCCCATAGTGCTCAGAGCCATTTGAACCATTTCAAAGGACATTCTGCGTAATACTTGCAGAGCACGTGGTGATTGGGGGTGCGCGAAAAGAGCTCATTTTAATCGATTCCGCACATGTTTGATTGCGTCCATGTTCGGCATAACAGGAAGGCCACTCCATTCTGTTGATACCAGTGTGGTGAAGTAACGTCTTCACGAGATCAGCGATAACAACGAGGGGTCCGTCCAAGATAAACTTGTTCGTAAAATGGTGGCGAAGAGTACAGCTATTGGTAGCAGAATTACCTCCCTGTACCGTAGAACAGTGAGACTACCTTCAAGAACCACGAGAGATGTACGGTATCCCTGTGAATGCCAGATTCCTGCATACGTGAGACACAGTGTTGCAGGCGTTCGATACTGTCGGGTCGTTTTCAAGCACGTTGTTTACGTTTATAAGGATCCAAACAGATTAAGGTTTCGTCTGTGAATAACACCCGACTCGTATCCTGGGATGACAATTCTGCGTGACGTCTTGTCGATATGTAACGGAGCCCATGGTGTTGTGGTGAACGTCTAGTGCTCGCCATGACCGTCTGGAACGGAGATTTACATCATGCAATCGTCTCCTAACAGCCTGATGCGATACATGACGTCCTATACACTCTTAGAACACCGAATTCAGTTCTGAAGCATTCAGCCTAGTGTTACTTTGACTAGAAAGTGGTAGACATTGATCATGCTGACCATCTATCCAACGTGGACGGCCCGTGCGGTGTATATCCGCAACACTAGCCGTCAAATGCAACCGATTCCAAGTCCGCATCACATCACTTAGACTCCGGTGCACACGTCGAGAACTTTCCTCGTGCCTCCTGCGCGTAACGTGGTGATGAAGACTCGATCAATGATCGTGATTTTCCGTCGTGGCGTGATGAACTTTCACACTACTGTTCCTTGGACATCTCTAATGCGTTCTTATTGCCAACTGAAATTCTATAATCCATTCGAGTCCGGCGTTCTGCCCGTAGGTACGGTTCACTGTAACAACGTTAGGGTGACTTTCCGATACGTGCAGTAACCATTTCAATAGCAGCGCACATGCACGGCATATCGGAGTGAATTAAAACTTTTGTTGACGCTTGTGTATAACAAAACCAGAGGCTGTTCTTTTCTTAAGCTCAAAACATTGTTAAATATCCCCAACAGTGGCTATACCGTCCGTAGGAAAAGCGGTGTGGGTGGCCACAGGATTATTTGACTGGCGAGACCGTGTTAGAAAAAAAGAAAAATAGGTACATGTCGCAAAAACGTGCTCGGGAAGTTCCAGAACCCCTCTTTTAGCGTGGAAACTACAAATATGTCCCATTGACCTACGTATCCATTCCGTAGTTACCGAGCAGCTAATATTAGGCAAGCATATACGTAGCACAGTGGCGTAAAGTCAGTCACTCTCCCGACCCTTCATCTGTGCGCGGAACAGGAACACAGTTTAATGTGTGGTTCAATAAAAAAGATCCTCTGCCATCCACATTACAATGATGAGAAAAATTTCGTATTTGTGTTTTTTATAGTCTATGGTAATGACGTAAGCCGAAACGCCTAAGGCATATTGGAATAATAAAATTGTGGACAAGACAGTTCAATGGGTTTAAAGAATACAAATAAACTAGTTTTCTGAAATAATAGACCAATTTGCAATTACAGTAACCGAGAAAAACACAATCACGTGAAACACTAATTCAGTAGTCACTATTTTAACACAGATGTTCATACGTAGTACTTCTTTTAAATTCTCTCTTCGTTTGTGTTTTGACATATGATGCTGAATCATATATTGTTTCACCGTTTATGAGAATATTATGTGCTGTAATTAATTTATATGTAATGCTTTTATTCTGAATGTGTGATGATATCTGACTAATTAAATACACGTTACCATAAGAAACAGTTTAATTTTACATTTAATGGAAACTACCATAGGATAAAGGATGGGATGGGGCCTCATCCGGTCTCTGCTTCCACGGCTTAACGTGTGTGGAACTGATTCGAACAGTAACAAAACAGCATTGCAGCAAAACGCGATCCCACCGTTAGACGAAATAGCCATATGAACTTCTCCACTACTGATCTAAATATAAGCAGATACTTAATTCATGTACTGTTCGTGTGTTTGTTACTGTGAATCAACACATTTGGGACTGAACATTGATACACGCTGTAAAGCCGTTCTCGGAAGACTATATTTCATATCATCCGGAGTTACGCCAGGACAAGACCGTAGAACACGCCATTTCATGTTTTCGGGAATCATCGGCATTTCATTGAATACCTTTTCTTTTAATTTTCCCTACAGACTACGATCTGGAGGTACAAAGTCTGGTGTGCGTGGATGTCATTTTCTACTTAGCGAAAGATCTATCCTTGTATAGCCAAATGTTCTGTGTGAAATGGGCGGGAACCCCGTCTTGCTGGAACCACGGAGACTGTCTTATGAGCAGTGAAGTGTCTGCCAATAACTGCGGCAGTAGTTCTGGTGCCTCGTCTTCCATTGTCCAAAAACCGAAAAATGCTTCCAACAGCAACTGACGCGAAACACTCCGCTGGCTTTCAACTCTCCTACGGAGATAACCTTTTGTGTTGTAGAACTTAACAATGGTGAACACAATATGAGAGGCTGTATTGTTGAGCTCTAAAGCACACAGACGACAGAGCCATTGTACAAAATTCTCAAGCTCAGCGACAACGTGTTAAGGGAAATAAATTTACATACAGCTACCGCTACATGGGTACAACAGCGTCGTGACTCCTCGCTGCACTTGAGTCTGTCATGATGCCCGTCGAACATATCTGGGCCGGCCGAAGTGGCCGTGCGGTTAAAGGGGCTGCAGTCTGGAACCGCAAGACCGCTACGGTCGCAGGTTCGAATCCTGCCTCGGGCATGGATGTTTGTGATGTCCTTAGGTTAGTTAGGTTTAGCTAGTTCTAAGTTCTAGGGGACTAATGACCTCAGCAGTTGAGTCTCATAGTGCTCAGAGCCATTTGAACCATTTGAACATATCTGGGTTATGAGTGGTCGGTAAATTGTGCGTCGCTCTCCTCCTCACAGACACTGTGCTTACTTCAGTTTTTCAAAAAATGGTTCAAATGGCTCTGAGCACTATGGGACTCAACATCTTAGGTCATAAGTCCCCTAGAACTTAGAACTACTTAAACCTAACTAACCTAAGGACATCACACACACCCATGCCCGAGGCAGGATTCGAACCTGCGACCGTAGCAGTCCCGCGGCTCCGGACTGCAGCGCCAGAACCGCTAGAGCACAGCGGCCGGCCAGAGTTTTTCACACAAATCAATTGGAGGATGATCTCCCTGGAACGTATCCCAGCTTTTTCGAATCTTTACCTGTCCTCTTTCTGACTACAGCACCTTACTGCTTTACAATTGACAATGTACCAACTAATTTCCAAATTCCTCATACACTGGACACTATAAAGGAGCAGACGGCCGCAAGCGTACACAAACGAGAACTTTGATCACCCGAGCAGGAAGGAGCGAAGCGGGTCAACAAGCCACGTCCCCCTCTCGCCGGGCTCGAGTGAGAAAACATAACTAACAGTCATTGTCATTGGGATCGCAGATTCCCTTGGGTGTAGTTAAACTCGTGCTCGAGCTCTGTGATGCATCCGGATTAGTCTCTTCACGCATTTCAAAATTATAAAAGAAATTAACGCACAGCGTAAAGCAAAACAGAGTACACAAAGCGTTCGGCAACGGCTATAGCGCAATTGTTTGCTGAGATTGTCAGTGTCGTAACGGTGGTTGTTCTGGCCCGATTTCTGCCGCTATCTTGCGCAACAATAGTTCTTGAACCCCCCTCCCTCCCACCTAAAACTGTTATTTTAAAGCGTCCACGTAATTGCACTTGCCGTTTCTAACAGAGCTTGTGTTCGCTATGAAATGGCGGTATGGGAATTAACAATAGCAGCACAAAGTCAACAATCGTTGAGAGAGAGAAAGGGGTCACGTAACGCTGGATACAGAAAAAAATAAGTTCGGACTCAGGAAACGTAGTGGGTACAGTTACAGTTCCAAAATCACAGTGTGCGTTCGAGGATGAATGCCATGCAGAAACTAAATCTGTTGGTATATCAGGCCATGTGACTAGAGACATTCCTACAACATTAATAAGTGACGTTCAGTTTATAGCAATATTTGACATATTAATGAAATGTGGGAACTGCATTTCATGGAAGCAGTATCGGAATACAGTTCGATAGTAGGTTAGTCTACTTATGCATGGTTGAGAGAAATTTTTGTATTATAAGGCACATTCCACTCTGATGAGACCTACAAATACTACAGGTGCATCATCTGGGCTCATCGGGTAAAAAGTTCAGAATTTAGCAAACATCACTTTCATTAACATCATGATATCGCACTCGAGGTGATACCCGGCACCCTCGAACAATAACACTCTCATGGTGATACGACGTGTACGGATAGTAATGTTAAATGACATCTCTTGAGCAAATTGAAACCACTAGAGATGTTTTTGACGACTTGCATTTGAAGAACAGTGGCATAAGCCCTAATATCATATAGACTACATGTCTCACAGAGGTCTCACGTTAGTTGTCGAGAATGGCGTTAAATCACGAACTGCTTGCCTCGCCGGGTATCATTTCCACAGAGTGGCCTAAAATTCCGGGTCACAGAACCGCACAAAATTCCCAACCTTCAGTTTACTATTACTTCGTAATTTCTTGTCATACCAACGATGGAGTCGTGTTACAAATTTTGTCTTACTGTTAGATGCCTCATGGTGCGAAAAAGTCTCGCTTTTTAAAATCGTAGTGACCGTGTTCATTTTGGCACCCCAAGCAGACGTAGTTTTTTGAATCAAATAATCTTTATCTGATTTATTCTCTTACGACTTCGAAATTGATGTAGGTGATGGAGATGTCTTAAGCTTTTGTGCTATAACGTACGTTCTCCGTGTCACTCAGTAAAATATTGATCAGTAGTATGTACAGAGCTATAATTACACACTGCACTCGACCACGCAGTAATCCGATTCACTTGGGAAAGAATTACTAGGGGTGGAAACACCAAGAACATGAAACATTAACGTAACGTATACCACTTAGGAAAACCGTTGGCATGAAGATAAATACAGATCCTGAATGTGTTTCGAAGTACTCTTATACCAGTCTTCCCGCGAAACAGTGGCAAGGCCAGGTAACAATAACGGTTAACAGCAATCATGCGCCCTACTCTGCAATGTAAGCCAGAAAGGCTCAACAATATTGATATCTGGTGACTGCAGTCGCCAGAGGAAATGCAAGTTCATCCTCGTGTTCACAAAGCCAGTCTTGGACGATGTGAGCTGTGTGTAAAGGACCCTGTCGTCTTGGAACACAACTTTACCAATGGGGAACAAACATTGTATCATGGCATGGATATGATCAACCAAAATGGTCGCATAAGCCTTGACAGAAGTGGGACCTTTCACAGTACATGGAGCAGTGTTTCCCGATGTTTCTTAGACCACTAATTTTGAGTGCAATTAGACATTAGCTAGTACCCCCGACCTCCCCCTCCCCTACCTGCCGTCTGTTCTGCCTCCCCCACAATATCACCAATTTTAGCAGGTTACTAAACTGTGGAGTGAAAGACTTTTCTTGGAACACTTTTATTTTTTAAATGACGAATGATATTTATTTAGTATGTGTGTGTGTGTGTGTGTGTGTGTGTGTGTGTGTGTGTGTGTGAGAGAGAGAGAGAGAGAGAGAGTATGTGTGTGTGTGGTACGATGAATAACAAAGGAATCAGTGGTGCATCAAAAGTGCTGCCCACAACTTCTTCTCAGAAGAGAAAGCTAACTATCTACAGTGAGGGTATATGTTTGTTACAAAACATGCTTCTCTTGCATTATCCCTCTCCATTGCGGCGCTTACTTGACCTGCGGATGATGACTGGGTGTTGTGTGATGTCCTTAGGTTAGTTAGGTTTAAGTAGTTCTAAGTTCTAGGGGACTCATGACCATACATGTTAAGTGCTCAGAGCCATTTGAACCATTTTTTTTACCTGCGGACTGCAGCCTCATTTAGAATCAAACAAGTTCAGATGTGTGCACTATACTTGCTATTCGTAAATCACTTCATTGCTCCTCTCCCTACTTCTGAATTGGCAGAAACTGGATACCTTCAGACTGGTAATGCTTTTGTCTACAGACTCTAATAATAATAATGAAGTTGAGTACAGCGCTATAGTAGCCCTTATGTAGTTACTGCTGTGCCGTGTTGCCAATTAATTCATCTATCTGTTTCTTCACGAGTAATGAAGGAATTTCTGGACTACTGCAGGTACTAGCTACAACTTAGAGAACACATTCTCTTGAGGTATTTAGCATTTATTGCGTACATGCCTCACTTGTACCGGATGTACGGGACAAAGCACAACATATGTCTGCACTGGGTGGACTATGTGAGGAACCTGTAACCCCCACCGCATTAATGCTACTAACTGAGAAAGTAATTATAGCTAACTTACATAGACAATATCAGAGTCTTACGAAATTGTGATATTAGTAAAGTTATTTTGAAAATAATTTAGTTTCGTGACTGAAACAGAATAGAATCGTTTAGTTTTTACCCCTCAGAAAATTTCATTTTATATGTCAGGGGGTAGTTATCCCCAGGTTGGGAACCACTGGCCTAGGTGATCCATGTAATTCCACGATATTGCTACTCTAACCATCACAGAACTCAAGTTTCGCTCTTGGGACGTAAACTCGATCAGAATTGAGAACACTGTGCAACAAGACTCATTTGACGAAATGACTTTCTTATGTTGCTCCATAGTCCAGGTTATATGGCTTCGGTAAAACGTTTTCCAGCTGTGGGCATTTGCACCACTGGTGAGAGGGTCTGGAATTTCAAATCGCCTTGCAATTCCTCCCTCGGGCACGGGTGTGCGTGTTGTCATTAGCGTAAGTTAGTTTAAGTTAGATTAAGTAGTGTGTAAGCTTAGGGACCGATGACCTCAGAACTTTGGTTCAATAGAACGTACCACAAACTTTTGCAATTCCTTGCTTATGAAGTTCACTTCCTATTGTTTGGTGTTGACTGGATGCGCGAGTGCGACATTCAGTTCGGCAATCATTTCTGCAGCCGCCATCTTATTATTTTTCAACACAATCCTCTTCAGTGGCCGTCTCCCATAATCACTCAACACACACTTTCGTCTGCGATGCGACTTAGCGGAAGATGTTTCCCGGTTGTCTTGCATCCTGCGTTATTCTTCGAGACTGTGCTTCTTGAATTTCTCTAAGGAGGTACCACGTTACCTGAATGACACCATTCCAGGACATAGAATTGGAAAAGGGGGACCAGAAAATGAACTTCATTGCCGGTGGTCTTGCAGTTCTCCAGACCTCCAATTTTGTGACATTTATCTGTCGGGTTACGTAAAAGACTACGTTTTTATCCCCCCTATGCCTCACACTCTTGAAAGTCGGCGACATCGATTGTTGAATCTGTAAATTCGATAACGATAGACCAGCTGTTCGTGTGTCGCATGAAATGAGCCACCGTTTTGATATCTGTCGTGTAACACAAGGTGCTCACATTGAATGTAAAAAAAGTTTGAACTTTTCTCTTTACAAGATATTCGGAACTGTCTTTCTATCTTTTGTAGTTTTGAATCAGTAAATATTTGAAATCTGTTCCTTCTTTTTGAATAGCTCTGTAGTTGCAATCATCTGTAGAATGCACTCCGCTCCAACCTAATTTAAAGTGCAAAACATATGCTGTTGTCTCTAAAATGCCTTCGTTAACTAACTGTCCTTTATAATATCGTTGTGTCAGCTGGGTACTTTCCATCTGGAGGAGCCTAACGGGTTGTCGGCAACTGCTGACGATACTTGCACCGTATGATTCGGCATACCGATTTGGAAACTGTTCCAGGACTTTGGTACAGTTTCTAGTAATCACGTATATTGCTACCTGACAGCCCTTTTAGGCCATGACGAGGCCTGCGGGCAGACCACATGGCTGTCACTTGTGAAACTGTCTGTGGTACAGCAAAGCCCCCGTGTGTGAGTGACGGCTGTACGCTGACAAGAGGAATGTGTAATGTGCCGCGCGAGCGTCCCCGACGGCAACTCATTAAACGCGATGAGAAATACACTACGTCACGACCACTAGTACGTCTGGGCTGTTGGTGAATGATGGGGCATTCACTCATGCTTCCGTCACGTGCTAGCGTCCGAGGGCCTTTCCGGCAGCAGAGCGGCGCTGTGGTGTGATCCCGGGCCACTGCCAGAACTGCCAAAGATGAGTCCCCACTGCCCCCCCCCCCCCCCTACCACCCACCATCCAACATAAAATCCATTCTTAGGCTTTATGGCAGCTACTGTTTTAGTATGGCGCATAATGAAGAACATTTTATGTTCTCTTCCCAAATTACCAACAGTGGGTAAATTATCTATTAGAAAAGAAGAGATCAATAATTGGGAACTGCGAAATATCACTCTCCAGGACTGGCGGTTTTTTTGTGATATTACTTCGCGTTTCCTTGCTCCGAGCGAATAAAATTCATTAAGTCCTTGAATGCAGGTTCAACAGCTCTGCCGGGCATTTACAGTACTCACAAGGGGAGGCCACAACGTTTGGAACGCGGATTAACTTTAAACTTCGTAGACTCGTAGTACTCCATGAGGACAACAAAATGTGTAAACAGTAGCGCGTACTTCTCAAGCGATACTGAGAAAATCGCAAGATCATTTCGGTCGTCAAGTATATGTATCTGTGCTTGGCCATTTGTACCATGAAGTGGCTGCAGCAGACTGGTGCCGACACAGTAGCACGAGTGTTCGGTCAGAGGGTTAGCTACCCTCTGTAACAAAAAACTGAGAGTTGTGCTCAACGAACAACCTGAACGGGTGTCCTAGGAAGTCCACCCCGAACGTACACAACGAACAAAGTGAGATTAAAAAAAAAACAAAAAAAGGAGTGTTCGTTCAGAGCGTTAGCTACCCTTTCTAATAAAAAAACTGAGCGAACGGATCAACGAACAAACTGAACGGGTGTCGATGTACGTTCGCCCTTAACAAATTCAACGAACAATATGGAACAAAATGTTTTCTGTTTTTTTAAAAAAAAGTGGTTGGCGTTTCAAGCCCCTGAATCGTTGGATCAAGTTCCGTTCGTCAGTTTTTTTTTTTTTTTATATTCAACACTGTGATTTTCTTTACCATTTATGTTACAATTGATATAATGGGAAAAATACTTGTAATCGGCTGACTTTTATTAAATTAACAGTGTTATTTGGCAGTATACTAATTTTCATTACCACAAATAATGTAATATTCACAACTATCGACTAGTAAACGACCAAACGCATAAAGTGATAGTGAAAATGTATGCTTGTCCGTGTCTTCAAAACTGTTCGTATTTAATCGAAAAAGAACAAGAAATTACTTCTCGGAAGACGCTATTAAATGACATTCGATACTGCATAACCAACTATCAGGGCCGATTTTTAAGGAAATACTGTGTTATGCATGGTTTGCTTCCAAGTTATCGTCTGAAACAGAGGTTTCTGAAAATATTAACGAGGTTTGTTTTTCCAAGGAAAACGTCAAAAGACCTTGCGTATGCCGAAACATACCATTTATTCAATGCAGCTGGTGCCGTTTAACTTTATGTTTTCCATGTTTTTACGAAAAATACAATCCTGCAACTTGTACTCGTAATGTTGAAAGCGACGATTAATTGTACATCTTTCGAAAGCTGTCTGAGCCGGTCAAAACTTGAAGGTAACAAAACGTTTCGGGCTCCTTCCAGTTGTAAGGGATTTCTCAAATCACGGACAAGCATACATTTTCTGTATCACTTTATGCGTTTGGTCGTTGGCCAGTCGATAGTTACGAATATTACATTATTTGTGATAATAAAAATTAGTAAACTGCCAAATAACATGCTTTCAAAATCGGGAGTGCTAGGAACATAACCCAGACGCAACAAAATTTTAAATTCGGAATCCTCTATTACAGTACTTTACATTAATTAAATAGCTGCAACTGAAAACATTATTAATTGGTTCAAATGGCTCTGAGCACTATGGGACTCAACTGCTGAGGTCATTAGTCCCCTAGAACTTAGAACTAGTTAAACCTAACTAACCTAAGGACATCACAAACATCCATGCCCGAGGCAGGATTCGAACCTGCGACCGTAGCGGTCTTGCGGTTCCAGACTGCAGCGCCTTTAACCGCACGGCCACTTCGGCCGGCTCATTATTAATTATAAAGCTGTTACCAAACGGGCACAACACGCCTCCAGTTCCTATAATACGCTGACAGCGTCCGCCTGCAGTATTATGAACTTTCTGGTTACACGCTAGTGCCGGCCGCGATGGTCTAGCGGTTCTAGGCGCTCAGTCCGGCACCACGCGACTGCTACGGTCGCAGGTTCGAATCCTGCCTCGGGCATGGATGTGTGTGATGTCCTTAGGTTAGTTAGGTTTCAGTAGTTCTAAGTTCTAGGGGACTGATGACCACAGATGTTAAGTCCCATAGTGCTCAGAGCCATTTGAACCATTTTTGTTACACGCTAGTGGAGGTAACTTCCAAAACAAGAAACGAGCATACGTGTAGCTACAAACAAAATTATTTTAAAGGCCCAAAACCCACTCCGAGCTCGGAAATTGTGATACACAATTAAAGCAATTATTATTGAAAAATATTTGTATGAAGAAGAAGAAGCTTTAAAAAAATTAAATGAAGGTGCGCGGCGTCAGCTTACTGGTGCGGTAGAATTATTCGGCAGTTAATTTACTTGTAAGAAATGAAATTGCAGGAGTAGCTGTTACATAATAAAATAATTCGCGAACCCTTACTGCCGTAAGCTAATACAACAGCTTCCGTACACCACTTGAGCGAGCCACAAAATGTCGCCGCCCAGTTCGATTTCAACGGCCGACTCAACTCAGCGACGTGGAGTGTTCTTTATACCAGGTGCAGTATCTCCTTACACGACGGTTTAATGACCCTTCACTACATTGCTCGATCTCCACTGATGTCTACCGCAACTACTGTAAGGTTTACATATGTTTTCTGCCATTATAGATAATTCACCTTTACTGTACTGGGACAAAGATATATGAGCGCGCTGCACGAGCAGTGGATAAGATCCTTGACTCAGTGTTGAATGTAATCTTTGGTGCACTTCATCTCCACTCACGCAGCGCATGAGCATTCTTATTAGAGCTAGCCGGCCGCGGTGGTCTAGCAGTTCTAGGCGCGCAGTGCGGAACCGCGTGACCGCTACGGTCGCAGGTTCGAATCTGGCCTCGGGCATGGATGTGTGTGATGTCCTTAGGTTAGTTAGGTTTATGTAGTTCTAAGTTCTAGGGGACTGATGACCACAGATGTTAAGTCCCATAGTGCTCGGAGCCATTTGAACCATTTTATTAGAGCCACAGTAGTGAGCAGCTGAGTTGTAGAGAAGGAGATCTGATACGTATGAACCCAGCAGAAATGATCTAGAATTCTTCATTATGGAGATAAAAACTTCTTTATAAAGCTATTTTATGGATTTATTGATGCAGCATATTTTGGAAGAATATTTCAACGCAACGCATGACCGCACAACCGCGAAAAATGTGTTTGTGAGACGTATCAATTGAAGGAAAACTTTGTCCCTTAGATAACTAATAATATTCATGATTTGCATTTATTTGAACTCTTTGTTTTCATTATGTCACAGATTATGCAGCTGGTTGAAATGTCTGTAATTTTTGTCTTCTTATAATGTACAATCTTTTCTGACAATAATTTTTCAAGAAATCCTCCTCCATCATTGTTAGTAAAGTTTAAAATGTTTTGTCGTGTGTGCATTACACCTTACACCATATCCAGTCACAGATTGTACATTATTTTTCTTTAGGTGCTGCATTTTCTGATTTCAATTTGCTTTCGCGAACGTTAGTACACCAGACAAATAAGAAACTACATGCTGAGCAAGAGGTAAGTTACTATTGCATTCTTGCATCTAGCGTATCATTTTACATTCTTGTGAACGAACAGTACATTGTCAAAATTTTCTGGTGTTGTGCTAAGCAAGGAGATTAATGTACGGTAAACGGTAAGGTATTTCTAAGCCAATTAGAGACGTGGCAGGTCTGACAACACCTCGGGTTCACAAAAGAGCTTGAGAGTGCAATTGTACGTCGGTCAGTGGACACTGTAAGACAGCGTAGGAAAGTGCGTAAGAGGTTTTGTCGTCTACGTTAACCAGTGAAATCTGGCTTCCCGGAACGAACTTCACGACAAATCTATCGTGGCTCGCAGTAATAGGACAGTCTTATTAAACAAGTCACTGGAATGAACATCTCTGACAGCAAGATTAATGTAGACGGCGGCCTGCAGCTCAGTGCGGGGTGGGATCCAGCAATCAGGAGGCTGAAGCGTGTGCATCGAGCGTGGGATCAATCTATGCCCAAATATGGCGATATTGTGGGTCTCGGCGACGTCACAGCCAGCCGCTAGGGCTATCACAGGGTAAATCACCTAAAACTGCCACCGCAAGTATTGTGGAAATGAAAAGTGCGATTGGTAGTCAGGGACTCCTACCGTTAACCAATAAACGATTGTGATTCTTGAGTTTCTCCCGGCGTATTTGATAATCAAAATATCCACGGGTGTACTGCCGGTCTACAGTGTCCAACGGGCACAATATTTCGGCGATCATACATGTCGCCATCATCAGGTGAACTGACGGACTGAGCTCCTGTGAACGTGCCGGCACGGAGATCCGTACACTATGGCTGCTCAGGGGGAACTGGGTTCGGTCGCGGCGGCGGCCGATTTAAATACCCTCCGCCCGCGGCGCGCTCACTCCGCCGTCCGCGCCCCGTGCCACGGTCGCGCGGTGAAACAGATTGCGACGGCGTCTGAGATGACGTCGGTGTGATGGCTCTGTCCGCCGTGGTCGTCACAACTATACATTTGCTCGATTTACTCTTGATTAACCCAATCGCTGGTTCCCAAGCCTTGCTAAGATTATAGCCACAGTCACGGTTTATGAGGTCGTCATTGGTGCGAATTTCGATGGCCTCTCTTATAAGGAACGGTGCCTATTGACATTAACAAACCAAAAGTATGGTAAATCATAATGTCAGTGATGTTTGTTGCAGGTTTCTAGTGCCAGTCGTTACGAGATATCGTATGTTTAAAAGTTCCCATACCGATACTTGTGCAATATCCATGGTAGCACGCACTAAATAACAACGCAAGTGCATATACTAGTTATGTGGATTCTGACCATCACAGGTTCTGTTCAAAACGACCACCGGCAGCGGCAATACACTCTTTCCGTCTGGCACGCAACGACCGGTGCACAGCCGGCCGGAGTGGTCGTGCGGTTCTAGGCGCTACAATCTGGAACCGAGCGACCGCTACGGTCGCAGGTTCGAATCCTGCCTCGGGCATGGATGTGTGTGATGACCTTAGGTTAGTTAGGTTTAATTAGTTCTAAGTTCTAGGCGACTGATGACCTCAGAAGTTAAGTCGCATAGTGCTCAGAGCCATTTGTACTGGTGCACACGTGCTAGCATTTCAGCGGAGATGTCCGAGCAGGCTGCAGTATTAGGTCATTTGCATACCATCGGATGTAGTTGGTATATCCTTGTAGACACCGTCTTTCAGCTTTATCCGCAGAAAAATCGGGGGAACTGACAGGCCAAGGCACTGGTGCTCTGTGGCCAGTCCAACGATCTGTAAACAATCCGTGAGAATGCTGTAGTACCTTGTGTACTATAGGCAGGACAGGCATAATGTAGGCACCATAGTTTCACCATAGTCTGCTTAGGAACGTCTTCTAGCATCCATGGAAGACGGTCCATTGCGAGGCTGTGATACTTGCTTCTATGAAAAACGGGCCGATGAGCTGACGGTTCATTACCCCACGTTTACACCCCGTGGACGCTGACGTTCCACCTGATGAGGCCAACAGGGATTGTCAAAAGACCAATACTGCATGTTTCCATGGTTTACCTGGCCATGAGTGGTAAATGTGGATTCATCACTAAACAAAATAAATGACACCTGTGGAGTATCCTGTCTTAATGTCTATGTGCAGAAGTGAACACAGTTCTCATAATCATTTACATACAGCTCCTCACGAAGAAAGGTGTAAGGCCTGAAACCACTGTCGATAGGTAATGCATAGGACACTTGCCTGACTCATGCCACTTGCTTGTCCGAATGCGTGGCAGCTAACGTGCGGATTAACTGCAATTGCACCAAAAACATTAATTCCCCCTCCTATGACGTCCCTTGTTTCCTTCTGTTACGTTATCTAGGTGTTACACACAACACAATTTCACCCAACAGGTTGAAGAGGTTGACAAATAATTGACCAGATGACCGACGTCTATTGGGATATCTTGCGGCATACACCGTATAAGAACGAACTGCATTCTTCCCACACTCTCCATACACCATGAGCAATTCACCTTTTTCTTCATTGGTAAAAATCCCATCGTCCACCCACGACCTACTCCTTGGATTATCACACACTAACTGACTAGCAAATCGCAGTGCACTCAGAGAACATACTAGCACACTGTAGGCAAACATAACAACATCGCATCTAGCAACTATGCAGGTTGAATGGCACAAAGAAACGTAGCTGTGGAAAGTTTGTCCGTACCATATCTGGGGGTAAACGATTCGCTCTAGACTCCTGCAACAAACGCCACTGATATTCTGATCTACCCTACTTTTAGTTTTTTATTGTCAATAGGCACTGTTTCATTTCCAAAAGTGTATATTTGCATAAAAATACATTTTCTAGTTATTATGTCGATCTGTTGATTGGCTAACAATCTGACTACAAACGCAATCCGTCAAAACTGCACATTTCCATTTCCACAATATTTGCGGTGCAAATTTTAGTTGATCCGCTCTGTATAAGGGACCAGTAACCCGTCAGCACTCATTCGACTTGACTATAGCCAACGGGTACTTTATGTACAGCTCGTGGCAAAATGGTTCAAATGGCTCTGAGCACTATGGGACTTAACTTATGAGGTCATCAGTCCCATAGAACTTAGAACTACTTGAATCTAACTAATCTAAGGACATCACACACATCCATGCCCGAGGCAGGAGTGGTCGCGCCGTTCCAGACTGTAGCGCCTAGAACGGCTCGGCCATTCCGGCCGGCAGCTCGTGGCATTTTAACCACTTAAGGCACTTGAAATCCCGACGACATCTTATTCAAGTTAGCACCCGAAAACTCTTCATTCTAATACTCTGATCGGCTCATCTTCCAAGTCTATTGCCGTCTCTGAGAGAACTACTCCTAGTGGGTGTTCTGTCTGAAAGGAGCAAAGTTCTACAACTGTCATCTCTGGCTCCATGAGCTAGTAGGGTAGGATATATGACGTGCAATTTCTTAGGTGTCCTGACGGCGACTTGACAAACACGGAGAGAGAAATCTCGCTAATAAGAGTATAGTAGTATCAATATAATGGGCTCTATGCGAAGTGGCAGAAAATCTTGAGTAACCTACACCCGACTGTCGCTAAGTCTGACAATCTCAGGCCTTCGATCTACAATCGCTGTAGGGAAGCTCAGGATCCGAGGTCCACATGTTGCCAACGTTCTGGTTTTATTAGTAGTGAGACCTCTCAAGATGCGTCCCAATGTTTAAAATGTTTTTTTTTTTCGGCGTAACGTAGAATTCGTAGTAGTTACCGTTAGACTACCTCACTACCGAGACACAGTAAGATCGTTGCTCAAACAGTTGAAGGTAGGGATGGTAATTGTACTTGAAACAACCAGTTTCTGGCTGTACGGATTATTTTCGTTTCCAGTTTAACCTAACTGTTAAAACTGCTCAAAATAACAGGTTTGCGAATTAACCGATTTTTGGACTGTTATGGCTGTTATTAATTGCAATAAACGTAGCCATAGAACAAAGATGGAGAAATTCCCAGGAAAGTGAAGGAGTAGGAAGTCTCGATCCATATGAGGTTGAGGTTGCGACAGAAATCGAATTCAGTGTCTCCAGTAAAGATGGCGAAGATGCAGGAGACGGAAGTGGGGATGACGACGGCGGAAGGTCACAAGTTCATGACTTCCCTGCGTCGTCTCTTTTTGATGGCATCAGTTGTTCACCCTCAAGCAGTTATGGTTCCAGCAATAAGTTTATAGCATGTGAATGTGTGTATATCAATCAATTTGCCAAGGACGGTGTCGCAAGTTCGTTGCGCCACCTCCCGTTTTTTAATCTTTCAAAGATAATGGAGCACTGAACTTCATTGCTGCCATGCTTTGTAAAGTACTTCCTCACTAGGGATGGTGTCATTCTGCAATACAAACGATATCCATGGGCGACAGCGAGAATAGGCCTTCTATCCCCCGTAGAGGCAAGTCTGGCACTCTGCACGTCAAAATGTACATGCACGTCGAAATGTACAGTCTAACAGCCGGCCGCGGTGGTCTAGCGGTTCTGGCGCTGCAGTCCGGAACCGCGGGACTGCTACGGTCGCAGGTTCGAATCCTGCCTCGGGCATGGGTGTGTGTGATGTCCTTAGGTTAGTTAGGTTTAAGTAGTTCTAAGTTCTAGGGTACTTATGACCTAAGATGTTGAGTCCCATAGTGCTCAGAGCCATTTGAACCATTTTTTGTACAGTCTAACAAGCCACGCTACACGACAACAGATACATCACTGTCTCACTAATGCTGCACCGATGTTTATGTCATATGTTTGTTGCTAATTTCTAAATGTCAGCACTGTTATCAAAATAGCGCAGAACGCTTTTCCAGTTTTCTATAATAACCCATTATTTCAAAGCAATGAAATTGTTACTCATAAATATCACTCGTTTATAAATGGGTTCTTATTCAAAAACAAAAAAGCACCGATTCTACGGCTAATTGATAAGCCGGTTTCCTAACTCTGAGCCTGTTATTACTAAATAATGAAGCACCGAAAGACACCAGCCATTCAGAACTAAAATACCTGTATCGATTTTAACCGGTCGGTTTTTCCCATCCCTCCTTAGCCTCTAACTGACCTTCTGATTGAAACAGCGCTCACTATAAAGTGAGTAAAAACAAAGAAGGAGCTGTTTGTCACTATTATTCCTCCCTATGCGGCCGTAAATGAAATTTTTTCCTTCTTGGCAGTCGGAAATAGGCCGTGTACTGATTTCATATTCTCCTTGGCATCCGCCGGTTTGAGAGAAGAGCACACTGCAAGTCTTCGCGACTTAGACTTTCAGAGTGCTTATTAGTATTTCTAAAGACAATAGTGGTGACATTCCTCAAAAGACAAGGAATTTTATTCGACATGACGCAGTCTGAATACTGATATTCTATTCACAATTATAAAGACAAAACAGCCACACGTAGTACACAATTTTATTTGGTAGGCGGTTTTACCCGTCATACGCGACCATTATCGGATCTGTGAACGAAACAAAATACTGTGTTCCCATGGCTACGTTGACGACGCTATAGCTCTATCCAGAAGCACTGAAAGGGCGTTGGATAACCTAATAGCTAAACTTGGGTAAATGCTCACAAAGAAATGCACTTATGCTTAAACTTGAATCCTAAGATAGTATAAACATCCTGGGCGTGTATTTCCGCTGATCGTAAGGGATACATACGTTTAAGTTATATTCATAGGTTATGTATTGAGAAATAACTGTTTGGAGTATTTCCAGTCACTCGACACAACATAAAAATGCTCGTCTGTACACAGTGCTACACAGGATGTTTCAGTTGCCCCTCACGGATGCGAAAAGAGGCGGAGAACTAGGTGCCAATAAAGAGACTGCGTTCAGAAGCTGTTATGCAGAATGTAATATAAACAAATAATACAGTACTGTAAAAATAGTCAACGGACGATTTTAATAGTCACACTAGATGTCGCGAAGTAAACAAATATTTTGTCACGCTTGCGTATAAAGATCCCCAAGCGACTGCACAGTGAGATGTTTTCCTGTTTGGTAGGTCAAAATCGCATTTCAGACTAGTTAATTTTCTTCGATACACTTCCGAAACATAGAGACAATTAGCTCAGGTATGAATACGGTAAGTTGGGAGTGTGCAACAATCATTTACCGAGATTGCGAAAGTACATAAACGGCTGCTTAGTCTGGAGACAGGAAGACTGTTTCATGTTCGCTATAAAGAACACTGTAAACACAAATTCTAGCAGTACGGAATGAGACGAACGTTTGAACGCAGCCTAGCACACCATAAGGATAGTATGAGCACACAAAGAAGATAAATGATCGTTATTTAATGTGATAGAAGGACTGAAGGTATTTGCAAAATAGATAAGAAACCTGAAAGATTTAGTAAATGAACAGAGTAAGTACAGATTGAAGGGATTTTATAGCTTATTTAATGAGGTTTTGTAGGGATTATGTTAGGCTTACCGGTGTTCACAATTTCTTCTTAACTTCATTACTACACTTTCTTGTCAGCTACCGCGGTATTTTGAAGTCAGTAATAGGCCTATGACGATGCAGCAGCTGAAAAACCCATAGAAAAAATGTCTCTTCATTTTGTGAACTGGAATGAAAAACTCAGGTACATTAGTACACTTTCCTGTCAGTTATCGTGGTATTTTGAAATCAGTAATAGGTCTATGACGATGCATCATCTGAAAAACCCATTGCAAAACGTCTCTTCAGTTTGTAAACTGGAAAGAAAAACTCAGGTACATAAATGCAATCTTTTCTTCAGAAATAAAAAAGACAGATATGCACTTCTTTATTATTACATCCTGAATATATTTTCTGCATTGTTTAGTCACTATTTTAAATAGGTACAATTTGTTAACCCTAAAAACTATGTGATATTACTAATCAGTAGTCAGCTGAAAATTATACATTTTAGTGTAAGATTTATGTTTGATATATTTATCAGAAGAATGAATTGATTGTAGGAGTTCCATGTTAGAAAGACGAAAATCATAAAATCCTGTGTAAGATAAATTGAAATGATTTTTCACAAGAATAATATCTGACATTACTTCTTTGGAGTTTAATTTCTTCTTCCTCAGTTTAATATCCACGTTCTCTGTCTATTAAGAATAGTAGGTAGTAACTTTGTCATCCTCCGACTTTCATTTAGAGGTCAGAACTGTTGTCAGTTGTTCCAAAAATTGGTAGACTTGAAGTTTTGTCACTGAATGAGTGAAATCTGGCAACAATGCGCCGCCCTTTGGTTTGACATGACAAACGATGCGCAATAAGCATTGCTAACACACGCCGCATCGCTCACATTCCTCACAAAATTAACTTCCATATTGCTGCAGTCCCGTTTGGAGAAATGGTTCAAGTGTTTCTCCTTCATGCCTCCTTTGGTTGTAGTTTTATTTGTCTCGAGGGCCATAAGTGCAAGGTCGGCAAGTTAGGGGCAGTCCCTTACTCTTTCTTTAGGCTTGTAGTACAGCTAAACCAAATACGGCGTATATACTGAAAATATGCATAATGCTTTATTTCTAGGAATTTTTTATCACAAATAATTAATTAAATAAGAAATATCATACCACGAATTTTGTTTCTCGATTAAATATCAAGACAATTATGTGTCCCGAATAATGTTCTCGGAACAATAGGACATTTATGTAAAACCGGGGACTGTCGTTGCTAAAACCTGGACATCTGGTCAGCCCAGATTATGCTGGTAGCCAATGTAGTTTGTATGTATCGTCATGCCTGCCACGCTCCCAATCAAGTGTGATAGCTTCCTCAGTTTTGATTTTATCATACACCCAACCAATGAGCCTGAAGTAAATATCAGATATCCAAACACACTACTCTGTATCTTACTATGCTACCGAACAGTACTTTTAGCTTTTTGAAACCACGGCAAGGTTTTTTACACGTCGTAAACCGAATTTGAGCGATTTTATCTGACATTGTTGCTAAATACTGTAATCTGGCGATGAACGCGTATGACGTGCAGAACTGACTGTGTCCGGACCGTGGCTGTTTTATCTGTATATTTTCCACAACGATCGGCATTTCCTCGATTGGTCATGCCTGCCTTTGGTTATTCAGAAATGGCGCCATGAAAGACTTTCGTGCCAAAGACGCAAAAATAAAAACAACAATCTCATGTACAGTGCCCCCATAATTTCCGAATACCAATACCAGTTATTCCGATATTTATGAAAATACAACAATAATAGTAAATGAAATAATTCCTTGCTAAACACTAACTTTGAAACCTGTACATGACAAAGGACTCAACAGCTTCTCTCAACTATCCCATGTAGTTGCAGTGAACCATGAAAGTCCGTTTCTTGGGCGGTAATACTCCAAGTGCGTAGCTAATTTATGATATTCCCAGTAATTGTTTTTCTAACGAAAATTGCTCCGAATGAGGACGGTCTTTGTCGTCAATATTATAATTCCGTCCACTGCCTCTGTAGTACATTGCTTGAAGTGCGGCGTCTCGTTCTTTCTGAAAGCTTGCAAGATAGGAGCAAAGAACGACAGGAACGGAAGAAAGAACGTCAAAGCATTGTGTTTCGTTTCTTCAGCGCGTTTTAAGCCACATTGTTATATTCTCTATGTGCGGGCCTTTTGTTGCGCGAGTACAGGCCCTTTACGAGGTTTTAGCCCTTTAAAAAACTCGCATAAAGCGCAGTAGCGAGGCGACGTGACGTTACACTCTTTTTTTTCTGCTCATACGTACAAATGCTGAAATACTGGCAGAGTTTTCTTGTACTGTTCCTGTTGCCGCTGCAACGACTGCGGGGAATTCTCCACAATGAAGCCCTTCTCATAACTGGCTGTTTCTGGCAACGGACAGCGTCTCTCTGTTTCACTTAACGTCCAAAAACAATTCAGACAAATAAGCCCTTGCTTTCCAATCCAATCTACATACTTTTGGCTGACCTTTGTCTAATATACGTCAGCGTGATATTTGTCTCAGAGAGAAAGAGACCACAATTCCGTTCGTAGGTTTATTATCCCCTACTTTATACTTCCATATAAACGTTCCAACTGTAATTCCATCTTGACTTAAAAATTCTGCTATGTAGTTCTGAAAACATTTTTTCTAACTATGAAAGATTGTTTCAGCCTATGGTAACGATGGAAGACATTTTGGGGAGGGAGAGTGGACACAACATTGTAATCTTTTGTTTCATTTTTGTGTATAAAATAGCTATATATACCATATTACGGCTGTTATTTGTTATAAACATCGAAAGAAATAAAATAATAAGGGGCTACCAGAACACTTGCGTTTGAGAGCGTTGCTTTAACGTGTATGCAACGTAGTGCGACTCCGTTGAGGGATTTTTTTTTCGTATCGTTTCGGCCTGCTATGGACCACGAAGATTTTTATCTCTTTCCTCACTGTGTTTCCTCTTTTGCGAGTAGATTTTCATTTTGGCTCACAGTGCTTCTTTTCTCTGTTTTGGCCATTTGCAGGCAGGCCGTGGAACTGGCGTAGTAAGCGAAATAAGGTTTCTAGTAATTTTGAATTTTCTCTGAAAACTTCTCGATCCTGAATGTCATCAAATGAAATTTCTGCTTTCTGTAAATCCTTTTTAACCTGGCTTGCCCATTTGAATACGATTTTGTTTCTGAAATAGATGAATTTATGCGATGAGTAATTCTTTGCGGGTTCATTCTTTCCAGATGACCAAAAAATATCATTCTCCGCTTCCTCATGCTGGTAACAATGTCTTCTGTATGTTCGTATAATTCACAGTAGTGTCTTCGGCGGAAATCTCCGTTTTCTTTGATAGGGCCAAGGATTTTCCTCAAAATTTTCCGGTCTTTTATTTCAAGTTTTCGTAGTGGCCCTTTCTTCGTCATGTTTAAACATTCTGATGCATACAAAGCTGACGGTCTAATTACGGTGTTATAATGACAAAGTTTTAGGTTTAAAGACAGGATTTTTCTTTTGCATAAGTCTGGGCACAGATGAAAAGCACCGTTGAGGGTATACAAGGACCGAAATATATTCAAGGGATTAGTGTGACATGCGTAACTTCCCGACGTGCGTTCAATAAATGCAGAAACGTGAACTATACCAATGTTACTACTAAATACGGCCAGACTGGACCAACGTGTTATTGTTCGTTTCTTGGCTACCAAAGGACAAACATCGGTAGATAGCCGTCGAATAATAGAGAATGTGTGTGGGGCAGCATGTCTGTCGGATATGACCGTTGTAGAATGGTGGTGCTATTGCTTAATGATAACGAACGTCGCGTATCGCAAATGTTGTAACGCAGAAGCCACGCCAATCCAAGTGAGAAACACTTTAGTAATCTCACTATAATAATGATGTCTGCCCATGCGATAATCATGACTTCTGTACATTCGAAAAGGCTTTAAAAGATCGATTATTCGAGTCGGACGATGATGTGCAGCAAACTGTAACAGACTTCTTCATGCGGCAGGACTCGGTCTTTTACTAAAACATGTATCTTCACACTGGTGCGTCGGTGGGATAGTTGCCTCAGTGCTCAGGGCAGTTTTGCCTTAGTGGCATGCGGATTCTGCGCTGTACGACCTTCGAACAGCAACTTTTTGATTGTGAATTATGGTTATAAGAAAATTATAGGCAACGCTACTGAGTCAAAAGATGTTGTTGTTGTTGTGGTCTTCAGTCCTGAGACTGGTTTCATGCAGCTCTCCATGCTACTCTATCCTGTGCAAGCTTCTTCATCTCCCAGTACCTACTGCAACCTACATCCTTCTGAATCTGCTTAGTGTATTCATCTCTTGGTCTCCCCCTACGATTTTTACCCTCCACGCTGCCCTCCAATGCTAAATTTGTCATCCCTTGATGCCTCAGAACATGTCCTACCAACCGGTCCCTTCTTTTTGTCAAGTTGTGCCACAAACTCCTCTTCTCCCCAATTCTATTCAATACCTCCTCGTTAGTTATGTGATCTGCCCATCTAATCTTCAGCATTCATCTGTAGCACCACATTTCGAAAGCTTCTATTCTCTTCTTGTCCAAACTATTAATCGTCCATGTTTCACTTCCATACATAGCTACGCTCCATACAAATACTTTCAGAAACGACTTCCTGACACTTAAATCTATACTCGATGTTAACAAATTTCTCTTCTTCAGAAACGCTTTCCTTGCCATTGCCAGTCTACATTTTATATCCTCTCTACTTCGACCATCATCAGTTTTTTACTCCCTAAATAGCAAACCTCCTTTACTACTTTAAGTGTCTCATTTCCTAATCTAATTCCCTCATCATCACCCGATTTAATTTGACTACATTCCATTATTCTCGTTTTGCTTTTGTTGATGTCCATCTTATACCCTCCTTTAAAGACACTGTCCTTTCCGTTCAACTGCTCTTCCAAGTCCTTTGCTGTCTCTGACAGAATTACAATGTCATCGGCGAACCTCAAAGTTTTTATTTCTTCTCCATGAATTTTAATACCTACTCCGAATTTTTCTTTAGTTTCCTTTACTGCTTGCTCAATATACAGATTGAATAACATCAGGGAGAGGCTACAACCCTGTCTCACTCCCTTCCCAACCGCTGCTTCCCTTTCATGCCCCTCGACTCTTATAAATGCCATCTGGTTTTTGTACAAATTGTAAATAGCCTTTCGCTCCCTGTATTTTACTCCTGCCACCTTCAGAATTTGAAAGAGTATTCCAGTTAAAATTGTCAAAAGCTTTCTCTAAGTCTACAAATGCTAGAAATGTAGTTTTGCCTTTCCTTAATCTATTTTCTAAGATTATTCGAAGGGTCAGTATTGCCTCACGTGTTCCAACATTTCTTCGGAATCCAAACTCATCTTCGCCGAGGTCTGCTTCTACCAGTTTTTCCATTCGTCTGTAAAGAATACGCGTTAGTATTTTGCAGCCGTGGCTTATTAAACTGATAGTTCGGTAATATTCACATCTGTCAACACCTGCTTTCTTTGGGATTGGAAATATTATATTCTTCTTGAAGTCTGAGGGTATTTCTCCTGTCTCATACATCTTGCTCACCAGATGGTAGAGTTTTGTCATGACTGGCTCTCCCAAGGCCGTCAGTAGTTTTAATGGAATGTTGTCTACTCCCGGGGCCTTGTTTCGACTCAGCTCTTTCTGCGCTCTGTCAAACTCTTCACGCACTATCTTATATCCCATTTCGTCTTCATCTACATCCTCTTCCATTTCCATAATATTGTCCTCAAGTATATCGCCCTTGTATAAACCCTCTATATACTCTTTCCACCTTTTTGCCTTCCCTTCTTTGCTTAGAATAGGGTTTCAATCTGAGCTCTTGATGTTCATACAAGTAGTTCTCTTCTCTCCAAAGGTCTCTTCAATTTTCCTGTAGGCAGTATCTATCTTGCCCCTAGTGAGATAAGCCTCTACATCCTTACATTTGCCCTCTAGCCATCCCTGCTTAGCCATTTTGCACTTCCTGTCGATCTCATTTTTGTGACGTTTGTATTCCTTTTTGCCTGCTTCATTTACCGGGTTAAATCTTTGGACCTACACTCGCCTCAGCATTTAGAATATGACGAAAATGTTCTAAGGAACCTAAACTTCCAAATCAGGATACTGTTATTCCTCTTCTTACGGACAAAAAGAAAACAGGATATAACTGCGAACTGCAGAGACGTACACTGCACACTGTGTAGTGTATCTTTAAGCCCATCTGTTTGACAGAGATGTGACTTGTGAAGAAGTCTGTCTGTTAACTCTTTTTGTACTAACGTTTTCGCCAGTTTTTCCTTAGCTACAAACACCAGCGTCATTTCGAACACTCTCTTAATCCATATTCGGCAAAGTGTCTCTCGTAGTTCCCTATTTCCAGCGTCTCCATGTAACGACTTTTGCAGTTATCATCAGCAAACTCCGAAAATACACCATTTGCAAATTGTTTGACGTAGAAGAGATTAGTTAAGCGTACTACGTATTCTATACGATGAACTCTAACTCCAGTGACAATATATAGCAGGTTATTCAGCGATA
This sequence comes from Schistocerca nitens, assembly GCF_023898315.1. Taxonomy (NCBI): domain Eukaryota; kingdom Metazoa; phylum Arthropoda; class Insecta; order Orthoptera; family Acrididae; genus Schistocerca; species Schistocerca nitens. The sequence continues at coordinate 191,462,783 of NC_064621.1, forward strand.
TTTTATGATTGTTTCCGTACAGAGCACCCGAGGTCTCCTGCAGCGCCTCACATCGTAGTGATCGTAATTGCGTTTAGTTCTGTTTCTTACATCAGTCACCTATCTTTCCTTGAAAATACGTTGGCAGTAGTGAAAAGGCCTGTAATATGCAGTCACCAAGCCGTGCAACAAAACACACAGTAATGCAACGTCCCTTACATGTTGTGATGTGTTTGCCGTCGCTGCGCGAACACCTCAGCATAGAGTGTCTGTACCGGTTTTCCATCGTATTTAGTGAACCCACACACGACGTGTATATCGCCCAAGTCCTAATCACAAGTCATACTCTGAATGTGTAGTATAACTACACTCCTGGAAATTGAAATAAGAACACCGTGAATTCATTGTCTCAGGAAGGGGAAACTTTATTGACACATTCCTGGGGTCAGATACATCACATGATCACACTGACAGAACCACAGGCACATAGACACAGGCAACAGAGCATGCACAATGTCGGCACTAGTACAGTGTATATCCACCTTTCGCAGCAATGCAGGCTGCTATTCTCCCATGGAGACGATCGTAGAGATGCTGGATGTAGTCCTGTGGAACGGCTTGCCATGCCATTTCCACCTGGCGCCTCAGTTGGACCAGCGTTCGTGCTGGACGTGCAGACCGCGTGAGACGACGCTTCATCCAGTCCCAAACATGCTCAATGGGGGACAGATCCGGAGATCTTGCTGGCCAGGGTAGTTGACTTACACCGTCTAGAGCACGTTGGGTGGCACGGGATACATACGGACGTGCATTGTCCTGTTGGAACAGCAAGTTCCCTTGCCGGTCTAGGAATGGTAGAACGATGGGTTCGATGACGGTTTGGATGTACCGTGCACTATTCAGTGTCCCCTCGACGATCACCAGTGGTGTACGGCCAGTGTAGGAGATCGCTCCCCACACCATGATGGCGGGTGTTGGCCCTGTGTGCCTCGGTCGTATGCAGTCCTGATTGTGGCGCTCACCTGCACGGCGCCAAACACGCATACGACCATCATTGGCACCAAGGCAGAAGCGACTCTCATCGTTGAAGACGACACGTCTCCATTCGTCCCTCCATTCACGCCTGTCGCGACACCACTGGAGGCGGGCTGCACGATGTTGGGGCGTGAGCGGAAGACGGCCTAACGGTGTGCGGGACCGTAGCCCAGCTTCATGGAGACGGTTGCGAATGGTCCTCGCCGATACCCCAGGAGCAACAGTGTCCCTAATTTGCTGGGAAGTGGCGGTGCGGTCCCCTACGGCACTGCGTAGGATCCTACGGTCTTGGCGTGCATCCGTGCGTCGCTGCGGTCCGGTCCCAGGTCGACGGGCACGTGCACCTTCCGCCGACCACTGGCGACAACATCGATGTACTGTGGAGACCTCACGCCCCACGTGTTGAGCAATTCGGCGGTACGTCCACCCGGCCTCCCGCATGCCCACTATACGCCCTCGCTCAAAGTCCGTCAACTGCACATACGGTTCACGTCCACGCTGTCGCGGCATGCTACCAGTGTTAAAGACTGCGATGGAGCTCCGTATGCCACGGCAAACTGGCTGACACTGACGGCGGCGGTGCACAAATGCTGCGCAGCTAGCGCCATTCGACGGCCAACACCGCGGTTCCTGGTGTGTCCGCTGTGCCGTGCGTGTGATCATTGCTTGTACAGCCCTCTCGCAGTGTCCGGAGCAAGTATGGTGGGTCTGACACACCGGTGGCAATATGTTCTTTTTTCCATTTCCAGGAGTGTATTTTCAGACTATCAGCGTCAGAGAAACAGTCTCGAGACGAACGACCAGCTCTAAATGCAAGCTTGAGAGGGAAGAGTGAAGCATTACGGTTGCCAACAGCAAGTACGACAAGTGGAAAGAACAAGCTTGTTTCCAAACAAGACACACAGTGAGTATCATCAACATTTCCAATGTTTTGCCGACTTTTCAGTGCACTGCGTTATAAAGATAAATACGTGTTAGAAATGAAAAGAAATCAATTTTTATCGGACTACTGGGGACCAAAGTGTCACTTACACCAAAATACTCAGAAACTAGTGGAAAACGAGATGCGACGTAGTCGCTCCAACAACCGTCAGCTATCCAGGAAAGGTGTTTTTATATTTATCGCAGTCAGAGGCCACAACATTGTAAACCACGTGGTTAATTTAGGTCTATGACGCGCATGTTCAGACATTGGAAAAGCATAAAGAAATTGAAAATAATCGGCCAAATGTTTTGTGCACTTCGTGTAAAAGTAAAATATAAAACAGATTAGAGAAACATTTAACGCAGCTCATTTGTTGTACAAGATTTCGAGCATAATCAAACAGGAGTCAGATGTTCTGTAACCCATTTTATTTCTTTCTTTTAGCAAATCATTTCACGCAATATTTCTCCGACATTTTTTAAAAATTTGTTTCCAAGTTTTATTCAGAAAGAATGATCTTATTGACACCTTATTTGCTCCTCTAATATCTTCTCGAAATGTCCTGAATTTAATGCGTGATTCAGAGGAAATCATTTTGACAATTAACTGTCACACGAATGCAACCTTTTATGAGTAAAGGAGTTACGCCTTGAAGAGATGAACTTTTTGACACTTCGTTTACATGGCTAGCCGCATGAGTTCACGAAATATTCCCATTTACACTAATTAAGTTTTCTTAATTACTTTGATTACTCTAAACCAGTTAAATACTTTTTAGAAAACTAGAGCTCACTCTGGTCGGTTTGATACCACGTTCATCCATTTCCCACTCTTCGTTTGAATTTGCCATCTAAATGATGTAATGCCGTGGCAGCGACATATTTTTTGTTGTGTTTCCATTCCATAAAAATTTCCACTGTTAGAACTTTTCCGCTGGAAGTAGCTGAACAAACCAATTTAGAACGCCGTAGTCTGACCCGCAATAGACTAACTTTTTGCGAAACGAGGCGATTCTAGAGTTTGCTGGGCGGACTGTATTTGTGTTTAGCTAACGTGGGACCAGATACTAGCAGAAGAAGTACTTGAGCAGGACGTTTAGACAGGTATCGGACTAAATCAACGTAACATGACGTTTCCATCCAAACTGAAACTGTGGTGCCACAAATATATGACGGAAAGCCCTGCACCGATATTTACTTTAGTGTTCCAAGATTCGCGGCTTTATTTTGACTATTTTTTCAACAAGATTCTGGGCTTTCATTTGAATGGGTTCTATACGAAATAATTCATTTTAAAAAATGGTTCAAATGGCTCTGAGCACTATGGGACTTAACTTCTAAGGTCATCAGTCCACTAGAACTTAGAACTACTTGAACCTAACTAACCTAAGCACATCACACACATCCATGCCTGAGGTAGGATTCGAACCTGCGACCGTAGTGGTCGCGCGGTTCCAGACGGAAGCGACTACAACCTCTCTGCCACACCGGCCGGCTTTTATCTCTTACTCCTCCATATTATCCCTAGCATCAGATTAGTCCCCTTCCTGGAAGTTAGTCCGTTACTCCTTGATTGTAGAGAGCAGTACATATTTTCTTCTTTTTCAGGGACATATCCAGCCCGCATCTTCACGGGGTCGGCATGTTAATCCGAATTTGGCATTGTGAGAACTACAACGTGCACCAGTGACTTCCGGCAGTCGGTCCCACATGGCAGCGTCCAGTGTTACCCTATGTGAGACGTTTGTGAAACGTGTAAGTGAAGTGGGGCGTTGCCGTGCGAGAGTAGCCGAGCGGTCTAAGGCGCAGCAGTCACGGACTGTGCGGCTGGTCACGGCGGAGATTCGAGTCCTACCTCGGGCATGGGTGTGTGTGTTTGTCCTTAGGATAATTTAGGTTAAGTAGTGTGTGAGCTAAGGGACTGATGACGTTAGCACTTAAGTCCCATAGGATTTCACACACATTTGAACATTTTTGAAGTGGTGCGTTGGCACCAGCCTGGTATTAACGTAGTCGGATGTGGTGAATCACCTAAAAACTGCAAAGCAGCATCCACGTTGGTACAGAACTTTGCTCCACGTTCTTGGCCGGCCGCGGTGGTCTCGCGGTTCTAGGCGCGCAGTCCGGAACCGTGCGACTGCTACGGTCGCAGGTTCGAATCCTGCCTCGGGCTTGGATGTGTGTGATGTCCTTAGGTTAGTTAGGGTTAAGTAGTTCTAAGTTCTAGGGGACTGATGACCACAGCAGTTGAGTCCCATAGTGCTCAGCGCCATTTGAACCATTTTTTTGCTCCACGTTCTTAATCCACCGGACGTAACAGTTATGGATCGCTGACATGTTTGGGAACATGAAGTCCAAGAATTGCTGCAAATGGCCTCCAAGTAACCGAAACCAACCATTCCCAGTCAGTGATCGGTTCAATTGGACCATGTAAACACATCTCACAGTGTTATGGGGCCACCACCAGTTTACACAGTATTTTGCTGATAACTTGAGTCCGTTACTTTGTAGGGGTCTGCGCCACACTCGATCCGTACCATCCGCTCTAACCAACTAAAATCGGGACTTATCTGACCAGGGCGCTGTTTTCCAGTCGTCTAGAGTCCAACCGATATGGTCACGAGGCACACGCCTCGGTCGTCCGCTGCCATACACCATTAACGCCAAATTTCAACCCACTGTCCTAACGGATAGTTTAGTCGTAGGTCTCACATTAATATCTGTACTTATTTTACGCAATGTTGCTTGTCAGTTAACACTGACATCTCTCCGCAAACGCCGCTGTCTTGGTCGTTAAGCGAAGGCCGTCACTCACTGCGTTATCCACTATGAAAAGTTAATTCCCTTCGTACGACCATAAGCACATCCAAACCTTTCCTCATGAATAAACTGAATACAAATGACAGCTTTGCCAGTGTACTACCCTTTTGTACCTTGTGTGCGCGATACCAGAGCCATCTGTATGTTTCACACGTCAGGTATACCATTAAAAACATTTATTGAACGTATCACGTTCACAATCTAGCAAAGAAATTGAATGCTGCTAGTTTAATTACAAGAATTATTTCTACTGTCTCTGACACTGAAACACGAAGGCTTGTTGACTTTAGTTACTTTCACTCTTTCACGTCGTATGGCGTTATATTTTGGGACAACTTTTCCCACTTACGAAGAACATTTATAGGTCAGAAACGGGTGGCGTCGATTCGTCAGCTTCACTCATTGAGAAGAAACTGCAACATTTATTCAGTGAAAACAAGACGGAGAAACGTTCTGTTCTTGAATTACACTTCCTGGAGCACTGTACAGGAAGGTCCGTACTATACTGCAGGTTTTCGTCTTCTACAGACTTGCAGCATAATGGAAAAAATTAGAGATGAAACCCAAGTATACAAATCCGAGATAAAATATTTCCTTGTGGCGCTCGCAGCAACTGGTAACTCTTCTCTACAGGGTGAGTCACTAACTATTGCCACCTATAATAACTCCGAAAGTATGATAGTAGCTGTAAAGTTTGTGGGACAAATATTGCATGTTCAATAAAAACAATACCAATTGCCGTTATATAGGTTTATTTTTAGGCAAGCAATTTCGACGTTACACTACGTCATCCTCAGGCCAAAACTGTGGAGGATATAACAAAGCAATAATTATATATTGAAATACAGAGCGTATTGAGTAAAAGAATCAAGTGTTGCATGTTACTTTACGTAATGAGAATCATACAGTTAATGTTATGTCAGAGCAATGAATATTAACTAAACGAATCAAATGTTGCATATTATTTTACTCTAACAAGAATTACACAGTGAAAGTTACATCAGGGCAAAGAGTCACATTGCTCTGATATAACATTCACTGTATAATTCTCATTACGTAAAGTAATATGCAACACTTGATTCTTTTAGTCAATATGCTCTGTATTTCAGTATGTAATTATTGCTGTGTTATATCCTCCACAGTTTTGGCCTGAAGATGACGTAGTGTATCGTCGAAACTGGTTGCCTAGAAATAAACCTATATAACGGCGATTGGTATTGTTTTTATTCAACATCGAAGAGCCGTAGTCTCATACTCCACCATAAGATGGAGCTACATTCTTTAAATGTTACATGGAACAACGGGGGCCATAATACGACGTTGGCTTTTTGATGCTATGTGGGGTCGCGTCATGATATGAAGGTCAATTCTGTGTTTTCAAATGGGATGCTATAGTTCGGTACTTATTTTCTGATAGCGGCTTTCGAGACAAATCCAATGATGTCAATGAAGGTTAACGAAGATAAAAAAGGTGGAATGAACGGCCATTTACAGAAAATGTACGAAGTGATGACCATTGGTATCAATCCAGTGCTGCACTCTTCTTACCATGGACTGAGTGGTATTCCTTATCACTTGGGCGCCAGCCGTTGTGACCGAGCGGTTCTAGGCGCTTCAGTCCGGAACCGCCAGACTGTATGGTCGCAGGTTCGAATCCTACATCGGGCATGGATGTGTGTGATGTCCTTAGGTTAGTTAGGTTTAAGTAGTTCTAAGCTCTAGGGGACTGATGACCTCAGATGTTAAGTCCCATAGTGCTCAGAGCCATCTGTACCATCACTGCGGCACTTATCGAAGCACATGCTCTGGCAATTCTCTCTTGAATATCGTGCAAATAGTAAATGTTAGTCGAATACAGCGTATACATCTAACGTGTCATTGACATGTAAACACTATTCGACAGTTTCGAAATACGACACTATTAAAAACGGAAAGACTAGTATCATCGAATCAAGCGAATGTGAATTGTGTATTCCTTTGAAGAATAAGTCGATATGCTTCTCACTTACGAAGGATGCCAACGAAATTCAGTGAGAGCTAGAGAGTTATCCCCAACGTACTCAACCTACAAGTCGTACATTTAAAAATATATGTGATACATTGAGAACAACTGGATCTTTAACGCATCGGAAACATATCCGGCAAAGGAAAATTACTAACGAGGAAACAGAAACCGGTACTCTTGCCACTGTGGTTCGAGATCCTTGTGTTAGTTCGCGTCAAATTGCAAGGGAATCTGGCATGGGCCAGAGTAGTATTGTTCGTCTTCTGCGTCGCCATAAATATCCTTACCGTATCAGTCTCCACCAAGGATTACTGGTACGGATTGTATGCGTCGCATTGATTTCTGCCGATGGGCTAAACCTCAGATTCAGAGGAATGACACGTTTATTAATTTGTTTTTATTTACTGATGAGGCTACATTCACGAACCATTGAAATGTTAATTTGCATAACATGCATTATTGGACAAGCGAAAATCCATGTTGGCTGCGGCAACTGCACACCAAAAACCATGGTCGGTGAATGTATGGTGTGGGGTTCTAGAGGACAGAATTATAGGCCCCTATTTCATCGAAGGAAATCTTAATGGTAGGACGTACACCACATTCCTGCAAGGAACATGAGGTCTGTTATTGGATGAAATACAGGGTGATTCAAAAAGAATACCACAACTTTAAAAATGTGTATTTAATGAAAGAAACATAATATAACCTTCTGTTATACATCATTACAAAGAGTATTTAAAAAGGTTTTTTTTCACTCAAAAACAAGTTCAGAGGTGTTCAATATGGCCCCCTCCAGACACTCGTGCAATATCAACCTGATACTCCAACTCGTTCCACACTCTCTGTAGCATATCAGGCGTAACAGTTTGGATAGCTGCTGTTATTTCTCGTTTCAAATCATCAATGGTGGCTGGGAGAGGTGGCCGAAACACCATATCCTTAGCATACCCCCATAAGAAAAAATCGCAGGGGGTAAGATCAGGGCTTCTTGGAGGCCAGTGATGAAGTGCTCTGTCACGGGCTGCCTGGCGGCCGATCCATCGCCTCGGGTAGTTGACGTTCATGTAGTTACGGACAGATAAGTGCCAATGTGGTGGCGCTCCATCCTGCTGAAATATGAATTGTTGTGCTTCTTGTTCGAGCTGAGGGAACAGCCAATTCTCTAACATCTCCAGATACTGTAGTCCAGTTACAGTAGCACCTTCGAAGAAAAAGGGACCAAAAACGTTATTGGCTGAAATGGCACAGAAAACGTTCACCTTAGGCGAGTCACGTTCATACTGAGTTGTTTCCCACGGATTCTCAGTGCCCCATATCCAGACATTGTGACGGTTGACTTTCCCGTTAGTGTGGAAAGTTGCTTCATCACTAAACACAATCTTTGAAACGAAAGATTCATTTGTTTCCATTTGAGCAAGGATAAAATCACAGAAATCGATTCTTTTAATCTTATCAGCTGCTGACAGTGCTTGAACCAATTTCAGACGATAAGGTTTCATAACTAACCTTTTTCGTAGGACTCTCCATACAGTTGATTGTGGAATTTGCAGCTCTCTGCTAGCTCTGCGAGTCGATTTTCCTGGGCTGCGAACAAATTCTTGCTGGATGCGTGCTACATTTTCATCACTCGTTCTCAGCCATCCAGAACTTTTCCCTTTGCACAAACACCCATTCTCTGTAAACTGTTTATACCAACGTTTAATACACCACCTATCAGGAGGTTTAACACCATACTTCGTTCGAAATGCACGCTGAACAACTGTCGTCGATTCACTTCTGCCGTACTCAATAACACAAAAAGCTTTCTGTTGAGCGGTCGCCATCTTAGCATCAACTGACGCTGACGACTAGTCAACAGCGCCTCAAGCGAACAAATGTACAACTAAATGAAACTTTATAGCTCACTTAATTCGCCGACAGATAGTGCTTAGCTCTGCCTTTTGTCGTTGCAGAGTTTTAAATTCCTAAAGTTGTGGTATTCTTTTTGAATCACCCTGTACTTTTAGGAACAAGGACCAGAATGTGATATCAACACGACGGGTGTCGAACATATTTTTCGCTGATGGCTTGAAATGAGTTGCTGAAACAATTCTCAAAACGTTGGATTGGACGCGGAGGAGATGTGTCAAGGCCGGCTCGTTCGCCGACTTGGCACCTCTGTATTTTTCTTGTGGGGATTCATGAAAGAATTTGTTTATAAAGACGTTGCAATTACACCTGAAGATATGCGAGAGAGAACTGTAAGAGCATGTGCTTCGATAAGTGCCAATGTGATAAGGAATACCACTCAGTCCATGATAAGAAGGTGGCTGCACTGCATTGATACCAACGGTCATCACTGCGAACACCTGTACATGGACGTTCATACCACCTTTGTGACCTTCGTTGACCTTCAAAGACCTTACTGTTACATATCATTGGATTCGTCTCGATAGCCGCTATCAGAAAATAAATACCGAACTATAGTATCCCACTGAATAAAAAAAAAGTTGACCTCTATATCTCTGGCGCGACCCCACTTATCAATAAGAAACCAACGTCCCTGTTGTCCCATGCAACTTTTGCCCCACAAACTTTTCAGTTTCTATCATACATTCGGAGTTATTCTAGGTGGCAATAGTTAGTGACTCACCCTGTATAATGCGTTCATTGTTCGTATACACTATGTTTCTGGTATATAATTAACTTTTTAATACTTTTGTAACTTTTCTAATCAGCATTCCGAAAACTACGTGCCAACTCGTACCATGACCAGGTAGCTTAGGTCCTCACTGCCACACGGAACATGATAAACAAATAAAATGCAGGTGACATTACTATCAAAATACTTTTCCTGTACTTCCAAAGAATAAATTAATAAAAACTTTTTCAACTGTGATTTCTCGTGACCTCTGCCAACACGAATTCTAAAGAACTAGTCGAGACAGTCCACATGTTTGAGCAACTAGTACCTGATACTCTGACAGAGCTGGTCACAAAATTTGAGACTTGCCACTTCTTCTGCTGACAGGCTACTTATTACAGTAGCGTAGCGTTTCAGTGATGTTAAAAGTTTCAGTACAATAAATTTATTTCAGAAAGACTACCTAGTGTGGCACGTTATTCAGTGTGGTATATACAGGGTCTTTCAAAAATGACCGGTGTATTTGAAACGGCAATAAAAACTAAACGAGCAGCGATAGAAATACACCGTTTGTTGCAATATGCTTGGGACAACAGTACATTTTCAGGCGGACAAACTTTCGAAATTACAGTAGTTACAATTTTCAACAACAGATGGCGCTGCAAGTGATGTGAAAGATATAGAAGACAACGCAGTCTGTGGGTGCGCCATTCTGTACGTCGTCTTTCTGCTGTAAGCGTGTGCTGTTCACAACGTGCAAGTGTGCTGTAGACAACATGGTTTATTCCTTAGAACAGAGGATTTTTATGGTGTTGGAATTCTACCGCCTAGAACACAGTGTTGTTGCAACAAGACGATGTTTTCAACAGAGGTTTAATGTAACTAAAGGACCGAAAAGCGATACAATAAAGGATCTGTTTGAAAAATTTCAACGGACTGGGAACGTGACGGATGAACGTGCTGGAAAGGTAGGGCGACTGCGTACGGCAACCACAGAGGGCAACGCGCAGCTAGTGCAGCAGGTGATCCAACAGCGGCCTCGGGTTTCCGTTCGCCGTGTTGCAGCTGCGGTCCAAATGACGCCAACGTCCACGTATCGTCTCATGCGCCAGAGTTTACACCTCCATCCATACAAAATTCAAACGCGGCAACCCCTCAGCGCCACTACCATTGCTGCACGAGAGACATTCGCTAACGATATAGTACACAGGATTGATGACGGCGATATGCATGTGGGCAGCATTTGGTTTACTGACGAAGCTTATTTTTACCTGGACAGCTTCGTCAATAAACAGAACTGGCGCATATGGGGAACCGAAAAGCCCCATGTTGCAGTCCCATCGTCCCTGCATCCTCAAAAAGTACTGGTCTGGGCCGCCATTTCTTCCAAAGGAATCATTGGCCCATTTTTCAGATCCGAAACGATTACTGCATCACGCTATCTGGACATTCTTCGTGAATTTGTGGCGGTACAAACTGCCTTAGACGACACTGCGAACACCTCGTGGTTTATGCAAGATGGTGCCCGGCCACATCGCACGGCCGACGTCTTTAATTTCCGGAATGAATATTTCGATGATCGTGTGATTGCTTTGGGCTATCCGAAACATACAGGAGGCGGCGGGGATTGGCCTCCCTATTCGCCAGACATGAACCCCTGTGACTTCTTTCTGTGGGGACACTTGAAAGACCAGGTGTACCGCCAGAATCCAGAAACAACTGAACAGCTGAAGCAGTACATCTCATCTGCATGTGAAGCCATTCCGCCAGACACGTTGTCAAAGGTTTCGGGTAATTTCATACAGAGACTACGCCATATTATTGCTACGCATGGTGGATATGTGGAAAATTTCGTACTATAGAGTTTCCCAGACCGCAGCGCCATCTGTTGTTGAAAATTGTAACTACTGTAATTTCGAAAGTTTGTCTGCCTGAAAATGCACTGTTGTCCCAAGCATATTGCAACAAACGGTGTATTTCTATCGCTGCTCGTTTAGTTTTTATTGCCGTTTCAAATATACCGGTCTTTTTGAAACACCCTGTACATAAATAATGGTTCCAAATTAATACACTGCCCGCCATTAAAATTGCTACACCAAGAAGAAATGCGTATGATAAACGGGTATTCATTGGACAAATATATTATACTAGAACTGACATGTGATTGGGTGCATAGATCCTGAGAAATCAGTACACAGAACCTCCACCTCTGGCCTTAATAACGGCCTCGATAAGCCTGGGCATTGAGTCCAACACAGCTTGGATGGCGTGTACAGGTACAGCTGCCCATGCAGCTTCAAAACGATACCACAGTTCATCAAGAGTAGTGACTGGCGTATTCTGATGAGCCAGTTGCTCAGCCACCATTGACCAGACGTTTTCAATTGGTGAGAGATCTGGAGAATGTCCTGGCCAGGACAGCAGTCTAAGATTTTCTGTATCCAGAAAGGTCCGTACAGGACCTGAAACACGCGGTCGTGCATTATCCTGCTGAAATGTAGGGTTTCGCAGGGATCGAAAGAAGGGTGGAGCCACGGGTCGTAAAACATCTGAAATGTAACGTCCACTGTTTCAAAGTGCCGTCAATGCGAACAAGAGGTGGCCGAGACGTGTAACCAATGGCACCCCATACCATCACGCCGCTTGATAGGCCCCTATGACGATGACGAATACACGCTTCCAATGTACGGTCACCACGGTGTCGCCAAACGCGGATGCGACCATCATGATGCTGTAAACAGAACCAGGATTCATCCGACAAAATGACGTTTTGCCATTCGTGCACCCAGGTTCGTCGTTGAGTACGCCATCTCAGGCGCTCCTGTCTGTGATGCTGCGTCAAGGGTAACCACAGCCATGGTCTCCGAGCTTATAGTCCAAGCTGCTGCAAACGTCGTCGAACTGTTCGTGCAGATGGTTGTAGTCTTGCAAACGTCCCCATCTGTTGACTCAGGGATCGAGACGTGGCTGCACGAACCGTTACAGCCATGCGGATAAGATGCCTGTCATCTCGAATGCTAGTGATGCGTGGCCATTGGGATCCAGCACGGCGTTCCGTATTACCTTCCTGAACCAACCGATTTGATATTCTGCTGACAGTCATTGGATCTCGACCAACGCGAGCAGCAATGTCGCGATACGATAAACCACAATCGCGATAGGATACAATCCGACCTTTATCAAAGACGGAAACGTGATGGTACGTATCTCTCCTCCTTACACGAGGCATCAAAACAACGTTTCACCAAGCAACGCCGGTCAACTGCTGTTTGTGTATGTGAAGTCGGCTGCAAACTTCCCTCATGTCAGCATGTTGTAGTTGTCGCCACCGGCGCCAGCCTTTGTGAATGCTCTGAAAAGATAATCATTTGCATATCACAGAATCTTCTTCCTGTCGGTTAAATTTCGCGTCTGTAGCACGTCATCTTCGTGGTGTAGAAATTTTAATGGCCAGAAGTGTAGCAGTAGGTTAGTATTTCTAAAACGGTTCATTTAAATCCGCGTAAGGGTAGACAACTTGTTTAAAAAAATTGAAGAAGACCATGATGATCAGGAAAGTCCCCATATGTCCTTTCAGATCGCTTTTACGCCTGTCACGAAGTTTCCCGAAATCAGGAAGCATAGACTGAAAATGCATTCAGTCAGCATCATCAGCTGATGACTCCAAGTGACTTTTCATTTCAGTAAGTTTATCAACTCCGTCTTTGGCTTATATCGGAGTACGGAAAAGAGGAAAACGAGAGAGCTGCACACTCCTCGTAGTAGACCAAAGCAGGTGACAATAGCCTCTCGTGTCGTGTATTGCTGCCAACCTCGTTACGGGCAACATGCAATACACACTGATGAGCCTGAACATTACGACCACCGACTACTACTAGCGATATAAACCCGTCCAGGCGATAGCAACGTTACCTGGCGAGGAATGAATGCTAGTCAAACACACGCATGGTACATGTACACTACTGGCCATTAAAATTGCTACAAAAGATGACGTGCTACAGACGCGAAATATAACCGACAGGAAGAAGATGCTGTGATCTGCAAATGATTAGCTTTTCAGAGCATTCACATAACGTTGGCGCCGGTGGTGACACCTACAACGTGCTGACATTAGGAAAGTTTCCAACCGATTTCTCATACACAAACAGCAGTTGACCGGCGTTGCATGGGGAAACGTTGTTGTGATGCCTTGTGTAACGAGGAGAAATGCGTACCATCACGTTTCCGACTTTGATAAAGGCCGGATTGTAGCCTATAGCGAATACGGTTTATCGTATCGCGACATTGCTGCTCGCGTTGGTCGAGATCCAATGACTGTTAGCAGAATATGGAATCGGTGGGTTCAGGAGGGTAATACGGAACGCCGTGCGTTCACTAGCAGTCGAGATGACAGGCATCTTATCCGCTTGGCTGTAACGGATCGTACAGCCACGCCTCGATCCCTGAGTCAACAGATGGGGACGTTTGCAAGACTACAACCATCTCCAAGAATAGTTCGACGACGTTTGCAGCAGCATGGACTGTCAGCTCGGAGACAATGGCTGCGGTTACTCTTGACGCTGCATCACAGACAGGAGCGCCTGCGATGGTGCACTCAACGATGAACCTGGGTGCACGAATGGCAAAACGTCATTTTTTCGGATGAATCAAGGTTCTGTTTACAGCATCATGATGGTCCCATCCGTGTTTGGCGACATCTCGGTGAACGCACATTGGAGGCGTGTATAGTCGTCATCGCCATACTGGCTATCACCCGGCGTGATGGTATGGGGTTACATTGGTTACGCGTCTCGGTCACCTCTTATTCACATTGACGGCACTTTGAACAGTGGACGTTACATTTCACATGTGTTACGACCCGTCGCTCTACCCTTCATTCGATCCCTGCGAAACCCTACATTTCAGCAGGATAATGCACGATCGCGTGTTGCAGGTCCTGTACGGGCCTTTCTGGATACAGAAAATGTTCGACTGCTGTCGTGGCCAGCACATTCTCCAGATCTCTCACCAATTGAAAACGTCTGGTCAATGGTGGCCAAAGCTACTGGCTCGTCACAATACGCCAGTCACTACTCTTGATGAACTGTGGTATCGTGTTGAAGCTGCATGTGCATCTGCAGGTGTACACGCCATCCAACCTCTGTTTCACTCAATGCCCAGGCGTATCATGGCCGTTACTTCGGCCAGAGGTGGTTGTTCTGGGTACTGATTTCTCAGTATCTATGCACCCAAATTGCGTGAAAATGTGATCACATGTCCATTCTAGTATAATATATTTGTCCAATGAATACCCGTTTATTATCTGCGTTTCTTCTTGGTGTATCAATTTTAATGGCTAGTAGTGTAGTATCAGTGGGGGTCCTGACCGTGTGTGCAATCGGGAAGGCGCGCGATCTATCTGACCGAGGGCAGACTGCTATGGCCCGGAGGCTCGGAACGAGCTTTTCAGAAACTGCACAATTTGTCGGATAGTCGAGAAGTTCTGTGGTGAGTGTCTTCAATATGTAGCGAAACGAAGATGAAATCATGTCCAGACGTTGTGGAGTTGGTCGGCCACCCCTCATTATAGATGTCCATAGTCGTAGGCTGGGCAGACTGGTAAAACGGGACAGGCGGCGAACTGGTGTGGAACTAACATCAGACTTCGATGCTGAGCAGAATACGAGTATGTCTGAAAACACAGTGCACCGTACACTCCTATCGATGGGCCACCACGGCTCTGTACCCAGGTATTTGTAAATGTTAACACCACAACATTGGCAACTACGACTCAAATGGGCACGTGACCGTAAGCACAGGACGTTGACACAGTGTCAGGGCGTTGCATGGTTTGATTAATCCCATTACTTTCTTCATCATGCCGATGGGAGGGCGTGAATCCGTCGTCTTCCAGTGAAACAGCCCCTTGACCCCTGTACTGCGGGACGGAAACCATCTAGCGGCGCCTCCTTTATGCTCTGGGAAACATTCCCATGGGAAACCGTGGGTCTAGTGGAGCTCGTACAAGGCACCATGATGGCTAACGAGTATCGTACGCCCGCATCTCGTGGTCATGCGGTAGCGTTCTCGCTTCCCACGCCCGGGTTCCCGGGTTCGATTCCCGGCGGGGTCAGGGATTTTCTCTGCCTCGTGATGGCTGGGTGTTGTGTGGTGTCCTTAGGTTAGTTAGGTTTAACTAGTTCTAAGTTCTAGGGGACTGATGACCATAGATGTTAAGTCCCATAGTGCTCAGAGCCATTTGAACCATTTGAGTATCGTACACTGGTTGCAGACCACGCAGACCACTTCATGATGATCATGTTTCCCGGCGGCGGTAGCATTTTTCAATAAGAAAGGCCGGGAGTGTGGATCGAGGAACACAGTGGCGAGTTCCATTTGATGTGCTGCCCGTCAAGTAACCGTATCTCAAGCCTATGGAACACATATGGAAAATGATCGAACGAGACGTCAGGGCTCATCGCCCCGTTGCCGGAAGTTACGTGAGTTAGGTGACTTGTGTGTGCAGATGGGATGCCAACTCCCTCCAGCGACCTACTAAGGTTTGATTGCTTCCTTGACACGACGCGTTCCCGTTGTTATTCGTACCGTAGGTGAACATGCCGTCTATTAAGTAGGTGGTCATAATATTCTGGCTGATCTGTCTATCTGACGTATTTTCTCGAGAATGTGAAACGGGTATCGGTCTCCTTTCATCGTAAAAAGGAAAAAATGCGATGAGTTGGCCCTGTTTCGTACACACCGATGTACAGCATAGAACCCACCGAACGTTAACTGGCCAGCAATTAGTTTCTTCGCTGCTAGGTTTACAAACTGTTCCCGGTAGTTGATTGTTTGCAAAGTATCACAATACCCATGGCCAATAGCGAAAAGCATACCAGTTCATTATCAAGTTGTGATTTGGGACTACAAGCTGTGAATAAAATCAGTATCTATACGCAATAGTTACAATCGAATGAGAAAGAATGCACAGCAAAGAATACTCGCAAATCTAAAAATCATCTTTCATTAATCTGTGGTGCAAAACGTGAAAGTTTTACTGAGAAACTAAGAAGAGAGAGAGATCTAAATTTACATCATTCACATAAAACTTTTTTTTCGAGGCACATAGTATGATATACACTCCTGGAAATGGAAAAAAGAACACATTGACACCGGTGTGTCAGACCCACCATACTTGCTCCGGACACTGCGAGAGGGCTGTACAAGCAATGATCACACGCACGGCACAGCGGACACACCAGGAACCGCGGTGTTGGCCGTCGAATGGCGCTAGCTGCGCAGCATTTGTGCACCGCCGCCGTCAGTGTCACCCAGTTTGCCGTGGCATACGGAGCTCCATCGCAGTCTTTAACACAGGTAGCATGCCGTGACAGCGTGGACGTGAACCGTATGTGCAGTTGACGGACTTTGAGCGAGGGCGTATAGTGGGCATGCGGGAGGCCGGGTGGACGTACCGCCGAATTGCTCAACACGTGGGGCGTGAGGTCTCCACAGTACATCGATGTTGTCGCCAGTGGTCGGCGGAAGGTGCACGTGCCCGTCGACCTGGGACCGGACCGCAGCGACGCACGGATGTACGCCAAGACCGTAGGATCCTACGCAGTGCCATAGGGGACCGCACCGCCACTTCCCAGCAAATTAGGGACACTGTTGTTCCTGGGGTATCGGCGAGGACCATTCGCAACCGTCTCCATGAAGCTGGGCTACGGTCCCGCACACCGTTAGGCCGTCTTCCGCTCACGCCCCAACATCGTGCAGCCCGCCTCCAGTGGTGTCGCGACAGGCGTGAATGGAGGGACGAATGGAGACGTGTCGTCTTCAGCGATGAGAGTCGCTTCTGCCTTGGTGCCAATGATGGTCGTATGCGTGTTTGGCGCCGTGCAGGTGAGCGCCACAATCAGGACTGCATACGACTGAGGCACACAGGGCCAACACCCGGCATCATGGTGTGGGGAGCGATCTCCTACACTGGCCGTACACCACTGGTGATCGTCGATGGGACACTGAATAGTGCACGGTACATCCAAACCGTCATCGAACCCATCGTTCTACCATTCCTAGACCGGCAAGGGAACTTGCTGTTCCAACAGGACAATGCACGTCCGCATGTATCCCGTGCCACCCAACGTGCTCTAGAAGGTGTAAGTCAACTACCCTGGCCAGCAAGATCTCCGGATCTGTCCCCCATTGAGCATGTTTGGGACTGGATGAAGCGTCGTCTCACGCGGTCTGCACGTCCAGCACGAACGCTGGTCCAACTGAGGTGCTAGGTGGAAATGGCATGGCAAACCGTTCCACAGGACTACATCCAGCATCTCTACGATCGTCTCCATGGGGGAATAGCAGCCTGCATTGCTGCGAAAGGTGGATATACACTGTACTAGTGCCGACATTGTGCATGCTCTGTTGCCTGTGTCTATGTGCCTGTGGTTCTGTCAGTGTGATCCTGTGATGTATCTGACCCCAGGAATGTGTCAATAAAGTTTCCCCTTCCTGGGACAATGAATTCACGGTGTTCTTATTTCAATTTCCAGGAGTGTAGTTGCATGTTGCAACCTGCACATTCTGTTGTGCCATACGATCCGATGGAGATACCTGCCGGTGTCATCGCTGTCGTCCCAGTGTGAACCAGTTACGTCGCTTCGGTTTCGTTTCTACGCAGTCTACGAGTACCGGTAGCTGCCTTGTCGCCCACATCGTAAGCGTATCGTATATCCTCAGTGAGACTGCGTCTTACCACTACATCTCGTCGTATAGCTTCGGCCACAATCGGAGTAAAGTGTATTGTATTCCCCGATTCAATTTCCTATAAACCCATATCGGAACCATTCTATAAAACATATCAGAAAGTTTTTATTCCATTCCGAGTGATCAGTTCTTTTCTTGCTCCGTGTTCCGTTCAAATGCATAAAGTAAACCATAATACGACTAATTGTATATGCTGCGGACCTATGTACGATCATGATTTAGTGAAAATAATTGTAGCTACAAGCAAAGTAACTGCATCGGACGGCAGAAGCAAGCAAACATACTACAGTGAGTCTGATATATGTATGGTTTCCATTCAAGAGAATATGCTGCTGTCTAGCTCTGTTACGTCGCCTATTTTGAGTCCTTGCGGCGGAGGCAATTTTCATCACTAATGTTGGCCCATTAGGGACAAAACTGGTGGTGACTTAGGACTCAAATATAAGTCGGCGACGTACAATAACGCTACATTACAATGACAGAGATGTTTATTTTGTACGTGATGTGGGATTTTATTTAACTGATGTCGGGCACTGGTCTGAAGCAGTCTGAAATGTGATTACACGAAGGAACTGTTTTCGTTGAGTAAGTTTGTATCTGCCGCCGAGCAGATAGGATACGATGAATCTCATGAGATATCTGTACAGTTTCAATAGGATTCTGAACTGTAGGAAGTCTTATTGATGTTATGTGGTCCAGGGTTTGAAATTGTGTAATGATGTTCATTAATAGTCAAACTATTATTGACCAGCTGATTCCCCGTCTCAAGCTCAAAACGGGAAGTAATTATTAGTTATTGCAAGACAGCTTACAATTTACGCCTAAGGACATATTGGGCTCGAACAGCACTTTCGTCGTTCTTAATTACTGGCTTGTGAACTGTCAACGACTTGTTTAATGTAGCACGGAACAGCTAACGCTTGAAGTGTTGGAGCATTTTGCTAATTATAAAGTTGAGGTAACATATAGTTATTTTTCATTTTTCTACGTTTTCTACGTTTCAAGACCATGTCGAAAATAAAGGATAGGGGATTTAAGTTCACGAGCAGAAGTGCTGTATAAAAACTAGGAATAATTTTTTTGTGCCATTATAAAAATATCATTGGCTGTTTATTTTACTAGCGTCACTTATTGAATAAGTATACACATGAATAACATTATTACAAATTAATATAAAAAACTAATCGGATATTGCACAAAAAGAAAAAATACGATAATACATTCCAATGAGAATTAAAAGAAGCAAAAAACTAGACGCAATACTAGAAAGGACGGGTCGAGTAGTGTCAAATCGCTGACAAATTTGAAGATATTTGATGTGTTTGAATCTGTAGCTAATGACGTTTTAGTTTCGAAATTATAACAATGCTAAGAATGAAAAGAGGTACAGTAAAACTTGCTCAAATAGCCTCGTGTATAATTCGGAAATCTACCCAAACCGTACTAGTATTTCAGTCTCGACGCATTCAATGCACTTTCATAAGTTAATTTTTTGTATAAAGCGGAACGCGCCTAACGCGGAAACCGAAAGCAAATCTTAGAACGTACTTAACAATTCATTGTGTAATGAGGAGAAGAGCCTATACAGTACTACTGTACTGTCAGTTATCCACGACTCTACGAGGACGTTACTTTTAACACCTCTGTTAAGCGGCGCAAAACCAAGAAAAGAGGTCCAGCGTAGTGCGACGCTGCTGTTGTGGACCTAAAACCGGGCCGCTCTGTGCAACAACCAATAAGTTACGCTCAGTGTCGGTATAGTACATCAAAGGAAACGGTTGGTTCGTCAGCGCTCTGTTTGTTGTCGGCTTTCTCGTTTTTCTCATTATTGACGCACGCCGACGCATACAGGAAAATTGTTGCGTATCTACCAAAACACTGCTGCAATGTGTGCAGTAAAAGAGGTGGGTATTGTTCTGCTGAACAATGTGTGTGTGTGTGTGTGTGTGTGTGTGTGTGTGTGTGTGGTTCTCGCTTCCCATGCCCGGGTTCCCGGGTTCGATTCCCGGCGGGGTCAGGGATTTTCTCTGCCTCGTGATGGCTGGGTGTTGTGTGATGTCCTTAGGTTAGTTAGGTTTAAGTAGTTCTAAGTTCTAGGGGACTGATGACCATAGATGTTACGTCCCATAGTGCTCAGAGCCATTTGAACCATTTTTGTGTGTGTGTGTGAATGAATTCCTAAGGAACCAAACTGCTGAGGTCATCGGTCCCTAGACTTACACACTACGTAAACTAACTTATGCTAAGAACAACAGACGGGAGGAGACGCGCAAACCGTAACCTGAGTCCTCTAACCGCGCGGGCACTCCGCCGGTTTTATCCGGCAAGGTCATTATTTTCTGCCAGTTTCAGTTGACTAGTAGCACGTTTAAGAGATTCAGTAACATGAGGTCGAACCAGCGGTCTGTATCGTTAATACTTAATGAAAAGATTAATGTAATCGAGGCGAGTGAGAAAGACAAACACTTTCGGGAATTTATGTTGCGTTTCGAATGCGGTAAAACACAAATTTATGAGACTGTCAGAAACAAGGATAAGATTCGGGACGAATGGATGAAAGGGAACGGGCAGGTGGAAAGAAAGGCAAAGAAGACCGGAAATGAAGAGATTAACGAAGTAGTGTGGAATGGTACGTACGTGCGAGGGCAAAAAACTTACCTTTATCTGAACCCATGTGCTGCTCTGAAATCGCTAAAGAGCTTGGAATTAAGGAGTCTGAGGCATCCACAGGGTGGATGGACAGTTTCAAAGCTAAGCAAAGGATTGTGTGGAATGAAGTGTGTGGGGAAGCTAAGGCTGTGCAGGAAAGTGTAGCAACAGAATGGAAGACAATACTATCAAACTTAATTGTGAATTATGACCCGCGAGACGTGTTCAGTGCCGATGAAACGGGACTGCTCTATCGCGCACTGCCTTCAAAATCGCTAGCAGTTCGAGCTGAAAAGTGCAGCGGCGGAAAAACGCCCAAGGAAAGACACTGTACTGCTGTGTGGAGACAGGTAAAATAGGGAAGCCAATGGTGATTGTAAAGGCGGCAAAACCTCGTGGTTTCAAAAACATAGACGTCAATAAACTTCGTCACATGGCGAAGCAAGAAAAAGGCGTCGAAAAAAATTGCTCGAAGCACTTAACATCTGATGTCATCAGTCCCCTAGACTTACAACCATTTAAACCTGACTAACCTAAGGACATCGCACACATCCATGCCCGAGGCAGGATTCGAACCTGCGACCGTAGCAGCAGCGCAGTTCCGGACTGAAGCGCCTCGAACCGCTCGGCCACAGCGGCCGACAAAGGCGTGGATGGTGAGTGGTCTCATGTAAGAATGGCTGGGCTATTTGAAGACCAAAATTAAATAAGGAAATCGCCGAGTTCTCCTTTCCCTAGACAATAAAACCTGCCACCCGAAAGTAACGTTATCAAACATGAAATTGACTTGTTTCCCCCCAGGCTCAACCAGCCTCACACAACCCATGGACCAAGGAGTTATTCACACATACAAGTGTCATTATAGGCGATTACTGATGCAATCTCTTATACAGTCACAAGTGCTTCAACAAAGCGTGGTTTGGGGGTCAAGAGAAAGACGCTTCAGTGCTCATCGAAGTCCAAGAAAATGCAGCAGCAATTGCTGAATTAATGGAAATGCAAGACATTTCATTTAGTGCATACGATTACATTAGAAGTGATGACTTTCGTTCAACTCACTCCACTTTCACTTCACCAACAGATTTCATGGAAATCCGAAACACAGAGAATGATGAAAAAGAAACAAAGGAAGAAGAAGAGGAGCAAAATGATGTCCCTAGAAACATTAATAAGCCTGAAGAAGCCATTGCATGCATAAACTATGTTATATAATTTAAAGCACACACAAATTCTCCCAACCTGTTGGAACTATTGTATGGTGCAAAAACTTGTCAAGAAAAAACAGTTTTGAACAGGAAATTTAAAAAAGTTTCCCTCTTTGATATGTGGCGAAAAAAGTGAAATGTTAAGCAAATAGACATGGGAATAATATGTATGTACATACAATAATAACGAATTTCGAGTGAAAATATACAAATGCCGTGTTATTCGTAAGTTGGTCTAATAGTCCAGTGTTGTGTTGTCCAATAAACAGTAAATGAACATTTACTGTGATGGAGCGAAGGTACGTAAATACAGTATACGCATAACATAAAAATTTTACTGTACTTTTGTGCATGATACCTGAAAAATTTTAAGCGGTCCAACAAACACACACACACGCACACACACACACACACACACACACACACACACAGAGTCGAGACACTTCAGTCGCTGTATTACCATGTACTCTAAAAATCTGTACAAGACTTGGATAAACATGTTTGCCCTGTAGAGTGTTTTGTGAATCTGTATTATTACAATGTACTGTTGTGTTGCAATGTTAAATTGTAGTTGAACTGGCATAAGCGTTTTGTAACAGTTACGAGATTTATATTTGTAGAAGTGATAAATACTGTCCTTAAGAATCTGATACTACATATTTTGACCTTAGATAACGTAATGGTTTTGCTCATCCCTGACGTCTCGCAAGCAGTGAATTATATCCGGCACCATAATGTCACAATGGAGGCAGATAGTATGAGGTCCTATACTCATTTCATTTTATGTAAATCACATGTCAACAGTTTTGTCCTACTGCAAATACCACGTGCACGCTGATGACGTCCTGTTGTATCAGGATTATTTGCTTGTTTCATTGTTGTCTACTCGCCCCTTTCTTTTGTACCTGAAATAGTCAAACAGCCTGTATATCCCACATGACCTTCCGCATTTTTGCCCCAAGCTTTAATTTGTTATGAATACCAGCTACATTATTAATTTACAAATAGTTTGTAGGTAACGGTCATCGAAAACCTTGTAAACTTCAAAGATGACTTTTTGAGAATTTTTCTGAGAATTGCACCGTAGTGATTTAAGAATTTGATATCAGGGAACTACGTTTCAAATCCTACACGTATGAAGGCGATCGTGGAGGCTGTGAGTTGGCCTCCGCCTCCGTCCACTTCAATATATGCCGAAGCTGTACGATCCAACTGTCCGAGAATGGTATTGGAAGCAGAGCAGCTAAAGATGTGAACCGATGGAATTTTGAAACGTAAATTGCGTATCACGATATGGTATTTAGTCTATGCAATTAATTAAAATTTCCAGATCTTCTCTTCGAAAAACTGCAGGTTCAGGTTGTATAATAAGCAAAACAAGATATGAAAATTTGTGAAGCTAATGGCGGATGGGTGCTACGTCGAAATGTTGCGTCTCTCCCACAAAAGGCTGAAAAATTAAATTTTTAATCCACTGTCGTAAAAGATATTAGCAAACCATTTGAGAGATTTCCAATTCACTCAAAATTTATTGTTGCAACAGTGTATATGGACTGCATGAAATGATTACAATTACAGATCAGCAGGGCAAGTGGTTCTGAGATACCAGGTATCGACCTACGCTCAAACGCCCATAATAGTATGTGGTGTAGCCTTTGCGGACGAAACCGAGCGAGGTGGCGCAGTGGTTAGACACTGGACTCGCATTCGGGAGGACGACGGTTCAATCCCGCGTCCGGCAATCCTGATTTAGGTTTCCGTGATTTCCCTAAATCGCTCCAGGCAAATGACGGGATGGTTCCTTTCAAAGGGCAAAGCCGACATCCTTCCGCATCCTTCCCTAATCCGATGAGACCGATGACCTCGCTGTCTGGTCTCCTTCCCAAAAACAACCCAACCCAACCCCCTTTACGGACGGCAATGCAAGCGCGAGCTCTAACATCCAGTCGATCGTACAGATGGCGAATACTGTCGTGGGATACGTTATGCCACGCAGTTCTATAACAGCTGTTGGTTGAAGAGTTACATGAGTCACTTCTCGTTCCATCATATCCCACAAGTTCTCGGTTGGAGACAAGTCTAGAGATCGTGTGCTGGCCATGGAAGTTACCGCACGTGTTACAGACCACGCTGAGTTTCAGGGGCAGTGTATGGGCGAACGTAATCCTGTTGGAATAACACGTTACCTTCCTGTTGCAAGGACGGCAAAGAACATTCTGCACTTACCGAGCGCTGGTTAGATTCCCCTCTAGAAAGAGGTTTGTAGCTTTAATGTCGCATCCCAGACCGTAAGGCCTGTGGTGGGGTTAATGTGTATTGGACGAATGCACTCTACGAGGCAGCGCCCAAAATGTCTACGTCATATGTGCAACCGAATATCACTTGCGTGCAGGCAGAATCTCGTTTCGTCGCTGAAGACCACGTCGAACCATTCCATCTTCCAAGTGATCCTCTGCCGACACCCGTCAAGCAGTGCGCTTCGATAATGCGGCTTGAAAGGTGGCTACACTGAGCCACAGCGCCAGAGATTGCGCAGAGATTGCGCCAAAGAGTTTTATTCCGCCGCCTCCACTGGCAGTTCTTGTCGAGAAGTCGTGGTGGAGAGTGCTTATCGAGATGTGGTAGTAGTGAGTCGGTGTTGAGATGTTGTAGTAAGGAGTGCTTGTTCCATGTTTTATGCAGTTGTTTGATGGGCTAGACAGCAGATGTTGTTTGAATGGAGATATTGTAATGATCAAGGTGCTTTTCGTCAATATATATGAAGGTAAAAAAAATTCCGTTTTCTTTTTATTATTTCAATGTCTTAAATAATGCGTCATTACAGGTTCAGTCAACAAAGCATCTGGCTTGTGTTCTTGTATTAGAGTGTAATTCTGGTTTCCTTACGCAATTATAGTATTTCTGTTTTTTTAAATTATTTCAGTATAAATGGTATTTAAAATTTCTTGTCTTATTGAAGAAGAACCATGCCAGATGTGTACGTTGAATCACACTTCCACACACAGAACAATTACACTTGTGTTTTGGTTTCGTAGGTTTTATAGTTGCTGGGGACTTAATTAATTAATTCTATTAACGGAAATTTTATTTCATTCTTTGTTGTTATTCTATGCAGTCAGATTGCGTACTAATACTAGGCAGGGCCAACCGTTTACGAGACTTCGTAACCGGACAGTTAACTACTAAATCTAAAAATTAAAAGTATTTGCATTTCATATTTATATTTAATTAAGCCCCCAGCAACTATAAAACCTACGAAATCAAAACACAAGTGTAATTGTTCTGTGTGTGGAAGTGTGATTCAACGTACACATCTGGCATGGTTCTTCTTCAATAAGACAAGAAATTTTAAATACCATTTATACTGAAGTAATTTAAAAAAATAGAAATACTATAATTGCGTAAGGAAACCAGAATTACACTCTAATACAAGAACACAAGCCAGATGCTTTGTTGACTGAACCTGTAATGACGCATTATTTAAGACATTAAAATAATAAAAAGAAAACGGATTTTTTTTTTTACCTTCATATATATTGACGAAAAGCACTCTGATCATTACAATATCTCCATTCAAACAACATCTGCTGTCTAGCCCATCAAACAACTGCATAAAACATGGAACAAGCACTCCCTACTACAACATCTCAACACCGACTCACTACTACCACATCTCGATAAGCACTCTCCACCACGACTTCTCGACAAGAACTGCCAGTGGAGGCGGCGGAATAAAACTCTTTGGCGCAATCTCTGCGCAATCTCTGGCGCTGTGGGTCAGTGTAGCCACCTTTCAGGCTTTAGTGAAAGACGGGCTAGAGTCGTGCGTGGCCGTAGTCCCACTAATAACAACCTATTCGCTACAGTCCGTGTTGACATGTCTGGGCTCACAAGCCCTCATATCCGTGCTGTGGTAGCTGTACGATCTGCCACTGGTGCCCTCACAATATGACGATCTTGGCGGGCGTTTGTACAGCGTGGGTGTCCGGAACCTCGTCTACGTGTGTGTGAATGTCCACGTGAATACTGACAGCAGCATTGTTGCACATCTGATGCAGCACATCCAACGTATGTGGCAGTTCTGCGAAAAAACCACCCCACCACTCGGAAGGCCACATTTTGACCCCTTCAAACTTCGTCACTTGACTGTAGGAAGCAGAAGTGCGTTTCGGGGTCATGGTAGCCTGCTTCACACGTTTGCATCACACTGAGCCTTCCGGCTGTGAACATTCCGTACTAAAGGGTGAACACCGATGGCGCTCTGGTAGCAAAGCCACTACGCTATCTGGTGGCGGTCGGCGTTGAAACCACAGTCAGTGCATCTACTTTCACTGAGGCGGCATCAGATCAGAGTCGACGTCGTCTTTCCCGGTGTACTACTTTCTTTTTGCGGTGGTGTACATAGGTAGTTAGTATAAATATATGGACTGGTATGACAAGAAAGTGTTCGAGTACACTTTGATAAACTCTCAGACTTCTTCATCGAATGACAGCAGGTTCAGGTTATATAATAAGCGAAAAAAAGAGATTAAAAGTTTTTAACAAAGTCATGGCAACGGCGGATCTTTGCCACGTCGAAATGTTTCGTCTCTTCCACAAGCGGCTGAAAAATGAAAATAATGAGAGCAGGATGGCAAAACACAGAAGCGAGCAGCGAGGTATCCACTAGCTGCCGCTGAAAAAACTGATGACCGCTCCTTCGTTTGTTTACACAGATAATGTAAATGTCAACATATGAACTCTTGGGCGGGAATAATTGCGCAGAATTTTACAAAGAAAAAAATTACGGAACCTGTGTTAGAAGCGCTCTTTTTCAGTGGAACTATTAAAAACTTCTCTAGCCCGCTGTCATCTTCCTTCGTCTGCGTCAATTGGCACTGAACCGGCTCTACGAGGTGGCAGACTAGAGGACGTCCATGACGGCTACGAGTGCGCGTCTTTCTGCGGTTAACTACTGGCATTTGTACCTCCGGGCCACCGCCTAACAGAGACGCCCGTCCCTGGCCTTGGGCAGGTCCTGTGCTACCAGGCCGCCGTCAAAGCGCGCTCATGTTTTTCCTGCCTGCGGGCCTCAGAGGCAATCCCACCGCAATTACCTGTGACGGGAGCCGGATCAATGCAAAGGAACGCACTGCATTCCGCTCCCTTCCGCCGGTTTCAGTCCGTTGCCTGCCGACCTTTGACCTACAGCCGCCACGTCTCGGAGAATTTGTTAGCCGATGTTGTAGCTACGTCTCATTAGTCTATCGTTGGCGCAGTGATCCAGCGATGCTAGGCCTGACCGCTACCTTGGTAACGAGATTCTATCGAACACGATGAACTTAGGCGATTGACGTTACCCCATAAACTTTCGCGACACGAAATGAAGAGGCCGTATTCAAAAACACGTACATGAAATAAGTTTTCAGAAGTAACCATCATCAGTCGCACGAATCTTTCAGTGACACCGAAAAAGAAGTGTACCGTTTGCACTCATTAATTGCGAGAGAGTTACTGGTAGGATTTATGCGCTAGTGTATAACGTGGAGATCATTCACTTCCTATTCAGGCACCGGAAACGCCATTTGTTTGGTCTATGTACCAGGTTACCAGTAGGGTAACGGCAACCACTGAAACCTCATGTTTCCTGGCACTAAAAATTAAAAACATAAAACTATTAAGAAACTTTCCAGAAATATTGCTAGGAAATTATTTGTAATAAAAAGAGAAAATGAGATGCTGAAAATTTTCTGCTTTTCTTGTCAGAGAGTCATTCACTTCTCAGTAGATCATTTGTCAGCGGCGCTTACACTGCTGCGTAGGATGAGATTATTGGAGCAATTTGAAATGGACAACGATAATTTATTTTGTGTTTACTCCAGTAACGCTACAATTTTACGATTTCCTTCTCAATAAATAAAAATAATAAAGCCTGTGCGAAATTAAAAAAAATACAAAAATCAAAACCTCTTTTCTAAATTCATTAATTACGGACATGTCTTTACAGTTAAGCCTTTCACACAAACGAGGAAATAAAGAAATATCTGATGTTCTTCACTTGTTAGCGGAACAGTTTTGAATGGACCAGGATAATTTCCTTTTTGTTTACTCCAGTAAGGCTATAATTTTACAATTTTTTTCTGAAAAAATAAAAATAATAAACCTGTGTGAAATTACAATAAATACAAAAATCTAAATCTCTTTTCTAAATTCGTTAATTACGGACATGTCTTCACAGTTAAACCTATCACTCAAACGAGGAAATAAAGAAAAAACTGATGTTCTTGCTAGCGCTGTTAAAGTTTAGGCATACCATATAATAAAGACAAACAAGGAAACTGACTGAGGCCCTATTGGGTAGGCAGTCCTTCCCCCCCCCCCCCCCAATTCACTTAAAGTACTTCTGAAAAACCAAAGACTCTTTATATTATACTTCCACGGCAAATATTACACTTAAACACTTAAGTAACTGAAATGTGGACACGAGTGCAGCAAGAGCATTCCATGAAATTTTGGTTTGGTGTGTCAGTTGTAAAGAGCAATCTGGGACGAATTTCTGTTGTCACTATCATTTCATTCACGTGGCCACAAAGTCTATGATTTCAGTGCTGTCTCTAGATACACCAGTCTGCAGTATGCGGAATTACGCAGTTTTTTATGGGATACTCCAAGAGAATTGAAACTGTTTTTAAAAGAATTAACATGTCATTATATTGCTCATATCACTTGTAACCGTCAACCTCGCTTACATCTACTATCTCCAGTGCTGACACATGACCGGCTAACTTACTTGTGTCCGATGATATGTCTACCAAACGTCCATGCGTCGAGAAAGAGCGTCCAGTCATCGTTGGGCTCCGTCGGAAAAACGTAACAGGAATCCTTAACCCGCTCAGCATCTGAGGACAGTAATGCAAGCTTGTACGGCGGCGCTCGACTAGGAAGCAGCCTGATGGAACCCTGATGATGGAAACCTCGATAGAATTTCTCACATTTGTTGGCACAGCGCTCGACTGTAGCAGATAGTCTGAGTCCCATAACCGACGGACGAAACTAACTTCTTCTACACTGTGCTCATCATAAGAATAAACGTGATGTAAACATGTATTCTTCCAAGTTTCCTCGAATCTCATTGGATTTCGTTTCACGTGGAGCGGACGCCAAGCTGTGTCCAGTACAGTCAAGTACAATTATAAGGATACGTTTAATGCTGTGTTATATACACACATAGGATGAGCGTCATTGTGGGACAACAACTTTAAGGTGCAATTAAGTTGCACAGTATTAGCCAGCCAGCTCGTGTAACTAACATGCAACGATGTGAGCAGTTGCAGTCAGATGTAAAACGAGACAAGCAGAGTAACAATGCAGCTTCGAATGTCATTCGATTTTCAAAGAGAAGGAAATAACATTTTGCATAAGTCCAGCGCTACCGCACGCTTCTTAGATGACCAGACGGAAATAATGAAATTCTCTCGTTGTCACCTGACTCAGTATCCTAATTACAAACAAGAGTTATACAAATTTCTAACTTAAACACAGGGTAATTTTTCTGAGCGAGCTATGTGTGATGCAAGAGCATACTGCAGGGATTTCACCGTATTGGTGAATACTGACGCCACTGAAGGTATTAATTACAGCCAGTCGTCTGGTAATTTCACAGCTCCTTCCTTATCCGAATCGGAGAAATAAATTTCAGTTCTGGAACTGTCATCTACCACGGTGATAATGAGTCCATCAATAACAGAACTCTTGAAATCAGCCAGGCTACATAATTTCTTCTCTTCTTTTATGACGTGCCGTTCTATATCCCGCCAGCGTTCAGCAGTGACAAACGAAAAAGTACGTGCGTTAATTCCAGTACGTCTCGCTGGCAGCTTAACAGTCTTGTTATTTTTGGCGATATATCCCTTATCTTGGCTTTAGATCAGTTATGTTGCGTTTCTGTTATAATGGTACAGTGGAAAATGTGTAAATGGAGCACTTGTACGGTGTGCTCGACACATGTTTCTACGATACTTTACGCTCTGGTTCGTGTGTGACTACGTCTACGGTATAAAACAATGGACATATTCCCAATAAAGAGTATTTGGTTTTTAATTTATGCCCTGAAAAGTTGAATTGTTATGTTTTCTTAATTTAAGCTACCTTTATTAACAACCTTTCATAAAATATCGATAATTAAGAATTCTTATTTGAAATGAAACAGGAATTTCGCGTGCAGTATGTAATTAGAAACAAGAAAACGTGCATTATTCTTAAAATTAATAATTGATTTTGCAATTTCGGGAAGAAGGTATTTCAAATTGAACGAAAAGAAGGATGACCGAAGCTAGGCTTGAACCAGCGATCTATGAACTGCAGATGATTTTCGATCTACTACGCTACCGATTCCTCTGAGGGCTTCCCAACCTGTGGTCCGCGGATCCCTTAGGGTTCCGCCGGCTCTTTCTAGGGGGTCCGCGGCCACCTTTCACCAAATCGTATAAAATAATGAGTAAAATTATCGAATAAAAATGTGAAAATCAAATTCATCACTATTTTTTTTCATGTGAAAAACACGTGTACTTTTACTTCAGGTCTGCGTTGCTTCACGTCCGTAGGTATAACCTTTAAATACCCTACACGTGACCCCTGGGTGGTGCTAAGAAAGCAACAACGATAAAATGAGACCGAACTGTCTGAAAAGACCTCTCGGTCAAAGAATGACGAAGGACACGTGCGGCCCTATTCAGGACCCACAAGCTCGTAGAATTGGACCATCTCTGCGCATCTGTCAACTGAATATCGAAGGGATAAGTCGAGCAAAATGTGAGTATCTTTCCAGGCTCACACAGAAATATGCAGTTGATATCATCGCACTTCAAGAAACGCACACAGCTGACGAACCACAGCTACAGAGTAGGGGGAAAATACCGGGCTTTAAACTGATAGCCTCTAATCACCATCAAAATTATGGCCTTGCAACTTACGTCAAGAATCACATAACAAACTACCAGCTGCTGTCAGAAAATTCTGAAAATGACATTTTTACAACTGCTGTTAAAATTGAAAACCTAACGATAGTTAACGTGTACAAACCCCCAGGGACTAATTGGCCTAATCCCGTTCTACCGTCTCTGCAACATCCAACTATATACCTCGGTGATTTCAACAGTCATCATCACCTGTGGGGATATATGGAGAATGACCTCAACGGTGAAGCGCTTGAGGACTGGATGGAAACTGAAAACCTGAATTTAATTTACGATGCTAAAGATCTGCCTACCTTCCACTCAGCTCGCTGGTCCCAAGGCTATACCCCAGATCTGTGCTTCACAACTCAGTCTCATAATTCCCTAAATCAAGTACGACGAACTGTGCTCAAGGAATTCCCACATAGTCAACACAGACCTGTTATATTGGAGGTGGGGATGTCTATACCTGTTGTACGATCACATCCTAAACCGAGGTGGAACTTCAAGAAAGCCAACTGGACTGAATTTGCAAAGCAAACAGATTCCAATATCAGATGGATCAAACCAACGTACAACAACTACAGCAGATTTGTTGGGGTTATCAAAGGTGCAGCCAGACGATGTACTCCTAGAGGGTACCGTAAAGAGTATATCCCTGGTTGGAGTTCCGAGAGTGAGGAGTTACTAAAAGAATATGAAGACCATCCTAACTCTGACAATGCAACAAGCTTCCTCCAGTCCCTGGATGATAATCGAAGAAAGATCTGGCATGAAACTGTGGGGTCCCTAGATTACACCCATTCTAGCAGAAAAGCCTGGTCTGTCATCAGGAAATTAGACTCTTCAAACCCTACAACAAAAAGATCAAAAAATGCCATCAATTTGAATGACTATGCTAAACACCTTGTGTCAGTTACAAAGAATATAAAGGACAAGCAAGCCAAAAGGGATATCAAACTACAGTTGAACACCAAGAAAAGAGCAGCCCTACAGTCTTCCGAATTCTCTACTCCATTTCAAGAAGAGGAAACTAAAGCTGCAATCAAAAGTATGAAACTTGGAAAAGCAGCTGGATATGATGGAATATACCCAGAATTCCTGGCTCACTGTGGACCAGCTACAGTAAAATGGTTGACCAACTTCCTTTCAAACATCCTGCAAACTGGTAACATCCCACATCTGATGAAGAAATCAAAAATATTAGCCATACTGAAACCAAATAAAGATCCCACAAAAGTGGAAAACTATCGTCCAATAGCACTCTTAAGTATCACTTATAAACTCCTTGAGCGTCTGATCTACAACAGTATCTGTGAAACAATCAACCATCATATTCCTATCGAGCAAGCAGGATTTAGACCTGGGAGAAGTTGTAACGATCAGGTACTATCTCTCACTACGCACATTGAAAATGGGTATGAGAAGAAATCAGTAAGTGTGGCTGCCTTTTTGGATCTATCTGCTGCCTATGACACTGTCTGGCGAGAAGGACTCCTTTTAAAATTTGTGAGTGTTATCCCATGTCGTAAACTCACGGCCTTACTCAACAATATGCTAAGCAATAGGTACTTTCAGATCTACTCAGATAATGATAGGAGCAGAATGTTTAAACTAAATGACGGCTTACCTCAAGGGTCTGTTCTGGCTCCCCTCCTTTTCAATTTGTATACACACGACTTACCAGAAACATCTTCAAGGAAATTCATATATGCTGATGATATTTGTCTGGTGACTCAGTGCTCCAACTTTGCTGATGCTGAAACTATTCTATCCACTGATCTGGAAGCCTTAGACAAATATTTCAAGAAATGGTGCCTCCACCTAAATCCTCAGAAAACAGTTATATCTGCATTCCACCTACGTAACAGACAGTCAAATTACAAACCAGAAGTTGTATTCAGAGACCAAGTGTTGCCATACTGTAGTACACCAAAGTACCTGGGATTAACACTAGATAGAACTCTGTCTTTCAGGCAGCATTTATCAAATGTGGCTGCTAAAGTTAAAACTAGAAATAATATTCTTCAGAAGCTTGTTGGTACATCATGGGGAGCCAATACTAACGTCCTGAGATCTACAGCATTAGCTCTGTCATATTCTGTTGCTGAATATTGCTGCCCAACCTGGATCAACAGTGTTCACACTAAGAAGATAGACGTGCAACTCAATCAGGCAATGCGATTAATCACAGGATGTATTCGGAGCACAAACACGCTGTGGCTGCCGGTTCTAAGCAATATCCCACCTCCAGCCCTAAGAAGATCAGAAGCTCTCCTAAAGACGTGGAAAAACATTCAGCAGAACCCCCAGCTCCCCATCCATCAAGATATTGTACAAGGAACACACCAACGCTTGAAATCGAGGAAACCACCATGGCGCACAGCACTCGACCTTGAAGGATCTGCTTTCAACATTAACAGTTCATGGAAACTCCAGTGGGATCAGTCTTCAGTAGCCAATAAACATCTAGTCGAGGACCCTTCCAAGCAGACGCAAGGATTTGATCTTCCAAGGCGTCAGTGGAGGATCATTAACCGCATTCGAACTGGACAAGGCAGATGTGGCTATCTACTGCACAAATGGGGATGGGTTGGCTCTGCAAATTGTGACTGTGGTGCCCCCTCACAGACGATTCATCACATTGTTGCTGACTGCCCTCATCGTACTTTCAGAGGAACTTTAATGGACATTCATCGTACATCGGATGAAGCAGTCAAGTGGATTGAAGAACTAGACATAGAGCTGTAAAATTGTACGAACTTGTGATTGTACATTTTAGTCCTGAAAATATTGTATATAAATGTAAATCAATGTACACATCATACGATAAATAAAATAAATAAACTTCAGGTCGTATCCCCAAGCAGTTTTTGCGGTTCCTAAGTGAGAACGTATACACAGTTTAGTGCCGGAGAATGCGGCTTCTCTGATCGACTGTTTAGCAACAATACGGGCGTCGTTTGTGTGCCGGCTCACGGCGCTAGATGCGCTGAAACCTTTTACGCATGCGCGGAGCGAGCTTTGTCGACCAATCACAGCGCTCGCTGGCACATATGCCAGGCATCATTAAATGTTAAACTTGCTTTGTCAGTGCACTACCTATTTCATAAGTCGATTTTTGATAAGTTTATTACTTCTAACATGGATCGGTGGCTGAAGTAAGGATCATTGAAGAAGGCTGCAGTTTCTCCATCGCCTTCACAACAAGGGAAGTTTCCAATTGAGATGAATGAGGAGGGAGGACGATCAAAGGAAGACTTTACATACATTTGAACATTTTTCTTCGGATTTCACGAAAAACCACACACACACACACACACACACACACACACACACGACTGTTACGAAATATACATGCTTCTTACGTAACAGTAGCCAAATAGTGGAAGTGAACAGACCATAAGCGACAGCTTCTCAACAGCGAACAGTTTGGACGTGACGTTGATTGTTCTTGGAGGAAGACAGGTCCATCGTGTGAAATTTCAAATACCAAGTAATTTTAATCAGGCTATAGTGTGTTGAACAAAGGGAGTAAATCCACTAGTAAGTGTCTCGATACAGTGAGAATTCCAATTGGATCGTTAATTTCAAGTTGTTTTCATTCATCTCTAAACCAAAGACTATGGGCTTCGCACTGAAATTTGAAGTTACTGTGCTCTTGACTGACTAGGGGTCCGCCATGGATTTTCGACTGAAGAAGAGGTCCGCCAGCTGAAAAGGTTGGGAAGCCCTGCTCTATACTTCCACTGTAAAAACATAGCCAAACCATATCAAATACAGACCCTCTGAAAACTTCAAAGCCGACTTTTTCTGAATTTAAGAAAAACTTTCTAATCGTGCTCCACACGCGTGTTTCACTACTGAGCAGCAAGCAGCCTCAGCCATTTTCATTCTGCGTATTAACGGCGCGACGATCAGTACACAACAGTACAGAAACTGTGACTGTACACGATTTTTGATATAAAAAGCGTGATTAAGAAAAACATTGATGGGTGTTAATACATTACAATATCTTAAAGTTTCATTTAACGTAACTTAGTAGTAAAATATCTAATACATAAGTAGGACCTACCCCCAAGAGTGTAACAACACCAGTGTACGTGTGCTTCGGCTTCTGACCAATCATCGTGTGTGCGTGTTTACATCTTGTTTAAATGGTTCAAATGGCTCTGAGCACTATGGGACTCAACTGCTGAGGTCATTAGTCCCCTAGAACTTAGAACTAGTTAAACCTAACTAACCTAAGGACATCACAAACATCCATGCCCGAGGCAGGATTCGAACCTGCGACCGTAGCGGTCTTGCGGTTCCAGACATCTTGTTTAGTCTTATTGTGAACAGAGTATAGAAGTCTTTTTTATCCTGAGTAGCGAACTGGAGCATATTTTCTGTCTTTAGAAATATTTGTTTTAAGCACTGCGGTCACTTGGGATCACACCTTTTTGTCACCATCTCTTTACAGAACCGTGCGTTTTACCTCCATCTAGATAGAGATCCCTTGATCCATCTTGAGCAATCTACCATTGTATACAAAGTTTGCTTACCGTCCAGTAGGACACATACTCAAATATTACAACGCCCTGCAAAACTTAAGGACTGTATACAAGGGTTGAATGAAAACTAATGCCTCCACCTTCGTTAACTGGGTTTGGACGGGAATATTTCAATAAATCAAACACAGAAATAACCATAACAATGTGATCTTTAACTACCAATATTCACTTTTCCACATAATCACCAGCCAGTTGAATACATTTCGGCCAACGATGAACACGTTTTCTGAAGCCGTCACGGAAGAAGTCGACACTCAGTTTCCGCAACCACAGTCTCACAGTTCTCTCAACGTCTTCGTCAGAAGCCTAATGATGTCCCTGCAGATCGTCTTTCATTATCGGGAACAGATGGAAGTCAGATGGTGCTAAATCTGGACTGTATGGGGGATGCCATACGATGGTGAGATTCAGTCTATGAAGTTCTGCTGTGATGCGCAGATCTTCCGATAGCCAAGCAAAGCAATAATGTGACCCACACGATGTTGTGAAATGCCGATGGTACTTGCAGATTCTCTTTCAGTGATACGACGATCGTCCTGAATCAATCTGTCAACATTTTGCTTGTGAAACTCGGTGGTTGCTGTCACAGGACGTCCAACTCTTTGTTTGTCAAGCAGGTCAGATGTTGCCACCTCAACATC
The DNA here is from genome assembly GCF_023898315.1 of Schistocerca nitens. NCBI lineage: Eukaryota > Metazoa > Arthropoda > Insecta > Orthoptera > Acrididae > Schistocerca > Schistocerca nitens. The sequence continues at coordinate 191,498,904 of NC_064621.1, forward strand.
TTTAAACTTACTCGCCCAGCGAGGCACAGTACTCACAACAAAACAATCACCATAAACTGCTTTCATCTTTGATGAATCTCCTTTGGGGTGACACCTTCGGCAGTCAAGAATTCAATGACTGCACGTTGCTTAAATCGCATTGACCGACTGTCTGCGCAGGGTTCCATACTTTACACTGTAACAACACAACCGTTCAGAGATAAGGCTTCACGCCAACTGGAGCTGTAGAGAAGAGGCTACGGAACAAACCATTGTCTGCCGCATACCAATACTGCCAATTGTTGAAGAGTTACGAAGGTGGAGGCATTACTTTTCAGTCAACCCTCGTACGTATAGTAAAGTAAACTATTAAATATTCAGTAGAAATGAGTAAAAAATGTGAAGACATGTGCCAGAGTATAGATGTGCAAAGAAAGTTGGATGTCACGAGCCAAGTGGCTGGCCCCACAACACAAGGCAGTGTAAGGAACGCGAAAAGACAGTGCGTGTCAATCAGTGAGCAGTTACGGTGCACAATGGTGGTATTCACTATACCATTATGGTCCCAAAACGATATTTGAATGACTTCACACGGGGAAGTACCATTGGGAAACTAGAAGAAGGGCGAAGAATGAGGAGTGTACTTTAGGAGTTTTGTATAGCTCACAGCTTTGTTTCACGTGCATGATCAGCATTCCGAACCACAGATATGCTGTCCGAAGGAGAGAAGGTGGTCGACAACGTTCAACTGGAGCAGCAGGTGGAGATTAGTTTCAAGAACAGGCAACAACAGTTGGTGAAACTGCAACAATGCTTAATAGGATTGCATGGCTTGCAATCTCACGCTCCAAAGCGGCAAGGCGACTGCATGGGGGTAGTTTCTTTGGCCGACGACCAGTGCGTACTGTTCCGTTGAAAACTACACACCGGCGGAATCGTTAGCGATTGGATCAGGAACATAGTCACAGGAAGTGGGGTTGTGTTCTGTGATGAGAACAGATTCATTCTGAGTAGTGATTCTGGACGTACCCTCTGATGGCGAAAGGTAAAAACACTTAATGCACGGAGGAACATTTTCTAACATGATCATTTTGATGGTCCAGATGCTATGTTAGGGGGAGGTACAGTTTTGCATGGACTTACTGACCTCCAAATCCTTGGACGCGATACACACACCGATCAATGTTATTGTGACACTGTATTGCTTCTCGAAACGTGTCATTTCAGGTATGCGTTGGCCCCTGACTTAATTTTTATGGGTGAGAATAGCTGACCGCATCGAACAGCGCAGGTGAAGGAGCTCTTAGTGCATCTGACCATGAAGCTCTCTGAAACAAAGAAAGTGCTCAAATGCTACGCCTGTGTCAAAGGGAGCGCCCATATGTTGACAAGGTTCTTTCAAACACTCTGCAGAAGTATCTCTGAGAAGACCTTACTCGTCCTCCAAACAGTACCGGTCTCTCTCCACGCGAACCCATATTTTTGTAGCCCTGAGGAAAGGCATTAGTGGCCGTCGAGTTGCTTCAGAGGAAGAGGCCCACGCCAGTGCACAATCATGGGCCCGTAGGCTGCCGCAACAATTTTCCATGAAAGCTCTGTTCGTCTTGTTCCATAGTGGGATATATGTATAAACAGTTATGGCGATTACTTTTGAAATAATAAAAATATTACTTACTTTTTTGGATCTGTCTCAATTTCATTTATTTGGGCCTTTTACAAGCGATAGGAATTTTTTTTTGACAGTGAGTTCTTCAGTGTACAAGAAGTTTTTGTGCACTCACCCACTGAAGTTTTGAGCATTGGGATGTCAGTATCCGATATCTCTCTAATGTTACCTTCGACAAAAGGCTTTCGGAACTAGATCAATAACACTAAGGAAGGTTGTGAATGGTCAAACAGGAGGCCTATACTTTTAGCTGGCACAGTGAGTTATGTAACAGCCATCGTTTCCTTTCTAAGAATGCCACATGTAAATAATTGTCTTTTCTTGTACATCACAGGCATTAGTTAAAAACTTCACTAAACTCTCCAATAAATCTGCTGATTTGAACATAATACGTACTTAGAGTAATGTATATACCACAGAAAGCTTTATGAAATGTACAACGTATTTATATCTGATAGCTCAATTCCAGCTAAAAGATTTGTATTGGAAGTATGTGTGAAAAATTTTATGTTTTTTCCTGTAACGAGAATAAATGTATTTTGGTGCTGATTGCTCGTAAATTTTTGCACATTTGATAACGCCATAAAATCACCCTACGAATAATATTTTAACTATGAAAATTTTGGGTTCACTTAAAAACGGTGGGACACATAACTCAGCGATTTGCAAAATCGTTCATCTTCAGATTTTTTTGGCAGTGAATGTGAATTATTGATCATAACAGGAGTGAATATGAGCTTTTAATCTTCAGGTGTGTGTAAAATAAATGTTAGCCACGAAAGGACTACAGAGCGCATTTGTTTAATTGGCAGGGTTTGTAGAAGATAATATGATTTTTGAGGTATTAATCCTTGCCCATTAAAGCATAGGGTATGTCAGTTTAATTTGCAAGAACGCTTTCTGTTTCTTAATTATTTTTTATTCATTATTTCTTTTACAAGTTCTAGAAACTCCGCAAAGCTTTTCCTTCATTAACAGAAATAACCCGCTTCCTAAGCGACAATCTCGGAAATAATTAGAGAATGAATTTACAATCCCTTACAACTGATTTCCCAGGAGGGATTTAATTTTCAGAAGACATGACTCAATCCAAGGAGCCATCGTTCTGGGGCTAATTTCATGAGGCGATTCAACACAACGAAAGTAGTTGGACCCAGTGAAGGCTTAAAATGACGGGAGAACAGAAGGCCTGTGACGTGAAGAAGGAAGCAGCATAAGGGGCGAAACGTAGCAGAGGTCGCTAATGCAGGCCTGTGCAATGCGGCAGGGCTTGTCGGTAGCCAGTTCGAATACTGGTGTTGCAAATCATTTTGCTGCAAGAGGAGGAGATGTGGTATCTTTAAGTCCTGATCAGCAGACTCTGTGCCAATGTCCAGGATTACATTCCAAATACGTACACAGTAGCATGAATTGGGGGCATGTGAAATGGACGTAAATCGCGGCACGCCTCTTGGTGAAGTTTGGGAGGAGTAGACTATGTTGCAGTACCGGTTTCGGCCCTTCCCTTCTCTCACCATCAGGCAGCAAAACAGCAACACCACCCCACACACAGTCACTTTACAGTTACCTGTACCCAAACTACATACATCTAATGTACAGAGGCAACGAATACGGCTATTCTGTCCAAGTAAACCCTTTCCAATTAATAAAGTGAACAATCTATCTGTATCCCCAACACAAAAATGCGATGAGGCTCCTCCTTTGTAGGATTCTGTACGTCAATCGGTACAAACGGAAATGGACTACAGATATGAAGCTGAAATTTATTTCATATACTAAGGACTGCGTCCCGTTGACCTACAACCATAAAATTTGGCAAAGTTTCCCAGTACGACTAAAGGAAAAATTCGAAAACTGTTAATTTCTAATTATACCACATAAAAAATGTTTTGGCCAATTTTTGTCCGTTTCTCTGTCTGCCTACCTGTCCGTTAACACCTGCTTCTCTCAGGAACGGATAGTGATGTCAAGTTGAAACTTATGTCACACGGTAACGTCAGCGGTCTCTTCCAGGTTAAAAAAATGTAATCTTCCAAGTCAATGCAGTCAAAAGGTACGGCCATTTATGTCATATTTTGCTACTCATGAACTCACTCATCAAAATCTATAGGGTACTTCACGTTGACGTAGATGTGATAAAATTTAGCAAGAAGCAATGTTACATAGTACAAGTGAAGTAAAAAATTCCAAAAATGGTTGATTTGTAATTATATCAGATAGAAAAAAATATTACTATATCTTGTCGCCTGTCTGCCTGTTAAGATTGTTTTTCTCGGGAAAAATTGGTGTCAAGTTGAAATTTATGTCAAATTCTGAGGTCTACGGTCCCTTGGCGTTGTAAATAATCTATGCTTTTAAGTTAGTGTGATCGAAAGATATGGCCGTATATACCTCATATATTGATACTCTCAAATTCACTCACCAGAACGTAAAGATGGAGTGTTTGTACTCTTTTCGGCCCTCACGGTCAACAGGAGGAGTTCTACCTGTGCGCTGTGCGAAAAAGTTGTTCCTGCTTCCGCCTGTATAGCAGCGCCACGTATGTCGAACTTTTTCGTACTCAGTGTTGTGTGTGTATCGGCCGATATCCCATCGTTTTTGCATAGCGGAATTCGTTGTTGGTTTATTGTCTGGCGGTGGTGTTCTCTGCACGCGCCATGGTATCTGTCAAGTCCAACAAGAACTTTCGTCATCGGGGTAACGTTCGTTTTAGTTTTGAGAAGTGCACGCGTCATGTGCAACCGGGCCCTCTAGATGGTCACCACTGGTTGGTTGGTACTATTCGTGTCTCAGTTGATTCTGATTTGCATTTATTTATTTATTTATTTATTTTTTGTGAAGTTTCAAGATCCCTTGCAAGTTGACCAGCGTCTCTCTCGGCTTGTTTCTCAGATAATGTTTACACATCGTGAAGGTTCTGTTAGTTCTGCCCTTCTTACAAATGCGGATATCGAGTATGTTTCGGTTAGAGTTTACACTCTCCCACCCGAAGTGGACGAATTCATTCCCTGAGGTGGCGTTGCTTCTTTATGGAGTTGCTCGGCAATTCGGGAGGGAACGCTAGTCTGCTCAACAGCGCTTGCAGTGTTACAGTGGTATCCCCATCATACCTGTCAGTTTGCTGTTACCGGATTCATGTTACGTATGCAGGGTAAGAAGGAACCTGCTTCCTTTGTAATGAAAGTGGCCAACACAGATTCATTTATCCGCACCATGTTAGTGATTTAAAGCGATTCTGTGAAAAACGTCGACCGTTGACATTCGTTGAATTAGTGACTTCGCAATCTGCTGTCAGTGCTTTTCCAGGTTTAGAGGACGGTGGGGAGATATTGGCCCCCATTCTGCTCGGCTTTCCACCGTTACTGGCATGTCAAAGGTGCCGGCGCCGGTAGTAAAAATTGAACGCCAGTGATTTTGAAGTCATCCTTCCCTTATTTCGCCCCTCCAAGAAGGTGGTAGTGGAGGGTGCTCCTTCCAGTGGTGATGCTCTGAATAACACTTACGATTTCGCCATGGTTGATGAGTCTGGTTCTGTTCATGTTGAAATGAATGCTACATCTGCGTTCTCTCATCCATCCGTAGGAACCTCTGGGTCGGTGGTTTCCGATGATTTAACTTTGACATTGTCTGCATTTCTGTCTTTCCAGTGGTCTATTGAAATGCCGTCCCTATCTCAATCTGTTACGTTGGAGCAACAGGTTACAGTGGATTCTCTTCCAGGTAGACAGCTTCAGACGCTGCAATGCCCGTCTCTTCTTTATCTGATCATGATGTTCATCGCCCCCGGTTGCGTTTCTCTGCAGTTCGTTGACCGGAGTGCGGCACCTCCCTCCCTGCAGCAGACCTTGGTGAGCCGCCTACCCTTCCGCGTCAAGAAGTCAACGTCGTCACGGAATGGTGTGAAACAACGTTTTCAACCTGAGCGTGCAGCGTCGCGACGAAAAAAGCTTGTAACCTCCCAACAAAATAAAATATAAATAATATGAATAATATTCTAATTTAGTGTAACCTCAAAACAGAAAAATTCCTAAACCTCTCAACAGTAAAAAAATTAATTATGTCGTTCACATTCAGTGTAACGTCCCAACAAAATAATTTCCGTAACCTGGTAATAATACAATGTGACTAACCTCTCAATAAAATTGTCGCTCACTTATAACCTTTCAATAATGACTGTGAATTTAAACTGGTATATTTTGGACGTCAGCAGTGCTGCGTCATGGCCCTGAAAGAACATTCTGAAAAAATTGAAAATTCTTACGTCAATTAGGTCGCCGGATAACGCATATATATCTGCTCTTACAATAAATTTTTCTGGCACAGCCCTGCGCAATGCTGGCCGATAGATTTGTCATTTATAAAAGGAAACAACTGATTTATCTTTTCAATAATCGGATTGACCAAGGATTGGAGAAATTAGTAAATTCTTTAAATTGAAATGAATGGTCGTCAAAAGTTACTTTTTATGAGGAAGATTATTACTAAGCGATTTTTTTAAACATTTACTTGATATAACAATACTACATATGCACGAGGCTGCTTTTACGTTATACACTCCTGGAAATGGAAAAAAGAACACATTGACACCGGTGTGTCAGACCCACCATACTTGCTCCGGACACTGCGAGAGGGCTGTACAAGCAATGATCACACGCACGGCACAGCGGACACACCAGGAACCGCGGTGTTGGCCGTCGAATGGCGCTAGCTGCGCAGCATTTGTACACCGCCGCCGTCAGTGTCAGCCAGTTTGCCATGGCATACGGAGCTCCATCGCAGTCTTTAACACTGGTAGCATGCCGCGACAGCGTGGACGTGAACCGTATGTGCAGTTGACGGACTTTGAGCGAGGGCGTATAGTGGGCATGCGGGAGGCCGGGTGGACGTACCGCCGAATTGCTCAACACGTGGGGCGTGAGGTCTCCACAGTACATCGATGTTGTCGCCAGTGGTCGGCGCAAGGTGCACGTGCCCGTCGACCTAGGACCGGACCGCAGCGACGCACGGATGCACGCCAAGACCGTAGGATCCTACGCAGTGCCGTAGGGGACCGCACCGCCACTTCCCAGCAAATTAGGGACACTGTTGTTCCTGGGGTATCGGCGAGGACCATTCGCAACCGTCTCCATGAAGCTGGGCTACGGTCCCGCACACCGTTAGGCCGTCTTCCGCTCACGCCCCAACATCGTGCAGCCCGCCTCCAGTGGTGTCGCGACAGGCGTGAATGGAGGGACGAATGGAGACGTGTCGTCTTCAGCGATGAGAGTCGCTTCTGCCTTGGTGCCAATGATGGTCGTATGCGTGTTTGGCGCCGTGCAGGTGAGCGCCACAATCAGGACTGCATACGACCGAGGCACACAGGGCCAACACCTGGCATCATGGTGTGGGGAGCAATCTCCTACACTGGCAGTACACCACTGGTGATCGTCGAGGGGACACTGAATAGTGCACGGTACATCCAAACCGTCATCGAACCCATCGTTCTACCATTCCTAGACCGGCAAGGGAACTTGCTGTTCCAACAGGACAATGCACGTCCGCATGTATCCCGTGCCACCCAGCGTGCTCTAGAAGGTGTAAGTCAACTACCCTGGCCAGCAAGATCTCCGGATCTGTCCCCCATTGAGCATGTTTGGGACTGGATGAAGCGTCGTCTCACGCGGTCTGCACGTCCGGCACGAACGCTGGTCCAACTGAGGCGCCAGGTGGAAATGGCATGGCAAGCCGTTCCACAGGACTACATCCAGCATCTCTACGATCGTCCCCATGGGAGAATAGCAGCCTGCATTGCTGCGAAAGGTGGATATACACTGTACTAGTGCCGACATTGTGCATGCTCTGTTGCCTGTGTCTATGTGCCTGTGGTTCTGTCAGTGTGATCCTGTGATGTATCTGACCCCAGGAATGTGTCAATAAAGTTTCCCCTTCCTGGGACAATGAATTCACGGTGTTCTTATTTCAATTTCCAGGAGTGTACAATAATGCTCAGGCTCCGCCATCGCTGCACCACGACCGGCCCAGCCAACACGATACACCAGACCGCACGCTAGCAACAACTTACTGCCACTGCTACGCAGTTCCTACTGCAGTCAACACTACTCTTTGGTCTCAGATTCTCTTATATCTTACATATCGCAGGCAGCGCGTGAGCAATCCATCGAAATTACATCTGCTCGAGTGCGCTAGCAACAAATTCTTTAATCATGGACCTCTTACAAGCGGAGCGTGGAATTTCCACCTTCCAGTGAAGAGGATTCAAGTCCAGCACTTACGTCTCCGCCGTGTGCCGGTGTTGTGGAGTGCCGTTTATTATTTTTACCGTTAATATTTATAGTATAAGCTCTCCATCACGGCTTGCTGCCTTACAACAGTTTATTTATGATTGCGTCACTGATATCGAGTATTTGCAAAAAGTGTTATTTGGTGTGATTTGTCTCTCAACTTCTTTTATGCTCCATCTGGATCTGGTCGAACATTGACCGCTCGATCTTTTATATGGAAGATGCCATTTATTTACTTCGTCAAAATCCACGAAACTATAACAATATAAATATAAATTAATAATATGGTGGTGCCGTTGACACTACCGGATGCGTGGATCTGCAGATATCCCAAACTAGTGCGTTTAGCTTCCCTATGTAGCCAACTCTTGTGAACTGATGAAACTCCTGCCAACTTCACCGACTACTGCGGTGTTTCAATGAATCTTAGTCACGTCCAAGCCAAGCCAAATATTTTGCATCTGGCGGAACCTTCTCTGGATGATATCATTGCCGCCGTGTGGGGGCGAGCAATCCGTTCCCAAATGCGTCATCCCTCAATCATGAAATGATGGTTACCATTGCCAAACCTCGGCTTCGCACTGCACTCATGCGTTTTAGTACTCGTGAAGCGGCTGAACTGAGGTCGGCTCGTGAATTTTATAATGCAGTCCTTTGTGATCTTTGTGATAGACCTCAAGACGTCCCTTTAAGAATTGCGGAAGTTCACCGCGTGAAGTCGGAAATCCTGCAACTCAAAAGACTGCCATTAGATGGTGCTTGTTTGAAATATCAGCCACTTTCGATTCTCCAGGATGAGTTAGCGTCTCTGTATCATCTAATTCGTTTTCGACCGCGATCTCGAAGGACATTTTTCACTGTCATTCGTTGTATAGACGGACGCGAGTGGTCTTCCAAACCTGATATTTTTCCGATTTTAACACCGGAGTGGCATCAGACGTTATACCTCCTCCTGATTCTACGCTCCTCCTTGATAGTGTTGTTACGCCAGCTCTCCGAGGAGTTTTTGGCAGATTTTTACCGTGTTGAGGTATCTGACATCGCAGTTCGCACGGTTTCTCGCAAATCACAGAGTTTTGATGGGCTTCCCAAATAATTTTATGTTCGGTTTTGGTCTCTGATAGGAGGTACGATAATAGCTATGGTGAATAAAGTGGTGCAAGGGGTACACATCTTGCTATCGTTTAAAGTCGGAGAAATTGTTTTAATTCCATAAAAGACAGGACGTCTCTCCGTGGATCATGTGTGACCCATAAACTATTCAGTTCTGGGTATAAAATCGTAGGGATGTATGGATGGCTGTCGGTTCTGCTTGCTGACATTGTCTCGCGTTATCAAAGTTGTCTCCGCGTCGTACTGTCCTCACTCCTGTTGCTGAATGTCGTGATTTTATCTCCATTGCTTCCACAGTTCCGATGTCGGGAGCGTTACTTTTTATTGATTATCATACGTTAGACTGAATTAGTCATGATTTCCTGTTCCGAGTGTTGACGGCTGATGGTTTTAATGATGTCGCAGGACGGATATTTACGTCTGTAGTTACTGGTATTCAAGCGTCTATTGGTGTCATTGCTCGTCTTCCCCCCCCCCCCTCCCACCCCCCCATAGAAGTATGCTGAGGTGTCCTGCATGAGATCTCCCGTTCTATGTCGGTATTCGTGCTATTTCAGGAACCCTTACTGCGTTCCTTACCTGATCGATGGGAGGCTGGTCGTTATCGGGAGAATGGGTCGTTGTTCGGACATGGGCCGATGACGTTCTGGTACATCTTCGTACCCACGACGACATACCAGTGCTCAAGGACGTTTTTAATGCATTTTGTTGACCTACGGGAGCACAGATTAACGTCAGGAATTCTCGGTTACTCAGTTTGTGTGGTTTGACATGGTTGAAATTCCAGCGCCTGTGGCAGTCGCCGGCCATCGATCATGGCTATTATAAACGACAGGTCCGATGTAGATGGCTGCTTGAAACTGGAAGTGCGTCACTGACGGGATTCAACGAGCGATCTTCGAACACCAGAGTCGCTCCTTTTCGTTACTTTGCAAGGTTCTGTCCTTGGAAACTTGTGGGTTGAGCAAAGCCTGCTTTGTTGCCCAAACTCTTCCCCTTTCTGCAACGATGTCCCTAAAGCTACAACGATTGTGAGGCAAGTTTATCAGTTGAAACTACGAGGTTATGGTGAGATCCCGGCTGATGGGAGTTTTGGGTCTTCCTGATGTTCGGTCCAAGGCTTCTGCTTTATTTCTTCAACGCATTGTTCTAACGTGTCTTCGCCTACCCCAGTCACTTGCGACTCTCCTTTTTTTCCTCTGTCCGATCATCGAGCTTAATCCCTCCCATAGATGCTGATTGGATAAATAATGAATTAAGGCAAGTTTGTGAATTTTTTTTGACGTCAGTTGCCTCTGTGGAGTCCCTACAACCAGAGACGTGTGGGAATACTGAACCAAAAAATGTCAGCCATCCTGGGGTCCTCAAGGTACTAAGTCGTTCATAGCCTTTTCCCCGCCAACACACGAGATTTTGGCTTTGGCCTTAGTCAGACAGACTGATACAGTTGTTACCATGAAACAAATACACTGTCATCTGTTGGCCTCCTGGGGACACAAACATTGTTATTTGGCTCCACCATCAATTGGCCTTTCTCGCCAAGACGACGGAAGCGGCAATCTCCAGTGAGATTATCCTGCGTCCCGGTTTAACTTTCTTTCCTAGAACAAAGAACAGCACGGTCATTAGGTTTGTGAGGCGTTATGTTCATTACGTGCTGGGAGCGGGTATGACACGGACCCATGTGCCTTTTACCAGTATATGGTCACGGACCACTGGACGTGGCAAGCGATGCCACGCTAGTTGAGCTTCCTGCAAATGTGATGTACCTGGTATTTAATCGTCAAAGAGTTTTATGAAGTGTAGAACCCCTTTTCTATTCGAATGTTTCATTCTTGTTCCTTGCTTTTGGTGTCCTTCACAAAACAAAGAGTAAAGCAAAAGGAGAAGGCGTTAACTGGCCCACTTCGTTTTTTTTTTCATGGTCACTTTTCGTGTGTATTGTTGGAGACTTTATTTCATTTCTGTGGCCATCTTTGTCTTGCTTTTTAGAAGGCTATGACTGGAAAAGATTTTTTCCCTTTTCGAAGTGGTAGAAACCATGTAAGATTAAGTCCGATTTTCTCTCTTTCCTACTTGAATAGCAGGTATAAGGTATCAACAAAAAATAAAGATAAATATAAAGGTCAATACCATGTGCATTACCAGCACAGGGACAGTGGCCAGGCCTCGAGATTCGACCTCTGCGCACCTTACCTCCACCAAGCTAACTGGGTCTGTCCTTTCGTGAAAGATAAAAGAAAAAAAAAGGCAAAGCCTAAGTTTAGGAACCCAGAGTCACGGGATCATGGAATCTGGTTTGGAATACGGATTTTGGAATGTTCAGTTTAACTTTGCTTTCACCTTCAACGGTATGACGAATAGTCAGAAACAACACCTGGTTCGAATTTCACGTTGAACTATAGCTCCTCATTACCCGGCTGAATAACTGGGGTAGGTTAGAGACGTCCAGGTCGTAAAGTTGTCTAATAGAAAGAGTTGCGAGCATGTTCTGCCCGATAGGGACCAAACATTGGCTTTTGTTTACTTCTAAATACAGTCACTACTTCACATTCCTGATGGTTACGTTATCAAATGCGTTTTGATGGTTCCGTTCCAAGACTGCAGAGCTGTCTGCATAGAGTCAGGGACTGGCACATTTGTAAAGTGAACAGGACCGAAAATCGAGCCCAGCATCGGTGTTCAGATCTGAGATTATGTGTTAGACAGCCACGTTAACGCTTCTTTGGAGCTATATACGGAGGGGACGGACGTGTGGTACAGTTATAAGCTAATTAACGATCCTAAAGAGGAGGCCGTCGTACCAACGCTGTCGAAGGTAGAGATGATGTCCAGAAAGACGGATCTCAATAATTCTCCCTTGTGTCCATCGCCTCCTCCATCAGCCTTAGATGTTGATGGGTCGCGGACTACCCGTACCCATGGGTTCTCGTGGGTGATGTGTTCCGCCTGCAGGTCGCAGGAAAGAGAAAGCTCCGTTTGTACAGCATCTGTTTGCAATCAGAATCCCATGTTGCCGGCACACTGTGCCACTCACATTCCGAGTTTTGCATTCATTCAGGATAATTTCTCTGGCTGTTTATATTTTCACAAAATTTAGTGTACTTAAATGATTGATTTAGTATTATCAAAGGAGACAGATGAGCGCTCGGTAATGTGGCCGTAAGTGGAAAATGCAGGAAGATCTGTTACATCACCGGAAGCAATAATCCTCAATGTAAAAAGTGTGTGAGTAGGTAAGTATGAGTCCAAACATTCCTGCAGCAGGAGAGATTATCAGCCAACAAACAGCAAACATTGAAACTGGTGGGTTACCGTCAGTGTTCCTGCGTGTTTGTTAATGATACGAAATGAAAAAATTTGTATACCCTGAGGAGACTGGTGACCTTTGTATCGATTACAATATAAAAGTCAACGTTTCGGTTACACAATATTTTACTAAAATTTATCGCTGGTTTCGGCTTTGTAGCCATCATCAGATCTAATAGCTATACGTAGGCAAAGTATAACGTGACCAGTACACTGAATTTTATGCTTTAAATAGCTCTGCTCCCCATGTTTGGTTTGGGTTGACTATATGGTGTGCCCATATTTCTTTTGGTTTCCTTTAATGGAATTTTTATGTTGTTTACAAATTGAAACACCTTATAAATTATTCACGCTCTTAAGGCCTCAGAAGCATGGCCTTTTCCTAATATATTTGTGACCAAAAAGGAATTCTGATAGCTGGAGTCGGAGTTTCGTTAATCCTGCCTTTTGAGATCTTGTGGTGATGTTTCCCTAGAATCTTTCATCTTCCAAAATATTTAGTTATTTCTAACCAAGAAGTGAAACACCAGTTTTCCTACGTTTAGCTTTAAAATGATTTATGTAACGAAAAATATTCTTTAAAAATTTCGTCTCCTATTTCCCTCCCTTTGGGGGTTGAACTTCAAAAAACACTGAAACACGCATTTTTTTTTTATTTCTAACTGAAAAGTCAATATGATTTTTCATAGATGTAACTTAAAAATGCTTTAATAGTTGTTTCATATTGATTTATTTTTAAAAAATGGTTTCACGCCTACCACTCCACAGAGTGGTTGAATTTTCAAAATTGCTGAAAAGATTTTTTTAAATTTCTGAGTGTGGAAGCAAATACCAATTTTCGTAGTTGTACCTGTAAAATTGCCTTAATAGCAACGTATTTTCCAATACCTTTTCATCCCCTATTTCACCCCCTTAGACGCGGAATTTCTGAGAATCCCTTCTTAATAGTTGCCTACAGTATAAAAGCAACATCATCTCAAAATGTCAAATTTCTGTCCTCAGCAGTTTGGCCTGGGCCATGGTGAGTCAGTCTGTCAGGACATTTCCTTTAACATGTAGAGGCTTATGTTATTTCACAAAACGAAGTACCACATGTGAACTACGAGACAGCGTGTAGTAGTAGTTGTTAAGGAGTTTCAGGCAATACTGCTAAGTGAGAAAGGATGTCTTCGAAATTGGATGCGATTCAACAAAGAAAAATATCTAAGGACGGGTCTTCTGTGCTCTTTAATTTTCAAACGTAAGGGTAGAATGAAGTTCTCATTTAATTAATGTAGTATTGTGTTTCCCGGTTCGTAGTCTTCTGCAAAGCCCTAGTAGTACCAAGCACTGCATAATTACAACGGATTTAATTAACATCTCCGGAAATATGATTTTGCATTCAGTGCATCAGTTCAGTTTTCCATTTATTTGTTACCTGAATAACTGATAATGTGGGTGTAAATATTTTACCCGTAAAGTGTTCTTGGGGTTGCTTACTGAAAATCGAATTCTTTCTAGGTTTAGGTAATTCTGTATCATTCGCTGATGATGGGGAATGGGATGACAAATTGAGGGTCTTCCCTCACGTCAAGCACAAGCGTTCACCATCGTTCACGACGGAGAGAAAGTGCAAGCCAGTTGGGTTTCTGAACTTTTTTAATGTGTTCCTTGCACCATTCCTGAATGGAGGAGCGCAACGGTGTTCCTGTTAATGCCCTGGAATGAATAGTGTAAAAGGAACTGCCGTCTCGCGGGGCTTAGTAAAAATTTCTCTAGAGTCTAGGAGTGAAATGATGTGCGTTCCCAGGGAACAATATCTGCTTCAAAGGTAAACTAAGATAACCACGTAATCCACAAGTACTCCAAGAATGAACCACGAGCCGTACAAACGTATGTGATGATTACCAACAAATAACTGAAAGAATGGGATCCCAGTTTTTCAATTCAAACCGCCCCATCGAATCAGCTAGCAGATAAAAAATAATTAAGAGCTGTGATAAAACAAAAAAAGAAGATACAGCTTTACATTTCTGTCGATGACGTTATCAGTGGAGAGAGCAAATTCTCGGATTGTGGCAAGAAAGAAAACTACCTAGTACATTCCATTTCGAAAGAACTTTCCCATACATCACCGTAAGCCATATGAAACAATCACAGGGGAGTTAAATGAATATTGCTAGACCAGTATCTGAACTGATCTCCTCCAGAATATGAGTCCGGTGACTTACCACAGCACCGACGTTATGGTCAACAAAGGAAAGAGTACCATTTATCCCACGAGGAATGGTAAATATTCAGGGATGTGAGGGAACAGATCGTTCGAAGCAAAAAGGTCTATTAAACATGGGATCTAAAATTCGTAACTTAGGAACTGTGAAAAAGTCATCGGCGCTACTATGAAACACATCTCTTCTACTGAACAAGAGCTCATAGCTCTTAAGGTATGCGTTTTAGAGCCCGCATTTACAAGAGAAGTTTTCTTGTTTTATTCCGTATTACAGCCACCCAAAAGCGCTTTCAGTAGAAGAGAACTGCTTAACAGTATCGAAGATAAAGAAGTGTTCATAGCTCTGAAGATATGCACTTTAGAGCAGATATTTTATTGTTTAGGTCCATACTACCTCCTCGCAAAATACGGAAAACAGAGAACTTGAAGTGCGAGAGATTTGCTTCACAGCATCGAAGATGAGGTACTTACAGCTCTTAACCTATGTATTTTAGAGCCGATGTCTAGCTGGTTCTTTTTTTTTTTTTTTTTTTTTGCTTCGAGTGATCTTGCTTGTCATATCTCTTGAGACACCAATATTAAGACTGAACAGTGTGGAAGACGCAGTACTTGGGAAATGAACTTGACGATTGCGTTCCAGCGATTGGCCTGATGATGGTAAGTAAAACAACTGTGGGGATACGGGCCGCTTACCACGTAACTAGTGCCATGGCCAGGCACGTCTCCCTTTGACTACACGATACAAGATGACGAATTCCATTATGGCGCTGGTTGTAAATTTAAAGATGCAAGATGTCACTGGTAGGAGATTTCAAAATGCATGTTAACTGGAAATTCAAAATAATTTCAAAAGAACATTCAAAAAGTTCAAGAAAATTCAAAAAGATCCATGATGGCAGAACGAGCCCAGTTGTGCCTTGTCAGGTGCTGTGATGCCGTCGTAACACTTGAAAAGCATCACAGAACAATTTAGACGTGATGCATTACATCTGAAACCAAAAGTGGGCATAAATAACGGAATTAATTACAATTTTCCAGAAGCCTTAGTAATTCAGAATGCGTGTTTGCCTGCTTAGATTCGTTTTCTACAGTTATAAGCCTGATCACGTTAATTTTACTTCATCGACCTAATACAACAAACTTGAAATGTCAGCCATCTTTTCAGTATGTTTCTTCTTCTTTTTTTGTAACTATTTAGCCATGGAATATTTACTGTCAAGTTCACAGTCATGTTCTAGGTATCGATTTGGCGCATGTTTGTGTGTGGGTGTGTGCCTGAAAAATCACACTATGAGACGTACGTTTTCAAAAATTTTAAACTCTGAGCTAACAATGTGACAGTTGTCAATGAACATAGAAAAATTTAGGTGTGGGAAGTAAATAATTTGAGCCTCCATGATGCAACACCACTAAGACACTATCCTAAGGTTTTCTGTTTTTTATTGTCATTTCAGTTCCCTGCGAAGGCTAGGATGGCGTCGATGAAACCACTCTTCAGTAAAAGGTTAAACGAACTGAAAGGATGGATTCAAATACATGAAGACAGATGACAGTATGTGATGAATTGCAAAAAACTCATTGGTCAGTAATATTCATGATTTTTACATAAGAATTGACGACAAAATCTGATGTTTGTTTTTAAAAACCACGTACGTGAAAAATATTGAATTTTTTTCAACTTTGTAAATGCCTATGAATTACAGTTAAAAATAACCAGTGAGGTGGTATGACGAATTTGCCTATGGGGCTATTCAGAACAATAGGAAGAACTAAAGGTCAACAGGGCGGAGGAAGCATGAGGGAGAAATTGGAAGGTTGGTTTGAGGTGCAGGGTTGTGACTAGGGCTGGAAAGAGAAATATATGAATCTTAGGATGGCTTACATCGTTGGGGAGAAGGAACTCGTTAATTATTTGGTGGGAGAATGAGCGTATCGGATGAAGGTGCGTCGAAGGTGGAATACGGATGTAATGACACAGTGGAGTACCTGGTTTTGTGATTAGTGGATGAGATACTGGGTGCCGGGGGTGGGTTTTGCAATTAATGTATTTTAATGCTCTTGGAAGAGAAGAGGGTGTGTGAAATCGATGAGTTGGTATTAGATGCAAGATTTTCCTAGTTGTAAAGGAATTTGTATAATTTAAGAGAGGCGGAGATCAAGGCAATGTTGGTGTTGGTGAGGATGGCGTGGATGAACGATTTATAGCTGTGGATAATGGTAGAAGGATGGAAACTTAAGGTGTGGCCTGTTAGTAGTATTAATTGGCTACAGGTATGTGTTGGATGTTAAGAAGGTTTGCATTCCACGTTGCTTTTCTGTTGAGGTTTAGTCCTAGGTACTTGACTGTGTTAGATGGATGGATATTGATTTAGAGTTGGATATCTGGACGATGGAAATGTCGAGTGTCTCGACCAAAGACTGTAGGTTGAGTCTTTTGTGGGTTTACTTGAAGTTTCCACGTATTGCAACACTCGACAAGGAGATTCAAATGGCACTGCATGGAGGCTTGGGACAGTTAACCCGTAGAATGAAGTATGAACATTACTGGCTAGGAACTGAACATCTATGGTCTATAGAATGCTAACACGACAGTACTGGCGAGCCCCTGCAACACAGTTATTACTGGAAACCCAGATGTGCGACTAGCCGAAAAACAGGCAACCGCAGGGAAACCGCACTGTACACAGCACGCAAACCAGCCACACACACCCCATACACCGTCTGCGAGCCGATCTATGACCGATCGCCCACTAATCTACAACGACCTTCAACTGTTGCAGGGACGCAGCAACTGCAGCAAGCGCCGCAACAAGCTCCAACAACGACAAAGGTAACGATGCACGATATCTCGAACTAACACAACCACACCTTGCATGCACTGTCGCAGATAGAAAGCCGCTACTGCCCTTACTACCCATCCTACTGTCGCAGAGGTTTTTTTCCATTGGCTCTTGCCTTGGCACTTTTTTTCCTCTGCCCTTACAACCGCTACCATTCAATCGTTTTCGACCACTTCTATCTCCTGATGGACCATGTTAATGAGTAACCTTACCCAGACGCATGGACAACATCACAGCCCGCATCCTGTGACGCCTGATTCAAAAACTAACATGTTTACGGAGGTGACAGTAGAACTTTTGGTTTGGTCACCACGTTGGTGTGGGCGTGGAGGGGCCCCATCCTTTGTCAAAAAACGACGCTATATGTTTGTGATGACAAGCAGCAGCAGCATAGGGCAGCAGATGACTTTATATCATATTATAAAGTTTAGAGGAATAGTATTGAAAGTAACATTATTTTCACAAGCGCTGTAGTTCTAATTTCTTAATCACGTTCTGTAGTTAAACGTACGTTTTTAGGTATTTATGGAGAGTATGTTTTGTACTCTTCTCTTATTCAATAGCGAATACTATATTTTCCAATAAAACACATTCAAGATGAGATTTACTGGTGAAACAGTCCAGTATCCAACAAAACCCATTTTTTTGTAATTAAGAATCAAAACTTTTATTTAATATGACACCATTCTACACAATTCAGGTGAAGGTTATGTAAGTTTCTTTAACCATCTGTGTGTGTTTGACATAATACAGGTGCTTCTAATATCAAGGCGATAAACAAGTTTTTACCAAGTACGGCGCAGCATGTCCCTATCTATCTGTTCATCACTGATCAGTGATGGACTGGCACAGACAGGAAGTCATAAAAACTCTCGTACTGAATGACAGGCTTCTAACCCTGGACTGTCGAATGGTTCATATGCAGGCTCATGTGAGAAAGCATGTGTTTTACAGGAATAATAATTGAGAGTCTATCAGAGTGCCTCATGCAAGGATTTTAAATTAACATTCTTTCGTGACAAATCTCCAGAGAAACGATGGGTCCGACATTTTTCCTAATTTGGTGTCTGCACCTGTCTTCCATGTCATCTTTACAAAAGGATTTCCTTAGCCATCATACAATAGAGTTTTATAGGAGTGAGCCGGCCCCTCAGCCGCCCCCTACCGTGACATGAAACAAAGCAAATTCTGCATGGGGGCTTAATTAATATATAATGCAAATACTTTTAATTTTTCGATTTAGTAGCTGTCTGTCCGATTACGAAGTCTCGTAAACGGTTGGCCCTGACTAGTATTATTACGCAATCTGACTGCTTAGAACAATAACAAAGCATGAAATGGAAATTTTCATTAACACAATTAATTAATTAAGTCCCCAGCAACTATAAAAACCTACGAAACCAAAGCACAAGTGTAACTGTTCTGTGTGTGGAAGTATGACTCAACGTACGCATCTGGCACGGTTCTTCTTCAATAACACAAGAAATTCTAAATATCATTTATACTGAATTAATTAAAGAAAATAAAAATACCATAAGTACTCAAGAAAACCAGGATTACACTCTAATACAAGAACACAAGCCAGATGCTTTGTTGACTGAACCTGTAATGACGCATTATTTAAAACATGGAAATAATGAAAAATAAATCAAGTTTCGTTACCTTCATATATTGACCAAAATCACTCTAATCATTACAATATATCTCCACACCGACTCGCTATTACCACATCTCAACAAGAACTTTTCAGTATCACATCTCAGCAAGCACTCCCTACTAGCACATCTGAACACGAACTGACTACTACGAGTCCTCGACAAGCACTACCCACTATGAGTTCTCAATAATCACTGCCAGTGGAGGCGGCGGAACAATGCTCTCTAGCGATCTCTGGCGCTGTGGCTCAGTGTAGCCACCTTTCACATGCCCTTCCTCCACGGCTAGAATTTGATGGTATTTTTGCCAGCATTGGTGGTGAAAATACCACCAAATTCGTCAAAAAAATACAGACAAAAATAAAAGATAATATTAATACGTAAATATCATGTAACTAGATAAAATTTTGGCTTTGCACTGACCTTTCAATAACCTATTATATAGAATACAGTAAGCAATACAAATTCTGTCATACATGTGACTTTACATAATAGTTTACACAAGTATTATGTGGTTAAACAATTCAATCAATAGCGTCAGCAATGACGAATATGTGCAGGTAAGAGTCTCATAACTTTTCACAACCAGTAATACACAAAAAATCTGTTTATACAAATATTCACATAAACGCTTTCCATAGCTCAAGAATAAGCAGTTGACAGTTCCAGCAGTAGCACCCAGCAATGGTCAACAGGTGCAAAAACCAACAAGTAACATTTTTTCAATAGAAACAGTCCATCAGTGGCACCCAGTAATGTTGAATAGGTGCAGACACCAACAAGTAACACCATTTCAGTATAAGCAGTTCCATTAGTGGCACGAGCAATGTTGAGCAGGTGCACACAGCAACAGGTGACATCTTTTCAGTAGAAGCAGTCCATCAGTGGCACCCAGCAATGTTGAGCAGGTGCAGACACCAACAAGTAACACCATTTCAGTATAAGCAGTTCCATTAGTGGCACCAGCAATGTTGAGCAGATGCACACAGCAACAGGTGACATCTTTTCAGTAGAAGCAGTCCATCAGTGGCACCCAGCAATGTTGAGCAGGTGCAGACACCAACAAGTAACACCATTTCAGTAGAAGCAGTCCATCAGTGGCACCCAGCAATGTTGAGCGGGTGCAGACACCAACAAGTAACACCATTTCAGTAGAAGCAGTCCATCAGTGGCACCCAGTAATGTTGACCAGGTGCAGACAGCAAGAAGCAACATCATTTCAGTAGAAGCAGTCCATAAAATTCAGTATCACTGATCACACTGTTGATCAGAGTTTATAAGCAGAAATTAAACATGTCCTAGTGGCACCAATCATGTAGAAAAGGTACAAGTAACAGTCCATAATTTTTACAATCACTGATCACACAGTTCATCAGCAGAAATTAAACATGACTAAATGTCACACATCATGTTGAAAAGTGCAGCACCATCACTAATCAGACAGTTCAGGCACGAACAATAGTTTGAATACACATACAATGCTTTTACACCAAACATACAAATCATAACAACACACAAATGATATCATATAATTGTCCTATTAACTATTACAATACACAAATACCAGTAAACCTATAACATTTATGGGTGTCAGTGCAAGCCACTACCAACAAATAAAATAATATTTAGGAGATAGGTGGGTAGGATTAGGAAAGGAAAACACACAAAACACACTCACTCATCTTTCATCCACATTAAGTACTACTGTGTAATTGAATAGTGTTAACTGTGTAAATGTAGCTCTGTCCAAGATTTGATGTTCATCATGTGTACCAAGTAGTAGTGGCAGCAATGTATAACAGTCAATAATAGTTAAGTCAACGTCATAGTCATCATATCAAGACCAATGTTTGCCAAGCCAGATCAAAATGTACGGTTGCTGAACAACTGTCAGTGAGCCAAGATATGCACATGCTTCCTCTCTCAAAAAAAAGTATATACTGCTTTGTGATATGACAAAGTGTGTGTGTAGACAATCTTCCTTCTACTTGAGTGTTCTAGTCTGCCATCTTCATCCTCCTTGTTCCATATGGACCAACAAAAAAAAATATGCTCCTCACTTACTTTACCTCTTATCCACCAAAACTACAATAATCATCAGCATAATCTCAATACTTCACTAATACCTCTTCAATACGTCAATACATATAAACCTTAGCACCAATATCATTTTACCTCCATAACAACTCTTTCCTCTAGTCAGTCTCCTCGAACAAGTACAGACAAAATTCTAGTGCAAACTTCAATTCATCATCTCATACAATCCGAAGACACAATGTCAACACACAACCTCTCGTGTAATCCATCTGATCCAAATCTGCTACTCATTATAAATTATAAGATACATTTTGGTTCCTTGTCCATCATTAAATAAAAGAAATGCATACATGAGCTCTAACAGACTTAGTTCGAATAACTCTCAGTAATTAAGTACGATTACGGAGTGTGAATGATCATAATATTACACAGTGTGTACACCACTTCAAGAATCATAGCAGAAGCAAACATGTGGAGTATTTTTTGTGTCAAGTGTCACTTCCTATTTCAATTGCTCACGAAAAATGCAGTGTAATACTGTCAATGGTCTAAACCTAGTTTTGGTATGTCATGTCGTTAGCTTCCTTCCTATTAGCATAAATTTATACAGCTTCCATAAAACCTCAGCTCATGTGACTTCTATGACTTTCTTGTACTAATGTCGTTCGTCGAATTATAGCAGTTCATTTTCTTATCTTAAAAATATAAGGCACTGAGCATAAGCAAAACAT
Source organism: Schistocerca nitens (assembly GCF_023898315.1). Classification (NCBI taxonomy): domain Eukaryota; kingdom Metazoa; phylum Arthropoda; class Insecta; order Orthoptera; family Acrididae; genus Schistocerca; species Schistocerca nitens. The sequence continues at coordinate 191,520,724 of NC_064621.1, forward strand.
GCAATAGCGAGTAAATATACCAGTAGAGAACAGAATGTCAACAAGTGGATGCAGCACAATTCTTACAACGAGGCTCTGCCAAGCGAACAATCTATAATTAATACCACAGTGTAACCTAAACTCTATGTTCGTACACTGTACATCATCATTGCTATATCCTAAATTGAAGAGTAGTTATGACAACAAAACAGAAATGTGTAAATATGCAATCCATACAAAAAGCAGCAAACATATATCTTACGTGATAAACAAGTCATTAGCATCATATCAGCATAAGCAAATAAATGTTTATATGTAATCTTAATAAGTAAACATGAAGGCGCAAGCAGATAAATCACAAAGTGTAACCTACATACATAACAGCACAACTAATCAGGTGGCAATTATAATTTAAATAAATAAGCACAGCAGGCACATAATTAAAAAATATGACATCAGTGAAAAAGCATAGCAGCCAAGCGATGCATAATATACACAAGTAATAACACTGTTCATTAATCAATTGTCATAATCAGTAAATGTACACAAGCACGTCGCTTCACAAGTAAATTCACAGAACATGAGATTTAGCACAAAGTATGAATCACGTAATCGCAAGCAGCAAATTATGTCTAAAGTACGTACCTAAGTGGTAATATGTTACCTGAAAAATAAACTTAATTAATCGTTACCTTTTTGGTTTTTTACTTCTTTTTTTTGGAAATTACATTCTTCCTGAAAATTTCTCGATAGCAAGTCCTCTTAACGTCGGACACACACAGAATTTACCTGAAGTTCTTAAATATTTTATACAACCGTATCCTGAAAAATACTGAACGTTAATAACATAATTTATAAAGTCACCATAGCTTTATACTGAATTTAATCCGAGAAATTAGACTGAGTATTTGTTTACGTCTGTCAGTGCATTCGCACTGAGCGCTCGATCAGCTGTAGGCGCGTGACGTAGGAAGCAATTGTTTGCGGTCAACGACAGCCTTGTGCGGCGCGCAGACTTCACTGTTGCTTTGAGTACGCGCCGCCGCCGGAACACGGCGCGGTATCCTTGTATTCTCCGCATGTTTACATGTAGCTGTTAGTTTCTCTAAAGTATGTCATTCCACAAAAGTTTTAACGTTAGATATGTGATGTATTCCCTTAGAGCGTCGAGATTTAAGAGTTTCTACTTCAACAGTGTTATCATGGATAATTTTGCGAATTCTGTATGGACCGTTATAAAGCAGAAAAAATTTGCGACATAAGCCTTTTCCTTTGTGAGACAAACGATGAGACTTAATTAACACCTTTTGGCCAACTGACAAGATTTTTAAACGACCAGGATGTTTAGCTGATTTCTCTCTTCTAGCAGCCGCAGATGCAATATTTTGTAGAGCCAGGTTGACAACTTCAGAATGCCGCAGTTTCCGTGAAGGCGGAAAAGGAACGATTTCAGAAATGCGATTTGTTGGTACTTTATTTTTTAATATCAATAGAGGCGGTAAAGAGGTTGAGTCATTAGGAAGTTCATTCAGAATGTTTTGAAAAATATGAAGATACTGATCCCAAGTTCTGTGATTCTGATGACAATAAAGACGGCACAATTTATTGATTTCCTTCATCCATCTTTCTGAAGCGTTAGATTGAGGGTGAAAAAATGAAATGAAGATTGGTTTAATTTTACGACGCCGTAGAGTACGAAGCCAAATTTTAGAGCGAAACTGTGATCCATTATCTGATATAACCTTATCAACATGACCCACTTCTTTAAGAAAATGTTTGATGAAAGCATTAGATACTGAACGAGCTGTTGCTTTGCGTAAAGGTGTAAAACACACATATTTTGATGTCAATTCCACTGCTACGAAAATGTACGCAAAACCATTAGTAGAACGAACCACTGGACCGATCAAATCGACTGCAGCCATGTCCTTTAATTTCGCTGGAATGATAGGAAACAACGGTGCTCTGTGAGAAACAGTTGGCGGCTTAGCCTGTTGACATAATTTGCATTTGGCAAGAACAGATCGAATACGTTTTTCCATATTACTGAAGTGGCAATTTTCTCGTAATTTATGAAAGCATTTTCTGGGACCAAAGTGCGCATAACTAAAATGTGTGTACCAAATCAATTTATTGACCCACTCATCAGGAATACAAACTAACCAAACAGAGTTGTCGACCGATTTTCGTTTGAAAAGAATATCATTGCGAACTAAATAATACTGTCTGATCGCTACGCTTTCCTTTCTCCTCCACTTCTCCTTAATGTCCTTCCAGATTGGATCCTTATTTTGCTCCTTAGCGATGTCCTGGAGCGAAGATGAAATAAAGTTCTCAAACGCAACACCTTGAATGTACATCAAACAATAATGGTTTTCTTTGCAGTCCTCTTCAGCACTTTGTTTCAAACCCATAGGTGCACGTGATAAAGCATCAGCAACAATATTTGAAGATCCCTGTATGTAAACAATACTAAAATCAAATTCCTGTAGGTACAACGCCCATCGTGACAATCTGCCATGAGTTAATTTTGTCGACATAAGAAATTCCAGAGCTCGATGATCGGTGTAAACCTTAGTATGTCTGCCAAACAAAAATGTGCGAAATTTTATGAAAGCCCATACAACAGCCAAAGCTTCAAGTTCCGTTATCGAATAATTCTTTTCTGATTTAGAGAGAACACGACTTCCAAATGCAATAGTTTTCTATACTACAACGCCGTTTTCTTCTATCTCTTGAAATAAATGTGCACCTAGGCCTTTGTACGATGAGTCCGTCGCCAAACAAAAATCTTTAGATAAATCCGGATGTGAAAGAAGTGGAGCAGCAACTAAAGCATCACGAAGTTGTTCAAATTCTGACTGAGCTTCCTCATCCCAACACCAATTAGAATTTTTTCCAGATAGTTCACATAAACGAGGTGTGGCCAAATTGTCCAATCTAACAAAGCGTCTAAGAAAATTACAGACACCAAGGAAACTACGAACATCACGTTTTGTGGTAGGAACAGTGTAATTACGAATAGCGTCTAGTTTCTCTGGATCAGGGAGAATACCTTCTGTAGAAATAATGTGACCGAGAAATTTCACCTGAGAACGACCAAATTCAGATTTTTCCAAGTTCACTGTCATGCCAACTCGTGCAAAAATACGTAATAATGAATCCAAAATTTTGTTATGCTCACTCCAAGAATGTTTAGCAATAAGAATATCGTCAACATATGAAGTAATATTGTCACGAAGATAAACAGGTAAAATTTCATTTAAGCTACGAATGAATGCTGCTGAAGATACAGTAAGTCCAAACGGTAATTTCCGAAACTGGTAACAGTTACCAAAGGCTAAAAATGCAGTGTATTTTCTACAATCAGGGTGGAGTTCTATTTGCCAAAAACTTGCGCGCATATCAATCGTGGATAAAACTTTAATTCCATGGAAATGTTGAAGAAGTTCATCTAAATTTTGTGGACGGTCAGTCTCAGGAATGATGATATTATTTATCTGTCTGGAATCCAGAACCAAACGAATTGACCCATCCTTTTTAAGAACAACGTGTAATGGGCTGTTATAAGGACTGACTGCTGGCTCAATAATGCCCTGATCTAACATGTATTGAAGTTCATTCTTAACCTTGTCTCTGTAAGCCAAAGGAATAGCGTACGTTTTCCCGTGAAATGGTGTGTGTTCTTTTACTTTAAATAAATATTGTAAGCCTTGTATAGTTCCTGTGTGATGACTAAATACTGTAGCATGTGAAGTCAAAATGTGGTGCAACTCTTCTCTTGCAACGTCATCTGGCACTTCAGCTTTCTTAACCTTCTCATTAATTAATTCTTCGCTATTAATTATATCATCCATCGCGTCTCTGTATCTATTGTCATTGTCATGAATAAACATACTGTCGTCATAATGCTCAACAAAAACATCAGAAGTAAGAAACCTTAAACATTTTGTATCTGATTCAGATCTTGCTAAACACTCGAAAAATTTCAAACATTTCGGCATTCCGGCAACAGTCAAATTCACACTTCCTTCTTTAAAGTTCAAAATTGCCTTATTTGTGTTAAGAAACTCCATACCTAATATAATCTGTGTACTGAGTAATGGAACAATAATAAAATTAGCAGAAAATTCGTATCCTTGACAAATGAAATTTAGGTTGGTCTGTTGTTTAACTTCCACACCTTTTCCAGAAATCGCTCCTCGAATTGTAGTTTTAGAAATAGGTAACACAGGACAGGCAATAGTTCTTTCACATATACGAAAAACTGATTCACTAATGACGTTCAATGGGCTCCCAGAATCTAAAACTGCAGTGAACTTATTCTTACCCACACATACTTCAATAACAGGATGTAAAAATGCGTCTACATTATTTTCCTTTTCGCCTAGCAAAATGTCTCTCATATCTTCCAGGCGTACGTAGTGTAAAGTTGTAGTGTCATTACTTTCTGAACCGTCTATATTGCTGCCAGAAGCCGAAGCTGCAAGTCATGGTCGATTGTTTGCGTCACGTCTTTGATTATTCCCGTCATTTCGCGGATCAATTTCTACTATTTCCACTTGTCTCTCTGTATTTCTGTCACGCGGAGGATGCCAATTAGGTCCTTCCTGTCTGTTAGATGCAAATTCTTGGTTGTGTCTGTTATTAAAATTTCTGTTTTCCTGTCTGTCTGCATAACTACTTCTTGTATAATTTCGACTGTCACTTATGAAATTATTGTTAGACCTACTACCCTGGTTATTTCTGTAGTAAGAGTTTCTATTATTGTATGAATATTTTCTGTCTTGATGATACCGATTACTGTTTCCGTATGATTGATCATTCCGGTACGAATTACCGTTATTATAATTGTCTGTGTAATTTCTGTTAGAACGTCTGTTATTGTCATAAGGCTAGTATCTATTGTCCTGTCTGTTACGTCTGTCATTCTCAAAATTACCCATATAACGCCCGTTCCGATCACTATCCCTTTTCTCTGAAAATCTATTGTAATTACTGTTACTGAAAAAGTTACAAGAAGTCCCGTCGTCGTTGTCATACTCAAGTTCTTGCAATAAAGTCTTAAAAGTCTCAATGTCGTCTTTACATCTTCCAGCTAAAGCAATTTGTCTTATGGATTGTGGCAGCTTAGTTAAACAAATGCGAATTAATTCAGTCGGGCTATAGGGGTTGGACAGGAACTGATTCTTTCGAATCATGTCTTCAAAGTATTCTGCCGGTGTGCGGAACTCAGACTGTTTAAAATTACGCTGCATAATCAGACTATGTTTGACTCTGTCTTGTGTGTTTTCGGACCAATATGCCGATAGAAATGCATGACAAAAATCATTCAGATTATTACACTCTCTAATGAGTGCGCGCATCCGCGTCGCCGGTTCGTTTTCTAAATATCCACACATAAATTCCAGTTTGTGACTTAGTGGCCAATTTGGTGGGAGTGCGTACATAAATTGATCTAACCATGCACATGGATGTATGTCATTCTTAGAATTGCGGAAGATCTTAAATTTCCGAACAGTCAAAAAGTGTTTATAGTCAAAGTTTTCGCCTCGTGGCGACAAAGACCTACCGCGTCTGTCCCAGTTTGAATGTCGATTATTGTCAAGTTCGCGCGCCTGGCGCTCTCTTGTTGCGTCCCGTAAATGAAACAAATTATCTTCTTCAAAGCCCTCTGCTATCTGTGATTCTAAATTTCTTCTGCTGTCTTTTCCTACGATTTCGCCTTCAACTTGTTTGACTTGCTTTTGTAATGCCTCAACTTCCCTTTTAACGCGTTCATTAAATTTTCCCTGATTTTCAACATGCTTATTTATGTTCTGATACTCTTCGGTTTCTGCAAATGGCAATGGTGCTGTAACATCTGAATCTCTGTCCCCATGTAAACTAAGATTTGTCAATTTATCTGAAATCTCCTCAAATCTTTCCGATAAGTCACCTATTTTTTCTTTCTGTTTATTTACGTCTTCCGTAAGTGTCGCGACTCGGGTTTCAGTGTTGACACATTTGGCAGTTAACTGTTCATATTGTTGTGTTAGATTATTTATTCTGTCATTTGGTACCGATTCCTCGATTCTCTCAAATATTTCTTTCTTATCGTGTGCACGTTGTAAATTTAACTCTGAAAATTTTTGTACTATCACGCGATCTCTTTCTTCCTGTTCTCTATCCTGTTCCCTTTGTCTAATCTCTACTGCAATTAATCTATTATTGTGAGAATTCAAAATCGGTTGTACTTCTTCTCTGATTTCTTTCTTTAACTCATCTTTCATATTTTTGAAACAAGTCCCTATTCGTGAGTCTAACCGTGTTTCCATTGTTTCCAACTCTGTTTCTAAACGTGTTTCCATTGTTCCCATCCGTGTTTCCATTTGTGAGTCTAACCGTGTTGCCAAAGTTCCCATCTCTGTTTTTAATTCAGATCGTAACTGTGATCCCAAATTTAATATTGCACTCATAAACTGTTCCGTATGATCTGGTTCGAAATTCTTTTCGCCCCTAACATTTCTCGCAAAACCAGTTTCCTTCGTCATAGCTGTAAACCTATCTGTGTTCGATACTATTACAGAATCTTCGGTCGTTAATCTCTTATTCTGTGAATTTTCTGATTGAGAAAAATTTTGGAATGGTTCCGGACTATTTTCCCGACTTATTACATTGTTTTCCACTTCATTATCCATCATACTGTTTTCCTCTGTTGGCGAGTTCGCCATGTTAACAATTTCGTCATTCTCACTATCCATCATTTTTGCCTTTTTCATTGATCGCGTGATCATTTACAAAATATACAAAACTCGTCACTATAAAAAAAATTACACACAATGACACTTTATCATCAACAATATCATTCACACGAGATGTTTCCCTCAAACACGATCATCGAACAACTGAAATAATTGCACTAATTGTCAAACCCGTAGACAAGACAACAGAAATGAAATTTTGCAAAAAAAAAAAAATACCATTAGAAGAATGACAATTACCAAATCTACACATGCAATATAGACTACAATTACTAAACTACAAATTACTACAACAATCCTACTGTCTACTATTTCTACAATCAGAAGATTCCAAGGGACGATCCGAAGCAGCGGTCACCACGTGCATGGGGGCTTAATTAATATATAATGCAAATACTTTTAATTTTTCGATTTAGTAGCTGTCTGTCCGATTACGAAGTCTCGTAAACGGTTGGCCCTGACTAGTATTATTACGCAATCTGACTGCTTAGAACAATAACAAAGCATGAAATGGAAATTTTCATTAACACAATTAATTAATTAAGTCCCCAGCAACTATAAAAACCTACGAAACCAAAGCACAAGTGTATCTGTTCTGTGTGTGGAAGTATGACAACGTACGCATCTGGCACGGTTCTTCTTCAATAACACAAGAAATTTTAAATATCATTTATACTGAATTAATTAAAGAAAATAAAAATACCATAATTACTCAAGAAAACCAGGATTACACTCTAATACAAGAACACAAGCCAGATGCTTTGTTGACTGAACCTGTAATGACGCATTATTTAAAACATGGAAATAATGAAAAATAAATCAAGTTTCGTTACCTTCATATATTGACCAAAATCACTCTAATCATTACAATATATCTCCACACCGACTCGCTATTACCACATCTCAACAAGAACTTTTCAGTATCACATCTCAGCAAGCACTCCCTACTAGCACATCTGAACACGAACTGACTACTACGAGTCCTCGACAAGCACTGCCCACTATGAGTTCTCAATAATCACTGCCAGTGGAGGCGGCGGAACAATGCTCTCTAGCGATCTCTGGCGCTGTGGCTCAGTGTAGCCACCTTTCAATTCTACACTTTCTACCTGCTGCTCTGAAAGGCAGCTTCAGTTCTGAACATACTTGTTACGCCTCCTAGTCCTTTTACGTAATCTTGTATTAGCAACTAGAAAGGGCTTTCCAGGGCTGCAAAACATCACAGGCACCTCAACGTAATGAAAGGGCAGGAAGAGAAGAAGTAATTAGCTGAGCATTCACTGATGGTATCGTGTATTGTCTGCAGTGACAATACAGCGTTAAAGAATTGCCTACATTGATCAAGGGGATGTCCAAATAACATTTTCATATATGTAGTTTGACGGTTTGGGGTAAACTGCCTCTTAACACCACGCTGCAGTTGGGCAGGACACAAAGTACGAGGATCTTTGGCCATCATGTTCGGACAGATGCAGTTCGACATCCGTTTCAAGCTGGGATGGTCTAAACTGCCCACAGCACATAGCACTACATCTACATCTATACTCCGCAAGCCACCCAACGGTGTGTGGCGGAGGGCACTTTACGTGCCACTGTCATTAACTCCCTTTTCTGTTCCAGTCGCGTATGGTTCGCGGTAAGGAAGACTGTTTGAAAGCTTCCGTGCGCGCTCGAAACTCTCTAATTTTACATTCGTAATCTCCTCGGGACGTATAAGTAGGGGGAAGCAATATATTCGATACCTCATCCAGAAAAGCACCCTCTCGAAACCTGGCGAGCAAGCTACACCGCGATGCAGAGTGCCTCTCTTGCAGAGTCTGCCACTTGAGTTTGCTAAACATCTCTGTAACGCTATCACGGTTACCAAATAACCCTGTGACGAAACGCGCCGCTCTTCTTTGGATCTTCTCTATCTCCTCCGTCAACCCGATCTGGTACGGATCCCACACTGATGAGCAATACTAAAGTATAGGTCGAACGAGTGTTTTGTAAGCCACCTCCTTTGTTGATGGACTACTTCTAAGGACTCTCCCAATGAATCTCAACCTGGTACCCGCCTTACCAACAATTAATTTTATGTGATCATTCCACTTCAAATCGTTCCTCACGCATACTCCCAGATATTTTACAGAAGTAACTGCTACCAGTGTTTGTTCCGCTATCATATAATCATACAATAAAGGATTCTTCTTTCTATGTATTCGCAGTACATTATATTTATCTACGTTAAGGGTAAGTTGCCACTCCCTGCACCAAGTGCCTATCCGCTGCAGATCTTCCTGAATTTCGCTACAATTCTCTAATGCTGCAACTTCTCTGTATACTACAGCGAAAAGCCGCATGGAACTTCCGACACTATCTACTAGATCATTTATATATATTGTGATAAGCAATGGCCCATAACACTCCCCTGTGGCACGCCAGAGGTTACCTTAACGTCTGTTGACGTCTCTCCATTGATAACAATATGCTGTGTTCTGTTTGCTAAAAACTCTTTAATCCAGCCACACAGCTGGTCTGATATTCCGTAGGCTCTTATTTTGTTTATCAGGCGACAGTGCGGAACTGTATCGAACGCCTTCCGGAAGTCAAGGAAAATAGCATCTACCTGGGAGCCTGTATCTAATATTTTCTGGGTCTCATGAACAAATAAAGCGAGTTGGGTCTCACACGATCGCTGTTTCCGGAATCCATGTTGATTCCTACAGAGTAGATTCTGGGTTTCCAAAAACGACATGATACTCGAGCAAAAAAGATGTTCTAAAATTCTGCAACAGATCGACGTCAGAGATATAGGCCTATAGGTTTGCGCTTCTGCTCGACGACCCTTCTTGAAGACTGGGACTACCTGTGCTCGTTTCCAATCACTTGGAACCTCCCGTTCCTCTAGAGACTTGCGGTACACCGCTGTTAGAAGGGGGGCAAGTTCTTTCGCGTACTCTGGGTAGAATTGAATTGGTATACCGTCAGGTCCAGTGGACTTTGTTGACTGATTCCAGTTGCTTTTCTATTCCTTGGACACTTATTTCGATGTCAGCCATTTTTTCGTTTGTGCGAGGATTTAGAGAAGGAACCGCAGTGCTGTCTTGCTCTGTGAAACAGCTTTGGAAAAAGGTTAGTATTTCAGCTTTACTTGTGTCATCCTCTGTTTTAATGCCATCATCATCCCGGAGTTTCTGGATATGCTGTTTCGAGCCACTTACTGATTTAACGTAAGACCAGAACTTCCTAGGGTTTTCTGTCAAGTCGGTACATAGAATTTTACTTTCGAATTCACTGAACGCTTCACGCATAGCCCTCCTTACGCTACCTTTGACATCGTTTAAAATGGTTCAAATGGCTCTGAGCACTATTACGGGAGCTTAAGCGATAAGAAAAATGGGAAAGCAGTGAACGCTATGTACAGGGTGATTATAATTAAAGTTAAACTTTGAAAACGCTGTAGAAATAACATCTCTGGTCAGAATGACGTCAAATTGCAACGGAATATTAACGGAGAAGGGGGAAAACGTATGGCAGCAGAAAGAAAATTGTGTGAAAATTGGTCAATTGATAGCGCTGAATGTGTCAGAATATGTAAATGAAAACACCTGTTATGTGCACGACCCATTGAAGTTGGTATAAGCACGCCGGGTACACGGCCATGAAAAATGAAACCCAGTGATATGAAATGTCACGAGCTCAACAGTAGAAAAATATATTCTGAGGTAAACGGCATTCGACTATTCACCGACATTGGCGGAGACCGTATATACGCGTTCTGTGACCGTGAGCAGTGGTTTAAAACCTTCTAGGAAGTGCTTACTCGCGAGTTGCCACTGATGCTTCAAAATGTTACCGTCTCCCTTACCAAGATGTTTATAAATTTCAAGTTCTTCTAATAAATTTAATTTCCAGCTTTTTATTCCCTTAAGTAAAAACTACGGTCTCTTCCAATTCCTTCGAAGAATGGTCTGAAATAAGTAAATGTTCAGCAAATGAAGAATTATTTACGTCCCCTTTTTTTTACCCAACAGAAGCTCCTTATATCTAGGTTAAAGGAAATAAAAGGCTGGACATTAGATTTATTAGAAGAACTTAAAGTTTATAAACATCTTGCTAGGGCATGGTAACATATTTTTGTCCAGCCCTTCGAGAAATTAACTGCAATTAACATCAAAATTAGTATTAGTTGTTCTTCACGTTGTGTGCATGATTTTTCAACGGAAAAGGTATGTGTCGGTGCTGATCCAGCAAGCAGAGCCGAAGCTGTTTCTTTTCCAGAGAGTGAGTTTACCGAAAAGCTGTTATAACAGACTGGGCCGACATGACCACAACGCTGGAATGGGCTCTAGGCCTTGTTACATCACACACTTTCATGTTTGATGAGACACTTGTTACGGTCATTCAGATCCACGTAAATTCAATTTTCTACTGCTGTGCGTACTAAAAAATGTTTGTGCGAAGTATGTGTTCTCTGTCTAGGTAATATTATATAATATTTGCAATGTATGTGTTCTCTATCTAGATAATATTATATAATATTTGTAGTGAAATAGTGTTACTAGTTCGTTTCATACATTGTCAGGTCTATCATGAACGATTCATTCGTTTTGTGGGTTCTATATTTTCCAAAGCATTACATGGTAAAATATGAGCGATTCGTGAATAGAGCAGTAAACTCAACAAGTTTGCATTATGCCCACCACTTGTCGTATGGAATGCAGTGCATTGGCAAAATGGCGACAATACGAGAAAAGAGTTTTAGTGTGGTGGACTAGGCGAGATGTTTATCTGCTACAACAGTGAAGCGTGCATTCAGAAGGAATTACGGGAAAGAAGCACAATGTAAATAGAGCATTTTTATGTTGGTACCGACAATTTAGGCAACAGTTGTCTCTGTATACAGAAAAGTACCGGTCGATCAAGTGTGCCAGATGCAACCGTGGAGATTGTGAGGTAAAGTTTCGCACGCAGTCCAAAAAAATCTACCACCCGCGCAGGTTACAAACATGGAATACCGCAGGCCACTGTGTGGAAAATTTTACGATGGCGGTTATATTTCAAACCGTACAGTCTGCAACTCGTGCAACAATTAAAACCCGAAGATTATTTTCGTCACCTTCAGTTTTGTATCACGATGCAGGAAGCACTCGAGGATGAACATGTCGCCTCCAAGATGATATTCAACGACGAAGCCAATTTCCATTTATCTGGGAGGTCCAACTGGCAGAATGTCCTAGTGTGGGACGCTGAACATCTTCATGAAATTGTTGAACACGGACGAGATTCGCTGAAGTTAATGTTCACCGTGCAGTGCTACAGACGAAGCTGTATGGACACCTTTTCTGCTGTCACAAGACTGTGAGGGTACCTCCTTCCTCAACGCATTGCAGTTGTGGTTATTTTCTCAATTGACTGCCGAGTCAGAGAATTTCATCTTCAAATAAGACGAAATTTTCACTGTTTGAAGCATCGAAGCTCGTTGCTTCCAAAACGATGAAACTACCGCATCTCTGGGCGTAGTGGTGAAGATCGCTGCCCAGTTCGCCTGACATAACGCCTTGTGACGCTTTTCGTTCGGGGAACATTAAGGATAGTTTTTAGGTACCCTCACTGCCAAGAGCACTGGAACCGCTCAGATAATGTACAAATGTTGCTGCGTTGACCATTGACGCGATGTTACTACATAGGGTATGCAACGAACTTGAATACTGCTTGGACATGTGTCTTGTGACCAGAAGAGCGCACATTGAATATTTGTAGAGTGCAAAATGCCAACTTAATGAGTTGACAGTTTTATTAATCCATAAACCATATTTGTGCTCTACCTGACAAATCCTGCGTTGATCGGCTATTTATTTATTGCCTTGCCCGGTACTTCATAGGCGTGGAACTTATTTTGGCTTTATAAAGTGTCCTCGTATACAACGTTCAAAGTTGAATGATTGCAGACTTAAACTAAGGTCTTGTTTGCTTTACTGAAACCGAGAGCCGGCTGCACGAAAAGGGACTGCCCACTAAGGCCTACGCCCGCAATATGCAGTGTCTGTTCAAATGGCTTTCTGAACTATGGGACTTAACATATGAGGTCATCAGTCCCCCAGAACTTAAAACTACTTAAACCCAACTAAACTAACGGCATCACACACATCCATGCCCGAGGCAGGATTCGAACCTGCGACCGTATCGGTCGCGTGGTTCCAGACTGAAGCGCCTAGAACTGCTCGGCCACAACGGCCGGCTTGAAGATTGCGCCAGAATCATCAATTGACCATGGTCTCAGAACTGATCCCTTTGATCATGGTAGTGCTGATTGGGGGGTGGGGTGGGGGGGGGACGGCGAGGAGAGCTGGATGGTTGTGGGAAAGGGTGCGATGTCTGAATAGAGACCAAAACAGAAATTTGACATCTTCTGGAGAAGAGTCTTTTCCAGGGATGATCTGCGATATGAGTTCAGAAGGGATACATTTTATGGTTTGAAGGAGGATGGTTTTGGATTTGAGGAAGTTGGCGTCAGGACAGGAGAGAAGAAAGGTACAGAGTTCTGAAGTAGTAGGTACAGACAGGATGGCTGGCAGTCCATGAAGTCTGGGTTTTCTGTTTGTTCATTTGTTTTCTTGGGATCGGATGTGGAGGCAGCGCCAGCGCTAATGCTTTTGGTAGTCTTGGCTGACAGATGTTAGGAGGGAGTGGCGTGTACAGTTGGAGGTAACAGGTGACAGGATTATTTGGAAGGGTGTTTGGATGAACAGGGTACCACAGTCCAGAACCCCACTACAGAAATATGTGGCTGAACCGATGGTGCTGGCACAGGTGGATTGGTGTATGGCGGTGGCAAGTCAGATGTTGGTGGTGTACTTGATGAAGACGGTCCTCGTGCTCGATATTGGGATGGTACTGAGGATGGCGTATCTGAACAGGAGACGACTGAGGGGAATGGGATAGTCCTGATGGAAAGTAGAAGTGCTCCAAGTGACGGTTGTAGGGGAGTGTGAGGGAAAATGTAAACAATGGTCTGGTTGGAGAAGGCATGGTAGCGGCGAAGTTACGTTGATTGATGGGTGACGAATTCGGCGACGTCGATGGTGGAACAGCGACGAGACGGATGCGACGACAGAGATGACGACGCTGTAAAGAGAGTGACGATGAACAGGCACACACACGGAAGAAGTCTTGATGACACAATAAACTACAGAGATGAACAGACTTAAAGCATAGGGAGTTTCCCCTACCAGTCTCTGGTATAAGGATGATACCAACAAGCGAAATAGCATTAGTATGTACACTAACCGATTCGTACTAATAAAAACAAGTAAATTCGTTTTCCCTATCAGCGAATAGAAATAAAGCCTATCGAAAGAAGCAATGTAGAGTCTTTAAGTTTTTAATACATAAAGCGAAGTCAAAACATCAGAATATCCTAGCCAAAAAAGACGCTGTTAGTTTGTAGCCATAAAGATCACATGGCGGTGGTTAATTCTGTCACTGACGTGAACTTCTGAAAATACGTATGTCCCAGAGTTAAAAGGACATAACTTCTATTGGTTCTTTGGTATATTGAGCCACAAGGATTAAACATCGGAACTACTAACCTGAGCAGGCGACTTCTTATAAAATTTAAATTACGATATCTGTTTTTTTGATGTTCCGATTTGGATGAAATGAAGCCTATATCTTGCCGCAAGCTATGCTCAAGTTACCTGTCAAAACTCCGTGAAAATTCGTGTATTAGTTTTGGAGATTAGCGTGTTCAGAGAGACAGACAGACACCACGGTTTTACAATTTTATTATAATTACAGAATGGTGTAATACTTAGAAAAATATGGAGCTTTGTAAACGATTTAATCATTTGTAGTTGCCCTGTATACGAGACGATATTTTTATATACTCAGGACACGTTCGGATTACTTTCACGCGTAAACCGTTATTCATGCTTGGCAGGAACCTTGCAGTGTTAATGAGCCAGGATATCACGGAGATATAAGAAATATTAGAAACTAAAAGATGTAAATCTAGTGAAGCAAGGTGGTTTTGTTGGCGTATATCAGCCGTCGGGACGTGTGTCGGCAAGCAACCTTTGGCACTTGCGCCGGCGGAAGTAGCCCGCGCTAAGCGATCCGCCGCGCTGCCTGCATTCATCGCAGCGCGACGACGCGCACCGGCTGAGTACGTGGCCGCTGCCGCGGATCCGGCGCCAGGTGTCCCTTTCACAGGGAATTTAGGCGAGCGGTTTCGTCAGGCGTGGCTGCGTTCCCCTCTCCCGTGCTCGTTTTTTCCATACACTCGAGCCGCAAAAAAATAAAAACCCCGTGTAGCACCAGCAGCGCTGAAAGGGAGAGCCCAGCGTAAAAGTTTTAATGAGCCCGGCGCTCTCTGCGCCGCAGATAAACACTAAATTTACACAAAGCATTCACGCTGTTTGCCCTTTCTTCTCCTCTTCGCTGTTTCTTCCCGCGGACTAATTTTGTGGACAAGTCTTGCTCTCTGAGGCAGTGAATAGGAACTGGGACCTAGTTTATTCTAGATCCGGAGACGCCACGATGAGGTTAAAGCAGGCGAACTTACATCGACAATAGCATGATTTCTTTCTTACGGAGTTCTGAGCTAAATACTTAAAACCCTTTAACGCGAAGTTCTGCTCTTTATTCAGAACAAGGGCGTGATTTCTCTGCCTCAGTACGCAACTTATCATAGCCTTTCCCATTTTTGTTTCTAATGTACATTTCATAAAAAAATGAAAGTGATACAAGAAGTCGAACACATCACTTATTTAAAAGATTGCTATTTTAGTGTCAGTTAATGAAAAAGGAATACATACAAGACAGGTTTCAAAATAACGATCGGAAATTCTCACCATTTTAGACGAAACAAGGAGGGAACAATAAGTCATTTCATGGCTCTGAGCACTATGGGACCCAACTGCTGTGGTCATCAGTCCCCTAGAACTTAGAACTACTTAAACCTAACTAACCTAAGGACATCACACACATCCATGCCCAAGGCAGCATTCGAACCTGCGACCGTAGCAGTCGCACGGTTCCGGACTGCGCGCCTAGAACCGCGAGACCACCGCGGCCGGCTAAGTCATTTCATATGGGGAGAAAGACTGTATCATGGCGAAAGTTAATAACGTTAACGTACAAAGATGACAGTAAAACGCGTTCTGGAAAAAGCTTATAGGCATTTCTTCCTCACGTTTTAAATACTGCAACTTGACATAAAGTTTGGCATTACATGTCAATACCGTCCCCTGGGCGTTATAGCTATAAAACTGCTAGTTTCCATTAGAAGCCGACAGCAGTCACGCGGAGTCTGGTGGAGCCATTGGTGCGTGGCTGCTGAGCCAACCCTGCTTTGCCTCTGGACTATAAGGCTCCTCTGCCGCCATAACACGGGCCAGTCAGCAGTAAATCGCTTGCACTTTGAGCCTCGTCATTACAACACCATCGTTCACACTTAGCACAGCGAGCCTCATCGTAGTTGCTATAGTACTATCTGGATACTAATTCTTGCGGCATTATCTCTAATGAGTCTTCGTACGCATTGAGAAATACAATTTATGTAAACATCCTGTTTTTTTTTTTTAGTTATTTGGTATCTAATTATTTCTGTTCCTGTCCATCTTCCCGATCAATTCCAATTACAAAATGGTCTAGAGAGAATTTCTGTATGGTGCGAGAAGTGGCAATTGGCACTAAACAGAGAAAAGTGCGAGGTCATCCACATGAGTACTAAAGAACTCCTATAAATTTTGGGTATATGATAAATCGCTGTCAATTCGACTAAATACCTAGGAATTACAATTACGAGCAACTTAAATTGGAAAGACCACATAGATAATATTGTGGGGAAGGTGAAACAAAGACTGTGCTTTGCTGGCAGAACACTTAGAAGATGCGACAAACCCACTAAAGAAACAGCCTACATTACACTTGTCCGTCCTCTACTGTAATATTACTGCGCGGTGTGGGGTCCTTAACTGGTAGGATTGACGGGGGACATGGAAAAAGTGCAAAGAAGGGCAGCTCGTTCCGTGTTATCGCGCAATAGGGGTGAGAGTGTCACTGATATGACACGCGAATTGGGGTGACAGTCACTGAAACAAGGCGTTTTTTTTTTTATAGCGGCGAGATCTATTTACGAAATTTCAATCACCAACTTTCTCTTCCGAATGTGAAAATATTTTGTTGACATCCACCTACGTAGGGAGAAATGATCATCATAATAAGATAAGAGAAATCAGAGCTCGAACGGAAAGATTTAGGTGTTCCTTTTTCCCACGTTCCATTCGAGAGTGGAATGGTGGAGAAGTAGTATGAAGATGGTTCAATGAACCCTCTGCCAGGCACTTAAGTGTGAACTGCTGAGTAACCGTGTAGATGTACATGTAGATTATGTCCCTTGGCGCACCACTCTGTAGCCCACCCCTCTTCACTGTGGTGTAAAAACTCGTACACAACATAAAGACGAATGTATACGTCAGATCCGATGAGCAATACAATTGGATGTGCACTCTTGCTGCGTGAGTTACTAAAATCGGCAGCGGCAGTATTTACTATGAGTTGTAAAGCGATATGATATGGCGATTATGATACTGTACTGAATGAAACAGTTCAACCGAAACAAATTTCAGCCATCAGTTCCTGTTAGTGGCGTATAATAATTTAAAAGGTTTCTTCAGTTGAAACAGCAGTATTGAGGAACTAACATCAAAGTCCCGGGATACTGTTAAATTTTCCAGCACAATATGGATGATTGTGGCCCTGAATTTAGCGTCTGACTACCTATAAATAGTTCAACTCCCTGGGACAATCGAGTTCCGAAGCTCCGAACGTCAGTCAAAGAAACAAAGAATACTTCGACGCAAATCTAAGAATAGACAGTTTCCCTAGCTTCTCGCATCGATTATCTGTAAAAGTAAACTTCACAACTTGTAATTAAGTTCAAATAAGAGCTCACACATTAACAAACATTCTCTCAGAATGTAAAAGAAAACGATTAATTGCTATGATCCCATAAAATCGCCATTCTTTCTTTAAGAATAATATGTTCACTGCGCTTCGTAACAATGAACTGGTAACTGACCTTAAAGGAAATCCTCAGTAAAAAATTTGTGTGTTGGGTTTCGGGCCGTGGATACTTCGTCAAAATGTCTAAGTGTTTCGTACTAATACATCATTTAATGTCAATATTTTTAATACAGTATTTACGGAGTAGTATAACGGTTACAGATTAAATAAATCGCAAGTCTGCCCTATCGCTGGCCGCTTTACACCTGATGGGCCAGCTACGCAATTTCTTTCCCCGTTTTTCTTATGTTCTTTTTGACGCCGCAATAGTTTTCGTTACATTCAACACTGGACTTTCAGGCTTTTTCATTTCCTTTCGACGTGAGTTCTCGCCTGTCTTGCGTTTCCTACAATGCTCAACATGAGACGACACCTTTCATTATACAGGGTGATTCAAAAACAATACCAAAACTTTAGGAATTTAAAACTCTGCAACGACAAAAGGCAGAGCTAAGCACTATCTGTCGGCGAATTAAGGGAGCTATAAAGTTTCATTTAGTTGTACATTTGTTCGCTTGAGGCGCTGTTGACTAGGCGTCAGCGTCAGCTGATGCTGAGATGGCGACCGCTCAACAGAAAGCTTTTTGTGTTGTTGAGTACGGCAGAAGTGAATCGACGACAGTTGTTGTGCATTTCGAACGAAGTATGGTGTTAAACCTCCTGATAGGTGGTGTATTAAATGTTGGTATAAACAGTTTACAGAGAATGGGTGTTTGTGCAAAGGGAAAAATTCTGGACGGCCGAGAACGAGTGATGAAAATGTAGCACGCATCCAGCAAGCATTTGTTCGCAGCCCAGGAAAATCGACTCGCAGAGCTAGCAGAGAGCTGCAAATTCCACAATCAACTGTATGGAGAGTCCTACGAAAAAGGTTAGTTATGAAACCTGAACGTCAACTACCTGAGGCGATGGATCGGCCGCCAGGCAGCCCGTGACAGAGCACTTCATCACTGGCCTCCAAGAAGCCCTGATCTTACCCCCTGCGATTTTTTCTTATGGGGGTATGTTAAGGATATGGTGTTTCGGCCACCTCTCCCAGCCACCATTGATGATTTGAAACGAGAAATAACAGCAGCTATCCAAACTGTTACGCCTGATATGCTACAGAGAGTGTGGAACGAGTTGGAGTATCGGGTTGATATTGCTCGTGTGTCTGGAGGGGGCCATATTGAACATCTATGAACTTGTTTTTGAGTGAAAAAAAACCTTTTTAAATACTCTTTGTAATGGTGTACAACAGAAGGTTATATTATGTTTCTTTCATTAAATACACATTTTTAAAGTTGTATTCTTTTTGAATCACCCTGTATTGTAATTTCCAATTTAATACCGATTTCCCTTTACACTCCAGCGAATATTTTCCATGTGACCCATGTCTCACTATGGGTCCTGTTAGTGCTCTGTATGCTCCTAACACTGACGCCAGTATCGTATACAAGCGCGTTTCCACGCTACACCAGTTTATAAATTCATGCAAAGCTAATTCCTTAAGGCGCGTGCGGCTACACTGGTATGATGACGTCAGAGGTAAAACAAAAGCCTCGTGACAAACAGGTGCACAAGTGATCTATCCATCGTGGGCACAAATTGTTAATAGTCGCGTAGTTATTGACGATTCAAATGTTGTGTTATTTTGTCATACAAGAATGTTCGACCGACGAGAGAATAGATGTTTTCATGTAAAAACATTTCGGCTTGTATACCATTGCCAAAATAAATAACAAATTCCTTACCGTCTTCAGAAAGGAGAATTTGTGCATTCTATACTGAAATATCTCCTTTTAATTTAGCCGCGGCGAAGGTCATTGTTATCTATAATTTACACCAAAACTGATAAGTGTGAGACGCTGTCACAGAAACTGTTTAATTCACGGGATGACTAACAAGCCTGAGTAATTAAAATCTCTGCTATTAGAGGTCTCTGACTTTCAAGTGGGTCATTAATCTACCCTATAGGACAGAGTAAGCATAGAACTAAAAAAAATGATTTCTCTCTATACGGTAGCAGATATGCATATATAAAAACAAAAACATAAAAAACTAAATTTTAATTTTTGTCTGGAAAATGGAAGACGATTTATAGAATTAAACTAAAAAGGTTCAACTCCTACAGTTCTGACAAAGGTTTCCCTTTCTCGTCAGAAATGTGCTTCATCTTCTGATCTCCCATCCCCTTCCACCCCCACCCCCCCTCCCCCATTTATTTTAATTGCGAACCCCTCTCCCTCATTATTAGCCCGCGTTGTAATCGGCTGATAACAATCACCATTCTGTAATGGACCGAGTCTGAAACAGCACGTACTGCTTCTGGGAATGTAGAAAAAAAAACACGTGAATTAATACATGATACGTCGAACCACATAGACCAACAGCCCAGGGAGGAAATAAAAAAAATGTCATGAGCTGAATTATTTACTAGTTATGCATCACTTAAGACAGTACTGCTCTCAATGCTTGCAGGTTTCTCAGCTTTCGTTTTCCTTTAACAGGCAGCGCGACAGAGAGAGATAAGGGAAGAATGGCGGAAAGAAAATTAATTTGACCTGCTTTTATCAACAGGAATTTTTTACAGTGAGCTAGAGAGGCATTGTATCAAGTCAGCGAAATAATTTCATAAAAGTTCGCTAAATTATTAGTAAAAATTTGAGTTGCGAGGCCTCCGCTAGCCACCAGCCACGAATTATGCATGTTGTTTATTATTCTACGACAGGTTTAAGTATAGCACAACGCTAAGATGTGTTTTATTTTTTATTTTATTTTGTTTTTAAATAAGGAAGTATCTGAATTTGGGTTGCAATTTCAACACGACTGTACTACTATTATGTCTGAAGAAGTACATTCGAAAAAATTTACAAAGAGAAAGATCTTTTATTCGCAACTGATTGTCTGTAGGTAGGCGTTGGTTTTTGCAGAAGCCATACGGGGCCTGACAGCTTCGCAAATGTAATTTACCGCGTGAAGCATGTATGTATATAATCAATAATGGTTTCCATAACGAATCTTAAGTTTACAATATTTAAGTTCCGTTCTCATCCCCTGCTAAATTATTATATCTCAGATTTCAGGTAAGAGGAAATTACTTTGTGCACATTTGTAATAAATGTCACTAAACTGCTTCATTTTAACAGCCAACACCTTTCAAGCGAGACAGGTTACGAAAATACCAAAAGTGAACATGTCATAGAAATTGTAAATCCTCTTACCGAGTGATCTTGTGCAGTGGTTATCACAATGTACTCGCATTTGGCAGAACGAAGGTTAAGATCCCCGTCCGGGAATCCAGACTTAAGTTTTCTGTGATTTCCCTAAAGCGCTCCACGTAAATTCCTTTCAAAAGGGACGTCCGATTCCCATCTCCATCCTATCGTAATCAAGGCTCGCACTACGTCTCTAATGACGTCGCTGTCAATGGGACGAATTCTTATCGCCCTAACTTCTTTTTGTAAAGACACTTAACCCCATTTATCGTAACACTGAAATACTTCTCTACTACATGTACTAGAAACTGTCGAACATATACAATTTTCCCCTTGTTGTTGTTTGGAATGTTTTACGTTCAGATCTATTAGCAGGTCCACAGTGCTCACTACTAAGTGTTCTTACATCATACGGTAGTGTACACTTATATATATGACACCAAGCATATGTTCTAAAGATAACGTAACAGCAGTCTCGATCTTCCCAGATAATAAGAAACACTGCCACAACGGTCTAAGGAAAACAGAATATGCTACTGAAAAATCGCCGTAAATAAATAATACGAAACTTACTATAATGTTTTCAGGTGGACACGACACTGTTATTTTTTGTGTCCCTCATTCAGGACACTGGTTTCTTGCTGCTCTCCACTCTTACATGTGTGGAAGTCTCTTCATCTCTGTGTAGCTATTGTAACCTACTTCCATTTGAAAGAGTTTAATGTAGTCAAACCAGGGTCTTCTTCTACAGTTTACATCAAGCAGGCTATCTTGTATTACCAATCTGACGATTCATTAACGCCTCAGGATGCATTCTATCAACAGACCCCCTGCTTTAGTCAAGCTTTGTCAGAGATTATTTTTATCCATTTCGATCCAGTATCTCATCATTAGTTATTCGATTTACCAACCTGATTTTGAGCATTCTTCAACACTACCACAAATACGTCATGTTTGAGTTACGTACAGGGCTACACTCCATACAAATATCGTCACAAAAGACTTCCCAATAGCTAATGTTATTGATTTTGTTTTTCAGTAACGGTCTCCCTGCTGTTGCCAATCTGCATTTTATATCCCCTCTAAACCGGTCATCATTAGATATTTTGCAGCTCAAACAGCAAAACTCATCTACTGTTTTTAAGCGTCTCATTTCCTATTCTAATTCTATCACTGTCGTCAGATTTAGTGCGATTACATTCCATTACGTTCGTTTTACTTTTGTTGACATTCATCTTGTAACCTCTGTTGAACACGCTCCTTCAACGAATCTTCCAAGCTCCTTGCTGTACCTAACAGAAACTTTCATTTCCTCTGCCTGAACTTTAACCCCCTTTCCGAATTTCTCCTTGGCTTCCGTTACTGCTTGGTGAACGCATAGATTAAATAACACCGTTGAGAGAATACAATTCCGTCCTACTTCCCTTTCATTAAATTCGGCTCTTATAGCTGTAACCAGGAATGCATACAGGTTGTAGGTAACTTTTCGCTCTGTGTTTTATCACTGCTACCTTCAGAATTTCAAAGAGTGTGTTACTGTCAACACAGTCGAAAGTTTTCTCTAAATCGTCAAATTCCGTAAATGTAGGTTTACTCCAACCTATCGTCTGAGGTAAGTCGTAGGATCTGTATTGCCATACGTTTCACCGGAACCCAACTTCATGTTTCCCGAGGTACGTTTCTACTATTTTTATTTTCACTATACTGTAAATAATTCATGTCAGTATTTTTCAACTTATGCTTCGGTATGAATCACACTTGTCAGCACCCATCTTCTTTGCAACAAGAGTTATTTCATTATTCCTGAAGTCTGAGGATATTTCACCTGTCTGAAATATCTTGCTTACCAGATGAAACAGTTATTTCATCGCTGTCTGTCCCAAGGACCTCGATACTTCTGAAGAAACGTTATATACTCAAGCGACCTTGTTTCGAGTTCGGTTTATCAATACTCTGTCAAATTTCTCTCTCAGTATCATATCGAACTTCTTATCTTCATTTATTTCGTCTTTCAGTTCTGTAGTATTTTGGCAATCTTGGCCACTATAATGCATTCACTACGCTGTTGATAGCAGTTTACCAGCATTCCGATTTCATTATTAGTCCTACTCCTGTGTTATCGCTATTTGGTTTTGTGATGATGACCCTACACTAACCTGACCAGTGGTCCTGTTCTTCCTGCCACGGTACAATGCTGTGTCCCATTGTATCTAAATTTCAAATTCTCTAAGAAACTTAGCTGCTTAAGGAATCTGACATTCTGCCCTCCGACAGGTAGAACGCCAGTTCTGTTTCTTGTGATGGCAATATTCTCCTGAGTTCGCAGTACCAACATAGCAAGTAAATGTTACAAGAGTAGAAGTGTCAGACACCATTAAAACATCTATAAAGCGTCTCGTGCATAAAACGAGTGATGAACAGTCGGTTTGGCTTTTCTGACCTAAGGTCTGGACCAAAGATTATGAGCGTGTCGGTTGTATCTTAAGCTCTTTTCTGCACTTATGAATTTATATCTGATGATATCAAGCTAGAAATAAACAACTGTTAGCAGAAAAAAGCCACGCTTTAGTGGAGTGGAGCTGTAGATGTACAGCTATGGCGTGAAGCTGAAATGTATCAGGGATAGTACTTGTGCTCTGAGGATTCCGTGCAAACTTAATTATATATACAGACAGTCGATCCATCCCGAGAATCAACAATCTCGACAGTTATTCCTGTTATTAAGAGTGGTACTGGCTAGATATCGGTCCTGGGAATTTCAAGACTTTTGAGAACGTTGTTATTTTATAAGGGGCGATTTAATAGTTCCCGTTCAGGGGCGTTACTTCAGTGCACATGAAACGTATTATGGATCCGACGCGGATATACAGGGCGTCCCAGTAACGTTGTGACTATTTCTAGGGGAGATGGGGCACATAATAAAGATTGGGAATTGTATAGCGACACATGGCCGCAAACGTAGTCGTACGCTGCTAGTTGGAGCTATACATGAGAGCTTGCAGACACGCGCTTAACATATGGATTAGCTGAGTGCAATGGAAGAGCAGCTGGACGCATTTATTGAGAAAACTTCCCAGGCAGACATCAACTGCCCCACAGTTTTTTAGCACGTCTGAATCAAAATTTATGCGAGTACCGGCCATTAACAAGTGGGACAGCTCGAGATATAAGGTCAAGAGCGGGGTTTTCGGTCGTTGGCGAAGAAAGTGTGCGGGATGGCGTAGAGACTAATCCAAGCTTCAGCACACGTGCTGCTGCTTCAGACATAAGGATGTCTCGTAGCAGCGTCCTGTGTGTTTTGAACGCCGAGTCCTTACACGGCTTTAATCTCAGAACTCTGAAGTTACTGCACGAAGATGACCATCACATGTGTGCGTTTCCCACAGTGGATTTTGTTGTTCACTGATTAGACCACATTTACTAGGAATGGCAAATTTAATCACCGCAATGAACATTGTGGGGCACCACTAAACCCTTCACTGTTAATGTGTAGTCGGGTTTGGTCGGTGACTACTAAGTCGGACCATGCCTTTCACCTTCGCGCTTGACCTCAGCGAATTATCAAATGTTTCCGGAACAGGTTATGCCTGGTTTGCTTGAAGATGTTACAGCAAATGTGGGGCTCAGCGTGTGGTTCCAACATGAAGGGGCACTTGCTCATACTGGACTGGCTTTTCGTGGGAATTTCCTGGGGAGCCACTAAATTCCTCATGCATCACAATCCTGTGGAGTCTGAAATGGACCTGATAACAAGAATCGTCTGTGCAGCAAGCACAATTGAAGAAACTTGCGTTGTGTTCGAGAACAGTCAACGCTTCGTCAGTGTCAGGCACACGTGGCTAAGAAGCGTAAATTTCAAGAATCTGCTGTACAGTCACAGCTCTATTCATTTCGTAGAGCATGTGTTCTCGTTATGTCCAAGAAATGTTTCAAATGACTCACTCTTCTCTTTTCTGATCTTCGACCTCTGCTGCTGTTTACCTCTTACGTTTGCCGCCGTGGGCTGCTATGCAATTCTCAATCCGTAAGAAGGGCCCATCTCTCCTAGAAGTTAGTAGCAACATTTCTAGGACACCCAATTTACGCACTGACATGTAGGCAAGGGACTAGTGTCATGTGTTTTCGGAATGTGTGCGCTAAATGCGGAAACGTGAAATATTGCTGTGAAATGCGTCCAAACAGGACCAACGTGCTGCTGTTCTTTTCTTGGCTGCCGAAGAACCCACACATGTATGCATTCACTGGAGGGTAAAGAATATGCGTGGGGCACCATGTTTGTCGAAAACCACTATAAAGGGTGTTGCTGCTTAATGATAACGCAAATCCTCATTTCGCAAATATCAACGCAGAAGTTACGCCATCTGAAGTGGGAGGCAATGGAGCAAACTCGTATTGTCCTGACGTCCCCCGTGCGATTATCACGTCTTCCAGCCTCTAACAAAGGCTTTGAAGGGTCGACGATTCCTGTCGGACGAGGGTGTGCGGCAGACTCTTCACGCAGTAGGAAAAGTTGTTGTCAGGCTGGTGCATCGGTGGGATGTTCATGTCGATTTTGCCTGCGTGACACACAGATTCTGGACTGCACGGCTTCGAACGGAAACTTTTTGATTGTCCCTTATAAGTTTGAAGTTGGATAACAAATGCCAAAAGAAATGTTTTTCTTGTGTGTGTGTGACATAATTACAATTTAACAATTTTCTGATTTTGCATGTTAATTATACTGTGAATTCCATGATTTTTCGTTTAAGGGAACTTCCCTACAGATCTCGATGAGTGCGGTTTTGATTATCAGAATATGTGGCATACATGCCCCTACCTTTTGATTACATTGAATTGGAAGGTTAACACTTTTACGTCAACAATGGACTGTAGAACTCCAACTTGATACTTGTACTCAGTCCTGAGAAAATAGGGTCTTAGCAGACGGACTGACAGACGGTTAGATAACATACGTAGGTTGGAACTTAAATGGTGGCAACACTGCTGTGGAGACACTACGCAATGAAATCTACTGTTGTCTCTGATAGCACACGTTGTTGACACACTTACCTTAATTCCGAGCAAATGGACTCGTCCGTCCCAAGTCACCGGCGTACGCACTATCGAGGGAAACACTGTCACTGGTCAGCGAGAAGTCTAACGTAACGGTGTCACTATGTTTTCGAAACAGGAACGACGGAGTTGTATCGAGACTGAATGTGCCAGAGGTCGTACAGCACGACAGTGTCATCAAGGTCTTCTAGAGGCGTGCGCGGAATCACCATTGCCGTACAGAACTGTGACACGTTGGGTAAAAGCTTTCAACGAAGGTCGGCAGACTGTGGCAGACATGCATCGGGCAGGTCGTCCTGGCGTCTCTGAACAAGAAGTGCATGCTGTTGCCGCGTTAGTGGACAGTGATCGCCGCCATACAATTCTTGAGCTCGCCCACGAAACCGGATTGGCGCATACGACTATGCTTCGCATCCTGAAGGAACGCCTGGGCACGCGAAAAATTGCATCACGATGGGTTCCGCATGACTTCACGGAAATGCAGAAATGGATGCGTTACGACGCTGCTCAGACGCATTTGGAGCGCTATGAGCGCAAGGGGGAGGCTTTCTTACGCCGTATCGTAACACTGGGTGAGACATGGGCTACATCGTACGAGGCAAAACTGAAACGCCAGTCCAACGAATGGCGTCATTATGAGTCGCTGCGGAAGTCGAAAGTGCGTCAGAGCCCCAGTGTGGTGGAAATTATGGTGATACTCGTGTACGACTGTGACAGTGTTATCATAACGCATTACGTCCCTCCACGGCGCACCGTCATGCACAGTCTTACTGTTCCTTTTTGGAGTATCACCTGCGACCAGCTTTGCGAAAGGAGCTGCGACACTTTCTGCGCAACCAACCCATCATTTTGCACGACAATGCGCGGACGCATACAACGCAAGCGGTGGCTGCTCTATTCGGTCGATGAGACTGGGAAGTACTGTACCATCCACCATACTCCCCGGACCTAAGTCCTTGAGACTTTGATTTGATACCGAAGATGAAGGAGCCACTTCGTGGCATTCGCTTCAGAACTGTTCCAGAGATTCGACGGGCAGTGAACCGTTCCATTCACACCATCAACGGAACAGGCTCTGCTAACGGTATACTACGGCTTCCACATCGCTGGCAACGGGTTCTACACAACCCTGGTGCAAACATGTAACTCTTTTGTATCGGTTGTGAATAAATAGTTGTCGCTATTTAAGTTCCAACCCACGTATGACAAAGAAAATATTATGTTTGCTTGATACAATAACAAATTAACAATTATAGGATAATATTTTTGCTTTTCTGTTACTGTGACAGCTTGCTGCTTGCCAAATTTCATAAGTCAAGGTCAACGGGAAACACCGTACAGGTTTTGATGAGTGAGTTTGCGATTTTCAGAATACGTGACACAAATGGCCACACCTTTCGGTTGCATTTCCTTAGAGCGTTAAGATTTTTCACCGCCAAGGGGCTAATACCCTTAGTAAGTGAAATAAATTTCTACTGGGTAAGTCTACTTGCTCCTGAGAAAAAAAGAGTCTAAACATACGGGCAGATAGTTAATCAGATAAGAAATGAAAAAATCGTGTGATATAATTATTTTCAGATTTTTCCTTTGGTTGTATTGCGAAAATTTGCTTCCTACACCATTTCTTGATTCTAGGCCAAAGGGAAATACCCTATAGGTTTTGATGAGTGAGCTTGCGAGAGCCAAAATATGTGACATATATGGTCATATGTTTTGCATGCATTGACTTAGACGCTAACCTTCTTTACGACGCCAAGGGACCGTAGAGCTCAGTATGTGGCATAAATTTCAACTCGATATGTCTATGAGTTCCTGAAAAAAATTGGTTATAACAGTCGGACAGACAGACCGACTGACAGACAAATGGATCGACAACAAAGTGATCCTATAAGCGTTCTTACCGACTAAGATACGAAACCCTAATAACAATAAAGGTTCGCCACAGCAGCATTCATTCTGGAACAGAGGATGTATGCGGAAAGAAAGAAAGAAAGAACTATTCACCTATTCACTCTATTCACAATCCACACAATTCGCAATGAGGGACGTAAATTTCCTAAATAATAATTTTTATAATAAATAATATTATTTGGAATGGAGTTTATTACTCAGGTTTTAACTACCTGTTTCCTGTTTCAAAGAACGTAATTAGTTTCAGTGAAAACGTGTTATTTAAAGAAATGATCACAAAGCTACTATGTGAAGTGATTTCGTAAAATTTCAACATGGGAAAAATTTATAGATTAACTGTTACATGCCTTAATGGAACCTTTCTGTTATCTACCGACGAAAGAATAATCTTTGGCGATCAAAAAATATTTTTCTCAAAAATATTGTTTATAAACGAACTGTTCGTATTCCAGGAACTTTGATCATGACTTTGAAATTAACTTAAATAACGAAAATTATTCTTAACTAACATTAAAGAAGAAGTTTTCAGAAATGTATATTTTTATCGAAATTTATGTACTAATTAGAATACGTTTGTAACTGAAAAGTGTAGATTTGTAAAATGTTATTGCCTGCACAAGTAGCTTACAAACAGGTAAAAAGTGCGCCAATTTAAATATTCAAACGTACAGTTATTATTCAGCAGTTTACTAACGTTTAGCCACCTACTTGATATGATTAGGTTTATCAGATTTTATTCTGAGCTGTCTTTTAATTGTGTTTATTTTTTAAAATGAAGTATGGACAGAAATGAATGCCAAGAAGTAAAATTCTGAAAAACGTTTCAATCAGTACAATAATAAACTCGCCCCTGTAGACAACGAGACGAAACCGAGCTGCAAACGATCCACATCGGAGAGAGCTAAGTAAAGTCTTCCAGTATTTGTAATTATTTTTTGTCAATAATAATTATGTAACGCAACGTTGGTTTTTTAAGATTTACCAATTACTGCTATTTTGGCGGAGACACATCACAATATTTGGTCGCTTGTATGGAATGAAATTATACGGTATGCTTAATTTATCTGTGAAGAAATGTTGTTGTTTGTTGTTCTGATATTCAATGCGACGACCCGTTTGATGCACATCTCTCTACTGCTCTATGCTGTGCAAATCTTTTCATCTCCGAATAATTACTGCAGCTTGCATCCTTCTGAATCTGCTTACTGTATTCATCCTATGGTCTCCCTCTACTATTTTTAACCTTGCCACTTCCTTGCAGTACTAAATTGGTGGTCCCTTGATGTCTCAGAATTTATCCTACCAAATCGATCACTTCTAAAAGTCATGTTGGGCCACAAATTTCTTTTGTCCCCACTTCTATTCCGTACCTTGTTATTAATTATGTGATCTACCCATCTAACTTCTACTCCAGATTTTTCTTTTGTTTCCTTTCCTGCTCGCTCAGTGTACGGATTGAATATCATTGGGACTAGGTTACAACACTGCCTCACTCCTTTTCCGACTATTGTTTCCATTTCATGCTCCTCGACTCTTATAAATGCCGTCTTCTTCATCTAAAAGCTGTACATAACCTTTCGCTCTCTGTATTTTACCGTTCCTACTTCCATAATTTGACAGACAGTGTCCAATCATTATAGTCAAAAACTTTCTCTAAGTCTACAAATACTATAAAAGTATGTTTGTCTTTCTTTAAGTTATCTTCTAAGAGAAGTCGTATTGTCAGTATTGCCTCGTGTGTTCCTGCATTTCTCCGGAATCCAAACTAATGTTCCCCGAAGTAGTTCCCAGCAATTTTTCCGCTATTCTGTAATGAATTCGTTTAGCATTTTGCAACCATAACTTATTTAACTTATGAATTGAAGACATAATGTCTGAAAATGAGTCCGTGATCATGTTTTTGGCACTATATTTTACAGGTACGTCTTGATCATACAAACTTTTACACTTCACTATAACCGGTTTCGGCCACTGCCGTCTTCAGATCATAAAAAATTCTGCTGTAGCATCAACGTCAAACTAAACACGTCGTCACATAGTAAGTACTATCCATCGTTTTCCTTATAGGCCCCTTTTGTGGAATATTTTGGAAATAAAAGGTTTTCTGAAACATCTTATCTGCAAATAAGACAAAGATATGGCTTTCAAAGGAAAGAATCCCGTCACATCGAAAATAACTATAAATGAGGAAATTAAAAAAGATGTCCTATTTGAGTAATCTAGTTATTAATTTTAACTATGTCAAAGGCAGTGAGAAGAAGATTATTAAATATCTAACAATCTGCGGAACAATTGGAGGAACTTTGGGAATAAAAATAAGAAAAGAAACACTAGTGAAATTCTATAAAATTATGGCTGTACCTTCTCTTGTATACAGTGCTGAATCGTGGACAATAAGGGAAAAAAATCAGATTGTATGTATGAGGCTGAAATAGAATTAATAAAATAAGGAGTGGAACAAAAAGTTCAGATTAAAAATCTTTTCAGTGAACTACACGATAAAAAAGAATAGAATGAATTAGAAGGATAGAATGACAGAAAATAGATTGTCAAAAAAATGTAATTAATTATCAGCCGACTGGGAAGAGAAAACTAGGTAGAGCTGCTATCAAATGGATGGCTGATAGAGACTGTTATACCGGAGTCAAGGTAGCCCTGACCGGCCGGCAACCCATATTACACCGCAGACGACGAGGTTATCTATGCCCAAGGCGTACCAAAAGCACCATGGTAAACACCAGCTATTTACATACAAGATAATGGAAACAGACATTCCGAGCACTCCTTCCTGCAGGGGGAGCTGGGGTCACGGCCTGCAGGAAGTACCACTACGCTAAAACCTTATCCGCTCGAGACACATATTAAATATCTGGGGCTAGAACGAACCCCTAAGTTCAGTTCACGCCGGATGCCAACCTCGTGTACTGCGACAGCTGAAGATTACGTCTTCGTCTCTGAATTGGACTGTTACTAGTGTGTTTGTGTTACCACGAACCTTTGTGGAATATTAGAAGTGTACTTTTGTTTGCCTAAATTAGGAGACATTTACTGGCATCGTTATTGTTACCTTTCGTTTGGTGTTCAGTCATCAACCTTGTGAACTTACATCAATAAAAGTTGTGTTTGTGAAACATTGTGAATTGTCAGTCACAACAGAGACGGGTACAGGTGATTACAGCTCCTTCCTTAGATGGAGACAGTGATGATGATGATAATGATTCATTTACCTGATAGTTCGGTAATATCCATACCTGTCAGCCCTGTCATCACCTACTTTCTTTACGAACCATACGTTTGTCTGCTCTCTCAACAAACCGCTCCGTTCCCGTTGCACTATCTCTGTCGTAGAAGCACGCAAAACACCCACCATAGGCAAGGTCTTTGGAGGCGCGGGGGTTGGGGGAAGGATGTTATGTTACCAGGTACACGTTACGTAGTTAATAAGCCAGAAATCCAGACCGTGATCTAGACAGTAGAGCGCTAGCTGCGCTCCTGGGGGCTAGCTGGCTAAGTACGTGACACAGCCGTAGCCCGGCATAACGCACCTCGTGCGCCCTCCCGATGCTGAAACGCAGCGCCAGGGCGCGGTTTGCGCAGGCGGGGCACGCCCGCGCAGGAATTAGAGGGGCGCGACCCATTTAGGCAGCCGCCGTGAACTGAGCCGAACCCAACTGAACTGCACCGCCAGCCGGCAAACATTCACCATCCGCGCGCTCCACCGACTTCGCTGCCGACTGCTTACGCACGCGGAATGTCTTACACGCATTGTGCGAGCGGGCCCTGGGAATGGAATGCGTCAGTCCAAACGGTAGAGCGCATTTACTCTGGAACGATCAGTGCTTACAAGCCGCAAACGAGGCCTCGCGATGCTGAGCACGTTCAGCGGAAACTCATTTCTTGTTCCACCCGGCAGACTGAGTACACTCGTGTTAGCCAGATTCATGTGGTCCCCGTTTTTCTCGTGTTCATGTGTTGTTCAGCGTCTAATCCATTCATTTATACAGAAAGTTCCGGCCAGTGTCGCTGCATATTATTATTGCAGCGTTCCAAAACTACCAATAACTTTACACTCAATTGCCGCCTATTCTTCAGATCCTTTAGTTAATAAACCTAACACATTCTCCGAAATACACACTAAGATTCAAAAAAGTACGAAGCACGACGAAGGAATTATCCAATACACATGAAAATTGGTGGATGTGATGTACATATGCCGGCCGGAGTGGCCGTGCGGTTCTAGGTGCTTCAGTCTGGAGCCGAGCGACCGCTACGGTCGCAGGTTCGAATCCTGCTTCGGGCATGGATGTGTGTGATGTCCTTAGGTTAGTTAGGTTTAATTAGTTCTAAGTTATAGGCGACTGATGACCTCAGAAGTTAAGTCGCATAGTGCTCAGAGCCATGTGAACCATTTTTGATGTACATATACACAGAAACAAATAATTATAGTTTCAGAAAAATTGGATGACATATTCGTGAGAGTGAGCTTCATAAATTGAGCAAGTCAGCAACGCAATTATTCCACCTCTGGCACTTACGCAAGCTATTATTCGGCTTGACATTGACTGAAAGATTTATTAGATGTCCTCCTGAGGAATATCGTGTCAAATTCTGTCCAATTGTCACGTAAGGTCGGCAAACTCCCGGGATGATTGAAGAGCCCTGTCGAAAATGCGCCAAAAGTTCTCATTTGGAGAAAGATCCAGCGACCTTGTTGGCCAAGGAGGGTTTTGGAAAGACGGAAGACATAGAATCTCTCAACGTGCGCCGGAAGGCATTATTTTGCCGAACTGTAATTCCAGGATAACTTTCGATGAAGAGCAACAAAAAGGGGCATAGAATATCGTTGGTTTACCTCTGTGCTGTAAGGATGCCACGAATGACAACAAAAAGGTCATGCTATGAAATGACATGGCAACCCAGACCTCACTAGTGGTTGTCGACCCGTGTGGCGAGTGATAATCAAGTTGGTATCCCACCACTGAGCAGAGTGTCTCCAGACACGTCTTCGTTGGTTATCGGAACTCAGTTCGAAATAGGAATCATCACTGAAGACAGTTCCACTCCAGTCAATGAGTTTCCAGCCCGAATGTGCGCGAGCCCCCTGCAAACTAGCTTGTTGGTGTACAGAGGTCAATAGCAGTTGGTGCAATTGGCGGTATGATCTCAGCCCCCTTTGAGCCGCCTGTTAATGGTCCTTGTGGTCACAGTAATATCAGTTGGATCGACGATAATGATGAATGCGGGACTCTGAGTGCCACATTGACGATTGCTTGGTCCTCACGTTCTGTGGTCTCTCTAGATCGATTACTTCCTTCTTCACGCTGAGTTGGGCCGTGGTTCACCATTCTCTTCGGCATCGTCGAATAGTGGCTTCGCTCCCGTTGAAATGCAGAGGGATTCGTCGATTACTCCACTTGGCTTCTATGAGCTCAACTACACGTCCTCTCCCAAATGCTGGTGCCTGTCTGCGAGACGTAGTTACTGTCAAACTGAGTACACGATATGAAATTCACAAAGAATTTATGCCTTGGCATCGACATGTCCCTTGCTTACTGTTCTTCCCAGTTGGGCAGTGAAATTTTGCTGCAGCCTCACACATTCATCCATCCGCAGTGGCAGTTTATACTATTGTAATTACTATTAAAAACAGTCTTGATCACGATTTATTTAACAAGGTGACCGGTTTCGACCACTACTGTGGTCATCTTCAGACCTATAAGTTGTATACAAAGCTCTAATTAGAGGGCTACATACATTAAACAAAATACATAAAGTTATAAAGCTATAAAACGTTGAATTACCATTGAGTAGGTGCTCTAGAAGGTGTAAGTCAACTACCCTGGCCAGCAAGATCTCAGGATCTGTCCCCCATTGAGCATGTTTGGGACTGGATGAAGCGTCGTCTCACGCGGTCTGCACGTCCAGCACGAACGCTGGTCCAACTGAGGCGCCAGGTGGAAATGGCATGGCAAGCCGTTCCACAGGACTACATCCAGCATCTCTACGATCGTCTCCATGGGAGAATAGCAGCCTGCATTGCTGCGAAAGGTGGATATACACTGTACTAGTGCCGACATTGTGCATGCTCTGTTGCCTGTGTCTATGTGCCTGTGGTTCTGTCAGTGTGATCATGTGATGTATCTGACCCCAGGAATGTGTCAATAAAGTTTGCCCTTCCTGGGACAATGAATTCACGGTGTTCTTATTTCAATTTCCAGGAGTGTATTTATAAATCAAAAATATTTGGTCGCTGAATGTACTAATGCGTCGAAAGCTTCCTTGGGTGTTGCAGTACGCCTACAAACACACTTAGAGGAAACAGTCACAAATGTCCGCTACAGGTAACAGAATTCTGCGGAGGTAATTTCATTTCAGCTTGTCTCGCCTTTCGCAATGGCAGTTTATTATCACACCACTAGGTTATGCTATAACGTCCACCCACTACATTACCAATACTCCTGTTTCATAAGAAGTTATACACAGTTTGGTTCACCCTAAAATTTGTCATTAGTGTAGAGTTTTGGAGGAAATGTTTTCCCATCAGCATGACATCATTTGACATTTTTGTCGGTTGTAAATCATTATTAGTGTCTACAGCGCCGCTTGTGGCGAAGAGGATGGGGTGTAGCGACACGGTATTGTTGAGGTTGCTATGGACGTCATGTATACTTTTAGCATGTCGTAAGTTTTGCTGTGTTTCAACGTGATTTCGTCTTTTGCTTCCAGATAACTTACAGATCACGTGATCTTCCTGCATTAGTATTGGCATATTGCGAGACTGCCAGCCCTACATACTGGATTTCAAAGAAGTCACCGTACTGCACAAAATTTCCTTTCTTGTACTTTGGTGTACGATATGAAGAGTTTATATGCGTGATGATCTGCACCTTATTATAACCTGTATTTTAAAGTATATTTCGTTGGGGTGATATATCCAGAAATGAGGTGCCGAGTTAAAAATCATTTCCTTCTAAGCTTTTCTTGTAAAGACACAACAGTGAAAACTACTGTGCAACACCCATCATCAAATACCAATGCATGCCACTGTTGCCAACCAGTACCAATTTGTCAGGAATTTTCGTCAGAGGTAATGCACCGTGACACATTTATTCTCTCAAAAACTTTGACTTCACCTGGATGTATCATTAGCGTTGAAGTACTACCATAATATGTCCGCCCCTCGTGGTCTCGCGGTAGCGTTCTCACTTCCCGAGCACGGGGTCCCGGGTTCGATTCCCGGCAGGGTCACGGATTTTTCCTGCCTCGAGATGACTGGGTGTTGTTTTGTCGTCTTCATCATCATCATTCATCCCCATTACGGTCGGAGGAAGGCAACGGCAAACCACCTCCATTAGGACCTCGCCTAGTAAGGCGGTGCGGGTCTCCCGCATCGTTCCCCTACGCTCTGTAAAGAAGCATGGGACTTCATTTCCATTTCACTACCATAATATACGTGAATGACTGTAATACATCTACATTTATACTTTGTAGACCACAGTGTAGTCCATCGCACAAATTGTATGAGATTTCTCATCTTGATGGTGGGTTACTGGACTGCGCCACTGCTATCTTTTTACTGTTTGATTAAAATCCAACGTGCTATTCCGTCAAGTCCTCCACAGAAAAAAAAACTGTTACAGTTAAAAACAACTAGGTCCGTATGGTATTTCACCAGCTATAAACGTTAAAATTGCTTGCGTGTATTATCAATTTTGTCACATTTTCCGATTTAGCTTAGCGAAAACCGCAGCTCCATGTATGTCTTTACTCTTCCTAGACGTACTTGGGGTGGCCTATGTTAGCTGTGTTAGCTTTGTATCATAAAGCGTCGAACCTGTTTTTTTAGCTTTACCCGGTGTTGACACTTCGTATAGCTTAAACAGCAATACCGCTTAACTAAATGAGATCAGGCCGGCCGGTGTGGCCGAGAGGTTCTAGGCGCTTCAGTCTGGAGCCACGCGACCGCTACCTTTGCAGTTTCGAATGCTGCCTCGGGCACGGATATGTGTGATATCCTTAGGTTAGTTAGGTTTAAGTAGTTCTAAGTTCTAGGGGACTGATGACCTCAGATGTTAAGTCCCATAGTGCTCAGAACTATTTGAACCATTTTTAAGTGAGGTCACCACTGCTCACTCGACTTGGAAAATAATTAATTGTTCAAATCGTTGTGATATAGCACACTTTAA
The DNA here is from genome assembly GCF_023898315.1 of Schistocerca nitens. Taxonomy (NCBI): domain Eukaryota; kingdom Metazoa; phylum Arthropoda; class Insecta; order Orthoptera; family Acrididae; genus Schistocerca; species Schistocerca nitens. Next base: position 191,556,844 of record NC_064621.1, read on the forward strand.
CGTTAGTATTTCGCATAAAAGAGAGGTATATTAGGCTTTCCTGCCTCAGTCTGTAAAGACGAAACTGTTTTATAACCGCTTCGTTGTCTGTCTGTCTGTCTGTCTGTCTGTCCGACTACTGAGAACCTTCTTTGTCAAGAAGACGTTGACGCATCAAGATCTAATTCGTCTCGTCGACCTAGAATCATGAGAACTCATTCATCGAAACCTACAGATTGCTTCTCGTCGACCTAGAATCATGAAATTTGGCAAGAAGGAAGATCATACGTTACGAGAAAAGGAAATAATCGGAAAATTATTAATATCTAATTATATAAAACGAAAACACATTTTTTTATTCCTCTGTCTGTTTGTCCATCTGTAAAGACCTCTTCTCTCCTGATTAGGCTGGCGCACCAAATTACAATTAATGTCATGTACTAAGGTCTCTAGTCCATTGGCTGCGAAATGATTTAAGCTTCTAAGTCAATGAGATCAAAACACTCGGCCATTTATCGTACATATACTGATACTCACTCCTTAAAACCTAAAGGGTACTTCCCGCTGACGTACAATCACGAGATTTCGCAACAAACAATGTTTCACAGTTCAAGTAAAGTAATAAACCTGAAAATTCTTAAATTGTAATTGGTCACATATAATTATTTTCTTGCCATTAGTACATTCATTGCGTTCATCATTCGTCAAAAGCATAATACCGAACCTTATTCCATGGAAACATAAAATGTAAGTTGTAGTTATGTTATAGTAAATAACTGAAAACATTTTATTAAATCTTCTATATCTACATACGTAAAGTGATGCCCCCTGCTCTCTTCTGCTTCTTTTTGTATGTCCTTGCTAGTCTGAGGAAATACAGTAGAGATTTTCATGCGGTCTTGGAACTCCCAGGACCGATATCTCGTTGGTATCTACATCTAAAACAAGCAAAAGTCGTCGAGATTATCGATTCCCAGGATTGATGAGCTATATATGTTTACTTAATTACGTTTGCCCGGAACCCTTAGTGAGCGAATCCTAGTCGCTCATGGCCAGTTTTTATTTGGTGGTATAACATCCCACATTGCCAGGCATTACACCACTATTCCAGGCTGAAGTTAACCCTACGAATTGTGTGACGGAAAAGTGTAGCGTAACTTTCGATGATAATGCGTGCGGTACTAGTACGTTAATGTGGATGGTCAGTTTTATGCTTTCGATACGACTCGTACACACTGTGTAAAAAAGAACCTACACATTCATAATTATAGATTTTTTAGATGAGATAAAAAAGGAACAGCACTTTTTGTGACAAAAGCGACAGAGGTGCAACGTTTTCCTGGTTAGTCGTTCATATAAACCTGGACGCTGGTGAAGTTCAGAGACTGTGCTCAAATTGACGTGTGATAAATATTATTTTCGAGATGTTGCTGAAAATTCATGACTATGATATGCAGGATAACGATTGCCTAACACGTCCGAAACTACAAGGTGTTTTACGAATAATGATTGCAGCTTCAGTCAAAAAGGCAAGCAGCTTTTATGGAGTGTCTATACGTGTTCCGTATACCATACGCTTCATCTCCCCCGACAAGAGGAAATCTACAGGAGTGAGAATTTAGTGGCCTCGGTACAGGTTCGCAAACCTTCCAGCCCTCCTCCGCAACCAGTAAATTCTAAAATTTTCTTTTCGTAGTATTTTTATGTCCGGTATGTATGGTTTCATCCTCTCCCTTCCTTTAAACGCCAAGAAAATAAATAAAAAACATTTCTATGCGCAATTAGTCATCATACCCTTCTAAAGGATACGTAGTCTAAACCGCTTCGTGCTTAGGGTCTGACATCGGGAGACGTCAGTCGAGAGAACAAGCACCTTGTCCAGGACGCCAATGATGGATTTTCTTTTCTGGATTTGGTGATCAGATGACTTTCCACATCAAGAGAAAGCAGTCACTTTCAGATGTTCTGGTGATGGCATTTCCCTTCTGACCAGTTGTTTACGAATATTACCTGCAGGGCAACTGTGTACTTAGGCGCACACTTTCTTGCCACCATTCGCGCTTCGCTTTCTGGTATGATTCCGCTGACAATGTTGTGATATAAGAAGCGAAGTTCGAACGATAAAATAATAAAGAGGCAGTTACATGTAGACAGTTTTCCTGACGTCCCATACCTGTAAAGAGTAGTTGCGGAAGATTTCTACATGCACTTTACATACCTTCGTTCTCCGTTTCCCACGCAAGGTACATCCGCTTAATGCAAAGTAGCACCTCTAGCGCGTGTTGGGTGGCGACGCGGACCCAATCGATTTCCAGAAACTTTTACTTATTCTCCGCTGCGCCCTAATGGACCACGTCACTTCCCCGAGTCGTCTTCAGTGTTAACGAGGCGTAAAACCTCTAAATTACTGCTCCATTTTTCTCCTTCCCTTATTCCATTATCTCTGATTACGTCCTTTTTTACCGGAGCGGATCACTTCCAGATTCAGCCGGGAGCCGATTTATTCGTCGATTTGTAATTCGCCGTCTCACCCCATTAGTTTCCCAGTTATTCTCGCTGGACAAAGGGTGCCGCAAGGTGAGTCCGCTGTAACAGTCTGTGGATACATTATCAGAGGATTACCCTGTGAATGTGAAACGGAAGGCAAACCAGCGCTTGCTTGTCTGCCGGAGCGGCACGAAGTACTTTTGGTCGTAATCCACTAACAAATCTCGACAGAAAATATTCGAGGTTCCAAATTTTAGTTTTTACCGATATTGTGATGTTAATTGTTTACCCGGTATAATTGTTATTCAATAGAGTTGTAGTGCATAACATGGTAATATGAATACTATAAGGTAAGACATGCAGCTTTACGACATGCAGCTTTACTGTATGATTAAATGATGATGGCGTCCTCTTGGGTAAAATATTCCGGAGGTAAAATAGTCCCCCATTCGGATCTCCGGGCGGGGACTACTCAAGAGGACGTCGTTATCAGGAGAAAGAAAACTGGCATTCTACGGATCGGAGCGTGGAATGTCAGATCCCTTAATCGGGCAGGTAGGTTAGAAAATTTAAAAAGGGAAATGGATAGGTTAAAGTTAGATATAGTGGGAGTTAGTGAAGTTCCGTGGCAGGAGGAACAAGACTTTTGGTCAGGTGATTACAGGGTTATAAATACAAAATCAAATAGGGGTAATGCAGGAGTAGGTTTAATAATTAATAAAAAAATAGGAGTGCGGGTTAGCTACTACAAACAGCATAGTGAACGCATTATTGTGGCCAAGATAGACACAAAGCCCATGCCTACTACAGTAGTACAAGTTTATATGCCAACTAGCTCTGCAGATGATGAAGAAATAGATGAAATGTATGACGAGATAAAAGAAATTATTCAGGTAGTGAAGGGAGACGAAAATTTAATAGTCATGGGTGACTGGAATTCGTCAGTAGGAAACGGGAGAGAAGGAAACATAGTAGGTGAATATGGATTGGGGGGAAGAAATGAAAGAGGAAGCCGCCTTGTAGAATTTTGCACAGAGCATAACTTAATCATAGCTAACACTTGGTTCAAGAATCATAAAAGAAGGTTGTATACCTGGAAGAATCCTGGAGATACTAAAAGGTATCAGATACATTATATAATGGTAAGACAGATTTAGGAACCAGGTTTTAAATTGTAAGACATTTCCAGGGGTAGATGTGGATTCAGACCACAATCTATTGGTTATGAACTGCAGATTGAAACTGAAGAAACTGCAAAAAGGTGGGAATTTAAGGAGATGGGACCTAGATAAACTGAAAGAACCAGAGGTTGTAGAGAGTTTCAGGGAGAGCATAAAGGAACAATTGACAGGAATGGGGGAAAGAAATACAGTAGAAGAAGAATGGGTAGCTCTGAGGGATGAAGTAGTGAAGGCAGCAGATGATGAAGTAGGTAAAAAGACGAGGGCTAATAGAAATCCTTGGGTAACACAAGAAATATTGAATTTAATTGATGAAAGGAGAAAATATAAAAATGCAGTAAATGCAGCAGGCAAAAAGGAATACAAACGTCTCAAAAATGAGATCGACAGGAAGTGCAAAATGGCTAAGCAGGGATGGCTAGAGGACAAATATAAGGATGTAGAGGCTTGTCTCACTAGGGGTAAGATAGATACTGCCTACAGGAAAATTAAAGAGACCTTTGGAGAGAAGAGAATCACTTCTATGAATATCAACAGCTCAGATGGCAACCCAGTTCTAAGCAAAGAAGGGAAGACAGAAAGGTGGAAGGAGTATATAGAGGGTTTATACAAGGGCGATGTACTTGAGGACAATATTATGGAAATGGAAGAGGATGTAGATGAAGATGAAATGGAAGACAAGATACTGCGTGAAGAGTTTGACAGAGCACTGAAAGACGAGTCGAAACAAGGCCCCGGGAGTAGACAACATTCCATTAGAACTACTGATGGCCTTGGGAGAGCCAGTCATGCAAAACTCTACCATCTGGTGAGCAAGATGTATGAGACAGGCGATATACCCACAGACTTCAAGAAGAATATAATAATTCCAATCCTAAAGAAGGCAGGTGTTGACAGATGTGAAAATTACCGAACTATCAGTTTAATAAGTCACAGCTGCAAAATACTAACGCGAATTCTTTACAGACGAATGGAAAAACTGGTAGAAGCGGACATCGGGAAAGATCAGTTTGGATTCCGTGGAAATGTTGGAACACGTGAGGCAATACTAACCTTACGACTTATCTTAGAAGAAAGATTAAGAAAAGGCAAACGTACGTTTCTAGCATTTGTAGACTTAGAGAAAGCTTTTGACAAAGTTAACTGGAATACTCTCTTTCAAATTCTGAAGGTGGCAGGGGTAAAATACAGGGAGCGAAAGGCTATTTACAATTTGTACAGAAACCAGATAGATGGCAGTTATAAGAGTCGAGGGGCATGAAAGGGAAGCAGTGGTTGGGAAAGGAGTGAGACAGGGTTGTAGCCTCTCCCCGATGTTATTCAATCTGTATATTGAGCAAGCAGTAAAGGAAACAAAAGAAAAATTCGGAGTAGGTATTAAAATTCATGGAGAAGAAGTAAAAACTTTGAGGTTCGCCGATGACATTGTAATTCTGTCAGAGACAGCAAAGGACTTGGAAGAGCAGTTGAACGGAATGGACAGTGTCTTGAAAGTAGGATATAAGATGAACATCAACAAAAGCAAAACGAGGATAATGGAATGTAGTCATATTAAATCGGGTGATGCTGAGGGGATTAGATTAGGAAATGAGACACTTAAAGTAGTAAAGGAGTTTTGCTATTTAGGGAGTAAAATAACTGATGATGGTCGAAGTAGAGAGGATATAAAATGTAGACTGGCAATGGCAAGGAAATCGTTTCTGAAGAAGAGAAATTTGTTAACATCGAATATAGATTTAAGTGTCAGGAAGTCGTTTCTGAAAGTATTTGTATGGAGTGTAGCCATGTATGGAAGTGAAACATGGACGATAACCAGATTGGACAAGAAGAGAATAGAAGCTTTCGAAGTGTGGTGTTACAGAAGAATGCTGAAGATAAGGTGGGTGGATCACGTAACTAATGAGGAGGTATTGAATAGGATTGGGGAGAAGAGAAGTTTCTGGCACAACTTGACTAGAAGAAGGGATCGGTTGATAGGACATGTTATGAGGCATCAAGGGATCACAAATTTAGCGTTGGAGGGCAGCGTGGAGGGTAAAAATCGTAGAGGGAGACCAAGAGATGAATACACTAAGCAGATTCAGAAGGATGTAGGTTGCAGTAGGTACTGGGAGATGAAGAAGCTTGCACAGGATAGAGTAGCATGGAGAGCTGCATCAAACCAGTCTCAGGACTGAAGACCACAACAACAACAACAAGGTAAGAAAATCGTATGTTTAAGAATAGCGTTACGAAGAATAATTCCACATCATGGTACTACTCTAATTAAATCCCTTGCAATACTACAGTTCCAATTTTAGCGTACTTTTCGTAATCCCCAAGACATTTGGTCTAACAGCTTGTCATTAATCTCTTTGCAGCATCACCTTGACTTATGATATCAATGGCGTCGCTACTTGACATTAATTTTTCAAGTCGTACACAAACATATGGGAGTTTAGACCACAAATGTAAAATTTTGGGTATCGATTGTAATACCGCACAATGATTGAGGAAGCTTTATGTAACTTATTCGTATGTCTGCATACATGAAACTTTCGGAAAAAGTTGACGTGTGCTTTCTTAGGAATGTAATACAGTTTTTAGTGATGACAGAATTAATTACAAGAGAGGCTAAAATTTTTCTCTCGTCTATATATAAAAAAGTTAATGTTACGGTGTGCTTCCTTAGCAATATAATACAGGATTTTAGTGGTAACAGAATGAATTATAAGACGAATAATTTTTTTTCTCTCATCGATATATAAAAGGGAAATATCCTAAGTGACTGAGTGACTCATCATCGCCCAGCCCAAACAGCGAAGAAGAGGATATCGATCCGCTGTCGGCCTGGTTTGTCTAAGGAATTGTTCGAAATTCTATCCCTAACGATGTTCAGTAGAAGATGAAATGCTTTTTGATAATTTGTCGCTACTAAGGAAGTTTTGGAGGTAAGGTTAGGTAAATTTGTCTGATTTTTTTCGTCAGAAATAAAAAAGAAATATATGCTTCAGTAATTTTGGAAACTCAAGCATTTAGTGAGTAAAATACTGAGGCAAAGTTGATTTCGTAGAGCTACATCTATGGAAATTGCTATTTGACTTTCCACTGGAAATATAAATAATACGTGTTTCTGTTTGTTTTTTTGTTATTCTATCTGTAATATTATTATGAAAATATTTCGTTATATTGACTCATTTTTGAAATAAATCTATGAAAGTTGATATTTCACTGATGAAGGAATTCGTTAGGGGATGAAATTTTTTTGGAAATAAATATAGCTACCAAAATTGCTTTTTGATCAGAAGTACTTCCGGAAAATACCAAGTTTCTATGACCTTTATTAGCGTGAAAAGTTTACAAAATATTCCTATTTGTGAACATGACAAAAATCTGAGTAAAGAAGACAAAAAAAAATTTGTGCATACCATAAAGTCAACGCTAGTGAAGCAGCGGCTAGTGACATAGTATCCTATGAAAATATATTTCTTAGTGTAGATAAAACAACACTCAACAATATAGTGCCCTAGGCCCGGACCTCCTGCCTACTGAGCTACCTAACCAGGACTTGCAATCCTCCTTGCAGTTTCGGCTTCCCTCTTCCATACCTACAAAAACTTTCGCTAGTAGTATTGTATATGAAAGGCAAGTGCGTTTTGAGTCCCTGCCCCATGAAATGAAATGTCCTATGAATTTTTTCCCCAAATCGTAAACGCAACTGCAGAGCGAAAGAGTCATTCACGAATGATTTATCTTGATTGTATCGAAGTTTACATTAAAATATCAAATTGTATTGCTGTAATATTGTAAAATGTATTCCTGTTTCTGCAAAAATCTTTATTACCAACCTATCTCATCTGAAGATAAACTACGTTTGGCTTGGTTTCCTGTTCACCGAAGTAGGGACGTAATTAAGAGGTCTTTCCAGCCGTAAAACACAAAAGCTATACGGGCAATTACAGTGGCACAATTAGATTTCTGCGTAAGATTAAAAATCGCATTCTGTGCAGGATACCAGTACGATACGAACGCTTAGATACCAGTACGATTACAGCGCTGAATACCGGAAGTACAATCACAAGAGTCATCCAATGAAACTTGTGACTGAATTGGAAATTTTTAATGGCAAGGACGCAAAGATTAAGCTTGGCTGGGGACTGTAGAAATAAATTTCAGACGTGCCACATGAGAGTGAGTTTGGACCTTTACAGTTAATGTATATTAATGACAGTCAGCCAACAGTAATACTAAGATCGGAAATTTTCCACTTGATGTAGTTACCAATAATGATGTATTACCTTAAGAATGTACATAAATATCTAGTCAGGAGCTGAAGGGTCATCGAAATGGTGCAAAAATTCACACTTTTCCTTAAATGTTAAGAAATATGAAGTTGATCAGAGAGGGCAAACTCGTCGTACACTGACTACAATATCAGTAGGTCATAACAGATATTGATCAACTCATATAAAGGCGTAGACGTAAATATTACAGGCGAGTTTAAATGGAATGATGACAAGGGCTTAATGTAAGATGAAACAGAAGGAAGATCTCGGCTCACTGGTAAGATAGTGAAAAAATGCGGTGTACATAGAAGGTTCCTTACAAAACCGTTCGTATCGCTTACCCTGGAATGTTGCTCAAGTGACTGGATCCTATACTAACAATTGGTATTGAACATGTACTAAGAAGGTCATCATGAATGGTGAAACGTACGTCTGGCTCACGGGAGGGCGCCACGGAAATGCTGAAAAAAAAAAAGAGCTGGGAAAGCCTACAAACATCCACTGTCTGGTCGAAAGCGTCAGGAATCCCCTACGTATTGCGGAATTGACCACTAAAGAGTCACAAGGGGCAGATCCTTCTGCATCAAAGGATATAGTGGGTATTGTGTTATGATGAAACTTCGTAACTTAATTCTGAAACTGCTGAATGAAACTGAACCTTCTTAAACTGTTGAGTGAAACAAAATCTACTGTCTTTTTACTTGTTTTATCACCACAAGACCTATAGAATTTTCCTTGACAAGTACACTTCAGACTTATTTTATTCATTTATTATCCACAATATACAGACGAAACACAATCTCACTGCAAATAATTAACACCAAAGAATGGCCCTGAATTAAAAGACATCCTAACAATAACTCATACATTCCATAAGTCACTTGCCTGACAGAAAATCTTCATGACACGAACTACAGCAAATACAGCAAGCAGCAACTACAACCAGCTAAATAAAAAGTAGGCAAGTGGTTAGCAAAGGAAAGATTTTGATGCAGAGCAAACAATGTGTTTAGCAGATTTTACCTTATTCATGTGACATCCAGTTCCAGAAATTATATAATCCTCAGTAATTCCATTATCCAAACGTTAGCATATACATTAATCATCAATGTACAATCCACTTCCAATCAACACCAAATCTCCACGACAGACACACGTCCTAAGCGTCCGCTCGCGCTAACAGTGTCCACCTCCATCACTGCCAACAACTAACTTCTTACTGCAAGTCCTTCCAGCCACAGAGTCTCTTAGCGAGAATGCAGAGCGCTATCGGTGATATTAATGCAGTCTGTAGTGCTGCCAATATACAAACATATGAACGGGCTACTTACAATGAGAAGGAAAGCAAGAACAGCAGAACGGGACGGTCAGGAGACCTTAGAGACTTCGAATGAGATCTGGTTAATGGATGTCAGCTGAATCACATTTCCATCAGGGAGATGTAAACCATAATGAACCTGCCCAAGATGACAGTTGATGATGTAATTGCGAAGTTGAAAAGCGAAGGAATCACGAACCTTTAAACCAAGACCAGGCAAAGCTCATGTACTGACTAACAAGGGCCGACGAATAGAGCCACATGAAATAGCTTGAATTCAGCAGAAGGAATCACTCCAGAGCTCCAGAGTGCAACCAGTAATTCAGGTAGCACGAGCATTGTGCGCATGAAATTTAAAAGAATGTTGTACAATGGTCGGGCATCCTACTTTTAGGTTACGCTTTTCTGTAATCAAGACTAAGGGATGCTTGAGGTGACGTAAAGAGTGGGGCCACACGATAGTTAATGACTGGAAATAAATGATTTGGAGTGATGAGCCACGCTATAGTCTGTGTTATTGCGATGGAAGAAGGGTTTGCGTTTGGTGAATGCCTTGGTTCAAATGGCTCTGAGCACTATGGGACTCAACTGCTGTGGTCATCAGTCCCCTAGAACTTAGAACTACTTAAACCTAACGAACCTAACGACATCACACACATCCATGCCCGAGGCAGGATTCGAACCTGCGACCGTAGCAGTCGCACGGTTCCGGACTGCGCGCCTAGAACCGCGAGACCACCGCGGCCGGCGCGTTTGGTGAATGCCTGAGGAATGTTACCTGCCAGAATGTGTAGTGGCGACAGCGAAGTTCGGAGGAGTTGCTGTTCCGGTATGGATATGTTTTTGGAGGTCAGAGCGTGATCCCCTTATTGCGCTTAAGAAAATCTTGAATGCGGAAGGATATGAACAAATTTTACAGCATTATGTACTGCGTACGGTAGATGAACAGTTCGGAGACGATGGCTATTTGTATTAGTATGACAATAGACCCAGCCATAAAGCAGCATCTGAGAGGCAGTGGTTTGCGGAGAATAACATTCCTGAAATGGGCTGGCCTGCCCAGAGTCCCGAAATGAACCGAATGTAACAGTATTCACTTTTCTACACCCCAGCATCCTACATTGCTACCTTTCCTGGTTTCGGCTTTTGAAAACGACTGGGCATCCATTGCTCCACAGACATTCAGTAACGTTATTTAAAGTGTCACCAGGAGAGTTCAAGCGTCGTACGGGCGATATATGGACGTACCCCATATTAATGTCCACTAATAGGAGTCAAGACAGTTTTGATAAGATAGTAGAGTTTCAGGAACATATGTTACGCATTAAGTCTACGAATACACTGCTGCCTCTTACGTAGTATCCCGTAGGAAAGGCGACGTTTACAAAGGGCATAGAAGCGTTTAACCAATCGTTCATTTAGTACTCCATGCGCGAATTGAACGGCTGCAGTGGGAGGCACCTTTTGTCAAGCACTTCACGGCAGTTTGCAGTGAATTGTCATGCATGTAAGGTGATTTTTAAGCTGTAAAGTATGATGCACAAATGCTGACAAACACTAAGGTTAAGCATTTTCTCACTAAAACTTTCCTAGCTGTAGTAACAAGACGAGGCAGCGTTCCACTGAAACGCTGAACAATTAAGGCGAAGACAAAATGTTTCACTCGTTATCGTTCAGCATTGGGATACCAGTGAACCAATTCACGCTGCCAGTTCATTTTTTTCAGGAAGTTGTGAAGTGTTTACCTTCTTTGCTCCTGACGTATCTTGAATCCCTGCCGTATTGGCGTTTCATATAATTTCGTAATTAATCGGCAAATCACATCGTTTCCCATTCACGATGTTTCGGCGGCAATAGCGTGCAGCAATTTTCAAGTGATTCCAAACGAGGACTTACGGTGTCGGCCGCCACAGAACCACATAAACTGCTGTATTGATGCTCCCATTACACGCATATGACCGTGAATCGTATATCCATGACAGACTTCCGAATGAAAGCTCTTAAAGCTTTTTATATACTCCCAAGCGTAAAACGTTATGTCTGTATTTCCACCAGCTGTGATAATAACGTTGACGGATTTCGTTTTGCCGTATTATTGTAATACATCTGTGTCATCCAAAAACTATTACTCGTATGGGAAAGCAACCAATCTTAATTTTTTTTTCGCACGTCTCTTTTTGCACCAATTTTTAATGGCTTGTTTAATATATTATACATCATGCTGAAATCAAATTACCTTCTATCTACAAAATCTTCCCAAAACGACATGTGCTAAAATCCTATATGTTATTCAATGAAAAACAATAACTTTTGCGAAAGAAATATGAGTGCGTGCTGAAAAGTAACATCTCCACATCTCCGAATTTCTTATGTGAAAGCTCTTCAAGTTTTTTTTTAAATATAAAACGAAAGTTATTTACATCCTACTGTTTCCAGAATGAGATTTTCACTCTGCAGTGGAGTGTGCGCTGATATGAAACTTCCTGGCAGATTAAAACTTTGTGCCGGACCGAGACTCGAACTTGGGACCTTTGCCTTTCGCGGGCAAGTGCTCTACCAACTCTTCTTTTTCCTTTTTCTTTTCATTTTGTTCGGTATAGTTCGTTGCGTTTGGTCTAGGCGGACGTCACAAGACACCCGTTCAAGTTGATCGTTGATTCCTTTACTCAGTTTTTTACTACAGAGGGCGAGCCCTCTGACCGAACACGCTGAGCTACCGTGCCGGCATCCAACTGAGCTACCCAAGCACGACTCGCGCCCCGTCCTCACAGCTTTACTTCTGCCAGTACCTCTCCTCCTACCTTCCAAACTTTACAGAAGCTCTCCTGCGAACCTTGCAGAACTAGCACTCCTGAAGGAGAGCTGTGAGGAGCGTGCGTGAGTCGTGCTTTGGTAGCTCAGATGGTAGAGCACTTGCCCGCGAAAGGCAAAGGTCCCGAGTTCGAGTCTCGGTCCGGCACACATTTTTAATCTGCCAGGATGTTTCATCCTACTGTTTTATTCTTCATGTGTACATATTTATTTCTCAACATAATCACCCTGGTGATGAGCACATTTCTCCCAGACAGGAACGTTGTTGTTACAGTCATTGTAGAATGGCTGACTTTGTTGATGGACCCACTACTTCACCTCGGTTTGCAGTGCTTCATCGCATGCAGAATGAAGACCTCGAAGGTGTTTTTAACTTTCAGAAACAGATGAAAATCGGACTGGGCCAAGGCGGGAGTGTATGGAGGATGATTGCTGGCAGTGAACCTAAGGCTACGGATTGTTGCACATGTCGCAGCGCTCGTGTGTGGTCTGCCAGTGTCACGTGAAAGGAGAGGGGGCTCTAGTTCAAAACTCCATTACAGCTCGCTGTTTCTCATGAATCGACAAAGTTACATTACACAGCGCCATGTTGCACCCTACAATTCCGAGCCCTCTAGCGGCATAGGGTTACAAATGTATAGACATGAAGAATAAAGAATGATAATAATGTTTGTTTTATTTAAAAAACTTAAAGAGTAATCACATAAAGAAATTCGGAGTCATGACTTTCCAGCACTTCCTCGTAGATTCCATTACCTAACTTAATACGAAGATACAGTTTTTTATTCAACAGATGTTATTAACAGCTGTGCACCAGTGATCAGAATGTAGTCATTTGACGCTATATTATGTGTCAAGGCATTATGTTGGATGTTCCGAGGATGGTCTAAGCCCGTAACGCGTCAGAAACCCGTAACCTCGTAGCAGAGGGGAATTTTTTGTTTTTAAGTGAGCCCTTTCAGCAGGGTATAAGAGCTGCTCAAAATTTACATTACGATCGCAGGCCTCCAACGCGACCTTATGTCGCAACTTAAGTATGGGGTGTGCCGGCTCTGGACTCTATCCTTCTCTCATGGTCATACTGCGCAATATATAGACGTCGATTATAGTCGCTATACTCAGCAGAAACTCTGAGAAGAGAACCGTCAAACGTCATCTGGAAAGATGTCATTTTGTGTGGAGGAAAAATCTTTTTCCGAGTAGGCAGCTGGAAAACCCTACATGTCTTCCAAGCCAACAACCCACAAGACACTTTCTTTCTTTAATTGTCATGTATTTGACCCTTATTATTCATAGCTGGTAATATGACATGTGAAACTCTAGTCGGTCTTCCATATTTTTGTGGGAACGCAATTTATTTGTTATTGGCAAACACAGCGAAAATGTTCTCCATCACTACAGAAATTGTCAGATATCAACCGAGATTAATTTATTTTAACTCTTATATGGTATAAAACAACGTAATAAAAGCGATGGCATGGGCCAAGTAATATTTTAATATTGCATTGTTCTGCAGTACAGTACTTTGTGGATCCTTCACACAATTCTCTGAGAGGCTCCACGTACGTGAAACTACAGTTAAATCCAGACCATTAGTTGCTTACAGGCGTTGATAAATATCAACGGGGACAGTTGACGTACGTATTATGACGCAAGTAGTACTCTTTGTCAACTACTCTAGAAATCTTCTACCAGGATGATCAATTCAGCAGGGTCAGCTGTGTTAGAGCGTTATGAGAAAGTGGCGGACTGTGACTATAGCTCGAATAAAATAAGTTGTTGATTTACAGATAACAGTAACACAAGGCCATTCACAATTCTGTACATTGCGCACTAGAGAGCAGATCACGAAATACTGGTGGGATATTCTTCCTCGTCCTCACGACAGCAATTGTCTCGCACCTTTGGACCTCCATCTCTTTGGCTCAGTGAGCGATGGATTTTGCTGGAAGCACTAGAACTATAATGGGGAAGTTTCTCATGCAGCAAGGATTTATACCCATGACAGCATATAGGTTCTCACATTAAGACGGCGTAAGACTATAAAACTCACCGAAGATTACTTTGAAAACTAGTGTTTTATAACCAGAGAACTGGGAAACAATATGATTCATTTAAATCAAGGATAAGAAAACCTGTTTTGAGAAAAAAAGTCTAGTTACACTTATTGAAGAAGACTCATACGAAACAGGCAACAGGGAGCGCGTGCCGCTAGAGGAGGAATTACTATTGGCTGGTGGATAGCCCCTATCACTCGGCTCGCTGAAACGCCAGTCAAAGTAAAACGCCCACATGTGTTCAACGAACGACCGGTCAGAGGAAAAGGCATGATACAAATGAGGTAGTGTCAATTGTACAGGGGTTACTCAAACAGGCTTTGCAGCACGTGAGAGGATTTTTATTTTCTGTTGGCATACGGTACACGGGATATCTTGGAGAAGGAATTTCAACTTTGCACGTTCAGCTTCGTCCAGGTACATCTGTCGTGGCGACCAAATTTTAATTAGACTAGGATACGATCCCGAATCGCAGTCTCATCGTCAGTAACCACCGACACTATCATACCTGCATTCCCTCGGCACAGTGTCAAACATTCGCCGTCGCCTACTTTTCCTATGGCTGGATGTTATAGCTAATGAAATTTGTTAACAGATTTCACTGATTTCAATATTTCTCTTTATTTTCTACGAAGCGAATGTCGCTATTAAGCTCAGCGGAAAATAAGATGAAAAGGCTCTGAGCACTATGGGACTTAACAAGTGAGGTCATCAGTCCCCTAGAACTTAGAAGTACTTAAATCTAACTAACCTAAGGACATCACACACATCCATGCCCGAGGCAGAATTCGAACCTGCAACCGTAGCGGTCACCCGGTTCCGGACTGAAGCGCCTAGAACCGCTCGGCCACCTCGGCCGGCGAAATTAAGATGAGGTAGGACTTTCTACGTGGTGTAAATTCGAAGCGTGCCCTAGTGCTTAGCCTGAGTAAAGTAGTTAGGTAGAGTCATTCGCAGAACGATAACGAGATATTGACAATTACAGGCGTGGTTGTGTTGGAAGACGCCATATATGTATTCAGAATTTACAGTCAACGTACGTAACATTTGGGTGATTAGAACGTAACGTATTATCTACGTCTGAATTTTGATGAATTTTTTTTTTGTTTTTGCTACGCCAATCCTGCTGGACAGAATGGAATATCGTGAAGTATTGTGGAGACACACATCAATAGGACTTAGTTCATGCTTCGTTGAGACACATGTTTGTAAAGGTGATATACTTGTTTATAGAGTACATTCTATCTCTAGTAATGGACTACATTATGGGTGCAATTGTGATTTCGAAATAGAGTGTAGGCGGCTTCGACCTCTTGCAAGAATTAAGCGACTGTCTCGAGAATGATTGCAGAATATAGGAACACAATTTACAAAAGTTTCCTTTTCAGTTCAAGTTCAATTAACGGATACATGATACTCTAGGAGTGAATCATCCAATGCCTCAATTCGATAAACTGTGACAGAATTTCTGGAATGAAGCTATACAGTAAGTGGTGCTTATTCCAACCATTCGTTCAAAATATCACTGAATAATACAATTTAACAATTCTCCTCGCTACTTGCTCTCATGCGTATTTAGTCATCATAGTAATTTAAACTGAGGCGAAGATACTGATCTTCCAATAGCTGCCATTAGTGGCAAACCTTTTGACAGAAACAAGCGATTCGCGGAACAGAACACGCCAATGGTACGTTCTGATGGAGATTTGCGGTATAACCATCCAGGTAACTGGAGACGAATCAGAAACTGTGTTTTGCAAAGCTGTCGTAGGAAATCGGCCGTGCCATTGTTGACCACACCAATATTCAGCGGCAACGGAGAGACTAAATTACGATGCTCGACCATAGATTTGAATCCCACTGTCTTCGAATATGGCTAAGAGTTCTGATCTCTGGGTAATAATGCGTACGTTTATGATCTTATAGCTGCGGAAATACATCGTCGATGCCATGATGAAACAAATTAATGATGTAAACTTTATTTACGGAACTCACTTGGTCGTCAGGTGAAACGCTATGGTGAGATGTGACCATATACTGTTTGGGACAAACTATGGCCCTCCAATGCTACTGCCCTATAATGATCTCAAAGAGCAACATGAATCAAGGGGTAAACCCGGGAAAGGCGCCGCATGCGGTATAGACCGCGCAGCACTTGCAGTTTTGGCCAGTATAGACATAGAGCATCGCACTGCATTTGCTTAGTGATCATCATGCCATAATAAAAGTGATTACGTTTCTTTCAAATACGTTATACAAGAGATCTGGGGCAATAAGTGAGGTAAGTCTATAAACATCCCTCCAAAACCCTTTCAGCGTAACGATTAGTTCTTTGTCTATGCTAAACAGTCAAATATTTCCAAATGTTTCAGTAGTTGTATTGACAGTAAGTTCCTTGGGCTGGTTTGATTCTAGTACGGCCATCTTAGCTATCAAGGCCAAGAATCTATAAGCGAAAAGAAATCTGATTTATTTACATTTTCGGTCAAATGACTTAGCAAGCATTTTTAGTGTGTTCACAAAGTCTCATGAAGACCAAGGCGCAATATTACGAAAAATTTGTTCGCCCGATATTGACAAAAAAGTGTGCCCAATTTGTAAATAACATTACAAATTTAATTTTTAGAGCCACATACCTAGTCAAAGCTTATAAATATTAATTCTGTTTTTGACTTAATATTTCACTCGAAGATTTTGAGCTTGTAGACCTAAGGTAAGTGGATTACATGTCTCACTTCTAAGATTTCCTACTGTCAATATTTAAACTAATTATACAAACCAGTGAACTACTTGGATATACAAATGATGTATCATTAACAACTACTACTGCTAACACTCCATCGTTTTCTCTTCACCCATAAGATATTTATAACCTAAAATGTAATTTTGTGTATTGACTTAAAAATCAGGGCAGTTTTGCGGGCTGCGGCATTTCATCCATAGTATAAGGAATGGACGCCGCAATGTAAAGATGTTCTCATGGTCGAATATTACGTTTGAAGTTTCCACTGAAAAAAAATCAAAAAAACTGTATATCTTAAACAACTGGTGTGTTTAGTTGTACAAAAAAAATTACTAGAAGTGCACCATGGGCCCGCACATAAGCGATATTGAAAGTGTGCTCCATCTCTTCCCGGCTTTACCCTGTGCTAGTCGCCTCTGCCGAGGGCACGATCGCATTTGGGGCGCGTCGATCGGCGATTAACTGATTCGTATCGGCTCATATATTCGGAAAGTGCATCGCAGTAGCAGTATTACGCTTCATATGACTTACAACACAAAACGACAGAATTTCATGCATGATATGTCCTGAATTTAGATGGAACATTTACCTTTAATGAATAGCTACTCAGGCTGCAGCATACTACTCAAGTAATGAAACTGATAGTGTGCAAAAGAAATACAGCCCGGAAAGTACCCTCAGACACAAGAAAAGGACGCTTCATGATGGAATTATCCGAATAGAATAGAAATCGGTAGATGAGATGTGTGCATGTAGAGACAAATAGATGATTAAAATTTGAGAATAATTTGATGATTTATTAAAGAGAAAGTGCTTTACAAATTTAGCAAATCAGTATAGTGTTGGTCCGCCTCTGGCCCTTATCCAATCAAGGCTTAGCACTTTGTGACAGACTCACTGGAAGTAATCCTGAGGGAGACCGTCAAAACTCTTTCCAACTGGCGTGTTAGATCCTCAAAATCCCAGTTGGTTGGAGGGCCGTGCCCATAAGGCCCCGAATGTTCTCCACTGGGGAGAGATCCGGAGACCTTGCTGCCGAACGCACGGTTTGACCAGCGCGATGACAGGCAGTAGAAACTCTTGTCATGTCCGGATGGGCATTGTCTTGCTGAAATGTAGCCCAGAATAGCCGTGAAGGGCTGTGCTGTAAGGGTGCCTCAGATGACAGCCAAGGGGGACCGGCTATGAAACGAAATGGCACCCCAGCGCAGAATCTCACTGAGGGGACTGGAACTGTCTTCAGTGATGGGTCCCGTTTCGATCTGAGCCCCGACGACCAACGAAGAAGTATCTGGAGATGCCCCAGATAGCGGTGAGATACAACCTGTATGTCGCCCACCATACGGCCCGACAACCGGGAGTAATTGTCCGGGGTGATGCTTAGCAGGATCCCTTTGGGTGTCACATGCGGCACCCTTACGGCACAACGGTACGACGATATTGTCGTTCCGTTTTGCAGCCCTTCATAGTAAGACATTCTGGGCTTAAATTTTAGCAAGATAACGCCTGCACACGACTCGAGTTTCTACTGCTTGTCTTCGTGCTTGCTAAATCCTAATTTGGCCAGTAAGGCCGCCAGATGTCACCCTAATTAAGAGCATCTGGAGCATGACGGGTAAGGCCCTACAACCAGCTTTGGATTATGACAATCTAACGCGCTAACCGGACATAATCTGGCGCAATATCCCTCAGGAGGACATCCAGCGACTCTCAATCAATGAAAAGCTGAATAACAGCTTGCGTAAGAGCCAGAAGTGGACTAACGCGTTATTGGCTAGCTCAGTTTGAAAGATAATTCTCCTGAAAAATTCAGTTTTTCTAAAATTATAATAATTTGTTTGTCTGTACATGTACATGATATCTAGCAATTTCCGTCGCATTCATTCGATTTTATATATATATATATATATATATATATATATATATATATATATATATATATATATATATATATATATATATGTGTGTGTGTGTGTGTGTGTGTTAGAGAGTATTCATGTCGAGTAAGATAGCCAGCCCTACTTACACCATCCACATCTGGAGCAGGTAATCTAAATTTGGTACTATCTTACTGTGCATGAATTACTTTCCGGGACAGTTTCATTTTCCCCGCCCTGCACAGTAAACAGGATGCCTTATTTCATTGGGATTAGAGGTAAATCACAAACTTAATTGGAAAATTCACCGGCTACAACTGACTATTTAGTTAAGGCTCATTTGCAGTACGCATGAATGACAATGCAGTTCTTTTTAACTATGTATTTATTAAATTCTGAATATTTTCAGTCAACAATTGAGAGTCCCCAACCAATGCTCTTGATAATTTCAGAACGACTTCTTCGCAATACATTTATTGAACAATATAATTAGTTATTAACAATATTTCTATTATATCAAAAATACTAACAGGCATGAATATAGCATTGTGACCAGTAGTAACCTATACACTTACCTGATTAAAGTCAGTACATAAACGAGCAAGTTACGAGGGTTCACATGTGTTCAAGAACCTGCAAGAACATGTTAAACATCTCGTACGTCATATGGTTGAATCTAAGACTGAATTAAATTACTTTCTGTTGGACAGTTTTCTTCTAGCTTACAGAGGTCCTTAAAATGAATACTTTGGGTTATTTCGTAATTAACGTCACTACTGTCATACAGCAATACTTAAAAAGTGTAATTCATTTCCTTGTATTGAACTTAAAAAGATAATGCATTTTTTTAATTTCTTTTCATGTTACAGTCGTCCAGTTCAGCACAATCCGTAAAATAATAATATCGTAATGTATTGACAGTTAGCAAGTATCTTACATCGCTTCAGTTTTCTGCAGTGTGACACGGCACGCGAAAACCCTTTGTAACTCATACATTCTAAAGATCAGTTCCTGTTCTGAATGCTCTACTTGCTTTTGGGGATTATTTCGCATAGTTCTTCAGCTGATGTGACAGTTATGTAACGCATGTCATATTGAACCAACGTCTACTTACTCACCTGTTGTTTGGAAACTGTTAATAATTAAGAAGAGATCAATGGAGTATCAAAGAATGCTGAACAACGTTGTGAAAGAAAATGTGCCGTTGTCTTTTAATTTGTAATCCTTGTATTCTAAAGCAGGTTAGAAAAAAAATCCTGATGTTCGGACAGGAATCTGAGTCTCGCCCCTTTAAGACGAAAAGTCAGGGATTCTCGCTATGCGCCGCCATGGTCGATAGTTCTAAACTGAAAAGATATTCATCAGTTTCCTTTCGAGTGAATTTCAGGGAAATAATCTTTAGGGCCGTCCTCATATGCTCACAAGGGAAACGTCAAGTTACGATGCGGCGCTCCACTTATTCACTATCGCAGCTACATATAGCTCTTCTACCGCCTTGCGAGGCAAAATGTGTCAGTGGGGCTTCCTCAGTGCAGTAAACCACCCTTCACACAGCCCCCGTCGCAAATATGCGTGGCGTTGCGGGCGCAATAAAAGTCAGTCACACGAGACTGATATTATATGCAGTTGCTGACATGTGCCGTATAAAATGTTCCATAAGCAACGGAGGGAAAAAGAGAAGAGGAGTAAAAATACGTAAAGAGGAGGGTGACTGAGGGCTGGCAGAGAGAAAGAGACCACCGTCACTAATTTCAAGCAATGTGAGCGTGCATCCAATATTTCATGTCCGCTACTTCATTTGAAAGCCTGTGAAAGGACAATATGTGCTTGGACGATTTGTTACACCTGTAATGTAGTTAAATCCTCATTGGCACTGAAACTGAACTCAGAAGCACAAACACCACAGCTAAATTGTCTATATAGTCTACTATACCTGCTGAAGACTGACAAATGACCAGTTTTATACCGAGTCATCATACAGTATATAGGTTATTAGAATGAAGCATGAGGACTTTAAAACATTTATAGACTGATGAAAATATCGACCACGCTGAAACTTTCTTGTTCTGTAAAGATCTAATTGGAAAACTCCGTTACAAAAACTTTTTTTGTGAGAACTGCCGACTGAAGTGCAATAATGTGTCCTGTTTAAGCTTCCTACTTTAGAGTCTTTCTTACTACAGTTACTGTATAGCCTTTATGCTGTATCACATGCAGGGTCCCTTATTTTAGGCTCCTTTCTGCACAATATTTCGATGTGGTTCCCGAATTGCGTGATGTTTCCAACAAGTGATAAAGTCACTTCTCAACGTTGTTTCAGTAAAGTTATAAATGCTGTAGCATTCTAGAAAAAATTAGTGCCGCAGAGTACCATTTTCAGTACAAAAGGAAATGGTCTATTGCCGATTACCTTGTCATTAGTGAATTGAGACCTATACTTACCATAACAGTAGTACTTTTGAGCATAAACATTGACTATTTAAATTTCGTTCGTGTGAGATTTGACTGCTCTTAACTGAACTCAACAAACTGTAGATAATTAATAGTGAAGGTAAAGAATACTAGTCTGGAGGACTTACTCATCAATAAAACTGTTTGTTGCTAGAAAATACAACTTCTAGATTACATGAAAAATATACAAATAATTCTTCCTCAGAATGTTCATCTTGGCCTACGGTTTATTCTTAACTGCGCAGTGGATAAACCTGCTCTGCTCTGTTGTCCTTTGCCGCATGAAGTAAAACATTCATCTGCATATCTCTTTAAGCTGACGGCCTTAAGATTAATTTTAGCTACATGCAAATGAGGATATGATGTGTCACCAAAAGTGCAGCTAGCTGAAAACGCAATAATGAAGGGCGTGCCGGCAGACAGTGCGAGGAAAGCATAACAAACTGAAGCCAATGGCTCTGAGCACTACGGGACTTAACATCTATGGTCATCAGTCCCCTAGAACTTAGAACTACTTAAACCTAACTAACCTAAGGACAGCACACAAC
Organism: Schistocerca nitens; assembly: GCF_023898315.1. Taxonomy (NCBI): domain Eukaryota; kingdom Metazoa; phylum Arthropoda; class Insecta; order Orthoptera; family Acrididae; genus Schistocerca; species Schistocerca nitens. The sequence continues at coordinate 191,578,561 of NC_064621.1, forward strand.
ACCCAGTCATCACGAGGCAGAGAAAATCCCTGACCCCGCCGGGAATCGAACCAGGGATCCCGGGCGTGGGAAGCGAGAACGCTACCGCACGACCACGAGCTGCGGACAAACTGAAGCCAAATAAATGAGAAATTGTTTCAGACTTAAACTATATTACGACTTTTAAAAACACAGAACTTGAGTTACATTAACATGAGCACTATAGTCTTTCTTTGACAGTGTCACTTTTTGTGTTAGCAGGAGCTAACACCGTGTTACGAGTGGAGAAGGAAATGCATGCTTTTTAGCTCACGCAGGCTGGCGTGAGGAGGGAAGAACTATACTGACGCGAGGTCTGGAACATGACAAGGAATGAGAATTCAGAAAGCGGACGTAATTAGTTTGATACTTAACTTTAATCCATTAATGATGAACGTCGCTCTTGACGTTACTTGATTCACAATATTATCTGTCCAGAATTCATTCTAATTACTGAATATGGCGCCTTGCTAGGTCGTAGCCAATGACGTAGCTGAAGGATATGCTAAACTGTCGTGTCTGTAAATGAGAGCGTAAGCAGACAGTGAACTATCGCTAGCAAAGTCGGCTGTACAACTGGGGCGAGTGTTAGGGAGTCTCTAGACTAGACCTGCCGCGTGGCGGCGCTCGGTCTGCAATCACTGATAGTGGCGACACGCGGGTCCGACATATACTAACGGACCGCGGCCGATTTAAAGGCTACCACCTAGTAAGTGTGGTGTCTGGCGGTGACACCACATCACTAACAATGAAATCAATTCACCCAGAAAGTAAAGGACGTTTCGTACATAAAAATGTTTTCTTCATTTTTCTTTTGAAATGTTTTTGAAAGTGGGGTTGGGAAACAGTCATCAGTTCTTTTACTACATGACAGATGATATTGGGATGAATGTACTGTTCTTCGGAATTTCGTCTTTACCTTATCATAATAGTCTGCAGAATGAATACCAATACTTAAGCATTAGCTGCAGGAGTTACTCTTAACGCTCGCAGGAAACTACGACTACCTGACTCCAAATATACAGTCACACCGGGAAATATCTCAAAAGCATCTTCTAGACGTTATGTCCGCCACCAGAGCCGCTCACCCTCCGACCACATACAATTGAGGCCGGCCGCGGTGATCTAGCGGTTCTAGGCGCTCAGTCCGGAACCGCGCGACTGCTACGGTCGCAGGTTCGAATCCAGCCTCGGGCATGGATGTGTGTGATGTCCTTAGGTTAGTTAGGTTTAAGTAGTTCTAAGTTCTAGGGGACTGATGACCACAGATGTTAAGTCCCATAGTGCTCAGAGCCATTTGAACCATTTTGAACATACAATAGACACCCAATACTAAGCAAAACGGTAATGACGTCATTTGCTCCTAATACAGCCTCTGGTAGTCTAGGATTTACATATCACCAACGAGTTCAGATGTTCAGACACGCTCTCTGTAGCAAATTTTACTAAGAGAAAAGCCAACCTTCCAACATCCAACTGTGGCTCATTCTTGGTTGTAAGAACACTGAAATACGAATCGAACAGAGTGTCATTCCTATTACCTTGAATCCGAAAGCTATTTTTATCCTGATCGAAGCTAAGTTGGAAACAGCGATATTTCTTTTACTGCTTGAATATGATGTCCCATTCCAGTCTCCTCTGCTCAGATACATTCTGCACTGAACAGAAAATTCATTATTTCTCTAATCTGCTGTGAGTGTACTAAATCGGAACATAACCTATTCTGGCCCCGTATTACATCTATACCGTGAGGTTGTGAAACGTCCCCTTAGAAAAATTATACATGACTGTACTTAAACTGACACACAATATTTTTAGCGCAACGCAATCTGACTTTCAAAAAAATCCCTACAAAAGAATGGCCCTGACTAACATTATACTATACCTTTCACAAATCACTTACCTCACAAAAATCTTCGCTGCTCAAGCTACTGCAATACAGCGAGCGCCACTACTGCCAGCTAAATAAAAGATTCAAAGTACTGAAGGCACTAACTACTGATAGGCATAGTTAGCAAATGAAAGATTTTGATAGAGAACAACCAATGTATTTACCTCAATAGTCATAATATATATAGCAGTTCATGACAAATTACAAAACTCCGCCATCTCTCTCCCCACATCCACCACTGCTGGCGGCTCACCTCCAACTGCCAACGCTACGCGCTGTTCACAGCCAGCTGCCTAACACTACAATGGCGAGTATTACAACAATGCAAAGCAGCCACAGACTGCACACAGCACAGCCAGTGATTTTCATACAGAGGTGGCGTTACCAAAAAAAAACCTAAACAGCCTACTTACATAGCCCCCATGCTCCCCACAAAAAAAATTTTACAAATTGGTTTGGGCACTGGGCAATACATATTTCTTAAAATTTTTCATAATCGTAATTACAATAACAAAGAAATCAAATGCACACACTTATTGATACAATGTTGGTCAAAAGCTAAAATTTTCTCACAGTCCATAAAGATAGTCCTGATCATTCATCATAATAGTAATTACAGTTTTTTTTCACAGAGTCTCATTAGTAAAAGAAATTGCACACAGAAGTAATGGATTTCCATGCAGTCTTGAAGAAGTAGTGTTGTCCTTCCAACGGAAAGACAGTGCTGACTCTTGACATGCTGACAGGTAATGGGCCACAACAGAGCAAACCCACAGCGGAGTCAATCGAAGTTTTGAAGAATATCGTTTGGTAGGTCATCACAGAGCAGACCCACTGTAGTCCTGGTAGAGATTACGGTATTGGTGGGCCATCAAAGATGCAGACCCACTGCAGTCCTTGTAGATATAATGGTATTGATGGATCATCAAAGATGCAGACCTACTGTAGTCCTTGTAGAGATGGCCAGCAGCCATCCGTTGTGGCTGTGCAGGTGCACAATCACCATTGAAGAGTCTTGCGGATAATATAGCAAGTCCATAACCACCACTTGTGCACTCACAAAGTTTTTGGAATTGTCCTTAGAACCAGCAATGCTGTTATCCAGTCCCTTGCTGAATTATTAACACACGTGCAAACACTAACAGTCCCTACTTCTCACATATTATCCAAATAGTATGACCAACAGAAACGTGTGCAGTGAAATGTAACTTAATTTGAAGAACTGGTGTCAATTACAATATTATAACATGAGAATACAATTACAAAGGTACAAAATACATCATTAAAGAACATAACAATACAGAGAACATTTGTAATACAGGCTTTACAAAAGAATCGAAATAACATATACGTCAGTGTTACAGGAATTATGACATGAATACATACATAAAAGATCAGAATAAATTTTGAAACATCAACTTCACACATGAGCATTAAAACAAAACAGAATAAATAATGTCTAAGCATATTTACAAGGTAAATAACATATTATTAATGCCAATTATATTTGAGGATAACAGTATTCCTCATCATAGTGAATGTAGCTTAGTATTAGAAAAAGAAAAAAATTCTATGGAACTACACAGAGACAGGAAGAAAACAAATACACAAGGGTACACAAACACATAGTGGGATAACACAAAATGAAAGGACAGGGTTTGTTTTCAGTGTAACATTTGGTACTGCAGTCGAACCCAAAACTTCATTCCATAGATCTTTCGTCTTATTTCTACCTTTGCTTCCACCAAAAAAATCCTATCCAAGCATGCTTTCTGTATTTATTTCACATATTTCTTACATCATTATTTATTTCCAAGAAAATCCTACCTATACCTCCTTTCTGTCCTTTTTTTGTATGACTTCTCAACTCATTTCTACCAATTCATCGCAACTCATTCTCTTATATAGTCTGCCCCCTCAAGCTAACTTAAATTTACTGAGCTCAGATGCTAAACTAAGGAACGAAGCCATGCAGCAGCACATAAAACAATTAACGCAAACAGCAATGATCAAAAATACAAATGGCGAAGCAAGCAGCATAAATTACAACTAACATAAGGCAATGAGCAGCAAACAAGAAAAATAAATCAGTAGTAAAACTGGCTTAACAGAGTAACACAAATTAAAATTCAGTAGCACTATGCCTGGCAAACAGCAGCAAAAAAATGAAATAACATATGCCTAAACATGACAAAGTTCAAGCAGAAAAAATATTACACTAAAAATAGCTATGTCTAATACCTATGTCACATCTTAACACTAGGGTGATGCATCACGATAACTTACTCTACCAAAAAAATTACCAAGTAGTTGAAAAGAAAATTATGTATACAGTTCCTGTTACTATTCCCTTCTTATTGTTCTTTCCATTCCAAGAGCTCCTTTTTCGAAGAATGTGGATCATAAAGTAATTATTTAATAGATCTGTTGACAGAAAGTGTTCACATTAGCAAATGCATTTAATTTTATTTTATGAAACCAATGCTGCAAGACAGCTGGAAACCAGATATCAAATGAAATAAGTAATTACGCAAACCAAAGCATAAAAATATCATTCAATAGTCATGTGACATTTCATAAGTTAGTAGACATTCTCTCAACTCTCGTAGATATACACTTGTCCTAATCAGGTGTGCAGATGTAAGAATCTTTCCAAGTTATTATTAGCGTGTCGTATTTACAATGCTTTCTACAAAGGAACGTCAATAGCGAGGATAATGGCCTCCCTTTTTTTTCTACCTGTGCCGCTGAAAAGGGCTCGCAATAATGGCTTTTTCTCCAGGCGTCTGACACACCTGGCCACTCAGATGGGTGCCCACGACGCATTACGTGCAGGTGGTCACTGAACTTTCTTACCGAAATATTTACGACACCAGTTTCTGCTACAGTGACAGTCTCATATAAATATATTTCACAGGTCAAGAATTTGGGTTACAAATCTGTAGAAACAAAATCCTATAAATATAACAGCGTCCAAAAAATTTTAGCCAGCATTGTGATACATTTACGCATTTACACACATTTCCTACCTCTTAAAGTACGATTCTTGGTTTCCAACATCCTTTTTCACAAGTCAGTGTCCCTAACCACTACTCATTACTCCTTACCTTATTACACATATATATATTCGTCGACGCTTCTTTAATATTTCATTATATGAAATATTTAGCATAATCAAATTCCTCATATAGCATCAGCTTCTTGACCATAAACATACCTCAGCAGCATAATACACATCGTCGTCGTAAAAATAACATCATAACACCTCAGTCAACTCTCAAAATCATCGTAGCTTCCTCCAATAATTTCAAAACCTAAAAAGAATTCTCTGCTCATTTCAAAAGTGTTTTCTACCTCAAACGTACTTTAAAAACGAGCTCCCTTACCAAATACTTCTTTCAAAGCTCTCATAGTATCACAATGGTTCCAAAAAAATATGAACAGTTCACAAAGTACAGACAAAATACAATTTCATAAGTGTGAAGTTATCCAACTGTGTAATTATGTAAACATCTGTCACCGATGTAGTAAAAAAAATGTTTATCTCTCACTTACATGATCAGATAGCTGTGTAATACTGTGTTGGAGAAATATGGTACCGATGTGTAAAGTTGTATAAGCAAATACCATAATAGCTAGGGCTCCTTGTGCTTGCCAAACACATGGTACACAAAGTAGGCGTGTACCCCCCTGAGGATTAATGTAATTATACCCTCAGGTGTTACAGATTACAGCAATGGAATGAAATGTATCACGGAAAACTTTCTTTGCAATTCAAAAATCTTTAATAATAAATGTTTTAAGTACAAAATTAATCACTCAAATGCGTGTACTGTAGCGCTAAACTGTGCGTCTTGTCGCAACATAATCTCTGTGGAAGTGTCGTAGTTATCGTCCTCCGAAAGCAAAGTTCTGCAGAAGTCAATGTACTTACCTCATGATAAACAAAAGTGAAATGCTTTGTGTATAGATATCGTAGTTATTACGCTTATTGTTGTGATGAAGAAAGTACTGTACTGTAACGTATTGTTGTACCACGAAAAAGGCTGTCTCATTGTTGCTATACCACAAGAGTAACTACTAAAACATGTTTTTCTTTCCAGAAGAATTCAGAAAGCTGTGCATATATAAAACAGATACACCGCAAAAGCAACATTGTAAATTGTCACTCATTAGTAGCGTCGTGATAAAACCGTGTAGTTGTCACATAAACTAACCACTGTGTCGTCTGGTATCTCACAGAAAGTACTTTAAATCCAGAATGTATTTTCAAGTAAACCAAAATTAAAATCTCATTAGTAGTACCGGTAAATGTTCTAAGTATGTGAGCCTTATAGTCGTTACGTGATAGTGGAACTAACAAGCAAGAATGTACACACACAATAACACTGTGACGTCTGTTCACTATAACAATGCATTCGTAATTTCTGTTTCAATAAGTTCTCTTGGTTCTTGACTGGATATTTAACTTCAAACATTGTTGCATGTTAACAGATTCTAAATCTGACAAGCATACTAGTAATGTAAAGTGAAAAATTTTATGGCAAAGACTAAGTTAAAAAAAAGATTATTTCTCAGTAAGTGGTTTCACAGGTGAAATGTGGTGCAATCCTTTACTCTTCCTAGTGCACAGAGTTTCAACTTCAAAGCAATTATCATGTTGTGTACATCGGCAAAGAATGCTACAATTTTTTTCAAGGTTAGCGTCTTATGTTATTTTTCTCGGAGCCAGCGGGCGCACGCGGCTGCCTGCTTATGCGAGTCATTGTCTGTCTCTTTGTTGGCGCGCGTCGTTACTGGGATTAGGAGACCTAACTTCTACAAATTCGCCTTGCCGAGAGGGCCCAGCTCTGTTTGAATCCCGCCAGTTCTGATGCAATTCAGGTCTGTCGTTACGATCATATCGTCTGTCGTCATGTCGGTAGATTCCATAGTTTCTTTCTTGTCGGTCAAGTGGTGGAGAATTTCTCCCTGAATTTTCATTGCACGGTAGACCGTTGTGTCTGAAGTTATTCTGTCTCCCGTGATAATAATAGTTCTGGTTACCATATTGTCTGTTTCTATGATTGTCTCTGTCATATTCATTACAATGGAAATGCGATCTTTCTCTGTAACTGTTATTACTCTGCCAGTGGTTGTCATGTGGGTTGCGTCTGTTTTGGTCACGATTTGTGTTGTGAAAATAGCCTTGTCGTGTCCAGTTATTATTTCTTTCGTCACGGAATTGTGACGGATGTGACCTGTAATTGTTGTGTTTCTGTTTTCGGGTTCCGCGACTGTCTGTGTCAATTTCTAATTCTTGTAGGAGTCCCTGAAAAGCTTCAATGTCGTCTTTGCAACGTCCTGCTAAAATAATATGTCGTAAATGTTCAGGTAATTTGATTAAGCAAATGCGGATGAGTTCTGAAGGGCTGTATGGGTTTGAAAGATACTGATTCTTGTGCAACATGTCTTCAAAATATTTCACAAGACTGGAGAATTCAGATTCTTCGAAATGTTTCATCATTATGATGCTATGTTTTACTCGGTCTTGTGTGGCTTGAGACCAATATGCTGAGAGGAAGGCATGGTAAAAATCTCCTTCACTGTGACAATCGTGAATGACCGATCGCATTCTTACAGCTGGTTTTTTCTCCAAGTAGCCACACATAAATTCTAACCTGTGCTCCAATGACCAGTTGGGAGGAAAACAATGAGAGAAATGATGGAGCCATGCTTGTGGATCAATGTCGTTGCCAGAATTCTTGAATGTTTTGAATTTACGTGTAGTAATGAACAGCTTATAGTCAAAATCATCATGTCGGCAAGTCGCATGTCGGTCATTGTTACGTCGTTTCGGCGGTTCCATCTCAAAATTCGATGTACCTTGCCAATTTCTTTCATAATTTCCGAAGTGCCCTGTGTTGTTATTTTGAGTCTGTTCCGTATTTCTATGTCCCTCTTCCCGTACTGGAGCGCGAGTGTCCTCTGAAATATGTAATTCTTGTATTACTTGTGCCAAATGATCTTGTACTTCCCGGATTTCTCTTATGTACTGTGTATTGATTTGATTTTGATTTTGTTTGAATTTTCTAATTTGTTCATACTCTTCTGTGTCAGTGAAGGCTACAGGTCTTGTGTCATTCAGATCATCATCTACCTTTGTAGATAAGTTAGTGACCTTATCCGAAAGTTCGGCTACTTTCTCCGATAGTGAACACATTTCCTCAGTGTGTTTTTCTGAACCAAGTTTCAGAGTGTCCATTTGTGTTGAAATCGAATATACTGTGTCCTTCAAGTTTTCCTGAGTTTTTGCAAGTTGCGTAACCGAATCGGTAGATGGAACTGAGTCAAATTTAGCTTGCAAGGTCTCATGATTTTCATGAACAGTAGTTTGCAGTTCTTTTATGGCTGCTTCGTGATTCTGTAGTGCATTTTCATGACGCGAAAAAATAGGTTGGAGATGCTCACAAATTTGTGTTTTTACGTCATTACAGACTTTTTGACATTTCGATTCAATGTGATGTAACTCAGTAGTTAAATCCTCACGTGTTTGTTCAAGAGTTTGCTCCAATGAGTCTAACTTTTGAAGATTTTGTTCCATTGCGTCTAACTTTTTAAGATTTTGTTCCATTGTGACTAACTTTTGAAGCTTTTGCTGTGTTTGTCTCTGATTTTGTTCCACTGTGTCTAACGTTCGAAGATTTTGTCCCATTTGTTGCATTAATTGCAATAATAATGTATTAGTGTCTGGAATCTGTTTCTCTATGCTTTTTTGCAGTGCATTTTCACCGGCAACATTCACATTTTGACAAGCAGAAAATGTTTCTTGACTCATTTGAGAAAACGGTGAGGACCCAAAACCTGAGTCTACAATATTTGCAAAATTGTGTCCTGTCATTCCCGATTCCTGAGGCGAGCTGTTGCCGACCGATCGATCGATAATGCTTCCCTCTTCACTAATTGTTTCACTGTCCACGTCATTGTTTGCCACCCACTCCATTTCCCTATGCACAGTTAACAAATTACTACTTTGAATGTCTGTTAATTCATTACACGGTGGCGCTAACACACTGCTTTCGTCTTCGCTGTCATTCCTCAATTTACTTTGGAGCCTAGTGTTACGTTTTTCACACGCCATTATTGTCACAATATTTCACATGACAACACAGGAAAACACAATTTGAAGAGCAAAATAGGGGAACACATTAACATAGCACTGAAAATAATATCTAGTTAATTGCAGCTTCGAAATACTTGGTGCAAATCTACATGCGTGCCACACCTGTTTTACTGTACAACAATGAAAGACTGCTACTACAAAGGAGATTCTCTCTACAATTACGTGCTAGCAATAAACAAAATCTACACTAATTACACAAACTACAAGAAAAAAATCAGAAGATTCCAGTGAGGTATCCTGGCAGGGTCGCCATATGAAACGTCCCCTTAGAACAATTATACATGACTGTGCTTAAACTGACACACAATATTTTTAGCGCAACGCAATCTGACTTTCAAAAAAATCCCTACAAAAGAATGGCCCTGACTAACATTATACTATACCTTTCACAAATCACTTACCTCACAAAAATCTTCGCTACTCAAGCTACTGCAATACAGCGAGCGCCACTACAGCCAGCTAAATAAAAGATTCAAAGTACTGAAGGCACTAACTACTGATAGGCATAGTTAGCAAATGAAAGGTTTTGATAGAGAACAACCAATGTATTTACCTCAATAGTCATAATATATATAGCAGTTCATGACAAATTACAAAACTCCGCCATCTCTCTCCCCACATCCACCACTGCTGGCGGCTCACCTCCAACTGCCAACGCTACGCACTGTTCACAGCCAGCTGCCTACAGTACAATGGCGAGTATTACAACAATGCAAAGCAGCCACAGACTGCACACAGCACAGCCAGTGATTTTCATACAGAGGTGGCGTTACCAAAAAAAACCTAAACAGCCTACTTACAGTTGGTAACAATAAACAGGTATCCCTATTCCTTGGAAACTTGAACTTGCACATTTCATACCTGGTGTTCGGTACATACAGACAACAAAATTTATTATTTAGAAAGTTCTCCACTAGTAGATGGAATATCTATCATAATTAATAGCCAAAATTTACACAGTTGAAAGTATACTATAACAGAAGCTAAACGTTCCACTAAGGAAGAGTCCGTTAACAAACCATTTGCAAGATAACTGCGTGCGTGTTGTTACGACCGCCACTAACATCGGTACAAAATATTGTCCTAGTTAGCAAATGGCTCTGAGCACTATGGGACTCAACTTCTGAGGTGATTAGTCCCCTAGAACTTAGAACTAGTTAAACCGAACTAACCTAAGGACATCACAAACATCCATGCCCGAGGCAGGATTCGAACCTGCGACCGTAGCGGTCTTGCGGTTCCAGACTGCAGCGCCTTTAACCGCACGGCCACTTCGGCCGGCCCTAGCTAGCATTTCGAAAGTATTAGGGAGAAGCAGAGATACAATTAACGAGATATTTAACACTAAAACTGTGACAATCTACTAGACGAAGTGAATAGATTGTGAAATGTTTGCACCATAATAATACATTACGGACGTAGCAAGAATGTTCAAACGTGTGTGAATTCCTAAGAGACCAAACTGCTGAGGTCATCGGTCCCTAGACTTACACACCACTGAAGCTAAGTTAAATTATCTTATTCTAAGGAAATCACACACACCCATGCCCGAGGGACTCGAACCTCCGGCGGGAGGGGCCGCGCGGACCGTGACATGGCACCTAAACCACGCAGCCGCGCCGCGCTGCGGACGTAGCAAGACGAACACACTAAAGAAAGTGGCATAAGGATGAAAATTTTCTCACCAGACGCGTTAATTTGTGAATGTAGTTTCTGCAGCAGTATGTCAGGGACAAAGCACGGTATGACTGTGGATCATGGGCTGCCGAAAAGCTGGAAAGGAGAAGAAACGAAGCGTTTGGCTAGTAATGTTACCGAAGGCTTCTGAAACTGTAGTAGACAAATCAGGTGACGAAAAGAATTTGTTAATTGGAATAACGGGACCAGTTTTACTTATAAACGTAAGGATAGCAATTATTTATGTTTTTATACCTAAAAAATGACTAGTTTTTCAATATATTCTCCGTACCTTAGTACATGGTACAGTGTATACCCTAATAACAGTCAAGTCGCTGTGGCAGCTCTTTTCTTTAAAATGATGCTTTGAGTTTAATTAAATGTTATTCAGTTCTGTGGGCTAAACTTTAGTAACTATTTACTGCTTATAGTTAGTCTCGAGTGAATCACCACTAAAAAGGGAATAGAATGTAAATATCCTGGAAATTTTAGGTTACGAGTAGAAAAATTATAAATACTGCCGTAGATTTAGCAGCAATCTGCATTCAATAATGTCCCACCGCTATGGGTGCTTCTAACCAAACCAAACAATACCAAACGTTAGAACAAAGAGGAAATATCTGTCTCTCATACAGCGATACTATCGAAAGCTGATGGGTTTTATTTTATTTAAAATCACTCTGTAAATTAAACCATTGTTCCCTAAATGAAAAACACCATATATTCGTCAAATAATTCCAGAGGCACAACGCCTCGCAGCAATAAGTTCCTAAAGACGTTCGACAAATATCAACGATAGCCTCATCGCAATTATACGGAGTGACGTAGGAGGAAGCGTCTATATTCAGGGATATGACAGAAGCGCTCGTATCAAGCAGTCTCCTTTATCTAGACATGTGGACATGTATCCTACGCCGAATGGTTTCCGACATAGGACACATTTAATGTACATGTGTTGTGGGCTACTAACATTGAAGGTGATGTTGGGATATTCGAGCATTTAATACAAACTGTGCTACAGCTTTAATGTGAAGTCTACGGTATTGATTAGGGGTCAATGTGTTACAAATGCTTATTATTCAAATGATATTTTGTAAAGTACATATTTTAATGCTAACTAATTGCTGTACATGAGTACATGTTAAACCTGACAATGTATAAAATAAATAGTTCAAATGGCTCTGAGCACTATGGGACTTAACATCTGTGGTCATCAGTCCCCTAGAACTTAGAACTACTTAAACCTAACTAACCTAAGGACATCACACACATCCTTGAGCGAGGCAGGATTCGAACCTGCGACCGTAGCAGTCGCGCGGTTCCGGACTGCGCGCCTAGAACCGCTAGACCACCGCGGCCGGCCTGACAATGTATAGAATGATACAGAAAATAAACGATGTACATCAATTGTGTTCTATCTCGGAAACCATTCGGAATAATGAATACGTCCGTATGAAACTTTTGCGTCAAATGATCGTTCCTATAATATTCCTGAATAGCGAGCATAGCTCCTGGGACACCCCGTATATCGGTCGGTTCAGAGTGAACACAACACATTGACTGTGTGTTGCAGAGTCCAGCTTTGTCTTGCTTTTTGTAAACAGCCGCCGGCCGTGGATGCCGGGTCTTCCAGACAACTGTGCTGTGCATCCAGTACATACCTCAGACGTTATTAGCAGTTAACAAAAACCATTTTTGCTCCGAAATTATTAATGAAAAGATTTCTTCTCACTTGTCGCCATGCAACAGTTTTATATCCACAGTACTAAATTTACGTTTGAAATTAATACTTAATGCAGAATACAGAAAATAACCTAACTGGACCGTTACGTTTTAGGCACACAATACGGCGTTACCTGACTGCTAGTTGATGGTCCTCAATTATTTGCTATATATATTCCCATCTCTGTCTTCCTCTATGTGTTTTTACGCTCTTCAGTTCCCTCTAGTTATTTCCTGATGTCTTAACAGATATTCTATCATCCCGTCCATTTTTTTTCTCGGTGTTTTCCATATATTCCTTTCCTCTTCGATTCTGCGGAGAACCTCCTCATTCTTAACCTCATAAGTCCACCTAACTGACAACTTTTTCCAGTAGCACCACGTCTCAAATACTGTAATTCTATTCTCTTCCAGTTTCTCGACAGTCCATATTTCACTAACACACAATGTTGCGCTCCAGACGTACATTCTCAGAAATTTCTCGCTCATGGCCCTTTTTGCCAATGGCAGTGTGCTGTTTGTGTCCTCCTTGCCCGGTTCATCATGGGTTATTTTGCCGCCCAGGTAGAAGAATTCCTTAACTTCGTCTACTTCGTGACTCTCGAGTCTGATGTTAAGTTTCTCGCTGTTCTCATTTTTGCTGATTCTGATTACTTCTCCTTTTCTCCGATTTACTCTCATTTCATATTCTGTAGTCTTTGACTGTACATTCAGTTCTACAGATGCTGTAATTTTTCTTCACTTTCACTGATATTAGCAAGGTCAATAGCGAATCTTGATATCTTTTCACCTTAGATTTCAATCCAATTCCGCTCTTGAACTTTCCTTTTACTTCCGTCATTGCTTCTTCGATGTATACATTGAATAGTACGGGCAAACACAACATCCTTGTCTTACACCCATTTTAATCCGAGCACTCCGTTCTTGGTCTTCCTGTCTCACTTTACTCAGAATTTCGCACATCTTTCAGCACCTTACATTGTTGAACTCTTTTCCCAGGTCCAAAAAATCCTAACAAAGTGTCTCGATTTTACTTCAGTCCAGCTGCCATTATCATGCGCAATGTCAGAATAGCTCCTCTCGTGTCTTTACCTTTCCTAAAATCAAAATTATCGCCATCTAATAGATTCTCAATTTTCTTTCCGTTCTTCTGTATGTTATTCTTCTCTGACACTTGGATGTATGAGCTGTTAAGCTGACTGTGCGATAATTCTCACAGTTGTCGGCTATTGCTATCTTCACCATTATGTACATGATATTTTTCAGGAAGTCGGATAGTATATCGCTAGGCAGATGCATTCTACACACCAACGTGAATAGTCGTTTAGTTGCCACTAATCCCAATGATTTTAGAAATTCTGATGCAGCTCTATGAATCCCCCCTGCCTTATTTGATCTTAAGTCGCCCAGAGCTCTTTTAAATTCTGATCTTTACTGGATGCCTAATTTCTTCCCTGTCTACTCTTGTTTCTTCTTCTATCATGTCATCAGACAACCCCCCCCCCCCCCTCCATGACAAAAACCTTCAGATCCGTTTTCCACATATCCGCTGTCTCCTCTACAGCTACCAGTGCAATTCCCATTACACTCTTAATGTTACTGCCATTGATTTTAATTTCACTAAAGGTTGATTTCACTTTTCTATATACTGAATCAGTCTTTCCGACAATCATTCCTGTTTTTTATTTTCCCTTCTCTGCACTTCCTACTCATTTCATTCCTTAGTGATTTGTATTTCTGTATTCTTGAATTTCTCTAAATACGAGGGCGGTTCAGAAAGTAACCTCCGATTGGTCACAGTGCGGGTTGTGGGGGGAGTAGCGACGCCATCTGTGCGTTCACGCACTCAACAGGTCAGTCGGCATCAAGCCGTAGTCGAGTGAACGTCGTACCTGCGCTAGTTTAGTTTTTGTGGCAGTTTGAAATGTGTGCTGCAATAGAAAACCCCGCCAAATGTGAAGTGCGTGCTGTCATAAGGTTTTTACAGCCAATGGATATTCTGCAGCAGATATTCATCGTGAGCTTTGTGCCGTGTACGGACCAAGAGTTATGAGTGAAGGAGTTGTCCGTGAATGGGTACGTTTATTTAAAAGTGGACGAGAAAACGTTCATGATGAAGAGAGGAGTGGTAGACCATCATTGGTGACTGACGAACTCGTTCAGACAGTTGATGCAAAAGATCGTGAAAATCGACGTTTCTCAATGTCGGAGTTGTCTACTGGTTTTCCACAGATTTCTAAGACTCTCTTGTACGGTTTGATGACGACGAAGAGCTCAAAGATGCGGTCACAGGCTGGCTCCAGGCACAAGCGGGTGATTTTTATGCAGAAGGAATTTCAAAGCTTGTGAAGAGATACGATAAGTGCCTCAATCGCTATGGAGACTATGTAGAAAAATAGTGCAAAGATGTAGTTGTAAGATGTATATATTAAAATATTTTTATTTAACTTGGTGTATTTTTTTAAATCAACCGGAGTTTACTTTCTGAACGGCCCTCGTATTTTTGTACTTCCTTCTTTCGTCGATCAAACTGAAGTATTTCTTCTGTTAGACGTACTCATCATTTCTTCGACGTTACCCTCCCTGTACCTGTCTTCCTTTTTTTCTCTCCAATGTCTGTGACTGCTCTTTACAGAGACGACTATTCGTCTTCTACTGAACTACATACTAAAATAGTAAGTATCGCAGTACCTATAATCTCAGAGAACTTCAAGCGTGTCTCTTCATTCTTTAGCCGGGCGCGGTGGTCTAGCGGTTCTAGGCGCTCAGTCCGGAACCGCGCGACTGCTACGGTCGCAGGTTCGAATCCTGCCTCGGACATGGATGTGTGTGATGTCCTTAGGTTAGTTAGGTTTAAGTAGTTGTAAGTTCTAGGGGACTGATGACCATAGATGTTAAGTCCCATAGTGCTCAGAGCCATTAGAATTTTCTTCATTCTTTAGTATTTCCGTATCCCTGTTCTTTGCCTACCATTGATCCTGTCTACGCTCGTAAACTTCAGCCTGCTCCTCATAATTACTAAATTACGATACGAGTCTATATCTACTCTTGGGTGTGCGTTACAACATAATATCTGGTATGAAAATCTCTGCCTGACCACGATGCAATGTAACTGGAATCTTCCCGTACCTCCCTGCCTTTTCCAAGTATGCCTCCTCCTCTTATGAGTCTGAACATAGTATTCGCCAGAACTCAATTAGTCGTTATCCTCTCTCAATACTATTACCAATCCCGTATTCTCCCGTAACCTTTTCTTCTACTGCTTCCCCTCAGTCCCGTCCCCTAAGACTATTAGATTTTCATATCCCTTTCTTGGCGTATCCTTTCAATATCGGCATATACTTTATCTATCTCGTCATCTACGGCTTTCGACTTCAGTGTGTGTACCTGAATCACTACTCTCGGTGCTTGTTTGCTGTCGATTATGCTGATAACAGCCCTATCATTGAACTGTTCACAGTAACTCACTCTGCATCCTACCTTTCTATTCATAACGGATATACCCCCGTTATACCATTTTCTGCTGCCATTGATATTATGCTATTCTCATCTGACCAGAAATCCTCGTCCTCTTTCCGTTTCACTTCATTGACCCCCACTATATCTAGAATGATCATTAGCATTTCCCTTTCCAGATTTTATTGCTTCCCTGCCACCTTAAGATTTCTGACATTCCGCGCCCCGTATCTTAGAGCGTTATCCGTTTTTGGTCATTCAGTCTTTTTTCTCATGGTCACTTTCCCCTTGGCAGTCCCCTAATGGATGTCCAAATGGGGAAATAGTGCTGAATGTTTTGCCAATAGAGAGATCATCATGGCTATTTTTCAATTACAGGTTATAAGTCTTGTAGATACACGTTATCTATCTTGAATGCAGTGGTTCCCATTGCCTTCTGCATCCTCATGCCGTTGTTCATTGCTGATTCTTCCGCCTTCTAGGGGCAGTTTCCCATCCCAAGAGCAAGAGAGCGCCCTGAAGCTCTGTGCGCTCCTCACCCCCTTTGACAAGGCCACTAGCAGAACAAAGGTGATTTCTCATGTCGGAACTCTTCGACCGCTATTGCTGATGACTTTTATTCAAAATTAAGCAGTGGAGAGTTTCAGACTCGAGATCCAGGCCGTCTTGATTACCAGTCCTACTCCTAGACCACAACGTCTAAAAACACCGGACTTCGCCATAGAGTGAATGGACGAATCACAGGCTAGCGTTTTAATTATTTGTGTCCCATTTATTATGAAACCCACTTCCTAAATTCAAGACATACAGGCAAAGGCAGTTCGTCACTCACCTACTCATCCGGAAAAAAGTTATCGTCTATTAAATGGCGTTAAAAGCTGAAGTAGCTGATTGGCTCCACTTTTGTTATGCGAGTCGGTCTGTAGACGATAGCAGCCACTTTATCCTGGCACTCGAAAGCATACATCTTTGGCACCCATGACCTGGCGGATGCTTTCATTATAGTGATAGACAAAACTAGTGAGGTGTTATGTACCAGTGTCTTTGCTCTTTTGGCATTGGCCTACCGGCTGAGAAAATTTCGTAACCAAGATATTTCAGTTTTAAAAATTAACGTAAGATATAAAGAGAGGCTCTTTGTCAGAAGAGAGTATTTGTTCCCGATCTCCTGCACACATAGATCTGCCGCAATAAGGTGCATCAGCATATGGAAGAGAAATGGCACAGCTAATGAAAACCTACTCCACAACTGAAGTACGCAGGACAGTACGATTCTTGTGGGCAAAATGTCTACACTGTACACAGTTCAACTTCTGACTCTGGCGGTATATGGACCGAATGAAACGTTGGGTGCAGCCGTAGTGACACGGTGCCAACAGTTCGGTCAAGAACGCACAGACGTGGGCGAAGGAGACGCACCATGCAGTCCAGTTCTTCCACCATGTGAATTCCGGGAAACTGAAGAAACTTATGGGGACGGAGAGATTTTCCAGCTTTCGCACAGCGGTTCTGCTATGGCTTCGTCACCAAGGAGCAGCTGTGTATCGTCGAGGAGCTGCAACGACTGGTAGAAAGTTACGACTTTTGGTTGCAGAGACTTTGTGGCTATGTTGAAGAACAGCGTCGTGTATCTGTCATTTTGAAGTGTACTGCAGTGTTCAGTAAGTCTTCCTTGGTGTGATATGATTTTAACCTACTTTTTTAGGTCCACTCGTACTTAGCAACTAAATCCGCTATTAAATAAAACTTTATATTCAAGTGAATATATTCGGCTTTCCATCATGTGGAAAAATTTACAACTAAAGCCGGCCGGTGTGGCTGAGCGGTTCTAGGCGCTATAGTCTGGAACCGCGCGACCGCTACGGTAGTAGGTTCGAATCCTTCCTCAGTCATGGATGTGTGTGATGTCCTTAGGTTAGTTAGGTTTAAGTAGTTGTAAGTTCTAGGGGACTGATGACCTCTGATGTTAAGTCCCATAGTGCTCAGAGCCATTTGAACCATTTTTTTACAACTAAAATTGGTATGAATCAAGAATCCATGATGCATGGTCATATGTATAGTTAATATAATAGGCAGTCAGATGAAATCGAGACAGATAAAAAAAGTAAGTAAACTCATTTAGGATTTCAAAAGTAATCGCCATAATTATTAATACACATCTCCCTCTATGAGACAGGGTGGACAATGCCCCCATGGGAAAAAGTTGCAGTTGCCTACAGAATCATGAGTGTACCAAGGTGTCAGAAGCAATTAAATAGCCACGAACGTCTTTCCTTAGAGCTCCAAAAATATGGAATCCGCATGAGAGGGGATCGGAGTGTAAGGAGGTTGTGTAAGGTCTTCCCAGCAAGTCTTCTGCAGCGTAATCGAAGACACCTTGGCAACATGTGGGTGGGCCGAAACTACATAACTTTTCCTGGGGTCTCTTACACGTCCTCCATACAGTCCCGATCCCTCTGCATACAATTTTCATGGTTTTGGGACACTGGAGAAAGACGTTCGCTGGTGTCGGTTTTTTACGTACGATAAGGCGGGCGCCTGGGTGCAACCTTGGTTCTGTAATCAGCCGCAAAAAGTTTACCGTGAAAGATACTAACCGTCTTGTATCACAGTGGGATAAATGTATTAACGGTTACGAAGATTACTTTTGAAGTAATAAACAGTTTACTTACTTTTTTCCACACGTGTCTTGTTATGTGACTGCTCCGTGAGGCTGTGCTGGCTAAATTTACGCAACAGCTCCACCAGTCGTCCAAATTAAGCTTTGGGTCGTGAAAACCACTGTGGTGTCAATCGCAGTAAATATCTAGGTACAGCTCCATGCCAGCAGAAGACGCCTGTGGACATCGATTTCAGGACACTCAATGTCGATTCCTCTAGCCCAAATATCCCAATAACCACTCCAAACAGCGAACAGTTTTATACCATTTCAAAATAAGGTTATTACTTTTTAGGTAACATTATTATGTGTGCATAAACGTCTGATGATGTTGCTTGAAACACGTTGTTATATGTTAAATTAAACATAACATACACTGACGCGAAAAATGTGCAACACCAATAATTAATCAAAAGTTCACAGGCTAAGGCAAGCGCTAGAAAATTCATCACAAATGTGAAAAGGGGATACATTAATAACCAGTGTAACAGCCTGAGTTTTGAATGCAAGCATGCAAACGCCAATGTATTATGTCGCACAGGTGCCAGATGTAAGTTCGTATGATGGAGTTCCACGCCTGTTACTCTTGGTCGGGCAGTGCATGGCTGGTTAATGCTGGTTGTGGATGACGCTGGAGTTATCAGCCGCTGAAGCTCCCCTTGTGCTCGATGGGAGCCAGATCTGGTGATCTAGCAGGCCAAGCCAACATGTCGACACTCTGTGAAGCATGTTGGGTTACAACAACGGTATGTTAGCGGTCGTTATCCTGTTGGAAAACTTACCCTGAAACGCTGTTCGTGAATGGCAGCACAGCAGATCGAATGACCAGACTGCGTACAGATTTGGTCGAGGTGAATGCGATAATCACGAGAGTGCTCCTGCTGTCAGATGAAATCCCACCCCAGATAACTCCAGGTGTAGTTCCAGTATGTCTAGGACACAGTTAGCTTGATTACGGACGCTAAACTGGCCTTCTTCTAGTCAAATCACGACCGTCACCGAGGCAGAAACGGCTTTCATCATGAAACGCGACAGACCTTCACTCGGCCCTCCAATGAGGTCTCGCTTGACACCAAAGAAGTCGAACAATGCGGTGATTTGTGATCAGTGTAGTGCATTCTACAGGGCATCTGACGCGGCGCTGTCCTTGAAGTAAACAATAAGTGACAGACAGTTTGTTGTGTCGCTATTGGTGCCAACCGCTGCTGAAATTGCTGCTGCAGACGCAGTACGATGCACCCCAACCATACGCTAAAGACAATGGTCTTCCCTCTTGGTGGTGACACACGGCCATCTGGAGACCAATCTTCTTGCGACCTGTGACCACGGCTGCCAGCCATCATGTACAGTGACTACATACGTGCCAAGTATTTTTACAATATCGCAGAAGGAACATACAGATTCCCGTAGCTGTATTGCACGACCTCGTTCAAACTCAGTTAACTCTTAATAATGGCGTCTTTGTCGTCTTAAAAGCATTCTTGACTATCATCAACTTACCGGGTCCTACTACAAAAGCAACCAACGTTCATGACCGTTACAGCTCAAATTAAAACAAACCTGATTTTCATCCTCATGGGCCCGCATCTCGTGGTCGTGCGGTAGCGTTCTCGCTTCCCACGCCCGGGTTCCCGGGTTCGATTCCCGGCGGGGTCAGGGATTTTCTCTGCCTCGTGATGGCTGGGTGTTGTGTGCTGTCCTTAGGTTAGTTAGGTTTAAGTAGTTCTAAGTTCTAGGGGACTTATGACCCCATCAGTTGAGTCCCATAGTGGTCAGAGCCATTTGAACCATAGCCATTTTTTCATCCTCATGGGGGTGTTACTAGCGCCACTCTTATGCGACTTGAGCCGTGGTAAAAATTGCTATTTTGAAGAGCGCGCCACAGCGCGGAGTGTGAATCAGTCGCCCTCCGTTTCTGGCGGTAGTGCCGCTGTGGCAATCGCAGCTTTGGTGTCTCCCTCTGGTGGGAAAGGGGAAAGGTTGCCTGTTCACGTGCATTTTAGGGACGCTATGAGCTCACCAGTCGGGCAGTCTGGGACAGACTCTCGTCCCCAGCTTGATAGTCTCTCGTCCGCATTTGTTAGGCAGTTAGTGTCTGTCTGTCGTTCGGAGTGCTAGTATGTCTGTCGTTCGGATCGACCTTTAAAGCCGGCAAAATGAGTGTCTTTCGACTCCGCCAGTGAGAGAACTCAGCGAGTGGTCCAGCTTGATGGTCTCTCGTCCGCATTTGTTAGGCAGTTAGTGTCTGTCTGTCGTTCGGAGTGCTAGTATGTCTGTCGTTCGGATCGACCTTTAAAGCCGGCAAAATGAGTGTCTTTCCACTCCGCCAGTGAGAGAACTCAGCGAGTGGTCGCCCGGTCGGGGCTTAGTTCCGGCATCTGAGTGTGCGCGTTAGGCCGCCAGTCTGCTCGAGTTTGTTCAGGCAATGGTCATTGGCGGTTGGATCGATCGGTTGGTCGGTCGCGCACTGAGAAACGAGACGACTTGTCCGTCTGGAGCGTCGGCGCATGTGGTGTCACCACGTGAGTCCAGTGGGCCGCGGCGTATGGCGAGGGGTAGTGACTTCGCGGTCGACATGAGAGTAACAGGAGTCAACTCACGACATCAGTCTGGCCGGTGCGAGCTGCGATGCCGTGAGGCGGGAGATCGGCGCTCCTACCTGCGTCCGTTGAAGCGGCTGGCAGCGGACGGTTCGGGAGAGCGATATAGAGGTGCTGCGCCAGGTCTTCTCGAGAAATGGCAGTTCATTAGAAGTTAAGTGATTGGTGATATGTTGTGTGATATACTCTTGTTAAATTTTACTTGTTTTCTTCGTCAGTCTCACGTCCCCAGCTTGCTCGTCTGTCTCTCGTCCGCATTTGTTAGGCAGTTAGTGTCTGTCTGTCGTTCAGAGCTGCCTCAGTATGTTTGTCGGATTTGGTGGTTTAACGAATTTATTGCTTGGAGTGTAACGGCCTAATTCCTGAAATATGTTTTGATCTTGCCTATCATCTTGAGAGGCGGTATCTGTGTACTGTAGAGCATCCTGTTTAGCCAACCTTGTAAAATTTTATATAACATTGCTTTTAATGGGCTTTTATTTAAATGATCATTTTAGTATATAAAGTTGCCACCCTTTCACCGTAAGACTTTTTTTAGAAGTTAAATCAAGATGTACCTTTGGTGGCAAAGTTAATATTTTAATTTTTGGTGTTTTGTACCATTTCTGTCCCTCCTACAGGGGTACATAGTTTGTATGCTTGTGTAAAATGCTAAAACTTTTAGTTTAAAGTAATCTGGTGCGTTGCAAATTTGCACCGGTGTAGTCTTTCAGAGGCTGTTATGAGCGGTCGTAACTATGGCCGTGTCAAAAGGGAGTGGCAAGGTTCTCTGCCCGAAAGCTCATACACTCAAAACTTGTTTATTTCAGCCTCTGAATAAATTGTAACTTGATATTTAGAGCGTGCTCTCTGATTATAATTTTAAATCTGTTTCTTTTAAAAGATGCTTGTAGGCTCTATTAAAATGAAAAAAATTCCCCTTTAAATCGGCCGCGGTCCGTTAGTATAAGTCGGACCCGCGTGTCGCCACTATCACTGATTACAGACCGAGCGCCGCCACACGGCAGGTCTAGTCTAGAGAGACTTCCTAGTACTCGCCCCAGTTGTACAGCCGACTTTGCTAGCGATGGTTCACTACTTACGTTCTCATTTGCCGAGACGATAGTTTAGCATAGCCTTCAGCTATGTCATTTGCTACGAGCTAGCAAGGCGCCATTGTCAGTTACTATTGATATTGTGAATCATGTACCGTCAAGACCGACGTTCATCATTAATGGATTAAAGTTAAGTATTCCACCAGCTACGTCGGTTTTTCTAAATTCTAATTTCCTTGTCCTGTTCCAGACCTCACGCCAGCCTGCGTGAGCTAAAACGCGTGCCTTTCGGCCTCCTCTAGTCACACGGTGTTGGCTCTCCTGCCAACCACAATATTGGCGACGAGGCAAAACCTCGTTCTTCTCTAAACTGCCCTGATTTACTTGTGTAATGGCTTCGCCACAATCCCCAGATGTACTGTCCGAATTTTCTCGCTGACAGAATCAGCAGACGCAGGGATTACTGGATGCCCTTGGATAGCTCGTCCAGGGTCAATGTGCAATGCAAAAAGATGCGGCTGCAGCCGCTCCACCGCTAACGCAGCCACAACACGCAGTTGCACCAACTTTTCGACCTTTTGAAGCTGCACTGGAAAGCTGGACGAAGTGGTCACACCAATTTGGATTCCAACTCGCCGCCTACAGAATTCAAGGTAACGAGCGGCAGCCTTTTTTGTTATCATCAGTCGGGGTGAACAGGTACCGTATGATAGTCAACTTATTTCCCCGAAGCGACGTAGCAACTCTGTCCAACGAAGAAATTTTGTCTGCATTTGATGCATATTTCAAAGAATCAGTCAATGTAGTTGCGGAACGGTACACCTTCTTTCGTACAAAACGTACGGCAGGTCAGACTAATCGGGAGTGGGTTGCAACCTTGCAAGGCCTTACTAGGGATTGTGCTTGTGAGTGTCAATGTGGACTCCCTTATTCAGATACTATGGTACGTGATTCAATTGCACAGAACGTTTCTGATGTTCGTATAAGGGAACAGTTTTTGAAGCTAGTGAATCCCTCCCTCCAACAAGTGATGGACATATTGGATCGGCAGGACACACTTGACTTTGCTCAGGAATCATTTGAAAGTTCAGCAGCCATGTCCCACGCCCGGGTTCCCGGGTTCGATTCCCTGCGGGGTCAGGGATTTTCTCTGCCTCGTGATGGCTGGGTGTTGTGTGCTGTCCTTAGGTTAGTTAGGTTTAAGTAGTTCTAAGTTCTAGGGGACTTATGACCACAGCAGTTGAGTCCCATAGTGCTCAGAGCCATTTGAACCATTTTTGCAACATACAAAACTTGTGTCATTTTATGTCCTTCGTTCTTCTTCTCCAGTGAACTTGTTTGGTTTCGATTTATTTCAGTTGTTTAACTTGCCTATAGTAAATCAGGTCCTATGAGTGAACCAGACTGTGCCTTCCGACAATGTTTCTCGTGTATGTGAAGAATTTGCAGACATTTTTGCACCGGGCCTTGGTTGCGCTAAGAACTATAAAGCACATTTGGAACTGAAAGTAAATGCGCAACGGAAATTTTTCAGAGTGCGCAATGTTCCCCACGCATTGCGTGATGAGGTCGCAAAAACATTACATGATTTGGAATCACAAGGTGTAATTGAACGTGTGCAGGCTTCTCTCTGGGCATCACGCTTAGTAATTTTGCCAAAACCTTCGGAAAAATTGAGACTTTGTGTGGACTTCAAGGCAACAGTGAATCCGCAACTAGTGACTGCAGCTTTTCCTTTACCCCACCCGGAAGATCTTTTTGACAAACTGTGCCCGGGTAAATATTTTTCGAAGTTGGACATCGCAGATGCGTACTTGCAAATACCGGTGGACGAAGAATCCCAGCGCGTTTTGGTGGTTAACACGCATCTTGGTTTGTATCGATTCAAACGACTGCCCTTCGGGTGTGCATCCGCCCTTCCTTGTTTCAGCAATATCTACTAACTGTTTGTGCGTCGGTCCCTACTCCAGCAAACTATCTGGACGATATTGTGATCTCCCGATAGACGGAAGAAGAACATTTTGCCAATCTCAGAACATTATTTCAGGTCTTGCGACAAAATGGTCTTCGCTTGCGGAAGGACAAATGTATGTTTTTTGCTCGTGACTTGCCATACCTGGGACATGTACTCTATGCCCAAGGCATACATCCCAGTCCCGAGCACCTCCGTGCCATACAAGACTTGCCTTCGCCGCAGAATTTGAAGTAGCTACAGAGTGTGCTGGGAAAAATCTACTATTATCACCGACATGTTCCACACGCCTCTTCCATTTCAGCTCCGCTTCATCGCTTACGCCGTAAAGGTGTTCCGTTCGTCTGGACGACGGAATGCGAACGCGCCTTTCGCCAGATGAAATCGGCGTTGCTTTCCCATACTTGCCTTTTTCGATACCCAGAAGCGTCCAAATTGCTCTCGTCTGCGCAAAGAAATTATTCACAGATCGAGAAAGAAGCATTGGCTCTCGTATTTGGTGTTACAAAGTTTCATGATTTCTTGTATGGTCGTCACTTTACCATCATCACAGACCACAAACCTTTGACATCGCTTTTTCATCCGAACAAGCCTTTACCTCCACGCACAGCGCAGAAATTCATTCGCTGGTCTATTTTCCTCTCGCAGTACCGCTACGATATCTTGTATCGGTCCACTGCTAAGCACGGAAACGCCGATGCGTTGTCCCGTTTGCCTGTTGCTGAGGATATAGCATTCGATTCCTCCGAACTTGCTTGCATGTTCATTGATTCGGAAACCGATGACGTAGTCGAATCGTTTCCGATTGATTTTCGTCGTGTAGCTACAGCCACAGCTGCCGACCCGGTCCTTGCTACCGTTCTGCGTTTTGTTGCTACGCAATGGCCATTGTCAAAGTCACGGATCGGGGACCCGTTGGTTCGCCGATTTTTTGCTCACAAGGAGAGACTTTTTGTTCGAGGTGGTGTTTTGCTGTTGCGTTCTGATAATGATCAGTCCAGGGTCGTGGTCCCACGTTCGGTACAGTCCTCTGTCTTACAGCTTGTCCCCCAAGGACATTGGGTTATAGTGAGAACGAAACAACTTGCTCGTCAGCAATGTACTTGCTTCGGAATCGACGCCGCGATTACGCATATGTACTCTTCTTGCATGGTGTGCGCCGAACAACAATCAGCACCACCGAGGAAATGATTTGCATGGCCAAAAGCCACTTCCCCTTGGCAACGCTTACACATCGATTTTGCTGGTCCATTCTGGAATGCTCGATGGTTGGCTGTGGTAGATTCATTCAGTAATTTTCCGTTTGTTGTCCGGATGTCTTCCACGACGTCATCTGCCACCAACCAAGCGTTATCTGCTATCTTTTGCATTGAAGGTCTTCCACAGACTATTGTTTCCGACAATGGCCCACAATTCATGTCCGCAGAATTTCAGTCATTCTGCAAGGCCAATGGTATTCAACATCTGACGTCCGCACCGTTTTCGCCACACTCAAACGGTGCCGCTGAACAATTGGTCAGGACTTTCAAGTCACAGATGTTGAAGTTGAAAGAGTCGTATTCTTGGGAGGACGCGTTATTGCTCTTTTTGTCCTCGTATCGCTTTCAGCCCCGAGATGGTCGCTCGCCGGCTGAGTTGCTCCACGGTCGTCATCGTCGAACCTTGATGTCTTTACTACATCCGCCGCATCAGGTTCCTGTGCAGCGGCAGACACCTGCTTTTGCTTCAGGCGACGTTGTCTACTACCGCCACTACCGAGGTTCACAGCGTTGGCTCGAAGGGCGCATTCTTCGCTGCCTCGGACGCGCTATGTATCTGGGTTTGGAGGCCTCTGGTGAGGTGCGCCGACATCTCAACCAGCTGCGCCTCTGTCGTGGCATGGGATCCGCCGCTCGCCGTCTGCTTTCAGCGACAGTGCCGTCCGGTCAGCGCCCTTGGGACCCATCTACTGGCTCGCCTCAGCCCCAGGTGTTACCGACGCTGCCTTCCATTTTGCCCCATGGCGACGCACCGCCGCCACCGCCGCCGCCGCCTGTTCTCCCGCCGGCGACGCCCGCAGTGGACGCGTCGTCGCAACTGCCGGGCGCCTCCCTGGGTCACGCGCCGCCGATCGCTTCCCATGACCAGTTGTCCTCCGACATGGAACTCTTGCCCGCTCCGGACCATATGTCGTCTTCGCCCGTCGGGTGCTCCGGCCCGATGGAGGTCGACCCTTCGGCCCCTCCTGTCTCTCTACGGGCGTATACACCGCATGTTGGCGTGCACCCTGGAGCAGGTTTTCAGGCGTTTCCTAGCTCCCCTCGGACCGAATGGCAGGGTGCGGGTGGCGGGTGGCTCAGCCTCGTCTGTTGTTAGGCTCCCCACCTCGTCGCATACGTCAACATGGGGTCCTCCCCACGGTGGGCGGAAGCCTTATGCCGCAACCGTACGCCGATTTTCGGGGGAGGAATGTGGTGTCACCGCCAGACACCACACTTGTTAGGTGGTAGCCTTTAAATCGGCAGCGGTCCGTTAGTATAAGTCGGACCCGCGTGTCGCCACTATCAGTGATTACAGACCGAGCGCCTCCACACGGCAGGTCTAGAGAGACTTCCTAGCATTCGCCCCAGTTGTACAACCGACTTTGCTAGCGATGGTTCACTACTTACGTTCTCATTTGACGAGACGATAGTTTAGCATAGCCTTCAGCTATGTCATTTGCTACGAGCTAGCAAGGCGCCATTGTCAGTTACTATTGATATTGTGAATCATGTACCGTCAAGAACGACGTTCATCATTAATGGATTAAAGTATTCCACCAGCTACGTCCGTTTCTATTCCTCTTCCAGACCTCACGCCAGCCTGCGTGAACTAAAACGCGTGCCTTTCGGCCTCCTCTAGTAACACGATGTTGGCTCTCCTGCCAACCACCACAATGATTTCATCAGTTACTCCGTGGCAACTATTTCCACGCTAACATGTGATTAAATGTGTTAATATTCTTGATGAATCGCTAGTAAATAAAATAAATTCTTAAGAATATTCTTTGAAAATAAATCACGGCTCATCTTTCAGATGTAGAAACACGTCTACGAACGTTCATTCATCTCGCACGCTTCCTTCATGATGCTGGTACTTTGTTTTTCGACAGTGTGGATGTATGTATGCGACTGTTCGTAGAAAATGTAAGGCTGCAGGTAACTACGTCAACCAGAAGCAGTATTTGTGACTTTTTTTTTCAGTCGCGTTCATGGAAATCATTTTGAAATTTAGAGAGACATCGAATCTCCCTTGTCATCTAATACCGTTTTCTCACATTCAGTTGTCCTACTTTCATCCTGGCACCAACAAAGTATCACCAACTTTATAACTTATTCACTGTTTTAAATTGTACGGTCCATACAACAGAACTTTTGTGTGCTTCGTTTGTCAGAGGTATAATATTTTACGAAAAGGCACAGGAATTGCAGTAAAATACTATTGACATCACTGAGGAGGCAAGGGACTTTTACACTGTGCAATCGAGGTCGTGCATCTGAAGCCACAAGTTATGGGACGGTGTCGCTTGGTAACTTGCCTCAGACAGCTATCCCACTACAGGGAGAGGCCTGTAAAGAGGTTAGGACAAACAAGGCTATTGCCACCGGCTGCGGCGCCCCGCCCACTGAATGGTGCGGCCGCAGACACCTCCTCCCACACTTCCGCCATCCTTCCCCCTGACCAGCCACTGAGATAACTCGCCGACTTATCGCGCGAAGCGCCAACTGCTCCCCCGAGGTGTACAAAACAGCGGCGTCCGGGACCGCCCGCTCTCCACTGTCCGGCAGTTCTCCGGTACTGCGCGCCGGCGGCGTGTCGAGGGCACCGAGTTACGAGCTGCCGCTGCAGCGTGGTGCGCGCGCGCGCGCTAATGAATATTCGCGCAGCCAATCTGCGCGTTGTGTGCCCCATGCCGCACCGCGAATGCGCGGTAATTTGATAACGCGTACCCCACCCGAGGCCCGTTTACGCGCCCGGTTTACAAGGTAATGCGAACTGTTTAAGCCCCGCGCTAGACACGCCTGGCCGCCAGACAAACAGACGAGGGAGGGACCAGCGGCGTGGCCGACGTCTGAGCCCGAGTGATCTCTATTCAGTTCATCAGCGGGTGGACGTTACGATCTCCATCCAAGCGACGACATTTCTGTCATAGTTACCAACAGCACCAGACAGCGAGCTCCGTTTAGGACTTCACTGACAGCATCTCAAGTGGATGACTAACAAGCAGACAGTGCTTATTCGTCATTACCGATTTCGTCAAAATTTATGGTACATGTACGGCTTGTTCAGAAATGGAAATCGTATTATTGGGAGTCGCCATGTCCAACCGTTTAGAAATAATAACATTTTTGGTACGGAACGGGCTAGGCATGAACTATTTATGTTAGCGTACTTTATATGCAGCTATTGGCGCAACGGAAGGAGTACAGAACGTTAATCCGATGGTATTGCGGCCGAGTTGCTATGCGGAAAGTTTCTTTTGTTTTTCTTTTTCGGTTACTTACATTGAAAATAAACAGAAGAAAGGCTAAATTTACTGTGCACCTTTTTGAAACATTATTCCTGGGAAACAGCGATAAAAAATTTAGAATGAAAGATTTTAAAAGAATACAGTCTAGGATCACATGTAAGTTGTTAAAATATATTATTGAGGTGGACGGTTTCGAACTTGATACGATCAACATCAGGCCATTAAGACTACTTGACGATAGCTGGAGAGTGTGCAGAGTATCAACCCGCTAGGAAGCGACTATAAACACTGCAATACTAACAACTTTCGTGCGATGGTAGATCCTTTTTGTTTAAGAAATTTTATTCAATGTATTTCATTTCCATAAAAGGCATGAAAAAAGGCAAATAAAAATCTGGGACTTTAAACAAGTTTGTAAGCAGTAGCTGTAATTAACAAAGCGTACTCAACAACTTCCTGTGTAAAATTAGACACTTTTATGATAATGCAGTTGTTGATTTTAAAGTACTAGGATGATACTCACGGTAAAAATGGAGGAAGCATTAATTTCACGTGCTTTTGCACGTTATAAATACGTAAAATTTTCACCATTACATGGTACTTTAAAGTTTCTGCAGAGAAATAAACTTGGTTCGCATTCAGAAAAGGTTCTCTCGCATCGCGCAGTCCGGCAACAAACCTCTCGTAACGCATCATTTCACCAAAAACTTGGGCGAAGATAACTGGTGATTTACGAGTAATGTACTTTGATACAGTATTAATTCGGTTTATTTTTACTGTAAGTAACGTAAAAATTTAAAATTAAGTTTCCATCTAGGGACTCGACCCCCTGACTCTCGGATTACCGTTCTTTACTCTTTCTTCTAGCCACCGCTTGCTGTTACCTATGCTAACAAAAACAGCTCATACCTCTCTCCACCCTAGCCACAAAATACTATTTTTACGGCTCTGTATTCTAGCCGGTAAAAACTGAAAACTTATAAGACACTTTGTTGTTTGTTGTCTTTCCGACTGTTAAAAACGCTTTTTCACGGAACGGATAAACGTATCAAGTTGAAAATTGTATTACATACAACGGCTTGTGGTGCCTTGGTAGGGTAAAAAAAATTTAAGCTTGTAAGTCGATGTGATTAAAAGATACACCCATACATGTCACATACTTTGGTTCTGGCAAACTCCCTCATTGAGACGTATAGTGTACTTCCTGTTGACCTAGAATAATGAAATTGCAAAGAAGCAAGGTTTCGCAGTACAAGTAAAGGAAAGAAATCAGACATTGGTTAATTTGTAATTATATGACACGAAACAAGTACTTATTTTGCATTTTGTTATCCGACTTCAAACTTAAAATTGAAACATTCTCGAAACTCTTGGAATTCCCGGAACCGATATTTTTCCAGTATCACTGTATATAACAGGCAAAAATCGTCGAGATTCTCCATTTTAGGTTCGGATGAACTGCCTCTATGCATGACTAAGTTTTTAGGAACACTTAGAACGCGAGTCCTACTCGTGCGTGGCCAAATCGTTTTCTAAACTCTTGCCCATCTGGCAAGTGAAGTAAATGAACTGTTAACTTGAACGGATAATTTTGTGTCTTGCACATTTGTGTGTATATGAGACCCTAGTGCAGTTAGATAACAGCTCAGGTGACCGTACATATGATCCGAGGTGTAAAACAACGTGAAATACAATAATTTTGCCATCCAAGATTCTAACATCCCTTAACACAAGACGGGATGGGTAAATAAGACTCGGAAGGGCTGGCACACAATTGTCAACATCCGTCATTTACAAATGTATTTTTATTTTTAATAAATATAATACTTTAAGAAAGTGCATGGACACTACGTGCCAATTTAAAAATGCTCTGACATGCACCAGTAATTAAAATCAATGGCACCATAAAGGAATTCGAAAAAAATTCTTTGATAATTAAAAATTATCTATCTCAGTCCTGAAGGCTGTAACTTTACAGTTAATATTTAATGACAGTTAAATAAAAGATATTTGTAAATCGTATTCCTCAAGCGATCATCAGACAATTTTGGCTCTAAGGTAGGTAGACACAAAAGGCCTTAACCAACGATCTAATCTGGACAAGTGGAACAACCGACAAAGTTTCTTACCAAATATACAATATTTACATGACGCAAGACGACGCTATATTAAAACATTAATTACTAAAAATTCAGACCTTAAAAATAACCTTGAGATTAACGGAAAGTTTTGTATGGAAGACACTGCCGTAGGAAACTTATGCAATAAGGTTCACTAGCAATCGAAGTGAAATAAGTGTAACCGACTGATTTACTGAATTTTCCGTCGGCGCCTAGCGGAACATGATAATAACGTTAAAGAGGAAAACACTTCCGAACTTCTGTACAATTTTGCAGAACATTAGGAAGTGTTTTCCCCTTTAATATAACTGATTGAATTTAAAGCACACGACAGCCTGAAAACCTGACGATTATATACACACACAGGTGTTAAAACAGTAACTATTAGGCAGAAAAGAGAAAGGCTGATAATTCTCAACTTAATCTGTAGACAGCCGACATAAAGAAACTTGCGCACGAAGGTGTGGCGCCGCCACAGATACCCCCCGATACCACAGACATCATGGTGTCACACCAATAGGTCTCGCAGTCGCGGTAAGCACGCTACAATCACGCGACGGCCCGAACTTCAGGAACACAAGTAGCAAAAGTCGTCGACAAGAATACCATAACCTAAGTGAAAATAAATTAGGCCAAGACAGCTCAAGCCTCTTCTAACGCTGCTCACCAAAAGGCGCCATTAGAAGCTAATGCTAAGAAGCCAGAGAATTATTCAGTCAGCTACGCATCTAGAAATTCCTTTACACATTTTAACACAAGAAGCTTAAAACAAAAAAAACAAAAATTTACACCACCACTTTCCAATGTATCTCAGAGGCCAAAGCTAACCCGAACCATACCAAGCGAAGAGAACAAATTAAAGTCCTGGAAACGTACTTTAAATGTAAAGCCTTACAAGTATAGATCCGGCAAATGGTCATTAAAGTAATCAGTGACTAAAAGGATACGTAAGCCTTACATCTATGATTGTTGGTATTTAGCATAACCTTTTAGCCACCAAGAAATACATCAAAATCTTAAGCTTGCACAATGGGATATAAAACAATTCCAACACGTATTAACAATCACAAAATTTCATTTAAAAAATATCTCTTTAAAATAATAAATAAGATGCAACAAATTCAAAACTATCCCTAAGTACTAATTAATCTTCCAATTCTACGCCAGAGCTTGCCCCATAAAACTCCATAATTCTCAAATGGTTCAAATGGCTCTGAGCACTATGGGACTTTACACCTGATTTCATCAGTCCCGTAGAACTTAGAACTACTTAAACCTAACTAACCTAAGGACATCACACACATCCATGCCCGAGGCAGGATTCGAACCTGCGGCCTTAGCGGTCGCGCGGTTCCAGACTGAAACGCCTAGACCCGCTCGGTCACAAGGCCGGCTTCGTAATTCTCAAAATCCCATAAAGTAAGCCAAATATACACCACTGCACTTCGAACAAATCGCGTAACAACTGTTCCATCAAATTAAATTGCAACATACAGGGTGTTTCAAAAATGACCGGTATATTTGAAACGGCAATAAAAACTAAACGAGCAGCGATACAAATACACCGTTTGTTGCAATTTGCTTGGGACAACAGTACATTTTCAGGCGGACAAACTTTAGAAATTACAGTAGTTACAATTTTCAACAACAGATGGCGCTGCAAGTGATGTGAAAGATATAGAAGACAACGCAGTCTGTGGGTGCGCCATTCTGTACGTCGTCTTTCTGCTGTAAGCGTGTGCTGTTCACAACGTGCAAGTGTGCTGTGGACAACATGGTTTATTCCTTAGAACAGAGGATTTTTCTGGTGTTGGAATTCCACCGCCTAGAACACAGTGTTGTTGCAACAAGACGAAGAAGCGATACAATAAAGGATCTGTTTGAAAAATTTCAACGGACTGGGAACGTGACGGATGAACGTGCTGGAAAGGTAGGGCGACCGCGTACGGCAACCACAGAGGGCAACGCGCAGCTAGTGCAGCAGGTGATCCAACAGCGGCCTCGGGTTTCCGTTCGCCGTGTTGCAGCTGCGGTCCAAATGACGCCAACGTCCACGTATCGTCTCATGCGCCAGAGTTTACACCTCTATCCATACAAAATTCAACTGCGGCAACCCCTCAGCGCCGCTACCATTGCTGCACGAGAGACATTCGCTAACGATATAGTGCACAGGATTGATGACGGCGATATGCATGTGGGCAGCATTTGGTTTACTGACGAAGCTTATTTTTACCTGGACGGCTTCGTCAATAAACAGAACTGGCGCATATGGGGAACCGAAAAGCCCCATGTTGCAGCCCCATCGTCCCTGCATCCTCAAAAAGTACTGGTCTGGGCCGCCATATCTTCCAAAGGAATCATTGGCCCATTTTTCAGATCCGAAACGATTACTGCATCTCGCTATCTGGACATTCTTCGTGAATTTGTGGCGGTACAAACTGCCTTAGACGACACTGCGAACACCTCGTGATTTATGCAAGATGGTGCCCGGCCACATCGCACGGCCGACGTCTTTAATTTCTTGAATGAATATTCCGATGATCGTGTGATTGCTTTGGGCTATCCGAAACATACAGGAGGCGGCGTGGATTGGCCTCCCTATTCGCCAGACATGAACCCCTGTGACTTCTTTCTGTGGGGACACGTGAAAGACCAGGTGTACCGCCAGAATCCAGAAACAATTGAACAGCTGAAGCAGTACATCTCATCTGCATGTGAAGCCATTCCGCCAGACACGTTGTCAAAGGTTTCGGGTAATTTCATTCAGAGACTACGCCATTATATTGCTACGCATGGTGGATATGTGGAAAATATCATACTATAGAGTTTCCCAGACCGCAGCGCCATCTGTTGTTGACAATTGTAACTACTGTAATTTCGAAAGTTTGTCTGCCTGAAAATGTACTGTTGTCCCAAGCATATTGCAACAAACGGTGTATTTCTATCGCTGCTCGTTTAGTTTGTATTGCCGTTTCAAATATACCGGTCATTTTTGAAACACCCTGTATCACAGAGAGCCGTGCGATGCAAGAACCGAGTGAGCAGACAGGTAATTAATACCGACCGTTACACAAGTAGTGCTGCGCAGTCCAAACACTTAATATTTCGGTCAGCGAATGGAATGCCAAATCCGCAATTACGGCAATCTAATACAATCGGGGACGTTTCCAAACACCAATAACGGCGACGATTCCTCCAATTCCTCTCGCCGCGCAGGGCTTGCTTTTCAAAGAACTGCCTGCCACCAGGCAGCGTCGTACTCCAGTACTCGGCTCTTACCAACCCCCGGAGGGCGCGCAGGGCTTTTTTTTTTTTTTTTTTCACGTCGCCGAGGCAAAGGTAAGTGCAGAGACACTACACTACAACCATACCACCTATCGAGATGTCAGTAACTAAGCCAAATAAACGAGCTAAAGATTCGACCCGTGCTGGCACTGCTCAGACTCAAAAGTTACTTTATCTCTACTGTGAATCAAATTGTTTTGTTCTATATAAGTCAGGTTTCCTATGTTGTATCAAATAATTAACAAGTAGATGTAATAACGGAAAGAATTCAGTTTAATGAAATGTCACAGTAACGGTGAGAGGCGTTTACAACTGTTAACCAGACGTACTTTGCCGCTGTCCTAATTTAAATACCTCTGTAGAAACTAATCTTCCTTGCTGCATCGAAACGGTTTTGGCAACTTGAGTGTAGTTTAACTAGACAGCACTGGAACCGAACGGGATCCACGTGTTTTGTTGTTCACAAACTACCGGCATAACGTAATACGAGTACTGTCTGATGGCGGCAGCGGTCGCTCGTTCGTGACAGTAGCGTTCAGTGTGCGACACTGTGGGCTTTTGTCGGAGATATCCGTATCTCGTGTGAAGCTGTTCATTACACTTTGTTTTCTTCTGGTGTCCCCTGTTTGGAACATTGTCAAAAGTTTTATAAATTACAGTGAGGTAATGAATATTTTTTGCCAGACTCTCTTCTAAGCAAAATTTACACATAGTCTATTATAAATTTACACCTTTCACATGCAATACCTCTGTACATCATGCCAGACATTTTAATCATGCGGTATTTCATTACATGTAGTATTTTTTGCTACAGTCATATGGCGTCGCTTCCTCGCCTTCTTTAGTGCGTAAATACAAACTTCCATTTTACAGAAAGTTCTTTGATTTCGTCCGTCCTCTCTAACGGCGTATAATACGAAATACTGTCACATAGATACAGACTTGACGAATAAGTCGTATGAAATATACAGCGCGAAATAATCTGCCTCGTGAGAAAAGATTTGGTTGTCAGATCAGATTTGCGAGGCCTGAAATTTGGTGAGCTGTGAGATCCTTGTGGTTTATTTTAGGATGAATGTTGGTCAACTTCAACCTATCCTCAAAATTTGTTACTACAAAAACCCAGAAGAGAAGATACGTGATGTCGTCCTGGTCCTCCAACCGTAAGGAATGGGTTGTTACCGTAAAGAAAGTACTCTCAAACGAGAGGACAGTAGACTGTGGATTACTCTAGCAAGCAGTCACAATATCTTACAGATCAATAAAAAAACAGTTCAAATGGAAACCAATACAGACATAGCGTTGCGATACAGTTTCTCTTTGCCGTTTGCTTTCGTATTGAGTCTTTCGTAGTATAACATATAATTATGATTAGTTCATTTCCATGCTATTTTATCCACGATGAACATTGTTCAACTCTGTGGCAGTTGTCCAGTTGAATATATCACACATCTGTTCCTCTTACAGTCTTCCTCAATATTTTCTGTAATTCGGGAAGTGAGGTTCGATAGGTCGCGAAATGGAGACGGCAGAGAAAAACCAAATTGCACCTTGCACAGGTGTGTTGGGCAGTGTCTCCAGTATGCATATCGATGGTGTCACGTCGCTCCTTTCAGTTCTGAGCACACAGTGAGCATGTAAAGGTGTCTACAACATTAGTGTTTCCCTCCAGGTATAAGTGCCCGCTGTGAGGTTTCGCCTGATTTCATGCAACACTACATAGCGTACCTGTAAAACATTTCCTTTGGCATTTTCGATGGAAAGTGTTTCATCACCCACCATACAGCCCGGACTTTGCTCACTCTAATGTTCATCTCTGAACGCATAAACCGCTGGCTGTGAAGACAACATTCAGGCACAGGCAACAAGCTGTAAATCGTCGTGGAGAATTGCCAGAAAGCATAGGCAGCTGCCTTCTATGACGAGAGTATTGGAGAGTTGGTACAATGCTATGACAAATGTCGGGTCGGCGACTATGTAGAGAAATAGCTGGAAGGTATAGCTAACTGTTGCAAAGAAAACGTTTTTGACTTTTATTGTGATTTCCATTTCGTGGCCGATGGGACGTTACTTGCTAAATTGTCCTCATAAATGATACACCGCAAGCCCTGTTACTGTAAAACGATAAGTTAAATGTGCTGCAAGGAATCATTGTAGATTTCCTAGTAAAATATGCATAATTAGATAATTTTCATTATTTATAGAGAACTGATGATCCTTTGTATGAATCGGCGAAACACGTTTGGTTTAAAACATCATAATCAGTCAGTTGTAATAGAAGACTCGGTTCTATCAACGCCATGAACGTAATTTAAGTGAACAAATTTCCTAAAAGTAGTTTATAGAGTGGTTGAATAGTTGTAAAGTGAGAGTCATCGTGATATGCGTCGATGTCCAAAATAACCTGATGGTGCTTTTATGATGTCCATGCGCTTTTCACCACACTTTTATGTCCAGCGCAGTCTCGAAGACACCAGTTGTCTACACTCAGTATCTAACCAGGACGTTAATATCCGCGTCGGCAGTTTGGGCTTAAAAGCAGTAAAAATCAAAGTGACACATAGCATTTCATTTTATTTCTGATATTTGTAGCTACATTGTCTTAGAGGTGAGGTCCCTTAACGGGAATAACTAAATATGATGCAGTGTGTTTACAGCAGCATAGTGGCTTCCAAATTCTCGTACGAACACGTACATTTCGTTTTCCTAGGGTTACCCTAAATGGTTTAATATGAATCCTGGAGTAGTTCCTTTAAAAAAGAGGTTACCTAATTTCTCGCATTACTTTTCCTATCTGTGCTTATGCCCCGTCTCCAATGAGATTATCGTTGACAGTGCGTTAAACATTAATCGTATTTTTCTTTCGTGATAAGAAAATTACTGTCACTTGAAGCCCTTGTTTAAGTTGTTATCCACGAAACATTGGGTTAAAAGCATCTGTGGCTACCGTAACTTACATATTAAAATTAACATCAGCAGTCGACTCTCTTGCTTAATCTTTTCTCTGTACACTCCCAAAACTCCTCGGCTAAGGCCACACATGCGATTTTGTCAATGGGATTGGAACTCGAAAAAAGCGGCAGGAATTTCATTAAGTGTGCTCCCACACACAGCAGAAAAAACTACCGGCCCTCGGTCATCAGTCGGCCGTGCACACGCGCCAGAAAAGGAACTCACCAAGATCAATGGACGGCGTTTTCTTCAACAGCAATTCAGTTTTTGCGCTATGTTTATTACGCGAACGTCGATGTCGAAGTCAAAGACGGCAGAGAAATAGTGAATTCACCCTATATTAGATAAAATATCATCACAGACAAGGTCTGGTATCCTACATAAGCAACTGATCTAACCGGATATATTTTTTGAATGTTATCAAATGCCAGTAAAGTCAATCGAAACATTTGTGTGTAGTGAAAACTGCCGTTTCTAAACCGAATAGAGTGATCAGGGATTATACGTTTTGGTTGTTCTAGTAGGTCTGAGAGATAGCAATAAGTGTTCCGGATAGATGGACGTGGGAGGCTATCAAGGACACTGATATACACTCCTGGAAATGGAAAAAAGAACACATTGACACCGGTGTGTCAGACCCACCATACTTGCTCCGGACACTGCGAGAGGGCTGTACAAGCAACGATCACACGCACGGCACAGCGGACACACCAGGAACCGCGGTGTTGGCCGTCGAATGGCGCTAGCTGCGCAGCATTTATGCACCGCCGCCGTCAGTGTCAGCCAGTTTGCCGTGGCATACGGAGCTCCATCGCAGTCTTTAACACTGGTAGCATGCCGCGACAGCGTGGACGTGAACCGTATGTGCAGTTGACGGACTTTGAGCGAGGGCGTATAGTGGGCATGCGGGAGGCCGGGTGGACGTACCGCCGAATTGCTCAACACGTGGGGCGTGAGGTCTCCACAGTACATCGATGTTGTCGCCAGTGGTCGGCGGAAGGTGCACGTGCCCGTCGACCTGGGACCTGACCGCAGCGACGCACGGATGCATGCCAAGACCGTAGGATCCTACGCAGTGCCGTAGGGGACCGCACCGCCACTTCCCAGCAAATTAGGGACACTGTTGCTCCTGGGGTATCGGCGAGGACCATTCGCAACCGTCTCCATGAAGCTGGGCTACGGTCCCGCACACCGTTAGGCCGTCTTCCGCTCACGCCCCAACATCGTGCAGCCCGCCTCCAGTGGTGTCGCGACAGGCGTGAATGGAGGGACGAATGGAGACGTGTCGTCTTCAGCGATGAGAGTCGCTTCTGCCTTGGTGCCAATGATGGTCGTATGCGTGTTTGGCGCCGTGCAGGTGAGCGCCACAATCAGGACTGCATACGACCGAGGCACACAGGGCCAACACCCGGCATCATGGTGTGGGGAGCGATCTCCTACACTGGCCGTACACCACTGGTGATCGTCGAGGGGACACTGAATAGTGCACGGTACATCCAAACCGTCATCGAACCCATCGTTCTACCATTCCTAGACCGGCAAGGGAACTTGCTGTTCCAACAGGACAATGCACGTCCGCATGTATCCCGTGCCACCCAACGTACTCTAGAAGGTGTAAGCTAGAAGGTGTAAGTCAACTACCCTGGCCAGCAAGATCTCCGGATCTGTCCCCCATTGAGCATGTTTGGGACTGGATGAAGCGTCGTCTCACGCGGTCTGCACGTCCAGCACGAACGCTGGTCCAACTGAGGCGCCAGGTGGAAATGGCATGGCAAGCCGTTCCACAGGACTACATCCAGCATCTCTACGATCGTCTCCATGGGAGAATAGCAGCCTGCATTGCTGCGAAAGGTGGATATACACTGTACTAGTGCCGACATTGTGCATGCTCTGTTGCCTGTGTCTATGTGCCTGTGGTTCTGTCAGTGTGATCATGTGATGTATCTGACCCCAGGAATGTGTCAATAAAGTTTCTCCTTCCTGGGACAATGAATTCACGGTGTTCTTATTTCAATTTCCAGGAGTGTATGTTCAAAGTAACTGATGCAGAAAAAAAGTTTACACACAGATAGTAAACCATCTTGCGTTGGTGGAACACGACCCGATGGCCTCAGCGGCGTTGACGCCAGCGCCAGACGCGTATCTCTGACAGTGTGGCAACAATGCGTCATCGTCGTCTTCGGCTGCCATGACGAGAACGTATGTCCAATTAGACTGCCGTTGTGCTTTGGCCATGCTCAGGGTTAGGTCTCGGGCTCTGCTTACATGAAAGCCCCTGTCTTTCTATATTAGTTCGTCGTGTACTTGGCACTCTACAGCCTCTTTTAGAACGCAATCCCCGAAAGTGCTGGACTCTTCCAGCAACTTGGTGGTGCCATAATTACTATGTTCGAGGGAGACGCAGTGCTTGTCACAGTGGCCTCTGTCGGCTGTTCTGGTCTGTGTGCTCTCTACATCCCTACCGTACCGTCCTGAAGGCCTCGCCTAAATACGCTTTACCGGACTGGCGAGAGATACGGTATACTCCTTGTTTTCGGAGTGCTACGTTATCATAGATTGGCCCCCAGCAAGGCTTTCGTCTCGGTTGGTGGGCAGAACACGTACTTTAAATTATATTTATGGAGTATTCTTCCGATTTTTATGATGTGTTCCCGACATCTGAGGTAATCGTCGTTTCACTTTATACTAATCAGGCTGTAGTCTCTGCTCCTTTGGTCATTAGCTCTATCTTATGGTTGCTGTGACCGCTCATATGGAACACGGACTGTAGATGCTGCAATTCGGCTGTTCCATTGTCTTGGTCCTAGATTTCTCTTGTTCTGTGAAGTAAAGTGGTTAGGACAGCTTCTCTTTGTGAAGCGGTAAGACAGCTGGAGGCATGCAGTCAAAAATGTGTATGTATCTGTTCACTATAAACGCTGTGTCCTAGTGTGCCATCTGGTCTCCGCTTAACGAGCACTTCCAGAAATGGAAGTTAATTAAGTTCTTCCATCTACATTGTGAATCTGATGCTTTGGTGCAGCGAATTTAGTGTTTGAGGAGGATTTGTAGGTAATGTCGTCCGTATGGCTATATTCCTAACATATCATCCACATATGTAAAAAGCCACTAGTGCTTGCAGACCGACGATTTCAGGGCTTCTTCTTCAGATACCTCCCTAAACATATTGTTCATTGTAATTTCTGCCAAACAGAAATCTAAACATTTTTGTTACCACTGTCCAAGCGTTTCTCTCATGAATATTTTTGAGTCTGTTAGAGGTAAGTTCAGAATGAGGTCTTCTTGGCCTAGTCGGAACTTCTTTAGCTGATGGACTGCTGTGATGCCTTTCTGCAAATGAGCGATATTCTGTATACCTTTTCAGAATGCTCAGGTGGCAACGACCATTTGTGACTGTGGCAATATCGGCACATCAGATCCTCTCTTATGCGAATATCATATAGTTGGAGGATATAGCAAGTACTGATGCGCGGGCTTTAAACGGTAAAACTGTTTACGACATGGCCGGCAGGGGTGGCTGAGCGGTTCTAGGCGCTACAGTCTGGAACCGCGTGACCGCTACGGTCACAGGTTCGAATCCTGCCTCGGGCATGGATGTGTGTGATGTCCTTACGTTAGTTAGGTTTAAGTAGTTCTAAGTTCTAATGGACTAATGACCTCAGAAGTTAAGTCCCTTAGTGCTCAGTGCGATTTGAACCATTTGTTTACGATGTGATTAGAGGAAAAGAAGACGTTGATATTATGATTATTTTAGCCGGTGCTGTCTCAAGAATAGGAAGAGGTAAATATTGTCTACCGGCACGGCAGCAAAGGCGATATAGGCCAGTAAACATGCCTAGGAAGCGAGAATAAAGTTCTGTAGCTGTATGACTCCCTGGCGCAGGACCGGAAGAGTGAAGGGAGGTGGGTACAGGAGTGCCCGGAAATAACGAGAAGAGTCAGTAACTCTCAGTGGAATGATAAATGATAGACCCTATATAGAATATACAGAGAAGCTCGAGAGGCCAGACACAGTCAAGTAACAGCAAAGCGGTAACGTCCATCTCAGACTACAGTGTACAGTAGTTCAGTGTAGCAACACAAGACAACATACTATTTAACTCTAGTGATACTATGGGGTTGATCACAGTGTGTAAGTTTCTCTAAAATAAACCCTGCTCTATATTCCTGAAATTTATGAATAAGTAGGACTTTTCCTGAAATAAATTACGGTTTCATAATGCATTCGCAAAAAATTTCGAATGTATTTAGTTCTGCAGAAAATCATGATGTGACTAACGAATAACAATGGGATTATATCCGATCCTACTTCTCTCGTGGGGTATAATAATACATAAATGTTGTTTTACAGTCTATAATTATTGCTGTATTTACTTCGTTACATTCTTGGAAATATTTTTGGCAAGTGTGATTGTTGACAGGACTTCATATAAAGTCAGTTATTTGCGGCATTGTTGTGAAACTAGTTCCGTGTCTGTTGCATTTAATTGAAAATGGCTCTGCATCTTCCGAAAAATAAGTGCTCGAAATATTACTGCATAGCTGTGATACAGATTCTGATGTCTCGCGTATTGATGGAAAAACAGATGTAGAAGAAAAAGAGAATATCCCTGAATTAAACAGAAATTTGTAAGAAGGCTTGGGCAGTGCAAACGTTCAGCCTGTAAAGGGACTGAAACATAATTCTACCTTTTATAGGTGAGTACTTATTATATTTTAAGTCACTACATATGGGCTGTAGCTTCTAATGCCACGATTTATATATATATATATATATATATATATATATATATATATATATATATATATATATATAATTACCGATATGGCCTAGGTCAAAAAACAAAGAAGAAGTAAGGACGAACACGAGTTGAGAACAACTTGTGGAGGAGAGGAAATATGTAACATAATGCGGGTGACTAAGCACAACAAAATTCGCAGTAAAAAATGTGAGCAACATAAAATCAGCTTTTCAGTTGCTCTTAAGAGGAACGTAGTTGATGAAATACTAAAGTGGACTAACAAAAGGAAGTCTTACAGCAGTAATGGACACCAATAGACGCCGTTGAACCGATGTGCTTTATCGGAGTCTTGATGATAGTAGGTGCTTAAAAGTGCCACAATGTTATAATTTCACCTGTAGAAGAAAGAGGACCGTAGACCTACTTTTAGTGAAGCGATCACTAGAAATCATATTACCACAATTTCAAGATGCATTGGACTGATGATGCTGATGGGAGACGTCGCAGTCTTCCGACTGAAAAACCGGCTACTATCAGAGGAATATGTGAAATGTGCGTCAAGATATTTCAAGACCATCATGTTTGTAACAGCAACGTAACAATTAAAGAACAGATTGGGAAAATTCGTGGTAGATGTCCTTTTCGGCAATATATTCCTTCGAAACCAAGGAAATATGGGTTGAAGTTATGGGCAATATGTACTGTCCTGTTGGCAGAAGAGCCAACACCGTGTTACGAATGGAGGCAGAAATGCACGCGTTTTAGCTCACGCAGGCTGCCGTGAGGAGGGAAGAACTATACTGACGTGAGGTCTGGAACATGACATGGAATGAGAA
The DNA here is from genome assembly GCF_023898315.1 of Schistocerca nitens. Classification (NCBI taxonomy): domain Eukaryota; kingdom Metazoa; phylum Arthropoda; class Insecta; order Orthoptera; family Acrididae; genus Schistocerca; species Schistocerca nitens. The sequence continues at coordinate 191,621,176 of NC_064621.1, forward strand.
TTCAGAAAGCGGACGTAATTAGTTTGATACTTAACTGTAATCCATTAATGATGAACGTCGCTCTTGACGGTACGTGATTCACAATATTATCTGTTCTGAATACATTCTTGAAGAATATGGCGCCTTGCTAGGTCGTAGCAAATGACGTAGCTGAAGGCTATGCTAAACTGTCGCCTCTGCAAATGAGAGCGTATGTAGACAGTGAACCATCGCTAGCAAAGTCGGTTGTACAACTGGGGCGAGTGCTAGGGACTCTCTCTAGACTAGACCTGCCGTGTGGCAGCGCTCGGTCTGCAATCACTGATAGTGGCGACACGCGGGTCCGACGTATACTAACGGACCGCGGCCGATTTAAAGGCTACCACCTAGCAAGTGTGGTGTCTGGCGGTGACACCACCTGTACAGTGTAATATTTTAAGTTCTCAATCTGCAGGTGTAGATCTAACAGCTGTCATTTCTTTAACAAGCCTTAGTATGGCGGTAGCACCTTTAAATTCGATAAGTATTCGCTCAGAACAAAGGTAGAGTGAAATATTCATCGAATATTGGGTTCCAAAAGCATGCAAAAATTGTTTCGTATTGTCCAAAAAAGGGCATACTTTTAACTTTCATAAGTACGGTGCATTCAAGGAAGGAAGTGGAAGATCATGAACAATCCAAAGGAATAATGATTTTGGAATACTGTAAGACAAAGTCAGGGGTAGACACTACGGATAGAAGTTGTTTAGAACGTGCCCTGCCAAGAGGATTGTCAGAAGGGGGCCAATGATATTATTTTATAACATGATTGATATTAGCAGCCGGCCGCGGTGGTCTCGCGGTTCTAGGCGCGCAGTCCGGAACCGTGCGACTGCTACGGTCGCAGGTTCGGATCCTGCCTCGGGCATGGATGTGTGTGATGTCCTTATGTTAGTTAGGTTTAAGTAGTTCTAAGTTTTGGGGGACTGATGACCACAGCAGTTGAGTTCCATAGTGCTCAGAGCCATTTGAACCATTTTTGATTGATATTAGCACACTTAATGCATATAATATGGCTGCATCTTACATAAGGCTGGGCAGAAAGGAGCAACTGCAGGAGATGGGCATTCCTCACAGAACTTGGAGATCAAATCATTGGCAGAAAATTAGGCAATATTAGTTCCCCATTACAATTACCATCACAATACACGGAAAAACGAGGTCGGTGTCCATTTTGTGAAATATATATGGATACAAAGTACTCTGACAAATTATTTCAAAATGGGTAGTTCTGAGTGCGAAAGCCACTCGGCAATTTCTTGCCTCAAATGCAAAGACTCATAATTGTCAGTTTGGAACTTGATCTAAAATGTTTGTATGCATTCATTCCATTACCATCAAGTTTTAGAAAGTGAAAAGAATATAAGTAATGTGATTATGTTCAACACTTATTAAAAACGAGAAACAGCTTCTATTGGAGTCACTACAGACCCCAATGGTACTCAGTGTAGCAATCAATATGCGGCATTAAGAGGCTTAGACGCGCTGTGGAGGTCGGTGACCAAAGCATCGTGAAAAATAGTCGTAGCAGGTTTATCGTATCAATGTTGTTATTGATGTTAGTATTTGAAAGATAACGTAAAAATATTGTAGTAGCTCTACCGCAATCGAGGTGGTAGTAGAAATATTGAAAGGGCAGTTAATTATTGTAATAGCTATATTATTGTTGTTGTAGAAATAGGTGAATCTGTAGTTATGGTTGTCCTTATAGCATCGTATGACAGAGATAACAGTAAATTAGTTCAGACAGAAGTGAAGAAAATCTGCGTGAGTCCTTTTCTGTCACAGTAAAAGAAAACCCGATTACGAGTGGAAAAGATGCTGTAGGACAACTGCATGTGGAGCACCGTAGTGGCAGCGACGACAAAGCGACAGCATCAGGAAAAGCTGGAAATAAGAAAAGTAATATAACAACAAATGTTGTAATCTTAGTTCAGCATTCAGAACAGGGAAAAGAAAACAAAACAATAGAAAAGACTGTCATTAGGTTTCCTATAAAAGTAATTAGAAATATGATTGCATATTCTTGTCGTCAAAAAAGTGATCTCAAGTAAATAAGTAAATAAATAATCATTCATAATGTTACGGATATGGAACAATGATACTAATGAAAATGACAGAGAGTGAAAATATCTTTCGTACATGATAGAATAGTATAATGGGGAAAAGGTATGACATCACAATTTATGTTTTCAACCTAGTGAAGAACACCGGAGGTTGTGTCAGGGTCTTTGCAATGCTTCACCACCATGAATTCGAAGGCCTGAGGTCTCTCGTTTGCAAACACAAAATGAGCCAGGAACATTTTTCCATCGGAAAATAATATCTTCGCATAATGCACGATAAAGAAAGAGAACAAGATACTCCTACTTCCTTACAAGCGTCCGATTTGGAGACGAAATATTGAAAATATGAAACTAATATAAAGATTGGAAAGTTTTACTAGCTTCCTACTGACAGAATCTTCTCTGTGTGATTTGTATATTTATCAAACGATGCAACAAGCTAGTGAAACGTTTCCCGTCCTGTAAACAGTAAAACAATTGCTGAAACCAGTACTGGGCTTTAATGGGAGCCAAGTGGGAAATCGTAGCTCTTGGATGAGCGTACAATGCAAAGTGAAGAGAAACAGAAACACGAATTTGAAGCAGTACAAAACAGAAGTTTTTTTCCGCTGCTAGTCTGTTCACCGCAGTAACATCGATTTCAGTGCTCTGCTATACACCTTCGCAAAAACAATAATGTTGGTATTATTAAGGCTTTTCGCTCGGAGTGAGAAATCCAGAGTAAGCATATGTGATTCTCTCGCTTTGCTGAAACGACGTAACTCAACTTCCGTAAGAAAATTTTTACCGAAACTCACCCGAATTGGTGAGTTGACCGAAGGTAGAGCGTTAACAGAATGTGGCGGTCGCAAGCAAGAGGCTACGAGACAAATTATTTCAGTTTTCAGCTCCATCACGAATTGCTTTACATGCGGCCGTTTCTCGCAAATGAAATGCGGCTCGCCTTAACTACGCGACTATAAGCGTATTAGCAACGAATTTATATTTACATGCCCGCGATACGGTGAATACGGGGAATGAAATACGGCCGTCCGCACGTTCTGACTGCCCCCTTCCCCCCGTCCCCCTCCCCTCGTTCGCTCGGAGTTCTCGCGCCGTAGCCCCTCCATCCCTCAACGGCCAGGACGAAAATGTTTCGGACGCCGAATTAACGCCCCATTTCACGATTTCGGGCTAGCGTGGCGGGCAACAGCCTCCCAGTTGCTTTCTGGGCCAGGCGGTTCGCCGCACCCGAAAGCGAAACTCTGCCCAGGCCGATCCGCCGCTGTGATCTGCAAAAGCCCGTGTCACCTGCAAATGAAATGGAAGCTTTCATCATCGTCGTAATTACATCTGCAGCATTACGACAGCCACCAGTGTTTCATCTGGTTTAAAAATAATTTTAACTTTTCCAGAAACAATGTCTTTGTGTGTCTCCAGTGTTAAATTCAAGCGTATGCATTCTCCTTGAGATCTGAGCTTACTTCGAATTGCACCTGTCCATCACACGGGTAACAGTCAAACCCCTATACACGTATTTGCAATGAAATCCCCAAACTGAGCAATTCGTATCTCGCATATAGGAAGCGCGTTTAGTAAGCAGGTTAGTTTTATTCAGGACTCAAATAAACCATATTATTCCCCTCTCTTTTAGCTACAAAACCCTATTTTTTTATAATTTCCGTTCAATGCGACGGCCTTATACCACCTTGCTGGGGAGGCCTGCGTACTGGTTTGGTACATCTCTACAGGTCGACGTGAGAACCAACCTCTTGCTGCACCAGGAACTTCCCTGTCATCCAAATACTGCATCCCATGGAGAGCACCCTTCATTGGGACATCCAGATGGGTGTCGGAAGGTGTGAGATCTGGGCTGTAGGATGGAAAAAGTAAGAACAGTCAAATGAAGTTGATCGTGACACCATGCGAGAGGACATCAAACAGAATAATCTCATCAGAGCCCCAGAACAACGGTTGAGAGTGCGGTTTTGAACATGCCTGCGGAGGGGAGGTGGTATGGAGCCACTCCATGGATTGCCATGTTGTTTCCAGTCCGAAGTGATGAACCCATGTTTCATCGCCTGTGACGATAATCGACAAAAAAATTGTCACCATCAGCATTGCAACGTGCAAGCAATTCCAGTTGGTTCTCCATTGCTCTTTATGGTATTCTGTTGGGTGGCTAGAACCCCAGCATGCCCACACCTTTGAGCACCCAAACTGGTGGATGAGTATGTCAGCACCACCAACAGAGACGTCCAGTTGTGCAGCGAGGTATTTAGTTATGATCCTTCGATCACTTCGAATGGGAGTGTCCTCAGGTTACAAAGTTTAAGAGCCACAGTTGTGTGCGGGAGATCGAACATACGTGCGCGACCTTGTTGGGTTGATGATAGACGCCTCTCCCAAACAATCAGCATGCGTTTGTTCTCTGCCAGGTCTCCGTAGACATTCAGCAAGCGCCTATGAATATCTGCGATGCTCTGATTTTTCCGCCAAATGAAATTCAATGACAGCTTTCTGCCTGAAACCCAAGTTCGTCAAAGAGTAAGTGGGCTGCTTCTGTGTTGGCAGCGCTGTGTAGTGCTTTGCATTGGATCTCTTACTGCTTTCTTTGTAAGAGACTCTGTGGCTGGTTGGACTCGCCAGCAGTGATGGAAGTACTGTTGGGCATTAGGAGGTGAACAGCCAGCAGTGATGGATGTTACATGTGAGAAGCTAGCATTGATGGATGGTAGAGGACTGGTGTTAGCGAAGGCTAACGATCTGGAAATATCCGACTTCGAGACTGAAAATTATTCATGGTTATATATCTTTGTATTGGATGTCAATGACGATTTATATTCGTGTTCGAACTGGGTGTCACATTATTAAGGTAGAAAAAATACATTATTTGGTTTGCAACAAGATCTTTCCTTTGCTAACCACATGCCTATTAGTAATTAGTGGCTTTAGTAGTTACAATCTTTTATTTAGCTGGCAGTATTGACGCTCGCTGTATTGCAGTACTTCGTGTAATAAAAATTTTTGTGAGGTAAGTGCTCAATGAAATGTATTTCTTTTTAGTCAGGGCCATTCTTTTGAATTAACTATTTGAAACCAGGTTCTAATTTTTTTGAGCAGTCAGATTGCGTTGCGCTAGAATATTGTGGGTCAGTGTTGACATGATAAGGAAAAGTAAAGAGAAAGTAGGCTCAGTACGTTCAGTTTTACTCAGCTGTTTCAGAATCAAAAAACGTAGAAGTTTCATCTTCTCGGTCAACCAGCAATTTAAGTACAGAGACACACATTTAAATAGAAAAGTTTCAACACATGCCATTTTGAGGGCTGCGGTTTGCGTCTGCCACCCATCGGAACGCTATGAAACTGTAGGGGCTGAAGCGGGAATATTCCACGATGCCCCGTGACAGATACCGCATTATTTCAACCAAAACTGGCCGAGAAAAAAAAAGTGTTGCGTTACTTATGGCACACCTCTCGTACCTCTCAAACATAGACACCTGGAATGTCTGCCCGCGCCGTAATTTTTATGACGTACAGGATAGAATGTACAAGAACGGAACTACAGCACACTTTAAACGTATCAATGTATTTCAATTTGTAGATGAGGTGCAGGAAATGGTCTGGGAGACGACTTCCGAATCGAATAACGTTATGGTTTAAGCTTATCCAGTAAGGATTTCTTACAACTGCGCCGGCCGGAGTGGCCGAGCGGTTCTAGGCGCTTCGGTCTGGAGCCGCGTGACCGCTACGGTCGCTGGTTCGAATTCTGCCTCGGTCATGGACGTGTGTGATGTCCTTAGGTTAGTTAGGTTTAAGTAGTTCTAAGTTCTAGGGGACTGATGACCTCAGATGTTAAGTCCCATAGTGCTCAGAGCCATCTGAATCTTAGAACCGCTGATTATTAATTCAGTGTAAATAAATAAACAGAGACAGCACCCAGCATTATGCTTGTAAAAGCTATGTAGCTTTCTGTACACCATCCGAAGAAGAGGCTGAAAAGTTGGAAAACCAGTTCATGAAATGAATAAATAACTACTTCAAAAAAGTGACTGGTTGCGATTTTATGTATTTACATTCCATGGTGTTACTAACAAACATACTCAACTACATGACCAAAATGCTTCCCTGAAGATCATAAAGTCAGAAGGAAACCTGAACCTTGGCTAACTTCCGAAATAAACAGTTCATGAATCTCAGAGCACTGCACATAGGACAAACAAACGACGCCTTACAATTGAAAATGATACCGTTTACAAGTAGAAGCGGAACAGTCAGTCAAACTGGGTGAAACGCTAAGCTCAGGCATGCCCCTTGATTAACCGGCAAAAGTAAGATCTACATCTACATCGATACTCCGCAAGCCACCATATGGAGCGTTTCGGAGGGTACAGTGTACAACTACTAGTCATTTCTTTTCTCTTTCACTCTAAAACAGAGCGAGGGACAAAGTGCTATCTATGCACCACCGTATGAGCCTTAATCTCTCCAATCTTATCTTCATGCTCCTTGCACAAAATGTACGTTGGCGACAACAGAATCGCTCTACAATTACCTTTATATGCTGGTTCTCAACAACGTCGCCTTCCGTGCAGCGATTCCAGTTTGAGTTCCCGAAGCATCGCCGTAATACTTGAGTGCTGTTCGATCTCATCTATGTCAAGCCCAGCAGCCTGTTTCTGCGTTGCTTCGATGTCTTGCTCTAATCCGACCTGCTGTACATCCCAAACACAACATCACTCAACATTGGGTCACAGATGAACCAATTCCTAAAATACTCTCAATAAACCGAAGTGGACCAATCGCCTTACATACTGCAGTCCTTATATGTTCACCTCATTTCATGTTGGTTGCGTCCGCCCCCGGTAGCTAAGTGACGCCGGCATGGTAGCTCAGCGTGTTCAGTCAGAGGGCTGCTCGCCCTGTGTAATAAAAAAAAAAACTCAGTAAAGGAATCAACGATCAACTTAACGGATGTCTTATGACGTCCGCCCAGACCAAACGCAAGGAACAATACCGAACAAAATGCAATAAATAAATAAAAAGTGCTCGTCACGACAGAACATCAATTATCAATCCCAAGGACCCGGGTTCGATTCCCGGCAGGGTCTTAGATTTTCTTCGCTCAGGGAATGGGTGTTGTGTTGTCCTGATCATCATCATTTCATCCCCATCGAGGGGCAAGTCACCGAAGTGGCGTCAAATCGAAAGACTTGCACCAAATCGAAAGACTGGCACCCGGCGAACGGTCTACTCGCCGGGGGGAGGGGGGAGGTCTAGTCACCCGACACTTTTATTTATGTGTTGCTTTCCAACGTTACGCCTAGATATTTAATCGATGTGACTGTGTCTAGTAGGACATTACTGTGTTCGAACATTATGGGTTTATTTTCCCACTCATCTGCATTAACTTACAGTTTCCTATATTTAGGGCTAGCTGCCATTCTCACACCAACCAAGTCATCTTATATCGTCCTACAGACACTCGACGACGACACCTTCCCATACACCACACAATCATCCGCAAACAGCCGCAAACTGCTGCTTACCCAATCCGCTAGATCAGGGGTCTCCAAACGTTTTAGTCCGCGGGCCACATTGACTCCTCCACGAAGTCATAAGGGCCAAGATCTACCTAGTGGGATTAAAGCACCCTAGCACTCCACGATCACCGTAATCTAAGGCTAAAGGAAAGATGAAATCGTAAAAATCTAAGGTTGTGGGAATAGCTAGCACTGAAACGAACTACGACTTTTATTTAGTTACATAATTTTGATTGGTGGACGTATCTGACCGAATTTCTGGCGTATTTTATTCTGGCGAATTTCACCGACAAAAAATAATGTCACTGCACATTCTTCACGAAAGCGCCCTGCAAAGTTAACGAAATCTCAAAATCATTGTTAGCAACACTATTACTGCAAGACGTAACAGAGGTAGAGTATGTCAACGCATTGTTATTTCAAGCGGCGCAACAATAAGTGTAGTTATGTAGTCTTGTAGTGAGTAGCAGAGCCAATGTCGCTGTGTATTGGTCGCGATAGGCCTCGAAACTCAGTTGTTGGCAGTATAGGTACCACCTCAAATATTTGGCGGGCCGGATACCGGGGATGTCCGGCCAGCTAACGCGGGTCGGTTTGCCGGGCCTCGCGGGCCTGTTTCGGCCCGCGGGCCGTAGTTTGGAGACCCCTGCACTAGATCATTCATATATGCAGAAAATAACACGTCCTATCACTCTTCCCTGAGTCAGTTGAAAAAACGTAGAATTATTGTGGGACATGGTGGAATATTCCTTCTTTAGCTCCTGTAGTTTTATGAAGTTCACGTTGCTAGGGACGCTATACTTAGCCTTCAAAATTGCGTCTGTAACGGATGGGCGTTTCAAACAGAGAATTGTAATTGAGTTGGTTTTGACGGATAACCAGAGCATCGGAGATATTCAAAAACGCTTGCAGAATGTCTACGGAGACGTGGCACTGAACAAAAGCACATTGAGTCGACGGGCGCCGCGTCTGTCATCGCCTCAACGAGGTCGCGCGAGCCTCATACGCACCGCAGCACAGGCCTTCCGACTTATGTCTGTTTGGTCCAATAAAGGATGCACTCCACGGGAAGCAGTTCGTGGATGGTGGAGAGATTATTGATGCAGCAAGACATTGGCTCTGACGTCAAAGAGTAGAGTGGTACCATGCGGGTACAGAGGTGTTTCCAGTAAAGTGGCTTAAGGCCGTCGCATTGAAGAGAGGTTATGTTGAAGAATAGAGTTTTGTAGCCAAAAGAGTTGGAAATAATATGGTGTACGGGAATCCTGAGTAAAACAAATCTGCGTTCAGAAAAAAAATGTGTTGCCCTACTTATTTAACGCCCTTCGTAACAGTTGCATCTGATCACATCGTCCCACTCGAGGAACTGAAGCGTACTTCACATTACCTACAGCCACAATGGCACTAGAAACTAAACAAGACTTGAGCCGTGGCGACTTCTGCGAGGGCGCGCCCGCGATCCTACTGGCGCCACTTCCGCGCGCGTTACGTCATCTTTGCTTGCTTTTGTGTTTCCTCTGGGGCTGTGTGGGTGTGATGTGTGGGACACGGAACTAGACGGATGTGCCTGAGCGCTCGTGGTACTGGCTAATGTAGCGAGCCGAAACAATTACCGATGGCCTATGGGGGCCCCCGTTTCCTGCAGTTGACAGTTGCTACCTCCGTCTTTAGGAGGCAAGGAGCGGCAATCGTTGCGTGCAACCTGGTTACGAGTGTAGCCGTGAATTTCAGTGTCATAAATACGCCGAGATGTATTGGATACCCTGTTAGCAGCTACGAACAGGAGGTTAGCATTATCCGGGGCCTAATTGGAGTCCTGAAGCTAGTAGCCTCCTTGGCATTTATTTGAAAAACAGTCGGTGAGCGTGGGGTTCATCTGCTATTCTGTTATTCTGCGCAGCAAATTGATCTGAGATGTACCCTTTACCCTGTGGCTCCTGCAAGATGCAATTTCCACCCCCACACTACTACAGAAGTCAGACAGACGCTCCTAACGTTCTAAAGAGAAATGCCTGAAGAACTTTCAGCAATAAATATCTTCTGGAGTCGTCCGCTGTAAGGAAATGACACAAATATTCACAAAATTTCTTACGTAACTAGTGAGATACTTGGGTACTGAAGTAGTGCTAGTTAGTGTTAGAAAAACATGAAACTAACGAAAATTATTATTTATTTTGCAAAAATTCTGAGAAATCACAATGGCACTTTTAGTTATGAGCTGAACACGTTATTTCCGGGTTCTTTTTGGAATGAAAAGTTACCTCTTAAGGATAGGATTCGCCAATGAAATTTCTATACAAAGTTTAAGATTCTTATTGACTTGGCAGAATGGCTTAGAGGCGCACCTACTTAGCTTGAATAATTATCCTTTAGAATGTTGCTAGGTACGGTCGAGGCTGTCGCCTGTGGAATGCAGTGAAGTGTACTGTTGTGGAGGAAATATAGGGCTCGCAATAGCTGTAGCGCACAATACCGTAAGCTGCCATGACTGCTGTCTGCGCTGCTCGCTGCAGACAAATAAGATAACTCTCGTTCTATTTGGATTGACCTTCGCCAATCAAACTTTCCCTACGCCTTGATGAAGTCAAGGATTCCTATTCGCCCCTAGTCTAACTATTGGCGTGGTACACCGGTCAGATAACCAGTCCACCGCGATGCCACTCAAAAATTCGCTCGCAGGTGTTTAACTATAATTCTGTCCATTCACACCGGACAATAAGTAGGTGTTTAACTATAACTCTGTCCATTCACACCGCACAATAAGTGTGTCGGCCAACACAGTGAACAAAGCTTAATCGCAAAGGACTCAATATAGAGTCGCACTTCGATTCACTCTCGACAGAGGTGCTCTCCCAGTGAAGTACTGAGGAGAGAGTTTTTCCTTGCTCCAAGAGCGACAACGGAACAGCGCCTCTCCATGCCAGACGTGAAGGGTATATCTTCGGTCTCTTCCATTACTCCTTCAGCTCAAGGCGTCAGAAATATCGTCTGTCAATCAGCATTGCTCTTCTAAAACGGGAGAATGACGTTTCGTTGAAAGAGACCAATCCAGAAATCTGTAGTATCGGCGTTTGGCGTTTGCTGTCTCCCTGTGAAAATCTCTGAAAGTGCGTTCTATGTGTAAAGAACGCGTAGGTTGGACGCTTCCACACAATGTAGCGGAATTTGCTTTTAAGCCGAACACTGGGTCGCTCCCCCTTTCACTTGGGCACATGCCGTCTGCTCCACGGGCGGCCGAGGTTCACTCGTCCTCTGAAGGGCCCGGCCTCCCGGTGTGTGGTCTGCCTCTCTCGAACTAAAAGCTCCTGTGAACGTTGTCTCTGGAATGTATGTGTGTACGCCAGCCTCGAGTATTTCAATCCCGGTGCGCACTTGTTATTTGCATATCGTTTACATGAATTCATACAACATTGACTTTATCTTATCGAGTTCGGGTTCGAATGAAGCGTCTTGATGTGCGGAATATGATTGTGAGGGCGGAATATGTAATCAATGAAGGTGAGGAGACCACGACGTCTTACAAATGTTTAGGAAGTCTCTGTAATAAGTGCTGTACCTAAAGATTGTTAGTTCTGTCCCCAAGTGAGCTGGGGGGGAATCGGGTTCCTTTATGCCGTTCAGTGTCAATCATGAGGTTTCTGTAAGCGCCAAGTTAGTATTTTGCAATTTTTAATCTGGTGCTGCAAATCGTTGTTTTTTATAATTATGTAATACTACTAATTGTAATCTACGTATGCTCTTGACCTTATGGCCATTTCTAGGACGAGTTATTAGATTTGCCTTACAACTAAAGTTATGTGCGCTCAGCCTAAAGATATGCATGTCTGGGTCATGTGTGTTTGTATTTGCGCACTGTATTGCTCCTTGTTGAGAAGTACTTCGGGTTATAGATGTACATTTTAACCTCTCATCTGTCAAATTTCGGCAGCGGTTGACGCACTGATGTTCAGCTGGTCCCGGACTGGGACGCGTTTTCCTTCTGTTTCGGCGGCTTTCACGTCATCGCACGAGGGCCAGGTGATGGCAGGTCACACTCGCTTCTGCGGATCTCCCGTTCCAACCTCAAGTAGTTTATTGTCATTCTCTTGGTATTGTGCCGCGGTTGGGTTGTCGCCGGATTAGGCAGCAATCTACCCAGTGTTTGTGTTATTGTAAGGTCCTTGTGGGCGTGTGATTAATGTCTTTGTGCAATCTGAGCACTGAGTTTCTTGATTTCCTTAAAAAAAGAAAAGGGTTTAATCGTCATTATTATTTTAAGAATGTTTTAGGGGCCCGGTAGTGTATTTAAATTCTTAACTTGATTTATGTGTAACAGGCTTTTGGCCAATCAGTGAAGTACTACTGTTTGCCTCGGTTTTTTCACGTTGGTAGCGTTTGGCCAGCTTTCACGTGTCTTGTCTGTGTGACAGCGGTATAACCAGTGGAGATATATGCATTTTAATGCCTTTAATTTAACGTTTGTTGGACTTACATTCCAGTCTGTTGGGGGATTAGCTCACAGATGTGATGGTAGTCGCGGGGACTTAATGCCGCCGCAGGTTTATTTAATCAATTAATTGTTTGTGATAGGGCTATCATTTACTGCACATTATACAACTTCTTCGAGTACCATTTTCAGTTTTATGTATAACGTAAGTACCCATATGCATTGTTATTTCAATTTGAAAGTCTTAACTATTTGTATGTGTTTGGCAAGAAACTTAGTAATTGCTATTTGACATGCCACAATATTGTTATTAAATAAAAATATTTCTTTGGGAATGATAAATGAAGCATGAAATTGGGCCACCCACTCACGTGTTTTCCTTAAATTAATCCCGATCCTTGTCCCGCGTCTCAAGTCTTATTCATATCTTAGTGGGGATAAACGACGGTAGTCACGAAAGTTTCTTAGGTATGTTATTGGCAGTACCGTGAAAATATCCGTCGTGGATATAAAATCACCATCTACTTGAGACGGTGGCGTCGCAGTCGTAATGATTAAGCGTAATACTGACCCACTACTGACCACCATATTAAATATCTTCAACTACTCTTCAACCACAGCTGTTTTGCCTGAGGCCTGGAAAAAGAGACTAGTTAAGCCAATACCTAAAAAGGACGTTGCCACAGTACCCTTTGTTTACTGGCCTATATGAATACTTCCGGATCTATCTAAGGACTTACAATATATAGTCAACAACCAGGTAATCAACTATTTAATTACGAACAACCTTCGAAACGAATACCAATCGTTACACAACTTCTGCTGTAATAAAAATAACAGACAACCGTTATGCTTGCCGTGGATAGACAAGCGGCGACTACCACGTGCTTCTTAGACTTTAACAAAGTCTTTGTCGACTCAGACATCTTACTTGCTAAACTTAGCAGCCTCAATTCCTCTCCAAGTACAGTGCAGTGGTTTCACTCATAAATGACGTACCGACAAAACTGCGTAATGTCCGGCATCATAAAGTCATAGGACATGTAGTATCAGGAATCCACAGAGTTCGGTGTTAGGTTCTATACTATTTTCATTGGCCGTATATGATGTGCCACCAGTCCTATCCTACTGTACGTACTATGACCTCTAGTTGCATCTAAGTGCAAAAATGAAATACTTTAAGACAGCTATCGAGAATTTCAGTACCGACTTGTGTCCAATATCGAAATGGGCACAGTATAAAGGGTTAAAGGTCAATCCAGTCATAATCCAAGTGGTCCTGGTACGGCATTCTAGGTTCATTAACCCGAAATGCAGCAAATCACTGCCGTCTTTAATGTTAAATGGTACAAACATCAAATTCTCGCTCTCAGGAAAGAATCTAAAAGTAATAATACATTAGAAAATAAATTGGGCTAAGCACACAGTGGCAGTGTTGAAGAAGACTTCAGCATCTCTCCATGTCCTATAGAAATATGCAAAAGGTATTCCATTTAGACGTGGCAAAAAACTTGTAGAATAATTTATACTTCCAGTTGTTGATTAAAGTGATGTTATACTATAAGGTCTTCATCGGGAAAGCTCAGGGCGCCTGGAACTGGTGGTGCACGTCTGCGTTCGATATATCTGTGACGTACAACTGATCATATTTCACTGCCTTGCAAATAACCATCCTTGCTAAATGCAGACAAGCACACAGAGATCCATACCCTCCCTTTCCCCTACTGTCGGGCGCTAATGACCGTAGCCGTTTTGCGCCCTACAACCATAACAGCAAACAAAAAAAATCCCCTACTGTCTTATCAACGTACACTGTCCCTCATCTCTCTCCTTGAGCTTAACTCTGTGGTCTGAACAATATGAAAAGAGTACGTGTTCACACCGAAGCAACAATAATGTCTACCGTTGTCCCCGTACGCACTCGTTACCTCATTACATCCTTCTTTCTAACCAGATATTTCTTATTTCCCAGTACCCTTAGGTGGATTAGTAACTTTGTATCTGCGAGTATCACTATAGTTAATATTGTACTGTTATTATAGCGGCAACAGTAGAAGCTACTATTATCTTCTCACTACATATGTTCAAATGATTTTTAAATATATAATATTATGTTGTTACCATCTGCCACATCAAAATCATCGTCGTTAATTAGGTAACTGTTACTTAATTACAAGATGCTGTATATGTGAAACCCCAGCTCGGTGTAAGAGAGAGCCTTCAAATTAATTAAATCAATTAAAAAATAAAATGAAATAGAGGAAATGAAATGGAACGCTTCTCAGTGTACTGGTTACAGTCGGAATACATATTTTAACTTTCTAACAGCAGTAGACAGCTACGAGACGGAGGAAAAAATCTCATTCCTAAAAGAAATGAGGAACACTGTGCTACATCATCACGAAAAAGTTCAACACGTATTTCGTGCTCCCTTACCACCCTAAGGAGAACATCCGAATACTCTCTGGCGTAAGAACAGACACACACCGTCCGTTCCACGAAAGGGTCCATAGTTCACCCGATAAACGTTTCTGCGCTGCTCTGCTACCTTCTCGGAATTTCAATCACGGCAATCCGCGGGGAGTCGACGACTGTGAGAAAAGAATTGCTCTTCCTCTTTTCCGGTGAATAGTCGGTCATTTGCTACTTACGTTACTGCGCTGGTCGCTCACAACCGTCGAAGCTCTGACTCCAAAACTACATAGGAGGCCAAACCATCTCGTTAACGTCAGAGGCTGGTGGTAGGTTTCACCCAGTACTGACACGTCAGAAACAGTGCAGTGTTTCGTCCTTCTAAATCGAGAAGATATTTTATAACCAGGAAACTGTGGAAATACAATTTCGCGCCAAGAATACTGTTGATGTGTGTGGTATTTCTGGCTATCACAAAACGTTTCCTCGAAAGATTCGTAAGAGTAATTGCTACTTCCAGAGACCCTTTTAATAACATATATCTATGGGAAGCAGGAAGCAACGATTGCGCGTCCTACCAAAATATAGAAAGTGCCTCAATACCCGTCAAAATTATACAAATTGTGGAGTACTGTGAGATGAAGAACTACTAGTCCAAAACGAATATTTACTTATTGACAAACACCTTCCAGCAACAAACATATATGTATATGAAGACAGTAACTGATCTCGAAAGAACAGATACTGCTGATGACAGTGCAGCTTTTCCATGGAATAAATGATGATTAACTGAAACCCTCAGCTGCCGACAGGTGTTATTGATATACCTCCATGTGGATAGCTGAAACTGTGTTCCCCGACTGGAAGCGTGCAAGGGATAAGTCCATGCAATCGCGCTATTCATCTGTGTCCTCGCTGGCTCAGATGGATAGAGCGTCTGCCATGTAAGCAGGAGATCCAGGGTTCGAGTCCCGGTCGGGGCACACACTTTCAGCTGTCCACATCGAGGTATATCAACAACACCTGTCAGCAGCTGAGGGTTTCAGTTAATCATCATTTAAACATATATGTGTTGTTAACTAATTGTAGCTAATTTCAAAACTGTTCTTAGTTTCTTCTGGTACGTACAGATTTCTTCATGAAGTATACTTCATTGTTAGTCAAAAGGAATTTATTACACCAGAAAGCTGGTCAGAAGATACTTATCTGCTTCTTATGTGATGAGGTATCAAAACTTTGGTAGTGTGAAGTTTTGGCCAAATCGGTGTCATTTTGTCCCTAGGACAAAAGACATTTTACATTACCGCTTCTAGACCACAAAAATATACTCATTCCTGCACTAGATATCAAACTGGGGCCAAGCGCTTTTCCCTGTGTCAGGCCTTGCTTGAAGTACCTTGTGGCTGTCTACCTACCAGGGTATAAATATTTGAATTTTGTTACTTGGTACACCTGTCTCCTCGCACTCCCAATCTTTGACGCCCAAAGAACATTAAGTTCGCCCCAGGTAGGTGCCTAAAATAAATCGCCAGTGAATGCATAATACTTAATGAAAATAATGGCCTTACTAATAAGATTCACCTGACTGCGTAAAATGTTAACTGACCTTCTCCCCTAGTTTCGTAATGTAAAAGTTGTAGTTCTCTGAGAATTTCTATAACATCGCAAGGGTAGCCAACGCTCGCTTCTTTTCATAAGTATTTAAGCTGAAATAAAACTGTTCAGTTATTAAAGTCGATCTCAGCTATCACTCTGAAATATACTCTCTCTCCAACAAAACGAAGCTACGTGTCAAAAGATCGTAGATGCTTTAACACATTCCAAAGAGAATGAGATTTTCACTCTGCAGCGGAGTGTGCGCTGATATGAAACTTCCTGGCGGATTAAAACTGCGTGCCCGACCGAGACTCGAACTCGGGACCTTTGCCTTTCGCGGGCAAGTGCTCTACCAACTGAGCTACAAAAGCACAACTCACGGCCGCTACTCACAGCTTTACTTCTGCCAGTACCTCGTCTCCTACCTTCCAAACTTTACAGAAGCTCTCCTGCGAACCATGCAGAACTGTTGTTCATTCTGGAAACATCCCCCAGGCTGTGGCTAAGCCATGTCTCCGCAATATCCTTTCTTTCATGAGTGCTAGTTCTGCAAGGTTCGCAGGAGAGCTTCTGTAAAGTTTGGAAGGTAGGAGACGAGGTACTGGCAGGAGTAAAGCTGTGAGTACCGGCCGTGAGTCGTGCTTCGGTAGCTCAGTTGGTAGAGCACTTGCCCGTGAAAGGCAAAAGTTCGAGTCTCGGTCGGGCACACAGTTTATAATCTGCCAGGAAGTTTCACATTCCAAAGACATTACACGCAATGAGCCACATTCTTCCCTATTTAACTTTTAAGATTCAAATTCCAAGTAATTTCAGTAAGAATTTTAACCAGACGCATAATGAAATGAACACATCACTCTATCAAGAATGCAAAACAACTAAATCTAAGTAGTTAGATTTATTTATGTTTTCGATATCACACAATTTGTGAGCCAGGAATCAGCTATAAAGCTACATTGTCAGTTAAATAAAGCAACTGGGGAACCACGACCTGAGTTGTGAAAAGAGCGTAACCAAAGACAAGCTCACTGGGTAAAAACACAGGAGGACCGCTGGCAAGTGTACAAAAAGTCACGCAGTCACCAAAAATGGCACTTCATCCAATAAAATATACAGCACAGCTACCTACGGAAATAAATAAGAATACACTAAATGTATCCGGACAGCTGGCTAAAAATGACTTCCAAGTTGATGGCGCCCTCCATCGGTAATGCTGGAATTCAATATGGTGTTGGCCTACCCTTAGCCTCGATGACAGCTTCCACTCTCGGAGGCATACGTTCAGTCAGGTGATGGAAGGTTTCTTGGGGAATGCCAGCCCATTCTTCACGGAGTGTTGCACTGAGGAGAGGTATCGATGTCGGTCGGTGAGGCCTGGCCCGACGTCGGCGTTCCGAAACATCCCAAAGGTGTTCTATAGGATTCCGTTCAGGACTCTGCCGAGGTCACTCAATTACAGGGATGTTATTGTCCGTAAATTATGAACAGGTGCTCTATCGTGTTGAAAGATGCAATCGCCATCCCCGAATTACTCTTCAGTAGTGGGAAGCAAGAAAGTGATTAAGACATCAATGTAAGCTTGTGCTGTGATAGTGTCACGCAAAACAACAAGGGGTGTAAGCCCCCTCCATGAAAAACACGACCACACCATGACACCACCGCCTACGAATTTTACTGTTGCCACTACACACGCTGGCAGATGAAGTTCACAGGACATTCGCCATACCCACACTCTGCCATCGGATCGACACATTGTGTACCTCGATTCGACACTCCACTGTTCAGTCGTTCAATGTTTAGGCTCCTTACAACAAGTGAGGCGTCGTTTGCCATTTAGCGGCGTACTGTGTAGCTTAGGAGGAGCCGCTCGATCCTGAAATCCAAGTGTTTTCACCTCCCGCCTAACTGACATAGTACTTTCAGTGGATCCTGATGCAGTTAGGATTTCCCGTGTGACGATCAGGATACATGTTTGCCTATTATACATTACGACCCTTTTCTACTGTCGGCGGGCTCTGTCAGTTGTAAGTAGGCTGTTTAGGTTTTTTTTATTGGTAACGCCACCTCTGTATGAAAATCACTGGCTGTGCTGTGTGCAGTCTGTGGCTGCTTTGCATTGTTGTAATACTCGCCATTGTAGTGTTAGGCAGCTGGCTCTGAATATATATATATATATATATATATATATATATATATATATATATATATATATATATGATGACTATTAAGGTAAATACAACGTTTGTGCTCCATTAATATCTTTCATTTGCTAACTATCCCTATCAGTAGTTAGTGCCTTCCATAGTTTGAATCTTTTATTTAGCTGGCAGTAGTGGCGCTTGCTGTATTGCAGTAGTGGGAGTAACCAAGATTTTTGTGAGGTAAGTGATTTGTGAAAAGTACAGGTTAATGTTAGTCAGTGCCATTCTCTTGTAGAGATTATTTAAAGTCAGATTGCGTTGCGCTAAAAAAAATATTGTGTGTCAGTTTAAGCACAGTCGTATGTATAAATAGATAAAAGGGGACGTTTCATATGTCGATCCTTAGCCTAGGATACCTCACTGGAATCTTCTGATTTTTCTTGTAGTTTGTGTAATTAGTGTAGATTTTGTTTATTGCTAGCGCGTAATTATAGAGAGAATTTCCATTGTAGTTGTAGTTTTTCATTGTTGTACAGTAAAACAGTTGTGGCATGTATGTAGATTTGCACCAAGTATTTCGCAGCTGCAATTAACTAGATATTATTTTCAGTGTTATGTTAATGTGTTTTCTTATTTTTGCTCTTCAAATTGTGTTTTTCTGTGTTGTCGTGTGAAATACTGTGACCAGAATGGCGTGTGAAAAACGTAATACTAGGCTCCAAAGTAAACTGAGAAATGACAGTAAAGACGAAAGCAGTGTGTTAGCGCCACCGAGTAATGAATTAACTAATGTTCAAAGTAGTAATTTGGTAATTGTGCATAGGGAAATGGAGCGGGCGGCAAACAATGGTGTAGACAGCGAAACAATTAGAGAACAGGGAAGCATTATCGATCGATCGGTCGGCGACAGCTCGCCTCAGGAATCCGAAATGACAGGAAACAATCTCGCAAATGCTGTGGATTCAGGATTTGGGTTCTCACCGTTTTCTCAAATAAGTCAAGACACATTTTCTGCTTGTCAAAATGTGAATGTTGCCGGTGCAACTTCACTGCCGAAAAGCACTGAGGAACGTGTTTCAGACACCAGTGCATTGTTATTACAGTTAATGCAACAAATGGGACAAAGACTACAAAAGTTAGACACAACGCTTGAACAAAATCAGAAACAAATGGAACAAAATCAGAGTCAAACACAGCAAAAGTTAGACACAATGGAACAAAATCTTCAAAAGTTAGACACAGTGGAACAAAATCTTAAAAAGTTAGACTCATTGGAACAAACTCTTGAACAAACACGTGAAGATTTAACTACTGAGTTACATAACATTGTATCGAAATGTCAAAAAGTCTGTAATGACGTAAAAACACAAATTTGTGAGCATTTCCAACCTATTTTTTCGCGGCATGAAAATGCATTACAGAATCACGAAGCAGCCATAAAAGAACAGCAAATCATTGTTCATGAAAATCACGACACCCTGCAAGCTAAAATTGATTCAGTTGCATCTACCGATTCGGTTACGCAACTTGCAAAAACTCAAGAAAACTTAAAGGACACAGTAGATACTCTGAAACTTGGTTCAGAAAAATACACTGAGGAAATGAGTACACTATCGGAGAAAGTAGCCGAACTTTCAGATCAGTTCATTAACTTATCTACAAAAGTAGATGATAATCTGAATGACACAAAACCGGTAGTCTTTAATGACACAGAAGAGAGCGAACAAATTAGGAAACTGAAACAAAATCTGAATCAAATTAATACGCAACACCAAAGAGAAATCCGGGAAGTACAAGATCAGTTGACGCAGGTAATACAAGAATTACATATTTCAGAGGACACTCGCGCTCCAGTACAGGAAGAGGGACATAGAAATACGGAACAGCCACAAAATAATAACACAGCGCATTTGGGAAATTATGAAAGAAATTGGCAAGGTGCACCGAATTTTGAAGTGGAACCGCCGAAACGACGTAACAATGACCGATATGCGACTCGCCCACATGATGACTTTGACTATAAGCTGTTCATTACTACACGTAAATTCAAAACGTTTAAGAATTCTGCCAACGACATTCATCCACAAGCGTGGCTCCATCAATTCTCTCATTGTTTTCCCCCCAACTGGTCGTTAGAACACAGATTAGAATTTATGTGTGGCTATTTAGAGAATGAACCAGCTGTAAGAATGCGATCGGTCATTCACGATTGCCACAGTGAAGGAGAATTACCATGCCTTCCTCTCAGCATATTGGTCTCAAGCCACACAAGACCGAGTAAAACATAGCATCATAATGATGAAACGTTTCAACAATCTGAATTCTCCAGTCTTGTGAAATATTTTGAAGACATGTTGCACAAGAATCAGTACCTGTCAAACCCATACAGCCCCTCAGAACTCATCCGCATTTGCTTAATCAAATTACCTGAACATTTACGACATATTATTTTAGCAGGACGTTGCAAAGAAGACATTGAGGCTTTTCAGGGACTGTTACAAGAACTGGAAATTGACACTGACAATCGGGGAACGCGGGAACAGGAGCACAACAATTACAGGTCACATCTGTCACAATTCCGCGATGACAGAAATAATACACGACAAGGCTATTCTTATAACGTAAATAGCGACCAAAACAGACACCACCCGTATGACAACCGTTGCAGAGTAGTAATAATTACAGGGAAAGATCACCTCTCCGCGGTAATGACTATTACAGAGACAATCAGAGAAACAGACAATATGGTAACCAGAAATATTATTATCAAGGGAGACAGAATAACTTCAGACGCAACAGTTCAGAGCGCAGGTACGATTCAAGAAGAAACTCTCCACCACATGACCGACAAGAAAGAAACTAAGTAAACTACCGACATAACGACAGACATGAATTTCATCAGAACTGGCGGGATTATAACAGAGCTGGGCCCTCTCGGCAAGGCGAATTTGTAGAAGCTAGGTCTCCTAATCCCAATAACGACGCGCGCCAACAAGGGAACAGACAATGACTCGCACCGCAGGGAGCCGCGTGCGCCGGCTGGCTCAGAGAAAAATAACATACACGCTAACCTTGAGAAAAATTCCAGTATTCTTTACCGACGTATACCACATGACAATTGCTTTTCAAGTTGAAACTCTGCGTACTAGGAAGAGCAAAGGGTTACACCACATTTCACATGTAAAACCATTTATTGAGAGATAATCTGCTTTTTAACTTTGTCTTTGCCATAAAACTTTTCACTTCACATTACTAGTATGCTTTGTAAGAATTAGAAACTGTTAACATGCAACAATGTTTGAAGTTAAATATCCAGTCTAGAACCTAGGGAACATTTTTAAACAGAAATTACGAATGCATTGTTATTGTGAACAGACGACACAGTGTTATTGTGTGTGTGCATTCTTGCTTGTTTGTTGCACGATTACGTAACGACTATAAGGCTCACATACTTAGAACATTTACCAGTACTGTTAATGAGATTTTAATGCAATATTTTGGTTTATTTGAAAATACATTCTGAAATTAAAGTGCTTTCTGAGAGATACCAGATGACACAGAGGTTAGTTTATGTGACAGCTACACGATTTTATCACGACACTACTAATGTGTGACACAATTTACATTGTTGCTTTTGCGGTGTATCTGTTTTATATCTGCACAATTTTTCTGAATTCTGCTGGAAAGTAAAACATGTTTTAGTATTTAACTTTTGTGGTATAGCTACAATGAGACAGCCTTGTCCGTGGCACAACAATACGTCACAGCACAGTACTTTCTTCATCACAACAATAAGCGTAATAACTAAGATATCTATACGCAAAGCATTTCACTTTTGTTTATCATGAGGTAAGTACATTGACTTCTGCAGAACTTATCTTTCGGAGGACGATAACTACGACACTTCCACAGAATTATCTTACAGCAAGACGCACATTTAGCGCTACAGGACACGCATTTGAGTGATCAATTTTGTACTTAAACCATTTATTTTTCAAGATTTTTGAATTACAAAGAAAGTTTTCTGTGATACATTTCATTCCATTGCTGTAATCTGTAACTCCTGAGGGTATAATTACATTAATCCTCAGGGGGGTACACGCTTACTTTGTGTACCATGTGTGTGGCAACCACAAGGAACCCTAGCTAATGTGGTATTTGCTTATACAACTTTACACATCGGTACCATATTTCTCTAACACACAAATTACACAGCTATCTGATTATTTACCTGAGAGAAACAAACATTTTTTTACTATATTAGTGACAGATGTTTACGTAATTACACAGTTGAATAATTTCACACTTATGAAATTGTATTTTTTCAGTACTTTGTGAACTGTTCATATTTTTTTGGAACCATTGTGATACTATGAGAACTTTGAATGATGTATTTGGTATGGGATCATGATTTTTGAAGTGCGTTTGAGGCGGATGACACTTTTGACATGAGCAGAGAATTTTTTTAGGTTTTGAAATTATTGGAGGAAGCTACGACGATTTTGAGAGTTGACTGAGGTATTATGATGTTATTTTTACGACGACGATGTGTATTATGCTGTTGAGCTATGTTTATGATGAACAATTTGATGCTATATGGGGAATTTGATTATGCTATGTATTTATTACGATGAAATAGTGAAGTGTCGTCGCAAGATTGACGTGTCGACGAATATGTATATGTGTAATAAGGTAAGGAGTAATGAAAAGTGATTAGGGACTCTGACTTGTGGAAAAGGTTGTTGGAACCCAAGAATCGTACTTCAAGGTTATGAAATGTGTGTAAATGTGTGACTGTATCACAATGCTGACGAATATTTTTTTTGGACACTTATATTTATAGAATTTTGTTTCTACAGATTTGTAACCCAATTCTTGACCTGTGAAATATTTTTATATGAGACTGTCACTGTAGCGGAAACTGGTGTCGTAAATATTTCGGTAAGCAAGTTCAGTGACCACCTGCACGTAATGCGTCGTGGGCACCCAGCGGAGCGGCCAGGTGTGTCAGACGCCTGGAGAAAAAGCCATTATTGCAAGCCCTTTTCAGCGGCACAGGTAGAAAAAAAAAAGGGAGGCCATTATCCTCGCTATTGACGTTCCTTTGTAGAGAGCATCGCAAAAACGACACGGTCGAACTTGAAAACATATGATTACACTGTGAAGCTCTTAATTTATGATATTTACTAAAATGCCTAATGAAACGATGAGAAACATTTCACGGCTATTGTCGTGCTAGTTGAGAGAAATGCCATATGGCTTGCTTTATGTATTTATTAACTCATTTTGTTTAATATCTAGTTTCTAGCTGCACTGCAGCATTGGTTAAAATAAAATTTAATAGATGTACTAATATAAATATTTTATGCCTACAGATCCAGTAAATAATTTTATGATCTATTCAAAAAAACGAAGGAGCATAAAAAGATATTTCCCTTCACAGGAATTGCATACGGAATTTTCTTTTCAACTACTGGGTAATTTTTTTGGTAGAATAACTTCCTGTGATGCACCACTTTAATTACTTAGACATTAAGACGTGATTATACATTTCCCTTATCTGCATTGTTGTCTTTACTGTAATACTTTTCTGCTTGAGCATTGTCATGTTTAGATATAATTTATTGCTTTTTGCTTCTGCTGTTTGCCAGGCATAATGTTACTGAATTTGACTTTGTATTACGCTGTTAAGCCAGTTTTACTACTGATTTATTTTTCTTGTTTGCTGCGCATTGCCTCATATTAGTTGTAATGTTGAAATGCTTGGTAATTTAGATTTACTGTAGCTTGCTTTGCCAGCTTGAAATTTTTTTCATTGATGTTTGTGTTACTTGATTTGTGCTGCTGCATTGCCTCGTCCCTTAGTTTAGCATCTGAGCTCAGTAGATTTAAGTTAGCTTAAGAGGGGGTAGACTATATAAGAAACTATGATGAATTGGAAGCAATGCATTAACAAGGTATATGAAAACGATTTGGGCCTAAATGAGTATTGTACAATGAGCCATATTTATTTTGAAAAAAATATGGTTAGAATACAGAAAAGAGGTACAGATAGGACTTTTTGGGAATAATGATGAACGAAGGGAGATCTCCAAGAACAAAAAAGGTTTTGTTCGCAAAATACTGCAGTACCAAAAGTTACACTGAAAACGAACCCTGTCCTTTCCATTGTGTTATCCCCCTATGTGTTTGTGTACCCTTGTGTATTTGTTTTCTTCCTGTCTCTGTGTAGTTTCATAGAATTGTTTTCTAATACTATTCACTATGATGAGGAATACTGTTATCCTCAAATATAATTGGTATTAATAATATGTTATTTAACTTGTAAAGATGCTTAGACATTATTTATTCTGTTTTGTTTTAATGCTCATGTGTGAAGTCGATGTTTCAATAATTATTCTGATCTTTTATGTATGTACTTATGTCATTATTTTTGTAACACTGATGTATATGTTTATTTCTATTCTTTTGTAAAGCCCCTATTACTACGAATGTTATCTGTACTATTATGTTTTTAATGATGTTTTCTGTATCTTTGTAATTGTATTCTCATGTTATAAAATTGTAATTGACACCAGGTCATCAAATTAAGTAACTTGTAAGTTACATTTCACTGCACACGTTTCTGTTGGTCATAGTATATGGACAATATGTGAGAAGTAGGGACTGTTAGTGTTTGTATGTGTGTTAATAATTCAGCAAGGGACTGGATAACAGCATTGCTGGTTCTAAGGACAATTCCAAAAACTTTGTGAGTGCACAAGTGGTGGTTATGGACTTGCTAAATTATCTGCAAGACTCTTCAATGGTGATTGTGCACCTGCACAGTCACAACGGATGGCTGCTGGCCATCTCTACAAGGACTACAGTGGGTCTACATCCTTGATGATCCATCAATACCATTATCTCTACAAGGACTACAGTGGGTCTACATCTTTGATGATCCATCAATACTATTATTTCTACAAGGCATGCAGTGGGTCTGCGCCTCTGGTGGCCCACCAATACCGTAATCTCTACCAGGACTACAGTGGGTCTGCTCTGTGATGACCTACCAAATGATATTCTTCATAACTTCGATTGACTCCGCTGTGGGTTTGCTCTGTTGTGGCCCATGACCTGTCTGCATATCGAGAGTCAGTACTGTATTTCCGTTGGAAGGACAACGCTACTTCCTCAAGATTGCATGGAAATCCACTACTTCCGTGTGCATTTTCTTTTACTGCTCAGACTTTGAGAAAAACACTGCTATTTTAACGTCATGAACGATCAGGACTGTCTTTATGGACTGTGAGAAAATTTGAGCTTTTGACCAACATTGTATCAATAAGTGTGTGCATTTGATTTCTTTGTTATTGTAATTATGAAAAATTTTTTCAAATCTGTATTGGGCACTGCCCAAACCAATTTGTAAAATTTTTTGTGGGGAGCATGGGGGCTATGTAAGTAGGCTGTTTAGTTTTTTTTTATTGGTAACGCCACCTCTGTATGAAAATCACTGGCTGTGCTGTGTGCAATCTGTGGCTGCTTTGCATTGTTGTAATACTCGCCATTTTAGTGTTAGGCAGCTGGCTCTGAACAGCGCGTAGCGTTGCGCAGTTGGAGGTGAGCCGCCAGCAGTGGTGGATGTGGGGAGAGAGATGGCGGAGTTTTGTAATTTGTCATGAACTGCTGTATATATATATGAGGACTATTAAGGTAAATACAACGTTTGTTCTCTATTAATATCTTTCATTTGCTAACTATCCCTATCAGTAGTTAGTGCCTTCCATAGTTTGAATCTTTTATTTAGCTAGCAGTAGTGGCGCTTGCCGTATTGCAGTAGTGGCAGTAACCAAGATTTTTGTGAGGTAAGTGATTTGTGAAAAGTACAGGTTAATGTTAGTCAGTGCCATTCTCTTGTAGAGATTATTTAAAGTCAGATTGCGTTGCGCTAAAAAAAATATTGTGTGTCAGTTTAAGCACAGTCGTGTAAAATTGTTCAAAGGGGACGTTTCACAGTCTACAGACGAGGCCGGCCTGTACGGTTTTGTGCTGTACGTGTCCCTTCACGTTTCAAGTTCACTATCACATCGGAGACAATGTATCTAGGGGTGATAAGGAGTGTGAAACTCTCGGGTACAGATGCACGACACAAGTGACACCCAATCACCTGACCACATTCGAAATCCGCCAGTTCCGCGGAGCGTCCCATTCTGCTCTCTCACGGTGTCCAATGACTACTGAGGCCGCTGATATGGAGTACCTGGCAGTAGGTGGCAACGCAATGGACCTAATATAAAAAACGTGTTTTTCGGGGTGTCCGGATACTTTTGATCATATAGTGTATGTATCAAGGCGAAGAGCGGTAAGCGGAACAAACATAAGAAACCCTGTAAATAAGGCTGGAGATAAGGGAACAAATATAGAGGGCTAAGAGATCTTGGCTCACAAAGTATATACTATAAGAAATAAAATAATACAAGGGTCACTCACCCTTAACACAACGTGGGGCATGTTTACAACAGAGGCCAGATGTATAAGACGTCCTTGTGGCACACGTTTACGGCTCGTACTACAGAGCTGTGAATCAAATTGCCCGACACCGTAGTAAGTGGCGCAGCCAGACGGGAAAATGGAGTAATGATAATCTTAGATCCTTATATAATATAAAAACAAGAAAACACAACTAAAAAATATGTGTAAATCAAAGCCACTTGTGCATGGACGTTTATTTAAAAAGTAATATCGTAGCCTCGAAGTAACCCTTGTTAAGAATGGTCAGTTGTTCGTTCCGCAAGCCTAGGCCCTTAAAACAGACCTCTTTCGAAATTTCAAGTTCTTCCAGGATGTTCACCTCCTTGTCTTTTATACAATATGCTAAATATCGGTATTATTTATGGATGGTGGAAAATGTTGGGAAGTTTTCAAATGTGGCATGAAAGAGGAATATTTTATACATAGCCCTTTTTTTTTTGTTTGAAGATGCTCATTGAAACAGGTTATAAAGGATCCCCCCGTTTGGCCGATATAGTGTGCGTCACAATCGAGACATGCAATTCTATGTACTCCCGATCTCGAGAAGGGGGAAGACTTAACGTTTCTCATTGTGAGGAAGCAGGAACTGTGTCCCCACATTTCTAGAGAACACAATTCGTATCTTAGTATTCCTAAACAGTTTGGCCAAGTCATAACAAAGAGGCCCAAATAGTAGATAGCTAAAGCACATCGGCGCCAACCGTTTGTGGTTGTGAACTCGTGGCCTTAAGTTCCACTCGCTTCTGGTATTCGTTGTATAAGCGACGGACCAAAGACGAACTAAAACCATTGTCGTGTGTATATACGAAATGTTACTTACTCCTTTTTCAATAGAACCAGGGTCAGGGGAACTTCAAATATTCGAACAATCGCCGACCTATAAAAGCGTAACTTATACTGCGAAGGGTCGGCTGATGTAGCGTGAATCGATGAAGAGAGTGTAGTAGCTTTCCTATAAATATCGAAACTTACCTTGTTATAAACCAATTGGAGGAATAAATCTAAGTAATTTAGCACACCCTGCTGATCCAGAGCTTCATGGGTAAAAAGCAGTTTAGGGTGAAGACTGTTAAATTCGAGTAAAAGGGTATCAGGGTCCACTTCTTGGCCTTTAAAAATGATATGTCATCGACATACCGTCTATAAAAGGATCTTGGAGGTCGAAGCTGTTACACGGGAAAAATACGCGTTTTCGAGATTGCTTACGAATAATCCGAGAGAAAGCGTGAGAGAGAATTCCACATAGTCAGGTCATCAGCTTGTTTATAAATATTATTATTAAATTAAAAATAGTTATGTGCAGTAACTCCAGAGGGGAGTTTATCTCATCCATTTCCTCACTGATGACTGATGAGTTACTGAACAATGAATCCGTATTCATTTCGTTCATAAGCAAGTAGCGCCCCGACTTCCTTTGGTACCCGGTCTTACCACTCCGCTAGCTGGCTGCTGTGGCCGAGCGGTTCTAGGCGCTTCAATCCGGAACCGCGCTGCTGCTACGATCGCAGGTTCGAATCCTGCCTCGGGCATGACTGTGTGTGATGTCCTTATGTTAGTTAGGTCTAGGGGACTGATGACTGATGACCTCAGATGTTAATTCCGATAGTGCTTAGAGCCATTTGATCCATTTGAAGCCACTCTGCTGTTGTTACTAACGTTGCCGGGTAGCAGATAGTTTTCACTTCCCAGACCCCCCTAAATACTGCACGGCTCTTTATAATAGATAGCTTCTGGAACACATTTTTGCAAACGTTACGACACATAAATACCGCGCTTGTACTTCGTCTGGAAGCTCAGCATTTTGGTCGATGAAATTTATTTTTATAATGTACGTCAGGAGTCAAATTACGTACTGTCCGTCTTCATAGGCGAACCGTCAGAACTTTTCAATGAAATTATTCATCATCTATCCCATACGTCCCATTAAACTTGATGAAGAAACTCTATTGTCTTCCCAATATTCTTCAATCGAACACTGCTGTCACGCACGCAACAACATCTGCTTCCCCTCACCTACATACAATAATCATCTCAAAGAAACTGCAGTAGTCTTTCTCTTCCTAATCCAGGATTCCACGCCGACATTCATAAAGCCTACGATCAGGTAGTAATATAGTCTTAATTACCTCCATGGAAAAAATCAAGCTGTTCTGATGAAACTTGGTCATATTATTTGTCATTCTCTACATATTCAGGTTTTCCCAACGATGGATGAATAACCGGAGAAAATATTGGCGAAAGTCTTCGTCTTGTGTGTACAGTATAATACGAGTATATCATATTATTTCCAGCCATTTTAAGCGTTTTCCAGACATTTGACTATTGCTCGTGTTAAGTTCCAGAGACGTTTCCGCACATAATTCAGATATCGCTTTAGTCATTTTCGTTCTACACGCTATCATAAAATATAAAAGGCATTGCCAATACTTTGTGATCCCCACTTCTCAAACAGATATTGCCTACGTCTTGCTAGAGTATGCGAGCATACGGAATTCATTAGATAATACATATCTTGAGATTTGTTTCAAGACAACAGCTTTATTTATCTTTGCGATGTACCTTAGCGGGGCGCATTCTAGGCTGGTGTAAGAGTTACTGTGAATAAAACCGTAGACAAGTTATACTAAATATTCGTGTGAATTATTTACTTATCCTCTTTACTGAAATATTTCAGACGGGAGAGGTATAATCTAGGAAGTTTGTATAAACGTAAATTTCATGTGCAGTTTCGTTATCTTTATGGAAGGCAGAATTTCTTAGTGGTTGGTAAGACTAAATTTTATTTAGATGATATAGGAATCTGCTACATGTGCTGAACAGTAAAGCCTACAATAATCACAATGTTTTCCAATGCTAGTTGCCGCCAGATAAGACGAGTGTTACTGTCGTCCTGATTACAGTACTAGCACTCGGCAACAAAGCATCCGTTTCGCTGTTCCAGTAGTAGATGAAACTTCATAACAATGGGTGACAAGGACAATAATAACAGCACACTATCCGCATTCTAACTCATCTCGTCGTCATTCATGAATCACCTATCGTGCTAAGGGTTTTTCTTCTGAGGATTGAGGATGAAGGAAGGAGTCACTGGGTGTCATGTCAGGAGAGTATGGTGCTGGGAGGTTACAGGGTGAGCAGTCGTGTAACCCACAGGGCGACGATTTGTCACGTCCAAAATGTTTTGAAAGACGTTAGGGACTGATCCACGATTGATTTTCAGTATTTCTACAATCGCCTCCGGTGTCGTACGGCCGTCATCGATCACATTTCCCTTGCATTTCCCGTTTTTCTCAGAGAGATGGTCTGACATCTCGTTTTTCTCCCTTCAGACTTGTTTCACCACACTGGAAGTGACTGCTGCAACCAACCACTGTGTCGAACCATGGTGCACTGTTGCTGTACACTTTCAACAACTCGGCAAGGTTTGTTGCAGCGTTACAGCTTTCAAACGGAGAAAAATAATCAATGACCTTCGCTATTTCGCTGTGGCTACTCTAGCGACAAACAATGGTATTGTGCCGCGGGTATTTCATTGTGTACCAGGACTGAAATGTGTACCTGTAAACCATCGAATAATTGATTACTTCAATTTATTTTTTCTAGATGATAATTAAAAATTTGTGGCTGCTCTTCCTGTCACTCGTAGGTGTATCTAGTGACATGGGAAAGGTGTCGATAGCTTTTGCTATCGATTTCTTTCATTTCGATAAGGACACATTTTACTCTATACTTCACAGATGATAAATTTACGCTTACCACTAATTTGAAGCAGTTGTCGTATCGGATGGTCCTAGTAATGGTTTATTATATTTTTGTTATTTTCCTCAAATTTTAGGCGCCAGACTCAGATGCAACACTTTCAACAAATGAAACACCAACTAACTTACAACGGAGCGAGAGGTATGCATGTCAGAGAGAGTGTGTATGTACGAAAACATTTCCGACATTTCGTCAACTTAGAAAACGTTTCGTACGCAGGCAAATGACTTGGAAACCCTTTGGTTTCACGATTACTCTTATTTGTGTGTTTCTGTATTGCTGAGTAAAACATGCTGAGTGAAACAATTAATTAATCAGCAGGCAGAACGGGGCCTACAAAAATACAATTTGGCGGTATATTTGTAAACTGAATGACAATGAACTGAGGAGCAGAACCTGTTTAAGAAGTTTAAAGTCTTAGGGAAATACTTCAGACAAGGAAAAACATCTAAGAAAACACCATATACCACAACAAGCCAAAATTATTTACTCAACAAAATAATAAGAGAATGGGCAGAGTGTTACGTATTTGTTAGCTGAATACGCGATGACATGAACGGAAGAAGAGCGTACGTAAAAAAAGCTAGTTTTGTATACTGTTCACCTGTATTTCTTATTATCTGCTCTATAAGATCATATTTCACGTTCCAAACTTTTCAAAACTGTAATCTATAACGAAATCAGCACTGCTTGATTTAACGGTTCTATTTCTCCATCTGAAACTTGTGAAAATCGGCTCTCTCTGTTATAAACAGATTTTGAAAACCGAGAAAGGGATGTAGGAGCGAATCAAATCTGCTCTCATCTCTTTATAAAAAAATATATCGATACCTCAACTTACATTTATTTAGACGTTTTTATGGGTACAACACCTTTCTTTCGATACCACTTTCTAGTAAAGTATCAATACTTCTCGTTCTAGCCTACTACCACATTCTCTCCAGTAAATTTCAATTCTCCTTATCAGTGTAACCCCACCCTCGGTCCTCGCTGTTTCTGCAGTCAGCAGTCGCTCTCCCACTTCCCAGTGCTGTATATCGCCTCTTGGTTCCGTGTTGCCTTTCATCCCTTCACGCTTCCTCCCAAAATTTATGTGATGCAATGCAAGCTGACATCCACTCACATGTGACAAGCTGAGCCGTCATCTACATTATACCTTCGCGTCTGTGTTTTTATAACTTAGCCATCAAAAATTCCAGTTTTAATTCCATTAGCTTATTACTTTGAAACATACAAAACCAATGTGTATAATTTTGATATTATTAGGCTGAAAGTGGATTATGTGGGTGCTGCCTGCCAGTCGCTCTTGTGATGGGAGGAATAAAATTACCAACAAAGGGAAAAATTCTACCCCAGGTTGAATGAAGAAACCCGCGAAGAGTTGTACAGCTGCTTTATTAATGAGTATCTTATCTGCGAACAGGTCTGAGTATGTGGAAGCAACTCGGGGCACTGGGCAATGTTTTACAAATAGCCTTGTTAATAACTAACTGATAGTGTGAGATCAAATATTACTACACTTCCGCGAGGTAAACGCAACGATCACCATTTCTGGACAAGAAAAACTGTTTGCCAGACTGGAATTCGACTTATCAATTACCTTACGCAACAAGTTGCACTATCCGATATAGCCATGACACCCCCCCCCCCCCCCCGGCAACTACTGTGACTAGTCCCTGTAGGATCGCGGAAAGCGTTCTGCAACATTTGAGCATTCTTTCTGATCTTCCTAGATTCTCTCATTTATTCCTCCGTGGCGTATCTTTGTGTCTTGAATTCACTTTGTCCCGAATTTCTTTAGTACTTCTTTCCCTGAGCTCATACCCAACCTGCATCTGTCTCTGTACATGTTTACGTCTTCCGTTTCTGTTGTATCCATTAGGCTTCTCTACTTCAAGTTGGTGGTGTTAGATTGCCCCTTGTATTTATGTCGGAATCCTGTTGGTGAGCCTATTTGGTGGTAGCCAGCGGAAGAGTAAGTATAACTTTAACCCTCTTTTTCTGTCATTTTTGTAAGTGTAGTCTATATGCCTCTTACGTCAGCTTTGCGTGGAAGGTTTTCCTCTTGATTTTTGGCCATTTATTCAGTCACTTCCATATTGCTTTTCATATGCAGCGCTTGCAACCAGTATTCCAGGCTGTGTTACAGAGTCTGATCTTTGAGCGAATGGACATCCATTTCTTACTGTATATGTCCTGTAACTTGCCGTACACTTTCTTCATTTTTGTAGTCGGTTTTTCTGTGAAATTTTCTGTCCTGCTCCAGATTCGAGGATTTTATGTACACATCTGAAATCTGCAACTCTCTTGCTCTTTCCGTATTTTGAGTCTAAGTTTTATGAGTTTAATCTTGAGCTTCTGAATTCAGATCTGTACGCCAACTTTATCTGCTCGTTCGTTTAATGTAGCTATTTGTTTTGTTTTCTGTTGCTTTGTTGTCTAAAAAATGGTTCAGATGGCTCTAAGCACTATGGGACTTAACATATGAGATCATCAGTCCCCTTAACATATGAAATCATCAGTCCCCTAGACGTAGAACTGCTTAAACCTAACTAACCTAACGGCGTCACACACATCCATGCCCGAGGCAGGATTCGAACTTGTAACCGTGGCAGCAGCGCGGTTCCGGACTGAAGCGCCTAGAACCGCTCGACCACAACGGCCGGGTTTGTTGTCTATGAATATGACCAGGTCGTGTGAAAAAGCTGTAGCTGACATTTATATGTTGTCTTGAGATGTCTTAGTCGTATTTGTGGAATCGTCCACAACAAGGTCGGCAAAGCACATGAATACCAAAAACGTTAGCGAGGTTCCGCTGCATCAACGAATCGAGCGTCCTCCTGGAGACCCTCCTCCCCTCCCAGTAGAGCGGCACCCTCACGCTTAGGTCAGGGTAGAGACTTTGAAGAACTCAGCCATAGTTAGAGACCTCAGCTGCAGTGGTCAACATCATCGACAAGCTAAAGTTTCAGATGAACTTGTTTTGTTGCTAGTACTGAACATTGTACCTCAACAGAACACTTTTTTTACTGATCATACACTGTAGGTTTTCTCGGCTGGAGTGTTCTTCAGTTAAAACTTCCGGGCTGAGAGGCCGTGGTCGATGTACAAAACTGCTTACTAATGTTTCGTCTCCCACTGAGGTAAAATGGCTGGGAGGATTTCTCCTGCAGTTTTACGCATGTACGACAGCCTCTTAGCCCAGTTTGGCGATCCTTTACAGAAGCTCGAAACGTAGACCGGAGTTCAATGCGAGACGCCTGTAACAGTTTCCACAACGAAACTTACTCTCGAAACCTGGCAGAAAATCCTAAGAGATTCTGGTCGTCTGTGAAGTATGTTAGCGGCAAGAAACAATCAATGCCTTCCCTGCGCGATAACAATGGAGATACTACCGAAGACAGTGCTGCCACAGCAGATTTACTAAACACAGCCTTCCGAAATGCCTTCACAAAAGAAGACGAAGTAAATATTCCAGAATTCGAATCGAGAACAGCTGCCAACATGACTAACGTAGAAGTAAATATCCTCGAAGTAGTGAAGCAACTCAAATCACTTAATAAAAGCAAGTCTTCTGGTCCAGACTGTATACCAATTAGGTTCCTTTCGGAGTATGCTGATGCATTAGCTCCACAGTTAACAGTCATATACAACCGTTGCAGTGACGCCTACACATCAGTATTATTATTGTTATTATTATCATCGGCAGTGGTCAGACAAAGTTTTCGCAGCTTGAAGATTTCCAGTTTGTCAGCTCAGAAATAAGGAGTCCTGCAGTCAAGTGATTTGCAAACGATAAATGTAGAACACAAATTCTAATTTGATTGATTTTAAACGAGTATGTGGGTTGTGGGCCGAACAAGTGCCAGTAAGGAAGGAATGGTCCAGGGGACTGAAGTATTGTGACAAGTGCCTGCCCTCAGTGTGGACACTTAACTTCTTCCGAAAACGGGTTGTTAGTACATGATGCACTGAGGACTGTTTCACTGTCTTATAATGAAAGGTTGTTAGAAACAAGCAGTTACAATTGTCTTATCGATCTTTACTTCATGGTTTAAAATTTTATTTACCTTCCATCATTTTAGAAACTGGAGTTTTCAAAGAAATCGGGTTTTCTTTATTAAGTTTATTTAGGCCTTATACTGATAATGGTGTGGGGGGGGGGATGTGGGGGAGACAAGGGGTTACTAGTTTATGTGTGAACCTCTGTTCTAAAGGCTGCGGCTTGCGAGATAGCACCTGCTGCTAGGTTAACGACCACGGCGTCCTTCGTACCTACTTTCGCAAAATGAACAGATGCCGTTGTAGTCGTTTTGAATTAATTTGGACAGCTTGTCTGTGGTTTCGTTTAAGTTTTTAATATGCATTTCTTAACACAAAGTTCATACGAAAGATCCGTACCCAAAGACTGAAAAGTTGCACAGGTTACAACTATATTCAAGAAAGGTGGCAGGAGTAATCCACTAAATTACAGGCCCATATCGTTAACATCGATATGCAGCAGGATTTTAGAACATATATTGTGTTCGACCACTATGAATTACCTCGAAGGGAAAGGTCTATTGCCACACAGTCAACACGTGTTTAGAAAACATCGTTCCTGTGAAACACAACTAGCTCTTTATTCACATGAAGTGCTGAGTGCTATTGACTAGGGATTTCAGATCGATTCCGTATTCCTGGATTTCCGGAAGGCTTTTGACACTGTACCACACAATCGGCTCGTAGTAAAACTGCGTGCCTATGGAATATCGTCTCAGTCATGTGACTGGATTTGCGATTTCCTGTCAGAGAGGTTACAGTTCGCAGTAACTAATGGAAAGTCGTCGAGTAAAACAGAAGTGATTTCTGGCGTTCCCCAAGGTAGTTTTATAGGCCTTTAGCTGTTCCTTATCTACATAAACGATTTGGGAGACAATCTGAGCAGCCGTCTTAGGTTTTTGCAGATGACGCTGTCGTTTACCGACTAACAAAGTCATCAGAAGATCAAAACAAACTGCAAAACGATTTAGAAAAATATCTGAATGATGCGAAAAGTGGTAGTTGACCTTAAATAACGAAAAGTCTGAGGTCTTCCACATGAGTGCTAAAGGAACTCGTTAAACTTCGGTTACGCGATTAATCAGTCTAATCTAAAAGCCGTAAATTCAACTAAATACCTAGGTATTACAATTACGAACAACTTAAATCGGAAAGAACACATAGAAAATGTTGTGGGGAACGCTAACCAAACGCCGCGTTTTATTGGCAGGACACTTAGAAAATATAACAGACCTACTAAGGAGACTGCTTACGCTGCGCTTGTCCGTCCTCTTTTAGAATACTGCTGCGCGATGTGGGATCCTTTCTAGATAGGACTGACGGAGTACATCGAAAAAGTTCGAAGAAAGGCAGCACATTTTGTATTATGGCGAAATATGCGAGAAATATGGGATACGGGATTTGGGCTGGAAATCATTAAAAGAAAGGGGTTTTTCGTTGCGACGGAATCTTCTCACGAAATTCCAATCACCATCTTTCTCCTCCGAATGCGAAAATATTTTGTTAACACCGACCTACATAGGGCGGAACTGTCACCACGATAAAATAAGGGAAATTAGAGCTCGTACGGAAAGATATAGGTGTTCATTCTTTCCCCGCGCTATACGAGACTGGAATAATAGAGAATTGTGAAGGTGGTTCGATGAAGCCTCTGCCATGCACTTAAATGTGATTTGCAGAATATCGATGTAGATGTAGATATAGAACTAAGGAGGTTGTTAATTGGTGCATTAAGTAGTGCTTCCAAGTTCATGACAGTTGTCTGTTATCCAGTACTCTCGTGGCAAAGCGGTGGGTCAAAGTTAATTAAATATTTTATTCATTTCTGTAATATAGTGAACTAATACTTCATGTCTGCTAGTTTGATGAGACTTCTCTCAGGGAATTCGAAGAAGGCACAATTATGGGCAGACGACAGCAGTTTCGGCTGGTCACAACAGTTTGGTTTCCATTTAGTTGGACTTCCATTTCTTTCTTCTATTCCGTCATTACCTGTTTTGGATTAGGTCGACAAATATTGGGGATAAATCCATCGTCATGGTGTTCTTCAGTTTTGGTCAAGAAGGGATCAGAAATGTCACCCACTTAGTTAACTTTCGACGCTGTGTCAGCCAATGTCTGTCTAATTACTCGTAGTTATGTTGTGTTTAGACCGTGTTCCTCTAAGATATTGAACAAGGATTGCCGTCAACGGAATCCTAGGTTTTCTGGAAATCTATGAATTTGAAAATGATGCCAGTGAACGGAATCGTACGTACAGTGTTAAAAACATCCAGCCCATCGGTTGCAAACAGAATTTAAAATTCTTTAACTAGTTTTCAACGCCATCTAGGGTGCCTTCTTCAGAAAAAACTGTTACCTTGTATGTGGTTAAAAGCAAAATAACAGTGACATCGCTCTAGACAAGACGTTAAAACTACAAATAAAATATTTCCCACTTGAATTCATAATAGGTATACTCAAAACTTCAAAACAATGTGTATACATGCATCTAAGGGCACCACAGTGGTGTAGGTCACGAGTAAGTAACAGCTGTTATGAATCCATGTGGGCCGGTCCTTGTGGCCGAGCGGTTCTAGGCTTTGCAGTCTGGAACCGCGCGACCGCTACGGTCGCAAGTTCGAATCGTGCCTCGGGCATGGATGTGTGTGATATCCTTAGATTAGTTAGGTTTAAGTAGTTATAAGTTCTAGGGGACTGATGACCTCTGATGTTGTCCCATAGTGCTTAGAGCCGTTTGAACCATTACTTGAATACAAGTGGAAAATATTTTATTTTGGTTTTAAACATCTTGACTAGAGCGATATCGCTCATATTTTCGTTTTAACCAGATGTAAGGTGACAGTTTCTTCTGAAGAAGGCGCCCCTAGTTGGCGCTGGAAACTAGTTAAAGAATTATAAATTATGTTTGCAACCGGTTCGCTGGAAGTTTGTAACATTGTAACTTATTACGGTTGCTGAGCACAGCCATGTTCAAAACATTAGGAATGGTAAGTCTTTCTGAAAACTATGAAGGAACACTCATTGAAGCATTCCTGACTTTTTTTTTTGTTTTAAGAATAGTTTTCAGACTTGTGGTTTGTTTTGTGCATGAATGGCCCTGGTGTATCACCTAGGACAAAAAAATTGATCAATACGGCTGATCAATTTTTTCGTGCTAATTGTTCGTGTGTTCTTTGGAGTGAGCATTTTCTGAGTTTCTGGAGTACTGTTAGCGCTTTGCCTGGAGGAACCAATGTTCAGTGTTCGAGTGCAGATGCAGAAGATCGCCTTCTCTTGGCACTTTCGTAAATGGTATTTTCTGCATTTCACGGTCGTCTCCCTCCGCACCCCCTCTACATAGGAGTCCTCCTTTTGACATTTTTGGAAATGTTCTTGCGGGGAGATACCGCCGTAATGACAGATGTGACGGCGCCAGAGTGTTTGCTTGCCGGCGCGTCCGTTCCCTGGCGCCTCTTCATTTCGCTGCCACAGCTTTCCAGGCCGCGGCAATTTATCGCCACTGCCAGCAGCGCGAACGCGCCCGCACAAAAGAACGCACACTACTGCGCTGATAGCTGCCTACCCCCCCCCCCCCCCCACTCCCATACCACCCTCACCGTCTCCTCATGACGCGGCAGCGCGCTCGCTATTGTTCCCGCACGCTGGCTGGTCGTACGCCACGAGCCACGACTCGCCTATATTATTCTTTCTGCCCAATGGAGTCAATTATGCCTTCCACGAAGGCCCCGCCCGTAACGACGCACCGCCGCCACCTCGGCGGCCGACTGATGGCCTCCTAATGGCCAGCTATCGACGCCGCGCAGCGAGCGCCGAACCGCACACGCCTGCCCGTCTGCCTGCACGCCTGCGCCATTTCGTTTCTGTGAGCGACTTCAGAGGCAGGCCGTTCTCTTTGCAGCTGTCACTTCTCCTCCCCAATTTCAACAGTTTCTCTGAATTAGAAGTCGAAGAACGTAGACTGAATAAATATAAAAGTATACAAGACGGGTCAATAAAAGGACTTTACAACCTTGGAATGACCTAGAAATTTAGAGAAATAACTCACAAAATAGGTAAATGTGTAATTTTGTGGGACACAATCCCAAGTTTGATTCACATAGTGCATCAGTACCACATTCTGCCACCAGGAGCGGCCCTTAACAGATTGAAACTGTACGGGCCCTTCTTCTTCATGGAGAAAACTGTAACTCAAATGGTTCAAATGGCTCTGAGCACTATGGGACTTAACTTCTAAGGTCACTCAGAAGTACTTAAACCTAACTAACCTAAGGACATCACACACATCCATGCCCGAGGCAGGATTCGAACCTGCGACCGTAGTGGTCGCGCGGTTCAAGACTGTAGCGCCTAGAACCGCTCGGCCACTCCGGCCGGCAAACTGTAACTAAATTAGAATTGTATTCATACCTTCAGCTGCAAACGTGCGTTGATATATATCAACGGGGACAGGTGAAAATGTGTTCTCCGATAGGGACTCGAACCCGGGATCTCCTGCTTACATAGCAGACACTCTATCCATCTGAGCCACCGAGGGAACGGAGAATATCCCGACTGCAGGAACTATCTGGCGCACGCTTCCCGCGAGACCAACATTCTCATCTAGTATGTCCATACACTACATTCGTAGTGTCCCACCCCAACACACTCATTACTTGTGGAAGACATTCTTTCCAAGTCCCGTAAGAGTTCGGGGAACATGTGTACAGAACAGACACCATATCCATATAAGTAAATAGTTCTGGCAACACCAGCCGTGACATTTTTTTCTGTGCGGACGCACACATGTTCCACACACTCTTACGGGACTTGGCAGGAGTGTCTTCCACGAGTAATGAGTGTGGTAGGGTGGGGCACTACTAATGTAGAGTGTAGACATACAAGGTGAGAATGTGGGCCTAGCGGGAGCCGTGCGCGA
The DNA here is from genome assembly GCF_023898315.1 of Schistocerca nitens. Classification (NCBI taxonomy): domain Eukaryota; kingdom Metazoa; phylum Arthropoda; class Insecta; order Orthoptera; family Acrididae; genus Schistocerca; species Schistocerca nitens. Next base: position 191,660,589 of record NC_064621.1, read on the forward strand.
CATAGTCCCAAAAATCGCGCTATCCTCTGTGCTTTCGGTGGCTCAGATGGATGGAGCATTTGCCATGTAAGCAGGAAATCCCTGGTTCGAGTCCCGGTCGGGGCACACATTTTCACCTGTTCCCGTCGATATATATCATCGCTCGTTAGCAGCTGAAAGTATTAATATAATTCTAATTTCGTTCTAGACGGCTGCAGGTCATGCCCGAATAAACAAACACCATATTCATATAAGTATAAAACTGTAACTTGTCATGTGTGTATGGATATGCTCGAGAAGTTTTTAATTCCACGGATCGATGACGATGATCGAGAAGGGATGGTTTACTACCAGTAAGGCGGTGCAACACCTCACATCCTCACGGAAGTTCCTTGGTCGGTGCATTGCACGTGAAGGACCAATCGCATGGCAACCTCGTTACCCACCACTGGATTTCTTTCTTTGGAGTTTCAGCAGATAGCGTGTGTATGTTAATCCCCTACCAAAGAGTTTATCTGACCTGAAAAATCAAATCTGCGCTGCCGTTTCACAACTTACGCTCGATCTGCCGCAGTGAGTGTGGGAAGAAATTAATTGCAGGTGGGTTGTTCGTCGCATCGCGAGTGGTAGTCACATCGAACCAAAATGTTGCTTGACAGTTTTATGTGAATCTTGAGGCTGTTTGCTACAAAAGGACAAATCTTCCAGATCTAAATCAGTATTCTTAATAAATTCCTACATTTTTCCAAAGTTGTGAAGTCCTTTTTTACTACCCAGTATTTAGAGCATTCAAGGATAAAAAAGCTACCAGCAGTGGTATCTGGAGTATATTCTAACTTCTTAAATTAGTGGACGTACATTACAGTACAGAATAATCTCTACATATCACTAACTTAGACGCCCGCTGCTCTTTTCTTTTTAGATGTGAAGGTTAGTCCCAGGAACTACATCCCGATTTAAATATGATTTTCACTAACGTTGGACCTGTTGCGGCACATCCTACTCTGGAACACTGACTTACATGGCGCCTGTGCAGCAAACCGATCTCATAGAGAGAGAGAGAGAGAGATGCCGTCATTAAGGCGACCCCACTCTATGTGGTAACTAGACACATTAAGAGTGAAAGAGTGCTCATTCAGGAAGCTGACGAAGCGTGAAAAGCTAGCCAGCAGCTTTAAAGGGTGAAGCTTTGGATAATAAGAACCAGAATAAATAAATCATCGCCACCCAACGGCGACACCTGGTTGCCTGGTCTTTCCGAGGTGAGGGAGCTACTTGCTGGTGATTTTAAGAAGAGGTGGTATCTGGCGGGAAAATCTGTAATCAGGCGCTGTAGCTTCAGAGAACACCGAAACTTGTCCAGAATCTCTACATATTATGAATGAAAGTGTCCCACCACATTCGTATATTTGCAGCCCTTACACATTTTTCTCTCTGTGTGGTGAAGCTGATCTGTGGAACTACTGTAGGGATTTTGACACAGTTTCCACTAACAGATAGATTGACTCACGATGAAGGTTTGTGTACATTCTATACAGGGTGGTCCATTGTTAGTGACCGGGCCAAATATCTCAAGAAATAAACATCAAACGAAAAAACTACAAAGAAGGAAACTCGTCTAGCTTGAAGGGGGAAACCTGATGGCGCTATGGTTGGCCCGCTATATGGCGCTGCCGTAGGTCAAACGAATACCAACAGCGTTTCTTTTAAATAGGAACCCCCATTTTATTACATATTCGTGTAGTACGTAAAGAAATATGAATGTTTTAGTTGGACCACTTTTTTCACGTTGTGATAGATGGCGCTGTAATAGTCGCAAACGTATAAGTACGTGGCATCACGCAACATTCCACCAGTGCGGACGGTATTTGCTTCGTGATACATTACCAGTGTTAAAATGGTCCGTTTACCAATCACGGAGAAGGTCGATATCGTTTTGATGTATGGCTATTGTGATCAAAATGCCCAACGGGCGCGTGCTATGTATGCTGCTCGGTATCCTGGACGACATCATCCAAGTGTTCGGACCGTTCGCCGGATAGTTATGTTATTTAAGGAAACAGGGAGTGTTTAGCCACATGTGAAACGTCAAACCTGCAACAAATGATGACGCCCTGGTAGGTGTTTTAACTGCTGTCACGGCTAATTTGCACATCAGTAGCAGACAAATTGCGCGAGAATCGGGAATCTCAAAAACGTCGGTGTTCAGAATGCTACATCAACATCGATTGCACCCGTACCACATTTCTATGCACCAGGATTTGCATGGCGACGAATTTGAACGTCGTGTACAGTTCTGCCACTGGGCACAAGAGAAAGTACGGGACGATGATAGATTTTTAGCACGCGTTCTATTTAGCGGTGAAACGTCATTCGCCAACAGCGGTAACCTTAAACCGGCAAAATATGCACTATTGGGCAACTGAAAATCCACGATGGCTGCGACAAGTGGAACATCAGCGACCTTGGCGGGTTGATGTATGGTGCGACATTATGGGAGGAATGATAATTGTCCCACATTTTATCGATTGCAATCTAAATGGTGCAAAGTATGCTGATTTCCTACGTAATTTCTACCGATGTTACCACAAGATGTTTCACTGCATGACAGAATGGCGATGTACTTCCAACATGATGGATGTCCGGCACATAGCTCGCGTGCGGTTGAAGCGGTATCCAATAGCATATTTCATGACAGGTGGATTGGTCGTCGAAACACCATACTGGCCCTTAGGTTCATCGGATCTGACGTCCCCGGATTTCTTTCTGTGGGGAAAGTTGAAGGATATTTGCTATCGTGATCCACCGACAACGCCTGACAACATGCGTCACCGCGTTGTCAATGCATGTGCGAACATTACGGAAGGCGAACTACTCGCTGTTGAGAGGAATGTCGTTACACGTATTGCCAAATGCATTGAAGTTGACGGACATAATTTTCAACATTTATTGCATTAATGTGGTATTTACAGGTAATCACGCTGTAACAGCAAGCGTTCTCAGAAACGGTAAGTTCACAAAGATACACTTCACAGCAAAGGAAGTAAGTCACTGCCGAATAGAACCAACATAACGTAGCTAGCTGTGTAGCAGGTCCTGTAAACACCAAAACCCCCTGGGGTACAGTCGTTTGACTACACACAATGGGTACCGCAAGAGACTACTAGAGACCAAAGGTCTTTACTGTTGTGTCTATTTCATACAGCATAGACACAATGAGGTAGCTAGGTGCACGCTAAACTAACGCAGACGGGCTTGAAGTTCTGGAACATGAGACTTATTAATGAATAAGAGGAAAAGTACGTAGATGCGTTTAATACTTATCTTTATTCTCTTGTTGGAATACATCTCTCTTGAATATTAGTACGCTATTAGCACTGATACAAATGGCGCCTTGCTAGGTAGTAGCTATGGACTAAGCTGAAGGCTATTCTATCTGTCTCTCGGCAAATGAGAGGAATACTTGGTACGTCTGGTCGCAAGCTATGTCGTCCGTACAACTGGGGCGAGGTCTCGTCCGTGTCTTGTGACCTGCCATGTGGTGGCGCTAGGTTTGCGATTACACAGTGGCGACACGCGGGTCCGACATGTACTACAGGACCGCGGCCGATTTAAGTTACCACCTAGCAAGTGTGGTGTCTAGCGGTGACACCACATTTACGGCAGTCAGTCTAAGAGTCAACTAATGTCGTCATACAAAACATATTAGAAAACACGTTCTTAGGGATGAGACACCCCATAACACCCACAAACTAACCTTAATTACAAGTGACATTCCAAAAGTTCTGAGAAAACGGATTATTTTACATATATCGTACAGTGAACCTTCGTCAAAATGAAATACTTGAAATAATATATGGAGTTACAAAGCTGTACGGCAATTGAAATAAAGTTTTTCGCTCTCGAAAAGGTTTTCCATCCACGTGCTGAACGTCGCTCAACGGCGAGTGGCTCTAAAAATTGGATATTGGACGAGCCAGTAAAAAAACGCGATTAACGGCAACAAGCACTTTACGGAAATCTCAACATTAACAACGAATCGCCAGTAATTTCATTGTTCTCGTAACACATCAACAGCTACGTGTACATAAATTTGAACTTTAAATGACATAACCAACGTCGTCGTTCTGGACCTGGATTCTAACCCAGTACCTATAGCCATTGCTAACTAACCTAAGCTTTGTTTGTGCCTTATTGAGACCTGATAACTAGACATAAAGAGACGTGAGATATAGACGTTTGCACCAGTATCAGTTATCAATTCAGATCCTGAAAATAAATGACGAAAATGTTTGTGCTGAACTGGGAATCCTGTCATAACAGTTACCTTCCTAGGAACTACCCCCAACGACGTTTAATATGTTGTAATTCACAAGGAACAAGGTATGCTCATGTTTAAAATTGAAATTTAATCATGTTAGGCTTGTGACAGGGATGCCAACCCAGCAACTAATCGGATTGTTAACGAAGTACGTAAAATCAGAAGTTAAATATCAAATGTTTTCACCAACAGCGACATGTTGGAACCTTAAATGACGATAGAATTGTTTTTGCCTGACTGGGTTTCGAACCCAGCATCTAGCGCCGTCGTTTTCTAGCCAGGAACTGACGATGAATAGCTACTGTTGGTTCACCATTAGCGAGATGTGCGCATGTTTAGCTAGACATCAGGCGACGAAAAGTTCTGTACTGAATGGAATTCAAACCCTGCACACGTGGTCATGAAGACACTTATAACCATCAAATTCTTTTGCAATAACAGCTAGGAGTGGCATGTTTGTACTTTCAATGATGTGCTGGAAAATACTCTGCTGGCTATAAGTTGAATCCACAACATATCGTCGTTGGTGACCACAACGAACACAACGTCAAACCCAAATCCGTTTTCGCCAGTAGGATGGAGAGGAATGTTTAAACTTGAAAAGATGTAAGGCTGTGAGTTGAAACGAACACGTTACAGCTGACAACGCTCGAAGAGACGTTAAAGACGCAACTATTTTTCACTAGTAGTTCGGAGTGCACATGCTAGGGCTTGAAATGAAATAATGAATATTTTGTGCTGATCAGGACTCGAAACCAGATAGGTCCCTTTCGAGGAGGCCTAGACGAGTTTGCAATCTTGGGGAACACAGTGAAACCGAATTCGAATCCCAGTCCAGCACCACAATTTTCGTCTCAGTTTCCAATAAAGTAAGAGCTTTGTGAACTTACATGGCCATTGGTTCATTAAATGAAATACGTTTTCTAGTTTACGACGGCTTGCTGGTGACAGAGTCTCTGCCTACCGGGGTTTCTCTATCTGTCACAGCTCAAACGAATGCCGCTCTGCCCCAGTCTGCAGCGAGGGTATGTTATCTTTACTGCGGAAATTGTACTGCGGAGCTTACTGGCGTTCTGCATTTGGCCTTACTAGGGGTGAAGGAGATTTACGTGTGTGGGTTAAAAATCTACGCCTAATGTGAGATGTGAACCTACAAGTTTTCCACATCAATACAAGATTAAGCCACCAGACCACAGAACCCCCTGCCAAGCACATAATTATGAAATGCAGAGTATTGATTTAGATGTAGATGCAGAGATCAAGGGACGGGTGACAGGAAGGAGGGCGGGATCTGTGAATGGATAGAAGTGCAGAAGTGCAAAATATAAGCTTGAAATACTTGCGAAGTGTTGCTTACTTAGATGTGTGCCACAGTTCGTTTTATCTTAGGACCGAGAGATAAGGAAGGACTGTTTTCAGAACGAAGAATGGGTTATAGGAAAGGAGAGATCAAATAATACGGTTTCATAGGTGTTGAGAGGAATGATAGAGAGTAAAGACAGCAGCAATTAAAAGAGAAAATGTAGCGTCAATGGAAACCGCTAAATTTGTTTATAAAGTTTTGGGGGAATGGAATAGAAGGGCACTTGCGGCGATAGTGTCAGAGAGAGAGAGTGTGAGAGAGAATAATGGTTCAAATGGCTCTGAGCACTATGGGACTTAACTTCTGAGGTCATCAGTCCCCTAGAACTTAGAACTAGTTAAACACACATCCATGCCCGAGGCAGGATTCGAACCTGCGACCGTAGAGGTCGCGCGGTTCCAGACTGTAGCGCCTAGGACCGCTCGGCCAAGCCGGCCGGCGAGAGAGAATAGAGGAGATATTAATAACGAGTAACATAATATGAAATCGTCTGCGTATTGTGTGGAGGATGGAGGGTGTATTCATGGATAGAGGGGAAGAGAGAGATGCATTTGAAATAAAAAAAAAAAAAAACTACTGTGACAGAATCCATCTACGCTGATTAGTTTGTAAGTATCTAGACAGGGTATAAATGAAATCAAAACAGAATATTTAACAAACTGTATATTCAAAAGAAAGCCACTTGAAATAAAAAGGCAACTCAAAGGAAAACTAATCCATATTGTATCTTTTCTGTTGCCACGCGATTTTCCACTAGCTCCCAATGAGGAAATATGACGAAAAATAAGACATAACAAAACATTTTAAGGACTAATATTTTATCCAGAATCCTTCATTATTTTGTACTTCTATTATGCGTCTTGGCGCAGAATGTATAAGCCGTCGGACGTAACAGCCTGAAGAAGCAACTTCCTCCCAGGCAGGACGCAGTCCCAAAGAGCGTCCGCAGTAGTTGGTTGGTTTCGTGGCCAGTTCTGTGTTAATGTTCTGGCGACCTCAGCCCACATGTTTTCCATGGGGTTCATATCAGCCGCCCGTGGCGGCCAGTCCATGACGTTGACACCAATCGTGGAGAGTCGCTGCTGAACAAATGCAGCCTTGTGAATGGGAGAATGGTCCTCTTGCAATGTCACGTCCCCTTCTGCGCGCAGCATTCGCACTGACGGAAGTATCACATTTTCCAATACGTGGGCGTACTGTACGCTGTCCAGAGTTCCTTCTATCCTGTGAAGAATTCCCGCCCCTCTCGCAGAAATCCAACCCCAGCAGGTAACAGATAGCCGGCCACTTCTTCTCGTCGTGGTTACATATTCGCGTCGATGGCGAGTCCTTGCGGCTTGTTAACGATTCGTGGATCGTCGTTACTGGTGGAAAACCCCTCTGGAGTGAAAATGACGTTGTCCCACGACGCCCTCAGATGGAGCTCCGCAAATGCTAGCCAGTATAAAATGTTGTCTTCGCTGAGCTCTTGTTTCACGGCGGATCGTCGTGCATGCAGTCCAGCGTCCCTCAGCCTTCGGCGAATCGTGTCACTGGAGCCGGGGAAGTTGGTCTCCCGCGGCAACTGCTTTGCGTTCAGAAAGGGATTTTCTCTGCTCCTAGACACTAGGTCCCTATATTCCTACTGTGAGCTCACTCTCTTCCTGCCTGAGCCAGGAGCCCTGTTGGTGGTGCCTCTTTCTAGGCAGCTCCTCCACCATCTCGTTGCAGTGGTATGTGGTACGTCATACCGCCTGCCAGCTTCTCTGATGGGACATCCTCCTTCTTCAATGAGAGCGACGACACTCTCTCGAATAGACCTCTCCCAGTGAGCCATTGCGGCAGACAGCCTGGCGTGTATTTCTGCTTGCCGCTCTTAAACTGATGCCAGCAAAGGAGGTAAACATATTTACGTCAAACGGAGCGGCAGAGGCAGAGGCATGCGGTGCAGCCGTGCTGGCTCGTCCCGGGCTGTTGGCCCACCAACGCCGCCGCCAGCCCGCTGACTTCCGTCTCTCCTCGGCCAGCCTGGCTCGCCCGTAGCTCGCGAGCCGCGGCTAGTACAGACGCGGGCCGCAAAGCCACGATCACCCCTCGAAGGATCAAAAGTTACGCCTAACCTACCCACATCTGCAGTATAAACTAACGCAGCTACAGCTATTATGCCATAACGTGTAGGCACACCTACAGTTGACGATTCATTCAAATATTTGACGAACAATACGTTCAAAGATACATTCATTTTAAACATAGCTACCACAAAATATTTCACCTAGCCGGCAATAGCATGACGCAGGAAACTATTTTTTGTAAGCGCTCTGCATTTGATGTAGCCTTAAGGGAAGGTGTATTCAACCACGACAACTATGCGGAATGTAAAAGTAAACAGGTTTGGCGTCAGCTTCTCCAAATAATAGTATATACGTAGTATATAATACACATTTTGTACACTTATAACATGTACTCAGTGTCTCTGAAACAATACGTGCTGCACGACGGAAATTACGTCATGCTGAGGCACTTCATTTACATCTCAATGATACACGACACTTTACGGCAGTCAATCCACTTGTAAATTAACACCATGATATCGCAGATATTAGGCAACACGTTACTAGGGATGAGAAAGGCCTTAAGGTTTGCAACTAAACATGCTGCTCCTAACTACTGGCTGGCTCTGAGCACTATGGGACTTAACTGCTTTGGTCATCAGTCCCCTAGAACTTAGAACTACTTAAACCTAACTAACCTAAGGACATCACACACATCCATGCCCAAGGCAGGATTCGAACCCGCGACCGTAGCGGTCGCGCGGTTCCAGACTGTAGCACCTAGAACCGCTCGGCCACTCCGGCCGTCCTAGCTACTACTGAATAAGAATTTCATTATTAACGTGTCTTCATAACCATGTGTGCGGCGTTCGACTCTCAGTCAGCATAGACGTTTTCGTCGCCTTATTTCTAGTTAAACGTGCGCACATCTCGCTAGTGGTGGTCCATCATTGGACAATTCTCGTCTGTTCCTGGTTAGACAATGACGGCCGTAGGCGCTGGGTTCGGAACCCGGTCAGGCAGTACAACTTCAGTCGTCATTTAAGGTTCCAACCTCACTACTGGTGACAAAGTGTGATATCCACATTCTGAGTTTACGTACTTATTCAACAATCCGATTAGGTGCTGGGCTTGCATCCTTGTCACCAGCATTTAATGATGGCAATTCAATTTTAAACATGTGCATCCTTTGTACCTTGACAATGCAACAATATACAACGTCTTTCGAGGTTAATTAGCAAGAAGGTAATTGTCATGTTAGGGTTTCTGGTTTCGTACAAACATTATCGTCATTTACGTTCAAGTTCAGATTTGATAACTGATACTGATACAAACGTCAATATTTGACGTCTCTTTCTGCCTAGTGACCGAGTCTCGATAAGGCACAAAGCTTTGCTCGGTTAACAATGGCTTTACGTTCTGGGTTTGCATCCGGATTGAGAACGAAGACCCTTGGTCATGTCATTTAAAGTACTACTTTGTGTACAAGTAACTGTTGATGAGTCATGTGAACAACGATATTACTTGTGATTCGCTGTTAATGTTTGGATTTCCGTAGAGTGCTTGCCGCTGTTAATCACGTTTTCTTTTAACTGCTTAGTATTACATAAAGTTGATGCGAAAACACTGTCCGTTGAACGTTGAACGACTTGCAGCTTGTGTTGGGTAATCCATTTAGACAGCAAAGAACTTGTTTCCAATTGCCATACAACTTTATAAATCCTTATAATGTCTCAAATAATTAATTGTGCCTAAGGATTACTGAACGATTTATGTGACAAAATTGGTTGTCCCATAACGTTTGAAATGTCGCTTATTGTAATTAAGTTTAGTTTACAAACGTTAAGGACTGCCTGATCTCTTCTGTACTATCGTGGTGTTACTTTACATCTGGATGGACTGTCATAAAGACCGGTGTCCTCTAGTAGTCTCTAGCGGTACACATTGCGTATCTTACAACGACTGTACTGTGCAAGGTTGCGACGATGGGGAACACAGATATGCTATGTTGGTTGCATTCATTCAGGTGCAGCCTACACGTTGGAATTCAGGCGTCACCCACTTTTTTTGCTGTCGAGTGTACACATATCACATTGGAACAACCGAAATAAAATGTTGAAACTTACCTACGTTCTGTATTTTAATATAAAAAACCTACCTGTTACTAACTATTCGTCTCAAATTGTGAGCTATATGTTTGTGACTATTACGGCGGCATCTGTCACAAAGCGAAAAAAGTGGTCCAACTAAAACATTCATATTTCTTTACGTACTACACGAATATGTAAAAAAATGGGTGTTCCTATTTAAAAAAAAACGCAGCTGATATCCGATTGGCCTATTGCAGCGCCATCCATCGGGCCAACCATAGCGCCATCTGGTTTCCCCCCTTCAAGCTAGACAAGTTTCGCTCTTTGTAGTTTTTTCATTTGATGCTTATTTAGTGAGATATTTGGCCTGGTCACGATCAATGGACCACACTGTATAATGTATTACGCGAGGGGTTGGTACTGCGATGAATATGGAGGGGGCTACGGCTCTCGTAACACCCCCATGGGTCAAAAATGACCCACGCGGTACTTCTAGTGTTAAATAATATCATTACTGATGAAAGAAATTGTTTAATAATGAAGTTCGTGTAGGAGTCGAGCAATCGCCTCATACACATCCGCCTTACGAAGTTCGGACTTCGTTAATCACTCGAATGCAATATACTCTACCGTCCAGCACCTACGCACAGATACATACGCCACATATACAGAAGCGCCAAAGAAACTGGTATATGCATGCATATTCAAATACAGATATATGTAAATAGGCAGAATACGGCGCTACGGTCGGCAACGCCTATGAAAGACAACAAGTGTTTGACACAGGTATTAGACCGGTTAGTGCAGGTACAGTCGTAGGCTATCAGGATGTATCTGAGTCGGAAGTGGTGTTATAGTCAGCGCACGAGACATGGGACACAATATCTCCGTAGTAGTGGATTTTTCCGTATGGTCATTTCACGAGTGCACTGTGAATATCAGGAGTCCAGTAAAACATCAAATCTGCAATATGGCTGCGGCTGGAAAAAGATACTACCAGAACGGGACCAAATACGATTGAAGACAACCGTTCAACATGACGGAACTGCAACTCTTCCCCAAATTGCTACAGATTTCAATGCTGGGCCGTCAACAAGTGTCAGTGTGCGAACCATTCAACGAAACATTATCGATATGGGCTTTCGGAGCCGAAGGCCCAGTCATGTATCCCTGATGACAGCGCGACACAGAGCTTTACGCCTCGTCTGGACCCGTCACACCGACATTGGACAATTGATGATGGCAAACATATTGCCTGGTTGGACGAGTCTCATTTCAAATTCTCTTTAGCGGATGGACGTGTACGGGTATGGAGACAACCTCATGAATGCATGCAACCTGCATGTCAGCAGGGAACTGTTCAAGCTGGTGGAGGACCTTTAATGGTGTGGGGCTTTGCAGTTGTAGTAATATGGGACCGCTGATATGTCTAGATACGACTCTGACAGGTGACACGTACGTACGCATCCTGTCTGATCACCTGCATTTGTTCATGTCCATTGTGCATTCCGATGGACTTGGGCAATTCCAGCAGGATTATTCGACACCCCACAAGTCCATAATTGCTACAGAGTGGCTCCAGGAACACTCTTCTGAGTTTAAACTAGCAACAAAACTCCCCAGACATGAACATTATTAAGCACATCTGGGATGCCTTGCGCCCGCATCTCGTGGTCGTGCGGTAGCGTTGTCGCTTCCCACGCCCGGGTTCCCGGGTTCGATTCCCGGCGGGGTCAGGGATTTTCTCTGCCTCGTGATGGCTGGGTGTTGTGTGCTGTCCTTAGGTTAGTTAGGTTTAAGTAGTTCTAAGTTCTAGGGGACTTATGACCACAGCAGTTGAGTCCCATAGTGCTCAGAGCCATTTGAACCATTTTTTTTGGGATGCCTTGCAAGGTGCTGTTCAGAAGAGATCTCCACCCCATCATACTCTTATGGATTAATGGACAGCCCTGCAGGATTCACGGTGTCAGTTCCCTCCAACACTACTTCTGACATTAGTCTAATCCTTGCCACGTCGTTTTGTAGCACTCCTGCGTGCTGGAGGGAACCCTACATGATATCAGGCCACTCTACCAGACCTGTTTGGCTCTTCAGTGTAATAGACGCATAAAACTTCTCTTGTTTTCTTGGAATTTCCAGAGTAGTGCACCTTGCTACTTGCACATTATGTGATTATAATGGCCTACTAAAGGTGTACAAAGTTTGAAGTAAATCTATGATTCCAGCGTCGTGGCCCCCCTTGAAAGTTTGTACGAACGTTCAGTGCGCGAGTCCTACTAGCACGTGGCCAATTTTTAACTGTCTTATATAAATTAAGATAGCCTTAAATTTGAATGGTGGTCATTATTGGTCTATCTTTTATTTATCACTGTGTAACGATGTGGAAGGTATTTGAGGTTGAGCTGTGGGTAGCTGTGGAGTCTGTCAGTACTCTTCTTATTCTGGAGTGCTGCAAGTGGCTGTGTGGCTGAGCAGCTGCACGAGTAAAATTTCAATGGACTTGGAATAATTGTCATGAATGTGAGTCTCAGACTTTAACTTTTCACTAGACTCTGGTTATTTGACTATGTTTCTGGTGACGATTCTGGGCCGCTATACGCTTTCGCGATAGAACCGAACTAGGAGTTACAGCGGGCAGTTAGGGAAGCGGATGGCGCCCGAGTCCTGCTCGTGCGGTGTCTAAAACTTCATAGCTGCCATTGCGCTACCTCCCCTCTAACAGTAACCGTGTAGACTACACAAGGAAGGGTGTCTGCAATGTGCTAGTACGTGGCGTTCGAATTCTGACCTGTCTGTGCTCGAATATAGCGTCTTATATGTCGCTCCTTTGTCTTGCTTTCGCACTATTGCCGGAAGGGGAAAGCGTAGTGAAAGATAGTTCCTGATGGTACTCAAATTGTGATGTACCTGTCTGTATGCCTGAGTGTTAAATACATACACTATGTGATCGGAAGTATCAGGACACCCCCAAAAACAAACGTTTTTCATATTAAGTGCATTGTGCTGTCACCTACTGCTAGGTACCATATATCAGTGACTTCAGCCGTCACTAGACATCGTGAGAGAGCAGAATGGGGCGATACACGAACCTCATGGACCTCGAATGTGGTCACGTGATGGGATGGCACTAGTGTCATACGACTGTACGCGAGATTTCCACACTGCTAAACATCCCTAGGTCCTCTGCTTCCGATGTGATAGTTAAGTGGAAACGTGAAGGGGCACAAACAGCACAAACGCGTACAGGCCGACCTTGTCTGTTGACTGACAGAGCCCGCCGACAGTTGGTCGTAATGTGTAACAGGCAGACACCTATCCAGACCATCACACAGGAATTCCAAACTGCAACAGGAAGCACTGAAAGTACTATGAAAGTCAGGCGGAAATTGGGAAAACTTGGATTTCTTGGTCGAGCGGCTGCTCATAAGCCACACACCAGGCCGGTAAATGCCAAACGACGCCTCGCGTAAACATTGGACAACTGAACAGCGCAAAAAGTAGCGTGGTGTGACGAATCACGGTACACAATGTGGCGATCTGAAGTCAGGGTGGGGGTATGGCGAATGCGCGGTGAACATCTGCCAGGGTGTGCAGTGCCAACAGTAAAATTCGGAGGCGGTGGTGTTATTGTGTGGTCGTGGTTTTCATGGAGGGGGCTTGCACCCCTTGCTGTTTTGCGTGGCACTATCACAGCACAGGCCTACAATGATGTTTTAAGCAACTTCTTGGTTCCCACTGTTGAAGAGGAATTCGGGGATGGCGATTGCATCTTTCAATGCTATCGTGCACTGTTCATAATGCACGGCCTATGACGAAGTGGTTACACGACAATAACAACCCTATAATGGACTGGCCTGCACAGAGTCCTGGCCTGAATCATACAGAACACCTTCGGGATGTTTTGGACGCCGACTTCGTGCCAGACGTCACCTACCGACATCGGTACCTCTCCTCAGTGCAGCACTCCGTGAAGAATCGGCTGCCGTTCCCCAAGAAAACATTCCAACACCTGATTGAACGTATGCCTGCGAAGAATAGAAGCTGTTATCAAGGGGTGGGCCAACGCCATACTGAATTCCAGCATTACCGATGGAGGGCGCCACGAACTTGTAAGTCATTTTCAATCAGGTGTCCGGATAATTTTGATCACATTCAGGGAAATCATGTGTTTCTTTTTTTAAAATAAAAACGTGGTTCACTAAAACTCTTTGAATATCTGCTAATTTTACTAACACGTAATCACGTTTTTACGAATACCTGTAGCACGTGTCATCGTTTCGAATGGCACATCACATGACTTTGTGGCATTTATAGTTAGAATGCTAAGACCGTCGAAAAAGTTAAAAGGAACCGTCCAGTTGCCACAGACACGATGAGTGAGGCCAGAATCGAAAATGCTAAGTCTGCTAAGGGGCCTGAGGCAGCTGTGAACTGTAGTTATGGCTCCAGTTGATTATATTCGTGCGTAATCAGGGTAAATTCCAATTATAGGTCGCAAAATCTGCGAAACGTATGGTTTCCAGGTGTAATTTAAAACGAGGAAACAGAACGAAGCCTATGAGCGCCAAATCTGGAGAATAAGAAATATGTTAGAGGAACGGTCACCTTACGGTAATGAGAAAGTTGACCACACGGACATTGTGAATATCCAAGAACACATGGCCACGGTGCATCGAGCGATTCCACAAGAAGCGTTTGCTGACAATTTCCAATAGCTTTAGAACAGTTGCCAGAAGTGTGTTGTAGCTAATTGTGACAACTTTGAAGGCTATTAAAGGTATTTTGTTTGTAACTCTTATTTCCTTTGTTTTCTTGAACCTTTTACTAAGCTTTTTAGTCACACCCTGTATAACCCAATAAAAGTGAAAAAAGGTCAATGACGAGTAATCGTATTAAAGCGGTTTATGGTAAGGGGAAGAGATTGGAAAATGAGACACTGTAAACCGTAGACGAGTTTTTCTACGAGGGTCATTCGGAAAGTAAGGAGCGATTAGTTGCGAAATGGAACCCACAGTGAAAATCCGATGACGTTTTGCACCGGTGTGTTGGGCAGTGTCTCTAGTATGCCCATTGATCGCGTCACGTCGTGCCTTTTAGTTCTGAGCACACAGGGACCACACAAAAATACCTAGAACAATAGTGTCTCCCGCCAAGTACTAGGGCACGGTGAGAAATTTCGCCTGAAGCTATGCAGCCAACATTACATAATTGTCGTACGTTTTCTTCTTCAAGACAATTCTTAGCCGCATTCTGCAGGGGCAATGAAGATGCTCCTGCATCGTTTTCAATTGTAAATGTTTGATTACCCACAATACAGCCCGTAATTTTCTCCCTCAGAGTTTCATCTCTGCTCACATGAACCGCTAGCTATGAACACAACATTTTGACACAGACAACGAGCTGTAGGCCGGTGCAGAGAAATGGCGGAAAGCACTGGCGGTTGCCATCTATAACGAGGGTATTGGAAAGTTGGTACAACGCAACGACAAACGTCTAAATCAGATCGGCGACTACGGAGATAAGTAGCTGGAAGCTGTAGCTAACTGTTGCAAATAAAACAGTTTTCATTTTCACCGTGGTTTCCATTTCGCGATCTATCGTTCCTTACTTTCCGAATAGCCCTCGTATTAGGGCAGCAAGCTAACTGACGATAATGAGAGTAGAGAGAGTATGAGATTCAGGCCTGCAGTATCCAGAAAAGCGTTTCATAAAAAGACAGTACTGTCGAGATAGATCATCGAAAGTGGTCCACCGCTGTACACCAAAAATGTTGGTCGATATTCTATTCGTGAATGCTTTGGGACACGCCAAGTCTGTGCGGCGCCCGTCAGTCCAGTCAAATCTCCCTAGTGTATTTAGTGCCAAACGACATTGCGCAAGTGCTTAAAACTTCTGCCAAAAGGAATTCCTGAAGACAGTCAGAAATGTGTAGCTTTCTGTCATCAGTTTATGTTGTTTATAACGCAAGATAAGGAACACTTAACGTTTAGCGTGAATCTGACGAGGCATAATCCGTTTCTTATTGCTATATGAATGCAAACAGGTCGTACATTTCTACAACAATAAAAACACATTATCTGCTCGACACATCTTATGACTCACGTTAAGGGGCTTGATGTGCAACGTCACGTAGGTGAATCTTGCTATCATGGTAGACCGTGAGCGCTACATACGGATAGTGCAACATTTAGTGAACAAATCGCTTTAATACCATCTACGATAAACTCGGTTTCAGCAAGACAATGTTACGGCTCATACAGACAACTACACCATAATGGATTAGAGTTTTGAAGACTAATTTGGTTCTCACGGGCTGCTGGTCATTCATGTACCAACTTCTGCAAAGAAACTGAGACATTTTTTATGCTTATTAAACGGAATATTTTTCTGTATTTACTATTCGTTATATGCAAGGCAAAAACTGAGGAGAATCTCTTCCGCCGTTAAGCGGCCAATCTTAAACATACTCAACTCATTCAATACGAAAACATTAAAGTGAATGGAATTTGTCTTTACTTTACTTTACTTTACTAGCTTTGAAACTATTAAAAGATCAAAACAGAGAAGTCTCCTGCATTTCAATTTAATATTACAGACTGAATTTCTAACTAAAAAATATCATCAGCGTAATGGCCGACCAGATGCTGCTAGGGAAAGAGAGCTCCCCGCAACTTGAAGTTCTGAGATAGAGCTATTATGGGAGCTGCTCTCTACTTCAATAGCCAACACTTTCTAATAACGATTGGACATATATTCTGATAACTTACATACAGACTTATATTATATATCGCACTGTAATACAATGGCGGCCTTCCGCTAGACGAAACAAGCTAGGGAAAAAATCTGACCCAAAAAACATTATCTCTGTTCTTCTTCATCTACATTACACAGATACTATAAACAAAAGGCTACTTGTTAAACGCATCACTGTTTGCGAGGTTTACAGATAATAAGCTACACTTTTTATTATTTGATATTCATCGCGCAGATGGACGCACTCTTTCAGTAATTTATAGTTCACAAGGCACTATTTTTAACACACAAAAAACCATTTTCATTTTTCTTGAAATGTCAATTTGTGTGACGTTCCTTCACACACTGGACTGGTGCAGTCCATGCAGCTCTGGTAGCCATAATGTAACCTTGGTGTATTGGTTATCTTATCTGCTAAATAAGTAGGAGATCTGGGTGTAAATCCCGGCTTCCATACTAATTTTAATCTATTACATCAGCTTCTACCCTCCTTCTGGAGAATGTCTTCAACATTTGATTTAGAGACGTTGCTCCACTCCGACTGTGACACAATAAATGTCGACACAGTACGGACGCACGTACACTGCCTGCTCACAACTGACAGGAGTAATGCACGTCTGTTTATTAATTTTGTTATTTCAAGCTCCCACCTTAATTTGTGCTCTGACCAAGAATAAAACTAGTCTCGAAGGTTTTTGAACAGCCGGGCGTATTTCGTTCTGTCTTATTACACAGTTTTTATCCACTAAAGCTCCTTGTAGTATAATATCTGCTATTTCCGGATTTCGTACCAGATGTCCTATGACTTATTTTTGTTCCTATAGTCGGTTACGTATCGGATATCCATACGGCTGTCAGCTATAATCCTTATACTCGAATGAAAATCCGTTTCCTTGCAGCTGTATTTTGATTTTTATCTCCTACATGTACTATCGTTTTCAAGACAATATTGTTTCACCTTCAGGTACCTGTCAGGCGTGATTCTTGAATCGATTGATATAAGTGCTGTAACATTATTTACATCAAGGGAGGTGCCTATAATGCATCTACCACACAGTCGCGTAATCCGTGCCAATCTCTCCACTACAAACCCAAGCTGTCGATACTCTTGTTGGCGGCAGGCGCAACAGCTTTCTCTTCCAGCAACACCGTGACTGCCGCAAGCCGCAACAGTGATCTTGCTTTAGGTATATCGCTCGGACTCCGCTGAATGATAGGAGTCAAACTGGAGAGTTTGCCTGCGTAGAAACTGTAGTGCCTCCTTCACACGCGATAAAAATACGTCTTAGTTGGAAACGCAATTTTTAAAACTTGCGATTAGTAAGCAAAACTGTTATTCTGACGAATATTCAAGAAAGTAATTTTGGTTTGTGTAGTTTGTTGTTAGCTAATTTGTTGAGTGCTTATGTCTAGAGTGGAAATATCGCGCTAATGTTTTCCGTGGATGCTGTGGAAGTTACTGAACCAACCTTGACGCTGTGTTGTGTAGTAAATAACACTCCTTTGTCAATACAGTCTTGTAAAAAACTGTAGCACATATTATACCATCAGTTTCTCGGAAAGTCATTTCATTTCTTTGTTTCATATTGACATAGCCCCAATTACGGTGTAACTACTTTGAAAGTTACAGATTATTTGTACTATTTTACAGCAGAAAACATAACTAGGTGCTTGAAGATGTACCACAACGAAATGAATGTATTACACGAAACTTAAGTAGCATGAACTTGAGAAATATGTAAAACCTAGGCAAAAGATGTATGGTCCACGGGTAGCAAAAGTACATAGAAGAAAAATCTTAGAAAATATCTAAAAATAAATTTATAAAACCTACAATAGTTCCCACTATTAGCGTCATTAGGAACCTAGCCGTAAGATTCAAGTGAAGTGGAACATCTATAAACTGATATGAAAAAAAAAAAAACGGCGATGCCTAAAGTTGGTGGCAGAGTATAGTGCCTCACGTGCGTAACAAAGCATTTACAATGGAAGGCACCTGAACCTATCCACATTTTTGAAGGCAACAGTCTACAGCTCTTATATATATATTTTAATGCAGGAGACGTAGCTGTTTAATTGTCGTTATTATAACTACCGGTTTCGGCCCACACCATCATCGCTATATAAAAGAGCAAATATTAATCATCTATTAGAGCATATCTTATCAGTATGGTAATACACAGAAATAATGATATGCTACAACATCTGATATGTATATGATTTTTTATACCATGATAACAGTCTAAATCAAAATCGATACTTATAACGAAGGACAATTGAACAGCTACATATCATGTAGTAGTAGTAGTAGTAGTAAGCTCCTAAGGGACACGAAGCTCCCGTGCCGATCTCATCATTCCTCTAGATGCTCCTGTCTTCTGCTGCCTCTTGCCAGTTATTTATTCCCAATACTTCGCATATGCAATAAGTTTCATTTTGCCAAGTACTCCTGCCCCCCCCCCCCCCTTGGTCTTTTGCCTATGGCTTCTACCTGAATATTCCTAACACAATTTTGTCTTCTTTCACCCTCCAGCCCATTGCTGTCTTCTAGCATTTATTATGTTTACTATCGTTGGTTGTTGTGATAGCTCCTGAATTTCTGTGTTGTGTCTTCTCTTCCAGCATTGTGATTCCTTGTCATAATATGCACCAAAGATTTTCCTATAAACTTTATTCTCAAACGTAAATAGTGGTCTTCTGGTTTCGTTAGGCTCCATGTTTCTGCCCCATAGATTAGAACGGGTCTGATGATTGTATTATATAACTTTATTTTAGTTTTCCTAGTCAGAAGTTTGGACCCTAAAAGATTTTGTATTGCATTATAGGCTCGATTAGCATTTTGCAGTCTCGCTTTTATTTCTACCTGTCTCTGATTTTGTTCAACTGTCACTGATCCCAGAAATATCAACTGTTCAACACGCTCGAATCTGTGTTCACTAACTATTAGATGTGATTGGTTATTCCATTGATCCCTACTTCTTCGACTATCATGTATTTCATTTCCTCGTCAATTTCTTTCACACCAAGTCTTTATGCTTCTGTTGCAAGCACAACAAATAATTGTCAGCCATTACATTCCACAAGCTTTGTCTATGGATGCAGTCATCAGCTTTGATGCTTTTGTTGCATATCATGCATTTAAAAATGACCCCACGTAGCCTACAAACTAAAAGTCAAACAACAGACCATACTGAAGGATGGAGAATTAAAAAAAACCCTAAGCAACGACAGAAGATGTATTAACTTGTATATGTGCAGCTGCTCAAAAAGAGGCCAAAAAAACAGAGAAAACAACATGTAACGAGAGAAGACTTGGAGAGGAAAAGCGGTTTTAACACAGCAGTTACATAAACGGTACCGCATGTGACAGTAAAGGTCATTGACAAGTCTTTTCCAATAGTATTAACTACTTTATGATCAAAACCTATCGTCTGGGCTCTAGCAAAAAAGTCATGGTAACACTGAGATAGAAAGCATTATATCAGAGGTTAATTTTTTAGGCGGGTGCTATTACATGATTAGCACACATCATAACATTGTAACAGTTTTGATCTGAAGTGTTTAGTCTGTTGATACACTTCCAGAAATATATGTAAGAAATGTAATAGCGTTAGACGGACAAAATACTCTGCTGTACAATACTACTACACACTGTTAGCAGTAATGCCAGGTAACATTATTTTTTATCATTATATCTTTCCATCAATGTTTAACACTGATACGAATCAGAATTTTAATTATCATCTCAGGAAAGTAAAGTTACATAATTAATTTTTAGTTTGTTGGCAAAAACACGACCACAATTAGAGCACAGATTTAAATTTCCGAACCACAGGACCCGAGCACTAGTACTACTAGATAAGCCAATGCAGGATGGCGCAGTCCACTGATAAAGTGGGTATGGGGTGTGTTGCAAGGCGAACATGGACTCCTCTAGAGCCTTCGGTTCGTTGGTGCCAAGATTTAAATGCGTAACAGGGCTGCATTCGTGTGGATTGAAACAAAAAGTTACTTAACGCTACTTTTGCTAGGTGGAAATTAAAACGTTATTCCGACCCCTCATAAGAGAGAAAAATCCATGCATAACTGTAAGATCATGTTTATTTGGTACAGACTCTCCAGCCATGTACTACAATATAATTATTTCCCCACGTTCGACGTGGAAACAGCCCTAGTGGTGAAGAAGTTACTTACGGTATTCCTACCCAGAGAGCAACACTTCTAATGCTCTTGGCAGGCGAGTCTACACGACTGCCGCTTCTTTTATTCACGATTATCTGAATATAGTTTTGCAATTTTTTAACCAGCATTAGTGTCTCTTGTGATTATTTAACCCTTTCAGACATGGCGTCCAATGTATTCGACACCGAATTTTTATACGTTTTATAGCAGCAAATGATGTCCTTCACCTATGAGACCCAGTGGCCTGTTTACTGGACATCTGTAGCTTTTAGTTTCGTGCTTCTTTCTGCCCTCTATCGCTGGAATGGTGTACTACATAAGAAAGTAGTGATGATGGCGGATCCATTACAAACTACGCCAGGTCAGTCGTGTTTACGTATTAAATACTGCAGTATGTACAATTTCTGGTGCACGAAAAATATATTGAGAAAGAGCCATCTGTAAAGACTGAGTTTATGGTAAGAGACAGGAGACTACTGATATTCTTTTACTATTGTGACAATAAAACTAGTTGTCCAAAATTCTGGACTTCAGGACTGAGTGGCAGTATTTCTTATCTAGTAAGGGGCATCGAAGGCTATGAGATAATTGTTCCTCCCAAAAAACTACTCTCCCATTACGTCCATTCAAGTTGCTATTGTGACAGTAAAGGTAGTTATCCAAAATTCTAGATTTCAAGACCCATTGGTAGAATTTTTTATCTAGTAAGGGGCATGGGAGACTATGAGATAATGGTTGCCTCCGGACAACTACTATCTCGTTATTTCCAAGCAACTACCGTTGAAAGTTAACTTAATAAAAGTAAAATGATTATTATTATTCATTACAAGCTTTGCTTGCAGGGAGTGTGAGCAATCTCTAAGCGTACATTACAACATAGAAATTCGTAAACTTTGAACATAAGAATTCGACTGCCACAATGTGTTGCAAAATCTTACTGCGTGAGGTAAGTTGAAAGTGCATGCCAGGTTCCCCTGTCAGTTTAAATATCCGTAAAGTAAAAAATACTTTCTGAATTCAACTCTGTGAATCATTAAACTTTTAACTTGATAAATCAGCCCTGAAAAAAATCTGTGTTCCCTCTTTTATTATTTAATTTTGCCTTCACAGCGCTCTTGTCGTGAAAGCAATTCGCATTTGCACACAACTAGTTATTGAGATGCGCCTGGTCCAATGCGCTCTCTTTTAAAAATAAGGTAACTCGTACTTGGTTCATAACAAATCTGAATATGTAAAAATGATAACTCATATTTTAGCATGGACTTTGGATCCGAACAGTGACTTCCAATAAAGTATAATATCAAACGTAATTAGTTTTCTGATTAGAAGAGCTCTGTATTGAAAAACTGACTCTCTTTGCTTCACAAACTTTAATACACTAATTACAGTTTTTGAGTGGACAAACATCAAATGAGATTTTCTTAAAAATGTAACTCATTAAAATGGCATTAAATATTCAACAGTTATCCCCCCCCCCCAACGGACGGGGTGGCCGAGCGGTTCTAGGCACTACAGTCTGGAACCGCGCGACCGCTACGGTCGCAGGTTCAAATCCTGCCTCGGGCATGAGTCCCATAGAGCTCAGAGCCATTTGAAACCCCCCCCCCCCCCCCGGAATTCAAACTGAAAATTGTGCAGGATTGTTTATCCTTCACTATATTCAAGTTTCTGGATGTCTGAACAACGAATGCATACGGGATGCAGCAATAAAATATAAAATCTGAAATCAGTTACCTTAAATTTGAGCCTCTTCTATTACTCAACAAAAATCTCTTAATAAAATATTCTTCTCAAAACACTTCCGTCTCTTTCCACATCTCAAATAAATAATTAATCCGTATATCATGTTCCGCTTCCTCAGAATGTAACTGCCGTACCACTCAATCTATGCCGTACTTCTACTCATGATACACCACTGCCGACTACTGTGACTCGTCATCTCACAATTAACAGTGCGCGTCATCTCCGCCGCATCTTGCAAAGCTGAGATGATCCAAGAAAACCTCCAGGCGTCACTCTATCTCTGATGACATTGCGTGCACATAATTTCAATCAGTAAAAAGGCGTTTACGCGTTCATGACATCCAAATACTAGAAAAATGGCCATGAATTCATCTACAGGCCACTATCAACGTCTCATTTCCCTTTCGGTTCGCAACTTACAGCTTGAGCTTATAATTTATTTTAGGGAGATTGTTTTGTAATTGTGATATATTTTACGAAGTTTTGTAAAATTCTGTGCTGTTTACGGATAACATAAAGTTGTATGACATAACTAATACAGATCACGTAGAGGAGATCGTGGACTTGTTAGAACGACATGTTACTGATACCGGTTTTGAAGTGTCGGAAGATGGAGATAATCTCGAAAACGTTCAAGATGCTGTTTGGCGAAATACAAAGAAAGCTTCTGAATAAATGACAGCAAAAGAGGATGTATTGATCACACAGAAGATATTCATGGGATCTGCAGTGGAGGAAGCTTCATTTCATGACGAAGATCTTGCGGATGAAACCATCTCCCAATGGTAGATCAGTACAATCTGCCAAGATAAATCAAAAATAATATGTTAACAATGTGATGTTAACCCCTGCGTAAAGAAGGATGCAAATTGTTACGTGGCTTTTCATACGAAACGTATGTATTTTTTTTTCTTTTCTGTATAAGATCAACATACCTGTTGTCCTGTACATGATACTATCAGTAGTTGAAGTTACTGACATTATGTATTGATTCATGTATTTCATTAAAATTCCACTTTAGGATAGATTTTCCACAGTAAATAATGCTGTAAAATCTTGTAAAACTGTTAACTTTTTATTTCGCATCCTCAACTATCTCCCAGACCCAATGTCCAATTTATTAGCCACTGTTTCTATTTTCTAAACCAATGATGCAAATTTCAGTTTTCCTGAAATATACAATTAATAGGTCCATATAGATATGAAACATTGCAATAAAACTTTTTTCTATAGTTGAAATAATTTAGGATCGAAGGGGCTAAAATAATGATTTATCTTTTTTTAATTTAATTCAAACAATTTGAAACCTAGTTAACTTCTTACAGTATTCGCAATAGCGTCTGTGTATGATTTGTTTCCAGTATCACTAAAAAGAATCCATGATCAGGTGCGGAATAACGAGTGACGATGTCCAAGTTAGGATATTCAGCTGCCATACAGGAAGAAAGAACCTCTATCCTCAGATTCACTGCTGATGTAAGTGGTACATGCAGATAGGAATTCCTTTATTGACCTAATTCTTCCTATTGGCTATCCATTACACATTCTCTTAGCAACTTGCTGGTGATAAATAACGTTCTGGATCTACCTTCAATGAATGTAAAACGACGGCAATTAATTACAACGTATCACGTCCTGAAATCGAAAGCAATTAAATTCCGGGAAAGAAAGAGAGAGAGTGACTGTCCAAAAGAAGGGCCGCCTCAGGATGATGTTGTGTGTATGTGTGTGTGTGTGAGAGAGAGAGAGACAGAGAGAGAGAGAGACAGAGAAAGAGAGAGAGAGAGAGAGAGACTGGGAAGAGCGGAATGTATAGTTGGCCTGAGATACAGGAAGGAGAGAAAAAGGAAGATGGGAACATAGTGTGAAAGTAAATGTACCTGTATTATCCAGTCGCAAGACAATCTGAGATATCAGTGGAATCAGGATGAACTAAGACTGCTTCTCCTACGTCTAGTTTTGTTTTTAATGTACTCCGATGGCCTTTATTAGTCGCATAATACGTGAAAGTACTTTTGTGAGGTGCAGATGGTTGTCTGGCAACTTTTCGTCATGTTGCAGTGTTGTACATGTTAAGTATTCTCTTGCTGGTAGTCATCATTGAAGATATCCGAAAGATATGCTTTCTCTGCAGAATACTTCGCTTCGAATTTGACAGCTCTAATTTTTTTAACGTAGTTCATTCAGTGAGATGTGCAATTGTTACAGCAGTTGGGTGGTGGAATCACTACCCACTAGTCCAGCAGCAGCCGCCGTGAATATATTAAACATGTAGGTCATCCAGCTATCACTGCAACGCCGGCCGCTGTGACCGAGCGGCTATAGGGGCTTCAGTCTGGAACGGCGCGTCCGCTTCGGTCGTCTGTTCGAATCCTGCATCGGGCATGGATGTGTGTGATGTCCTTAGGTTAGTTAGGTTTAAGTAGTTCTAAGTTCTAGGGGACTGATGACCTCAGATGTTAAGTCCCATAGTGCTCAGAGCCATTTGGATCTTATCGTATCTTTAAAATGGCTCTGAGCACTATGGAACTTAACTTCTGAGGTCATCAGTCCCCTAGAACATAGAACTACTTAAACCTAACTAACCTAAGGACATCACACACATCAATGCCCGAGGCTGGATTCGAACTTGCCACCGTAGCAGTAGCGCTGTTCCAGACTGTAGCGCCTAGAACCGCTCGGCCAATCCGGCCTTCAATCTTCTCGTATGAGTCCATCTAATTTTCTACATCCTTCTACTGTACCACAACTCAAACGGTTTGATTCCCTTTTCCTCTCGTTCCTTTACAGTCCATGATACACTTCTGTGCAATGCTGCGCTCCAAACGTGCATTGTCAGAAATTTCTCTCTCGAATTAAGGCCGACGCGTTATGTTAGTAGACTTCTTTTGGCCAGGTGTGTCCTCTTTGCCTGTTGTAGCCCGTCGCAGAGCTGTCTTAAATAGTCGACAGTCGCTGTTGACTAGAAGATATCGCTGGGTGTAAAGGTAGTTTGGGGAACCTCACAAGGAAGTGTGAATATTATTCTTCACAATCTAGTAAACTTCTTATGGCTGTCTGTGAAAGATGATGTTATATATGGGATGGTTGTATCGTCAGAAAACTGTATACAAATACAGGACAGCCTACAGATGGTCAGTATTTACTGCTACCACTAGGACATAGACAAATTTTACACATTTCATACTAATAGTTGGTGGGACCCACTACTGTTATATTATATTACTGACTATGTTGACGAAGAAGAGAAACACCCGTAAAATACATCGGACTAAGATTCTGAAGCGATCTTAAGCAGAACGATGATGTTATATATGGGATGGTTGTATCGTCAGAAAACTGTATACAAATACAGGACAGCCTACAGATGGTCAGTATTTACTGCTACCACTAGGACATAGACAAATTTTACACATTTCATACCAATAGTTGGTGGGACCCACTACTGTTATATTATATTACTGACTACGTTGACGAAGAAGAGAAACACCCGTAAAATACATCGGACTAAGATTCTGAAGCGATCTTAAGCAGAACGACCACATCAGATTAGTCACTGGAAAAGCTGATACCTGCCTGAGGCACGTAGGAAGGTTCGTAAAGATACCAATTCATCGGCGAAGGAACTGGTTCACAAAACGCAGGTCGACGCATTCTTAAACGTTCTTCATCATTTTGGGACGGTTACTCATTTGGAAAAATAAAGAGGGAAGCGAAGTTCTAAAAGAAAACGGGAAACGGCGAATTTCGTCAAATGAATGCAAGAGCTTCACGGAGGTGCTCATTAAATTCCACTGACAGATCCTACAAGAAAGTTGTAGCCTACCATGTAGTCTCAGACGTTCATCGTTAAATTTTCTACAGTGTACATTTGAAGAAGAGTTAAACCACACATCTTTGCCCCCACATACATCTCACAAAGTGGCCTGATAAGGGCAAACGATTATGTACATGTAGCTGATAAATATAACGGAAATTCATCAAAAGTAGCCACAAGTATTATTTATCTCCTCTGAAGATTTCTGCTTAGTGTGCGTGGATATATAATACGATGCAAGTTCCTTTATCCCCTCGAGTAATTACACAGAAATTCCGAATGTGTGTTAGGCGAGTTTCCAATACGCATCAGTCCTGTGCATTTTTACTATCGTACATCGCACAATTTGCGTATAGGTTTATGAAAAGCCATTCGCGTGGATTATAGATATAGTATTATCTCATTACCATGTTAATTTAATACGGTAACGTGCATGCATTACGATGATTTAATTGTCTCTGCGTTAATTGGCTCGTATCAGTGTATATTATCATTTAAATGTCTTTCGATTAGCATTAAATTCTCGCTGATAACCAGTATCTGAAAACAATCATGAACGCGAAGAAAAAAGTTTTCCATAGAGCTATCATTTAAAATTGTGGTAATTTGTTGTACACTAGAACCTTAATCTACGCTTTGGTAAAACCCGATAAAATTCCTGGCAACGTTTTCCGATGCAAGCGTATACATGCTATTATCGTAGTTTTGTTCCGTCACTGACAACTTGCAAGTAATTCGTCACAGCTACTGTCATTACCTATTACGTGTTCTTAGAAGGTCATAATGCACATAGAAGTCGTTTGTCTTGCGCTTCCAGAAGACGTTGAGGGGGCCGGAGGGAGAGATTATTTCAAATTTTCATGTTATTAATAACACATGAGTCAATCCAAAGTGAAGAGCAGACTGCTAGAGACACAAGTTCACAGGAAAAACTGGAGTTTATATCGTTTCGTAAAGAAACGATATAAACTGGCGGACCCTGAAGAGCACGTTCTGCCATCCGAACGGAAAGCGCTTTCTCCCGTCGCGGAAAATGACAACTTTCCTTGCGGTGTTTGAGAGTTGTGTCTTTGGTTTATCTTTTAATTGTCAGTGGGTATAAGAGATGCCGTATAGTGTGTTTGCGCTGGTGAGAGGAGAGAGAAAGGTGATGCCCGGTGCCCGCACACGCCCCACGCCTCTCGCATGGTACTAAAGGGGTCGTGAAGCGTAACGCCCCGTCCAACTGACGGATCACCATCAGCAGTATAACATGAAGAGACGTGATCAGGAACTTTGAGCCACCGGCTCTGCTCCCCTCCCTGGTCAAGTAATGTCGGTGAAAACTCCTTCCACCACCGCTCTTGAAACCGGATGCCTTCGTGTCAAGCACCTGCGTAGAAGGGTGCTTTAGAAAACTCAGTTGCGAAGGTGGGTTCCCAATACGTGAAACTGGCGTCAATACTACCGCTAAGTTATGTGCTAATTACGGTGTTGGCAGAGAAATGAGATTAGTAGTATTTTTCTTCATTAGGAAATCTGTTATTTTATATGTTCCTTATAAAATAGTCTCAGACAGTGTAGACTCAACAAGAAAATATCTGAAGTATTTGGCTAAGGACGTACTAACACACGGTGTTTCTGAAAATTTGAAAGCTTACGTATACATTGAAATATACGACAAAAAGACTACCCACTTGGAGAGGACTGCCAGCAGTGTGAAGAAAAATGCCAATAGAGAGAGTGACGTTCAAAATCTAATGATAAAAGATGTGTGATACCTCCACGAATTTGTTTGAAGAGGAACGGAATCGACTTATTAGTCGTTGTAACATGCAAAGTATGACGTCTCTGATCTTAAAATGTCTACGTAGTGAGTTTGTACGCTATTTGAGGTACTGCATTGGCATTCGTAAGCAACGGGCTGAAAATTTCATCTTTGCGACCCAGATTGAGGTATTTCTGTGATCCATAAGCGATGATGATAAATGCCGAAATGGTTTCTGTGCGATTCCTTTTAACAGCCTTTTCGTTCTGAGCTCCGTCTCCGATGATCTAGTCGTCGACGGAACTTGAATAATCCTTCCCGCTTTTTTCGAAAACGTCGCGGACAGTTCAAAATGATGTACTTGGAAATAAAACATTCTCGAAATATCGCAGCGCTTTCACCCTTGTTCAGTATAATTAATTATCTTACACAGAGACCGTTTTTCAGTAATTAGTTTCGGTTCAGAAGGATGCAGTGGGCGTACTTATGTTCTATTAGTTCAGCGTACAGACCAAGAACAGAGAAACATGGACAAATTTGATGTTGGTACAGCAATAGCGTGGAGACTGAATGAATCCAGAAATTAGCACAGAGGGTCCGAATGTTTTAACAAGGTTCTTTGGAAATAAGTTTTTCGTTCTAAATTCATAAAACATTACAACACATGATATGATATTTAAATATAGCATTCTGTATCAACCGCAGTAGAACGAGGCTCCTACACGAAGAAGTTGGATTAAAATGGATCCACAAAAATTAAATTCTTAGAACTGTGCGACATATGCTCGTAAAACTGTTACGTACTTGTAGTTGTTGTGTAAGTACAGATTGAGAACTGGAAGAAGAGAACTGATCAGGCTTCAGATTCAGGTGGATTTCGTTTGCTTAAATGTGTAAACTGTAAACTGAGATTATGTCTTTCACAATGGTCTCAAACAAGTGAAATTTTGCATTAACAACCAGGTGGATTCTACTTCGCTGTAAATACTAGTAAGATCATATCTTGAAGTGATATGTTCATATGGTTTGGTGAGGGACAGGTGGACGAGACGGTAGAAGTGACATACGTATTGCTATCTTTCAGCAAGCCAAGCTATTTCTTGCACATTACTTGTCCTTGGTCAACAAACCATTAAGATCCAAACCGTACACGTAAAGTGCAATGTAAGACTGAGCGTAAATACACATAAAAATGAGATACATCGTACTGTACGCTTTAATGTGGTATAGTTAATCTAAATTTCCGCGGTCTGTAACATACAAAAGACAACAGTACACCTTAAAATTACGAGGGCAGTTCAATAAGTAATGCAACACATTTTTTTTTCTCGGCCAATTTTGGTTGAAAAAACCGGAAATTTCTTGTGGAATATTTTCAAACATTCCCGCTTCGTCTCGTATAGTTTCATTGACTCCCGACAGGTGGCAGCGCTGTACGGAGCTGTTAAAATGGCGTCTGTAACGGATGTGCGTTGCAAACAACGGCCAGTGATCGAGATTCTTTTGGCGGAAAACCAGGGCGTCTCAGATATTCATAGGCGCTTGCAGAATGTCTACGGTGATCTGGCAGTGGACAAAAGCACGGTGAGTCGTTGGGCAAAGCGTGTGT
Organism: Schistocerca nitens; assembly: GCF_023898315.1. Taxonomy (NCBI): domain Eukaryota; kingdom Metazoa; phylum Arthropoda; class Insecta; order Orthoptera; family Acrididae; genus Schistocerca; species Schistocerca nitens. The sequence continues at coordinate 191,690,223 of NC_064621.1, forward strand.
CATCATCGCCGCAAGGTCAAGCAAGACTGTCTGATCTCCCGCGTGCGGGCCGGCCGTGCACAGCTGTGACTCCTGCAATGGCGGAGCGTGCGAACACACTTGTTCGAGATGATCGACGGATCACCATCAAACAACTCAGTGCTCAACTTGACATCTCTGTTGGTAGTGCTGTCACAATTGTTCACCAGTTGGGATATTCAAAGGTTTGTTCCCGCTGGGTCCCTCGTTGTCTAACCGAACACCATAAAGAGCAAAGGAGAACCATCTGTGCGGAATTGCTTGCTCGTCATGTGGCAGAGGGTGACAATTTCTTGTCAAATATTGTTACAGGCGATGAAACATGGGTTCATCACTTCGAACCTGAAACAAAACGGCAATCAATGGAGTGGCACCACACCCACTCCCCTACCAAGAAAAAGTTTAAAGCCATACCTTCAACCGGTAAAGTCATGGTTACAGTCTTCTGGGACGCTGAAGGGGTTATTCTGTTCGATGTCCTTCCCCATGGTCAAACGATCAACTCTGAAGTGTATTGTGCTACTCTTCAGAAATTGAAGAAACGACTTCAGCGTGTTCGTAGGCACAAAAATCTGAACGAACTTCTCCTTCTTCATGACAACGCAAGTCCTCACACAAGTCTTCGCACCCGAGAGGAGCTCACAAAACTTCAGTGGACTGTTCTTCCTCATGCACCCTACAGCCCCGATCTCGCACCGTCGGATTTCCATATGTTTGGCCCAATGAAGGACGCAATCCGTGGGAGGCACTACGCGGATGATGAAGAAGTTATTGATGCAGTACGACGTTGGCTCCGACATCGACCAGTGGAATGGTACCGTGCAGGCATACAGGCCCTCACTTCAAGGTGGCGTAAGGCCGTAGCATTGAATGGAGATTACGTTGAAAAATAGTGTTGTGTAGCTAAAATATTGGGGAATAACCTGGTGTATTTCAATGCTGAATAAAACAACCCCTGTTTCAGAAAAAAAATGTGTTGCATTACTTATTGAACTGCCCTCGTATGTAATCGCAACTGAAATTCGCTGTATATAGAATACAGCAAAGGATTACCGTGTATTTCAGGACTATTAGTACATGGCAAAGACCTGAAAGTCTGCTGGCCGTGCTGTTCTAGGCGCTACAGTCTGGAACCGAGCAACCGCTACGGTCGCAGGTTCGAATCCTGCCTCGGGCATGGATGTCTGTGATGTCCTTAGGTTAGTTAGGTTTAATTAGTTCTAAGTTACAGGCGACTGATGACCTCAGAAGTTAAGCCGCATAGTGCTCAGAGCCATTTGAACCATTTTTTTGACAAAATTCTCTCCCGCCACGTTGCCAACAACATAGAGTCGGCCCCTAAATGTATAGTTTTTAAATGGAGATTTGGGAACAAGGAAGGAAGTTACAGGAATCAATGGCGGGCTGCCGTCTGGAATAAATACATGAAAGAAGATACGAAGAAATATGAAACTGTATGATGATGTGCAGTAGATTTTGTTGTGCCCCAAGTCACTCAGTCTGTGTTTATACACGATCCATCTCAGATGCCCGTGTTGCCTATGGATTTAGTATTTTCCATTACTCAGATGTTGTTGTTGTGGTCTTCAGTCCTGAGACTGGTTTGATGCAGCTCTCCATGCTACTCTATCCTGTGCAAGCTTCTTCATCTCCCAGTACCTACTGCAACATACATCCTTCTGAATCTGCTTGGTGTATTCATCTCTTGGGCTCCCTCTACGATTTTTACCCTCCACGCTGCCCTCCAATACTAAATAGGTGATCCCTTGATGCCTCAGAACATGTCCTACCAACCGATCCCTTCTTCTCGTCAAGTTGTGCCACAAATTTCTCTTCTCTCCAGTCCTATTCAACACCTCCTCATTAGTTATGTGATCTACCCATCTAATCTTCATCATTCTTCTCTAGCACCACATTTCTAAAGCTCCTATTCTCTTCTTATCCAAACTAGTTATCGTCCATGTTTCACTTCCATACATGGCTACGCTCCACACAAATACTTTCAGAAACGACTTCCTGACACTTAAATCTATACTCGATGTTAACAAATTTCTCTTCTTCAGAAACGCTTTCCTTACCATTGCCACCGAGCGAGGTGGCGCAGTGGTTAGCACACTGGACTCGCATTCGGGAGGACGACGGTTCAATCCCGTCTCCGGCCATCCTGATTTAGGTTTTCCGTGATTTCCCTAAATCGCTTCAGGCAAATGCCAGGATGGTTCCTTTGAAAGGGCACGGCCGATTTCCTTCCCCATCCTTCCCTCACCCGAGCTTGCGCTCCGTCTCTAATGACCTCGTTGTCGACGGGACGTTAAACACTAATCTCCTCCTCCTCCTTCCCATTGCCAGTCTACATTTTATATCCTCTCTACTTCGACCATCATCAGTTATTTTGCTTCCCAAATAGCAAAACTCCTTTACTACTTTAAGTGTCTCATTTCCTAATCTAATACCCTCAACATCACCCGACTTAATTCGACTACATTCCATTATCCTCGTTTTGCTTTTGTTGATGTTCATCTTATCTCCTCCCTTCTAGACACTATCCATTCCGTTCAACTGCTCTTCCAACTCCTTTGCAGTCTCTGACAGAATTATAATGTCATCGGCGAACCTCAACGTTTTTATTTCTTCTCCGTGGATTTTAATACCTACTCCGAATTTTTCTTTTGTTTCCTTCACTGCTTGCTCAATATACAGATTGAATAACATCGGGGAGAGGCTACAACTCTGTCTCACTCCCCTCCCAACCACTGCTTCCCTTTCATGTCCCTCAACTCTTGTAACTGCAATTTGATTTCTATACAAATTGTAAATAGCCTTTCGCTCCCTGTATTTTACCCCTGCCACCTTCAGAATTTGAAAGAGAGTATTCCAGTTAACATTGTCAAAAGCTTTCTCTAAGTCTACAAATGCTAGAAACGTAGGTTTGCCTTTCCTTAATCTAGCTTGTAAGATGAGTCGTAAGGTTAGTATTGCCTCACGTGTTCCAACATTTGTACGGAATCCAAACTGATCTTCCCCGAGGTCTGCTTCTACCAGTTTTTCCATTCGTCTGTATAGAATTCGCGTTAGTATTTTGCAGCTGTGACCTATTAAACTGATAGTTCGGTAATTTTCACATCTGTCAACACCTGCTTTGTTTGGGATTGGAATTATTATATTCTTCTTGAAGTCTGAGGGTATTTTGCCAGTCTCATACATCTTGCTCACCAGATGGTAGAGTTTTGTCAGGACTGGCTCTCCCAAGGCCGTCAGTAGTTCTAATGGATGTTTTCTACTCCCGGGACCTTGTTTCGACTCAGGTCTTTCATATCTCCCATTTAATAATGTTAATTGTTATCAGACGCGCATTTCCGTAAAGTTCATAGTAATTATATTCAAAAATCTCAGACTGATAGGATCCTTATTTTTCATTTGTTATTGACAGCTATCCGGATTCCTACCACAAACCACACTTTATGTGTTTACAGCGTAGTAGCGCTACCGAAGGAGAGATACATCATCCGAATAATTAGAACACGGAGCAAGTATCGTAAACTCTCATAAGTACTTACTCAAAAGGTTAATTTACGGACGGACTAACCTCTCCTAGCGGCATTACTGACATGGTTTTGCCCTATGAATCTGTACGGCATCAAGACCACTGCTCATAGGCTAACGGTTGGTTTCTATTTAGCTACACTTAGTTGACAAAAATCATGGGTTAATGACATGCGCATATAAAGATGGCGGTAGTACCGTGTACGCGGTGCATTTGCGGAGCTGTCATTTGTACTCGCGTGATTCATGTGAAAATGTCAGCACGGCGGAAAGTAACAGACTTGGCACGCGGAATGGTAGTTGGAGCTAAACGCATGGGACATTTCATTTCGGAAAGCGAAAGGGAATTCAATATTCCGAGAGACACATTGTCAACAGTGTGACGAGAATACCACAGCACTGACAGTTCTACGCGTAAGACGCTGCTCTCTGTCGTTAAGTGAAGGCCGTCAGCCATAGTACTGTCAGCGATGAGAGGTAATACCTTAAGTGTGGTATCCGATAGGGCAGTGCTGCAAAATTTCGTTTTAATGGGCTATGGCAGCAGATGATCGACGCGAGTGCCTTTGCTAGCAGCACTACATCGCCCGCAGAGCCTCATCTGCGCTCGTGACCATGTCGGTTGGACTCTAGACGACTGGAAAATCATGGCCTGCTGAGGTGAGTTCCGAATTCAGTTGGTAAGATCCGATGGTAGATTTAGTGTGTAGCGCAGCCCCTACGAAACCATGGACTGAAGTTGTCAACGGGGCACTGCGCGAGCCAGTGATGGCTCATAGTGGTGTGGCCTTTGAACTGGGTCCTCTGGTCCAACTGAATTGATCATTGACTGAAAATAATTAGCTCTGGCGACTTGGAGATCATTTGCAGCCATTCAGCGACGTAATGTTCCCTAACAACGATGCAATTTTTATGGATGACATCGGGCCTCAGTTGTTCGCCACTGGTTTGAAGAACACCCTAGACAATTGAAGGGAATGATTTAGCCACTCAGCTGGCCCGGTATGATTTACACCGAACATTTACGGGACATAATCGAAAGATTAGTTAGTGCACAACATCCTGCATTGGAAACACTTTCGGTGTTATGGACCGCTATAGAGGCAGTTTGGCTCAATATTTCTGCAGGAGACTTGCTGATTTCATGCCACGTTGAGTTGCTGCACTACACCGGGTAATCGGAAGTCCGAAACGATATTAGGAGTTATCCCAAGACATTTGTCACCTTAGTAAATGTTAAGGGGAAAGTGCGCGTGGCGTGTTGCCCTCCGGCCTCTGAACAGAATTACCCAGACATTGAGTTTACAAGAGGGACCTATAGTTTAATGTGCTTTCTGAATCATGATGTAGCCTCGAATTATTCATATTAACATATAATTTGCAGAGATGAAATAAGTCGCATGTGACAGAAAAAAATTTAGCGTGCTACCAGGTTTGGAAACCCAGAGATTTGTCTGATACTTACTCACAGAGCCATCGAGCTTCACTTCGGACCAGTGTGATACATTCTGCGACCAGTACTCTCTCTTCTGGCACTGACATCAACAGTTGTATCACAGTGATTGTAAAACAATTGATTGGGGAATGGTGATGGAGAGCACAAAAGGTCGCAAATATTTTTAAAAAGCATTATTTTGGTATCATGACCAGTTTCGGATTACCATGCACATCTTCAGATGGCTACAACTGCTTTATTACGACAGTAGATTCATCAGAAGCTTCGCATGGTTGGTTGACTTCTCTGTCAACAGACCTTAACTGATTAAAAGCCAACTAGCTCAACCATATCCAGCAGCAATTGAATTAAAATAAATGATTATTTTATGGTAAAGTAAAAAATTTGGTGCTGGCATAGAGATGGCATTCATATTAACGAAATTTTTTCTTTGTTGTCTGATAAATATTTCACAGTAATGTAGGTGGTCTGCGAATTATTGTGCTTGGTGGTTATGTGATGTGTAGGTGTCACGTGAATTGCGTTCAAATGAAACTAAACCAATACATAAAAAAACGGGAAAAAATATCGTACTGTGATTAAATTCTGCGTTTTGTTCATTTTATCGCATACATTAAGTCATCCAAATTGGTGAAGGTTTCGGATGTATATTCCTCGCTTGTAACACTTTAGATGTGAGGCACTGAATTCTGAAGTAGCCATACTATACTGTTGCAATGCTCTTTGGCGTATATACTTTCCAGCGATTTTCGTCAACGAGCAGATAATTTCCCACAGCATTCTAATGAAATAAAATTTACGTAAAATGTTTTAAATTAGGCAGGAAAGGAGAAAGAAGTATTTAAAGCCGGTTTTATTGTTTCTCATGTCACGTACGATGGAGATGTCGCGAGAGACAATCTGGGACACAGGAGAGTATTGTCATCTGTGGGGGACTATAAATAGGTGGACGAGAGTAACAAACATGCGCAACTACGCAACCCTAACAGCTCCAGCGAGATTCTTCAATTCAGCTTCTTAAATGTAACTATATAAAGCAATAATTATTCTTTGATGTGTCGACGTATTAATTTCTTAATCTTAAGAATGTTCTGCCGTTTCTTGGGTGGAGGAATTAAATGTTCGGTCTCCTGTGAGGTTACCGACTCAAAAAAGGCTTTGTTGTGAAGTTTTAAGAAGGGAAGAACATGAACACTGAAAAACGTACGAGAACACGTAAATAACGAATGTGTGCTAATTAATTGAGAAGATAAAGAAGAATGTACGTTAATTTTTCTCTCATTTCAGTAACCAGATTGCAATCGGTTTCTTTTCTTGCAAAACTTGAATTACAGCCTTTTGGTTTTCAGCACAAATCAGTTCATGGATCGCAAAGTGTTTTACATTCTGCACAGCCGCAGCTGTCGAAAAGGCATGACGGTAACAAGAAATCCGCTGAAAGCTGGTAAAATTCTTTATTTATTTAAACACAGCCGGTTTCGTGGCCCAAAACTGTAACATGTGCAACAACCAACATCGTAAAGAGTGATACACGGTATCTCAACTTTAATGATATTAAAATTAAAAAAAGTAATATCAAAAAGGACAATGTTATGAGGTCATGTGTGTCCCCACCGCTTCTAGTCAAAATATATAATTCAGTGAACACTGCCTACTTTACATTGGCGAACAAAAGGCGAGAAAGGCGTGATCCATTAAGACAACTGGCGGGCGGGGGGGGGGGGGGGGGGGGGGGGGGATGGATCATGCAGTTGTAGACACTTGTTTTAAAACTTGAATGTATCTCAACGGCAAGCCAACCCAATGTTAGGAACAGCAGAAGCAGCCAGCACAAGCGAGTAAGACGGACTAACAGGTTATCGGAAAACAGACTATCTCGTGGACGGTACGACGTCCTGTTCTCGTGGGTAGGGTCGCAGGGTCGCTCCCTTAACAGGCCAGAATAGTACTGAATTTTATTACATACGAATACTTGATCGTATAAACAACCAAAATTACCCAGAGTGGTATGGAGGTTTAATTGTAACTGTTTACTCACTTTTTATATTCAAAAAAGAAAAGGCAAAGATCACGTTGAATAATCTATTAGAACATGAGAACATGGCGTCAGGTGTTCCACAAGGTAGTCTGCTTTCCGGCAACCTGTTACTCCGTCTTAGTCGCTTGTGCGCGCCGCTTCTGCTCTTTCTAAAACCGGGCTGACCTGCCGTTTAGTTGCATTCAGATTTTAAAACAAGTATCTATAACTACATGTTTCACCCAAATGTAGTTTTCACGAAATTAATGGATCACGTATTTGTCACTGTTTGTTCGCCGGTGTAAAGTAGACAGTATTCACTGAATAATGCATCATGACTAGAAGCGATGGGGACACCTACGAAATCTTAACATTGTGAGTATATTTCAGATATTACCTTCATTAATTTTAATATCCACAAAGTTGATGCTCTGCACATTACTCTTTACCATGTAGGTTGCACCTGATGATGCAGCTTTAGGTCGTTAAACCGCTTGTGTATAAATAAAAGAAAATTTTTACCAGATGTCTGCGGAATTCCTCGACATTAGTACAAGAGTGCTTTGCTGGTAATTTAGGTAAGCTGTAGTGCAACAGAACCGTATTGCACTCACATGAGACGGATTATACCTTTATTTTCAGAAAGAAGTCACAACATATAATCACCGAGTAGCTAAACTGAAAGCGGAAGAGTAATCATATTGTAGCAGTTCGCGTAATATTTTTCCTGTATGATTGCATCAGCGAAACATTGTACAATATGGATGGTTTCACTTAGGCCTGTTTACTCACTCTTTCGTATATAGCTAGTGACTCTAGCCTCCCAGTGGCAGTGCAGCGATGGTTTAGCAGACGACAAAGCCCCCACTGCAATTGTGAAGAAGAAATAGCATATATGCTGTGCAGTTCATGTCTTAAATTTATCTGTGTTTCGTTGCAACAGCAAACCCTCTTTACCTCTGGACTAAATGTGGATACAGGTCCAGGCTCAATATCTTGGTGATCGAAACTGAAGGTACAGTACTCAAAATACTTCGTTCGCCTCATTGACGAAGTCCGATGAATGTGGCCATTCTGTGCACTAGCACGCTGGAACAGCGAAGTTAACCATTTGGTTAATCTGTAACCAACATGGGATTGCAGTTGTCAACCATTGAAACAAAAGTTTCAAATTATTTTTAGTACATGCCATAACAAGAAAATGTTATAAGACGATTGAAAGGGCCTAGCAATTTAGGTGAAATCTGTATATAATAGGAGTTTATTAGCTGTGTCCGCTAAAGAAATTAACAACTAATTTACAGAGGTCAAAGACACCTGAATAATTTGTTAAATAGACCAAGAATGTCGCTAATACTGTCGGAGGTACCAAAATCTACCTGGAAGGCTACATGGAGAATAGAGCACGAATATCCTTGACTGTACAGCTCGCGAATTCAAAGTTAAAGTATCCAAAATTCAAGTTAACGTTAAATCAGATCGGCAACACAAATTGCGTGTTAGAAACACGAAAGTCAGCGAGCTGCTCAGAATACAGATCGTGCCACCATAGATTGCGAATTTCGTTTCCTGAAGAAGTGCAAAGTGTACTGAAAAGCATCAGGTGGCCACTAGGAATAATGCCACAGTTATGCCACAACTGTGGCGAATAAGTTGTAGACTCGCACTGACGTTTTCTGCAGGAAACGTGATTTTCTTTTTTTGCTGTTTGTGTTTCAAGTCATTGTCGTTCAGCATCTTGGATCAGCCCCGATCTAATTGTCAGGAAGTAAGATACGATCTCACGTAGCAAGCCGCTCCTCACAATGTTGTCCTGCACCATATGTCTTAACAAATGTGAACAATCATTTGTTAAAGGAGCAGGTGTGACATTTTTTATGATTTTCACTATTTCGCTGCTTACGAAACCCTAAAGGTACGCATATCATTCTATATGAAAAGGGCAGCAATATCTTAATTGCAAGTAAGTTTAAAATGCTTTTATTTCCTTTGTATTTCCTCCGTATTTTGCTAAAAGGTCAAATGTTCTGCACATCTCCCTTTTTAACGAAATATTTCATGTTATCTTGTTATTGAGTTGGCGAGGTATTTTGGCGCCTCTTAGTGGAGAGCACAACAATGCATTATAGAGCACAATGCTTGGCCTCTGTTAGTTTACAGCAGAGCAATGTGTTATTGGTTTCCTCAGATGACGATGAATGTGTTCTTCGAAGGAAAAGAAAATCTAACCCCCATAGCTAAAGAGAATTATAATAAAGCAAGCAAGACAGAGAGGAGTACCTTATAGCATGTTACGAGAACTACACTGGAAAGAATGTAGATGCGAAATTAATTGGTGGAGAATGCGGTTAATTTCATCTGATTTTGTATTTTTGTCCCTTAAGTTAAATCAACTCTACAAGAGGATAGCTGTCATCTTAGCTTAAATTCACTACATCACCTCATTTTTGATCTCAACAACCGCGGCTCCACTATGGGATGCCATTCATCAATGGCCTGGTCAAACTTACCTTTAATGTTGTCCTAATCCGTCATGTTGAACTATCTACAAATGTATGATATTTTTCTGGTGAAGCGCCCATAAAATAGCAAAAGATGGAAGACCTTCACAAAATCGTATATAGAAGGAAAGTGCAGTGTATTTTATAATGTCACTGTGAAAGACGAAGGAAGAAGCGAATTAGAGGAGTAGCATCGATTTGTTACACATGTTTTCCTTTTCAATTTTATTTTCAAGAATAAAAAAGTTGCGTTATGTAAACGCATTAAAGCCAACAAAATATTTTTTTAAAATAACGTGTTAGTTATTATTTTAAAATTTGTGAGAAGGACACAGTCCTGAGTTTTTGAAGTGGAATAATCAATCTGCTTAATATAAGAGATTTCTGATCAACCATACTCCTTAAGGGTGGTTTTACTGTGTTCTGGAATGGAAAATTCCGAGAAAACTCATGAATGTAATGATAAACAAGTTTTTTCTTCATATCGGAAAATTCATTCTAATGGACACCTACCCTTTTAACATACGATTAGTCGTGTGCTGTCGAGCTACTTTCAACTGTGGCAACAAGCTCTCCTACGATCCTCTAGCACTGTAAGATGCTGCTAAATATAATACTTGCATTCTCATTCGGGGGAACGATGCGACGGTTCAAATTCCCCGTCCGGCTATCCATGTCTACGTTTTGCTCCATTTCCCTAAATCACTTAAAGCAAACTCCACCATTTTTTCCTTTGAAAGGGTTCGGCTAATTTCCTTCCCACTCTCTGTTCTATAAAGAAGACGTTAAATCCTTGTCTTCCGTCCCCTCTTCGATAGAATACTACAATATTTTAGTAATAATCAAAAATGAAATTAAGAAAAAAGGCCCGATTATGACAGGGTATGTAACAGGAAGGAGGTTGGGGCATACCACTTCCTTAAGAACCATCCATAGCTGCGGAATGCGGTACGGAAACCAAGCTTCCACTATGAATTTTTAACTTAGAGTTATACCGATAACGATAGAGCTGGCGTGAATATCTCATTTAATTGGGTGCTTTATACTTCACATTTCCCACATTTTTACTCTTCTGCCCAATTTATTGACGAGCTCGCTAAACTGAGATGTGTTCACGAACCGTTAGGTCACGGAAAGGGTCCTAGAATTGAAATAATTCAGCCCTCGAGCTTGATGTTTGATTTTTTTCCCCTTTAGAGCACCAACGAGGACTGATATTAAAGAGCAAAAAGAGGTCCGAACGTCGGAGAATCGCCGTTTCAGAAGCCACCGCCCGCCGGCCCGCGCAATCGATGTCGAATTCCCCGAGCGGAAGTCAAAGAGGAAATTAAACGCCGCAGCCATCTTCTATTTCTCAGAGCGGGAGAATATATTCCGGTGCTTTCTTTTAGTTAGGACTGATCGCCGGTCGGCGCAAAGAGTCAGCTGGCGAGCAATAGCACCGGAGGGGGGGAGGGGGGAGGGGGACGTACGTGGTGGACTCTTGCTGTTCCGCACCGTTCGGTTCCGTTCCCCTCTGCTTCGGCACACTGCCGCTGGCCATATGAACAAATCGAGGAAAGTACGGGTGAAGCGATCCGCGGCGGGATTCAATAAAGCGAGCGGTCGCAGACGCAGGCGCCTGCACAAAAGCGCGCCCCGCGCTGCAGGGCCACCGCATATTGGCGGTTCGGTTGCCGTTGCCGGCGGCAACGGCAGCTGCTGGCGGCGGCAGCTACCGTGGCGACCACCGCCGCAGCTCCAATATTGACACGGCGGACGCGACACCGCCAGCACAAACAGCACGCCGCGGCCGCCACTCCCGTGACGTAGCAGCGCGCAGGGCGACCGCGGGCTCAAACACCGGCCCTCAGGGCGAGGCGGTTGCGGTGCCCGTCCGTGCCACCTGATAGCTCACCTGCGACCAGCCAGTTTACGCCTGGGTGCATAGTCTGCAAACAACGGTGAAGTGCATCGCAGAGGGCTTGTGCCACAGTACGAGTTATCACAGGTTTCTCACATTCCATATACGTATGGAGACCAAAAAGCTGCTAAGTTGTCCTCGGCCTCGGAGACGATTCGAACAGAAAGGTGTCGACACATCCGAAAAAAATGACACAGTGCGGAAGTTCATGTGACGCGAAAGATGGGTTGATAACGTCAGTTTTGCATCAAATATCTCACAGTTCTCGTCAACACCTCAGTGGACGTGTCACACGATACGATGGTCGTCACAACAGCTATTACCCACATTTTACCCCTTCTTTTTATCTCTTCTGCGATGTTCACTCTATATAGCTAAAAGAGTGGAGCCATCCACATAACTGATAAAAGAAATCAATTAAACTTCGGTTACACGATAAATAAATCGAGTCCAAAAGCTGTAAACTAAACAAAATACCTAGGAATTACAAAAAAAAAAAGAAAAATGTTTAACTGTGTGTGAAATCTTACGGGAGTTAACTGCTAAGGTCATCAGTCCCTAAGCTTATACACTACTCAACCTAAATTATCCTAAGGACAAACACACACTCCCATGCCAGAGGGAGGAATCGAACCTCCGCCGGGATAGGAATTACAATTAAGAACAATATCAATTGCAAAGAAAACATAGAAAATGTTGTGGGGGAAGGCTAACCTAAGACTGCGTTTTACTGACATAACACTTACGTGAGGCAACATATTTACTAAAGAGACTGCCCATACAACGCTTGTCCGTCCTCTATTGGAGTGGTGTGTGCAGTATGCGACCCTTACCAGATACGACTAACGCGATACATCGAGAAAGTTCAAAGAAGGGCAGTCTGTTTTGTCTTCTCAAGAAATAGAGGAAAGAGTGTCACAGACATGATACAGGATTTGGAGTGGAAATCATTAAAACATTTCTCGTTGTGGTGGAATCTTCTCACTAAATACCATCACCAAAATTCTTCTTAGAACGCGAAAATATTTTGTTGAAATGGCTCTGAGCACTATGGGACTTAACATCTGAGGTCATCAGTCCCCTAGAACTTAGAACTACTTAAACCTAACTAACCTAAGGACATCACACACATACATGTCCGAGGCAGGATTCGAACCTGCGACCATAGCTGTCGCGCGGTTCCAGACTGAAGCGCCTAGAACCGCTCGGCCACCCAGGCTGGCAATATTTTGTTCACGCTGACCTACGTAGGGAGTAACGACGATAATAATAAAATAAGGGAATTAGAGCTCATACGGGAAAAGATATACTTTCGTTTTCACCGTGCATCCCGTGAGAGTGGAATAATAAAGAATTAGTGTGAAGGTTGTTCGATGAATCCTCTGCCAAGCACTTAAGTGAGATTTGCAGAGTACCCATGTAGATGTAGGAGTAGATGCAGAGGTCAGAAGCGCAATGCCCACAGTTTGTAACGTTCCTTAAAATAATAATGAGAAAACTTTACGATTACTTAGAATGAATGCCTAAATTCTAGAATGTGTACTAAACTCGAATTATCGTCTAGCGTGTTGTAACTGCAAGTGGTGTGCGTAATCTGTGTCATTGCTGGCAAACTTTACAGTAATTGATTGGGCAATGCAACTCTCAATACCAATGAAGAAATACAGTCACTGCAAAATACATTCAGCCCCTTAGGCACTAAATCATCTGGCTCTGTTCAAAACTCATAACGTTGTTCCCTGTGCACATATTAAATAAATTAAGTTGTCTTACCTCTAAAGCAGCAACGGAGTAACGCAATATATTCTGGACTCTCATAAAAAATATAAATATGCTAGCTACAGGCGCAGAAGTGTGCATTGCTAGTCATAATACTTGAAATGCACATGAAATTAGTTCGGCTGATAAAAGAGAACATTTAAGGGAATCGAACTTCTTTAAAAAATGTATGACCTGAACATGGAGGTGGTACTGATTATGGTGAATTACTAAACTGACTTTTTTTAACAAAATTATATTGCAAGTTAAGTTTCGCATTTCAAAAACATCTGGCAATTTAAGTTACATTACTCACAATTGATTAATAAACAATGAGATTTAAACAGCAAGTATTATCTAACTTCATTAATGCTAAATAAATACAAATCATCAACTTAAATATAGCTCTGTTAACAAATCTTAGAAACATTACAAAGTGAAATATGTAACTTGCCTTTTTATCTAAACTGTTTACGTACATTCTGGGGTTACTCAACAATTACAAATTATCTGCCAACTCGTCTATACTATCGCGCAGGCAAAAACAGAAACCATAATTATTGCTGGCCTTTGTGACCGAGTTGTTCTAGGCGCTTCTGCGGCGGGCATGGATGTGTGTGATGTCCTTAGGTCAGTTAGATTTAAGTAGTTTCAAGTTCTAAGGGACTGAGGACCTCCGAAGTTAAGTCCCACAGTGCTCAGAGCCAATTGAACCATTTGAACAGGTGCATTGAAAATCTGAATAACAAAGAAAACGTTTAAAATTTACGCAATGGAAACGTGAGATGAGAACCAAAAGAACCAAAAAAATATAAGCATAATCTCACCTTTCAAGTTACATCTTAATCTGCAGCAACAAAGAAGGATGTAAAAGTCACGCCAGTTAAAATATGCTACAGTAAACTACTGGGAGAAAGATTGAGATGATTTTCACTTATAAAGATAACTTCTTACTTGAAACGAAAATACTAATCCGTTCATTATAACGATATTGCCGCATTTTATACTCTTATTTCACAAGAACATAAAACTCACAGAAAACCGTAAAATTTACCTTCTTTACAAAAGTCCTACAAGGCAATGCTTTTATGATTACGCAGATTTGAGTGAATTAAACTGAAATGATCTAAACTGAGGTGAGGAGGTGGACTGTTCTTTTGAAAGAATAGGTAACTTTTATCAGTACGCACCAGCAAAAATTATTAGCTTAAAAACGTATCCATAATGAAAATCATTTCTCTCTGTCCCATAAATGCTGCGTCTGTAAGTTTTTCCATCAGATTAATAATTCCTAACTATTTTCTTCTGCAAAACCCTTCAACAATATGCACTACGCTAAAAGTTCTGTCAGCTTACTCCACGTCCAACGTTCGATTACACTCCGCTCTACAACAGAGCCAAAGATACACAATCTCAGAGATACTACTGTCACTGCCATACGTCGACTATTCCACAGAAGTCACAAGCGATTGCTTCCCTCCTGTAATGTGAAATTTTCACTCATTCTAAAACTATCGGCAAATAACTGTCTAGTCCACCTATGTATGTCCACCTTTCAATGGTACCGAATTTATTACAGTAAATAACTCCACAGTATCTACCGAGGTTATGACGGGTACCGAATCTCAATTTATCTGGTTGGTGTTAAGCGTCAAAATTCGGGCAAAAAAATGGTAATCGTATTCTTTTATAGACCGCCTGGGTCTAGGCCTGTAGTCGCAAAGTGCTTCAGAGAGGTCTTGCAGAATATCGTTGATAACTACCCCGACCATACCGTTATAAGACGGCGTATCTTCAACTTTCCAGGATTGAATTAAGAGCGCCATGCTCTCAAAACGGTGCCAGAGTATAGATTCTTCTGACATTATTCTGAATGTCTTATCCGAAAATTACTTCGAGCAGATAATTAGAGAACCAATGCGACAGGAAACGTCTTAGGCCTCCTAGCAACAAACAGACCGGAAATTATCGTATCGGTTAACGTAGAGAAATGTATCGGTGAATACAAGGCTGTGATAGTAACAGTTGCTGCGGGTATTACGGAGTATGTTCAGTATGTTAGACAAATATTTTTATCTAGCAAGAGTGACAGGATACAAATTGCACAGTATCTGAGTAGTCAGTATCAAATATTCAGTGCTGAGGACGAAGATCCTGAACGCAAATGGAAAAAATTGAAATCATCTTTCGTATGCCTTAGACAAATAAGTTCCGAGCAACGTCTTAAGTGATGGGAAAGACCCATCGTGGATTAACAGCTATGATTAATAGCCATGTTGGAAAACTGCCACGTTAACAAAGAGAGCATCATCACAGTTTCAATACAAGCTAATACTTAGCAGACGCCGCGCGAAGTGACCGAGCGGTTTGAGGCGCCATGTCACGGACTGTGCGGCTCATCCCGTCGGAGATTCGAGTCCTCCCTTGGGCATGTGTGTGTGTGTGTGTATGTGTGTGTGTGTGTGTTGTTCTTAGCATAAGTTAGTTTCAGTAGTGTGTAAGGATAGGGACCGATTGCTTCAGCAGTTTGGTACCTTAGAAATTGACACACATTTGAACATTTGAACTTCGCAGACAAACAAAAGCCGAACGAAGCGAAAATGAGCATAAGGAGGGAAATGAAACAAGCGTTCAGTGACTTTGAAAGTAAAATTTTGTCAACCGATACGACTAAAACCACTAAGTGGTTTAGATCTTATGCAAAATCTCAATGAAGTTCCAAATCCTCTATTCATTCACTAAGTGACCATACTGGAACCAAAACGGAAGATAACAGAGAGAAAGACGAAATACTGATGTCGGTCTTCCGAAACTGTCTCACCGCGGAAGATCGTAACACGATCCTTCTTTTCAATCACTGTAGAACGTGGAAACGGCAGATACTGACGTAATAGATCGCGGAATAGAAAAGCAACGACATTAGCTTAGTAAAGGAAATGCATCAGGACGAGATGAGATCACGGTAGGATTCTAAAAAGACTATACAAAAGAACTTGCTCCCCTCTGGCAGCAGTTTATCGTAGTTCACTGGAGCAAAGAACGGTACCTAGTGATTCAAAACAAGCGCAGGTCATTCGTATTCTCTAGAGGGCTCGTAGGACAGATGCACGTAACTAAAGGCCTATGTTGTTGGCGTCAGTCAGGTGTAGAACTGTAAAACATTTTTACACTGAAGACTTATCACGTATTTGGAGAACGAAAACATGCTGAGATCTTAAGAAATGCAGCTGTGTTTCTCCGTGAGACCCATAGCGCTGTAGACAACAGGGATCAGGACGACATTTAACGCTGCCCAGTACTGACGTTTAGTGAAAAAATACGAGCTTATAAACTATCTGACTAGATTGCGACCGTATTCAAGACTTCCTTGCAGACAGAGATGAACACATCACTCTTAACGGACAAAATCGGCAGATATAAAGGTAATTTCGGGACTGCCCCATGGAAGCCTGGTGAGATAGTAGAAAGCACCGGATGCTCCTTACGCTGTTCACAGATGATGCGGTTTTCTATAAGAAAGTGACAACGCCAGAGGACAATATCGCTTTGCTGAATGATTAGAGAGGACTGATGAATGGTGCAGCTTTGGCAATGGACTCTGATTGTAAATAAATGTAACATACTGCGCACACGTAGGAGGAGAAATCCACTATTGTACAGCTATACCATTGACGACAAACTGCTGAGAACAGTATCTACTGCAAATCATGTAGGGGTAACTATCTAGATCGTCCTTAAGAGAAGTGACCACATAAAAGAGGCTTGTTTCACCGACCATGCGAGCATAAAATGCAAGATTGGCCGAGGATAGCCTAACTGGATGGCCTACTCGCAAAAGTTATTCGACCGAGAGTAGAAATCTGACGAATCCTAGATAATGTGTAGCTTCAAAAGACGATAGACGTGTCTTTAACTGCAAGCAACTAGTGTCAGGAGAGGCTTCTCATTAGTCGTGTCTCCGTCTGTAATTATGCAGCATGGGGTAGGCAGTGCTGTAAGACTCAAACCAACGAGTATACATTAAACAAAAGGGAACGTCTAAAAAGCGAACTGTATAAGAACTTTCTTACGGTTGTAGACAAAATCAGCAAGTCCACTGCGTACGTATCGTGCATAAACTGCTCTACATTATTGTGTTTCAAGCTGGGACTCATTTAAAGAAATTCAGTTGTAAGAAATCCCACACTGACACATCTCCTTCAGGGACACCGACAGTAATAAAAACTAGTACAACAGTGAAATGTGTACCAAAGATAAGAGAATTTTAATGCTGTTTCTGGTGCAGATTTCACAGAACTACGCCAAGAGAGTCAGCGTTCTGTCTACCTCGCTGCATCCCTCTCGCATAAGCAGACATGCAATTTGAAACAGAATAGCGCATTCTGTTATTATGGTAGTTAATGATGAAACATGTGCTGCAACAAGTGATATATGTGATGATTTGTGTGATGTGATCAGATGCAGTATTTGACTCTTACGGATTGATCTCTGGTGAACAATGTTTTATTAGCAACTGAATTCGCGTGCGTTAAAAAGATGGAGGCAAATATTGAAAATGAAGCAGAAGAAAGACATTTTGTCCGACCTGTTGCATTGTTTCCGAGTAGTGTAATAAAACCCTTGAAAAAAACAAAGGGCTTATTTGTGCTGCTCATTGTATTAACACAGCTCTTAGCCAAACTTTCGATAAAGGTAGCTTCTTATTAAATATTGCCCCTAACATTGCAGCCACAATAAATACTGAATGTTCTAATGTGTGTGAAATCTTATGGAACTTAACTGATAAGGTCATGTCCCTAAGCTTACACACTACTTAAGCTAAATTATCCCGAGGGACGACTCGAACCTCCGCCAGGACCAGCCGCACAGTTCAGGACTGCAGCGCCCTAGACCGCTCGGCTAATCCCACGCGGCACAATAAGTACTCCAAAACTCATTGTACGGTACATGAAGAAAAGTGATATCTGTTTATCTTTGAAATTATCATTGAAAAATATGTGAGTTCTCCTTGAAGAGCTTGTGCACAATGCTGGGATTCTTACACAGTATGACGAAGTTGTTGCTTTAGTGACGGAAAAGAATTTTGCTCAAAGATTACAGGGAATCGTAATGAGCATCGAGAAAGAACTGTAGGTATCCTAACACCATTTAATGAGGCCACTGGTGAATTAAAAGGCGAAAAACAACCTACTGTTAATTCTTCTTTGGTCTGACAACGAATCTGCAGCGTAACTGAAAATGCCTTTGGGATGGGTTAAACTATGACATACGAAGAAAGGACTGATTTGTAATTAACTACCCTGACTGATGTATTCTGACATGTATATATTTGTTAAACGGAGGTTTTGCATTTGAGAAGTTTGTAATCACTTCAAAACATAAAAATGCTTTGTTCCTTAGGCTGTCTTTCCGTGACGTCAACATGCTTGACATAAATGAAGAGAAGAAAATTCTTAGCAGTGTGCGATAAAAAATATGCTAGTTTTGCAGATACTAGGTGCAATAATTAATTTAATCGTTTTTGTACAGTTAGTGCTTAGTGTCTCATAGCAAAACGGAAAAATCATAATTGGTATAATATTTTATTGAAGTAAATACGGATTTTTCAGCTGCGTAATATGCAATTCCCTATCGCATCTCTCTTTATCGTTTGTTAACATAGAACCTTCAAGGACAATGTCATCGCCACCCAGAAAGAGATACCGTTTCAAGTACTGGAAGATGGAGTAGATCTTGAAATGGCAACTTTATTTATCACGTGTTTTGCTCATTGAGCGAGCCATCAGTCATGATCGATTATTTTCTGAAGCTTTTCTTACTGGTATACACGAAGCGTATGCAGAGGAGATGGACAATGCGTCCTTATTTTGTTCATTTTTCTGCTCGTTCCTTTCCAACCCCGCTCCTGGGCCCGCAATTATGTGTATTTCACATTGCTTTATTGTTTCTTGAGTGTTTACTTTACGTGATATGAGTGTACGTATATGTCGTCTGCTTGATAGCAGAGTGGTGAAACCAAAGTTGGTGTTTTTGTCTCTGCTTGTTACAAACAGAAATTAACTCTGGCTGTAACCAAAAGAGAGTGGGACAGGCCAAAGAGGGTGGTGGACTATGAATCAAGGAGCGTGGCGGATAATGGCTTTGAGGCCGTCATTTTTGGATCTTTTTGGCTGGCTCTGGAGGTGTTACGTTGACTTTGGTATGCGCTCCGTAATTTCATCCTGGAGCAGACAATGTAAGCATTAGAAACATTTAGGATGAATCATGAAATAACTCAGTTTCTTTTCAGGTTTTAGTTTTAAGTACATTTTGGGGAGTCTTTAGGTAGGGCTTTTTTTCACACGGTTGATCGTTACGAAGAATCTTCGTGTGCTATATTAATTTGCAATACTTAAGAACTGATGTGTTATATTTACTCTTGGATACGTAAGAATCCGTGTGTTAATACTAGCCTGAAATACTAAAGAAAACCTGTGTTAAATGTATTTTCGATTAATTTTTGCGTGTGGTACCATTTTTTTCGGCGAAGCACGCCACTTGCTGCGTGAGTACAATACAGCTTTCACATTCATGTGGTCCCGTGGTCCCTAGCTGAACCGACGTCTGGAAATCAGCTTTCTTGGTCCAATTTTTGTGATAGTTTCAGGTGTGTGATATCTCTAAGATAAAATTACTTTTTCGTGTGCTGAATTTTATTTTTGCTAAGGAACGTTGGGATGAGTAACTCCTTGAGACCACAAGAGTTCTTGAGTGTGTTCAAGTTAAGTAAATGCGTGTACTATAAGTTAATTCTGCAAATATTCAGTGGTATCCGTTTTATTTCATTATTCAGTAGTAATTTAGGTAATGACTTTACGGTTCCATGCGGCCATCTGCACAAGGTACTGAGCATTGCCGCTCAGTTCCAATAGACCTGTGCGTGCGTAGAGTATCCAAGCTCTCGTGTGAAAGAATACTGTCATGGACTCTTATGTTTTGTCCAGCACTGAACACGAGGCCATGACCGTTGTAGGATGAGAATAATTGCGTATGACGTGGGAACTGTTGATGGGGAAAGAGCTTGTGGATGTTGGCTTATTCTTCTTAATTAGTTGCATGAATTTTATGATTGGTACAGGCTCTTTCGTCTGGTTGAAATACCTGATGCTCAAAAGATTGCTATCCATTTACGCATTGCCTTGCCTAGTTTTTAATTACGTAGGGCACGTTTGAGTGTGAGGAGTGAAATTGTCGGGTGTGTAGTTTCTCTGGTAGAGGTTCTGTTCTTTGTTTACGGGCCCATCCAATTGCATCTCACTAGTACAGTAGGAGTGGTCGTAATAGACCATATTCACGGAGTAACTCATGTTTATCGACTAGTTTTGGTTTGGGTCTTATGTGTCATATCGGTGCTTCGCGCGAGTCATTCCCGATAAAAGACTGAATTCAGTAGTTTAGACTCCATGCTTTGTTTCCCGTTGACAGTGGGATCTCCGGTCGTAAACTAAAATCTTTACAGAGTTTAAATCAGAAGCGTCCCTCTTGTCATTACCCACTCATAACGTGTCTTGCGTATTACCACTTCCCGTCAGTCCGACCTTATGGATGCTGTACCACCATTGATAATCAGAATGTGTTGCTATTCAAAAAAGCACCTCCAACTGATATGGAGGGGAAACATATATGGACATTCTTGTCTCAGATACTTGAGATACATCTTACCCGCAGTGCGAAAGTATTAATTATCAACTGACAGTTTTCCTTAGATATCAGATGTTCATTCGGGTCGCAACATTAATAAATACACTTCCGCCACTGTGACTCAACACACGTTAGAAATGATGATTACATGATAAATTGATTTTCAGACGTGAAAAGGATCTATCTGTAATAGTTACAGTTACATGACGTAGTTTATGTATTCCTGCAGCAAACGCACCTAGTGAACGGTGATTTAGATTTTGGGAAAGGTGGCATGTTATTATCAAATCGGCGCAACCAATTAAATCCAGACTGCGTCAGTAATTTTCTGCTCATCAACAGTAATTGTAAAGTTTCTTGAAAAGTGTGAGAAGTTACGGCCGTGAATATAAAGCGTTCTTCGCAGGTTTTCTTAATACATAGACGTCGTTTCGTAGTTATCAGGGATAGTATTTGTTTGAAGTGTATGTAATATCCTATTACTGACAAGCAGAGTAAACCTTCCGTTTGGAATGAGTCTTATTTTGTGCTTGTATTGAATGTCACATTATTTTACATGTGCTTTATGAACTTAACTGTCTCGGACAAGCGTTCTTGGAAACTTTACTTTTGTAGTAGATGAGAGAAAGAAAGAAAGAAAGAAAGAAAGAGGAAGAATAAATAGCTAAACAAATAAATAGAGAGAGGCAGTGAGAGAGAGAGGAAGATAAGCGTTGGATGTGTGCAGCACCGCGTGGTGAACAGATGTATCAGGAAAGACTAGTCTGTTCAGTTATTCACGTATTTGGAGTCCGGCAATAGTCGTGGAGCGAGGACGTGACCGAGGCGGACAATGGGGTTCGGCGCCCTTTCAGCAGGGGAGCCGTAACCAGTCAAACAGAGAGCGCTGCAGCACTGCTGTTAATACTCGAAAGTTAGTGCTGAAGAACACAGGTAACTTCGTCAAACAGGGAAAGCACGCTAATAAAAACTGCTGTCTGGGTGCACGCGCTCGCCGTCGGTGAATTGGATTGTTTGGGGGAAGAGACCAAACGGCGAGGTCATCGGTCTCATCGGATTAGGAAAGGAGGGGGAAGGAAATCGGCCGTGCTCTTTCAAAGGAACCATCCCGGCATTTGCCTGGAACGATTTAGGGAAATCACGGAAAACCTAAATCAGGATGGCCGGACGCGGGATTGAACCGGCCGTCGGTGAACTCGCGATAAGCACAACATGAGGTGGAATGGAGAACGGAGACCCGTACCATATTAGGAAAACAGTCTTGTCCGCGTACCGGTCAAACATAGACGGCCGGTGGAATACAGTCTAAATCAATGTCCATAAAATACTTAACTACACAACTAGCGAATAAAATTGCTACATCAAGAAGAAACGCAGATGATAGACGGGTGTTCATTGGAAAAATATATTGTACTCTAACTGACATGTGATTGAATTTTCACGCAATTTGGGTGCATAGATCCTGTGAAATCAGTACCCAGAACAACTACCTCTGGCCGTAATAACGCCCTTGATACGCCTGGGCATTGAGTCAAACAAAGCTTGAATGGCGTGTACAGGTACAGATGCCCATGCAGCTTCAACACGATACCACAGTTCATCAAGAGTAGTTATTGGCGTATTGAGACGAGCCAGTTGCTCAGCCACCATCGACTAGACGTTTTCAGTTGGTGAGAGATCTGGAGAACGTGCTGGCCAGGGCAGCAGTGGAACATTTTCTGTATCCAGCAAGGCCCGTACAGGACCTGCAACATGCGGTCGTGCATTATCCTGCTGAAATGTAGGGTTTCGCAGGGATCGAATGAACGGTAGAGCCACGGGTCAACACATCTGAAATGTAACGTCCACTGTTCAAAGTTCCGTCAATGTGAACAAGAGGTGACCGAGACGTGTAACGAATGGCACCTCATACCATCACGACGGGTGATACGGCAGTATGGCGATGACAAATACACGCTTCTAATGTGCGTTCACCGCGATGTCGCCAAACACGGATGCGACCATCATGATGCTGTACCCAGAACATAGATTCATCCGAAAAAATGACGTTTTGCCATTCGTGCACCCACATTCGTCGTTGAGTACACCATCGCAAAGGCTCCTGTCTGTGATGCAGCCATGGTCCCCAAGCTGATAGTCCATGCTGCTGCAAACGTCGTCGAACTGTTCGTGCAGATGGTTGTTGTCTTGCAAACGTCCCCATCTGTTGACTCAGGGATCGAGACGTGGCTGCACGATCCGTTCTAAAAAAATGGTTCAAATGGCTCTGAGCACTATGGGACTTAACATCTTAGGTCATCAGTCCCCTAGAACTTAGAACTACTTAAACCTAACTAACCTAAGGACATCACACACATCCATGCCCGAGGCAGGATTCGAACCTGCGACCGTAGCAGTCCCGCGGTTCCGGACTGCAGTGCCTAGAACCGCATGACCACCGTGGCCGGCGCACGATCCGCTACAGCCATGCGGATAAGATGCATGTCATCTCGACTGCTAGTGATACGAGGCCGTTCGGATCCAGCACGGCCTTCCGTATTACCCTCCTGAGCCCACCGATTCCATATTCATTGGATCT
Source organism: Schistocerca nitens (assembly GCF_023898315.1). Taxonomy (NCBI): domain Eukaryota; kingdom Metazoa; phylum Arthropoda; class Insecta; order Orthoptera; family Acrididae; genus Schistocerca; species Schistocerca nitens. The sequence continues at coordinate 191,713,677 of NC_064621.1, forward strand.
CGACCAACGCGAGCAGCAATGTCGCGATACGATAAACCGCAATCGCGATAGGCTGCAGTCCGACCTTTATCAAAGTCGGAAACGTGATGGTACGCATTTCACCTCTTTACACGAGGCATCACAACAACGCTTCACCAGGTAACGCCGGTCAACTGCTGTTTGTGTATGAGGAATCGGTTGGAAACTTACCTCATGTCAGCACGTTGTAGGTGTCGCCACCGGCGTCAACCTTGTGTGAATGCTGTGAATAGCTAATCATTTGCATATCACAGCACCTTCTTCCTGCCGGTTAAATTTCGCGTCCGTAGCACGTCATCTTCGTGGTGTAGCAATTTTAATGGCCAGTAGTGTATATCCCGCGCTGAGCCTAGTGACCTCGCCTAACGGTGCGTAATTACATCGAGGTAACCGGTGGAATTAAACGAGCTCTGATGAGAGTGGAAAGTATTTTATGTAAAGAACACAGGTACTCCTTACCTGTTCCTGTTACTGCTAACAACATACGGCTTTGAAGAGTATAGCCTGTCATTACAGTGTGCCATTAAAATCTTTAAGTGTCTTCTGAAGACTAATAAAATTCTAGTTATGTACGAAGTATGTGAACCCTTCCAGATTTATAGACGCATTAAAAACTTTATCTGTAATGAAATAGTGGCTGAAGAGACGTAAAAACTTGGCCTCCACTTGACCTCAATCCATTGAAATACGCTGCATTTTTATTGCTTCTGGACCTCCGTAACCGAGGCCGATGACGTACGGTTGTAGTGATTGGACCAAAGCGATGGGAGATTTCTTCTTTGCCAATAACTGGCCAGCACTGCGGAGACACGTGAGAGCTGAAAGTTCCTGACCGCCGCGCGTGAAGCTTATGCCCTTTAATAAGTGATAACCAGGACATAAAATGCCGTCCGAGGCCTGCGATCATTTTTTATGTTAATAATTGGCAACCGATGCTGTACAATCGCAATAAAAGTCATGAGATGTTCAATTGACTCCTTTATTAGAACATGTTACGCGTTTCGGGATTACATTCATCTGATGTCTGAAGATAGGTGTAATCCCGAAACGCGTAACATGTTCTCACAAAAGAGTCAATTGAGCATCTCATGACTTTATTGCTATTGTACAACATTGGTTGCCTTTGGTAAGTTTCAAATATCTCCCCATTGTATTACGGAGTGCAGGTATGTCACACAGCAGGTGGTGACCCAAACGTTAGATGGACTATCTCGTTGTTCTCGCCGGAAGTTGTGGCCGAGCGGTTCTAGGCGATACAGTCTGGAACCGCGCGACCGCTACGGTGGCAGGTTCGAATCCTGCCTCGGGCATAGATGTGGGTGATGTCCTTAGGTTACTTAGGTTTAAGTAATTTGAAGTTCTAGGGGACTGATGACCTCAGATGTTAAGTCCCATAGTGCTCAGATCCATTTGAAACATTTTCGTTGTTCTCAGAGACGTGTACGCTTTGTTTTAGCATTGGGATTCATCTTCTCTCTCCCTATAATTTCAAAAGTCAAACGCGACACATCACTAAATTGTAAAGTATCGACGGAAGTCCAACACGTTTTTTCTCCGCCAATTTAGAGTGAAGATAAGCTATATTTGTTGTGGAACATCGTGTAATATTCCCGCTTGTGTCCCTTTCCATGAATTTGTGATAGGTGCCGGCGCTACACGTAGCTTTTGAAATGGCGTCTGTAGTGGAGGTGCGATGCAAGCAGAGAACTGTCGTGGAGTTTGTTTTTGCAGAAAATCAGAGCGTAGCAGATATCCACAACCGCTTGTAGAATGACTACGAGGACCTGGCAGTGAACAAAACCACGGTGAGTCGTTGGGCGAGGCGTCTGTCATCACTGCAGCAAAGTCTTGCAAACGTGGCCGATCACCCGCGTGCCGGCCGAGAGCACACAGCTGTGGCTCCTGCAATGTTGGAACGTGTGGGCACCTCATTCGAGGTGTTCGACGGGTTGAAATCACACACCTCGCAGCTCAATCGAATGTCTCTGCTGGTAGTGCTGACACACCCGTCCACCAGTTGGGGTTCTCAAAGGTATGTGCCTGCTGGGTTCCTCGAGTCTAACTGAATACTTGTGCGGGGTTGCTTGCGCGTTACAACACTGGCCGTCACAATACTTTGTGGGACATCGTCACAGGCGATGAAATATGGATTCATCACTTGGAACCGGAAACAACACGAGAGTCCATGGAGTGGCGCTACACCACCTCTTCTCCGAAAAGGAAGTTCAAAGCCGCACCGTCAGCTAGTAATGTGAATGTCAGCCGCCTTCTGGGTCTCCGAAGGGGATCCTCTAATGTCCACTCTCATGGTACAACGATCAACTCAGAAATGTATTGTTGGTTCAATACATAGATGGCGTGGCGCCACCCCATAGATTACCGTGTGGTTTCCGGCTCGAAGTGATGAACCCATGTTACATCGCCTGTGACGATGTCCCACGAAAGTTTGTCACAGTCAGTTTCTCAGGGAATTGAAGGAACCACTTTAGCGTGATCGTTGCCACTAAAATGCAAACGAACTTCTCCATGAGAACGCAAGGCCTCACACAAGTCTCTGCACCCGGGAGGCCTCACAAAACTTCACTGGACTGATCTTCCCCATCCACCCTACAGCCCGGATCTCGCACCTTCCGACTTCTATCTCTTTGGTCTACTGAAGCATGCGTTTCAGGGGAGGCAGTCAGTGGATTACGGGGAGATTATTCATGTAGCAAGACGTTGGCTCCGACGTCGACCAGTAGAGTGGCAGTATGCGGACACTTAGCCCCACTCGGTAAGGGGGTGTAAGGTGCCTAACTGAACGGAGATTATATTGGAAAATACATATGGTGTATAGGAATCCTGAGTAAAACCAACCCGCTTTCAGAAAAAATGTGTTGAAATACTTACTGAATGCCCTCGTGTAAACGCTCCCGACACTTCAAAAGTGGCCAGAGGATGGTAACGGCATACTACCTCTACTAGGAATTTATTCAGTATAGAAAGTAAGCATTTTCGAATCGCTTCCCTCTCCTTTACTTCGACCGAATATTTTCACTTACGAATGCAGCAGGAAGTCTAATCACAATTTCTGCAAATGCAAAGATTTCCAAGTTCTCTAATTTTTATACATATATCTCTTTAACTTTTAGTCTGTATCAAAGATTCTCAAAACGTGTCACCCAAAATGAAGGTTGGAAAGAAGAGTCATCAAGGGTTCCAGAAACACCGTTTATTTGAATCAAAATGTTTCGTATTATGCATCGGTTCGCGAATGACGAACCACTTGCGTGGCTAAGGCGCGGTTCACACTAAGTTGATGCTTTGTACGATATGACACGTTGCAGTAAAGATCGCGCGACGCGACACCTATCTTTGCGACAGTCATATTACCACTGGGATGATACGACGCGACACAGTACGCGATGCGACTCGCCATACGACATGCAAGAAGACAGCTGGAGTCACGTTTCTGTTTCAATTTCAGTTGCAATCATGAGCAGTCAAGAGGATGACGAAGTGGAATTTAATGTTCAAACACCTGAAAAAGAAGTATTGATTGCAGCCGTACAATGCAACAAATATCAAACAAAGATCGTTGTGAGTTCTCGTGAGGTATCTCAACATGAAAGAGTATACGAATTCTACAGAATGTGTCCAGATAGTTTCCAGTTTTTGGAGCAAATGATATCAGCTACTCTCACAAAGTACGACATAAATTTTCGACTTGCTGTTTCTCCTGCTGAGATGCTGCTAATTACAAAGTGTTAAGTCGGTGAGTATATGTGAATGACGTTCAGAATATCACCATGAGAAGTGAAACGTGGTGTGGCAGTTCGATTTATCTCTGCACTAATATCTTCTTTGCCTGATATATCGACAGTGGTTAACTCTTTAGTTGCGACCTGAGGGTACGAAGGAAAGGAAAGGATGGTCAGGAGTGCCCGCTTGGTGAACGACCGCCAAAGATAAACGAGGTAGTAGGACATTCGTTGAGAGGGCTTGAGCTCTGTTGCGCTGCTAGTGGTAGTTGTGCTTTTGCTGCGGACTTGAATGGCGAACGGATGTAGTACCTCGGTACTGCTTTGGTGTTTCAAAGGGCGTCGGGGCCAGAGGGTTCCATGGCCTTGGGCCTAGCGGACGGAAACTTCTACTGCACGTTTAGGGAAAAGCCATGGCTGTTGTTATACGGCAGTGCGGTGCTGACTTGTCATATGGCTCGTGAACATCTTATGGAGACGGCTTGATTTGTCTTCTTGTTGCAGAGACTTTCTTTGTTTAATGGCGAGCTCATATAAATTTCCTTGCGAAAAAGTTATTATTATGGGGATACCTACCAACCTTACCGCACTTCCGCAGTCTGCCACCGTGAGATTAAAAAAAAGAGGAGGAGGCTCAGGGAACGAGATGAATTTAGTAACCAGGGTTGTGATAAAATTTGTCCTGATACTTGTGAAGTAATTAAAGTGTGCTGAGCGTGGGCCAGTTTGGTGAGCATATTGTCACAGTGGTCTGACGTCTGAGCCTATCTGCCAGTTGCACTTCGAGTATGGAGCCCTGTCGACGCTTCATGTGGCTAAGCAGTCAAACTCAGTACATACTCTTCCTCTACTCCTTACCGTTGTCACCTTTTACAGCTCCTAACATTGTTTACTTGTTAAGTTATGATGTTATTGTCTTGTGTATTGCTAAGGTGGGCATTTCTAAACTGTAATATTCAGAATTCATGATGAGAATCTTGCTTTCTGCGTTTACAGACATGTTTCCGTTGTGAGAAAAACTAAGCCTTTGTCTGGTGTGCGTTTTCGCCTGTTATAGCGAGGGTTAGTATCTATTAGTCGGTTTCCATTTCACGTCCTCTCTCACTAAATAGTATCAGGGCAAAATTTTCGAGGAAGTGTGGTGTTGCATTTCCACGTGGTTCCTTGATGGACAGATATACACTGACGTGACAACAGAAACGTGATAACAATATGAACATGCACTGATGGTGGTATTGTCGCCTACGCGAGGTATAACACTGCATTCGATTGGAACAGCTGTCATTTCCACTCGGATGATTCATGTCGAAAGGTTTCCAGTGTGATTCTGGCCTCAAGACGGGAATTAACAGCATAATACACTCCTGAAAATTGAAATAAGAACACCGTGAATTCATTGTCCCAGGAAGGGGAAACTTTATTGACACATTCCTGGGGTCAGATAAATCACATGATCACACTGACAGAACCACAGGCACATAGACACAGGCAACAGAGCATGCACAATGTGGCACTAGTACAGTGTATATCCACCTTTCGCAGCAATGCAGGCTGCTATTCTCCCATGGAGACGATCGTAGAGATGCTGGATGTAGTCCTGTGGAACGGCTTGCCATGCCATTTCCACCTGGCGCCTCAGTTGGACCAGCGTTCGTGCTGGACGTGCAGACCGCGTGAGACGACGCTCCATCCAGTCCCAAACATGCTCAATGGGGGACAGATCCGGAGATCTTGCTGGCCAGGGTAGTTGACTTACACCTTCTAGAGCACGTTGGGTGGCACGGGATACATGCGGACGTGCATTGTCCTGTTGGAACAGCACGTTCCCTTGCCGGTCTAGGAATGGTAGAACGATGGGTTCGATCACGGTTTGGATGTACCGTGCACTATTCAGTGTCCCCTCGACGATCACCAGTGGTGTACGGCCAGTGTAGGAGATCGCTCCCCACACCATGATGCCGGGTGTTGGCCCTGTGTGCCTCGGTCGTATGCAGTCCTGATTGTGGCGCTCACCTGCACGGCGCCAAACACGCATACGACCATCATTGGCACCAAGGCAGAAGCGACTCTCATCGCTGAAGACGACACGTCTCCATTCGTCCCTCCATTCACGCCTGTCGCGACACCACTGGAGGCGGGCTGCACGATGTTGGGGCGTGAACGGAAGACGGCCTAACGGTGTGCGGGACCGTAGCCCAGGTTCATGGAGACGGTTGCGAATGGTCCTTACCGATACCCCAGGAGCAACAGTGTCCCTAATTTGCTGGGAAGTGGCGGTGCGGTCCCCTACGGCACTGCGTAGGATCCTACGGTCTTGGCGTGCATCCGTGCGTCGCTGCGGTCCGGTCCCAGGTCGACGGGCACGTGCGCCTTCCGCCGACCACTGGCGACAACATCGATGTACTGTGGAGACCTCACGCCCCACGTGTTGAGCAATTCGGCGGTATGTCCACCCGGCCTCCCGCATGCCCACTATACGCCCTCGCTCAAAGTCCGTCAACTGCACATACGGTTCACGTCCACACTGTCGCGGCATGCTACCAGTGTTAAAGACTGCGATGGAGCTCCGTATGCCACGGCAAACTGGCTGACACTGACGGCGGCGGTGCACAAATGCTGCGCAGCTAGCGCCATTCGACGGCCAACACCGCGGTTCCTGGTGTGTCCGCTGTGCCGTGCATGTGATCATTGCTTGTACAGCCCTCTCGCAGTGTCCGGAGCAAGTATGGTGGGTCTGACACACCGGCGTCAATGTGTTCTTTTTTCCATTTCCAGGAGTGTAGTTGCAGTTAGACGCACGGGACATTCCATTTCGGAAATCGTTAGAAAATTCAATATTGCAAGATCTTCATTGTCAAGAGTATGCCGAGGAAACCAAATTTTAGACATTACTACTCACCATGGGCAACTTAGAGGCCGACGGCCTTCACTTAACGACTTTCAGCGGCGTTGTCACAGAGTTGCCAGTACAAACAGATAAGCAACATTCGGTGAAATAACCATAGATATCGGCAAGGGACGTACGACGAACGTATCCGACAGGAGAGTACGACTACATTTAGTGTTACTGGCTGTTGGCGGCAGACAACCGAAGCAAGTGCCTTTGCTAACAGCACGGCATCGCCTGCAGCGCTACTCCCCGGCTCGTGACCACATCGGTTGGAACCTAGACGACTGGTCACATAAGTCCATATTTCAGTCGGTAAGAGCCGATGGTGGGGTTCGAGTGCGGTGCAGGTACCACGAAGCTATGGGCCCAACTTGTCAATAAGGCGTTGTGCTAACTGGTGGTGGCTCCATAATGGTATGTGCTGTGTTTCTATGGCATGCAAAGCGTCGTCTTGTACAACTGAACCGATCACTGCCTGTAAATGTTTGTGTTCGGCCACATGGAGACGACTTTCAGCCATTCATGTACTTCATGTTCCCAAATTGTTTTGGATGAGCCTGCGGCATGTCACCAGGACATAGTTGTTCGCGTTTTTTTTTAGGAACTTTCTGGACAATACGAACGAATGATTTGGCCATACTGGTAGCCCGGCTTGAATCCCATCGAAAATTTATGGGACATAAGCAGGAGGTCAGTTCGTGCAGAAAATTCTGCACCCGCAACACTTTCGCAATTATGGACTGCTATGGAGGGAGAATGGCTCAGTGTTTTTGCGGAGGATTTACAACAACTTGGGTTCATGCCACGTCCATTTCTGTACTACGTGGGGCAAAACGAGGTCCGAAATGATTTCAGGAAGATTCCAATCACTTTTGTCACCTCAGTGTATTTTCGGCTCATCAACCATCACGATTATTCGTTGAATAATAACTGGAATTAATATCAAGTCTTTCCTTAATCATTTACCTTCTTAGATAATTTCTCAGTTGGAATTAATATGAAGTTCCTTCTTCATTATTTTCCTCCTCAGATCGTTTCTCAGTTTTAGGGCTTTTATTTTCAAACTACATGGCTCGTTCATTCACGTCAGTAGCTGGACCGAACGCATCTTATTGGAAGCAAGATATCGTCATGAGAATCAATAGTAATTAAAGCGGTTTTCGGCACATGAAGTATTTTCTTCTTTGCACTCAATTTTCAGGCGGTGTAAGGTCGTCTGAGATGCAGACAAATTCGGGAGTCGTGTTAGAGCGAATACGTCAAGAGTTAGCTTTTTTATAATTTATGGTTATTGCTTTTATGTAATAGGCAATACTAGATGCAGCACACATCTGCGTTGCATGAGTGTTTTCTACAACCAGATGATGCAGTTACAGTAACTTTCCTTGTCAACTCCTGTTAACTCAGACACTGCTCTGATTGTTAAACGGCGATCTTGTCGAACAAGTTTACCGATTTTTTCAATGTTTGCATCAGTTTTTGCTGACAATGGTCTGCCAGTGCGAGTGTCATCACTGGTGTCTTCGCGGCCATCTTTAAATCGTTTAAACCACTCAAACCCTTGTGTTCGCGATAAACAATCATCGCCGTACACTTGTTGTAACATTACAAACGTTTCACTTGCAGATTTTCCTAGTTTGAAACAAAATTTGATGTTAACACGCTGTTCTTTCTGTACACTCAACATTTTCCGACGCACAGACAAAACGTCAACTACTTAAAACAGACGCCACGGGCAGACTGAGTGCAGGAGGCAGATGAAACTCGAGCAGTAGGTGGAGCGAGAGTCACGTGACAGGCCACGCGACTTTCAGCCTTATTGCATTCGTTTTATTGTTTCACCAGTACTAGTCCGGTTTTTTTCTAGCCACACCTCGTATATGTGTTATGTGATATCAGACGGTAGTGATGGATAATCCGTGACGTCGCAGCGATTTAAATCGTAGCATTACGCACATGTCTGTCGTTTCTGCAGAAGCATCAATGCTAGCATTAATTAGCCACATCAACAGCTCTTGAGTGGTATCATGTACATGAAGTTCATTTGAGATAAACCAGGAGGTTTTCTCAGAAGTCTAAATTGTGAGATTTCCTGTCACAGCCCAATGTCCTTTCATCATTTTTAGCATTAAAAGTACTTCAGTGTAATAGGTCCTTCTTTACATTTAACTGTGTGACGCAATGAAATTCTCATGCGGCAGTTTTCCACCACCAAGAATATGCTGAATTTAATCGTAATACAGCAGTTGATAAACTAATTTCCATTTGAATATTTTCAAACAACTCTGCTAACATAACCTGCAACCGAACAACGTAAAGTAAATTTTACCAACAATGTGAAGTTTGATCCATTAAACTATAAATATTTCTACTAGACTACGAAGCACCACTCAATACTTTGAATTAAGCAAATTTTCAATGCAATATATGTTATACTTTTCATTTATCTTAAAGTTCTAAACGTTTACGTAAAATATTCTAGATCGTCTGGGTATGCGATAACTTCTACTTAGCGGGCAAATTGAATAATTTAGTAGCTTCAATTTGCCAGACATACAAACTAATTTAAACTTTAGCCTTAGGCACACTACACATAAAATGAAACTGAATCGTAAGAAACAGTTAAAGCGACGCAATCTCAAGGATCGCGAAACAGTTGGCAACTCCGTCCATAAAAACGCAGCTATCTGGGACCGAGAAATTTTAGCAGCGAAAAGTACGAGCCTGTTATCTCAATTACAATTTAAAACGCGTACAAGTCGTTTATGTCTCGCAGCAGATAGGCGGCAGCGGCAGAAATGTGCTACGGGTGTGAGTACCGATTCCCCCCTCCCCTCGCCGCGACCCAAACCCTCCCACCGAGGCAGGCGAGAACATTATCCGTACGAATCGCAGATGAAATACGGCCGAGGCAGCGAGCTTATCAAACCACGGGACTAATGCTTTTATCATTGTTCCGCTAACATAGCGCAGACCTTATCGTGGCTTAGAAACAACGCTTCCTTCACGTTCCTTCATCTCTTTGACAGTATATGATTTATCTCACCCTGTATGGTGCGCTAGTTAGCAAGTTCTACGTCATGAAAACAAATACCATTCAAAATACATGTAACAACATTAATACTAATCAGAATAATAATGATAACTATCACGAAGATGAAAGTAAGATATTTACGGACAATTATATATTTTCTTTAATAGGGACGCTTAACAGTAATTTATCTTGGAAGAGTATTATTACAGAAGGTGATTGCTGGACTATACGATTACTAACATATGCCGTTAGTACGGTTAGGTGGTCTCATCCTTGTGTCAGCTCACTAGATTTAATGAGAAAGAATTGCACCCGAATCGTGCAGTTTGAAGTATTTAATTTGTAACGTACTCGAAATGTTTTACTTGTCACGAAATGGAGATGACGCAGAATTGCTTATAATCCTTATGCATTAAACAGTGGGGAAAAGGATATGAGAAAGAAGTTTCGAGAGAGAATGTTCTACAGGATTAATTTACCTATTTTACCGATTTTCGGCATTCAAGTCCATCAACAGACTTTAACTGACGGAAGTAACTAAATAAACACATTATCGTGTTTTTCATTTATAATTATGTTGCTCTACCAAGAAGCGACGGTGGAATCAGATGAGTTTCTACAGCTCGAAAATAATTTTCTCTCCCTTGGTTCGAGAAAGGAACAGGGAATGCTTCATAATGATTCGAACACTATTGACCGAGAAATAAATGCATTCCCAGCGTTTATGTATAGTGTTTCCAAAGCGTTTATGATCAAACTTATCCATTTTACTGATAATCCAAACCTGAGTACTATAGGTAATCAAATACTGATCGTAGATGAATATCTGCTGTTGTTATCAACGTAAATAACTGATGCCCTGTACCTAGAGCTTGTAGTCATAGCAGCTGCTCAGGCAACGACTACCAGTAAAACTGCATGACTTACAACGGCATAAATAAGTGTTCTGTTTGGTTAATGTCCTAGCTGCCCGTATCGTTGTAAAACAGATAATGGTGATACTAGAGAGAAAATGGCATAAATAATTTTTCCACATTCTCACTAGTATCACCATTATCTGTTTTACAACGATACGGGCAGCTAGGACATTAACCAAACAGAACTCTTATTTATGCCGTTGTAAGTCATGCAGTTTTACTGGTGATACGGGCAGCCAAGATCTTTGCTCATATAGTGATTCATGTCCTTGGAAGATTTCATGTCCGGGGGAGGTGAGAGATGTTTTCTCCCACATAATCCAGTACTCTATCCTCAAAATCTACTGTAAGAACGATTCTTTTCTGCGAATTTTACCACCTCTTTGTGTCTTGAACAGATCAGATTCTCATAAATAATTATCTACCGTGGCAATTTTCTTCCAATTAGGATAATACCAGGGAGGAAATTTTCCTCTTTATACGACTCTAACGTAGCGTCCGCTGCATCGCTCGTGTAGACTGGATGGTCCTTTTGTTTCCCTTTCATAAAAATTTTACATTGTTCAAAAATTTCCACACCTTCTAAACTTTTCACACTAATGAAGGCCAGTGAGGATGGTCTTTTCCGAATGTACGTCTGACTAAAAAGCGATCCCGGTAGCTGAAGCTGGAGTTCAAGTTTATGTTAATTATGCCTTTTGTATTTTTGTAGTATTTCAAAGGAAACTTTCATCCTTTAACACATATTCCTTTAAATTTACGAAATGAAATAACAATTTTCATGGATATAGATTTTTTTAAACAAATTTTCATAGCTTTAACTTAGAAAATGCTTTGATAGTGAATCAGTTCCATGGAACTTTTGATCCTCTATTTCCCCCATAACGAGTGGAATTTCAAACTATCCCTTCTCAAACGACGCCTACAGAATAAGATTACGATCGTCTCAAAACTTCAAGCTTCTGTCCTTAGCAGTTTGGACTGGCCCTGTTTGACACAGTTAGGTTTCCAGAAACAGTGAAACACGTTTTTTTTTCCTAATCGAGAAGCCAGAAACCAATTTTCAATGATTTAGCTTTAAAAATGTTTTCGCGATAAAATATTTTCATAAAACTATTCACCCCTTTAGAGGCTGAATTTCCAAACACAGTGAAACGCGTATTCTTTTTATTTCTAACAGAGAATGCAAATACAAATTTTCATAGATTTGGCTCCGAAAACACTTGCATAATGCAATATTTCCATAAATCTTTTATCCCTTATTTCACCTCTTTAGTGGCTGAATTCGCAAGCCGGCCGATGCGGCCGAGCCGTTCTAGGCGCTTCAGTCTGAAACCGCGCGACGGCTACGGTCGCAGGTTCGAGTCCTGCCTCAGGCATGGAGGTGTGTGATGTCCTTAGGTTAGTTAGGTTTACATTTTTCTGAGTTCTAGGGGACTGATGACCTCAGATGTTAAGTCCCATAGTGCTCAGAGCCATTTGAACCTTTTTTTTTTTTTTTGAATTCGCAAAACATGTTGTTTTATTTCCAAGCAAGAGACCAAATTCAAGTTTTAATAGATTTAGCCTTAAAAATTCTTTCTTAATTAAATATTCCCATAAAACATTTCATCCCCTATTTTATTCCTTAAGTGTAGAATTTCCATAAACACTGAAATATATATTTTTTTATTCGGAATCTAGGAGTCAAATACAAAGTTTGAAATAGCTTTAAAATACTTAAATAGTTCTTTAATCATGATTTGTTTTCGAAAATAACGTTCAAAAATAATTTCACCCCCAAACAGGTTAAATTTCCAAAAAATGGCTAAATAAGTGTTTCTTTATTTCTGACCAAGGAATCAAACACAAATTTTCGCAGATCTGGCCTCAAAATTCCCTTAGTGGGGTCGTATATTCAAAAAACCTTTCATCCAATACTTCATCCCCTTAGGGATGGAATTTAAAAAAGAGAAACACCTGTAATATAAGATTAACACCCTCTGCTAATATCAAGTTTCTGTCCTTAGTAATTTGGGCCGGCCTATGACGTGTCATTGAGTGAGCCAGTCAGTTGAGAGACTGATTTTTTTTTATTGATACTGTAATGCCCAGGTTGTTCAGAAGCAATTAAAATTTGTAGTCATCCCATTATACGACCGATGGTTGTCCATATTCGCAACTGCAAACACATTTCCTCCGCCACTATCCTGCTCAACAATAGACTGATTGCACTGTCTTCAAGTTCCTGTAACAACTAAAGCTCCACGGCCGAAAACAAGTCTTGAAGACAAACAGCGATGAACTCAACAGTATTTGTTATTTCTGGGCGATGTTTCCAGAATGAGATTTTCACTCTGCAGCGGAGTGTGCGCTGATATGAAACTTCCTGGCAGATTAAAACTGTGTGCCGGACCGAGACTCGAACTCGGGACCTTTGCCTTTCGCAGGCAAGTGCTCTACCACTTTTTTTTTTTTTGGACAAGTGCCCTACCGACTTTTTTTTAAATTGGGTAACAATAGCAAACATAAACTGCTGCTAGCATTTTTTTTATATAAGACGATGACCTTTAGAAAGTAAAATATTTCTGGGAAACGTAAATAAGTGGACTTTTGTACATAATAGTAAAAAAAAAAATCCTGCTTCTGTCAGTACAAAACAATAACGGTCTACATTCCTCTTTTGGGCGCGTACCTCGCTAATCCCGTTATACCTCTCGTTGGTGTCGGGTACGTCTTCACGTGTGTTTGTGGATCTTCTCCACTGTCCTGGTCCTTTCTTGTTCTGATACTTACAATCAATAATTACATTCTCCTACCCGTGACACCCCAACTGGGTGGGGGATCAAGCAAGGCACTCCCTAAAAAATTTGCGTAATATGTTCGATATCTCGGATGTGTTACAAGCTTTGAGTGATGATCTTGTAGTAAGGCCCAAAAGTCGAGCACATTCTTAGTGCCGTCTCGGAAAAGATAACGCACAGTCAAACCTCGAATCCAGGTCACTGCGTTTGTCTTTGTTCGGGGATAATATGTCCTATCTGGGAGAAGTAGTATCCGTGGTTCTATTGCTTGCGGCCCCACCCGAAGGAGGAAGGCCATCATTTTTTTTGACCAAAAACCATACGTCCGCCGAAGGTCCGCATATCAGGCGATGCTCCTCTGTGTCCATAACATGGCACTGCGGACACAGTGGCTCGTCCGCCATATGAATTGTATGCAACCTGGTACGAGTCACGTATTTCCCATTTACCACCTGATACCACAGTGCGCGCGTTCCCGTATCAAGGTGTGGGTGGTGCCCTGTACGCCATACCACTGACCACGTAACTGTTGGTTGGCGACGCTCTACGGCATTATTCGGCCGTCGTCGAGTCAAGATGTGATATATATCATGTGCCGTTGCCGTCCTGGTTGTCGGTAGTTCCATATGTACATAACTGTGTTCCACAAAAAAGGTTCGCATATGGGCAAGCGATGGTGAGATGTGAGACACCGCTACTTGAGCCGAACGTGAAGGTGGAGCGAGTTCGTCTATCAAGGTGCCCGTCAGACTTGTCTGGTGTCGTGTCCACATCTTTATCATCGTGGTTACATAAATAGCCATTGCTCGGTCGCGTACGTGGACTAGTCCAAGACTTCCACGACTACGAGGAAGCGTGAGGGTTTCGTATCCGACCTTAAAAAGCAGACCTGTGCTCACAAAATATCCTAGTGCCGCCAGGATTCGGCGGGCCAACACCACCGGCATAGGAAGAACTTGTGCCAGGTGGGGGATGCGAGAAGCTAGATAAGTGTTGGCAAAGGTGACCCGTTGTATCATATCCAGTGCCCTTAACCTGTGACTTCGGACACTCGCACGAATTGTTTGCAGAAGATGTCTGTAACTCAGTGCCGCCGTGCGTCGAACGTCTGTAGTGAAGATAATTCCTAGGCATTTCATCTTGGTAATCGGCTGTAAGTGAGCTACACTTCCTGGCGGGAGTCCTCTCCCGATGTTCATCGCTCCCGACTTTGCCATGTTCAGGCGACTTCCCGCAGCCATACAATACAAATTAATGCAATGCAAGGCCGCTCTTGCCTCGTTGCCTGACCGTGCTAAAAACACTAGGTCATCCGCGTATGTTCTGCATATAAACTTGTTGTGCCTTATGGTCATTCCTTGGAGTCGATTCCGGAGCCCGCAGAGCAGCGGCTCGACAGCGATAGCATATTATATCGTTGACAGCGGGCACCCTTGTCTGACCGATCGTGAGATGGTGATGGGCCCCACCAAGCGTCCGTTGATGAGCACTTTGGATGCGGCTCCGTGGAGTAGTCGCATGACGACGGTGACAAAACTTTCCGGAAACTTCATTTGCTTCATCACGTCCGTGAGATAAGCATGGCTCAACCTGTCAAATGCGCGATCGAAGTCTATCGATACGAATGCACCCCGGAGACGACATGTTGATGCCAGTGCGATAACATCGCGGTAGTCGCTGAGTGCCGTTTGTATATTGCTATCTCCTCCTAGGTGGGTTTGTTCGAGTGATATCACTTGGCGTATTACGCGTTTAAAGCGTGCTGCAAGTATCTTGGCGTAGATCTTGTAGTCGCAATTAAGAAGGGTCAGTGGCAGGTAGGCCTGTATCCCTGTGCCGCCGGATGGTTTGTGGATGGGGATGATCATTCCTTCCATGAAGGATGGTGGAAGAGGCACGTTGGGAGACATCAATTCGCAGTACATGGCAGTCCATCGTGGAGTTATAAGATCTTTAAATGTACGATAAAACTACAACGGAAACCCGTCGGGCCCCGGCGATTTGTGCGACGCTCCCTTATCAATAGCTTCCATTACGGCGTCAACGGTGACTTCTCTTGTTAACTCCAGGTTGGCCGTCTCGTCGAGACACGCGGAGAACGTTCGTTGGACCTCATGAAAGGCTCCCTGATCGTGATCCGCTTCGTCATAGAGATGACCGTAGTGTTCCACAAAAGCGTTGGCAATGTCTTTTTGCGTCGTTGGCAATGTCTTTTTGCGTTGTCATACGGCGATCATCTGGCAGTACGACCGTCTGTATTAAGGTTCTGCGGCTACGTTGTTTCTCTCTGATAATGTGATACATCGACGGTGATTCTCCACGGACTCGTTCAAAGGCCCTTGCACGGATTGCGACACCCTCCAGACGGCGGCGCGTTATGGAAATTATTTGGGCCTGTGCTCGTTTTATACCGGCACGACGCTCCTGTGAAGGTGCTTGTACAGAAAGTTCGCGGAGCATCGTGAAATAAAAGTCCGTCGTGTGTCGCCTCCACATCATCTGCTCTCTGCCGTATGTAATTAACGCTCGGCGCAATGCAGGCTTAACGCATTCCAGCCACCACTGCAATGTCGACGGATATGTCGGGAGGCGTCGTTCACACACGTACCAAGTGTCTTCGATTAAGCGTCTGCACTCAGGTTCCCTGAGGCGTGCTGTATTCAGTTTCCAAACACTGCGACTCCTCCACACTTGTTGACGACTCAGGGAGACCGTGCATATATATGCTATGTGATCTGAAAAGGCGACAGGCCACAATTCCGCATCGAGGATCGCAGGTTCGAGACGACGTGTTACGTAAATGCGATCGAGACGACTTGCAGAGTGACTCGTGACGTAGGTGTATCCACGTCTGTCGCCATGTATCGTCTCTCATGTATCAATGAGATTCATGTCCTGTATGAGTTGCCGCAGCTCCGGGCATGAAGTGTAACGTGGGTGTTGATCTCTTGGTGCGAGCACGCAGTTGAAGTCGCCTCCAAATAACAAATGTTCATACCGACCTAAGAATAGTGTTGCAATCTCCTCTGCGTAAAATCGGGATCGATCGCGCTGTCTGTCGGACCCCGACGGTGCGTAAATGTTAACGACCCGTACTCCCAGCACTGTGAGCGCCAGTCCTCGCGCTGACGGCAGGTACACCACGTCCTCGGCTACTATGCCGCTACGTAGAAGTATCGCTGTTCCGCTTCCGCCGTCAGTAGTAGGTGTAATGTATGTATCGTACTCGAATAGGTCGGGGAAGCTCTCAACACATACTTCCTGCAGAAGAACGATGTCGACGTCCGACGCATGCAACATTTCTCGTAATAATTGTAATTTGACAGGCGTTCTGATCGTATTAATATTAATAGAGGTTGTTCGATATGCCTGCCGCTGTTCCTGAGTGCGTAAAGCGCACATGAACGCTTATGTTAATCTGTGTGCCGCTGCTCGGCGATATGCTGTCTGTGCGGCAGACTGCATCTTCGGCGTGGTTAACATCCGGTGGACGCAGCACTCGCCATTGCGGGTGCGTCGTCGGTGTGGGGGTCAGTATCGGATTCGTCGGCCCAGTTCGTGTGCTGGTGGTCCAGCTGCCGCCGTGTTTCTCCGGCCTGCCTGACCGAAGGCGGTGGCGTTGCTCCGGTGGGTGGAGGGACTCATTCCGTCGGCTTTCCGTCCGGTGTGTCTGTATTCAACACCTGTCTAGCATGCTTCGCGTCGTACTACTGTGTGGGAGGTAGAACCTCTCGTTGCGCATCCGGATGCACTGTATTGACGTTACACCCAAGTCCGTCTGACGTGGACTGCAGTAAGCAGGTATCCGACGGCGCTAGTCGTCGTTTCTTGTGGCGCTTCGGCGATCGTTGTTTGCGCGTGTGCGCCTCCGTATCCGAGTGCGGAAGTGACTCCCGGTGCTCAGGGACGAAAGCAGCTGTCGGCACAACCGCAGGATCAATTTCCATACCTCCTACCGATCCTTTCCGTTCAGTTAAGGGCGTCGTCGTCTCCGGAGCGGTAGAAGTGTGCGTCGTTTCGTCATTGGAGGCGGTCTCTGCTGCAGTCGGTTGCCGTAAACTGTCAGGATTCTGTAGCTGGTCATTCTTCGGGATGGGATCTGTTCGAAATGCGTCCGCATACGTTAGTGTCAGCGGCGTCAACGTGGACTGAGGCACGGGTTCGCCGGTTGGAACTTGCGCTATCCTCCGCTGCATACATTCGGAACGGACGTGGCCCTCTTTCCCGCAGCCTGAGCATGTTTTGGGTTGTCCATCGTAGATGACTATAGCTCTACATCCGCCGATGAACAAGTACGAGGGTACATGTTGTGTCAGTTCTATTCTGATTTGACGCACCCCATTGAGAACGGGGTAAGTCGTGAAGTTGGACCATTTTTCCTCAACGTGGCTAAGCACTCTTCCATATGGGCGTAAGGTGTCAATGACCAAGTCAGACGGAACCTCGAAGGGAAGTTCGAAAATACGTATGTTTCGTAAGCCCAGTCCTGCGTGATCAATAGTTACTTCTCCAACATGTCCATCAGAGCGACGAAATTTGAGTCCATGTTTAGTATCTCGGATGATTCTGTCACATACTGCATCGTTAATCAGCTTGACGTAAACGACACTGCTCACTATGGAGAGGTGTATTCCGATAAGTTCGTTGTAGTCAAGTTTAACTTCGTCTCGTAGGAACCTTTCGATTTCGTAGTTTTTCGGTCTCGCATATTCATTCGAAAAACTAATCTTGAGAGTCGACTTTCGGTATGCATGTGCCATTCTATATCGAGTCGTCTAAACGCGCGAGTACGCCGAAGAGGTAAACAACTGCGCGAGCGCGAACGTCTCCAGCAGGAACGTAAACAAACGTCCGTGCCGTAGCACTGCCGAAAGCAGACTGCCCACTGAGCACGACTCACGCCCCGTCGTGGCTAAGTCATGTCTCCGCAATATCCTTTCTTTCAGGAGTGCTGGTTCAGCAAGGTTCGCAGGAGAGCTTCTGTGAAGTTTGGAAGGTAGGAGACGATGTACAGGCAAAAGTAAAGCTGTGGGGACGGGGCGTGAGTCGTGCTTGGGTAGCTCAGTGGTAGAGCACTTGCACCCGAAAGGCAAAGGTCCCGAGTTGAGGGCTTGGTCCGGCACACAGTTTTAATCTGCCAGGAATGTTCATATTAGTGCACACTCCCTGCAGAGTGAAAATCTCATTCTGGAATGGAAATACGGCCGGTGTGGCCGTGCGGTTCTGGGCGCTTCAGTCTGGAACAGCGTGGCCTCTACGGTCGTAGTTTCGAATCCTGCTTCGGACATGGATGTGTGTGATCTCCTTAGGTTAGTTAGGTTTAATTAGTTCTAAGTTATAGGCGACTGATGATCTCAGAAGTTAAGTCGCATAGTTCTCAGAGCCATTTGAACAATTTTTTTGGAATGGAAATATTGATTGAAACCGTAAATATCCTGCCAATATAGTGATGTATCACGTAAATCACAAGTACCGTTTCCAAGGGAAATTATAACCAACTTTGACGTGACCTTAGTTCCAACAAATGAACGTCTTATCAACAAACGATTTCCCTTCGACAAAAAAATTCCTCCAAAGTTACTACCATCCAGGAAGTTAGCAACCCCCGCCCCCCCGACCAACCACATGCGTACGCCTCCTCTCTATTGCGGACAAACACGCCTGAACACCGCACCCCCACCCCAAAAATAGATATTTGATTCTCTCTCCGTTAGGGCTATTTGAATTGTTAATGTAGTTTCGTTGTCAGTCATTTTCTGCCCAATATTTTCCCCCTCAATACATGGTGCTAAAACTTGTCTAATATTTTGAGAAGTGGTATTACCCACCGAAGTAAAATAAATGTCTAATACGTTTGGGCTCTAAAATGCATACCTACAGAGCTAGGAGCACTTGTTCAACAGAAGAGACGTGTTTCAGAGTTGAGAATATGAAGAAGTGTTGTTATCTATTAGTGGAACTCGGTGAGGTGTATACTACCTCAAATAGGGAAAGCAAAGAGCTTGCAGCTGAAGAGATGTCTTTCACACTAATGGGGATGAACAATTGCTTGCACCTCTTAATGTGTGTAATTGGGAGCACATGTTCACTACATATTGATCCCTTGTTTTGGTGGGTACTATCACCTTCCAAAATATTCAAAAGTGGCTCTGAGCACTATGGGACTTAACGTCTGGGGTCATCAGTCCCCTAGAACTTAGAACTACTTAAACCTAACTAACCTAAGGACAGCACACAACACCCAGCCATCACGAGGCAGGATTCGAACCTGCGATCGTAGCGGTCGCGCGGCTCCAGACTGTAGCGCCTAGAACCGCTCGGCCACCGCGGCCGGCCCACAGTATTCGACACTGTTTTTTATTCGTTGAGGTATGTATCGTCTATGCAACTAAATGAAGGCAGTTTGTTTGTTGCCATACACGTTTCGCTTAATTTATTTGGGAAGCATCATCAGAGGCCTGAAATACATATCTCTTTGTATTCATACAATAAACGTATTATTTGAGGGATATAATACGGTGATATATTACATTTTGTCGCCTTTTCCTCTTGCTTTTTAGGTTAGAAGCAGCTTTTGAAGCACAAGTTTCGTATTGTGAATGTATCGTTCGGTGTTACTTACGATTTACATTTTGTTATCTGCCTGTACATGAGTTTCATTACTTATGTCGGTTAAAATACGATTATAATGAAGATGTAAGATAAGAATGTAAATTCATCTGTGTTGAGATCTGAGTCCGTAATATTTTTCCAAGAGGCCATTTTGTAATTCAGAAAAGACATCTCAAAACCACCACAATCAGTCATACTAGTAATTTAAATTATTGTTACTAGTTTAGGTTTTAAATCATCATGATCTGACAAATGTTATAAAGAGAACGTGAGAGGAAGGTTCGTTGAGATCTGAAGTACACGGGAAACACAGTAGGTGTCTGTATAAAAGTTTGATTCATATTATCTTGAAACAAAAATCTAATAAAAAATAAATAATAAAAACTGGATTATACCAGTTTTCGAGTTTTTGGTTGACTGAAGACGTTTCTTCTCAATTATCTAAGAGCTATGGGTGTGTACTTGCGGATATCAACTTTTTAAAGAAATAGTGAAGCTCCAGTGCGTAATGTGACAGTGACAGTTATTTAAATAACAAGAAAATTTGATGTTTCAGTGACATCTGGATATACGACTCGCAGTATACAGATTTGGAATTAGGAGGCTAGTAAAATAAAATCTGTAAACATGTATGCTAATAAGTGATAAGGCTTACTGACTTAAGAATTGCTAAGCCTGTTCCTAACTGCGTGTTAGGAGTTTACTAAGCTGCACAAACAAGGAAGAAGAAACAGAACATGAATGGTCACTCAAAGAACAGCTCCCGCCAGGAAAAAACGTTTTTGGGTTTTTGCATATGGAGATGGTGAAGCCTATTGAAATTCATTTCAGAATGAAGGTATGGTTCGCATGTCTGTCGCTGTGGCACGTTCGCTAACGGAGACAAAAGTACGCAAATGGTGTGATGTCTACAGTCTACAGATCTCGTCTAGGCTAGAAGGGTCTATGTGTGTATTGAACTCGGGACATAAGAACGCCGGAGAGACTTCGCCCGCCATGGCCCTCAGAGGTTCACAACCCCACAACAGGCCACAGCAGTCCACCCAACTCACTGCCGCCCCACACCGAACCCAGGATTATTGTGCTGTTCGGCCCCCATTGCCCCACCCCCCGCCCCTCCCCCACCCGGGAACGTCTCATACCAGACGAGTGTAACTCCAGTATGTGCGTGGTAGAGTAATTATTGTGTATGCGTACGTGGAGACAGTGTTTGCGCAGCAATCGCCAACATAGAGTGGCTGAGGCGAAATAAGGGGAACCAGCCCGCATTTGCCGAGGCAGATGGAATACCGCTTTATAAATTATCCGCAGGGTGGCCGGCACACCGGACCACGACATTAATCCCATGGGCGGTTTCGTGCGGGGGACCGGCACGCCTTCCCGCTCGGGAATCAGCGCGTTAGACCGCGCGGCTAGCCGGGTGGGCAGTCTAAGCATATCACGCCGTGACTCCAAGTGTCATGGGGCTGACTTTGCAAAAGCTGTAAGCACTTGTGATGGGTCAGTATGTCGCACTGTGGATTTTGTACATTGGAAAACGTCTGAAGCATGTTGAATAACAGATGCTGATCTCTGTGTATGAAACGTCACGGCAAACGATATCTGGGCCTCTTACAATCAACCAGAAAAGAACAGACATATTATCGAAATGTGTCAATCCACGTGAAACAAATTCCAAACACTGTCATCAGCAGAAATGATGTGAGATACAGGAAAGGGAAGCTTCCCATAAGATCATGAAATTCCAGAGAAACAACGTCTCACAATAGACGTCTTACTGCAGGAAAGTTACAAGGGGTTGTCCAATTAAGCATGAACGTACAGTTCCCACACCTCACATGGATGCATTAATGAAGGGGCTTATCTAACTACGCAAGGAAACTATGGATTACTATAACAATTTGATTTATTATCATAACACGCCAAACGGTTTTATCAACCAGTGAACTGAGCAAGTAAATATTTAATATAGGCTTGGCACAGGTGTGCAGTCACATGAATGCAAAAGGTGAAACTATATCGTGGACACAGCGAACGATTGCAAAAGTGGTTCGTGACTGAAGGAACCCAGCAAACTAAGTATGAACACCAACAATGTTGCAAAAGTGCATGACGGTAGCAACTATCTGGCTGCGAACAATAAAACTGCACAAATAAATTAACTATCCTCAAATCCCCCTCAGCATCGCATGCTCACCACTCTCAAACGGAATGAGTGTGGAAGATGGACGCAATTGAAACTGGGAATTTTGAGCCCAGCTCAACCTGAGTAGTCTGCTCTATGTTGGGGTCATATGTCCCCACAGTTGCCTAAAGTGAACTACTGTCTTAGCGGCAGCCCTGAAGCAAATATATACTCTTCGATCTCCCGTTTGGAAGTGCCCCCTGACTTTAGTCTCCGGAACTCGGTTGGCCGGCCGCTGTGGCCCAGCGGTTCTGGGCGCTTCAGTCCGGAAACGCGCTGCTGCTATGGTCGCATGTTCGACTCCTGCCTTGGGCATGGATGTGTGTGACGTTCTTAGGTTAGTTAGTTTTAAGTAGTTCTAAGTCTAGGGGACTGATGACCTACTTTGTTAAGTCCCATAGTGCTTACAGCCATTTGACCCATTTTTTGAACTCGGTTGGATCTCCCAGCTTAGTAATGTCTCTGGCCAATTGCAGTAGACCTTGCGAGTTCAGACCATTAAATATTTTATAAAAACATTTAACAAATTCATTCACTCTCGAATTTTGTCATGGTTAACTAATAGTGATAGGGCACAAGAAGGAAGGCAGAAAATCTCTTCCACTATACGGCACCTTTATAAGCCCAGTCAATCAAATGGCTTGAAAGTAGATATTGGTGGGAAAGCACGACTTCTGCCGAAATAATTATTATGAGGTAGTCAGAGCTCTGATACTCGTATTTAAATGAACATTACATTATGGAATGGCTATGGACAATGGGTGCTCCCACGGTCTGAAGCTCTGAGCGCTACAGTAGGATTTTGGGTTTTTATCTGTTCAAAAGGGACTCTTCATACCATCCCGAAAATGTAATTTTTACTGAATGTAGATCGCTCCCGGAACGTCCGCTTTGTGAAGATGGGACGCAGAAAACTCCCCATCCCATCTCAAGAGCTCCTTTCAGAGTCAGACAATTTATGACTCTCTGGTCCTTCACAATTAACTACGACGTCACAATCCAGCTAAGGAAAGCTCCCAGGGTGCAGAAAATAACAGGTCCCCCTCAACATAATGAAAGCGAAGTTGAAGAAGTAATTATCTGTGCAGTCATTGAAAATACAGAAGAATGTCTGCCATTACCGTGCAGATAAGAGAATCTGTTATATTGACTACTAAACTAAAATCCGTCCGGATAGGCCACGAAGGCCCAACGATACCGACCGGTTGCCGTGTCTTCCTTAGCCGAAAGGCGTCACCGGATGCAGATATGGAGGGGCATGTGGTTAGCACACCGCTCTCCCAGCCATATGTCAGCTTACATATTGACTATAGGGATTCCCATACATCATTATAAAATAGATTTAGTGACAGTCTAGGCGCATACTGCCATATAATAATGGTTTTGCTGACCGTCTTGGAGACTTAAAATATGCCATCTTCGAACAGTGTATCCTGCGAGGAACTAGTACCACTAGTGTACCGTATTCGTAACATGTCTTTGGCGTACAATAAAGACGAAAAGTGCCGGTTGCAGTCTGCGGGTGTTCTGTCCCAACATGACAATGAATGGCTACACAATTTGATCCATGTAACACTTGTGACAATTAATACCTGCATAGCTATTGGAAAGAATCAATAGGTTCCTACAATTTCCGTAATGATGGTGGTGTATGCTTCACGCTGTATAAGTAATTTGATAGATTCTGAAACGAATTCTTTCATACGCTAATATTGGCGCCTCGCGAGCGCTGGTGATCTTGTATTATCCGTGGAAGAGATTATTTCGAAAATCTGTTTAGCTTTATGAACCATGAGAGGCTTACACAATATTAAAATTAAAAAGGTGTTTACGATTCTATTTCTCCCTCCTTCTTTCTCTCTTTCTCTCCCCCCCCCTGCCCCCTCTCACTCTCTTCCCATTCCTCGGAAGCTTATTGTCAGTCTGCATGCATTTCCACACCTACACTATAGAAACAAATTAATATATGGAATAAAATAATGGCGTATCTCGATAAAGCCTTCTACTCACTAAGCTGACGGTTGATATCCTACCACGGATTAATGCACGTACATATACGTCTACATCTACATGGATACTCTGAAAATCACATTTAAGTGCCTGTCGGAGGGTTCATCGAACCACCTTCACAGTTCGCTATTATTCCAATCTCGTATAGCGCGCGGAAAGAACGAACACCCATATCTTTACGTACGAGCTCTGATTTCCCTTATTTTATCGTGGTGATAGTTCCGCCCTATGTAGGTCGGTGTCAACAAAATATTTTCGCATTCGGAGGAGAACGTTGGTGATTGGGATTTAGTGAGAAGATACCGCCGCAACGAAAAACGCCTTTCCTTTAATGATTTCCAGCCCAAATCCTGTATCCCATATTTCTCGCATATTTCGCCATAATACACTATGGGACTTAACTTCTGAGGTCATCAGTCCCCTAGAACTTAGAACTACTTAAACCTAACTAACCTAAGGACGGCACACACATCCATGCCCGAGGCAGGATTCGAACCTGCGACCGAAGCGGTCGCGCGGTTCCAGACTGTAGTGCCCAGAACCGCTCGGCCACTTCGGCCGGCTTCTGTGACACTCTCTCCCATATTTCGCGATAATACAAAATGTGCTTCCTTTCTTTGAACTTTATCGATATACTCCGTCAGTCCTACCAGGTAAGGATCTCACACCGCGCAGCAGTATTCTAAAAGAGGATGGACAATCGTAGTGTAGGCACTCTCCTTAATAGATCTCTTACATTTTCTAAGTGTCCTAAAAATAAAACGCAGCCTTTGGTTAGCCTTCCCCACAACATTTTCTATGTGTTCCTTCCAATTTGAGTTGTTCGTAATTGTAAGACCTAGGTATTTAGTTAAATTTGCGGCTTTTAGATTAGACTGATTTATCGTGTCATCGTAGTTTAACGAGTTCCTTTTAGCACTCGTGTGGATGACCTCACACTTTTCGTTATTTAGAGTCAACTACCACTTTTCACACCATTCAGATATTTTTTCTAAATCGTTTTGATCTTCTGATCACTTTATTAGTCGAAAACGACAGCGTCATCTTCAAACAGCCGAAGACGGCCACTCAGTATGTCTCCCAAATCGTTTATATAAAGAACAGCAAAGGGCCTATAACACTACCTTGGGGAACGCCTGAAATCACTTCTGTTTTACTCGATGACTTTCCATCAATTACTGCGAACTGTAACCTCTCTGACAGGAAATCGCAAATCCAGTCACATAACTGAGACGATATTCCATAAGCACGCAATTTTACTACCAGCTGCTTGTGTGGTACAGTGTCAAAAGCCTTCCGGAAATCCAGGAATGCGGAATCGATCTGAAATCCCTTGTCAATAGCACTCAGCACTTCATGTGAATAAAGAGCTAGTTGTGTTTCACAGGAACGATTTTTTCTAAACCCATGTTGACTGTGTGTCAATAGACAGTTTTCTTCGAGGTAATTGATAATGTTCGAACACTATATATGTTCTAACATCCTGCTGCAAATCGATGTTAACGATATGGGCCTGTAATTTAATGGATTACTCCTACTACCTTTCTTGAATATTGGTGTGACCTGTGCAACTTTCCAGTCTTTGGGTACGTCGAGCAAACGGTTGTATGTGATTGTTAAGTATGGAGCTAATGCATCAGCATACTCCGAAAGGAACCTAATTGGTATACAGTCTGGACCAGAAGACGCTTTTATTAACGGATTTGAGTTGCTTCAATACTCCGATGATATTTACTTCTACGTTATTCATGTTGGCAGCTGTTCTCGATTCGAATTCTGTAATATTTACTTCGTCTTCTTTTGTGAAGGCATTTCGGAAGGCTGTGTTCAGTAACTCTGCTTTGGCAGCACTGTCTTCGATAGTATCTCCATTGTTATCGCGCAGAGAAGGCATTCATTGTTTCTTGCGCTAACATACTTCACATATGACCAGAATTCTTTGGATTTTCTGCCAGGTTTCGAGACAAAGTTTCGTTGTGGAAACTGTTATATGCGTTTCGCATTGAATTCCTCGCTAAGTTTCGAGTTTCTGTAAAGGATAGCCAATCTTGGGGATTTTGCGTCTGTTTAAATTTGTCATGTTTGTTTCGTTGTTTCTGCAACAGTGTTCTAACCCGTTTTGTGATACTCTGTCGTTTGTTAGTTTATTTGGTATAAACCTCTCAATTGCTGCCGATACTATTCCTTTGAATTTAAGCCACATCAGGTGTACACTTATATTATTAATTTCGAGTGAGTGGAGAAGAAAGAAAAACAATAGAACACTCATTGAAGTATCATAACGGCATTTATGTAGGCAAAAGACGGAATACTATATTTCTTTTCGAACTGTATAGCTATGTCTAGATAAGTAAACAAGTTGCCGTCAGATATGAATGTTTCATGGCAGTGCTGGATGAGATATCCCAGCAGGTGGTTTCAGCCCCTCTGTGAGGGGACATGTGAGAGGTGTGTCGAATGTGCATTTAGTATATTTTACGAGTGTAACTGATGCATGAATTTTTATGTTTGTACTCTATGATGATGATGATGGTGATGGTGATGGTGATGGTCATGACAATGGCGATGAAGATGAGAGCAGGGCGAGGGTGAAGCCCGATGCTGGAACATTGCATACTCTTCTCGAATAGCACCAAGCCTGACGTCCCCAACTAACGAACGGATCACCATCAATGTTACATGCCCTCACATAAAGAGACACTGAGAAGCGGGTAAGATTTTAATCATGACATCAGCGCAAAGACGGATGATGAGGAACTTTATGCCACCATGTCTCCTCCTCTTGTCAGACAAATACTGAGAGTTAAAATTTCACCCACCGCAAGGATTCGAACTGGCTTACTTCCGGATAGAGCGCCACCACAGTCATGTGCTTTACTGACAGCTACGGATGTGGGTAGCAAATTGTGGCGTAATAGTTGCATTTCGTTTTCTGATATTTGTCAGTAATGAGCAACTGCTGTATTTCTTAACATCGAAATACAGAAAAGATTAAAAACATTGTCTCCGTGGAGCGCCTCACATATACCATGTGTCCCAGAAATACTACAACAAACTTCGAGGGGTTGCAGAGGGAGTGTTGGGAACAAAGCAATGATAGAAACTCGTGTCCGGAAACTTCATCCATGGAGCGCTACAGAGCGTCAAAGCAACAGGCGCCTGCTACTATGGCACTCCTCCGTAGCAAACGTCAGCTCTTATGCTGACAGATCGTAACCGAACGTGCCACAATGTTGTTTGTTATTCAGTGACGGTGACTGACTGCTACGATCGCCAATGGAGAAGATGAAACTATCTGCTGCGAGGAAAAACCTTGTCTCATATGAATGCGATTTTCTGTTCCCTTAGTGGACGGTTTCGGACAGGGGTTTTCATCCGCAGGTTATTATTCTCCTCAAAGCCTCTAAAATCTTCATTGTTCTTTTACACTTAGGACAGAAATAACTGCCGATGGGAAGCGGTGTGCAAAACCATCATCAGCCAAGGGAAAAAAGCATTGTGCCTGCGCGGGATTAGCCGAGCGGTCTCAGGCGCTGTAGTCGTGGACTGAGTGGCTCTTCCCGGCGGAGGTTCGAGTCCTTCCTCTAGCATGGGTGTGTGTGTTTGTCCTTAGGATAATTTAGGTTAAGTAGTGTGTAAGCTTAGGGACTGATGACCTTAGTAGTTAAGTCCCATAAGATTTCACACACATTTGAACATTTTTTTAAAAGAGCATTGCATCTATCGCAGCAGCTAGCTCCATCTTCTCCGGTGGCGGTCGTGGCATTCAGTCGCGATCATTGAATAACATACAAATTGCGAGACGTTCTACCTACGATCCGTGGGCCTAAAAATTCACTTTTGATACTGAACGGGTGACCTAGTGGAGGCGCCGGTGCCTTTAACTTCTACGCACTTTAGCGTCGTTGGATGACGTTTCCGGACATGGATTTCTGTGCTCGATTTGTTCCTGAAGACACACTCCACAACCCCTCCAAGTTTGTCCCAACATTTCAGGACCAATGCACAGAAACATGAAGTTATTATTTAGACGTTTAAACTGTATTAATAGGAAGGGCACCTGTAAATACTGAAGTTAACCACGTATAGGGCGACTGAAAATATTGTGTCGAATTACCAATTAAAGCTGCTTCCGTTTATTCGTTTGGGAAACAGAGACACAGTAATCATGGTTCAAATGGCTCTGAGCACTATGGGACTTAACATCGGGGGTCATCAGTCCCCTAGACATAGAACTGCTTAAACCTAACTAACCTAACGACATCACACACATCCATGCCCGAGGCAGGATTCGAACCAGCGACCTTAGCAGCAGCGCGGTTCCGGACTGAAGCGCCCAGAACAGCTCGGCCACAACGGCCGGCACAGTAATCATGACCTCCAGTTAATCTTTCTTTATAAGACAATGCAATAACGCACTATCCACGCAAAATTAGAAAAAATGTGATTATCAACATGATCCAGAATGACGAATTTTTAGGATTGCGCGAGAGTCAATTAAGGCTAATGAAGTTATTTTTTCGATGCTTTAAAGAAAGAGCATTGTACTAGTAACAGGAGCCCGTGCAAAAAATACAGGCGTTCGGGTGTCGGGCGAAAATATAGGGAGTAGCGGATTTCTAGTTTGTGTGGTTTTTGTTCGCTCAATTAATGTGGGTGCAGTAATCGTACCGTACAGCAGATTTTCCTTTGTATGACGATTTAGTATCAGTACCCTCAAGCAAAATTAGAACTAAAGTATATCGCCATGAGCTGGAAATGCGTTTTCTCCTACTTGTCTCTTTTCCGTTCTGCGGCAGTTTGCTGCCCAATACAATGCGTGACCACTTCTGTGAGACAACGTCAGCACCGTGTCTAGAACTGAACGTCATGCGCACTGTCGCTCCTCCACATGTTTGTGCGTGTGTGAGCGCCACAACACTATGGCTTTAATACTGGTGGTGTTGGGTGGCTTTTTTACCGTCTGTGTTGAAACGATTAGACGTCTTTCTGTGCGATTATATAAAGGCAACTGCTCTGGAACTATCTAGCAGTGCTTAAGGAGAGGAGAGGATGCTTATGAGCTGCATGAATAAATCTAGAGCCGTGAAACACTGTACTGAATATTTACATGAGATAAACAAACGTCCAAGAAATATATGTAAATGTGGCACCATTGGTGCATCACACGGTATCGTAAAAAATTCTCTGCCTATGAATTGAGTATTGTCAGTACAATGACTATCATCGTTGTTTCCCAGACGCCGGAATTAACTCCTACACGGAGGACGATCAGAAACGGTGGATAAATGGCAAACAACGTGACAGCTATGGCCAAACTTGCAGAATGAATGATCAGAACATTTAGACGACTTATGTGGGTCTCCCAGCAATACTAAGCTACGGACGAGGGTGGGGGAAGGGGTGCGGGACTGTGGCTGTGATATAATTTATTTCCTTACTACAAATATTTCTGTACTAGTTGTTGGTTATCATTCACGTATCATATACTTTCTGCTAGAACATGAAATTGCGAAAAATTCTCCTTGGCATACCAGTCACTTTAAATCACAGTGAGATGGGTTTTGGAGGGTATATATTCCATAAGGTAATCACGTCGACCCTACTACGAGAGCACTAAACCATCTGGTTTTGGCGCTTATCATAAACAGACCTTTGACACAACTGAGCCTTAGCAGTCTGATGCCAAATGTCAAAATACTTCAACTCAAATATGAATTATTATAAACTATTTAAATTATCATAACAATGCATACCTCGCTTAAAGAGAAAAAAAGAAAAAAAAGACTACACAGGCAATCCTCTTTCAGCTTTCATAAATTATGTTTGCGATTTAATGTGCAATAGCTTCTTTATGACTTACGGTTCGGTGGACAATGTAGTAATGACATTACGACCCACTATGTCAAACCAAATCCTCACAGCAGAGTGGATTTCAGGTCGGGGGAGGGGGGAGGGGGTAGGGAAGGAGAATATATATTACATAATACAGTCAGCTTCAACGGAGAAGGGTGACACAGTGTGGGCCACAATGTTGTCTCAGACTACTGGTATACGGTGGAAGTACATATTGGAGACATCTTTTTTTTTGAACCGATATTGTTGTTTTCGTATGTTTTTAAACTGTCGTCAGACAGAAAATAAAGAAACATTACGCAGTGTTATTTTGTAATTCACTGGTAACGTAACAATTAAAAACGCCAATACCTAGAAAAGCCGACAGCTTGCCGTTCTAGACAGAACTAATTCAGGGTCAAAAAGATACAGTAGTATCGGCGAGAGTTGTACTCTTGGGAATCTACATAGGTGTATTAATGGGGGTTGTATACGTAGCTCAGTCGTTTTGCATTTCGAAAATTCTGGTGAATCACTTCATTGTTTTAAATTCAGGTTTTAATCTAATTTTGTCTCAGAACAATGCATTGATCACCATGAAAACTTGTCATTCATACACTCTAAGCTCAGGACAGGTAGATATATGCCAGATAAACGTTATATAGCTATCACGTTTCGTGTTCTTCGAAAAATGTGCGGACAGGAAGAGTGACTACCTGTTACTTCAAACAGTAAAATTTATTTGTTTGTTTCTTAACTCACTGCAAGTGAAACTTAATTCATTTACGAATCAAATATTGGTTAGTCTGGGACTTTATCAGGTTGCATTAACAGAACTTATATGTTGACACGTTTCATCACGGAGACCTTTGGGAATCGCGAAAGCGTCACGGTTATATTAACTGACTTCAGCGACGTACGTTAGAAGAGGGGGGGGCTGTGCCTCACGGAGATGTCCACTCTTAAAATTCGATAGCGGAAGTCTCAAGAAGAATGGAACTACCTATTGCTTTGACCCAAACATGCCTCGAAAATTGACCACGATGAAATCAGAGAAAATAATGCTCATGAAAGGGCTTAGAGACAAACTTTACCGCATGTACCATTCACGAAAAGACCAGCCAGCATAGAAGAGAAATAATAATTATACCATCCACTGCAGCTTTTAGGGTGGCCAGTAGAATGTACACTAAGTGATCAAAAGTATCCTGCAACCTAGCAGAAAATGACTCACAAGTTCGTGGCGCCCTCCATCGGTAATGCTGGAATTCAATATGGTGTTGGCCCTCCCTTAGCCTTGATGACAACTTCCACCCTCGCCGTCATACGTTCAGTCAGGTGCTGCAAGGTTCTTGCGATCGGCAGTCCATTATTCAAGGAGTGCTGCACTGAGGAGAGGTATCGATGTGGGTCGGTGACGCCTGGCACCAAGTCGGCGTTTCATCCCAAAGGTGTTCTATAGGATTCAGGTCAGTTCTCTGTGCAGGCCAGTCCATTACAGGGATGTTTTTGTCGTGTAACCACTCCGCCACAGGCGTGCATTATGAATAGGAGCTCGATCGTGTTCAAAGATGCAGTCGCCACCCCCGAATTGCTCTTCAACAGTGGGAAGCAAGAAGGTGCTTAAAAATCAATGTAGCTGGTGCTGTAATAGTGCCACGCAGTACAACAAGGGGTGCAAGACCCCTCCATGAAAAACACAACCACACCATAAGATAACCGCCCCCGAATTTTACTGTTGTCACTTCACGCGCCGACAGATGATGTTCACCAGGTATTCGCCATACCCACACCCTGCCATCGGATCGCCCCATTGTGTACCGTGATTCGTCACTCCACACAATTTTTTCCACTGTTCAATGGTCCAACATTTACGCTCCTTACACCAAGCGAGGCGTCGTTTGGCATTTACCAGCGTGATATTGGCTTATGAACAGCCGCTCGACCATGAAAACCATGTTTTCTCACCTCCCTCCTAACTGCCATAGTACTTGCAGTGGATCCTGAAGCAGTTTCGAATTCCTGTGTGATGGTCTGGAGAGATGTCTGCCTATTACACAACCCTCCTCAACTGTCGGCTGTCTGTGTCAGTCAACAGACGAAGTCAGCCTCTACACTTTTGTGTTGTACGTGTCCATTCACGTTTCCACTTCACTATCACATCGGAAACAGTGGACCTAGGGATGTTTAGGAGTATGGAAACCTCGCGTCAGACGTGTGACGCACGTAACACCTAATCAGCTGACAACGTTCGGAGCTCGTGAGTTTCGCAGAGCACCCCATTCTGCTCTCTCACGATGTCACATGATTACTGAGGTCTCTGGTATGGAGTACCTGGCAGTAGGTGGCATCACAATGCACTTAATATAAAAAACGTATGTTTTTGGGGGTGTCCGGGTACTTTTGATCACATAGTGTGGGTGCAGATATTGACTAGCACAGGTACCTTTAGTTTACAAGTGGATTCCGAACGTTGGTTATTGTTTTTCAATTTTCGTCACACACTGTATGCAGATTACAGAATTTGTTACGATTTCTTTAAGGAACGATCGTGATACCTGGACAATGTGCTTCACCGGTTTGTGGTAAACATAAGTCGGGGTTCGGCGAGAAAGCCATTTTGTGTTTAACAGCAACAGCATTTCTGCTGAAGTTAAGCTCTATAGACAATATCAGACCAGCCATTAGAAACATAAAAGGCTCACTCTGAACGATATAGTGCTTCCCAGGCAGAAATGATTAAATCTTGAAGTTAAATGTATAGAATGTCATACTATGCCAAAAGTCACTAGAACCGGCTAAATTTTGGGTTCTTCTGAAGCCATTAACAGGGTTTTTATTTGCAGACGCTATATTAATTAAACTTCTGAAAGCCTCTATTAATCATCAAGGAACGGAGTCCTAAGATTAATGTCAGAGGTATTTGCGGAGTGCTATGCACTGCCGGATGCTGTGTCCTTAACAGCAATAGGCGACCTTTCGCCTTTCCGCCGCCTTATCAGATGTCTGGCAATGGGTTAATTCAAGAGTGGTATCGGTATTTTAACGAAATAGGTACGTCTGAATTTCAGCTATTCATGGAGGCAAAAACTATAAAATCATGGCGTGGTAGGAATGCGAGAACGCGAACACCAAAGCCCCTGTGTGGATAAAACAGCGACTTCGTAATTCATTTAGAACCTCAGTAAAGTGGGCTCAACTGAAGTGACAGTTCCGAAGTATTTATGTACTCTCGTACATCGCGACGTCTATTTTTGACTCCGCATAATATTGCCGAAGAGGTCTCCATTGCGATATTGTTTCGCTTTTCTGTGCGCGGTAATATGACGAAGGTGCAGTCCACTGAAGTGCTTTTATTCCTTTATCTGAACAGCAAAACAGTATTAGCAGTCTCGTTGACATCCTAAAAACAATACTCTTCTGCTCTTATATTCTCAATTGAAATTTAATGCTTTTGAGATTTAAGCCCCAATACGTATATCGAACGGTGTTATGTGCTCTCGGAATTGGTAGCGTCTTGTGAAATGATGAATGTCGTTGTAAAATATATATTTATAAAATATATGAATGGACTGAAGTAGGCAATCAATTTCTCCGCTGTCTTGCAGTCGCTGGAGAGAGATAATGATCCGAGCACAATTTACGGAAGTGAAACTAATTCTTTACTGTCACTGAAACGGAAGGTTGTTCTGGATCGCTATGGTAACTTTCGAACACAGTAACCTCCAGTTTGAAGTAGATGATTTGACTTCCCAGTCTGTCATGTCTTGCGTATTCATACGTTCTGACCCCTTCTGAAGTAATTGTTTTCTCGTACCACCGTTTATCTTGTTCTTCATTACAGCTCCTCAGCACAGCCGCTACTGTGAAACTCTTCTTCCTGAAACTATTCTGTAATGGCTTTTCATTCATGTAAAAGTTTAGAGGCTTATTGAAACAAGTACCTATTTCAGATGCATCTAGTAACAAGAACAAAATTGACTGAATTACGTACTACTCCGAGATCAAACTCGATTAATTCTCAGATAATAGGTGAAACACAGAAATCGATTGAGTTCATTGAAGCTTCTGGTTTTCATTTGGGTCAATTTTTAATAAGCAAAAACTAGTACTTACTGCTTCAGAAAGCGGTCTTAAAATGTAATTAATAATTAAATCATGTGACGCTTCCATTAATCTGTGATCTTGCAAATTTAATTACTTAAATTTGTGAGGTAGATAAATGGTTTCCGGAAGCTGCATTACTCTACTTTAATTCTTTGTTTTGTGTTGCGATTTTTTTCCCAACAGTGCGTATTTCACCAACCTACTGCTCACTTTATCTACGAATTCAACAAATCGTACCTCTGAATACTACACGAGCACCATTCAGTTTTCCGAACTGTGGGTGAAAAGACATTTTCTCTCTGCACTCATAAAGAAAATTGGTGCTTGTCGTACTTCCTTCTAGTACAATACATGTAAGTCACCCGCATCTTACTTTATTAATCACACGCAGTTTTACATATTTGAATATTTTTAAATCATAGTTCGGCTGAGGAGCGGATGTAAATGTGGCTGTTAGCTGCCTGACCCATTTTGGGCGTGGTGTATAAAATAATGAAGTAGAAAAAAAAAGTTTATGTTGTTTCCTGGGCCACGTCAAATACCACAAAATTCGCTATAAACAAAGAGAGTTAAAGTCTCGAGTCATGACGCTGTGTTAATTTTATCGCCATTACACCGTACTACTGCGCTGCATCAACTTTGGTAAAGGTGAAATTGAGTACGCCTGCCGGGGTGGCCGAGCGGTTCTAGGCGCTACAGTCTGGAACCGCGCAACCGATATGGTCACAGGCTCTAATCCAGCCTCCGGCATGGATGTGTGTGGTGTCCTTAGGTTAGTTGGGTTTAAGTAGTTATAGGTGACTGGTGACCTTAGAAGTTAAGTCCCACAGTGCTCAGAGCCATTTTTTGAAATTGAGTACACATCCACAAAATACATAGGGGCACTAAAATATAATTTGAGCTCCAACACCACTAGCAGTATTAATCTCAAAGCGTCGATAGCCTTGTTAAGAGTCATACGTCAACCTCTTCTAAATCTCCTATAACGGGGCCTTTTCTGTGTGAGCTGTGAATGCTGCAGCACGAGCGGCTGAACGAAGACTGAC
Source organism: Schistocerca nitens (assembly GCF_023898315.1). Lineage (NCBI taxonomy): Eukaryota > Metazoa > Arthropoda > Insecta > Orthoptera > Acrididae > Schistocerca > Schistocerca nitens. The sequence continues at coordinate 191,748,854 of NC_064621.1, forward strand.
GCCTTCTTACCAGACTCATTACTTGTATAGGCAAGAATGTTGCCTCCTTGAACCCCTGATTCTCGATGTACGCTGGGCGGTTAATATGTGACGTCATCTCACCGCTCACGCAGAAGATGCCCCGTTACAGGAGATTCAGAAGATGTTCACGTATGACTATTTACTAGGCTATCGACGACTTCGACATTAGTACTGCAAGTGGTGTTGGAGCTCAAAGTCTATGGCAGTGCCCCTCTGTATTTTGTGGATGTGTGCTCAATTTCACCTTCACCAAAGTTGATGCAGCGCAGTGTGGGATTGGCTGGTTCACAATTGCAGTAGGGCCGTATAATGGCGATAGAGTTGAAACAGTGTCAGGACTAGAGACTTTTATTAGAAGGAATGTAATTGCCTATCGTACCTCTCGGATTTTGGTAAAGGAGCTCCACAACGTTTACGACTTTGATGTTTATTACACTGTCTCAGTCTGTTATCTGAAAAATGAATTCTTGCTCATATAAAAGTAAAGATTTTCTTCCGTACGTGTCAAAACTTTAGTCTCTTAGGAAAAAAAAGGTAGTATTACAGAATCTGACGCTATGACCTCCCAGATTTTCACAGCGCGATTGATTAATGGTGTGCTTCGGGATATTCAGTCTAGTGTTTAGTGCGAGTATGTCGACGAGCATCCCAGCCCTCTTATTCGCGTACTGGGAGTTGTGATGTTGTTTACACGCTGTCTGGATTTCAACCAGTCTTCATAATATGGAAAACTCAGTTGAACACCTGGAAACTCACCATTTAAGGTGACGCATATACACTGTTGAAAAAAGTTAGGGGCTCACCTGTATCAACGCCCGGCATGTTAAATCTATTTGGATACAGGCGGTACTTGTGAACTTATTGCAGGCCTCGAGAGCGTCGCTCTCACTGTAGGCAAGAATTGAAATCGTTCGTCGTCTATTGGCTGTGTTATATATTATAGCGTCAGGCGACCCCTCAGAAGGAAGTGAGTTTTATAGTGAGGTAAACAGATGGAAATTGTCACTTGTGGTCGTTGTATTGAACCAAGCACATGCAACTGGACATCTTAATGTACCGCTAGTTGAAAGGACGATCTGTTTGATCTATAAAGGATGCACGTGTTGCTGCAGATGCCAGTGACTATCCACGTGTCATCCATGGGTTATGGACAGGCTACAGGGAGACAGGTTTGACAAAAGGCGAATCGGTGAAGATCGCCGACGCATTACAACCGCACGTGAAGACCGACATGTGGCCATCTCTGCGTGGCGGCGTCGTACTAATATCGCCAGAGGGCTACAACACGATCTCAAGAAAGCCACTAGAGTCGATTTGTCCGTTCAGACTGTAATAAACAGGTTACGAGGAAAGACCTTCCGATATAGATATCCTGTTCGAGTACCCCTTTTGACATGTGAACGTCTAGCAGCTTTCAATCAGTTCTGCCTCTCCAAAGTCAACTAGCAACTTCGTCACAGGCACAACGTGGTACTCACAGACGAGTTCCAGATAGCCTCTGACACAAGGTGATGGCCGTGTTCGAGTGCGGAGGTCCTTGGTGTCCAGGATATTGACAGATTTCAAAATTTCTGTGATGATGTAGGGAGGCATCAGTGTCGACAACCACACGGATCTTGTTGCTGACCAAGTTCGCCTTACTGCCTGGCAATACATCGAACAGATCCTGTTTGGACCATCTGGTGGCTACTGCGTACGGTGATGGTCCTGTATTATTTCTAATGGCAGGGCCTATGTAGTGGGCGGCAGCACTGGTGTCTTATGAAGTCTGGACATCGAGATAATGGAATGGTCGACAATGAGCCCCGACCTAGGCCCCATCGTTCATATGTGGGACATACGAGACAGATGTGTTCAAGGTCGTCCTGTTCCACCACAGGCTCCCCAAGAGCTCTCATGGACTCTAATTGAAGAATGGGAAGGGATAACGTAGGATGACTTCCGTAGACCTTCACACAGGCGACAGGCAGTGATAAAGGCTCACGGAGGACATAAGCGTTATGGAAGCTCTCAAAGTCCATTGAAAGGCACCCTGGATGACGGGTTGAATGATTTGTTCCACTTCGTTTCCGACACGTGTCGGATATGTGAGTCCTTCCTATCTAAATGATCGAGGACATAATGACGCTTTGTTGTGCACGTATGGTTGCCGTCGCTGCGGAGTAACTCAGCATGGAGTCTTGAGCCGCTCATCGACTGCTTCCGTTGAACCCATACACGAGGAACATATAGGCCAGTTCTTCATCGGTGAACAAGTACAAACTACTGTACAGCGCTGTTAATGTCTAACGAACACAGCTGGAAAACAAATTCGAGACTGAACTGAGCAGTATTTATTCATCGTATGATGACAGGAGAAAAATTCTGGGCATCAATTTACAACACATAGATGCATTTCAACACATATGCACATGGGCGCTTGTTCATAATGGTTTCATAGCCATATGTTCAAGTTTTAGATCCTCTTGGAAGCTTCTGTAGACCATTTTCTGAGCAACATTTAAGTATTTTGTAATGCAAGCCAGCGGTTTGCTGTTCTTCGCCGCAGTCACATTGAGGAGAAGACTTCCACATCCTTGAGTACAACAATCTTCCACATCTGCCCCGGAAGTTTCTGATCCAATTCAGGACGCACCATTGTCGTCGGTGTGAATGAAAACCTGGTGGTCGCTAACAGGGGGTTTTCATTAGATGGTGATGTATCAATATAGTTCACTGGTGCCAGTGAGTGTTCCGTATGTTTTGTATCTTGAAGTGACTGTTCTGCAGACGGATGACTGTGAGCTACGATGGTTCTCTAGATCACTATATGTGTGGTGCTAATATTGAAAATTGTGATTGAATTGGGAATTTTTGATCAATTTTTTTCAGGTTCCTTTCCACAGTCTATTAAGAACGGAACCCTTACAGGATAACTTCGTTGCCTGTCTATCTAGACTACAGTTACGATCACTTTCTGGGTAACGGGTAACAATATCAAACTGAAATTCAGGTCACATACAAAGATCCACGGGCTTTTCGCAAGGTGAAAAATTTAAGCTTCTAAGTTAACGCAGTCAAACCAAACGGAAATTTCTTGCTACTCGCAAAATCACTCATTAAATTCTACAAGGTACTTCCCGTGGTCCCATAAACAAGAAATTTCGTAAGCAGCAAGGTTGCACAAAACAAGTAAAGGAAAAAATCTGAAATTTGTTAATATGTAATTATATAATCTAAAAATATATTTTTTTGCCATTATAACCTTATATTGCATTCATAATGTCACAAATCCTGCAGAGTAATGTAGAGACTTTCGGTAATAAGTAGAGTGATACTCGGGGAAGATTTGTGCACATAATTTACAAAAATTTCGTGCTAATTATCTGAGCTGATATGAAATAAAGTCTCCTACTGCTGGGAAAACAATGCTCCGGCCATCTAGTGGTGACACATGCAAGGCCGCGCAACCAACGTAACACTCCGGCTGATTTTACATGTAAACGTTCCCTGACAGTCTCTGCTTACTTTACGTGCACCATCTGTAATGTTTCATAGCAAAGTAATGCTGGTAACTGATACAGGATTTCGATTCCATTTTTCGGGATGAGCTTCCGAATCCCAAAAATATCTATCGAAACGTTCCACAGAACGATTTGACATTTGACTAACAAGAAAAGCTCTGCATCCGCCTCTACCGTTTTCTGCTCAGGAGAATTCTGTCCAATCTCATCAGTAATCGCAACAGGGCGAGAGCAGACGAAGCCGAAGCATCTGCTATTGCCAGCGCAACACACAGTGTCTTCCGATTCTGTAAGGAATGCTTATGCGAAATTCAAAACTGTAACGCTATCTCGTGGCGAGTTGCGGCGTTTCGACCATTCAAGTTTCAAAAATGGCTGTTTAGAAAGTCAAAGCGCTAGTATTTCTGCATCAGTCTTCCTGGCCAAGTATGTAACAGTACGTGTCTGACATCCGTCGGAAAATGGAGAGCAGTGAGGCAAGATCTAATTTTTTGAATCCGCCAGTATTTGTGGGCGACAATTCGTCGAATTCGACCTTAATACCGAGAGGCAGGTTCATGGTTGCTCCTTCATGACGACACCCCAGCACACAAAGCGAAGACTCTGTACCGGTTTTTGGCCAGCAAATGGATCGCAGTCCTGGATCACCCACCGTATTCGACGAATTTCGGCCCTGCCGACTTCTGGTGGTTCCCTGAATTGAGGTTACGGTTAAAGTACACCTTTAAGACGCAGTTAATGACATTCAAGAAAATTTTATTGCAGTACTAAACGCAGATCCAAAGAAAAAAAAACACTTAAAAATGATTTCAGCTGTGTTTTGATTCTAAGGGAGACTATTTTAAATAAACAGTTTCTGTGGACCTTATGCTTGAGTTCTAATTTTCGTAGAAACAGTCCTAACGGAGCTTGGATACACTGTGTAACTCCAAATTTAGTGAAATAAATGACAAACTACTATAACACCGAATGCGAAATTAGACAAATAAATTAAACTTGATAATTGAAAGTGGGACCCATTTCTTGTCAGTATCGGTACGGATAACAAATAAAAATCGTCGAAGGTCTCTCTTTCCGGGATGGATGAACTGCCTACACACATAATTACGTTTGTACTGAACCCTCAATGAGCAAGTCTTGCTCACATGTGCCTGGCTTTTCTTTATTGCTGTACACACGTTCAGCAATGACTGTGATTTTGTAAGAGATGGTGGAATATTTCTAAGAACCGATAACCAGTGCGTGTTTGTGGTACGAATACACCCGTGATGAAGCGCATTGCCTGACTGAGCTGTGTATCAATTATTTTAGTGTGAACACTGGTTATCGAGATAGAAGAACAGTACACTCAGACCGAGTATGAAAGAGCTGAAATTAATGATAGGAGGACTGTTGAAATGGGACCCCAGGCTGTTCCTATTGACTTCCGTTGTATACCTATTATTCCGAGTTTCGATTTTAGCTGCCACGTCCCTGAGATGGATGTTGCATGTGAATGACCTGTCTAGGAGCTATGAGATATTGGATCTGATCTCTATATATGATGTTACGTTTCCTGTTTGTTTCTTTATTCCGTAGAAACAAAGTAGGTACAGTTGAATGCAAGTTTGAGGGCGGAAACTAAATCGAGTACTATTGTTGTCAGCAGTAGGAACCATGAATGAATGGAATTGGTTTGCTTCCAAACCAGACACAAAGGGCAGACCGTTGACTTTTGCACTATCCCGCAGATATTTACATTGCAATGCAGATATGAAGATAAACGGGAATAAGAACTCAACGAAATGGGATTATACTGTAACGATCCAATGGAGGCCACAGGTGCCAGAAAATATCCGTGAACAACATCCTAAATTTGATCGCTGGAGTCCACATTCACTCTGTATATGGTAACTTCCAGTTCGGACTGAAGAAGTGTTAGTCTCCTATTTTTCAAATTTCGTCCACCTTCACAGATGAGTGGTCAGAGCGGCTGACTGCTGTACCCGTGCCTGGGTTCGATTCCCGGTACTGCCAGCCATTTTTCCCTGGTGAGAGGACTGATATGCTGTGCACTCAGCTTCATGAGGACAACTGAGGAGCCAGTCGACTGGTTACAAGAGGTTCCCAGGTCAAGAAATGTGACAACGACTTGTACTGTAATGTGCTGACCTCACAGCATAGGATGACGCCATTGGCAGAGGTCGAACGGGCCCGATTGGCCCGTCTAGGGCCAGAACGCCGAACTTTGACATATTGACATAAATGGATGTTGGAACAATGTCAATATGTGATTTTACGAGTCAATTTTTCTTCTGAAGAAGACAAAATTATGTTTGTCAAAACCATGGCAAAGGGTTAATAAACCTATAATTCTGCAACTGTTTTGATCTCATTTACCAGTCCCATTAAGCTTCTACGTGCAGCACTGCTGAAGCACAGCTGTATTTATAATTTAACAAAATACTTTTTACCTTTACTTTTCAAATAGCCAGTGATAAACAATGTGTACGTAACATCGTATCTATGATGGAAATTATTAGGCGAGTCAAGCAAGTGAATTAGGGGGCAGAATGAAGGGGAAACGTAATTATGACCGTAGTAAAATGGGCCGAAGATGATGGGAATGATATAAGCAAGAGTATGAATGCTATGCGGGCCGAGAAATTTCTTTTTTCCAATACTGGAGGCGACGTTCTAAACGAAGGTAAGTAGATGCCATGAGACAATAGGCTATATAGGAGCAGGATCCATATCGTCGAAGACCAAAATGAATGAAAGAGTCTGAAGAAGGCAGTAATCCAGCATTGGATGTCAGTTGGCTGATAAATATCATAACAATGACAACGTCGAAGATGAAGATCCTGCTGATCACGATATATTAAATATTAGATTCTAACTGAATAATAAAAGACGTTTAATAATTTCGAGTGGTCACTAAACCATAAGCCACCCTTACACCAGAAGTAACTAGACCTAGGTTCTGAACCACTGCTCTGACACTTGCTTCTTTGGTACATCAAATTGCTGTAGTACCCTAATTTGCCAACGAAAAGCCCAAGTTTTCTTCTGAAAGTGCACACTTTAATTATATCACACATTCCTTGCTTCCTTAATCAGTACGCGGCATGAGATACTTGCACGGGCAACGATATTTCAGAGGCAAGTCTTTTTTTAGAAGTGTTCGATTTATTTATATATTTTACAATGTGACTTTCCCTAACCCTCATTCACTTGACAGTTTAACGAATGACGCGAAGAATGAACATTTGGAAAGCAAACTAACTAAATAATCGTTACTATATTGCGTATCTGACGAGATGGAGAACAGGATCTGTCAGTGATGAGAGGGTACTGTAATCCATAACGTTTTAGATGGTCGGTTATTAAGCGAATCGAGGCAGCACCGGTTTGAATGAAGAACTGTTACCCCAAAACAGGGGCGGAAGAACACTAGTCAGTACATTATGAAACAGTACATTCTTCAAAATCTCTGACAGAAAACAAACGAACCTTACTTTCATGTAATCAGTTAACATTATTCCCACAACGTTCACAACAGGGTTGCCAGGTTATTTTTAAAGGTTTTCTCTTTAGGAAATAATTCATGTGAAATGTCTAAAGTAGTAATTTCTTCACATGTGTTTTGTATCGTTAGTTTCGCTGCCATAAGACACGTTATGAGAGGAAAACAGTAACTTGAGTGTTACAACCATATTTACATTTGTTAACCCATTACCGAACCCTAACTTACACCATTCATTATCATAGTGCATATATGATTTCAGCTTTTGCCTCTTTTTCGACACTGGCGCTTCACTAATTTCGATATCTGACGATTAAACCAGTTGTACAAACTGTTTACGAAACATAAATTTACAGTAACAACAACCAATTGTTTGCAGCGACTTCTGACTTGCCAGCGAATGAGAGTAACTTCACTGTAACGGCAAATGAGTGAAGCTTTGCCAACTTGGCTGTCGCCGAGTAAAACATGATTTTTAAATTCAGTTACATTTACAAGAATGCCTCTTAGTTTAAACACTCACATATTGAAAAGAGATCGTTTTGGCGTAATTATAATATTTACGTGTACCGAAAAGCTTTAATCACAGTTTATGAACAGGAGAAATGCTAAAATCGGGATATCTGGCAACTCTGGTCTCGGACACAGCAATGCATTTCTTGTCTTTCACTATTGCTTTTGTCTCCCTCCTGTGACACTACATCACAACATATTATTTCATTTACTTACCACAGTGTTAGTGAGGCTGACATTTCTTAAATCTCGTACCATTTTATGGTAGTATGTACTATATATATCCTAATTTTAATTTCCAAAGGAATATCCGGTTAGATTTAATATCTGAAGAGCTGAAATGAATGCACAGATAAAGAATAATTCAGTACGTGGATTTGTAGGAATTGGCGTGAACGTATTATCAATCAATAAATAAATATGCATTTCTTTTTCTTCAGCATTAGAACTGATGCTCTTCATTGTCGGTGGGTTACTTCATGTTTCCTTGTGACGGTGCTTCAACATTTCACGTCCAGTCCGTTCAAAGGACGGCGGCCGCCTGATCACCCAAGCCCTTCTCCGTAACCGAGTCGCTAGCACATGCATGTGTGCTGGCTCTCGACTTGGAGGTAAGCCGATGCCAGCCCTGGTCCTGCATGAAATTTTCACTGCCACTATCTGGCAGGAGAGGTGGTGGCGGAAAGTTTCTGATAAACAGTCCCTGAACCGATGTGCTTGATAAAAATCTAGATCGCCCCGCAGTGCCTCATGGAGTGAGGGCAAGTGACACCGTTGATAATGATCCGTCTGTCGGATAGGGACATTAAACTCGGCGTCCTCCTTGGTGCTTTTCTAGAGGATTAAGCAGTGTGCTCTCATCATCAAACAAAACAAACATGTCCATACACTACACACTCATCCATTACAATCACCTAAAATCTACTGATACATATACGATATAACTCTGCCACATCCGCGGAGGAAGACCCCTCTTCCCGTCATGCAGTGGGATATCCCAACCGTGAATTCCATAAGAAGTTTACATTCATTGGCAATTGTCTGGTTGTGCAAACTGTCCCAAAATTGGCAGCCAGTTCCTCATCGCGTGATGCGTGACTGAGCCTTAAAATAAAAAAAAAATATATAAAAAAATTGAAACGCTTCATCCTCTGCTACAAGTGCGAGGGATGGTCATAAAGTGTTATGTGTTTATGCGTTGAGTGAAGCGCGAACGAAAATTTGTATCAAGGCTGGGAATCAAAGCCAGGTCTCCTGGTTACTAGGCAGGTGCGTTAGCTACCAAGTCACCTTGGCATAGCGGTTACACAACTGCACGGATACAGTGGCACGCCTCCGTGCTCGACAGAAATTCCCATTCTACTTTAAATTCCCTCTTACACAAAAACAGAGTACCCTAGGCTATGAAAATGTGTCATTTCATTTCATAAAGTTTTAATTACGTCTGCCAAAACTGAAACTGCCTTCAGGAAACTCAGTGGTGGTGACCGTCCTTCTCTACATATTTTTCATCACGCGGTACACATTTTTACTAATAATGGACGATTCGACAGAGATCTTGATTGTGAACTTCAGCATTTGGACCACACACGACACTTCACATGTCAGCAGTCACCTCTTCGTCATTCTTGAATGTTTTCTTCATCCGAGGAAGGGGGGGGGGGGACATCACTGTGCTCCATGTCAAGAGAGTACGGCAGTGGGGAGAGAGTACGATAGTGGGGAGTGGGGTTGGGGAGTTGATAGTACAGTGAAGAAGGACGTCTTCCTGTGTTGAATGAGCTGGGCGTTGTGATGGACGCAAGGCTTTCCGCGACATTTCACCTTGACAGCCTCCCTTAAACTCTCCATAAAATGTCGGTAGTATGTGCTCTTGAAACGGTTTGCCCCTTACTTGGAGGATCTCTTAACACCACAACGTGGCAGTGCACGAAAACAATCTGCATCTCCTGACCGGATTATGGTTGGTTGGGTCTTCACCATTTTCGGCTGTAGTGAATCAACATGTTTCCCCTTCTCATTTTGTTCACGGTCTTAGGGCATAAAAATCCATCCAGCAGTCGACCCTATTGATTAGGCGACTAAAGAAGGCAGATGCATTGGACTGGCTTAGCTGCAACATTGCCATTACTGCGCTGGTTCCCTGCGATTTCTAAATTGTGAACGGTCGTGGAACTCAGCAGTGTTGCTATCTTCTAACTTTGATTCATCGCATACGTTATGAGAGGATCTTTCGCACGCGTCGTATCGTACAACATTTTCATAAAGCGTGCTTTATTTTAAAACACACTTCTCAGTCCTATGGTGACGACTTCGGGCTAGAACTTCGGGACGACTTTTACAGCCTCCCCATTCCGGCTGTCTCCACGGAAACTCTTCGAAAACAAAATCCGTCCCCGCGTGTACACTTCCTGTCAGCTACAGCTAAGCATGTTCTACCCTGGCCTCAGGTCGCGTATCCCATGGGCTTATTCCTTCTCTGTCTAATCTGTCGTCCCCGGTCCACCCAAAAGCAAAATCTCACTACTAGTGCTCCGTGTCCTTTCTTATGGCTGATTCTAGCAATCATATTTTCCTTCCCATCATTAATACGAGGTGTGGCTAGAAAAAAAACCGGACTAGTACTGGTGAAACAATAAAACGAATGCAATAACGCTGAAAGTCGCGTGGCCTGTCACGTGACTCTCGCTCCGCCTACTGCTCGAGTTTCATCTGCCTCCTGCACTCAGTCTGCCCGTGGCGTCTGTTTTAAGTAGTTGACGTTTTGTCTGTGCGTCGGAAAATGTTGAGTGTACAGAAACAACAGCGTGTTAACATCAAATTTTGTTTCAAACTAGGAAAATCTGCAAGTGAAACGTTTGTAATGTTACAACAAGTGTACGGCGATGATTGTTTATCGCGAACACAAGTGTTTGAGTGGTTTAAACGATTTAAAGATGGCCGCGAAGACACCAGTGATGACACTCGCACTGGCAGACGATTGTCAGCAAAAACTGATGCAAACATTGAAAAAATCGGTAAACTTGTTCGACAAGATCGCCGTTTAACAATCAGAGCAGTGTCTAAGTTAACAGGAGTTGACAAGGAAAGTGTCGAACAAGTTTACCGATTTTTTCAATGTTTGCATCAGTTTTTGCTGACAATGGTCTGCCAGTGCGATTGTTATCACTGGTGTCTTTGCGGCCATCTTTAAATCGTTTAAACCACTCAAACACTTGTGTTCGCGATAAACAATCATCGCCGTACACTTGTTGTAACATTACAAACGTTTCACTTGCAGATTTTCCTAGTTTGAAACAAAATTTGATGTTAACACGCTGTTGTTTCTGTACACTCAACATTTTCCGACGCACAGACAAAACGTCAACTACTTAAAACAGACGCCACGGGCAGACTGAGTGCAGGAGGCAGATGAAACTCGAGCAGTAGGCGGAGCGAGAGTCACGTGACAGGCCACGTGACTTTCAGCCTTATTGCATTCGTTTTATTGTTTCACCAGTACTAGTCCGGTTTTTTTCTAGCCACACCTCGTATATCCAACAACAAGTCATCTCTTAGCAGCACAATAGAGCTAACCATACGTATTGTAACTGGTGTGCAACATCGTTGGTATAAACTTTTTTCAGAAATTCATGTTAATTTATTGTTTTAAACCACAAAATTGTCATTTATTTCCAGGTTTAAATGCACAAACATCACCTCATTTACAATGTTTAATCACTTTCAAAATTGTCTACGTCTCTGGCTGAAGAGCGCATTTCGTTCATCTGCCAGCCCAGCCTCTCGTTAATAGAAGTGACAATAAACAACAAAAAGCTGCCCCGCGCAACTGTATTGTCGTCTTTTCGTATCCGAGCGATACCGATGTCTCCATGTGTGCAGCCGCTCTGTACAACTATTCGGTGAAACAACCAGGAAGCAAACTATTAACATTTAGACAAAAAAATATAAAAAAAACTTACCACAAACCATCAGTGTTGCTACTAGATGCGATTATTCCTTTGTCTTTCTACCACCTGTAAACTGCTATTCCAATGCAGTGACCTACCGATCCTTCGCGATTGGTATTAGATATCATGCGATCTGAATTGATTCAATTTTCCCTTAGCGCTGTTTACTAACAGGACTACACAGAACCTACACAAACCTTATATCACAAATAAAACGATGAGCAACAAACGTATTGATTAGACAGACGTGTTAATAATTTACACTCTAAAAATGCTGTGACAGTTAAACACCCTTGCTATTCATCTGCTATAAGGATCAAATGCTCTCTTAATCTTCACTTTCTTTTCGTTTCGTACTTCAGTCGGTAAATGGAACCCTTTCAGGATCGCTTTGTCGTCGGTCTGTCTGTCCGTCTGTTATGGCCCCTTTTTCTCAGGAACGGGTAGAGGTACGAAGCTGAAACTTACGTCAAACTACGTTGCCCGGATATGTATTTATTTCAATCTTCTATTAGTCTATATCCTCCTACACTCCTTTCTGTTCACCTCCTCTGTTAGCCCACTCTCTGCCCATCTCCGCCTTCCCCTCTCTCTGTCCATTTCCTCCTCCCGTATCACTATTCATCTCCTCCTCCCCCATCTCTCTGCCTATTTGCTCCTCCTCCTGTCTCTGTCCAACTCCTCTCCCCTCTTTGTGTCCATTTCCATCCGCGCTACCTCTGCCAATGTTGTCCTCGTCTTGTCTCTGCCTATCATCTGCTCCCTCTTGTTGCCTTTCCATCTCCTCGTCCTCCCCCCTCTCTCCATGTTATCACACTCACCCCAATATGAGGCTGGTGGTTATTATCCAGAGCTACAGTATTCCTTTCCAGATTGCATCTAAAATGAGTACCAAATCTGATTGAAATCGTTCCAGGGCTTAGTACGAGCATTTTATCGGCAGCTTTGCCCACATACGCACATTCGAAATATATTTCTCACGCATTTAACATTTTGGACGCGTATTTGTACACATATTACACCAGTATGTCTGGCGAATATCGCCCTGCAGTTGCGTTTTCACGGAACTCACTGTTTATGACGTGGTATCTATGGAGCTATATGTCGTACAATGACGTATTTCTCTAGGTGCATCCAGCGGCATATGTGTCTGAAGTTTGTTGATAATATAGTTAGTAGCAAAGAAGTAATAATTTAAATAGTCATGCACGATGAGGCAGTTTTTTTCTCGCATTATAATATCTGACTTAATATCTTCTGAATTATGTGCCTTACACTAATATACTTTTGTAGGTACATTCAGTGACAGATTTTAATACTGTTTGCGAAACGCATTGCGAATAGTGTTAGTAACAGCGACGTAATACATTTAAAACTCTTGTACGATGATACAGTATTATACGCATCTCAGTGTTTATGACTTCATATCCCCTAAACTAAGAACCGCCAAACGATGTAGTTTTTTCGTACATCCAATGGTATATTCGAATGCTGTCTGCAAAATATGTCACGAATATGATTTGTAGTAATGAAGTATTAAATTAAAACGTCATGCTTCGTGTGGCAGTTTCACTACACGAACAGCGAAAATATAGTAACCGATAAACGTCTTTCACTTCATAACTTTGTTGGGGATGTCAGCAAGAAAAAGTTTAGAACGGGTTTTAAATTATGTGTAAGGTTTCTTGCAAGTCTCTAAGTGCTCTCATTCTCAAATACTGGATGACTAAATTAAGGATAGTCTCGCATCATGGACTACACGGTTTCTTCACCACTACTCCCTCCCTTTGATAGGTGGGTCGTCCTTACCCGCATATTGATTCTTTCCAGACAGTAACTGGCATGTGTACCAATTTTGGGTGAAATAAGTCCGGTGATTTAGGAGGAGACGTAGAACATGTATAAATACAAGAGTACATCCATTTTCACAATTTATATGGATTAACTTTGTAAAGAATACTCATTGCGCGACTACTACTGGAACCCGAAAATGTTGTCAAGTTACTCGGATACTCTCTAGGCTTTAGTATTTGATTCTTCTGACACGAATCTGCACTGAAGAGCCAAAGCAACTGGTACATCTTCCTAATATCGTGTAGGGCCCCCGCGACCACCCAGAAGTGCCACAATACGAAGTACCATGGACTCGCCTAATGTCTAAAGTAGTACTGGAGGGAATTGAAACCATGAATACTACTGGTCTGTCCATAAATCCCTAAGGCTATGAGAGGGTGGAGATCTCTTCTGAACAACACGTTGCAAGGCATCCCAGATATGCTCAATAATGTTCATGTCTGGGTAGTCTGGTGGCTAGCGGAATTGTTTATACTCATTGGTGTGTTCCTATAGCTACTCCGTAGCAATTCTGGACGAGTGTTGGAATTTCCCAAAACCGCCGGGATGCACAATGTACATGAATGGATGCAGATGATCAGACAGGATGCTTACGTACGTTTCACCTGCCAAAGTCATATCTATACTATCAGGGGTCCCAAATCACTCCAACTACACACGCCACACACCATTACAGAGCCTCCATGCAGGGTCAATGGATTCATGAGGTTGTCTCCATACCCGTACACGTCCATCCGCTAGATACAATTTGAAAAGAGACTCCTTCCATAAGGCAACATGTTTCTAGTCATCAACAGTCCTCCTGTTGGTGATGACGGGCCCAGGCGGGGCATAAAGCTTTGTGTCGTCCAGTCATCAAGGGTACACGAGTGGGCCTCCAGCTCCGAAAGTCCATTTCGATGATTTTTCGTTGAATGGTTTGCACTGCGCCAGACACTTGTTGTCTTATACAGGCGTTGCTGACTGCATCACCGTATTCTGCCTGTTTACATGTGTCTGTATATGAGTACGCATGCCCATACCAGTTTCTTTCGCACTTCGGTATAGTTGCATATGTTAATACGGGTAGGGATATTAAAAAGCTTATCGTTGGCAACAAACTTGATGACATTGTTAGTTTGGAGTCTCTTTCCCAGCTGTTCCCCTACAGTCAACAACTCTTTTAGGTCTTCGATCGGACTGTGATCTCTCGATTGATAAGTGACTCTGTGGTTCGTCGCTTCTACCTGGGTACCCTACAGTACGGCCTTCCGTTCATTTTTTATATCAGGCAACAGTCAGATCATATTTGTACGACGTCACAAAGTGTATGGTTTGAATGGAGCGAGTGTACCGGTGGTTATCAGCCAGTTTGCCTCACTAAAGTAGTACAAACGCTTAATAGATTTATGCTTCACAACGAACGGTTCGTTAAATAATGACAAATTTAAGAAAAGGACACATCAGGGAAGAATTACTTGTGCAGAATTATTGGTTAGCTAATGTTCCGTGATGTACCTCTTGTCTTAATAGAGCTACAAAGTTCAGCAGGATGCCAGATAAAGAAACCAGAATGAACAGATTCCAGTAATGCGCTTCCCTGCGTCAAAGACATCAGCGAGCCAGTACGCGAAGTACTTCGGCGAGAAGGAATCTAAACAGCTTTCTGGAGTCGCCGCAAAATTCGTGATTTGGTAGGGTCCATTAAGAGTCCAATTAAAGCCCACAACGCCTCAGATGTGTAAGAGATGCATTTTGAGTGCAGTGACACCTACATTGGAAAACCGGAAGGACTGTTAGCACCAATATAGCAGAGAATGGGCGCTGTGTTAGCTGGGAACAGCACAATAGATCGGCACTAGTGGAGCACCATTCCCACTATTGGCTGTCTACTAAGTTCCCAGAAGCACGAATCCATGCAAGGCAGCCGTGGAGGCACATAAGCAGAATAAGAGAAGAGCTGAAATGCTGAAGTTGCATGGCAACATCAACACGGAAGACTGCTACACGCTGTCGACGTCGTGGTCACCTGTAACCCTGGTATGTATGGTCGCGTGTAGCCGCAGGGCAGCGGCCTTACCGGACATCCCACTACCGCAATCGGCTAAGCAGACAGCGTGTACAGCCGGCCGGAGTGGCCGAGCGGTTCTAGGCGCTACAGTCTGGAGCCGCGCGACCTCTACGGTCGCAGGTTCGAATCCTGCCTCGGGCATGGATGTGTGTGATGTCCTTAGTTAGGTTTAAGTAGTTCTAAGTTCTAGGAGTCTGATGACCACAGCAGTTAAGTCCCATAGTGCTTAGAGCCATTTGAACCATTTGAACAGCGTGTACACAACTGACATCGTTTCCCCGCAGCGGATAACAGGAAAATACGGTCCCCAGAAGCTTATCACTGATTCGGAGGGGGATATCAGCTGCCAGAAAGTCGTGTAACCAACAGGTGGTCTGCAACGTATCCCCGCCCTCTCTCGTATCACCGACCAGCGTATTTGAGGCCCAATAAAATCTTTGAGACATTGTGCGCAGCAAGCGATTCGATTTCTTTTCTATGGTTCCGCATCTCAGTCGATAGAAACTGAAACCTTATAGGATCACTTTGCAGTCCGTATATTTTTCTGTCTGACCGACAGACGCTATTAACACATCTTTTTCTCAGCAACGGGTGGAGATAAGTTGAAATTGATGTGAAATATTAAGGTCAACGTTGGCCTGGCGGTCTAGAGGTAGAGCGCGTGTCTGGAAACAAAGAGGTCACAGGATGGAATACCAGTCGGATCACAGATTTTTCAGTCTTTTTTTAACCTAGCCTGCATCTCTGTGGTGTGAGGAGTCACCAGAAACAAGGTGTTCGTGTTCGACGTTAAACTCTGCGACCCCTTTTCGTAGGTGGCTAACTTGAGTACGTTCGGAACACGCAAGTCGCCAAAGTGGCAAATGTTCAAATGTGTGTGAAATCCTATGGGACTTAACTGCTAAGGTCATCAGTCCCTAAGCTTACACACTACTTAACCTAAATTATCCTCAGCCGGGACCAGCCACACAGTCCATGAATGCAGCGCCTCTGACCCCTCGGCTAATCCCGCGCGGCACCAAAATGGCATCCAATAGAAAAAATTGCACCTAGGCATTGAACCACACGTCAATATTATTATTATTATTGCCTGTATACAAAATTAAGTGAAATTTTTCTGTTTCGTATGATTGTTTTCCTGCGGACTTTTGACTAATCTATGGGAAATCTCTAGGAAATGGATAGAGGATGCAAAAAGCAAAAAAAAAAAAAAAGAACCTATGTTGCTGCATGCTAATCTCATAAAGGGCAATTAATCGGGCAAAATTTGCAAATACCCAGAGCGAAGCTCCCTCGCAACATTACGGCAATGTCAACACGAGGCGATCGCATTGAAAACATTTCGCCACTGAGACTGAGTCAGGGCAAAACAGATCGGCCAGGCACCAGACTTCAGGAGAATTTAACCGGGCAGAGCAGCCAAATAGGGTGACGTCACCTTCGTTGTGTAACAAAAGAAACGCTACGGCGAATGCAAGAAACGGTACCGAGAGCTTTTACGAACCAGATCTATACTACAACAAACTCGTTAAGCAATCACGTGAGAAGGAAAGCCGCTGATATGGTCGTAATGGCAAGCCCTATGCGCTCATTACGAATGACGTCAGGTGAGCATTAGCCACTACTGCGCTCCATAAATACCCCAACAGTTTAGTTCGTATGGCAGTCGGTCAGACGGCTCGATGGTGTATATCGTGTTCGCACTCGATTCCCTGACTACAGCGAACTGATGTCTGCCACTAATCTGTTGTAGATTTCCTGCACGCTTCGGAATACAACAGCCGCTACTCCGCTACTGGGAGGGATAGCTATGTCGCCATAATCACCAGTCGCAAAGTTCAACACCACGGACAGCCTCTATTGTATATGGGAGGTCCTTAGGTCTTTGCTTCCCATCAGGATCAGAACACCAGCGTTGCTGATATTACGAAGGACCGAATGGCCTGGACGGTAGGTCAATATCCTCGTACTTCTCGGCTACACGGCAACCGTCATCACGGCACGACGGATGACGAAGAATACATGCGCCGCAATCACTTACTGCCGGACACGAAGTGAGCGGTGTTGGCGGCCGTGAGCGGGTATTGACAGACGATGCCAACTACGAGTCAAGACACTACCTCAGTTTTTACTGAAATAAATTACTAACTCGAATTTTCTTTCACTGCACCAACAGGCGATCACAGGTCGTTACCGTTCTTCCGAGGAAAACCGGAAAGAAACGGACTGGCAGAGTGCCTCCCTACTTACGCCCTCCCAAGAGTAGCCTCTTGTAATACATATAATCATTTTTTAAAAAATTTTCTTAGTTAGAGATTTATTTGGTGTTACATGTTTACTTCGCTTATTGTCTTTCTGTTTTCAAATTTCCTGCTTGATTCTACAGGCATTATTTTTTCTTTCTAAATGTTATTTGTTTTTGGAAATGTTAATTCAGCGTCTTATAACGTTTATCTTAGTTCCAAAGGTACTAGTAAATAAAAAAATCCTTTTAGTAGTGAGAAAACAGTCAGTAGTGGTTGCTTTCTCTACGCTTTTTATTTGGGTAGTGTTCACTATGTAGGAATGGAATCGGTTATTTTCGAGCGGGGCGTCAACGAATAAGCATGCGTAAGCGGCCTCTTGTGTCTGAGACGATTCTTATTGGACAACTGTGTGCTGTATACTTCTGGCTAAAATGTATTATAATAAGGACATGGCAAACGTGTACACGATATTTAGAATTGCAGATATCAGTGAGTGTGCAGACAGACCTCTCTATGCTGGAAGATTTCCTAATAATTTACCGATCAATAGCACATTTTAGAAGGCTCTTTTGAGAATAAATCATTTCATTGTAGGACACCAACTTAACGTTCCGTCGCATATATCCATTCGAGGCTCAAATTTACAACTACGGTCACAATAGAATACATTTTGAGACTACAAATGAAACAACTCACGCCGGCCGCGGTGGTCTAGCGGTTCTGGCGCTGCAGTCCGGAACCGCGGGACTGCTACGGTCGCAGGTTCGAATCCTGCCTCGGGCATCGGTGTGTGTGATGTCCTTAGGTTGGTTAGGTTTAAGTAGTTCTAGGTTCTAGGGGACTTATGACCTAAGATGTTGAGTCCCATAGTGCTCAGAGCCATTTGAAACAACTCAGCGAGTCTGTTTCTGTGCAGACAATGCAACGGCAAACCGAACATTCGCTTCTCGACCGCCAGCGCACCCAGCTATGTGCTTGAAAAGCAGACTTCTTTTGCATTAAATTTCTAATAACTCTACGAAATGGGATTGTATCTGCTTCCTAATTTATCGCAGCATAGATAAATGTTTAAAGAAAGTGTTGTTTAATTTCTCTTCTCTGCTGCTATAAATATAGCTCGTAAGATTTTTGAGCAGAATTATGAAAAGTCATCTTCCTCTCAACTACGCTCTATGTCTTCGTTCTCCCAATTAACAATAAATAAATGTCGTTGAAGCGTGGTACACTCTGATCAGCGAGAACTTCATGACCACCGACCTACTATCGATATAAACCGGTCCAGCAGATAGCAGCATCACTTGGCGAGGAATGAATGCTAGACACACGCACGTTGCATTCAGTATCAGTGAGCGTGCTGTCCGAATGTAGAATGGGGAAGGCATCTGAGTTTGACCGAGGGCAGTTCGTGATGGCCCGGAAGTACGACACGAGCATTGCGGAAAGTGCACGACTTGTCATTGTGTTCGAGGAGTGCTATGGTGAGTGTTTTCAGCTCATCGTGAAACCAGAGTGAAACCACGTACAGACCTCGTGGGGTTGGGCTGCCAACCCTCATTAGGGATGTCGGACGTTGTAGGCTGCGCAGAATCGTAAAATAGGAGAGGCGGTGAACTATGACGGAACTAACATCGGACCATAATGCTGGGCACAGTACAAGTGTGTCTGAAAATACAGTGCACCGATAACTTCCAACGATGGACCTCCGTAGCCGATGACCCATGCATGTGCCGATGTTAACACCACGACATCTGCAACTACGATCGAAATGGGCACGTGACCATCGGCACTGGACAATGGCTCAGTGGCAGAGCGTTGCATGGTCTTATGAATCCCGATACCTTCTTCTCGTTCACCCCTTCATGACGTTCATGTTTCCCGTCAAAATGATTCAAAGGGCTCTGAGCACTATGTGACTTAACATCTGAGGTCATCAGTCTCCTAGAACCTAGAACTACTTGAACCTAACTAACCTAAGGACATCACACGCATCCATGCCCGAGGCAGGATTAGAACCTGCGACCGTAGCAGTCGCGTGGTTCCGGGCTGAAGAGTCTAGAACCGCTCGGCCACCGCGGCTTGCTGTTTCCCGTCGGCAGTGGCATTTTTCAACAAGAAGTTCAAAATGGTTCAAATGGCTCTGAGCACTATGGGACTCAACTGCTGAGGTCATTAGTCCCCTAGAATTTAGAACTAGTTAAACCTAACTAACCTAAGGACATCACACACATCCATGCCCAAGGCAGGATTCGAACCGGTGACCGTAGCGGTCTCGCGGTTGCAGACTGCAGCGCCAGAACCGCGCAGCCACTTCGGCCGGCTCAACAAGAAGTCACAAAGCCAGGAGTGTGATGGAGTGGTTCGAGGAACACATTGGTGAGTTACAATAGATGTGCTGGCCCTCTCAGCTCACCATATCCGAACCTGATCGAACACATCCGGAATGTGACTGAACTTTGCGCCGGAGCTCATCCCTAAATGTACGGGATCTAGGTAACGTGTGTGCAGATGTGTCAGGTACCTCAATCATTCCATGTCAAGATGCACCGCAGCTGTTATCCGTGCGAAAAGTTGGACATACCAGCTATTAGGTAGGTGATGATAATGTTCTGGTTGATCAATGCATTTTTCTCATTTTGTAGTAATAATACGGTTCTGTAATTGAATTCTAAAAAGTAGATCTTTTGTTACAGTTTACTGTATTCTAGGTCAAAAGCTACAAGTTTTGGGAAAACTAGGAAAGTTTGGAGCATAACGCTATAGAAACTTCCATACGTTGTCCTCAAATGCATTTACTGCTACAATTTCACCTGAGTAACTTCAAATTTCAGCGGACGTGAAATTTCATTAAGACGCGGACAACTTGTAAAATATTTAATGGAACTCTATCGAAACTTCTGGACAATGTTTGAATACTAAAATGGATACGCCATTGAATTTTCAGAATTGTCGTTTGAAATTCTAGTGCACGTAAAACATCCGTAATGCATCGATTTGCAAACTATTTACCTGAGATCGTTCAGACTCTAGACTGATTACATCTACGTGTTTCTGAAATATTTTATTAATATACTGCATGATTTTAAATTATTAATGTTTAGTTCGATGTTGCACAAGACCATGGCAGAACGCCCAGACAGTAGCTTCTGTGTTTGTCTTAGCAGCGTAGAATTATGGGAGCGTGGTGATACTCCCGCTGTGTTAACTCTCATATGCCGATAGCTATCCAAAGTACTTGTCTCACAATGTTACGGCGGTGGCGTTGTGACACAGTTGGAGGTGTAGTATACAGAAGTACTAACTCCGCAGCTAATTGGTCTATGCTCTCATGAAAAAAAAAACTGTGTGAAATCTTATGGGACTTAACTGTTAAGGTCATCAGTCCCTAAGCTTACACACTACTTAACCTAAATTACCCTAAGGACAAACACACTCACCCATGCCCGAGGGAGGACTCGATCCTCCGCAAGGACCAGCCGCACAGTCCATGACTGCAGCCCCCCAGACCGCTCGGCTAATCCCGCGCGGCATGTTGTCAAGGACGTAGCTATAATACATCTGTTACATGGGCTATTTTAGCATTTTAGCAATTTGAGTAATTTGTAAGATCATGTGGCAGTGTACTCAGGACAATTTTAATGAGACTGCCACCGTCCATGGAATCAAATCTATTTTCTCTGACAGCCTATCGCACCACAAGTGATCCCCTTAAACACCCGATCTACAGTCCATAGAAAATGTCTGGCATTATTTGCAACAATGGGTGTGTGGAATCGTCTGGAGATCACGGTGTCGCGCCAAAGTCGACAGCGCGAATCGATACCAGAAACTTTAGTGAGGGCTCGCCGGAATCCGCAAGATCCAATGGGAGGCACTGCGGAAGCATAGCAGCGTAGTGGCATCCTCACACTGAGGTCAATATATCGGAGCATGCAAGAGCTCAGCGCTGTTGATGACCTGAACTGGAGGAATCAACAACACAGGGTAAGACCAACGAGTTGTTAACGTCTCTAATGAACTTGTACTTTAGTAAATGTGGAATGCCGTACTTCAAGGGAACAATTTGTTATCTAGTGCATCAAGTGATTCTTTAATAGTCACTGACAGCTATAAATTATCAAGCGCTCCTGTATTAAAAAACTGGGTCCAGTTTTTATCATTTGTGTAATAAAGTGAACTAATAGTTCATGATTTACAGTTCCTCAGCGTGCAATCAAAGAACTCACAGCTATGGCTGAACGAAAGTAGTTTCGCTTGGACCTAACCATGAGTGAATCGCTTTATCTTTATCTGTCATACGAAAAGAAACTAGTGGACCCTCTTACCATCGGAAGTGAGGACATTTGAAGCCAAAGGTGGTGTTACACGGTATTTACGGGCTTTTTTCCTACAGCTGACATATTTTTGTGCAGTGTTCTGGCGTCTACAATGCGTTCAGTGCTAGAGATGTCTCTGTCAATATTCATAGCGATGGAACAGCCTACATCGCGCTACTGGTAACAAATAACGACAGGACGCTCACACCACCTCTTTTCTCCATCCGCAGCACCTGTCACTTCTTTCGCGGCGGACACAGTGCAGCCATTTTGCAGGCGTGTTCGCCGCTCATTACTCATTCTGCGGGCGCAGTCATCGCCTGCTCTTCCCTCTCACCCGCGCGAGTCTCGCCAACCGCGCCGCGCTTCTTGTTGGTCTTGCCGGAGTTGGGGAGCAAACTGCGTCGTCTGGGAAGCGGACGGAATCTGCTGCGGTTTTCATTAGAAGTTAGGGGCGCAATTGCGGTTCCACCTCTCTCCACTCCGCCCGGGCCCAGCCCCCCCAGAAAGCGACCCGCCGCTTCCGCCCTTAAGGCTTAATAAAGAGCGCGTTGCGAGAGCAAGGCGCAGTCGGGAGACGTGTCTCGCGATCACAGTGGTTGTCTGGCAAGGGGGTGGGAGGAGCTGCACCACCACCGGGGCGGCGGTATTTTATTCCGCGGCACCGTCTTCTGCTTCCCGGCGGAGCCATTCGCGCTAATTTAAAGTTATTGTGCGATCCGAGGGTGAGCAGAAACCAATGCCTTGCTGCTTCCATGCCCAATGATTACTTCCAGTTCCCTGACTATTCGGCGTTCTCTGAGCTGCTCTGCTGTCTAGAACATCCCCAATTCAGTAAGTGCAAATCTAACATGAGCAATCAGTGCTGTGGCCATTAAATAGATCTGCATGCGAGCAGCCGACAAGTGTCAGCCTGTTTCCTTCATTGGTCCTCAAACTATTAGAGCCGATACTACTTACTATCTCTCTTTGTTTTCGTTTCATACGACAGACCTATTTGGGAAAGTTACGCTGACTACTTGCGCGCAGATGATCTGTCAACGATATTTAGTACATAACTCGGCAGTTTTTAGATGAGTAAATGATGCGACTATATACTAAACCGAATGATTTGTTGTCTTATTGTTTTGCTTGCTGTTAAAATCAACAGCAAGCCTACATCGAAACTTTCTTTCCGCTTGTTGGGCACCACATCGCCAAAGGTTTATAGACTTGTAGTAATATCTTGATAACAATTTCCGTCGGACAGGGTGAGTCAGTCTGAATCTAATGACTTGGATACTTGAGTGTTCTGTCTCCTCTGGACTACTGTTCTGTCTGCGAGGTTTAGTCACAAAGCAGTGCCTCCATTTCTTTTATTTTCATTTTACAACAAAAGAAAATACCATACACATAGGATAATAACAACAACATTTGCGATTAAAATTTCTTTCACTCAGTTAGAACATATACTGCGGCAACCGTATGTACAAAATTTGAATTAAAACTAGTTTTAGTTGCAACTTATTCTTTTATTAACTATGCGTTTCGCCTTCGTGGGGCATCTTCAGATTAACTCAAAATTTTTCTTCTACGGCATATTAAAAAACAATAAACAACCCGGTGCTAGATTGAGGCATGCGTCGAATCAGATGAAACCACCCACGGAGACCTTTTCCTGTTCCAGCATTTTAAAAACCATAATAATAATAATAATAATAATGGCTTGTGACGAGGGTCTCCCGTCGGGTAGACCGCTCGCCTGGTGCAGGTCTTTCGATTTGACGCCACTTCGGCGACTTGCGCGTCGATTGGGATGAAATGATGATGATTAGGACAACACAACACCCAGTCCCTGAGCGGAGAAAATCTCCAACCCAGCCGGGAATCGAACCCGGGCACTTAAGATTGACAGTCCGTCGCGCTGACCACTCAGCTACCGGGGGCGACCTTAAAAAACCATGTTGTTGTTGTTGTGGTCTTCAGTCCTGAGACTCGTTTGATGCAGCTCTCCATGCTACTCTATCCTGTGCAATCTTCTTCATCTCCCAGTACCTACTGCAGCCTACATCCTTCTGAATCTGCTTAGTGTATTCATCTCTTGGTCTACCTCTACGATGTTTACCCTCCACACTGCCCTCCAATGCTAAATTCGTGATCCCTTGATGCCTCAAAACATGTCCTACCAACCGATCCCTTCTTCTAGTCAAGTTGTGCCACAAACTTCTCTTCTCCCCAATCCTATTCAATACCTCCTCATTAGTTACGTGATCTACCCACCTTATCTTCAGCATTCTTCTGTAGCACCTCATTTCGAAAGCTTCTATTCTCTTCTTGTCCAAACTAGTTATCGTCCATGTTTCACTTCCATACATGGCTACACTCCATACAAATACTTTCAGAAATGACTTCCTGACACTTAAATCTATACCCGATGTTAACAAATTTCTCTTCTTCAGAAACGATTTCCTTGCCATTGCCAGTCTACATTTTATATCCTCTCTACTTCGACCATCATCAGTTATTTTACTCCCTAAATAGCAAAACTCCTTTACTCCTTTAAGTGCCTCATTTCCTAATCTAATTCCATCAGCATCACCCGATTTAATTTCACTACATTCCATTATCCTCGTTTTGCTTTTGTTGATGTTCATCTTATATCCTTCTTTCAAGTCCTTTGCTGTCTCTGACAGAATTACAATGTCATCGGCAAACCTCAAAGTTTTTACTTCTTCTCCATGGATTTTAATACCTACTCCGAATTTTTCTTTTGTTTCCTTTACTGCTTGCTCAATATACAGATTGAATAACATCGGGGAGAGGCTACAACCCTGTCTCACTCCTTTCCCAACCACTGCTTCCCTTTCATGCCCCTCGACTCTTATAACTGCCATCTGGTTTCTGTACAAATTGTAAATAGACTTTCGCTCCCTGTATTTTACACCTGCCACCTTCAGAATGTGAAAGAGAGTATTCCAGTTAACATTGTCAAAAGCTTTCTCTAAGTCTAAAAATGCTAGGAACGTAGGTTTGCCTTTTCTTAATCTTTCTTCTAAGATAAGTCGTAAGGTTAGTATTGCCTCACGTGTTCCAACATTTCTACGGAATCCAAACTGATCTTCCCCGAGGTCCGCTTCTACCAGTTTTTCCATTCGTCTGTAAAGAATTCGCGTTAGTATTTTGCAGCTGTGACTTATTAAACTGATAGTTCGGTAATTTTCACATCTGTCAACACCTGCTTTCTTTGGTATTGGAATTATTATGTTCTTCTTGAAGTCTGTGGGTATTTCGCCTGTCTCATACATCTTGCTCACCAGATGGTAGAGTTTTGTCATGACTGGCTCTCCCAAGGCCATCAGTAGTTCTCTGTCTTACCATTATATAATCTATCTGATACCTTTTAGTATCTCCAGGATTCTTCCAGGTATACAACCTTCTTTTATGATTCTTGAACCAAGTGTTAGCTATGATTAAGTTATGCTCTGTGCAAAATTCTACAAGGCGGCTTCCTCTTTCATTTCTTCCCCCCAATCCATATTCACCTACTATGTTTCCTTCTCTCCCTTTTCCTACTGACGAATTCCAGTCACCCATGACTATTAAATTTTCATCTCCCTTCACTACCTGAATAATTTCTTTTATCTCTTCACACATTTCTTCAATTTCTTCATCATCTGCAGAGCTAGTTGGCTTATAAACTTGTACTACTGTAGTAGGCATGGGCTTTGTGTCTATCTTGGCCACAATAATGCGTTCACAAGATATCAAACCATAAAAAATGTCAATCAAGCACATAGCCGCTTCATGGTTTCTAACAAGGTGGAAAAGTGAAAAGTCTCTGCGGGTTCGTTTATGGTTTTTAGTATGTTGTAAAGGAAAATATTAGCCGGCCGGTGTGGCCGAGCTGTTCTAGGCGCTTTAGTTTGGATCCACGCAACCGCTACGGTGGCATGTTCCAATCCACCTCGGGCATGGATATGTGTGATGTCCTTAGGTTACTTAGGTTTAAGTAGTTCTAAGTTCTAGGGGAGTGATGACCTCAGATGTGAAGTCCGATAGTGCTCAGAGCCATTTAAAACTTTTTTTTGGAAAAATATTAAGATAATCCCATGCAGGCGAAATGCGTAATTAATAAAATAATAAATTAAAACCAAGACTGTTCTTAACTAAAATATTCAGATTAATTTGTAACTTTTCTATATAATTACCGTCTTTTACCAACTTCTTTTCCATTTTTAAGCAAGAGAATTTCTCTTTCTTGTGCATTCGTCCCACATCGGGGCAGCGT
Source organism: Schistocerca nitens (assembly GCF_023898315.1). Taxonomy (NCBI): domain Eukaryota; kingdom Metazoa; phylum Arthropoda; class Insecta; order Orthoptera; family Acrididae; genus Schistocerca; species Schistocerca nitens. Next base: position 191,775,076 of record NC_064621.1, read on the forward strand.
CGGCTGGTTATATAATGGGATGTGGCATGGTTAATTGATGGGGAAAGGTGACCGGGTAAAATTCCCATCGCCATCCCGCTGTCCTCCGCGATGGAATGTACGCCTGTCTCCACGCACTGTTGCTCATGTGAAAGTCAGTTGAAGTTCTCTAATGTGTAACAGATGCGGGACTTCGGTACCAGTCCGGCATTCACCTCGTGCGATGTCAGAAACCGCATATAAACCACGCCCAGGCTGGCCACCACGCCGATCAGCGTCGTTAATCCACAGGGAAGATTCAATCCGGTGTATCTCGCCATCCCAGAAGTGGCTATCCAGACGGGTTATGGAATGTACACCTGTACCGCAAAAATCATGGTACAATTTCCTTATCCCTAGGCTCGTACGATTTTTCAAGATATCAGCATATTCAAATGATGTTGCCAATGAGCTTATTTGAGTGGGCCGAAATGAGCCGCTCCAACAGTTTGGATGACATTGTTTCCCATGTTTCCTTATACTGCCTAGTCAACATTTTGGGTAGCGAGCTTGCACAAATTTCGGAACTGACCAGGTTTTCAATAGTGGCCGTAACACTGTGTGGCGCCATATAGAATCCTCCCTGTGGATTAACGATGGTCGGTATGCCAGACAGCCTGAATGTGGTTTTTATGCAGTTAGCCACATTGCACTTCTGCCCAATGGATAACTGGTGACACAGTTCATCTGTTGCTTCCCGGCAGTCATCAAGGATGAGCTGGACGACCTCTGGATGTGAGTGAAGTCACTGCATTCGCTGTCCGACCGCTCCATGTAGCATCACCCATTTCTGTTTGCCTTTCGCCTCCTCTACAGTGCATAACGGTGCTCTCGGCCATCATAGCAACCACATACACCTTCTTCCATCATTCATGAATGCGGCTTATTGTTTCACTTCCTACTTTAAGGAATTAATTCAGAGGACGCTCTCTTATACGCGCGGCAATGTCAGCCATTTTCTAAACATATACAATGTTGTCATCTGTTAACGCTGATTTTGCGTCGAATTCATGATAACGAATTACCAACCTAATGGAGGATTGGGCCTCGTAAGATGACTCCCCTGCTCGCAGTTGAAGTTGCTGTTGGCAGCACTGGTATTGCCAGGTGGCCACATCAAATGGCAATGGCACCTGTGTGGGGAGCCAATGCTGAGTCAAGAATGCTTTCTTAACAGGAACATTAATTATTATTAAAAAATGCAGCGCTTCCAAGAAAACTGCCTAGGAGGTTGAACCTAAGTCTGTGTGATAATCACCACGTACAGGAGGCAAAACTTCCATTCAAACCCTAAAAACTATTACCCCAAACCGGAAACACTATTGACTGTAGCGAACGCATTTTATTTGCCCACACTCCACTTAACCTAAAACGTGGTAGGCCCAGTCTACTATTTCTCATGGGGTATTAATATGGAAAATGGGGAATCCATATGCAATAAAATGTTATGCTCTATTACCTCCACTAAGTTGTTTCATCAAAATTCTGATATTGATCACGTTTTGGCCTTGCTTACATTTACTGGGAGAGCCTCACAGACGATAAGTAGTCCCATTTCCTTTTAAAGGTAGGTTACTGCTTCCTAGCCATATCTATGTGTCCGCCCTCTGTTGGACGTTTGTCTACAATCCCGTTCTGGAGGCCTTACTAACTTGCACTTCTGCGGACGGTCACCCAGCCAGGTGGCTCCTCAACTGGCCTCACAAGGGCTGAGAGTACCCCATCTGCCAGCAGCACGCAGCTGACGGTCACCCAGCCAAGTAGCTCCCCAACTGGCCTCTCAAGAGCTGAGAGTACCCCATCCGCCAGCAACATGCAGCAGACAGTCACCCAGCCAAGCAATTCCTCAACTGGCCTCAAAAGGGCTGAGAGTACCCCAACTGCCAGCAGCACGCAGCTGACAGTCATCCAGCCAAGTAGCTCTCCAACTTGCATCACAAGGGCTGAGAGTACCGTATCTGCCAGCAGGATGCAGCAGACAGTCACCCAGCCATGTATTTCCTCAACTGGCCTCACAAGGGCTGAGAGTACCTCATCTGCCAGCGGCACGCAGCAGACGGTCACCCAGCCAAGTAGCACCTCAACTGGCCTCTCAAGTGCTGAGAGTACCCCAATTGCCAGCAGCATGCAGCAGACAGTCACCCTGTCAAGTGGCTCCTCATCTCGCCAATCTATGGCTGAGAGTACCCCAATTGACAGCCGCACGCAACAGACAATCACCCAGATACGTAGCTCCTCAACTGGCCTCTCATGAGCTGAGAGTACCCCAACTGTCAGCAGCACGCAGCTGACGGTCACCCAGCCAAGAAGACCCTCAACTGGCCTCTCAAGGGTTGAGAATACCCCATCTGCCAGCAGCACGCAGCAGATGATCACCCAGGCAATTAGCTCATCAACTGGCCTCTCAAGGGCTGTCAGTTCCCAATTGCCAGCAGCATGCACCAGACAGTCACCCGGCCAAGTGGCTCCTCAACTGGCTTCACAAAGCCTGAGAGTACCCCTTCTGCCAGCAGCATGCAGCAGGCGGTCATCCAGTCAAGTAGCTTCTCAACTGACCTCTCAAGGGCTGAGAGTACTCCATCTGTCAGCAGCATGCAGATGCGGGGCACCCAGCCTAGTAGCTCCTAAATTTGCCTGTCAAGGGCTGACAGTAGCCCAATTGCCAGCAGCATGCAGCAGACAGTCACCCAGCCAAGTGGCTCCTCAAGTGCTCACACAAGGGCTGTGAGTGCCCCATCTGACAGCAGCACCCAGCAGATGGTAAGCCTGGCAAGTAGCTCCTCAACTGGCTTCTCAATGGCTGAGTGTACCACAATTGCCCCCAGCATGCAGCAGACAATCATCCAGCCAAGTGGCTACTCTACTGGCCTCTCAACATCTGAGAGTACTCCAATCGTCAGCAGCATGCAGCAGTTAGTCACCCACCGAAGTGTCTCCTCAACAGGCCTCACAAGGGCTGAGAGTAACCCATCTGCCAGCAGCACACAGCAGCTGGTCACCCAGGCAAGTAGCTCCTCAACTGGCCTCTCAGTGGCTGAGAGTACCCCAATTGCCAGCAGCATGCAGCAGAAAGTCACCCAGTGAAGTGGCACCCCAACTGTCCTCAAAAGGGCTGAGAGTACCCCATCTGACAGTAGCACACTGCACACGGTAACCCAGCCAAGTAGCTTCTCAACTGGCCTCACAAGGGCTGAGAGTACCCCAATTGCCAGCAGCATGCAGGAGACACTCACTGGGCCAAGTGGCTTCCCAACTGGCCTCACAAGGGCTAAGAGTACCACAATTGCCAGCAGCAAGCAGCAGACAGTCATCCAGCCAAGTAGCTTCTCAACAGGCCTCACAAGAGTTCAGAGTACGCCATCTGCCAGCAGCACAGAACACTGAATCACTCTGCAAAGTAGCTCCTCAACTGGTCTCTCAAGAGCTGAGAGTACCCCATCTGCCAGCTGCATGCAGCAGACGGTCACCTAGCCAAGTAGCTACTCAACTGACCTATCAAGGGCTGAGAGTACCCCAATTGCCAGCAGCATGCAGGTGACACTCACCGGGCCAAGTGGCTTCTCAACTGGCCTCACAAGGGCTGAGAGTACCCTAATTGCCAGAAGCACGCAGCAGACAGTCTTCCAGACAAGTAACTCCTCAACGGGCCTCAGAAGTGTTGAGAGTACCCCAACTGCTGCAACACAGAGCAGAGGGTCAGCGAGCCCAGGATCTCCTCAAATGGCCTTTCAAGTGCTGAGAGCACCCCAATTACCATCAGCATGCAGCAAACAGTCACCCAGCCAAGTTGCTCCTCAACTGGGCTCACCGGGGCTGAGAGTACCCCATCTACCAGCAGCATGCTGCTGACGGTCACCCAGCGAAGTAGCTGCTCAACGTGCCTCTTAAGGGCTGAGAGTGCTCCAATTTCCCCTGCAGCATGCAGCAGACAGTCACTCGGCCAAGTGTCTTATCAATTGGGTCTCAAGGTCTGAGAGTACTCCAATTGTCAGCAGCATGCAGCAGACAGTCACCCAGCCATGTGGCCCCTCAACAAGCCTCACAACTATTGGGAGTAGATAATCTGCCAGTAGCACACAGCAGACGGTCACCCAGGCAAGTAGCTCCACAACTGGCCTCCTAGGAGCTGAGAGTACTCCACCTGCCAGCAGCACGCTGCTGATGGGCACCCTGCGAAGTAGCTCCTCATATTGTCTTTCTAGGGGTGGGAGTATCCCAATTGCCAACAGCATGCTGCAGACAGTCACTTGGCCAAGTGTCCAATTAACTGGCCTGTCGAGGGCTGAGAGTACTCCAATTGTCAGCAGCATGCAGCAGACAGTTGCCCAGCCAAGTGGCTCAACTGGCCTCACAAGGGCTGAGAGTACCGCATCAGCCAGCAGCACACAGCAGACAGCCACCCAGCCATGTAGCTCCTCAACTGGACTCTCAAGAGCCCAACTGCAAGCAGCATGCAGCAGACACTCCAAGTGGCTCCTCAATTGGCCTCTCAGTGGCTGAGAGTACCTCAATTGACAAGAGCACGCAGCAGACAGTCACCCAGCCAACTAGATCTTCACCTGGCCTCTCAATGGCTGAGAGTACCCCAACCATCAGCAGCACGCAGCAAATGGTCACCCAGCCAAGTAGCTACTCAACTAGCCTGTCAAGGGCTAAGATTAACCCAATTGCCAGCAGCATACAGCAGACAGTCACTCAGCCAAGTGCCTCCTCAACTGACCTCAAAAGGGCTGAGAGCACCCCATCTGACAGTAGCACGCTGCACACGGTCACCCAGCCGAGTAGCTCCTGAACTGGCCCCACAAGGGCTGAGAGTACCCCATCAACAAGCAGCACGCAGCAGACAGGCACCCAGCCAAGTATCTCCTCAAGTGGCCTCTCAAGGCCTGAGAGTAACCCAATTGCCAGCAGCATGCAGGAGACACACACCAGGCCAAATGGCTCCTCAACTGGTCTCTCAAGGGCTGAGACTACCCCAATTGCCAGCAACATGCAGCAGACAGTCACCCAGTCAAGTGGCTCTTCAACTGGCCTAAAATGGCCGAGAGTGCCTTATCTGTTAGCAGCTCGCAGCAGACAGTCAACTAGCCAAGTAGCTTCTCAACGGGCTTCACAATGGATCAGAGTACACCATCTGCCAGCAGTACAGAGCAGAGAGACACCCAGCCAAGTAGCTCCACAACTGGCCTCTCAAGGGCTGAGAATACCCCATCTGCCAGCAGCATGCAGCTGACAGTCATCCAGACAAGTAGCTCCTCAACGGGCCTCTTAAGTGTTGAGAGTAACCCAACTGCCTGCAGCACAGATCAGACAGTCAGCCAGCCAAGTAACTCCTCAAATGGCCTTTACAGGGCTGAGAGTACCCCATCTGCCAGCGGCACGCATCACACTGTCACCCAGCGAAGTAGCTCATCAACTGCCCTGTCAAGGGCTGGTAGTACCCCAATTGCCAGCAGCATACACAAAACAGTCACCCAGCCAAGTAGCTCCTCCACTGGCATCTCAAGGGCTGAAATTACCCCAACTGCCAGTAGCATGCAGCAGACGGTCAACCAGCCAAGTAGTTCTTCCACTGGCCTGTCAATGGGCTGGGAGTACCCCAATTGTGTGCAGCATGTAGCAGCCAGTCACCTGGCCAAGTGGATCCGCAACCTGCCTCAAATGGCTGAGAATACCCCATTTCCCAGCAGCACACAGCAGACTGTCACCCAGCCAAGTAGCTCCGCAACTGACCTCTTAAGGACTGACAGTACCCCAATTGCCAGCAGCACGCAACAGACAATCACCCAGCCAAGTAGCTCCTCAACAGGCCTCACAAGGGTTGAGAGTACCCCATCTGCCATCAGCACAGAGCAGAGTATCACCCAGCCAAGTATTTCCTCAACTGGCCTCTCAAGGACTGAGAGTTCCCCATCTGCCAGCAGCACGCTGCTGACGGTCAACCAGCAAAGTAGCTCCTCAACATGCCTCTCAAGGGCTGAGAGTACCCCAATTGCCAGCAGCATGCAGCAGACGTTCATTCAGGCAAGCAGCTCGTCAACTTGCCTTCAATTGCTGAGAGTACCCCATCTGCCAGCAGCGCGACACTGACGAGCACCCACCCAAGTAGCTCATCAACTAGCCTCTCAAGGGCTGGGTCTACATCAATTGCCAACGGCATGCAGCAGACATTCACCCGGCCAAGTGGCTTAACAACTGGCCTCTCTACATCTGAGAGTACTCCAATTTCCAGCAGCATGCAGCAGACAGCCACCTGGCCAAGTGGTTCCTCAACTGGCGTCACAAGGGCTGAGAGTACCCCTTCTGCTAGCAGCATGCAGCAGACTATCACCCAGCCAAGTGGCACCTCAACTGGTTTCTCAAGGGCTGAGAGTAACAAAATTGCCAGCAGCACGCAGCAGACAGTCACTCAGCCAAGTAGCTCCTCAACGGGCCTCACAAGGATTGAGAGTAACCCATTTGAAAGCAGCACAGAGCAGAGAGTCACCCCGCCAAGTATTTCCTCATTTGGCCTCTCAAGGGCTGAGAGTGCCCCATCTGCCAGCAGCACGCAGCTGTCAGTCACCTGGCCAAGTGGTTCCTCAACTGGCCTCACAAAGGCTGAGAGTACCCCAATTGCCAGTAGCATGCAGCAGAGAGGCACCTGGCCAAGTGGTCCCTCAAATGGCCACACAAGGGCTAAGAGTACCCCATCAACCAGCAGCACGCATCAGACAGGCACCCAGCCAAGTAGCTCCTCAACTGGCCTCTCAACAGCTAAGATCACCCATTTGCCAGCAGCATGCAGCAGACAGCCACCCAGTCAAGTGGCTCCTCAGCTGGCCTCAAAATGGCCGTGAGTACCTTATCTGCCAGCAGCATGCAGCAGAGAGTCACCCTGCCAAGTGGCTCCTCAACTGGCCTCACAATTGTTGGGAGTACACCATCTGCCAGCAGCACACAGCAGACAGTCACCCAGGACAGTAGCTCCGAAACTGGCCTTTTAAGGGCTGAGAGAACTCCAACTGCCAGCAGCATGCAGCATACAATCATCCAGCCAAGTGGCTCCTCAACTGGCCTCACAAGGGCTTAAAGTACCCCACCTGCCAGCAGGACGCAGCAGAATGTTACCCAACCAAGTAACTCCTGAACTGGCCTCTTAAGGAATGAGATTATCCCAATTGACAGCTACAAGCAGCATACAGTCACCCGGACCGTGGCTGGACAACTGGCCTCACAAGGGCTGAGAGTAACCCATCTGCCAGCATCACGCAGCAGATGGTCACCCAGCCAAGTACCTCCTCAACTGCCCTCTCAAGGGCTGTAAGTACCCCATTTGCCAGTAGCATGCAGCAGACAGTCAACGAGCCAAGTAGCTCTTCAACGGGCCTCTCAATCGGCTGGGAGTTCCGCAATTGTGAGCAGCATGTAGCAGACAGTCACCTGGCCAAGTGGCTCCTCAACCTGTTTCACAAGGGCTGAGAATACCCCATCTGAGAGCAGCACACAGCAGACTGTCACCCAGCCAAGAAGCTCCTCAACTGGCCTCTCAAGGGCTGAGAGTAACCCAATTGCCAGCAGCATATAGCAGACAGTCACCCAGCCAAGTGGCTTCTCAACTGGCCTCAAAATGGCCAAGAGTACCTTACATGCAAACAGCGCGCAGCAGACAGTCACCCAGCCAAGGTGCACCTCAGTGGGCCTCACGAGGGTTTAGAGTACCCCATCTGCCAGCAGCACAGAGCAGAGAGTCACCCAGCCAAGTATTTCCTCAGTTGTTCTCTCAAGGGTTGACAGTATCCCATCTGCCAGCAGCAGGCAGCTGACAGTCCCGCAGCCAAGTAGCTCATCAACTGGCCTCTCAACGGCTGATAGTACCCCAATTGCCAGCATCATTCAGCAAACAGTTACCCAGCCAAGTTGCTCCTCAACTGGCCTCACGAGGGTTGAGAGTACCCCATCTGCCAGCAGCACAGAGCAGAGAGTCACCCAGCCAAGTATTTCCTCAGTTGGCCTCTCAATGGCTGAGAGCACCCCATCTCCCAGCAGCACACAGCTGATAGTCACGCAGCCAAGTAGCTCATCAACTGGCCTCTCAAGGGCTGATAGTACCCCAATTGCCAGCAGCATGCAGCAGACAGTCACCCGGCAAAGTGGCTCCTCAACTGGCCTCAAAAGGGCTGAGAGTACCCCATCTGCCAGCAGCACGCAGTAGACGGTCATTCAAGCAAGTAGCTCCTCAACTTGCCTTCAATGGCTGAGAGTACCCCATCTGTCATCAGCACACAGCAGACAATCATCCAGCCAAGTGGCTCCTCAATTGGATTCACAGGGGCTTAGAGTACCCCACCTGCCATCAGGACGCAGCAGAAGGTCACCCAACCAAGTAACTCCTCAACTGGCCTCTTAAGGACTGAGATGACAGCAGGCAGCAGACAGTCACCCGGCACAGTAGCTGGACAACTGGCATTACAAGGGCTGAGAGTACCCTATCTGCCAGCAGCATGCAGCAGATGGTCACCCAGCCAAGTACCTCCTCAACTGCCCTCCCAAGGGCTGATAGTACCCCATTTGCCAGTAGCATGCAGCAGACGGTCAACGAGCCAAGTAGCTCTTCAACTGGCCTCACAATGGGCTGGGAGTATCCGAATTGTGAGCAGCATCGAGCAGACAGTCACCCAGCCAAGTAGTTCCGCAACTGTCCTCTTAAGGACTGAGAGTACCCCAACTGACAGCAGCACGCAGCAGACAATCATCCAGCCAAGTGGCTCCTCAACTGGATTCACAAGAGCTGAGAGTACCCCATCTGCTAGCAGACCGCAGCAGCCGGTCATCCAGGCAATTAGAACCTCAACTGGCCTCTCAAGGGCTGAGAGTATCCCAATTGCCAGCAGCATGCAGCAGACAGTCACCTGGCCAAGTGGCTCCTCAACTGGCCTCACAAGGGCTGTGAGCACCCCATCAGCCAGCAGCACTCAGCAGACAGTCACCCAGCCAAGTAGCTCCTCAGCTGGCCTCCCAAGGGCTGAGAGTAACCCAATTGCCAGCAGCCTGCAGCAGACACTCCCTGGGCCAATTGGCTCCTCAACTGGCCTCACCAGGGCTGAGAGTACCCCAATTGCCAGCAGCACGTAACAGACAGTCACCCAGCCAAGTATTTCCTCAACTGGCCTCTCAAGGGCTGAGAGTACCCCATCTGCCTGCAGCACGCAGCTGACAGTCACGCAGCCAAGTAGCTCATTAGATGGCCTCTCAAGGGCTAATAGTACCCCAATTGCCCGCAGCATTCAGCAAACAGTTACCTGGCCAAGTTGCTCCTCAACTGGCCTCACAGGGGCAGAGAGTATCCCATCTTCCAGCAGCATGCAGCTGATGGTCACCCAACGAAATAGATCCTCAACTTGCCTCTCAAGGTCTGAGGGTACCCCAATTGCCAGCAGCATGCAGGTGACTTTCACCCGGCCAAGTGGCTGCTCAACTGGCCTCACAAGGGTTGTGTGTAACCCATCTGCCAGCAGCAGATAACAGATGGTCACCCAGCCAAGTAGTTCCTCAACAGGCCTCTCAAGGGCTGAGTGCACCACAATTGCCAGCAGCATGCAGCTGACACTCACCCGGCCAAGTGGCACCTCAACTGACCTCAAAGTGTCTGTGAGTACCCCATCTGGCAGCAGCATGCAACAGACTGTCATTCAGGCAAGTAGCTCCTCAATTTGCCTTCAATGGCTGAGACTACCCCATCTGCCAGCCGCACACAGCTGACGAGCACCCAGCCAAGTAGCTCCTCAACTGGCCTCACAAGGGCTGTGAGCACCCTATCTGCCAGTAGCATGCAGCAGACGGTCATTCAGGCAAGTAGCTCCTCAATTTGCCTTCAATGGCTGAGAGTACCCCATCTGCCAGCAGCATGCAGCTGACGAGCACCCAGCCAAGTAACTCATCAACTGGCCTCTCAAGGGCTGAGTGTACCCCAATTGCCAGCAGCATGCAGCAGACACTCACCCGGCAAGTGGCTCCTCAAGTGGCCTCACAAGGGCTGTGAGTACGCCATCTGCCAGCAGCACGGAGCATACTGTCACCCGGCCAAGTACCTCCTCAAATGGCCTCTCAAGGACTGTGAGTAGCCCAATGGGCAGCAGCCCAATGGCCAAGTGGCTTAGCAACTGGCTTCTCAACGTCTGAGAGTACCCCAATTGCCAGCAGTATGCAGCAGACAGTCACCCGGCCAAGTTGCTCCTCGACTGGCCTCACAAGGGCTGACAGTTCCCAAATTGCCAGCAGCGTGCAGCAGACAGTCACCCAGCCAATAGCTACCCAATCCCAACAGTACTTAACTGTGCTGATGTGACGGGAACTGGTGTTCCAGCTACAATAATTCAGTTGATGAAATGCTTACATTGCTGTTCAGAAATTCCCTATGTATGTGGCATGTTGCTCCCCATCAGTTACATCTAACTGCCGTCTGGTGTAAAAAATAAATCACTTAACTATCTGAGAGCTTCGTCACGCCAATGTTGTCATCGAACTAAATGTTTCTAGTGAGGTGAAGGTACCTTAAATGGTCTGATACCGGTTGTGTACAGAATAATATAATGTGAATCAAGCAACTGTTCTGCGGTTTCTTCATTTTACAATACGGACTTATATATTTGCGGCTGCCACATGAGAAGAGCTCTTAAGATACCCTGCCCTTATTTTTCTCAACAAACTGGGCTGCAACCCCTTAAAAAGTTCCTTTTAAGACCTACACCTACTTTTTTCTGTACTGCTGCACCAAGACCTTCCTCAGAATATCTAATTTCAAATGGTTCAAATGGCTCTGAGAACTGAGCACTGAGGTTATCAGTCCCCTTGAACTTAGAACTACTCAAACCTAACTAACCTAAGGACATCACACACATCCATGCCCGTGGCTAGCTTCGAACCTGTGACCGTAGCGGCCGGGGGGGAGGGGGGGTCCAGACTGTAGCGCCTAGAACCGCTCGGCCACTCCGGCCGGCAATTTGAAATTTCTGTGATTTCTTAACACCTATTCTCCCTTTCCAAGGAGCTTAATCCGTTACCGAGAAACATCCCAAGAACTTGCTTTTTGAGTACCAAAACACAGCCGCGGATTCCGAGTCGGATATGCACAGCAAATAGGTGTAATTTTTACAATGTATTCCTAAGATCTCCCTCTTGAACGTCTTCGAGAATTTTCTTCATATCTTTATCCGTTTCGGAGACTCAGAGGTTCAAAGTTACACTAATTGTATACATACAATAAGCACGTAAAATTCGGTCTGATGGGGAAAAGCAATTTGTGACGTGACGTAGCATGGGGAAATATGCTGTAAAGTGTCTCCGTTAGCATCCGGGAACACCATATTTTAGTACTGCAGAACATACGAATTTTATTTTATTTTATTTTATTTATTTATTTATTTTGCACGTACATTCCGTGTCTGACGTGTAAAATCAGTTGTGCGTTATTTCAGTTTCACATAAGGAAACTATCAAAAATTTACTGACTTTTCTTATGGCTTACATGCCCTGTTGCAGCAAAAAAATAAATAAATAAATAAATAATTTTGGGAAATTTTTAAAGGTGCCGATGAAGGTGAACGAGGCGGCTGATACCCCATTTTTCAGTCATAGTCTTTTTAAATAAACAGGAATATATTCGCATTTTTGTGTTTCGGCAGGATCATTTCTCCGCTCGTGTATTATAAGCTACTTTTCATACAGCACTCGGATGATAATGTCCCAGGATATGGTAGGGACCAGCAGCAGAGAGTAACATCCCAGGCAGAATGTTAAGGCAGTACCACAGCGGCGTGCAGTACCGCCGCCTCTCTGGCCTAGTCGTGGGGAGTTATTGGAGTGTGGGGTGTAGTGGGGTGGGGTGGGGTGGGGGGTCAGGGCATCTCTGCGGTGCAGCGAAGCTACGTGGCAGGGATGGCTTTCACTGCTGGTAGGAACGAGCAGCTGGAGCACGGAACAATAAGGGCTAGCTGATGGCCTCGCGTATTAGGCTTCGCTATTTAGTGAAACTGCTAGGTTATCCCAATTTATTAACTGATGACGCGGACACTGCACTGGTCGAAAGTACGGCACTGAAGGAAAGCTTTTACAGGCCGAACTGCTAGGATTTATACTCGTTCCGATCACGTGTGTTACGAAGGGCATTAAATAAGTAATGTAACATATTTTCTTTCTGAGAGAAGGTAGGTTTTATTCCGGATTCCAAATCACCATATTTGTGCCGTGCGCCCACCTTTAATTTCGCGTAATTCCCGCGGATTTGGAATCCCTCTGGCCATAAGAGCGCATGGAGCTTCAATGTCGCCGGTTGAGGGCAGATCGGAGGAAAAGGTAGTCAACGGCTGCGGCGACCTGGAGAAATGGAGAGAGTGTGACACGGGCGGCGAGTAGCGCAAGTGAGGCGGCTGGTTGTGCTGTCCAAGCGTCTGCCGTGGCCCGTTGCCTAGAGTGGTGTCTTGGCCCACTGCAGATTTGGCGGGGCCGAGTGTTGGTCGCAGCCGTGAACATTGCTCGATAAAAGCTACTTCGGCAGGACGCACGGTATAGTCCTCTGCTATCGAAGTTGCAAGCAATTTGTGTCCATCGTGGTGCATGGTTCGAGTCAGGTCCAACCTTTGCTGGACGCGATGGCGTCTGCTGGAATGATACCCGTGGGTTTCCGACTACGAGAAATCTTCGTTCCATCCTTCTCTCGGCGCTCTCTAAGCAAGCGTTTCTCAATGGGCGCTTGAATCTACCAGAAGGTGGAGGAGGAGGATATTGGTGTTTAACGTCCCGTCGACAACGAGGTTATTAGAGATGGAGACCCAGCTGGGATTATGGAAGGATGGGGAAGGAAGTCGCCGGCCGAAGTGGCCGTGCGGTTCTAGCGCTGCAGCCTGGAACCGCCAGACCGCTACGGTCTAGGTTGGAATCCTGCCTCGGGCATGGATGTGTGTGATGTCCTTAGGTTAGTTAGGTTTAACTAGTTCTAAGTTATAGGGGACTAATTACCTCAGAAGTTGAGTCCCATAGTGCTAAGAGCCATTTTTGTGGAAGGAAGTCGGCCGTGCCCTTTCAAAGGAACCATCCCGGCATTTGCCTGGAGTGATCTATGGAAATCAGAATCTACCAGAAATCACGGTGAGTATGCTATTAGTGTGCACGTCACTTCGTGTCGCGTGGTGGCTATTTTTACTCCGTATCCTGGTTGCCTGTTGTTATATATGAAGGTTTTGTCTGGTACTAATTGAGTTCAGTTCTGTCCATGTGTGTGGGCTTGTGGCTGTCACTATTCCAAACTGATTTTAGAATCTAACGGTATAGAATGGAGGTGTAATTCTTCTGATTTTCGAATTGAACTTTATATTCAGTGAAAATTGTTTAATCTAGCCACCTTATTTCTGAGGCATATATACAGGGTGAGTCCCCTAACGTTACCGCTGGATATATTTCGTAAACCACATCAAATACTGACGAACCGATTCCACAGACCGAACGTGAGGAGAGGGGCTAGTGTAATAGTTTAATACAAACCATACAAAAATGCACGGAAGTATGTTTTTTAAAACAAACCTACGTTTTTTTTTAAAAATGGAACCACGTTAGTTTTGTTAGCACATCTGAACATATAAACAAATACGTAATCAGTGCCGTTTGTTGCATTGTAAAATGTTAATTACATCCGGAGATATTGTAACCTGAAGTTGACGCTTGAAACCTCCGACGTTCAGTTGCGTGTTGTAACAAACACGGGCCACGGTCGGCGAGCAGCATCTGCAGGGACATGTTTACGATGACGATCGTGTTTACGAGTGTGGCTGTAGTGCACTGTTGTGGTTTGGTCTAGCTGTCGCAGTGTCCGCATGTAGCGCTTGCTGCTATTGTTATTCTGCATTCGTCTGTGATAGTGTAGTGTTGTAGGAACTGTGACCATGGTGTATTCGAACTCTGAAAAGGCGGAGATGATGCTCATCTATGGCGAGTGTCGACGAAATGCAGCTGAAGTCTGCAGGGTGTATACAGAACGGTACCCGGACAGAGAGCATCCAACGTGCCGCACATTGCAAAATATCTACCGCCAACTGTATGCAATAGGTTTGGTCGTAGCACGCAAACGGGTCCGTAACAGGCCCGTCACAGGAGAAGCAGGTGCAGTTGGTGTGTTAGCTGCTGTTACCATGAATCCACACATGAGTACACGGGACATTGCCCGAGCCGGTGGACTGGGTCAAAGTAGTGTCATGCGCATACTGCATCGTCATCGCTTTCACCCGTTTCATGTGTCGCTACATCAGCAATTACATGGTGATGACTTTAATCATCGAGTGCAATTCTGTCAATGGGCATTAACAGAGAATGCGTTGCAGTTCTACCTGTTTACCGATGAAGCGGGTTTCACAAACCACGGGGCAGTGAATCTACGGAACATGCATTACTGGTCCGTGGACAATCCTCGCTGGCTCAGACAGGTAGAGCGACAGCGACCGTAGACTGTAAATGTATGGTGCGGATTCATTGACGACCACCTCATTGGTCCTTGTTGTGGACTGGCAAGACAGCCAATCCACAGTGACGGGTAGCCGAAAGGCACGCGTTAAGCTCACGCAGGCTGGCGTGAGGTCTGGAACATTACAAGGAAATGAGAACTTAGAAAAACGGACGCAGTTGCTGTAATACTTAACTTTAACCTACAATTGGTGAACATCTCTCTTGACGGTACATGTTTTATAATTTCAATATTAACTGGTAATGGCGCCTTGCTAGTTCGTAGCAAATGGCGTAGCTGAAGGCTATGCTAACTATCGTCTCGGCAAATGAGAGGGTAATTGTCAGTGAACCATTCCTAGCGACGTCGGCTGTACAACTGGGGCGAGTGCCAGGACGTCTCTCTAGACCTGCCGTGTGGTGGCGCTCGGTCTGCAATCACTGACAGTGGCGACACGCGGGTCCGACGTATACTAACGGACCGCGGCCGATTTAAAGGCTACCACCTAGCAAGTGTGGTGTCTGGCGGTGACACCACAGTTCTCACTTCATTGCAGGGGCCCAAACAGCTGCAACATACATCGCATCTCTACAGAATGATCTGCCAACGTTGCTCGAAAATGTCCCACTGGAAACGCGTCGACGTATGTGGTATCAGCATGATGGTGCACCTGCACATTCCGCAATTAACACTAGGCTGACCCTTGACAGGATGTTCGACGGGCGTTTCATAGGAGATGGAGGACGCATAAATTGGCCAGCCCGTTCTCCTGATCTTACACCTCTGGACTTCTTTCTGTGGGGTACGTTAACGGAGAATGTGTACCGTGATGTGCTTACAACCCCAGAGGATATGAAACAACGCATTGTGGCAGCCTGCGGCGACATTACACCAGATGTACTGCGACGTGTACGACATTCATTACGCCAGAGATTGCAATTGTGTGCAGCAAATGATGGCCACCACATTGAACATCTATTGGCCTGACATGTCGGTACACACTCTATTCCACTCCGTAATTGGAAACCACGTGTGTACGTGTACCTCACCCCTCATGGTAATGTACATGTGCGTCACTGAAAAAAAGCCAATAAAAAGGTGTTAGCACGTGGACGTAATGTGCTGTTCCAGTCTCTTCTGTACCTAAGGTTCATAACCCGTTCCCTTTGGATCCCTACGTAATTCGGTGCTCTCCGATACACACGATCGAACAGCGGAGGAGTGGTACTCAAGCGTCAACTTTAGGTTACAATATCTCCGGATGTAATTAACATTTTACAATGCAACAAACGGCACTGATTACGTATTTGTTTATATGTTCAGATGTGCTAACAAAACTAAAGGGGTTCCGTTTAAATAAACGTAGATTTGTGTTAAAAACATCCTTCCGGGCATTTTTTTATGGTTTGTATTAACCAATTACATTAGCCCCTCTCCTCACGTTCGGTCTGTGGAATCGATTCGTCAGTATTTGATGTGGTTTACGAAATATATCCAGCGGTAATGTTAGGTGACTCACCCTGTATAGTTACCGGTTGGCTAATATCACGAGATCGATCTGTTTTTGCATCTGCTACTCCACCCCGCACCACAATAGAGTCAAACTGCTTGCAACTTCAATAGCAGAGGACATGCTGAATACTGTGCGTTCTGACAAAGCAGCTTTTAACGAGCAATGCACACGGCTGCGACGATCACCTGGCGCCGCTAAACCCACAGTGAGCAATGACACCACTGTTGCCAATGGGCCACGGCAGACGCTTGGCCACAACACGCCGCCTCAACTTGCGCTCCTCTCCATTTCTCCAGGTCTCCGCAGCCCGTAACTACCTTCTCCTCAGACCCGCCCTCTACCGGCGACAGTAACGCTCCATGCGCTCTTGCGGCCAGAGGGGTTCCACATCTGCTGGAACTATGCGAAATTAAACGCGGGCTCAGAGCACAATATTATTCCGCACACTTTTCGCCACAAGATGAATTTTTCAACACAGTCTTCGTTCATTGAGACGGCCTTAGCCCACCTTACCGTGAGATCCTGTATGCTCACACTGTACCAGTCTCCTGGACAGCCTTGGAGCCAACGTCTTGCTGCATCAGCAACCTTCCCATCATCCACCTACTGCTTCGCACGGAGTGCATTCTTCATTGGGCCGAAAAGACAGATGTCGGAAGGTGCAAGATCCAGGGAGCAGGACGGATGAGAAGAAAACAGTCCAATGAAGTTTTGTCAGCTCCTCTCGTGTGCGCAGATCTGTGAGGCCTTGAGTTATATTGAGAAGGAGTAGTTCGTTTGCATTTTTGTCATGATAAACCCGCTGAAGTCTTTTCTTCAATTTCTTGAGGGTAGGAGTACAGCACTATACTTCCCTAATGCACAGAGCGTTGGACGCAAAGCAAATGATTGAAAGCGTCGTGCTGCATACGAGCTGGAAGCCACATACTGAGCGTCCAAAGGTTGACCCAGTATCAGCTGTATGAACGAAGCGTGCGAGCAAAGTAATGGAACTGTACAAAATTGTTAAGGCTTTCGTGGCCACTTGTTGACAAACTGCCTATTGGCTTCTGTCTCGGGTTCTTCGGCCGACGTTCATCTAATGATTTTTCTGACGTTTCGCCAGCACGAGTGGCTGGCATTGTCAAAGCTTCACCCTCCATTGCCGGTGGTGAACTGGAGGCGAGCTCGCGGCCGCAGACTATATGTACCTGGCGCGCCAACGTCCTAGGGCTTCTCCGCGGTCATTTCCGGTGCGGTTCTCCTCTTGCTACCTGCGACGGTCGTTCGCTGCAGCACGGGAAGCCAGGATCCGTTTACCTTAAGCCTCAACACCTCAAACGAGAAATACAACACCTGGAAACTGTTCTGCGGAGCAATGGGTACTCCACAAATTACATTAGAAGTGTAACAGAGCCAAACACTCGGCGAAGTAAGGAACCAGAAAAAGAAATGTCGGGTACGGCCTTTCTGCCATACATTCCCAGAGTGACGGACAGAATCGGCCGTATATTGCGCAAACACGGCGTAAAGACGATTTTCAAACCGACAAGGAAGATCAAAGAGTGTCTTAGCTCGGCGAAGGTGAAAAGAGACCCACTTGCAATGTCGGGAATATACCGTATACCATGCACATGCGGAAAAGTTTATGTCGGAATGACTGGACGATCAATTAACACCAGGATCAAAGAGCATAAGCGACATTGCTGGTTGGGGCAGGTGGAGATATCGGCCGTGGCAGAGCACGCACTGAATGAGACCGACCACGTAATAAAATTCGCCGACACGGAAATTCTGGCTGTAGAGAAGCACTATCACACTCGCTTGTTCAGAGAAGCTGTAGAAATCCAAAAACACGCGAACAGTTTCAACAAGAAAGAGGAAAGCCTTAAGGTAAACGGATCCTGGCTTCCCGTGCTGCAGCGAACGACCGTCGCAGGTAGCAAGAGGAGATCCGCACCGGAAATGACCGCGGAGAAGCCCTCGGACGTTGGCGCGCCAGGTACATATAGTCTGCGGCCGCGAGCTCGCCTCCAGTTCACCACCGGCAATGGAGGGTTAAGCTTTGGCAATGCCAGCCACTCGTGCTGGCGAA
This sequence comes from Schistocerca nitens, assembly GCF_023898315.1. Lineage (NCBI taxonomy): Eukaryota > Metazoa > Arthropoda > Insecta > Orthoptera > Acrididae > Schistocerca > Schistocerca nitens. The sequence goes on from NC_064621.1 coordinate 191,793,151, forward strand.
ACGTCAGAAAAATCATTAGATGAACGTCGGCCGAAGAACCCGAGACAGAAGCCAATAGGCAGTTTGTTAATGGAACTGTTTTTCAACTACCAAGGCTTTTATTTTATTTCAAACAATATTATTGTCCTCTTCAAAGTAGTTCCAGATCATTTCAACTTTTTTCGGTTGAGGAGATGTCTCAGTGTGCCCCTCCTCACTTTCCCCTTTGTCTCAGGATCGCACTCAAAAATCCATGATTCATCACCTGTGATCATACGACGAACATTGGTGGTCACTGGCTGTGCTCTCAAGAAGAATGACGCCTACGGTTCTTCGATTGTCCTTGTACTCAGTTGCGATTGTTTTCGGCACCAACCTTTCGCATGTGCTATCTTCGCTCAAAATTTGATGTACGGTTGAAGTGTTTAGCCCATCATACTTATCGTTAAATGTCGCTGTAATCTAACAAGACCACCCACACATTCCACGTTTTCATCAAGTATTGAAGTTGAAGGTCCTCGTGAGTGACGTTCGTCTTCCACGTGTTCTCGGCCGTCCACAAGTGATCTGTGCCAGCGAGAAACTTGTGCTCCTGATAAACAATGTGGTCACAGGCTTGCTTCAACTTTTCAAAGGTCGCACTAGCGGATTTAAATATTTGAAAATAAAACTTGATTGCATAACGTTGCTCTGTGATCTGCTGTTCCAGTTTCGTAACACATGATAAAAACACTACATCACTGATGGCGCTCTCAAAAATCAAGTGATGTCTGTACGGAGCTGAAACTTGGAATGAGCATTTGGAAGGGATGAACAAGGCGGTCTACTTAAGTAGAACAACACAGCATTTCCAGATCGTCTGTAATCTCACTAATTTTCTCACACATCTCGTACTCGCTTGTTCTGGACTTGAAACACAATCGCCTTTTGTTTGTGCATGCACTGGACTTGAAATACACTCTATTTTGATCTTAAGGAAAACTGCCACTCCACAACGTTTGATTGCTGCATTAATAAGTATAAAGAGAATTTGCATTTCATAGCGCCCACCCTTGCTGTACGTATACGGGAGACTTATTTCTTTGGAACGATTCTGGTCTATTCTGGGAGTGCGGTGGAGATCCACACTGTAAAGATGTCGCTTCGTCGCGGGGACAATACACGTCGCTACGCTTGGAGGGGCTTGACCTGCTGTAGTCGGCGGAGTTGGCTGGACGAAGTCCAGAGGCGCAGTCAGCGGAAACAAAAAAGAGGCGAACTCCCAGCTGCAGCGGCAAGTACCCCCTCTGTCGTGAACCCCCAGTCGTCAGCAGAGCGGCGAGCTGCCTCAGTGAAGTAGCCAGTGTTGGGATGTACTGGTATAAGCGAGCACATTAGACGTTTCGAGGGGTCATAATGAATGGTTTCTGACGTGAAAAGGTTTCATTTGCAACTGGTATTGAATAGTCTTAATCTCTGCAATTTTTCTATGATTATACGTCACAAAATTCAGTTCGAAACCGTGGTCTGAATTTGGATCCCTGCTTTTTGTGTGCTGAACATTACTTCTTTCTATTATCTTTTATGGACATTTGCTTTGCATTATTACGAGCCGGCACCGGGCGAGGTGGCGCAGTGGTTAGCACACTGGACTCGCATTCGGGAGGACGACGGTTCAATCCCGTCTCCGGCCATCCTGATTTAGGTTTTCCGTGATTTCCCTAAATCGTTTCAGGCAAATGCCGGGATGGCAAATGCCGGGAGCTTGCGCTCCGTCTCTAATGATCTCGTTGTCGACGGGACGTTAAACACTAACCACCACCATCACCACGAGCCGGCCGCGGTGGTCTAGCGGTTCTAGGCGCTCAGTCCGGACCCGCGGGACTGCTACGGTCGCAGGTTCGAATCCTGCCTCGGGCATGGATGTGTGTGATGTTCTTAGGTTAGTTAGGCTTAAGTAGTTCTAAGTTCTAGGGGACTGATGACCACAGATGTTAAGTCCCATAGTGCTCAGAGCCATTTGAACCATTATTACGACGGACAAAAATATGGTCACCATTACCAGATATTACGCCAGTGCAGTGTAGCATATCATATATTTGTTTAATTAATTTATTCATTTAAACTGATCTGCTTATTGCCATTAAACCCGATCTTACATCGGACGAGGGTTTCACACATACAGTATATTTTTAACATCATAGTTACCCACGAAATAACAGTTTTAATATGACAAACAATATTAAAATGATCTGAGTGTCTATGGTGGCAGTGTGAGTTAATAATACTGTAAATTAATGAAGTTAATGTTGGCAGAAATAATCATAGTGGCAGATATAAAACTTATTTATAGATGTACAAAATAGATGTTTTCTGACAGCGAATTCCGGGAGAAAGGGAATGTAAGGAGAGTGTACCAGCTAAGAATTCTGGGAAATGAGGAAAATAGGTTTGGAAAGAAGGATCTGCAATCTTAACGATTACTTGCAGAGACAGTGGTAGTTACTATCGTTCCTTCAGTAGATACGTCATGAACTGTCTTCTGAAGCTGTTAATGCAGTCGGGTTCCTGTTACTGCTGAGAAGTATCCGAGTGTGGCTGAACGATCGAAAGAGACATAAAGAAATTTAATCTGATGGGAATGGGCGCTACTGCCATGTTGTTATGGTCGACGAGAGATATGGGGGACAGAGTACGATGACAAGACAGCAGAGACGATAGAGGGTATGGAAATCAATGAGCTTATCTGCACGTGGACGGGGTAGTTGTGCATATTTTGGTAAAAAATGATCAAGGAATCCAACATCACAGACATAATGAACACAGGCATTCACAGTCATTTCAAGTCGCATTGAGCTTTCCTGAGAAAGCTCTTGCAGGATAACATCGTTGTATCAACAATACTAGAAGCAGAAGAGGTTGTGCAAGTTTCTTTTTCAGTTCAAGTGGGATGAGCTTGTTATATTTTTGTAAGCCATGGAGATAAAGTGATGCGTTCATGCATATTACAGTTAAGTGCTCAGTCCAATTTAGATTTCCATCTATTATTACTCCTACACTTTTCACTCAATGATAGAAACTGATATTTGCCCCATTTGGCGTTAAAGACAGTAGCGATTCCAAATATTTCGGGCTAATGAGCCTATAATGACCAACCAGTACTGCTTGGATTCTAGGTGGGTTGAGAATTAACTCTATATCTTGCTCCCATTTTGCACTGGTTGGTATTGAGATTCTGTGGTAGTGTCTTCATGTTTTTTCTTTCACTTCGATACAGTAGGAGGTCATCGGCGTTTATGCGGTATTTGCAGTAGGAAAAAAACGATGACACGTCATTGACATACACTGATAAGCCAAAATATTATGACCACTGCCCACCGCGACGTCGGATGCCGTCCGATGGCACTGCGGGCACGTGACGCGATGACAAAATTATCTAAACGGAGCAGACACGGACGGGAAATCACTCTAGTGAAGATATGGGTTGCAAATGGGGAAATTTACTGAGCTAAGCGACGTTGACAAAGGACAGATTATTACTAGACAGAGCCTGAGGGAAGTAGCTCGTAAACGGCGAAGCTGGTCGATTGTCCGCGTGCTGCTGTCGTCGCCATCAACGGGAAGAGATAAAAGGGCCTTCAAACTACCATTAAGCACCGAATGGCTGGACGTCCACGACTCTTCACAGAACGTAGGTTTCGCAGGCTTGTCTGCTCTATAGAGTGGCATAGATGGTGGGTGATCTGTGACATCTCTGCCGAAAGATCACAATGCTGGTGCATGCACAAGTGTTTCGGAGCACACCGTTCATCGTACATTGTTGAACATGGATCTCCGCAGCAGACCCCTCCTACCTGTTCACATTTTGACCCGACACCGTCGTCAGTTACGATTGCAGCAGGCACCGTTCATCGTACATTGTTGAACATGGATCTCCGCAGCAGACCCCTCCTACCTGTTCACATTTTGACCCGACAGCGTCGTCAGTTACGATTGCAGCAGGCACGGGTCCGTAGGGGTTAGAGCGTCGATCAATGGAAACGTGTCGTATCTTCGGGGGAATCACATTTTTGCTCCACAAACGCCGTCATTCAGGTGAACGGTGGCTCGAAAACTGCTACGCGCCACAAACGCAGGCTGGTGGGAGCAGTATTATGCCATGGGCCACATTCTCTTGCGCTTGAGCGGGACCTATGGTAGTAATCGAGGGCACGCTGACAGCTGCGAACCACCTGCATCCCGTCATGCTTGATGTCTTCCCCGACGACGATACCATCTTTCATCAGTATAATTATCCATGACTCGGAGCCAGAACCGTGCTACAATGGTTTCAGGAGCATTATAGAAAACTCACACTAATGTCTCGGGTGCCAAATTCGCCTGATGTAAATCCTATGGATCCTATCTCGGTCTGGCAGCGTCACCACGTACGTAAATCAGAGGCTCCTTATTTACACGAATTATTAGTACGTGATCTGTGTGTGGACATCTAATGCCACATACTTACATAAACGTACCAGCACATTGCTGAATCCCTGATACGTCGAATCAGTGATGTATTTCCTTCCAAAGACGGACAAACAAGCTATTAAACAGGCGGTCATAATGTTTTGATTTATCAGTATATAATGAAAAGAGTATAGGACCTCATACCGAACACTTGGAGACGCCTGATACTACATGCCTCCAATGTAACTTTATTGGGCCGGACGCGACACATTGCGGTCGAGAAGTCACATATGAGCCAAAACATTGCAGTATATTAGGCGAGAAATTTCAGCTGCTAAGTTCGACAAGGGAAATGTCAATGTCGACGGTCAAAGGCTTTGCTGAAGTCTACAAAGGGTATGATAGTCGGCTCTTGTGCGTCCGTGTCAAACTTCAGGTCATCTGTAACCTTTATAAAGGAAGAAGTTGTGCAGAGGTGTTCACGGAAACCTGATTGGTACTCGTGGCGTAACTAGTGCCTGTTCCAGGCCTCAGGGAAAACAATGGTGATTAAGTAGTGGTTGAATATATCTGTTACAGTGGGCAGTAGTGGGTCAGTAAAAAGCTTTATCATTTGGACTGTGATACAACCGTATCCAGTAGATGCTGCTTGATGCACATCGTGGCTTTTTTGACGGTATTGTAACTATCATGCTATAGACAGAATTTTTCGTGGCTACAATTGTTTACCCACATGAAGTAACCAATCAGTCTGTGTTAATGTATAGTACCTGTTCAGTTCATCGGCTGGGACAGTACGATAAGCTGCAGATTTTACTTCGCCAATACCTAGACCACGCTGGTTTTTCCACAGGACAGCTGGTCTATTTCTGATGTCGGTTAATGTATGGGCATGCCTCATTTTTATATGTCTCATAGTTTAATTAACTTGTTTCGGCATCTTCTGGTAAACAATATGATTTTCCTGGGGGAACGCTTTTTGTGTACACCCTCGGTAATTAACTCAGTTCGGCGAGGGAGAGCGTCCACACGTTTCTTCGCGTATGTCATATCCTACTGAAGTTCAAATGGCTCCAAACACTATGGGACTTAACATCTGAGGTCATCAGTCCCCTAGACTTAGGACTAATTCAGCCTATCTAACCTAAGGACATCACACACATCCATGCCCGAGATACGATTCGAACCTGCTACCGTAGCAGCAGCACAGTTCCGGACTGAAGCGCCTAGAACCGCTCGGCCACAGCGGTCGGCATTGCTGAAGTTATTTGTACCTGATTATACCCTGTAGAGCTATTTCTGGGAAGGATGATTTCATCTAATGTTCCAGATAGTCAGATGGTGTCTATGGAATTAAGATCGTGTGGTTTGAGAATGTCGTGACGCACATCCTGGTTCATATTCATGGTACATTGAATGAGAAAGACATGGTGCTAGAAACAGCCCTTAAGCCTCACAGAACAACAATTGGCCTGATATACACACTCCACACACTGTGGGATTAATGCAATATTAGACTGCCGCTGCATTTGAAGCCTTGCATCATTAGATAAAAGACAAAATTGTGTCTCGTCGGACCACACTACACGTCTCCAGTCAGCTACTCTACAGTTTATGTATTGTTTGGTTCAATGAAGACTGTAGTTTTATGTGTTGCTCTGAGAAATGGCCTTTTGTGCGGTAATCGAATAACTGGTACATAAGTGCAGTCGTTTTCCTATTTTTTCGCTGGCGCACATTACTAGTTTCTGGAAACTCAGTTAACTGCACTAGCTCCTCTCGTTGAAGTCATAGTTTCACACTAAGGCTATAAATTTTTAGTAAGCAAATGCAGGGTGTGTTTTTGGTAGGATTTATAGAGCGTTTTCAGATGTAACATCAAATGGGTAATGAAATGCAGACATATTAACATTGTAGCCACCGGATTCGAATTCTCTACAACCGCTATCGGTACAAAACTACCCCACCTCTAATCAATGCATTTAAAGTTTGTTCTTAGGTTTCTGTTATTCTAGGAAGTCAGTTTTTATGTAACAGATATTCACTTGTTTTAATTCCAGACATTAAGTACAGTCATGCTAGATACTTGTCTTCATCCGTTGGAAAGTTTCATCCTTATCACTGAACAGCATTCAGCATATAATACGAATCTTCATCAAAGGCCATCCCGTATTTTTGCCCATAATCATGGTTTTGAAACCATAGAACGAGTGAACCGACTTCTAAACTAGGGCAGGAACTACTCCTTACCGACATAGATACTTGGACTAAGAACTCTTTGACAGTTTGTTAGACACTCTTCTCTATATGTGACGTGAGAGCAAACTACCATTTGTTAGTCGCTCTGTCCGTATCAATCATAAATCATACTTGAGGAAGTCATGATTTTACTGAAGTGATTTCGTGACATCATAGATTTGTACATCGTTCTCCTTTCCTCCAACCAAAGAAGATCCACTCCTTTGGATTCAGTGGCACTCCTAACATACAGAATAGCAAGAAGTGCATCCAGGTGTAATGGTAATGACCATTCTTCAACTTCCAACGCTTTACAGGCCACATTTGTCAAGAACAAAGTGCCAATCATCTGACAAAAAATCACTGATGAAACGCCAGTGTATTTTCGAATAAGTTTGAGGACACATTTGTCAAAAACAAAGTGTATTTTCGAATAAGTTTGAGAACACATTTGTCAAGAACAAAGTGTATTTTAGAATAAGTTTGAGAACACATTTGTCAAGAACAAAGTGCCAAGCATCTGACGGAAAATTACTGATGAAACGCCTTTACGCATATACAGAAGGGGCAAAATTCTCTCGTAGGACATCTGTCTTCCGCTGCCTCTAGGAGTTGCGATGTTAGTAGGCACTACTTAGCACTTTGGTCCATCAGAAGATCCAATCCCTCTCTCAAAAATGAATTACTGACTAAACATTTTTTTATCTGAATTACGACGCCTTACAGCATATAAATGGATTAATTGAGCTGTAACTATACTTTGTTCACCATTGTTGTCTTGAAAAATGTCAACCACAGCAGCTCTGGCTGTAGAGCCACGACCCATTATGGTACAACGGCCCCTGCTACCTTATAAATCATAGTGAGGACGTAGTTCCTCTTTGGATGAGACGGAAGATGAACGAGTGTATAAGTTAAATGAGCATTAGTCATGCAATGAACATATCTGCAATGATAACTGGATAAATAAAAATATACGGTATCAACATCGTATAATTTCTTACCAGTTACATTACAATGTATACATGGATATTCGTAAGTATTTTCACCGCTGCCCTCTTAGTCATACGAGATCCCTGCAGGACTTAGTTCTACATCACAATCAGAATCATTTCAAGTACTTAACATTCCAATTCTTCAGTAGTGCGTATCAAAGTCAACATCTGCTCATCCTTGAGACCGCAACAACGTGGGATGTTGCAATACTTCACATCGCCTCTATGTCCATTTATATGAAGCCTTATTTCGCCAGTGACGCCTTGTCAACAAGATCATCTGATCTCTCCCACTGAATAAGTGAGGGACAAGACGAAGCGGGAACTTAATCGCTCCCTAGGGCCTGCCAGAACCACTGCCGAATTGAAAGATGCTTGGGACATTCTATCGCAGGACCCTACACTGTATACTGATCCGTCTGTTTCGGCACCCTTTACTGTGCCTTGCGTGGGTTGCAATGGCCTGAATTTATTACCATGTACTCTTGCAATGAAGAACTACCTGTGAAATCACTGGGCAATGGCCTTGTCCGGGAGGATGTTGTATTTCTTTCTGACAGCGTATATTACGTTTATAGATCAGCTGAAAGAAGTGTGGCGCCAGTGAAAAGTGAGAGTCTCACAGCAGTCACTCTTGGGTTGGTCATCACCGTTGAGGACCGAGGGTGGTTCTTGAGGTTCATGGTGACATGTAGTCTGCTACACCAAAAGACCCTTGGAAAGGAGTCAGATAGGGGAAGCTCCCGTCAGCGGGTTACTGCTGATTGTTGCTGCATTTTCACGAGAAAATTGTTCAACGGAACGGCAAGGGGATCAGTCATGCTCGACTGGGAGAAGAAGATCATTGCCTCATGGGTGCAGCTTCTATCAGTTGCTTGGTTTCGGAAAGAAAACACCCCCAGTTATTCTCCATTGGTTCCCAGACTGTCTAGCAATGGATTTAAACTGAAACCTAGAGGTAGTAGGACCCTGGTACATGCCCACACTAAGTACAACTTTAAGAGGAAAGGGAATGGAGAAAACGCTGTTTCTAGAAACTCACGAGTGTAGACAGTTTGATTTAATACCATTGCTGGAAGCTTTTTTAATTGCTGCCATTTCGACACATGTATGACAAGATATTTATGACAACCTTATAATAAGAAAAGAAGATATTTTTGACACCCTTATTCTAAGCAGGCTTCACACAACATGCCAGACATTAAAAAGACTTAAGACTCAAAATAATGAGCAAGGATCGATGCTTAAAGGAAAGTAAGAAGCTGTGCGCGCGAGTCAAGCAATCAGCGCCAAGAACTTCGCAATTTTCATCCTTAGCAACACGACGAGACAGCAGCAGACTGTATCGGAAGGATGTAGTTAGTGGAGGTACTGAGTAAACTAGCCGGTTAGCGCTGAAGCTAGCTTACATCTCTTCAGATATAATATCACCATTCCACATTCATTCTGTATTCGATTACGATGTTGGGATCAAGTCCAAATTTTTATTTTAAACTCAAGATATTTAGTTGATCACTATTCTTTAACACAGAATATACACCAACATATACAAATCCCACACCAACTTTGAAAAGCGTTATTTTCTAATTGTCCTCGTCGTCTACACACCTCAACTCCTATCCTTCTCAGTTAGAACTTCCAGATCACTATTACAACAATTCAGAAGTGCAGAAGGCGCGGGAAGTTAAGCATCTTCTCTAAACTTGACGGCTACCCGCAGAGATTTTACAAAACATAGCGTGGTTATTAAATGCAAAGACAGAATCTGGGGTGGTGTCCTTCAAAGTTTCAACCGTACAAACTACCTGAAATTGTCAATATCTACATCTTCATCTACATGGATACTCTGCGAATCACATTCAAGTGCCTGGCAGAGGGTTCATCGTAGCACCTTCACAATTCTCTATTATTCCAATCTCGTATAGCGCGCGGAAAGAATGAACACCTATATCTTTCCGTACGAGATCTGATTTGCCTTATTTTATCGTAGCGACCGTTCCTCCCTATGTAGGTCGGTGTCAACTAAATATTTTCGCATTCGGAGGAGAAAGTTGGTGAGTGGTATATCGTGAGAAGATTCCGTCGCAACGAAAAACGCCTTTCTTGTAATGATTTCCAGCCCAAATCCTGTATCATTTCTGTGACACTCTCTCGCATATTTCATGATAATACAAAACGTGCTTCCTTTCTTTGAACTTTTTCGATGTACTCCGTCAGTCCTATCTGATAAGGATCCCACACCGCGCAGCAGTATTCTAAGAGGACGGGGAAGCGTAGTGTAGGCAGTTTCCTTAGTAGGTCTGTTTTTTTACTAAGTGTCCTGCCAATAAAGTGCAGTCTTTGGTTAGCCTTCCCCACAACATTTTCTATGTGTTCCTTCCAATTGAAATTGTTCGTAATTGTAATACCTAGGTATTTAGTTGAATTTACGGATTTTAGATGAGACTGATTTATCGTGTTACCAAAGTTTAACGACTTCCTTTTAGCACTCATGTGTGTATGACCTCACAGTTTTCGTTATTTAGGGTCAACTGCCACTTTTCGCATCATATCTTTTCTAAATCGTTTTGCAGTTGTTTTATCTTCTGAAGACTTTATTAGTCGATAAGCGACAGCGTCATCTGCAAACAACTGAAGACGGCTGCTCAGATTCTCTCCAAAATCGTGTACATAGATAAGGAACAGCAATGGGGCTATAACAGTACGTTGGGGAACGCCAGAACTCACTTCTGTTTTACTCGATGACTTTCGGTCCATTACTATGGACTGTGACCTCTCTGACAGGAAAGCACAAATCCAGTCACATAACGGAGACGATATCCCATAAGCACCCAATTTCACTATGAGCCGCTTGTGTGGTACAGCGGCAAAAGCTTCCGGAAATGCAGAAATACGGAATCGATCTGAAATCCCTTGTCAATAGCACTCAACAAAAAAATTGTTCAAATGGCTTTGAGCACTATGGGACTTAACATCTGGGGTCATCAGTCCCCTAGAACTTAGAACTACTTAAACCTAACTAACCTAAGGACAGCACACTCATCCATGCCCGAGGCATGATTCAAACCTGCGACTGTAGCGGTTCATAATGTTCGAACGCGATATATGTTCTAAAATCCTGCTGCATATCGACGTTAACGATATGGGCCTGTAATTAAGTAGATTACTCCTGCCACCTTTCTAGAATATTCGTGGGACCTGTGCAACTTTTCAGCCTTTGGGCTCGGATCTTTCGTATGAACTTTGTGTTAAGAAATGCATATTAAACTCTTAAACGAAATCACAGACAAGCTGTCCAAATTAATGCAAAACGACTACAACGGCATCTGTTCATCTTGCGAAAGTAGGTACGAAGGACGCCGTGGTCGTTAACCTAGCAGCAGGTGCTATCTCGCAAGCCGCAGCCTTTAGAACAGAGGTTCACACATAAACTAGTATCCCCTTGTCTCCCCCACATCCCCCCCACACCATTATCAGTATAAGGCCTAAATAAACTTAATAAAGAAAACCCGATTTCTTTGAAAACTCCCATTTTTAAATAAATGAGTTGTTAAACCATGAAGTAAAGATCAAAAAGACAATTGCAATTGATTATTTCTAACAACGTTTTATTATACAACGGTGAAGCAGTTCTCAGTGCATCGTGTGTGCTAATAGCAATTCGTCTTCGGAAAAAGAAGTTAACGGTCCACACTGAGGGCAGGTACTTGTTACAAAACTTTAGTCCTCTGCACCACTCCTCTCCTCTCTGGCACTTGCTTGGTCCACAATCCACATACCCATTTAAAATCAATCAAATCAGAATTTATGCTGTACATTTATCGTTTGTAAATCACTTGATTGCCGGACTCCTTACTTCTGAGCTGACAAACTGGAAGTCTTCAAGATGCGAATGCTTTGTGTCTGAGCACTGTCACTGATAATAATAACAATTATAATAATGACGTGTAGGCGCCACTGCAGCGTGGTCACCTTTACCTACACTGATGTGACAAAAGTCGTGGAACAAATTTTAATATCGTGTCGGACCTCTTTCCCTTGGTGCAGCAACTCGCCGTGGTACGGGCCTGACAAGCTGGAAATTCCCTGCGGAAACATTGAGCCATATTTCCTCTACAGCCGTCCATCGTTGCGGAAGTGTTGCCAGTGCAGGATTTTGTGCACGAACTTATCTCTCAATTATGTCCCATCAGTGTTCGATGGGATTCATGTAGGGCGATCTGAGTAGCCAAATCATTTCCTCGAATTGTCCAGAATGTTCTTCACAACAATGGCGAATATCTGTGGCCCGGTAACATGGCGCGTTTTCATAAAAAATGTTTCATCGTTGTTTGGGAACAAGAAACACTTGAATGGCTGCTAAATGTTCTCCAAGTAGCCAAGCATAACCATTTCCGTCAATGGTCGGTTCAGTTAGAATAGAGGAACCAGTCCATTTCATCTAAAGACAGCCCACACCATTATGTAGCCACCACGACCTTGCATAGTGTCTTGTTGAAAAACAGGGCCAATGGCTTCATCGGGTCTGCGCAACACTCTAACTCTACCAGAGCTCTTAGAAACTGAAATCGGGGCTCATCTGACCAAACCACGGTTTCCATTATAGTCACGAGCCGAGGAAAGGCGTCGAGCTGTTAGCAAAAGCACTCGCGTCGGTTGTCTGCTGCCATAGCCCAATAACACTAAATTTCGCCGCACTGTCCTAACGGATCCGGTTGTCGTACGTCTCACATTGATTTCAGAGGTTATTCCATGCGGTGTTACTTTTCTGTTAGTCCTGATAACACTACGCAAACGCCCCTAATCTCGGCCGTTAAGTGAATGCCGTCGGCCGCTGCGTTGTCCATGTTGAGAGGTAAGCCTGAAATTTGGTGTTTTCGCCACACTCGTAACATGGTGCATGTCGGAATATTGAATTCCCTAACGATTTCCGAAATGGAATGACCCATGCGTCTAGCACTAACCACCATTTCACGTTCAAAGTCTGGTAATTCCCGTCGTGCGATCATAAACACCTTTTCACTTGAACCACGTGAGTACAAATGAGAGGTCCGCCAGTGTACTGCCCTTTTGTTGCTTGTGTACAAGATACTATCGACATCTCTATCCCATGTCTTTGACACCTCATTCTATTTACTCTTGTGATCTCAATTAGTTCTTTTACTGTCGCGAAGCGCATAATGAAGCAGTGTCTGGTCTAGTCCAGGAACTACCAAAAACTCTGAAAACGTATTTTAATGAGATATTTCGCTATATGTGATGCATAGTACAAAGAACAATGTATTTGTTTAGTGGGTGGATTGTGTGAGGAAAATGTTGTTCATAAATTTGTTTGATAAGGTATAACCTCCTGCACGCTGTGTTCCAGTATTTTAAAATAAACTGCAATTATTGGTAACTTATGAGTTCAGTATTGTAGTCTTAGGAAATAATGATAATAGTAATGGCCTTCAAAGATTATTTAGCTCCGCGACCGAAACATAATTGCAACATTATGTTTTTACCCCTCAGAAAATATCATTTTACCCCTAAGGGGATAATTATGCCAATTTGGGAACCACTGCTTTAGAACTTTCTGCAGTCTCCCGCCTTTCTTTCGCCATGCCGTGACAACAGTGCTAGTCGGTAGAGAACTCGTGATGCAGTAATGGGGCAGACTGCGTCGAGCGAACATGTAATTTTTTTTTTAGGAAGGGAGAGCATAAACTTCAGAATTTTTCACTGTCGTCGAAGTAATGACTGATACAGTTAAGCGTGTTTTTACTATTTGAAGATGAATAAATCAAGTTAAAGGACGTAAAGGACATCATGTTTTATTTCCGAAGCACCTGACCAGTAATATCGTTATTGATGTTGCAAAAATTACTACTACACCAAAAACAGTTTTGTTACATTTTAGTTTCCTATGCTATAATGGCTGAGGTACGTCTCTAAGTCTCTCACCTATAGTTCTATAGCCAACCATTACGATCACGGTCAGATCAGTTCAAATTACGGCGGAGGGGGGGGGGGGGGGGGGAGGGGGAAGCTTACAGTGTACAAGGCACAGTGAAAATAATCGGATTATTTGACTGCTCAAAACCGGATCAACTGGGCTATGTCTAGAGCTACTCCGATATATGTTATGGAATAATTGAATACAATTGACTTAATATGGGTAGAAAAACAAAAGTAAAAGCTCCAAAGCAGTAATCATATGTGAATTAGATGCTGTTCACAAACACTCAGCTCCAAAGTTACACGTTCATACAATTATACACAGATTGTCGTGGACAGTCCGACTGCTATTTGGTCGCACAATTGTGCACAGAGATGATGGTAGAATCGTCGGTCCACCCCAGGGTATAGTGTTGCATGCTGCTTCCGACAACGGATCAAGAGATAATATTGTCCCATATAGCCTCGGTTGGGTTCAGGTGTGTTCAGAGGAGTTCACAAAGACGTTGTATATCAGACAGGGTTAACAAAAGAAGTTTTTCGCTTACATTGGCCTATAGGATCGTATATTATGACACAGGTCTAACGATATCAGAATGTGTGCTATGTATGGTTTTCGAGCTGTACAATCCCGGAATTTTAACAACAAATGTCTACGCCATGCCCACTGCCACTCTTGTAGCGACTGCCTCTGGAATTTGATAAACATGGGCACAACAATCTTAGCTGGATCTTTTCCATGACTGCTATTAATGCAACGTGATATGGGTCTAACACTGATGAACAATATTAAGGAATCAGTATAATAATCGTTTTGTAGATAAATTACTTTTCCATGAGATTCTTCCAATGAATCTCTGCTCGGCTTCTGACTTTATTACAACAAATTTTTATGTTTTAATTCCACTTTAGGTTGTATCGCACGACTATTCGTATAAAAGTTTTACGATTTTTACACCTTCCAGGTTTTTCCGACCGATCGTGAAATCTAACAATGCCGGCTTTTTCCGTCTATTCTTGTGCAGTATGGTACGTTTATTGCAGTCGAATTTTGTCTGAGATTTCTTACTTTGCAGCTCTCCTACAGACAACAGCAGCGTCCGCAGAGAGCCTCATACGCCTTCCGTTGTCATCCTTTAGATCATTTACGTATTTTTCCACTAGATCATTTAAATACAGGATGGTTAGAAACAGTCTGAAAAGCTTGTAAGGATGTTGCAGATGAACTTGTGCTCAGAAGTAATTGTTAAGAGAAAATTTAATACATTGCGCCGCTCCCGAGTTCAAAAATGGTTCAAATGGCTCTGAGCACTATGGGACTCAACTGCTGAGGTCATTAGTCCCCTAGAACTTAGAACTAGTTAAACCTAACTAACCTAAGGACATCACAAACATCCATGCCCGAGGCAGGATTCGAACCTGCGACCGTAGCGGTGTTGCGGTTCCAGACTGCAGCGCCTTTAACCGCACGGCCACTTCGGCCGGCGCTCCCGAGTTAATTAGGATTGAAATTAATTAAACAGGTCACTGCGCGCGCAAATTTAACCAGTCCACCAGAGACGGTGTCGCCAAAGGTGTTCTTCGTTTGGTTTCCTAAAACCGAGCGATAAAAAAATTTGACATGGGGCGGTAGTAAGGATAGAACCATAGCCAAGATCTGACGAGTCTCTTGCACTGTCATCTACGCTATGGGAACAAGTGACATTAAGTGTATCTGGCGCGCTGCTTGAATTTGCGTGCTCAATGGCCTGGTTGACTAACTTCAACCTTTCATAAGTTATAGTTTCCTTAGGAATCAGTTAAATACTCTCCTGGAAATGGAAAAAAGAACACATTGACACCGGTGTGTCAGACCCACCATACTTGCTCCGGACACTGCGAGAGGGCTGTACAAGCAATGATCACACGCACGGCACAGCGGACACACCAGGAACCGCAGTGTTGGCCGTCGAATGGCGCTAGCTGCGCAGCATTTGTGCACCGCCGCCGTCAGTGTCAGCCAGTTTGCCGTGGCATACGGAGCTCCATCGCAGTCTTTAACACTGGTAGCATGCCGCGACAGCGTGGACGTGAACCGTATGTGCAGTTGACGGACTTTGAGCGAGGGCGTATAGTGGGCATGCGGGAGGCCGGGTGGACGTACCGCCGAATTGCTCAACACGTGGGGCGTGAGGTCTCCACAGTACATCGATGTTGTCGCCAGTGGTCGGCGGAAGGTGCACGTGCCCATCGACCTGGGACCGGACCGCAGCGACGCACGGATGCACGCCAAGACCGTAGGATCCTACGCAGTGCCGTAGGGGACCGCACCGCCACTTCCCAGCAAATTAGGGACACTGTTGCTCCTGGGGTATCGGCGAGGACCATTCGCAACCGTCTCCATGAAGCTGGGCTACGGTCCCGCACACCGTTAGGCCGTCTTCCGCTCACGCCCCTACATCGTGCAGCCCGCCTCCAGTGGTGTCGCGACAGGCGTGAATGGAGGGACGAATGGAGACGTGTCGTCTTCAGCGATGAGAGTCGCTTCTGCCTTGGTGCCAATGATGGTCGTATGCGTGTTTGGCGCCGTGCAGGTGAGCGCCACAATCAGGACTGCATACGACCGACGCACACAGGGCCAACACCCGGCATCATGGTGTGGGGAGCGATCTCCTACACTGGCCGTACACCACTGGTGATCGTCGAGGGGACACTGAATAGTGCACGGTACATCCAAACCGTCATCGAACCCATCGTTCTACCATTCCTAGACCGGCAAGGGAACTTGCTGTTCCAACAGGACAATGCACGTCCGCATGTATCCCGTGCCACCCAACGTGCTCTAGAAGGTGTAAGTCAACTACCCTGGCCAGCAAGATCTCCGGATCTGTCCCCCATTGAGCATGTTTGGGACTGGATGAAGCGTCGTCTCACGCGGTCTGCACGTCCAGCACGAACGCTGGTCCAACTGAGGCGCCAGGTGGAAATGGCATGGCAAGCCGTTCCACAGGACTACATCCAGCATCTCTACGATCGTCTCCATGGGAGAACAGCAGCCTGCATTGCTGCGAAAGGTGGATTGTACTAGTGCCGACATTGTGCATGCTCTGTTGCCTGTGTCTATGTGCCTGTGGTTCTGTCAGTGTGATCATGTGATGTATCTGACCCCAGGAATGTGTCAATAAAGTTTCCCCTTCCTGGGACAATGAATTCACGGTGTTCTTATTTCAATTTCCAGGAGTGTATTTATGTTTATACGACGCATTACTAATAGATATCTTCTATAGCTCATTGTGGCCCAGAGGATATCCACACCATTACCGCCTGACTCCCAAAGTTCTTTTAGGTTGTCATGTTGACCTATCTTTATACACATCAAAAATAAAATGCCGAAGAGTGCCATAATTTCTCATTTGTCTGTAACTTTACAGTGTCTTGTACGTCTGTAGTTTGTTATATGTTTGTCAATAAATTTTTTTAGTATGGGGTAGTGTCATATCTATCATATATGTTTCACAAAGCTTGAAAAGTGCGTCAGTATCATTAGTAATGTAGTCTGAATAGCTTGTGAGGCCGGGAAAAAACTTTACACTTTTTCCGTAGTTTTTTTACTCTACTTTGAAGGTTTGTGTTTTCCTAGGAAAACCTCAACTTCTGAACTACTTTCTTCCTCTCTTCGACTTAATCTTCCAGTGCGGAGTTAATAGATGAAGTGAAATTTAAAATTGCACACACGTTCAAAATTGTCAAAAGGTAACAAGTGTAGCACGAACGGGTGCGCGGTATACTATCGTTCTTATATCGAGGGCTCTGAGTCGAGGAGGAAGGGTAGAGGGAAGGAGGGTCAGGCAAACAAATACACTGAGTGTCACGCCCACCGCACTGCATTACGCTACAGCACTACGGAACTACTCAATGGGGTACTCAGTAGCCCAGCACGCTCGCTCCAAGGTTAATATCGTTACAGCACTCTCCTTGCCTGTGGTGTCACCGCCAGACACCACATTTGCTAGGTGGTAGCTTTAAATCGGCCGCGGTCCAATAGTACATGTCGGACCCGCGTGTCGCCACTGGCAGTGATCGCAGACCGAGCGCCACCACACGGCAGGTCTCGAGAGACGGACTAGCACTCGCCCCAGTTGTACGACGACGTTGCTAGCGACTACACTGACGAAGCCTTTCTCTCATTTGCCGAGAGACAGTTAGAATAGCCTTCAGCTAAGTCCATGTCTAGGACCTAGCAAGGCGCCATTAGCCTTAGATAGCTTGTATCTAAAGAGTCTCACTTGTATCGCCACAATCTCCAGATGTCTCATCAAGAACGATGTATACAAAGGATGGATTAAAGTTAAGTATTCGAGAAGCTACGTACTTTTCTTTATAGCATTCATTACGTATCCTGTTTCAGACCTCACTTCATCCTTCGTGAGCTAGCGCGTGCATCTTGGCCGCCTCTTTCAATTACTGTGGGTAGTGTTGGCAAGTCTGCCGACACTACATTGCCAACTACTGGGTTTCTGTCGACTGATTTTGGGCAATTACGGACAATGTCTTTAGTTCTATTTCCTTAAAAAGTCTTTAATGTAGTCAAAAGCCGGTATCATGCTTTAAATACGGCTCTAATGATCATGAGCGTTAGTTATCGTTTAGACGATGCGGTGAGTTGATGTTAGTCAAGAACGTCTTTAATGCGACAAAGACGCCATTATCCACAGCTCACTGAGTTTGAAGGAGGTCACGTAACAGGGCTATGTGAAGCTGGATGTTGCTTCTGCGATATTACTGAAACACTTGGCAGAGATGTAGCCACTGTACATGAGTGCTGGCAGCAGTGGTTACGACCACGTAGGTCGCAAGAAGACCGGGCGCTGGACTGCCACTTGGCAATGCCGAGAAGGAAGACCGTCATGTTCGATGTACGGCTTTGGCGCATTGCAGCCATCTGCAGAAGCAATTTGAGCAGCAGTTGTCACCAGAGTGACACAACGAACTGTTAGAAATCGGTTACTTTAGAGATAGCGCAGGGCCAGGCGCTCTGCACCGTACATTTTACTGACCCCAAACCAACACCATTTACGGATTCAGTAGTGTCAACGGAGAGCTTGATGGAGGACAAAATGGAAGTCTGTTGCGTTTTTTTATGAAAGGTGATTCTGCCTCCGTGCCGGTGATGTCCGAGTGTTAGTTGCAAGGAGACCAGTTAAGGACCTACAACCAACCTGTCTGTGTGCTAACTACACTGGTCCTACACTTGGAGTTATGGTCTGCGGTGCGATTTCGAATGGCAGCAGGAGCAGTCTTGTGATTATCCGACGCAGTCTGACTGAAAATTTGCACATCAGTCTGGTGATTCGACCTGTTCTCCTGTCATTCATGGACAGCATTCCAGGCTGTGTGTTCCAACACGATAACGCTCGCCGGCATACCGCTGCTGTAACACAACATGCTCGACAGAGTGTCGACATGTTGCCTTGGCCTTCTACACTCATGCTCATTAATTAAGGATAATTGCAGAATGTGGTACCACACAACGCGGAACTACACAAAACTGGCGCTAATAACATAGGCACATAGAGAACACACACGTCACAGATCTGTAAGTCCACGGTATTGGTGATAAGGTGAGAAAACCGTCATGAAACACATGTTACATAAAGCCACTGTTTTCTGCGGATTTACCAAGACAGCAATATGGGATATGATCACTGTGCACACGTACACAGGCTGCACAACGGGTTGGCATACTCTGGATCAGGTGGTCGCGCAGCTACTGGGGTATAACCTCCCTTTCTTGCACCAGTGCCTGTCGGAGCTCCTGCATTGTCGTAGGGGTTTTGAAGACGTGCAGCGATACGTCGACCGAGAGCATCCCAGACTTGTTCGCTGGGGTTTAGGTCTGGCGAACAGGCAAGCCACTCCATTCGCCTGATATCTTCTGTTTCAAGGTACTCCTGCACGACGGCAGCTCGGTGGGGCCGTGCATTATCATTCATCAGGAGGAAGGTGGGACCCACTGCACACCTGAAAAGGCGGACAGACTGGTGCAATATGATGTCCCGATACACCTGACCTGTTACAGTTCCTCTGTCAAAGACATATAGGGGTATACGTGCACCATTCATAATCCCACCCTACACCATCAAACCACGACCTCCATGTAGTTCCCTGTGAAGGACATTAAGGGGTAGGTTGGTTCCTGGTTCACACCAGATGAAAACCCGGATAGAATCACTGTTCAGATTATACCTGAAGTCGTCCGTGAACATAACCTGGGACCACTGTTCCAATGATCATGTACTGTGTTCTTGACACCAGGCTTTACGGGCTCTCTTGTGATCCCGGGTCAGTTGAATGCACCTTGTAGGTCTCCGGGTGAATAAAGCATGTCTGTTTAGTCGTCTGTAGAGTTTGTATCTGGAGACAACTGTTCCAGTGGCTGTGGTAAGGTCCCGAGCAACGCTACCTGCAGTACCCCATGGCCGTCTGTGGGCACTGGTGGTGAGATATCGGTCTTCTTGTGGTGTACACTGTGGACGTCCCATACTGTCGCGCCTCGACACGTCTCCTGTGTGCTGGAATCGTCGCCATAATCTTGAGATCACACTCTGTGGCACACGGGGGGCCCGTGCTACGACTTGCTGTGTTTGACCAGTCCAGTCGCCCTAGTATTCTACCCCTCATAACGCCATCAATACGTGTTCTCTGAGCCATTTTCAACACACAGTCACCATTAGCACGGCTAAAAACGTCTGCACACTTACTCGCTGCACCGTACTCTGACATGCACCAACACATCTCTGAGTATGTGGACTGCTGCCAGCGCCACCGTGTGACGACCGCAGGTCAAATGTACCGCAAGGACATACCCCGAGGTGATTTAAACCCGCAAACCGCCCATCAGAGCGTTGTTTCACAATGTATCAGCATTATCCTTAATATATGAGCACGAGTGGAGATCAGCAAATCCGTCTCCAAATGAGCTCATAGGGGCATCATCGGAAGACGACTCCAGCGTCATCCATAAACAGCAGTAAACGTCTCTGTACTGACCGACAACGTGTAACAGGTGTTGAACTGCATCCCGTAAACTGACATCCGGCACCTGAACAACACATTGCATGCATGTTTGCAAGCTTGCAGTCAACATTCTGCCAGCTACATTGGTTATGAATGTAGCAGCATTTCACATTTGCAATGGCTTATCATAGGCTTACATCAAGGTATGATCTTGCAATGTTAACCCCTTAAATATGTTTCCTAGAAAAATGCAATGCGGCAGTTTCATTAGCCTACATTTATTGTTTTATGTTCTTATTTATTTCCATGAGTGCAGATAGTGATTTTTCGCTCGCTCTATACGCGACTGTCTAGAGAGTAATTTATAACAGAAATCGCTAATACTTCTACAAAGTACCCTTCCTACCACACTTCGTACACAACTGCTCAGTTTATGAATAGTAGTCATCCATGTATGGTTCTCGGGCGAGACGTCGGATGTTATAGTGAAAACTCCACAATATTTCGTCAGCACAACTGGCCGACATCTTCAGGTGCGACGAACACACTGCTAAGGCAGCAGCAGGGCCCCCTATTTATGCCAGTTTTAGGCAGAAAGTGCGCATTCCAGCAACATAAATATTCTGTTGACAACGGGAGGATAATCCAGGCGCCTACGTGGACGCGCAGTTTTGCTTGCGGCTTCCGACAGAGGTCGCTGGGGCGGCCGATGGCAGCGCAGAGTAACAGCGGCAGCCTCCGCCCTTGCGGCTTCCGACAGAGGTCGCTGGGGCAGCCGATGGCAGTGCAGAGCAGCGGCGGCAGCCTCCGCGCGTGCGCCGAAGTATTTGGTCCTTCATCCTGTAGGTGGCGTTACTGTCCTTCCAGCTATCAGTTGATATCGTCGCTATTGGCCATCGAATTTGTTGCCTCCACGCATGCGCACTTCCTGCCTAAAACTGGCATAAATAGGGGGGCCTGGTGCTGCCTTAGCAGTGTGTTCGTCGCACCTGAAGATGTCGGCCAGTTGTGCTGACGAAATATTGTGGAGTTTTCACTATAACATCCGACGTCTCGCCCGAGAACCATACATGCAACATGTCCGTCGGGAAAGCCTCAAGCAACACAGTAGTCATCCAGTTTTAATTATCTTCCCGAAAACTTGAAGTTATGTAATTGATTTATTGTTTTCCGCAGTTACACGTACGCACATAGACTCTGTGGGTCTGCCAACCTTTTACGTGTTGAAGTGCCCGTGCCAGTGTACTCAAGCACGCCATCAGAGAAGCAAATGCAAAATCAAACAACTGTGCCGTGCGGTAACTAGATTTTCTTTTTCATTTGAAGGGGACCACACTGCAACAAGCTAAGTTCGAGGCAGTGTACGGCAAAAATGCACCATCATATGAAACAGCGGTTCGGTGGCACAACCGCATAGACGCCTCTACGTATATCGGTCACTAAAGTCTAAACGACGAAGAGAAAGGTTTCAGGCAGTTTCTCTGTGAAGAATCGGCAATCGACGTATCGCAAGCGAGGCGAAATTTGAAAAATTGAAAATCAGTCATTGATCAGTTTTCAAGATCAAGAACGACACTTTTTTTTTTTTTTTTACAAAAACAAAGAGAAAGCAACATGTAACTATCGACGTGGAGAAGTCTTCAGACGTCAAACTAACTTTTAACAACTAATTAGAGTCTTGTAAGTCTATTGCTCCAGAATACATGTCAATGACATATCAGACAACGTCAGAATTTTATGAGACATTTTGCTGATGATGCTACTGAGCTCAGAAAATTTGCGACGCTAGAAAACTATAGTGAAATTGGTGCAAGGAGTGACAACGGCCCCTCAACATAAAGAAATGCAACTAATTATGTATGCATAAAAAGAAAGGGCCATTTTTGTATTACTACACGATTGCAAAGCAGTCATTGGAGGCTGTTACTTCAAAAACTGGTTCAAATGGCTCTGAGCACTGTGGGACTAACTTCTGAGGACATCAGTCCCCTAGAACTTAGAACTACTTAAACCTAACTAACGTAAGGACATCACACAGATCCATGCCCGAGGTAGGATTCCAACCTGCGACCGTAGCAGCAGCGCAGTTCCGGACTGAAGCGCCTAGAACCGCTCGGCCACAGCGGCCTGCCTGCAAAACGTGGTAGACTATTTGCTCAGGAGTGCTGGGACCTACTAAACGACCTGCAGTTTCATGCGACGGCATCAACCGCAGTATTGTCGATCTGTGTAATGACTGTTGAAGACCTCACAAAGTATGGGCCATATACGTCCCTTAGCCGACATAACTTGTATCGTTACTATTATCTCGCGAGGACACATTTCACAGCACTCCTTTACTCTGGCTCAAGGAAAGCTGAATTTCTTAACATTACAACATGTAAAAATATATCACACGCAGGTAGTATTAACAGTGCAGTACGAACAATGAACTGATAAACAATAATACTTATAAATGATAGCAGCTAGACTAAGATCATGACAAACATGAAACTCCACAATAAGAGATACAAAAAGAGCCATGAAAAGCAGATAGGATTAGTATATTTTAGACTATATATGAAATATATACAATGTAATGAATTAGGAAAATGTACAATAGACGTAAGAATGAAAAAAAATGCCAAGAAATTATAATTTAACTCGAAAACATTTGCAACAAGAAATGCATCCGTAGGAATACTGTTGTTGCAGTTGTACTTGTTTTACTCATCGTTGCTAACATCGGTTTCGTCCAGTACCTCACGTTTATTTTGTGTCCAAGATTTCTCATGCTGGAGTGACTATTACAATCAGTTCTAGCTCACTGTACTGAAGCCTTGATTTTCTCCTGAAGTTTTTAAAACCCACGTTTATCTCCGTTACCCTCCGTTCCTATTCCTCCGTGCCTGGCAACCAATGCCTGCTTTTACTCGAGTTTGACTTAAAGTTGTTTTCTCTACATTTCTGTTCATTACCTCTTCATTAGTTACTCGATCTAATCATCAGAATATTTAAAAATCTGTTGCTATTTATGCTCTAATTTAAGTTGTCATTTCTCTAGAAATACAAATATAAAACATTCCACTTCAGTGACGATGCCGGAATGTTTATACATGCTAGACTGATAAACTTTGTACTACAAGTTCGATAGTTTGGAGGTACTGGACTGACACATCATTAAAAAGAAGACAGTACAGAGTGAATAAATAAGAATTCGAAAATGTGAAGCGATGAGTAGATCTTTCAAAATACAAATAAACTACTGCTGGTAATAGCAAAGCTAAGTTTATTATTTTTTTAAAAAATCTCTGTCAAATGAAAGAGGAAGTAAAACCGAAACAAATATTCCCATGTTTGTAAAAACCAAGATACAGTAGAGCGGACCTCATTAAAAAAAATTACTGGAAACAAACATCAAAGAATTAGAAACCGCACGAACTCTTTTAGATGTTTAACTTAGCAAGCTACCAAATCAGAAAGCAAGACTGGGAATACTATGGTGAGAAACAGAAAGGCGGCCTGCGGAGAAAAGGTGTAGTGAGGAAAGAAAGGAAACAAAGCGAAAATGAAGCAACTGAAGTAGCTGCGTGGTTCCATTTGGACAACAGAAAAATGAACAATACAACCACAGGATTCAGGAGAGACTTGGGTAACTGCAGATGGGTGTCCACAGGCATTTGTGGCTACCTGCAGACGTTTGCACAGCTGTTAGAAGGTACCTGACGTAGGACTGTTACACAGACCGTATGAACGAAAAGGGCCCAACAGTCAACTGTGATATGGGCCTATCTTAACCATTTTCTTCTACTCATTATTGGCTATTTGTATAGATCCGAATGTAATCTGCGTCCAGGGTTCGTATGCAAACCGATTAAGAGTGCTTTATACAGAGATGATTAGTGAAAACATTCATCACATCTTATCTATATGATCAGCGAAGCTTTCCTTTACAAATAGTTACTCAACGTTCTCCGGCGCTTCTCGCTGAGTCCTCTTGTCAGACAATGTGGGCAGCTGGAGAAAGCTACGCACTATCCTTAGTAGCAATTCTGTTTCAGTACTTTATATGCAGTACCATATATACTGTACCATAGGAACTCCGTCCATCCGTATCATTATGAAATGGCTGTTGGGTTCACTGAAATATTGTTACAGACAAGTCATTGCAAGGTAACCAAACCAAAAGACCACGCCACACTTAACGACATAAACCACAAGCAGGCTGCACACAATACAAACAGCAGTTGAATCGAACAGAAGTAAGTCACGTGACACTGACAAAAAATGACTATATTAACAAAGCTCGTGACTTTTTATAACAAACCACATTCCCAAAATGAATACGGATCATACAAACAAATACGCCGTAGAAACTAAAAAAGTAAAAATAAAGCTGCGACGAACTACTAACTCATTGTTAAAAAAAGGGCATATATAAACATATATCTAAAAACACCCAGACTACAAGAACAGTAGAATATACATGAGAATTCAATACTGTTACATCTTGTAGGAAACTCCTATGACAGTCTCATATATCTGGTTAATAAAATGCTGAACAAGTGTCTCAAAAAATATTACACACATAACAAACAACTGACAATAAAAATTTCACGAATATTGCACAATAAAATAAAAGACATAAAAATTCCATAGTATAATATATTCGTGTCATTTAACATTATCAATTTATGTACAAACATAACAGTCCAAAAAACAATAACCATTAGAGTAGATAACTTATTACAGTACAGGAATAGATGTCGGCCAGGAATACAGGAAATTATAAATCTAGTGAAACTGGTACTAAAACATAATTACTTTGAATTTAACATTGATATTCACAAACAGTCTGAGTCTTCTTTGCAATATTACCCGTGGAACATTTTTAGGACGAGTATAAATCATCGTTTATTCTCAACTGAGTAATTGCTTTCTAGAGAACTCGGTAACCTGCAGGGGACCAGTAGAATGTAGTTGCAGCTGGCTCTGTTTCGTAAATAACGGCTGTGAAAGGTGCGCCATTCTCGCGAGAATAGTATACTGTGGGTGTTGTTTTGAATTATGAAGGTTCGTAACGGAGCGCACGCGCCATGGTTCAAATGGTAGACTAGAGACAGCGTGAACTTACAAAAGTTTGCTTGTGAGGTCTTTCATCTCCGTTGTCTACCAACGACTGTATCTCAGCGAGTGCCGACTGCGCCATTTCTTAATTAAAACAGATACCAACTTAGAGCGGAGGAAAATGAAACTCCATTCACACTTCATGGGCACCATTTTTTCTCATTACAATGGAAATTTACTGAAAAGGATAATTAATGGTTCCTCGCTCGCTATGTAATTGAGATCATTACCATAAAAGTGTACCGGCAGATGTACTGAGCCAGTTAAATATCAAGTATCAGGGTGTTAATTAGAATAAATTCTAGTGAATAGGACGCATGCAGCTATTCTCGTCAACATGAACCGGGCACCTTCTTTTACGACTTTAAATCGCTTCACCTCAAGAGAGGAGATGATTATTGATTGTAAATAGTGTGAGTTATGTTAGTGTAGAGTAAAAAAGAGAACTCAAAATATCAGCCCAGTGCACTTTCTTTGTATATAAGGAACACCGTACAATTTAGTCAAGGCTTTATTTTTTTTCTTTTGGTTGGTGACATGTTAGTTGTGATTCGCCACTTCAGTCCTGTTGTACTTGCCTTAATGTTCATTATGTATCAGGCATTATCATCTTTCTGCACATTACTTATTACCTGAGAGTCACTATAAGATTTCACACATTTCGTGTGATATTCCGCAAATTTTTGTCACAGTTTCGTGGTTCTACCAAAACTACTCGTCACACATAAAGGTTACTGATGCTTGTGCCTTTACGCTACACTTTCGGATACAAAAATTTATGAAGAGTTTACTTTTTCATTAGAGGTTAACAGTACTAGATTATGACGTGAAATTAAAATATCGCCCATAAATTACAGACTTCTTTTTAAAAAAATCAGGTGACTGGATCACAGAGAGTGAACACGCATTTTTGTACTAATAATAAGATTGTAATTCCATATTTGATGTTATATAGGGCACTTTATATTCAGTTGTTAAGGGTTAGTGAAGTACGTAGTGCACTGTGAAATAATACGCTAGTCGTTGTTATTGAATATATTGCGACTACATTAGTGGATAAAAGAAAAAAAAAGATCATAGTTTTATGCTCCTTCAGTCGTAACATATTTGAAAACGGCACAGCTTCACTCCGTTACAAAATTGGGTAACACATCGAAATGATGCTACATATAATAAAATGAAGATAACGCAAACAGCTGTGAACGAATACACTTTCATTATTAGTAGCAAGAAGCACAATGTGCAGTTCGACTACCACCAATTTATATTACTGCCCACAAAAAACTGTCTCATTTCTGTCGTACTGTACTTTTATGGATAATTTTTTGTTACAGACGAAAAACATCCTTAACCGATTCAACACCCTTTTTGAC
This sequence comes from Schistocerca nitens, assembly GCF_023898315.1. Lineage (NCBI taxonomy): Eukaryota > Metazoa > Arthropoda > Insecta > Orthoptera > Acrididae > Schistocerca > Schistocerca nitens. The sequence continues at coordinate 191,820,203 of NC_064621.1, forward strand.
GTTGTTGCTGATGAAAGTAATGGACGAAGTAGAGGTCTGTGACTTAGATTTTGTAACACACGTTACCCCCCCTTGGGCTGGATTTATTACTTAAATTGTTTTTCACTCTAGGTTCCCCACGTATTACTAAGTAGCTCATTACTTAAAAATACAACGTTAACAAGGCTTTAGTTCAGTTAAACCATTAAGGAAATTCAGCCGAAAATTTAGCGAACATACTCCTGAATATTTCTTCGCATAAATGTAATCTCTGCATCTTTTAATAAAACGTGTCTCTTCGACTTCTGTATTACCTAAATTACTAACAACGGTACAGACATTTGAAGCTACAAACGATCTACTCAGTAGTCAGCCTTCTGAGGTAATTTATTTTCAGTTTATCCTCCCACCGATACCAAAAGATGAAAGACAATAGTTACCCCACCTGAAACATCCCACACCAAAGACACTCTGAAAGAATTAGTTTAACATCTAGTAAGATGACACAAAAACATTACCCTTTCGAGCCACTGCAAAATAGACATGACACCTTGTACTGAACTTCTCTCCATTTGGCATATCGACCTATTATTTAGTGCTACGGAAGGTGCTACCGTGTTTGCTATAAATGTCCGTGGTGCAGCCAGAGGATAACGGTAAGTGCATGGATATATGCAGGTCATAAACGCATAAAGGGTTATTACCTTCATCGTCTGCGGCTTGGCAATAACACTTAAACGCTGAAATTCTCGATACTAAAATCCTCTCACGATGAAGCCACTCGACAGCGCATCATAATCAACTGTGAGGAACGTGTGCAGAATCTGGGTTTGTTGTTTAACAAAAATATTCTAATAACACATGAACGTGTCTTCAGATTTCATTATTTCTGAAAAGAGCATTTCAATGAAGGGCGCTCAAAAATACAGTTCCCTGCTGATGATGATAATAAAAGTTGTATGATTGTATGAAAGATGTAAATCACTAATGTCCACTGGAACAAGAAGAAAAGTTTTATGCCGCGTGTGTATGTAAATACTGCAATCTCAGGGTATCACCAGTAGTTTATGTGCTGGAACTCAGTTGTTCACCACAAACAGCTATTTTTCCAGAGTTAAAAATATACTCTAAAAGGCTTTTATACATCGTATAGCACTTAAACATGTAGAATTAGAAACATTTACAAACGCTGTGCAAAACACAATATCACATCTAACAGCAGGGAACAGTAGAAAATGGGCGAAACTGCTTATGGCGGTTTCTAGAGCGCACTGCTTCATGTGATTCTTAAATCAGTCATTGCACTGGAGTAGTGACCAAAATAAGAAAAAGAATCGTATGTTCCTGGGTACAATACCTTCTAGATATAACACTGTCCTCAACATCTTATTTGGTGGACGTGTTATATACGATGAACCAGGAGGAATGGTCAATATTCATCGATATAACAAGAACGATTATCCGAACAGAAAGGTCTAGTAAACAAGGCTAAAAAACTCATACCTTAAGAGCTATGAGCACTTCTTCACCTTCGATACTATGAAAAAATCTCTTTGCTTTTCATATTTTACGAGGTGATAGTATGAACAAAAACAAGAATAAGTGTCCAGTAAACATGGGCTCTAAAGTGCATACTTAAGGGATACCAGCACTTGTTCGTCTTCACTACTGTGCAACACATCTGTACTACTGCACCAGTGCTCCTAGCTCTTAAAGTAACCATTTTAGAGTAAAAATCTACTGAACTTTTTGGTGCAAATGATTCGTGCTTGTCATATCCTCGAATATTGACTATTCCTCTCGGACGATAGCACACATAGTTCTGTTAAACATTTTCCTCTTTGTATGCATATGCTTCTGTATTTCGTAGGAATCCCTAACGTTTTTCTTAATTCGCAACTTTACTTACCATTCTACAACATGAGCAAGGACAAAAGAAGAAAAGATCTAAATTTTCTTGAAACCTGCATAACACACAATTTTTGTGTGAACAATGAAGTGTACGTATATATATATACTGATGCAAGGTATCTACTAGAGTCTACTTTTCATTGTATCTTCTTATTTTGCTGTAAGGCTAATAAAAGGGAAATGTTCGCTCTTCAACAGCACCTTGTGAAAGCTGTTTATTTTAGCACATGACAAGGACATTTGCTGATAACTTATTTGTAATTATATTTGACCATGGCACTTAGCATTTGTCATTGGACCAGAAAAACCACACTTCACCTCACTTCAAGCTCTGCAAGTGTTCTTTCTAGGATGGTTCCCGAAGTTTATGAAAAACATAATTAGATATATAAATAGGAATCTATGTTGATAGAACGTTCATTTCCATACCGAAAACAAACCAGTATCAATACGCGTTTGCATGAAGTTCCAGGACAATAGCGCACGTAAGGAGCAGAAAAGTTCTTGGACCACGACCTCACATCCCTGAAAGTATATCAACAGCCATGTCACCCGGTCGTGAAAGCCTTCATTCTACAATAGTGCACCTCACTTGATGTTATGTGGACATAACAGTTGGGGAAAACGTGGATAGGACGGTATGGGGCACACGTTGGACCCCCTACTTCCACAGATTAAACCCCTTTATACCTTTTCTTGTAAGATTACGTGTCGTATGTTGTTCATAAAACCCCGTTTGTTGTAGAATCTTAGAACATATACTGAACTGAAACGTAATGAGGTATCTCGTACAAAATGATGTCTTCCATGCCAGCCAGGACGGATTCCGGAAATATCGATCGTAAGAAACCCTGTCCTCACTTGTCTCACATGACACCCTGAAAGCTATGCAACAAGGGAGTCAGATAGATACATTATTTCTAGATTTGCCAAATGCATTTGACAGTACCACCTAGGCTTATTATAAAAAATACAATCGTATGGGGTAATAGGAGAAATAGGGGATTGGATTGAGGATTTCTTGTCGGGAGGACGCAGCATGTTATCTTCAATAGAGAGTTATTGCAAGATGCAAAAATAACTACGGTTGCGCCCCAGTAAGATGTGTTGTGTCCCTTGCTGATCAAGTCATACATTCATAACTTTGTAGACAATATTAATACTAACCTCAGGCTTATTGCAGATGGTGCAGTTATTTACAACGAAATGCTGTCCGAAAGAAGCTGCAGAAATATTGTGTGAAATCTTGATACGATTTCAAAATGTTGCAAAGATTAGCAACTTGCTTTACATGTTCATAACTGTGAATTGAAGCAGTCATGTGACGAAATAGCATTCCACTCGGTAACTATAACATCAATGAATCAATCGCATTTAGAATCTGTCAGCTCCTGAAGGCAGACATAAACTACTCCGAGGAATATTGCATGATATGCATGATGAATAAACCTGCTCCAGTTGTATTCGACAAATCATTTATCTGGAGAAAATGGTGCATACGATCATTGTTTCAGTATTTAATTCCCATCTTCAGGTGCTACAACAAAACGAGTGAGACTAAGAGGGATTTTTCATAAAATTAAATAACACTGAAACAGAACATATAAATGTATACATCAGGCTACACCTAGATTTTCTACGAGAAACTCGTACCAACCATGTAAAAATGCTGCTAATTTATCACGTAGCATGCAAGATCCCATGAGGATGAGACACGAAAAGGTTGTCTGAGTCAACCAGTACCACACCGGGTGAACGGAGCCTAGCCGAAGAAACATGAGTGTAACAGCAAATAAACGAACACTGCTATCCCAAAGTAACCTACGAACCAACTGGGAACGACTAGACATTCGTCATGGGTCTTTCTTTTTTTTTTGGAATCATTAGCTTTCTATGTGGCCCGTCACTAATTCCTCTCCTGTGTAAACCCATTCGTCTCAGAGAAGCACTTACAACCTACCTCCTCAATTATTTTCTGGATGTATTCAAAACTCCGTTTTCTGTTAAAGTTTTTACCCTCTATAGTTGTCTCTAGTACAATGGAAGTTATTCGCGCGCAGATTCTGCGGAGAACCTCCACTTTCCTTAGATCATCAGTCCATCTAATTTTCAACATTCTTCTGTAACATCACATCTAAAAACCTTCGGTCCTCTTCTTTTCTGGTTTTCCCACGGTCCATTTAACACTCTCGTACATTGTTGTGTGCCAAACGTACATTCTCAGAAATTTCTTCGTCAAATTGAAGTCTGTTTTTGACATTAGTAGACTTCTCTGGGCCAGAAAAGCTCTTTTGCCTGCGTTAGTCTGCTTTTGATGTTCTCCTTGCTCCGCATGTCATGGGTTATTTTTGCCACCTAAGTAGCATAATTTCTTAACTTCACCGACTTCGTGATCACTAGTGCTGACACTACATTTCTCGCTGTTCTCATTTCTGATATTTCTCATTACTTTCGTCTTTCTTCGATTTACTCTCCGTCCATAATCGTACACATTAGACTGTTCATTATGCTCAGCAGATCCTGTAATTCTTCTCGACTTTACCTGAGTATACCAATGTCATCAGCGAATCTTATCATTGATATCCTTTCACAGTGAATTTTAATTCCCCTCTTGAAGCTTTCTTTTATTTCCGTCATTGCTTCTTCGACGTATACAGTGAACATAAAAGGCTAAAGACTACATCCCTGTCTACACCCGTTTTAATTCGAGCACTTCGTTCTTCCTACTCCACTCTTATTATTCCCTCTTGGTTCTTGCACATATTGTATATTACCTGTCTCTGTCTACAGGTTACACCTATTTTTCTCATAATTTCGAACATCTTGCTCCATTCTACATAATTGACGCTTTTCCCAATTCAACAAATCCTATGAAGGTGTCTTCATATTTTCAAACTTGCTTCCATTATCAACCATAATGTCAGAACTGTCTCTATGTTGCCTTTACATTTCCTAAAGCTAAACTAGACGTCATCTAACATGCTCTCCATTTCCTTTTCCATTCTTCTGTATATTATTCTTGTCAGTGACTTGGATGCATGAGCTGTTAAACTGATTGTGCCATATTTCTCACACTTGTCGGTTCTTCAGAATTGTGTGGACGGCGTTCTTACCGAAAGTCCACTGGTATATCGCCAGACGCATATATTGTACACACTGACGGGATAGCTTTGTTGTTGCCTCTTCTCTCAATGATTTTAGAAATATGTTGTCTATCCCTTCTGCGTTATTCGATCGTAAGTCTTCCAGAGCCCTTCTTAATTCTGATTCTAATACTGGATGCCATATCTGACTTCGACATCGACTCTTGTTTCTTCTCCTGTCACGTCATCAGACAAATCTTTCCCCTCATAGATGCCTTGAATGTACTCTCTCCACCTATCCGCCTTCTCCTCTGAATGTAACAATGAAGTTACCGTTGCACTCTTAATGTTACCATATTTGCTTTTAATTACACAGAAGCTTGTTTTGACTTGTCTATATGCTGAGTCAGTTCTCCGACATTCGTATCCTTTCCGATTTCTTCACATTTCTCCTGCAGCCATATCGCCTTACGTTTCTAGCACTTACTATAATTTCATTCCTAAGTGATTTGTATTCCTGTATTCCTGAATTTCCCTGAACATTTTTGTAACTCCTTCTTTCGTCGATCAGCTGAAGACTTCCTTTTGTTACCCATGGTTTCTTCGCAGTTACCTTCTTTGTTCTCACGGTTTTCTTTCCAACATCTGTGATTCCCATTTTTTTAGATTCCCACTCCTTTTCAACTGAACTACCTAGTGAGCTATTCCTTATCGCAGTGCCTATAGCCTCAGAGAACTTCATGTTTACCTCCTAATTCTTTAGTATTTCCGTATTCCACTGTTTTTGCTCGTTCATTTTTGCTGATTGGTCTCTTAAACTTCAGCCTGCTCTTCGTCACTACTACGTTGTGATCTGAGTCTATATCTGGTTCTGGGTACTCCTTACAATCCAGTCGATTCAGCAGATCCTGTAATTCTTCTTGACTTTACCTGAGTATACCAATGTCAGTCGGAATCTCTGCCTGACCTTGATGCTATACGACTGAATTCTTCCCATATTCTCCACCCTTTTCCGTGAATACCTCCTCTTCTTGAGAGTCTTAAACAGAATATTTGCAGTTACTAGCTGAAATTTACTGCAGAACTCAATTAGCCTTTCTCCTCTCTCATTCCTTGTACCAGGTCCATATCCTCCTGCAACCTTTTCTTCTACTCCTTCCCCTACAACCGCATTCCATTCCCCCATGAGTATTTGATTTTCATCTCCCTTCACGTATTGAATTACTCGTTCAATATCCTCGTATACTTTCTCTGCGTCTTAATCTTCGGCTTGTGGCATCGGCATTTATACCGGAAGTATTGTTGTTGGAGTTGGTTTTGCTGTCGATTCTAATGAGAACAGCACTACTATTGAATCGTTCATAGTAACTCTCTGTCTGCGCTACTTTTCTGTTCATAAAGAATCCAACTCCCGTTATACCAGTTACTGTTGTTGGTATTAATCTCTACTCATCTGAAGAGAAATTCATGTCTTCTTTCGAATTCACTTCACTGACCCACACTATACATATATTGAGCCTTAGCATTTCCCTTATCATATTTTCTTGCTTCCTACCACGTTCAGACTTCTTACATTCCACGCCCCTACTCGAAGAACGTTATCCTTTCGTTGGTCAATCAATCGTTTTCTCATGGCCGCATCCCCCTTGGTTGTTCCCTCCCGGAGCTCCGAATGGTTGACTATTTCGTAATCTTTTGCCAGTGGAGACATCATCGTGACTCTTCTTCAGTTACACGCAACATGTCCTGTGAGTAAACACTAACTGTCTTTAATGCGGTGGTTTTGAATGTCTTCTGCATCCTCATGCCGTTCATCGTTGCTGATTCTTGCGTCTTTAGTGACATTTTCCCACCCCAGGGGCAAGAGAGTGCAGTGAACCTAGCAACTAATACCGCTAATAGCACGTTACTCGTGCCTGACAGTAGTTCAGACATATTTAGTACAGAGCAAGCAATAACAGCAAAACATGCAATGTATAACGCAGTTATCTAGAAAAAATGTAATGAAATGGTATAATGAAAATGTCAATAAATTAATAATATCGTAGTACAAAATATAAGATTAATAAGACCCTAATAAAAATGTCCCAAACCGACACTTCACAGATAAAGAGTGATGTTCACATTTATATGGACCCTTTTAATGTTACTTAATTTTATCCCATTATTCCTCTTAGTATTCCTTGTTTTTCGTAATGCCTGAAGATAGGATTTAAATCCCGAAACCCTGGACGTGTGTACGATTTTATTCAAATAAAGGATTTATTTGTAGTGGATTTATTCATCATGAAAAACTTAAGCAACATTTGTGGTTGTCCTGCAAAGATAATATTATCCCAAGAAAGTGTACTAACAAAGTATCACGGACCCGCTTTAAATGATGACTCTATAGATATACTAAAACTCCTGTAGGGATCGTGAGGAGAAGATTAGATTAATTACAGTTCGCACAGAGGCATATAAACATTCTCCCCGAGCTCCGTACGTGAATGGAACCGTACGTTTAACCGTGGTCTACAGACTATGAATGTAGGTTTAGGTGTACAGAGTGGTTATAATTAAATTTTGGCTGCTTCGGCCTGTGTTGACGGATGACTGTTTACCGTACGAGACCCAAATTTATGGAAGTGATGTTCAGACCCTGCGTTCAGGATTTGCGCTGTTAGTAGAGTCAGTGTCATGACTTACGTTAGGCGCCGGTACTGGTACGGCGGCTTAAGGTTGAAACGTAAGTGTGAATGCGCGTTACAGTTGCAGACAACACGGGTCCGGACAAGGTGAGCAAGGCTTGACCCTTAAAGTCGTTTTATCAAAGCAATAAATTGGCGATTATCATGACGGAAAGGTCCTCTTTCCACACCGCTGTTGAAGATCATGATTTAGAAATTTGAATTAAATGGCGATTTATGAGGTGCCGACACCCAATGGAGCCACAAGTTGCTGAAGAAGTTTCTGTTGCAATGACTGAGAAAGTTGTACGCGACTGAGAGTTTCAAGCACTGCACGAGCTTTTTTGATACTTGAATATTTCATAATGCAGCGTGGGAAATGTACTGCTAACAATTGTGAAATGGCATCCGTGCAAACTTCAAATTACTCACAAATTTTTGACATATGACGGAGACATTCGAGTAGGCTTCGTTCTTAAGTTTCTTTCCGGGACTGAAGCCGAGGACATATAGCTTTGCTACATTCTGTGCTATTATAAAGAACATTTACGCCCACTGGGACAGTGAACGCTCACAACAGTCGCATTTGGGGATCATCACTGCCAACGAACGATCATGAACTTCTCCTGCGTAGTGAACGCACCACAGCGTAGTGTGGAATCACGGCGCAGTTCATGATCGGTCCATTTTCCTTTGAGAAACTCGTACACCCGGGACGAGGAATTTGCAGCGTGAACGGCCCGCGTTACCGTGATCTGCTTCTCCAACATCCCTACTCCATGGTACTGACATACTATCGACATAGATTTTTTGACGCACGATGGAGCTCAACTTCACATCGCTAGTGCTCATGAGGTCATTCTCTTATCCCGTAGCGCATCTGGAGGATATCGAATCATTGGCCGATCGTTCCAAACTGAGTGGCCACCAACATCGCCAGATTCGAACCCGTGTGATTTCTGGCTGTCATGTTACCTGAAGGTTTATGAACGGGACAGTAACACACGCTGAAGCTGAGCAAACTGAAGGAGGTAGCCAACATTCCACCTGATATGCTTTTGGGCAGCAGTAGAGAAACCTGTAGTACGGTTCCAGGCTGTCGACGATGCAGATGGTCGTCACATTGACCAATGTTTGCGACCTGAAACGTAAATATGGTATGCAATTAACAAATTTCACCCTCACAATTGGAAATTAAAATGTGTTTCGTTCATTCGTTTATTTGTTATTTCTCGCCGGCCGCTGTGAACGAGCGTTTCTAGGCGCTTCAGTCCGGAACCGCACTGCTGCTACGGTCGCAGGTTCGAATCCTGCCTTGGGTATGGATGTGTGTGATGCCCTTATGTTGGTTGCGTTTAAGTAGTTCTACGTCTAGGAGACTGATAACCTCAAATGTTAAGTCCCATAGTGCTTAGAGCCATTTTTTTGTTATTTCTCTTTTTTTTCCTTATGAATGTGTCCACAAAGTTTCATTGTCCTACGATCAATAGCTTGTGTATGGGAGCCCAGTCAAGTAGAGAAAGTTTAATTGTAACCATCCTATAGATCAGACCAAGATCTGGACACTTCAGTTATGAGTTCTCAAGAAATGGTTTGCCTTATATGAGATATTCCTGACGGCTTTTATCAGTACTCTTCCGGCCGATACAAATCGTGCAGCAAAAATGTTGGTGGCAATATAGGGACTTTTTTGCTGCTGACTTTTAATGAAATGTCAGTACTAGCGGGAGATGTATAAATGCCGGTCAACCTCATTCTCTTATCACGCAAATGGGCCGTTCTGGCTGATTTGTTGTAATGTTGAACTAAACTGTCCAAGTGCGCAGTAAATTCTGCATTGGTGCAGAACGTAACTTTTAGCTTCTTTAACATTCTTTAAAACATTCTGAATTGCCTTTTTTTGATTAATTACGAGCGCGAAAACGCGAGCATACGCGCGTATGTGCGTGTGTGAGTGTGTGTGTGTGTGTGTGTGTGTGTGTGTGTGTGTGTGTGCGTGTGTCGGTGGGTGGGTGAGTGTGTATAAGAGACAGAGAGAGAGAGAGAGAGCGACAGATAGAGAGAGAGAGATCGAGAGAGACGGTGACAGAGACTAAGACTAAGAGAGAGAGAGAGAGAGAGAGAAATCGAGAGAGAGGGTGACAGAGACTAAGACTAAGAGAGAGAGAGAGAGAGAGAGAGAGAGAGAGAGAGAGAGAGAGAGAGACAGCAATGATAAGATTCGCTGATGAAGTTGCTATCCTCAGTGGAAGAAGAATTACAAAATCGGCTTAATGGAATGAACAGTATAATGGGTACTGAATATGAATTGATAATTAATCGGAGAAAGACGAAAGCATGGAAGTATCACAAATGAGAACAGCAAGAAGCTAAACATTGAGATTGGTGACCACAAAGTAGACGAATTTAAGGAATTCCACTACCTATGCAGCAAAATAACCGATCACGGACGGAGCAAGGAGGACATAAAATGCAGACTAGCATTGGCAAAAAGGGCATTCCTGACCAAGTGAAGTCCACTAATAACGAACAAAGGTCTTAATGTGAGGCAGAAATTTCTGACAATGTACGTTTCGAGTGCAGTATTGTATGATAGTGAAAAATGGACTATGGGAAAGCAGGCAAAGAAGAGAATAGTAGCATCTGAAATGTGGTGCTACAGAAGAATGTTGAAAATTAGGTGTACTGATAAGGTAAGGAATGATTAGGTTCTCCAGAGAAACCAAGGAAAGGGTACGTGGGAAACACTGACAGGAAGTAGGAACAGGATGCTAATACACATCTTAGAATATCTGAGAACAACTTCCACGATAACAGACGGCCCTGTAGAGGGTAAAAATTGTAGAGCAAGGTAAAGATTGCAATATATCCAGCAAATAATTGAGGACGTAGGAAGCGAGTGCTACTCTGAGATGTAGAGGTTGGCAAGGAAGAGGAATCCGTGGTAGGCTGCATCAAACTAGTCAGAAGAACTATGACCCCTTCCCCCCCCCACCCCAAAAAAAAAAAAAAATAAAAGGAAAAAAAAGAAGATGAAGAAGATGGGTGATTGGATGATGGTGCATAGTGCGTCTGTGCACGAGTGTGTGTGTGTGTGTGTGTGTGTGTGTGTGTGTGTGTGTGTGTGTGTGTAGAAGGGTGGGATGAGGACTGGAGACAAAGCGAGTACCATGTTTTTGGCTGGGTCACGTCATGCTTGTTATTTTAGAGGGAAGTACTTTCGCTGGTACTTAGAGGCAGAAGACATAACAACAGGGGCAGGCGAAATCAGCTCGTAGAGACGGTTATCAACGTCAATCGCGGGACGTATTGTCTAGGGCTGTTACAACTTGGACTCCGGCAGCGCTGACTTGGCCAAGTGGCAGCAGCAGCAGCAGCAGCAGCGGTAGTCGGAAGGTGGGAGCAATTTAGCGCCGTGTACTGAGGGGTCGGCGGAGGCATTAGCATGCGCGCCGAGCGCCGGCCTGGTCTCGTTCCGCTGAGCTGAGGAGGTGCAAACGTGCCAACCGTTCCCTTTCAGGCGCTTACAGCCAGATGTCGCTAAATTTCGTTAGCCCCGAGTCGCAGACTGCGCCTCGCCAGCACGTGACGTACATATCACCACAGTGTTCGCTGTTCTTGCAACGACTGTCGAAGGTAAACGTCTTGGGCTTGTACAGTTTAACTCAAGAGGTAAGTCAGTTACCTGTTCCCAGGTCACACGTCTGATGGTGATCGTAGCAATCGGAGGCGGATGATTAACGTTACTCTCTCGTATTTGTCGATAAAACAATATATAATTGGCGAAGGTAGAGACGACTCTAGCAATATGTTTACATAGCAGTTTGAAAAATATGCAAGTGTCGCGTAAAAATAAACGCAAAGAAAACCAAATACATCATACTGGCTGGAGCCATACAGTATGCCTTAGATCCCGGATATTTTAGTATAAATTTTTCCAGCGTCTACGTGTAACTATACTTGCGAATCGAAAAAGTGCAGAAGAACACAAAAAACAAGAATTGACAAGAAAAATTCTAGTTACACATTACGACTCAGTCCCGTAGGGTAATAATACCACATCAGAATAAAAAAAAACAACATATACAAACAATCATCAGAAAGCATACGTACTTTTGGTGAAAATTTTTGGAAACGGAAAAGAGAAAAATACAGCTGTTATCGTTGTTATTTGACATTGGAAAATCGGAATATCATCGATCTGCTTTGCTAAAATGTGTAGATAATATTGCTAGGCCAATATCGTTAAAATTCTTTCATTGATTACTAGTTTCAGCCCACTGAAGAACCACCTTCAAAGTAATAAAGTTATTATTTAATTCAGTGCGTATCACCCACCAGGCATTACACATCGACTCAGTCTGTTGAGCTGAATAACTCTTGTTGTCAGGTACACACTAAATTACGCTATATATATATATATATATATATATATATATATATATGTGTGTGTGTGTGTGTGTGTGTGTGTGTAAATCCAAGAAAAAGATTTACGAGTACAATATCGGTATGGTAAAAGTCCGAAATTTCTGTTTATGTGGATAGATTTCGAACATTTACCAAGAGACATTGGTGAATCTTAGGATTTTATTCTGCAGCTTTGCATCAGAATGAGTGATGTTATGCGTAACTAATTTTAAGAACTTTGAAGTGAATCAGTGAATAAGAAAAAGGACATCAATTTTTATGTAACTGCCGAGCAATATAATATTCTGTTAAGTGAAATGAAAAATGCAAAAATCGTTTCCAATAAAAAATTTGTTCACTACAGACGTTTGAAGCGATATAATGTTCTCAACATCGGAGGTGAAGAGAAATTCATAGTACAGATGTCTGCTGGAAAAGAAAAAAACTCGTTATTACGTTCGTTTTGACGAACTGTTTAAAGTACTACAAGAGACCCACATTGTTATAGGGCATGGCGGCCAAACCGGCCAAACACGTATGATTGTGGACTGAATCGTAAGTACTAGGATGTGACTGTTGAATTAATCGTTACTTATTGGAGATTACGTGAACCATGCTAGAAAAAGAAAAAAAAAAGAAAAAGAAAGAAACAAACAAACAAACACTGAGAAGGGGCGTTGTAACGAAACCTATCACAAACGGTGAAATGAATTCAAAATGCCAAATTGACTTAATCGACATATTGACGAACCCAGACAATAAGTCGAAGTTCATACTTGTTTACCAAGGTCATTTGACAAAATTTGTTACCCCCGCTCACTAACTTCGAAAATGGCTGATGAAGTAGCATGTCATCTTTCGGACATTTTTACCACCGTTGGTGCTCCAAGCATCCTTCGCTCTGATAATGGTAGACAGTTTTGTAACTAAGTCATTCAAAGTTTATGTGAGCTGTGGAGTGATATAATGATAGTACACGGAAAGCCTTGGTAGAGTCAATCTCAGGGATCAGGCGAAAGAGCAAATCAAGATATCGAAATTATGTTATCAACTGGGATGGAAAAAAACGAAACTTCAAAATGGACTGAAGATTTGAGGTTTGTGCAAGCAATGAGAAATACTTATCAAGAAGGGATCATATGTTCAGCATATGAAACCATGTTTGCGGTTCCAATGCAAATGGACATCACGACCTCAGTTCTTCCAAGTGTTTTAATAAAAAATATAAACACCGAATAAGACTTAGAAACAATGTTAAACACCACTTCCACTGACTTACAGGAAATTGAAAAAAGGAATTGATGCCAGTGAATCAAGTACTGGAACAGAAGGAACGGAGGCAGAAAGTACGCCTGCAGCAGGTATGGAAGTACCAGAGACACAGGATTTGACGACAGTTAACGAGACACTGGCACCAGCTGATGACTGCGACGAGACGCTGACAACTTTCAACGGTGTAAATAAAATGAAACGGATCCGAGAAGTTGCCGAAAAAGGTCTTCAAATGTAGGCAAAGAAAATTAAAGCTGCTTCATGTAACAAAATTCCAAAACCTTCAGTTGGACAAAATGAGAGAATTAAAGTACCGGCTGTAGACAGGGCAAAAATTGATGAAAAATCTATAATAACAGTAGTGATAAATATTGAGGATGACGAATTTTATCAACTTGGTACCAAAGCTGGTAAACTGAAGTCATTGTACACTAGGAACCAATTTACATTGTGCAAGGAAAATTTTATCAACGTCGAAGTAGCAGCAAGAGAAGAAATTAGTCTACGGGAAGTGTTTGCCAACAATCTTTTGTTGGAGGACAAGGATTCAAAAAGTGCAATTGCTTAAAAAAGTGTTCAACTAAAAATACTTGTGTATATCGTCTTCCATATTATGTAATTAGAAATCCCACAATAGTCAACCTTATTGGAACTGAAATTAAGGTTCACAAGGTAACATTTTTTTACACCACTTTTCACTAATATGGAATATTGTTCATTATAATCATGTAGGGATGCAAGAATGTTTCAAATACATAAATTTACAATAAATACAAAAGATTTCAGTAAATTGCTGAGCTGTTTTTTATGAATACAGTTTTACCAGTTGGTATGGGTACATCCTAAGATTTACCGACGTCTCTTGTTAAAAGTTGGAAGTCTATGCGTATAATAAAAAATTGCGGACGTTCATCACACCGAGGTGGTAAGTCTTAGGTTTCACCAGTTAATTTTAATGTTTACTAATCATAGCGTTATATCATATTGGACGATGTGTAATGCGTGGTTGCTGCTACGTACTGAATTCTGTAATAATTTTTAGTAATCTGACGATGGCTCTTCAACGCGCTGGAAGTAATAGTCAGTAAAGGAGTTCTAGCGATCTTCACGTAGGATTTTTATCTACACAATTCAACTCATATCCAAGGAAATCGATTACTGGAGACGAAGTACCGAGGTCTCAAGGTATTGCCTGGCAGAAAAATCGAGCAACCGAAAGACGTGATCTGATTCCTATGTAATTTCTTATACAAACATCATTGGAAATTCTCGGTGACCGATAAAACGGCCATCAGACTGCATTGATGCTGTTTGCGTGCAACGTTCATAGATGGTTTGGTAGGTTATGTAAGGGGCGTGAACACCGCCCTGCGCTGAGTGATCAGGGTGAAGGACACCGATATATTGCATATTCGTGAGATACGGCGTTATCAGTACTGTATGGAGTTTGAAAGCAGTTTCCTTTATTTGGCCAGATGATTGAATCGCGCGATATGCAGATTTGTGAGGTACTCGGAATTCACATTGACTCGATATTGGACTGCATAGCCACGTAAGGGTAGGCATACTCCTCTTGAAGTTTCCGACGACTGTGTCTGACCACCACTGCCGTATTGTGCACGAAGTACATCGTATCTCCTTCACATCTGCGCCTGTCTTATGAGAGCAAGTAATGCACTCCCTGCATCATTCTGTCATCCCGCATCACTGCTCGTGGACTTCCAGCAGCCAGACTAGGGAATTACCATCCTGTGCGTAGGCTGCTCCTAACACAACACAAATGGCTGCGTTTGGACGGGTGTATGGACTGTAGGCCGGAAGTATGGACTGCTGATGATTAGCGTCTCATTTTGTTCGGCGATGAATCGGGATTCTGCACTACTCCGGATGACCGTCATCGGCTCGGCGGCGGTCCGGAGACAGGTCCCATTCTTCCAGTGTTTTGGTTAGGCATATCGGTGTTATTCCTTGCGTCATGATGTAGGTAGCCAATGGGTATACCTTCAGTCATAATTGATGGTGAATGAGGAAACTCTGATGACATAATGGTACGTGACGGACATCCTGCATACTTAAATGTTACCCCTCATACAACAGTATCGCGGTGCTATTTTTCAAGAGGACAATGCTCTCCTACATATGGCGTATTTTACATGATTTCATGATTATTTATCTAAATTGCGGTATTCGTGCATGAAAGGCTGAGAGCGAGGAGCTGGGAGCCGAAG
Source organism: Schistocerca nitens (assembly GCF_023898315.1). NCBI lineage: Eukaryota > Metazoa > Arthropoda > Insecta > Orthoptera > Acrididae > Schistocerca > Schistocerca nitens. The sequence continues at coordinate 191,835,752 of NC_064621.1, forward strand.
AGCCAGACTAATAAAATGCTCAGACCTCAGAAAGGAATTAATTTTTAAAGACAGTACGGCACCCAAAACTATTAACTGTCTAAATGATGCTAACTTACTCCTGGGCCTAGCAAAGTCCCTAAATCTGTTCTCCAGAGATCATGTGTGAGACAAGCTCGGACGTCCACTCGGTCTCAGTACCAGCATCCAGGATATCAAGCACCGGTTTCAACATTTGCAGGTCAGCTTGCATCAGAAGAGGACGTAACGGCCTTATGACACCCTTCCGAACCGAAGCAGTGCATGCAAAGTTCTATATAAATTAAACTCGATCACGTAACATGGTCCTCAGCTCGTGATCTAATGCCTAGCGTTGCTACCTCTGGATCACGGAGTACCGACTTCGATTCCCGGCCGAGTTGGGGATGGTCTCTGCCCGGGGGCTGTGTGTCTGTGTTGTTCTCATTATTTCATCATCATTCGTGAAAGTGACTAGGTTGGACTGTATAAAGATTGGGACTTTGTACAGGCGCTGATGACGGCGCAGCTGAGCGCCCCACAAACCAAACATCATCATGACTGAAATAACATCACACGCTCTCTCAATCTATGAAGTTTGTTTGGTTTCGTCCTCCACTTCTCGATGCTTCACTTATTTTGTCAGGCAGACACAATTCTCTCCATACACATACATACAAATTAAATTCTGTTCCATATTCCGCCTGCCTCCATTTTCACTTTCATGCACAGTGTCCAAAATCATTATCTCAATGATTAATTTTTAAATCTAAATTTTGTAGAATCCCTTGCGTTTGACAATAAGGTGAAATAAATCAGGCAAGAAGTAGATCGAATAGAATGCAGTAAGACAAAGAGACAAGGAATGTTATAACACATGTAACTGCTTACGGATAAATCATTATGCAAGATGTAACGAAACTCTGACGACGAAGTTTTGAAGGTTGTTCAGATATATTTTCAGCGTATTTTGGTATGAAGGTCCCATGGTCTCTGGTGCCTCGTTACTGAATGATAAAATAATTATGATTTATTCGGCGGAGTTAGTGTTTTCCCAGTATATTGTGAAGTTGTAGTTCACGCAGAAGGCTTATTATAAAAGCTTTACTTCTTTCTATCTCATTCACGCAGAGGTTGCTTTAGTCAGTGCTGTCACAGTATTGCACGTACTGCATCTATCTTATTCTTGTCAGAAGCATTACAATACCAACAGACAAACAAACTGTATTTATATTACGGAATATACGCAATAATTGGTCGCTTAAATATCATACAGAGCGCAGCTCGCAGTACTGCAGTCTCGTAGCACAGTGAAAAATTCATTCTCAAGCGGCAGGAAGAGTCAGATTGTTGGGCTTGTGGTCTATAAAGAGCCAAAGGGCCACTTTTGATGTCATTACATCAATTACGTATTCTATAAATGTTTCCTGTGTTACACTGTAGTGATAATCATTAATTTTCACCACAAGATTTGTACTAACTTTAGTGTCTACTAAAATGGTCAGTTGCACCCAAAATACTTATTTACAAGTTTTGCAAATGAAACACCATTTTGATACAATAGTGCACACAGGTCATAGAAGTGCATGACCTTATCATTTTGTCAGCTAATAGTTCGGAAATCTGTTCTAATTTTAATGGTTCATCACAGTGACTCACACTACTTGCTCTACCGAGCGAGGTGGCGCAGTGGTTAGCACATACGACCCTCATTCGGAAGGACGACGGTTCAAACTCGCTTGCGGCCGTCCTGATTCAGGTTTTCCGTGATTGCCCTAAATCACTTCATGCAAATGCCGGGATGGTTCCTTTGAAAGGCCTGCCCGACTTCCTTCCCCATTCGATGGGACCGATGATCTCGCTGTTTGGTCTCCTCCCCCAATCTACCAACTGATTTCTGTACGTTCTTTTAGTAAATGACAGGCATTTCTACAATCAAAAAAGTGAATGACAGAGTTCCATGAAGCTATTTGTATCGTAGTACAATCGCACGATCGGAATAACGTAAAGAGAGTGTAAAGAGCCAGAATTGGTTTATTTACTCCTGAATTGCTTACTAATTAAAGCTAATTTGCTTTTAAAAAGGTCACTTTCTGTGAACAGATACTTTTAGTTAAAACAAGAATTCTGGACGAGCAGGAGAAGACCTTCAATTTCAGTGAATTTGGACTTACGCTGACTGAATATAAATTTATTCCAGCCAGTGAGAATAGGGAATCATCCAGCACGCTGCAGTACGAGAAAGAGGATCGCATCATACGCACACCACTCCAAAGCAAGACGGGTTTCCCATTGTTCCAAGTAATTTTGTAGTAAGTGCGTAGTCATGGAGCAGACACGGAATTGTTTGCTGTAGGAAGTTGCGGAAATTACTTCGACTAATGCCCACGTAAACCTTAAGTGCTGGAGATTTCATTTATTACCATCTTCTGATAATTTCTGTTTTCAGCAGTGAGCACTAATTCAGGTGGCGAGTTTTGTGGACTTTGTGGTAGCGGAAAAAACTCCATTCCGAGGAACGCTCTTCATAACATTTAGATGAGCAATTTTAATTATGGAAAATGGTGTGAACATTTATTTCGTTCTACCTTATCCTTTCTTTTTGCCTTTATCACATGTCTACAAGGAGGCGGCGTGGGTATTATCGGATTTGGTAGGTTTGATGTGAGCCTCTCGTATGCCAACTTTTCCATCTCAGAGTTGCACATCGAACCCGCGTTCACAATTATTTGCTGGATGAATTCCAATCTCTGTCTTTCTCTATCGTTTCTACCTTCTAGAGCATCCTCTAGTACCGTGGAAGCTATCCCCTGATGACTTACCTGATGCCCTATCATCTTTTCCCTTCTTTTTGTCAGTGTTTTCCATATATTTCTTTCCTCACCGATTCTACAGAGAACTTCCTCATTCCTCACCCTACCAGCCCACGTAACTTTCAACATTCGTCTGTAGCATCAGATCTCAAAGGCTTCGATTCTCTTCTGTTGCGGTTTTTCCACAATCCACTTTTCGCTACCACACATTGCTGTGGTCCAAACGTAGATTGTGAGAAAGTTCTTCCCCAAATTAAGGCCTGTGTCTAATACTAGTAAATTTCTCCTGGCGAGGAATGTCCTTTTTTCCAGTGGTAGTCTGCTTTTTTATGTACTCCTTGCTCCGTCTATGAAATCCTTAACTTCGTGAGCACCAATTCTCATGTTAATTCTCGGTGTACTCATTTCGACTGCTTCTCATTATTTTCCTCTTTCTTCGATTTACTCTCAATCCGTATTCTTTATGCATCCGTATTCTGCATACCATTCAACATATTTTGTAATTCTTTTTCACTTTAACTGACGATAGCAACGTAAGCAGTGAATCTTATCATTGGTATCTTTTCACCTTGAATATTTATCCCATTCTTGAAACTTTATTTTATTTCCGTTATTGCGTCTTCAATGTATAGATTGAATTGTAGGGACGAAAGACTATATCCCTGTCTTAACCCGGTCGTTGACATCAACATTAATGTTGTATTTTTTAATGTTGTATGTATCAGATATTTAGTAACATTTATTCAGAGCTGTGAACACTGTTTTTTTTTTTTTTTTTTGAGTAAACTGCAGTAGCCAGTTTTCATATTTTTATTAGTGTGTGCCTTTCATTAATTTGCGTGTTTAATGAGGACTGCAGTTCAAACGTTCTAGTTTATGGTGTATTGCCAGTTTATTGTGTGATTGACAAGTTTGCCAGGCAGAGTACTTATTCAGTCTTGATGACTGAGCCTCGCTCCTAATTACAAACATCCAGCGTCAAAATTCGTTGTCATCACATCTCTGAGTGCCTGCGCTGCACGTGACTGATTTCTTGTATTTAATGTTAAGCACTGTAGCTATAATATTATGCACAGTTAATTATTTTGGGTGTAGTACTGGCTTTAAAGGTTAGTTTGCTTCTGTGGACTTTGCATTTAAGCTTTTCAGCTCCCAGCTCCTCACTCTGCCTTTCATGGACGAACCCCGAAGTTTAGATAATTCATCGTGAAATCATGTAAAAATGTTGTATAGTTATTGTACCCCTTGGATCACAGAGCCTCTACATGCAATGTGGGATTTGGGTTGCCAGCTCAGCGGGGCAATTGAAGTGCGCTGCACCACTGCTACACTGTCCGACAAGTAGAATCGACTGGAGAGTCAATTGAAGATCCGGTTCCTGAGCCGATGTCCAGCCTTCTAGTTACGACAAGACAGTACGCAACCAGTCTTCGAAATGCCGCCCCTCACACACAACCTCATTGCTTTGCAATTGCAGCTGCAATAATTTCCTGGAAGTGTTTGCTAACCGAATTTTAACATCGATTCAGACTGTTATTGTACCTGAGGGCGGACGAAGCGCCACCAAGCAATTATCCGAATGGGACGGAAATCCAGTTGCCTTATCAGATGGTTAAAATCTGGTGATTGTCGAGGAGCGCTGCCCATTATGCTCCAAACGTTCGCAATTGGGTTAATATCTGGCGACTTTGCCGGCCAAAGTAGGGTCTGACATGCAGGAAGAGGAGCAGTAGAAACTCTCACCGTGTGCGTTGAGGCCCTATATTCCTGAAATGTAAGACCAGGATGGCTTGCCATGAAGGGCAAGAAAACAGTGTGTAGAAAATCGTCGACGTGCCGCTGTGCTGTTAGGGTGCCGTGGATGACTGCTGTGAAAAGAGGTCGGGGTCCAGATCATCTTCCTAGTTATTGGGCCATATGGCCGGTTATAGTCAGGATGGTACCCCACTACTGTCCTCGTCGTCTCCAGGCATGTCTTCACTGGACATCCGGGATCAGTTAGAAGCGGGTTGTACACCAGTCAGTGAGATTCCAGGTCGGACATGTGTCTAGAGACGTCCCGGACTGTGGCGCAGTACCAACCAGTCTGTCACCCGCCATTCAGCCCGGCAACCAGAGGTGACGGTATGCGGTGCCCTTTCCTGTGCTTACATTCCAGCAAGATAATGCCCGCCCGGACTCTGAGGGACTTTCTACTGATTTTATTCGTGATTGCGAAACCCTACCTTGGCTATCAAGGTCGCTGGATATATCTCCAATTAAGAATACTTTGTGCTCATGGACAGGGCCCTATAACCATCTCGCGATTTAGACGATCTAACGCGACAATTGGACAGAATTTGGCACGGTATCCCTCAGCAAGACATCCAACAACAATATCAATCAGTGCCAAGCCGAATAACTGCTTGCATAAGGGCCAGAGGTGAATCATCGCGCTATTGACTTGCACAGTTTGTGAAGCTCTTACTCATGAGAAGATCTTCTAATTAATCTGAAATTGGAATTATTTGTTTGTATGTAAATATAAATAATGTGAACTTCGAACAGTCACTCAGTACTTGCATTAGTTGCAGCCTCTTTGGTAGACCTGATATAACCACGGTTACTTGTGTTGTGTTGCATTACGCTGATGTCTTCCAAACCTCGTTTCTAAAGTGCACTCTCCGACGGAGCGCAATACAGCAATGTTAAAGCATATAGACCAAATAACTATGATATTATGAAGAGATCATCCGAGTGAACTTCAACCTATCCTAGAATCAGCTTATAATTAGTCGTTGGAGCATCATGATGAACTGTATTTAATTGTGTTGTGCTGTAATAAAACGAACTGGCATACTACCTGCGAATCATCAACCATGAATCATCAGTCGTTTGCACTGCAACCATACAACCCAAGGAGACTGAAATGCATCTGTACGACTACGCTATTGGCGACAAATCAGTGGAAGCAGGTACAGGGGTAAAATAGATAGGCGATGTTAAGTGAAATGAACGCATAACCACTTCTGTGTAATTCAGATGACGCGTTGAAATTTCTTCAAAGAATCTTTAGGAAATGTTACTCATGCTCGAAAAATGTGGCTTACAAAATTATTGATAGCGATATTCATCAGTTTGGTAGCCTTAAAGGGTTCGATTGATAGGATAGTATAGGATACAATGAAGCATGCATGTTTAGTGACAGGAGAACTCCGACGGTAAGCCCACAACAGAGGCGTTGTGAATCATGGAGAGGTTTGTTGTAAAAATTCCGAGACAGTAAGTTCTAACAGCAGTCAGGAAACATTGTTTTTCTCCGACAGGATATCGCGAAACGGTTACGACGAGAAACCGTAGAAATTATGTGTCATGGGAGCGTTACCGACAATAACTTTTCACATGTGTAATTTGTGCAAATGATAAATCACCCTCCTCCCCCACACGGTATAAGTTGACTTTAAAAAAATAAAAAATGCAAGCTACAGAAAGCATGAATTACTGGGTGCAGACAGTTTTTGTGTAATAAGGGCTTTGCGTCGATCAGGCACAATAAATGCCTTATTGTGAAGAAACTTGAATTTCTGATTTCTACACCACGTACTGCACTACACAATTAAGAGGTCGAGATTTGTATGTACAAAGAACTCGCCTCATAAACGCTGGCTATAGATCATAGCGTAGGCCAAGGACTCATTTATCTATTCCTGTTATAAGTTTAATTTCGGTTCACCACGCATGCAGGTCGAGAATCGTGCGTGGATAGTTTAGCTTGTCGAGTATTTACGTCGAAAGACACAGGTTCCGTGCTGGAATACAAGTTTGGTATACAGTTTTAATTTACCAGTTAATTTCAGATGTGCGCTTGGTCCTCTGCCTAGTGAAAGTTCTTACTGGACCTTAAGTCCGGTGTTAATAGATGACAATATTCGTATCAGCTGGCCTAAAATTTAAAATTGATTGTACAACCATTGTTCGAAGCTTTTTCAATACGATAAAGTGGTCTTAGTTTTGTGAGCAGAGAGACTATCATATTATTTTTATCCCCATTTGTCCCCTACTGTTCCACGCGACGTACAGTATAAAGCATTTTCACGCCTTTCGTTTTTTATTTTCCTTGTGCTCATTCACTTTCACTATCTCTTTTCTGCTCGTGAGACAAAGGATTTTTCTACCAAGCCAACTGTCCAGTCGTAAAACTTCTGCCTACACACTTTTTCAAGTTGTGTTACTCCTGCCTGCTTGAAGTCTTCTTTTCCTGCACTATACACTTTATTCCTTCTGTTGTGATATATTGTGTTCCAGCATTCAGTGTTTCAAAATTCGGAACACCAGAAGAATTTGGCACGTTCGTTTTCAAAATATTTTTCTCAGTTTGATTCAAACAGCTCTTTGCCATCGCAAATGTTAATTTAGACATACGTTCCGGCGTATCATGCACGTCATTGTGCCTCCGCCTGTAGTCAGTCGCAATAGCTCAACATTTGGTGAATTATTTTGTCAGCTTCTTTCCTTTGTCTGTATTTTGTCTCTTCTGATGAGTTTCTACATTCTGATTTTGGTGTCGTTAGTTCTGGCGGCTTATTCCAGTGCAGCAAAAATCTGTTCCTCAGTTTCCTTCTCTACAGTTCGACTTGTCAGCCAAGATTAGTTCTTTTCTTTCTCTGTTTTGCCTTTAGTGTTGTCCAAAATCTTTCCACGCAATGCTTATTGCGCATATTGTCAAGATATCTGGATTACATTCTTGATTTTATTGTTCAACGATAAGCACTTTGTTACTGACTTAAACCAGAAACACTTCTTGATCATCTGATGCACAGACTTCCAATGCTTCTTTTGTTCGACTGTGTAGCTCACCTGCTTGAGTCCCCACTACCACCTGCTTTTCTGGGCACGTACAGACCGTCGATGTCGCTGCGAGGACGGAGTGCATGGGGAATTGTCAAGAGTTTTCCTGTTTCCATGTTCGTATTATCCTGCTCTTCTTGTGCCCAGTTTAAAATATACCTGAAATATGTCTGATGACGTGTATGGCTGAGATGTCGAGTGCTTTGACTGCGTTGACGCCATTCTGTTTACTTTGCAAAATTTTCCGAACCCTTTGGCTGTACTCTTTTCAGAACACATTTTTCAAGTATTCTTGTTTTATTTATATTACTCTTCTTATCATTATTGACAACATTATTTACTTTAATATATAGATGCTTATTTATATATTTGTAACAGACTATGGACACTTATGACAAATTCCTTAGCTCTGATATGTATAAATAAAAGAAGTAAATGAACAGAAGATGCATGTAAAACCGATGCACTGTGCTGGGCTTTATACAGTCGACACTGAGTTTTACGTGACACACGTTCAGCGGGATTGCTGGAGATTTCCGGTCATATTGTGTAGCTACTACCATTTCAGCGGTTGCCTTACAGTACAAATATGGCTGTAGTATTGTTCCTTGCTACAGTACCTTCCTTTATCACACACAGAGCACGTTGTATCGTCTGTCAGAATTCTGGTGAAAGAGCGAAATGCTAGACAAGAACTCCAACCTTCCAAAGGACAAGAGAGACTCTTGGCTGGATATGCTGGAAGAGGAGGAACGATGGGGATGAGGAAGAAGGAGGAGGAAAGAGGAAGGTCCCAGGGCAGGCCGTAGCGTCAGGCCGGGACGAGCAATCTCTGGCGTCCGCGTCAGGCAACCAGCCGCTTTGTCGCAACGGCGACACGACCGTAGTGAGTGCGGGCGCTAGCGAGCTGCGAGATTGGCCCGCGAGGCAGTGGAGCGCTGGAGGAGCTACTGCGGGGGCGGACAGGGGTGGGTAGTAGGTGGAGGAGGGGAGGTGGGGGCGTATAGGCGCATTCCTGGCGCGTCGCCGGCGTCGCTTCAGCCGTGACGGCGCAGAGAAATCCCAGGACATGGCCGGCCGGCTAGACTTGGCGTCCGCCTGTCGTTGTGTCGCGGGTTTGCCGAGCTACAGGGGCGAGACATGACGTGGAATGTCCGCAGCACAAAGTGTTCGCGAAGGAGGGGTGGCGCGGGCTGAATGCGATATTTACACTACCGTCACCGTGCACACTGGCATACCGCCGTGAGCTGTGAGTCACACGCGAAATTTTGTGGCCGCGTCGCAGCGGTGTCGAAATGGAAACACTGTGTCGTCGTTCTCATCTAAAGTGACTCCTCGGTTGTCTTCATGGATTCTTCTGTCGTTTGATGGGCTCACAGTTTCATATTAAAGGCCAAATAACATACTACAACGGTTTCATTGTTTGCTCTGTCCAGGGTAAATAAAACATATTCATCTGGAAGATATTTATTTTGATTACGTGTTCATCACAGTACATCCTGTTATATTGAAAACTAACGTAGGGCACGGAGTTTTGACAGTAATAAATACATGTATTAATTATTTGTTTCTGATACTTATAAATATAAAAAATAGATGATAATTCTAAAAAAATGTACTACAGTTCTTTTCTACCACTACATAACACCAATTTAAGAAAAGACTTAATCACTTTATAACACTATGACCGCTTCTGCTATACCATAAGCTTAAATTTGGAGACAGGTCGTGAAATAAACCTATCTTGTTAAAGCAAATATGGTATAACGCAACAAAGCAGTGTTACCCTCTGAGAGGAATTTTGTTATGTTGACCGTGTTGTACCTAAAGGAGGTGGCTAATCGGAAGTGAAAGTCAAAATTACGTAAATATTCAAACAGTAACAAACAATAATTTACTTATCCACACTGTTAAAAGAATAAAAATAAAACGGTCACCAGCCTAATTAGGCAAGAGAATGATTGACATTCTTGTTCAAGAAAATAAGTATGAGTAACTTTAATGGGCAAACACAACGTATACTTTGCCACACGCGAGTGCAATGAACTCTGGCACATGAATACAGTATGTTCACGTTAAGGTTCGAGCTACCAGATCAGAACAAACTATTTGCATAAATATAATCTTATAATACAACACACTATTACTTTCAGGGCTTATACAAATTGAATGGTCTTTATAATATTACTATTAATATTCATTGAAGAATCATAAATTAGACATAGGTTCAGTATTACTTTTGAAACATTTTCCCAGCTGACATAAAAATTGTAAATGTAGTTCAGTGCAAAATTATGAACTGGTCACAGGTTAAGTCTCTCTCAGCTAAATACTTTTCTATTTAGAATGAAAGTTAAATGGAATTCACTAACAGGCTACTGCTCACTGTCTTTTGAATAGAGAAATTGTTTTCATAGACAGTGGTCTTTCTAATAATTATTTATCATGAGCATAAAGGATAACCTGTGGATCTTATTACACCATTAATACGCATTTTCAATGCACAAAAGAAACAAGTGCTTAGCAAGCATGAGTATATAAGTTTCCACAGTTGCAGTTTTCAACTTTAATACAGTGAGACACAAAATTGACATTTGTAAGATACTGACTCACCTTTTGCGATTTACAACAGGCAGCAATGTGATCATTTATTAAGCAAAACTTTATAAGCCTCAGTTTTAAGAAATTTTAATTTTGAAGTTGGCAACAACATACACTCCTGGACATTGAAATAAGAACACCGTGAATTCATTGTCCCAGGAAGGGGAAACTTTATTGACACATTCCTGGGGTCAGATACATCACATGATCACACTGACAGAACCACAGGCACATAGACACAGGCAACAGAGCATGCACAATGTCGGCACTAGTACAGTGTATATCCACCTTTCGCAGCAATGCAGGCTGCTATTCTCCCATGGAGACGATCGTAGAGATGCTGGATGTAGTCCTGTGGAACGGCTTGCCATGCCATTTCCACCTGGCGCCTCAGTTGGACCAGCGTTCGTGCTGGACGTGCAGACCGCGTGAGACGACGCTTCATCCAGTCCCAAACATGCTCAATGGGGGACAGATCCGGAGATCTTGCTGGCCAGGGTAGTTGACTTACAACTTCTAGAGCACGTTGGGTGGCACGGGATACACGCGGACGTGCATTGTCCTGTTGGAACAGCAAGTTCCCTTGCCGGTCTAGGAATGGTAGAACGATGGGTTCGATGACGGTTTGGATGTACCGTGCACTATTCAGTGTCCCCTCGACGATCACCAGTGGTGTACGGCCAGTGTAGGAGATCGCTCCCCACACCATGATGCCGGGTGTTGGCCCTGTGTGCCTCGGTCGTATGCAGTCCTGATTGTGGCGCTCACCTGCACGGCGCCAAACACGCATACGACCATCATTGGCACCAAGGCAGAAGCGACTCTCATCGCTGAAGACGACACGTCTCCATTCGTCCCTCCATTCACGCCTGTCGCGACACCACTGGAGGCGGGCTGCACGATGTTGGGGCGTGAGCGGAAGACGGCCTAACGGTGTGCGGGACCGTAGCCCAGCTTCATGGAGACGGTTGCGAATGGTCCTCGCCGATACCCCAGGAGCAACAGTGTCCCTAATTTGCTGGGAAGTGGCGGTGCGGTCCCCTACGGCACTGCGTAGGATCCTACGGTCTTGGCGTGCATCCGTGCGTCGCTGCGGTCCGGTCCCAGGTCGACGGGCACGTGCACCTTCCGCCGACCACTGGCGACAACATCGATGTACTGTGGAGACCTCACGCCCCACGTGTTGAGCAATTCGGCGGTACGTCCACCCGGCCTCCCGCATGCCCACTATACGCCCTCGCTCAAAGTCCGTCAACTGCACATACGGTTCACGTCCACGCTGTCGCGGCATGCTACCAGTGTTAAAGACTGCGATGGAGCTCCGTATGCCACGGCAAACTGGCTGACACTGACGGCGGCGGTGCACAAATGCTGCGCAGCTAGCGCCATTCGACGGCCAACACCGCGGTTCCTGGTGTGTCCGCTGTGCCGTGCGTGTGATCATTGCTTGTACAGCCCTCTCGCAGTGTCCGGAGTAAGTATGGTGGGTCTGACACACCGGTGTCAATGTGTTCTTTTTTCCATTTCCAGGAGTGTAGTTTAAAATGTCGTCAGGAGGCGCTCATGGAGACAGACGTATAGATAAGAAAAACCGACATTCTAAACTATGTTGCTAAAGATGGCCTTCGGCGTTGAGACCGGGACTACTGTACCTATCATGCCATATGTTAGTGTTACTCAGCCATGCAAGAAGGTAACTGTTCGGACTGGGCACTGTATTGTGAACTTTGCCGATAAATGTATGGGTCATGATCCACTAGGATAACTGCGATCGGTTGTTAATATAAAAGAGAGACATAGCGACGCAACGAACAATCGCACGTCCCAACAACACCATTCAGAGTGTTTTTATCATGAACTTCCACTGAAAAGACGCTTTCACGGACCTGTAGCCGTGGTCTGCTGTCATCAGAACCCCACACTTGAAGTTAAGTCCGCTTCCACCGGGGTCGAGAACCAGTAAGTAAACGTCAGTGTCCACCGAGCTTAATTGGTGCATCCTTGGCGGTGATATAAATGGATTGCTCCAGCCGAAGACTCAAAAATTAACATCCGAAGCTCTCATTTCAGTACGCTTCTCAGTGTCTCTGGAAGGGAAACGCGCCTCAAACTGTAGTCAATGACGACTAAAAATTCGTCGTCAGTCAATAAAGATCAGTATTTCGGAGTGCTCAGTCAACTAGATTTCGAGAAAAAATACTACAGCAGAAAATTCCATGCAGGAAAGAGAGAGGGAGAGAGGGAGCGAGCTCTTCTTGGACCCAAGCTGGCGTCGGGTCATCGCACCATCCTGATATTCAGAAAACCCTAGCTTACCTTCTGATTGTGTAAACAAGAAGGACTCCGAGTCTAGCTGTGCGCGTCTTCTTTCACGGTGTCGGAGGTAACGCCGACTATTTTACATGAAGACGCGGCCTCAGTTCGGACAATTTACATTTCCCGCACTAGCTCAATACATACTCCTTGTTTGTCTTTTTAGAGGGTAACTACCCAGTATCGAAGGCTGCATTGCAGGCTTGTCCCAAAATATCACTCCGTAAGCTATTCCCATATTTATCTGTATGTTTGTCACTCTACGACGACCCATTCAGTTATCTGTTTGATCGGCACATAGGCTTATCACAGCGTCTTTATTACTGTACGTATGATAATGTACTTGCGGTCTTGTAAGGGTTTACTGTATCAGCATATTTTACTTTACACAAGCATCCTTTAACATTAACGTTTATGCAGCAAGCGTATTTCTATCTCAGCGCACGCGACACCTGCCTTGTTTTCCTGGTGTTCACACCCTCCGTTTCCTGTCCGTCGGCGTGCAGCTCATAACATGATCTGAAATTTTGTTTAGTTTGTTTTATTTGTGCATTTTAACAATTCCTTAGGGGCCAGAATATTTACAAACACAATGATGTGCGCTGACAGTATATTTTCATTGGACAAATGTCTCAGAACTGTGCTGAAGTCAAATTTATTTAATAATTTCAATCCATCGTTTGGGGTCTTCATTGATTACTAACTATTGCTCTTCTTTCTATTTTCTGAAATTTAGTTTCCGCAGAAGATTAAGCTAACAAATAAAAGCTATTTGGTAACTTAGCTAGCTATCTGAAGGTCTTCATTGCTTATGCTAATCTCATATTGAACACTGAGATTTTTGTCGATGCCATTCATGGCGTCTTCCAGTTTCTCGAGTGCTCTTCCCTTTAAAAGTCCACGTATTCCTGCCATACGCCAGACCAATCAACTCACTTTGATCACTTGTCCATCAAATTCGCGTAATCCGAACGGATTGGGAAACATCAGGGACTCTTTCGAGCAGCAACTCCGGGCTCACAAATATCACCGGATGATAATTTATGGGAAGTAAGTTATCGGTGTGTAGGTACCTGGCACCATATACCTTCAGATGCCTACCAAGGATTGTTCGAATACATTCCACCCAGAATCGCTGCCTTAATGCGTTCCAAAGGCAGTCCAAAATCTGTCAGTCGGGCGGCCATAATGGTTTTACACATGGGTGTGTGTTGCTAGGACACTGGACTTAGATTCGAGGTGGACGGCGGTTCAAATACGCGCCCAGCTACTCTGATTTAGATTTTTCATGATTACCCTGAGCTGTTCCAAGCATATGACTTGATGGTTCCTTTGAGAGGGCATGGCCTGGTACTTTCCACATCTTTGAAACAATCCGAGGTTGTACCCGTCTGTAATGACCTCGGTGTCAACGGGATGTTAGGCGCTAATTCTTCTTCCTTCCTCCATCAGTCTATGTTAGTTTCTCAAGAAAAGAGGTGCGACCCACACGAAGTTCGAAAACTGGAAAATTATGAAGTATTCTTCGGTCTTTTCATGTGGCTTAGCTGGGATCTATGACTGTTATATAAGACAAAATATTTTAGTTTGATATTTCAGACGGTGCACATACCATTTATCGCGGCATGGATCTATTTTAGTAAACCAAACGAAATTTTCTGAAGTAAGATTACGAAATGTATGAAACGTAAACGATTTAATAAGTGGATATTACCGGGTATGACGTATGGCAGAGAGATACGGACTTTCAGTGTGGTGAATCACGCGAAAAACTGCGAGTGTCTTAGCTAGTGGCAGAGAGATGCATGGTGTGTAGTACTGGGAAAGACTGAGGCAGTCATTGCATGAATGTCGGCGTGTGGGGTGGTAAGTGAACGAAAGAAACGCTTTTCTGAATAGCATGAGAAGAAAAAAGATAGAGATGACGAACTAGTTGAAGTTAGGTAGATGACATTAGGAAACAAGCAAGAGCAACGTGGAAGTTAGAGCGGCACATTCTAATGGATGGAAAGGGCTAGATGAGACTTTTAGACAGAAGCGGATGGCAGATGGCTCGTGATTTCCTTCTAAACTGCACTTGAAACGTGCCACTACCAAAGGTATCAAAGAAGCTCAAGCTGTATCAAATGGAGATTACAGAAGGCACCTCAAATGCCTGTTTTACTTTACAGTTAATGTGACCCTTAAAATAAATTGTCCCAGACACTTAAAACCGTTGCATGTCGTGTAGTACCAACACAAAGCTTACAAATGTCTTTCCAATTTTTTATATTTGCCTGGATATCCAACGTCACGTATCTTTATCCACATAGGACAGTATTGTATAAATCATCTTACTAAGAGGTATGTCGCTGTTAAGTCACCCTACTATATTGAGCAAGTATGTTGCTAGTATGATAGATGTCTTATAACGCAGTTGTTCCAAATTTTATACCATCAGCTTGATGATATCTAATATGTAATTTTGTGAACGACAGTAACAACTCTCAGCGCTCTCTCATTCACGGTTAAGTGAACAACGATTCAACCAAATATCCATCAGTTATCAAATTAAACGTAATATAATGCATATCATTTATTAATGATATCAACTTGTTGTCAGCAGACGAATCCTCATGTTGTTAATGAAGTGAAAAGTGACTATAGCACAATTAAAACGGTGACGGACACAGGGGTAGGTTCTGGCCTGAGTTACAGTTAATTACTCTCTCTCTCTTTCTCTCTCTCCTCGTCCTCTCCTCCCCTACCCCACACAAAAAAGTTGCCGTAATCCCACTTTTAACGTTCAACAAATGCCAAAATTACTAAAAATGAAATGTATAAAATGTTTTAGTATAAAATTTAAAACTGTTTTACACATATGCCCACTACACCACGTAAGCATTTCCTCCAATAAAATGCCTGCCCGAAAAATATTTTTAAATGCATTTGTTCGATAATTTAAGTATACGTGTCATACAACTGATTTAGGAAGTGTAACAACAGAACACTCTCACATGTTGGACCACATCAGTATCTGTACAAAATAAAAGCGAAGTGTGCGTTCCTCATTATCAGTGTTTTAGTTAGCACTACGATTGTGAACACTGCTCAGCTGACTATGCATGAATGAGGGAACGGCCGTTTCCTTCATTCCTTTCCGCCTGTGCTGTCGTTTCTTCTCATAGTGGAGGGTCCTCTTTTTTGCTGCCTCTACCTCTGGACTAACGAAACGTTTTGTATTTGTTGCCGACAGCAATTATAGTGAGCGTGTGGTTGGATGGTTGGTCGCCTCAACGTGGCTCGAATATTACCCACAGGCGGAAGTTCGTCCATCTGGGTAAGAAACTGAACGTATCCAGCGTTAAGAAGAAGTTGCAATTTTCGAGATATGTCTTTCATGCTACAATAAAGTTGTGCGAGGAATTAGTGTACTCATTTATGTAAAAAATTATTTTTCTACATCTACACACACACTCCGAAAGTCACAGTACGGTGCGTGGTGAAGTGTACCTTGTCACCCTACTACTAAGTTCCTTTCCTGTTCCGCTCGCAAATTGACCGACGGAAGAACAATTGTCTATAGACCTCCGTATGAGTCTCAAAATCCTTATCTAGTCTTCGTGGCCCTTAAGCGAAATGTACGTTGGCGGCAGTAAAATCGTTATGCAGCCACTCTTAAATGCCAATTCCCTAAATTTTCGCTACAGTCTTCCTCGAAAAGCAGGTTGTCTTGCCTCCAGGGATTCCTATTTTAGTTCCTGCAGCACCTCGTCAACACTTGCATGTGATTTGACGTATCAGTAACAAATCTAGTAGCCTGCCATTGATTTGCTTCCATGTCTGCCTTTAATCCGACCTGATGGGGATCCCAAACACTTGGGCAGTACTGAAGAATGAGTCGTACTAAGCGCGGGGCTCTTTACTAATGAACCACACTTCCCTAGAACTCTCCCAGTCTACCGTAGTTGATTATTCGACTTCCTTTTTACAGTCCTTACATGCTCGTTCCACTTTATATTGCTTTACAACGTTACATCTAGATATTAAACCGATGTGTCTGTGTGAAGCAGCACACTACTGTTGCCCTGTTGGAACTACTCATTGGAGAGCCAATTCCCCATACGCAGCATCGGCCCATAATTTGCACGGTCAATGCGGTTGTTAAGCCTGAACAAGTTCATTTCAAAAGAAGCTTCAACTTTAAAAAGGCCAGTTGGAAGGAATTTAGAGAGCTCATTGATGTAGAAATAACAAAAATCCCCCCACAACCTGATATGTACGACTCTTTTCTCACACACGTTCAGAAGGTGTCTAGGAAAACAATACAGCGAGGATGCAGAACACAGTATATTACGGGACTGTCTTAGGACGCAAAGCCACTACTGGAAAGACACCAGAAGCTCTTCGATAACGACCTATTTGATGATGAGACACTTCTATCAGGCGATGAACTCACGTCAGTCATAGCTGAGAATCGCAAAGCCAAATGGTGTGACCTCGTGGAGAACGTGGACATGAAAGTGAACAGTAGGCGGGCTTTGAAACTGTTAAATAACCTTAACGGTGACGCCACAAACTCAAATGATAAATTTACTAACGTCACGGCAGACCAAGTCGCCACTACACTCCATATGAATGGCAAAATCCACGGCAGAAAGTACCAGGAACCATTAGCACGTGATCCGGCAGAGGAAAATCATCACTTCAAGGCACCATTTACAATGTCAGAACTTAACTGCAGCCATTTCCAGCTTGAAGATTAACAGAGCTCCTGGTATCGATGAACTTAGAGTCGAGCAAATTAAAAACTTTGGCAGTAATACCCTACAGTGGCTGCTAGATTTGATAAACGCATGTGTAGAAAGGCTCCATATTCCAAAGATGTGGAGGAAAGCCCGAGTGGTGGCACTTCTGAAACCAGGAAAGTACTCCTATGATTCATAAAACTTCTGACCTGTGTCTCTTTTATGTAACTGTTTTAAGATCTTGGAACGCCTGATGCTAAGTCCCATAGAAAGCGTCTTGGAACAACAGATCATCCCACAGCAGGCAGGTTTCCGACCAGGCAAATCGTGCTGCGGTCAAGTCCTGAACCTGACACAACATATCGAGGATGGGTTTGAGAGGAAAGAGATCACGGGAGTGGCATTCATAGACCTTTCAGCTGCATATGATACTGTAAACCATCGGAGGCTCCTTAGGAAAGTATATAACGTGACAAGAGATTACCATTTAACATAACTGATAGGTACTTTCCTGCATAACAGGAGATTTTTCGTCTGTCTCCAGGGCAAGAAGAGCAGGTGGAGAAATCAGAGGAATGGCCTACCTCAGGGAAGCGTCCTCGTCCCATCTATGTATAATATATATACAAATGACCAACCAGTACGAAACATCACGCGCCAATTTATGTATGCCGATGACACTGCAGTTGCAGCCCAAGGTAACAATTTTATGGATGTAGAGGAGAAATTAACCAGTACCTTGGAAACTCTCTCCCAGTATTATGAGGCAAACCACCTAAGGCCGAACCCTTCCAAGACGCAGGTCTGTGCATTCCATTTAAAGAACAGGGAGGCAAATCGTGAATTAAATGTAATATGGAGAGGTTAACGTGTCGAGAATTGTAAAACGCCAAAATATCTTGGTGTCACGTTGGATCGCACACTGACCTATAAACATCATTGTAATGCCACAAGGGAAAAAGTCTCAACTAGAAACAACATCATCAGGAAACTAACCAGCGGATCCTGGGGTGCAAACCCAAAAGTCCTGAGAACTTCAACCCTTGTGCGCTGTGTGTTAGCCGCGGAATACGCCGCTCCATTATGGTCTGCATCAACACACGCGAGAAAAGTTGATCTCGCGGTGAATGAAATAGCACGGATTGTTACCGGATGCTTGAGGGCTACCCCAGTGCACAAGATGTACTTAATCATGGGGATCGCAGCGCCCAACATACGACGTGACATCGCTGCCGAAGCAGAAAAAACCAAGCAAGAAAAGGACATGCGTCACCCTTTATATGGACACCAGCCTGCTGACCGACGGCTTTGTTCGAGGAAGAGTTTTCTGTCACGTGCCCGAGCCCTGGAAGGGTCGGCTGCAGAGAATCGTTTGAAAAGGTGGAAAATCGACCTCTTCAGGGAACACGACCATACCGATTTGACGCTAGACGACTGGCAAATCGTGATCTGGTCAGATGAGTCCCGATGTCGGCTGGTAACAGCTGATGGTAGGGTTCTAGCGCAGCGCAGACTTCATGAAGACATGGGCGCAAGTTGTCTACAAGGCACTGTGCAAGCTGGCGTGCTCCATAATTTCGTGGGCTGTGTTTACATGGAAGCGACTGGGTCCTCTGGTCCAACCAAACCAATCACTGACTGCGTTTGGTTATGTTCGGCTTCTTGGAGACCTTTTGCAGCCATTCATGGACTTGATGTTCTCGTGACGATGCGCCATATCACCTGGCCACAACTGTTCGCTATTGGTTCAAATGGTTCAAATGGCTCTGAGCACTATGGGACTCAACTGCTGAGGTCATTAGTCCCCTAGAACTTAGAACTAGTTAAACCTAACTAACCTAAGGACATCACAAACATCCATGCCCGAGGCAGGATTCGAACCTGCGACCGTAGCGGTCTTGCGGTTCCAGACTGCAGCGCCTTTAACCGCACGGCCACTTCGGCCGGCTGTTCGCTATTGGTTTGAAGAACGTTCTGTACAGTTTGAACGAATGATGTGACCACCCAAATCCCCTGAGATGAATCCAGAATATTTATGGTACGTAATCGAGAAGTCAGTTCGTGCACACAATCCTGCACCAGCAAAACTTTCGCAACTAAGGGAGGCTGTAGAGGCAGCATGGCTCAGTGTTTCCGCAGGGGCTCCACCGGCTTCTTGAGTCTCTGCCACGTCGAGTTGCTGGACTACGCTGTACGGAAGGAGGTTTGACACGATGTTAGGGGCTATCCCTTGAGTTTTGTCGCCTCAGTGTATAAGAGAGCTGTTGTTAGAGATATTGTGTGAAAAAATGTGCTTCTGTAGTATGGAAACGCTCACCTCCAGATTTCTCACACAGACGGAAGTAAAAGCTCTTGCTTATTATGAGAGCTAGCCTTTAAAAATGGTAAAAAAATTGGGTTACTTTGCCGACGCTCACTTATCATATTTACATCAACATGGCAACAGAATCAAATGCATGCGAATATATTGGTAAATGTACGGTTATTCTTAAGCACCTTCAGAATTTAAAAAGAAGAGTCCGCGAAACTACAAGACAAACAGAAAACAGACACATTCAGTGGATAAACCATCTGTCGAAGTCTTCAATTCACAATACAGGTTCTCAACATGGGCACCCATCATGCTGCGGCAAAGGTCAATACTCGTTTGCAGATCATTAACATGGCTACAGTTGCTGCTGGGGAAGGCACTACGACAGCAGCCAACAATTGATATCTGCAGGGGCGAACTACATAAATCAACGAAAGTTCTGCATCACTAGGTCGTGAATTGAAGGCCAAGGTCCGTATGGTAAGAGGTGATGCCCAGAAAGACTTAATTCCTGTCGTGTGGCCATAATCACGTCGGAAGCCTTTTCACATGAATCACCTGTGTGCAAATGACAGCTCCACCAATGCACTGCCATTTTATACCCTGTGTACGCGATACTACAGCTGTCTGTGTACGTGCACAGCGCCATCCCACGATTTTAGTCACCTCTGTGTACATTCAGACATGGATCTAGGAAAGAAAGAGTGTCTCATAAATAATCTGCTGCAATTTTCTGATGATGCTGTGGTGTACGATAAGGACTTGTAGTTGAGTGACTGTAGGGGAATAGACGATGACCGAAACAAAATTTCTTATTCGTGTGACGAATGGCAGCTAGTTCTAAGTGAAGAAAAATATAAGTTGACGCAGATGAGTAGTATTTACTTACTTTCCGTGTCCGGAACTAGATTGCAAACTTCCAAAAATCAGCAGCCAAATGGCCTTGTCATTTGCCTCCCATAAGCCATTCATTGTGCAGGGCTAGTCTAAATATGGACAGATAAGCAGGTGTTGAGGATCCTGGACAGAACCACACAGACAGAGAGTTTTCTCATTCTCTTTTAGGAAACCCCATTGCTGCAGGTTTGTCTTGCACTTTGGCACTTCTACCCTCATGCGGTTTAGGGTTTCTCCAGACTGTGTATGGTAGGTCTCCACCAGGCGGCAGTCCTTCTTTTACATCTTTACTGGCAGAATTGAAGCTGTGAGGTGGTCGTGAATCGTGTTTGGGTCGCTCAGATGGTAGAGCACTTGCCCGCCGAAGGGAAAGGTTCCGAGTTTGAATCTCGGTCCGGCGCACCGTTTTAGTCTGCCAGGAAGTTCCATATCAGTGCACACTCCACTGCAGAGTGAAAATCTCATTCTCAAATTTGTTTGTTCCACGAAAATCGCAGACAATCTGTTCGGAGAGAATCCGATAGTACCGAACACCTCCAACACTTTACCTCACTTGTACAACAATGTCGTGGCGGAGTGATGACCTGCGGTGGCATTGCATGGGAGCACCGTACATCTCTCGTGATTTTTTCGGGCAATCTCACCGCTCTACGTTACAGGGAAGAGATACTGCAACCGATAGTGGGACAGTATTGCCAATATTTTGGTGACAATTTCATCTTGACGGATGATAACTCGCGTTCTCATCGCGCTGTTCTCATGGAAAGGTTGCTTCAGGATGCTAAGATCACCAGAATAAAGTAACCTATCTGTTCCCCGGACAAGAACCCTATCGAACATGTGTGGTATCGACTGAAACGAACTGTTTTTCGACGTCTACAGTGACCACGTACTCTAAGTAACTTACGCAGATTTGCCATTTAAAAGTGGGACAATTTGGACCTGGGCTGGCTTGATGATCTCATTGAAAGTATCCCACGAGGGATCCAATACCATATCCAAGCGAGTGGACATTCTACCACGTGCTGACGTTGCTCAGAAATGCTGTGAAAAATCGTCCATCGAACGTCGTTATACAAATGTTTGTTTTTTTGATTTGGTCATCTGGACACACTACAAATAATGCGTACAGAAACCTAAGAGCAACGTTTTGGTATTTATACCGTGTATTTGATATCAACAAATGATGCAAGACTTCTGCTGATGTTTGTATTTTGATACGACAATAGAGAGTGGATGACATCTCTACAATTTCTGAAACGCATGCCTGAGTGGTGCGGTCTGTAGCGACGCAATGGTGCTTATTACGAACTCGGAGAATTGCTACATTCAGTGATACATGTCGTTTTTCTGCATGTGTTGTAGTTTTCGGACAGTTTTCTTCCGAATCCCCAAAAGTATTTATGAATAACCCTGTATTTATCGCATGGTTTTCCCGCATAGGAGTCTCTCAAACGGATCGGTTTCCTTCGGTTGCTGGGTGCGCCTTTCATAATTAGTGCCGGCGTCTGTTACCGACTAGGAATCCTTCACAGTGCTCTTGCATCTGCGTTCAGTGAGGCATCCAACCGAAGATCGTGTTAGGTTCGGAGATGTGTGTAACCAGGTGGCAGTAAACATTCCCTGTATTGCTGCCATCCCCCTTCCAAGCGATTAAGTATTACATCAGACGGATTTACGCTAGAATACCTGCAATCAGTTTCGTACCTCACAGGAACGGCGAAGCACTGAGTGCTGTTGGCACGTTCTTCGCCGCTAAGCTGCTTATATGGACCGCATTACAATCTGCCTCGTACTGTTGGGAAATTGGAGAGTTTGCTCGAGGAAACTGAGTACGTCAACAGGCGCTACATTTTCTTGAGTCCAAGTAATGGTGTAATCCTTCTTTTTATTACGTGGCAGCTGTGCTAGCGCTGCGAACATAAATATCGACTTAACGGTGTTTTATAATTTCTTGGATCTGGGTCTACAACTAGAATAAAACTATTATGAGAGATCATTTTATCTAGGCCGTAATTATCATATGTACATCTATATGTCCAATTAAACAGCTGAATTGTCTCCATCGCCGTTTTAAAGTGACTAATACTTCAATTATATAAATGTATTGTAATCATTCTAAAATGGCCACTGAACCGTGATTTTACTTTCAAAATCTTTTCTTAAAGAATTTACTTTATTTACTAGCGATTCATCAAGAACATTAACACATTTAATAACACTAGGTGACAGTGGAAGTAGTTGCCAGGGAGTAACTGATGAAAATGAAAGTACCTTTAATAAATGGGAATTTTATTCATAACAGCCTTTTCAAAAACAGATTTAAAATTTATAAGCAGAAAAGCACCCTCGAAATATCAAGTTAAAATTTTATTTAGATGCAGAAAGAACAATATTGACGGTATGAGCCTTCGCGCTGAGAAGCTTGGCGCTCCCGTTCAGCACGGCCGTAGTCACGACCGCTCACAACAATCTCTGGAAGTCTACACTGGTGCAAATCTGCAACACGTTAGATTACTTTAGACTAAAAATTTCAACAGCTCACACAAACACATTAACTATGCACCCCGTAAGAGGGATGGAAATGGTACAAACACTCACACTAAGAAATTATTTGCCACCGAAAGTGCAAACTGTTTTTAAAAGGACTTCTACGGTGGAAGGGTGGCAACTTTATAAAAATTACTATTAAAATAAAACCCATGAAATTCAGACTTACATAAAATGTACGACATGCTTTACATTACACATACACCGTCTCGCAAGATGATAGGCAAGATAAAACATATTTCAGGAATTCGACCTTTATAGCTTAATTCTATAAATTCATTAACACCGAATCCGACAAACATGACAGAGGCAGCTATTAAAGCACGGCAGACCGACCGACAGACAGATAGACACTAACTGCCTAACAAATGCGGAAGAGAGACAGACGAGCAAGCTGGGGACGAGAGACTGACCAAGAAAACAAGTAGAATTTAACAAGTAACTGTAACAACGTATCACCAATCACTTAACTTCTAACAAACTGCGATTTCTGGAGACGCTCTCCCGCACCGTCCGCTGCCAGCCGCTTCAACGGACGCAGGAAGGCGCGCCGATGTTCCGTCCCACGGCGTCGCAGCTCGCCCCGGCCAGACCGATGTCGTGGGTTGACTCTTGCTGCTCTCGTGTCGGCCGCGAAGCCACTACGCCTCGCTATACGGTGCGGCCACTGGACTCACGTAGCGACCTCACGTGCGCCGACGCTCCAGGCGGACAAGTCATCTTGTGTCGCAGTGCGCGACCGACCAACCGATGGATCCAACCTCCGATGCCCATTGCCTGAGCAAACTCGAGCAGACTGGTGGCCTAACACATACTAGCACTCCGGACGATAGATTGACACTAACCGCCTCACATCGGACGAGAGACAGACCCAGATTAACTTGGCTGACCAATTGACCAGACTTGCCCAGACTGACAGACTGCCCAACTGCCGAGCTCATAGCGCCCCTTAAATGCACGTAAACAGGCAACTTTTCCCCTTTCCCACCAGAGGGAGACACCAAAGCTCGATTGCCACTGCGACGCCACCGCCAGAAACGGAAAGTGACTGCTTTACACTACGCGCTGCGGCGCGCTCTTCAAAACAGCAAATTTTACCAAGGCACAGCCACAAAGACCGAAATTAGTTGCTGTTGTTAGTCTTGTAGACTTTCGTCTGATCATTCAAATTGTTCAAATGACTCTGAGCACTATGGTCATCAGTCCCATAGAACTACTAAAACCTAACTAACCGAAGGACATCACACACATCCATGCCCGAAGCAGGATTCGAACCTGCGACCATAGTAGTCGCGCGGTTCCAGACTGTAGCGCCTATCACCGCTCGGCCATTCCGGCCGGCGTCTGATCATAAACAAAAATCATCAATCAATGATCACTGTATTGCGTTGCCAAATTTTTGTGTATTTTTTTCCCTTTCATCTCCCTCCACTGTTAACAATATCTTCCGGGCTATTATGCCGTGGTCGAATGGATTTGACTTTTATAGCCAACGCGTTGCTCTATACGGCAACCTTTTTCGTGATCCCACCCTTTTGTCGTCGGTGGTGGTTCGAATCGCGGTGTAGGTGACAGCCTGTGTGCGTGGGTTTTCGGTAAAGAGTGTGGCCAAAGCTAACATCTTCTGTCTTGAAAATTAGCACATCAAGAAAATTTCATCTCCCGCCTGCCTCCTTCTCCATGGTAAACTGAATCTTCGGATTCATCGCCTTGAGATGTTTGTTAAACCGACCTAGTTTAACTCTGACACGCCTCTACAATACATATCACCCACGTACCGGAAACTAATAATCGGTTTCTTGTTGGCAGATTCCAATGGCTAATCCACGAACTTTTCCATAAAGATCTTGGCTATAACTAGGCTTAAGGGGCTTCCCAAACGAAACCACCCATCTGTTCATAGAATTCTTCAATCCAGTTGAAATACATTGTTGTGGGGCATTATTTAAACAGTTCTGCAATATAGGGAGGGAAAATCCGATCCAGCCGTTGCAACACCTCATTCAGCGAAACCGTAGTAAATAGTGATACCACATCAAAACTATTATGTCCTCCGACTGGACCACTATGCTGTTTAATTCACTAATAAATTGCGTCGAATTCTTGATATACGAATCTGATCACCAGAAATAGACCGTAGTAATGTTGTCAAAAAATTGGTAATCGAAAAGGCGAGCAAAACAGCAGCACTCACGATAGGTCTTAGAGCAGAGTTAGTCAAACATTATTGGCCAAGAGAGAATACTGACATTGTAGGCCAGCACCTTGCGCCGCTTATGTACCGATCTTGTTATTAACTGGTAACCTACGTAAATAATACTATTTTACGAGACCTTAACAGATTAGCCACAGCAACGGTGTTGCCCGCCATCCCCTTAGCACTGACTGTTAAAAGTCGGCACCGTTCGGAACAGTTCTTGTCGATTATTCTCTATCACTGCTAACCTCAGTCACCCCAGAGTAGTGACACTGACGAAGTCTGTTGCGCAGTCTGTGTGAGTGAACGATTAATTGATTAATAACAGTAAATGTCGTGTATTTCAATACCTTAAACAATATGAGACACGATCAAAAATGTTAACTAAATGTTTTAATGTCACTTTGCTTCTAATCATTACACTTCTTACAACAGCCTTAATTTAATTTCATAATCCTTGCTACAAAAATGAACCGCGTCTGAGGATGATCGTCTCTATAAATCGCATTGACGAATCCATGCTACCTCAATGTCCAAATTATTATCAACAGCTGCTTGGTACGTTTGCGCAAACCCTTCAGTTGGCCGGCCGCGGTGGTCTAGCGGTTCTAGGCGCGCAGTCCGGAACCGCGCGGCTGCTACGGTCGCAGGTTCGAATCCTGCCTCGGGCATGGATGTGTGTGATGTCGTTAGGTTAGTTAGGTTCAAGTAGTTCTAAGTTCTAGGGGACTGATGACCACAGATGTTAAGTCCCATAGTGCTCAGAGCCATTTGAACCATTTGAATCCCTTGAGTTGTCAATATTGGAAGAGGAACAGCAAAACATTCCCCTTCTCACACCCTCTATCCCCGTAGGAACTGTGCTACTTACCCCTCTACCCTGAGGTAAGCGGTCAACTTTACTTAGTTCACACCCGAATGAACCAAAGTCAATTTAAGTAAAGTACATCTTGAAATACTGCTGTCTCTCTATTTTTGTTTGTTACTGAGCATGAAAACTCCACTCTTAAGTAGATCTTAACGTTAGCTGACATTTCTGGATCAGGCTGTTACTTGCAAGATGCATATTATTATAAAATACAGCTCAGAGCCACAGACCACATCAGTACACGATACGGGCCGCATGCGGTTCGCTGGTCGCAGTTTGACGACCACTTATTTAGAGATACATGATCTTCGTGCAGCTTCGACAGCCCATAAGGACTTAGTGGTAGCACAACTGAACTGAACAGACTTTTCTGAACGCTCTATTTGGTAAAGGACTTCCTCATCCACCGTGCAACAGTTCTAAGGGCTTTGTCAGTAATGTGTTCATTCAGATTCCTAACTATTTATGCAGATCTAGAAAGTTGTTGATCTAACTATGATAATCATGTTCAAAACAACACTGAATCTGTCTTCTCTGAGGGCAGAATGCTAATACTATCATCCTCATTCAGGCCTTTTATGGCATTCCTCTCACCCATAGTTAAATTACTTTATTAAGGCTTTGCGCGAGCTAGTGGTCTTACAGCTTCTATACGGATTTCTTCAGCTGTATCAGAGTCCACAGTACAGAGAGTGCTCTGGTTCGCCCTCGTATTTGGTTGCAAATTCTTGACTACACTGTTACGACCCTCCGTAGGCCAACCGGATTCCCACATCAAGAAATCGGCACATTTCGTCGGTAAATTATACGGCATAGTGGTCCAGCCGGAAGACACATTACTTCGCTTTGATGTGGCATCGCTGTTTGGTACGGTTTCGCTCAATGAAGTGTTGCAGCAGCTCAATCGCATTTATCCTCCCTATATCGCAGAGCTGTTTAAATATTGCCTCACAACCAAGAATTTCAAATAGATCGATAAGTTCTATTAACTGTCAGGTGGTGTGGATATGGGGAGATCCTTAAGCTCAGTTATAGTCAATTTTTTATGGAGAAATTCGAGGAGCAGGTACTTGAAACTGCCAACAAGAAAACGAATCTTTGATTCAGGTACGTGGATGATATGCTTGTTTTTTAAAGGCACGACAGAGAGGAACTACGTCGTTATCACAAACATCTCAACCAGATAAATCCGAAGATTCAGTTTACCATGGAGGAGGAGGCAGGCGGAAGATTCAATTTTCTTGGTGTGATAATTTTCCAGAAAGAGGATGTTAGCTATGGCCACACAGCTTACTGAAAACCTACGAACACAGTACGTCACTACACCTCAATTCGAACCACTACACACAACAAAAGAGTGGAATCACAATAACATTGGCGTATAGAGCAAGGAACATCTGCGAATCAGATCTGCTTGACGCAGGGTTCAAACATCTCACCACAGCATTGCTCAAGGAGCTGAAGTAAAAAATAGTCTTACGACCACCACGTAGAAATCATAGCGATGCACAAGCGCCCGTAAAATCGAAATATTTCCTTATCTTTCATTATTGACGTTACAGACTGCTTAGGAAAAATCTTGGAGAAAACAGAACATTACATCATGGTAATCTACAAACGCAACCGGAAGATACAAGATCACCTATAATTGGCTAAGAATGCTAACCCACAGCTAGAAAGGACAGGAATTTATAGGATTCCGTGTAGTTGCGGAAAGATTTACGGGCCCGCATCTCGTGGTCGTGCGGTAGCGTTCTCGCTTCCCACGCCCGGGTTCCCGGGTTCGATTCCCGGCGGGGTCAGGGATTTTCTCTGCCTCGTGATGGCTGGGTGTTGTATGCTGTCCTTAGGTTAGTTAGGTTTAAGTAGTTCTAAGTTCTAGGGGACTGATGACCATAGATGTTAAGTCCCATAGTGCTCAGAGCCCTTTGAACCATTTGAAAGATTTACGTGGGCACTAAAAAACGAATGGTCAAAAAACGACTAGAAAAGAACAAAGGCAATTGCAGAAGAGGGAAGACTGACATATCAGCAGTTGCAGAACCTTCTTTGTATCCAGGAGACCATCGCGTTAGTTTTGTTGGACTCCAATATTGCAGCCACAAACAGATACCACGAAAGGCTATACAGGTATTGTAAAACACATCAGGAATTTGACTAAGAAGGAGAAGGACGTGAAATTGAATGACAACTGGTTTCTGGTGCTGAAGAAATTGTATGCCATTTTTCTGCCATGGCGTTATAGCAAAGGCGGACGACGGCAGTCGACAACGGCCAGTTTCGCTTGGACATCGAAAGCATGTTACGTCACGCGAATGCGCGGAAGCAGGAATGAAAGTAATTCTGCTCCAGTCCGAAGCGAGCCAGTGTATGAATCAGACAATCAAAGAAGTTACGATCCCCCTTGAAAATGTCCTCCGCAGAAGGAGATGAAATGTTTGGTGTAAATGTCAAATCCCTTCGATCGCGGCATAATAGCCCGCAAAATTTTATTAGTTGTGTAATTTCAGGTCATTAAAGTTAACGTTTTGCCAATCACTCCACTGTTGGGCGTATTTGTTTCTCTTTCTGTACTTGAAGTGTGGAAGTTATATCCTGACTGAGGTGTAAATTTAGTTTTAATTGACATAGTGAGCAAGTGCCAAGTGTTCTATGTTCATGCAAGGATTCTGACGTCACCAAACTATGTTTCAGTCAACATTTTTCCACCAAAGAGACTTAACGATGTGTAGTCTCTGTGCACCTCACGCATATACAAATATATCCAAAGTGGTACTTCAGAGATAAAAATGGGCTGAAAAGGTTGTCAAGATGCGTCAAAAAACCTTAAAATGACTGCCAAAAATTATGTGAAAATCTTCGGATTTATCTGGTTGATATGTTTGTGATAACGACGTAGTTCCTCTCTGTCGTGGCTTTAAAAAACAAGCATATCATCCACGTACCTGAATCAAAGATTCGTTTCCTTGTTGGCAGTTTCCAGTACCAGCTCCTCGAATTTCTCCATAAAAAATTGACTATAACTGAGCTTAAGGATCTCCCCATATCCACACCACCTGACAGTTAATAGAACTTATCGATCTATTTGAAATTCTTGGCTGTGAGGCAATATTTAAACAGCTCTGCGATATAGGGAGGATAAATGCGATTGAGCTGCTGCAACACTTCATTGAGCGAAACCGTACCAAACAGCGATGCCACATCAAAGCGAAATAATGTGTCTTCCGGCTGGACGACTATGTTGTATAATTTACCGACGAAATGTTCCGATTTCTTGATGTGGGAATCCGGTTGGCCTACGAAGGGTCGTAACAGTGTAGTCAAGAATTTGCAACCAAATACGAGGGCGAACCAGAGCACTCTCTGTACTGTGGACTCTGATACAGCTGAAGAAATCCGTATAGAAGCTGTAAGACCACTGGCCCGCGCAAAGCCTTAAAAACGTAATTTAACTATGGGTGAGAGGAATGCCATAAAAGGCCTGAATTAGCATTCTACCCGCAGAGAAGACAGATTCAGTGTTGTTTTGAACATGATTATCATAGTTAGATCAACAACTTTTTTAGATCTGAATAAATAGTTAGGAATCTGAATGAACACATTACTGACAAAGCCCTTAGAACTGTTGCATGGTTGATGAGGAAGTCCTTTACCAAATAGAGCGTTCAGAAAAGTCTGTTCAGTTCAGTTGTGCTACCACTAAGTCCAATAAAATGTTTCTAGTAGCATTTTCACTCTTTTAAGGTGCAAATTATAAACCGGGAAGGTTCAATGAACTGCGAAATATGAAGAAAGACTCAGAAGAAATGTACAACAAAACCTGATATCATGCGTCCTTAATTCCTGTATATAAGTGTCAAAATACATAAATGTTTAAAAGTAAATATGTAAACTGTCAACAATTTACTAACTCATAGTACTCGTTTTATATGAGCAACATACCCTACTGTTGCAGGGAAAAGAAAGAAACCAGGGGAAAAATACTCCTGTCGCAGCACAAAAAAGGCGAACATCTTTCCCTTCAAAGGGAAAGGTGGACGGATGAAGCCAATATCGGGTTCCAGAGAGAGAGGAGATGTTGATGGTCAGTGAGAGATACACTATGTGATCAAAAGTATCAGGATATCCCCCAAAACGTACGTTTTTCATATTAGATGCATACTGCTGTCAGCTACAGCAAGGTACTCCATATCAACGTCCACAGTAGTCATTAGACATTGTGCGAGAGTAGAATGGGGCGCTCCACGTAACTCCCGGACTTCTAACGTGGTCAGGTGCTCGGGTGTCACTTGTGTCGCACTTCTTTACGCGAGATTTCCGCACCCCTGAACATCCCTAGGTCCACAGTTTCCGATATGATAGTAAAGTGGAATCGTGAAGGGACATGTACAGAAAAAAAGCGTACAGGCCGACCCCGTCGCTTCACTTACAGAGACCGCCGACAGTTGAAGAGTGTCGTAAACCATGACACAGGACCTCCAAACTGCAACAGGATCCACTGCAAGTACTATGACAGTAAGGCGGAGGGTGATAAAATTTGTATTTCACGGTTGAGCGATTGCTCATAGGCCACACATCACGCTGGTAAATGCCAAACGACGCCTCGCTTGGTGTAAGGAGCATAAACATTGGACGATTGAACAGTGAAAAAGCGTTGTGTTGAGTGACGAATCACGGTACACAATGTGGCTATGCGATGGCTGGGTGCGGGCGTGGCGAATGCCCAGTGAACTTCATCTGCCAGTGTGTGTAGTGCCAACAGTAAAATTCCGAGGCGGTGGTCTTATGGTGTGGTTGTGTTCTCCATGGAGTGGGCTTGCACCCCTTGATGTTTTGCGTTTCACAATCACAACACAGGCCCACATTGATATTTTAAGCACCTTCTTATTTCCCACTGTTGAAGAGCAATTCGAGGTTGGCGGAGTGGTCACACGACAATAATATTCCTGTAATGGACTGGCCTGCACAGAGTCCTTACCTGAGTCCTATAGATCACCTTTGGACTGTTTTGGAACGCTGACTTCGTGCCAGGGCTCATCCACCGACCTCGATACCTCTCCTCAGTGCAACACTCCGTGGAGAATTGTCTGCCATTCCCTAAGAAGCCTTCCAGCACCTGACTGAACGTATGCCTGCGAGAGTGGAAGCTGTCATCAAGGCTACGGGTGGGCCAACACCATATTAAATTCCAGCATTACCGATGGAGGACTGCACGAACTTGTATGTCATTTTCAGCTGGATGTCCGGATACTTCTGGTCACATGGTGTACCAGTAGTAAACGAGAAACAGAGAGGAATGAAGACGGAAGTAGTGGGAGCAAATGGGAAGGAAGCAGTGGAAATGAAAAGTGCAGACGAGTGCAGCAACTACATATGCTAAGTGTCTAGTCCCTCCCAGACACGACAACATTAAGATGTAGGTATAGGGGAGAGCGCATTTTGGACCGAAATTTTAACTCTTGGGTATAGGGAAAAGTAGGCCGTACACCACCCCTCCCCCCTCCCCCCTCCCCCCTCCCCATCAAGAATGTTTGGTCCTCCGAGTGACTGGCACTGGAAAAGCAAGACAAAACGAGACGGTGTAGGTGATAGAGGGGACACGGGCAGCGGGATCAGTTAGGGCAAAAGGAGACAGTGTGTAGAGACGTAAGAGATGGTGGCAGTGAGAGTAGGGAGATGCTGAGTATGGAGACTTAGCTACAAAGATAGGCCGGGTAAAGATTTAGAATTTTCTGTGTTTAAAAGAGCGCGGATATGTTCGTATGCCAACGTTTTTTTCTGAGGAACGTAGAATTAGGATTGAGGCAATTCGTTCCCCACTTTCCTGTTGGTCTTTTAAAGAGAAACATGTTGGTCTTTTTCGTGCTTTCTCCTAAGGTTTATGTAAAGCGCCACAGTTCTTCCCTTTCGTTCTTAGCATCGTCTACGTTTCACTTTGTGCACATTAAAGGTCCCATGACATACCCCTTTAAAAGCCAGTCACCTAACCACAGTTAATAATTGTAAGCAGAATGTTAAACGAGTCAACAGTAATACTGTGATTACCAGCGAATTCCAAAGTTAATTATCATTGACGAACAACATACAGGATCTGTGCCTCAAATAAGTATGACACGGTCTGTAACAAATGTTGATACAATGTTTGTCTTTTTTTTTTTTTCAAAATACGTAACGATAGAGTATAATTGCTTCGTATGTAGAGCAGATTTAATTAAAAAGCTAACCATTTAGAAGATGGCGTAAAATCGTCGGACATGCCTTGGTGTTCGTTCCAAAGATCAAAGCGATGTAGCCAGCATTCTGTGCCACTTTAGGGCGCTAGGTTTACTCTATTTAATCTTCGGGGACGGCTTTTCAATGTTTTGCGATTTACTGAGAGCGTGGGGGTATTTCTACGTTCTTGCTGAAGCATAGTGGAATGTAACTAGCTGGCATCCACCCTAATTTATTTGCACTCAAAACACTATCGACAAAGTCCATGCGATGACATACACGAAACCAAACCCGGAAATTCACTTGATTTAATCGAAAAACGATCCTAGTATTACTACACTGTCACAGAAATGGTTAGATTCATTTTCGTTCTCAAAGTATAGCAAACATGTAATTGCGTAAAATGTTTACATGAATAAAAGTTTTCATTTTGTCATATGCCGTAGGTAACAGTAAGGCCAAATTGTAAGATCACAAGAATCATTGCGGTAAAGCCCGTTCAATACGCATCCAGCAGTTCTAAATGGAGTCGTTTGAGAAACACATCACACACGGTGACTCATCACCAGATCACCATCATTAGATCAATGACGGTTCTGTCTGCAGCACTGTAAGTGATGTTATTCGCTCTCGTAACCAGCGACCGCTTCACAGCGGCAGACAGTGGGAGCAGATGTGTGTCGCTTCTCGTAGTCCAGACGATGGCTACAAACGGTTGACTCGTATCGCAGATAACATTCTACAGTTTAGTTATTCCTATCAATTTAATTTTGGTTGCTACGTAGCAGATTTACTTTATCTGAAATGGAACCGTTTCTGGGGAATGACGAAGGACATCAGCTGATGCGGCATTCAGCCTCCATCTTTGGTATATCTATGTTAATTATCGAATAGACGCTTTAAATTTTCCTTTGACATGTGCCTCTTCCTTAATCTGCTAGTATCGTCCTCCGTTTTGAATATCATTCTGCATACCAGCTCCTCTTCTTGATCATACTGTCATATACGCAATCTTTTCTTCGATATTTCGCCAGTGTAGACAGATACTTCCAAAAGCATGTCTCAGCCAAACCGTATAACAGATTCTTATCAATTTCACTATATTTCTTACCTCAAATCAACATTTATTGTAGCGTGAAAGCATTTACTTTGGAGCGTATTTTTAGCATCACAACGCTATAGAACTGTGCAAAAGTTTTTCCTTATATTTTTATCGTCCACAATTCGCTGTAGTTCAGTCATTACGTATAATAGATTTATTCATAAAAGAAAACAATATTTTTACTGAATAACAGTAGGTATGCTACAATGAATTAAAATATGAAAATTAGGATGTACTACACATTATTATGAAATGAACTGTATCTTTACAGTATTACGCAGAATTTACTGTACTCAACAGAGACAGGCACATGATATTAAGCACAGGTGACTTTTTTTGTCATCAGCCTTCTGATCACTTTGATGAAGACCACAATAGCCCCCATTCCAATGCCATTCTCCTTATCTCAGACTAACTCTTACACCAAACATTTTATAGTACAACCATTTTTGTAGCAGCCATTTTCGCAGCTGAAATATAAGAATTATAATAAATGAAATGATAATTAAATGGACACCCTAGCTGCAAACAGAGTTGATATACATCATTGGGGACGTGTTGAAAATGTGTGCCCCGACCATGACTCGAATCCAGGGATCTCCTTCTTACATGGCAGACGCTCTATCCATCTGAGCAACCGAGAGCACAGATGGATAGAGCGTCTGCCATGTAAGCAGGAGATCCTGGGTTCGAGTCCCGGTCGGGGGCACACATTTTCAACATGTCCCCAATGAAGTATATCAACGCCTGTTTGCAGCTAGGGTGTCCATTTAATTATCATTTCATTTCTAGAAAAGCTGCATGGTCATCAACGGTAACTGTTCTTTCGGGAACAGATACTACTGTCGTCACATATAGTATGAATTATAATCGTTAAAAGGAAAACGTTGTTTGCACGCAGCTAATTAATTTTGGTTTTTATTTTCCATAGTATGCAGACGCTCTTCGCCTTTTTACAGGGCATCTTCAGTGGTTATCGTGCATAAAGAAAATGCAAAATTGATGTGGAGCAGGCAAAAGGCTCTTTCTTTGTAAGCTACTGAAATCTGAATGTATTTCTTGTATGATACTATGAAGTGGACATGTCATTTTTTTGTACGTTACTAATGTGCACGTCAGAGAGACAGCCAGCTACCTTTCTGCTAAACAATCTTTGGACTCGTCGTGGCACAGTCTTTGTGCAGTCTGATACATTCTTAGTTGAAGTATTGTAAGGGATGGACGTATTCAGTATTGCTGTGTTGACTTCTGATTGTATCTCTTAGATAAAGTTCAAATGGCTCTGAGCACTATGGGACTCAACTGCTGTGGTTATCAGTCCCCTAGAACTTAGAACTACTTAAACCTAAGTAACCTAAGGACATCACACACATCCATGCCCGAGGCAGGATTCGAACCTGCGACCGTAGCAGTCCCACGGTTCCGGACTGCGCGCCTCTCTTAGATAAAGGAAGACCTATTCTAAAGGAGAGAAAAGATGATGAATATGGTGAAAGGAATGTAAATTTTGAATAATGTAGTTTTATGTGTTATATGTTTATTTTTTTGTTTATTTTTTCAAGAGAAGAGGTTTGAGGTAAGACTGCAACACTGCGCACCTGATTTGTAGAAATGATTATTGGCAGCTCGTCAACTTTGTTCACTTGCTCAGAGCTGAGACACCCCACTCCGCTGAATCATGCATTAAGGAATCAACTGATTAAGGTGTTTTATTTCAATAGAAATTTTCCGTTAACATTGTATTCTTTTCAGAACATTGTTTACTTTCTTAAACATAGTTTTATTCCAACTGATGTCATGTGTGAAAATCACGCGAAACTTTACTGTGTTCTTTTGAATACATACTTCCTTCTAAAATCGTTGTCTTTCTATATCATTGCATAGGAATACTTACTCTCCCAACCCCACCGTTTAACATTACGCATTACCACATTGCATCAAGTGATGTCCAACTGTTACAATACTTCTTCAGAAATAGATCTAACTTAGCAGCTGCCTGCTTGTTGGTTGCTGTTTTGCTTTCGAGCAACCTGCAACAATATTGTCAAGACTTGAGGTATGTGGAAAGTTTGCTTAGGGTCAGATAATTGTTTTACTTCAGTTGCGCATTTAATATAAAGTGTCGTTGGTTTCAGATCAGTAACAGTTCAATTCAAATTAGGTTCTGTTAGTCGAGGGTCAGAATATGTGTTGGATAACAATTTTTGGTTAGACAGTTTTGGTAATACGTTGATTTTTTTTGTAGAGTAGGAGATAAGATCGCGATAAATTTCGTAGAGAAACAAATATAGCGGGAAAGTTAAAATGTATACCAACTTCCCTCTTCCTTTACATCTGTGTCCTCTATGGCTCCCTCTGCTAGCATGGTAGTTAATGCATCAACTCAAGCCCCACCAACCTGCTGCCACCTTAGAATTTACCATAACTGTCTTTCCTCGCCAAAATTGCGAGACACTTTGCTTATAAAATAATCATTATACTTAATTTTCTGCACCCTTCTGTAACAGCACGTTTCAAAACGCGTCGATTCACTTCTTTTTCGGTTTTCACAAAGTTCGCGATTCACTTCCAAGCAATGACGTGCTCCAATAGCAAATCTTTAGAAATATCGTTTTGAATTGAAGGGACGTCTTAGCAGGCATCTTTTGAGGGGAATTCATTTTTTCCTTTGCTAGTACGCTTACATGCGTACTCTACAAACTGCTGCGAAGGGCATGACGATGCCTCATATGGGGGATGAATGACTGCTTAAATGCCTCTTTGCTTGCTGTGATTAGTCTAAATTTGTTTTCACCGTCCATACGGGAGAGATACGTTCGGGCCTGCAAAGTGTCACTAGATTCTTCTCTCTCTTCTATGCTCAAGAGCCTACTAATTCAGCTGTTTCAACATTTCCGTGACGTCCTCCCGTCAGTCAAACAATTCTATGATATTCATGCAACGCTTCTTTCTTTCACGCTTACAGAATTCTTTCTTTTCGTGTATTGCATGGTTCCCAATTGTGATGTTACACTTGTCGCTAATCTCATTTCCGCTGCCTCTCAGACACTTCACGTTTCTGTTTTTCATTCATAGTCAGTATGAGGCGTAGCGCCGTAAACCGATCCTGCCTTGGAGACGGTTAAGTGGGAGTTGTGTCTCAGAGCTGGATAGTGACAGATGGTGACGCGAGACTGGATGCGCACGTATTTTATGTATCAGCCGATAGAGGACAGTATTGGATAGGGGAACTGTGATTTAGTTTCGATTGTGCCCACTAGAGTGCACTAAAGTAATAGAATGTTTTTCATAATCTGTTCTAGTATTTTATAAAGTGATATTATGTATTATGTTATAAATGTGTTGTAGCAGTATGAATGACGCATGAGTATGGTTTAAGGTTAATATGAAGATAATTGTTTAACGAGTTATGTAGTGGGATTTAGTTTGGGAACATTTCGAAGGAGTATGGATACGGACAAAGGGGATTTTTGTAGAATAGATTTGTAAAGAAAGTTTATGGTAAAGGGCAAGTTAACTCAGGTATAAACAACAATAGTAAATAACTTTATGTATAAACAAAACTTCAGCATATTAGATAATTACGTCGGTAAAAAGTGCAGTCGTTAGGTTTACTATTTTTCGATTGGTTAGTGATGAAAAGCGCAGACTGGCGCGGGAGAATGTTGTTTTGCTATTGGCTATTGAGTTAACTGACCAATGGTAAAGCAATATCCTTCACGCGCCTTTTTCTGCTGGCAGAGAAGACTTACAGTATTCTAGAGAGGAGTCGGAGCCTAATGAAACAGTTCGGACGTGTGTAGTAGCAGTTCCGATGGAAATGATAAGTTGCCGGATCTAGCAGTGTTTCAAACATCAAAAGTGTTGTAAAGTGACGGCATTATTATTCCGATGGGTGTGTAGAAATTTCGGAATTTTTAAGTGAATTTTGTGACGGGAAAAAACTTTAATTCCGCGTGGCGTATTGAGCAGGTCGGTGGCTAAAAACTGTGAGTGTTAGGTACCGACAGACTTAATATTTGTCGAGCATTCTCCATCAAAACCAATCCGTATTTTTGTAGCTATTACGTTTTCGGGAAATGCAACACCATAAACCTGCTAACGCGAGTGAAAGGGATTGTGAGTGATTGTGTTAAGATTGTGAGTGATTGTGAGTGACTGTGTTAAGACTAGCACGGGCTTGGCAGTGATGATTGTTCACCTAAGTATCAGAATATATTAATTAAGGACATAATTTCCAACCTTTCATTTCGCGTGAAAACTTTCTCCCGAAACGTAGATTAGTGACTTTAATTGCAGCCTAGTTCACGTCGAAGTACAGTAGGTTTCGCTCGGCTTCCCTACTGATGATATGCTGAGACAATTTTCACAGGTAGGTGCAGGTACGTCGTAAAGGGACGGAAGGAACCGCGCCGCCGCAAGTATTCTGCGTTCAATATGCTGTTCATTCCAGTGAATGAGCGGTGTAGTTCTTCCTCGTTTTGCGAAGTGAGTAGAAAGCTCATCAACGAGTCTCATTAAGCATATCGTACATGCACTGGCGAGAATACGTTTCGAATGCTTTTCACGTGCACACACAGTCCATTTGAATATAGTGCAGTTCCCACGCGACGAAAAACCATATTTCGTGGGAAACCGTGCCAAATGGCCAACGAGTGTGTGACAGTTGGAGAAAGTCAATCGGTTTGAGGGAGCAACACGCATGTCGCGAGGCGGGCTGTGGTGACACGACCTCGAGATGTCCGCCCTCTCACCAAACCCTAGCGCCCTCTCTGGCCGTTCAGGGACCTCGTTTCACCCTCTGTCTGACTTCGCTCCAGCTTCTGGAAGGCGCTTCCCAGGAGGCAGGACGTCTCCAGCCTCGTTGTTTCTGGCGGAGGTCCCAGGTGGATGCGCCAATCAAATATTCGGAGACTTTTCCCCTCGTCCCTGCTGCTGCTCGGACACGTGGCAACTCCCGACGGTTTCCAACTGTCGGTTGCGAACCCAAGACACGTCAGAGCGAGACAGTCAGAACCACATAGTTTTACAGGAGTTTCTCCCCTTCGTCGTTACGGGCAAAGTGACGTAAGCGTTGTCATGATAGAGATCATCGCACGACCTCAGTTACAGTCCCATATTAAGTTATTACATTTTTTTCAGTATGGTTATATGTTTATGTATTTTATGGTCTCATACGTAAACATTGCAAATGAAATGCATGTTAAGAGAAGGCGAAATCGATTCGAAGGCAGAAAACGACAATGAACAGCCAGGCGGAAAATAATCACCTCAAATGGTAATGGAAATATGGCGACAACTATTGCAACAAATATTAGAAACGGAATTTTTGGTTGCAGAGCGCTATAGTATGAGGCAGTCAACAATGAATTTGATCTAAAAAACTAAACACCTCCCGAACAGGCTATGAAGACCCAACGGTACCGACCGGGCGCCGTGTCATCCTCAGCCCATAGGGGATACTGAATGCGGATATGGAGGTGCATGTTGTCAATTTGAACGCTAGGTCCTAAAACGATCGTAGCTGAATCGAGATATTGAACCATAATGACAGAAGCTATCAACACCTAAGAGGCGAGTCAAGTCTGAGGATTCCACTATTTGAGGTCATACAGGAAAGTTTCTCATTCTATCTAAAGTTAATGAACCTTCCAATAACGGAAAATAGAATTTCTGGTACGTGTTGAAGAAGCTGGTTCGAGTTACCACGCTCCATTGTATTAAATCATTGGGGACAGCAATATACAATCTAGACATCTCCTGAAGAGGTTGAGAAGTGCTGCAATTTTAATAACGGACATGGTTAAAAAGGCTATCGAAATCTATTAACTTTCTTACAAGATAGGTCTAGTAATAGTATTATAACTTGTACAGTGGAATTCGATTTCAGCAAATGTAATGACTAAATGGCTAAAAAATTTCGTTGACTGTTATTGACATACAAGATATTAAGAGATTGAATTTTATTTTTGTAGACGATAACTTTAGTCGAAATATAATTTTAAAAAGAATCCAATCTATTTGGTAGCAGCTTAGCGTAAACTTTAAAACACGATTTAATATAAAAGGAGAAAAAGGAATCGTAGTCAAACGAATCAATAAAGAACAGTAATTCCTTAAAGAAACAGAAAGCTAATAAAAAGTTTAAAAAGAAACCCTGAGAGAGAGGTACTTAACGTTAGTTTTATACGATGCACTCAGTAGGCAGAAAGTGACAAATAGCATTTCTGATTGTAACGCTTTCAGGTCATTGTCCTACTGCTGTGTGTGTAGAAATAAAAACAAAGGAACTTTTCCTGAATTTCAAAAGATTTGGTACGTGAAATTATTTTATGCCTAAAAGAAGTATTAATGATATATGACGAGTCGTATACCATCTGAAAAGGTTGAGCAAATAAGTGAACATTTAAAGATTTATTACATAGTAGCAAAAATGAGAGACTGCTCGTCTAGTATCATAGTATGTCAGTAAATAATTCACGTAAACTGTATGTTTATAGTAAAACGATTTTTTTATGAATCTCAGGACAAGGCGCTAATCTTTCAGTGAGAAGGTGAAGTGAGCAGTTCATGATTCACATCTGGGTGGTCAGAGAGATCGGTCGTGCTTTGCTTCTGAACCGCTTGTTCAAAGAAGTTGTTTACTTCTGATAAACCAGACGGAAAGTGATCACAAGAGTGAGAAGTATTACTGTCATGGCACTCCGGGCAGAGCCTGTCTGTTATCACTTGTGGCAGCATTCAGTATTGCTTGTCGTTTTGTGCTCGCGCTATTTCGGTCCGGTCACTATCCACGGGCGCAGACCGCCGCTGAGAGCAGCTTCAGTGTCATCCCTGTGCTACGAGCTGTCGGCGCGTGGCCAGTTTTGCAGGTGGTAATGTATTTGTAGCACCGACGCAGTAGGGACTTGTCTAATTAATTTGACCTCTTCCAGTTCACGCTGCCACCTTGTCGTCACACACAGCCACAGCTTGCATGTTAATCTGTATCAAGGGCTCTCATTCCAAATCGGTGTTTTACATAATATTCTGGTGTAACGTGTTAAGGCATACTCTCACTCATATATTTTGCAGGTCTATATAACGTGAAAGTTGATC
Source organism: Schistocerca nitens (assembly GCF_023898315.1). Lineage (NCBI taxonomy): Eukaryota > Metazoa > Arthropoda > Insecta > Orthoptera > Acrididae > Schistocerca > Schistocerca nitens. The sequence continues at coordinate 191,876,266 of NC_064621.1, forward strand.
CCACTACTGTACGCCAACATCTCACTACCCAAGTGACATTGTTCTTATTTATATTCCATTCAATATTCCATTCAATATTCTGCCTTAAGAATTCTGGCAGTAAATAATTTTGATACCAAAATCTTTATATTATTTAATAGTTGAATTTCAGCTTTATTATCAGGGCCCTTTGCCAGATAAGAGTGATCAGTTATTATATTATGATAAATAGAATAATGTCGAAGGCGCAACTCTTACACTGTCTACAAACAGGCAAATATCATAATTTCCTCCATAAACTGTGTATTGTGTGATAGCAACTGTGATAGCCAAAAGGGGGTTGAGTGTATTAGCCTAACTAATGCGGATTTTTCTAAATAAATTTTGGTGACGTGTCCACCTCTCAAACCCGGCAACTAGCATAATGTGGCAACTCTTGCCTATTATCTTCCGAGGTTGGCCCTGACAGTCAGCATTTAATTAAGTTCAGATCTTTCTCTTCATTTAATTTAATTCCGCGGTAGTATAAGATGCTGCCACCAATTTACTGCTTATTGTGCTGTCATTTTTATTTAGCTATGTTTCTTTGTGTTCTTCTTCTGGATGTCCTATCTATACCACATTCAATGTTTTCTGTGTGTTGATATCTGGCGTTGCTAATAGTGTTGTGGATCAATTAACTATTCAACTGCTGAGGTCATCGGTTCCTAGACTTACACACTACTTAAACTAACTTATGCTAATAACAATGCACACACCCATGCTCGAGGAAGGACTCCAACCTCCGGTGGTATGTGGATCGATTTTGCAGGCGATGATAATTGATAATGCCAATTGATGTTACAATATTTATCGGGAGACTAGGAATTGCAGCATTTTTTTTAAATATCTACAAAATGTCATGCACTGGATACTTTCGTTTGCTGACTAATAGATAGACTGTTAACGGGAAGTAAGGCTATTTTGAGACGTAATGGGAGTCAATGTGAAAGGTGTAGCATGATGCACAGTTCAGAAGTTAGAAATGAAAAGGGTCAGTGGATGAGATTGTTCATATTCCCATAGCACAGGACGATACACACGCTGATGTGAGGTATGATTCAGTAATCGGTCACGAGCGTAGCAGTGAATGTAACAATGGGACAAGAACTGTGTTTCTGACCGGTTTCAGGAGTCTAATTTACTATTACAAGTTTTGGAAAAAATAAAAGAAGCAGAAAGAATTAGAAAAGAGGAAATACAACAATTAGAGAGGAAACGCGAGCAGACTGAAAAGAGACGTCAGGAGGCAGAAAACAGGATGTTGATTCAACTTGAGAATGTTGTACCAGCTTGAGAAAATCGATGACCAACTAACAGTAGTGGGGAAGATTAGTAGCGAGGCTAAGTAGACACCTTTAGCAGCATAAAGCGAGGCTTGGTTAACTGGCGTAGAAGCAAGAGTCTCTGAAAGAACCGCCGTAACGGCAAATAACTGTGCCAGCCCAGCGAGACGGACTGCAAACATTAATACGTTTTCAATTTAATTCCACAAAATGCAGGGGCAAAAGCACGTTGCGAGTACCTTACAAAGATTAACGAGTGTAGCAGAACATATTGGGGGTACCTCACAGAAAATTCAGAAAATAGAGGAACGTCTTTTTTAAATAGAGCAAGCAGGACAGAGGTGTGCTTTGCGCTCCGAGATCACAGGAGTGGCAGAGAGAATCGTGTCACTGGCAGGGTGCTCAACGTTTGCAGAGTCAGAAAGAGAAAACGCTTCACTGCACACGCGCTCTGGCAATGACAGAGATCTCTCACACAACTGCAGCTCACTTAGGAGGTGCAATGCGGGGCTCGAATGCCAGAGTAAGACACGGTTCGTCGGTTACTACAACCAGTCAGAGGTATCAGAGGTATCCGGACACGTAGGGCCAAATAGGAGTGTCACTCGCAGCTTAGCGCGAGCACAAGGGCAGGACCGGACTTCGATTATAAACACTTCTGTCAGTGCTGAAATTCCAGAATTTTTGGAAGTCCTGTCTACGCGAAAGCTTATCTGTCTCAGTTTAGCCACTAATTACCGGGTTTATGGCTAGTAGAGGCAAACCTGGAAATATCTTCATACTCAAAGTCCAACAGACGAGAAAATCGCGGGGTGGCGTCAAACTGCCGATCATTCCAGAAATTCAAAGACACGTTTATCGTAATATACCTCGAAACGACAGAGTACAAGAGCCCTACGAAATTACCCGAAGCGCTAATTAGAAAAGAACCAGTTCTTAGACGTACTGCACAATGAGAATGAAATTATACGGTTGACCTCCTCAAAACGACCAAGTAATTACCAGCCAGTGCTAGTTGGCAAATGTGATAGAAATACCGAGACTTTTAAGAATCTACTTCGTGAATATGAGTTAATATTCGACCGGCAAGCTTCTCAAGATCGAAGTGCTGGGCAGAATAACAACTACCTGGGACAACACCGGAAGAATGGAGGAAGAAACAAGAGGGATGGATCGTCAGGAGGACAAGAGCACTATGAACGGAATTCGGAAACAGCCGGACACTTTAACCAGTTCTAAAGAGATAATAACGAATGGCATTTTGAGAAAAACTGGAGAGGTTCTCAGGGGGTCCAGGTGGTTGAAATCAGGGCCCCTATCCCCAATAGCCCACAACGAAGTAGTGGTACGACGCGAAACTAACGCTAGGTTCGAGCGGAGACTGCTCAAAACGACTCCACAAACACTCTCTTCCGATCCGGGGACACATATATAATATCCGGACCTATTGGAGATACTGCTGGAGGTGCAGAAAGTGACAATGCGACAGGACCTTCATCCAATGATTACTACCACCAGAGATGACGTGCATTTGCACCGTAAAATCGGCAGTGGGAGTCCCATTACAGCCATTTTGTAGGCCGCATACCAACGTTGTTCAGAGAAGAGCAGCTGACCTACCCTATCAGTGAGAAAGAATAAGATAAAAGAGGCACTTGAAGGGAAATACACGGAAGTAGGCATGCAGACGAGATTCGAATTCTAAATTTCTTAGGCTTGCCAACATCATAGGGTTAAATTTCCTAAATGGATACTAGGCCATTCTGGTCCTTGGAAGAGCAGAATTTGTGTTGCGCAAGGACAGTAACATCTGCATAAAATTTCAGGAGCACACGATACAACCGCAGCTTCCAACCACTTGCGTCCGTCTCAAAAAAAAATGTTCAAATGTGTGTGAAATCTTATGGGACTTGACTGCTAAGGTCATCAGTCCCTAAGCTTACACACTACCTAACCTAAATTATCCTAAGGACAAACACACACACCCATGCCCGAGGGAGGACTCGAACCTCCGCCGGGAGGAGCCGCACAGTCCATGACTGCAGCGCCTTAGACGTCCGACTAATCCCGCGTGGCTCGCCCGTCACAGTCATACAAATGGTGATTACAGAAAAGACCACGTTTCGGAAGTCTTCTCAACAAGCAAACGAAAAGGAGGAGGAACTAATGCTCCAAGAAATCAAAGAGGTCATAGAGAGAAACGTCGAGTCCGTTCTGTGCATTGAACGTCTGGAGCATAAAAAGTCACATGACATGCTACTAAAGAACACTGAAGTCTTTCTCTGTAAACCTGGCTCGATTAAAAATTTTCAGTAGATTTTTAAGGTACGTCCGCACAAGAAATTCTTTTTGCCACCCTGTGTCATTCTTCTGATAAACAGATACAAAGTGGCGCGGGAAAGCACGAAATGTTAGCGGATGAGGTGAAAGAGCCCGCCATGTTCACCTGTAATAACCCACTCAAGGCGGTAGAGAAGGCAGTTGGAGCTATCCGTCTTGTCCTTTACTCAGGTCACATCAACACCATTATTGATACAGAGACAGACAGATGCAAGAGGCTCCAAAACTTTAATAGAGTATCCGTTTTCTCCTCGGTAGATCTCTGATTTAGCTTCTGGCAAATTGAGCTGCATCCTAATTGCCAAAAGTACACAGCACTGGAATTAAGGAAATGCTATCAGTTCCAGAGATTTCCTTTTGGGCTTAATATTTCGTCAGCTGCGTTTATCTGAAGTCTTCATGGCATTCTAAGTGACTGAATCAAAAAAACGTAATGAGTCACGTTGACGACCTACAAATAGCCGAAAGACATGTCAAGAACTTCATGTGATACTGTGGGGACTTCTTCAAAGCTACATTGAGTTTGCACTCGCTGTGAACATCCAAAAATTTATGTTTGGAACGTCATCTGTGAAATTTCTTGGTCATATAATAACAGCAGATGGAATTAAACCTAACCTCGAAAAATTAAAAGCGACTGAGAAGTTTGAAAGACCGCAGACCAAAAGACAGCTATGAAGTTTCCTTGGTACAATAAATTTTTATAATTCATTCATGTGAACACCCAGAGCAACCCACTTTTGACTCAGCTTACGGGAGAGAAAGTAGGGTGGGAGTGCGGTTAAACCGCCGAGAGCGAATTTGAGGCTTTCAAATCGACACTTCTAGAAGCGCCAATATTCATACATCCCAACTTGGCAGAGGAATCCTGCATGGACTCTGACAGTTTCTATACAGGCTTGGGCGTGATGGTCTTCCAGGATTATAGTGAGAATAGAAGTCGAGTATGGAAACCTCTCAAAATGCGAAAAGAATTACTCTGTTACAGAGCTCGAGGCATTGGGAGTTGTCTGGGGCTTGGAAAACTTTAATATTTCTTATATGGGAGGAGGACCAGAGTCCATACAGATCAGAAAGCCTTGGAACCTTACTCACTGTGAAATTAACCCACAAAAATGCCAATATGATGAGTAGCATACTTTCTGCAATAAAATTCCAACATTAAATACCTAGAGGGCAGTCAAAATGTAATAGCTGATCCACTATCACGGTTCTGTATAGGAGTATAGCCCAGTGGCAAAGAGGTTCTTGAGTGGTACAATTGCATTCTCTACTACATGAGGAAAGTCGCATTCGAAAACTTTGTAACCTACAGTATGAAAGATATTAGGAGAGGGTAGGACAAGGATCCAGAGTTTCTGAGGGTCAAAGTGAAATGGAAAGATCAGGATCATCCGGGCATTAGACAATTCTATATGCTAAGTAAAGGTACACTCTTTCACAGGCGTAATGAGGGGGGATCGGAATCTACAGGAACATTTGACCAACAATGCGATGTGGCACACCCATTTAAATTAGGGACATTTCGGTCTGAGAAATTGCTTTCTGAAGCTAAGGACACGCTGCCACTTAAGAAACGTGGAACGGAGAAACCAGTGTGTCATGTCAGTGAGCAAGTGTTGCCACAAGGCAAAGCACAGAAGTGTGTATATGCATGCCTCTCTGTTCCATATCGTTCCAAATAAATCAAAACACTTAGTGGCCTCACATTTAATGTGACCGTTACCGAAAATGATTAGAAGATACAGTTAGTGTTGGCTTTTGTCGAAATGACATTGAAATTTCCAACCTCCACACACAGGCGTAACGTCTTCACGAGCTCTGTGAAATAAGTGAGCGGTGTCTGTTGGTTCTATGTTCTTACATCTTTGCCTACTAGCGCGAACCGTCTCTGTCTAGACGCCGGGTGGCCCTTCGTTCACCTGTTAGTTGACTCGGTTTGGTTGTAGTTTCTTGGAGCGGGTTGTTGACCACATGGGCAGGCACTGGTCACTGTCAGTGAGAGAGAGAAGAGGCACATGTGACGTAGGCAGAGCTGTTCACGAAGCGGTCGATTGTCGGTAGACTTGTGTTGGTCGGCAACACTTGCGCCTAATGTAGATGCAGCCAATTTACCTTGGATTAAGGAGGCACAGTTGCTGATGTGGGCGTTGGAGGCTGTTTATTTTCTGGTGGCGTCTGTTCTGCCCTTTGGGAGTTTAATAACTCCCAAAGAACAGAACAGATTAGTTGATTGTAATACGTGCTCCTGTGCTGAAGTTGCTTCCGCTACGCTGGGTTGCTTGTAGTTTTCCGTAACTCTGCTTCGAGTATTAAATTTATTTTCTTGTACATCTGTCGGAATTTATCAGAGTGCCATATCTGAAGTGTTTTAAAATTTCTTTTAAATACAACCTGGTCAGTGTCTTCTTATCTTGTCATTCGGGCCTGAAATTAATTGTGTCATATGTTCTAGGCCGCCGGGTGTATTAGTGGTCACTGAGATCCAAATTGCGTCTTATTTGTATTGGAAGTTGTCCCTGATTGATGTACTGACTATAAAATTGCCTACGGTAATGGTAAGCAAACGCTAGCGGCCTTGTGAATCTTGGCTCATCTGGGTTATTAACTTCCATAACTCTGACGAGATTTTGCCCCTTTCGAAAAAGTTAATATATATTGTACTCAATAAAATTATTATTGTAGTTGTTTGAGTGTTAGCCCTCAAGATATGCCTGTTACGTTTAAAGTAACGTAAGTTAATGTGTTTGAGTAGCCCTGTGACTTCTTGGTTATTACAATAACTTTTTGTTATATTTTATTGTAACATTAACCGGTTCATCCTCGTAGTAATTATTATTGAAATATTCTTGTTGTAATATGCAAGGTTTGGTTGGGGCTTGGGGCCAAGCTCACATTGAGTTTCTTGCATTGAATTGAGCATTATCATATGTTCTATGATTATTACGCATGAACTATATGTCTGCTTCTTTGCTCTCGTCTTTCGGAGCTGTTCGCAGGGTTTGAAGGCGCTGCCCTGCGGTGTCAGCTGTTACCCACCTGTTCATCGGCCGTAGCCTGTCCACGTCGGCTGTGTACGTGCACGCTGGCAGCGCGCCGCTTACCGTCTCACCGTAGCCTCTGAGGGGTTGCGGCCTCCTAAAAAATGGTTCAAATGGCTCTGAGCAGTACGGGACGTAACTTCTGAGGTCATCAGAGGTCATCAGTCCCTTAGAACTTAGAACTGCTCAAACCTAACTAACCTAAGGACATCACACACATTCATGCCCGAGTCAGGATTCGAACCTGCGACCGTAGCGACTGTAGCGCAGAGAACCGCTCGGCCACCCCGGCCGGCGCGGCCTCCTGGCTTATTACGGCATTACTCGTAAGTTGAGTTTATATCTCGTAGCAATAACATTTAACGTGAAGTGCCCGTTATTCTAAACCATCTTACTCAAATCTGGCAGGCTGTATGTCTCCCTATAATGTTTTCCCTGTTTCAAGTTTGGTTTTAACATGATAGTTTCAATATTGGTGTAATATTCGATTTGTTATATCGAGCATTACATCAATATTAAAATTACTAAGTTAGTAGTTATGTTAGAGTAAATATCGTGTTAAAAGGTATTTTATTATTTTTCCACGTCAGTATCTTGATTATGCCCAAGGGGATTCTCTGATTGATAAAATATTGCATATTTGCGTTGAGAATTGTTGCTGTGCTCGATGGCTGTAGTATTAATACTTAACGGGCCTCAGCTCATCAGATTTCATGTTCTACACTTCTTGTAAGTTACATTAATTCATGTAAAGCACCCTCATTGACCACCCAAATGTTGTAATTTCAATCCTTAGCATCACTGCTGTCATTGTTTGCCCAGTGCTATGCGCGTGTTTGAGTTGTATTTGTTTGTACTACATGCTTGTTAGTCTTTCCTCAATTTGTGCATCTTATTCTTTCTAGTTAACTAATTAATCATCAATTAGTTTAATTCAAGATATTTTGGAGTAACTTCCAGAATACCTCTCTTTAATTAATTATCTAATTTTCTGCTGAAATTAGACCTGCTACTAACGTTTTAAATCTGTTGCTGGCGCTAATTATTATCACTCATTAGTTGCGTGCCCGTAATTACGTTCACTGCAAGCAGCTATTAGCTTTGTATTGTACTAGTGTTTTTGGTACATGAGCCATAAAGACTATTGGACTATTGTGAAGTAACGAATGACTTGTGGAAAAATGGCCTGCACCTTTCCCATGTCCGTTTAGATGTTCCGTTATTCTGATGCGTACACTAGCATTTCAGACTTTCTGACGCAGGTAGGACACTTTGAGATAATTGTCTCTGATAATGGGCTGCTATACAAATCAGGACGGTGGAAAGAGAGACTAAGAAGAAACACCGTTTAGATCCATCTTTATCTCCTCACACCACCCGAGCTCCAGTTCGGCCCAGTGTGTTACAAAAGATTTAGGTAACCTGTGCTGGCTATATTGCCGCAAGGAACACACCTCCTAATATGAAACTTCCTGGCAGATTAAAACTGTGTGCCCGACCGAGACTCGAACTCGGGACCTTTGCCTTTCGCGGGCAAGTGCTCTACCAACTGAGCTACCGAAGCACGACTCACGCCCGGTACTCACAGCTTTACTTCTGCCAGTATCTCGTCTCCTACCTTCCAAACTTTACAGAAGCTCTTCTGCGAACCATGCACAACTAGCACTCCTGAAAGAAAGGATATAGCGGAGACATGGCTTAACCACAGCCTGGGGGATGTTTCCAGAATGAGATTTTCACTCTGCAGCGGAGTGTGCGCTGATATGAAACTCCTAATATGTTTTCCTCAAGGATTTCCATGATGTCATCAATGACACACCTCATGGGATCACGAAGCTAGCGCCAGTCTTAATGGATCGACAGGATCAGGACTTAATAAAGACCTCTCTGAACTGGACTGGAGCGTCAGAAGATTGTAGACCTTACTCTATGACCCAGAGTTCGGTGTACAGTTTGCAGCAGGAAGGAGCATGCCGACACGAAAGCATGTCAAAGTTGGGCAAAGGATCCTTGTGAGGTTGTTTCGGCTATCAAACTGATTGAAGAAGAAATGTCAGCCATTATTTTTGGTGTACAATGGGCCATAAGAATTCAGGATGATCTGCCATTAGAAAGCCTTTGAAATGGAATCGATGAAGAGCGAAAAATTCATTGGGCTCCACATTGTCTCCTAGATAAAATCTTTGTGGAATAGGTTAGGGTAGCGAACTACTATGGAGTAAGTTTATGCTAAAGTGTTTAGGACAGGAGTGTACACAAAGTAGATGTACAAGAGTGTAGAATAATTTTTGACCAAGTTATTTGTTGTTGTGTAGATTGATAAAGTAAACCAAGAGTATGATACTCTTATGGAGGTTAGATAAATTGCTCTCTTTGCGCTTTACGACAATGAGTGCACTGTTTTCCTCATCCCCCCTTTTACACCCTCCCCCGGTTACATACCCAGCACCAGTTGTGCTGTCACCTGCCATCCGTGATTGGTTATTGCACGTTGACGTCAAAAATAAGCGGTGCTCACATTAATGTGATTACACAGTGTATTTGCTGGGGCTATACACATTGCGATAACGACATCGTAAGTAACTGCCGATACACGAGATAAAATGCCCCTCACGACTGGTCGGAGAAATATCCAGTGTGTTGCGTGTGTGAGCGTGTGTGTGTGTGTGTGTGAGAGAGAGAGAGAGAGAGTACAAACTCATGTTTGTGATTGCCAGTGTTATCTACGACGTGGCTATCGTCTAATGTAGTAACCTATTTGTATAAAAACATATGCATATGTGTATTCGCGTGTTTGAGTTCCAGGAATGCTGGAGCTACATCGGCCAAACGTGATACACCTATTGCGTGATATCCGGGAAATAGTAATGTCCGAATATGACACTAGTAGCAGCCCGAGAAGTCAAAACAATATGCCTATCGGGTTCACAGATTTTCAGGTTCTGGGCCGACAGGTGACAGTTCTGATGACTGAATAGTATGAACGGAAGCACAGGGCGGTCCATTGATAGTGACTGGGAAAAAATCTCACGAAACAAACCTCAAACGAAGAACTACAAAGAACGAAACTCGTCAAGCTTGAAGGGGGAAACCAGATGCCGCTATGGTTGGCCCGTTGGATGGCGCTGTCATAGGTCAAACGGATATCAACTGCGTTTTTTTAAATATGAACCCCCATTATTTATTACATATTCGTGTAGTACGTGAAGAAATATGAATGTTTTAATTGGACAACATTTTTCGCTTTGTGATAGATGGCGCTGTAATAGTCACAAACGTATAAGTACGTGGTATCACGTAACATTCTGCCAGTGCGAACGGTATTTGCTTCGTGATACATTACCCATGTTAAAATGGACCGTTTACCAATTGGGGAAAAGGTCGATATCGTGTTGATGTATGGCTATTGTGATCAAAATGCCCAACGGGCGTGTGCTACGTATGCTGCTCGGTATCCTGGACGATATCATCCAAGTGTCCGGACCTTTCGCCGGATAGTTACGTTATTTAAGGAAACAGGAAGTGTTTAGCCACATGTGAAACGTCAACCACGACATTCAGCAAATGTTGATGCCCAATTATGTGTTTTAGCTGCTGTCGCGGCTAATCCGCATATCAGTAGCAGACAAATTGCGCGAGAATGGGGAATTTCAAAAACGGTGGTGTTGAGAATGCTACATCAACATCGATTTCACCCGTACCATATTTCTATGCACCAGAAATTGCACGGTGACAACTTTGAACGTAGTGTACAGTTCTGTCACTGGGCCAAGAGAAATTACGGGACGATGATAGATTTTTTCCACGCGTTCTATTTAGCGACGAAGCGTCATTCACCAACAGTGGTAACGTAAACCGGCATAATATGCACTATTGTGCAACCGAAAATCTACGATGGCTGCGACAAGAGGAATATCAGCGACCTTGGCAGGTTAATGTATGGTGCGGCATTATGGGAGGAAGGATAATTGGCCCCCATTTTATCGGGGGCAATCTAATTGGTGCAATGTATGCTGATTTCCTACGTAATGTTCTACCTATGTTACTACAAGATGTTTCACTGCATGACAGAATGGCGATGTACTTCCAACATGATGGATGTCCGGCACATAGGTAGCGTGCGGTTAAAGCGGTATTGAATAGCATATTTCACGGCAGGTGGATTGGTCGTCGAGACACCATACCATGGCCCGCACGTTCACCGGGTCTGACGTCGCCGGATTTCTTTCTGTGGGGAAAGTTGTAGGATGTTTGCTATCGTGATCCACCGACAACGCCTGACAACATGCGTCAGCACATTGTCAATGCATGTGCGAACATTACGAAAGGCGAACTACTCTCTGTTGTGAGGAATGTCGTTAAACATATTGCCGAATGCATTGAGGTTGACGGATATAATTTTTAGCATTTGTTGCATGAATGTGGTATTTACAGGTAATCACGCTGTAACAGCATGCGTTCTCAGAAATGATAAGATCACAAAGGTACTTGTATCACATTCGAACAACCGAAATAAAATGTTCAAACGTACCTACGTTCTGTATTTTAATTTAAAAAACCTACCTGTTACCAACTGATCGTCAATAATTGTGTGCCACATGTTTGTGACTATTACAGCGCCATCTATCACTAAGCGAAGAAAGTGGTCCAACTAAAACATTCATATTTCTTACACATTATAAACGAATATGTAATAAAAAATAGGGGTTCCTATTTAAAAAAAAACGCTGTTGATATCCGTCTGACCTTTGGCAGCGCCATCTAGCGGACCAACCATAGCGCCATCTGGTTTCCCCCTTCAAGCTAGACAAGTTTCGTTCTCTGTAGCTTTTTCGTTTGACGCTTATTATTTGGCTCATTCACGATCAATGGACCACCCTGTATATATATAAAGAGAGAGAGAGAGGGAGGGAGAGAGAGAGAGAGACCCATGTTGCATAAGAAGGGAGAGCTTATAGGAAGTAAGCATACAGACTTTTTGTCGCCTAGCGGGCTGGTGGCAGTCCCAATTACATTCACGTCCTCGTCCAGTCATAATATCTGAAAAATCGTCCGGAAACTTATGTTTTTGATATAGCAGTTCTACGACGCGTTTAATGCGAAAGAAAAACTCATTCTTGTGTGTGGCCATGTACTGATGTCAATAAAATGCTAACATTTCGACTACTGCAGACGGAACTTTTTCCTTGTGTCACATTTAGAGTTCTTACGTCCCTTCGACGACCTTCGTTCGAAGTGGGCGAAGACAATGACGTAAATTGCTTGTGTTTTGTGCAAAAGAATAACCCAGTAATTCACATCAACGGGAAACCAAGATGATCAGATGGGTGCTTTGGACTCGCTCTGATCAAGTAGGAATCCAGTGTGCTGATCACTGTTCTGCATCGCTCCGCCTCCAAATTTCTGGAGACCTTCAACAGCGGCCGAGTTTATGATAGCATTGTGTAGACTCCGAACAGAATTCGATTGACGAGTAAATGTATAAATATTTTACCCACCAAATAGATTTATTTGTATTGCATCCGAGTAAAATCAGTTTCGTATAATGACTTGCATCAGGCGGCTAGTCAACCTGACGCGACACCCTAACCACACACATATTTCATATTTTTTATGCTGATGGATGCTTTGATTACTTTTCTTGAAACAATGAACATAACTAAAACAACAAAACGAATTTTATCCTCTTACGAGGGTTGGTTACAACATAAGAAATAGCTCTATATGCCTTACTTACGGCACTGACCTCCATTTTTCTATGGGATACAACTGTTTCCTCACAAACGGGTACAATTATAGAAGTTGTAGTTAGCTAACACTGTTAATGTAGAGATACGATCTTTCATTTCAGTGAATCCTCATTTAGCAAATATTCTGAATTTTATTGTTTATCATGTCTCATGAAATGTGAAATTTAGTTCATCCTTTTCATGTATTAGAATTTTGTGCCTTTTTTTAAATGTATCATATATAACTTCTTTATATGCCTTGGTTATATATTTCGTATATGCTTTTATATATCTTCCTTGCTGTTAGCACAACAGCTACATAGATATTATTCAGTTATTGTAAACTGTCAAACATTCTTTAAAGTATGTAAATTTCTGAACACATCATGGCATTATCCTCCTGTGAAGATGATATTGTTTGTCTGTTAAACTACGTAAGTTTTTGTAATATACATTTTACACTTCACATAAATGTATAGCCAAGGTCTAAAGATTTGTAACTTTGTAGGCTTCTGAAGATGACAAATTATATTTCCGAAACGGATAAAGATAACATAATTTATTTCCAACTGACGACTGAAAATTTATCCTAAAAGAGTATCTAATTTAATGTTTCAACTGTAAGCATCTCCGTTGGTAGCCGTTACTGTTGCTTTGCAGATTTTTAATATGGTCTTTTTTTTGGAGTTAGTTGATAAAATAGAATTATGTAAGAAATTGTATGTGTTTATGTCTTGGTACGTGCGTTTAGCACCTACCACTACTAAACTGAGTGTAGTATCTTGTAATTGTGTGTTACCTCAATTTCAAATTTAAGTATATACAACCCAGCCATTGTATCCACTTAGCAGTTTAATTAGGATACTAGTAAACAAAAACTAAACACTCCAGTTTGTGCTGGCCCCGCTATGTTTTTCGAAGAAAGTAATTTCGATGATATCACTTCTTACAAGACTGCTCTGATAATGAGGAAGTCCTTCACGAATGGCTGAAGAAAGGAACATGTGGAGGCACTGACAAGACGATGGGACATAAGGGAATAACTTCCATGGCACTAGAGGGAGCTGTGTAGGGCGAAACCTGTTGAGGAAGGCAGAAATTGGAATACATTCACAAATAATTGAGGACGTACAGTTGCAACTGCAACTCTGAAATGAAGAGGTTTGTACAAGAAACGATTTAGTGGTGGGCCGCATCAAATCAGATTTTCATCCAGTTCACACTTCTGGGTGGGTGTATGACAACTTCCATCACCTATATTATGTCCACAGTTCTAATCCTAGCAAAGTATGCTCTAAAGCAAGATAAACGACGCACCACGAAGGAACTATCCGAATAGAAAGTACATCGGTAGCTGTAAAGTGCATGTACAGGTAAGCAAATGTTGACAATTCCAGTAACAGTGTATGTACAGACACAAAAAATTACTATTTCAGAAAAACTGAATGATTTGATCAAGAGAAAGGGATTCACAATCTGAGCAATTCAATAACACCTTGGTCCACATCTCGTCCTTATGCAACCAGTTATTCAGCGTGGAATTTATTGAAAGAACTGTCGGCCGTCCTCCTGGGGCATGTCGTGTCAAATTCTGTCCAATTAACGCCTTAGATCGTCAAAATGCCGAGCTGGTTGGAGCGCCCCTCCCATAATGCTGCAAACGTTGTTAAGTGGGAAGAGATCCGGCGACGTTACTGACCAAGATAGTGTTTAGGAAGCAGAAAAATAAGCACTAAAAACTCTTGTCGTTTATGGGCGGGCCTTATCTTGCTGAATGTAAACCTTGGATGGCTTGCCATGAAGGGCAAGGAAACCAGATGTATAATACCGCTGACGTAACGCTGTCACGTAGGGGTGCCGTGGATAGGAACCAAAGGGTATGTAAGGAGTGGCACCTCAGACCGTCACTCGCGAACGTCAGGTCGTATGACGGGCGACAGTCAGATTGGTATCCCACCATTATGCGGGATTTTCCCAGGTACGTCTTCGGACTGGGATGTCAGTGAATGAAGTGTAATTGTCTTCGGTGATGTGTCCCACTTCGAACTGAGTGGCAGTGACCAGCCAAAGACGTATCTGGAGACGCCTCGGACAGCAGTGGGATATCAACGTAAGACCCGAAAACTGGAGTGATGGTCTGGGGTGCCATTACTTTCGTAGTAGGATTCCTTCGGAGGTTATCCGTGGCATCCTTACAGTATACGGTACGTGGAAGATATTGTACGCCCCGTTCTGTTGCCCTTCATGGCAAACCATTTTTAGCTTACATTTCAGCAAGGCAATATTTGCCCGTACACGGCGAGAGTTTCTACTGCTTTTCTCGTGCTTGCCAAACCATCCCTTTGCCAGCAAGGACGCCAACTGATAACATACGGAGCATTACAGGTTGGGTCCTCTTAACAATCACGTGATTTTCACGATACAACTCAACAACTTGAAAGCATTTGGCACGATATACTTCGGAGGCCATCCAACAACCCTATCAGTCAGCAACAAGCGAAACAACTGTTTGCATGAGGGCCAGAGGCGGACCAGCGCTTTATAAACTTGCTCAATTTGTCAAGCTCTATCTCTTGAATAAATATTCCATTGTTTCTGACACTTAATTCATTTCTTTGTCCGTATATATGTGCAGCACATTTACCGGTTTCCGTCCCATTGGTTTATTCCTTCGAGGGGCATCACTTCTCTGTCTTAGAGTGTATTATTCAAGGACTTGTTTTGTAAAATTATTCATCGTCACGATATCTTATATACCGGAAGTTGTGGAACTGACAGTGGCTGTACCATTATGAATAAAAAAAAAAGGAAAAACATATAATGATAGAATCCTACGAAAGTATCGGATCCTTAATGATGCCGTGAGAAAGACGTGGAAAATATTTTTCATGGTAGCTAATATGGCTCCCTGCTTATGGAGTAACTTCACTGTGACTTCATGTACACAATAAATCAACAAAACTAGCAGATTTGTGAACCTGGCCTTTAAAATCGCAATGGAGGCCCCTACGTAATAACTGAAGCCCTGATGAAACTATGACGTAGCTGTGTATCCTGACGTAGAAAGAACGTTATACAAAGACAGTGGACTGGTTTTACTTTATTATATGAACCAAAGACCCCTAAGGATAACTGCTTATTTCTCTTTTCTTCATACCTCTCTTTCAGGCTTTCAGAATGAACCCGTTTCTTCTCATCTGACCATTAGACACCAGTCGTTCTTATATTTGTTTTATCATTCTGAAAACATTTGCACGGACGTTTAGTCAAATTGTCTTTGTTGAGAAAGATGTCCTATTCCATCTGCAGTTTTCTTAAATCGTTTGTAGCTTATCTCCACACCCATTTCTTTGTCTGTTTTCCTAATTTGGAAAATGTGAGGTTCTTCTTTGTAAATTTGTCTCCCTTCAGTCTCTCTAGATGTCCATAGACATTTTTTATATGTTATATTAAGGCAGAACTTGTATATTTACTCATTTGGTCTGAAAACCCAATTGCCATCTGTCTTCTTAATTGCTCCTAACATTTTTCACAAAATTCTTCTTTTTGTCTTTTCCAAATCTTCCATCCTAGTAAAAGCAACACTTCCACCTACAGAGAAGTTTCGGATTTAGAACATTGACATAATGCCTCAATATAATGTGTATGGAAACACTTTATTTATTGTAAGGTTTCTCACTTTCATGTACGCCTTTTTCATTTTTTTCATTTCTGGCGTTAAATGCAAATTTTTCACGTTGTATGTTTGTATTTTCACAAAGATATACAAAGTTGTGTCCTTTCTTCTTTTCTTGATGTTGTCCTACTTGGTTTTTTTTAAATTATTAGTGCGCTACTTTCATTCGTCATGAATTCTATCGTTTTAAACGATATTTGTAAATCAGCCTTTTCATTTTATTAAAAACTTTTGAAATTTTCGTATATTTTATATTATTTTGCCTTTAAATTATTATTCCGAGTTGTGATGGGCTTTCCCGCATCCTGAAGTTCGATCACTTCCATGCGCACTTCCTCCGACACCCGTCATTAGTTGCACTAGGCGTTTTCCTACGGTTCTTGATAATTTGCATACGAGGTACCGTCAACAATTTCCCCCACACTAAGAATACGTAAATACCTGACTCTTGTCAATCTCATTAGAAATGTTTTGTTGCTAGTTGCCTTTTCCTAGACTATCTGTTATGAATACGTGGAAAGACAATTTCGACCATTTCAACCAAATTTTTTTTGTTTCACACACACACATACTGCACATGTACTGTGACACCTACGTGCCGGCAGCGGTGGCCGAGTGGTTCTAGGCGCTTTAGTCCGGAACCGCGTGGCTACTGCGGTCGCAGGTTCGAATCCTGCCTCGGGCATGGATGTGTGTGATGTCCTTAGGTAAGTTAGCTTTAAGCAGTTCTAAGTTCTAGGCGACTGATGACCTCAGATGTTAAGTCCCATAGTGCTCAGAGCCATTTGAACCATTTTGTGACACCTACACTATCTGTTTCAATTCCTCCGCATTCCGCGATGGTCAGAAGAGCACCTGAAAGCAATATATGCAGAATGTGAGTGGAAAAGTCAGAACGTAACGGCTATCGCCCGCGGTTACATTTTCATACGAGCTGGGTGGCCGAACACGCAGCAGCGGCGTTTGTATGATAGACGGGCGCCGTTAGCGCGCTGGGACTCCCGGGCGATGCGCCGTGCGGCATTCCACCGGCGATATTGACCTCCTCTCGGAGCCAAAATGCGCGTAGATGCTTACTTTATTGATTCTGCGTAACACTCCGGCCTCGCAACACTGCCAGCAAATGCAGGTCGCCGAGCGGCAACGCTGAAAATGGAGTAAGCCAGTTTAGGAAAAATATGCAGTTTGAAAAATTTCGCTCCAGAAACGAAAGGCATTCCATGATATTTACATAGCTTTTGAAGAGTAGTACTTTATATAGTTCCTAAATTTATATTGTAAGAAATGAAGTCACTTACACTGATCGAACTTCAGTCGTAAAAAGCGTGTTTCGTCACAATTGAAAACTTCGGTTTCCTAATGAATCTGATAAAGATACATTGTCAGCTGAAACTGATTAGTTCCTTGGAAATGCAGGGCACACAACACCACAACAGTACACTGCTAAAACGTATTTCGAAAAGTCTAGTTTTCTGAATCCAGACATACATTACATGGGAAATACTAATCAAACGAGCAGTAGAGTAAAAGTAATTTTAGCGTAGTTCAAAGTGATTTTAATGGAGAAAACCAAGCAAAATAATGTCATTGGCTGATGGTTGCAATTTGGAAATTTGTGGTAAGGTCTTATGGGACCTAACTGCTGAGGTCATCGGTCCCTAAGCCTACACACTACCTAAATTAATTTAAACTAACTTACGCAAAGCAATACACACACACACACACACACACACACACATTCTCGAAGGAGGACTCGAACCTCCGACGTGGGGAGCCGCACGGACCGTGGCAAGGCGCCTCTGACCGCGTGGCTACCCCGGGCGGCCGAAGGTTACAGGATAATTCAATACAGCATAAAAAAATTGTACAACATATATGAGATATGGAATAGGACATACTGAGATAGTGAACTTGAAGCATGAAGAGCAAAATTAATTGCATATTTCTGTACTGATACAAGGACCATTTCTCAAGCTTAATATTTGGTTGTTACTATACCCGCCAGGTTAGCCGAGAACGCTAATGCGCTGCTTCCTGGACTCGAGTAGGTGCGTCGGCACCGGTTCGAATCCGCCCGGCGGATTACCGACGTCGGCCGGTGTGCCACCCAGCCAATATGTGGTTTTTAGGCGGTTTTCCACATCCCGCTAGATGAATACAGGGCTGGTCCCCACGTTCCTTCTCAGTTACACTACCCGCAGGCATCTGCACACGTGCGCACTATTCCATGGACTACTCTACACACAGGCAGCTGGGGTACACTCATTCCATCCTGGGGGGGAGGGGGGGTACGGGTTGGCGGCAGAAAGGGCATCCAGCCACCCCTTAAAATTAACCCTGCAAATCCGATTCCAAGTGTGCCGACCTTGAGCAACTGCGGGATAAGGCACCAACAAAAGAAGAAGAAGATCCTTATAAGCAAATGCTACATGCTGCCTACATTTCAGGATCTTGCACCGTGTGAAACCACTGCTAACTTTAATTAGTATTTTTTCCCCTTCTTTCCACTTGCATATGAGGACTGTGCTGGGGAAGGCGCATGGTCGACTTAGGTTCATTGAGAGAATTGTAGGAAAGTGTGGTTTATCCATAACGGAGACTACATCTAGTACGCTGGTGCGACCTGTTCTTCAGTACTGCTCAAGTTCAAAATGGTTCAGATGGCTCTGAGCACTATGGGACTCAACTGCTGAGGTCATTAGTCCCCTAGAACTTAGAACTAGTGAAACCTAACTAACCTAAGGACATCACAAACATCCATGCCCGAGGCAGGATTCGAACCTGCGACCGTAGCGGTCTTGCGGTTCCAGACTGCAGCGCCTTTAACCGCACGGCCACTTCGGCCGGCTACTGCTCAAGTGTTGGGTATCGCAACCAGGTCGGATTAAAGGAAGACACCGAAGAAATTCAGAGACGGGCTGGTAGATTTGTTAGTTCGAACAACACGTAAGGGAAGGCGACGATCTTTTCGCGGAAAACTGTTGAGAAAATTTAGAGAGCCAGCATTTGAAGCTGACTGCAGAACGGTTCTACTGCCGCCAACATACATCGTGCGTAGGGACCACGAAGATAAAATACGAGAAATTAGGGCTCATTCGGAGGCATACAGTCAGTCGTTCTCCACCGTTCTATTTGCAAGTGGAACACGAAAGGAAATTAAAAGTGGTATATGGTACCCACCCCTACGGGCCGTACGGTGGCTTGCGGAGTATCTATGTAAATGTATATGCATTTCTATTAATCCATCTCCTCCTTCGCCCTGTCGCTGCCCATGCCCTCTTAATTTTTTTTCTCTGTTCATCTCCTCTTCACGCTCTCTCAGAACATTTACTCCTCCCCTTTCTCTGTCCATCTCCTCCGCCACTCTCTGTTCCCATCACCTCATTCCTCCTCCCCGATTGCCTGTCAAACCGGTCCTCCCTCCATCTCTATCCACGTTATCATCATCACCCCAATAAAGAGCTGGTGGTTCTTATACCCACACACCCACAGTATTTATTTACGTATTGTAAGTAATATGTGCATCAGATTTGGTTTAAATCTGCCCAGGGGTTTACGATGAACTTTTTACCCATGGATTTGCACGCGTACGCACGTGTACAATATATTTCACATATATTTAACATTTTTCACACTTATTTGTACATATCTTTCACCTGTATCTCTAGGGAATTTCTCCCTGCAATTTATTTTGACGCAGTGCAACGTTATTGACGTGTGTTCTGAGGTATGGTGCTACACATGAGTGTTGAAAATTAGGTGGACTGATAAGGTAAGGAATGAACAGGTTCTGCGCAGAATCGGAGAGGAAAGAAATGTGAGTAAAACACTGATAAGGAGAAGGAACAGGATGAGAGGATATCTGTTATAATGTGAGGGAATGACTACACGTAGCTGTAGAGGGCAAAAACTGTAGAGATAGGAACACATCCAGCAAATAATTGAGGACGTAGGTTGCAAATGCTACTCTGAGATGAAGAGGTTGGAACAGGAGATTAATTCGTGGCGGGCCGCATCAAATCAGTCAGAAGACTGTGAATAGTGCGTGGGAAGAATGATTGTCTAATTTATCGAATTTTCTCCTCGTTGTCAATGCGCGAGATGTATGTGGGGGGAAGTAATATGTTGTCTGACGCCTCCTGAAAAGTGCTGTCCCAATATTTCCATAGTAAATCTCTCCGTCATGCACAACGCCTGTCTTGTAACGTCTCTCAGTGGAGTTAATTTAGCATCTCCGTAACGCTCTCTCGCCAGCTAAACGATCCCGTAAAGAAACGCGCCTTTCTTCATTAGATATTCCTCCTCTAACAGCCCTACACAATAGGGATCCCAGATAGATGAACAATACTCAAGAATCTGGCGAGCAAGGGTCTTATAAGCCACTTCTTCCGTGGTTGAGTTACATTTCATTAAGATTCTCCCGATGAATCTGAGACTGTTGTCTGCTTTACCCACTGTCTGTTTTATATGGTCATTCCACTTACGTCGCTCTGGATAGTTACGCCTAGATATTTGACGGCAGACTCTGTCTCCAGCTGTTTGTCACCAATAGTGGAGCTGTACAGGGGTGGTTTTCTTTTCCTGTGTATGCGCAATGTGTTACTACGTGCCATAAAATGATATATTTTCGTAGGTACATTAAGAGTCAGCTGAGGATACCGTCAACGAAAAATGTTGCGAATAGATTTAGTAACAACGAAGTACAAATTTAAATGTCTTGTATGATGCTGTCTATTTTAAAGCAGCTCAGTGTTTATGACGTTATGTCTCCAGAATTACATGTCGTACAATGATATAATTTTTTTGCTACATATGGTGGTATATGTGAATACTTTCTGCAAAAAGTGTCGCTAATACAGTCACCAGTGAAGAAGTAATAAATTAAAACATTGTACTTCATGCGGCAGTTTTACTGCGTGAACTTGTTTTCCTTTCATCGTTTTGTGGCGTTCGTCATGAGAAACGCTATTCGCACGTCTTGAAGTGCGCTGTTCTTTCGCCCCCCTCCTACACCTTTCATGGGTAGGTGGTTCTTACCCCAACAACAATGAATTCTACAGTAAGTGATACATGTACCAAGTTTGAGTGAAACTGGATGAATGGTTCAGGAGAAGATGTGGAACACACATACATTCACTTGCATAATACGTATGAATATCATGTTTTTACAATTAAGATTATTTCATTTTATGAGTACATAATAATGTTAATTTTACGATATATTTTGAAGGGTCTCTGGTAAATATAAATGTGTTAAAGAGAAATTCTATACGAATGGTGAGAACGAGAGTTAAATCGATAGTTGAGAGTGAAACACTGTGTGCTTAGGTCAGTTCAAGCGTGTAGGCACTGAGCGACGGATCGATGTTTCGTGGGTTGAAAACCTTCGCAAAATTCCGCCGAACTCCTACCTTCCAGATACTGCAGGATCTTTTCATTACGTGAAAATTACGAAACTAAAAATTAAACTTTTTCGATCGTTGCGGACTTTGTGGAGTGCTACAAACTGAAACGACGGTGTCACCACGAGTGGACATTGATTGTTGTCCATGGGCTAAACTGTTTGCTGTGGAGTGAGTTGCAAAAAATAGTGTATTCCAAGATTTTTATTTGCAGTTTAATGAAGTTTCTCGTGCGTTAGAACACTAACAGTTGCTATAAAAACAAGTAGATCACTGCATTTAAAAGTTTATCAAATGGTTCAAATGGCTCTGAGCACTATGGGACTTAATATCTGAGGTCATCAGTCCCCTAGAACTTAGAACTACTTAAACCTAACTAACCTAAGGACATCACACACAACCATGCCCGAGGCAGGATTCGAACCTGCGACCGTAGCGGTCGCGCGGTTCCGGACTGAAGAGCCTAGAACCGCATGGCCACACTGGCCGGCTAAAATTTTATCGTCAGACTGTGAGTTCGCGAATGTGACACACGCGACGAAGCGAACGAACTGCAAATTCCGATCGGCGAGCTGAAATAAAGCTCATATTTTTATTTATTTATTTTTCATGACCGTGTACTTGACGTTAGTGCTGCTGCACATGAAAGGAAGTAATTGTTGCGGATTATCGCTGACGTATCCAGTTCAATCTCGGCTCTACATTTCCTTTTGTGACAGTTTTCTCTTTGAATAAACTTAGTTTCATCCTGAGTGGAATCAAAATACCGAGTTTACAATGTTTGCCATATTGTTAGGTAATTTTACGCTTTTAAATGTTGTCAGGGGCAATATGCGTGACCTTTGGTGTCCGCCATTAATTTCCGTCCTCAGGTCAAAGCGAATAAAGCAGATAATTTCTTATTTGTGCAGGGTATAAACATAGTGGTAACTCGGAATTTGTCAGCTGGAAGAATACAGGAAATTATGTTTACTTTCTGTAACTCGTAGTACAGCATTCCCCAAGCCTTACTTGCTTTAGTAAATACAGTTAAGCGAAATGGAAATCTGTTTCATCATCGTTTAAGTATTGATGAGATTTTCGTTTATACTCTTTTGGAGCTTTGTTCAGTAAAATATATTATCATTGGAAGTAAAACGACTTCTTTCCTATCTAGACTTATTAAACTTTAGATCATTACTTTTCCGAGTTATATACATTCACGCTGAAAATTCGACAGTTAAATGTTTTTCAGAGTCGGTTTCCCTTCAACCTCTCACTAAAAACACTGCTCGCCTCACTATGAGGCAGCATATAACATATGTCAAACTGATATCAAGTCTGCTACATGATTGAGTATGCAGATGGTCGGTATTTCAGCACAACCACACAGTGTACCTACAAGCATCGAAATTTGCATTTTGTCTAAAAGTAAAGATTGCACAGCGGGTTCATTCAGAAATACCATATGAATGAGAAGGCGGTGTTAATGGCTCATATAAAAAGGCAAAACCTCTACCAGCACGTTTCGTAATTCGCCTGTCTTTCATACATACATACATACGTACATACGTTAATCCTGGTTCCATGGATCATGACTACGACATTTCGTAATGATGTGGAACGTGTCACTTTAACGTAAATTTTCTTTACACAAAATAACGAATATATTTTTTTACAATTACTGCTTCTTATCTAAAATTTCATCTATTGAGTAGAAGGAGAAATATTTTTAACTTGATTTTCTATGTTGGTTGGCTATCTGTTAGACTTTTGATGTTATCTGGCAAATAACCAAAGATTTTTGTGGCAGCATAATTCACCTCTTTGTGTGCCAAACTGAAATTTAATCCAGAATAGTGAAGAACATCCTTTCTTCTAGTGTTGTAGCTATGAACTTCACTATTGTTTTTGAATTGGGATGGGTTATTGATAACAAATTTCGTAAGTGAATATATTTATTGTAAAGGTACTATGAATATCCCGAGTTTCTTAAATGCGACACTGCTAGTTCTCATGCCACGGTGTTGCTGTTCGTGGTGATCAAGGATCTCACAGATGACATGCCAATATGAACTGCTCAGGTAGGAAGGACATTATTCAACGCCATGATGCTTCTTAACAGGACCACGGCACTGGACATATTGTTTGCCATGTGGTGTAGGATCGTGCAGACACATCAAGTACCTTTAATCAGCTATCGGACTTGTTTGCAATAATACAAGTATCCACACGATCAATGTCACGACTTCTGAATACCAATGAATGGTCACCACAGTCATCATTGTTGCGGTTTCCTGTGTTGCACAAACAGAGAAAGGATGGCGGATAATGGTTCTCTATGCAACACAGGACACAGGAGTTGCACTGTGTCGTCTTTCCAGACGAGTCCCAATCAAGAGTACAGAATCACGATGGATATACCTGTATGTGAAGGCTCGCTGTAGAACGAGTGCTACCACACGTCATATGAAGCCAACACCTGATGTAGTGTTACGGGAAGCTACTGGCTACACAACTTTGGTTCGACTAGCTGGTAATTCAGAGATCAGATGTTACGTTTCTGACGTGTTAAGGCCGAAGGTTGTGTTCTATTCTCAAGGCCTACGTAACGCTATCTTTTCAAAAGATAACGGAAGACCGCCTGCTTCTCGTGATGTCCTAGCATTCCACAGTATGGAGCCGGCCGCGGTGGCCGTGCGGTTCTGGCGCTGCAGTCCGGAACCGCGGCGGTCGCAGGTTCGAATCCTGCCTCGGGCATGGGTGTGTGTGATGTCCTTAGGTTAGTTAGGTTTAAGTAGTTCTAAGTTCTAGGGGACTTATGACCTGAGATGTTGAGTCCCATAGTGCTCAGAGCCATTTGAACCATTTTTCCACAGTATGGAGAGCGTCCCACAGTTGCTCTGTGCAATACGTTCTCGAGATATGTTACCCACAGATAACAACCACAGGAAACGAAGTGCAGTAAGGCAGATGGCACACTAAGTTAATTGCAAGAATCTTCAGGCAGTGTAGATTACGTACGAAGAAGGCAGTTTACAAACCGTTCTTAGCCAGTTTCCGTCAGTTTGGGAGCTTCACCTGATATGACGGATAGAGGAAATATGGAAGGTCCAAAGAAGAGCAGCGTGATTCATCGCATATCACCGAGAGACTGGTAGCCACCACTCGCCAGCCACTATGGTTAAGGAACTACAGCATAGAGTTGAAGCAGCATGTTCAAGTTCAGCTCGACTCTCTCTTCATCCTGGCGAGAACCAGTCTTACTTTCATTTAGGTACCTTTTCTGGTGTTTCAGTTTCAATGGCCAGAATGTTCATTTATTGTTTCCATTTCTTCCCTTACCGTTTAGTTTTATTTAGATATTTTTTGCGAGATATTTTGCCGTTCTCTACGTCACACAAGAGAACTGCCATGCTAGTTGACGTTTTAGTCGAGTATGTTGTTGTTGTGGTCTTCAGTCCTGAGACTGGTTTGATGCAGCTCTCCATGCTACTCTATCCTGTGTAAGCATCTTCATCTCCCAGTACCTACTGCAACCTACATCCTTCTGAATCTGCTTAGTGTATTTATCTCTTGGTCTCCCCCTACGATTTTTACCCTCCACGCTGCCATCCAATACTAAATTGGTGATCCCTTGATGCCTCAGAACATGTCCTACCAACCGATCCCTTCTTCTGGTCAAGTTGTGCCACAAACTCCTCTTCTCCCCAATCCTATTCAGTACCTCCTCATTAGTTATGTGATCTACCCATCTAAGCTTCAGCATTCTTCTGTAGCACCACATTTCGAAAGCTTCTATTCTCTTCTTGTCCAAACTATTTACCGTCCATGTTTCACTTCCATACATGGCTACACTCCATACAAATACTTTCAGAAATGACTTCCTCACACTTAAATCTATACTCGATGTTAACAAATTTCTCTTCTTCAGAAACGCTTTCCTTGCCATTGCCAGTCTACATTTTATATCCTCTCTACTTCGACCATCATCAGTTATTTTGCTCCCCAAATTGCAAAACTCCTTTACTACTTTAAGTGTCTCATTTCCTAATCTAATACCCTCAACATCACCCGACTTAATTCGACTACATTCCATTATCCTCGTTTTGCTTTTGTTGATGTTCATCTTATATCCTCCCTTCAAGACACCATCCATTCCGTTCAACTGCTCTTCCAAGTCCTTTGCTGTCTCTGACAGAATTACAATGTCATCGGCGAACCTCAAAGTTTTTATTTCTTCTTCATGGATTTTAATACCTACTCCGAATTTTTCTTATGTTTCCTCTACTGCTTGCTCAATATACAGATTGAATAACATCGGGGAGAGGCTACAACCCTGTCTTACTCCCTTCCCAACCGCTGCTTCCCTTTCATGTCGCTCGACTCTTATAAATGCCATCTGGTTTCTGTACAAATTGTAAATAGCGTTTCGTTCAATGTATTTTACCCCTGCCACCTTTAGAATTTGAAAGAGAGTATTGCAGTCAACATTGTCAAAAGCTTTCTCTAAGTCTACAAATGCTAGAAACGTAGGTTTCCCTTTCCTTCATCTTCCTTCTAAGATAAGTCGTAAGGTCAGTATTGCCTCACGTGTTCCAGTATTTCTACGGAATCCAAATTGATCTTCCCCGAGGTCGGCTTCTACTAGTTTTTCCATTCGTCTGTAAAGAATTCGTGTTAGCATTTTGCAGCTGTGGCTTATTAAACTAATTGTTCGGTAATTCTCACATCTGTCAACACCTGCTTTCTTTGGGATTGGAATTATTATATTCTTCTTGAAGTCTGAGGGTATTTCGCCTGTTTCATACATCTTGCTCACCAGATGGTAGAGTTTTGTCAGGACTGGCTTTCCCAAGGCCGCCAGTAGTTCCAATGGAATGTTGTCTACTCCGGGGGCCTTGTTTCGACTCAGGTCTTTCAGTGCTCTGTCAAACTCTTCACGCAGTATCATATCTCCCATTTCATCTTCATTTACATCCTCTTCCATTTCCATAGTATTGTCCTCAAGTACATCGCCCTTGTATAGACCCTCTATATACTCCTTCCACCTTTCTGCTTTCCATTCTTTGCTAAGAACTGGGTTTCCATCTGAGCTCTTGATGTTCATACAAGTGGTTCTCTTATCTCCAAAGGTCTCTTTAATTTTCCTGTAGGCAGTATCTATCTTACCCCTAGTAAGATAAGCCTCTACAGCCTTACATTTGTCCTCTAGCCATCCCTGCTTAGCCATTTTGCACTTCCTGTCGATCTCATTTTTGAGACGTTTGTATTCCTTTTTGCCTGCTTCATTTACTGCATTTTTATATTTTCTCCTTTCATCAATTAAATTCAATATTTCTTCTGTTACCCAAGGATTTCTACTAGCCCTCGTCTTTTTACCTACTTGATCCTCTGCTGCCTTCTACTTCATCCCTCAAAGCTACCCATTCTTCTTCTACTGTATTTCTTTCCCCCATTCCTGTCAGTTGTTCCCTTATGCTCTCCCTGAAACTCTGTACAACCTCTGGTTCTTTCAGTTTATCCAGGTCCCATCTCCTTAAATTCCCACCTTTTTGCAGTTTCTTCAGTTTTAATCTACAGGTCATAACCAATAGATTGTGGTCAGAGTCCACATCTGCCCCTGGAAATGTCTTAGAATTTAAAACCTGGTTCCTAAATCTCTGTCTTACCATTATATAATCTATCTGATACCTTTTAGTATCTCCAGGGTTATTCCATGTATACAACCTTCTATCATGATTCTTAAACCAAGTGTTAGCTATGATTCAGTTGTGCTCTGTGGAAAATTCTACCAGGCGGCTTCCTCTTTCATTTCTTAGCCCCAATCCATATTCACCTACTACGTTTCCTTCTCTCCCTTTTCCTACACTCGAATTCCAGTCACCCATGACTATTAAATTTTCGTCTCCCTTCACTATCTGAATAATTTCTTTTATTTCATCATACATTTCTTCAATTTCTTCGTCATCTGCAGAGCTAGTTGGCATATAAACTTGTACTACTGTAGTAGGCATGGGCTTCGTATCTATCTTGGCCACAATAATGCGTTCACTAAGCTGTTTGTAGTAGCTTACCCGCGTTCCTATTTTCCTATTCATTATTAAACCTACTCCTGCATTACCATTATTTTACTTTGTGTTTATAACCCTGTAGTCACCTGACCAGAAGTCTTGTTCCTCCTGCCACCGAACTTCACTAATTCCCACTATATCTAACTTTAACCTATCCATTTCCCTTTTCAAATTTTCTAACCTACCTGCCCGATTAAGGGACCTGACATTCCACGCACCGATCCGTAGAACGCCAGTTTTCTTTCTTCTGATAACGACATCCTCTTGAGTAGTCCCCGCCCGGATCTCCGAATGGGGGACTGTTTTACCTCCGGAATATTTTATCCAAGAGGACGCCATCATCATTTAATCATACAGTAAAGCTGCATGCCCTCGGGAAAAATTACGGCCGTAGTTTCCCCTTGCTTTCAGCCGTTCGCAGTACCAGCACAGCAAGGCCGTTTTGATTATTGTTACAAGGCCAGATCAGTCAATCATCCAGACTGTTGCCCTTGCAACTACTGAAAAGGCTGCTGCCCCTCTTCAGGAACCACACGTTTGTCTGGCCTCTCAACAGATACCCCTCCGTTGTGGTTGTACCTACGGTACGGCTATCTGTATCGCTGAGGCACGCAAGCCTCCCCACCAACGGCAAGGTCCATGGTTCATGGGGGGTTAGTCGAGTACGCTACATGTAAATGTATAGTTTTCGAAAACTTGCCGATATTCACCTTGTTTATTGGAAAGTTACGAACCGAAAGGCATTACAAGAAAACATTTCTAAACAGAAAACACCCATCGAGGAAGAATTTACGCCTTTAGAACGGCAATTGCGGGAGCCTGGTTCGCTGCAAGCCAGGAAGGGGACGTAAAAACGTGAGGTTGATTAGTACATTTGAGTTAGACAATGACGTGTGGCCCCATTATGCACAGGACACCACGAGAAGCATACATGCTGCTGAGCGTGCAATAGAGTGTATCATGTATTGTTCGTGGGGCACATTATCATCCATATCGCGCGCAACGTGTTTATAGTTTTAGTTGGGCAGAATCCATTCTGTGAGTCCGATACTCTCAGAAGTTACTTCACGAACTTGTTCTTGAACCACGTTTGCTCCACATCTTTCTATTTGCGGACGAGGCTTCTGTTAATCGCAGTGGTGTTTTCAACAACGGAAACAGTCATGTGCAAGACAAATAGAATTCTAACGCCTTGTCGCATCGCTAAGTGCAGTTTCTTGTAAATTCCTAGGACTACCTTATAAACGTACATCTCATTTGTCGACATCTTCTACCTCACTGCTTGAATCACCTGTACAGTCCGTTCCCTCGTAACAACTAACCTAAGTTTTAGAAGGATGTGCCCAAAGCTATGTATGAGTGTGGTTACAGAGCAACTTATTCAAGTGCAGAAGTCCGCGGCGTTCTAAATTCTATCTATCCTCAGTGCTGGACTGGAACAGAAAGCTCCAAACACTCTACTGCGAGGTCATCTCCCACTAACTATTTCGGCCATTTACAATAGGGAATTCTACACTTATGCTTATAAATTAAGGATAATCACAGAATGTGGTGCCACACAACGTGGCACTACACAAAAGTGGCGCTAACGACATAGGCACATAGGGAACACACACGACACAGATCTGTAAGTCCAAGGTATCGGTTATAAGATGAGAAAACCATTCCGAAACACATATGATACAGAACGCCACTGTTTCCTGCGCATGTACCCCGACATCGATATGGGATATGATCACCATGCACACGTACACAGACCGCACAATGGGTTGGCATAATCTGGATCAGGTGGTCGAGCAGCTGCTGGGGTATAGCCTCCCATTCTTGCACCAGTGCCTGTCGGAGCTCCTGAAGTGTAAGGGTTTGGAGACGTGCAGCGATACGTCGACCGAGAGCATCCCAGGCGTGATCGATGGGGTTTAGCTCTGGAGAACAGGCAGGCTATTCCATTCGCCTGATATCTTCTGTTTCTAGGTACTCCTCCACGATGGCAGCTCGGTGGGGCCGTGCGTTATCTTCCATCAGAAGGAAGGTGGGACCCACTGCACCCCTGAAAAGGCGGACACACTGGTGCAAAATGATGTCCCGATACAATGGCCTGTTACAGCTCCTCTGTCAAAGACATGCAGGGGTGTACGTGCACCAATCATAGTCCCACCCCACACCATCAGACCACGACCTCCATATAGGTCGATTTGAAGGACAATAAGGGGTTGGTATCTGGTTCCTGGTTCACGCCAGATGAAAATCCGGCGAGAATCACTGTTGACACTATACCTGGATTCGTCTGTGGACATAACCTGGGACCTTTGTTCCAATGACCATGTACTGTGTTCTTGACACCAGGCTTTACGCCCTCTCCTGTGACCAGGGGTCAGTGGAATGCACCTTGCAGGTCTCTGGCCAACAAACCATGTCTGTTCAGTCGTCTGTAGACTGTGTGTCTGGAGATAACTGTTCCAGTGGCTGCGGTAAGGTCCCGAGCAAGACTACCTGCAGAACTCCGTGGCCGTCTGCGGGCACTGATGGTGAGATATCGGTCTTCTTGTGGTGTTGTACACTTTGGACGTCCCGTACTGTAGCGCCTGGACACGTTTCCTGTCTGCTCCAATAGTTGCCACAACCTTGAGATCACACTCTGTGGCACACAGAGGTCCCATGCTACGACCTACTGTGTTTGGTTCAAATGGCTCTGAGCACTATGGGACTTAACAGCTATGGTCATCAGTCCCCTACAACTTAGAACTACTTAAACCTAACTAACCTAAGGACAACACACAACACCCAGTCATCACGAGGCAGAGAAAATCCCTGACCCCGCCGGGAATCGAACCCGGGACCCCGTGCTCGGGAAGCGAGAACGCTACCGCGAGACCACGAGCTGCGGACTGCTGTGTTTGACCAGCCTCCATTCGCCCTTGTATTCTACCCCTCATAACATCAATATGTGTTCTTTGAGTCATTTACAACACATAGTCACCATTAGCACATCTTAAAACGTCTGCACACTTACTCGCTGCACCATGCTCTGACATAAATTAACACACCTCTGCGTATGAGAACTGGTGCCAGTGGCTCCGTGCGACGACCACAGGTCAAATGCACCACATGGTAATACCCCGAGGTGATTTAAATCAGCAGACCGCCCACCAGAGCGTTGTTTCACCATGTATCAGCATTATCCTTAATTTATGAACATGAGTGTATAATGATGTGTTTATGACTTCCCAGTGCATACTGATGGACTCACTTCGCATGGATATAGCAAAGGGTGTGACAAATACGATATGCGATCGTCATGAGTGAATTGAGCTGATGGCCTTACTGCTTTTGTGAGCGATACAATAGTTGTATTAACAATATTTAATTTACATTTGTGACTTAAATCTATGTTGTATACTAAATCAGATAGTTCACGACTGAAATACTTACTAAAGAAATGTGTAAATTATTATAATGTATATGTATAAAATATAAATTTAAACAATAAATGCAAAAATAACGACAGAAATATAGACGGTACTAGTATTCTAAACGTACTTAAAATGCGGAGAATGTGCTCCGATCACTGATTCATACTGACGGAGTTTTGAAATATAGGCAGAACCCATGAGAAAAGATAAAAAATTATGTACAGAAGACCAAGTGGAACCTGAATATCGGCTTACCTAACACACTAAGCTTAATTTCAGGACAGCGATGTAGAAAGTGTCTGTTGAAGTTGGCTTTCCGGACCCGAAGTTTCGTACTTGAAAACGTTTAGCAAAGAATTTTCTAAATTATTTTCAGTTTATGTACGGTTTCACTGAATAGGTTTGTAGATTTGTAACTATATCTTTGCCACCTTCAGGAACACTCTGTGGTCCTGCTTCAACGACTAACAGGGCTTTATTATAGTAAGCAGAGCTCGTCTTTGATAATAAAAGGAAAACGGCTTTCTTGAACTCATTAGTATCAATCGTTTGAAATGACGAGAGCTCACTATCATTCTCTCCTATGAATTGGAGCAGGGCGGCCCTGTGAATAGCACGCTGCTCGCGCTGTCTAAGAACGGGGTTCAATTCCCCGTCCGGTGATTTTGCTTGACAGCTTCATTCAAATATCAGTATAGTTCCTTTCAAAGAGTTCAGGGCCGATGTACTCCAGTACGCTTTTCCAATGCAAGCTGAAACGCCATGACCTAATTGTAAACGTATTTCTTCTGTGTTGCTTAAACATACTAATTTTGGTTGCTCATATGTTTCCCACTTACGTTGCCATACACTTAATTCTCAGCTCGAAGTAAGCAAATCATACAAAAAATTATCACCCTCACGCGACATCACCATGTAACACTTCTCTACCCTTGATAATCGCCTCCATTTGACGAGAAACAGACAGCAAGATTCTTCAGTTACACCTTATCGGTATGAAATCGCTCAGTGATTATTAAACAGCGTGTAATTACCATACTGAGGGGATGTTGATCGTTACGTTTCTACCGCTGCTTTAAAAAGTCCCAGACATCTTACCGCATGTGGTGTAAATATCGGCTGATATAGTGGGCCGGTCGAGAACGGAGGGGTGTTAGCACTTCTGTTGCGATCTTGAATTACAGCATTCTCATCATGGAGGTGTAGATGATAGGAGAACACTTGGTCACAGTGACAAGCTGATTCATTCTCATAGTAACATGAAATAGTTGGCCCAAGTCGGGGCACGAAAAGTACCTCCAAAATATCACTAAACCACCTCTACCTTGATGTAAATACATCACACACTGCTAGTTATTTGCCTCACTTGTCTTTTGGTACATACGAGGCGTTGCATCATTAGAAAAATAGGTAAAATTGAGGCTCGTCAGCCCACACTACACGCTCCAGTTACTACCGCCCAGCCGGCCGGAGTGGCCGAGCGGTTAAAGGCGCTACAGTCTGGCACCGCACGACCGCTACGGTCGCAGGTTCGAATCCTGCCTCGGGCATGGATGTGTGTGATGTCCTTAGGTTAGTTAGGTTTAAGTAGTTCTAAGTTCTAGGGGACTTATGACCACAGCAGTTGAGTCCCATAGTGCTCAGAGCCATTTTGAACTACCGCCCAGTTTCTCTGTTTTGACCGATTACAGACGTACAGCTTTTGTGCTTATGTGAGCAGCAGCTGTTTGGGAGGTACGTGACTCCAAGTGTCAATTGCATGATTCTGCCTTTTTCATTTGCAGGAAAACTACAGAGTGTCCCGATTTTCCAATTAAATATCTCGAAAACTATGGTCGATAGGCGAATGTAACAGAAGTTATCTTTATTGCGAAAGCTGTTAAGAATTTTGTACAGTTTTGAGATAGATCGAAAAGCTGCTAATAGGAGGTGCTGTGCACCTCGTACATTATCAGCATGCGTAATTAAACCCTTCCTTTACAAGCAGTATTTGTAACCACATCCCAGATTTTTCGAAATTTCCACCCCTCGCAGGATGGAGGTGGCGAAAACGAACAATGACATCTGTCATCAATTCCGGCAGTGTGTCAAAGGTAATCAGATTCCACACATATCGCCGATTCAAGCTGCTCCGCCGTGGTGAGTTGGTTCCGGTAGACAGTGTCTTTCACTTTGCCATACAAAAATTTGTTACAGGGAGTGAGATCGTGCGAACATGGAGACGAGGCCATCTCTGTATCAGAAAATTTGCAATAATCCAACGCAGTAAGTAATCGCAAAGCATTCATCACGAAAGCGAAACACTTATTCTGTGCAATATGACCGGGCCTCATTTTGGATGAACTGAAACATGGTTCAAATGACTCTGAGCACAATGGGACTTAACATCTGAGGTCATCAGTACCCTAGAACAGAACTACTTAAACCTAACTGCCCGAGGCAGGATTCAAACCAGCGACCGTAGCGATCGCGCAGTTCCAGAATGAAGCGCCTAAAACCGCTCGGCCACAACGGCCGGCTTTCATGAACTACTCGTTATCTGGTCGACCCTCCAACAATGGCTGTGCGGCTACAAATTGTTAGAAAACTGCAACGTTCGCTGGTCATCTGTCCTCGCATGAAAAAATAGCCTACAGTGCCTCTGCCACATACAGCAGTCCAAAAAGTTACTCTGCTAATATACAGTGGTTTCGAATGACAGAAATCGGGTGTTCGGAATTCTAAAATCGCAAGTTTCGTATAATCACGATTCAATTCAGGTGGAAGCGTGCTTCATCCGCGAACCAGATGTAGTTAACATCAAATCCTCCATTATTAATCATTATGACTATCTGGTTCACAAAAGTCAGACTTCTGTCGCACAGCTCGTTCAGATATGTCATGGTGGGTTTGGATTTTGAATAGAATCCTGTGTAGTCTCCCAGTATGTTATGCGTTCTGGAACGCTTCAAACCAGTCTCTGCGGATTGCCTAGGATTTAGCAGAATACTTTTAAAGAGCGTTGAAACGCCCGCTGAATCACGAATGGTTAACAGGTAATTAGGATTGTGGAAAGGGCCAAGGGAGTTGCGGTTGGATTCATTTCACAATTGTAATTTATTGACATTTAGTTCACTACACTTTGAAAGAATTAATTTGCTTTACAGCTGAAGGCCTCCAAAGAGATGCTTTAAAATAAGTTCAATTTTGAAAAGGCATGACACACAGTTAAGTTTACGAATAAAATAAATCGTATACATGTATGAGATCAGCATGTGGCGCGGCTGAAGGCCGCCGGATTAAATCTTCAAAATTAGAAATATACTATGATGATTACTGAAAGCAGAAGGCCACTATGTTTTAAGAAGTTAACGGGGTTGATGGCTCACAAGGAGCACAGAAAGAGATAAACAAAGGCAATAAGATGGCTGAAGGCCGCAAAGTTAAATTCTGCAAATTAAGTAAATATGTATTGCAACAATCGGAAAAAACAAAACATTAAGTTTAAAAATTTCCTTTTTGCAGCACCAACGGCTGAAAGACCACAATAACTGGTAAAATATTTCAGAGTAAATTACAAAAATATTTCAAGAGCAGAAGGCGGCAATGTTTGGACTTGAAGGAAACTGAGAACGTTTCGAGGGCTGAACGCCCACAAATAACATTGCCAAATTAAAAATATAAAATACAGTTAAATTACAACAACATTAACACTGTCAAAAGGATAATTAAGAGAACGGCACTCAGGAGTGTCCAGTGGATCGGTCTGCCCTCGTTCATTTAGGCGAGACAGGTGGTGAGTCCAACTAGAACTTATTCGTGCGAACCCAACTAAGGGACAGTCACGGACCGACCGACCAACCGCTTACTTGCCACGATGAAGTACACGAGAATTCAAGCCCCATCCCCCCCCCCCCCAAAAAAAAAAAATTACAAGTATCACTATCCCTAAGCCAACGCGTATGTGAACTAAGCTGCCAAAACTGGACACCACGTTGGGCAGCAACAACAGGTGAGGAAAAGACACTGCCTAGAAACTACGTTAGCGGTCAGGGCAGGTTACCAGAAGATTAACGGCCACAAGGCAGAAAATTCCGCTGGTGCACTTGACTATGGATAAATTAATTTGATCAATTCCACCTAACGGCGGCTATCTCGAACACTTCCCTCGTTGTTGCTCACAGAAAACCTCGACAACAGCAACGCCGGAACCAACAACGTAATGCTCAAAACCACTCAACCTTCACGTCCTGGGTCAGCGAGCTACGATGCTCGTACAGCTCCAGACAGACTCCGACACTGCGCAGAGACCGCCAGCGGCCCAGTTGACCACGCCGCACGGAGATGTCCCCGGACGAATCGTCCGACCAACCATCCACCAAAAGTCAGGCCCGGCTTAAGTGATGCGTGGCGGCAACTGTCGGGCGAGCGATGTCCACGCAGGGCTCACTGCTGCTGCAAGCCGGGGACTGGCTGGCCCAGACAGCGCTCCAAACGCGTTGCAACTGACTGCCAGGGCCCAACTCGCAACCCCTAACTCGCTTACGACAGACAAGGACCGGGAAGTAACAGCAGTCGAGCAAAGATACTACGAGAGGGGATATGTCGATACGCGCTGCTAGCGCCGGTCACAGTCAAGCAAAGCAGCAACTCAGTGATAGTAGTAATTTAAACTGGCGTAGTGAGGTGGAAGTACGTTAAAGACAGGGTGTGAAATACATGATGGCGGGAACACGAGCCACGCACTGCTCAGGCGTGGCGACGTTTTTCAGGAGTAGCTAGTTTCCCTGGAGCCAATATTCTCCGAGAGACCATCAGAAACGCTGCCTGTTCATTGGAATTGGGCGAAGATCTTGCCAATGGTTTCTCACATCTGGTTCCTTTGGAACACCAAGTCCTGTTTTAAATTTGCACCTTGTTGCAGTTGGGGACTGTTTTCTGACCAGTGGTATTCCATTACCATTATCAATTTAAACGTTTTCCTTCGGCACACTAACCCCTTTTCATCTTTCAACGGTATAAGTCATAATTTCGTTTTTTTCTTTTAATTGGTATGTTGTGTCCAAAAAGTGATCGCCTTTGGTGATTTTTTCTTCTGGGGTGGCATGGTATCGGAAATAGTTTCCCTTAATTGTGTATTCGCTTGCAAAGGACTTTGGCTCCCTGTGAGTCTCTGAGTCCTATGACGAACTGTAGGTAGTCTTACGAGTGACTGCCAATAAGTATTTACATGCATGGTACCGAATAACAGAAAAATAACAGAAAACATTGCATCATCTTTGATGGTCTTCTGGGGGTGGGGGGTATAATAATGGCTCGAGACTCCTTGTATTTACGCCAGTGTCGTGGTCGGGCCTGGCCTACATTCTCCATTTGGTGAACATTTCTCCGATATTCGTCTAATTTGCGGGAAAGAGGAGTTTATTGGCCTTTTATCTTCTCAGTGACGTATGTTTCTCCAGTCAGCTCGTGTATTTCTCTCGCCCCGGCCTAAATTGGGGCGCCTAGACTCCACTACAAACACCTATTTTGTTGTGGTTGCGAACTACGTACATTAGTGTCACATGTGGTTCCCAAAGACGTCGAACCGTATTGCAGGGAGGTTTGTACCGTTCCTCTATACAGTTTGAATTTCGTGGTCGTGCGGTAGCGTTCTCGCTTCCCGCGCCCGGGTTCCCGGGTTCGATTCCCGGCGGGGTCGGGGATTTTCTCTGCCTCGTGATGACTGGGTGTTGTGTGATGTCCTTAGGTTAGTTAGGTTTAAGTAGTTCTAAGTTCTCGGGGATTGATGACCATAGCTGTTAAGTCCCATAGTGCTCAGAGCCATTTTTTTTATTAGATTACTGCTCGTCAAAAACGGCTTGAGTACCCGGATCATCTTCGTAGTATTCAATTTCCTATCTTGTTCGTGTGGAACTAAAGTCATCCCTTTATCCAATATCACTCTCAGGTCGTCGTCGTCGTACAGGGTATTGGCTGTCCATTGATGGTAAGTCGCGTCCTCAGTTTGGCCATTTCTTCGTAAACAGTATCACTGTAGTTTTCGTAGGGTTTAGGGTAATTTTATTGCTCTTCGCCCACAGCTCAGTCGTTAAGTTATCGTTGTATCCTGTTGACAAATTGTTCGATGTTACTTCCAGAGGTTAGGAAGGCTGTGTCATCGGCGTACAGAAAATGGTTCAAATGACTCTAAGCACTATGGAAGTAACATCTGAGGTCATCAGTCCCCTAGACTTAGAACTACTTAAACCTAACTAACCTAAGGACATCACACACATTCATACCCGAGACAGGATTCGAACCTGTGATCATAGCAGCAGCGCGGTTCCGGACTAACGCGCCTAGAACCGCTCAGCCACAGCGGCCGGCTCGGCGTACAGACTGGCGGTGACTTGTTGAATGGTGGGAATGTCGGTAATATACACTCCTGGAAATGGAAAAAAGAACACATTGACACCGGTGTGTGAGACCCACCATACTTGCTCCGGACACTGCGAGAGGGCTGTACAAGCAATGATCACACGCACGGCACAGCGGACACACCAGGAACCGCGGTGTTGGCCGTCGAATGGCGCTAGCTGCGCAGCATTTGTGCACCGCCGCCGTCAGTGTCAGCCAGTTTGCCGTGGCATACGGAGCTCCATCGCCGTCTTTAACAATGGTAGCATGCCGCGACAGCGTGGACGTGAACCGTATGTGCAGTTGACGAACTTTGAGCGAGGGCGTATAGTGGGCATGTGGGAGGCCGGGTGGACGTACCGCCGAATTGCTCAACACGTGGGGCGTGAGGTCTCCACAGTACATCGATGTTGTCGCCAGTGGTCGGCGGAAGGTGCACGTGCCCGTCGACCTGGGACCGGACCGCAGCGACGCACGGATGCACGCCAAGACCGTAGGAACCTACGCAGTGCCGTAGGGGACCGCACTGCCACTTCCCAGCAAATTAGGGACACTGTTGCTCCTGGGGTATCGGCGAGGACCATTCGCAACCGTCTCCATGAAGCTGGGCTACGGTCCCGCACACCGTTAGGCCGTCTTCCGCTCACGCCCCAACATCGTGCAGCCCGCCTCCAGTGGTGTCGCGACAGGCGTGAATGGAGGGACGAATGGAGACGTGTCGTCTTCAGCGATGAGAGTCGCTTCTGCCTTGGTGCCAATGATGGTCGTATGCGTGTTTGGCGCCGTGCAGGTGAGCGCCACAATCAGGACTGCATACGACCGAGGCACACAGGGCCAACACCCGGCATCATGGTGTGGGGAGCGATCTCCTACACTGGCCGTACACCACTGGTGATCGTCGAGGGGACACTGAATAGTGCACGGTACATCCAAACCGTCATCGAACCCATCGTTCTACCATTCCTAGACCGGCAAGGGAACTTGCTGTTCCAACAGGACAATGCACGTCCGCATGTATCCCGTGCCACCCAACGTGCTCTAGAAGGTGTAAGTCAACTACCCTGGCCAGCAAGATCTCCGGATCTGTCCCCCATTGAGCATGTTTGGGACTGGATGAAGCGTCGTCTCACGCGGTCTGCACGTCCAGCACGAACGCTGGTCCAACTGAGGCGCCAGGTGGAAATGGCATGGCAAGCCGTTCCACAGGACTACATCCAGCATCTCTACGATCGTCTCCATGGGAGAATAGCAGCCTGCATTGCTGCGAAAGGTGGATATACACTGTACTAGTGCCGACATTGTGCATGCTCTGTTGCCTGTGTCCATGTGCCTGTGGTTCTGTCAGTGTGATCATGTGATGTATCTGACTCCAGGAATGTGTCAATAAAGTTTCCCCTTCCTGGGACAATGAATTCACGGTGTTCTTATTTCAATTTCCAGGAGTGTACAAATGAAACAGGCATTGGGAGATCACCGCTACCTGTGGGATGCCAGCTAAGACAGTTTTCAGTGATGACTTCTTCCTATCTATTTGTACAAACAGACGCCTGTCCTGCAGAAAGCTATCAATCAGCTAGACGTAACAGTCGGAGAGACGGGATTAATCGACTAGTTTGACTATAAGTGTTGTGTACGTAGTTCCGCGTAGTCAGCGCGTACACAGCTTTCCCACTAGAGCGCGCCCCGCTAAGGACAACAGCGCAGGCGCAGAGCTCGTCCGTCTCCGCACTACGAGATGGCGCTGCCATAGAGACAGAACAAATTCTGTTTCTTTTTTTTCCTTTATTGAATTTGAATTCCCCCCGAAGGGGGCGGGCTGGCAGCAGCTTAGTATGCCGCTCTTCAGCCGACAGATTTTGTGACAAAGATCAAGAGAACAAATAATAACAAAACAGGCGATAAAATCGGAGACTTAGAGAGTAACAAGGCGAAAAGAAATCGTGGAGCTTAAAACAACAACAGAGGGATGATGATGCTAATAAAATACATACGAAGCAGACAGGGAAAACAATAGACAATTAAAAAACACAGCGACAGTCTCGATTCTGTTCGCAAAAGACATAAAATTCACACCTAGCGAAAGCATGGTTTCTGTTCGCAACACGAGAAAGACAAACAACACTGAATAGTCACTGGAACACTGCACTAAAAAGTTGGCAAATGTGACACCACAGTCGAGAGCAGGTGGGGGGAAACTGGACAGAAGATGGGAAAACAAAAGAAAGGGGGGAAAGGAGAGTAAAAGCGAAGGGGGGAACCGGGAAAGGAGCTGATGGAGGATGAGGACCCATAAGAGGGGTGGGGGGCAGACGTAACAGGGAGTGGGGTAGGCAGAGGAGGGGAATACAAAAGGACTGGGGGGCAGAAGGGAGGTAGGGAGAGGTTTAGTGGGGAGAAAACAGGACGGAAGGGGGGGGGGAAGAGGAAGCCCAGGGAAAGGACAGAGGAAAGGAGGGGGAGTGAGGATCAGAGTTGATAGGAAGGATAAATGGAGGGAGAGAGGGCATCATCCGGGAGGGGGAGTTGACGGAAGCCACCTTGGGAAAGGAGATGGAGGGTGTAGAGATGGAGGGTAGGGGGGACACAACGGTGAAGACGTGGCAGGGGGCGGGGATGGGAGAGGAGAGGAGCAACCAGGGGGTGAGGGGGTTCAAGACGGCGGGAGGTGTAGAGGATGCGGATATGTTCGAGGAATAGGAGCAGATGGGGGAAAGGAATGAGATCGTAGAGGATCCGCGTAGGGGGACGGGAGGCGGATACGGAAGGCGAGGCGGAGTGCATGACGCTCAAGGATCTGGAGGGAATTCTGTTTCCGCCGATCCGCGTATTAATATGTAACGCAGCCAATGAGATTGCTGCTTACGTAGAACCTTTTCGCCTCGCGGATCACACTCGCGCAGTGATACATGAACGCGCGAGGTATTATAACGAGTGTACAAACCTTCGATTAGCCAGTCTGCATTTGTCTGCACCAGTCTGTACCAGCCTGCGTTAGTCTGTACCAGTCTTTACGAGCTCTACAATTGTCTGTACCAGTCTATAGTCAAGTTTCAGTCTGCGCCTAATAAGATTACCATATAAAAGTACATAGCCATGAAGATAAATGTATAGACACTTTTGTCAAGTGTCAGAGATGTATGTGAGACTAAGATTAACGTACCAATACCAAAGCAACTTCAGATTGTCAATTGTAAATAGCAAACAGAACCAAGTTAAGTAATTTTTATGCTTGTTATTATTTTAATAAATGTGTACGAAAATTAATCAAGTTCTGTTTAAAGTTGGTCACCGTCAATCTGCTACTCTAAGCGTGCAAGTGGCATTTCTATCGTCTGACCTAACGGCAGAAGATAATCACGCCATGATAAGACCATGAGACATATTGCTGACACTCGCCTACTTCGTTAGAGCTACTAGGCAAATAATATGATGGTGTGTGAACCGAAAGTCTTACAGTACGCACACCACAATAAGCTAGTCTTGTCACACCCGATCAGATGCATATTCGATGTCTAGGAAAACTCCAACAGCGGAGTTTCGTCTGTTCGGGTTAAGTTGTATGGATTCTGTGATTGATCTTTCTGCATTTCAACGCACTATAGGCACTGCTTATTGGTATTACAGCGTCATCTGTTAGCAGCTGTTCGAACTACTTCTAAACTTCTATCTAACTTGCCTATAAAATTCTTGCACCTTTCACAATATCATACCGTCTGTGCACGCGTCTACTGAGATTAGTTTCCGACGTATTTAATTTGGAAATCAGTGACTCCTTCGCTGGAAACCTTATAGCTGGCATTCTCAGACAGCTACAATCGCCGTCCGATTTCAAACCGTCTGTCAATAGCTAACCATTCTCGCCCGTCAGGATCTTTTTACAACTTATGTTGTTTCGCCATAGCTTTGTGTGGAATATCATTCCGTGTTGACCCTATGAACATTTCGAGTTGATATATCAACAAATTCACGGTATGGTCATGGACGAGCTAAACTCGATGTCTCCTTTCTGTCATTGTCACGTTTCCACATGAACCTATCCTACTACGCCGATTCCATACAAAATACTTTCATTTTCACACTGCTTCATCGGCATGACCTTCGTCACAGGTGCATCCTAGTAACGATTTCACATCATCTACGACGCTGCAAAGCTACCACTATGCTTTTCTAAGTGAAGACTAACATTTTGTCTGGGCAACTTAAGTTTGTTAGTATCGTTATGGCTGATGTTTGACCCTCAGCGGCAGTAGAATTTTTAATAACTACTATAATTTTATCATCTGTTGGTGTTTAATTTAAGAATGAATATTTTCTTCCTGATTAATGCTTCTTATCTTATGTTCCGAAAAGCGGGATACTGAATAAAAAGTCTACACCAAAACAAGGAAGAACTCGTTGTAAGTTCAGAAATTGTTTAAGTCCTCACATAGACCCTCATATAACTAAAAAAGCGTATTGACAGTAGTTACTGTTAGCGCCACAGCTGCAAACATTATTATCGCGGTATTCTGTAGCACGAAGAACTTAAATTAATGCCAGGCAAAACTCTGAGGGTAAGATCTTGGGAAATAAACAGCAGTAATGAAATTCAAATTACGGGAGTCCTAGTTAACGTATTTCATGGAAAAAATTGAAACTAAGAAATCCTACTAATTCGCTTATTAGACCCCAAGGAACTCCCGCTGCTAGCCAGTTTGCGTAGCGTATGTGGACCATAAGGTAAACAGACAGCTCTCTCAGCCGTTATCAGCATTTCGACGTTTCAGCTGCTGCTTCCCACGCCGTTAATCGACAGGAGCTTGAGTGCACCCTCTTTCAGTCCTTCCGCCAGGGAAGCGTCCATCGCAATAGCGGGAATCGAACCTTATTGCTTCTTATCGCGGTGAGGCAATCTTAACGCCCAGCTTAGCAAGCTAAAATGGAAATAAAATCTGAATGATTAAATGTGTCACAGAGCGAAACTGTGACTGTAACTGCCTTACGTATTCACATATCCAATAGTGGTTCTTTAGTGGCGCTACAAACTACATATCACCTTAATTGTAAGACGGCTTCCGACTGTGACTACTATTTTGCCACTGCGCTCGGTATTTTCCAGCTCATTACAATGTCGAAAAGATGCAAATTACTATGAGTTCGGAGTGGTCCAACTTCCGCCGTTTCAGGAGAAACGAGTCTATAAGTCAAGGTAAAGAGAGCGCTCAAGAGCCTAGTTTCGTTTCTTACAAACCACAGTGGTCAGGCGGAACACTAAGGTCACTATTGTACAACGAGACCGGCCACGAGAAGGCCACCATGTTGTGCTAATCGCCTATTTCCGGAAAATGTCAATCCCGCATCCGGCCACCCTGATTTAGGTTTTCCGTGATTTCCCTAAATCGCTCCAGGCAAATGCCGGGATGGTTCCTTTGAAAGGGCACGGCCGACTTCCTTCCCCGTCCTTCCCTATTCCGATGAGACCGAAGACCTCGCTGTTTGGTCCGTTCCCGCAAACAACCCAACCCAACCCAACCCCAACCCCAACCCGGAAAATGTTGGCGAAAGTAGGCAGTTTGGGATCGGCGTCTCGATAACAGATGAGTGTTTAGATGGGCGGAGGGGGAGCAGCACACAGTCCATGTCGCAAAATGCGGGGGATGTGAGACTCGGGAAAAAACGTAAATCAATATGGCGACATGGGAAGTTAAACCAAAGTATGGTGTACAGTGTAAACGGAGCCTGTAGCAGGCACAAACATGGGCTGGTCACGAGACTGGGATAAGTGTGGTAGCCCTGATGAAAGAAAATGCATGGACTAAAGCTCAAAGGATCGAGAGATGCTACGACGGATTTGTAGATCAGCCGAATGCTGCACAGAGATAAATCACCGCTAGAGGTGCTGTCCACGAGTCTTGATGAGAGCGTGACTCGGGTCGGGGTTGGGGTCTCTTAGTTTGAGCGCTGTCGGCGGTGAGCGAATAACTGCAAGCTTCATGTTGCTTTCTTGTGTGGTGATGATCCTAAAGTTCACGGGCGCACAGTGGCAGCTGAGACGAGGTAATGCTCATTTGTTTTCGGTTGTTGCTTTTCGGACGAAATGGGGAAAATTTTTCAACGATGAGTATCAGTTTTACGGATACTGGATAAGAATATTGCATAGATGGCATACATTGTCCTTGAGCCTTCATTCGTATGATACGTACTTGCATTGAACCATATTCGCATGTGTGTCCTGTGGTCACTTATCGGCAGATTTCTTACCCCTGGCTGATGGCTTAACTTCCTCTTTCCTCGAGAACCCACCCTCTTAAGTGTAGTAATTTCTCCACGTTAATTCTCCCAAGAAATTCATGGAGCCATTTAAGGTTAATATTAGACCGACTACTAACAACTGATTGACCGCATACAAACAAGAATCTTCCTCACGAAGTGTTGCTTAGGTCCTATGTACAACTCGGTTGGCACTAGCTCAAACCGTAGCTGCAAAAGAAGTGAGTCGCCCGCTATTAGTTATTGATTAAACGCTATTTCACACAATGCCTAAGTCACCGGCAGCAGAACGCGAAAGATTCCGACAGTTTTTGAACCTAGCTATTAAGGAATCAATGTGTGGTAGATATTAGCGTATTCGTAGATTTATGCAGACTATATAGCTTGTTGAATGAGATTTCCACTCTGAAGTGGAGTGTGCGTTGATATGAAACTTTCCTGGCAGATTAAAACTGTGTGCCGGACCGAGACTCGAAATCGAGACCTTTGCCTTTGGCGGGCAAGTGCTCTACCTACCCAAGCAAGACTCACTGCCTTTGTTTTGGAGGTAGGAGACGAGGTACTGGCAGAAGTAAAGCTGTGAGGACGGGGCGTGAGTCTTGCTTGGGTAGGTGGGTAGGTCAGCTGGTAGAGCACTTGCCACCAAAAGGCAAGTCTCCGCCAAAGGCAAGTCTCGGTCCGGCACACAGTTTTAATCTGCCAGAAAAGTTTTAT
Source organism: Schistocerca nitens (assembly GCF_023898315.1). Taxonomy (NCBI): domain Eukaryota; kingdom Metazoa; phylum Arthropoda; class Insecta; order Orthoptera; family Acrididae; genus Schistocerca; species Schistocerca nitens. The sequence continues at coordinate 191,920,565 of NC_064621.1, forward strand.
ATAGCTTTGTAGTTTAACTACGTAATCACTGTGTGTGCTTATGTATATTAACTTTGAGGATACCATCAATCGTACAAAATGCTTTTAGGGCGGGTGAACCTAAAAGAAAAAACAAGAAGCTACTGACGTTCCAATGAGATATAGTAGTCTCTAAAGCTCTCTCTCAGATATATGTGACCACGTGACCACTAAAATAAAAAGAAAGGATGGACCCAGGCAGTATGGTAATTTAAATATATTAGTGGCTGCTTCCTAAAGTACAAACCCATAGAATATCTTGGTTGCTCAAATATCGTTGAAAATTATAAAATACAGGTAATTACACATACATATGTAGATTAAGATTAAATAACTGATTTTTGTGACTGGTTTTCACCATAATGACTATGGAATATTCAGGATAAACCAACCACTTTACGATACATTACAATTTTCGAACAAATATTTTAGTGACAAAACCAGTAATTCATAACATTGTGCAGCGGAACTAACATCAGACTTTAATTCTGGGCAGATTACAAATGTGTCTGAAGGCATTGTGCACCGTACGCTCCTCACGATGGGCCTCAGCAGCCGACGACCCATGCATGTGCCAGTATTAACATCACACGTAGCCAACTGCAACTGAGATGGGCACGTGACCATCGGCACTGGACTTTGGCACAGTGGCAGAGCATTGCGTGGTCTGAATAATCCCGACACCTTCTTCATAGTGCCGATGGGAGGGCGTGAATCTGTAGTCTTCCAGGGGAAGAGCCCCTTGATACCTTTACTGTGGGACGGAGACAAGCTGACGGTGGCTCCATTATGCCCTGGGGACCTTCACGTGGGAATCCAGTTTCCAACAAGGTAATGCGCCTTGTCACAAAGCCATGAGTGTGGCGTGTTTCGAGGAATGGTGGGGCGAGTTCCAGTTGATGTGCTGGCTCCCCAACTCACCAAATCTGAACCCTGTCCCACACGTCTGGGATGTGACTGAATTTGGCGTCAGAGCTCGTCATCCCTCAACCCCATCCACGGAATTTACGGGAATTAGGTGACTTACGTCTGCAGATGTGGTGCCAGCTCCGTCCAGCTACCTACCAAGGCCTCATTGCTTCCACGTCATGATGCGTCGCCGCTGCTATCCGCGCCAAAAGTGGTACACTGGGCATCAGGTAGGTGGTCACAATGTTCTGGCTGATCAGTGCATGGCATGCGCACATGTCATTTAATTTCGTAACTGAATAAATGAAAGCCGGCTGTGAATGACCTATCGGGTTTTTGTTCGGCGCGTTTGCGATAGAGGTTCCTCTCATTTTTTTTCTGGTTGTTAATTTTATAACTTGTTAGGGTCATTTTTTGAAATTCATATATATGATTGCTTCGTAAATAGTGTCACATTTCCTCCGTTGATACCTCTGGCAATGAAGAAAAATTTTCAGACAATTTTATATCTTGTCCCCCCTCCCTGCTCCATGCATTGGTAACATTTATGTCACCAGTTACTAAAGTGCTGCAACAGTTTTTGAAATGGTCAGTACAATTGTTCTTTTCATTGAACTACAGTTGAACCATCCAATTACTAGTGAAACGCTTTTCTACGGGATAAACTATTCAGGAATGGTTTTAAATTGTAAATACGTTTGTGACAATGTACAAAAAAAAAAAAAAGAAAAAAGTCTATGCGTGACGGGAATCCCTAATACCCAGAGTGATAATAGTGGCAGCAGCACAACTAAAGATGTAGACCGATGGTAGCCACTCTATGCTGTGTAATTAGTTAAAACACACGGACACTTTTCCTATTGACTGGTGGTTCAGGTCGTACAATAAGCGAAAAATAGACACTCAGAATTACACACCAATGGCGGATCGGTGCCACGTAGATATGTTGCGTCTCTGCCACAAAATTTGAAAAATGATATTGATAATACACTGGTAGTTAGCATAAAAGTCTGAAATCGAACAGATGTTGATTGTGATTCAGCTTAATATATTGCAAATCCTACAAAGCCACGAAGCAGGATGCTTAGGCGAAACACAAAGGGGAACAGCCAGGTGTGTCCTAACTGTCCTCGAAAAAACTGATGGCAGCGCCTCCGTTTATTTTTATAGTTAACACAGATATTAGCATGTCGTCTGTTTGGTCACAATCTTCAAATAAAATTTTACAGAAGAAATACTTTTTAGGAAGGGGTATTGCAAGTAGTCGTTGCAGAAAATTTCTCATCATTATCCGTTAGCAACCGTAAAGAATTTGATTTTCAACTACAGAATATCTGATACACAAATTATACGAGTCATGAATCCACTGTTGTCGTAAAGAAGTTACTGAGACACGGAAACAACTGAAAATTTATGGCTCCTAAGTTTATCTGTAAAACAAATCCGTCGTAAGTAACGTGCAATGGTCCCTCTTCACAGACGTGACAAAGCCCAGATGCATGTCCAGCAGTGGCTGGGCAGTATTTGCAGTGCAATTTCATTTCCGGCCGAAGTATTCCAGTGTTATTAAAGCTGGTATATGAATGTTTCGTACCTCCCTACTTATGTAAAAATGAAAAGGAGACGTTCCTCGAAACAACTGGTAGTTAATCACCTTTGAACTTTGCTTCGAAAATATGAAAAGCAGAAGCTCCTCGAAACGACTCATAATGAATGCCTTCTTCGGCTTTCAGCTACCGTCAAACATCATTCCAGAAACATCCAATACCATTCTATGGACTTACGTTGCGCGAAACGCCCCACACGTTACGGCATAACGACCGACTGTTACTACCTTTGCTTCTCGTAAGTTCAAACATATTCGCGATTCTCTCTTTCCTGTGTGTAACTCAACGGGGTTGTGAGACAGTTAGGGCCTATGTGCCACGGAAAAACCGAGCAATATCACTTTTAATAGACCATGAACTCTGAGTCACTTAAGCAACGGACATTATTAGTTTGTCAGAATGGGAAAAAACGTTATAGCTGTACTGCAGAATTAGGATGTTAATATCAGTATCCGTTGCAGTAGCCTGTTCGTCGAAACTCTTGCACGCAGTTACTTTCAAGTGTCTAGAGATATTATATTCAAATGAATAGAATTGCTTGCAGCAGTTCAGCACGTGGAATTCACGTTATAAATTGAAAAAGTATATAGAGACTTAAATAACTTAGTTTGATGGAGAAATGTTTCCATTGTTTTGGTACATACATTTTAAATGAGTTTCTACCACATACAAAAAATTAAGCTACCAGTTAAATCGAAAGAGAAACCTGTAATCTACACCTCCCTTCTTTGTTGTTGCTACTATCCACGATGGTAAAGTCTTTTCAGAAAATTCGAGAGCAGGAAGATTTACAATAAACTTTTTACTTATCTTTTCTCGCACATTAGGGTCCAGTTCTTCATGTCTAGGCGTCTGATTCTTCAGTCTGAAATTATCGCATTTTGCATTATCATAGTTCAATCGTCCTAAATAATTTTGAAGAATGTCTTTGCAGAATTTATTGCCTCACATTTTACTATACCACATTGTCTTTTGAATTTTCACATTAAGAAAGCCGAAATTACAAAGTTCGTCCAAAATACAAAAATGTGTCCGTTCACATCAGAGGCATACTTACTACTACTACTTAACTCTGTGGTAATAACAATATTCCAAGCGGTTTACTATTTTTTTACAAATGGATTTCTATTAATTTAGATTTTTTTGATGAATCCAGAAATAAACATAATAAGCAGCACTAGATTGCGTAATTAGTATCAGAAATTTTAAATGTGCCAAATATATTATAATTTCAAGTGTTTCTAAGAAAACAATTTGAACTATACATTCAGAGCTAGTACATATCGTTTGTAACAACGAAAGTAAAATATTTCCTTTCCATAAATTTTAGCTTGAAATATAATGTATTGTGTATAAAATTATATGAAACTTTTCAGAAATGCAGCTGAGATAATATTGACCAAAATTCGAAAACTATTTCTCGTATAGACTACTACCGTTGATGAAAAATAATGCTAGAGGATGATGTCCCTTTACAAAACGAAAGAATTTATCTGTATTGCTTAATTTATTATTACTAGTAACGGACGTATATATTATTAATATTACAGAGATTATTACACAAAAATGGACTTCTACGAATCTTTGACGATGTAATTTGATCAGTGTAAATCTACATCTACATCTACTGCGTGATTACTCCGCTAATCACAATAAAGTGCCTGACAGAGGGTTCAATAAACCACCTTCATGCTGTACATCTAGGTGATTACTCTGCTATTCACAGTAAAGTGCTTGGCAGAGGGTTCAATGAACCACCTTCAAGCTGTCTCTCTACCGTTCCACTCTCGAACGGCAAGCGGGAAAAATGAGCACTTAAATTTTTCCTTGCGAGCCCTGATATCTCTTATTTTATCGTGATGATTATTTCTCCCTATGTAGGTGGGTGCCAACAGAATCGCAATCGGAGGAGAAAACTGGTGATTGAAATTTCATGAGAAGATCCCGTCGCAACGAAAAACGCCTTTGCTTTAATGATTTCCACTCCAATTCACGTATCATATTTGTGACACTATTTCCCCTATTTCGTGATAATACTAAACGAGCTGCCCTTTTTTGTATTTTTTCGATGTCATCTGTCGGTCCCACCTGATGCGGATCCCACACCGCACAGCAGTATTCCAGAATAGGGCGGACAAGCGTAGTGTAAGCAGTCGCTTTGGCAGACCTGTTGCACCTTCTAAGTGTTCTGCCAATGAATCGCAGTCTTTGGTTTGCTATACCCACAATATTATATATGTGATCGTTCCAATTTAGGTTATTTGTAATCAGTGCTGTAAGTTGTTTTCTGTTTAATAATACTACTACAGCCTAAGAAGTATTTTATGCACTGCATGTTATATTCAATAAGACGATGGTGATAAGTTTTGTTTTATCTCCCCATTGTAAATACAGGGTGACAATTATTGAATTCTATGAAATAAAATCGTCATAACTTCTGAATGGTTTGCGTTAGCACGCTCAAACTGCACGGTCGGCTGCGGGGCATGATGGGAATTAGTATGGGCTGCACTGTTTAGTTTAGCGACGAAGCACACTTTCATTTGGATGGGTTCATGAGTATGCGAAATTGGCGCATCTGGGGGACTGAGAATCCACATTTCGCGATCGAGAAATCTCTCACGCTGGGCGTTGTGTGCAATGACCTGTCACGGGATAATCTCGGAGATTCTCCTTGATGGCAAGGCGACTACCGAACGGTATGCGAAAGTTTTGGAAGATGATTTCATTCCCCACTATCCACAGCGACCCTGATTTCGACAAGATGAGGTTCATGCAAGACGGAGCTCTATCCCTCCGAAGGAGGAGAGTGTGTGATGTCTTGGAGGAGCACTTTGGTGATCGCGTTCTGGCTCGGAGTTTCCCAGGGTCACTGGCATGACCCTCAATAGGCCGCCATAGTTTCCTGATCTGAACACATGCGATGCCTTTTTTGGGGGCTATGTTAAAGACAAGGGGTACAGCAATAACCCCAAAACAATTGCTGAGCTGAAAACAGCCGTTCAGGTACTCATCGACAGCATCGATATCCCGAAACTTCACCGGATCATGCATAATTTCGCTATTCGTCTGTGCCACGTCATCGCCACTGGTAGCAGACAAATCGAACATTTCATTTCCTAAATCCGAATATCTGTAATGACGTTTACATGTTGAATAAAGTGTTTGCACCCCGTTGTTTGTAACCAATTTAAGTCTTTTTATATTATAGCTCAATAATTGTCACCCTATATGTATCAGATTTTTTTACTTATTCCATATCCAAAATGATGTTCAAATGTGTGTGCAGTCCATGACTGCAGCGCTTAAGATCGCTCGGCTAATCCCCCGCGGCGAATGTCTGCAGATGATGCTGTCATTTACTGTCTTGTAAAGTCATCAGATGATCAAAACGACTTGCAAAATGATTTAGATAAGAAACCTGTATGGTGCGAAAAATGGCAATTGACCCTGTATATGGAAAAGTGTGAAGTTATTCACATGAGTACTAAAAGAAATCAGCTAAATTTCGATTACACGATAAGTCATACAAATCTGAAGGCTGTAATTCCAAGTAAATACTTAGGGATTACGATTACAAATAACGTAAATTGGAACGATCACATAGATAATATTGTGGGTAGAGCAAATCAAAGACTGCAATTCATTGGCGGAACACTTAGAAGGTGCAACAGGTCTACTAAAGAGACTGCTTACGCCACGCTTGTCCGCCATATTCTGGAGTATTGCTGTGCGGTGTGGGATCCGCATCAGGCGGGACTGACGGGTGACTTTGAGAAAGTACAAAGAAGGGCAGCTCGTATTGTATTATGGAAAAATAGGGAAGATAGTGTCATAGACGTGATACGTGAATTGGAGTCGCAATCATTAAAACAAAGGCGCTTTTCGTTGCGACGGGGTCTTCTCATGAAATTTCAATCACCAGTTTTCTCCCCCGACAGCAAAAACATTCTGTTGGTACCCACCTACATAGGGAGAATTGGTCATCACGATAAAATAAGAGAGGAGGGCTTGCACAGAAACATTTAAGTACTCGTTTTTCCCGTTCGAGAGTGGAACGGTAGAGAGACAGCTTGAAGGTGGCTCATTGAACCCTCTGCCAGGCCCTTTATTGTGAATAGCAAAGTAATCACATAGCTGTAGATGCAGATGGGGTAGTTTCTTCGCCCGACGACTAGCACCTTGTTTTCCGTTGACATCCGTTCATCGACCGCACCATTTGCGATGGTGCCAAGAACACAATAGCTGTACCAAAGAGGAGCAGATTCGAGGCCTCTTTTCGGATGAGAATAGATTGTGTCTAACTAATAAACTACGCTTTGAAGAATGTACGTTTCCACACGAAAGGAGATCATATTTGAGACTGATCTATTGTTAGAGCTGAATATAAATGTACTAACAGCCGTCTAATGTCTTCGTTGCTTAGTAGTGTCTTGATTTTCCACCGACTCCTTCATACAAAAAGCAGCGCGAGAGGCGAATGGAGGAGCGGCAGCACGTGGTACTGCTGCGCGTGATGGATGTGTGCGCTTTTGTCAGGAGAGTACGTCAGCTGTAGGCAGGTAGCTTTAATAACAAGTGCGGGCGCCTCTGAATCGCGGTGGGCGGAGCTTCGCGCTAAAAGCCCTGTTGGCTGTCAGCTACCCCTCTATGGGAATACAACAGCTGCGGCCCGAACAGTGCCGACGGCCCACAGGCTGGGTGTTCCGTGTACAAACACGCGCACACGAGTGGCGCGTACACGCCTGCCGAGTTCACAGCGCCGAAATGAGTAAATGTGGCGGCGGTTTGCTTTGTCTGGTGGTACAGGTGCTACACCGCTCCTCAACTGCTGTGTCAGCGCATTAAAGTGCAGGCGCGGGCGATACTTGCCCGCTTTACAAGTCTCTCCGCCGAGCCCAGCGCACTTACTCGCGCACCGGTCGTCGCATGTTTGATGCATGTTGCCGAATGTCTGTCGCATTGATTGTTAGCTTCACGCTGTCGTACCTCTCGTGGCTCGTCAGTTATGTGCATCTGTGTATCAGGCACCTGTTTACGCACCTCGCATATGTAAGATATGGGTGGTCATTGTACCTGTATTACAATTAAGAATGCCATTATACTTACTTTAGGCTACTAAAATACAAGGTTATAGTTTTTTTAATAAAGCTATCGCTAAACAAACAAATTAATATGACTCTGAAGGCCTAAACATTTCAAAAACCATCAGCATATTTTAGTTCTTCTAGTGTGTACAGAAACTTTTACTGTTCTTCGTTTCTGTTCGCGATGTTTCCTGATGTCGATATGACAGGTTTGATCACTGTACTTCTCTACACTGGATATGTCAATGTCTGAATTCTCTGTGTATTCTACATAATCTTAGGTCACTGATTACACACATGCTTACAGACATTGTCCATCAAGTCACAATCTATTTCAAAAACCACTTACATCTATTTGGCATTTTCATGAACTGTTGCAATATAGCAGAATGTAGTATCCAAATTCGATTAGGCAGTAAATAAATAATCTCAACAAAGGTTGCTTAATAGCGTTTATAATATATTTTAATAACTGTTTGTACAAGGGTCATGCAGTAATAATCCGTATTTATTTTAAATGAATCTATTACCAGAACGAAAATTATCGCCTATCTATTTTTCAACTTAATCCCCTTGTTGTATGCACCTACACCAGCGCTGGATGAGCTTATCAATTCTTCGTGCAAAGTTTTCTTGGGGGTGTATGTGTAATCACTTATGCACTGCTGCCTGGACTGCCTCATCATCAATGAACCTTGAGTCACTAAGAGCTTTTTTCAGTGGCTTAGAAGTGTGATAATCTGAAGGTACCAGGTCCGTAGAGTACTGTGGTGGGGCAAACAGACGAACTCCATGTCTCCCTGCACACTTTTACCTTTCTTTCATTTCTGATGTTAAATGTTTTGGAACCCACTTCGCACACTCTTTCTTGAATATCAGTACGCCATGAACAATATGGGGAGTTGATCTGACATTAACACCCATCGTTGCTGCAATATAACTCACCTCAATACGCCTGTCTTTCTGCATCAGCTCAACAACTCTCGCAATGTTGTTCTCCGTGACAGCACAGATACGGTGTCCTGGGCGTGACACTTTTTATACCACGTTTGAGCTTATCTGCCCATTCATATACTAGTACTTTATTCAAAGAAATTAAACCATTGCACTGCAATCCGACAGTGACTTTCGATTGGTTTCGCCCTTCAGCTAACAGATATCTAATGAGACTCCGCCGCACCACGTCGGTAAGAAATCTGCAAGGCTGCTGCCATCTTGTTTCACTGATTCCAAGATCCCTGTTGGCGAGGCAGGTGTGCTAGCCGCGTCTCGTGATAGTTCTAAGACACACCAAAAAATTAGACAGAAGCACAACCCTTGTCGAAGATTTGTATGTTTTATACAACTTTTCCTGTTAATTATTGAATGGCTATTGTAATTAATTACTTCAAGGACTTCACAACAGCTTGTCAAGTTTACATTGTACCTGTACAGACGAATTTATTACATGGTGGAAAAGCTCACGCTGCTCTTCGTGTACATGATAGGATTTTAGGCAGGCGTACGAAATGTATCTTGACACTCACACAAAATAAACAGACCCATATACTTCCATGAAATTATCATAGTCCAAATTGTTCAAATAAGCTGGGTTAAAACTGTGAGCAAAACAAACACCCGAAACTGTCCTCTAAATATTTGTAGTCCAAAGTGGGTGAGAAAATAATTAGAGTCAAAAATTGCTTGAGTCGAAATTGTGAGGCTATAGAGCTGCGGGTATTAACGAAGTAATTGCTGTTAACTCTAGTAAAATACTGTCGCAGAATGAATGCTCTTATATGCATAAATTAGCGGAATGTTGTGCAAATACCATCGTGCACGCTCACGAATATCTCATTTTTCTCGCACGTTACAATTTATCACACCTTATATGTTCATGTCGCTTGTGAGTCGTTGCTTCTTTTACCACAAATCTGGCTGTAGTACCAGGATATTTATGCAAGCAACTGTATTTAAATAATCTTTAAATGACTGAACTGATATTCCGAATTATTAAATTATTCACAAAAGAAGAATGCTTATTTTTTTACCTATAACTGTAAATTTATAATATCATTTAAACAGTTCGGCTCTCCAACTTTCATTGGATGTATCGCATTGGGACTGCACTCTAATTTTCGTAGTATTTTCAGCGGTCGAAATTACGGTTACTCTTTTTTTTTTTTTTGAGACGGCAAATGTCTGATTTTTCACAAATAGCTAAGGTGCACAATGTGGTGTTGCAGATCAGTCGCTATGTCTCTTACGGTATGAGACGTCGGGCTGTTTCAGGCCGACTTCTCTCATTTTTATTCCTATTTACATAATAGTTTACAAACGTCTTGCCTATCATCTTTATTCTCTCCTTCGATTTACACTGTATTTCCTATCCGGGCTCTAATTGTTTTTGCACTTAACTATATGGCTGGGTCAGGGGCAACAATGCACTATCATTACAACCAAGTTCTGATAGTGGGGAAGCCTGTGATTACTTCAGTTTACGGGACATCCTATACCTTGTTACTTTCGGCTTAGGGGAACCTCCAACTTCGAAGATGAATCGGCATTTCCCACGGGACAGGAACGCTGACGGAAACTCAGAAACGGAGCGCACCGCGGTGGCAGTAGTAAACACGAGTCGACCTTGCCAGCCTAATCCGAGGCTCAGGCAGGTAAAAAGCGTTCCGTTGGACAAGAAGGCTGAGCGTCCAGTTCAGACAGTAAGTGATGGAAGATATGGTTGGTTGATTTTGGGGAGGGAACCAAACAGTGGGGTCATTGGTCTCACTGGAGTAGGGAAGGATAGGGAATGAAGTCGGCCGTGCCCCTTCAGGGAACCATCCCGGCATTTGCCTTAAGCTATTTAGGGAAATCACGGAAAACCTAAATCAAGATGACCGAACGTGAGATTGACCCGTCGTCCTCCCAACTACGAGTCCAGTGTGTTAACCACTGCCCCACCACGCTCGGCGATGGAAGGTTTAGGAATATGGAGAGGCGGAAAAGTCTTCAGTACCAACCAGCCGCAGGTGGACTGTGTGACCACTTGCAGAAACTGTCATTTCGTCCTGATACTGGACAGCATTCCAAATTCTGGTATATTGCCACAGCTGCGTCTGAGAAATTTTCCACTTCAGTTTTCCATAACGTGAACAGCCCGAAATTACCTAAATTTACAAGAAATACCAGAATACTTGCCTTGCCAGGAGAACGTGGTTTCGGGCCTTTATCGGTTGCGAAATTGTTGGTGAGAGACATCAGGATTGATTCCAGTCCCGCCATTGGAGGGACGGTTAGGCATTATCCATGATTGGCCGAATGAAGTGCACCGAGCGGAGACACCGATGTTTGAAGGGAAGAGACAGGTTTTCTAAGGAAAGACTCGTGGAGAGTTCATCTTGGGCGTTGTTCTCACACAGTTGCGACATTGATAAGCAGAATTTCACCTTGGGCTTATGCCAAACCACGCGAGTTTGATTTAACAGTTCTCGGGATCGCCTCTGAGAAGATAACTGTGGCCGCCGACACAGTAGTCAGCGCTCGTTCTCGCAGCGTACGGTGACGTCACGCAGACTCATTGCAGAACACGACAAGCCCACGCTGCAAAACGCGAGCGATCTACCACAGGAATTTTAGCTATTTGAGGAGGTAGCGTTTCGTTTCTACATTTCAGCTCCCTCTAATTTTTTACTGTAACATACGCTTCACCCTACTGTTTGCATACTTCTTTCTTTTCCAATCATGTTGGCCGAGCGGTCATAGGCGCTTCTGTCCGAAACCGTGCTTCTGCTACGGTCGCAGGTTCGAATCCTGCCTCGGACACGGATGTGTGTGATGTCCCTAGGTTAGGTTTAAGTACACTACTGGCCATTACAATTGCTACACCACCAGGATGACGTGCTGCAGACGCGAAATTTAACCGACAAGAAGAAGATGCGGTGATATGCAAATGATTAGCTTTTCAGAGCATTCACACAAGGTTGGCGCTGGTGGTGACACCTACAACGTGCTGACACGAAGAAAGTTTCCAGCCCATATCTCATACACAAACATCAGTTGACCGGCGTTGCCTGGTGAAACGTTGTTGTGGTGCCTCGTGTAAGGAGGAGAAATGAGTACCATCACATTTCCGACTTTGATAAAGGTCGGATTGTAGCCCATCGCGATTGCGGTTTATCGTATCGCGACATTGCTGCTCGCGTTGGTCGAGATCCAGTGATCGTTAGCAGAATGTGGACTCGGTGGATTCAGGAGGGTAATACGGAACGCCGTGCTGGATCCCAACGGCCTCGTATCACTAGCAGTCGAGATGACAGGCATCTTATCCGCATGGCTGTAACGGATCGTGCAGCCACGTCTCGATCCCTGAGTCAACAGACAGGGATGTTTGCAAGACAACAACCGTCTGCACGAACAGTTCGACGACGTTTGCAGCAGCATGGACTATCAGCTCGGAGACCATGGCTGCGATAACCCTTGACGCTGCATGACAGACAGGAGCGCCTGCGATGGTGCACTGAACGACGAACCTAGGTGCACGAATGCCACAACGTCATTTTTTCGGATGAATCCAGGTTCTGTTTACAGCATCATGATGGTTGCATCCGTGTTTGGCGACATCGCGGTGAACACACATTGGAAGCGTGTATTCATCATCACCATACTGGCGTATCACCCAGCGTGATGTGTATGGGGTGCCATTGGTTACACGTCTCGGTCACCACTTGTTCGCACTGACGGCACTTTGAACAGTGGACGTTACATTTCACATGTGTTACGACCCGTGGCTTTACCCTTCATTCGATCCCTGCGAAACCCTACATTACAGCAGGGAAAAGCACGACCGCGTGTTGCAGGTCCTATACGGAACTCTCTGGATACAGAAAATGTTCGACTGCTGCCCTGGCCAGCACATTCTCCAGATCTCTACCCAATTGAAAATGTTTGGTCAATGGTGGCCGAGCAACTGTCTTGTCACAATACGCCAGTCACTACTCTTGATGAACTGTGGTATGGCAGCTGTACCTGTACACGCCATTCAAGCTCTGTATGACTCAATGCCCAGACGTATCAAGGGCGTTATTACGGCCAGAGGTGGTTGTTCTGGGTACTGATTTCTCAGGATCTATACACCCAAATTGCGTGAAAATGTAATCAGATGTCAGTTCTAGTATAATATATTTGTCCAACAAATACCCGTTTATCATCTGTATTTCTTCTTTGTGTAACAATTTTAAGGGCCTGTAGTGTAGTTCTAAGTCGAGGGGTCTGATGACGCCAGACGTTGAATCCCATAGTGCTCGGAGCCATTTGATTTCCAATCATATTAATATCGGGGAAAACTTTAACTTAGCGCCACTCATGTATCGCCTTTCTAATGATGAGTAATTTCGTTGACATCATACTGATACGATTATTTCCTTATACTTACGTTCCTGGTAATGTATACTCAGTTCACGTTCTTGCCTCTTGTTTTGGATGTTTTGAACGAAACAGTGGTTGAATTAATTAGCTAGCTCTTATAATAACTGAATATTGATTCAGCTAGTATTGTCCAGCAATAAGCTGGTGGTGATCCTAGTCCGTATTTCTGAATAATTTGCTCATCGATTTGTGCTATAAACTTATTGCGACGGTATTATTGGCAACTGAATTTAATTGCCTAACCGCGGAGGCTCATAGCAAGATTCTGGTTGTATTTCCGAATACGCCCAGCTACTAGTAACGGTAATTTCCCATCCAACACCCTATAATTTTCTAAATTTATTTCATTTATACTATAATCATTTAATAATATAAAATAATGCTATAAAGTCACTACGTTGCCTAAAGTTACGGAAAAGTCTGCAATTCTGAGACTGGAACGTTATCTACGTTACATAACCTTTAAAAGGACTCGCTGTTCCGGTCCGTCCACAAAACTATGGATATTCTAAATTTATGATTTTTCGTATCTCTTTGGACTTCTATAACTTTTTCCTCTCTCTATAACGTATTAACCAGTAGTTCTGTCATATACTGCATACGGACGTTTTTTTATCAAAAATGGTTCAAATGGCTCTTAGCACTACGGGACTCAACTGCTGTGGTCATAAGTCCCCTAGAACTTAGAACTACTTAAACCTAACTAACCTAAGGACAGCACACAACACCCAGCCATCACGAGGCAGAGAAAATCCCTGACCCCGCCGGGAATCGACCCCGGGAACCCTGGCGTGGGAAGCGAGAACGCTACCGCACGACCACGAGATGCGGGCGGACGTTTTTTTATCCTTTGAGAAACTTTCGTAGGTATATTAGTATATAGTGTCGTGTTCTGAAGATTTTTCGTCTCTCTTTGGGCTTCTATAACTTATTAACCAATAGTTCTGTCACATACTGCATACGGACATTCTTTTTCCCTTGAGAACCTTTCGTAGATACATTACATTACCACCAAATTATATGGTCTCGTACATTGTTATTGTAGCCAACTCCTCCATTGTGTTTTGATTGGTTGATTGGTTTAACCAAAAAGAAAAACAAGCAATGGTCTTAGCCCAGTTTCCCACACCGAAACTGATGTTTTGTGCAGTATCATGTCTTCTCATTCCAGAAAATCCCATCAGCACCCACAAAAAAACAGTATGATCCGTTTACTACATATTTGGTAGCTACAACTTCTTCAGGAATCAACGCCCCGAACATTTTATATCTTTTGGTCTCCGGCGCTTCGTACAGGAAAATTAAATGTAGTGCTGTTTCATCCTCTGTACTGCAGAGTCTGCACGTAGGTGCATCTTTCGCTATACCCATCGCGCGCAAGTGTTACCTGAAGTTTCCATCCCAGTCATTAGAACTATAATGAGTTTAGTCTGCCTCTTGTTCAAACCAAGGACTGCAAAAATTCTCTTAAACATTTTTTCGACATCATTAGCTGGTCATGTTGTTGTGTTCCAGTCCAAAATTCTACGAGTTACTGCCGAAATCAGCTACGTACTTTAGATTTAATTATCCCCGTCGTGAAGTCTAAGGCACGTTGCCGTCCAACAGATGGAGTCATCGCGCCTACCCCGGCCAACCCACCAGCTTGTTCGTTATAACTAAGTCCTGAGTGGCCAGAGACTCAAAGCAACTTCGCCCTCTTGCTCTCCCCTAACCTCAAAATGGTCTCTTGGCATTCTACAACGATCTTTGACCGCAGTGCAGGGGCTCATAGAGTTAGATCTGCTTGGCTGTCTGAATGAATGTAGACGCTACGATCCTTGTGACATAAATGTACATTCTCCTTCGCGCGTAATCTGTTAGCGATAATCTCCGCCTCTTTTGAGCCTTGCGCTACACTCCCGTGTCAGACGTTCGCGAGCATTGCCGAATCCCCCCCTCCTCTGCTCCACTCCTCTTCCCGCCCCCTCCCCGCCCACCGGGACACCGTCGCCCAAGCTTATTCGCGCGTAGACCAGAGGGATGTTCACAGAAAACTAACAAAACGCAAAGATTTTGCAGTAAAATGAATGGAGAAATTTATTTACGTGACACTGAACTTGGCTCCACTCTACAGGTGACATTATGAGACAATTTTACCGAAAGTTAGGCAAATCGAATACCATGAATACTGTTATTCAAGGATGTTGCCTGTGGTCTCGGATTTTTCGACGTATTCGTTATCTGTTCCCACAGAAAAGTAAACAGAGTTGGCAAAACAGCAGAAGTGGGAAGGCATCATTTGCCTTGGTTTTATTTGTCTGGGAGGATATCAGGCGTTTGATATACTTTACTCTAAACGCCACAGAAGCTGAGTTTATTGTCGGAACCTGTTATGCATTTCTCTGCTTGGAAAACAGCACTGCCACTGGCGTTAGAAATACATAGATGGCCGTTGCTGCGCAGCGCAGGTATAATGAAACAGTAGATCTACACCTTTTTGATAGATTTATTCAAATACACGTTAATAGAGTGTAAGTTTCGTCTAGTTTTACGGTTCATCTTAACACTTACATCGAGGGCGCGGTGTATTACTGAGTGTAATGTGCGAGTGTGCTGAGCAACCTGAAGCGGTTTGTTACAGCAGTGCCCCAGTTATCTAAGGCTTGCCTATTTATTACGAAGGAAGTATGAATATTAAAGGTTGATTACTCACGACTTTTATCAATTTTCATTGTCATTTGCACTCACGTAAGTTCTAACCAATTCAAGAGTTGTCACATTGAAACGGGACTGTTGCGCATAAAATTCATTTTAAAGGTATAAGCAGCCAAATCAAATCGAGCCAGATTAGAATCCGTTCCTCATGCGAACTCATTCATGTTCAGATACCCTGGTGTGAAGACACATTAATTAACGATCATCATTTAGATAATATTGCGCCCTTGGGCACTCATTTTTTCAAACAGAATAATCTAAGTCTTGTTAAACATTTCCTCTTTTATTTGGGCTACGATTGGTCCAGTAGCCGGCTAGAAACTACCTGATGCTAGAACTGTGACAGCTAGACACCATGACGTCTCTACGAGCTTAGTGCTGATTTCAATAAATAGTTGTTTTCTACAATTAGCAGTCTCATTGAAGCTTAAATTTACTTGCTACGAGCAACATTACTATTTGCTTCAGACAGTACTGGTACGAGATAAAAGACGCTTTTGATGCTAACTACCAGGTTCACCTTGCTCATGACTGACTCAAATTGCTTTTGACTCTTTGACAGGTCGTCAAACACGTTTTACAGGCGCGAAAAGAGATTTAGTACGTATTATGCCCGGCATGTAATGTGGGCCATAAAACCGTTAAGTGCCGAATTATCTGAATGCTCATTTGTCAGTTTACACCCTATATATATTGCGTAGTCAAAAGAACGTGCCTCGTCCCGTCATCACTGCTTCGTGTAAAAAAGGTTTTATGGTAATTTCCGTTCCTCTACACGACATGGACCATTAGTTCTTACATGTTCTGTGTGAGTATGTTCTGCGCATCGTATGATTCAACAGATGTCGTCAGGACATATAATTAGACAGCCGAAGACATGTAACAACATATTTATCTACAGGTGTCACTCAGCTTCTTGCATGATTACTTCCCGAGAGTGTATCCTTCGTTATTGAAAGCTTGCCGTCGTGAGCAGTTCAGTCACTAACGACGTTACAACTGTTAGAGAAGGCTAATGTTCTATTCTAAAACAATGTTTAGTGTCCGATTTACGATTGAGGCCATTAAAGATGGAGCGTAAGCCAAGATCATGGGAATCATTTGCGTTTAGCGTCTTGAGAAAATTTAAATCAGAAACCCGTCCTCCCTAACTAAAGTGCATGGGCACACCACTGTGCAACCTCTTTCCGTTGCTCATCTCTCTGTACATTAAATTCCTGGATGATTCAAAAGACAGTCGAGGGCAGTTTTGGACCATCTATACTAAACAGAAATTAATATTAATGCATTGTCTACTGAAATTCTTGTTAATTTGTAAATGAACTGATACTTAAACTTATTTTTAAACACGGTCTTTGTTCCGTCAGTGCACAAATACGTTTTGGGTATATAAAGGAATAGATGTGAAGAAGTTCCCATCTCTTCAAGGCAGCCTCGTGTCCTTAATTCTTATGAATTGTTACTACCAAAGTGCATCTTCGACCGGCGTAAAGTGATGGCAATCACTGATAAGTCGAAGAGTGAGTAGTCTGGCTAATTTTATTCAGGGCATCAAATTATGTCACTTCTACCATTCGTGGATTTACCTAGTCAGCACCACAATACCGCGATGACACAACAGCGCGAAAGACGCTTGAGGTTTCTTGACTAACTGAAACGTCCAAACATTGTTAGTTAATACTTTGACAGGACGATCTTTTTTCTGTAACATGGACTTTTCGTAGCCACGAGCTTCCTATTAAGGAAAATGGTGTTTCACGTTCTCCACTTTCCCCTGAGTGCCAATTCCTCTGAAATATTGATTGAATGTAGCCCTATCGTCTACCAGGATGAAAAGGTGCAATATAAAACTATCACCGGACTTCAGTTCGACCGATCAGGGGTTGACCATTACTAAATGCTTAGCTGTAGCTTTCTGTTACTCGGTACTTGTAGTTATGTGTTCACAGGAGAAGGGAAGGCGTGCTGGTATGCACGCTGGGGACAAGTGTAAGTGAACTGATAAGGTACTTAAACTAAAATGCTAAACTCTGCCCGAATAGGCCATGAAGGCCCAACGGCACCGACCGACCGCCGCGACATCCTCAGCCCACAGGCGTCACCTGATGCGGATATGGAGGGACCTGTGGTCAGCACACCGCTCTCTCGGCCGTTTCGTCAGTTTACGATACCGGAGCCGCTACTTCTCAATCAAGTAGCTCCTCAGTTTGCCTCACAAGGACTGAGTGCCCCCTACTTGTCAACAGCACTCGATGGCCCATCCAAGTGCTAGCCCACCCCGACCGTGGTTAACTTCGGTGATCTGACGGGAACCGGTGTTCCCACAGCGGCAAGACCGTTGGCCAGCTGAACTAACATTTAAAGGACATTTATTCACCAAGTGGAGCGTGCTTCTGAGCTTCGTTAGACATGTTGTTGTTGTTGTCTTCAGTCCTGAGACTGGTTTGATGCAGCTTTCCATGCTACTCTATCCTGTGCAAGCTTCTTCATCTCCCAGTACTTACGGTAACCTACATCCTTCTCAGTCTGCTTAGTGTATTCATCTCTTGATCTCCGTCTACGATTTTTACCCTCCACGCTGCCCTCCAATGCTAAATTTGTGATCCCTCCTTGCCTCAGAAAATGTCCTACCAACCGGTCCCTTCTTCTCGTCAAATTGTGCCACAAACTCCTCTTCTCCCCGATGCTGTTCAATACCTCCTCATTAGTTATGTGATCTACCCATCTAATCTTCAGCATTCTTCTGTAGCACCACATTTCGAAAGCTTCTATTCTCTTCTTGTCCAAACTATTTATCGTCCATGTTTCACTTCCATACATGGCTACACTCCATACAAACACTTTCAGAAACGACTTCCTGACACTTAAATCTATACTCGATGTTAACAAATTTCTCTTCTTCAGAAACGCTTTCCTTGCCATTGCCAGTCTACATTTTATATCCTCTCTACTTCGACCATCATCAGTTATTTTGCTCCCCAAATAGCAAAACTCCTTTACTACTTTAAGTGTCTCATTTCCTAATCTAATTCCCTCAGCATCACCCGACTTAATTCGACTACATTCCATTATCGTCGTTTTCCTTTTGTTGATGTTGATCTTATATCCTCCTTTCAAGACACTGTCCATTCCGTTCAACTGTTCTTCCACGTCCTTTGCTGTCTCTGACAGAATTACAATGTCGTCGGCGAACCTCAACGTTTTTATTTCTCCTCCATGGACTTTAATACCTACTCCGAATTTTTCTTTTGTTTCCTTTACTTGTTGCTCAATATACAGATTGAATAACATCGGGGACAGACTACAACACTGTCTCACTCCCTTCCCAACCGCTGCTTCCCTTTCCTGCCCCTCTACCCTTATAAATGCCATCTGGTTCCTGTACAAATTGTAAATGGCTTTTCGTTCAATGTATTTTACCCCTGCCACCTTTAGAATTTGAAAGAGAGTATTCCAGTCAACATTGTCAAAAGCTTTCTCCAAGTCTACAAATGCTACAAACGTAGGTTTGCCTTTCCTTAGTCTTTCTTCTAAGATAAGTCGTAAGGTCAGTATTGCCTCACGTGTGCCAATATTTCTACGGAATCCAAACGGATCTTCCCCGAGGTCGCCTTCTACCAGTTTTTCCAATCGTCTGTAAAGAATTCGCGTTAATATTTTGCAGCTGTGACTTATTAAACTGATAGTTTGGTAATTTTCACATCTGTCAACACCTGCTTTCTTTGGGATTGGAATTATTATATTCTTCTTGAAGTCTGAGGGTATTTCGCCTGTCTCATACATCTTGCTCGCCAGATGGTAGAGTTTTATCAGGACTGGCTCTCCCAACGCCGTCAGTAGTTCCAGTGGAATGTTGTTTTTGTCGTTAGACATGTAACACATAAAAAATCATAACACTGCGGTTCCACACATGCAAACTGTATTAATCATTATTAACTGGGGATTAGGCTGGATCAGGGACGCAACAGGGAGGCACACATGCCCACATGCAAAGATTGTCAACATTTTATAGCAAAAATTTGAGTCTTCAAACTTGACTTCTGACTCACAGCGGAAAGAAACACGAAACTCAATCGTAAATGTGGCATCGTTCGAAGATCACTGTTCCATACTACAGTCGGCAACGCACATCAGTACAACAGACGTTAGCGATGTGTCACTTCAGCCCACAAAAACGAATGGCAGACGCTGAAGAAAACGCGCCCTCTTTCTCAGCGCAGCAGCGCCCTCCTACAGAGGTCAGTGCAGAGCCGGTCAAGAAAGCCCCTGTTCGTGATGTCATGTGAAGCCGTCAACATCACTAAATGGTATTAAAGTATTATTCAGGTCTCAGGTGGAAATTATGACAACGCTTATCATTCACGCGCCCAGTCAACCACATAAACGAACAGCGATTGGCATTCACCCGTTCGGGTTGGTTCGGGCTCAGCTGATATAGCCACGTCATCTTTTGTCTGCGGGAATACTTTCGTTGGTCCCGGCGATAACGCCATAAAAACAATGTTTCTGAAATTCGGTTTTAACGAATCGCGAGTTCTTTTAAATCCCGTTTTTAAGGAATAAGTGTGTTACAATTCGCAAGAGCAGCTGCACTTCTTGTTTTCGGACATTAAATCGTAACGTTAGGCTTTGATCACTTGCGTTCTTAAAATCGATGTCCGCGTTAGCGTTAGGATATTGCGCTCGTATCGATAGTTGTGAAGTTATCGAGATTGGTGAATGTTAAACTGATCGTTTGAAAACACAATTCTTCCGCACTACGGCGCTCCAGCTGTCGTATCTGACACTATAACGTGAAAGCACTAAGTGTATCCTGTAGTTCTGTAGTCGACTTACAATAGTGTTTTTGTGCGTGTAATATGGCCAGCAAACGAAGAAAACTGACGATACAGCAGTAGCTAACAATTATTCGGGATTTTGAAGAGATTCGCAATACCTGTATCTGCATGCGACGTTGCAAAGAAGTACTATTTGGCGTCATCATCTTTGTGTAGAGTAATAAAAAAATGAGGCTTTATTAAATGTAGAAGCACACGGTTCATGTTCATCAAAAAGGAAGAATATTCGTGAGTCGTCTTTCAAAGCCGTAGAAACTGCTCTTTTAGACTGGTTTCAGCGAATAAGAGCCGCAAATATTCCCATAAATGGCAATGTATTGCGTGAGAAGGCGCGAGAAATTGTACTGAGGATGGGATATGAGAACTTCAGTGCATCTGACGGCTGGCTAGATCGTTTTAAAAAACGTCACAATCTCTCAACCCAAAATTTAAGTGGAGAAAGTGCGTCTGTGGACAATGAAATTGTGGAACATTGGAAAAGTTATACTTTGCCACGTCTGATTCAAGGGTATGACTCAAAAAATATTTTTAATGCCGGTGAGACTGGTGTATTTTATAACCTCCTTCCATCTAAAAGACTTTCAATTAAAGGTGAAAAATGTCATGGGAGACCAAAAAGCAAAGAGAGAATGACAGCATTATTGTGCGTGAACAATGACGGAAGTGAAAAATTGCCACATTTAATTATTCGTAAATTTAAAACTCCGAGGTGTTCTAAGAATATAATGACACTTTCGTGCAAATATGAGTTCAACAAAAATGCCTGGATGACGACAGATATTTTTATAAGATTTCTGAGATACTTGGACTCAAAGATGGGTGCAGCAGGAAGAAACATTGTACTTATCCTAGATGCCCTGCTCATCCCAAAGATACCTCATTTTTAAGAAATATAAATGTTATGTACCTTGCTGCTAACTGCACAGGTCACTTGCAACCACTGGACTTAGGCATAATCCATTCAGTTAAAGCTAAATATAGAATGGCTCTAGTGCAGAAATAAATTTCACTCTTGCAGAGGAAGCAAGCTATGAAATTGAATATTTTACAGGCCATGCATATGTTTATTGCCGCCTGGAATGCAGTCACACAACAGACTGAAACTTCCTGGCAGATACTGGCAGAAGTAAAGCTCTGAGTACCGGGCGTGAGTCGTGCTTCGGTAGCTCAGATGGTAGAGCACCTGCCCGCGAAAGGCAAAGGTCCCGAGTTCGAGTCTCGGTCGGGCACACAGTTTTAATCTGCCAGGAAGTTTCATATCAGCGCACACTCCGCTGCAGAGTGAAAATCTCATTCTGGACACAACAGACTGTCATACACTGCTTTGAAAATGCTGGCTGTGGTGCAACATCGTTTGTGGAGGACGATATCCCTGAAGAAGATTGGAATTTTATAGATGTTCGTGAGACTTTGACACTGCAAGATTTTATTTCGTCTGATAATAATGTCCTTACTTCTACAACCACTATGGACATGAGTGAGCTGTTTGCTGCTGATATTGGTGAAAAAACTGAAATTGGTGGTGACAGTGGTGGTGACGAGGATGATGATGATGAAGATGTGGACTCACCAAGTTTTTCTGGAGCTGTGGAAGGACTTGAGGCTGTTAGAAGGTATTTCTCATCCTTCGTTGTAGATGAGTCAGTTCTTAACATTATTAACCAGCTGGAACGGCAACTTCTAAAAGTACGTTGTGCTGGAAGGAAGCAGCAGGCTGCTCTTCTAGATGATTTTCAGAAATAAAGACAATAGAGCAGTTTTATCCATTACTGTGATATCTAATTCATTGAGTGCCATTTGGTAAATAAAATTTTCTCCTTTTAAATCGAGATGCCAGTTGATGACCTCTGATGTGACCTAACATCCAAATATCTTGAAATTAAATAAAGGATTGTAAATGTATCGAGTAGTTTTAAATTTGCCAAGAAACATTTTCATGTTCATTGTATTTTTGAATGCAGCACAAGGTGAGTTTGTGATTATGGAGTATTTATATGGCCTAAATAGCCTAGGTTCCAATTTTGATTCTGGAACACTTTTGACCTAAGCCCTTATTTAAGGAAAACCTTCTTTTAAGGAACAAATTTTTTGGTCCCCTGAGATTGGTTACAAAGGGGTTTTACTGTAGATGCGACGGGGATTCGCCTTGCAGTCACATCACGTACAACACGCACGAATTCAAAAATCAACTAATGATTCGTTCACAAATCAACTTATAATGTGTTCAGTATTTTTCAAAAACCAACAAGGATCCATTGATTAATCGATAGACCAACGTGCGCTGGATGCCAGGCCCTTTGTGGAACAAGGATTTTTTCTTGAAGAATATGAATTTGGCACCCCAGAAATTGCCGTGCGAGGCACCGGTTTGCACCCTCCCTAGATCCAGTGCACGCTACGACAACGGCAGTTCCGCCCAGGGAGGGAACAGCTGACGGCTGACGGCTACTGGCAGCTATTGCCTTTTTGTGGGGCGCTGGCTAGAAGGGTCCTAGTTCGGCCATAGGCTACTGTAGCGTGGGCAGTCCCGTACAATGACAGACGTTGATGACTGCACCAGCTGACGTCTGTAGAGGGACGAGGATTCCTTGGGTCACACGGCGGTAACCCACTCAACAGCAGGCGTCGTTCCGATGCTTTTCGCCAGCTGGGCGGCTAGTACTTACACGCAACGGGAGCAGACGCGTCGACATGCAATTGTCTCAGGAGTTACGACGCTTCCTTGCTGCATTACTGCTGGTGAGCCCTGGATTTCTGGAGCACTGCTTGTTGTTGACAACGTTGTTATAGCAACGCAGTGAGAGCGGCTGTGATGATGTAATGTTGTGCCACCTGTTAGATGACGTCAGCGCAGTTGCGGCAGCAGTGAATTTGGCTGACCAGCACCACTGCACAACAGATTCTCATAGCTGACAATGTCACATGGCTAGAAGACAGGTAAAAATGAGACTGGAGGAAAACTAGCGATGAGGGGAGTTATGGTTCGGTGATAAGAATGCTACATGAGTTTAGTCGCTACCGTTGATGTCATTCAGATTTCAACAAGAATGTAAAAATTCCAATTCCAAAGAGTGCAGTTGACCGCAAGTGTGAGAATAACCGACGTATCAGTTTAATGAGTCATGGTTGCAAAATACTAACACGAATTCTGTACAGAATAAAGTAAAAACTGGTAGAAGCTGATCTCAGGGAAGATCGATTTGGATTTAGAAGAAATGTGAGAAGCCGTGAAGCAATACTGACACCACGACTTACTTTAGAGGATAGGGTAAAGAAAAGGTAAACGTACGTTTATATTATTTTTAGACTTACGCAACGCATTTTATAATGTTAACTGGAATACTGACCTGTAGATTCTGAAAATAGTAGAGGTGAAACAAAAAGAGAGAAAATTATTTACAACGTACGTAGAAACCACATGGCAGAGTGGAGGGGCATGTAGGGGAATCAGTAGTTCAAAAAGGAATGAAACTGGGTTGTACAATTTTATTCAATCTGTACACTGAACAAGCAGTAAAGGAAAACAAAGAAAAACTTGTAGAAGCAATTAAAGTTCAGTGGAGAAAAATAAAAACTTTGAGGTTTGCTGGTGGCATTGTAATACTGTTAGAGACACAAAAATACTTGGAAGAACAGTTGAATGGGATAGACAATGTCTTGAAAGGGAGATATCAGATGAACATCAACAAAAGCAAGAGAAAGATAGAGGAATGTAGTCGAATTAAATCAGGTGATGTTGAGCGAGTTAGATGAGGAACTGAGACACTTAAAGTAGCAGATAGCTTTTGATACATAGGCAGTAAGATAACGGACGATGGTTGAAGTAGAGAGAGGATATAAAATGTGGCCTGGAAATGATATGAAAAGCGTTTTTATGAGGAAGAGAAATTTTTTAACATGGAATATAGACGTAAGTGTTAGTATGTCTTTTCTAAAGGGGTTTGTATGGAGCGTAGCTATATATGCCACTGAAACATTCACAACAAACAAGAGAATGAAAGCTTTTGAAAGTAAGTGCTACAAAAGAATGCTGAAGATTAGATTGGTAGCTCACGTAACTAATCAGGAGGTACTGAATGCAGTTGGGGACACAAGAAATTTGTGACACAACTTAAAGAAGGCATCGATTGTCAGAACAGATTTAGACCTCAAGGGATCACCAATTTAGTATTGATGAGGAGTGGGGATTGTAAAGGAAGATCTAGAAATGAAAACGGGAAACATATTCAGAAGGATAAGGTTGCAGTAGTTATTCGGAAATGAGAAGACTTACGTAGGATGGAGTAGCATGGGGAGCTGCATCAAAACAGTCTTTGAACTTAAGACCACACTGTAGACCACACACGCATACTTGACCGTTTACTAGCTTGTCCACCTGGGAGCACTTTTTGATCACTCACCTGGAGTAGTTACCAGGTTGATGAAAGAAGCAGACACCGCGTTTTTTAATTGCAGTTCAGTAGCACAGTCTGCACGGTATTTCATTTCCTCGCCAGTCCCATGAGCTGCCGGACGCCACGTAGATGGCAGCATTTTTGCCATGGGGGCACACCACAGTGTCAAGAGCTATGTGTGTATTATGTGTGTGTGTGTGTGTGTGTGTGTGTGTGTGTGTGTGTCTGTGTGTGTCCGTCTGCGACAGCGGCGGCTCACGAAACCGGCGTCTAGCGTATAGCGCGGCAGGCCAGTGGAGGGGAGAGCGAGTTCTTTGTACAGGGGCGTGCCTGGGGCGCTCGCTGCAAACGAGGGACGTGGCCGGCTAGCAGAGGGCGCCCGCTGCGTGGGAGCTACCGGGAGAGCTTTTTGTAAGCGGCGCGGCGGTCCTGTCCTCTTCTGCACTGCAGGCTCCGGTTACAGAGCTCCATATAGGCGGACAGGCCTTTAGCTCCAGCCGCACTTTGAGGCGTCTCCACTTTAAATAGGGGTGGCAGACTGGACGCTCCTGTCTAATTCACTGATTACAGGGGACCTACTGCTCCGTACGCCGCGATACCGCAGCACAGTTGAGACGCTACCTTCACCCGAAGCAGAGGAGGAAGCTACCTGTGGTACTGTCACGATCGTATAAAATGTTAATAGTTTTAATTTCATTTCACATCAGAAAATGTTAATAATTTTAATTATATGTCAAATCATAGTGTAAGAAGTGAGCCGGCTTTCGTATGCGAGACGGCATGAGTGTTTGACACGGGAAGTTAAACAGGATATCGAGGGAAAATAACGCGTCTCAGACTAGCTGGACACTATTTGATTCTTTGAGGTTGGTCAAACACGCCGGCGAGCAGTATGCGTGACACTTGACACATCCAAACTCGCGTAATGGAAGAACCTCGAGTACTATTTATAAGCCGGCCGGAGTGGCCGAGCGGTTAAAGGCGCTACAGTCTGGAACCGCACAACCGCTACGGTCGCAGGTTCGAATCCTGCCTCGGGCATGGATGTGAGTAATGTCCTTAGGTTAGTTAGGTTTAAGTAGTTCTAAGTTCTAGGGGACTTATGACCGCAGCAGTTGAGTCCCATAGTGCTCAGAGCCATTTGAACTATTTATAATGATAATCAAACATTAAGACGGTCACATCTCGAGGAAAGCTTCCAACGGAATGTCCTCGACACATATCGCTGTGCGCCATGTGTACTCACTCAATGTAGAACGCAAAAAAAGCTCAGAGAGGGACAGATTAAAAGCCACAGTAATAGTAGTAGTAGTAGTAGATGGGAGAGATTCAGCGCGCCGGCCGGAGTGGCCGTGCGGTTCTAGGCGCTACAGTCTGGAGCCGAGCGACCGCTCCGGTCGCAGGTTCGAATCCTGCCTCGGGCATTGATGTGTGTGATGTCCTTAGGTTAGTTAGGTTTAATTACTTCTAAGTTCTAGGCGACTGATGACCTTAGAAGTTAAGTCGCATAGTGCTCAGAGCCATTTGAACCATTTGAGCCAAGAGATTCAGCGAGAAATCCAAGCAGCCGGAGGGGAGTGATACTACTCAGCGACATCTGATGGAGCAATAGTCAACAACGAGTAGATAGTGGACACACGGTAATTGTAACCTAAGGGGCAAATCTGAATATTCATTGGCATGACGTTGAAGAGAAACTGCCTATCTCTGTCTCAAAGAAATAAGTTAGAGGAGTTTCAGTGAACAGCAGATACAAGTTACTGATTGGTACTTCTCTCTTGGACTAGGCCAATTGGTCCTTGATTAAGAGTGAATTGTTTCAACCTGTGATTTGTGGTTTTGGCCAAGTGGCAAGTAATTATCAAATGGTTCAAATGGCTCTGAGCACTATGGGACTCAACAGCTGAGGTCATTAGTCCCCTAGAACTTAGAACTAGTTAAACCTAACTAACCTAAGGACATCACAAACATCCATGGCCGAGGCAGGATTCGAACCTGCGACCGTAGCGGTCTTGCGGTTCCAGACTGCAGCGCCTTTAACCGCACGGCCACTTCGGCCGGCAGTAGTTAGCACACCGAGCACCAATGAAAGCACACGTCTCTGACAAAGGTTCTTCCTAGTGACTGTTGAATGTAGTTTGTTCACCGAGCACTCTACTCTAATAAGACTCTGCCTTGTGACTATTGAAATCACCTGACTTTCTGTTAAGTGGTTTTGGTCTTACACCTCAATAAGCAAATGTGTTGGGTAAAACAGTAAAAGAGTTTCCTAAAAGTAATGACTTTCTACAGCCTGCAGTAATCAATGACGCATCCCAACCAAGGAGGCTTCTTCCCTCTCATCTATAATATATTCACGAAAAGAAGGATTGAAAATGTAACGATGGTATTGGTTTTTGGAAATGTAAAAGCACCAGAGAGGCAGGTCCGACTTTGATAATGGACGAAGGCTTAAGAAAAATCATGAAACGTTCATAGGAATAGTCAACCTAGATAAAGCGCTGGACAACGTAAACTGGTGTAAGTCGTTCGAATTTCAGAAACAAATAGCTGTGAGCCCTAGGAAATGTCAGATAACATACATTATTTTCAAAGAAGCGAGATGGAGCAATAATAATGGAAGACCAAAGCTCGGATTAAAAAGGCTGGAAGACGAGGCTGTAGTCTTTCGCTCGTGCTATTTAATCTACACATGACGGAATAGAAGACAGGTTGAAGAGTGGGGTTAAAGTTCAGTGCAAAAGGATATCCATGATAGGATTCGCTGATCATACTGGTTTGCTCATGGAAAATGAAGATAGGCACTTCAGTCCCTAACTGCGCTGCTGCTACGGTCGTAGGTTCGAAACCTGCATCGGGCATGGATGTGTGTGATGTCATGAAGTTAGTTAGGTTTAAGTAATTCTACGTCCAGGGGACTGATGACCTCAGATGTTAAGTTCCATAGGGCTTAGAGCTATCTGAACCATTTTTTGAAAATGAAGAAGAAATGCGGGACTTCCTGAACAGAATGAACAGTGTAATCAGCACAGAATCTGGATTGATAGTAAGCCGAAGAAAGACGAAAATAATGAATGAGAAGCTTCAGACTTGAGATTAGCGAAAGACTTAATATTAAGACATGGGACCACGAAGTAGATGAAACATAGTCATTCCGCTACGTCGGAAGCAATATAGCATATAAAGGACGAAGCGAGGGGGATGTAAAAACTAGGACACTGCTCCCAGCGAGGTAATTACCGTCCAAGAGAAGTCTACTGGTATCAAACATAGGCCTCAATCTGAGGAATAAATATCTCAGAATCTACTTTAGGTGTACAGAATCATGTTATTGAATCATAGACTGTGTGAAAACCATAAAGTAAACGCTTCTAAGAGTTTGAGATGTGGTTCTACAGAAGGATGTTGAAAACAAGGCCGACTGGTAAAGTAAGAAATGAGAAGTTTCTGCGCATAAACGGCAAAGAAAGGAACATACGGATAACACTGTCCAGAAAAAGGGGTGGGATGATAGGACACGTTGTGACACTGTGGTGTCAATTGCAGCTCGAATTGCTGATTGCGCCATAGCGGCACTTCATAAGCGACTGTTTTTCTCCCCCTGCGGGTTCGGGGGTAAGAATAGGCCCGCGGTATTCCTGCCTGTCGTAAGAGGCGACTAAAAGGAGTCTCAAACGTTTCGGCCTTAATGTGATGGTTGGTTGGTTGGTTTTGGGGAAGGAGACCAGACAGCGAGGTCATCGGTCTCATCGGATTAGGGAAGGACGGGGAAGGAATTCGGCCGTGCCCTTTGAAAGGAACCATCCCGGCATTTGCCTGGAGCGATTTAGGGAAATCACGGAAAACCTAAATCAGGATGGCCGGACGCGGGATTGAACCGTCGTCCTCCCGAATGCGAGTCCAGCGTCTAACCACTGCGCCACCTCGCTCGGTTAATGTGATGGTCCCCTAAGGGGTTTGACCACTACTTCTTAAAATTTTCTGTTAGTGCGTACCATTTGGGGAAGGACGCCTTACGTGGTGTATTATATATCCATCTTGCCCTAAGATCTGGCACAACCGATATTGTCATGGAGTTGGCCTTACACCGAGCCTCCGGCCACTTCAGCTGCTGTGTGTTCCGGACAGCATACATGACCTCCATTATGAACTTCCATCTTTGCCCTCCTGACACGTATGGATATTCGACACCCGACATCCAGCACGGTAGCCAGTCCGTTGTGGTGGGATCGTCATGTACCCTCTTGGTGGTAGCCCCCTGACAACACAGAGATCGCACTGCTGATGCCTGAGCTGCTACCTCCCCACGTATGCCAAGGAGTAGATGCCTATCCCTCTGGGGCATCGGGACTCCCAGCAAAGGCCATCCTGCCAGGTGGCTGTGGCTGGGTGGCGCCCGTGGGGAGAGAGGCCCTAGTCGGAGTGGGTGGCATCGAGGCAGATGACCCGCAATGAAGCGTGGTACATCATTTCTCGCTGGTGGGCCTCCACCAGCCGTCTCTAAGCGATCGAGGTCTAACCTCAACGGCAAGAAATACGAACCAACATCATTTCCCTCCCGGGCCACTCCATGGGAGGAACGTCTGGCTAAAGAAAGGAGTGGAGAATATGCCCCCCGGTACCTTGTATGTACGCGAGTTGATGGGGAATCGTTTATGTCGACCAAGCCCCAGTTATTTGTGGAGCATTTAGAGGACAAGTTCGGGGAGGTGGAGGGCTTGTCCAAAATGCGCTCTGGTTCAGTACTCATCAAAACAGCATCCTCTGCCCAGTCATGGAGGTTGCTCAATTGTGGCAAGTTGGGGGATGTTTCAGTTAGCATCACGCTGCATAAGAGTCTCAACATGGTCCAGGGTATTATATTCCACAGGGATCTTCTTCTGCAGTCCGACTATGAACTACGTGCCAACCTAGAACGATGAGGCGAGGTGTTCACTTCGTCCGGCGCACCATCGGGGTCCGAGGGATAATCAAGTAGCCACCGGTGTCTTCATCTTGGCCTTCGAAGGTGATGTTTTACCCGAAAAGGTCAAGGTGATGGTTTACCGTTGTGATGTGAAGCCATATATCCCTCCTCTGATGCGGTGTTTTAAATGCTGGAAGTTCGGGCACATGTCATCCCGCTGTACTTCCAGCATCACGTGTCGAGATTGTGGACGTCCTTCCCATCCCAATACTCCATGTGCCCCGCCTCCTATCTGTGTTAACTGCGGAGAACACCATTCCCACTGCTCACCGGACTGTCGGATCTTCCAGAAGGAAAGGAAGATAATGGAATATA
This sequence comes from Schistocerca nitens, assembly GCF_023898315.1. Taxonomy (NCBI): domain Eukaryota; kingdom Metazoa; phylum Arthropoda; class Insecta; order Orthoptera; family Acrididae; genus Schistocerca; species Schistocerca nitens. The sequence goes on from NC_064621.1 coordinate 191,950,799, forward strand.
AGACCCTGAACCGCCCGACCTACACTGAGGCAAGGCGGAAATATGAGCGGCTACATCCTGTGCCCATGACATCCACCTATGCCGCTGCTGCAACACCGGTTCGACCCTCTACCGTGTCGTCACCTACAGTTCGATCTCAGCTCTGTCAGAATTCACAGGCCCCCTTGGTTGTGGGGGGCACTTCACTCCCTGTTGCTCCTGCTCCAGGAGCAACACCACCCCAACCATCGGGGACATCTGTTCCCCCTTCCCAGCCGGAGAAGCGTGAGCCTTCTTCGGCTCCTCGCGCCTGGAAGAGGTCCCTTGGGGCCCTCCCATCCCAGGCCTTGCCCAGTGCCAAAGCAGACACCCGCAAGTATCTCAACCAACCACCGGTCGCTGGTCGTAGGGCGTCACGGTCGTCTTCAGTCCCTGAGACTGACCCAGTGAGGCCCTCCCAGCCATAACCGCCGAAGGCACAGCGCGCAAAGCAGTCCAAGAAAAAGGCTCCCAAGCATCCAGACATTGTGGTGGCACCTGTACCACCGCCACCTTCCAACTCTGCGTTTGAAGATGAGGTGGAGATTCTGGCGTCCGCTGAGGACCTGGATCTCGCCAGTCCCTCGGGCACAATGGATGGCTGTTGCACAGGTGGTGACTCAGTAGCAGCAGGGGCCCAGGAGGCGTAATCCGCCTCCCCAGTCCCTTCACGCCATTCCCATCCATGGACAATATCATCCTCCAGTGGAACTGCAGCGGTTTCTTCCACCATCTAGCCAACTTATCAGCTTTCACCCTTTCTTCTGCATTGCTATTCAGGAAACTTGGTTTCCAGCAATGTGAACCCCCGCCCTCCATGGCTATCGGGGTTATTATAAGAACCAGGCAGCTTATGAAAGGGTGTCTGGTGGCGTCTGCATATGTGTCCTTAACTCTGTCCCTCATATAAACACATTTAGAGGCTGTCGCTGTTCGGGTGTGGACGCCACAGGCTGTTACCGTCTGCAGTCTTTACCTTCCACCTGATGGTGATGTCGCGCAGAATGTCCTGGCTACACTGATACCCCAATTGCCGCCACCCTTCTTGTTACTGGGCGACTTCAACGCCCATAACCCTCTGTGGGGTGGGTCGGTGGCGACAGGTCGAGGCCCCACCATTGAGCATTTATTGCCACAGCTCGATCTTTTACTTTTAAATGATGGTTCCTTCACACACTTCAGCGTGGCACATGGCACGTACTCCGCCATCGACCTTTCGATCTGCAGCCCTAGCCTCTTACTGTATGTCCAATGGAGAGTGCATGACGACCTGTGTGGTAGTGAACACTTTCCGATCTTTCTATCACTGCCACGGCGTCACTCTTGTGGGCGCCCCAGCCGATGGGCTCTGAATGAGGCTGACTGGGACTTGTTCTCCTCCATTGCCGCTATTGAGCCTCTCTCTAATGACGACATTGTTGCGGTGGTTCAGTCAGTCACCACCAGCATCGTTACTGCCGCCGAATCTGCCATTCCCCGTTCTTCTGGATCCCCTCGGCGGAGGACAGTGCCTTGGTGGTCGCCTGAGATCGCTGAAGCGATTAAAGATCGCCGGCGGGCGCTTCAGCGTCACAAGCGACATCCCTGCATTGAACACCTCATCACCTTCAAACGGCTGCGTGCGCGGGCCCGCCGCCTTATCCGCTAAAGCAAGCAGGAGTGCTGGGAGCGATATGTGTCCACCATTGGCCTCCATGTCTCTCCATCGCAGGTCTGGGCCACGATCCGACGCCTCTATGGCTATCGGACCCCTGTCAGCGTCCCTGCGCTCTCACTGAATGGAGCAGTTTGTACAGACTCCGATGAAATTGCCAACAGCTTAGCAGAGGATTTTGCTCTGAGTTCCGCTTCTACCAATTACCCACTGGCCTTCCGCTCCATTAAAGAGCGGATGGAACGTCGGAGCCTTTCTTTTCGCACCCACCATTCTGAATCCTACAATGCTCCATTCAATGACTGGGAATTTCACAGTGCCCTTGCTGCTTGCCCTGATACTGCTCCTGGGCCAGATCGCATCCACTGTCAGATGCTGAAACACCTTTCAGTGGACTGTAAGCGACGGCTCCTCGACCTTTACAACCGTCTCTGGGTCGAGGGTGAGTTTCCGTCGCAATGGCGGGACAGCATTGTCATCCCCATTTTGATACCGGGCAAGAGCTCTTTGGAGGTGGACAGCTACCGCCCCATTAACCTCACCAACGTTCTTTGCAAGCTTCTCGAACGGATGGTGAGCCGGCGCTTGGATTGGGTGCTGGAGTCTCGGGGTCTTCTGGCTCCGTCTCAGGGTGGGTTTCGTAAAGGCCGCTCCGTCACCGACAATCTGGTGAGTCTGGAGTCGGCCATCCGTACTGCCTTTGCCCGCCGTCAGCACCTGGTCGCTGTCTTTTTCGACATGCGGAAGGCGTACCATACAACATGGCGTCATCACATACTTTCTACGCTTCATGGATGGGGTCTTCAGGGCCCTCTGTCGATCTTTATCCGAAATTTTCTGTCGTATCGTACCTTCCGCGTGCAAGTCGTGGCCTCTCATAGTTCCACCCGAGTCCAGGAGAACGGGGTACCACAGGGATCTGTCCCCAGTGTCTGCCTGTTTTTAATCGCAATAAACGGGCTCGCTGCAGCGGTGGGAAATTCTGTCTCCGCATCCCTGTATGCTGGCGACTTCTGCCTTTACTACAGCTCTACTGGCATTGCTGCTGCTGAACGTCAGCTACAGGGCTCTATCCGCAAGGCGCAGTCTTGGGCTGTAGCGCATGGTTTTCAGTTTTCGGCTGCCAAGACTCGCATTATGCATTTCTGCCGGCGCCGAACAGTCCATCCTGAGCCGCGGCTTTATCTTAACGACGAACTTCTTGCTGTGGTGGAGACCCACAGGTTTTTGGGTGTAGTTTTTAATGCCCGGTTGACTTGGCTGCCTCATATTCGGCAGCTTAAACAGGCGTGTTGGCGGCATCTAAATGCTCTGAGATGCTTGGGCCACACCCGCTGTGGCGCTGATCGATCTACCCTGTTCCGGCTCTACCAGGCATTAATCCCGTCTGGATTATGGGAGCCTGGCTTATGGCTCAGCATCCGCGTTGCGGGTGCTGGACCCAATCCTCCACAGCGGGATACGCCTTGCCACTGGTGCTTTCAGGACCAGCCCAGTGGACAGCATACTAGTGGAGGCAGGTCTCCCTCCATTGCTGCTAAGGCGCCAAAATTTACTGGCCGCTTATGCTGCCCATGTTTTTAGCTTGCCCGGTCATCCAAACTATCGTCTCCTGTTCCCGCAATCGGTCGTCCATCTGCCAGAACGTCGGCGCCGGTCAGGTTGTACGATCGCGGTCCGCATCAAAGAGCTTCTCTCCGGGCTTAGGGTTTTCACTGTTCCACCTCCTTTCCGGGCCACTTTGCGTACACCCCTGTGGTGTGTTCCTCGCCCTTGCCTTCGGCTCGACTCGGCACAGGGCCCGAAGGACTCAGTCCCTCCAGAGGCCTTCCGCCGCCGCTTTTATTCCATCCTGGCCACGTATCAGGGCTCTGGCGTTGTTTACACTGACGGTTCGATGGTTGCTGGTCGTGTCGGATATGCGCTAACTCTAGGGGACCATTCCGAACAACGTTCATTGCCAGATGGCAGCAGCGTTTACACTGCTGAGCTGGTCGCCATCTTACGTACCCTAGAATATACCCGCTCCTGCTCAGGTTAGTCATTCGTGCTCTGTAGCGATTTCCTGAGTGGTTTACGAGCTATCGACCAGTGTTTTCCTCGTTCTCGTCTGCTGATGGCTATCCAGGAGTCCCTGCATACCCTTGCCCGTTGCGGCCTCTCTGTGGTCTTTGTGTGGACCCCAGGCCATGTTGGGATACCCGGAAATGAGAATGTTGACCGCCTGGCGAAAGAGGCCACCAGTAAACCATCTCTGGACATTGGCCTCCCGGAGACTGATTTGCGAGCAGTCCTCCGCCGAAAAGTTTTTGCGCTCTGGGACGCTGAATGGCGCGATCTAACCACGCCCAATAAACTCCGTGCTATAAAGGATACGACGACTGTGTGGCGTTCCTCCATGCGAGCCAACCGCAGCGACTCCGTTGTCCTTTGTCGGCTCCGTATTGGTCACACCCGGGTGACGCACGGTTATTTATTGCGTCGTGAGGACCCGCCTCTCTGTCGCCGCGGGGCGGTTTTGACGGTGGTGCATATCTTATTGTCTTGTCCGCTTTTAGCTGTGCTCAGACAGACGTTCGCACTGCCTGTCACGCTCCCTGCCCTTTTAACAGATGACCCTGCTATGGCTGGCTTAGTTTTGCGTCTTTTTCGGGCAGGGGGTTTCTAGCATTTAATCTGAGTGTTTGTGTTTTATTTTATTGTTTGGTGTTGATTCTGACCTTTGGCCTACGAATTTTAAACTGAGTTTTTAATTTGTTCTCGGTGGTTGGCTTTTCCTTTTTTTTTTTTGTTCCTATGGTCGGTCACCCACCGTCACACTCTGTGTGATTTTATTTCGTTTTGTCTGGTCCTTGTCTACGTTTCTTTTGTTCTGTGTCGTCTGTCTCCTATTCTGTTAAAGATTTTTTTTCTCTGTGGGTATTTTTGGTATTTGGAAAAAGGGACCGATGACCGTCGCAGTCTGGTCCCTTGAATCCCCCAAACCAATCAACTGTTTTTCTTCTCAGTGATCTTCTTGTGACCGTACCTTCCCGCGGCCACCGATATCGGCAGTCATGTTCGGTGACTACATTGCTGCCAAGTTTTTCTGTAGTATCGCAGAAGAACGTACATCCCCCGTAGCCCTATTACATGGCTGTGTCAAAGACAGTGGACTGTTGATAATGGCGTCTTCGTCGCATTAAAGGCGTTCGTGACGAACATCCACTCTTAACGGTAAGTAACCTTCACGATCTTTACAGCACATATTTAAAGCAAATCTAATTTACATTTAGTGGTGGCGCTCTAGTACCACTCTTACGCGGGCGGCTGGCACGAAGATTCTATCGACATCATCTCCCAAATATAGAAACACGCCCACGAACTTTCGTTTATGTCACGTAACTCCGTGTTGGTGTTGGGATTATTTTCCGTCACTGTACGTAGACGTGAACTATAAAGATGTACAATGTTAATAATATTAAAGATCTTTAAGAGTTCTCACGTAAAAAATTCGGAGACATTTTTCTTCATCACCCACTCACATTTAAAACGTGAACTTTTCCATTAAGTCTCAGTGTAGCTGGTTTCAGTTTAGTACAAGTGAATGAGGTTGGCTCAACGTGTTTGATTTTTAAAAGGCATGACTGTTACACATAGGCAGCTATATTAAGAACACTGAGTTTCGAAAAGGGCCAATCAAGTTATTTCAGAAAGTTCACACAAATGACGCGTCTTGCGCGCTTGTAGTGTTAATTGTATGTCGAACATTACTCTGTCAGTTTAATAGTCAACCTCAGGAAGAAAAACTGGCAAATTTTTCTATTAATTTGTTTATGTAAGCTCTCTCCATCACCCGTGCTTCCTGTAAGGCACCATTAACAGATAAGTATGTGCGTGCAGGTGTATTTCAGGTACTTCCGTGGGTAGGTCAGTTTTAGTAGGCATAAAGAGTAGCCCTGCCAATTTAGCTTCGTGCTGAGGTATAGGAGATAACGAAATGCAGTGGGCAAGACCAAAGATAAATGGCAGCTTAGGAAGTTGCAGGGGTGTGTTTGGACAGACGTAACAGGGTCTCCACTCTCCACGTGTTCGAAAGAAGTACTGTTTCGGTCAATTGTTATATTACTCAATCTTGCGGCGAACTGGTAAGTAACCAGGTACGATTTCTTGAGCTGTCTTGGTAGATTGTGGATTTAGGTATTTGACTGCGGTAGTGTAGTTTGTAGAAGTGCTTAATCCTTTCAATTCAGATTAGATACATTAGAGGCACCTTTCATGATCTCTATTTAATTTTGTCGTTTAATTCCGCGTATAATTTGATGATGTATGATTTGTTCAGTCTTGAGATACCACCTGCCCTCAGTCCCATGCACTAGCCATTCCGAGACCACTTTTTTTCTAATATTTTGCTAATATGAGTATTTATTAACGGATCTATCATGTAGGAAATGTGGAGTATAATACTTATTCTTTTTTTTTTAATTGGTGAACATTTGTGGCTGAGACCGCCGTCCTTGACAGTCTGACAGTTCGAAACCCATGTGATGGCTATTTCACCGTTTTCAGTTAACGTCATTGTTGTAAAATGCCAAATTCTGGCCCTAACGAACACTCACATCCGCGAAGAATTAGTATTAGTTTGCTATATCTTGATTTTCAACAAGATGTTTGCAACCACATATCTCTTGCGTGATGCTGCTTACAGCCACCTTTGTTCTTTGCTTGCCTCGTTGGGAATGGATTCAGCACTGACTGATCTTGTTCTCACACTGTGTGAATCCGTGTGAATTTAAATTATTCATGTCCCATGGTATGGAACGTTGAGTCAGGAAAACGGGGCTGATTCCTCTCACAGTTTTAAACGAATCCACATTGTTCTATTTTGATGTACGTTAAAGGACCCTCTAAAGTCTAAATGAGTCAGGATCTGTGAATTGGAATCATGTTAGAGTTTATCCCCGGTGTGTAACTTGAAAATCCTGCTAATGACATATTCCGAATTAGTGTCTCTGGGAGTCTTGTGTTTGGAGGGAATAAAACATCACTATACACGATAAGAGAATCATATTATTTCCGCAAATGATTTTGCTGTCATCATCCCCTACACAGACATATGCGACCATCCCCGAAAGAACATTGCAAATGTAACACTAAAGTCCTAACGTCATATTTCCCCGTTTGTTTCTATAGATACAAATTATCCGTTGTGGGAAAGTATTATTGATTTGTTTGATGGGTTATATTCAAGTAAGCTGAGCATAGTGAAAACCAAACGTCACAGCCAGAAAATGTGGTATAGGCGGGAGCACATGCTCCTCACTAGAATATCTCCAGATTTAAATTTTTTACCTCCCTTTTATTTTGCGTGCCGGCTAAGGAACGATACTTGTGTGTCCACCACTCAGAAATTATTTTTCGTCCGGAGTATCAACAGCGAACCATACCGTTTCATTGTAATTGTGCAATGCATAGCTGAACATCTTTATGGGGCGCGAAGATGGTCATAGTCGGCTAAATTGATAGTTATTAAAAGGAAGTAGTACAGCTTTTAAAGATCATCAAAGCTATCCAGCGCAGCCTAAACAAAGTAAACAAATACACTGAAGCGCCAAAGAAACTGGTATAGGCATGCGTACTCAAATACAAAGATATGGAAACAGGCAGAATACGGTGCTGCGGTCGGGAACGGCTATAAAAGATAAGTGTCTTGCGCAGTTGTTAGATCGGTTACCGCTGCTACAATGACAGGTTATCAAGATTTAAGTGTGTTTGAAAGTGGTGTGGTACTTGGTGCACGAGCGATGGGACACAGCTTCTCTGAGGTAGCGATGAAGTGCAGATTTTCGAGTACGACCATTTCACGAGTGTACCATGAATATCAGGAATCCGCTAAAACATCAAATCACCGACATCGCAGCGGCCGGAAAAAGATGCTGCAAGAACAGGACGAACGAAGACTGAAGAGAACAACGTGACAGTAGGGAAACCCTTTCGCAGATTGCTGCAGATTTCAAAGAAGGGCCACCAACAAGTATCAGCGTGCGAAGCATTCGACGAAACATCATCGATATGGGTTTCCCGAGGCAAAGGTCCACCGGTGTACCCATGATGAAAGCATGACACAAACCTTTACGCGTCGCATGGGCCCGTCAACATCGACACTGAACTGTTGATGACTGGAACATGTTGCCTGGTCGGACGAGTCTCGTTTCAGATTGTATGGATCTGATGGACGTGTGCAGGTATACAGACAACCTCATGTCAGCAGGGGACAGTTCAAGTTGGTGGACGCTCTGTAATGATGTGGGACGTGTGTGCATTTACGTCTAGATACGACTCTGTCAGGTGACACGTACGTAAGCATCCTTTGTGATCACTTGCATCCATTCATGTTCATTGTGCATTCCGAAGGACTTGGGCCAATACAGCAGAACAGTGCGACACCCCACACGTCCAGAATTGCTACAGGAACAGAGTTTAAGCGCTTCCGGTGGCCACCAAACTCCCCAGGCATGAACATAATGGAGCGCTTCTAGGATGCCTTGCAACGTGCTGTTCAGATGACATCTCCAATCTCATGTACTCTTACCGATATATGGACAGCCCTGCAGGATAGATGGTGTCAGTTCCCTCCAGCACTATTTTAGACATTAGTCGAGTCAAGGCCACGTCGTGTTGAGGCACTTATGTATGCTCGCGGAGCCCACCCGATATTAGGCAGGTGTACCAGTTTCCTTGTCTCTTCAGTGCATAACGCACTGCTCATAAACAGCCATAAAGACTCATTATTGTAGATCAGTCCCTAGAAGCAGTTCTGGCTATGAACTACCTACAGCTACGCGTTGGTAGGAATTCAAAGTGAAAAGTTAGCATAAAATTAATCCCTAGTGTGGCAGATACGAGTCTGAGATTCAGTGGAAGAATCCTCAGACAGCGTAGTTGACCCCGTTCGACCTGGACGTGAATATTGCTCGTCAGTCTGAGATTCGTACCACATAGGATTGATGGAGAAAACTGACGAGATGCAAGGTAGAGCAGCTAGTTTCGTTACGGATGCATTTAGCCCGCCGGAGTGGCCGAGCGGTTCTAGGCGCTTCAGTATGGAACCGCGCAACCCCTACGGTTGCAGGTTCAAATCCTGCCTTGGGCATGAATGTGTGTGATGTCCTTATGTTAGGTTTAAGTAGTTCTGAGTTCTAGGGGACTGCTGAACTCAGATGTTAAGTCCCATAGTGCTCACAGCCATTTGAACCATTTTTTGATGCGTTTAGTAAACTAGAAATCGTTACGAAGATGCTCAACCAGCTTCACTGGCCGACCAAGGCAGGTAGCGCACTGGACTCGCATTAAGGAGGACGACCATTCAAAGCCCCTTCCGCCCGTCGTAATGTAGCTTTACCGTAATTTTCCTAAAACGCTCAAAACAACTGGTTCCTTTGAAAGTGACAGGCACCATTTCCATGCTATTACGTTCGTAATGCGAGCTGTTGCTCCGTCATGAATAACCGCGCTGTCTTCCTTCCTTTATTCTTTCTTAGGGCGACTTTAAAAAAGAGAGTTCTACGTCACTGTTTGGTTTACTGTAAGGAATATTGCTTTCTCCTACGTATATCTCGCGAAAAGACCACGAATTTGAAGTTAGAGAGATTCGAGTCTACAGGGACTCATACCAACCGTCGTTCTGTCCATGAACCGTTCGTGACTGGAACCAAAAATGGAGGGAAGGGAGAGTCATAAAGCGACACTTATACACAAAGTACCCTCCACTACACACGGTAAGATGGCTTGTCGAGTTTAGGTTAGATGTAGATGTTAGAGAGTTGTCTGTTGAAAATTCCAGTGAAAAGTAGGGAACTGTATGCCATTCCTCACTTCCTCCTTTCTCGTGTATGACCACCTCATGTCAACCTGCACTTTCTTCCTTAATTTTGTATATTTGTGACAGGGAGCATCTTATCCATGTCTAGGATATGTTTTGTGTATGCCTTCACAATTGTGTGCGAAGCTTGGCACTTCGTTGCATCACTGTCATAGATTTCTACACAGACGGCTTCTCTCAAGTAGTTAACGTTTAACCCTCGTCACGCATCTTAATCCCTTTTTAATTGTTATTGCCTCTTGTCACTACACATATTAACCTACCCACTTTCTTCTCCCATGTGGTTCTGCCAATTTTATCGCGGCATTTACATGTTGTGATTTATTGACTTCTGAGGGAAAGTGTTGTACCTAGCGAATAGTGTATCTAGGAACACATGACGCTTTTAGATGGGTACTTTAGTCTAGGGACCGATTTTAGAGTGACTGAACGGGGACTAGACCACCATAACCAGTTCCCTCGATCTTATACAATTTTTGTCGTTGTTAGAGATGAGGTTGTGTTTTGCGCGACATTTGTACACCTTCCGTTCTCTACACATTTCTGTACAGTGTGAGGCACGTTCAGAAAGTTAGTGTCCTGTGACTATAACGGCCTGTAATTTTTCGTTTTTTCAGGGTTAGCAACACTGAGTGGTAGACTGAGGATCCCCTGACTACAGCGACATTGCAGTAACACGGTAGTACGTAAATTCACATTGCGGTGAATAACGTCGGTAAGAAACCCCGCCAACGGCAAACCATGTGCTCTTATACGCTGTCTATTCGCGGAAAGGAATAACAGCTACTAAATTATTTTCCGCCAACCAAAATGGTATACGGCGAAGGCTTTATAAGCAGAACGAATGTTTAAGTGGTCTAGGGAGTCTAATGGAGTTAGAACCAATGATCATGACTAATAGAGGAGTGGAAGACTTTCATTTTGATTGATGAGTCAGTGCAGAAAATCGAGGAAACTGTTCCTGAAGACCGCTGTTTGACAATGGATGAAAATTCTGCGATGTTTCCACGATTCTCCAGCAGTCTTATAAAGACACTCACAGAAACGCTGGAATACCGTAAACTGTGCGCAAGGTGGATCCCAAAACAGCTGACCGATCAGCACAAGAAAAGTCGAGTCAGTAGCATCCGTCGAGACCAACAATGCACAACGGTGTTGTAAGAACCTACAACACTTGTTCACACATAGCCATAGCCGCCAAGGCGCTATTGGGCTCATTTGGATGGAATGTTTTGAGCCACCCCCGTATTCCCCTGTGTTGGCGCCTTCAGATTAACATCATTTCATCTCCCTGAATCCACACAGGAGTGGAATTAAATTTTCGGCTAACGAGTAGGTGCAGAAGGAGGTTTAGAGATGGGGGGAGGAGCCGGTGAGAGAGGTATAAAAAAGCACAGAACAGGATGGCGATTATGTTCAGAAATAGTTAACAAGTGTATCAGCAATATCCTTTAAAATTTTGTTTTCAATTCCAATTTTTCTAAATAAGTTATAAAAATGTCGTACACCTACTTTCTGAATACGTCTCGTGTATTAAAGCTACTTGAAATATACTATTGGTTCTAAATTGTTGGTTCTTCAGGTATAGAATTTTATGAGTTAAATGCTATATATTTTTAAAACTGTATAGGGTAGTAAGTCGGCAGTTAAACCATACTTCGTCGGTCGTGCGCCATCTTGAACCTTGAAATAGACGAAGGCCTTTTCCATGGAACATATGGAACTTGAAAATGAACTGAAAACATATCCTTATAATGTTACTTGTCTTGAAAATAGAATTGGTTTTAGTTTCCAATAGCTTCTATTTATAAATGTACACTCCTGGAAATTGAAATAAGAACACCGTGAATTCATTGTCCCAGGAAGGGGAAACTTTATTGACACATTGCTGGAGTCAGATACATCACATGATCACACTGACAGAACCACAGGCACATAGACACAGGCAACAGAGCATGCACAATGTCGGCACTAGTACAGTGTATATCCACCTTTCGCAGCAATGCAGGCTGCTATTCTCCCATGGAGACGATCGTAGAGATGCTGGATGTAGTCCTGTGGAACGGCTTGCCATGCCATTTCCACCTGGCGCCTCAGTTGGACCAGCGTTCGTGCTGGACGTGCAGACCGCGTGAGACGACGCTTCATCCAGTCCCAAACATGCTCAATGGGGGACAGATCCGGAGATCTTGCTGGCCAGGGTAGTTGACTTACACCTTCTAGAGCACGTTGGGTGGCACGGGATACATGCGGACGTGCATTGTCCTGTTGGAACAGCAAGTTCTCTTGCCGGTCTAGGAATGGTAGAACGATGGGTTCGATGACGGTTTGGATGTACCGTGCACTATTCAGTGTCCCCTCGACGATCACCAGTGGTGTACGGCCAGTGTAGGAGATCGCTCCCCACACCATGATGCCGGGTGTTGGCCCTGTGTGCCTCGGTCGTATGCAGTCCTGATTGTGGCGCTCACCTGCACGGCGCCAAACACGCATACGGCCATCATTGGCACCAAGGCAGAAGCGACTCTCATCGCTGAAGACGACACGTCTCCATTCGTCCCTCCATTCACGCCTGTCGCGACACCACTGGAGACGGGCTGCACGATGTTGGGGCGTGAGCGGAAGACGGCCTAACGGTGTGCGGGACCGTAGCCCAGCTTCATGGAGACGGTTGCGAATGGTCCTCGCCGATACCCCAGGAGCAACAGTGTCCCTAATTTGCTGGGAAGTGGCGGTGCGGTCCCCTACGGCACTGCGTAGGATCCTACGGTCTTGGCGTGCATCCGTGCGTCGCTGCGGTCCGGTCCCAGGTCGACGGGCACGTGCACCTTCCGCCGACCACTGGCGACAACATCGATGTACTGTGGAGACCTCACGCCCCACGTGTTGAGGAATTCGGCGGTACGTCCGCCCGGCCTCCCGCATGCCCACTATACGCCCTCGCTCAAAGTCCGTCAACTGCACATACGGTTCACGTCCACGCTGTCGCGGCATGCTACCAGTGTTAAAGACTGCGATGGAGCTCCGTATGCCACGGCAAACTGGCTGACACTGACGGCGGCGGTGCACAAATGCTGCGCAGCTAGCGCCATTCGACGGCCAACACCGCGGTTCCTGGTGTGTCCGCTGTGCCGTGCGTGTGATCATTGCTTGTACAGCCCTCTCGCAGTGTCCGGAGCAAGTATGGTGGGTCTGACACACCGGTGTCAATGTGTTCTTTTTTCCATTTCCAGGAGTGTATCTACCTTGTAACAGGTTTTGATCGTACTTCTTAATTTGATTTCACTTACTGATTTCTGGATTGTAGTAGAGTAATAATGCTGCGAGGACGGGTCGTGAGTCGTGCTTGCGTAGCTCAGGTGGTAGAGCTCTTGCCCGCGAAAGGCAAAGTTCCCGAGGTCAAGTCTTGGTCCGGCACACGGTTTTAATCTGCCGGAAAGTTTCATAACAGCGCACACTCCGCTGTAGACTGAAAATCTCATTCTGGAAACATGCTCCAGGCTGTGGCTAAGCCATGTCTCCGCAGTATCCTTTCTTTCAGGAGTGCTAGAGTTCTGCAAGGTTCGCAGAAGAGCTTCTGTGAAGTTTGGAATGCAGGAGACAAGGTACTGGCAGAATTGAAGCGAAGCTGTGAGGACGGGTCGTGAGTCGTGCTTGCGTAGCTCCGATGGGGCCCACATGGTAGCTCAGCGTGTTCGGTCAGTGAGATCTGGCTGCTCTCAGTAACATAAAACTAAGTGAAGAGATCAACAACCAAGTTCAACGGATGTCATGTGACGTCCGCCATGACCAAACACAACGAAAAAAAGAGAGGAAAAAACGATGGTAGAGCACTTGCCCCCGAAAGGCAAAGGTCCTGAGTTCGAGTCTCGGTACAGTTTTAATCAATCGGGAAGTTTCATAACAGCGCACAATACGCTGTAGAGTGAAAATCTCATTCTGGGTTTAATTCTTACCTGCGTCATATTCCGACAGTGCTGTTATGGTTAATTTCTGCGATATTCTCTAACAGAACTACTAGTCGTTTTTATTGGTATACTTCATACTGTCTGCATGGAAACTGAAATTAAAGATATAAAATGTTGATATATGTGTTTTTAAAGTAAGTGTTTCGATAAATGGTCCACTGTGGTTGTATTAACTATCGTCCACGAAGCCCCCATCACGATGTTATCGTGCTCCATGAGACTGTAAAACACCTTTTTAATTTTTGACACTTTTCTGCGAGCTAATTGTTTTCTTGGAGAACAAGAAAATGTAAATCCGTAGTAAAATTTAATATCTTCCCTTGAAAAGGTGTTCGTAGCAGCAGTTCCACAGAAAGCTAGTGTGTGTGACGGGCCTTAATGTACCATAATTGACATTGTCAGTTCTCTTTATCAGTGAGTCTTTGTGCTTTAAATTGACTCATATTGCTTTCTGTGGTTGATAGCAACGAGCTCCGCTTTATAAGCGCCCTCTGGCCCTTGATTGCTCATTATCCTGGCTGATTGCTTATTAATGTCCATTACAAACTGTGCGGCTGTAATTATTTTGGCGCAATAAAAATGACAATGAAAGAACCGTCCTTCGAATAAGTTTCACTACAAAAAAAAAAAAAAAAAAAAAAACGGATTTGAATGTGATACAAAAAATAAAATTCATAGAGCACACATAAGGGCTATGTGAAGCGCTTCAGCAAAAACCTATTTCTGAAATTACGAGTACTCACGGTATAGAGACGTTTTATGTTTCATGTTATACAGCTAACTTCCGAAAGCTCGTCTGCTATAGAGCAAAGTGGGGCAGTAAAGAACCTAGAGGCTCCACCTGGATACAAACAGCTTCAAATCTCGTCATCTATTTCTTTTCAGCAAAGTGGAACAGAAACTAGCTTCTAGCTACGCTGAGCAGTACAGAAATGTGCTTTAGGCAACAATATTCATGTGTAATATTTTTGCAGAATTTGTGAACGCTGTATTGGAGTGGAAAGTGATTCTGTTGGCACTTATATCGAAGTTCTTGTAATTCACTTTTCGGACGAATCAGTAATATCGTGTAGCCATGATGTTCGACAATGTTGTTGGCTGACTCCTATGCTATTCAGCCTATATATAGAGCAAGCTGTGAAAGACACCAAGCAGAAATTTGGATTAAAGTTCATGGAAGAAACAAAAATTACAAGGTTTGCCGATGATACTGTCAGAGACGACAAAGGACTTGAAAAAGCGGCTTAACTGAATGGATAGCAGCTTGAAAAGAGATATGGGATAAACAGCATCAAAACTAAAGCAATGGTAATGAAATGGAGTAGAATTAAATCTGGGGATGCTCAGCGAATTAGATTAGGAAATAAATCACTAAAAGTTGTCAATGAATTTCACTGTTTGGCAGCAAAATAAATGATGATGATCACTGTACAGAGGACGCAATGTCGAGACTACCAAAAAAAAGAGACATTCTGCCACATCTGATATAATTTTAAGTGTTAGGAAGTGTTTTCATTTACATATGCATGTACAGGACTACTCTGCAATTCACACATAAGTGCCTGGCAGAGGGTTACTCGAATCACTTTCACACTGTTCCTCTATCGTTCCACTAACAGCACGCGGGAGAAACGAGCAGTTCAATCTCTCCTTGTGAGTTCTCATTTCACTTACTTTGTTACAATGATCATCTCTCCCTGTCTGTGTGGGCGTCAACAAAGTATTATCGCGTTCAGAGGGGAAGGTTGTGATCGAAATTTAGTGAAAAGATCTTGCCTCAATGAAAAATACGTTTGTCTTAATGACTGCCACGCCAACTCATGTTATCTTTTCCGTAACTTTATCTCCCCTGTTTTGCGATAATACAAAACGATCTGCCCTTCTTTGAACTTTTTCCACGTCCCCAGTCAATCTTATCTTGCAAGGATCCCATACCACACAGCAATACTCTAGCAGTGGACGGACATGTATAGCGTAGACAGTGTCGTTGGTAGATTTGTAGCCTATTATGTTTTTCCTATAAAACCCAGTCTTTGGATCGCGTTCCCCGCAACAATACGTCTATGATCGTTCCAAAAGTCGTTCGTTATTGTTATCCCCAAATATTTAGTTGAATTGGCAGCCTTTAGCTTTCTATGATTTATTGGGTAACCGAATTTTTTTCGAATCCCTTTAGCACTCATGAGAATGACCTCACACTTTTCATTCTTTAGGGTCAATTTCCACTGTTCACACCATACCGATAACTTGACTACACCATTTTGCTATTGATCTTCTGGTTATTCTGTTACAAGGTAAATGACAGCGTCATCTACAACAGTCTACCATGGCTGCTCAAATTGTCTCCAGAGCCATTTATATAGATTAGAAACAGCAGAATGCCTGTAATACTTCTTTGGCTAACACAAAATATCACTTGTTTTACTCGATAACGTTCCGTCAATTGCTACGAACTGTGACATTCCTGACAGGAAATCCCGAATACGCTGGCAAAACTGAGACTGTGCTTCACGGGCACGCAATCTCATTAGAATCCGATTGTGAGGAACAGTATCAAAGTGCATCTGGAGATCAGTAAGTATGGAATCATTCCAAGACCCCCCTGTCAATAACACTCGTTACTTCAAGAAAATGAAGTACTAGCTGTGTTGCAGAAGAACGATGCAATCTGAATACTTGCTGACTGTGTGTCAATAGATCGTTCTAACAGTATATGTTTCAAAATTCGACTGAAAATTGACTCCAGTGATATGGGTCTGTAATTCAGTGGATTCTAAGATTTCCTTTCTTCAGTGTTGTTGTGATCTCTGCAACTCACCAATATTTCTGAAGATAATTGGCTTATAGAAGAATGCTGGAAACTAGATTGGTAGTTCACTTAGCTAATGAGACAGTACTGACTCGAGTTGGGGAGAAAAGAAATTTATGGTACATTTAGACTAAAAGAAGTGATCAGTTGCCAGGATATATCTCGAGGCATCAAGCAATATAGTCAGTATGGTAATGGTGGGAAGCGTGGGTGCAAAAACTGTAGAGGGAGCCCATGAATATAACAACCGGGTTCAAATGGATGTAGGTTGCAGTGGTTGTTCGGAGATGAAAAGACTTGCACAGGATTGACTACCATGGAGACCAGCAACAGACCAGTCTTTTGAGTGTAGAATACAACAGCAACAAGCAAGAAGCCTTTCGCCACTTATTTTCTGTTTGAAACATTGTCGGAGGAACATTAGTCACTATTTTAGTGCGATTCGTCCTCAGAAAGCAATTTTAGGGACGTTCAGCTGTATTTCATTTATGTACTGTTATTGGATAATCTGTTCAGCTGTTTTACTAGTGGTATGTAGTTCACGTGATCGATCTCGAAATTACACAGTCCCATCCACAGACGACCTTGTAGGAGTCACGCTCCACCGAAAGACTGAGACACACAAAGTGACTCCAAACTTCGTAGAGGGTACAACGGGAAGGCTTTCTCCTGTCCGTTGTCTTTCAGTTCTAGCACGTCACTCACATACTTTTGCGTATGTCTGAACGTCATTGTCAACTACAGTTGTATGGTTCAAATGGCTCTGAGCACTATGGGACTCAACTGTGGAGGTCATTAGTCCCCTAGAACTTAGAACTAGTTAAACCTAACTAACCTAAGGACATCACAAACATCCATGCCCGAGGCAGGATTCGAACCTGCGACCGTAGCGGTCTTGCGGTTCCAGACTGCAGCGCCTTTAACCGCACGGCCACTTCGGCCGGCAGAGTTGTATCACATATTCGTGTTTTCAAGAGCTTCGAAACGCAATAAAAAATAGTAAACAGCCACATTAAAAAAATACGCTTGCTTCATTATCTCGGTTCATTCAACAAAAATTAGGTGCCTCTGTCTATTTGTCGAAACTTAAAAGAAAATTTAATATACTTGAGCCGTGCACGGCTCGTGTTCATGCGATTTATTGTTTCTCATCTATTATCGTACTGCCGCCTCATTTCCTTATTCCATTTACTGGCGTCACTAACTTCCTGCCTTACTTGCCCGTGAGCGGCAGCAGCAGCGCGAATCGATAAGTGCACTGTCGTACCATCTCTGGAGCGCCCAATATTATTTCCGGGTCGTCGTGGGTCTGGCAGTCAGTTGGAGACGGACCAGCAGTGTAGTCGGGACGCAGCAGCAGTGAAGTCGGGGATGGAGCGCCGGTGAGGCGCGGACAGCCGGTGCTCGCCGACCGCTGGCGACACACATTAACTGTCCAATCGAGGGAGATGGAGCGGGACGACCGTTGGTAGGCCGTTCGATTGGTCGTCTCATCGGCCGACGTATATTTGGTCCTTTCATCGTTTCAGGGCGTGGGACTCGGTCGGTTGGCGTGGAGCAACAAGGAAGTCTCCGTCACGCGTACTCTGGCCGTGGCCGCTGGCAGCGTGCACGCGCGGTAGGAGTGTGAGATGCTGCTTGCGAGTGCTACGAAGTTCGTCGCCCACCGATCTTGGACATGAAAGTTGAGTCCTCACTTAACCTACTATGGAGCCTCAGCTGTTTACATTTCTTCGTTTCATCCTGGTGGTCGCTTTTGGCACATTCCCGCGAGAAACAACGTGTGTGTGTTCAAGACGGCTGATTCCAGCAGTCTTCCTGTGGAGTTTAACTTAATTTATTCCCTGTTATTGAAGTTCACCAGTGGTATCTTCTGCCTTGTGACCGTTGACGTTCCGGTTACTTGCCTTGGCCGTTGACTTAATTTTCGGCAGTGTATTTTCCTCGTCGTGTTGTTGCTGTTCAGCATGGCGTGTAGTTCCACACCTGAGGTGTTGTCTTGCCTTTAAGGCATAAGATTTTTAAGCTTTTGTTTTGGGTCTTCAGCCGAATTTTGCATAAAATGTTTTAAGATAAGGCCTTCTACATTTAGATTCAAGCTCTTCTTATAGCTTAATATGCGGGCTCCAGCCAAGTTCCATTGAAATTAAACTGCTAAGGGCTTCAGCCTGTTTAGATTGAAGATGTAGGAAATATTTTTGCGTGAAGCCTCCAGAAGAACCTTTTATTTTAATTTCTTGCTTAAGCCTTCTTTCTTGGATTTTGAATGTGGCCTTCAGCCGATCTAAAGTCAATCAAAGGAGGTCGATGTTTTGAGTCCTGTGCATGTTTGTTGTAATATTGTGTGTTGATAAATAAGGTTTGCATGTTGAGTGCAACTGGCAGAAACTTATTTTGGCACCTTTCCACATCATAATCCGCTATGCCCTGCTAGCCCAGGTATTTCAATACTACCACACAGAACAGATAAACAATACGAACAAATGAGCATTGGAAGCTTTCATAAATTCGTGTTCTAAATAAAAAACTTCAGGAAAGAGGATTATTACTCCTAGAACAAAGAAACCTTTCTCCAACTACTATACAGACGACGTGCTGTCCACATTTTACAACACTTCTGAAAAGTTGCTCCATTAACATAAATGTCATAGAAGCGTTTGTACTTTCCTTGAGAGTCATTTCGCATTTGTATTACTGTGGAGACTACAGCCGTCTCTGTGACAGGTGGGTATTGTTAAGATGGGAATCAGTGTTTCATATAGATTCTGTTATATGACATACCGGTCAGAAGGCTACAAGTCGTTTACCAACTATGACAGCAATACGTACATGCGCGCGTAACTATCCGTTGTTCGAGATGGAGATTGTGTCTATAACAAACGAGGGCTATTCAGAAAGTAAGGTCCGGTCGATAGCGAAATCGAAACCACAGTGAAAATCTGATGAAGCTTCACAAAGACGTCTTGGACAGTGTCTCTAGTACGACCATCGATCGCATAACGTCGCTCTTTTTCAATTATGATCGCACAGTGTCAGCGCGTAAAGAAGCCTGGGAAACGGTGTGTCCCGCAAAGTATGAGTGCCTCCGAGAGATGTCGCCTGATTTTATGCGGCCCACACAACGTAACTGTCATGCATTTCCTTCTTCGTGACTGCAGTGGCGAGGAGGCGGCTCCTGCGGCGTTTCCGATGGGAAGTGTTTCGTCACCCACCATGCAGCCCAGACTTGGCTCCCTCTGAGTTCTATGTCTGCTCACATGACCCACTGGATATGAAGACAACATTTTGGCACAGACCACAAACTGCAGATCGACGTAGAGAATTGGTAGCAAGCACAGGTGGCTGCCTTCCGTGACGAAGTTATTGGAAAGATGGTACAATGCTACGACAAATGTCTCAGTCACAGCGGCGACTGTGTAGAGCAATAGTTGTAAGGTGTAGTTAACTCTTTCAAATTAAACGTTTTTGATTTTCGCTGAGATTTCCATTTCATGACCAATCGAACCTTACTTTCCGAACAACACTCGTATTATCCAACCAGATATTTTATATTCTCGAGAAGTGAGTGTGTTTGGTTAATTATTGGACCTAAGAAGATATTTTCTGCTGTCATGTGCCTTCTAACTATCTATGGCATATTTTAAGATCCAATAGCGAGACATTTAGTGCTGCAGAACTCGGTTATACGAATACATTTTAACTGTATACTATGCAGTTTTTCTAACACACATTTCTTTTACCTGTGATAGGATTTGCTGATGAAATCTTTTTTAGAACGTGCAATATGTGATTTCAAGTGCAATCATTCTTCCTATTATCCATATTTATTACCAGTTGATTTCTAGCTATTTCCATATCACAAGAAATCTATGGCTTGAGTCTTCACGAATCACACTTCAGGCATAGAATTTACTCATGGGATAAACTGAAATACACTTAAGGCACAGAATTTACTCAATGGTATAACGTGTGACAACTTGGACTGACGAGAAGCTTGATTAAAACCGGAACTGAAATGAATTTGTGACCTATGAAAAAAGTGTACTTTAAAGATGTGCAATCTTTTCTCCTCCTGTCAAAATTCTGTTCCACGACGTTTGCGGCCTGTGTTCCAATTCACAGCTAGAAACATAGTAAATGGAAAAAACGAGGAATCTCTAACCATATACCTCCACGCAGTTCATTTGATCTCAGAGTTGACATCAGTGATGAACTGAGTAGAAATACAGTGTGGAAGCGACGTACAAAGAAGAATAATTGCTACTTCACGGAGACAGGAGGCATTGATATTTGGAAGTGTCTGCCTGTTGCGCTGTTTGTAGGGAGATTTTTATTACTTGCTACACAAAAGTCTCACCCACTGTTTCCACCTCGCTCAGAAAATTATTAGACGGAAATTAATACGTTATACTTCCATACCTCCATCTTTTGAGGTGACTTTTGTTATGTTGCTTATCTAGAAATATTAGCGTGAGCTGGAAACACCTGACTCGCCCCACACCCTTCACGTCCCCGGCAATACATTGACGGTACATTCTACTCTAATTGAACTTTTTTTTAATCCACCCCCTTCATTAGGAAATTAAACTGCATAGGCACCAAATACTGTTCGCGCAGTCACTGTTGTTAATTCTGTCGCAATCATTTTGCACTTAATTGTTTTCCAACATTATTTCATACACATCAACTGTTTCACAAACAAGAGTAATCTACGTTCGTTGACGCAATTTTCTCTAAATTACGTAAAATATTTGTGTTTCAGAGAATTAGCTTTTAATTCATATTGTTTTGAATCGTATTCTAAACACTTCTCGCAGGTGTGCACCTGCGTACTCCTATCTTTCAGTAGACCATAGCCGTTCAGTATTTTAACAACCCGTGCAAGATATTCATTACCGACGCTTCTTTTTACTATAACTGCCATTCTCTACCTCGGAAGATGGAGCTGTTCAAACTCAGGCCAACTGTGGATTCAGGAACGGCTCAGACGGATACATGCCTGACTGGTAGTGGAGTAGGGACGGTACCAATTTTGAATATTTCGAAGAGAATATCCTGTTCCTCTACTACGACCAATGAAAATCTTCTGAAAATCTTCATCAAATTCTGGGGCCGCGGTTTTCTTAAATTACTTTTAGGACAACACGTAACAGACAAAAATAGGAAAGCACAGTGTATATATAAATGTGTTTTTTTGTATACAGAATGAAGTCAGTGCTACCGGAAACTTTGTGTACCTACGTGGATGACGATCGCTGGCGACGAGATCGACGATCAGTGCTGTAACATGGGGACAGGTCAGGCTGAACCTTTGTGCAGAAACCTGCAAGGACGGCGCCCGCAACCAGATTTCTATGTTTGGATATAAAAGTGCTGGACCCCAGTCGTTTACAACATATTATTTGTCGCGGTGTGGTACAGTTTTCTTCTGGATGTCAGTTTCAGGCCCGAAAATCTACTGTGGTAGAAAATATTTCGTTTTATTCTCTCATTAGTGTTCTGCTGTTATATATAATTGCTAAACCGTTGCGTATTTATATTGAATACTGACCGATAGGGAAAAGATAATATGGCAGAGGAAATGGCTTGGAGGTCTACTCTGTGAAGTAGATAATGATGACGATGAATATGATGGTGTTAGTGGTGTCGTGGTGGTGTTTGTGGTTGTTGTAGTGATCACAGTGGATTTATTGTAACATGATCGAATGTAACGGTCAACTTACGTAGTAATAATACTTAATTCCACTAGCTACTCAAATTACAAAGGATATGAATAATGTGATGTAACTCAGAAGAAAAAATATGGCAGTAGACGCAAATATTTTTTCTTTTTCGCTCTAAAAATTTTGGAGCTGTGCCTTGCAATTAACACCAAACTAATATAGAAACTCCGTATCAGCTTCTGTAGCATATGTGTATCTTCTTGACAGTAGTGCACTAACAAATAACCTAAAAAGCTCTGTACGAATAGGCCGTGCAAGGTCCAACGTCACCGACCGACCGCCGCGTCATCCTAAGCCGATACTCTTTACTGCGAGGATATGGAGCGGCATGTGGTCAGCACACCGTTCTCCCGCCCGTAGTCAATTCTCGTGAACGGAGCTGCTACTTCTCAATGAGGCAGCTCCGAACTGGACTCACAGGGGCTGAGTGCAACCCGCTTGCCAACAGCGCTCGGCGACCCGCACGGTCACCCATATAAGTGCTAACCAAGGCAGAATATGCTAAACTTCGGTGATCTCATGGGAACTCGTGTGGCCACTGCAGCAAGACCGTTGGCCTGACAAATAAGAGGCAGTCAAATACAAGTGGAACACCCGCCACAACGAGACCACGCAAAGCTTCTCTTCAAAAGTAATTACCACATGCATTAAGAAATGTATCTCACTGAGAGTCGAGACGGTGGTATTCTGTTTCACTCAACTTCGTCTGCTTCTCTACATCTACACCTACATCTACATGGTTACTCTGCAATTCACACTTAAGTGTCGGGCGTAGGGTTCATCGAACCATTTTCATACTATTTCACTACCATTCCGCCGGTCGGTGTGGCCGAGCGGTTCTAGGCGCTACAGTATGGAACCGCGCGACCGCTACGGTCGCAGGTTCGAATCCTGCCTCGGGAATGGATGTGTGTGATGTCCTTAGGTTAGTTAGGTTTAAGTAGGTCTAAGTTCTAGGGGGCTGATGACCTTAGAAGTTAAGTCCCATAGTGCTCAAAGCCATTTGAACCATTTGAACTACCATTCCATTCTCGAATGGGGCGTGGGAAAAGGGAACACCTAAATCTTTCCGTTCGAGCTCTGATCTCTGTTATTTTATTATGATGATCATTTCTCCCTACGTAGGTGGGTGTCAAAAAAAATATTTACGCATTCGGAAGCGAAAGCTGGTGATTGAAATTTCGTAAATAGATCTCGCCGCAAAGAAAACCGCCTTAGTTTCAGTGACTAGCACCCCAAATCGGGTATCACATCAGTGACACTCTCACTCCTATTGCGCGACAACATAAAACGAGGTGCCCTTCTCTGTACTTTTTCGATGTCCTCTGTCAATCCTACCTGGTTAGGACCCCATACCGCGCAGCAATTTTCCAGCAGAGGACGGACAATTGTAATGTAGGCTGTCTCTTTAGTGCGTTTGTCGCATCTTCTAAGTGTTCTGCCAACAAAGCGCAGTCTTTGTTTCGTCTTCCCCACATTATTATCTATGTGGTCTTTCCAATTTAAGTTGCTCGTAATAATAATTACTAGGTATTTAGTCGAATAGACAGCCCATAGATTTGTGCGATTTATCGTATACCCTAAATGTATCGGATTTCTTTTAGTACCCACGTGGATGACCTCGCACTTTTCTTCATTTAGTGCTAATTGCCACATTTCACACGATACAGAAATTCTCTCTAGATCATTTTGTAATTGGAATTGATCGTCTGATGATTCTACTAGACGGTAAATTACAGCTCCATCTGCAAACAACCTAAGGGGGCTGCTCAGATTAGCACCTAGATCATTTATATAAATCAGGAACAGCTCAGGGCCTATGACACAACCTTGCGGAACGCCAGATATCACTTCCGTTTTACTCGATGATTTACCGTCTGTCACTACGAACTTTGACCTCTCTGAGAGGAAATCACCAATCCAGTCACACAACTGAGACGATACTCCATTTGCAAGCAATTTGATTAATAGTCGCTTGTGAGGAACGGTATCAAAAGCCTTCTGGAAATCTAAGAATATGGAATCGATCTGAGATCCCTTGTCGATAGCACTTATTACTTCATGGGAATAAAGAGCTAGCTGTGTTGCACAAGAACGTTACTTTCTGAATCCGTGTTGGTTACGTATCAATAAGTCATTTTCTTCAAGGTGCTTCATAACGTTCAAGTACAGTATATGCTCCAAAATCCTACTGCAAATTGAGGTCAGTGATATGGGTCTGTAATTGAATGGGTTACTCCTATTTCCTTTCTTGAATATTGGTGTGACCTGTGCTACTTCCCAGTCTTTAGGAACAGACCTTTCGTCACGTGAATGGTTGTATGTGACTGCTAAGAAAGGCGCTATTGTGTCTGCATACTCTGAAAGGTACCTGATTGGTATATCCTCTGGACCGGAAGACTTGCCCCTCTTAAGTGGTTTGAGTTGTTTCGAAACACCTGAGATGTCTACTTAAATGTCACTCATGCTAACAGCTGTTCTGGTTTCGAATTCTGGAATATTTACTTCGTCTTGTTTCATGAAGGAATTACAGAAAATTGTATTTAGTAACTTCTCTTTAGTGCCACCATCATCTGTAACATTTCCGTTGCTATCGCGCAGTGACGGTGTTGACTGTTTTTTGCCACTGGTGTACTTTACATACGACCAGAATCTCTTTGGGTTTTCTACCACATTTTGAGACAATATTTCATTGTGGGTGCTATTAAAATCATCTCCCATTAACATCGGCACTAAATTTCGAGCTTCCAAGAAGCCAGTCTTGGGGATTTTGCGTTCTTCTGAATTTGGCATGCATTTTTCGTCGCTTCTGCAACAGTGTTCTGACGTCTTTTGTGTACCATGATGGATCATTCCCCTCTCTTATTAAGTTATGCGGTATGAATCTATCTATTGCTGTCGATACTGGATCTTTGAATTTGAGCAATATCTTGTCTACACTTTAACATAATGAGCTTGGAGGGAACGGAGGCCCTCTCTTAGGAAGGCATCAAGCGAATTTTTATCTGCTGTTTTAAATAGATATACTTTGTGTTTATTTTTAGTGGTTTTGGTAGATATGGTTTGGAGCCTCGCTACAATGACCTTGTGTTCAGTAATCCTTGCATCCGTCATGACACTCTCTATTGTCCACAACCGAAGCCAGTCTCGCAGTTCCTTTTCCGACTGAAACTATCATTCATTCAAGTCTTTCTTCAGGTAGCCAAAGATGTGAAAACCACTCAGTGAAAGGTCCGGGCTGCACAGTGCATGTTGCAGAGTTTCCAACGAAACTGCCGAAGCGTAGCTGCCGTCCTATTGGCAGTGTGTAGGCGGGCGTTATGGTGCAGGCGGATGCTTTCTCTGCTCGTAAAGTTCCTCGAGCGTGGAACCACAGTCAGTGCGCAGCGCTATGAAGACACTTTGCAGAAAGCGACAGGAATTCTGTCGGACGAAATTATGCTGTTGCACGTTAAAGCCCGCCCCCACACTGCCAGTCGGACGAAGGCTACGCTTAAGCGATTTGGTTGGGAGACACAGAAACATGCTCCGCACGTCCCGGATCTTTCACCATGTGATTTTCATACCTTTGGCGACCTGAAGAAATACATACATGGACGTCTGTTTCAGTTGGACTAGGATGTGCAACTGTGGGTGCGCTTATGGACCCGTCAGCGGCCGACCACGTTCTACGGAACAGCAATTGATCGTCTAGTCTCCCGGTGGGATAAACTTCTTAGCGCGTGTGGTTATTACCCTTGAACGGAACCATTCCACGGTCGCGTTGTGGCGGGTGTTCGGTTTTCATTTGAGTGCCTCTCATATCTCGGTACCATGTGCTTGTAACACGAGGCAGAAATTTGTTACAATAACGATTTCCTTGTTACATATACATTTCAGCAGTAAGCAATGAGGAAGGGACATTGGGTTTAACGTCCCATCGACACCGATGTCGTTAGAGACTGAGGACAGGCTCCGATTGTGGCAAGGATGAGCAAGGAAAGCAGCCGTGTCTTTTGAAAGGAACCATCCTGGCATTTGCTTAGAGCGATTTAGAGAAATCACGAAGAACCTAAACCTGGATGACCGAACGTGGGTTACATTGCAGTACTTCAGTTTTAATACTTATCGTAACATGTTTTGATGCAGGATGATGATTTTACCTTTCCCTGTGAGCAACATAGCAGCTGATGAAGCAGATTCGATTTCAGTGTGAGAATCAGTGATCAAAACAAACCTCATTTAGAAAAAAATTGTATTAGCATTAACGATCACGATGTAACTCTCTGATTTCAGTTACTGGTTTCAACCGTATCTCACTCGGAGTGACGAATGCACTAGCTGATCTGCTTTTGTGTCTTTCACTAACTACTTCGTGCGGGAGCTCTAGGTTGCAGTGGCAATTTTTCTTCCTCAAAGTAACTTCTGTCATCTTTAAGGAAGGATTTGTTGCCATCGAGAAGCAGTGATATATGTGATATATGCCAGAACAGGCTTAACTAAGAACCTTCTACTCACATCGGGTAGCAAGAGTCTCCTTCAGGTTCTGCAGCTGTATAGTATGACGCAGAATGCTCATAGTCTTATCCTGCTTATGTAGATAGAAATGAATAAAAGGAACGTAATTGGCCAACAGGTACTACACACATCAAAAAAAGTTTTGCATCACCTCGGTTCCGAGAGTTCCGGAACCTGTACAGAAAATTGGAAAGATATCAACATAACATCATTTCCGCCCTTTTTATTGCTCATCAAATCCACATATTATATTTTGTACCACAATACAGCGAGACCTTCAGAGGCGGTGGTCCAGCTTCCTGTACACACCGGTAGTACGTTTTCGTCTATTAATTCATGCCTGTATTCGTCGTGGCATACTATCCACAAGTTCATGAAGGCATTCTTGGTCCAGATTGTCCCACTCCTCAACGGCGATTCTGTGTAGATCCCTCAGAGTGGATGGTGAGTCACGTCGTTCATAAACTGCCCTTTTCAATCTATCCCAGGCATGTTCGGTAGGGTTCATGTCTGGAGAATATGCTGGCCACTCTAGTCGAGCGATGTCGTTATCCTGAAGGAACTCATTTCCAAGATGTGCGCGATGGGGGGTGCGAATTGTCGTCCATGAAGACGAATGCGTCGCAAATATGCTGCCGAAATGGTTGCACTGTCGGTCGGAGAATAGCATTCACGTATCGTACAGCCGTCACGGCGCTTTCCATGACCACCAGCGGCATACGTCGGCTGCACCTAATGGCACCCAAAACAGCAGGGAACCTCCACCTTCCTGCACTCGCTGGACAGTGTGTCTAAGGCGTTCAGCCTGACTGGGTTGCCTCTAAACACGTCTCCGACGATTGTCTGGTTGAAGGCATATGCGACACTCATCGGTGAAGAGACCGTGATGCCAATCCTGAGCGGTCCATTCGGCATGTTGTTGGGCCCATCTGTACCGCGCTGCATGGTGTCGTGGTTGCAAAGATGGACCTCGCCATGCACATCTGGAGTGAAGTTGTGCAACGTGCAGCCTATTGCACACAGGTTGATTCGTAACACGACGTCCTGTGGCTGCATGAAAAGCATTATTCAACATCGTGGCGTTGCTGTCAGGATTCCTCCGAGCCATAATCTGTAGGTAGCGGTCATCCACTGCAGTAGTAGCCCTTGGGCGGCCTGAGCGAGGCATGTCATCGACAGTTCCTGTCTCTCTATATCTCCTCCATGTCCAAACGACATCGATTTTGTTCACTCCGAGACGCCTGGACACTTCCCTTGTTGAGAGCCCTTCCTGGCACAAAGTAACAATGCGGACGCAATCGAACCGCGGTATTGACCGTGGTTGAACTACGGACAACACGAGCCGTGTACCTCCTTCTTGGTGGAATGACTGGAACTGATCGACAGTCGGACCCCCTCCGTCTAATAGGCGCTGCTCATGCTTGGTTGATTACATCTATGGGCAGGTTTAGTGACACCTCTGAACTGTCAAAGGGACTGTGTCTGTGATACAATATCCACAGTCGACGTCTATCTCCAGGATTTCTGGGAACCGGGGTGATGCGAAACTTTTTTTGATGTGCGTATTCATGTAAGTACACTAAGAACCAATATTCAATCAGCGGTTATGGTATCGCTTACACAAATTTCGAATAATTAAGGATTGGAATTAACAGATTGAATAAAAAACCAATTTTCCAGTAATGTGGAAAGAGTTTCAACCAATCTAAAACAATCAGAGGCAAAATTTGGTGGTGAGTCGGGCAGGCAGTCCCCGAAACCAATGGGTTAGTGTATCTGAAGAAACAAAAGGCTTATAACATATCTAACCAGAATGAGAGTGTGCCAGTTCTAGTAATATAGTCATAGCATCGAATAAAAATTACTGAGTCCCCTGTAGTTACCGTTCTGGTACACCAACTGGAGATTTGATTCATATTTTCCTTTTCCTTAATGCAGGAGGTCACCTTTCACTAAAATCTGACCAACAGCTACTAATTACAGTGGAGTTTTTGTTATCCTTGAACGATATGGCAGTGTACAAAATATTAGTTAAATTATTGCAGGAATATAACATATTTATTTAAATCAAACTATAATGGCAACATGGAAACAAACTGTAATTACTGTAAAGAAATCTTGTAGTAGTTAAATGGCCGTCTGGTCAGTATGACCAAATGCCGAAAACATACACTTTTCTCTAGGAAAGCGCTATTACTGGGCATATCCATAGGTTGTAAAAACAGTTTTGCTACCATTCAGTAACAGCTACTATTCTAAATGTCTAGATAACACCATTCTGCCATTGCATGGATTAAAACACCTTTCTTTCCTCATTACTGGACTGTTTCGGTCGTTAATATATTTTCAAATTATTGTGTAGTATTACTCATGGGAAAGGACATACGTGGTGTAATGTCCAGGTGCCCATAAAATCTCACAATGGAATAAATGTAGATGCGTAGCCGAACAAAATTAAATACTCGACACGAAGTGTATCTGGAACATCAGTGCAGTAACGTGCCATTTACGAGTACGTTCTTTTACTCCTGAGTGGTGTGCATTAGTGGTGCTCTAGACCACTTGGTATCATGTCTTCAGCTGTCAGGTACGACCTACTTCCGTATTATAATTCCTTAAACTTTCCCGGCGATTCGGTGTCATCTCGTGGAATCGGGTGTACTGCCGGTGGTCTGCGTCTTACCAACACAAAATTTCGACGTCATGACTTGGCGTCTTCATCGGGTGTTTCCCACGAATGGTCGACAAGCCGACGACATAGGGAACACCAGACACCTCCCAGGCATAAACATGGGACACGGTCGGCTTCTCGACCAGTCGCAGGAAACACCTGATGAAGATGCCGAGTTACGACGTCAAAATACTGCTCTGGGAAGACGCAGACCACGGCAGTACACCCAATTCCATTAGATGACAGCTTCCTTAATTACTTATTTAAACGACAGTGATCAGTCGCTAGTAAGGCTGACCTCCTCCAGCCTCATCAAACAGTGATACCAGCTACATCTATCAGCTGGTCTACGAACCATCAGCTGTGGTCTTTGAACTGGTTCTGCCGAGGGGTGACAGCTCCATAGACGCCGATTCCAGACACTCTAAGCAGTTTCCGAGGTTTCTGGTTTTGACGTGGAGCCTGTTTACTTCCCATCAGAGTCACAGGGCGCTGGCGGTACTCGACCAGCATCTGGCTTGGCCTTACGTAACAAACCTGACAAGACCCGTTACAGCAGCAGGGTTGCAGCCAGTCGCCAGCCACTGCTGTCTCTGCATAGTACTGGGCATGTCACTAACGACTGGCACCTGGACCATTTAAACATGTGTGGAAGACGTAAGTAAAAAGGAATGTTGTGTTGAATAAGTATTCGTTACTGTGCCCTATCCGCTGTGATATGGGTTATATCACAGCTTCATGCACGCTCAACTGTGCAGCCAGGACCAGCTAGCCAGTAACATAAGGTGGAAAGTGAGAGGATCAGTACCTACAATATTTCAGAGATGGTGTGTCCCACACATTTTATACCCACGATCTGCTCGTCTTCAGATGCGATAGTGTTGGCCATACTGCCCACCCTGAGCTTGTCACTGTCGCTGACGATCAGTACAAGGACTGAGGACAGCCAAGTCACGTGACCTACTGACCCTCTGCAGACATCTGTGAAGGACATGGCGGAAAGTATTTGTCTATTATAAGAAATACTGTTACTGTTCGATTCATGTAGGGAAGGTGGAGAAAATTACTTCGTAAATGCATCTATGAGTAATGTATCTACTGTCTTTGTTCCCACTGAGAGATCTACTATATGTAGGAAGTTGTAGTGTATATGTCTAGATTCCTTACATAAGAATGTTTCTATTGAATTTTTAAGTACCTTATAACATAATACTAGACGTCTATCTTCAGTCGTTGGACAGTTCAGCGGTTTCATCATTTCCGTCACACTCTATAGGGGGTCAAAGAAATTTATGACAATTCGTGATGCCCTCCTTTGTTTACGTACACCGATCAAGCTAGCACCGACGAGTCGTATTTGGTTTGGTATTTGTTTGAGTAAGAACATATGTTTGCCTGTGATGTGGAATTCACCAGCGTGTTATTCGATGTAGAAGAAATAGGGTATCCAATTTAATAAAGCTTTGTAAGATTTGAGATCAAATCAGACAGAAGTATCGAAACAACGAAAAAGCGTTTGGCACTGTAAAATGTTCCTACATGTTCGAAATTCTGGGGAAATAGGACTAGGCCGCAGGGAAATACCAACAGCCATGCCGCAGTGGTAATACCGGTTCCCGTCAAATCATCCAAGTTAAGTGCTGTCGGATTTAGCTAGCACTTCGATGGATCTCATCCGGGTCTGCCGAGGGCTGTAGGCAAGCTGGGACACTCAGCCCTTTTGAGGCCAATTGAGGAACTACCTGAATGAGAAGTAGCAGCTCGCTCACGAAAACTCAGAACAGCTCGAAGTGCGGTGTGCTGATCACACGCCCACGTGTTCGCATCCAGTGACGTCTATCGGCTGCTGACATAGGCGCCATTGGGCACTCCCTGTCGGGGCGGAGTTTAGTTTATAGGGTAAGACAGATGTACACTGTATATAAAGCAGGGAGGGAAGAATAACAATGGAAGACCAAGAGCGTAGTGTGCGTGTCTACAGAGAACAACTTCATTTCCTATCAGTCCACCAAATTTTAATCCTCCTTGCATGTGACCACATCTCAAACCCTTCAATTATCTTTTTCTTCAGTTCCTTCAAAGTTCATGTTTCATTTCCATAGAATACTGTGCTACAGACTTACATTCCCTTGCACACCTGCATAGCAATTAAATGTTGGAATAAAAGATTTTTAGAATCGGACGAGATGGGACACTTGCGCCAGATATGCAACGGTGACGTAATCAATGTCAACACTCAGAATAACCGTGAGCTTATTGCCTCATAGTGAGCCAAAGAAGACGCCAGGAACCCCTTATTCGAAATTCAGACAAATGCTAAACTCAAATACACTTCCAGTTAATTATCTTTTTGTTTGCCGTGCTTTAAGGCAAACTGTTGAGGTTGGTCTTTTGTAAGGGCGAGGAGTATTTAATTCCTGTCTTCCCTCCTCCAGTACTAATTGTAGGCTCTGATTGTACCGACTACGCACCGACGTGATGTTCAGTCCTAAACATCCATCCTTCTTTCTCTCTCTCTCTCTCTTTATAAAATCGTACACAGTCTTTTATGATAGATGGCTGATAAATTTTAAAATCTTCCCACTGCTTCGTAATAACGTATTTCTCTCACCAACATTTATATTTATTACTCTTCGAGCTTCTATATGTCCTATACTCCCAAATTCTCCACGCCCTAGTAAATATAATTCTGCTTTATGATTCAGTTCTGTTTTGCGGAGATGCAGCGGTGATTCGACAAACCGGTGCAAAGCTAAAGAGACGGCTGGGCGAATACTGATATGGAGCCTATTAAACCTTCGAGGACTCTATATATTTTAACTGCACACTCCTGGTGTGTAAAACTTTGACGCGATACCATGCCACGAGGTTGGGTCAAGATAAAGTTATAAGCATTCTCTAGCTAAGACTGTACACTACTTTAACCCTCAGTAGGCATAGAGGAAGTCAACTACATTAGAGCTCGAAGAACGGCCTTCTGACATATTTTATTGTACAACGTGAAGTGTCTCTACACCCAGAAATCTATGATTTTAAATGACTCAGAGCGCGACAGCCTACATACTCACTTGATTTGAACTGTTATTAAATTTGATCATCTGTTATATTATACGTAAGACCAACATCATTTTTGAAAATGTCTTGAGTTCTGTTACTGCATAAGACGTTTCTTTCTACCTTACTTTTATTATCTGTTCATGACACAACGTGAACTCATAATATGATTAAGGATTGATTACCGAAAATAAAAGCTGACTTATTAAATTGCAGTGATATGTAAGGACACTAGTTCTCTTTTTTAGGTAATTGTTGCCACGCTCTGTAATAACAAGGGTCGATAACTCTGGCCAAAGAAATTATTTTGTGGACGAGGAGCACGAAAGGTAACGTGTGTTTTAAAGGCGTAGTTGATGTGAAGACAGTTTCTTTTTGACTTTTATGACGGATATTGAGAAGAAAGACTTATATTAAGAGTGTGGCTATGGTATCATACCGTTCATGCTGAATAGCATGATCATTTAAATACGAAAAAGCGTCAATGAGGGTTATGTAACGCTCACTATCGTAAGAAATCTTGTTGGGGACAGAATATTTTATTTCACTCATTTGATCGCAAAGTTTCTTAAACAGACACATTAGTTTCCTTTTCACTTTCATTACTCACTGTTCTAATTCCAATCTATATTGGAATTTGAGAGAAAAATCAGTCTACATATCCATGAACCTTAATCTATATTCTTCCTACATAGTTCTACTTCTAGAACCATCACAATGTATTTAATTTTATAATAACTATTGGAGTAAGTTTTAATTTTTATTTTTAAACTCTGACCAGTTTTAAACTGACAGAAGACGAACAGATTTACCGAATGGATAAATATTTTAAAAAATTATGCTTATCTCAATGCGACTGAGAATGCTCAAATAACTACTTTTAAATAAAACGTCTTTTGATCACTGTACATAATTGTCTGTACATCACGCACACATCAACAACCTCTGCTGCAGAGTGAAAGGAACACAACGTTTACATTATATTTTCTGTCTTTTGTTTTTAATATTTCATTGTGGTATACAGTAAAGTATTTTGTTGTACGTTTTTGTAGATTCTAGAGATCGCTGTTGTATATGCCAAGCGGGTGATTCTGTTCAAAAAACTGTGTGAATAAAACAGTTAAATTCAAAAATAATCTATGTCATACTATCGCTCTCCAAATTGTTGTTTTATAACAAATTCTGTACCTGTCACGGACTTCGCTGCCACGAAATTAAGCGAAAATCTTGCTTCGTTCTGCAGCCATCGGCTGAATCTGCATTCAGCTGACTGCTTCCCGAGCGAGGAACTTCGGTCAAAACTGCTGAAAACCAACCTCTCAACAAGAGAGATTACTAACTGCTCCTCGAATAATCCGTTTCCACATTTACTAAAAAGGGTGGTATTAAAAATGAACAGGAGGATATTATGCGGCTTTACTGAATCATAAAAAGTGAAATAAAGAAGAAATATCCTCAG
Source organism: Schistocerca nitens (assembly GCF_023898315.1). Lineage (NCBI taxonomy): Eukaryota > Metazoa > Arthropoda > Insecta > Orthoptera > Acrididae > Schistocerca > Schistocerca nitens. The sequence continues at coordinate 191,984,513 of NC_064621.1, forward strand.
TACACTACATATTTTCAAATCCGCTTTTCTCATAAAACGTTCTGACACTCTTGGCTCAAGAACATCTGCTGGACGCTGCATTTCTTGATATCCGAAAAATAGTAGGCTCAACACCGTATCGACACTTATTTAACTAATGTTGGATCATCTGGGGTATCAAAAGAAATTTGTTGCTGAAATGAATATTTCTCGGTTCGCACGGTACTACATATTAAAATTATTGAACTATATGAAAAAAAACGTTAATTAGTTACAAACTACGGCGTGCACATACTTTATTCAACACATAAACGTCACTGCAGATATTCCGATTTCGGTTATGATACGTTCGATATGCCTGCCATCATTGGCGATGATGTAGTGCAGACGAATAGCGAAATTATGAAGTGTCGGAACATCCATGCTGTCATTGAGCTCCTGAAAGGCTGTTTTCAGCTCAGCAATGGTTTTGGCGTAATTGCTGTACACGGTATCTTTAACATAGCCCCTCAAAAAGAATTCGCATGTGTTCGGATCCAAACAATATGGCGGCCAATCGAGGGCCATGCCAGTGGCCTCTGGGTACCCCAGAGAAAGCATGTGCGGTCCCCATGGTGCCGTTCAGGACGCTCTCCTGATTAGATGGGGTCGAGTACGTCTTACATGAATCACGTCTTGTCGACATCAGGGTCACTTGGGATAAAGGGGATGAAATCGTCTTGCAAGATCTTCACGTTCCATTCGGTAGTCACAATACCATCAAGGAATGCCGCACAGATTATTCCGTGACTCGACACTGCACACCACACAGTCACCTGTTGAGAGTGAACTGACTTCTCGATCGCGAAATGCGGATTCTCAGTCCCCTTAATGTGCCCATTTGTTTATTGACGAACCCATCCAAATGAAAGTGGGCTTCGACGATAAATCAAACCATACTGGGCATACTAATTGCCATCATGCCGAGCTGCCAACTGCGCAGTTTAAACGTCCTAACCGCTCTGAAGTTATAATGATTTTATTTCATATAGTTGAATACTTGTCACCCTGTATCAGAGACAGCGGTAGACAGTATCATCTGGCTAGCCCAACGGTAAAATGTTGTGGCTCTTTCTCTTACTGTTCATGAATGACCTGAGCGATAATACTGTAGTAACCTCACACTGTCTGTACTTGATGCCTTTATCTAAAATGAAGCGTCATCTGAAAACTGTACATGTGGTGTCACCGCTAGACACCACACTTGCTAGGTGGTAGCTTTAAATCGGCCGCGGTCCATTAGTACATGTCGGACCCGCGTGTCGCCACTGTGTGATCGTAGACCGAGCGCCACCACACGGCAGGTCTACAGAGACGGACTAGCACTCGCCCCAGTTGTACGGACGACATTGCTAGCGACTACACGTACGAAGCCTTTCTCTCAATTGCCGAGAGACAGTTAGAATAGCCTTCAGCTAAGTCCATGGGTACGACCTAGCAAGGCGCATTAACCATATCTGGAGAGAGTCTCACTTGTATTATCAAGAGCAATGTACAACAAGAAATTAAAGTTAAGTATACGAGAAGCTCCGTTCTTTTCTTTATAGCTTTCATCACGTATCCTGTTTCAGACTTAACGCAAGGCGGCGTGAGTTGACGCGTGCCCTTTCGGCTACTTCAGTGTGGCGTAGCTAGCTTGTTACGCCACTACAGTACAAATACCCAGTCAGATATTGAAAAGTATTTACAAATGGTGCAAAGATTAGCGACAGGCCTTAAATGTTTATAAACGTATAACCGTGCACTTCACAAAACGTAAAAACATATTATCGTATGATTATAATAGCAATGAGTCATTAATGGTGTGATTCAAATCGTACATTAGTGTAACAATTTGTTGGGGGATATGAAATACAAAAATCGCATAGGTCCAATAATACGCAAAGCAGTTGACAGGAGTGTTTGCAATAAAATGATGCAATATAGTGAACACAGAAAACATACCAAAAAATGACATACCAAAGATAACTGAGCTCACAAATTTCCTCATATAGTGTTGTCCCAAAAATATTATAGTTTAAAATGAAAGTTTTACCATCAAGGTGTAGGCTCAGCAGCTGTAGTCAACTCAGTGGCCTCACTGCTGATATATTTATTGACCAGCTGGACAACCAAGTATGGAATAGTAACAGTAGTATTACACAGAAATAATATCGGTGGTAGGTTGTTGATAGTTAATATTTGATGGATCATGTACAGAGTTTAACACAATACTTGAAATATTGAATCATTCACATAAAAATATCTAGTTAGCCACAGAAAGGTAGCAAAATCACGCAATACACTTTCTGGGTGTGATCTAAACGAAAATTAGTAAAACACCACCTGTCATAATTTACAGGAAACCGACTGCCACTGTCACAAGTTTCAGACATTTTATTCACAGAACACATAAATTATTCGCTTAACAAATCACGTTTCCTACAAGAAACAAATATTATCAGAAATACAGCAGCAAGCAATTATTGCAGTACATCTACAATAGAGCAGCTTTAAGTTATAAAGGGAAATGAAAGTACAGTGCTTCTCCTGAGGGAAGGTAACTCATACGTAAGGTTACTCTTCAGAAAACTAATAGTACAATCACTTTTTAGCGTAATAACTGTCAAAATGAAGATATTATCCGTGATCTAAGGGGTATCTAGACTTGTTCCGTCAAGTGCATACAACTGCAATTGCGGTCACAGTCGGGCACGGTACATTCGTCAACAGGAAGGAAACCGGAAATCTTTGGCCAAAAAAACCTGACTGTTTTACCGATAAATAAGCCATAGAAATAGTCCAGTGCTTTAAAAACAGCACCATTCAGTACCTCCATCTCTGAAGAACTAGAATCATATCGAAATAAAATCGTGTGTGAGAGCAAGGTGCTGAATGTAGTGAGAGTATTTAAAGAGCAAAAAGTTACTCATCGATTTCATCCTGTTCATAAAATAACTATCCAATACACAAACACACTGATCATAGAATGAAGGCTTTCACGGCAGGTGTTGTCATTACTTAACACTTCCGGGCTGTGATACCGTGGTCCATATATAAAAATCTCCCCTGACGTTTCGCCTTCGACTGCGGAAGGCATCCTCCGAGGACAATGGCTGAACTGCAACGAGAGCGCGAGTGAGCACCGTATATATGTAAGCCATCCAGAGGGCGCCGCTGTCAATCACGTGACGTCGGCTGTGCTATGATCTCTAATATTGCCAACTTTCTCAATTGAAATTAATCGATTGTCACGCTTTTGCTGCAATGTTGACATCCATATCTTATCTAGCTTAATGCCTACATCTTTTCTATTAGAAGTATTGCAGCGTTTGGAAATCTCGATGGCCTCGCTGTACATTCGCGCTTAATGCGACGTCTTTGCTATGATTGTCGTCTCACTAAACTTTATTTCATTATCACCTTCCTGAAACACACGTTCCGCTACAGGCGATTTATCAATATGTCCGAGGCGGAAGTTCCTTTTATGTTCACCCAGACGGGCGTTGACGGTGCTTTTTGTTGTGCCTATACAGACCTTTCCACAACTTCACGGAATTTTATAGACACCTGGTGTAGCTAGAGGATGTCGTTTATCTTATGCAGATCTTAAACATACTTTTATTTTCATGGTGGGTCTGAAAACAGTTTCCACATCGTACTTGCTTAAAATGGTAAGGTCACTTTCCCCTTGGGTTGGCTTCGAACTTCGTCCGTCCTGGTTGTAAGTCTAGGGCGTAGTGCACGATAAATCTCTTTGCTGGAATACCCATTCTTCTTGAAGGTCGCTCTAAGGCAGGTTCGTCCAAACTGTGCCCTGGGGCGCTAGCGCCCGCGATCGCCCGCGGCCAGCGCCCAGGGCGAATTCGTATATTGCTGCAGCGGCCGAGTCGTGTCGCTTAGCTGGTCGTGCGGACAGCCCGAACGCCAACCGATAGATATATTTGTTCGCCCGTTTTCCTTTCGGGCAGAGGACGTCTCCCAAGTGCTTCAACTAGAGCTGATTGACCTACAGTGCCATATCCGACTGAAAGACCGCTTTGTTATGTGTAAAACTTTGGATGACTTTTACAGCTGTCTTCCACGAGAGAAATATCCTCTTTCGTCGAAGCACGCGGTCAAAGTTCTCTCACTGTTTGGTTCCACGTGTATTTGTGAGCGGTTTTTCTCTCTTTCGAAGCTTGCTAAAACTAAGAACCGTTCATTCATTGACGATAAAAATTTGGCCAATTCTTTGAGGTTAGCAGTCTCACGGAATATTGTACCAAGCCTAGACAAAATCGTTTCCTCGAAAAAGAAAAACGTGCAAAATGTTAATTGTCTTCTTTAACAATGTTGACTGCAGGAATTAAAGAGCTTTATAACCTTAATTCTATTTTAGTAAGTTTTCAAACTTGGTCAGTTAAAAGTATTACGCACAAAACAGATAACTAAGGATCCGATTTCTAAACTCTGAAAAGGGATACAGTAAGAATGAGACTCTACATCCCTTACATAAAATTAATTCTGAGATAGAATATTTTGTTTACGTTTGATCTGACCGCTGGGCAGTCCAGTGCAGAGCAGAGCAGTGATGTGCGGTCTCACTCGCTCTACAGCTCTCTCTCTCTCTCTCTCTCTCTCTCTCTCTCTCTCTCCTATGGCGACACTAGCGACACTCGGTCGCGGACGGGGAGCTGAACTACACTGTCATGCTCCCGCGGGGCTCGGCCGCGCCCGCCGGGCGCAATTCTTGAATGAGCCTGCTCTAAGGTGTTCAATCTCATCATCTAAGTGAGCTGGTTCACATATTTTGTGCGCCCTGTCTATTAATGTTTTGATCACCCCTCTTTTGTGTCTTGGGTGGTGGTTAGAACCTTTCTTCCGATAACGATCAGTGTGTGTGTATTTCTGAAAACCTTATGACCCAATGATCCGTCCTCTCGTTTGATTACAGTAACATCTAAGAAGTTCAGGTGACCATCGATTTCCTTTTCCATAATGAATTGAATCCTTGGATTAATACTATTCAGATGTAACAGGAAGGCATCCAGCTCCCCTTCCCCGTGGGTCCATAAAACAAATGTATCGTCCACGTAACGATACCATCTGGCTGGTCTTTTTCTAGCTGTTTGCAGCGCCCGTTGTTCAAAGTTCTCCATGAACAAGTTAGCCACAGCTGGACTAATCTTTGGTTGTTATCCGCCGCATCCTTACAGCACAGCGATCCGTCGACGACATTCTACTCCCCGTTTTGCTGCTCTTCATGACAAGCCATTCTGGGCTTATATTTCAGCAAGATAACGGCCGCCCGCACTGGGCGATAGTTCCTACTGCTTATCTTCTTGCTAATCAAACCCTACCTGGGCCAGATCTCTCCCCCGACCAAGAACGTTTCCAACATTATCGATAAGGCTCTCCAACCATCACGGAATTTTGACGATCTAACGCACCAATTGGACAGAATTTAGCACGATATCACTTAAGAGGACATCCAACAACTCTATAAATGCCAAACCCTTTCATATGGGCCAGAGGTGAACCACCGCGTTATTGACTCAGGGGTAAGCTCCTTCTCCTGAATAAATCATTCAAATTTTCTGAAATAGTAATTATTTGTTTGTCTGCACATGTACATCGAATCTGTTTGTTCCCAACTGACCCACTGTCTTCGCTTTTTCCGATTTTTCCCGCTTCGCTAGGATTTACGTGAAAAAAAGAGTTCCACATCGGATCGAGAAGATAATGAAATGTATATATTCATAAAACTAGCGTTGAACTACATTTTTCACCTTTGACACAATGACGTTTAATATCTCAAACCGAAATACACTATAATGACCACTGAATGGACCACATGAAGGAGAGAAGCGGTAATGTAATTAGTTGGTTAATGCCATGAGAGAGTTGTCCGACTGCCCTTCTGTGTGACGTAAGCTACTGAATCTACGCTATTTGTAACCGCAACGAACACCAAAATGAAGTCGGAAATTTCAAACGTCAAGCCGCCAGCGGCGTCATGAGATTACCCAATCATTATCACGTGCGGGGAAACAATCACAATGCTAATGAGTGGACTCCAGGGAAAGAATGAACTGTGGAACCAAGCGACGAGGGTCGCTCCGCGTCCTCACTGATTTATTAATCGTGTTGGCGACCCTGCCGGCGGGTCTCGCCCGCTTCGAGCGTGATTCAAAATGAGCACACATTATTTACCGCCTGCCGAAACTCACTGCTAACGAGGCGCCGTTTTGTTTGGAATGCGTTGACACCCACATTACGCAGCACTCTCCAAAAACGGCAACACGTTAACGCAACGTGTTACGCATAACGTTACGCAATAACTCTTCCTACTGTCTTCGAAATTAGTTCTGCATCTGTTCCGAGCGCTCACTACTTTTATTTTTCGGTTCATTCTTTTCATCTACTCTTTTTTCGTGTCACGCCTGCCAGTATTTACTCAGTTTTCAGTATTTTCATGGTACTCCGAATTACTCTGAGGCTATTCAAAAAATTTATACTGCGAATGACAAATATTGTTGTTACCACGCAAGGCAAACACATGTTTAGACAGAGAGGGAACACTGTGTTTTGTTGTCAGAGAAAAATAAAGCCGGACGTATAAAATGAGATCGGCCGCGTACGCGTTCGAGGTAAACGAGATATTCCGGCTATTCTCGAGGTGGTGTCAACACTAACGCTCTCACGGAAAATTCTTGTGAAAAGACTGAAGCAGATTTTCGAGAAAGCCAGCCGCGGTGGCCGAGCTCTTATAGACGCTTCAGTCCGGAACCGCGTGACTGCTACGGTCGCAGGTTCGAATCCTGCCTCGGGCACGGACGTGTGTGATGTCTTTAGGTTAGTTAGGTTTAAGTAGTTCTAAGTTCTAGGGGACTTATGACCTTACATGTTAAGTCCTATAGTGCTCAGAGCCATTTGAATTTGTTTTCGAGAAATAAAGTGTCCCGCAGAATATTGTGTAATATGGACTGTTTAGAGTGCCTGGAAATTTCCTTGTAATGTCTATATCTTCTTAGTTGAGCCTATTTTTTGTAATATTGTCGGATGTTGGGTACCTGTGGCGAGCTGAGTTTAACAGCCGACGGCAAATCATTTCAAACACTATACTTCCTTTCAGACACTAAATTTCCATTGACAAGGAGCAGAATTCGAACCTCAGACCAGATTCTCAGTATTTTTCCAGTAGACGGAGTATGGCAAATAGTTCCTTTCAAATGGCTGCAATCGATTTCGTTTCTCCACACTTGTTCACTACATTCTTGATCTCAGTGATCTCCGTCTCTGATGAACTCATCATTGACGGTACGTTATAGTATAATTATGCTCGTTTACTAAACTTACAAAGTGACAGGTACCGAAATCTATCGAAAATTCATTCTGTTCGACTGTAAGTTCTGAATTTTCGAACGGTGTGTAAGGCCACGATACAGGATCACAGTCATTTACACAAGCAATGGGCCCCTTTCTGTCCATTTCATTCTGAGAGTATATAATAATAATAATTCCCTGTGGCTCAACGGATAGGTGCAAGTCTTTCAATTGGACGCCATTTCTGCTACTTGCGTGTGCCTAAGCTACTTCAGTAAACCTGCTGGAGGAAGGGAACAAGTAGCTTAACGTGGATTCTGAACCTATTGTCGTTTATGAAGAGTCTTCACATCATTGAGAAGTAAATGCTACGTTAAGGTCCGATCGAAATATTCCGATTTCTAACCGGGATTTGGTCTTCCTACCTTTCGGTTCCCATGGACACACCTTAGCAAATGTTTGGTGATTTTTTTCAATTTTTAATTTTGGACCTCCTTATCATCCCTGCATCTTTTGCCTAGGGTAGTCTTCTCGGTTTAACTTCTGTGCTTTTTGTCTTGTTCGTTAAAAGTAATAATTACCCTGGAAGATGGAAGATATTATCTGATGCAACTATGTATATTCATGAGGCGGTTTCTTTTCTTATTACTTGTTTCAATTAAAATTCTTCTTCGTTGTAAAATAAATGATAAGGAATATTTTACATTTCACGGAACGGATACAAGTAATAATAAGAATTCCTCTGTTGATGATTATATATTCCTTCATTCTTAAAATGTGAGATAAGTCTTCTTCCTTCTCAAATCCTTTACATCTGTCTTTGTTCTAAGATTTAAATTTATGGTTCTTTCTAAACGCAAATAAGTCTGGTATCTTTTCTAAAAGTAACCAATTGGTCAACATTAAAAACTGAAGTTCTTGCTACTTGTTAAAAAAAATATTTAAATCCCTCTTCTTCGTTGGAGCAATGTTATTCTTATTACCATTCTTATCCTACTTCAAGTGTCTGAATTGCCTTTGAAATACAAGAAAAATAATGCGAATAAGTTTTCATCTTAAATAAAAAATAAGTAATAGAGGACTTAGCAATCTATACAACAGTCTTAATATCTCAGACGCTCTTGCCTAGTTCGCACCACTAGACCGACCACCAGAAATGACGTATTATTGTAATCATATTTGGACTCATTTTCTGTATTACATACCCAGGTAATTTGTCAGGGAACAATGGCATTGGGGAAGTGATCATATATCTACAGTTGTTAGCGTCTAACATTGCTCACTGTATTACGTACTTTTACTTTTCAGATCGTGTACTTGAATTCCTCCCATTACTCTGAAGCTATTTTATGGTTACATTACAACAAGGGAAATATTGTAAATACAGTAAAATAGTGTTTGCCACGAGACTTCCGATGTCGTACATAAACGGTGCAATTACAGTTATTTTTATTTATAATTCGTAGCGGGCACAGAAGCTTCAATACCGGTAAGGAGAGTCAATTTAAAAGACTGAAAACTTGGTGAATTCCGTTAGAAAGCTCTTCCACTTCTCAATATTCAAAATGAAAGTCAAGAGGGCAATGAGTAGCTTATTAAATTGGTTCCCACTGCAGATTTTCTACAAGTCTGACTAAAACCTTAAGAATAGTAGGTCATAAGTAAAAGTAGTAAATGAATCAAAATTATCTATCCGATCGTTTAGTTATTGCAACGGACGATGCCCCAAAAATGAGTGAAATATTGAATTCCGCCGTACAAAATTATTCCACTAAGAGGTTCATCGTTTCATTCGTCGTACTCATGATGAGATGACAGATATGCAGATAGGTGGGCTCTGAATGGTAATTTAGTTTATGTCATTCCACAGATAATCTGCGACAGGACTGGATGAAATACATCTAACATACTACAAAGAGCGTTCAAAAAGCTTTGCGCAGTCGTCTCTAATTTTTTTATTATTTGGAGAAGGAGAATGAATTTTGTTTTAACATACTTGGAACATTTAGCTATACATTGAGCCTTCTCAATGCAGCCTCCATCAGCTGTGACGCATCTGGCCCAACGCTGTTTCCATGATGTAAATGCACTTTGGTTAAATTCTGGGGATTGTCTTTTACACCATCGCTTAGCCGCGCGGGGTTAGCCGAGCGGTCTAGGGCGCTGCTGTCATGGACTGTGAGGCTGGTCCCGGCGGAGGTTCGAGTCCTCCCTCGGGCATGGGTGTGTGTGTGTTTGTCCTTAGGATAATTTAGGTTAAGTAGTGTGTAAGCTTATGGACTGATGACCTTAGCAGTTAAGTCCCATAAGATTTCACACACATTTGAACCATCGCTTGACACAGGAAATAAGGTCTTTCTCACTATCAAATGTTTTACCGCGCAGATGTGCCTTCAGACGACCGAAGAGGTAAAAATCAGACGGAGCCAAGTCTGGACTCTAGGGACAATTTTCCAACCCATTTTCCTGATTTTCTCCTGCGTCATATGCGCTGTATGGGATTTGGCATTGTCTCAGCGTAGTCTGATGAGCTGACCATGAAGCTGTGGTCTGTGGGTCTTGATGGCACGTCGCAGTTTGACCAATGACAAACGAGTTATTTCAGCAAGCTGTCGTGTCCTCACAATATGTCATTTTGGATGATTTGATCAATGGTCTCCTCATTCACATCACCCACTGCCGTCGATGGTCTACCGCATCGTGGATTGTCCAGTAGAGAGAAAAGACCTTCTTTAAATCTCTGCGACCACCGCTGGATACTGCTGCGATCCACTGTGTCCTCCCCATAAACAGGGAGCAACTTCCTGTGAATCGATGTGGCAGAGTCATCGCCGGTCTTGAAGAGGAGCTTCATCACCGATCGTTGTCGAAACCTGACGTGTACTTCGCGGTCCATTATGGCTCACGTGTAAATAAAAGAAAATTCTTTTACGTACCAACTTATGGCTAAATGTTCCAAGTGTGTCAAAAAAAAATCATTCTCCTCCTACAAAAAATAAAAAATTAGACAGGACTGTGCTAAACTTTTTGAGCAGCCTTTGTATTTAGATCGAGCGATACAACTTGCTGCTCTTGTAGCTGGTGTATTTCATAGCTTGGTGGAGGAACGAAGAGTTCCATCATAGTGGAAAACAGTTAAGATCATCCCTGGTTCGTAGAAGGATATTCCTGCAGATGCGCAGTAGCTATAGACCTTTCGCTGACGTCAGTCTTAGAGTTATGGAATACGTTTTATACTCGTATAAAATATTTAGAAAATCGGAAATCTCCTCTCTTTGAACTACCACGGATTTCGCAGTGATCTTGTGCGACTCTCTTTTTTCATGAGATCCAGGAGACAGCAGATAGAGCCGCCCAAATGGATGCCGTCTTCCTCGACTTCAGCCTGGTGCAAAAATTCCGATCTTACGGAATATCAGATCGGTAATGTCACTGGATTCAGAACTTCCTGGTGTGGCTGTACTAAGCACATTGTTTCTAAAGGGAAGGGCGCCCCAGCTGTGAAACTAAAATCGAGTTCATTCCAAAGGATTCTCTTAGGACCTATACTGTATACATGAAATATATTATGTTAGGAAACAAACTCAGGAGGCGATTCCTGGCAGTAATATTAACAAACAAATTCATATCAACGTAGCTCTGGAAATGTATGGTGATCCTACAATAAAGCAATTAGTTTCGGTACATTAAAAGGTATTTATTTCTTCCATGACTTAAATATACTCACGGGAAAAAATCACAACACGAAAAGTAATTAATGTAGAGTAATGTAATGCATGCATTTTGTTGTACAGGTGTCGGATGTCAGTTTGGGGGATAGAGTTCCATGCTTGCTTCACTTCGTCGGTCAATACAGGGACTGTTAATGCTGTTTGTGGATGAGTCGTTCGATAATGTCCCACATGAGATCGATTGGAGACTGATCTGGTGATAGAGCTGTGAGGCATGCTGGGTTATAACAGTGGTATGTTATCCTGTTGGAAAACATCCCCTGGAATGCTGTTCATTTCTGGCAGCACAACTGGACGTATCGCCAGATTTACGTACAAACAAGCAGTCAGTGTGCGTCGGACAATCATGAGAGTTCTCCTGCTGTCACACGAAATCGTATCCCAGACAGTAACTACTGCTGTAGATCCAGTGTGTCTAGCACCCAGACAGACTGGGCGTAAGCCCTCAACCGCCATCTCTAACCAACACACGACCATTCATGGCACTCAAGAACCAGCTATCATCAGAAAACATCACAGACCTCCACCCTGCCCTCCAATGAACTCTCGCTGGACACCACTGAAGTCGTAAAGGGCCGTGGTTTGCGGTCATTGGAACGTTGGAACGCACGCCACAAGGCGTAACGCATGCACCTGTCCTCGAAGTAACCGATTTGCAACAGTTCATTGTGTCAATGTCGTGCCAACTGCTGCTCAAATTGATGCTGCAAAAGCAATAGGATGCATCAGAGCCATACGATGAACACAATGGTTTTTCCCCCTCGGTAGTACCAAGTGGCCATCCGGAGGCCAGTTCCTCCTGCAGCTGTACATTCTCATGACCACCACTGCCAGTAGTCCTGTACAGTGGCCACATCCCTGCCAAGTCTTTCTTGCAGCATCGCAGAAGGAACATCCAGTTTCTCGGAGCCCTGTTACACGACCTCATTCAAACTCAGTGAGATGTTGGTAATAGCTTCTTTGTCGCCGTAAGGGCATTTTTGACTAACGTCAACTCAGCACGTCCAATGTCAGAGGTAACTAACGAGTTCGACTGTTATAGCGTGTGCCGGCCGGTGTGGCCGAGCGGTTCTAGGCGCTTCAGGCTGGAACCGTGAGATCGCTACGGTCGCAGGTTTGAATCCTGCCTCGGGCATGGATGTTTGCGATGTCCTTAGGTTAGTTAGGTTTAAGTAGTTCTAAGTTCTAGGGGACTGATGACCTCAGATGTTAAGTCCCATAGTGCTCAGAGCCATTTGAACCATTTTTTTGTTGTAGCGTGTATTTAAAGCAAACATGATTTGCAGCCTCATAATTGCGATACTAGCGCCACTCTTACGCGACTGGCACAAAATTTGAGTAGACATCATTTTTAGATGCAGAAACGCGCCTATCAATTTTTTTTCATTTTTTGCTGTTAGTGTATTTCCTAAGTGATCAACGTGGGCTGCAATGCAAGCCTTCACACGTCTCGTCATATATTGACATACCGCATCACTGTTCGAATAGTCGACTCGTCGAAGAGTCACAGGTTACACGACCACTCTGTTCAAGGGCCTGCACATCAGCAGACAGTTGAGCATCGGCAGCACTTGTAAGAAACAACCTCCAGTAAAAATTAAGGGGTTTATGTTCAAAGGAGCCTACTGGGCTACGCTTATATGCGGCGCCCGAATATTGTAATGATACTAATGTAAACTAAAATGAAACTAATATATTGTAAAAGATGTATGTCTCTGATAGGCTCTATCAAGCGGATCGCTTTATAGGTGCTTTTCCTTTTGTTTCTCCCTGCCCCCACTTTACCTACAATTTACATACAGTCTAACGACGTTGTCAGCGAGCTCATAAGGCGGCAATAGTGAACACGTAACAACGTCACTGGCAGACACTCCTGTCATCGTATTACATTAATGAGTAGTACAAGTACACGCTGAAGATTTCTATCATCCGTAAAGCCTCGCCGTTTCTCAATTATAGTGGTGGTAGTAAGTTTCTGGTCGTGCGGTAGCGTTCTCGCTTCCCACGCCCGGGTTCCATGGTTCGATTCCCGGCGGGGTCAGGGATTTTCTCTGCCTCGTGATGACTGGGTGTTGTGTGATGTCCTAAGGTTAGTTAGGTTTAAGTATTTCTAAGTTCTAGGGGACTGATGACCATGGATGTTAAGTCCCATAGTGCTCAGAGCCATTTCTTAGTAAGTTTCTAAGGGACCAAACTACTGAGCTTTACACGCCACTTAATCTAACTTAAAGCAACGTACGCTAAGGACAACATACACACCTATGTCCGAGGGAGGACTCGAACCCCCAACGGGGGCTGCCGCGCGAACGGTGACAAGGCTGCCAAGACCACGCGGCTACCCCCCGCGGCTCTGAATTGTATTTGAAGAGCAGTTTATCCTCTTCAGTTCGTGGGTACACACGTGAGTACTTCGAGATTTTGCTTCGTAAAATTAATAATCACTTTTTGCTAAGTGAAGACCTTTATGAGACGTTCGTGTAGGTTGCGTACTTTCAGTCTTTGCTGCTAGATCGCACCACACCTTGCTTGCAGCGCCACTTTTGAAGATACGATTCACCCAAGTGGCTGCCAATGTCCCGTGCTCTGATGGTATTTCCAAGTAATCCGTTACTTAAAACCTTAGATTATTTCATTTTATGCTTTTAATAGCCAAAAAGAGTAATATTTTTGATACACAGTTTTACTAGAGTTATTTATTTTGTTAACTACAGCAGTCGTCCAGATTTGAAGTACACTTACATGCTTCGCAGGTTACACCCTCAAAGCTTTTCCTGTACCTCCTATACACTATACATAATAGGTTCTTTTTCATTTTAAGTGAGGAAAATCTCACGATCCCTTAATGCTTTGGCTGTATGTAACTCGACTGATAGGAACAGATTGCTATTATGTCAACAACCATTTGACAATATTATTTTCAATTACCGAAGATGAAAAAACATATGCTGAAATGGAGTGGCTTCAGTTTTGTATTCCGCTGTTCTACTGTGTTGGACGTGGGCCACAAACGATTTGTAAGTGACAGTCAAGAGCTCAAAAAAATATAGATCAAATACCAGGAAAAAAGACCAGTCAGGTTGTTTAATCAATTTACTGATTCAGCTATTGTTAAATGTTGGATTATGTACAAAAGTTCTTATAGAAAGCAAGGACTGAACGTCGCTAATGCTACGCAGCCTTGCCACAGAGATAACACCGGTACCTGTCAGATCATTGAAGTTAAGTGCTTTCGGGCCGGGCTAGCACTTGGAAGGGTGACTATCCGGTCTGAGCTGTTGGGAATCGGGGTGCTCTCAGCCCTTGTGAGGAAAACTGAGGAGTTACTTCAGTGAGAAGTAGCGTCTCCAGTCCCGTAAACTGACATCACACTGGGAGAGCGGTGTGCTGACCAATGCCCCTCCATATCCGCATCCACTGATGCATGTGGACAGCCGGTCAATACTGCTGGGCCTTCATGGCCTGTTCAGTCGAAGTTAACATCAGTTTTAGAACTTCGCTAGTGAGCTAGTGAAGTCTTCTCATGTGAGATGTTCCTCTCATGTCTCCAGATAAATATTTGTGGATGAATGGGAGATATCTGACCATTTTAGATCTGATGATAATCAGCCAAGAGAAGAAATGTTTCCCCCAGCTGACTGGGTTGATCACTTCCCCAACACATACAGTCAGTATGAAGGGTGTAAGGTGGCAGAAAAAATGAAGGTCAGATTCGCACCTTACATGAGAGCTTTATACAACGTAACGAGAAAGTGAATATGACACCTAACTTAATTTGGCGGTAATGAGCAAATTTGTCTGTCAGTACGTAATGCAAAAATGGATTACACTCAATTGACAGCAGTTAACACACTATTCCTATAATGCATGTTTGAGTGGAAGGTGAAACAAGCAGCGAGAGGCGTTTTAATTTGGAATTCAGAGGGATGAGGGCAGAGGCAAGGCCGCACGCAGGGGGCACCACAGAAACCACTTAAAGGGTTGTCCCAGGCGGAAAGTCAATGACAGACCAGATGACTAAGGGAGAGAGAGTATAACGGCCCATCTCAGGGAGGACAGGAAAAAAAGCTTTTAGAAAACTGCATTTTGGAATTCCAAATGGAAAAGAAACAAGACCAGGGACGCATTTCCGATCATGTGTCCAGCAAGTGGTACACACGTGAGAGAGTCAATGTATGCATTTAGGGGTCTGGAACGGGCACGAAACGTCCAATGTTCGGAAACGCGCTAGGAAGGAGAAAAGAGCTAAAGTTTCGATGCAGTTTAATGGTAGGGGCCTGGCGATTGGTAGAGGGAGTTTCCACAAAATAAGAGGAACGCTCCTATTGGTCGACATGACATCAAGAACAAAAGAACCCAGTTAAGGAGACAGTTTGGCTGTGAGTATGACAACACAGTAATTTTTGAGAACTCTTCCCCGAACTGGCTTCAAGTAAAGAACGGAGCGCATAACGCTCTGTATGATGCAGAGGGGTTATTTGTGTGAGGACTACGTTCACAGCGGCTGATATCCAGCTAGAAATTATCTGTAGCATCATTTAGGTCCAACTGTGGAAAAACGAACCAGCCAATTAGTTAATTGTTCATACGGGAACTGAGAGGGCATTATAATATGCACTTTGCTCCAACCATACGCGTGTTTATCGCCTCATTCTAAGACTAGGGATGAGTACATGTTCTCTCTCATAACGAGAAACATAGGGAAAGTTCCTGCTGGAAAATTCAGCAAAGGTGTAATTAGTTTTATAGGAATTTCAGCGGAAGAGAGCGGCCTAGCAGACGACAGCTCATCGCAGCTAAAGGTAAATACAATGTGCAAAGGTGTAAACTTGTTGGTTCACTAGCTAGCGTCCACTCTAAACTCGAGCGACCTTGGGTAACCTTTTGCTCACTTTTTCACAAAACTAACCATCCACTGTAACTTTGAACCGGAATCGGACGATTTTCGTAGTACTGACCAACATCATAACTAAGTGTAGGAACAATTTTGAAAACAAACTTCTAGTTAAACTTTGATGTTGTCTTGTTTTGGATAATTTAACCTTCTGAGAGTTGATATTTAATATTGTTATGTTTAGGATTATTTCACTTTTTGATGTTGACACGATGCGTTATCCTGACAACTTTTTTTTTGGCACATCGAAAACTGCCTAAAAGCGTGAATTTTTGTGATAATATCGTGACATTAAACATGTCATTTCAATTTACACATTTGTCTTCAATCCTAGAATAAGTAAACCAAAAAGTATTGCATCTTACAAGAGCGTAGAACCGTGTACAAGAAGTGTAATATATATTTGTGTGTACTTAAAAGCAAATGCATTTAAAATTTCACGAACAAAAATGGAAATATATATTATAATTGTTTTCCTCCTACTGGTAAAGACCCGAAGTGCACATATGTGTATCTTAATTATTTTAGAAAATATAATAAATAAAAATCAATACAAAGTAATTTAGTATGTAACTATGTCTAACAACAATAAAACACATGATGAAAACGTTTTTCTTTACTTGTTTTATGACCGAGACTGATGAGGTTATAATCGTAAGTTGATATCAAGGTAGAAGAGCCATGTGAGAAACGTCATTCAGTTACTCCAGTAAATTCAGGCCTCTGCAGAAGACTCAAACGTAATTCTTCTCCTCCGGGCGATTTTCCATCTCTCTTATTCTAAATCTACTCCTTTCATCTACATCGTATCATTGTGAATGTTACTCACAAGGATCATTAGTTGACGGAATACTTCCACGAACACGGTGTTCCAGCGTCGTTGTCCTGTTTGCCTGGTATATGTCGTCAGGTATGTAATTACACCGCCGCGTTAGAGTGCGTCCCCTCTCGGTACATACGCTAATGAGCAATTGCATTACAGACGCCTCTCTGATAGCGTGTGACGCCACGTTTCGCCCTGATTAAGGGGGCGTGGACACCGCGGAGCACGAGGGTAGCGGAAGAAAATTAAAAGAAAACAGACGCGCGCTAATTAAACAGGTACGAACCACGTTCATTTCGCGGGTGACATTGTAACATTTGCCTCCACTTAATGCTGAACGCTTCAAAGTGAGTCTGCAAATCAAATGTAGTAAGGTTAAAGGAAAACTGAACACTATGACCTATTTAAACAGCAAAGAAGGAAACAGCCACGATAATTAGAAGAACTAAAGAGGTTTTGAAATCAGGAAACGTGCGGAAATTGGAGAGCATTCTTCAAAAAATAATAACCGGGATTTTTATCAGACATTTAAGGGAAGACTGAAGCAATACCACATACCAAGTGCTCGTTTCACGAATGAAAACCACAGACTTCTCTTAAGCAACAGCGCGAAATGCGAAATACTTGCTAAATGATTTTAACAGCTTCTTAACTGTGCATCTTCATTTTTTCGTGGCTCACTGACTTCTGCATTTATTTATTTTGCTTTTTAAGTAATCATTATTATGACTGGTTTGATGCAGCCCGCCACGAACTCCTCTTCATCTCAGGGTAGCACTTGCAACTTCTGTCCTCAATTATTTGCTGGATGTATTCCAATCTCTGTCTTCCTCTACACTTTCTTCCCTCTACAGTTCTCTGTAGTACTACGAAAGTTATACCCTGGTGTTCCCTCTTCTTGACTTTGCTTTCCACATATTCCTTTCCTCCCCTATTCTGCACAGAACCTCCTCATTCCTTATCTTATCAGTCCACCTAACTTTCAGCATCTCAAATGCTACAATTCCCTTCTGTTACGATTTCCTCATAGTCCGTATTTCACTAACATACAGTGCTGTGCTCCAAACGTACATTATCAAAGATTTCTACCCCAAAGTAGGGTTTATATTTGATACTAGTAGACTTCTCTTGACCAGGAATGCCCTTTTTTGCTACTGTCAGTCTGCTTTTCATGTCCTTCTTGCTCTGTCCGTCTTGCGTTATTTTTCTGCCTAGGCAAGAGAATTCCTTAACTCCGTCCTGCGTGACCACCAATCCTGATGTTAAGTTTCTCGCTGTTCTCATTTCTGCTACTTTTCATTACATTCGTGTTTCTGCGATTTACTCTCAATCCATGTTGTGTACTCATTAGACTGTTAATTCCATTTCGCTGAGGATAACAATGTCATCAGGGAATCTTAATTCCATCTTCAACGTTTCTTTTACTTTCGTCAATGCTTCCTCGATGTAAAGATCGAACAGTAGGGGCGAAAAGCTTCATCCCTCACTTACATTCTTTCTAATATGAGCATTCCGTTCTTCGTCTTCAACTCTTATTTTCCCTCTTGGTTCTTGTAGAACCGTCTTTATCTATAGTTTACCCCTACTTTTTATTAGAATTTCAAACAAATGGCACCATATTATATTGTCGAATTGCTTTTTCCAAGTCGACAAATCCTACGGACATGTCTTGATTTTTCTTTCGTGTCACTTCCATTATCAACCGGAACGTCAGAACTACCTCTCTTGTGCCTTTACCTTTCCTAAAAGCAAACTGATTTTCAGCTGACGCAGACTCACTTTTCTTGTCTATTCTTGTCATTAACTTGGATGCACGAATTTTTAAGCTGATTGTGCTATCATTCTCGCACTTGTCAGCTCTTGCATCTTTCGGAATTGTGTGGATGATGTCGTTCTACACACCAACGTGAATAGTCGTTTTGTTGCCGCTCCCCACAATGATGGAATATTATCGCTCCCTGCCACTTTCTTTGATTTTAGGTCATTCAAAGCGATTTCAAATTCTCATCCTAATACAGGATACCCTATCTCATCTATACCGAGTCCTATATCTTCTTCTAACACATCAGACATATCTTCCTCTTCATAGAGGCCTTCGATGTACTCTTTCCGCCTATCCGCTCTCTCCTCTGCACCTAACAGTGGAATTCCCGTTGCTGTCTTTATGTTACTATCTTTGCTTTTAATTTCACAGAAGGTTGCTTTGACTTTCCCATATGCTGAGTCAGTTCTTGCAACAATCATTTATTTTTCGATTTCTTCACATTTTTCATTCAACCATTTCACCTGAGCTTCCCTGCACTTATGATTTTATTCAGTCCTAAGTGACCTGTATTTCTGTATTCCTCAATTTTCCTCGAACATTATTGTCCTTCCTTCTTTCATCGATCTGCTGAAGTATTTCTCCTGTTACCGATGGTTTCTTCTCGGTTACTTGTAACTGTGCTTTCCTGTCCAACATCTGTGATTGACCTTTTGAAAGTTGTTCATTCTTCATCTTCTGAACTGCGTATAAAGCTATTTATTATCGCAGTACCTGTGGCCTTAAGGGAACTTCAAGCTTATTACTTCACTCCTTAGTGTTTACATATCCCACTTCTTTGCACAATGATTCTTCCTGAGCATCTTAAACTTCAGCCTACTCCTCATCATTACTAAATCGTCATCTATGTCCATATCTGCTCCTGGATACGCCTTAGAATCCAGTATCTGATTTCGGAATCTCTGTCTGAGCGTGATGTAATTTAACTGAAATCTTCCTGTATTTCCTGGCCTTTTCCAAGTACACCTTCTCCTCTTGTGATTCACTATAACTAGCTGAAATTTACTGCAGAACTCAATTAATCTTTCCCCTCTATCATTCCTAGTACCAAGCCCATATTCTCTTGGAACCCCTTCTTCTACTGCTTCCTCTACAACCACATTTCAGTCCCCCATGACTATTAGATTTTTATCTCCCTCTACGTACTGAATTTTCCGTCCAATATCCTCATATACTTCCTCTATCTCTTCATCTTCGGCTTGCGTTGTCGGCATGTATACCTGAATTATCGTGGTCGGTGCTGGTTAGCTGTAGATTCTGACGAGAACAACCCTATCACTGAACAGTTCTCACTAACTCACTCTTCCCTTCCTTCCTGTTCATAACGAATCCTACTCCCGTTATACCATTTTCTGCTGCTGTTGTTATGATCCAGAAATCGTTCTCTTCTTTGCAATTCACTTCACTGACCCATACTACATATAGATTCAGCCTTATCCTATCCCTCTTTCAGATTTTCTAGCTTCCCTACCACTTTCAAACTTCTGACATTCCACAGCCCGACCCGTGGAACGGTATCATTTCAATAGTTATTCAGTCTTTTTCTCATGGTCACCTGCCTGTTGGAGGCCCCTCCCAGAGATCTGAATGGAGAGATCATCGTCAAGCTTTTTGATTTGTCGGCCACATGTCCTGGGGTTACACGTTATGTGTTTTTAATGCAGTGGTTTCCATTGCCTTTTGTATGCTCATGCCGTTCATGATTGCTGATTCTTCCACCTTTTTGCAGCAATTCCCCGCCCCAAGGACAAGAGAGTGCCCTGAACCTTCGTCCGCTACCCTCTCCACTTTGACAAGGCCTTTAGCTAAATGAGTGTTGTTTCTTATATTTCTTATGCCGGAAGACTTCGGTCGCCATTGCTGATGGCTTTTATCCAAAATTTAAGCGCTGGAGGGATAGATAACTAATCAACGACGCTACGCTACCCCTAGACCACTGGTTCTGATACACAGTCAAAATATCAGAAATGGAATTTGTGGTACTGCACGCCAGAAATTTAACGGAGGAGCTTCTTACTGTCCGGAATCAATCAATAAAGTGAAATTCTCAAGCAGAAGAGAAGTAATCAAAACTCTAAAGTGCAGTAAAGCTAGAGGAGAAGATTCCATTAGAGCGTAATTTTTGAAAAAATCTTTACCAAAAGTAAAAAAGGAGCTGAAATCAAACTTTAAAGGAAACCGGTACACAGAAAGAAGTACCTGGGGGACTCAAAGGTAGCCTTGATACATCCACTACATAATAAATATAACAAACAAGTCTTTAAGAACTATAGACGAATGTCTTTGTCATCTGCTGAATGCAAAATATTTACGAAGACAGTGGACAATAATATAAAGGTGGTTTTAGTTAAGGCAGAACAAATATTTAACCTGAAATCAATGTTTCGCCACAGATTGTTGCAGTCAAAGACTATTGTAGCAATGATTGTTGATTTGGAAGAGGCCTTCAGTTCTGTTGACAAAGAAGTTATAGCAAATATTCCAGCCCTTCGAAATAAATAAGAAGACGTGACTCTTATGAGTACCTACCGTAAAGAACGGCACGCGTTTGCCAATGGTATTAAACTAGGGATAGCATTATTGACTGGTGAAGAGGAAGTCTCTGGTTCGCATCCCAATTTGTTAATGTGCCCATACAGAGATACAATCAACTCATAAACGATTCGACAACTTATTTTTTTCGATTCAAATAACTTTTGACTTATTAAAGATATTATAATCTCTTTTTCGCCTACACAGATTTTTCTCATCTGCATCTGCGCCACCTAGATACAGGTATTAAGCCTATTTTTCAATCAGAATCAATGATTTTTCCTCTGTCAGTATGTCGACTCTAAATGTATGCCTGCCAAGAAACTATGGAGTAGATGTAAAATGAATATGAGTTCCTTTGTGCTGCTGTCGCAGCCGAGCGAATGGCGCACTTGCAAATACATACTGTATCCACGAGAAGAGAAGTTGCAGCTGCTTATACGCATGTAAACTGGAACGGCTAGGCAATAGTCTATACACTGTTCCTTTTAGGTGTGTTCTACAGAAACCCGGGACAATGTGGAATGAGAAACGTAGTGGATATAAGATTTCAACAATAAGTTTCGCAAGATGAAAGAAAATCGTTGGAATAAGGTATGTCATATTTTCGATGACTTTGCTATACGTTTTGGAACTGTAGCACCTGGTGTGATGCAAATTAATATTTCAGATGAAAGAGCGAGTGGCACAGGATAAATAATTTCTGCAGAACATATCAAATTTTTAACAAACATTAAAAATCCACCGAAATTTCTGAAATCAGAAGTTGACCAAATAGAAGAAGGTGAGAAATTTAGATATCTTGGTCCGATAATCCAAGAAAATAGTTTTGGATAAAGCTACTAAACATAAAAAGATACATAATGTTGGAAGACCTGTCTAAAAATCCAAAAACTAGGCATTGCAAAACTGCAGATAATCCTAGATTTCTGTATGCAAGCAAATGTCTAGCATTAAACTATGATTTAGAAAATTAGAAAGATTAGAATGGTGAATAATTAGGAAAATACTGGCCACACGAAAAAATTGTGCACAATCGGAAATTACGAAGTAACGATGAAATTTATCGAAGCACAGAACGGATATCAGAATTAATGAGGAAAAAAAGGCAGGTACTATTTAGACACATATCGAATATAAGACAGTTAATTTACTAATAACACCTTCAGGAATCTGGGGAGTAAAAATCAACAACAGAAAAAACAAAGCTGAAGAAATAAGTGGCATAGGGAAAAGTATTTGACATCGAAGGATTTCATGTTAGGACGACGAAATGAACTAGTGTGACATGGTCAGAAAGTAGGAGAAAATACATAAGGAACATTTAAAAGGTGCTGGAAGAAAAGAACAAAGATTGAGGAACTGAAATTGGATTTTGTGGTCCTTAGTTGGCCCACCCGTGAAGATAAAAAATGTGCTGCGGTTTTTATAATCACTACCTCGAAAAGAAAATTACGCAACTTGACTACGGATAAGATAACCAATTATGTGGATTATATGTCATGTAATTGAAGACAGTGCCTGAATGTATGATAATAGAGATACAGAGTAAGATAGTAATAGAGTATTTCACTCAAAAAATTGTGTTTTCAAAATTATGCTTCTGATTGCCCGAAATGAAAAGTGAACTACCCATTCGTAATACTAGTATCGAAAGAAAACCGCGGTACATGAATTTACAATGCATACTCCAACAGTTGCTCGGTGAGCAATGAAAAAATGCATGTTTGAAATACAAATTAATCAGGAAGAAATTAAGTGAAAGGCAAAATAACGGTGGCAACTTAAATGAAATTATGGTGATCTCCATGAGTGATTGTACATTGACCAAGGAAATGCTTTTGTGTTCTCTGAGACAAAAAATGATAGACCGAGGTAACTGTCTTAGTGAAGACGGATAGTTCTTTCAGAAAATATGCAGCTCACCGTGGATGAGTATGCCTGAAGATTATAATATAAGATCAGAAGAGTTCTTTATGCACTTCTAGATGTTAAATGGCTGACGTTGGTGTTATATTTATATTCAGGTTGAGCGACTAACGTTTTCATCTCGAATAACTTTTGTCTCGTTAAAGATATTTGCAAATACTTTTCACCTTGACGAGTACTGTCAAAAGGAGCTTAAAACCGATGACACCGGATTTTTACAGCTTTTATTGATTACTTTATAGCGAGAGGAGCAAGAACGTCCGATATATCTCGCGTCAACAGCTCCATTTTCCGTACAGGGTGGCTGCAATGGACGCATCGTGTCTTTTAAACTGTAACTGGTATAAGGGATAGGACAAGAGGGATATGCTCTGTACGCCTGCGCAACACGAGTAGGCAAGTCCCTGCGCCTTGCATCCGCCGTTCCATTGTTAGCATTGTAAATGGGGAATGTTGGTAGTTCTGGCTGTAGCGTCGATACCACTTTACATGTCTACCAGTAGCTGCGACCTCTCTTGTCGTGAGGGCAGTACATCCTTCAATTTGGGCGCCCTTTAAGAGGACGCAACAGTAGCACGAAGAAAACCATATTCACTGTGCTCTTAACTTCTTAATTTCTTGGCAGGCCTATACCTAAAGCTACTACCCTGAAGCAATAAAATCCTTGGTTGTATTTGAAAGAAGAGAAATCAAAGTCAATTCCAATATCTGCGTGATGCAGATACAGATGTGACAACGTTGCGGCCCTTATTCCATGGTCCGTTGCTCGCTTTCGTCAGCACGAAAGGAGAAAACAAATATCTTAAACCTGTCAAAAGTTACCTGACGCAAAAAAACTTACCTGTAGAACTCAGAAAGAGTCTATCTGCGTAAGGACACATTGACAAACTGGGGAGCGAACCAGAGACATCACCTTTGCCAGACAACAATGGTATCCGAGGAAAACTACCCTCACGCAGTGTTGTGCCGCTACTTACGAATAGCGTACCAAGAGTGACTTGTTCGTAGTTATTTTATATTTTCCTAAGTAATTTTTTCCTAAGTGCAGAAGGACACTATAAAATGTTACATGCTATTGCGCTAGACTGAAAAGTGAGCTAATTATGCACGGAGCACATCGAACGTAAGCTGCATTTGTCAATCACGAAGTAGAAATCAGTGCGTCATTGATCATTTCTACGCTGTGTACAAACAGCGGTAGTAGCTACATGGTATGGGACCTTTACCAGAAAGAATAGTCGGAGGACAGCTCGTTTTGTATTATCACGAGATGATGGGCCATTTCTATCTGATGTAGTTAATGATTTTACAATAGTCATTTTTTGCGTGTACCGTACGAGTAGCTTGCTACGTCGATATTCTTGTAACCCGTGGTCTAGGGGTAGCGTCTTTGATTCATAATCAAAACGTCTTCGGTCCCGGGTTCGATCCCCGCCACTGCCTAAATTTTGATAAATAATCAGCATTGGCGGCCGAAGACTTCCGGCATAAGAAGTCAGCCTCATTCTGCCAACGGCCTTGTCAAAGAGGGCGGAGGAGCGGATAGAGGTTCAGGGCACTCGCTTGTCCTAGGGGTGGGAAATTGCCCCTAAAGGCGGAAGAATCAGCAATGATCAACTACATGAAGATGCAGAAGGCAATGGAATCCACTGCATTAAAGACACGTAACGTGTATCCACAGGACATGTGACCTGTAATTGAAGAAGTGTCATGATGATCTCTCCATTGGCAAAAGATTCCGGAATAGTCCCCCATTCGGATCTCCGGGAGGGGACTGCCAAGGGGGAGGTTACCATGAGAAAAAGATTGAATAATCAACGAAAGGATAAGGTTCTACGAGTCGGGGCGTGGAATGTCAGAAGCTTGAACGTGGTAGGGAACCTAGAAAATCTGAAAAGAGAAATGCAAAGGCTCAATCTAGATATAGTAGGGGTCAGTGAAGTGAAGTGGAAGGAAGACAAGGATTTCTGGTCAGATGAGTATCGGGTAATATCAACAACAGCAGAAAATGGTATAACAGGTGTAGGATTCGTTATGAGTAGGAAGGTAGGGCAGAGGGTGTGTTACTGTGAACAGTTCAGTGAGCGGGTTGTTGTAATCAGAATCGACAGCAGACCAACACCGACAACGATAGTTCAGGTATACATGCCGACGTCGCAAGCTGAAGATGAACAGATAGAGAAAGTGTATGAGGATATTGAAAGGGTAATGCAGTATGTAAAGGGGGACGAAAGTCTAATAGTCATGGGCGACTGGAATGCAGTTGTAGGGGAAGGAGTAGAAGAAAAGGTTACAGGAGAATATGGGCTTGGGACAAGGAATGAAAGAGGAGAAAGACTAATTGAGTTCTGTAACAAGTTTCAGCTAGTAATAGCGAATACCCTGTTCAAGAATCACAAGAGGAGGAGGTATACTTGGAAAAGGCCGGGAGATACGGGAAGATTTCAATTAGATTACACCATGGTCAGACAGAGATTCCGAAATCAGATACTGGATTGTAAGGCGTCCCCAAGAGCAGATATAGACTCAGATCACAATATAGTAGTGATGAATAGTAGGCTGAAGTTCAAGACACTAGTCAGGAAGAATCAATACGCAAAGAAGTAGGATACGGAAGTACTAAGGAATGACGAGATACGTTTGAAGTTCTCTAACGCTATAGATACAGCAATAAGGAATAGCGCAGTAGGCAGTACAGTTGAAGAGGAATGGACATCTCTAAAAAGGGCCTTCACAGAAGTTGGGAAGGAAAACATAGGTACAAAGAAGGTAGCTGCGAAGAAACCATGGGTAACAGAAGAGATACTTCAGTTGATTGATGAAAGGAGGAAGTACAAACATGTTCCGGGAAAATCAGGAATGCAGAATACAAGTCGCTGAGGAATGAAATAAATAGGAAGTGCAGGGAAGCTAAGACGAAATGGCTGCAGGAAAAATGTGAAGACATCGAAAAAGATATGATTGTCGGAAGGACAGACAGCATACAGGAAAGTCAAAACAACCTTTGGTGACATTAAAAGCAATGGTGGTAACATTAAGAGTGCAACGGGAATTCCACTGCTAAACGCAAAGGAGAGAGCAGATAGGTGGAAAGAATACATTGAAAGCCTCTATGAAGGTGAAGATTTGTCTGATGCCATAGAAGAAGAAACAGGAGTCGATTTAGAAGAGATAGGGGATCCAGTATTAGAATCGGAATTTAAAAGAGCTTTGGAGGACTTACGGTCTAATAAGGCAGAAGGGATTGATAACATTCCATCAGAATTTCTAAAATCATTGGGGGAAGTGGCAACAAAACGACTATTCACGTTGGTGTGTAGAATATATGAGTCTGGCGATATACCAGTTGACTTTCGGAAAAGCATCATCCACACAATTCCTAAGACGGCAAGAGCTGACAAGTGCGAGAATTATCGCACAATCAGCTTAACAGCTCATGCATCGAAGCTGCTTACAAGAATAATATACAGAAGAATGGAAAAGAAAATTGAGAATGCGCTAGGTGACGATCAGTTTGGCTTTAGGAAAAGTAAAGGGACGAGAGAGGCAATTCTGACGTTACGGCTAATAATGGAAGCAAGGCTAAAGAAAAATCAAGACACTTTCATAGGATTTGTCGACCTGGAAAAAGCGTTCGACAATATAAAATGGTGCAAGCTGTTCGAGATTCTGAAAAAGGTAGGGGTAAGCTATAGGGAGAGGCGGATATACAATATGTACAACAACCAAGAGGGAATAATAAGAGTGGACGATCAAGAACGAAGTGCTCGTATTAAGAAGGGTGTAAGACAAGGCTGTAGCCTTTCGCCTCTACACTTCAATCTGTACATCGAGGAAGCAATGATGGAAATAAAAGAAAGGTTCAGGAGTGGAATTAAAATACAAGGTGAAAGGATATCAATGATACGATTCGCTGATGACATTGCTATCCTGAGTGAAAGTGAAGAAGAATTAAATGATCTGCTGAACGGAATGAACAGTCTAATGAGTACACAGTATGGTTTGAGAGTAAATCGGAGAAAGACGAAGGTAATGAGAAGTAGTAGAAATGAGAACAGCGAGAAACTTAACATCAGGATTGATGGTCACGAAGTCAATGAAGTTAAGGAATTCTGCTACCTAGGCAGTAGAATAACCAATGACGGACGGAGCAAGGAGGACATCAAAAGCAGACTCGCTTATGGCAAAAAAGACATTTCTGGCAAGAGAATTCTACTAATATCAAATACCGGCCTTAATTTGAGGAAGAAATTTCTGAGGATGTACGTCTGGAGTACAGCATCGTATGGTAGTGAAACATGGACTGTGGGAAAACCGGAACAGAAGAGAATCGAAGCATTTGAGATGTGGTTCTATAGACGAATGTTGAAAATTTGGTGGACTGATAAGGTAAGGAATGAGGAGGTTCTACGCAGAATCCGAGAGGAAAGGAATATGTGGAAAACACTGATAAGGAGAAGGGACAGGATGATAGGACATCTGCTAAGACATGAGGGAATGACTTCCATGGTACTAGAGGGAGCTGTAGAGGGCAAAAACTGTAGAGGAAGACAGAGATTGGAATACGTCAAGCAAATAATTGAGGACGTAGGTTGCAAGTGCTACTCTGAGATGAAGAGGTTAGCATAGGAAAGGAATTGGTGGCGGGCCGCATCAAACCAGTCAGTAGAGTGATGAAAAAAAAAAATGCAAGTGCATATCGAGTGTCAAAGGGCTGCTGGTGAGATCACAACAGCCTGATGACAAGGTGGACAAATGTGCTGCAGCACTTGGTACTGTTTATAGTTGAGAATGCGGGAGTCGCACCAATTAAATCACTCATTTTTAACTTTCAATCGTCGGTTTATTGAGTCATTACGTAAATCTGACACTAAATAGTATTCGGACACCCCCAAAATCATACTTTTTTTCATATTCGGTACATTGTACTGCCACTTACTGCCAGGTACTCCATATCAGCGACCTCAGTAGTCATTAGACATCGTGAGAAAGCAGAATGGGGCGATCCACGGAACTCACGGACTTCGAACGTGGTTAGGTGACTGGTGTCACTCGTGTCATACGTCTGTACGCGAGATTTCCACAATCCTAAACATGTCTAGGTCCACTGTTTCCGATGTGATAGTGAGGTAGAAACATGAAGGGATACGTACAGCACAAAATCGTACAGGCCGACATCGACTGTTGACTGAGAGAGACCGCCGACAGTTGAAGAGGTCGTAATATGTAGTAGACAGATATCTATCCAGACCATCACACAGGAATTCCAGACTGCATAAGGATCGACTGCAAGTTCTATGACTGTTAGGTGGGAGGTGAGAAAACTTGGATTTCATGATCCTGCGGTTGTTAATAAGCCACACATCACGCCGGTAAACGCCAAACGACGCCTCGCTCCGTGTAAGGAGCACAAACATTGGACGATCGAACGGGAAAAACGTTGTGTGGAGTGACGAGTCATGGTACACAATCTGGTGAACCAATGGCTGGGTGTGGGTTTGGCGAAAGCCCGGTGAATGCCAACAGTAAAATTCGGAGGCGATGGTGTTATGGTGTGATCGTGTTTTTCGTCGAGGGGTCTTGCACAGCTTGTTGTTTTGCGTGGCACTACCACAGCACAGGCCTACACTGATGTTTTAAGCATCTTCTTGCTTCCCACTGTTGAAGAGCTATAGGGGATGGCGACTGCATCTTTCAACAGCACCTGTTCATTGTCCACAGCCTGGCCTGCACAGTGTCCTGACCTGAATCCTGCAGAACAACTTTGGGATATTTTGGAACGCCGACTTCGTGACAGGCCTCACCGACCAACATCGATACCTCTCCTCAGTGCAGCACACCGTGAAGAATGGGCTGCCATTCCCCAAAAAACCTTCCAGTATCTGAGTGAATGTATGCCTGCTAGAGTGGATGCTGTCATCAAGGCTAAGGGTGAGCCAACACCTTATTGAATTCCAGCATTGCCAATGGAGAGCGCCACGAACTTGTAAGTCATTTACAGCCAGGTGTCCGGATACTTTTGATCTCATAGTGAATGTCGCTCAATAGCCAAAGATCGTTCCTTCTTCCCCATCGAAGTGTAATTCTTTGGAGTCGTAAAAACGTACAGCTACAGCTCTGCAGAAACACTAATTTTTCCTGCAGCTCGCTATCTATCTAGCTCTCCATGTGCTGTCGTGTCTTATCAGGTTACAAAACAAAAAGCATAACTCTTGAGGAACTAAAAAAAAAGTTAGGTTTTTAGTACAATGCAAGAAACCTCTCACCACAATTTCTTTAAAGAACTGAATTCCCAGGTATGAAACAAGCTTAAACTTCTGACTCCTATATAAATGAGTTAATGTGTTAATTATTTGACTTTAAGCACGTAAGCGAGAAAAAGTTTTGGGAAGGTTTGACATTATGCATCAAGTGTGTTGTATGTTAAAATTGCAAGTATTATCAAACACTGGATAGTTGTAGTGTGGGTAATTTTTTCTCCGTTTTAAGCAAAAGGTAGTTTTTCAAGCATCTCAGTTTTTACGACGTCATATCTCCTGAACTGAGAGACGTAAAACCCTATAATTTGCAGGTACATTTAGCGCTATTGTGGATACCGCCTGCAAAATTTCTTCAGAACAGGGTTAGCACCAAAGAAGTAATAAAATAAAGCTGGAGAATGTGTTGCGAATAGAGTTAGTAGTAAAGAAGTAATAAATCGAAACTTCATAGCTGATGCTGAAGTCTTACTTCAAGAACAGCGATAATATAGTAAAAGATAATTTTCCTTTCCCTCTCGTCATGTTGTGCGAGGTGTCAACTAGAAAAGTATCGTAACCTGCTTGTCCTCGCTTGAGCGCCTCCCAAGAGAAACACTTCAATAATGTTTGCGAGAATATGTAATATGTTCCACACAGGAAGTTAATTTTTTCATTAAAACTGAGACTTATGATCTCAGCAGTTGAGTCCCATAGTGCTCAGAACCATTTTGAACCATTAAAACTGAGGTAACGTTAACTGAACCACGTGAAAGCAGTCCCGTGAACGGTAATATCCTCTACGGGACAATTTTCACGATCCACTGAACTCGTTAAAAATGGATACGAATTCTCGCACAATCATGTCACATGGTTTCTTCGCAAATTAAATGGTCACATTCCTTCCTCCTTGTATAATATGGGCTTTAATTTGTCGTGATAATAAATTTTTTTTTAATTTTTCGATTGTTTAGTAACATGTGCTGAATGGCTTGATTAGAACGTCTTATACAGATGTGATGGAGGCATATCTCTTTGACGGTACCATGCCAGGGAAAGTTAAGTGCAAATTTTTTATTGAAAAATCAGTATTACTGGAAAGATGGCATGTGCCAAGTTTAAACGTACTGTTAAATGAGCCTCATCTCTGTTGGACCGGAAATTCAGAGAAAATGGTACACTTTTATGATATATAATAGTGTACTGAAGTGAAAGATTTCTCTGCGTATGCCAGAAATCTTCGACAAACGGAATAGTAGCGGTAAGACATGGCAATAACTGCGTACATAGTACTGTGTGCTTGAGTATAAAAAGTAGGTAGAGAATGGATGCTATTGCATATATATTGAATTTCTCATGAAAGGTTCATGGTATCCGAGAACGATGTGGCCAACGCCCGCTCAATGTCGAAACTAACTGTGCGAAGCAAAACATTCGTTGTTTCGCCATTGACTAACAGATGGTGAGGCAGTGTCGCCTGCTTTGAAAGTATAACGAAGACTAAATGTACATAAAGGGCAAGTGCTATAATATTTTGTGTTGACATGTGAAAAACAAAAAAAATGTTTTATAAATGTTGCATCCATAACACCGGAATCAATAACCGTCAGTTACTAATTAATGTGTACCTTCCTCAACTGTAATATCCTCGTATCAGATCTCCAGTGACTGTTCATCCTTCCACATTCTAATGTTTCATACTGAAGTGAGATATCGGGCCATTATGTATAAACTGTTCTACACGATTAGTGATGTTGTCTTCTGGGAAAGAAACTGATTTTAATTTGTCAGGGAGAGAGAGCAGGAAAAATAAATATTGCCTGTGGTTAATTTCAGTTTTAATGTGGATTTCCGCTGTCACAGTTTGCTTCAATACAGTACGTTTTTATGTTTTAATTTGTGGAATGAAAGTAAATGAAACGTTCGTTCGTTATAAAAAATATCAGTTCCTATTGTCACACTTTGAATAGTTGGAAATATTCCTCTTATGATTCTTATCTGCACGGCTTGTGCATAACATTTATGAAGAAAAAATCACGCAAATACCCATGAGCAGATGTGAACTAAGTATATAACAGTGACAAAACTGCTTGGAAATAATTTTGTCTTAACTAAGTCGGTTATTACTGTGAGCTGTTAAGTCTTTCTAGCAGATTTAAATAGTGTTAGCATGTGTTTTTATTCATCTGTGTCGACGTAGGAACAACCTTACTACACTGAGATGACAAAAGTCGCGGGATAGCGATATGCACATAAATAGATGGCGGAAGTATCGCATACACAAAGTATAACAGGGCAGTTCATTGGCTGATCTGTCGTTTGTACTCAGGTGATTCGTGTGAAAAGGTTTCTGACGTGATTATGGCAGCACGAACGAAATTAACAAACTTCGCAAGCGGGCTTGTAGATGGAGAAAGATGAATAGTACATTTAATTTCATTTCGGAAATCACTAGTAAGTTCAATATTCTGAGGTTCACAGTGTCAAGAGTGTGACGAGAGCACAAAAAATCAGGCATTACCTCTCACCACAGACAACTCAGTGGCCAACGGCCTTCAGCAGAGGACAACGACGTTTGCGTATAATTGGCAGTGCTAACAGACAGACTGTTTCACAGAGGAAGACAGCACAGCAGTTTCTTCTCTAAATCCTCGCACGAACGAAAAAATGACTGTCATCGAAATAAGTGGCCAAGGAATAGAAAAGCAACTGAAATCACTCAAAAGAGGAAAGTCCACGGGACCTGACGCGATACCAATTCACTTCTACACAGAGTACGCGAAAGAACTTGCCCCCCTTCTAACATCTGTGTACCGCAAGTCTCCAGAGGAACGGAAGGTTCCAAATGATTGGTAAAGAGCACAGGTAGTTTCAGTTTTCAAGAAGGATCGTCGAGCAGATGCGCAAAACTATAGGCTTATACCTCTGACATCGATCTGTTGTAGAATGTTTTTTTGCTCGCGGATCATGTCATTTCTGGAAACCCAGAATCTACTCTGTAGGAATCAACATGGATTCCGGAAACAGCGATCCTGTGAGACCCAACTAGCTTTATTTGTTCATGATACCCAGAAAATAGTAGATACAGGCTCCCAGGTAGATGCCATTTTCCTTGACTTCCGGAAGGCGTTCGATACAATTCCGCACTGTCGCCTTGTAAACAAAGTAAGAGCCTACGGAATATCAGACCAGCTATGTGGCTGGATTGAAGCAAAGAGAACACAGCATGTTGTTCTCAATGAAGAGACATCTACAGACGTTAAAGTAACCTCTGGCATGCCACAGAGGAGTGTTATGGGACCATTGCTTTTCACAATATATATAAATGACCTAGTAGATAATGTCGGAAGTTCCATGCGGCTTTTCGCGGATGATGCTGTAGTATACAGAGAAGTTGCAGTATTAGAAAATTGCAGCGAAATGCAGGAAGATTGGCAGCGGATAGGCACTTGGTGCAGGGAGTGGCAACTGACCCTTAACATAGACAAATGTAATGTATTGCGAATGCATAGAAAGAAGGATCCTTCATTGTATGATTATATGATAGCGGAACAACACTGGTAGCAATTACTTCTGTAAAATATCTGGGAGTATGCGTACGGAACGATTTGAAGCGCAATGGTCATATAAAATTAATTGTTGGTAAGGCGGGTGGGTGCCAGGTCGAGATTCATTGGGAGAGTCCTTAGAAAATGTAGTCCATCAACAAATGAGGTGGCTTACAAAACACTCGTTCGACCTATACTTTAGTATTGCTCATCAGTGTGGGATCTGTACCAGGTCGAGTTGACAGAGGAGGTAAAGAAGGTCCAAAGAAGAGCGGCGCGTTTCGTCACAGGGTTATTTGGTAAGCGTGATAGCGTTACGGAGATATTTAGCAAAATCAAGTGGCAGACTCTGCAAGAGAGACGCTCTGCATCGCGGTGTAGCTTCCTGTCCAGGTTTCGAGAGGGTGCGTTTCTGAATGAGGTATCGAATATATTACTTCCCCTTACTTATACCTCCAGAGGAGATCACGAATGTAAAATTAGAGCGATTCTAGCGCGCACGGAGGCTTTCCGGCAGTCGTTCTTCCCGCGAACCATACGTGACTGGAACAGGAAAGGGAGGTAATGACAGTGGTATTTAAAGTGCCCTCCACCTCACACCATTGGGTGGCTTGCGGAGTATAAATGTAGGTGTAAATGTACATGTAGATAAGCAACAATGCGTCAAATAACACCAGAAATCAATGTTGGACGTAGACGAATGTATCCTCTAGCGCTGTGCGGCGAAATTTGGCGTTAATGGCGTTAATGGTCTATAGCAGTAGAAGGAGGACATGAACGCCTTTGCTAGCAGAAACATCTGCCGCAGCGC
Organism: Schistocerca nitens; assembly: GCF_023898315.1. NCBI lineage: Eukaryota > Metazoa > Arthropoda > Insecta > Orthoptera > Acrididae > Schistocerca > Schistocerca nitens. Next base: position 192,018,141 of record NC_064621.1, read on the forward strand.
CTCTTGTAGTGGGACGCGAAATTGAAGCGTCGCCCATCCACCAGTGTCAGCCCAGTTTGCAGGTGAATATAAGTTTAATTTAGTTTTGTTTATGTAATTTTTGTAATATTTGTGAATTGTCTAAAGTTTTCTATTTATTTTTTATGTTTCATGTACGGAGAGGGCGGCGCAACGAACGGAGACAGCATCTTCGGTGCCGGGACCAGACAGAAAATTGCTGGCCACTATACGTCGCGGGTCGACAGCCAAAGAGCGACAGAAGATTCTGAAACCGATTTGTTGCGTCGTGCTTCTAAAAATTGAAAATGAATAATTTGTAATGTTTTGTACAACAATGATATCATAGGAAGTTTAATCTTATTGAAAATGTTAGTTTTGTCTTGTCAAGGCTAAGGTTCACGTCTGTATGTAGGAAGATAATAAACTAGTGGATGCTACTAAAGTTGAAATACGTGTTCCGAGGATTTATTTATGAAGAATTATGTGAATGAATTAATAATATATTTGACAAGATTATTGGATTTTGACAGCGTTCATCGCGACTTTGAATCTCAGAAAGTTTATTCAATGTGGTTCTATTATCGATTAAATCAGATAACGTGTATCAATATAATTTCTGAGGAGAAACAAACGACATCTAAAACTGAAAAAGTTTATGCAAAACAGTTGGCCCGAGTGACGTAATTCTGTGCATACGACTCAAATGATGTTTTACAGTTTCGTTAAAGAACCATTCTGAGACAGTTTAAAAAGAATATAAATAATTTTGAAGTGGGTTGTAACTGACGTAGGTGACGAAGTCTACACATGGTCATATGTCGAAAGAAAATCATTTAAACAAATCTATACGTCGTTGCACTACACTCTCCTGGGCTCGTGACCATATCGGTTAGACCGTAGACGATTGCAGAACAGTGACCTGGTCAGACGAGTTCTGATTTCAGCTGGTAAGAGCTAATGATAGCGTTCGAGTACATCGCGGACCCCACGAAGCCATGGACCCAAGTTGTCAACAAGGCATTGTGCAAGCTTCTGATGGCTCCATAATGGTGTGGACTGTGTTTGCATGAAATGGTTTAAATCCTGAGCCTATCATTAACCACACAGTGTTTTGTTTGGCTACCTGGAGTCTGTCTGCAACCTTTCAACGACTCCATTTTTAAGGATGACAGTGCACAATATCATCGTGTCACAATGGTTCGCGATTGGTCTGAATAACGTACTGGACGATTCGAGCCACCCAGATTGCACAACATGAACTCCATCGAACATTCATAAGGCATTCTCGAGAAGTCAGTTTGTGCACAAAATCCTGCACCGGCAACATTTTCCTTTCACGATTACCGGCGGCTATAGAGGCATCATGGCTCAGTATTTCTGTAGGGGCTTCCAACGACACGTTGAATCCAAGTTACGTCGAATTGTTGCCGTACGCTGGGCAGAGGGAGATCCGACACGATGTTAGAAGGTACCCCAAGACTTTTGTCAACTCAGTGCATTGCGGCTGAACTACCGTCGTTTAAGTTATTGCTCTATCGTGTCAAAAAGCTATAAGATTTGTGAAAGTTTACAGAGTTCGCAGTTATTTAATACGCGGACGAGAATATGTGTAAAGGGCAGGCAGAGCTTTCGGATCTGCAATATCAGTCTTTATTTGAAATGAAATAAGACGATTCCATGTTACAGGCCAATGCCTCACGCGAACTAATTTTCAATCAAGTCTTCACCCTATGCAACGCGGCAGCGCTCGAATATAAACATAAATTCGAAGTGGAAGCTGTTTTCTTGAAACACTACGATATGTAATGTGCTAGCATCTGTTGCTTAATTCGTTTAATGTACGTTAAAAAGTGGTTAGTTTGATACTTCAGTTTAGGAAATATTATAGTTTTTAGCATGCTGAGGACTTTTTTGTCGTAATTGAAGTGAAGGACGCAACAAAAACCAAATTCAGTAAATTCGCCAAACGTATTTTATATTTAATTATGTTCTTTTTATGGAGGTGGAGACGTCTGGCGGGTTTGATGTGTTTCGCCACAACGGCCTCTCCTATGCGAACCTCTTTATAACGGAAAGCTGCTACTCCGTCTAGTTAGTCGCTACGTCTTAAGGCAGGTCCTATCATCCACCCCTTTCTTTTAGTCAGCGTTTTCAATACATCGCTTTCATCCCAAATTTGCGGACCAATTCCTCACTTCTCATGTGATTCGTCCACTTAACTTTCAGCAAGTGGGACAACACAAGTTAGCCATTGCACTTAAGGACCGTGACGATAAGATACAAGAAACTGGGGCTCATACGGAAGCATACAGACAGTCGTTTTTACCTCGCTGTATTTGCGAGTTGAACAGGAAATAAAATGACTGTTAGTGGTACAGTGTACTCTCCGCCAGGCGCCGTACGGGGACTTTCAGAGTATCTGTGTAAATGTAGATGTAGATGCACCATTTCTTTTATCACAATTTGATAACGTATGTTTCACATCTAGGGCTAGAAAATCGTATTAATAAGCTTCCAAGTTGTCCGTCGGACACTATTTCAGTAGAGATTCTTATGGGTGATTCTGTGTCAAGAGTCATTCTGGAGTAGAAATTAATCTCAGGTAATTCCCGTATTAGCAAATCTACTGGCATCTTGTAGGCATATTGTGTACGAAGAATCCCACCCTTCTTCTAAGATGTTCTCGTGATGAGTCAATCTCGAAAACCACCAATAAATGTGAATTACTGTACTCCAAGCCGAAAAAAATATTCTATCCCTCTAATCAAGAGTGTTACAAGATTTCCAAGAATTTAACAGTCGTACAGACCACAGTAATGTTTCCACACCAATGCCGCTAGGACAACTGGTACAAAATGGTGCCTAGTGAAGGTATCTACCGTGAGAATGCGGAACTAGTGTCCTACCAACTTCTAGAAGAAAATTCTCGTTGCTTTTGGATCCACCCTCGTACGTACAAATCTATAAAAGCAGAGATACGTGGCGTTGCTCAGGTATTCATTTATTTCAAATTTTTGGCCTCCCCTCCTTTCTCTGTCCACATCCTTGTGCAGCCTCTCTTTGACTTCCCCCCTCTTCTCTGTGACCATTCTCACCTCCACACACACACCACCACCTTCTCCCCTTCTCTCTTCTATCTCCTCCTGCCCCTCTCACTGTCCTCTACCTGTTCCCCTTCGCCGGCCGCTGTGACCGAGCGGTTCTAGGCGCTTCAGTCCGGAACCGCGCTGCTGCTACTGTGCCATTGCTTAGAGCCATTACAACCATTTTTATTCCCCTTCTGTCTATCCATTCTCCTACCTGTGTCCATCTCCTCCCCCCTACCTCTGTTCATCACACTTCCACCTGCCTCAGTCCGTCTGCACGCCGTATTAATAAAACCTAGTTTTTCACCCTTCTCGGTGTGTATGACGTCATATCTCATACGAACTATGTGTCGTGCAATGATGCACGTTTGCAGGCACGTTTAGCGGTATATGTGGATAGTACAGTGTGACAGTTATTGAACTATACGAAAGAAACGTAAATTAGTTAGAAACTACGGCGTGCGCATACTTTATACAGTACAACATGTAAACGTCACTACAGATATTCGCATTTCGATTATGACATGTTCGACATGCCTGCTGTCTTTGGCGATGATCTGGCGCAGACGCATAGCGAAATTCTGTATGACCTGCTGAAGTGTCGGAACATCGATGCTGTCGATGACTTTCTGGATGGCTGTTTACAACTCCGAAATGGGTTTGGGGTTATTGCTGTACACCTTGTCTTTAATACAGCCCCAGAAAAAGGAGTCGCACGTGTTCAGATCCGGAGAATGTGACAAGCAATTGAGGCCCGTGCCAGTGGCCTCTGGGTATCCCAGGGCCATTATGCGGTCCTCAAAGTGCTTCTCCTTGGCTTAAGCAATTTATTTACTTTAAGGTATAAGTGGTTACAGATGACACACTGTGGAACAAAACGGTCACTGTAGAAATACATTAAAAAAAACACACGATGTGGTAAAAAGGTATGAATTCATAATTTATGTGGTTTTTTTTCAAATATCTGTAATTACGATTTAAAAACTAATAGCTACATGTATACAAACAGCAAATAACACTTTTTATCTTCAACAGATGAAAAATACAAGCCCACTGAATATGCTGGAACTGCAGTGAAACATATTTGGGTTAAAAAACTAAATTGTGGTTTTGCTAAAGGTGTACCCTACCCAAAAACTTGAAGTATTTGGTCTTCTATATCAGAGAAAAGTTTCTCTATGACATGAAATCAAGTGTCAAGTACATGCTAAATGTTTTAATTTTTAAATACAGGATGAACTGTTGCTTGCATGAAGTGCGTTACTTTTCATTTTCACCCCCGTAACCTTGAAAGGTAGGTGGTTCTTAACCCACAATGCTTCTTTCCAGACAGCAGATGATATGTTTCCAAGTCTGCTTGAAATTGATCCAGTGGTTTAGAAGGCGATGTTGGGCATACGTACAGATATACTTGCGTACATCCGTCTTGATAAGATAGAGAGTAGAGATAGACATATAGAGTTCTATACTTATTTCGGGGGCTGCCAGCATCTTATACTAAGATCCAACATAAACATAACACAAGAATCAGAAGTATTATCTGCATATTACAACAATCTGGAGATGATGAAGATGTGTGAGGGGCAGTAAAATGAAACCCGAACACCAGCCACCACGGGACTATGTAAAGGCTCCATTCGAAAGTAATCACCACACGCGTTACGACATTTATCCCACCGGCAGGCGAGAAAATCAATTTCTGTTTAGCGAAAGGTGGTCGGCCGCAGACTTCTGAATACAGCCATTCTATGGTCCCTTGTGGCGGGTGTTCGGTTTTTATTTTACTGCCCCTTACCTGTAACACTATAGCGCAAATTGGTAAAGAAATAATGTAATACAGTATCGTTAAGAGATCCAGGAAGTGTTATTCCCAAAAACTTAATATATATTTAGCACCGAATGTGACTCAAAATAAAAGAAAGCAAAGAAAAAGGCGATTAAAAGTAATACAAAGGAGAATAGTGACTTGGTTGACATAAAAACTGGGAGCGACAGAGTCGTGCAAGAATTGAAAGAATTCTGCCTACTACGCGAGGTGATATAAGATCAGCTGTGCGAGGAGATTAGGAGAGCAAAATTGACTGAGATGATGAAATGTTTTGCTGTGATTATGTAGTCAGGCCATACGATATAGTATGCGTTGTCAATCTTGTCTTTGCGTATTAATACAGTGCAGAGAAAGTAGTTCCTGTGAATTACGTTTCTGAACTACACATTTCAACGACTGTTATTTGTCATAACAGCCAAAAATCGTTATGTGTCTCCTGGTAATCTAAATGACTCACATGTACTACAAAGTCATCAACTATTTTTTTCTGTCCATAGTTGTAGAGAGAGACTTTTTCAAAAAATGGTTCAAATGGCTCTGAGCACTATGGGACTTAACTTCTGAGGTCATCAGTCCCCTACAACTTAGAACTACTTAAACCTAACCAACCTAAGGACGTCACATATATCCATGATCGAGGCAGGATTGGAACCTGCGACCGTAGCGATCGCGCGGTTCCAGACTGTAGCGCCTAGAACCGCTCGGCCACTCCGGCCAGCAGACTTTTTCATTGGAATCAAATGGAGTATTCGGAAGTAAAACAGAGTAATACAAAAGATATCAGTATTAAATAAATAAATATTAAATAAATAAACAGCCAATGACAATCACTAAGTTAATTCCATTTATTTGCAATTAAGGTTCCCCAAGTTTTGTGACACAGAAATTAGTTTCTTGTTCTTCTTACGACGTTTGTAACACGCAACGGCATTGTCAATGAGACACTTCTTCATGCACGACAAAAATGTTAGTTTACCAGGGAAACATACAGAAGATCATTGTTGACTGATGTTGTAATCGAAGTGATCTATTATTTATCAACAGCGACACTAATAAAAATAATCGTAATTCTTATATTACCTACATAGTGTTTTGTTAAGTCTCGTTACTGCAGTAGCTCACTGAACGGTTATTGAGACTTTTTATTAAGTTAATCTGTTGACCGCGAATGTAAATGCTCTTTGAAGAGGAGAAAAGGGCAAAATTAAAGAACCTGACATGAATACAATTAGTACATTTAATAATATTAAACTTTTCGGGCCATGCGGTTGATCTCCACCACACAGCACAAATAGTTTGTTATAGTTCATCCCCGATTTTTTGCTAGATTAATGTTTTCAGTATTCAGACATAGTAAACGTTCGTTCGTAACTTTGACACAATCGGCTTCAGATGTATTTGTAGGTAGTATGCATTTCTGTTTGTGGATGAACACAGAAGTAGATTAAATGTGATACTGATGCGGTAGCTACACACACAGAGGTTAATGGTTCAAATGGCTCTGAGCACTATGGGACTCAACTGCTGTGGTCATAAGTCCCCTAGAACTTAGGACAGCACACAACACCCAGCCATCACGAGGCAGAGAAAATCCCTGCCCCGCCGGGAATCGAACCTAGGAACCCGGGCGTGGGAAGCGAGAACGCTACCGCACGACCACGAGATGCGGGCAGAGGTTAATGTACTGCTGTGATACAACCCAGTAGTCGCTGGCGCCATTAGGTGCATTTTAGTTTTACTCGTAAGAGTAATTATGCAGAATTTGATTTCATTACGTGTGAGAGACTAATTAAACGTCGCTCCTGCAGGGCTAATTAATCGCAAAACTGATGAGAGAAATGACAGTGTGAACGTATCACGCCCGAACGTATCGCGTCCGGCAGCTAAATATTTTTTCCATAATACACTATTATTTGAAGCAATTCTGCACAATGTGTGAAAAACTATTGAGAGAAAACTGCTCAGCCATGAAAAGGAAGGTATGTAAACATTTTCATGTTCCTGTAGTACAGACCACAACTTAATCAAAATATTCTAATCGTTGAAGAAACAGTACATTGTAAGTAACCCGGTGTCGATTTACTGCGTAATTGCAAAAGGGCGCGCAGCCACCGCACTCTGCTATTACCGTTATTTTTACCACTGTGTTGGAAAGTTCTTGAGTCAAGGCTTCAGTTGTTGCAGTGGGACAGTGCTTCACATGACATTTCTTCCACAGGAAAATCAACCGCTGCTCACTTGAAACTAATGTATGAGAGTGGAGATAAGTTTTTGAAATTGACAGCTGCCAGCCACTCCTTGCACCATCGATCTTCCGGAGGTACTCTCGCATTTCGCTACAGCCTTCTGGCTTTTCCACTTTCCCCGTACAAAACAGCACCGTCTGCGAAGTTTGCGGCAGTCCATTATTCCACCCTTTTTCTGATACGAGGATATTACACCTTTTTACCTTGTTTGATTAAGGTGACCGTATTTTTGCGACAAGAAAACAGGACACTTGGAAATTTTTCAGTGAAACTATGGACAAAAGAGAATGCGTAAACGTTTTTCATCATATATACGAAGATTTAGAAACTACTAAAACATGAAAATGTTTTCAGATATCGCTACTAATCAAAAACTTTGTTGACTACTAAATTATTTAATTAGCGACGTGTCTCTAGTGATACCTCATCATTAGGCTATAATGTCATTACAAAAAATTTAAGATAAGTGTACACAGATATTAAAGTTTCTTTACACGACTTTTGTGAACATCTTTGTTCTTGTGGGGGTAGCATTCTGCTTCTGATACGCTGAGATACCACTGTTTCCATGGCTCTCTTGTATTTCTTCACCATTGTTCACGTACTTCACAAGGGTGCTTTATAACACGGATTTCGGCTCCATTGTTCACAAACTTCGTATGAGTGACTATATAACACGATAACGCAAAACAAATCAGCAGTGCAGGATAAAAATTTTGTGAATGTTAGTGGTATCTGAAAAATTACAAACTGTAGCAGCTCTGAATTCACTCCAGCCAAACAGTCGGCTAGAATTGTTAGTGTTGGAGTCACTCCTCATTTATACGAAATTGATGAATGGATCTCCATCAGTAAGTACGCACATTTTGTAAAAACTTATCAAATGTGATTTAAGTTCACCTTATTAATCAACATAGCTTTCAAAGTCTGCATTGAAAGAGCGTTCTCGTTATTCTTCCAAAACACCTTCATCTGAGAAAACAGTCGTTTAGTGGAGAGTTAGATGCAGGTAAACCAAGGAGAAATACCAATATTTTAAGAAAATTAGTGTAAGCCACAATGTTCGCTTTATAATACGAAATAATTTCTATCCAACAGTCGCTAAGTGATGTATTTAACAGTTCCCATTTTTCATATATTTTCGGTGATATTAATTTCAAGTGTCTTGGCACTCATTGTTTACAAATCTTCACTGTATTTTATTATTTCACAAATGCAAAACACAGTACTGTCGTCCACCAAAGTCACGACCGTAGAAAATTTCTTTTGGCTCTCACTCACGCAATTGCGTTTACAGTTTTCGCCATTGCTAGCAGCATTCACATCAGACATGAGTGATTTTCGTTTGTTAACTGATAGCGCAGACCGCCACAGTTCAATCGTCATCCGCAACAGTACTTTTCCAAGCTAAGTCTTCACACGATTTCAGGTGTATGTGTGTTATAGACTACAAACAGCGCTTTGCTTTGTCAGTTCTTAGTATCTCTAAATTTTTCATCAAATTGATGAATATTTGAGAACTACAGTAAGCGATGTTACATGACGATAAGTCATTGCCACAGAAATGGACATTTTATAGTCGTTCTACTAAAAAAAAAAAGACGGTACAGAGACTTAGTAAACGGGCTGCTCTGGCTAATATGGGACGTCTGGTCATATTTTGCTGGTCATACACGATATTCTTCCGCTTTATTTTCTTTCTGATAATTCGCGGTAATCGGAGTTGCGCTTGCAGAGTACCGGTGTTAGCAAATTGCCATAACATTCTTTCATGAAAGCATAATTCTGAACAATCGTAAATGAAATATTCAAAAAGTTAGTAACTGCTGTAGGTGCCTGTGTAATAATGTAATCGGCAACCACAGTGGTGTTAGGGTTGCAAGTCGCAGCCAAAATGCGCGTTCATACGTTGTATATTATGCAATCGTTAGGCCCATCCATGTAGGCGGAATGAAATGTCCAGTGCTTAACACTCACAACGCATAAAAGATATTTCTTGTGGGAGATACTAGTGTTACAATTACAGAGAAAGCAACAGAAGGCCGGCCGAAGTGGCCATGCGGTTAAAGGCGCTGCAGTCTGGAACCGCAAGACCGCTACGGTCGCAGGTTCGAATCCTGCCTCGGGCATGGATGTTTGTGATGTCCTTAGGTTAGTTAGGTTTAACTAGTTCTAAGTTCTAGGGGACTAATGACCTCAGCAGTTGAGTCCCATAGTGCTCAGAGCCAAAGCAACAGAAGATATTGTTAACAGCGTTTTCTGAAGAATTAATAAGTGGTTTTCTGAAAATGGGATCTCCTGAAATTTTGAGAAAACACACTGCACTGAGTTCTGTGCAGAAAATAGTCATACCAACGATTGACGTAGCACATGAACAGGAGTCAGTAAAGAGGGCAGACTGCTTCAATTTTCTGAGCGTGCATGTTGATGAATCCTCGAACTGGAATAAACATATTAGAGAGCTTCTCAAACAATTTAGGTCAGCTACTTTTGCTCTTCGTGAAATTGATAATCTTCGAAACAAACGAATCAATCTCCTGACGTATTTTGCATGTATCCACTCTAGAATATGAAAGAATTTTCTGGGCCAATAAATCACTTAGAAAAAATTATTCAGTGCACAAAAGCGAGCAGTGAGACCAATATCTGGTGTTCACCTAAGTTCTTCACATAGGTACCTTTTCAAGAAGTTCGGTATTTTAACTGTACCATCACAATTATGTACATCTATTCGCTAATGAAATTTGTCGTAAGTAATCTATTTAATTTCACAATAATAGTAACCTCCATACTTACAATGTTAGAAGGAATATGATCTTTATCGCCCATTATGCAGTATGCCAATGGCACGGAAGTCAGTTAAGTATGCAGCAACAACAACTTTTGATCATTTGTCCATAACAGATAGCAAACTAAGTTTTAAATTTAAGGTAAAATCACGTCTCCTAGACGCCTCCTTCTGTTACATGCACGAATAACTGTTTGAAAATTTGTAGGCTGTAGGGAAGGAAAACCTAGTATTTAGGCGTAGCGGCACGAGTGCCTAGAACTACAAAACATGTTCGCTAATGTTAACACTAACGATAGACACGTATGCCGTAGACTGATTCGCTCCAAAACTTTTCGATAAAAGAATCGTTCAAACGATCTATGAACCATATAATTAACTAACTAAAGGCTGCGGCACCAGATAATAATTATGTCATTCAAATTGAGTGGCATATAGGAATTGTTTCGTCCCTGTTTTTATTGCACACTAGAAATCACTGGAAATTAATGTCAATCATTTATTTTTATCTGGGCTTCATAATTTTAGGATATAATAACCGGGATCCTCTACCTGCGTTAATCTGTCCCCTGAGACGCGTGCAGTACCCGAAAGAAGCATTGTTACGTTTCATTTATGCCAAATGAACGAAATATGGAAATTAGGAATGCCAATTACGCGGTACCGTTTCTTCAACAAAAATATGTGTCGCCCCTGGAACTCAGTACTAGATAACAGTTTTTAACTGATAACGAATGTAATTAACTTCGCGAGGTGTTAAAAAGAGTTTACTGAGAACACTTTCTAACCTTTCTTCCTTGGATGAAAGTGTTGCAGCTATCAAGGGAACCTTCCCATCGCACCACCCTCAGATTTAGTTGTAAGTTGGCACAGTGGATGGGCCTTGAAAATCTGAACACAGATCAATCGAGAAAACAGGAAGAATTTGTGTGGAACTATGAAAAAAATAAGCAAAATATACAAACTGAGTAGTCCATGTGCAACATAGGTAACATCAAGGATTTTGTGACCTCAACAGCGCCGTGGTCGCGTGGTTAGCATGAGCAGCTACGGAGTGAGATGTCCTTGGTTCAAGTCTTCCCTCGAGTGATAAGTTTACTTTCTTCATTTTCGCAAAGTTATGATCTGTCCGTTCGTTCATTGACGTCTCTGTTCACTGTAATAAGTTTAGTGTTTATGTTTTGCGACCGCACCGCAAAACCGTGCGATTAGTAGACAAAAGGACGTGCCTCTCCAATGGGAACCGAAAACATTTGATCGCAAGGTCATAGGTCAACCGATTTCTCCAAATGAAAACACATCTGATATACTCTATACGACACTGGTGGCGGCATGTGCATCACATTATAGGAATATGTTGTCGACCCACCTAAGTTGTACGCTTGACGAATGGGTAAAAAGATTCTTCTATCTTGCCCGATTTAGGTTTTCCTGTGGATGTGATAATCACTCCCAAAAAAGTGAAGAGTTTGTCACATAAACTGAAAATAAAAAATTAAACTTTTCACTCGAGGGAAGTCTTGAACCAAGGATCTCTCGTTGCGCAGCTGCTCGCGCTAACCACGGGACCACGACGCTCCTGAGCTCATACAATCCTTGATATTGCCAGTGTTACGCATGGACTACTCAGTATGTACATTTTGCTTATTTTTTCATAGGTCCACACAAGTTCTTCCTGTTTTCTCGATTGACATGTGTTCAGTTTTTCAAGGCTTATCCACTGTGCCAACTTATAACTAAATCTGAGGGCTGTGCGATGGAGAGGTTCCCTTGCTGAATTAGGGTTTGTAGGTTAAATTCGGAAAAAGTGTACGCCGACAGTAAAAAGGAGAAGACAGAAGGAAATATGTGTGGCATGGCCCATAAGATAGTAAGGGAGTAACGGAAACAAACGCAATATATGGGCAGTGCGGTGAAATGGTATAGGCTCTGTGTGTTCAGTTCCAGATTACGAATGGGAAAATTGAGCTGCTTGGAGTTAAAAATGCGCGAAAGTTTCTTATCGGTATCATTTGCAGTCCGGGTCGGCGCGGGGCGATTTAAAGCGCTTTCTCGCCACGACCACAAACTCCGCCAGCCGCAGTCAGCAAGTTATGCGTTCCGGGAATGCACGCCAAGTCGCCCCGGTGTCGCCCGCAGGCTCGTTGACAAATTGGGCCCGACGCTGCGCTCCACTGTGCGTCGCAGTGAACTTCCGCGACAAACGACCCCGCCGCCCGCGCCCCGCCGAGTAACGCGTCGCATCGCTTCTGCTCGTTTGTCAGCAATTTACTGTTTTCGAGTGTCTTCTGAACCAAACAGCTCGCAGCACACTACCCTGACGTTAACGACCAAACACCACCGGGAAAGGAAATTGAGACTGCGTCCATGCTTCACCGAAACCCGCTTAGATCCTATTATAAGAACGTACGCATCGAATGAACAGAGAAATGAGTGGGATGGCGCAGTGGTGGAGTACTGGACTCGCCAGGCTATCGCGAGGTTTAGGTTACCCTTGATTCCTCCAAATCCAACGAGGCAAATGCTGGGTTGCTACCAGTGAAATGGCACAGTTGGTTTCCCTTCCTGGCACAAGTGGACTTTATGCTCCGTCACTAATGAGCAAGTCGTCCACAAGATATGAAATCCGAACCCTTTTTAAATTGATTTTTGGGAGAGGGAGTCAACCGTGTCAATCTGTACTTTTGCCAAATTTTAAATACAGTCCTCAGTAACTGATTAGTTCACCATCCTAAACACTTAAAGCCATTTAGAGCAGTGACCTTACGATTTTTTCCTTGTACTTACGATCCATGACTGAAACAGTTGATTGGGTCTATACTATTGATCTAGAATTAGCAGACCGAGCGAGGGGACGCAGTGGTTAGCACACTGGACTCGCATTAGCGAGGACGACGGTCCAATCCCGCGTCCGGCCATCCTGATTTAGGTTTTCCGTGATTTCCCTAAATCGCTCCAGGCAAATGCCGGGATGGTTCCTGTTGTGTCTAGACCATACAGCCTAGACACAATGCTGTAGCCGATAGGGCACGCAATGCTAACGCAGACGGGCGTGAAGTCTGGAACATGAGACTTATAAATGAATAAGAAGAAAAGTACGTAGATGCTTGTTACTTAACTTTTAATTAGTCCTTGGAATACATCTCTCTTGAATATTAGTAAGCTATAGGCACTGATACAAATGGCGCCTTGCTAGGTGGTCGCCAGTTAACTTAGCAGAGGGCTATTCTACTGTCTATCTCTCGGCAAATGAGAGCAAGGCTTAGCACGTCCAATCGCTAGCTATGTTGTCCGTACAACTGGGGACGAGGTCTCCTCAGTCTCTCGAGACCTGCCTTGTGGTGGCGCTAGGTTTGCGATCCCACAGTGGCGACACGCGGGTCCGACATGTACTACAGGACCACGGCCGATTTAAGTTACCACCTAGCAAGTGTGGTGTCTAGCGGTGACACCACATTCCTCCCCCGCAAATCGGCGAACGGTCGTGAGATAAGGCTTCCGCCCGCCGTGGGGAGGACCGCATGTTGACGTATGCGATGAGGTGCGGAGCCTAACAACAGGCGAGGCTGTGCCACCCGCACCCGGCCATTCGGTCCGAGGGGAGCTAGGAAACGCCTGAAAACCTAGTCCAGGGTGCACGTCAACATGCGGAGTATGCGCACGTAATGAGACTGGAGGGGCCGAAGGGTCAACCTCCATTGCGTCGGGGAATCCGACGCGCGATGACGACATCTGGTCCGGAGCGGGCAAAAGGTCCATGGCGGAGGACGGCTGGTCACGGGAAGCGAGCGGCGGCGCGTGACCCAGGGAGGCGCGTGGCGGTTGCAGCGAAGCGTCCACTGCGGGCGGCGCCGGCGGCGGCTGCGGCGGCGGCGCGACGCCATGAGGCAAAATGGAAGGCAGCGTCGGTAACACCTGGGGGTGAGGCGAGCCAGTAGATGGGTCCCCAGGGCGCTGACCTGACGGCGCCGTCGCTGAAAGCAGACGGGGAGCGGCAGAACCCAGGCGACGACAGAGGCGCAGCTGATTGAGATGCCGACGCACCTCACCAGAGGCCCCCAAAACCAAATACATCGCGCGGCCGAGGCAGCGAAGAATGCGCCCTGCGAGCCAACGCCGTGAACCGCGATAGGTGCGATAATAGACAACGTCGCCAGGAGCAAAAGCAGGAGTCTGCCGCTGCACAGGAACCTGATGTGGCGGATGCAGCAAAGACATCAAGGTGCGATGAGAACGACCATGGAGCAATTCAGCCGGCGAGCGACCATCGCGGGGCTGAGAGCGATACGAAGACAAAAAGAGCAACAAAGCGTCCTCCCGAGAATGCGACTCTTTCAATTTCAACATCTGTGACTTGAAAGTCCGGACCAATCGTTCAGCGGCACCGTTTGACTGAGGCGAAAACGGTGCGGATGTCAGATGTTGAATACCATTGGCCTCGCAGAAGGACTGAAATTCTGCGGACATGAATTGTGGGCCATTGTCGGAAACAATAGTCTGCGGAAGACCTTCAATGCAAAAGATAGCAGACAAGGCTTGGATTGTGGCAGAAGACGTCGTGGAAGACATCCGGACAACAAAAGGAAAATTACTGAAAGCATCGACCACAACCAACCATCGAGCATTCCAGAATGGACCAGCAAAATCGATGTGCAAGCGTTGCCAAGGGGAAGTGGCTTTCGGCCATGCAAAGAATTGCCGCGGCGGTGCGGATTGCTGTTCGGCACACGCCACGCAAGAGGAGCACATATTCGTAATCGCAGCATCGATTCCGAACCAAGTACAGTGCTGACGAGCAAGTTGTTTCGTACGCACTATACCCCAATGTCCTTGGTGAAGAAGCTTTAAGACAGAGGACTGTAACGAACGTGGGACCACGACTCTGGATTGATCATTATCGGAACGCAACAACAAAACACCACGTCGTACAAAAAGTCTCTCCTTGTGAGCAAAAAAACGGCGAACCAAAGGATCCTCGATCCGTGACTTTGACAAGGGCCATTGCGTAGCAACAAAACGCAAAACAGTAGCAAGGACAGGGTCAGCAGCTGTGGCTGTAGCTACACGACGAAAATCAATCGGAAACGATTCGACCACGTCATCAGTTTCCGAATCAATGAACATGCAAGCAAGTTCGGAAGAATCGAATGCTTTATCCTCAGCAACAGGCAAACGGGACAACGCATCAGCGTTTCCGTGCTTAGCAGTGGACCGATACAAGATATCGTAGCGGTACTGCGAGAGAAAAAGTGACCAGCGAATGAATTTCTGCGCTGTACGTGGAGGTACAGGCTTGGTCGGATGAAAAAGCGATGTCAACGGTTTGTGGTCCGTGATGATTGTAAAGTGACGACCATACAAGAAATCGTGAAACTTTGTAACACCAAACACGAGAGCTAAAGCTTCTTTCTCTATCTGTGAATAATTTCTTTGCGCAGAGGAGAGCAATTTTGACGCAAAGGCAATAGGGCGATCATGCGAGCCATCTTTGTGCGCAAGCACAGCACCGATCCCGAAATCCGAGGCATCCACCATCAACAAAAGGGGTTTCTGGGGATCGAATGGCGTAAGGCACGTATTTGAAAGTAACGCCGATTTCAACTGGCGAAAGGCGCGTTCGCATTCCGTCGTCCAGACGAACGGAACACCTTTATGGTGTAAGCGATGAAGCGGAGCTGAAATGGAAGAAGCATTGCGCACAAACTTTGCATAATAATTAATTTTACCCAGCACACTCTGTAGTTGTTTAACATCCCGCGGCGAAGGCAACTCCTGTATGGCACGGAGGTGCTCTGGACTCGGATGTATACCTTGGGCATTTATGACATGCCCCAGGTAGGGTAAGTCCCGAGCAAAAAACACACATTTGTCCTTCCTCAAGCGAAGACCATTCTGACGCAAGACCTGAAATAATGTTCGGAGATTTTGCAAATGTTCGGCTTCTGTCTTTCCTGAGATCACAATATCGTCCAGATAGTTCGCAGCAGTAGGGACCGACGCACAAACAGTTTGTAAATATTGCTGAAACAAAGCAGGGGCGGATGCACACCCGAACGGTAGTCTTTTGAAGCGATACAAGCCAAGATGCGTGTTAACCACTAAGACGCGCTGGGATTCTTCGTCCACAGGTATTTGCAAGTACGCATCTGCTAGGTCCAATTTGGAAAAATATTTTGCCAGGCACAGTTCGTCAAAAAGATCTTCCGGGTGGGGCAAAGGAAAAGTAGCAGTCACAAGTTGAGGATTCACAGTTGCCTTGAAGTCCACACAAAGTCTCAATTTTCCGGAAGGTTTTGGTAAAATTACTAAGGGTGAGGCCCAGAGAGAAGCCTGCACACCTTCAATTACACCTTGTGATACTAAATCGTGTAACGTTCTTGCGACCTCATCACGCAATGCGTGGGGAACATTGCGCGCTCTGAAAAATTTCGGTTGTGCGTTTTCTTTCAGTTCCAAATGCGCTTCATAGTCCTTAGCGCAACCAAGGCCCGGTGCAAAAATGTCTGGAAATTCTTCACAAAGACTAGAAACACTGGCGGAAGGCACAGTCTGATTCACTGATAGGACCTGATTTACTATAGACAAATTAAACAATTGAAACAAATCTAAACCAAACAAGTTCACTGCAGTAGAAGAACGAAGAACGTAAAATGAAACAAGTTTCGTTTGTCCCTTGTATGTTGCAAGAAGGCTGCACTGTCCTAACACAGGGATATGCTGTCCTGAGTAACTATGTAACTTAACATTTGCGGCACGCAATGGCGGTTTGCCCAGTTGTTTGTACGCGTCGTGATTGAGCAATGAAACTGCAGCTCCGGTATCGAGCTGGAATGGTATCACTTTGCCTTCAAAGTCTAAGTCCACAAAAAGTTTATTGTCCTGCTGACGACAAGAGCAACTGTCACGTGCAATTTGAACTGATACAGGTACAGAAGCACTTGCGACTTTACGGGATTTTCGGCGACGTCGACGCACTCTGTTTGTGGGACTAACACAGTCACTGTTAGCTAAAGTGTCACTGGACGGGTGGGAATGAACTACATGAATGTCCATGGGCGAAGGTCCACGACCCTGATTATCCTGGGTTCGATTCCGGCGCGAAGCAAAGGGCCTGGAATTATTATGATTGTCTGATCTAAGCTTTTTCTGGCAAACACTTTGAACATGTCCTTTCTTTTGACAGTAAAAGCAAATAGCTTGGCGTGACGGGCAATTTTCACGCGAATGTCTAGTGGCACACCGCGGGCATGATTTCACTGCAGTTGCTTGCTTACGCGGAGCACGTGTTTGCAAGGTAGGCTGCCGCTGCAGTAACGGGCGCGAGGGCTGCTTAGCGTCCCGTGCAGCGGGCCGGTTAATCTGACACACTGCTGGCGAAGTTTCAAATGAGTCCTCAGCAGAGTCAAGTGTGTCTTGCCTATCCAATATGCCTATCACTTGTTGAAGGGAGGGATTTACTAGTTTCAAAATCTGTTCCCGTATGCGAACATCAGAAACGTTCTGTGCTATTGCATCACGCACCATAGTGTCTGAATAAGGGAGGCCACATTCACATTCAAAGGCACATTCCCTAGTAAGTCCTTGCAAAGTTGCAACCCACTCCCTATTAGTCTGACCGGCCGTACGTTTTGTACTAAAGAACGCATACCTTTTTGCAACTACATTAACTGTTTCCTTGAAATAGGCATCTAAAGCAGACAAAATTTCTTCGTAGGTCAGAGTTGCTACGTCGCGTCGGGGAAACAATTTCACTATCACACGGTAGGTAGACACACCGACACAAGAAAGCAAAAACGGCTGCCGCTCGTTACCTTGAATTCTGTAGGCTGTTAGATGAAACTGGAACTGGCGGGACCATTCTTGCCATGTTTCTTCGGCCGCCACGTATGGCCTAAAGGGAGGTGCAACAGCGTTTTGTGGCAGCGGTAGCGAAGAAGCGGCGGCTGCCGCATCGGGTTGCAGCACACGTTGACCCTGGACGAGCTCTCCAAGTGCATCCAATAACGCCTGCGTCTGCTGATTCTGCAAGCGATAAAATTCGGACAGTACATCCGGAGAATGTGGCGAAGCCATGACACAAACGAATTAATACAAACTCTTTTTCTCGTCGCCAATAATGTTGTGTCTAGACCATACAGCCTAGACACAATGCTGTAGCCGATAGGGCACGCAATGCTAACGCAGACGGGCGTGAAGTCTGGAACATGAGACTTATAAATGAATAAGAAGAAAAGTACGTAGATGCTTGTTACTTAACTTTTAATTAGTCCTTGGAATACATCTCTCTTGAATATTAGTAAGCTATAGGCACTGATACAAATGGCGCCTTGCTAGGTGGTCGCCAGTTAACTTAGCAGAGGGCTATTCTACTGTCTATCTCTCGGCAAATGAGAGCAAGGCTTAGCACGTCCAATCGCTAGCTATGTTGTCCGTACAACTGGGGACGAGGTCTCCTCAGTCTCTCGAGACCTGCCTTGTGGTGGCGCTAGGTTTGCGATCCCACAGTGGCGACACGCGGGTCCGACATGTACTACAGGACCACGGCCGATTTAAGTTACCACCTAGCAAGTGTGGTGTCTAGCGGTGACACCACACTTCCTTTGAAAGGAAACGGCCGACTTCCTTCCCCGTTCTTCCTTAATCCGATGAGACCGATGACCTCGCTGTCTGGTCTCCTTCCCCAAACTACCTAACCCAACCCAACTAGAATTTGCATGAAATAATGGATTCCTGAATTTAGTGACAGCGGAGGGACTTTACCAGTTTTGGGACGGCCATCATTGCTGCCAGTTTTATCCAAATGGCGGATCAAAGATGGCTGCCTATATAGTTGCTAAATGTCCACCAAGAATGTCAGTGTCAATTCATGATCACCTTTACCCAACCCCTCTCGAACTCCCCCTCTACCCTCCTCCCGCCGTTCTGGCAACTGTGTGGAACAGTTAATGATACATAAAAACGGCTGTGGAAAAAATGGTACCAGAAAAACGGGATGAAAGTTGAGCTCTGTACTTAGATGGACCAATAAGATGACTGAAAAATTACTGCGGCATAATAAAAATGGCTGAAATTACTGGCTTATCCGCGAGCCTCACTGATAGTCTGCTATGTGTCAACCGATTTAAAAAAAGAAAAATGTACACACAAATTGTGATTTTGAAGCTTCCCTGGCTGAGTTTAAAAACAACAAACACGACATCGCTTCCTTGCCCACATTTCAAACAAATGCCTTTACACACACTGTGAAACAAAATAAGAAACAGGTACACTCTTACCACACACACACCCACACACACACACACACACACACACACACACACACACACACACACACACAAACTCACCGCTCTGTCTATGGGATACCACTGCATATTACAGAAAATACACCACTGTTTGCCCATACCATAAGGCGTAGTAGGGAAAGGGACTAAGGCAGCAAATACATTATTATTTACAGAGGTTATCTGTAAGTGTGGCTACAATAACACGCACCATAAGCAGACCACAGAACACGTGTCTGCAGAAGACACATCTGCACCATCTGCACTCAAACGTAGCAAGATACAAATGAAACTATTGCATTTGTCTCTCATCCTCCGCACCCCTTGAGAATGCTACAAGTTTCTCCTCCTTATGCAGGAGTCACCAGTCAATTTTCCAATGCCAGTGCACCGAATGTAAACGGTAGTTTGCTATTGTTTTGGGGCATCTAAGAAGGATATGTCAGCTTCAAAGCAATGTGCAACATCGTCTTTCCTTATTATACCTCCATGGTTTTCCCAGTGCAAGAGTAATTAATCACCCATTGAAGAGTCCTATTGAGAAAGTAGGCACCAACAAGTAATTAGGATCTTTGGGTTAAACTGCGAAAGATCTGTTATAATTACTACTATTTCTCTATTTATTTACAAATTAATAAAACATTAAACAAATGATGTACTCTATCATCTCTTAGAGATCCACAATCAACTTAAAAATTGAGCTTAAATTTCTACTATGGGATAGCAAATAGTGTTAACATTAATGTCATTAATCATTGTTTGATAATTTGCAAAAAAATTTACTATTTGCAAAAGGAATTAGTAATGCAGTGCCATTATCTATACCTTAAAACCACAGAAATTATTCTTTCCAAATCAGATTATTTTGTGGCATAATAGGAAAAGAAAACTTTCCTCCATAATACCCTGTTATGTTGTTTGCAGTAATCTTTATACCACCTGGATGGAGAGCTATGGTCTTGGAGCATCGAACTCACTCATACCTGCAGATTTCGTGGGTCTGTACCGACCGCTATGTTATAGTATACATATTTGTATCAACCTGTATGTAATTAAGTATTGTTTGCTTGTTTCTCGTTGCAAGCTTTATGTCACAGGGTGCTATGTCAACTGGAGCAGGGAATTGCTAGACCAGCATGTACGTTGAGAATTCGTGTGCTGCAGTCCATGTTGACTTTCTGAGTAAAGCAGCGAGTACCTGCAGCACTGTGACCTGTATGGTAATGATTTGCCAGCAGTATAGAAATATATGCGCTGAGATCTAGTGTATACCTTCTGTGTGTAGGTGGTTTTATCCCTCAACTAGAGGTCTGAATAAACTCATCTGGATCTGCGATGTGGGTTTCCCCTTTCGTGTAAAATGTTTAAACAATAAGTATTTGGTTGGTTCAGAATCACACTAAGAACTCGTTTGATTTCCTACCCTAGTTAGAGGGAATGCATCTGAAGGCTATGTTAGTATGTCGACTTTTGATATGGTCTTCCTCTTCGCTCGTTTTCCTCTGTCTGATTCATTACGAGTAATTGAGGATAGGTTAGGTGTTGAGTTAACGAAGCTATTTCGGTAGGTGTTGACGTCCTATTCCTTTTTATCGATTGAACGATACTATGAGCGGAGAAATGGAGGTTCCACGGGAATTCTGTTGTCACTTATTAATCCTGTTATTGCAAATTCGTTTATGGAAGACTTCGAGACGTGCCTTGTTGTCGGTGGCTTTGAAATCTACATATATTTTTCAGATAAATAGAAGATATTTTCATTGTTTTTCCGCATGGAAGTCAGAGTGTGAACGACTGATTATAATACCTGAATTCAATGCATCCGAATAGTCGTTTTACTGAGGATGTGGAAAAGGATGGCTGTCTTCCCATTCCTAAAGCGTTGGTCTGGAGGAAGGTTGATGATAAGCTGGGACATGATGCTTATAGAACGCCAACTCACACTTTTACCTCCCAGCTAATAGTTGTCACCAACTGGCTCAGCTTGAAGGAGTACTTCATAGCCTGGTTCATGGGGCCCACGTCATTACGTTCCCTGAGTTTTTCAGGTGAGTTCATCCATCCTGAGTCATCTTCTGTCAGAATAGATACATTGAAAGACAGATCAGACGTGCTTTGCAAAATTAACCAACCATGTTCCAGGTGAGTGATGACAGTACTGACGTGACACCAAGGTCTACGTCCTTTCTGCCTTACGCAGCGGGCATTTCGAGCAGGATTTGCCATATTTTGCGGAAATATGATGTGAAGGGGGTTCTCGACCATCGTCTAATATCAGGATCCCTTTAGGTTCCGTGAAGTGCGATCCTGGTTTGTATAAGGTGCGTGTTAATCGTATTCGATGCAGTTGTGGAATGTCATATAGTAGTCACACTACCAGGACCGTGAAAAACCGCTGTACTGAGCGTCACACACGCTCACAGCTGAGCAAATCGACCTTTTCAGAACACTGTCTTAGCACCGGCCATCCTTTGGAATATAACAACACCGAGATTCAGGCATGAACTTCGCGCTACTGGTATAGTGTTAAAATAGGTTCCAGCTGAAAATAATCACCTTGTAAGTAGAGATGGAAGTTTTTGATTAAATTCTTCGTGGAAACCTGCTCTCTTCCTCATCAAAAAACAGAATGTCAGAGTTAATGCTGCTTAATGCATCAGTATCGTTAACTCTTCTAACATCAGTCAACTTTGACTATGTGATGTAGTGCGTGTGTGGTGTGTGTGTGTGTGTGTGTGTGTGTGTGTGTGAGTTTGTGTGTGTTGCTCTGCCAACGGCAACAGCTGTTTTTCCTTGAAAATGACGGGGTAGTTACCTGTCAAAATATCGGCCGCTGCGTTCCCGTAAGTTATTTCTTCATCTAGGTTCGTCTATAAAACCTGCACCTCACGTTCGACAGGTCTGAATTTTTAAATAATTGTTGTTGCCCAACCTGTTGAATTTTAGCGACCATAATACTCCACTGACCATAATTATACATACTACTATGTTTCCAGCCTGATGAGTATCTATGTTTTAAATATCGATAAAAAACGAACGTCCTTTTACCAAAACAAATGTGCGGCAGAGAATACAATCTATATTAACACCACCCAACTGTACATCAGTGGAATAGATGAGTAATACACTAATGGGAAAAATTCGCAACACAGAAGAATTTATGTGATATAAACGGAAGTTGGTATGCTTTCTTCCCCATCTGAAAGATGTCTATTCAAATTTCGCGTCAGTCGCATAAGAAGATGCAAATCAGGTTACCTTGAAATACACGCTGTAACGTTCGCGAGCATTAGTTAGCTTTGAGATTGGGCGTGGTGCGTTGATGTTAGTCAAGATTGCCTTCAACGAAACAAAGACGACATTATCAATATCTCAGCAAGTTTGAGCGAATTCGTGTAATAAGACCACGAGAAGCTGGGTGTTCCTTGTTCGATATTGAAGAAAGACTTGGTAGGAAAGTAGCCACCGTACATGATTGCTGGCAGTGGTGGTCACGGGAATGTGCCGACACAAGTAGACCGGGCTCAGTTCAGCCACGAGCACTACCGAAAAGGAATACCATCGTGTTCGGCGTAAGGCTCTGGCGCATCTTATTGCATCTGCAGCAGCAATTTGAGCAGCAGTTGACACTTCAGTGAGCAAATCACTTACTTCAAGGACAGCTCCGAGCCAGCCGACCTGTAACGTACGAGGGCAGTTCAATAAGTAATGCAACACATTTTTTTCTGAAACAGGGGTTGTTTTATTCAGCATTGAAATACACCAGGTTATTCCCCAATCTTTTAGCTACACAACACTATTTTTCAACGTAATCTCCATTCAATGCTACGGCCTTACGCCACCTTGAAATGAGGGCCTGTATGCCTGCACGGTACCATTCCACTGGTCGATGTCGGAGCCAACGTCGTACTGCATCAATAACTTCTTCATCATCCGCGTAGTGCGTCCCACGGATTGCGTCCTTCATTGGGCCAAACATATGGAAATCCGACGGTGTGAGATCGGGGCTGTAGGGTGCATGAGGAAGAACAGTCCACTGAAGTTTTGTGAGCTCCTCTCGGGTGCGAAGACTTGTGTGAGGTCTTGCGTTGTCATGAAGAAGGAGAAGTTCGTTCAGATTTTTGTGCCTACGAACACGCTGAAGTCGTTTCTTCAATTTCTGAAGAGTAGCACAATACACTTCAGAGTTGATCGTTTGACCATGGGGAAGGACATCGAACAGAATAACCCCTTCAGCGTCCCAGAAGACTGTAACCATGACTTTACCGGCTGAGGGTATGGCTTTAAACTTTTTCTTGGTAGGGGAGTGGGTGTGGCGCCACTCCATTGATTGCCGTTTTGTTTCAGGTTCGAAGTGATGAACCCATGTTTCATCGCCTGTAACAATATTTGACAAGAAATTGTTACCCTCTGCCACATGACGAGCAAGCAATTCCGCACAGATGGTTCTCCTTTGCTCTTTATGGTGTTCGGTTAGACAACGAGGGACCCAGCGGGAACAAACCTTTGAATATCCAAACTGGTGAACAATTGTGACAGCACTACCAACAGAGATGTCAAGTTGAGCACTGAGTTGTTTGATGGTGATCCGTCGATCATCTTGAACGAGTGTGTTCGCACGCTCCGCCATTGCAGGAGTCACAGCTGTGCACGGCCGGCCCGCACGCGGGAGATCAGACAGTCTTGCTTGACCTTGCGGCGATGATGACACACGCTTTGCCCAACGACTCACCGTGCTTTTGTCCACTGCCAGATCACCGTAGACATTCTGCAAGTGCCTATGAATATCTGAGATGTCCTGGTTTTCCGCCAAAGGAAACTCGATCACTGCCTGTTGTTTGCAACGCACATCCGTTACAGACGCCATTTTAACAGCTCCGTACAGCGCTGCCACCTGTCGGAAGTCAATGAAACTATACGAGACGAAGCGGGAATGTTTGAAAATATTCCACAAGAAATTTCCGGTTTTTTCAACCAAAACTGGCCGAGAAAAAAAATGTGTTGCATTACTTATTGAACTGCCCTCGTATATTCCACTAACTCACCGCCGTTTGCGACCTCAGTGGTGTCAAACGAGAGCTCATTGGAGGATGGACGATACGATGAAGATCTGTCTCGTGTATTCTGATAAAAGCTTATTGTGCCATTGTGCCAGTGATGGCAGCGTATTGGTTAGAAAGAGACCAGTTGAAAGTCTGCAGCAAACCTGTCTATGTGCTAGACCTATACCTGGAGTTTTGTTTTTTTGGGGAGGGGGCATCAGTATTCTGACTGGTCTGATGCGACCCGCCACGAATTCCTCTTCATCTCAGAGTCAGAGTAGCACTTGCCACCTACGTCCCCTATTATTCGCAGTATGTATTCCTATCTCTGTCTTCCTCTACAGTTTTTGCCTTCTAGAGCTCCCTCTAGTACCATGGAAGTCATTCCCTCATCGATCTCCAATCATCCTGTCCCTTCTCCTTATCGGTGTTTTCCACATATTCCTTTCCTCTCCGATTCTCCATAGAACCTCCTCTTTCTATACCCTATCAGTCCACCTAATTTTCAACATTCTTCTGTAGCACCACATCTCAAATGCTTCGATTCTCTTCTGTTCCGGTTTTCCCACAGTCCCTGTTTCACTACCATACAATGCTGTACTCCAGACGTACATTCTCAAAAATGGTTCAAATGGCTCTGAGCACTATGGGACTTAACATCTATGGTCAACAGTCCCCTAGAACTTAGAACTACTTAAACCTAACTAACCTAAGGACATCACACAACACCCAGTCATCACGAGGCAGAGAAAATCGCTGACCCCGCCGGGAATCGAACCCGGGAACCCGGGCGTGGAAAGCGAGAACGCTACCGCACGACCACGAGCTGCGGACTACATTCTCAGAAATTACTTCCACAAATTAAGGCCGATACTTGATAGTAGTAGACTTCTCTTGGCCAGGAATGCCCTTTTTGCTATTGCTAGTCTGCTTTTCACATCCTTCTTGCTCCGTCCGTCACTCGTTATTTTACTGCCTAGGTAGCAGAAATCCTTAACTTCATCTACTTCCTGACAATCGAACCTGATATTGAGTTTCTCGCTGTTCTCATTGAAACTTCTCATTACCTTCGCCCTTCTTCGATTTACTCTCAATCCATACTCTGTACTCATTAGACTGTTCATTCCATTCAGCAGATCATGTAATTCTTCTTCACGTTCACTCAGGATAGCAATGTTATCAGCCAAAGGTAACACTGATATCCTTTCACCTTGAATTTTAATTCCACTCCTGAACCTTTCTTTTATTTCCATCATTGCTTCTTCGATGTACAGCTTGATTAGTAAAGGAGAAATACTTGAGCTACACCCTTTTTAATACAAGGTCTTCGTTCTTGCTCGTCGACTCTTATTATTCCCTCTTGGCTGTCGTACATATTGTATATGACTCGTCTCTCCCTATAGCTTACCCCAATTTTTCTCATAAATTTAAACATCTTGCACTGTTTTACACTGTCGAACGCTTTATCCAAATCCGATGAACGTGTCACGATTGTTCTTGAGTCTTGCTTCCATTACTAACCGCAACGTCAGAGTTGCCTCTCTCGTGCCTTTATCGTTCCTAAAGACAAACTGATCGTCATCTAGCCCATGCTCAATTTTCTTTTCCATTCTCCTGTATATTATTCTTGTCACCAAGTTCGATGCATCATGCTCTACGGTGTCGACATATTGCCTTGCCTACTCGATCACCAGATCTGTTTCTAATCGAGTGCATATGGGACATCATCAGACAAGAACACTCAGACGCATCCATAAGTAGCATTAGCTGTTCCTGTATTGACCGACCAAGAGCAACAAGTGTGAAACTCCATCCCACAAACTGAAATCCGGACATGTACAACCAAAATCACGCATGTTTGCATGCCTGCATTCAACAGTCTGTCCTCTAGAGTGGTTATTAATGTACCACGGTTTACATTAGCAGTGGCTGATCTCAAGATTGCATTAAACTGTGATCTTTCAATGTTAACCACTTAAATATGTTATTTTGACAAATTTCATTAATTAAAATTCATTATTTCTTGATATCGCGAGTTCTTTTCTGTCGCTTTAGTCTGTATACCCTGTACCAATTATCTGAGTGTGAACTGCAGAGTAGATTACTACTTTGTAATAACATCATATGAAAAGGTTTCACAGTTATCAGAATGAGTATCTACGTCCCAGCCATCATTTTCGCATAACACTTAAGCAGAATGAGATTTTCACTCTGCAGCGGAGTGTGCGCTGATGTGAAACTTCCTGGCACATTAAAACTGTGTGCCGGACCGAGACTCGAACGCGGGACCTTAGCCTTTCGAGGGCAAGTTCCATTCTGGAAACATTCCCCAGGCTGTGGCTAAGCCATGTCTCCGCAATATCCTTTCTTCCAGGGGTGCTAGTTCTGCAAGGTTCGCAGGAGAGGTTCTGTGAAGTTTGCAAAGTTGGAGACGAGGTACTGGCGGAAGTAAAGCTGTCAGGACGGGGCGTGAGTCGTGCTTGGGTGGCTCAGGTGGTAGAGAACTTGCCCGCGAAAGGCAAAGGTCCCGAATTCGAGTTCTGTCCTGCACGCAGTTTTAATCTGCCAGGAAGTATCAACAATTTAACAATACACGAGATTACGAAGTACAATATCACGCGAACAGCAAATGGTGAAAAAGCATCAGCAGACTTACTTCGTCAGTACCTGGCACCTGATAACATGCAGCTAGGAACTACTTAATGCTAATGTCTTGAGGCTGTAAATGAACGTGTGATCACCAATGCATCAGAATTTTATGGACTGTAAGGCAGATCCTGAACATATGACAGGACGGTGGTCATTCAACGTGGCACAATCTGAAGTGGTAATAGAAAAGTAAGATAGGCAATAAAACACATATCATCGAGAATAAAAAGACTACAGCATATCAGCTGTATTTCACTACAGATGCATTAAATCCTCCGAGATTCATAGCCCCTGTAACTATGAGTATTTTTTAATTAAGAACATTTACTTTGAAAAATTGAATTTCCATAAACTTGAACTGTGAACTAGGTATGATTCAGTGCTATTTGTATATATATAGTATGTGTTTTACCTGTTGCAGCTGATTAATTTTTGAGTAAATTTCCTAAATTCACATATTATTGTGAATGCATATCGCCCTAAATCCTAAGTAGTCGACATACACGGAAGAAAACATCAATGTCACCTGACTATAACATACAGTGCAGAAAATGGTAGAAAAAAAATGTTGGAAAAAATGGCTGACAATGACGACACCTCATTAAATGACTGTCTTCTGTGAAGCAGGGACTTTATTATAATACACTCCATACATCCACACACATGAGAGTACTATCCTATATTACCAAACTTTGCTAAATGACGTTAATGTAAAGAGAATTTGCTATCCTTGAGCACAAATCCGAATTTAATATTTAAAATGATAGTAGGTGTGTAAGAAATGATAACACACACCATTTAATGTATGTTTTATTAATTTGTTAATGAATAGAGAAACAGTGGCAATTATTACACTTCCCTTAGTTCAAAATGGTTCAGATGGCTCTGAGCACTATGGGACTTAGCATGTGAGGTCATCAGTCCCCTAGAACTACTTAAACCTAACTAACCTAAGGATATCACACACATCCATGCCCGAGGCAGGATTCGAATCTGCGACCGTAGCTGTCGTGGGGTTCCAGACTGAAGCGCCTAGAACCGCTCGGCCACCACGGCCGGCCTTCCCTTAGTATTTAATCAAAAAATCCTGTATTTACATGTTGTTGCCTGATTTCCCTACATGACTCTATTCAGTGTGTGAGTAATAGATCTCACAATGGGAACACCATGGAGGTACTATAAGACGACTCTATACGTTGCTTTGAAGCCGACACAGCCTCATTAGATGCCCAAAAGCTTTTGCAGATTACTGTTTACAACGGGAAGGGGTGTGCTTGGGTACACAGGGTCGCCCCTGCCGTGAGAAGGTTACACGCGGATACATATCATCAGTGTGAATGCAAGTTCAGTGAATGGATGTCAGCTATTGACATATGGTGTGAAGACTGCACTTGTGGATGACCTCCATATATAAAGAAATGGTTATTGCCTTGCTTTGTTCTATTCCCTACAACGCCTGATGGTAAATTTTAACAGTGATGTCTTGTGTGTAATTTGATTTGTTTGTGTTCTATGGTGAGAGTGTTGCGTATGTTTGTGGGGGGAGGAGGGGACATAATGTAACATGAACATTGCAGTTGATCCAGCCATAGCCCCCACTTAAGTGTGAATGTAATTATTTTAAAAAACCGTTTGTTAAATAATATAATTGTACTTATAAATTATCCTATTTTGTGTAATAAGATATTTGTAATTGCACCCCCCCCCCACACACACACACACACATCCCCAAATAAAATGTGAATGCGATTTTTCCGAAGAAACATTCATTAATCAGTGTAACTGTAAATGATACTGGTGTACTGGTGTCATATTATATCAGGGACAGCTTCATTTGTTTCTATATATAAAACAGCTACTATATTTGGAACGCAAAAAGTAGAATTTTCTATATTTGGAATGGAAAAATTATTGTGTTTCGTTAGCATGTCTCACAGTAGAGAATAACTACTTTTGAACTGGTGGCATTGTTTTTAACGTGATACATGCTTTTTTTAGTATGTACATATTGTGACATGTTATGGTGTGTCACAAGTCATATGCAGGGCACAGCCTTCTCGCTATTAACCGTAGAATCAGAGTAAATGTGGGTCAATTAGACTAGGGCCTCTCGCTATGTTATATGGTTCACATGTGATACTTAAGGAACCACAGAGTGTGTGTGTGTGTGTGTGTGTGTGTGTGTGTGTGTGTGTGTGTGTGATAACAGTGCACTTTGTTTGTTTGGCAGTGTGTGTAAAGACATATGTTTTAACTGTGGGCGAGCAAGTGATGTAGTGTCTGTTGTTTTTAAATCCAGGCAGGGAGGCTTAAGGAACCAAAGATTGTGTCTGTTATAGGAGTGTGTTTTTTTTTATATATATTGATACATAGTGGCCCATCATTCAGGCTGTGCTTATTTCTCGAGGCGTTATAAATGGTTTATTCTTTTTTGAAATTTCCTGCAGACAGGTTTACTGCACTGTGATTAACTCACACTGTAGAACCATAAATACCTAATGGTGTATAGTGCTCAAATGTAGACCAGGAATATGTGAGCAGCTATCTGTCATTTTCATTCCACTGTCATTTTTTTCCCCACAGCTATCTTCGTAGTCCTTCTAAGCACACAGCTCAAATGTAGACCTGGGATGAGCGAGCAACTAACAGCCATCTTTTTATGCCACTACGTTTACTTTCTCCACGGCCATCTAGAGACATTATAGACAGCTCAACGAAAGTACTGAGTTCTTATGCAGATATGGGATCAGTGAGTAATTATCAGCCATTTCTTCCGCCAATATCATCTTCCACAGCCATTTTGTGATGTCTCTGACTGATCCACGGAATTGATGAAAAGAGGGTTGGGGGAAGGGATGTATGAGAGTGGCTTTGTCTTTAACCTTGTCGACTTTGACCTTGATATTACACTTGACTGTGACCTTGACAGACATCTGACAATACCTCATAGGCCACCATCTTGGATCTGTCATCTTGGATAAATCACACAACAATGCAGACCATTCTGAATTTGCCACCACTACCAGTATCGTTCACATATCTTCATGTACTACAGTTTTCATTTATTTTCTAGGCAACTGTTTGTCCAAAGATGATGTATGGAGTAAGCACTCTACACAAGACAATGGAAACCAGTTTCCATGCTATATACACTATCATATTAATAGTATCTGCACCTGCTAGTGGACATTAATATGTAGTGTGTTCACCCTTCGCCTTTATGACGGCTTGAAGTCTGCTATGGGCAGACCCTTTGCATTTTCTAAGTGTTCTGCCTACAAATCGCAGTCTTTGGTTTGCTTCCCCACAACATAATTTATGTGATCAGTCTAATTTAAGTTATTTGCAACTATAATCCGTAAGTACTATGTTGAATTCACAGCCTTTGGTTTGTGTGAAGTATCGGTAATCGATGTTTAGGGGATTCCTTTTAGTACTCAAGTGGATGACTTCACACTTTTCTTTATTAGGATCAATTTTTACTTTTCGTTCCATTCAGATATCCATGAATTGCCTGAATGTCTCTGGAGATATGGCAGCCTATTATTCCACAGAGCCTAAACCAGAGAAGATAGTGGTTTTGATCGCTGGAGTATAAAGTTGACGTTATAACTCCTCCCACAGCTGTTCCATTGGATTCAGGCCGGGACTCTGGACGGGCCAGTCGATTTTAGAACCGTTACTGATCACAACTGAGAAGCTGAATTGCTCAAGCAAAGGCTGCTTTTAACTAGAAGAAAAACATCTTAACATCTAAGAGCATCAGCCTTGAAATCAGGAAAAGATTTTTGAAATCATATGTGTGGAGTGTGGCATTCTATGGGTGTGAAACATGGACTCTCGGGACAGAGGAAGACCAGAAGTAAAATTTTTTTGAAATGTGGTACTATAGATGCATGCTCAAAATAAAATGTATGGACAGGGTCACAAACGAAGTGATTCTGGAAAGAGGAGGTGAGATGAGAAGCTTCTGGAGTTTCGTTGTTAAAAGAAAAGTGCAATTTACAGGCCATCTATTAGGACATAAAGGACCTGAACACAATCATAGAGGGATATGTCGAGGGAAAAAGAACAAGAGGAGGACCACGACTGAGGTACATGGATCAAATCGTGAAAGATGTGGGACGTAACACCCATAAAGAAATGAAGAGAAAAGCTGAAAGACGCACAGAATGGAGACAAGCTGCCATTGTAGCTGTTGCAAACCAATCCTTCAATTGACCACTACAGAAGAAGACTGATCACAAATCTTTTATTCGCCATGCTGCTTAGGTTATGGTGCACTGTCATCCTGATCCAAATAATCAACATTGCTGTTACTCTACTGCATAGAGTACAGAATGCTCTAAAAAGTGGTCATATCTTTCTGCATTTAGCGGTTTCTGAAGCACAATAGGGGTACCCCATGCTAACCACAAAAAGCATCCCAATACTGAAACCCCTCTGTTCATCAAAATTAATACTACACATTATGGTGGGCAAGGTGCTCAAGGCATTCGCCCAACACAAACCCTTCTATCGGATTTGCACAGAGTATATCGAGGTGACGGTCACGACACGCCTCCTTGGCTGCTCGATCCACCGTTTCGTTCCCCGGAGTTCCCACGTTCCCTGGTTCCCAGCAGAAAAAGACCTCTTGCCCCAGACACTGTAGTTGGAGGAGGGCGCCCCAGGTAGTCTGGGTTGCTTTATCTGCTGGTTACAAACGTTGGAGAGCGCTCAGAGAATCTGAACAGATGATAAATATAACACTGGGAGAATGTCTCATCTGCTCCAGTGCCCGCAAGATTGCATATAATTCTGCGTCGAAAATGGTAAATTCGGGAAGTAGTCTGACCTTGAGGATACGATCCGGGAAAACGACAGAGCAGCCAACGAAGTCACCCTGCTTAGATCCATCCGTAAAAACGGTGACATGGTTGTGGTGCTCAGATAAGACGGCTGAAAATACCGCATTAAAAACGGAAGCAGGGGTGCTATCTCTCTTGTACCGCACCAAATATAAAATCACTCTGGGCCTCTCCAGTAACTAGGGCGGCAGAAGGTTAAAATCCTGGATTTGGGTTCGGACTGGCGCCACACCGAGTGTCTCCAATACATGCTGCACGCAGATCCCAAATGGCATCGTGGCTCGTGGATAAACAACAGTATGGTGTGCGGGTGAAATAGGAGCTGCAAGGAACTTACACGCTTGGCTCACCATGAGGAGCTCGCGCTGGATGGTAAGTGGCAGTTTCCCCACTTTAGCGCAGAGGCTGGGTATGGGACTGGTCAGATAAGCACACATGGCCAACCGAATCCCCTCATGGTGGGTAGCATCAATGATATGCCTCACTGACCCATACACGGAGCACCCGTGGTCCAGCTGTGAGCGCACAAAAGCCCGCTAGAAATGGAGAAGACATGCCCTGTCCGCTCCCAAAGACCTAAGGCTCTTGATGTTCAGTGCCCTCGGGGTTCTAGCTATCAAGGCTCGCAGGTGTGGCAACCATGATAATCTGGAGTCAAAATTGAGGCCCAGAAACTGCACTGTGTCTCTAAAATATAGGATGGTGTCACCCATATTCAAGGCAGGCAAATTAAAAAGACGAGAAGAACGTTTAAAATGAACATACACACACACTTAACGGCAGAATACTGAAAACCCGTCTTTGCAGCCCGTTCCTCTAACTGCCACACCGTAAGTAACAACTGACGGCCTGCCATTACAGCCGGCCGGAGAGGCCGAGCGGTTCCCGGCGCTACAGTCTGTAACCGTGCGACCGCTACGGTCGCAGGCTCGAATCCTGCCTAGGGCATGGATGTGTGTGATGTCCTTAGGTTAGTTAGGTTTAAGTAGTTTCATGTTCTAGGGGACTGATGACCATAGAAGTTAAATCCCATAGTGCTCAGAGCCATTTCAACCAAACCATTACAAAGCTGGAGGAGGAACAGAAAACAGCACAACCGTCCACAAATAAGGAGCACTGTACTGGACTGCTAACCGTAGATGTGATGATGGCTGTGGAAAAGAGGGTAAAACACTGCCCTGAGGGACACCACTCTCCTGCTCAAATCGGTCAGGCAGTGTGTCATCAACTCAGGTCCTGGAAAACTGCTGACGCAGGAAAGACCGAACGAAGATGGGCAGATTGCCACGAAAACCCCATTCATGCAGTTGTGCAAGAATACAATGTGTAGTAGTGTGCCCCAAGTGATGGCATTTAAAACACTGCATTGGATTGGGGTAAAAGGGTCGTACACTGAGGCGGAGGAAACTCGCCTTCACATGCTCTGGTAGTTTAGTGCTGTTAAACGTGACAATAAACGAGTCTGATTTCATGAGATCACCATCCACCCATTTCGTAACGTGCTGCACGTCGACAGTGCCTTCCTGGGACCCTTCAGCTTTCAGTTCTTCTTGGGGAACTAGATCCCTGTAAGTCGCAACACCTTTTCCGTAGTTCAAGGTGTTGTGCAATTCAGTTTCTAGCGCATACTCCCCAAGGCAAATGTGCTTTGTAAAGGTTCTTGACTCGTTGGGAGCTAGATGTTGGACTGGGTGTTTTTACTTTCCAGAGGCCCACCCTTTCAACTGGTAGGGGGTACAGATAATTTCGGAAGATCCATTTTGGTCCCACGAGCAGCTAGAGAAATAATGGTCCACTCAGAGCGAGCCCCACACCCCTGAGTGAGCCATATACAACTGAGGTGTGGCAGGGTCCCCGGAGGTTCCCGCTAACGACTGTTCCACCTCAACAGCCACGCATCTCATCAGCGCTCAGCACACCTTAAGATTGAGGGGATTTTTAGAGGTTTATTCCATCCTCGCGATCCGGGCAGTCAAGCCAAGATCCCCGTTCCCTGTGACACACAACGATCCACCGCCGCGCTGCACGGTGGTCGCTGAAGTACGCCCAGAGGTTACGGTGGCAGAGGACTGGAGGCGTTAACCAGTCCCCAGCTCAGGAACCCCGGGATCTCCCAGCTTGTACTCAGCAAACAAATGCAGAGCCCGTGAGAGCATGGTTTGTCGTGTTCTGGAAGTAACACTTGGACCTTAACAATCGATCTGCAACAAGTATTGTTCGTGCTAACTCACTCGCTCAGATATGCACTACGTGCTCGACTTTCATATTACAACTTTTGTGTTCATGCTAAGGACCACAGTGCAGCAATAAAGTAATAGTGGCGTAAGGGTAAAGGGAATCGTAAAGCTAACAGCATAGCATCATGTCTATTCCATGTCTTGAACTGCACAGAAATACTGGCATTGTGATTGGTAAGAAAAGGAAACTTGTGATTTAGAGTGACTACTCTTATGGACAAAATTAAAGCCGTATTTAATGGTACTGCAAACTAATTATTTTTGATTTGAATTGTTTACGTGTCTTAAGATATTTGTATTTAGATATGTTTTGTCAACCATTGTAACATGATATCTCTGTTGGTCTTAGACCATTTAGTCTGAATAAGGTAATGTGTTACACACCTTCCGACCTCAATTTTTTTACTTTCTTTTTCTGCAGAATTTAATGCAATTTTCTCTCGCCTTGCACTTTAGTAGATATTTCCTTCGTGATAATAAAAAATACTGTAAAAACGTTCATGCTGATTTCGTATGCCATACCATATTTTTTGTGATATCTCAAAACATTGCTTTTGGTCCTTAGGGTGCATGGAATGTTAGGCCTTCATATGATGCAATAAAATAGTCGTAAGGAAAAAGAAGCCAGTAAATCGTCAAGTGCTCATATGTTTGTTGCTATGCAGAACTTAGATACATATTTAAAGACAGAATATCGTCGCGCTCACGAACACAAACAGAAGTTCTGGGTAAAATAGAGCCCTGTGTTACACATATCATCCTGTTTCGATTCTAATTTATTTTTCTCATCTCTCGAGGAAAACTTGCGGCTTCGTGATTTGTAGCTATGAAAGAAACCACTGATGGAATGTTCCCTACTTTCCATAATGTTTCGCAACTTGTGCAAATGTGCACCGAGGACCACACTTTCATACAGGTTTACTAAGTGAATGAAAATATCTATTGTTCTCAAATTTTTCTTTAGCTCTGCAAGGGCGCATCAGGCCCAGAATATCGTACTATCCTAACCGGTAGCGTGCCAATCTCTGGCACTGATGTCACTTGGTTGCAGTATCGAGGGCCATGTGTTCATCACACCACTCTCCCGTCCGTTGGCAGCGTTGAGAAACTGGGTCCCTCACCCCATGCAGTCAGATGTGCTGACCGTTCATTGCGGATGCAGACATTCTAGTTTATAGGAGCCAAGCAGGGGTGGCACTAAGAAATTCCAAGTTCACGAAGTAATTATACTGAATTCTTGAAGTCAGATGAGGTTATATCTGTAAAGGTCATCCTTTGCTGTATTCAAGGCATGTTCACGAAGTAGGAGTGCTGTGACGATAACGGGCTGAGTATCTTTGGTTTTTGAGGGTTGACAACACCGAGTGGTGGAGGGGTGGAGGGGGATCCCCTCACCAGAGCGAGCATCGCAGTAACACAGTGGTACATAAACTCACGTTGTAGAGTTCAGTTGTGTGAAAGACGTCGGTAAGAAATCCCGCCATTTGCGAGCCACGTGTTGTGATCCGCTTCCTAGCTGCGGAAGGAATACCACCTACAGAAATTTTTTAGCAAATAAAACAGTTTGCAGCGAAGGTGTTATGAACAGAACAAGTGTGTATAAGTTGTGTAGGGAGTTTAATGGGGGCAGAACAAATTTTCATGACGAACATAGGAGTGGTAGGCCTTCCACTTTGTCTGATAGGTTGGCGCAACCATCAGGGAACTCTTCGCGAAGACCGCCAATTGTCAGTGCATGAAATTTCGGCATTGTTGCCACAACCCTCTTATAAGAGACAATCACAGAAACGCTGGGATACTGCAAAATTGTGCGCAAGGGGGACCCCAAAACAACTGACAGAGCAGCTCAAGAAAGATCGGGACAGTACAGCCTGAAGGTTTCTTGAGCAACTGAACTGGAAATGCATCAATTATGTGGAATCTCTGCCTCAGCAGGAGACCATCAATGCACAGTGATACTGCGAGAATTTGTTCAACTCGAAAGGAACATTTGAAACAAATGGAGTGAAATGTTGATGAGAGGAGTGTGCTTGCTGCACAATAACGCCCGTCCTCAAACAGCATTAGCCACCAAGGCGAGCTTGGACTCGTTGGTTGGAATGTTTTGAACCAAACCCCGTATTTCCCAGACTGGGGGCCTTCATATTATCATCTTTCGACTTCTATGAAGGTACACTTGAGTGAAATTAAATTTTGCAACCGACGAACATGTGCAGAAAGATGTGCTCGAGTGCGTAAGGAGCTGACAGCAGAGTTTTTCGAAGAAGGAATAAAAAAGCTTCTGCCATGTCTCGCCACATGGATTGAACGGGATGACAATCACGCGGAAAAGTTTTCAAAAAGTCATTCAACAGTATCCCGAAAGATTTTTGAAACATAATATTTTAAAAGAATATAAAAAATCTAGTTCACTTGCTTTCTGAACACGTCACGTACATTTCAGGTTAATTACATGTATCCTTCTTGGTGCTGCAGTTTTCATACATAGTTTGATATTTACTGCATCAAAAAACAAGAGGAGGGCTTACGTAGAGCAATGTTGGTGTTTCTGTTGTACCGTTCAGGACCGTGAGAAAGAAGGAAAAATATCGTCTTTTACCACAAGACACGTTGTAAAGGGTTGGAATTTGAGTCTTCTTGCCTGCCACAGGTTGTTTAGGGTAATTTTAAATAAATAACAATATATTTTCTGTCGGTGACTGCATGTCGCCTGCATGTCGAGGCTAAATATTCGGATTTGAAGCAAATAATATTCAAATTTGACTTGACAGTGAGACATTCCGAGCAGTAGGGAAAGGAACTGTAAATGCTTTCATGTTCAGTGATTTTTCGAAACTATAGAAAACACCAGTCACAAAAAAAAAAAAATCATTGTATGGTATACAGGGTGTCTAGAGAACCTAACTCTGCCATCTCAAAGATCTCTGGAACAACAATAGATATTCAAAAACGGTTTTCACCAGCATGAATGTACGGCAGGGACTTATGAAACCATATACTATACGAAATTTTAAAACGTAAACAAATGCTATTTTCCCCACAAACTTCTGTATTTTTAAAAGGACACCCCCTATTATTTCGTACGCAATCAATAGCATGAAAAGTCACAAAAATAATGGCTTTGGTTGCATCGCAATACATCAGTTACATCCCGAGAAATTGAGAAGCGAAGTTGACGCTTGAAGTAAATGAAGCGCACAGCTAGCGCACGTCGTGAGGCTCAAGCGTGCACCTCACGCTGCCGGTAACCGTGACGTGACTGACGTACTACGTCAGTGGAGTGTTAATGTATGGTGTGGTATTGTATGACAACACGTCTCATTGGCCCATATTTCATTGATGGCTCTCCTAAAGGGGGAGAGTTTAGCCCCTTCACCAGCTGTACCTTACTTGACACGGTCTTCCTCTTACAATGTGTCACAAACAATGCAGTTTCTGAATGATGGATGTCCTGCGCACAATACTTATTGTTGCGAAATGACAACTACATTTACGATTAGTGGTAACACACATGGTTTCACGTTTCTAAACCTCGTAAGTTCTTAAATATGTGGCTTATAAAGTATAGCAACGGCGTCACAGTTTCTGACGTAATGCACCGCATGTAGTACTGTGCTCAGAGCAGGGGCTGCCTGCACAGGCACCTGTACCCTGCCGTAAACATACCATTGTCACCACGGCACGCTCTACCTACAGTGTACAAGTGTCTCCTAATTTGGGCTGCTGAACTGCTCTCATATTGTAACGTAATTCATATACGTTGCCACATTAAAACCTGTTTTCTTGTGGCCTGTTACATTTGCCGTCATCTAGTCGATATGCCGGCTTTCAGTAATGAAGAAAAATTAGTTATTTTAATTTACGGCGAATGTCACAGAAATGCAAATCGGCTGTGTCCGTCACGTCGGATCATTGGCAACATCTGCAAGACACTCACGGAAACAGGAAGCTGGGCTCCCACAAAACGTCGACGTACAACGCCAGCGACTGGCAATGGAAACTAAATTACTGTTCCGGCTGCTGCAGCGCACAATCCTCAGGTGGGTGTGCGAGAAATTGCACGAGGTGTAGGAATAAGCCACAATAGTGTGTGCAGAATCTTGCATCGGCATCGGTTTCATCCGTTCCATATCTCACTGCACCCACAACTGTACGGGAATGACTTTCAATCCCGCATTGCATTCTGTCGGTTTTCACTTCAGCTGTTGCAAGGTAATGCAATATTCCTAAGCAATACGTTGTTTACGGACGAGTCTTCATTTACAAAACATGGTAATGTGAATC
The DNA here is from genome assembly GCF_023898315.1 of Schistocerca nitens. Lineage (NCBI taxonomy): Eukaryota > Metazoa > Arthropoda > Insecta > Orthoptera > Acrididae > Schistocerca > Schistocerca nitens. Next base: position 192,056,432 of record NC_064621.1, read on the forward strand.
TGCGGAACATGGGTTACCGGTCCGTGTGAAATCCAGCACGCGCTATTCGTCCACGAGACTCAGAGGGCCATAGACACGGGTTCCCAGGTAGATGCAATGTTTCTGGACTTCCGCAAGGCGCTCGACACAGTTCCCCACAGTCGTTTAATGAACAAAGTAAGAGCACATGGACTATCAGACCAATTGTGTTATTGGATTGAAGAGTTCCTAGACAATAGAAGGCAGCATGCCATTCTCAATGGAGAGAAGTCTTCCGAAGTAAGAGCTATTTCAGGTGTGCCGCAGGGGAGTGTCGTAGGTCTGTGGCTATTCACAATATACTTAAATGACCTTGTGGATGACATCGGAAGTTCACTGAGGCTTTTTGCGGATGATGCTGTGGTATATCGAGAGTTTGTAACAATGGAAAATTGTACTGCAATGCAGGAGGATCTGCAGGGAATTGACGCTTGGTGGAGGGAATGGCAATTGAATCTCAATGTAGACAAGTGTAATGTGCTGCGAATACATAGAAAGAAAGATCCCATATCATTTAGCTACAATATAGCATGTCAGCAACTGGAAGCAGTTAATTACATAAATTACCTGGGAGTAGGCATTAGGAGTGATTTAAAATGGAATGATCATATAAAGTTGATCGTCGGTAAAGCAGATGCCAGACTGAGATTCATTGGAAGAATCCTAAGGAAATGCAATCCGAAAACAAATGAAGTAGGTTACAGTACGCTTGAATACTGCTCAGCAGTGTGGGATCCGTACCAGATAGGGTTGATAGAAGAGATAGAGAAGATCCAACGGAGAGCAGCGCGCTTCGTTACAGGATCTTTTAGTAATAGCGAAAGCGTTACGGAGATGATAGATAAACTCCAGTGGAAGACTCTGCAGGAGAGACGCTCAGTAACTCGGTACGGGCTTTTGTTGAGGTTTCGAGAACATACCTTCACCGAGGAGTCAAACAGTATATTGCTCCCCCCTACGTATATCTCGCGAAGAGACCATGAGGATAAAATCAGAGAGATTAGAGACCACACAGAGGCATACTGACAATCCTTCTTTCCACGAACAATACGAGACTGGAATAGAAGGGAGAACCGATAGAGGTACTCAAGGTACCCTCCGCCACACACCGTCAGGTGGCTTGCGGAGTATGGATGTAGATGCAGATCGTATTACTGCGACGTGTGCGGCAAAATCTGTGGAAACTCTACAATCTGTGCAGCACTCTCTCGTTACCCGTCTGCAAACGTTTATTGGTGCAAACCAAGTGCACTTAGAAGATATGTTGACGTGACACAGTTTCATTGGTCAAGATGTAGGTGTCTTTTCTATGCTGGATGTAAAACACAACAATACATTTTCTGTGTGCGACAGGGCACTAGTAAATGTGTTTAGCAAAGTGAATTCTAGTGTGTTGTCTCTAAATTTAGCTCTAGTTGTCATTTTGCTAGAATAAACATACATTTACAATTAGAGAAACGTAACTTCGCGTTGCACATGTTACTTGTTTATTTTTGTGGATTGTACATACCTTCCCATTGTGTGAGCCCCTGACACAGGCAGTGTGAGGTGCACGCTAGAGTCTCAAGGTTTGAGCTTGCTGTGCGCTTCATTTATTTCAATCGTCGACATCGCTTCGCAATTTCTCGGGAAGTGATTGACGTATTGCGATGCAACCAACGCCATTACTTTTGTGATTTTTCATGCTATTGATTGCATACGAAATAATGGAGGGCGTCCGTTTAAAAATACACAAGTGTGTTGAAAATAGTATTTGTTTACGTTTTAAAATTTCGCATAGTATTTGGTTTCCTAAGCCCCTACCGTACGTTCATGCTGATGAAAACCGTTTTTGAATATCTATTGTTTTGTTGTTCCAGAGATATCTGAGCTGGCGGAGTTAGGTGAGACACCGTATATATATATATATATATATATATATATATGTGTGTGTGTGTGTGTGTGTGTGTGTGTCTCACCTAGTGGCAGAGTTAAGTGAGACACCGTATGTATATATGGTGTCTCACCTAACTCTGTCACCTCAAATATCTCTGTAACACAAAAGAAAAGAAAACTCATTATGAATTAGCTAAAACGTTCGTAAATTCTTTGTTACATACATTGCTAGTTGAAACTTCCAGAGAAATTAAAACTGTGTGATGGAACGGGAGTCGAGCTCGGGACCTTCGCCTCTCACAGGTAAATACTCAGGTAGCTCGAATGTTCGTCACTTCCCCCCTTAAGGTGAAGGTCCCGGGTTCGAGCGCCAGTCTGTCACACACAATTTTAATCTGCCAGGATGTTTCATATCAGCACTCACTGCGCTGCAGAAAGAAAATTTTACTCTCGTAATGTTGATAGTTAATTATAGTCAATTCGATTTAATCAAAGGTTCTCTTTCCGTATCTAGTGGGAGCGGTAAAGTGAGAGAGTAAATATTGATTTCACGGTGGCTGCACATGAAGCCACATTCAAACTTTCATGCGGACAGCGCCCTACAACTCCACGAATAACGACGGACACAGTATTTGGCTGATGTGGCTGCGTTTTAGATACTGCAGAAGCATATTTCACCTCACAACATTCGCAGTTTTTGCTCTCTCTCGTCGTTAAAACGAGATTTTATTGCGACAAAACCATTTAAAGAGTTTATTTTCACCGATTGAATGGCTCCAGAAGCTGTCGATATTTCTAAAACGGCACGTGACGCAGCCCTCCATGATGCTTTTCTGTCCGCTTCCGCTGAAAGCGAAACCTGCAGACTGCTCAAATTACTGGAAACGTCAAGGGCGACATTCTGTTCGAATCAACGCAGCTTCGCTGGAACCGTTGCTCTGCTGTGTACCTCTGTGTCCACAGATCAAAAATCGGCTTTCAATTTGGCACTTTTGCAGATTTTGTTCGATAACGCCCTCCTGCACTGCAGGCGCTCATAAATACTCAATTGAAAACGCGCAGCCACAGAGGGAAATAAAGAAGATTTATGTGTTACTGTCAGTGAAAGGTCAAAATTGACACAGCTCATTCAGAAGTCTATGAGGATTTAAGTGTGAGGTGGAAATAAGCCACCTTAAAAAGCGCTACGGTCGCAGGTTCGAACCCTGCCTCGGGCATGGATGTGTGTGTTGTCATTAGGTTAGTTAGGTTTAACTAGTTCTAAGTTCTAGGGGACTAATGACCCCAGAAGTTGAGTCCCATAGTGCTCAGAGCCGTTAGCCACTTTAAAAAGAAGCACACCCCCAACAGAGCATGGACAATATTCAGCATTTCCAGAATACACAGACGGAAAAAAATTGTACTTCATTTTATAGGTTTCCACTTCGTTCAGGATTTATTTTTGCAACAGTCCATAAGGAGTACGCGAAATGATCAATAGCACAAGCGGTTCTGAGGTACCAGGTATGGACCCATGCTGAAATATTCATATTAGTAATTGGTAGGTATAGCCTCCGAGGGCGGAGATGCTTGAGCTGACTTTGGCATCCCGTCGATCGTGCAGATGGCGAATGTTGTCCTGGGACTAGTGACTCCATGCTTGTTCTACCTGTTCACAAAGTTCTGTAAGAATTGTTGGCAGACTTGCACGAGTCACTTCTCGCCCCAACATATCCCACTACTTCTCGATTGGACACAAGTCTGAAGATTGTGCTGGCCAGGGAAGTTTGCACATGTCTTGCAGAGCACGTTGAGTTTCACGAACACTGTGTGGATGAAAATTATACTGTTGGAACAACAAATCCCCTTCCTGCTGCTAGAACGGCAAGAGAACGGGTCTAACAACATTCTGCACGTTTCGAACGCTGATTAGCGTCCCTCCAGAAACACGAAAGGTGAACGAAAGTTGGAGCTTATCGCACCCCTGACCATTAGGCCAGTAGTGGGGACTGTGGCTTGGACGAATGCACTCTACGAGACATGGTCACCAGCTGTATGTCGTACACGCAAACGACCATCGCTTAGGTGCAAGCAGAATCTGCTTTCATCCCCGAAGACCACGGCGCGCCATTCCATCTTACAAGTGATTCTCTGACGGCACCAATACTGTTGCGTGAGTGGAAGACGTATAAAGGTGTCTGCCCGTAGTCCTCCGGTTCAGTTAGCAACAGTATGTGTTGACACGTCTGGGCTCACAAGCCCTTTTATCTGTGCTGTGGTAGCTGTATGCTCTGCCACTGATGCCCTTACGATACGACGATCCTGGCGGGCGTTTGTGCTGCTTGGACGTCCTGAACTTTGTCTGCGAGTGAGAGAATGTTCACCTTACCTCTGATTCCAGGATCGTTGCAATCTGATGCAGAACTTCTAACTTGTTCGGAAATTCTCCGAATGGACCATCCTGCCACTCGGGAGGCCACAATTTGGCCCAATTCAAACTCGCTCACTTGGCTGTTGGGAGCACGAGTGGGTCTTCGAGGCATGGTTACCTGCTTGCTTCATACGTTTGCACCACACTGAGCCGTCTGGCTGTGTGCATTCCCTATTGGAGAAGGGACACAACTGGAGCTCTGGTAACTTAGCCATTACGCTACCCGTTGGCGGACGACGTTGAAACCATTATCAGTATTCATCTTGGGTATTAATAATCATTTCAAATGTATTTTGGTCCTTTTCCACTGTACTACTACCGGTTTTGGGGCGTTAAAGTCACATCTTCAGGTGACATATGACTAAAGCATTACAGCGTAAGAGCTCCTAATCTTTTTTTCCAACGTTCGTTGTCTGTCAAATAAAAAACACGACTAAAAGCCAGTATGTCACGGCAGTTTTTAATCCATGACATACCGTCTCTTACCGGTGTTTTGTATATGACAGACAACGAATGTTGGGAAAAAAGATTCCGAGCATTCCCGCTCTGATGTTTTAATCACATGTCGCCTGAAGATGTGGCCTTAACGCCACAAAACCGGTGGTAGTACAGTAATAAAGGACCAAATACAGCTGAAGCGATTATTACTCATATCTATGGTTACCCCACCTACAAAGTTTCCTGCATTCTCAGTATAAATGTGTTCAAATGTGTGTGATATCCTATGGTACTTAACTGCTAAGGTCATCAGGCCCTAAGCTTACACACTACTTAACCTAAATTATCCTAACACACACACCCATGCCCGAAGGAGGACTCCAACCTCCCAGGGACCAACCGATTATTACTATATCTACTATCCCCCAGGTCGCACATGCCGTAATCGGATCAAAATCGACGTCGTCGTTCCACATGTACAAATTTTTTTCTCCAACAGTGTATTAATACGCGTTGTTTTCTTGTAAGGGACATATCTACAAAATATTGAACAAGAAGTAATCATTCAAAGAATTTGCCGGAAATTTTCCTATGTCCTTGTGGCAGGAAGAATCCGTCATAGTCATGCCGAGTTCATTTGCGTTCTAAAATACACACGCATAGTAACTGCAACGATCAAAACCAGATTGCGATAGTACAAGCCGAGGAAGGTAGATGTGAAGCGGGAAACGATCGTTAGACTGCTGAACCACCACAGCGATACAATATATATATATATATATATATATATATATATATATATATATATATATATATATATATATATATAAGTTCGAGGTATGAAAAAGGTATTTGCCTCATAGGTTTACTTCGACTGAAATCAAAATATGTTGAGTTTAAGTCAAATGTCAAGACAGGTAGAACCTAGTTCCTTAAGGCAACATGAGAAATAAATACGGTCTCAGAAGGGTTCTGCCTTGACCCAAACACAATTCTCTTCTTTCTCCCATCGTCAGTGGATTCATTTTTGTTTTGTCTGTATAAAAGGTAAAAATTGAATGACAGTACAGTATTGTTGTAATTAACCTTTCGCTACGGGTAGGAGCGGAAAACTGTTTCCCCTAATTTATAGGAATGGTGTTCAGACTGTGCAGTGCAGGACTGGCGATGTTAGTAGTGTCAGCATCATGACTTGCCGTAAGGGAACACTGCTGGTGTCGCAACGTAGGATTGAAACCCAAGCACCAGTGGACATTACGGTTGCAGACAGTCAACACGTCTGGACAAGTTGAACAAGACTTCACTTGTAAAGTTGTTTTACCAAAACAGCAGCAATAGTGCTGCTCTTTGCGAGTGACGACGCATTAAAGCAATAGGGAAATGGCCTCTTTCCACCCAGGATTGACGAACGTGATTCGGAAGTTCGTATAAACTTGCGATTTGGGAACTGCTCCTAGGAGAAGCTGACAGTCGTTTCCTCAAGGAATTTACTGTTGCCATGGCCGCGAATACTGCACTGAATGTGCGATCACGAAGTGGTCGAGTTGTATCACAACAAGTGGACTTTTCAAGATCCACCGTTAGGAAAGTGTTACAAACAAATTAGATATTATATATCTGGTGCAGTTGCAGAATGTCGTGGATGCAGATGGCCGTCACATTGAGCAACGTTTGTAACCTAGAACGTGAACATCGTACGCAATTAACAAATGTTATACCTTCATCTGGAAATTAAAATGGTTTCTTTCAATGGTCTATTCGTTATTTCTCTTCCGAATATCTTTGCAAATGTTTCCACAGTGTTAATTGTTCTACGGTCATTTGTTTTTCATGGCGGCTCTCTCTCTCAAGTAGGAAAGTGTATCTGCAACCCCTGTATACACAGTTTCATGGTTATGATTCTTAAAGCTGACTGTCACGTGCAGTACAGCTGATATTGTTACAATGTATCATCTGCAACTAATGGACATCTTTTTGTAGAACATTATGTATACTGCACAAAAATTTTAGGACTGAAATGAAACTATTGCTTTTTTGGTGTTTAATGTATTATGTTTTAGTATTTTACTGTAATTATTTATATTTACATTCCGCTGTCAATAATCGTATCTTAAATACAGTTTTACGTTTTTTTTGCTAATTTATTGTCATTTTCTTGTTTTCGAAAATATTCATGTTTACTGGCTTTGAGAACATGTTGTTTGTAGCTTGCGGAGGAGTTTGTGAATTGGTGAATGTTGGGGATGTATACAATTTCGTTTTGCTTACTTTTTGTGGTTTCCACATCGTCATGATTTTATAAAAACACCCACTGTGTCACGATTTACGAAATATTCAGCTGCCCCCGTTTTGTTTTATGTATTGTGGACGGCAATTTTGAACTTTGTTTTGGCAGAAGGCTTTGACGGGTCTCACTGACTCACTCCCTCTCCCTCCCTCTCTCTCTCTCTCTCTGTGTCTCTCTTTTTGTGTGTGTGTTGTGTGAATGTATGTGTGTGTGTGTGTGTGTGTGTGTATGTATGAAAAGAGAGAGACCCAGGAAGCTTCAGTTTTGTAATGATTTTGGAACATCTGATAGTTGTTTATAAGCAGGCAACGGAGTTTCACGGCGGAGGCCTGGTACTCATTTGTTACTTTTTTCCATCGACTCTGGCTTCTTGTTTGCTGTAATTTTGTTTAATTCTCGGTTTGTGTGAAGGGTATTGTCGCATTTAAGAGTTTTTAGGTCAGTGTTAATAACCGTTAGCCTGGGTATGATACCAATAAGTTTCAAGGCAAAAGTGAAGGAAAATGAACATCAATGGAAGATCCAGACGTACATAATGTCCATACATGAATGGAAGTACCAGGAGGTTATAATTAACGTACAGTTAGTCACAGAAGTCCAATGTGGCTTGTTATTGTCGTATGGTAGCGAAATGTGGTAGATATCCGAATGTGTTAATGCAGAACCGACTTCCGCTGGAAAAAAATTAGTTCCAATTTTATCCACCAGGTGAAAATTTGACGCTGTGAATGCGAGAAAGACGTGTAGAAATGTTTCCATATATAATGGATTGGGGACGGGATGTGGGCAGAAAACATCAAATAAGTGAGACAGACATAATGCTGATTTTATTATCAACTGCCACTCACACAGTTTGTTCAATATCAGCACCGGAGACGTCGACGAGATACTGAATAGCGCCAGATTTGCTCCTCATGACCAAAACTGAAACTAATTTTTTTTCCAGAGTAAATCTCTTTCGCAGTAACTCATTCATTATCTAGCAAGTTTCGTTGTGATATGATAATTACTGCTGAAACTGGATCTCTTAAGTAGCTGCATTTTAATTATAACGATCTAGTAAAAGGTGTGCAAAATAAGGAGCTATCGTTCTGACAACACAGTATCAGTATACAGCAAAGAAGATAGTGCGGCAGATTACCTCTGAATTCACGAGACCAGTGTGAGTAGAATAAATGACTATATACAATTTGCGAATCAATCTTTCTAATCTTACGTCCTGGGTACTAATTTTATCATTGTATGTGGTGTTTCAATAATCCACTTTACTATAAATTCTTGGAATTTATTTGTGTGCTTTCCAGAGATACTAAGCGTTTTTGTTACATTGATAAGTTAAAACATGTGGTCAGCATTCAACGCTGTTCACTCGTACTATAGTTAGCAGCAAACCACCTGCAAAAGAGAGATTTGCGCATTCTGGTCTTGGAGTAATGTAAGTTTTAGCATCTCTGTGTATACTCAGTATCCTGCCTCAGTTATTTGTTCACTGGAACGAGCTCAGTTATTTGTTCTCTAGAGCCAGCTCGAACAGCGTTACGTACGGCAATGTAAATTGCGAGACAGGAATGTGAACCAGACAGGGATTGAATTCATGCTGCGGATTGACGATCGTGGTACACACAGAACAAATATTATACAGTTCACAAACAGGTGACTTCCACGACTTTCCTCCCTTCGATAACTGACGAATGTTGCAACATAGAGGTGGAGGGGAGGGGGCATTCGGCCGTAAAATGTGTACAGTTGACCACTTAGCAGACAGAATTAACGCTAAGTAAAAAAAAAAAAAATATGTCATTCGGAGCAAGAGTCACATAAACCAGAACAGTACCCCCCAATAGGCCACAAAAGTGTTTTGTAGCAATCTGCTTCAGTGAAAAGATGTTATTTCTCAATACGCTAATGGATCGAGCACGAGCACTGACATTTAATTTATGCTTGAGGCATCTGATGTGATCGTGCTGCTTCATATCCGTACACAGTGCTGCTTCCGGATAGTTGTATGGTAAGATCGTGTATCAGCATTATTATATCTATGGTATATCACATTTGTATGATTTGGCTCCACGTTTAACCGAGATTCCACCATCTATACGTACACTTTATTTCATGCTGATGAGCTTTCTTGAAAGACAACCACGTCAACAGCATGTAGTATGACTACACGCATAATGTTTACCGCTATACTCTGTTATATTTATCTTATTTATAAGTAATTATAAATAATAAATAATCAGCTACAAACTCGTAAATAGAATTATTCTCCAATGGGAAAGAATAATGATTTACCAACTCGCCATCCACACATATTTGAAAAATGGATGTATGTATGTGTGTTCCTCATCTTCTCCTACAAAACTGGACTGATTTCAACGCAACTTGGTACAGACACGAGGAACGTTCAGTAAGTAAAGCAACACTTTTTTTCCGAAAGCAGTTTGGTTCTATTCGGGATTCCAGTACAGTATATTATATCCCACGCTTTTGGCTACAAAACCTTATTTTTCAACATAATCTCCGTTCCACGCGATGACCTTACGCCACCTTACTGGCAGTACCTGCATGTCCGCACGCTAGTACCCTACTTGTCGACGTCGCAGCAAACGTCCAGTCGCATCAATAACGTCCCCATAATCCACATACCGCTTTTAGCGGAGTGTATCGTCATTGGGCCAGACAGATGGAAGTCGGAAGGTGCGAGATGTGGGCTGTAGGGTAGATGAGGAACAACAATCAAATGAAGGTTTTTGAGCTTCTCTCTGGAACGTAGACTTGTGTGAGATCTCGCGCCGGCCAGAGTGGCCGTGCTGTCCTAGGCGCTACAGTCTGGAACCGAGCGACCGCCAAGGTCGCAGATTCGAATCCTGCCTCGGGCATGGACGTGTGTGATGTCCTTAGGTTAGTTAGGTTTAAGTAGTTCTAAGTTCTAGGCGACTGATGACCTCAGAAGTTAAGTCGCATAGAGCTCAGAGCCTTCTGAACCAATTTGAGATCTCACGTGGTCATGAGCAGTAGCAGTTAGTTTTCATTTTTTGGCAACGAGCACGCTGAAGTCTTCTCTTCAGGTTTATGATAGTAGCTCAATATATTTCATAGTTGATCGTCGGACCAAGAGAGAGTAAGTTAAACATAATAACCTCTTCAGAGTCTCGAAAGACCATAGCCGTGACTTTACTAGTTGAGGGTATGGCTTTGCACTTTTTCTTCGAAGGATAGATGGTATACTGCCACTCCAAGGATTGCCGTTTCCGGTCCAAAATGATGAACACATGTTTCATTGCCTGTGACGATGTGCGACAAAAATTTGTCGCTGTCAGCTTCCTATAGTGCAAGCAAAGCCATATAGATGGTTTTTCGTTGCTGTTTATTGTCTTCTGTTAGGCGGTGAGGAATCCAGGAGGCACACGCATTTGAATATCCTAACCAGCGGGCGAATATGTCAGAACTGCCAACAGAGAGTTCCATTTGTGCCGCGAAGTGTTTGTGATCTGTCGATCACCTTGAATGTGTCAGCACATTCCAACATTGCAGGAGTCACAGATGTGTGCGGCCGGCCAGCATGCGGGAGATGCGACTTGTCTGCGTGACGTTGTTGCGAGAGCGACACACGCCTCGCCCAATGACTCACCTTCCTTTGCGCGCTGCCAAGTCTCCGCAGACGTCCTGCAAGCACCTGTGAATATCTGCGATGGTCTGGTTTTCTGCCGAAAGAAACTCAATGTCAGCTGTCTGCTTGGAACGCATCGCCGTTATTGATGAGATTTTGAAGGCTTCTTATAGCGCCGCCACCTTTCAGAAGTTCATGAAGTTATAGGGACTGAAGTGGGAATATCCCGCGATGTCCCACAACAAATTCTGCGTTTTTTCAGTCAACATTGGAGAGAAAATAATGTGTTGCAGTACCTGTTAAACAACCCTCATAAATATGTATGTATGTTCCATATCACCTCCTAAACCAATCGACCGATTTATATCATACTCTGCACATGTATCAGTTACTCAGCTGGAAAGAAGCACTGTGGGGGTAAAAGTCACGTACCACTAAAGAAGGCGGGAGTAAAAGAGAATTGTAGTCCACGACGCGCGAATATCCACCCGTCACTCGAGAATAGAGCAGTTAGAGACTCGCTACGAACTTTACAGATAATTTCAAACCTCCACGAAACTTTATCTCGCTAAGAACACCACAAAATGATGGAAGGAGAGGGTAAAAAGCACTGCCTAAATTTCTGGATCGACTTGAACCAAACATGACACACATACCACTTACCACTGGAAATAAATACTGTCAGAGTAAGAACCAGCAACCTCAAATTGTGGTAGGGGTGGTAACGTGGAGAGAGAAGGGGTAGGATAATATAAACACAGCTGGGAGAGGAGGAGGTGAACAGAGAAGGGAGGAGGTCTAGATGGACAGGTAACAGAACAGAGGAGATGGACAGAGAGAGGGAAGACGAGGAGACAGGCACCCAAAGAAAAAAGGAAGAGATGGGAAGATAGAGGGGAAGGAGAAAATAGACGGAGAGGGCGGGAGGAGGACAGGGACCGTGAGAGGAGAAATGAACTGGAGAGAAAAGGGAACGAAGAGGAGAGAGAGGTAAAGCCGTTCATGAACAGAGAGAGGGGGTTGTGGGAGGATGGTCAGAGAGAAAGGAATGAGAAGATGGTGTTAGAGGAGGAGGATGAGATGGACAGAGGGGAAAGGAGCAAATTGTCAGAGGGGGTGGGGAGGGGGAGCAAATGAAAGAGGAGGAGATACATAGAGACAGCGGGAGTAGCATAGAGAGAGAAAGAGAGGAAGAGTTTGGTCTAATAGATGACTGTAATAAATAAATGTCCGGACAATGCGCATTAAAGGTGAACCAGTGCACTTAATTGATCGGAACCCGATAGTGTTAGGGATCTGTTTAGCAAACTCAAGTGGCAGACTCTGCAAGAGAGGCACTCTGCATCGCGGTGTGGCTTGCTGTCTAGGTTTCGAGAGGGTGCGTTTCTGGATGCTTCACTCTACTTATACCTCCTGAGGAGATCACGAATGTATAATTAGAGAGATTCGAGCGCGCACAGAGGCTTTCCGGCAGTCGTTCTTCCAGCAAACCATACGTGACTGGAACAGGAAAGGGAGGTAAAGACAGTGGCACGTAAAGTGCCCTCTGCCACACACCATTGGGTGGCTTGCGGAGTATAAATGTAGATGTAGACTTTTTTGGCTGCAGAGGACTTTTCCTGCTTATGTGAGTTACCATATTTGACATTTCGGTTTCCTGCGTTTCTTATGGTACAAAAACAGGCAGACTGTCCCACACAGGCACAATCCTGTTCCACGTAATGCGTTACTTCATTTTACTGGAGTTAAGGCGATCGTACTGCTGAGATGGACCATGTTGGGGATTTTATGTGACAGATTAAATTACTCCGACCAACAGAGGTGTTTTTGGAACTATAAAAAGCGTACTCAAAGTAATGAACTATCTGTAAAGCTTCTGAATTTTCGACAGAGTCTAATGACCAGTTGAAAAATGCAGTGATGCTCTCACTATATTAGATAAAATATTTGCTTTCAGTGGAGTGGTAGGTAAATCACTGATACGGTAAACTAAAAACCATCTTACCCGACCTATTTTAGTTAAGTTTTTCCATTCTCGACTACGGTAGATTTAGTTAGAAATGTCAAATGATTATCTGTAATACATCACCCTGATGAAGGACCCTTACAGTAGTGGCCGAAACATTGGTTTTGTATACAACATGTCGATGCGGTCACATACGGCGAAATGCTTTATTGGACACTGTTAATGAGATTGCCCAGGGAATCACGAAATTAGTTGTTTACTGATATAAGACACTGAAGCCAATCATTCAAAGCGTCGCGCTCTTGACAGACCACGAAGGATGTAGTAATGAACAGCGTATTGAGTTAATAATCATTATAAGGTTTCCAGGTAGGTGTCGCTGAGTATAATTTCTATTGAGAACTGAATTTTATCGAGGTCGGCTTGTTGACACTCTGGGTTATTGATGATTTATCCAAACTGCTAAGTACATTGGAGGCAGAATATCAGTCTAGTGTCATCTTGGTGTCGACGGTCCAACCAAAAAAAAAAAAACGCACTGATGGTACTGATTCTGGACGTCATGATCTACACATTCATGTATTCACCGATGCAATAGTCTAACAGCCGATGATACAACGACTGAGTACAATTTACTAGTAATAGTACATCATGAGTGTCATTTGGAAATGCAAGGAAGTATCTTTTCGAATCTGCTTGTGTGATGGAACAAGTGAAGTACAACACAGAAAGGTCTCACCATTTCCTTTACCTTAATGCAAACTATAAGCTTTCATTAGTAGCTTGTTACGATACTGACAGGTAATATTTTTATTGCGGTCAGTATAGTTGGTAAAAGTGAAACGAGTAATAGTTTTCCTTTGACTATAACCTTGTCAATAAATGAACAGAATTTGCTTGATACAAACAATTAACATCATGCAAATTTGTGAAAACATGAACAAATGCCGGCCGCTGGTGGCCGAGCGGTTCTAGGCGCTTCAGTCTGGAACCGCGCGACCGCTACGGTCGCAGGTTCGAATCCTTCCTCGGATATGGATGTGTGTGATGTCCTTAGGTAAGTTAGGTTTAAGTAGTTCTAAGTTCTAGGGGACTGATGACCTGAGATGTTACGTCCCATAGTGCTCAGAGCCATTTGAACCATGAATAAATGCATTTCACATATTACAACTTGGATTCGGTGTGATTCTGAATTCTTTTCAGTTTCTAATTTCACATTTTTCTTTTAACTGCGGCGTGTACCTGCATAGGTTCTTTTCTGTGCATTCTTGATGGAAAGGGAGCCATGTCTGCGTTGCGTTGATTGTTCCTAAGTATAAATCACAACTACGGAAACAGTACAAGACGAATTCCATTAAATGATGTTCCAGGTACTGAGCAATCAGCAGTCAAGCGTTAACTGAAGCGTAGGGGTAGGGTTGAGAAACACAAATGAAACGTGAATAATTCGATTTCGTGACAAATAATTTCTCTTCACCTGAAACTTGTAATATAACAAGGTTCAGCTCCTACGACGTATTCTGCTGAGGTGCTCGATAGAAGAGCAATTAAGCAAATTGCGCTTAGCAGACCCCATTAAAGGGCACGATGCCTGCGCTAGCAAAAATTTTAAGCTTATAATCAGTTAGCCTTAAACAACGTGTGACTTTACGGATTGCCTACAGGTAATGTTTTGTATAATTTATAATCATTTAGTACAATAGATACCTGCGTCACGTTTTCATCTCTCGAGCCTTGTTTTCAATGAGAGCATTTATGCAGCAAGGCCCAATAAATAATGTAACAGACTCACGCTCGGTTTCATCCACAGTTGGAATGCGGCTATTGTCGACATACGGCAGAACTACATACAATTTGCTGCCGTTCGAAAGTAAAAGAACTGATCGGCAAATCCTGTTAACTGGCGAGTAACGCGGATTTTCTGTCTAGTGAACTCCTTCGAGTTATGAAACTTCCTGGAAGATTAAAACTGTGTGCCGGACCGAGACCCGAACTCTGGATCTTTGCCTTTCACGTCGGCTCTGCGGAAAGGCAAAGGTCACGATTTCGAGTCTCGATCCGGCACACAATTTTAATGTTCCAGAAAGTTTCATATCAGCGCACACTCCGCCTCAGAGTCAGAATCTCATTCTCCTTCAAGTTATCTCTCACTCAGAGTAGCTCTTGCAACCTACATCCTCAACTATTTGTTGGATGTATTTAGATCTTTGTTTTCTTCTACAGTTTTTACCCTTTCAACTCCCTCTAGTACCATGCAAGTTACTTCTTGATATCTTCACAAATGTTCTACCATTCTGTCCCTTCTTTTTGTCAGTTTCTCCAATATGTTCCTTTCTTCGTTGATTCTGTAGAGATTCTCATTCTTTACCTCAGCAATCCGGCTAATTTTCAACATTTTTCTTTTGCACCACATCTCGAACGCTTAGGTTTTCTTCTATTCCAATTTTCCCACTATATATGATTTGTTACCACAATCTTCGTGGAAGAACGTCATACCTTCGGCTGCTTCGTTGTTATCAACTCAGATATTAAGATTCGTAAGTAATAGATTTCAGCTATCAGTCGTCCTTTGGAATTTTTATTAGCAGATCGAGATTTCAGCTAGAAACTAGCCATTCTATATGTACTATCCTTTTTTGGTCTATGCATGTAATGCCTGTTGGTCTGGCTTTGTACACAGTTCACTAATCTGCCCCAGCTATCTTTGGAATTACTTGGATGATATTTTTCCGTAGGTCTAATGGGAGGTCTCCAGGCTCGTAGGTTCTTCGCATAATCTTGAATAGTTATTTGCTTCCTGCTTCCTCAAATGACTGTAGGTATTCCGATAGAATGTCATCTATCGATTCTGCCTTACTTGCTCTCAACTTTTCCACTGCTCTGTTCAAATACTGACTTTAGAACTGTTCTATGTCTTCTACATCGACTTCAATTTCTCCTTCGAGCACGTGATCAAACAATTCTTCCCCCTCATAGAGTCTTTCAGTGTACTCTTTCCACCTACCTGATCTCTCCTCTTCGTTTAACAGTGGAATTCTCACTGCTTGCCTTTCATTTCACCGCAGGCTGTTTTTTTTCCTTTCTACAGGCTGAGTCATTCCTTCCGACGATCATTTCTTTTTTGATTTCTTCCCTTTTTCCTGCCGCCATTTCGCCTTAGTTGCCCGGCATTTCCTGTTGATTTCATCCTTAAGGTATTTGTATAGCTGTATTCCTGTCTCTCAATGAACATTTTTGTACTTCCGTCTTCCGTCGTGTAACGCCGGAAATGCATATCCTCCTATTTCCATCTATTGCACTATAATTTTTTTCCTTGTTTTGTTACCTCAAGATATGACATTTCTCTGTCTTTATATATTGTAATTGTTTTACTATTTGTATATATATATTTATGCATTTATGTCGATGTATAATTGGTTGTTTTGTAAATATTATTTGTATTTTTACGCTGGGTTTTGCCTAGGGAAAACTATGTTATCGAACGATTACATCGATAGGTCGTGTGGAGGACCAAAGTGTTTACGATCTTTGAGAGTGTTAACTCTGCCGCATGGAGCACAGGCAGAGGGAGTCTGGTCGGAGGAGGGCAGTGGAGTAGGTGTGTTGTGTGACGCTCCCGCGAGTTGCCGCGCTTTCGGGGTTGGGCAGCATGTAATTGCGCTCGACTTGCTATGATAGTTTCGGACATGGTGTCGCGGACGGGAAGCGTTAGTTGGCACACATCAAGAGCCCATTTCGGCTGGAGACCGTGTCGAGAAGAAGGCGCGCCAACATCCAGCTTCTGCAACAGCGACGGCCGACAATGAGTGACTGTCGCCACCTCCTCGACAGCTTCAAACCTTCAATCAACCAACAAGGAAGACTGGAAGCACGTAAAGTTTTAGAACTGTGTGGCAGACCTCAGCTTTTAAAATTGTTGCATCACAAAATTACAGCAACTTAGCATGAACCTTTGTTGCTCATTGTCCCAATTGCATTACCAAGCAGGGTCCCTTCCTTTTCCGAAATGAACCCGAGTGTCGTTGAAATTCAGACTCCAGCATTAAAGTAATATCATTCCATTTTAATGCTTTAATTTCAAAGTTCAGTTAAGGTATTCATAGCTGGCTACAATTTTTAGATTACACAAGCACAAATTAAGAGTGCGAGTTTTGTTAGCATATTTTAGCTTACCTGTGACTGCAGCTCAGCTTGGTACGTATTAAATTTTACTATTGTTAATTGTTCAGAATCATTTAGTTCTAGTTCAAAGTTAAATCTCTTATTTCTAAATTGCGTAGATTCAAGTAGCTTTTGAAATGATTGTTGAAGTAGCCCAAGACTAACCGTATTTTACTGAATTTCGATGTTCTTCAGAAACAAAGCTCACTATTAATTTCAGTCACTAAATTAACTTTCAATTTTCCGGTTTTATTAATTCTTTTGCTAAATTAAGTCAGAGTGTAGCGAAATTTATTACTTCTGAAGAACTTTCAGTTTTCACACTACACGTGTCAACCTTCAGTAGCCACGTTTCTAGTGCTAGTTATATGTGTAATAACCTTTCTTTTTCAGTTACTGTAGAAATTGTCCATAGGACTGGTGACCGTAATTTCCCCCAAATCTCAAATATCTAATTACCGCTAGTTAATTGTTAACGTAACGGCCGCACATTTACTTCCTTTATTAATTTTACCCTTTTCTCAAAATTAATTTCCACCAATTTCATTTGCATTTTTCCTTTCATTTAGATGTAACCCTTTCCTCCCTCTTTACCGACAGATTAACTTCGGTGACGATTGCTTTTCCCAAATTTCCATTAGGTGCCACGCGGTTTAATTTTTCATTGTCACTAAGGTCGATAAGTGAGGGGGAGGTTACAGTCCGTTACTTGAATATTTCCGTCTATTACCCAAAATTTCTTCGCAGGTGCCTTTTCTGTACCTGTACCGATGTCCAACAGTTGTCATTACCATTTTTAGAGATGTTCACTCCTCTTCAGTTGAAATGTACACTGTGATATTCCCTATCGCAGTAGCCATATTCTTGGCGAACTTTAAATTTGTATCATCATTGCTCACTACTTTTTATTTCAGTATCCCAATTCTTCCACGCTGATCCTTCCCGACAATTCGTTTATACATTAGTCTACACTTCATCAGTATTAAATTGTGATTTCTATAAGCATCCGAAACATTTTCGTTGTCAAACTCCAGCCTCCAAATATTATGCTAACTCCGTCTCTGCAAGATAATCACTGATGAGAATAGTGGCCAATACCTGAAGCCCACGGACGCAGCGTCGGCCACCGAGCGAGCTGCACGTCAGTGATTAGGTTAGCTAGCGTAGAGGAAGGAATGTTTTCGGCCGCCTAGGGAGTCACCTCAAAGCCATCCAACAAGAAGACAAAAATTCACCTAAGGTCTTCCTAAGAGTCTCCACTCTTTCTAGACTATGTAACTGTAGACAGATATAAGGAAATAGTATTGACAGCAGCTGAGAGACTTAATAAGAAATGGTACTCATCCCCTATGGTACACTAAACAAATCTGAACACTGTGTCATGCTAAATTTAAAATAACTCTATCTCAGAGATTATATGTATTTTACGGAAGCTCGAAATTTAGTGCAGACTTCAATGCGAGATCTGTGTCGAAGTCTGGCAGAAAATCCAAAGGGAATCTGGTCGTATGTAAAGTACACCAGTGGCAGTACGGAATATATACTTTCACTGTACGATAGTAATGGTATTGGTCCAATTACAGTGGTATTAAAGCGGAGTTTCTAAAGACTGTTTTCCGAAGTGCCTTAAAAGAAAGTTGAAGTAAGTGTTCCAGAATTTGAATCAAGACAGCTCCAGAAATGAGTAACTTAGATGTAGAGATCTTCGATGTAGCGAAGCGGTTAAAACCGCTTAAACAAGCCCATCACTCCAAACTGTATATCAGTTATTTTTCTTTCACAGTATGCTGATACATTAGCTCCATACTTAGCAGTCATATACAACCACTAGCCAGATGTAAGATCAGTACCTAAAGAGTGGAAAGTAGCACAAGTCAAACAAATATTGAAGAGAGGAAATAGGAGTAATCTGCATATCACTAACGTCGGTTTGCAGTAGCACTTTGCAACGTATACTATGTTTGGACATTACAAATTAACTCGAAGAAAACAATATAATGACAAATAGCACGGATCCAGAAAATGTCGTTCTTGTGAAACGTAAGCAGCAATCTGTTCACACTAAGTAATAAGTATTTTCAAGAAGGCTTTTGACACCGTTCCTCTCAATCAACTTCTAATCAAACTGCCTATGGAGTATCGTCTCAGTTGCACGGCTGGGTTCGTGATTTCCTGTCGGAAAGCCCAAAGTTCGCAGTAACGGACGGAAAGACCTCGAATAAAACAGAAGTGACATCTAGCGTTTCACAAGGAAGTGTTACAGGCCCTCTCCTGTTCCTAATCCACACGAAAGGTTTAGGAGACAATCTGAGGAGCCCTCTTAGATATTTGCAGATGCTGTCATTTACTGTTTCGTAAAGTCATCAGAAGAAGTAAAATGCAAAATGAAATAACAAGGTATCTTTCTAATGCGAAAAGTAGCAACTGACATTAAAAAATGAAAAGAATGAAGCCATCCACATGAATAGTAAAAGTAAACGTCTAAATTTCGGTTACACGATGAATCGCATAAAATTAAAGGCTGCCAATTCAATTAAATACTTAGGGATTATAGTTAAGAATAACTTAAATTAAAAAGATCACTTACATAATGTTGTGTGGAAACAGAAGACTGCGTTTTATTCGCGGAGCACTTAGAAGATGCAACATGTTTACTAAAGAGACTGCCCAGACTACGGTTCTGCAACGTCATCTGTAGTGTTGGTGCGCATTATCGGGTCTGCATCGGATAAGATTGACGGAAGACTTTGCAAAAGTTCAAAGAAGGGCAGCTCGCTCTATATTGTCACGAAATAGGGGAGAGAATGTCACCGATATGTAAGCGACTTGGGTAGTGTGTGTGTGAGGTGGGTGGCGGGGGGGGGGGGGGGGGGGGGAGGGGAGCGTGGCAAGTAATTAAGACAAAGGCGTTTTCGTTACGGCAGGATATTTCCACGAAATTTCAACCACCAACTTTCTCCTCTTAATGGGAAAATATTTGATTGTAGCGCACCTATACAAGGAGAAGAGATCATCATAATAAATAAGAAAACAAGAAAATAGGAATGCGCGTAAGCTACTTCGAGCAGCATAATGAACGCATTATCGTAGCGGAGACATACACGAAGCCCCACCTACGAGTTTACATGACAACTATCTCCGCTGACGATCAAGAGCTTGAGGAAATTGTGATGTGATAAAAAAAACTACTCAGTTAGTTAACGGAGACGAAAATGTAATTGAGATGGGGGACTGGAATTGGATAGTACGAAACGGAAGAGAAGGACAAGTACTAGGTGAATATGGAATGAGAGAAAGGAATGAAAGAGGAAGACGCCTGGTAGAATTTTGCACAGAGCATAGCTTAATCATAGCTGACACTAATTTAAGAATAATGAAAGAAGGTTGTATTCGTGAAAGAGACCTGGAGGCACCAAAAGGTTTCAGATTGATTATACAATGGTAAGACAGAGATCTAGGGAACAGATTTTAAATAGCAAGGGAGAAGGGACCTGAATAACTCGAAGGAACCAGAGGTTACTGAGAGTTTTAGGGGAAGCATCAGGCAACGGTTGACTGGAACAGGTGAAAGGCATGCATAAGAAGATTAATGGGTAGCTTTAAGACATGAGATAATGAGGGCAGCAGAGGATCAGATAGGTGAAAAGACAAATCCTAGTGGAAATACCTGAATCGCACAAGAGAAATTTAATGTAAGTGATGAAAGGCGAAAATATAAAAATTCAGAAAATGAAGTAGGCGAAAGCGAATATAAAAGTTTAAAAAATGAGAATGATAGAATGTGAAAAATTCCCAAGCAGGAGTGGCTGGAGGACAAATGTGTGGATTTAGAAGCATATATCACTAGGCCAACCGTAGATATCGCCCACAGGAAAATTAAAGAGGCGTTTGGGGAAAAGAGAAGCAGCTGTATGAATATCGAGAGCTCAGATGAAAGACCGGTCCTCGGCAGGGAGTGGAAGGCTGGAAGGTGGAAGAAGTAGATAGAGGATCTATACAGTGGAGACAAACTTCAAGGGAACACTATACAAAGGGAAATGGACGGAGACGAAGATGAGATGGGAGATATAATACTGCGGGCAATATTTGAAAATTGGAAATTTGTGGTACGGTCTTACGGGACCAAACTTCTGAGGTCATCGGTCCCTAAGCCTACACACTACTTAATCTAACTTAAACTAACTTACGCTGTAGACACCACACACACACACACACACACACACACACACCACACACACACACACACACACACACACACACACACACACACATGCCCGAGGGTGAACTCGAACGTCCGACGTGGGGAGCCACACGGATCGTGACAGGACGCTCTAGACCGTGTGGCTACCCAGCACGGCAGGCAATATTTGACAGAGCTCTGAAATATCCAAGTCGAAACACGGCAGTAGAAGTAGGCAACATTCTGTCAGAACTGCTAATATGCTAGTTAGAACCATCCACGACAAAAAAATGGCTCTGAGAACTATGCGACTTAACTTCTGAGGTCATCAGTCGCCTAGAACTTAGAACTAATTAAACCTAACTAACCTAAGGACATCACACACATCCATGCCCGAGGCAGGATTCGAACCTGCGACCGTAGCGGTCGCCCGGTTCCAGACTGTAGCGCCTAGAACCGCACGGCCACTCCGGCCGGCCTATCCACGACAAAACTATTCCTTCTGATGTGCAAGATGTATGAGACAGGCGAAAAACCGTCAGACTATAAGAAGAATGTAATAATTCCAATTCCAAATAAAGCAGTTGCTGACAGGTGTGAAAATTACTGAACTATCATTTTAATAAGTCATGGTTGCAACCCACTAACACGAATTCTTTACAGAAGAATGCAAGAACTGGTAGATGTTGACATGGGGGAAGATGAGTTTGGATTCTGGGGAAATGAAGGGACACGAGAGGGAATACTGACCCTACCACTTATCTTGGAAGACTGGTCAAGGATAGGCCAACATATGTTTATAGCAGTTGCAGATTTAGAGGAACCTTTTGACACTGTTGACTGGAATGCTCTCTTTGAAGTTCTCAATGTAGAAGGAGTAAAATACAGGGTGCGAAGGGCTATTAACAATTTTTACAGAAACTAGACAGCAGTTAGGCCTATAAGAGTCGAGGGCGTGAAAGGGAAGGGGATGAGACAGGGCTGTAGCGTATCTCTGATGTTATTCAATCTGTACATCGAACAACCAGTAAAGGAAACCAAAGAAAAATTTGGAACAGGAGCTAAGGTTCAGGGAAATGATATAAAAAGTTTGAAGTTTGCCGATGAATTTGTAATTCTATCAGAGAAAGCAAGGGACTTAGAAGAGCAAGTGAATGGAATGGACATTGTCTTGAAAGGACGATATAACATTAACACCAACAATACCAAAACGAGGATAAAGGAATGTAGTCGAATTAAACGGAGAGATGGTAAGCCAATTAGATTAGTAAACGATACACTTAAAGTAGTAGACGAGTTTTGGTACTTAGGCAGCAAAATAAACGATGATGGGCGAAGTAGAAAGGATATAAAATGTAGACTGGTAATGGCAAGAAAAGCATTTCTTAAGAAGAGGAATTTGTTAACATCGAATATATATTCAAGTGCTAGGAAGTCTTTTCTGAAAGTATTTGGAGTGCAGCCATGTGCGGAAGTGAAACGAGGAGACACAGTTGAGACAAAAAGAGAATAGAAACTTTCAAAAGTGGTGCTACAGAAGTTGAAAATTAGATGGGTAGATCACGTAACTAATGATGAACTATTGAATAGAATTGGGGAGAAATTTGTTTTGTACTGAAGGTAAGTGTCGAGGGTAAAATAATCGTAGGGGGAGACCAAGAGATGAATACAGTAGGTATATTCAGACGGATGGCGGTTGCAGTAGTTATTCGGGGATGAAGAGATTCGCACAGGACGGAGCAGCATCGAGAGCTGCATCAGACCAGACCACAACAACAACAGCAGAATTCGCACGGAAAGTTGTAAATGTTCATTTCTCCCACGTGCTGTTCGAGCGTGGAACGATAGAGAAGTAGCTTGAAGATGGGTAGATGAATCCTCCGCCAGACACGTAATTGTGAATTGCAAAACGGACATGTAATTGTGACAACCACGCATCTGCTGCTCACAATTCAATGCGAAAGTGACCCCACTGAATGGTGAGATGAGACAATCAATCGCCCCCACCCCCGGCCTCCCTCTACTTTCAGAATTACTTAGTCATGCCTGTAGTCATTCAGTTTGGCCCTGAGATTTATGCTCGTAATGTTGATATAATAATAAATGTAAATCATTCTCTGTCCTGATCTTTCAATTAATTTGTTTTAATACATTTTGGCGCCCAGCTCGTGGCCATTTGCATATTAATTCCTATGATCTGCATCTCTATTACTCAATTCACTACATTATCATGCGTCTGGCGACTGCGGCAGCTGATGACGCCCACTGCCCAATTCCAAACTATGGGGAGTGGTTCCTAAACGCCGTCTGTTTGCTGTGGTGATAGGTGGGCCGCATTTAACTGCGGTGCGGCTACACCACTCAAGGGGTAGTAGTCCAGCTGTGCCGCAACTTACAGTAACACTGCGTTCACTCTATTTACAAAACTGAGAGTACTCTATATTAAATAAACGGAAATTATGTCACTACAGGTAACTGTAACAAACTTTTTTAAATTTTCAATCAGCATATTCAGCATCCCCAGCTATTAACACTGACGCATCTGTATCACAACAAAATGTGAATTTTACAAACAACGAAGCAACCGGTGGTAACTGATTATGCGACAATTATAGAGTATTAAATTTCAGTTCATTGTAAATAGTTTACATAGTTACACAACAACAAATAATGTTTAATAAATCACCCGTAGTCCACAAAATATTTTGGGTTATCTAGCCTCACTGCGATGGCCAATTTTTTGTCAGGTGTTACTGGATACAAATATGTCATTGATGAATCCTTTCTGAGATGATCTTTGACCAGATCAAGGACCAGCTACGCTGGACCACGTTTAAGCGGTAAGTGTTATGTATCTTTGTTTCTCTCTCTCTGTCTCTCTCTCTCTTACTTTTTTCCCCCTGTAGAGGAGCATTTCTCGATACTTGGGAAAAGGATGCGATGAAGCGCTACTCTTTTATTTCTGTTAAAATCAGCATCCTCTTCATTTTTATTTCCAAGCCCTGAATAATATCTATAGTGCGTAAATTTACGTGTGAAGGACACAGAAGTTCCTTCCTTTAGAGCATAGCAATATCAGTCACTCTGAATTCATTCCAAAGATGTTGAGTAATACAGCGTACTGCTAAATGTATCGTCTGTTTTGCGCGCTCTATTGGCTAGGACCACGATACGAAATCCTGACAATGCTCATAAGGCCCCGACTCCAACTGCCGTTCGGTGGCTACTTTTTCAAGACATTCTCACTGGGGTTATCGAGTTGTTAGTATGTCTGCTCTTTGGAAAATGATCTGTTGTAACTTCAGATTACTTTGTATATTTTCGATTGCGGATCAAGACTTATGAATCAATATGTTTACATTCAGTGTAGGAATAAATGAAGTTTCTGGTGAAAATCGTTTTTTCTTTATTAATAAATTCCAGTGTAATGCGTGGAACAGTGATTGTGCGTTGTCTTTGAGCCAAACCACGTGCCAACAACTCAGTCACCTTGAACTAAGTCAGTGTTTCCTCATGCCTAATACGCCAATGCATGTGACATCATGGACTGGTCATTCGTTGCAAAGTTTAGTTTAAACGAGTTAATTTGACCAAGGCTAAGTGGAACCTCGTAGTTCATCAGTGATAGATCCATGCGAAAGTTCCTAATAGTCTGAATTTCACTAATAATTCTGCCATGCAATCACTCTCAGTTACCCTCCTGCATACATTCAATCACGATGCCCATTGGTTTACCATGTTTTTAATACAACTCCATTACGCTGAGCTTTCCATTTGCGTAACACTGCCCACTAGCTGTTTGCTAATCGGTCATTTGTGGATAGAAATTCTTACCGGTAGAAAGAGCTCAGTCTACCGAGTAAAACGAATCCCTTTATCACTGGTAATAGTATCATACAACGAAAATATTGTAATCTTATGGAATGGCTCTGATCCTGTTGTTTCACCAGAATCACCTTCTGTAATGGCAACGAGATAAAATTATTGAGTGAAATGAACGCTTATACGTCTGGTAATAGTTCAACCTGTTGAGCTTTGTAAGATTAACTGAGTTTTTGTCAGGAATAATGGATCTGGATTCCAGTCCCATCGGTCACATGTGATACCCCATAATCAGATAACAAGGTAGCTTTCCGGGTAATGATGTAGCACACTGTAGTTTCGTTCATTCCACTTTTTGTGACAGGGACTGGTGATCACAGTTTTTCATGATTCTGCAGTTTCCGTTCATCATATCCTGATCCATACCCAAAATGTCACCGCTGTTTACTAAATTAATAAAATGTATAAATACTTTTTGTATTTATATTAAGCATCATATAAAATCTTTACTACCTTGTCTGTGATGTGTTCATTGTGTTGAACGTGGTAGTCCAAACTGTTTGTAATAAATGCCCATTCTTATCAGACGTGACCCTCAGTTATGCTAATTTCCTCTCGCAATCCGATTTTCCTTTGGAGTCGGTGTGTGATCAGTAATTAGCGCAGCGTATTCCCCATAAGCCTTCTTGGTATGAGAATTTTCAAGCAATACTGAGTTGAGTTATGAAGTATAAATTCCCAAAGAAACGATTGCCACGGACAGAGACGATTTAGTTGGTAGTGCCTCTGGATATCGAGCTTCATAGATCAGTGTATCCCTTGAAATGTAACTCTCGGAGTAGAATGTATTCTTCATCAGTTTCTTCCAACAGTAAGCACTGCAATCTATCACATCCACTAACTGCTCACGACTGAAGCTAAGAACAACACTAAGCTGAGGGCCCTGTGTGTGTATGTGACGCGCTCAGGAGACGCACTCCACACCTGGGCCCTCAAATGAAATACTTTTAACTTCTATATATGAAGATGGCATCTGTTCTTTAGGACATGTCCGAAAGAACAGACACCATCGGTGACCTTGCAATGAAATGAATACCCTTAGCTGCATACAGGCGTTGATATAAGTCAACAGGGACAGTTGAAAATGTGTGCCTCTACCGGTTCCACCGAGGACACAGCTAAGGGTATTCAGATCATTGTAATTTCATTCTACCGAGCCGCAAGGTCACCGATGGTATATATATATATATATGATTGAAATTACAATGACATGAATATATATATATATATATATATATATATATATATATATATATATATATATATATATATATATATATAATTCATTTCATTGTAATTTCATTCTAACGTGACCTTGCAGCTCGTTAGAATGAAATTACAATGAAATGAATACTCTTAGCTGCATACAGGCGTTGATATGACAACAGGGACGGTTGAAAATGTGTGCCTCTGCCGGGACTCGAACCCGGGATCTCCTGCTTACATGCCAGATGCTCTATCCATCTGAGCCACCGAGGACCCCGAATCTTACGGGAATCGGCAAAAAGCAGCGAGTAATATAGTGGGCAAAGGCACTATGAATATAGTACGCGGCAATACGTTGCGAATATGGGTCCCACGGGAGGCGTACTATCCTCTGTGTCCTGGGTGGCTCAGATGGATCAGAAGGCTGCTCGCCATCTTTAATAAAAAATTGAGTAAAGGAATCAACCATCAACTTGCACGGAAGTCTTGTGACCAAACGCAACGAACAAATGGTTCAAATGGCTCTGAGCACTATGGGACTTAGCATCTATGGTCATCAGTCCCCTACAACTTACAACTACTTAAACGTAACTAACCTAAGGACAACACACAACACCCAGTCATCACGAGGCAGAGAAAATCCCTGACCCCGCCGGGAATCGAACCCGGGAACCCGGGCGTGGGAAGCGAGAACGCTACCGCACGACCACGAGCTGCGGATGCAACGAACAATACAAAAAAGGATGGCTAGAGAGTGTGCCATGTAAAGAGGAGATCCCGGGTTCGAGTCCCGGTCGGGGCACACATTTTCAACTGTCCCTGTTGACTTATATCAACGCCTGTATGCAGCTAAGGGTATTCATTTCATTGCAATTTCTTTTGACTTCTATTCCATAAATACTGTGAGATACGACATTCTGCTTTAAAAACAATTTCGATATGTTAGCCATATTTCGTACACAGCAATATACGACCTACGTTTGACCAAATATATACCAGCCAGGCTAGATTTTTAGTGCAGACCCCTCAAATTTTATGCAGTGGATTACTTAATTTTCAGGTAGTACAATAACTATGGCCCTTATTTTAACAATAGCCAAATGATCATTAATCTGTGGTATGAAATTGTAAGAAACGATAAGTCAAATTATGTGACATTTAGTTTCGTCAAAATCGAATGAGAAATACTTTATAGAAATCAGTGGTTCTTAAATTTTTTGAAGGAAAAGGAGAAACTTTACAGAAAACCAATTTCAGGAGTTGACGTAGATTTACTTCTATTACATACAGTATTTTTACGACAAGGAACTCAGAAGCTTAAGTTTTCTCATGTAAGCTACTGCTTTCAGTCACAAAGCACAGCTTCTTCATGGGTACCGCACGTTAATCCGCCTGATGTGAACGACACTTGCACTGCAATGGCCCCAACTGCCAGCCACGTTATAGAAATAGCACTTCAAAGCCGCCCGGCGGTTACTACTTTACCGAGAAATGCACTGCGCACGGATAATTCCATTATTGCTTTAGAAAGTTATGAGAAAAACCTGTGAACGAGTTTCTGTTAATGATCTAGAAATTACGTCTAGCCACAACGAAAGACGTAGAGGCTGTGTACATAAGTGCTACGAGATTACAAATCTAAAGGTTAGGCGCTCGATTTCCAGTTTGTCCTACCATTTCATTTCTACTCATCGCTTTTTTCAGCTGTGGCAAAAATCTTGGGATGAGTATAGTTTAAAGGGTCTTCTTCCTTGTTCGAAAATGATGATTATTTAGGAGTCACTGACAGCTAAAAGTCAGTTAAAATTTTTAATTGTAATTTAATGGGCTAGAATTTTTTTCTTGTTACATAGAAAAACAGGTATTCAATTGTTTCTCATTTAGTTTTCCAGCTTTCCATGCCACATTAACAATATTTCTGTTACTTTAAATTCAGTCGCCATCTTTAAATATTTCTATGCTTTTCTAGCAGTTTTACTTTTTAACAAACCTAATCTGTTTGTACACAATCTGTTTAAATACAAATTTAATGATTTTAACTTCTGATGACGATGGTCGAGACTGTTTTAGAAAGCTCGAGTGTTTTATTCGAAATGACGCATCTAGTAAACCGAGAAGGTTTTACTGAAACACAAATCGAGTTTCACGTGTAATTAACTGTTATAAATATGGCCCGTTTTGTTATAAATATGGGGGGGTGGGGCTCGTCCGAGACGTGGAGGAGGGGCCCTGATGGCGGTTACCGAGCGCTCTGGGTGTAGCTGGTTACAAACAGAGGCACATTTCGGCACGAATGACGCCTGCCGCTTGGTTTCTGACACCATCCTCAGTTTCGTTTGGCTGACAGCCGATTGTAAAAGCAACCAGCATTACGCGCAGGATGCAGGTTAAGCTGACTACTCATAGCATTGTACCCCGAATCGATCGCGGACCTCTGGTCTGGAGAAGAGGGGAAGGCCGTTTGCTCAGACGATTCGGCAAAGGTATCGAATGTGAATTTCTCGACTTCCGCTGTAGGGTGTAAAATTGTAGCGTTTCCCTTAATAGGTCAGGTTTGTAGTGCACGCAGAAAGCGGGATCAGAGAATCGAAGACACATCAGCCACAACGTTCTCTGGAAAAGCTTGTCCTCGCAGATCAGATGTCAAGAAGATTAATCTGTCAGTAAATTGCAGGGGCATCCAAGGAAAGATCCCATAATTAGTATCACTTATTGAAAGCTATAATGCGCAGATAGCGTTAGGGACAGAAAACTGCTTGAAACTGAATCTTAAGTTCAGATTGGAACATTTATCGCAAGGACAGGTGGCGTATTTGTTGCAATCATCATGGATTCCGAATGTGAAATATTCTGGGTAAAGTAAAGCATGAAAGGTAAGTGTGTGTGTGTGATATCTTATGGGACTTAACTTCTAAGGTCATCAGTCCCTAAGATTACACACTACTTAAGCTAAATTATCCTAAGGACGAACACACACACCCATGCCGGAGGGAGGACTCGAACCTCTGCCGGGACCAGCCGCACAGTCCATGACTGCAGCGCCTCAGACCGCTCGGCTAATCCCGCGCGGCATGAAAGGTAAGTCAAAAATACTTATTTGTTACTTATATAGACCGTCTGGGTCATAGCTGTCGTGGTAGAACACTTCAGAAAGAAGTTACAAAATAATGTTAATAATTTTCTTGAACATATGTCATTGTAACAGAAAACGTCTTAGACTTCCTAGCTATTTACAGACCTGAACTTACCGAATAAGATAACGTAAAGGAACGTATTACCGACCAAAAGGCTGTGATAGGAACTGTGACCACTGCTCTTAAGTGAATGATAAGAAAGGTAGGAAAACATTTGTGCTTAGCGAGAGTAACAGGATTCAAATAGACAAGTATGTTCCGTGCAAGGTCTTCTGGGATGTGAAAGACCCACCTCGCTATTAGATAACTGCCAGGTAAAGAGAGCTTCAACATAGATTTAAGAGAAGTCAATACCTAGGAGATAAACCAAAGCTGAACGAAGCGAAAATGACAACAATAAGATCAATAGGAGAGCAGTTCAATGACTTCGAAAGAAAAAAAAATTTCAGTCGAACCTAGGAGATTCCGGTCTTACATGAAATCAGTAAGCGGGTTGAAATAATCTATTTAGTCACTCAGTAACCGAAACGGAAGATAACAGGGAAAAGGCCGAAGTACTGAATTCAGTCTTCCGAAATTGTCTTACCGCAAAAAATCGTAATGAGGTCCCTCCTTTCAATCATCGCGCGAACATCGAACTGGAAGACAGTCAGGTAACCGATCGCGGAATAGAAAACCTACTATAATCACTTAGTTGATGATGATGATGTTTGGTTTGTGAGGGCTAAACTGCGTGGTTATCAGCGCCCATACAAATTCCCAGCTTTTGCTCATTCCATTCTCGCTACTTTCATGAATGATGATGAAATGATGAGAACAACACAAACACCCGGTCATCTCGAGGCAGGTGAAAATCCCTGACCCCGTCGGGAATCAAACCCGGCACCCCGTACTCGGGAAGCGAGAACGCGACCGCGAGACCACGAGCTGCGGACCGCTTAGTTGAGGAAAGGCAATAAGACAAAATGAAACACCTATCACCTGCAACCAAGACTACACGAAAGAACTTGCTTATCTTATACAGCAGTTCATTGTAGTTCGCTGCAGGAACGAAGGTTACCTAACGACTAGAACTAACCACACGTCATTCCTGTTCTCAAACTTGGTCATTGACAGATGCCCGTAATTATTGACCTGTATCGTTGACGTCAATCTGTTTTAAAATCATGGAACAAGTTTCATGCTCAAGAACTATGACGATTTTGAAGAACGAAAATCTTCTCTACAAAAAACAACGGGTATTCCGCAAACAGAGAACTTGTGAAACTCAACTCGCTCTGTTTCTCCATGAGATCTATAGCGATGTAGACGCTTAGGTTAATGCCGTGTTCCTTGACTACAGTATGGCATTTGTCACCATTCAGCACTACCACTTAGCGAAAAAGTACGAGCTTTCCGAGTATCGGACAAGATTTCCGACTGTATTCAGGGCTTCCTTGCAGATAGAACTCATCATGTCTCTCTTAACGGAACAAAATCTGCAGACGTAAGGCTTATGTTCGGAATACCTCATGGAAGTGCGATAAGACTGTTAACACTTACGATGTATATAAATGATCAAGTAGAAAGCGTCAGAAGCTCTTTAAGGCTGTTCGCTGATGATGCAGTTGTCTGTAAGAAAGTTGCATCGCCGGAAGGCAGTATCGATTTTGAAAATGACCTGCAGTAGATTGATGAATGATACAGTCTGTGGCAGTTGACACTGGACGTAAATAAATGTAACATATTGCGCATATATAGGATGAGAAGTCCACTACTATGCAGTGACTCTACTGTTGACAAATACTCCTCGGTCGCACCACCCGTATCCATTACGAATTAAAAAACAAAAAAAAAAATGCGTTTACGGAGAACCTGCCCCTAAAGGCGAAACAATTAGCAATGGACAACGGAATGAGGATGCAGAAGGCAATGCAAAATAATGCATTAGAGACATATAACGTATATCCATAGGACATGTGGACTGTAATTAAAAAAGTATTTACCTTAAAATATCTAGAAGTAGCTATCCAGACGGAATGTATCTATTAGGAACATTACGTATGTAGATTGTGCACAGTTGGGAATGTAAGTCTTACGGGAAGCGTGCAAGGGATAAATCCCTGCAGTGCCGCTATTCATCTGTGGATGGATAGAGCGTCTGCCATGTAAGCAGGAGATCCCGGGTTCGAATCCCCGTCGGGGCACACATTTTCAGCTGTCCCCATCGAGGTATGTCATCAACATCCACCGCCCGCTCAGGGTTTCAATTAATTATCATTTATCCCGAGGGATCGTAAGTGGAATGACCACATAAAACAAGTAGTAGGAACACCAGACGACAGACTGAGGATTCATAGAATGAATCTTAAGGATATGTAAGTTATCCACGAAACATAAGGCTTAGAAAATGCTTGTTCGTCCGATTTTTTAGTATTGTTCATCAATGTAGAACCGATACGTGGTACAAATGATAGAAGAGATAAAGAAAATCCAACGAAGAGCGGAGCGTTGCGTCACGGGATCGTTTAGTCGGCGCGAGAACGTGACAGAGATGCTCAACAAACTTCATTGGCAGGTGTTTCCAAGAGAGGCGTTGTACATCGCGGAGATGTCTATTATTGAAATTTCGAGAGAGTACTTTCAGGGAAGAGGTAGTTAACATATTTCTTCCTCCCACTTGCATCTATTGAAATGGTTACGATGAATAAATATGATAATTTGGAGTTAATACAGAGGCTTACTGACAATCATTCTTCCAACGCGCCGTTCGCGCTTGGAACAGGGAAGGTGGGATCAGTTAGTGGTACCAGAGGTATCCTCCACCACACACTGTCAGATGGCTTGAGGAATAATGATGTAAATTAGCAAAGCAAAAGAAAAACTCTTTACTTTTTCGAAGGGATAACTGCAACGTTATGACTGCTAGTACTGGTGTGTATAGACAATCCACGTTGTAAAATAACTATCTCCCCCCTTACATTTTTATAGTTTGTATTGTTCGCGGAAGACTGTTTCATATGTTCGCGGTCTGAGACATCCCAATACTATACTACTCGACATTCATTCAGTATTGCTTTTTATTCATGAACACTATCTGACAAGGTAGAAAGGGAGAAATTGTAGAGACTGCGGAGTTGTGCGAGATGTTGAAACGACATAAAAAAGCTGTAGTTATAAAACTGTGTGTCCTCGAGGTTCTCATCTGTACATCGTGTTTTAATGACGCAACGGTGAAAACGGTTGGTCCATTGCAGAGATGAAGCAGTAAACGGTACGGAATGCCATGTAGCTGGCGTACATCAGCACAATAATCGCCCTTTAAAAGAATAATGTGACTGCAAAACGGCGTTATTTGCTCGGCTAATGCCCTTGCCACGCTTTTGTAGCTATCTAACGATGTCGACAACGGCGAAATGCATTGCACGTTACCATTTGCATTTCAACTACTTTTCCTGTCGCTATGGCAACATGTGGACGCTGATGGTCGAATTGTGAGAGCTACATACGAAATAATGCTAATATTTCCAGTATAAAAGTAAAATATAAACGTGTGAAAATCACATAAGCACTCTTTCCTCAATCCAGTATGTGACGTATTTTCGAATTTTATTGCCTTGAAGAGAGCAAAAAATTTGAAAATAATCTTGCAAAGAGAGCTGTCGTATTAATATGGAGGAATATCACGCACTAATAACAACTATACCCTTAGCAAAACAATTGAGAAATGCAGTGGATGTCAGAGAAGAAAGTACGTTCTGTTTACAGACAATGCGATATAATTAAATGAAGCCAACGGTGATACGCCTGAGCAAATCTAAAAAAAAATAAAAATAAAAATAATTGGCATGTTGCGCAGCAGAATTAAAGGCTCACTTTTTCTAAACCCCATAATTCTCTTCCATTACGATGCAGAGGTTTGAAATTGGTCTCAAAAGTGCCTACAGCCTTCCTCTGTAATGATGCTTCCTCTGTAATGATACTTCTCCCTGCAACGTCACCCCGGGATCCACGACAGTTCAAACAGCTAGGTGTCACCACATACTGAAATAAGGCCACAACTCAAAAGTTCATGTAACGTGTAAGGTTCGTTAATGATATCACATCGGCACCAAATTAAATCATATGTCTGCCCAACGCCACCGCGGTAGTGTCAGATGATGGAAAGATCGTCACACACACTCTTACCACCTTCTATTCTTTTGTCTCACACCTCTTCGACGGAAGTCTTACACACAGCACTGGCATCGCTGCGTTATTTAATCGATGGCTGACGAAAAGATTTCGCACACCGTCGCTCACAATCAACACAAAAAAGGCCTCAGAGAGTGGCATAAAGGCACGAATGAAACCACCACTTTCCGCGGAGCGTTTATTCCCTGACATTTCGCAGTCGAAAACGATGAGCAACAGGACGGTGTGCTTGACAATTGTTGACTCTGCTGACCACCCTTCTCTAAGGACTTTGTGGGGCTGCATACTAGTGCTTTCATTGGAAAGTAATCGCATCCATTTCCAACACAGCACAACCGCAGTTTTTACATATATAGTTTGGAAGTATTAGGAACCGTTGTAAATCATTCCACGAAATTTGAACGTGTTAATGCTGTTTCAGGCTTCCAGTTTCCTGCCCTTGTGTGACGTGATCACAAACAGATGCGATATTGACCCATTCTTGAATATAATGGCAAAGTGTGTTCCTAAGCGCCTACCTCCTCCCCTCCCCCAGTTCGGAAAAACTCCTCGGTGGCACCACTGGCAGCCATTGCGAATTTAAAAAAAAATGCATTTACGGAGAAACCTGCCCCTAAAAGTGAAACAATCATCAATGATCAACGGAATGAGGATGCAGAAGGCAATGGAAACCACTGCATTAAAGGCCCGTAACGTGTATCCACAGGACATGTGGCCTGTATGCAAAAAGTGTGTTGATGATCTCTCCATCGGGAAAGATTGCGGAATAGTCACCCATCCGGATCTGCGGGAGGAGACTGTCAACGGAGAGGAGATCAAGAGTAAAGGATTGAATTATCGCACAGTTAGCTTAACAGCTCATGCAACTAAGTTGCTGACAAGAATAAAATTCAGTAAAATGGAAAAAAACGAGGATGTGTTACATGATGATCGGTTTGGCTGTAGGAAACGTAAAGACGACAGAGAGGCGATTCTGACGTTGTGCTTGGTAATGGAAGCAATGAAAAATCAAGACACGTTCGTAGGATTTGTCACCCTGGGAAAAGTGTTCGACAAATTAAAATGGTGCATCTCGACTGGCCCGCTACAAGGCCCAAATATTGCTTTCATGGCTCTCGGAAGTACTGTCAGATCCGATCGTTGCAAGTCCTCAATATGTCGGCGGACAACCGCTCAACCATCCTCGGGTGGCGCTGATGGTATGAAGTGTCTGTTGCGGAGAGTCTCAGTTGTCGTCCGCCTGCCGTCAGTGAAGCTTCTCGCCGCATCCGGATTTCGAGTTGTGCTTTGGCGAGGATTAGTACTGTCTCCCACATTCAGTTGTAAGTGTACTTGTCGATTAAATTATCGGGCACATGAATTTCAATTGATTCTTTAAAAATGGAGTCGCAAAATTTATCGTTGGTAGCCGGAACTTTCGTTTGTTGATGTTGTTGTTGATGTGGTCTTCAATACTGAGACTGGTTTGATGCAGCTTTCCATGCTACTCTATCCTGTGCAAGCTTCTTCATCTCCCAGTACCTACTGCAACCTACATCCTTCCGTATCAGTTTAGTATATTCATCTCTTGGTCTCCCTCTACGATTTTTACCCCCCACGCTGCCCTCCAATACCAAATTGGTGATCCCTTGATGCCTCAGAACATGTCCTATCAACCGATACCTTCTTCTAGTCAAGTTGTGCCACAAACTTCTCTTCTCCCCAATCCTATTCAATACCTCCTCATTAGTTATATGATCTACCAATCTAATCTTCAGCATTCTTCTGTAGCACCACATTTCGAAAGCTTCTATTCTCTTCTTGTCCAAACTATTTATCGTCCATGTTTCATTTCCATACATGGCTACACTCCATACAAACACTTTCAGAAACGACTTCCTGACACTTAAATCTATACTCGATGTTAACAAATTTCTCTTCTTCAGAAACGCATTCCTTGCCATTGCCAGTCTACATTTTATATCCTCTCTGCTTCGACCATCATCAGTTATTTTGCTCCCCAAATAGCAAAACTGCTTTACTACTATAAGTGTCTCATTTCCTAATCTAATTCCCTCAGCATCACCCAACTTAATTCGACTACATTCCATTATCCTCGTTTTGCTTTTGTTCATGTTCACTTTATATCCTCCTTACAAGACACTATCCATTCCGTTCAACTGGTCTTCTAAGTACTTTGCTGTCTCTGACAGAATTACAATGTCATCGGCGAACCTCAAAGTTTTTATTTCTTCTCCATGGATTTTAATACCTACTCCGAATTTTTCTTTTGTTTCCTTCACTGCTTGCTCAATATACAGATTAAATAACATCGGGGAGAGGCTGCAACCCTGTCTCACTCCCTTCTCAACCACTGATTCCCTTTCATGTCCCTCGACTCTTACAACTGCCATCTGGTTTCTGTACAAATTGTAAATAGCCTTTCGCTCCCTGTATTTTACCCCTGCCACCTTCAGAATTTGAAAGAGAGTATTCCAGTCAACATCGTCACAAGCTTTCTCTAAGTCTACAAATGCTAGAACCGTATGTTTGCCTTTCCTGAATCTAGCTTCTAAGATAAGTCGTAAGGTCAGTATTGCCTCACGTGTTCCAATATTTCTACGAAATCCAAACTGATCTTCCCCGGGGTCGGCTTCTACCAGTTTTTCCATTCGTCTGTAAAGAATTCGCGTTAGTATTTTGCATCCGTGACTACTTAAACTGATTGTTCGGTAGTTTTCACATCTGTCAGCGCCTGCTTTCTTTGGGATTGGAATTATTATATTCTTCATGAAGTCTGAGGGAATTTCGCCTGTCTCATACATCTTGCTCACCAGATGGTAGAGTTTTGTCGGGACTGGCTCTCCCAAGGCCATCAGTAGTTCTGATGGAATGTTGTCTACTCCCGGGGCCTTGTTTCGACTCAGGTCTTTCAGTGATCTATCAAACTCTTCACGCAGTATCGTATCTCCCATTTCATCTTCATCTACACCCTCTTCCATTTCCATAATATTGTCCTCAAGTACATCGCCCTTGCATAGACCCTCTATATACTCCTTCCACCTTTCTGCTTTCCCTTCTTTGCTTAGAACTGGGTTTCCATCTGAGCTCTTGATATTCATACAAGTGGTTCTCTTTTCTCCAAAGGTCTCTTTAATTTTCCTGTAGGCAGTATCTATCTTACCCCTAGTGAGATAAGCCTCTACATCTTTGTCCTCTAGCCAGCCCTGCTTAGCCATTTTGCACTTCCTGTCGATCTCATTTTTGAGACGTTTGTATTCCTTTTTGCCTGCTGCATTTACTGCATTTTTATATTCTCTCCTTTCATCAATTAAATTCAATATTTTTCTGTTACCCAAGGATTTCTACTAGTCCTCGTCTTTTTACCTACTTGATCCTCTGCTGCCTTCACTACTTCATCTCTCAAAGCTACCCATTCTTCTTCTACTGTATTTCTTTCCCCAATTCCTGTCAATTGTTCCATTATGCTCTCCCTGAAACTCTGTACAACCTCTGGTTTAGTCAGTTTATCCAGGTCCCATCTCCTTAAATTCCCACGTTTTCGCAGTTTCTTCAGTTTTAATCTACAGTTCATAACCAATATATTGTGGTCAGAGTCCACATCTGCCCCTGGGAAATATCTTACAATTTAAAACCTGGTTCCTAAATCTCTGTCTTACTATTATGTAATCCATCTCAAACCTTCTAGTATCTACAGGGTTCTTCCATGTGTACAACCTTCTTTTATGATTCTTGAACCAAGTGTTGGCTATGATTAAGTTGTACTCTGTGCAAAATTCTACCAGACGGCTTCCTCTTTCATTTCTTAGCCCCAATCCATATTCACCTACTACGTTTCCTTCTCTCCCTTTTCCTACTACCGAATTCCAGTCACACATGACTATTAAATTTTCGTCTCCCATATGTATCTGAATAATTTCTTTTATCTCATCTTACATTTCTTCAATTTCTTCATCATCTGCAGAGCTAGTTGCCATATAAACTTGTACTACTGCAGTAGGCTTGGGCTTTGTGTCTATCTTGGCCACAATAAGGCGTTCACTATTCTGTTTGCAGTAGTTTACCCGCACTCCTATTTTTATTCATTATTAAACAGGGTCCTGCAATACCCCTATTTGATTTTGTATTTGTAACCCTGTATTCGCCTGACCAAAAGTCTTGTTCCTCCCGCCACCGAACTTCACTAATTCCTACTATATCTAACTTTTACCTATCCATTTCCATTTTCAAATTTTCTAACCTACCTGCTAGATTAAGGGACCTGACATTCCACTCTCCGATCCGTAGAATTCCAGTTTTCTTTCTCCTGATAACGACGTCCTCCTGAGTTGTCCCCTGCCCGGAGATCTGAATGGGGGACTATTTTACCTCCGGAATATTTTACCCAAGAGGACGCCATCATCATTTAACCATACAGTAAAGCTGCATGCCCTCGGGATAAATTACGGCTGTAGTTTCCCCTTGCTTTCAGCCGTTCGCAGTACCAGCATAGCAAGGTCGTTTTGGTTAGATCAGTCAATCATCCAGACTGTTGCCCCTGCAACTACTGAAAAGGCTGCTGCCCCTCTTCAGGAACCACACGTTTGTCTGGCCTCTCAACAGATACCCCTCCTTTGTGGTTGCACCTACGGTACGGTCATCTGTATCGCTGAGGCACGCAAGCCTCCCCACCAATGGCAAGGTCCATGGTTCTTGGGGGTTTGCATTTGTTGATAATTTATTTTATATGCATTTTCAACGCAGTTTACTGTTATTGCAGGCTTCTTGCACTGCAGTACACGTGTGTGGCGCTCGTGTTCTGTAGATCGATCTGCGGTGTTACGGATCGTTTGTCCAACATAAGCTTTTGCGGCATTCACAAGTAAGCCGATACACCCCCGCTTTTTTGAGACCCAGGTCGTCTTTAGTTGTCCCAAATAAGGCTCCTGTTTTGGATGGCGGGCGGAAAACTGGAGTTAATTGGTGTATTCGCGGTAGTACACCAACTTTTGACTAAACATTGACAGCAAATAGTATGAAAGCGATCTTCTTATCTTCATCTTCCGTGATTTCGTCTCTTCTATCACTGTATAGAAAATAACAGCCACACTTGCTTACTGCAGCCCAACAAACTTCCAGGAGGAAAACAGAGCATTACAGAAGCATATAAATTGAATTACCAGCAAACGAAAGTCCTGGCTGCCAATGATTCATTTTGCTTCTGCATTTTCAAAGAAGTATCTGAGATTCTTTTCAGTGATAATTTAA
Organism: Schistocerca nitens; assembly: GCF_023898315.1. Lineage (NCBI taxonomy): Eukaryota > Metazoa > Arthropoda > Insecta > Orthoptera > Acrididae > Schistocerca > Schistocerca nitens. The sequence continues at coordinate 192,095,019 of NC_064621.1, forward strand.
TCAATGGGGACACTGGCTTCCAACTGAGCAAGGCATGGGAGGCAAAAGCAAGTTCCAATAACGCAGAAATTGACAACCGGGCATGAGATGCGACAGGAAATGGCAGGCGGAAGGCAACTGAAGCTCTCACCTACACAGTCACAGCAGCATGCAATCCCACCACCAAGCACTACATGGAGCTGAACTCTGGATCAGTTGTCTGGGTGAGTTCATTTGTTTGTTCGGAAGCGGAGGAAGAAATGTGTTTTCCACCTTTCTGCCGGTCAGAGGCGAAAAAATCGAGGTGCGCGCCCTGCTTTCTCAAAATATTTTACAGAAACTACTTCGTAAAAAGAAATATTATTTTCTCTTTGTTTAGTGTTTTATACGTAATATTCATGATGATATGCCCATCATTTGCTTAATGGTTATAGTTATTGTGATATTTACGTTAAAGTAAGAGACAGCGCGTAATTCGGAAAAGTGTGCGATGAAAAATAGAGGTCGCTTTGATTTTCTGTTTGGTGCATATTACACAATATGATTTTCCATATTAAATTTAGCTAACATATCGAATTTTTTTAGACTTGATAGAGGCATCTATCTGTCACCACTCCTGAGGAAGTTGACCTGATGTAGCACACCCATTTGCAATCGCGCTGAGCCAGCATCAAAGCCAGAGTGAAATATCCATAAGATTCCTAATATTTCATAAACAGTTTCAGATTTTAGAAAATGATAGCACGCAAAGAGGAGAGTATTTCACCATATAGTTATGTATAAAACTTCATTATTTACCGTGTTATTCCAGTAACTGTAGACTTTTTCGATGAAAGAATGTAATTTTTAAGGGTCATCGATGGCTGGTGAAACGAGAAATGGTATGGGATTTGGAACAACATATGTGAAGATATTTCACTTTTTCATAAGCTTCTGACTTTAATTTTCCTGAGTTTCTCACTTAATATACGTAATAAACCACTGTTTCAGAATTATCTCGCAATTGTGTCTGTAGAACCCGTTAAGAAGGTGAAACAATGTAAACTCCTCTGTGTTTTGGCAAAAGAGGCAAAATTTGACATGACAACCAGAAAAATGTGTAGGTTTTACTCAAAATTCATCACTCATGACGCTTCTCTGGAAGTTACAAGCCAGGCGAAAATGAATCGCTACAATTTCAGCGGAATTCTTTTTCGATACTAACGAAAGCAGAGATGACAATAGATATTTCTGCATGGCCATTGTGCACAAGGTGAGCATAGGATGCAGTTGAGAATGGCGCTTACTGTACAGCGCTTGCCATTTCCCCTACAGCGCTATGAGCCCCCCCCCCCCCCCCCCCATCGCTGCTACTACTGCCACTCTCCCCACGCTTCCCTAGTCCGACGCATCTAGCGGCCAAGGCATTTCGCGCGCACTATATACCGCGAACCCGCAGCAGACGCTTCATGGGCGTTGAAAGCCGCCGGAAGCCAGGCAGTAGTCTTCAGCCGAAGGAACCTGTCGTCTGATCTGCGGCCTGAAGACATCATGAGAGGCCCCATCCTATGGACGAAGACAGCTATTTTCTGGGGGATGGCCCTCTACCAAAGGCTCACCGGGGCCCCACAAGCAGAGCAGTAGGCGGCCTCCGTGCTCTGTATCCGCTATACGAAGAGACTGGAATAACGCCTTTGTGAGACAGAATCTGGCAAATTGCACATCCCTTCTACGAAGAGTGGGATCAATCCTGCAATCTGCTCATCATGCAAATGGGCTCCCACCACAACACAGGCCACCAACAGGTTGGCCTGACATGCTTCGAGAACAATTTTCACCACAGGAGCCTGAGGTAAACTCACCTCCACATCACCACTGCCAACCACAGTGGCCGAGCGGTTCTACGCGCTTCAGTCCGAAACCGCGCTGCTGCTACGGTCGCAGGTTCGAATCCTGCCTCGGGCATGGATGTGTGTGATGTCCTTAGGTTAGTTAGGTTTAAGTAGTTCTAAGTTCTAGGGCACTGATGACCTCAGATGTTAAGTCCCATAGAGCTCAGAGCCATTTGAATCAATTTTTGAGCATCACCACTCCGCATCACCACAGGCCGATCTTGCTGCGAGAATAATCTTTTCTGCAGCAGTGTGAATACAATCATCTCATCATTACGGGGGGCCAATCGAGCAAGCACGATGAGCCAGGAATGGTCGACTGTCATTGCGACTACGACTGCAGACACTTCATTCCATTATCACCACCTGATGATAGTGGAACAGTTTCCCGCCGAAATATCGCGGAATTTCGACAATCTGACCCGGCAGTACACCACGTACCATGGAAGCAGCATGGACGCCAGGAAAGCTTCTGATCACATATTACCCGAAAGTTATTTGGATAGAAAATATCTTATACTGTCTGTAAAGGTGAATGAAACGTAGCACTCGTCATCCCTTCAGCTTACTGCCTTTATGTTGTATAATAACCAAGGAGTAGCTTCAGCTGGATGCGGCGTATCTTGAAGAATCTTGTGAACTGTGCCCCTAACCGAATAGAGGACGCTATCAGGGCTCCAGGTGGTGATTCATAGCATTAGCGATTAGCGAACCGTGTGCTTAATTTGTGTGTTACAATTATATACACCAGCACTCGGCAGACCCGGAGAGTGACCCATCCAAGTGCTAGCAAAGCCCGACAGCGCTTAATTTCAGTGATCTGACGGGAACGGTTGTTAACACTGCAGCAAGGCCGTTGGCTACGGTAATATATGCAGACGATTAATACCTTCAAACACTGCTTTCATAATATCACATGTAAAAATAAATTTTCTTTACATTTTTTTCAGTTATATCCAACTTGGTATTCTGTGTCTCTGTTGTACACTTGTGTGGTTTGGTTTGACTCCGTTATAGCTAGTACCACTCCCGGTGGTTGCCACTATTCTCCCGCGAGCGAGGCCTCACCGCAGTGTCTCACAGAGTGAGGGCGTGAGGCACTGCTATGACTATTCACCCGTCGGATGCGGACATTAACAAGAGGACCCTTCGAATTTGCCCTCACCGATTTCATTTATACTGACTGGTTTTGTAAGGCACTTAACCATACGTAGCCGGAAGACACGGCTCACAACCGGTTTCGGTAAAATCGAGTCAGATAAACTTAGACTTGCTTATACACCTCGCATGATCGCTAATATTGAAGAAGTAGGCAGTCGAGTCAGTACCGGCGAGGTCTCCGGATCCAATTTCGCTGATGGTACTTCCTTTGCTCTCATTCCCATGTAATTCTAACAACAGATTCATTACCACTGTGAAAATTAATGACTTATTTATAATTTTCATAATCTTTATCTTGAAAGAAAGGAGTTTTTTTTAAGAAGGTTGGAAATAAAAAAAGGATACACAAGAACTATCAATCAAATCAGTACAGTCATATTACTTATACAGGGTGATTCAAAAAGAATACCACAACTTTAAAAATGTGTATTTAATGAAAGAAACATAATATAACCTTCTGTTATACATCATTACAAAGAGTATTTAAGAATATTTTTTTTCGCTCGAAAACAAGTACAGAGATGTTCAATATGGCCCCCTCCAGACACTCGTGCAATATCAACCTGATACTCCAACTCGTTCCACACTCTCTGTAGCATATCAGGCGTAACAGTTTGGATAGCTGCTGTTATTTCTCGTTTCAAATCATCAATGGTGGCTGGGAGAGGTGGCCGAAACACCATATCCTTAACATACCCCCATAAGAAAAAATCGCAAGGGGTAATATCAGGGCTTCTTGGAGGCCAGTGATGAAGTGCTCTGTCACGGGCTGCCTGGCGGCCGATCCATCGCCTCGGGTAGTTGACGTTCAGGTTTATACCAACGTTTAATACACCACCTATCAGGAGGTTTAACACCATACTTCGTTCGAAATGCACGCTGAACAACTGTCGTCGATTCACTTCTGCCATACTCAATAACACAAAAAGCTTTCTGTTGAGCGGTCGCCATCTTAGCATCAACTGACGCTGACGCCTAGTCAACAGCGCCTCAAGCGAACAAATGTACAACTAAATGAAACTTTATAGCTCCCTTAATTCGCCGACAGATAGTGCTTAGCTCTGCCTTTTGTCGTTGCAGAGTTTTAAATTCCTAAAGTTGTGGTATTCTTTTTGAATCACCCTGTATTATTCTATCTACATCTGTAAGAACTATAATGTCTAATATATCAAGTATGGCTCATATCAGAATGATTGTTATCATACAAAAATGGAGAACAATAACTGCGGCGAGATACAGCACAAGTAATAAACGCCGATTTCTTGGAAGTGCATGCTTTTTTTGAACGAGTCTAATCCACTTCAAACGTGGTTTACATTCATAAATTGTTCTAGGTCATCGCACAATTGCATGGCGTACCACGCATTTATGTTGTTAGAATTACGTGGGATGTAAAGAAGAAAAGTACCTGCAGCGAGATTCGATCCACAGAACTCGCGCTTCTGGAACTGTGCGCTTACTCACTCGGCTACGGAACTCTTGAATGAAGCACCGTCTAAAATTTTGAAATTTGATTTTCTCGAAAACGGGTGAGAGTTTTCTCTTCCTGTTTACATACGTTGAAGTGCTAGCAGTGCCCTACACACCCTGTCAATATGATTGAACCGGTGAGGCAACTTCGTACGGTCTTTCCCGCCCCCCTCCATCGGTCTATTCGATGAGATCAGGCTATATGCGGTCAGACCTGCTGGTCAAGTGGAGTCGGCAGACCAAATAAGCGGCGTTTTTGAAATGAATAACATACTATACGAAAGTAACGAGTAAAAGAAATATAAAACAATAATAAAGCTCTCTACTAGTGACGTGTATCTGAATTTCTCTTCCTCAGAACACATCATGTCACCATATCTCATCTTTTTCAGCCTGTAAATACATCGTGCAGCTTCTAATGACACTCTCAACATAATCAGTAGTGGCAATATCGCTAGCTATATTGCTTTGGCTATTATTACCCTAAATGACATTAGATAAATTCAGGTCTTCTTCCAAATTATTTTGGTTTCTATTACTATAATTTCATTGCCATATATAATACTAAAATCATAATTCCTTAAGTAACTGCAATATACAATATACAGTATGTGTAAATGGTTGGGCCAATGTAAGACAGCGCCTGACGGTCCTAGTCTGATCGGGATAAATGAATAAATAAAATTATAAATACATGGCAAACACCATTACAAACATCAACATCCCGGGTTCGATTCCCGGCGGGGTCAGGGATTTTCTCTGCCTCGTGATGGCTGGGTGTTGTGTGATGTCCTTAGGTTAGTTAGGTTTAAGTAGTTCTAAGTTCTAGGGGACTGATGACCATAGATGTTAAGTCCCATAGTGCTCAGAGCCATTTGAACCATTTGAACATCAACATACATACAGAAAAAAAAAGCTAGTAGACTATTTACAGATGATGCACCGCACTTGCATGCTTAAAAAGGTAAAAACATATGCAAGGGTGGCCAGCAACAGAGTGGAAAGCGTATAAGGGTGTTGCAGAGTAGGTTGTGCTGAGAGTGTTAAGAAAGACATTCGATACGTGGCGCCGTTTGCGAGTTATTTAGTATCGAAATTAAGCAATCAGGCCGTTGCGCGCGCAAATTGAAGCGACGGAGTTCTTCGTTTGGTTTCCTAAAATCGAGCAAGAAAGCAACACAAAAACTGCATATGAGACGGTACTAAGGATCGAACCCATGCCAAAGGCTGAGCGTTGTCGTACGCTATCATTCGCACTTAGAGAACAACCGGCACTAATTGTATGCGGTGGGCTGCTTAAATTTGTGCGCTCTATGTCCTAACTGATTAACATCAATGGTCGGCCGCTGCGACCGAACGGTTCTAAGCGCTTCAGTCCGAAACCGCACGCCTGCTACGGTCGCAGTTTCGAATCCTGCCTCGGCCATGGATGTGTGTGGTGTCCTTAGGTTAGTTAGGTCTAAGTAGTTCTAAGTCTAGGGGACTGATGACCTCAGATGTTAAGTCCCATAGTGCTTAGAGCAATCTGAGGCAAGTACTTCCATGTGTCAGTAATTAGTCTAATGTGGTCTTCACAAACCCTAAGGGGCTGTCGTATGTTCCTAAATTCTGTACTTAATACTTACCAGGTAAGGGTAAAACGGAAATTGAGGCCACCGAGAGCAAGAAGGTAAGACCTACGCAGTCAGTAAGAAGTCCGTGACCTTGAAAGCGCCTTAGATTACAGTACGAAGAATGATACTGATCCCAAGATTTCCATCATTTCTTAAATGTGGTAAACTTAGCTAATATTTCTGGGAAAAAGAAAGTGTTAGAGGAATTATGTCATTGATAACGTTTAGAAAGTATTTACATTTGCAAAAAGCCTGCAAAGAAATTTAAAAATCATAAAGTTTATGGTAAACAAAATACAGGATAAACGTGCTTTTAGAAATGTTATATATCCTCGCAATTATAGAATTTCTTTGTAATGGGATAATTAAGAAGACACTAACTTAATACATTGAAAGGAATTTTTTTTTTCATTACTTTCTTCACGTTACGGTGATACGATGAGCAATCTGTAACGTCCTAAACGTTCACGACCTATAACATTCCTTGCAGTGTAGTGCTGCGTTTAGTAACGCTAGACGGACTCGAAGAAACTGTTACAGTGAGAGAATGGTGTTTTACATGCAGGTAATATGTTTCACAACATAAATATTAGATTAACTGGTTTCTCGTTGTATTGTAGTTAAAGCTTTGACATTTCGACGAATTCATTCGGATGGAAAAGCGAGGACTTGGAAAGCCAATGTAATCAACGTATGCCAATTTTGCGGTATCTGTGGAGGCACGGCTGTTTGAAATTCATCGCATACGGCTGAAATGCAAATTCCAAGCACAAGGGCGCTGAACTAAAGCGACGCTCACAGTTTCACACGCCAAGGGGGCTCGACGTACTTGCGATCACAGGCGAGGCACCACATCGAATTAACATTAACCTTCAGCGGCTGTTCGGCAGGTTCTTGAAGCGCCTGGAATCAAAAAACACAAGGTACTGCCTAGTCTACCAACGATATAAACTATCGTACTTAGAGTCCAAATGTTTCTTCTAGTGAACCGATATCGACATAAGACCTTCGAAAAGATGCATTTACACCGAAGATTACAGGTACTAATGAAGAATAGGTCACGTCTGAAGAAACAGAAGTTAAGTTAAACATCGTTGCAGACATTTGTCTATAGCTCGAAATCATACAATCTGAGCATATATACACGCAACTATTAGTTTAGTTGCTCTAACCGACCACATCTCAAAGAAAATATATCATAAACGGTGTTAGATATCGATACGAAACTATTGTCAAGAATTTGTGTACATAAGGATAAGGTATTTTTACTGTCTTCATCTTTTTGTGTTTTCCATTGTTCCTTAGATGGTTCTATTTTCTTTGAGAAGTGGTCGGTTAGTTTAGCTAAACTAATAGTTGCGTGTATAATGTTACTATACAAAATTATCTTTTCTGTTATCATTACCTTATTGTAACCTAAGAAACAAGATTCAGGAAAGCAAGTTTCGTAAGACTGAACTATTGTTTGTTCTAATTACGATTTTGTGATCTTATTATTCCACACGTGACCAGCGTGAACTAGTATGACAGATTTTTGTGGTCTTCCGAACACATTTCAACTGATCTCATCATTTTCACTCTGTGTTTGTTGTATGTATTTAGTATATATACACTCCTGGAAATGGAAAAAAGAACACATTGACACCGGTGTGTCAGACCCACCATACTTGCTCCGGACACTGCGAGAGGGCTGTACAAGCAATGATCACACGCACGGCACAGCGGACACACCAGGAACCGCGGTGTTGGCCGTCGAATGGCGCTAGCTGCGCAGCATTTGTGCACCGCCGCCGTCAGTGTCAGCCAGTTTGCCGTGGCATACGGAGCTCCATCGCAGTCTTTAACACTGGTAGCATGCCGCGACAGCGTGGACGTGAACCGTATGTGCAGTTGACGGACTTTGAGCGAGGGCGTATAGTGGGCATGCGGGAGGCCGGGTGGACGTACCGCCGAATTGCTCAACACGTGGGGCGTGAGGTCTCCACAGTACATCGATGTTGTCGCCAGTGGTCGGCGGAAGGTGCACGTGCCCGTCGACCTGGGACCGGACCGCAGCGACGCACGTATGCACGCCAAGACCGTAGGATCCTACGCAGTGCCGTAGGGGACCGCACCGCCACTTCCCAGCAAATTAGGGACACTGTTGCTCCTGGGGTTTCGGCGAGGACCATTCGCAACCGTCTCCATGAAGCTGGGCTACGGTCCTGCACACCGTTAGGCCGTCTTCCGCTCACGCCCCAACATCGTGCAGCCCGCCTCCAGTGGTGTCGCGACAGGCGTGAGTGGAGGGACGAATGGAGACGTGTCGTCTTCAGCGATGAGAGTCGCTTCTGCCTTGGTGCCAATGATGTCGTATGCGTGTTTGGCGCCGTGCAGGTGAGCGCCACAATCAGGACTGCATACGACCGAGGCACACAGGGCCAACACCCGGCATCATGGTGTGGGGAGCGATCTCCTACACTGGCCGTACACCAGTGGTGATCGTCGAGGGGACACTGAATAGTGCACGGTACATCCAAACCGTCATCGAACCCATCGTTCTACCATTCCTAGACCGGCAAGGGAACTTGCTGTTCCAACAGGACAATGCACGTCCGCATGTATCCCGTGCCACCCAACGTGCTCTAGAAGGTGTAAGTCAACTACCCTGGCCAGCAAGATCTCCGGATCTGTCCCCCATTGAGCATGTTTGGGACTGGATGAAGCGTCGTCTCACGCGGTCTGCACGTCCAGCACGAACGCTGGTCCAACTGAGGCGCCAGGTGGAAATGGCATGGCAAGCCGTTCCACAGGACTACATTCAGCATCTCTACGATCGTCTCCATGGGAGAATAGCAGCCTGCATTGCTGCGAAAGGTGGATATACACTGTACTAGTGCCGACATTGTGCATGCTCTGTTGCCTGTGTCTATGTGCCTGTGGTTCTGTCAGTGTGATCATGTGATGTATCTGACCCCAGGAATGTGTCAATAAAGTTTCCCCTTCCTGGGACAATGAATTCACGGTGTTCTTATTTCAATTTCCAGGAGTGTAGTAGCGCCAGGGGTCGTTGTGTGTTTTCCGGTCGTCTTTTGTTTGTGTTATAGTTAACGTATGTAGTTTGATATGCAACTTTCTGCTTTGTGTTTGCGTGTATTGTTGCGTGCGGTAGGGCCTGTTGTGGGAATCTGAGTGAAGGGAATGGCAAATGATAGTTTTTATTGTTTTTATTCCAATTGTTTAGTGTCTGTGGGGGGAGGGGCAAAATTGAGTTATTATTTAGTCGAATTATATTCAACATTTCTACTTTTTGCTCTTCTAATGACATATGTGATGAGTGAATTGTTACTTATATTGACTTGGGCATTTATTATTTTCTCGTTCATTGAAAGGGCTCTCTGTGTGCGAAAGCTTTCCTATAATGTTAACAGTCTTTCCTTATAATAAATTATTATTCAGAATAATTTTCATGCCCTTTTCCTCGTTAGGTGGATGATGCTCTACGTTTGATAACTGTTCAGTAAATGTAGAATGGCTGTTTTCATACTTCCAGCTTCGGATGAGTTTTTTTGTATTTACTTTGGAAATTTCTGCATGTCCTCACCAGCTCCTTGGTAATTTGTTGGATTTTGCATTAGTATTCGTAAATGTGTCTGGATTGTGTTTCTTGTTTTGTATGTTTGTGTGATCCTTGGTTCTTCAGTATATTTACTGTTCTGTGCTATGATTTGTATTTGTATGCATAAGTGTACCATTTATTTTTGTTAGTTATGCTAGGAGTGATCCTGCTGTGTCTCTTTGTGTTTACTGTGGTGTCTGTGTTCGTTGTGGAGTTTTTTGGAGTTTGTGTTCTCTGCTTATCTTTATTTTCCTTTAGTTGTATTTTTATTTTGTAGTTGGTACGTGGAGGGTTGCTAGTCCCCCATCGGGCGCCTCCCCGGGTGGCGGATTGGGGAATGCTCTCCAGATATGGGGGGTACCGGGGAAATAAAATACCCGGGGTGGACCAAAACTAGCACGGGTAGGGAAGACTCGTTAAGCCATGGTGAAGGCAAATCCCTAGGGGTAGAGTACCCCAAAATCAAGACTCCTGGTCCTCCAGGTTGGGGGTTGTGCAGAGGGCTACCAACCCACTCATGTAAAACAATGGCCGGTCAGGACACTCAAGGTATGCCTCGGAAACCGGACAGAATTTACTGGAACAGAAATTGGCAAAGTTACAAGGATTTCTCTTTTGGTTCGTGGAATGTCAGAAGTCTATACCGCCCAGGAAGCGCACAAATACTAATAAACGAACTAGGAAAATACAAGGTACAACTGGTAGCGCTCCAGGAAATAAGATGGCAGGGAACGGGATCAATGAAAATAGGAGACGGGACAATAATGTATGGAGACTGCGGTCAGCGCCATGAATTTGGAACGGGCTTTTACATTCATAAAACAGCAATTGACACAATAAAGGAATTCAAATCAATTAATAACCGAATATCACACATTACAGTTCAGGCTCAGTGGTTTGATATTACATTTATAAATGTTTATGCACCCACAGAAGATAAGGAAGATGACGTGAAAGAAGAATTTTATAGTCAACTGGAACAGACATATAATTCAATAAGTAGACATAACGTAACAATAGTGTTAGGAGACTTTAATGCCAAAGTAGGAAAAGAAGAAATCTACAAACCAACCATTGGGAATTACAGCTTACATGATGAAAGTTCAGAGAATGGTGTGCGACTCATAAACTTTGCAATGGCAAATGGTCTCACATTAAGCAGCACAAAATTCCAACACAAACGCATTCATTTAGGGACATGGATATCACCAGATGGAAAAGTAGTGAACCAGATTGACCATGTCGCCATCCAAAGACGATTTCAAAACAGTATTAAAGATGTTAGAACTTTTAGGGGAGCAGATTGTGAGACAGACCATATGTTAATCATAGCTCAAATGAAAATAACGCTAAAGAAGAAACAAAGTACAAATAGGGTTGAAATTAAAAGGTACGATGTAGAAAATCTGGCAGAAGAAAAATTAAAAGAAAACTTTAGGAAAGAAATAGAAATTAACCTATCGGAATCTAGACTGACACATAGTGACCAGCAAGACGTGGAAAGTAGATGGAGACACCTCAGAAACAGTATTCAAGATGTAGCTTCCAAAACTATAGGTAAAAGAAAACGAACTAACAAAATCTGGTTTAATATAAAGTGCCAAGAAAGAGTAGTGGAGAGGCAAAATGCGAGGAAGGCATGGTTACAAGACATGGACAATATTACACTAAAGGAGAGATACTATAAAATCCGCAAGGAAACACAACGAACACTAAGGCAAGAGAAGAGAAAACACTACAACAACATGGTAAGAGAAGCGGAGGATGATTTCAAGCATCACAGAGCAAGGCAGATGTACCAGAATATAAAAAAGTCCTTGGGAAAATTCACTAAAAGGGAACAGTTTATAAAGGACCATAATGGGAAAATACTTGCAAACAAGAATGACATACAAGAAACATGGAAGACATACTTTACACAGCTGCTGAACTGCAGTGATCCACAATATTACTTTACATTTGCAGAACCAGATACAGTTGATATACAAGTCAACACACCATCAGTAAATGAAATAAGACAAACAATAAAGAAATTAAATAACAACAAGGCCTGTGGGGAAGACCAGGTATATGCTGAGCTTTTAAAAAATGGAGGACCACAATTGGAAATAGAACTACATTCCTTAATTGAAACAATTTGGGAGACAGAAAACATACCGGCCGATTGGAAAACTGCAATTATATGCCCCATCTTTAAGAAGAATGATCCCCTTGTCTGTGATAACTACAGAGGAATTGCCCTACTCGATGTCACGTATAAAATTTTGTCGATGTGTATACTACACAGACTGATTCCCATAACCGAAGAACTGATTGGGGACTACCAATGTGGTTTCCGCACTAACAGATCCACTTTGGATCACTTATTCACATTGAGACAAATAAATGAGAAGGCATGGGAATTTAATGTAGATATCCATATTCTATTTATAGACTTCAAGAAGGCCTATGATAGCATACTGCGACAGACACTCTTAAACACCATGAAAGAATTTGAAATACCATTAAAATTAATCAAATTAGTTAAAATGTGTTTGGAAGAAACCATATGCAAAGTTAAGACACCTGCAGGAGAGACTGAAAATTTTAAGGTGTACACTGGACTGAGACAAGGGGATGCCATCTCACCTATTCTATTTAATATTATCTTAGAGAAGATTGATAGAGAATTCACCAAAACTAATCCACAAGGGATCCAACTGCAGGGACAGAACATTACTAGACTTGCTTATGCAGATGATGTAGCCTTAATAAGCACTTCAAAAGCTGAATTAATCAGGATGATGCAAAATTATTACAAAATATCTGAGAAAGCTGGACTTCATGTGAATGAAGAAAAGACAGAATATCTAGTCATAAGTAAAAAACTCCAAAAGAATACACCACTGACCGTAAATGGTCTCACTTTCAAGGCAGTTGACCACTTCAAGTACTTAGGGAGTCTTTTTAGCAGAGACAATAGAGCAGAAATAGAAATAGACGCCCGTCTAGCAGCAGCTAATAGAACTTTTTACAGCTGTATCAAAATTTTAAGGATGAGATCACTTAGTACTGAACTCAAAATCCGTTTTTATCAGTCAACTATTGTACCAGTAGCATTATATGGATGTGAAGCTATTACATTCAGGAAAAAAGATGAAGAAAAACTGTTGATATTTGAAAGAAAAATACTAAGAAAAATATTTGGACCAATCTTCGATGAAAATGTCATGGAGTGGAGGATGAGGAAAAATGAAGAACTACGGGAGCTGTACAAACATAGTACCATTGTGGAAATGTTAAAGAAGAGAAGACTGAACTGGGCTGGTCATGTAGCAAGGATGCCGGAGAACAGACTACCCAAAATAGCATCTACTAAGAAATTAGAAGGAAAGAGAAGAAGAGGAAGACCTCGAATTAGGTGGATGGAGAATATCCGGGAAGATGCAGCTAGGATGGGCATCAACTCTGATTGGACAACAATTTCCCTGGATAGAAATAATTGGAAGAGGCTCGTAGAGCAGGTGTATGGTCGATAAGGCCTTAGCCACGTGTAAAGTAAAGTAAAAGTAAAAGTAAGTTGGTACGTTATGTTGTATTGATACTATAGCCATTTATTTGGCTGTGGGGTGTATTATTTCCAATTCTTTCTCGCAGTTTTGTCTTCTAGTGTGAATGTAATTGATGTCTGAACTATTGGGGAGATGATACTGTGAAGTTTTGTAAGTGCTTTGATGTGGCACGTATAATCATGTCTGTTGTCATTGGCTCCCTGTAAATGTCAATTTTGTGCTTTCTGCTGCATCTCTTTATTGTTGCATCCAAAATGGGTACATATTTTTGTTTCTTTGTCCATAGTTAAATAGATGTTTTTATGTATCCTGATTATGTTACTTATTTTCTCTGTTGGTTCATCTACTGAGACACTGAAACAATTATGTGGTTTCTTTTTATGAAGCTTCTTGACTATAGGCATCGTACATCCAGCTCACAAATCACTATTCGTAGGTCGAATTTTCAGTGTCATTCATACATTGACTAAAAGTATGCAGCTATTATTATAATGGCACTGTTTCCGCCCATGTTGATTTTCATGTGCTCATCGCTATTTATCGGTTGGATGCATCACATTTGCCGCGCTGAGTGGCCGCGCTGTTTGAGGCGCCGTGTCAAGGTTTGCGTCGCCCCTCCCGCCGGAGGTTCGAGTGCTCCCTCGGGCATGGGTGTGTGTGTTGTTCTTAGCGTAAGTTAGTTCAAGTAATGTGTAAGTCTAGGGACCGATGACCTCAGCAGTTCGGTCCCTTAGGAATTCACACACATTTTGCGTCACATCTACGCGTGAACAATACTTCTACTGCCCAATGTCGATGAAAAGTAGATAGTTCCAACAACAATACATCAATGAGTTTTCTAATGTCATTAAAAATGATATCCTTTCATTTAAAAAATTTTCGCCTTAATACTGTGATACAAATGTGATAAATGCGTTGCCATTCCAACAAACTACAAGCCCCATAAGGTTCTGTCATACACAGTAAACGTGCTTCAGTACGTAGAACAGTTAAAGAAACATTCGGAGTGTTCACTTTACGTTGACCATATGCATATATAGAATATACACTCCTGGAAATTGAAATAAGAACACCGTGAATTCATTGTCCCAGGAAGGGGAAACTTTATTGACACATTCCTGGGGTCAGATACATCACATGATCACACTGACAGAACCACAGGCACATAGACACAGGCAACAGAGCATGCACAATGTCGGCACTAGTACAGTGTATATCCACCTTTCGCAGCAATGCAGGCTGCTATTCTCCCATGGAGACGATCGTAGAGATGCTGAATGTAGTCCTGTGGAACGGCTTGCCATGCCATTTCCACCTGGCGCCTCAGTTGGACCAGCGTTCGTGCTGGACGTGCAGACCGCGTGAGACGACGCTTCATCCAGTCCCAAACATGCTCAATGGGGGACAGATCCGGAGATCTTGCTGGCCAGGGTAGTTGACTTACACCTTCTAGAGCACGTTGGGTGGCACGGGATACATGCGGACGTGCATTGTCCTGTTGGAACAGCAAGTTCCCTTGCCGGTCTAGGAATGGTAGAACGATGGGTTCGATGACGGTTTGGATGTACCGTGCACTATTCAGTGTCCCCTCGACGATCACCAGTGGTGTACGGCCAGTGTAGGAGATCGCTCCCCACACCATGATGCCGGGTGTTGGCCCTGTGTGCCTCGGTCGTATGCAGTCCTGATTGTGGCGCTCACCTGCACGGCGCCAAACACGCATACGACATCATTGGCACCAAGGCAGAAGCGACTCTCATCGCTGAAGACGACACGTCTCCATTCGTCCCTCCACTCACGCCTGTCGCGACACCACTGGAGGCGGGCTGCACGATGTTGGGGCGTGAGCGGAAGACGGCCTAACGGTGTGCGGGACCGTAGCCCAGCTTCATGGAGACGGTTGCGAATGGTCCTCGCCGATACCCCAGGAGCAACAGTGTCCCTAATTTGCTGGGAAGTGGCGGTGCGGTCCCCTACGGCACTGCGTAGGATCCTACGGTCTTGGCGTGCATCCGTGCGTCGCTGCGGTCCGGTCCCAGGTCGACGGGCACGTGCACCTTCCGCCGACCACTGGCGACAACATCGATGTACTGTGGAGACCTCACGCCCCACGTGTTGAGCAATTCGGCGGTACGTCCACCCGGCCTCCCGCATGCCCACTATACGCCCTCGCTCAAAGTCCGTCAACATCACATACGGTTCACGTCCACGCTGTCGCGGCATGCTACCAGTGTTAAAGACTGCGATGGAGCTCCGTATGCCACGGCGAACTGGCTGACACTGACAGCGGCGGTGCACAAATGCTGCGCAGCTAGCGCCATTCGACGGCCAACACCGCGGTTCCTGGTGTGTCCGCTGTGCCGTGCGTGTGATCATTGCTTGTACAGCCCTCTCGCAGTGTCCGGAGCAAGTATGGTGGGTCTGACACACCGGTGTCAATGTGTTCTTTTTTCCATTTCCAGGAGTGTATTTCCGCCTCTTAGAGGGTCGCGTAGCAAGCCTAACGGATACACGCAGGTCTATCTCTTTTTCCTCGAAAGTAGGAATCGGACGTTATGTCGGATGGGGACTCGTCACACTCGCAAAGACAACTGGGAAACTTCCAGAACAGTAAGCAGTGGCTCCTATTTAGGAAGTCGATGTTAATGGCGTATGACGGGATGTGTTGACACCATGTCCGAGAAGATGTAGCAGCAGTGAGTCGGCAATGCCAGAATCCGTCGGCCTATCCTCAGGAGTCTTTAGTTTTCGCCCATTGGTTAATCAAGAACTGTGCAGTGGCATTTAAAATTTTGCCAACACTGCTTCTACCCGTATTGCTGACTAAGACTTACAAAACCCAAAATCGTCTACTGTACCGTTTCTCCATTTTGCTCTTATCGTTTTAAGGTGATGAGGACACGAAAGTAAACTATAATTTGAAATATCAGCGCACACTCCACTGAAGTGAGAAAATCTCATCCGGGAAACTATAATTTACTTCCTACGGCAGGAGGTCTGGCAGAGAGGTACTGTGAATCAGTTGCCCCACTGTCTCCCAAGGGGAAGCATGTGTTTTGTCTGTTTGTATTCGTAATTTGTTTCATGTATTAGCCATTTCGATAACAATAAACTTCACAGATCAGTTTGATAACAGTAACTTCGTCTTTCTCAAAAATTATTATAGGTAGCAACCAGGCTGCAATCGAGCCCCTGGAAGACGCCTTCATCATCTCGACTGAAGTAAGCAAAACAGATGAGAGTTAAAGTGGGATTAATGTTGATTCGTTCTTTCGACATAAATTTATATAGTTTACCAGAATTCAATCTCCAAGTTTGACGATCGTTACAGCGTTAGAGCACTAATACAACTACTTTATTTATTTATTAATACATCGCGTAATGGCAAGAAATGTGGCATAAGTAAAGAAACGCCAATTTTTAGTTTTTGTCAAGGAAAATAGAGTGTGAAGCCCCTTAGCGTACCCGGGAAACGTCACAACTCTATCTCACAACTAGCTCACTTCAGAAAAATTGTATCAGTGTCCTTGTAAGCTACATCATGATCTGCTACGGCAAAAACAGTTCACTTCAGCGTTGTTAGTGCCAGGTGTATGTGAGTCATTCAAGATGAGCTCCGCGTTCTTAATTGTGACACTTTTCATACAGAAGGTAAGTGGATTGTATGTTTTAACGTGACAGATAATTATAATGTCTGTGTTCATAGAGTGTCTGTATCTAGCATTACAATGTCCTTCAGACATGCTGTTGCAGCTGTTGTTAATGTTATGAAATTTCGTGTGTTGCAATGTACGAGGAAAAAGAATGGAAATTTCTGTTATAAACTAATTTCGTATTGAATTCCTTTTCTTGGCGAAAATATTCCTCCATTATATAAGGCCATTTATGTTTCTATATTTTCGTAAATTGTGTTCCTTAAATAGTACCAAATTTATGTTCCTTTTTAAATTGGATTAATTTCCATAAATTACAATTTTTTATTTTTTATTTTTCTAGTACGACAATTTCAGCTTGTTTTTCAATTTACCTGAAGAAGGCTCGACTGCCCTATAATATTAGAGTAAGTAAAAATTTGTATTATTTTGGAGTGGAAAAGTGCCAAAAGTATTACATGAGGTGTCGTAACGCCAAATAAATTGTTTTTACAAAATCAAAAAAACCGACACAACTCAAAGAATTAATTAATGAATACCTGATAACATCTCACAATCGGCGAGTACACGAATGAATCTATATCATACCGATGTAATTATTATTATTTTTATTATAATAATAGACGTAGTAATGAATGTAAGATTTTTAGAAATTTCGGTCTAATTAACACTGTTATGAGTGATTTTCGCATTACGTTTATGTCGAATGTGAGTGCCGACATCTATCTGAATTATATTGCTGTAGCTCAGAATGAGTTAAAAATAGAGAATCTGGCTGATCTGGAGAAGAGCTAGAAATAATAGCGAAAGGTTGGCGGATGAGATGAAGGGGGAAAAAAAACAGCAGTAGTTAGCAGAGCGTCGATAATATTGACAATGTGACAAAAATACTGTTGGACTTACGACATCTCGCTTTTATATGCCGAGACGGAAGCTACGTTGGTGATACCAGGAGAAACTTTAATCCACATTTCATTATAAAATGGTTTTAAGTAACACTGTGAGTGTCCGGTGACATTAGCTTTTGTATCGTTGCCCCCCCCCCCCCCCCCAAAGGTATTAATGTATAATGTATAATGTAAAATTCGAATGATGCACTGCAAATATTTGCTGAGTAGCTGAAATAGGAGTTACAGGTGTAGGAAAATCCTTTTACTAAATATTCGTTTAACTCTGTTACACGTAAAGACTTTATGAGACGCCATCCAGCATAACTATCTGGGGAAATGAGTACCTTGAAATCCATTGTCGATGGAACGGGGACACAAAAGAATGGGCAAAAAAAGAAAACAACTAGCACTGTTTCCGGAAGGATTAAGGCTACAAATGATTTGTATTGCGGTAGCAGTTGTTTTTCGTTCTTTCTGGACTGACTGAATTTTACCTGCGCCAGGCCACGATAAATGCAGATAATTTTGAAACTCAGACCGATAGGTTTCATTCAGAGAACATAAGCTAACTGTTAAAAGGCGCAGCTACAGTATTTTTCTCTTGTCAGAATGTATGTAAATATTTGTGTTCTCCAGTTCATCGCTTTCGTTTTACATACTGAGAGGATGCGAGTGACTATGTGATACTTATTTTCAGTTGAATTCTGTGCTGTTATGTTTTCGTTATTGAGTGCGACATGTAGTGGGGAGAGCTATTTACTCCCAGACTTAACGCGAAGTGCGCTTTGAATTTGTCAGAGAAATTTGAACAAGTAAAACGCTGTCAGATCGCATAGTTTTAGGGCTGCAACATGACTTTCTTAGTGGAACATAGACAATGTCAGGAGATCTTCATGTTAAGCTTCTAGCACGATGCTTCACGCTCACAACAAAGAAACTTTACGATTATTTTACTATTCATTCGGGAACGGATGGTTGGAACTCTTGTAATAAAACCCAACCATTCAGTACAATAGCAGAACAGCCCCAGTATTCAGATTAATTGCTAGTGTATTCGACTGTCGTACAGTTATTGTGGAGAAGGAGACAGATAAAGATTTATCGCAACGCATATACAGTGTTTGGGTTATAGGTACAGAAATAGTGATAGTTGCTTCCATCAAATGCACCAACCTAATGGGTGAGTTGTTTTCCCTGCGTCTTAAATGTCTTCCCGCTAACACATAATTTAGTACCTGATGCTTTCTGCACAGTCTTAAATCCGTCGCGAAGTGGATAAACTTGCCAGTACAGATTATCCGTTTGATTCCTTATTTCGTTTGTTAATGATTCTGTAAACAGTAGCAGTTATTTATTTGGCGACTAGTTTAGGACCCTTACAGATTAGTTTTAGAGCCTGGCCCACTGACGCTGCATTGACAGTGCCTGATCTTAATAATAAACATTCAGTGGCAACAGACGCTCTATAAATGTCAATAGATGAAAGCCATAACCCATACATGCCTGTTACCAAGTGATTGTAACTTGGTAACATGCACGTGTGGATTGTGTCATTCATCTTACTAACATTTATAGAGTGTGTGTTGCCAGTCAATGTTTATTATTAACGTCAGGAATTGTAATGAAGTCTCAGTGCGCCAAGCTCGAAAATAAGCCAGTAAGATTTCGAAACTAGTTGCCTAATAAATAACTGCAATTGTTCACAGAATCATTAATAAACGCTTTAAGGAATTTAAATAAAGTTGCTGTTTCCTGTCAACAAAATTTTGAAACTGAATAAGTGTTCGTTTTGTGTCCACGCATCCAGACTTCAGTACCTGACATTCTGCGCAGGGATAAATAAACAGTAATGACTTGCTTACTCTATGAATAATTGTGGACAATAACCGAACTAAAAGCGTATTTCTCGCAACAGGGGTAGGAGGGCAAGATGGGCAGGCAGTGCAGAATGAGGAAGGACTATAATATTATAGACAGAGTGCTGATATCTACGGGAACATATGTCAGCCTCGCCAGTAGACAGTGGCCATTGTTTCGACAACGCAAGACCTCATTTCCGTGTCGGACACTGTGATAAGTGTAATGTAGGTACCAATTTTACCTTTATTTGCAACATTTTACTACTTTTCTGGCTGTAACATGTACTCTTAGTTTACAGCTGTTTAAGTTGTATGTATACCTCTGAACACTACGTCTCAGTAGCAATAAAATAATTAAATGGCCTGCATAAATACAGTTTTCACTACACACTACATAATTTATTGTGGTTTTACTTTACTCTGGTCTATATTAACCGCATAGTATTGTATGCTATTTTAAATACAAATTTCTTTATAGTTCCCAACCTTTGCTATGTATTATACGGTAAAATAATGTAACATTTTCAAAGTTCCTATATCTATCCAAACACCTTTGTAATAACTGGCTACTGACAGTACATGTTGTCCACTTATCCTGTAGTTTATTATGTGTTATGTGCAGCCATACTAGAGTCGGCGGGTTTTGTTTCAGATGGTTCGCAAGTATCAACTAAGAACTACGAGGCAAGAATGGTCACTGGAGTCTACGGAAAAAGTTATAGCTGTTTTAGAAGGAGAAATGAGCTTTTTTCAAGGCTGCTTGGCAGGTCAACGTGCCATACAGTACAACTGAATGACGTGTGGCCAAGAGACGTGCTAATGCTGGATATGATCTCGTAAGAATGTTTTAAACCATTACTGGAGTGTTGGAACCAATCAGAACAAGATGCAGAACTTAGTGACTGTCTAACAAATATCGAAGAATTATTTTTTGGTCTAACTATTAAAGAACATTGAAAATTTTCTTTTCAGGTAGCTGAAAGAAACAACATAGAAAATCCGCTAAATGTAGCAGTCATTTTGCTGGAAGAGATTAGAAAAAGGTTTTCTTACACGCAGTCGAATCTTAACAATAATAAAACCGTAGGATACGTCACTGGGACGAGCAATGAGTGCTGACCAAGTTGCTGTAGATAAGTTTTCTTGCGCTCTATCGGAAAGTCAATTAGACAAATTTATGATTCTCCATCTTACTGCAAGGAGGAGGGACTTAATCTGATGATATTTATGAGAAAAAGTATCACTACAGCTGTATCTTGAAAATGTCTTTATTCTTTCACATGACTATTTTCAATGGCACATTACCGCCATTCTCGGGACCTTTTTACCAAAGGACAGTAACACAATGTCAATACTATTACTATGAAACAACGAACACATAAAATTATGGTACCTTAAGGTTATATTCTACAAAGTACCAATAGAGCACGTATGTCAACATCACCATTTATTTACTCTAGTCCCGAAATGTATAAGTGTATAAAACATAAACACAGAATAAACCTAAATCACAGCCACAAAATACTTGACTGTCGTCATATGTAATACAAAGGACATCTAAAGAGGCAACTTTCGCTCCGTACAGACCAAATCATTAAAACAAATTAATGTACCACGTTATAAATTCGATAAAAGGTCCCAGTATCAGACCTGATCCAACAAAAAAGGTGTAAATGTGACGTAAGAACTTAGCAGCAAAAGTGAAACCTTCCTGGTACGGGCTAAACACAGCCTCATTACAATTGTACATGTGCCACACAGATTTGTAACAGCCTGTATCCAAGAACTGAAAGGATCCTCCTCTCAAAACCCTTGATCACCATGTATCCTTAAATAACTAGATGCACCAGGCCTCAGATATTATGTTCACTATTATACCCTTGTGTAACAGACACGAACACCTAACCGCAAGAAACGAAATTAAAATATTCAATTCAAATAGTATATATGGTTCTCAGCACTATGCGACTTAACATCTGAGGTCATCAGTCCCCCAAAAGTATATACTTCCATATTACACTCATATTAAATGGCCACAAAACGCGCACCAACAAGTTACAATTGATCGATTTAGCTTGTGAAAATGTTGTTGTTCAGCTTTAATGGCCATCGCGTTGCTCCCACTGCCATCGACCCTTGGAGGTGGTGTCTATGAATCTCTGAGCAAGTTTTACGAAGATCAGGTAGGAACACGACTTCGAACCAGTGCTAGCAAAGTTGTTACGCCGCATCAGATACCGAATTTATTAGGATAAGCATTCTTCTACTCAGCCACCATGGACACAGCAGTGAATGGATTTACAAAAGCAGTAATTTGCCCTGTAGATATAGATGTGTTTGAAGAAAATGATTTCCTCCCATCTTCAACTATTGACATTCAGCAAACTCCCGAAGCAGAAGCCACCATGGGACCTACTGAAGAACAGGTGCCAAAAGATCCAGGAACAAGTACACCTATTTCGGTAGAACCATATTTATAGGAATGAAGGAATTGTGTCAAACAGGAAGAAAAAACTAGAAAGTCATGAACTGGAGGAAAAGTTGGCGCTTCTTCCAACTTTCAAGCTTTCAGCCCTGAAATAATTCCAGCTTTTCCAAAAGTGGATGAACAAAGCAAACGAATACTCTGTAGCCGATGTATAAAAACAATTAACTTCATCTCCTTACGAGAATGAATTGGTTAAAGAAGTCAAAAGAAAAGAATCAACCAAAGCATTTTTACCAAAACGAAAACCGGTCTCAAATGCTAGGCCCACGAATCGAACAAAGAAACAGAAAAAGCACTCTGCTGATAAAGAAAATAAATTATGTTGAAGAGGCCAATGGCATTGTGTTTATGTGTGTATCTGTTACCTATGTAATAGAAATTTTTCATTTAATTTTTTGTTTTATTGTTATCTATTTTTGCTTTTTGACAATTGATATAGTCTATTTTCGCTAATTCACTGTGACATCTGCAACAGAAGCATTAATGCTTGTCGTGAAGTTCTTAGAGCAGATGAACAGATTAACTTACTGAATAATTTAAGTGAATATTAAATAAAATGTTTGCTTCACTTAATTTTTTATCTGATGTACATGTTTCTTGTTTTATCAGACAGGAAAAATGTGGCAAAAAAATCAGATCCAATTACTTACTGAATTACTGCTTCATGCACTTACTCCTTTACCACACATTTCAACGTCAGCGAAGAATTCACAAAGTGATTTTCACTCAAGGAGATGCAGTCTTGAATTATCACAACATTCATCAGCAGCGTGAAGGTGATTCTGACCTTTAAATCTTATCCATAAGTCTCTGCATCATCAACAATTCAGTATGCGCCAGTCTTCAGAGACCGATGTAAATTATTTGTAAAGGCCCAAATTGCATAACTTAGTGTTTCGATTACCAGCGTTAAAATCTGTAACGCTCAACGAGAACACCAGAGCACAGACGCCATGATGTTTCTGATAATAGAAAGTTAAAGCATTCCATCACCCCCCCCCCCCCTCCCCGCCATTTCCTAGCCCTGAATACAGTAACAGAAATTGCTCACTATATCGGTCTGCATCATCACCTCTAGGAATATCAATCACACGGAGAAATGGATAGAAACAATGACATAAAAGAAAGCGAGTCGTCTCTGATGTAAATGCAGTATTACATTACCCGAAAACTCGGTTGTTACGCCTTATCATTGTAGTTCAGGTATTAGTTATCTGAGTAATAGACACCTATAGCCCAGAGTAGCAGGGAGCACAAAGCTAAAGGCAGCCATGTTGCCGAGGCTGTAGATAAACCTCTAGAGATACTTGGAATTGTAGTATTACGTATCGTACAGGAAACCGGTTGGTAATAACAATATTTGATGAATTTTCCGAATTAGTCAATTACCAAATGGCCCACTAACCAAGTATTAGCATATTTTCTTTCCTCATCTATTCCAATACTATCTTATAACGCATATCTATATACTCGTAATAATAATGCATATAATTATTTCAGGAAGTTATACTTTTCTCGTACACATAGCATGGAAATTTTGTGTTCCTATTTAATCAAGTGTAGTATTCCTTGCCATTTATTTTCGTTCCACAGTTTCAGATTGCTGTTAAACACGATACTGTAGTAAAAATAGATCGCGCCTTTAAGGAAACCAATGATAACTTATTAAAAACTTATGATCCCTTATTGTAACCAACAGAACGGATGACTTCTTAAAGGAGCAAGAAACAGCTAAAACTAAGTCCAGAATCCAAGTTAAAAATGTGTCCCATTAGCATCTGATCTATAACGTTAGTCATCCCACGTACCCTTACTTGTCGAGTAACTATAAATATCATAAACAAACGTTTTCCTAAGAGATACAGTATGAAATCTCAATCGACAAAGTGCTTGTGAGATACATTTTGGTTAACTTTCCGTTTATTTTTATTAAAAAAGGTGAGAAGAACTAGCCATTCCTGCCGTGCAGATACTGGGTCACCTTACACTTGTTGGTACCTGGAAAATACGACATATCTTTGATTCTTTCGAGAAGGAGCTTCAATTTGTAAGTCAAAGATCATCCGTTTGCATTCATATTTTCGACAGACATTTGGCGCTCCATCTTTAGTGCTAAGAATGTGCACAATCACTGCTGTTTAAGTTTTCGCATGTGCATTTTTGTAGCAGCTCAGCGGAAGATAACGTTTTGCTACCCTATTAGAAATTTGATCACCTATGTTAATTTGTTCATAATTGTATTAGGGCCAAAAAGCTATTGTGGTACATATATCACCACGACACCTTTTCGAGGTATTAAAACTGGCGGTAAATGGATTTCCCACTTCCGTCTTGTTTGCTGTTACATGTTGCCATTACACGTAAAAAAACAATCAACAGTGTTTTCTTTTACTTTTTTAAAAATATTTGTTAATGATGCTAAAGTTTAATTATCACAGTGTGAAAACAATACTTGAAACTTTGTCACGCAATGAAGGTATGGGCTGAATCAGATCACAATAAAGTATGAGTGCAGAAGCGATAGAAATGTGTTCCGACAACAGTAGTGGTACCACGACAAACAGAAGCTGATTGTTGTAGCAGTTTTCATACATCTGGTGCAATTTACTACGACAAGATGTCAGACATAAACAGAGGTGGTAAAACGTATTTTCAAAAGCTTTGGGATACCGATAAGTTGATGGTAACTATGCTTCCCGAGGACAACAAATAACAGATTAATTTTGTGGTAAGTTTACTACCCAAGCTCCTTCCGTGAACTACATTGGTGGTAGCCATACTTCCCAATGACCATTAAAACACCGTTATTTGGTGAAATATACACTTCCCACAGTCCCCAAGGCTAGATTTCACAACAAACAGAAACTACAGGTGGTGTAGCGAATTGCCACTAGATGCCACGAGCGTACACAAGTGGTAACACATATTCCCTCAAACGCTGTAAAGAAGTACCCTTAGTGGGAAGTACATCCCCCACAACCAGCCAAAGGGCTGTGAATCGATGACTGAGAACGACAGGAATATAGTAACTATGTTGCTGTTGACTATTTATTTGCGGTTCCAGCTTTCCGAGTAAGGTTTTCAGTGTCAACACCGTGCCTGAGTTAACATAAATGCGGAACAAGGAATTCTTTGATTATAAGAATGCGACCTCCCCACTGTATTCATACACCGTGGAATGATACAAGAGGTTTATATATAAATAGTCAACCGAACAGTTTGAATCAGTTTTTACAGTTACCACTCTACGGCTTCCTTGAACACAAGAGTCTACATCGTTGTAATATTTTGCCAGCGTTATCACATATTACGTATTTTTTGTAATAGATGAGTTTAGCATTTGCATCCGGCTCAAGGGATGCAACAACAACACAAAAACGATGATAGTGTAACATGTGTTAACCCTACATCACTGATAAATGAGACCCTCCCAAAATAAAGTTTTTCTCGTGTTTAATCATTGATACGTAAATATATATGGAGAGGCCATTTAAATTATAACATTTAATAAAAATTGAAAAGGAACGTGGGGGTCTCATATCAGAAAACTGTCCTGAGAATTGATGTTAAAGAAAGTAAGCAACACCAGTCCGAGAGCCCATCCACATCGAAAAGGTAGACGTATGCATGCGGGTTGATGACGTCATGACGTGGAAGCCATTATCCGTGCGGATCTAAATAAAAGAGCTCAGTTGTTATCTCTACTTACATCAACAAAGGATTCGAAAAGTTCCTTTTCGGGACATTGAATGTCGAATAATCAATCGCATCTTTATCTCATTATTTCCCTGGCATCTCTAAATTTAATTATGCCTAAAAACGCGATTAAGTACCCAGAAAGGAAATATCACCAAGAAGCTATTAAAGATATCCAGAAGTACTGAAACACACAGCTCTTTAATGTAGGAGTGCCGTATCTGGTGGTACGACTCAATTTTAACTAGGGAAATAATCATATGCTCTATAATTTGTTTAAAAACTAAAAAAGCAAAAAATGCCATTTCTGTTTGCGGTGAGAAGCAGGGATTATTTCTAGACGGTAATCTCTTACGCTCTCAAAACCCTGCAGCAAAGCATACTCTGTAATTTAACTTCCTGTAACGATGGAATTTTATTCAGATGTGGGATTCGAACGCGGAGCCGTGCCATTCGTGGCTGAAGATTTTACCGACTGAAACAACGTGCGTAGCCCTCAGAGTATCATTGAGAACTACATTCTTAAAGTAATTCCATCCCTATCTCAGTAACATCACAGAAACTGGTCAGCTAGAGGGTTTGAACTCTATTTCCAATTAGGCACTCACCTTAAACCTGCCAAGAAGTTTCTCATTCGACAGTAATTACACATTATACAAAATTGACAGCTCATTTGCGCACCTGTGACATTTCCATGCGCTTACAGGAGAACCACTTAAAAATTAGAATGATATTTATTTAAGAATTATCACCAGCTGATTGGAAATCGTTACTCTGACTTTGCGAGAAGCAGTGAGAGATGGAATGAAAAATTTGTTCATTCTGTGGAGCGCCATGAAACTGATTTCGGGCTAGCTGAGCTGGTTGGCGATAAATCTTACTTAAAGCGCAATAAATGTATAGCTTCATTTTCAACCTCGAATATATTTCACTACCAACTTTCGGCTGAGTGGTGTGAAACAGTTCAACGCTTCCACTCCTGTGTCCCTGGTAGAACAACTGCGTTACTGAATATTTATTGACTGGATTTGAGCTCCTGCGTAGAATGAACGAAGTATTCGGACGCAGGACAAGATTAAGCAAACCAGTGACGTTACTCCCTAAAGCTTATCACCGTTAACTGTGTTAATTCTTTGCATTAAAAGGACAAATTTTGTTCCAGTTTTTACTCTGATCTCGGCATCACACTTAAGTTCTACTCTATGAAATTCAGTTAATATATGGCAAAGAGTCACTTAGCATTTGATGGTACGTAACTAGTGAAAAGAATGAAGAACTAGAGAGAGAATGCATATATGTTGTATCATATATTTCAGGAGCAAATGCAAATAATCCTCTATTTCATACATTTAAGAACTCTGTGTAATCCCGAGCTGCTCTTTTCACTTGTTTCGTGTCCTACAATTCTGTGTGGTTAGCGAGATAATAATGGGACTCTATGTATGACACCGCAGAGTATTCTGGATAGCGGGTCATACTCTAATCGTACTATCAGAAATTACGGAAATCAATATGCACTACGTCTGTTTCCCTCGGCTACAGACATTGTACAAGACGGTTCGAATATGTAACAGTTTGGCCGAAGGTCAGGTGAAAGTGATGGGCTGTAGCTAATTTTTTACCTACATCTAAACAAACGTTTCTCATAATTCACATTTTCGAATATATTTTAGGACCAACTTTAGGTCTATTGCGTGTGAATTTGAATGCGAATGTCATGTGACTAGGGCCTCCCGTCGGGTAGACCGCAGGTGCAAGTCTTTCGATTTGACACCACTTATGCGACTTGCGCGTCGATGGGGATGAAATGATGATAATTGCGACAACACAACATCCTGTCCCTGAGCGGAGAAAATCTCCGACCCAGCCGGGAATTGAACCCGGGCTCTTAGGATTGACATTCTGTCGCACTGACAGCTCAGCTACCGGGTGCCGACTATTGCGTGTGAAACACTACGGTACAGTCGTTTCTGTGTGCTTTGTGCAACAACTCCATAGCTGACGTTCGTTGACAAACTCCTCCATAAATCACAAAGTTTTCGGACGCATGACGCCGTTTAGCAAACCAATGATGCCAATTTCAAGCTTATCAAGCTCTTCATCGTTAACTGTGTCAAATCGTTTTGTAGTGAACAATGAAGTAGCAGGAACAACACGATTTAGTACAAGCTTTTACTAGAGTCATTGCGCAACGCCCGCTTCTTATCTGAAATTTTGTAGTTCTTTATCTCTTGTCACGAAATACTGGATGATTCGTAACGAACCAAATGAATGAAGCGCCTTATGGTTCCTGCTATTAAGGAGTAAAAGTAGCAGTATCAGCGATATTTAATGCTAAAATGTCTGGTGAATGGCATTACTATTCAGTTTCAGACAGTTAAGAAGTATTTAGTCCCGAACTACCCTGCTAAAGTCTGTTATTCTGTGGCGCTGAAGAGGTATTCGCAGAGCTCCATTCATGTCACCCTTGCGATCTGTCGAACGGATGCTGATGCCTTGTCAGAAACAGCGGGAAAAAATCCTCTTCTTCCGTTTCCGTCCAATACCAATTAAGGGAAAGCGGAACATACTCTGCTTTCCTAACGAATGGCGCTTCATAAACATCCCTTTCCAATAGATTAAATCTCACAGGCTTCAGATGCTGCTATTAGCAGATGATTGCTATGTCCGTCGTAGAGTGCTGGCGAGAACAAACAACAATGTTGTATACAATGAAGTGAAGAGGAACCTTTTGTCTGCAGACGAACTGAATCCATGTTACAGGAACAAACACTTGAAACAACACGTTCCACTCTGCCACGTCTGCAGAGTGAAGGATCGATAGTAATTTGCCGTGAGCGTGGTAGACACTTCATTTGCAACTAAACCATATGTTAACAACGCCGAATGCTAGTGTACACACCAAACGTGAACTACTCGAGGGTCACGTTACACATTCGGCGCCTCTTCTTCCATTGATGATCAGCCTCCTGTTCCGTAACAGCCTTTAACGTCGCATAAAGTCTGTGAGTGACCAGGGTCACTGTGAATTCCTGTTGCTGTTACAAACAGCACACATTGCAGAGCAGTATACGCTGTTTTCTGCACGTGTTCAGCTATCACACTAGGTGCATATTTGGACATGGGTTTACGTACACATCATTACGTACCCGGCTCTTTCTACATGTCCTAGGAATTAGTAACGAGATTTCTATAACACCTTTCACATTTTTTTGTAATTCGTGTACACAACTCTATGTGTATTTACTGGATCTATGACTAATATTTAGAAATAGGTTACTATAGTGGTACCTCACCCAGTCTGAACAGTTAGTGAGATGCATATTGCTAATTTTGTATGCCCTTTATTGCCAGAAACTACACTAACATTCACAGATTGTTGAACGGAAGATCCGCAGAATGAAAAGAAACACTACTGAACAACATTTCGTTTATTGAAAGAAGTCCATGAGGCAATTTGTGGTCAGAGCAGTGCTGTTTCTAGAATGTGTAGAAGACAATAACTGCTAAACAAACTGATAACTGAGCAATCCAGAATCATTCGTAGGTCAAATAGGCAAGTCATGCCTCCACTTCTCGCGCTAAACTTTCTATGTGTGCTTGTGCCTCGAGAGTTCACTAACAAGTATATATAGCTTAACTTTTGTTCCACGCTCCCTTTTTTTCCATTTCCTCAGAGGCAAGACTGTAGTCTTTCCGCAGGAGGCAATCCATCTTCGATAACTTTTTCAGTACCACTTAATTCTTTCTTCCCGTTTGCTCATCAAGTATTCCATTTTCTTTTCTCCGCTCTGCTTTCTCTCACGATATTGTTCTCCGTGTCATGTGTGGCTATTAACTGAAATAGGACTCACATCAAAATTTCACTTGCTGAATCCAGATTCTGTGTTCTACAATGGGAACTGATGCTACACCTAGTTAGTGCATCTTAACCGTGATTCACTAAAACTGGTTGCAGTAGATAATTGCAAAAACACTCCAGTCTGTTATGCATAAATAATCGTAACAGGTAGCTTCCTTTCATGTTGCCTGACTTCACGACTAATCTGGTATCTCAGCAGTTTTAGACGCCAGGGCAAACATGAAGACTGCAGGTAGAGAACGTCCCGTTTGAGCCTTTTGCCACAAATTAGGATTTAACTTTAAATAAACCGGTTACTTGCTCTCGTTAAGAGAAAGATTGACTAATGGTTAGTAATACAGTGATTAAGGTGGTTTATGATGTTTTCTCTACTTCGCGTTTCCAAACGATTTGACGATTCATTTATGGACCCAATATTTCGATGACCGGCCTTTTCGTTAAAATATTGTGTGAAAGAAGTGAATGATTCAGACAAAGTTATAAACGCTATTTTTGTGCTTCGCTATAGTATTTTCCGATGATACCAATTAAGCCAAGCACTTATTTAGTACGTCTGACTATAAATTACTGAATAAATGTGCGTCTAAATATTATAGATCTTTGTTGTTCTTACGGCGGGTTGACTGATACACCACCAGAAAATTTGCACCTATTTCGACACTAAATTATTCCTCTGAGGCAGGATATAACCAAACATTTGGAACCAGGGCCTGAACAAACAAAACTTTGCGTGATTCACAAAAAAAGTAAATAAATAAGTAAAATACAATCGACGTAAATATCTGTGCGTCATTAAAATCCTGTTCACGGCTGTTCGAGCATCTTGAACGAGCATAATCCCCCTGAGAGAGGATTATAACGCTAAGTCATGCGTCGTTAATTAAGAGAGACGTCGCAATTTTAAATGTAGCTCAGCACAGTAGTTTCTTTACATTGCGACTAAATAGTCATGTCATTGAATATAGAGGAGAAAACGACATTCTGTTTACGGAGACGGTGACTGACCTGTCGTCATGTATTATTTCTTATTTTTGATACAATCACTTCTTTGTGAACAATCACATCCGGGTTCGAACTTCAAAGGTCATCTTCAGACACTATAGCAGTCATGTTACGAACAAGAGTTCACGCGTTGTCAAAAGCAGTTTGAGTCGAATTTTTACTTATACAATCTAAACTGCCTAAAATGAATGCATTGTCTGTATATTTTGAAGTTAAAAATAAATATATATGAGCGAAGCCGCAAGTATGTTTTTCCACTATAACTGTATTGCGTAAAGAATTATCTTTTATTTTTGACGCATTCACTTTTTAATGATACAATCGTAAACGGTTCCGGCCTTCAAAGGCCATCTTCAAATGTTATAGGCAGTATTTGACGAAGAACGTCCTATAAAAAGTGATTGTGACAAAAAACAAACGCTCCGGAATAACTATATTTATTGCATAACAACATACTTTCACCTTCGCTCAAACGTATTCATTTTCAACTTCATAATAAACATAACATATATTTTGCGTTCGTTTGCGTTCGTTTCTTGAGTGTATAAGCAAAAATTCAAATCTTATTACTTTAGGCTAATTACCTTGGAATGCAATTCCATACTGGTGAACCTTGTTACACACCACCTATGTCCATCTATTAACAGACAACAGGCCCGAACAAAGTTCACACAGGTGTAATTGTCTCGCACCATCAGCCCAAACACCGTTTCAAGCGTACGTGTCAAGTACACATGCGGCGATGGTGCTACGAAAATAAACAGGGACTAATTGCTCGCAGCAAGACGTTATTTATGTTTTCTTTTTATACTGGCACTTAACAAGTTTGTTGGTAAACAAACAGTCCCCACGGCAGAAAAATTGTCACAGTTCTCATGTTATAAAACTGGAGTAATTTCCAGGTCATCGGTGAAATGCTTCACGTCATATGGTACGCGCACGACGAAGTGTAGAGAAACAAGAATATCGAAAATATTGACTCTATTATGTGTCAAATTGTCTTGAATGAAGTAGAAGTGCGTCTTTTAACCTATGGCTGCAAGAGAAGGAACGCATAAGTTGTTGGCACATGGTAAAACTAACTAAAAGCTGATGAAAATGCCTTGTGTATAAAAGAATAAAATTGAAATTAAATTATTTTGAAACTAGAGATAATAATATTGCAGAAAGATAAAAGTAATTTATATACAAATGTTTAGAAAATGTTGGACTATACCTTGCGACCTTATTGATACTATTTACTTTGATGAAAATAAGTCTTCCTTATCATTACTGTGGTAAAAAGTTTGAGGAGAATTAAGTGGAACATTCCCTAAATTTCATTTCCAAATGATGGATCGGCGAGAGCATTCCTTTTTCCTATGATAAGGATCACTCCACATGCAAAATTGGCGACAATTCTCTTGAGCTGGTTACCAAAGGACACAAGGTTTCTGGTAGCATGTGTACAGCATTTGCATTTGCCTGAGGTGAAATAACTTTAGATCTGAAGACAGCGAAAATAACAATTGCAAAATATGTGACTCCGTCTGGCGTGATCTGTTAAGGAGGGTTTGCCACGGCCGTCCTCTGTAAGAGGTATGTGGACGGCTAGCTGTTGGTGGAGACTTACCCAGACAGGGACGGTGCCGCAGCAAGAGCAGCAGCAGAAACAGCAGCTGCCACGAGAAGAGACAGTAGCGGTGCTGCATCGTCGTCTTGGGACACTCGCCGGTCACAGCAGAAGAATCCTCACGAGAAGGACACCATGACAGTGCTCTTCGTATTCCCACAAGTCGATCACACGACACGCTTAGAGTACCGATTATCTCTCCAGCCACACGATACTCTACGCAATTTCCCAACTGTCTCGAGTGTTTATCCTATGTTCCTGTCTACAGAACACGCAAATTCTTTCTAGCTGCGTATCTCACTGGGGTCCGCTACATACAGGTTTACGACTGCAATAACACACCTGAAGGAGAAATGACAGTCACACGTTTGTAGCTAGAAACAAACAACAACACTTGTATAACACTGAGGCGTTAATTGTAGACCCGGCATTTTATGATCCTCTTATACGACGTCTTCGTCTAACTACTCTACTCAAAATTTATTCTGGTGGTTTAGATATTCGAAACTAATTACGAACACTTGACCTACATAAGAAATGCAAGTTGTGAACTGCCGAAGTGACATGCTGTATTAAAAGACAATCTACACAGGAAGGACGCTCAAGCGAAGGTATCTTTACAGTCAGACAGTAACAACAACAGAGATATAACCCTTTTTATGGGTTTCAAACGTTCAACGGACGTTCCTAGTGGCTGGTATCGCAACAGAGCAATAACAGTTAATCAGTACTTTGCTCCTAGGTCACTCTCTCTCTCAGACACTGTAAAGCCGTTTCTCAGCAGAATCCGCTGACGAATGTAGCCGAAACTAGAAACTATGAAACTTCCGCAAACTTGTGTTTTTGTCAGTCGAACGTGTCCTGCAAATAATTTAGAGTCGATTGGTATCGCTTGTCTTTCCACCAGCAAAATTTGCTCCTATCCGCCGAGACGACTGTACGGTATACACAGTGAGGGTTGACGGGGTAGCGAGTAGCGAGTAGCGAGTAGGCGGCTGACAGCGAGTAGCCGACGCCGGCGCCGTTCGCCGAGAGACTGGCGTCCCGGTGCCAACGGGGGCTGTGCGACGCCGCGCCGCTACTCTGCTGCCGCCCCAGCGCCGATGCGGGCGCCTCTGGAACTACCGCCGGTGCTAGCAAGCACAAGAAGCAAACAGAGGTTGAGGGTGGAAAACGTTCTGTTTTCGGTTGCTATATTTTCGAAACAACGAACGATACACAGCACTCTGTCATATTTCAGCCTGGCCAATGCAATAAACCTAACAACGGGTGAGAAAACATGTGAGTGAGTGAAATTTTTTTTATAAACTGTGTGTGAAGGAAATATATGGAAAACACTGACAAGAAGAAGGGACAGGATGATAGTGCATCTGTAAAGATATCACGGAATAACTTCCATGGTGCTAGAGTGAGCTGTAGAAGATAGAAACTGTAGAGGAAGACAGAGATTGCAATACGTTCTACAAATAACTGAGGACGTACGTTGCAAGTACTAATCTAGTCGGAAGACTACTCAAAAATTTAAAAAAAAAGAAAACTCTGAATGGACAGGCACATCAAAATAGGTTCGCAAATTAAGCACCAAACACCAGTCTTCATATTAAACATAGGCGTTTCAAAAGCAATCGTGAGTAAATTTTGAACAGTTGTAAGGTGTGCTGGGTGAGTTCATCCTCGTGGACGGGATAAACAAAGTCGCATATGGAGGAAGAAGCCGCAGTGCACGGCGTTGTCCGGGACGTTTAATATCTGCCTCACAAAGTGACTGGTCCTATGCCTCGCTGCCAGCGAATGCAAGCCTCTCAGGTAACTGCAATCGCTTTAAATTGAAAAGCATAACTTTCGTCGTAGTAAAGAGAACTTCGATGAATAGAACTTCCACATTTCTGTTAAACTTCGATTTTATTTTGATCGACCAGTGGTCTAATGATTTCTGTTGTCACTACACATATCAAAAAAAGGTTTGCATCACCCCGGTTCCCAGAACTCCTGGAGGTAGACGTTGACTGTGGATACTGTATCAGAGACACAGCCCCTTTGACTGATCAGAGATGTCACGAAACGCGCCCAAAGATGTAAAGAATCACGCATGTGCAGCGCCTATTAGACAGAAGGGGGTCCGACAGCCGATCAGTTCTAGTCATTCCACCAGGAAGGAGGTACACGGCTCGTGTCGTCTGTAGTTCAACCATGCCTAGACGGTCAATACCGCGGTTCGATCGCGTCCGGATTGTTACTTTGTGCCAGGAAGGGCTCTCAACAAGGGAAATGTCCAGGCGTCTCGGAGTGAACCAAACCGATGTTGTTCGGGCACGGAGGAGACAGAGAGATAGGAACTGTCGATTACATGCCTCGCTCAGGCCTTCCAAGGGCTACTACTGCAGTGGATGACCGCTACCTGCGGATTATGACTCGAATGGACCCTGACAGCAACGCCATCATGTTGAGTAATGCTTTTCGCGCAGCTACAGGACATCTTGTTACGACTCAAACTGTGCGCCACAGGCTGCATGATTCGCAACTTCACTCCCGACCTCCATGGTGAGGTCCATCTTTGCAACCACGACACCACCCAGTGCGGTACAGGTGGGCCCAACAACTTGCCGAATTGAATGCTCAGGATTGGCATCACGTTCTCTTCACCGATGAGTGTCGATTATGCCTCAACTAGACAATCTCGTAGGCGTGTTTGGATGCAACCAGCTCAGGCTGAACGTCTTAGATACACTGTCCAGCGAGTGCCGCAACGTGAAGGTTTCCTTCTTTTTTGGGGGTGGCATTATGTGCGGCTGACGTACGTCGCCTGTGGTCATGGAAGGCGCCGTAACGGCTGTAGGATACGTGAATGACATCCTCCGACCGATAGTGCAACCACATCGACAGCATATTGGCGAGGTATTCGTCTTCATGGAGGACAGTTCGCGCCCCATCGTGCATATCTTGTGAATGACTTCCTTCAGGATAACGACATCCCTCGACTAGAGTGGCCAGCATGTTCTCCAGACATGAACCCTATCGAACGTGCCTGGGATAGATTGAAAAGGGCTGTTTATGGATGACGTTACCCACCAACCAGTATGAGGGATCTACGCCGAATCGCCGTTAAGGGGCGGGACAATCTGGATCAACAGTGCCTTGATGGACTAGTGGACTGTATGCCACAACGAATACAGGCATGCATCAGTGAAAGCGGACGTGCTACTGGGGATTAGATTTACCGGTGTGTACATCAATCTCTACCCCCACCTCTGAAGGTCTGGCTGTATGTTGGTACAACATACGGTGTGTGGTTTTCATGAGCAATAAAAAGAGCGGAAATGATTTTTTGTTCAGGTTCCAGACCTCTCGAAACCGACATTGTGCAAAACTTTTTTTGATGTGTGTATGTTGACGACCTGCCTTAGCGTTCGTGTGGCACTGGGTATTTTAATAACGAAAATAACTGTAAAACAAGGACTAGAACATATTCTGATGTGTATGTCATAGCGGCAACTAACTATTAAATAACAGTTTGGAATCACGCTTCTACCAAGTTTTCGAGCTTTCGATTTTCCTGCGACGAAGTGACGTCTGACGGCACCATCTCCAAGAAGCGTGTTGTCGCTATAATTTATTCCCGCAATAGAATTACAGTCAGTTTACCAAGACGTATTTCGTTTCTTCTGCATTTAATTTTTCGTTAATTTTCTTCATTGTTTCATCTGAATGTACACACCAAGAACCTGTCAAATACGTAACAACAATTCTCCGTTATATATTTTATACTCTTATATTTCTATATTGTATGTTTTAAAAATATATATTCTATGTCCTTCCAAATGTTTACTAGGGGATCGTATAGTAATTTGAAATAAATCGACCAAGGACTTTTACAGATTTTTACTAACTACAAGTCACATTACGAAATCTTATAGAGACAGTGATCTTCCTCTTGTCTTTAAGGTAAAGTGTGCTAAATTTCAACAGGTTCGGAAGAAAACTGTACACTTTTATGAATTACAAACAAACAAACGAACACTCGTCTTCATTTACAGGTTGTTTCTTAACAGATGATGTAACACGCCCGGGAGTACAGATGGCTGGGGTACTTTCAACTGTAACTGTCTTTTCGACCGTGCGCCATGTCCACGCCACGTATCTGGTAATCCCGCGACGGTCGTAAAGTTCTGCTCCACACTGCTGCTGGCTTGCCTGAAATTATCTATCGAAATATGCAAGCGAGTAAGGGGAGCCACTCAACGTTAAGCACAACACTGTTCTACGTCTGATATGAACATCTATATTCTAAGGCGATATGGAAATCACAGGTTGCACTGTTTACACTATAAGTCGTAAATGTTTATCCCAATTGACAGTCTTGATGATTATCTGTCCACAATATCATTTGGACGAGCGTACGCGTACCGAACACGGCGCGAATGATTGTTGATGATGCGAAAGACGAATAATCGAACGAAAGTTCTTACGCTCGCCACGCATACACAGATTTCTTTTGGTACGAGTCCTCCTTGACACTAGTAATGATATAACACTGTCCGTAACGGTATTTTTTCAGTTTTCAGTTCTCACTTGTACGAGCGTGCACGTAACCGTCGCGGCGCGGCTGATTGTTGATAACGCCGAAACGCGATGATCGAACGCACGTCCTCACGCTCGCTACAAGACACTGGCACTTGTTTCCACTCTTTTATGGTAACAATTTTTTTAATTACATTACTTCATTCTGGGAGACCGAACATGGCGCCGAGTGATTGATGCTGTGCGAAAAGCAACGAGAGGATACATAAATACCTTATCAGCAGCACTGCTCATTTTTAAATTACTTCTTGACTCACTTTACTCTGAATCATTTGCTTATTTTATCACTTTACTGTAACAGCAGTTGTAGCAACACTTCAACTTCCATACTGACAATGCCTCTCACACTCAGAGCTACACACTACATAACATAACAGTTCCGTGTCCCGCACTCGACTCTACAAACGTGCTGCCCGCAAAGATACTCAGCAACCAAGCCAGAAATATGACAATACGCTTACAATGTTACACACAGGGAAATTAGCAGCTCAAGTTTTACGTAGGATTCCATGTCTGGAAAAGTCATTCAGCGATGTTACAGAGAGTCAAAATTATAGGCGCCGGCGCTTGTAAATGTGATGTATACACACAGGGTGATTCCCTGATGGTGTTATAAGCTTTCTAACATGACGGAGAAGGATAAATGTATCAGTCTCAGGCAAGGGTTCCTGAATTGGAAACTAACAAATCGATAGTCGTAAGCGAAAGCTGTTTCTATACCTCTGACAGCTGAATGCATGTAACGGTGCTGTCGCTAAGATTGTACGGTAGGCAACTTTCAGAGGTAGTTGTATGGATCAAACCAAGAAAAAAATATCTTTTATGTGTTCTAAAATGCATACCTTAAGAGTTGTGAGCAGTTGTTCAATACAAGAGATGAACAAGAGCTCATAACTCCTAAGGCATGCATTTTAGAGCCAATGTTTACTGGACATTTTTCTTTCCTTGGTCCACACCACCTTAGCAACAGCAACACCGGTACATGTATTCCACTGTCAGAGGTATCATAATGATTTTCACTTATAACTTTCCGCACGTTTGTTTCCGAACCAGGGACGCTTACCTCAAATTGATACATCTATCATCCTTGAAAGACTGTAACATCATCATGGAATCACCCTGTATATACACACGTTTAGAGGTGCCGGCGCTTATAACTTTGACACTCTGTAGCATTATTGGATGACACTTTCGGACGTGGGCTGCTAATCTGAAGTTGATCTCTTAAGTCCCCTTTACAACTATGGAAGTACCTAACACGAATTGTGAAACACTCTTGTGAAACAACCTGTGTACATAATAAGTCCATACTTGGAAAGCCACTTTACAGAGGGAGGCAGAGGGTACTTCTGCTGCCGCCAACTTATTCACCTTCCCTGTTCGGTTCGCGAATGATGCTACAGGAGAACCACAGCATGCACTCACATTTCTCTCTTATTATCGTATTGGTCATTTAGGAAAGAACTAAAATGATTTTTGAGGTTTCATTGAACGTACGCTCTCTTGCATCAGTAACTTCTTCCGTGATACACAGCATCTCTCCTGTGGTGTCTGTCACTGGATCACTTGCGAATCTCAGTGGCGCTATAGTGCTTAATAAATAAATAAGTGACGAAATCTTGTAAGTTTTGTCACATCTTTTTAGTAATAAAGAAAAGTGACGTAAGCTCTAGTTTCATTCGACGTGTCACATTTCATATTTGTACATTGGATATTTTTCAAGTAGTAGTTTTCAATAGTCGATATGTTACGTCAGAGAGGTTTTGATAACAGGTAGTGTTATCTTTGGTTTCTAGCAGCATTGTCGTTGTATTAAACATTCTAAGCTAAGCTAGTCATGGAGTCGGGCGTTGGCTATACATTTGAGCGGATAGAAGTAATTTGTAGACCTCAAAGATACAGAGAAGAATGAACTATTAATTTCGATTTGGTAAAGATTAATTGGACAAGTGAAGATTATGGTGTAATTTTGTTACTGCACAGCTTACTTGCACGTAGTTATGGTGTGTTTGAATAACCGAAGGTTTTAGCGGTATTTTTCTATACTGGTTTGTGTTACTCAGTTTTAATGTTCAGAAATGAGTAAGACAGTTACCAATTCACTCAGAAGTTATGGATTTAACCACTACTCTACCACCGCCAGAAAGTAATCATTGCAGAAAAATATTTCTTGTAAAGGATAACTTGTTTTTACAAAGACGGTTTTAATAGTGAGACAATGAGTTTCAATTTTTGCAGTAGAGTTTCTTAAAGGTCAGTTGTTCTTCATTCATTTAGCAAGTTCAGATTACATCACCGTCCTCCCATGAAATAATTTGATACTTTTTGATTATTTGTGTCGCTGCAGTACATTTTGAAGAATGGTATGACAGATGTATGATCTCTTTAGAATAGTTTTATTGTAACACTTATATCGATTAGAGGTAGGCATATGTTATGTAACTGTGTGTCTGCAACAATGAAGTGTGTATTCTGTGTTTATTTAACCTCCTTGATCTGTGGCAAGAAAATTAGAGTTTTTTAATGTACGAGATGCATTCAAGTTCTCCGATTTTTTTTTTTCTCCGGACTGGAAAGACATAGAAACATGCGCATTGTTTTAAAATGAGGCCGCGTTCATTGTCAATACGTCCCAGAGATGGCAGCACCGTACGGGAGATGGAATTTTACCGTCAGCGGCGAGAATGAGAACTGTTTTAAATACTTAAAATGGTGACGTTTTCCTTACTTGAAAAGCGTGCAATCATTCGTTTTCTGAATTTGCTTGGTGTGAAACTAATTGAAATTCATCGACAGTTGAAGGAGACATGTGGTGATGGAGTTATGGATGTGTCGAAAGTGCGTCCGTGGGTGCGACAGTTTAATGAAGGCAGAACATCGTGTGACAACAAACCGAAACAACCTCGGGCTCGCACAAGCCGGTCTGACGACATAATCGAGAAAGTGGAGTTATTTGTTTTGGGGGATCGCCGAATGACTGTTGAACAGATCGCCTCCAGAGTTGGCATTTCTGAGGGTTCTGTGCACACAATCCTGCATGACGACCTGAAAATGCGAAAAGTGTCATCCAGGTGGGTGCCATGAATGCTGAGGGACGACCACATGGCTGCCCATGTGGCATGTTGCCAAGAAATGTTGACGCGCAATGACAGCATGAATGGGACTTTCTTTTCGTCGGTTGTGACAATGGATGAGACGTGGATGCCATTTTTCAATCCAGAAACAAAGCGCCAGTCAGCTCAATGGAAGCAGACAGATTCACCGCCACCAAAAAAATTTCGGGTAACCGCTAGTGCTGAAAAAATGATGGTGTTCATGTTCTGGGACAGCGAGGGCGTAATCCTTACCCATTGCGTTCCAAGCGGCACTACGGTTACAGGTGCATCCTACGAAAATGTTTTGAAGAACAAATTCCTTCCCGCACTGCAACAAAAACGTCCGGGAAGGGCTGCGCGTGTGCTGTTTCACCAAGACAACGCACCCGCACATCGAGCTAACGTTACGCAATAGTTTCTTCGTGATAACAACTTTGAAGTGATTCCTCATGCTCCCTACTCACCTGACCTGGCTCCTAGTGACTTTTGGCTTTTTCCAACAATGAAAGACACTCTCCGTGGCCGCACATTCACCAGCCGTGCTGCTATTGCCTCAGCGATTTTCCAGTGGTCAAAACAGACTCCTAAAGAAGCCTTCGCCGCTGCCATGGAATCATGGCGTCAGCGTTGTAAAAATGTGTACGTCTGCAGGGCGATTACGTCGAGAAGTAAAGCCAGTTTCATCGATTTCGGGTGAGCAGTTAATTAGAAAAAAAATCGGAGGCCTTAGAACTTGAATGCACCTCGTATATATGAAAAAAGTAAAAGAATATGTTAAAATGATAAATTATCATTCATGTGTATGTTAAAAAAAAGAAAATGTTTATTGAAAGCTGGTTCTTGCTTAGGGCACTTGTATTTGTAACATGTAAAAGCTGTAGGGAAGTATGGCGCGGCGTAAAAGGTGGTTCTGGCAGCCGAACTGAGCGGCTCCTTGGTGTGAAGAGCACACGGTATGTGGCTAGCCGTAGCACGGTACACTACGGCGGTTCTAAGAGAGGTAGTTGAAAGCTTGTTTACAGAGGGTTTGCCTCGGATGTGGATCTGGCTATTATTTTGTAATCTCGGCATAGAAGAATGGCGCTAATTTGTTGAAAATCCAAGGCCAAGAAGAGATTTTATAGAGCAATTGAACATCAAGAGCCGTGAGTACAGTTAGCCGCCTTGTGGCTTGGCACTCATCTTCGCCACTGCTTCACTAACTGATACTTTCAGTAATGTATATGGGATGGACCAGTTAACTTGTGTGTTTTTTAACAATAATCACAAAAACATACATTCTTGTCCGGAACCATATTTTCTATCCTGATAACGAACCTATTGCCGGCTCCTCGCCCAAGTGTCACTAAAACCGAGTATCCTGATTTAAAGGAACAATTAAAATGGTTCAAATGGCTCTGAGCACTATGGGACTTAACATCTGAGGCCATCAGTCCCCTAGAACTTAGAACTACTGAAACCTATTTAACCTAAGGACATCACACACATCTATGCCCGAGGCAGGATTCGTATCTGCGACCGTAGCGGTCGCTCGGTTCCAGCCTGTAGCGCCTAGAACCGCACGGCCACTCCGGCCGGCGCGACGTTATTATTCAGCAGTATAATTCTCCGTGCCTCTGAGCCATTCCCGTACTTGAGTGGTTTGAAGAACATTGTAGTCAACTCAGGTTCCGCCTCAACCAAGTTAAGTAGTCGCTTCAGTCCGGAGGCGCGCTGCTGCTACTGTCGCAGGTTCGAATCCTGCCTCGGGCAAGGAAGTGTGTGATGTCCTCAGGTTGGTTAGGTTTAAGTAGTTCTAAGTCTAGGGGACTGATGACCTCAGATGTTAAGTCCCATAGTGCTCAGAACCATATGAACCGATCTGGGTCACTATCGGGCGCTATCACCAAGTACGCAAATCTGAGGCTCTTCGCGAGACCGCTACGGTCGCAGGTTTGAATCCTGCCTCGGGCATGGATGTGTGTGATGTCCTTAGGTTAGTTAGGTTTCAGTAGTTCTAAGTTCTAGGGGACTAATGACCTCAGAAGTTGGGTCCCATATTGCTCAGAGCCATTTTTTTGAGGCTCTTCATGTACGCGAATAACATGTCCTGTAAGTAGACAATACCACAGGCCTGTTTGTAGACATCTAATGCTACATGCCCCCACAAACCTACCAATAAACTGTCGGATCCCTGATACGTATAATCAATGGTGTGTTTCGTTCCAAAGACGGACAAATAAGCTATTAAGCAGGTGGTCATAATGTTTTGGCTCATCAGTGTAGAGCGTGAAACGTCTGAAAGCAAACACTCTGCAGCAGCAGTCGGAAGTGTCCAGGACGGGTGAGGGACCCTGGGCGATCTCTTCAATCAGTATGGTACAATGTATCAACAGCAGTGTACATTTATACTTGGGAACCCACGTTTTTCTCGGTATGATGGTCTTTACAAAGAGGACGATGAAAAGTGTCACACTGCTCGCAGTGTACGTGGGTCGTTCGATGTGCACTTGGATGAGTTTATAGAAACCCCTGGTGACCGAACTCCCGGGTTTAAACACAATCGAAGATCTGAGGGACCACCTTAACCGGGCTGTTTACGCCATGGAACCTCAGCTAAGAAACTAGCCCAGCTGGCTACGGCAGTGGAGTCGGCATGACTTCTCATCCCTACCGATAGCTCGCAGGACCTCACTACACGTCTCGCAGCGATCCGCAGTTAATCAGACCTTCGACAAACGGTTACGTTAATGTGACTAGACAGTGTATACACACTATGAACATAAATAAAACCGGAAAATAGCAGGTACGGTTGCCCGACTCAAAAGGGAGGAAAACAGGTCCTTTGAAAATGTCCCTGGAAATAGATAGTATGTATGCAACGACAGAAAAGCGCCCCGGGAGAAAGTGCAGAGCTGCAACGCATCCATGTCACAAAAAATGTTCAAAGTGGCCTGCCTGAGATGCAATGCAAGTGCTCACACGTCGCATCA
Organism: Schistocerca nitens; assembly: GCF_023898315.1. Lineage (NCBI taxonomy): Eukaryota > Metazoa > Arthropoda > Insecta > Orthoptera > Acrididae > Schistocerca > Schistocerca nitens. Next base: position 192,137,969 of record NC_064621.1, read on the forward strand.
CAGACTGCCGCACTCTTTCGCACCTTCCACCCTCCCTCCGAATAGCGACACAGGCGTCGTGAACATGCTGCTGATGGGTCTACACATCAGGAACTGGTTCAGCATACACAACGCTTGTCAAATAACCTAGAAGTAAGAATACAGGGGGGTTAAGACCGATGATCTAGCAGGCCATTCTAGGGGGCCTCTGCGACCCGTGCCACGTCAAGGTAAGGTGTTGTTGATGTGACGATGAACAGTAATGCGGAAATTGAGCGGTGCTCTGTATGCAGAAACCACGTAAGCTGCCGTATTGCCGAAGGCATATTCTCAAGCAGCCCAGGCAGAGTATTCTGCAGGAAGCCCAAGGACGTTCCTCCATCGAAACGTCCTATCCAAATATGGGGTCGCTAAGAATCCCTGTCGACGCTGAACCGATATTGACGAGACACGTCAACCATTCAGAGGCGATTACACAAGCCACCGATGGAAAAACGTTTTTGCTGAAAATACCTTAGCCTTATATTTTTTAGGGAGGGAAACCCAAATATGATACTTAAAAAACTGTATCACCCACTATTTCTTCACATTTTACACTTAAATTTATTAAAGTAAGCCATTTTTCGAAGAATTTAACAGCTTTTATATAGTTAAAGTAATTTAAAAAGAAGGTGAAATGAATGTAGATGACGTTAGTAACACAGCTGAAAAACATTTCCTGCCAAAAAAGGTCGATTCTATTTTTGTGTTACCAGATGGTGTTTTGTTTACTGTCAGCCTAACCTTACTTCCGCGTTTACTGTACATGTGCTCAGTACAATGTCTAATTGTGGTTGTAAAAACTTTGCTGACAGTTTCTGCTATTTTTGTGGTGAATTTGTGATTAAAAAACATCAAAGAAACGTTACAGACTTTCTGAAGAAGGTTTATATATCATACTTAGGATCTAAACTTGGTGATCAAAATAAATCTTGGGCGCTGCATTAGGTATGTTATGTGTGTGTTGAAGATCTGAGAAAATTGTCCAAAAAGGAGAATAAGGTTTACATTTGCTGTTCCTATGATATGGAGGTAGCCAAGAAATCATTCCAGTGATTGCTACTTTTGCAGGGTTGATATTACTGTTCATAATTCGAGAAACAAGAAGGTAATAAGCTACCGTAGCCTTCCGTCCGCCATTCGACCGATAGGGAATGATTTGCCGGTTCCTGAACTACCAAATGATTTTCCAACAGAAGTATTTTCTGATGTACAATGTGATTTAGATTAATTCCATTGTAATACAGAAAGTCTAGAGCCCAAATTATTTACTCAGACCGTGCTTAACTATTTGGTTAGGGATCTGGGCTTAACGAAAAAAAAGCTGAATTGTTTGGCTCTAGACTAAAAGAACAGAACTTATTGGCAGTTGGAACCAGCATATACATGTATAGAAAGAGAGCAGCAATTTTCCAAGTTTTCTTTAACAAGAAGGTGATTTATTGGACTGCTCAGACATTCCCAGTCTGATGAGTGAGTTTGTTATTGAATACAAAAAGGAAGACTGGAGGCTGTTTATTGATTCATTCAAAACTAGTTTAAAGGTTGTTTTATTACACAATGGTACCAAGGCCGCTGAAACATCAACATAATGCGGGACTACTGTTGGTGACTTCACCGAGAAGTTCAGCAAGCGACTCATCGCAGAAAAAGCTACACAAGAAGCTTCAATGAAAAAAGAAAATACAAACAAATTCCAGCAAACAAATGAAACCTTTATTAACACATATATTGTTTTTAGTTTCTTTCTGTAAATACAAACCGTGCTTATGTTGCAACAAAGAGTTTCATTAATTTCCCCATTTACAGTATAGCATAGGATTTTTATACTATATATTAATAAGCATATTGCTCGAAAACTATGGATGATACAAAAAACCTAAGGCTAGATTTGGATTCAGCTCATAAAAATCTATAAAGATCACCTATCAAACTAAAAAAAAGGTTTTAAAAAAAGTTTTTCGTTGGCCTGTGTTTTCTGTTGCCAACAGATGACGTTTATGCAGATTAATGAAGCCAGCTTCGTTGATAAAGAGGACTGATAGAAATCCGATAACTGTGATGGTCTTGTGCATAAACCAACGACAAAATCCTTCCCGTAGAGGGAAATCCATTGCTGACAATCCTTGCACTCTTTTCAGATGATAGGGATAGTAGCGGTTGTAATGCAGGATACACATAATCGTAGTTTAGTTTCCACCGTATTGGCGGGCCACTTGCCTGGATCTCTAACTAGGGTTCATCTCAATATCCTGTAGAACCTGGTCTACCAGATCTGTTGTCCTGACAGACCTCCGCCTTCCTGCACATTCCTCTGTCTGAAAGGACCCACGATCACTCAATCACCCAAAAGGACGTGAAATGTTGTGTGATGTGGCTGATGCCTGTGATCTGCTGCTTACGATATGCTGCGTCAGTTACACAGCCAGCAACACGCAGGGAACACTCGCCGGGTGGTAGGAGGAACTTCCATTCGTCATGCCATCTACTGTGCAATAATGCATTTCCGGACACATGTTCATAGGAATTTTATTTCCTCCATTTTCAGTCAGGGATCCGTCCTGCAGTTTGTCGATATTACACTCCTGGAAATTGAAATAAGAACACCGTGAATTCATTGTCCCAGTAAGGGGAAACTTTATTGACACATTCCTGGGGTCAGATACATCACATGATCACACTGACAGAACCACAGGCACATAGACACAGGCAACAGAGCATGCACAATGTCGGCACTAGTACAGTGTATATCCACCATTCGCAGCAATGCAGGCTGCTATTCTCCCATGGAGACGATCGTAGAGATGCTGGATGTAGTCCTGTGGAACGGCTTGCCATGCCATTTCCACCTGGCGCCTCAGTTGGACCAGCGTTCGTGCTGGACGTGCAGACCGCGTGGGACGACGCTTCATCCAGTCCCAAACATGCTCAATGGGGGACAGATCCGGAGATCTTGCTGGCCAGGGTAGTTGACTTACACCTTCTAGAGCACGTTGGGTGGCACGGGATACATGCGGACGTGCATTGTCCTGTAGGAACAGCAAGTTCCCTTGCCGGTCTAGGAATGGTAGAACGATGGGTTCGATGACGGTTTGGATGTACCGTGCACTATTCAGTGTCCCCTCGACGATCACCAGAGGTGTACAGCCAGTGTAGAAGATCGCTCCTCACACAATGATGCCGGGTGTTGGCCCTGTGTGCCTCGGTCGTATGCAGTCCTGATTGTGGCGCTCACCTGCACGGCGCCAAACACGCATACGACCATCATTGGCACCAAGGCAGAAGCGACTCTCATCGCTGAAGACGACACGTCTCCATTCGTCCCTCCATTCACGCCTGTCGCGACACCACTGGAGGCGGGCTGCACGATGTTGGGGCATGAGCGGAAGACGGCCTAACGGTGTGCGGGACCGTAGCCCAGCTTCATGGAGACGGTTGCGAATGGTCCTCGCCGATACCCCAGGAGCAACAGTGTCCCTAATTTGCTGGGAAGTGGCGGTGCGGTCCCCTACGGCACTGCGTAGGATCCTACGGTCTTGGCGTGCATCCGTGCGTCGCTACGGTCCGGTCCCAGGTCGACGGGCACGTGCACCTTCCGCCGACCACTGGCGACAACATCGATGTACTGTGGAGACCTCACGCCCCACGTGTTGAGCAATTCGGCGGTACGTCCACCCGGCCTCCCGCATGCCCACTATACGCCCTCGCTCAAAGTCCGTCAACTGCACATACGGTTCACGTCCACGCTGTCGCGGCATGCTACCAGTGTTAAAGACTGCGATGGAGCTCCGTATGCCACGGCAAACTGGCTGACACTGACGGCGGCGGTGCACAAATGCTGCGCAGCTAGCGCCATTCGACGGCCAACACCGCGGTTCCTGGTGTGTCCGCTGTGCCGTGCGTGTGATCATTGCTTGTACAGCCCTCTCGCAGTGTCCGGAGCAAGTATGGTGGGTCTGACACACCGGTGTCAATGTGTTCTTCTTTCCATTTCCAGGAGTGTATTAATGTTCACCTGTATTGCAAACTGTAACAATATGTAACGTCCCCTAGGGTTTACTTTTCAAGATTTTCTTTCATAAAGGTGGTTATTCAGGCCTTTGGCAGGTGGCCATATTAATGTGACTAGACAGTGCGTATACTGTAAATACTAACGGCATGTAACGTTGATCTCTCCGTATTAAGAATGATATGTTGAATTCTGTTTAGTCCTGACTAGTCATAAATTCGGTCCGGTCCTCGGTGACGTACTCTATTCACTAGGTGACCATGTGGAACTGTATCGAATATCTTTCGGAAGTCAACATCGGCTCCATTGTCTATGTTACTCTGGATCTCATAGGCTAACAGAAATACTGAGTTTCTCAGCCCTCTATTTGAGAAATGTATGTCGATACATATAGAGGACTTTTTCGTATAAAAAAATGTGCATAATACCAGATGACCTAATGAATCAATACTACATAACTCAGAAACCCGACTAGTGACTTGGTTGGACTTTCACCAGAAAAGTTTTCCTGTGTCTACACTCGAGTAGATTAGTCTTCTGCATATGCAGTTTAAATTAAAAGTGTTCCAAAATTTTGAAAATGTATTTCTGTCCACTTTTATTTTGCCAACCATGTAGATGATAAACTGCACATGATTTAGATTATAGAACTGTAAATGATCTAATGATCTGTAACTGGAACTCCACATGTACTCCAGTCAAGGTCCTTTAAACTGCGTATTCTGGGGGGGGGGGGGACGAGGAACATTCCGATCTCTTTACTTTCTACACGGGTGCATCAACAGTAACTGCTGGAGGTATGTGACAAACTACCTGCTGACCACCGTGATGAACTATTCTACACAGCCGTCATATGAGACACAGTAGCTTTCTTAACATGAACAGCATGTCCGAGATAGAGCTTAGTTGTCATACACAACCAATGTAGACACACTGCTACAAACAGCTGAGGCTTCGGATAACTACTCTTTTGGACTGCTAGTGGTCTGGGCTGGCATCGTTGGTGCGTTTCCTTCTTCTTACTCTGTCGGTGGTGCTACGTGCGCATACAGAGCGGATTTGCGGCTTTAATATGGTCGCATCCGTCACTTGGATTACTGCCAACCTAGGGAAGCTTTCTGTCTGATGTGGCATCGACACTGTACGATACAACATACGCTCTTCTTTGTTGGTGAGACAGCTCTCAACACTGGACTGTTAGCACAAGAGTTCTCAGTATCACATTTCCATAATTTACTACGGCAATATTCACTGAAGCGCCAGAGAAATTTGTATAGGTATGCGTTTTCAATTACAGAGATATGTAAACAGGTAGAATACGGCGCTGCGGTCGGCAACGCCTATATAAGACAAAAAGCATCTGGCGCAGTTGTTAGATCGGTTACTGCTGCTACAGTGGCAGGTTATCATGATTTGAGTGAGACTGAACATAGTGATATAGTCGGCGCACGAACAATGGGACACAGCATCTCCGAGGTAGCGAAGAAGTGGGGGTTTTCCCGTACGACCATTTCACAAGTGTATCGCGTATATCGAGGATCCGGTAAAACATCAACTCTCCAACATCGCTGCGGCCGAAAAAAGATCCTGCAAGAACGGGACCAGCGACGAGTGAAGAGAATCGTTCAGCGTGACAGAAGCGTAACCCTTTCGCAAATTGCTGCAGATTTCAGTACTGGGCCATCAACAAGTGTCACCGTGCCAACCGTTCTACATCTACATCTACATCCATACTCCACAAGCCACCTGACGGTGTGTGGCGGAGGGTACATTGAGTACCTCTATCGGTTCTCCGTTCTATTCCAGTCTCATATTGTTCGTGGAAAGAAGGATTGTCGGTATGCCTCTGTGTGGGCTCTAATCTCTCTGATTCTATCCTCATGGTCTCTTCGAGAGATATACGTAGGAGGGAGCAATAAACTGCTTGATTCCTCGATGAAGGTATGTTCTCGATGTGGTGTCACCGCCAGACACCACACTTGCTAGGTGGTAGCTTCAATCGGCCGCGGTCCATTAGTACATGTCGAACCCGCGTGTCGCCACTGTCAGTGATCGCAGACCGAGCGCCACCACACGGCAGGTCTCGAGAGACTTACTAGCACTCGCCCCAGTTGTACGACGACTTTGCTAGCGACTACACTGACGAAGCCTTTCTCTCATTGGCCGAGAGACAGTTAGAATAGCCTTCAGCTAAATCCATGGCTACGACCTAGCAAGGCGCCATTAGCCTTAGATAGCTTGTATCTAAAGAGTCTCACTTGTATCGCCACAATCTTCAGATGTCTCATCAAGAACGATGTATACAAGGATGTATTAAAAGTTAAGTATTCAAGGAGCTACGTACTTTTCTTTATAACATTCATTACGTATCCTGTTTCAGACCTTACTCCATCCTTCGTGAGTTAGCGCGTGCATCTTGGCCGCATCTTTCAATTAGTGTGCGTAGTGTTGGCAAGTCTGCCGACACTACACTCGAAACTTCAACAAAAGCCCGTACCGAGCTACTGAGCGTCTCTCCTGCAGAGTCTTCCACTGGAGTTTATCATTTTCGTAACGCTTTCGCAATTACTAAATGATCCTGTAACGAAGCGCGCTGCTCTCCGTTGGATCTTCTCTATCTCTTCTATCAACCCTATCTGGTACGGATCCCACACTGCTGAGCAGTATTCAAGCAGTGGGCGAACAAGCGTACTGTAACCTACTTCCTTTGTTTTCGGATTGGATTTCCTTAGGATTCTTCCAATGAATCTCAGTCTGGCATGTGCTTTATCGACGATCAACTTTATATGATCATTCCATTTTAAATCACTCCTAATGCGTACTCCCAGATAATTTATGGAATTAACTGCTTCTAGTTGCTGACCTGCTATATTGAAGCTAAATGATAAGGGATCTTTCTTTCTATGTATTCGCAGCACATTAAACTTGTCTACATCGAGATTTAATTTCCATTCCTGCACCATGCGTCAATTCGCTGCAGATCCTCCTGCAAAATGGTTCAAACGGCTCTGAGCACTATGAGACTTAACATTTGAGGACAACAGTCCCCTAGAACTTAAAACTACTTAAACCTAACTAACCTAAGGACATCACACACATCCATGCCCGAGGCAGGATTCGAACCTGCGACCGTAGCAGTAGCGTGGTTCCGGACTGGAGCGCCTAGAACCGCACGGCCACCGCGGCCGGCCGATCCTCCTGCATTTCGGTACAATTTTCCATTGTTAAAACCTCTCGATATACCACAGCATCATCCGCAAAAAGCCTCAGTGAACTTCCGATGTCATCCACAAGGTCATTTATGTATATTGTGAATAGCAACGGTCCTACGACACTCTTCTGCGGCACACCTGAAATCACTCTTACTTCGGAAGACTTCTCTCCATTGAGAATCACATGCTGCGTTCTGTTATCTAGGAACTCTTCAATCCAATCACACAATTGGTCTGATAGTCCATATGCTCTTACTTTGTTCATTAAACGACTGTGGGGAACTGTATCGAACGCCTTGCGGAAGTCAAGAAACACGGCATCTACCTGGGAACCCGTGTCTATGGCCCTCTGAGTGTTGTGGACGAATAGCGCGAGCTGGGTTTCACACGATAGTCTTTTTCGAAACCCACGCTGATTCCTACAGAGTAGATTTCTAGTTTCCAGAAGAGTCATTATACTCGAACATAATACGTGTTCCAAAATTCTACAACTGATCGACGTTAGAGATATAGGTCTATAGTTCTGCACATCTGTTCGACATCCCTTCTTAAAAACGGGGATGACCTGTGCCCTTTTCCAATCCTTTGGAACACTACGCTCTTCTAGAGACCTACGGTACACCGCTGCAAGAAGGGGGGCAAGTTCCTTCGCGTACTCTGTGTAAAATCGAACTGATATCCCATCAGGACCAGCGGCCTTTCCTCTTTTGAGCGATTTTAATTGTTTCTCTATCCCTCTGTCGTCTATTTCGATATCTACTATTTTGTCATCTGTGCGACAACCTAGAGAATGAACTACAGTGTAGTCTTCCTCTGTGAAACAGCTTTGGAAAAAGACATTTAGTATTTCGTCCTTTAGTCTGTCATCCTCTGTTTCGGTACCATTTTGGTCACAGAGTGTCTGGACATTTTGTTTTGATCCATCTAAGGCTTTGACGTAAGACCAAAATTTCTTAGGATTTTCTGCCAAGTCAGTACATAGAACTTTACTTTCGAGTTCACTGAACGCCTCTCGCATGGCCCTCCTCACATTACATTTCGCTTCGCGTAATTTTTGTTTGTCTGCAAGGCTTTGGCTATGTTTATGTTTGCTGTGAAGTTCCCTTTGCTTCCGCAGCAGTTTTCTAACTCGGTTGTTGTACCACGGTGGCTCTTTTCCATCTCTTACGATCTTGCTTGGCACATAGTCATCAAACGCATATTGTACGATGATTTTGAACTTTGTCCACTGATCCTGAACACTATCTGTACTTGAAACAAAACTTTTGTTTTGAGCCGTCAGGTACTCTGAAATCTGCTTTTTGTCACTTTTGCTAAACAGAAAAATCTTCCTACCTTTTTTAATATTTCTATTTACGGCTGAAATCATCGATGCAGTAACCGCTTTATGATCGCTGATTCCCTGCTCTGCGTTAACTGTTTCAAATATTTCGGCTCTGTTTGTCACCAGAAGGTCTAATATGTTATCGCCACGAGTTGGTCCTCTGTTTAACAGCTCAATGTAGTTTTCCGATAAAGCACTTAAAAAATTTCACTGCATTCTTTGTCCCTGACACCCGTTATGAACGTTTGAGTCTCCCAGTATATATCTGGCAAATTAAAATCTTCACCCAGAACTATAACATGGTGGGGAAATCTACTCGAAATATTTTCCAAATTATCCTTCAGGTGCTCAGCCACAAGAGCTGCTGAGCCAGGGCGCCTATAGAGACATCCAATTACCATGTCTGAGCCTGCTTTAACCGTAACCTTTGCCCAAATTATTTCACATTTCGGATCTCCGTCAATTTCCTTCGATGCTATTGCACTTCGTATCGCTGTAAACACGCCTCCCCCTTCACTGTCCAGCCTGTCTCTGCGGTATACATTCCAATCTGAGTTTAGAATTTCATTACTGTTTACATCTGCTTTCAGCCAACTTTCTGTCCTAGTACTATGTAGGCATTGTGACCGTTTATTAATGAGAGCAGTTCTGGGACCTTTCTGTAGACACTCCTGCAGTTTACTATTAGCAGATTAATATTGTTATTCTCTGTTGCATTTTGCCTACTCCTACCTTGCCGCGTCTCAGGAGGCGACTTGTCGGGCCTAGGGAGGGAATTCCATAACCTAAAAAACTCACATGTGCACTCCACACGTACTCCGCTACCCTTGTAGCCGCTTCCCGCGTCTAGCGCACGCCTGACCTACTCAGGGGGACCCTACATTTCTCCACCCGATAGCGGAGGTCGAGAAATTTGCACCCCAGATCTCCGCAGAATCGTCTGAGCCTCTGGTTTAAGCCTTCTACTCGGCTCCAAACCAGAGGACCGCGATCGGTTCTGGGAACGATACTACAAATAGTTAGCTCAGATTCCACCCCGCGAGCGAGGCTTTCCGCCTTCACCAACTCCGCCAACCGCCTGTACGAACTGAGGATGACCTCTGAACCCAGATGGCAGGAATCATTGGTGCCGACATGAGCAACAATTTGCAGTCGGGTGCACCCAATGCTCTCTATCGCCGCCGGAAGGGCCTCCTCCCCATCTCGGATGAGACCACCCGGCAAGCAGACAGAGTGAACACTGGCCTTCTTCCCCGACCTTTTCGTTATTTCCCTAAGGGGCTCGATCACCCACCTAACGTTGGAGCTCCCAATAACTAATAAACCCCTCCCCCCGTGTGCCTTCTCGGACCTTGCTGAAGGAGTGGCCACATGTCCAAACACAGGCAGAGCGGGCGATGCCACACGGCCAGCCGCCACATTGATCCTCCGCCTCGTGCGCCGCGAAAGCCGCTGAACTCGCCACTCCCCTTGGGGAGAGGGTGGCCCAACCGCGCCCGGTACCCGCGAAGATGTCTCGACAGCAGGGACAGTGGGTGAAGCATGTAACACCTGGGGTGTACCATGCGACGTACCAGACTCCCCACTGCCGCTACACTCCGAGGCAGCAGCCTGAAGACGGCTGATCGCGGCCATCAACACGCACAGCTGTTCGCGAACAGTGGCCAGCTCCTCCTGCGTCCGTACACAGCAGTCATACATCCTATCCATGCTAAGAAATCAATTTACTGTAGAGAGTTAATCAACTTTTAACTAGACTGCTAATTCACTAAAGGCGGCTGATAGTTGACTAAACTGTGGTAACTAGACACTTCTTGTAGAAAACAATGAAAATAGCACTACCTGTCTCTGAACTGTATTGAAAACAAACACTAGAACTACTGGCACTATGGCTGACTAAAGGGACTCTCTCTGACTGTATTCAAAACAAACACGAAATCTATGGAACACTATTACTAGCACTCGACAATTAAAGCTTCCTAAAAGCAAAAACACACGGAAGAAGAAGTGACAAGTAAGAAAAATACAGTTAATACTTAAATTAACGTAGCTCACTGAACAACAGACGTGAAGCAGAGGGCAGTTACGACGACACCGTTCAACGAAACATCATCGACATGGGCTTGGGCAGCCGATGGCTCACTCGTTTATCCTTGATAACTGCACGATGCAAAGCTTTACGCCTTGTCAGGGCCCGCCAATACCGACATTGGAGTATTGATAACAGGAAACAAGTTGCCAGGTCGGATGAGTCTCGTTTCAAATTGTATCGAGCTGATGGACGTATACTGATATGGGGACAATATCTTGAATCTATGGATCCTGCATGTCAAGCTGTTGGAGGCTCTGTAATGGTGTGGAGCGTCTGCAGATGGAGTGATATGGGACCACTGATACAATTAGATACGACTCTGACATGTGACACGTACATAAACATCTTGTGTGTTCACTTGCATACATTCATGTTCTTTGTGCATTCTGACGAACTTGGGCAATTCCAGCAGTACAGTGTGACGTCCCACAGGTCTAGGATAGATACAGAGTGGCACCAGGAACACTCTTCTGAGTTTAAATACTTCCCCTGGCCACCAAACTCCCCGATACGAATATTACAGAGCATATCTGGTATACCTTGCAACATGCTGTTCAGTGTAGATCTCCGGCCTCTCGTACTCTTACGGATTTATGGACAGCCCTGCAGGATTCATGGAGTCAGTTCCTTCCAGCACTATTTCAGACATTATTGGAGTCCATGTCACGTCATGTTTGGTACTTCTGCGTGCTCGTGGGGGCCCTACACTATATAAGGTAAGGGTAAAAAGAACGAAACCAGAGGAGTTTCTAAAACTTCTCAATTTGTTCTTATTCATGGACCTACTTTATTTTGTGGTGCGAGATTAACTTTTTCTTTAATGAAAGTTTCTTCTTCCTCCAGTTTGGGTAACGGATGGATAACTGTAGCTTTCGTTGCTTGTAACAATGCAGGTAGAGCTGGTTTGGAATCCTTTGAAAGTCGGGAGATCTTAGCTTACCGTACTATACCTGTTTCTGAGGTTATTATAGCTAGTGAGGGTTCCTACCTTTTTCCGCACCGGAGTTTGTCTTTGTCTTGTCGTAGACGTTGTAAGATTAATTCCGATTGTAGTATTCACTTATGGGTGAAGGCTAGTGGTCCTTCTTCTTTGGAAGATTGTCGCATTGTGGGTGATTGTACTTTATTCCAAGTAAAACTCATTTATAATTCCATATTAGAGAGAATTTAATTTCACAAATAAACACCAAATTTTTACCGAGCGAAGTGGCACAGTGGTTATTACACTGGACTAGAATTCGGGAGGACGACGGTTCAAACCCGCGTCCGACCATCCTGCTTTAGCTTTTCCGTGCTCTCCCTAAATCGCTTCAGGCAAATGCCGGGATGGTTCCTTCCCCATCCTTCCCTAATCCAACGGGACCGATGACCTCGCTGCTTGGTCCCCTCCCCCAAATCAACCAACCAAACTTTCACAGCTCCTTTTAATTTCTGTAAGTGTCCATCCAGCTCTTGTTTCCAATACGTGCTTAACCCGTAACAGTGGTGATCACTCCGACGTAGTTGACAATATATAGGGAGATAAAGTGAAAACTCTGACCAATAGGAATAACAAAAAAAATGGGGGTGAAGAACTATTTATAAAAAAGATAATGAAACGGAAGTTGCCGTTTTAGCATATGTGTGCCCCATCTCAATCAAGAGAGCACAAATATTTCGAAGATACAATCTGAAAATTGACTTTAAAATTGATGACAATAAGAGAAATGTAATGACAGAAAGAGCTTTGATAAAACATCAATCTAAAGTGGGTCTCGGGGATGAGAGTTATAAATTCAATGGAATGACTGTCATCTTCATTGCAAGTCACATTAACGTTCTAGAAAGCAATCGATCGACTTTTAATTTACATCTTAAGAATAAGCAGCATAATATCAGGATTTAATGATAACTTACAAGGACATCACATAGCGGAGACAGACCGATACACGGATTTAGTAGAAGAAATCGAAATATGCACCCACCTCCTAACCGGCCCAGGTACTATTCTCATTGAAGAAACTGAACTTAACAACAGCAATTTCAAAGAACACCTCACTGATTTGGTAATACAGATATGTTAACGAGAAAATTCTAGTGTAAAATAAATTTTCATGCTGCAGGTAGTTGCTTCTTACTCCTATGGCCAGGATAATTGTTGCAGGCTGGCCTTATAGAAATTTCTTTACATATTCGACTATAGCTTTTTATAAAATGGACAAAGATGTTTTTTTCTATTATTCCTTTATTTTACACACTTGACTCTTCGTTTCTCTGATACATGGGACGAAATTTTGATCTATCGTTTTGTGCCATGGCCTCACTTGGTGTGGGAGCAGACCCCTGTGACCGACTTCACAGAAGACGTCGCAGCAAGGGTGACGTAAGAAACCTCGCCATCAAGGGGAATGTAGATATTCCTGAGAAAGAATACGTATTTATGTTATGCTGTCATTGCAGATGTACCCCCAGGCTCCCTGAAAGGAGATATTTTTATACCACTATAGGACAGCGACAGCTATGAATCTGCTGACAACGAAAAGACTCGGCCAGTGATGTCGTCGGTGCTCAACAACAATGCCTGGCGTCTCAGTTCTATCATGGACTGTGAGGACGAAGTGCTACCCTATCGGAAGCAACAGTGGACTTAGTTTGTATAAATTCTACTCATTTTAGAATGATTGGCTTCGTTAGTAAATAGTTCGACTAGCTGACATTGCCAGACGCTGTCTCAACTAGCTGCATTCCTTCGCTGATGATACGGCTATATATTATACTGACAACAACGTACCGAACATTCGTGGTAAACTCCAGCGGTCTCTGCTTCTGCTTGAAAAATGGTTTACGACTTGACGGGTGAAGATAAATGTGGGCGAGAGTCAACCCACGTTGTATAGAAGAAAAATATAGGATTCACATACACCGCTGCTGCTATTCAGTGAAGGTATTCCTTGGACTGACTACGCCAAATATCTTCGATTTTATCTTGACAAACGCCTTACCTTTAAGACACTTATATACGACGCCACAAATGAAACACGCCGTGTATGAAGTGTCTTGTATCTCTTAATAAACAGATGGTCTTCTCTAAACAGTAAAAGCATTCTCCTACTTGTAAATCAGTAATACGACCAGTCATGTTGTATGCCTTCCCCATACGGGGCATGTCGAATCTATGCATCTCCGCAAACTTCAGGTAGGCCTAGTTCAAAACAAGGCATTTCGCATCATATTAAGGGCTCCACGGTTCCTTAGAAATACCGCGCTTAATAATGACTTAAGAATAAAGAGTGTTCCAGAGGAGATCCGATCCATAACTGAAAACCTTTATGCCAAACTTCCTTCCTTCACAAACGCACTAATTCGTTCATTATCCACGTATGATCTCAGCAGCCAGCATAAACATGGTAAACTCGTGCTGTTACAGCGTCGGTAACCCAAACTGAGGCTGACATTCGGAGCGCAATGTCCTTGACATTTGCCATGCAATGTCGTAATCATTGCGTTCACGTACTTATGTATGTGCCGGCCACAATATCGTTGGACGTATTGTTTTGTAATATCGTAAAAAAATGTTCAAATGTGTGTGAAATCTTATGGGACTTAACTGGTAAGTCATGAGTCCATAAGCTTACACACTACTTAATCTAAATTATCCTAAGGACAAACACACACACCCATGCCCGAGGAAGGACTCGAAACTCCGCCGGGACCAGCCGCACAGTCCATGACTGCAGCGCCTAAGACCACTCGGCTAATCCCGTGCGGCTGTAAGATTTGTAAGTAGGCTGTTTAGGTGTAAGTAGACTGTTTAGGTTTTTATGTTGGTAACGCCACGTAGCGCTCTGTATGAAAATCACTAACTGTGCTTTGTGCAGTATGTGGCTGGTTAGCATTGTTGGAATATTCGCTATTGTAGTGTTGGGCAGTTGGATGTGAACAGCGCGTAGTGTTGCGCAGTTGGAGGTGAGCCGCCAGCAGTGGTGGTGGATGTGGGGAGAGAGATGGCGGAGTTTTGAGAGCAGATGATCTGGAAGTGTGTCCATCAAAGACAGTAAATTTGTAAGACTGGATGTCATGAACTGATATATATATATATATATATATATATATATATATATATATATATATATATATATATATATATATATATATATACACACATTATTTGGTCTCTATCAGAATCTTACATTTGCGAACTATGCCTATCAGTAGTTAGTGACTGCAGTAGTTAGAATTTTTTATTTAGCTGGTAGTATTGGCGGTCGCTGTATTGCAGTAGTTCGAGTAACGAAGATTTTTTTGAGGTAAGTGATTCATGAAAGGTATAGGTTATTGTTAGTCAGGGCCATTCTTTTGTAGTGATTATTGAAAGTCAGATTGCGTTGCGCTAAAAATATTGTGTGTCAGTTTAGTGTTGATCAGAATAAGTAAAGAGCGAAAGGTCTGAGTACGTTCAGTTCTGCTCAGCTGTTTGAAAATCAGATAACGTAAGGGGTTTATCAGCACAATCATTCATAAATTTTTCTAAGGGGAGGTTTCAGATTGTAAACTATAGTGTTGTAATCGTAATATTGTGGACTGTACATTATGTTTTGCTCCAGTAGGCTATTTGTAAATCTTCCATTATTTATACTTACTAACAACCTAGTCTTGTAACACAAAACTTGAATCAATGTTCTATACTCGTATTTTTCCATGTTGTGGGGTCTTTATTCCCTTCATGGCAAATCTTTGCACCATTGCTGTCATGTTCTGATACGTATAGGAAATGTTATGTAGTAGCGCAGAAGGAACCTCCAGTCGCAACGGTATAAAATAAAAAATAGTGCGGGTCTGCTGTTCCCATGAAGTCGGAATGCTGCTTACTTGATGCCTCGCAGCAGGTGGGTCACCTTCTGGCCAATATCCGTCTGCTATTGGCCGCCTACCTAAGGGGACCACAGTTCCTGACTTGGATTCCCAGCTGTCCAGTGGACATTGCACGTACCAGCAAACGATTCTGCCGTCTGCCATCGCCTATGAGGGCAAAACTCTTGCTGCTGCTCGCCATCGCCTGTGTGGGTACGTTTCACTGTTGCAAGACGATGGCGTGACCGTCTGTGATTGGGGTCCATTGTCCGAATCTGTACACCAGGGACGACCAAGACGCGGCACGTGTGCATGCACGCGTGCCGAGCAATCACACGCGTGCGGATCGCTCCCTTCTGACGTCACACGTCCCCCTCTACCACACCAACGGCCTGCGCGGGCATGCGCGGAACCACGAACACGCCGCACGTGACAGTGCATTCGCGTAAGGAACACCGCCCTGCTAGCATGTGGCTTAGTTTCATATTAGGACGTTTGATAATATTAAGCTCTGTACAGCAGATCATGTTGAGCAATACTGAATCTTTGTTGGCTGTTCGTACACCTACAGAAAAATAACAATAACGCTGGGTTTGAAACTGTATTACACCAATAATACCGTGCTTCTCACATCGTCACTCGTAAAATGCTTACAACATTTAAGCTGAGATATAGAAACAGACTTGAAAGTAGTCTACAGCATGCAATATGATGTGGAATAAGTGATTCCAACTACATGTGAAACAAGCAAATTTTATATTCTGGAACTACTGTACAAAATTTGCAATAACTACAATTCTCAACAAAACATATGACAAATACAACAAAATTATCATCATTAATTTAATTATATCCGGCACAAACTGACGGTACATGGACAAACGCAGACAGTTTCTCATATTTTCGTCACTCAGATTGCCACGTGATCCTGACTTATTTAGTTTCATAATCGAAATAAACTTTTCGCACACGTATGTCGATCCAAACACTGATATAAGTCTTGCAGCCTCATTGTGGAGACGGGGAAACTCTTCCCGAGGAAAACCTTTGTAAAATTCCTGGACAGTTCTAACGTAAAAAAAAAAATTGTCCTTCAAACGGGAATTACCCTGCAGATCGATCAATTCCATTTGAAAATGCACTGGAGTACTTTCAACTGAAACGGCAAAGGGTCTAGAAAAAGTTCAAAAACAGATATCAGACTGGCAGTGTCCTGAAAACGTTTAGAAAATTGTTCCTCCGACACAGAAACGAATTCGTCAGAAGTTGCGTTCTCTCTGACTTTAGAGAGCGTAGGATAATGGGCGATATTCATTTTCATGGGTTGTTCCTTCCACAATGCGAGTTTCTTATTAAATGCATCCACTTTTTTCATCAGATCAGAAATAAGCTGCTACTCACCTTGCAAAGTCTTATTGAGAGTATTCAAGTGCGCAGTCAGATCAACTAAAAAGACGAGGTCTGCAATCCATTTTGGAGCTTCTAATTTTGGCTCTGCCTGTGCTTTTTCCTTCAGGAACTCAACAATAGCGAGTCTTAAACTGAAAATTATTTCGAGGCATGATCCTCGACTTAACTAACGTATTTCCCAGTGGTAAATAACATCTCCGTACTCTTCGTTCAGTTGCATGAGAAACTGTTGAAACTGACGGTGTACTAAGCCATGCAACTTCAAAAAATGTGCTATGGTGACTACCAACTTCATCACGTGCTCCAAATTTGCATACTTAGCACAAAGAGCTTCTTGGCGTACAAAACAATGAATTCCGTACAAATATTCTGTCGATCGTCCTAGTTTTTTACGCAACAATGCTACAAGCCCATTTTGAGCACCTCGAATTGCTGGTGGTCCATCCGTGGTGACTGAAACTAACATTTTCCAATTCAGGCCAACGGCTTCAACTGCCTCTTCAACTGCTTTTAGCAAGTCGGTACCCCTCGTTGTGTGTTTCATTGGTACTAAATCTAACAGTTCTTCCGTCACGTGCAAATTTGTGTCGAGTCCACCAAAATAAATCGCTAGTTGCGCTGTGTCTGAAATGTCGGTGTCGACTCGTCCAAAGCAATCGAGAATGCAATAAACTTTCAGGCACTATCAATTAACTGCCTGTAGACATCCGCTGTCATACCAGCTATGCAGCGAGCTATTTATTGTCTGTCTGGAAAGACTAATTTCACTAAACTTCTTTACTTCCAGTGGCGTCAAGAGTTCCGCCGCCTCAACAATACACTCCTTGATGAAATCACCATCACTGAAAGGGTTATTCGCTGTTGCAATTCTGAGCGCTATTTTGTAGCTTGCTCTTAAACACAGGTCGCTACGTTCGGTTGCAGGCTAAAGAAGGGAAACAAAAATCGAGTGAAGTCTAAATTCGAATTCTAACGACAAATATGTACAAATACAAACATCAGAAACACAGAGATTTGTAAGTGGTACTCGCTTTCGGTCCGTCTCGCTGCATAACACTACGTCTTCTAAATTGCGCCAACTTGTTTGATCTATCAACCCAATTAAATTAAATCATTAAGTCCTTTGTGTGTGGTGTTATAATGCCGTTCTATTGCAAATTTGCGGTGCCCGGAGAGTATGCGACTGCATTATAGACATTGAGAATTTTCATCCTTCTCTTCGAAAAAATATTGCAATTTCCATTCAGCTCTGAAGGCTTGTGACGTTGCGTCACTACCCCGCCTCTTTGTGAGCGTGTGTTCCATTGCAACAACCACTGTCCAGTACTTATAAACTTCCTACGAATCGCTAACAAATAGCGAGGAATAAACATGGCTGCCACTACGAATCAACTAATGCACCCTATGCCGGATGAAAAGATGTCGCATCGCACAGCTAGTCTAATGTCGCGCCGTGCCGAGCAGTGCCGCGAAACACCGAGGAAAGCCGAGTAGTGGCGAGGTGGACCGAGCCCTGGACGGCACGCGTGCAGCACAGCTGTACACGCGTGCAGTTTGGCACGCCGTGGCGGTCCCTGCTCTATACCTTAGCAAGCCGGGCCCTAAGTCTCGCGCCGATAAACCAGCGTGGCGACTTTCCCAGGGAGCAGCCACAACTGCCTTCGCCGGAGCCAGAGTCCTTACTTGGCAGTTCCTCGCTTCCACACTGTTGACCGGGAATACAGCCTCTACGGCCTGCTTGGGCTGGATGCACGCGAACGAGTAACAGAAGCGCATACTCGCCGCGGGATCGCAGCGTCATAAATCGTTTCGGTGCACACAGGACGGCATCGCAGCGATAATTGTGGAGCACTACTAGTTTTAAATCCAGTCAGTATGCACGTAGGTAGGCAGTATTTGTTTGTTTCGTTTATGAACATATTAAAGAAAAGCAGCAGGTGGCTTATGACTCAACCAGTCGTTAGATCGCAGCTGCTGAAAGTAGCGTTCGTGACGCTGTTTACGTGCTTAATAAGGATGAAAGTATTTTTTTAACTTTCGGATGACTGTACAGTCGTTTGATGAATTAATACTGAAACAACAGCTGCAGCGTCAACTGGTTATCTTCCCCAGATATCTGGGCAGGAGCTGCACTTCATTTGATCTGCATTATCTACACAGAATCGGCAACACAACACCGTGTAAAATAGTAATGAAAGTTTGTTAATCTGTGGGAAGTCTTGCACAAAGGATGGATACAATTTCACACAAGAGAGCTAGTTGAAAAATGGCAGGGGATTTTAAGAGCTTGCTATATGACCTCAGCAATGAAATCTGATCGGCCAAAGAAGGAAGCTCACTAAACATAGAAGTAAAGTGTCCCTGATTAGTTTATAGACAATGACGGCAAAGTGCCATGGCAAGACAAATGGTAGGTAACAAACGTAGAGAACATTGACTCAACGTTTTACCCGAACGTGATACATTACAGATTTTATATCACTGCAAAAATGTGTGCAATTATTTATTTTGTGGCTGCAGTGCAATACAACATTGTTTACACTGAACCGGCTGGATATCAGAATTTATTTTATACTGTTGTTGTTAAGTGAAATGGGAACAGCTCTAGCCAAGGAGCAAAGTATTTGCTGCTTAGCGCTATTTCAGGTTTTAAATGGCCACATTCGACCGAAAACGCCACCTCTAGACCGCAAACACAAAAATTTTTAACAGTAATGTTTACCTACGGCATCTCTCTTTCGCTGCAAATCCCTTACAAAATTTCACACACACCTCAAACCACGCGGCTCTATTCTTAATCGTATCTTGATGGTCGTAGCAGGATGTGACCCATATTTCGGGGCACGATCCCCCAATCAGTTAACAAATACACGTCCAGAGCGGCTGCATCCATAGTACACTTACTGCAACTGTCGCTGGAGTTGCGAACTCGTGCACACTGCCCCAGTAGCGCAGACGACACTTCCGCCGAGGCCTCCTGCCCCCCCACCGCTCGTCAGAGCCAGCGCCTCAATCCTGTCACCGACTGCGCGATCCATATCGTTCTATTTTGACGCGAAACCAGCTAGTCAAGGAACCTGTTGTCTGAATGACTGGATGGTGGACAACCACCTGGTTCCTAGCCATCACACCATGGCAACCAATCCTAGGGTGGAGAACTGCAGGACTTTTTAAGCACCAGCAGGCCAGCTTCAACATGCACTGTAGAGATCACACACTCCCAGCCCCTGTAAGCAGTCTCAGAAGTTGTCGTTACAACATCGACGATCACTGTACCTGAGGCCGGCCGAAGTGGCCGTGCGGTTAAAGGCGCTGCAGTCTGGAACCGCAAGACCGCTACGGTCGCAGGTTCGAATCCTGCCTCGGGCATGGATGTTTGTGATGTCCTTATATTAGTTAGGTTTAACTAGTTCTAAGTTCTAGGGGACTAATGACCTCAGCAGTTGAGTCCCATAGTGCTCAGAGCCATTTGAACCATTTGAACCACTGTACCTGAGGGAAGAAGCAGTAGACATTTCTTAGTTCAGTCAAAGAGGGAAAATAGGGGAAAAATCTTGCATAGTAGCAAATTTTTGTACTATGGTAGGCAGGGAGGGGAGTGTAATCAATAACATAATAAAAATCCTGGCCGGTGCGGTGTGAGTGACTAAAATTGTGGCTTCTAGTGAAAATGTCTCCCGTCACAAAATTAAACTACAGTAAACATCCTATCAAAAATCTCCTAACTATTTTTATTCTAGAGCTAATAGATTACGCTTAGTGGTGATGGAAGAAAACCCAAATAATAAAAATAGTATTTTAATGGAATAAAATTAATGTAATTGTTAAATATACTGAGTTCAGAACGAAGTTAAACATCTGTACCTCTTCTAAGTCATCTAGAAACGCATTGAGAGGCAAATTGTGGCCTGGGAGTGTAACTGGATGGAAAGACGGGAGTGGAGGTTAAATCGTGAGAGAAGGTACTAGTCACACACTTCCCTCCTTCATAGAGCCGGAAAATGAAGAACTGGCTATCTACAGCACTACATCACAAAATACAACTAAAGGGTGTTTCAGAATGTTACAACAACCTCTCCACAGTTCACCTTATTAACCACTGGTGACGCAGCGTGCCGACGTGCCCGTGCGTGTTCATTTTCCACAGGAAACTGATTGTTAGACGTTCTGTATAGCAGCTGTAGCGTTCTTTAAGGAAGGCGACATCCCCCTGCATGAGTGGCGATCACTTTTCAGTTTACAAACAACTACACCTTCGCAGAATGTCCTGCTCACTCCTCACGAATTTCTCTCCTCTGTCAACCTTTTCGTCTCAGAATCTCAGAAAAGCGATTGCTCGCTATGTCCTCAATTATTTGCTGGATGTATTCCAATCTCTGTCTTCCTCTACAGTTTTTATCCTCTGCATCTCCCTCTCTTACCGTAGAAGTTGTAACCTCCCCACAGAAATTTAAAAGATAATAATTATTAGAAAAGTAGCCAAACGTAACCTTCCCGCAAAAACATTAATGACAAAGACAATTAAGCAAAAATTAGCTATCTGACCAAAATATAAGCTCCCATAAAATAATGAAACATGATCCCATGACAATGGAAGTACAGTGATAATCAAAACTCAATTTAACCGAAATGTCGGTCTTTGGCCCTGTGCAAAAATCAGAATTAATTTCTTACCTTAATAAAACTGCATGTCAAAATTCTGCTCTTATTCTGCGCCACAGCTTGCAGCAGATGCATCGCAATAACTAAATTTTTTGAAGTTAATTGAAATTTTTTTGTTTAAAGGAAATGGAAGGAAATCGAATGATCCTTTGTTAAAAAATTGCTTTTAAATCAAAATTATTATTGGGGGATATTCTTACAGAAATTACACTTAATTAACATCATTAGCTGATCGCAATGCTGCTTAACAATATACCTTCTCCTGTATCTCGACCATTGCGGTGCCGACGCCCGCCGACTGCTCACACACAACTGAACTCTCTCGCATCTAGACCGAAACTGCTCGCTACTGCGAGTGAAGCGCAACTGTACTCTCTGGTCAAAGACCCTACCATGCCTCACCATCGCTGCCACACAACATACGTGTTTCATAACCCTCCACTGGGGGGGCAAAAATTTGGCAGCGATGGTGAGTCATTTGGACTTGCCATCGTAACAAATTTTTCCTTTAATTAATTAACATTTACAATTTACAAAATATTTAGATGTACCACATGAATTAAATGTTGTGCGCATGCACCGATTACAAAACATTACAGACAGGACAAAATATAAGTACAATGAGAGCGTATCAGCAAATCAGAAAAATGTATATACAAATTATTTGACAAATAACAAAGTGCACACGCACTGTAAGATTCTGTAGCATTTTTTTTTAACAAAATCATGTTGACAAGGGACATGAGTGCACATGCACTGCAGTGGAGAACATATCAGCAAAAGACGAAATGTATATACAATGAGTAACAAATGACATAAATCATAAAAAGTATGCAGAATGAACACAAATCATATCGAAAATTGAGAAGAGTGCACAGGCACTGAAGTTCAGTTGAAAACATATTCACATAAGTGCACATGCATTGAAAACTTTTGAACATTTTTATAACAAATAAACGCAAGGGTAGAAAAATCATCAAATCACAAAAAGTATATACAATATATATGACAAGAGTGCACACATACTGCACTTCAGAACAAATCAAAAAATGTCTTTAGTATTTTTACAAGAAATATACATAATGGCAAAAAATAAATCATGTCGACAGGTGACATAAGTGTACTTGCACTGGAGTTCAACAAATCGAGAAAAAATGTATAGGCCATGAACATAAATGGTGTTAGTTAAAAATGATTTTCACTATTAGGATAGGAAAGGAAAGGATTGCATCATGGTTGTAGCACTTTAGTTTGCACACAGCTGCACTGAAAGTCCATATCTTTCCACAGGGTCACAACACTAAGTGATACAAGCTGCAGTTCCGTTCCCAGAAGTATTTATCAGCGTATCAAGACACTGAAACGTCGTAGTAATATTCCATGCTATCATTTGGCAGTACACCAGGTACACCAAACAGTGGGACCATAATAACGTCTTCATCGGTTACGGTGGTGGACAGCATGTCGTGTCAACACCACGCTCTTAAGAGGCACACCAACGTAGAATTAGTGCAAAAACCAAATATAGTGCTCCATGATAATGAGGATGGACAAGACAAATGGATGTTACAATAATTTCAGGTAGTTAGGTCAGAAGGTGAAGGACATTAACTAACACACAAGTCTTGATTAGTGATTACATAAGTAGTTTGCGGTATCCATACTCTAGTCATTGAACATTTCTGTACCATGTATTTTAATATTACAGAACATGTTCATAAAAAGTATTAATTATGGGCACTCAGTGGCCAGCAAGTATTGAATAGTATAAAACATTATTCATCATTCAGTATTATTCATATCATTAAGAAATCATTATTAAAAAAATCAGTTAATAGCATTAATAAGCATCGGCATAATAAGTACTCTCATTACAATAGATAGTGGCAATTATGTTTTGGTATCATTAAGAAGTCATTATTCAAGTGACATACTATTCAGAGCTGATCAGCATTATTCAGAATTATCATAAACTAGTGACATTATCTGGGACTGTTAATACATTTTGTTTTTTCTGCTAGCAATGCATTGCTTTGGGTAATTATAAGGGAAAGCAAGAAGAAATAAGAGAAAAAATTGCTTCTAGGTTGTTCCTATAAATGAAAAGATTGTGTAACGTCATTCGTCATGAGTCAGCTGTAGCAAGGTTATCACATTTATAAATGATAGACACAAGTGGGTAAAAAAAAATGCAAGTACTAGAACAGGTATAATAGGTAACAAGTTTAGTAAGTATCATAAAAAGCTTCTCCTGAAAGAAAAATACAAAATGGATTATTGAGCTGAAAGAAGAAGCGCAGACTATGCTGAAAAGTAGTGAACTTCGAATTAACAGGTAGTGAAATGTGTATAAAAAATGTGTTCCATAGCTATCCTTTCCAAAATCTTCAGTCATCCTACTATGCAATATAACACCTGCTGTCAAAGCAAACTGCAACAAATACTTAAATAACTACATAGGATAAATACATAACTTCAACATTATCCTCATCTGTAAAGAAAAACTTCATTATCCATATTATCATAACTTCATTATTATCCTCACCTGTAAAGAAAAACTTCATTATCCATATTATTATATTCTTCATCATTATTCATCATCAGCATTCATTATCATCTGCAAAAAAATCACTTCATTATTCATCACATAACTATTCCTTATACCTAGCATATTACATCACTTAAAACTAAGATGTGTAGTTCTGTCTGACAGCTTGCATCAATCGCTTCGTATTCTGAAAGAAAAAATTAGTTAAGACTGCTATTCTGCGATGTGTATAGTATATTCTTGTTAATGCTTGTTAATCCTAATCCATTTACTCTTCCTCATAAGGTTATTGCATCTTCTTTCATTTATTCCATAGGTGAAATTCCCATTTCTGTTTAATTTATTTCCTTTACGCATCATTTCTTTCTGAAATTGATGAACAAAGATTAATGTCTTCCATTTAAATCATATACCCATTAAATAATAACTGGTTAATGGTGACAAAATTAAGCATACAGCATAACATGACAGAAAACGTAATATGTCAAAAGCATAGACAGTGTTTAAAGGCAAAAAGTGTACAGAGAATATCATAATGCAGCAGCAAAAAAGGAAAATGTAAAACAGTCACGATGTTGAGATATCATAGGACAAAATGTCAAAGTCAAATGGTGTGTGTTATACCTTAACTAGCTCACAGTGCATACAAACAAAACATGAGAACAATCGTACATACATAAGAAAGACAAAATGTGACATTCGTTGTGCTCAGCTTGTATATGGTGTAGTTAATAGAAGCGATAATTAAAGACTTCAATGGAGAGAGAATTTGATAAAATTAATGCGTCATTACAGAGAATTGCATAATTATTCATAAAAATGCGTAAGTTCATCTGGAAAATATGCACGGTCTGATGTGTAACGACAAGAAGAGCGACCTGCTAAACTTACCTTGCCGGGCACTTGCCAAAAAAAATACGATAATCATCAATAAATAGTCATGTGAATATAATTGCAGAAATATTCATAAAAATTAGCAAATAGCATTACGGCGTGATAAATCATAAAGTATGTTCACTCAATAAACGGTTTAACATTGGAGATATGGTGATTGCCTTTCGATTTTCTGGTTCTCAAAGTTTCGACGTGTACAACATTAGGGTGAGGAATGCTGCGAATCCGATATGGACCTGGGTACAGAAGTTCAAATTTACTGCACTTACCTTTTAATTTGCTGGATAAATAGTGTGTACGTACTAATATCTTCTGTCCAACGTGAAAGTCTCGGCGTCTACAAACCTGTTTTTGCTGTCTTCTCCGGCGCTCTGCGGCACGTTTGATGTTGTTCAGCGCAATGTCAATTATTTCGTGGTGTCGTAATCGACGAGATGTAGGAAATGTTACTAATTCTTTGATTTTGTTTGGTGGTTCAACGTTTTTCAGTATTACAGACGGAGATATCATAGTGGATTCATTTGGAATGGAATTAATTACATCTTGGAATGAGTGTATGTGTGTGTCCCAATTAACATGTCTTTTGTGGCAATATATTCTACACAGTTTACCAATTTCTTTCATTAATCGTTCACAAGGGTTCGAAGAAGCGTGGTACTTGGATATATAAATTGGAGAAATGTTTCTAGCTCGTAACATGCGTGTCCATATAGCAGAACGAAATTGTGATCCATTATCAGAAATTACTTTCAACACATGCTCTACATGAAATAGAAAATGTTTTACAAATGCTTTCGAAACAGTTTTAGCAGTAGCTTTGCGTAACGGAGTGAAAGTAACAAATTTTGAAGTGAGTTCAACAGCGACGAAGATGTAGCAAAAACCTCTATTAGTTCTCGGAATTGGACCAAAAATGTCTACTGCGGCCATATGTCTTAATTTAACAGGTACAATGGGGTATAATGGAGGAATATGTGAAGTGGTGTCAGACTTAGCTTTCTGGCAAATTTTACATGACGCTAAAACTCGTCGTATACGTTTTTCCATGTTTGTAAAATAACAGTGTTGTCTCAGTATAAGAAAACATTTTCTCGCTCCGTAATGTGCATAACTTAAATGAGTGTACCAGATTAATTTGTTAACAAGTTCGTCAGGAATGCATAATAACCAATTGTTGCTGTCAGGATGAGAGCGGCGAAACAGAATGTCATTGCGTACAGTGTAGTGGTTCCTAATCGTAACATTATTCTTATCTTCCCAAAGGTGTTTAATTTCTTTCCACACATTGTCTTTGCTTTGCTCTCGTGCTATGTCCTGTAGTGACGACGAAATAAAATTTTCAAATGCAACTTGCTGAATGTACATGACACTGAAATTTGCTTTGCAGAAGTTGGTTGCTACGTCTTGCTGATTGTTGCTGAGAGAACGAGAAAGTGCGTCTGCTATAACATTTTGTGTGCCGGGAATGTGAACTATCGTAAAATTAAATTCCTGTAAATATAGCTTCCATCTGCTTAATCTGTCGTGAGTGAATTTAGCTGAAAGTAAAAATTGTATAGCTCTGTGATCTGTGTATACAGTGGTATGTCTGCCATAAAGAAAGTGCCGAAATCTTGTGAAAGCCCATACAACACATAACGTTTCCAATTCTGTGACGGAATAATTTCGCTCAGCAGGTGACAGAATGTGGCTTGCAAATGCGATGTTCTTAATTACTTTAGAATCATCTTCTTCAATTTCCTGAAAAATGTGTACGCCTAAAGCTGTGTTGGAACTGTCGGTGGCAATGGAAAAATTTCTAGTAAGATCTGGGTGTGATAAAAGTGGAGCATTCAACAAAGCATGTTTCAGGTTCACGAATTCAGAATGTGCTTGCTTGTCCCATGACCAAATAGTGTTTTTACCTGTTAATTGGCACAATCTAGGCGTGTCTAAAGCAGAGTGATGAATAAATTTGCGAAAAAAGTTAATTAAGCCCAAAAAACTGCGTAATTGTTTCTTTGTCGTAGGAACAGTAATGTCACGTAGAGCTTGAAGTTTTACTGGATCAGGCACAATGCCTTCTGCTGAAATTACGTGTCCAAGAAATTTTATAGAAGTTTTACCAAAATGCGATTTACTGAGGTTAACTGTAAGTCCTTGTGCATGAAAAGTTTGCAACAGTCGTTCTAAAATCAGATTGTGTTCAGACCAGTTAGCTTCTGCGATAAGAATGTCATCTACGTACGTCGTGATTCTGTCTTTAAGTTCTGTCGGAAGTATTGTGTTCAAACCGCGAATAAAAGCTGCAGAAGAAATGGTTAAGCCGAACGGTAATTTACAAAATTGATAACAGTCACCAAAACAGAGAAAAGCTGTGTACTTTCTGCAATTCGGATGGAGCTGAATTTGCCAAAATCCCGATTTCAAATCTAACGTAGAATAAATAGCAGTACCATGAAATTTTTGTAGAAGTTCCTCTAGAGTCTGTGGTCGATCTGTTTCATTAATAATAATGTCATTAACGTGACGTGAATCAAGTACAAGGCGAAGTGAGCCATTTTTTTTCTTAACAATATGTAGCGGGTTTATGTACGGACTAACTGCTGGTTCAATAATTCCTTGATCGAGCATATCCTGCAACTCTTTTTTAACTTGTTCTCTATGAATATACGGAATGGGATAATGCTTTGCTTTAAATGTATCATGCTGTTTGACTTGAAATTCGTACATAAAGCCGGACATAGTACCAGGAATGTTGTCGAAAACTGGAGCTTGCTGTAAAAGAATTTTGTGTAATTGCTTTCGTTCGTCGTCTGTATTTGCACTGCTTTGTTTAACTTTGTCGGAAATCATCTGCATTACGTCGTAGTCAGTTTCGTCTGGAGTATTATAGTTGTGTACGTACGTATCCGTGAACAATGCGGAATTACAGTCTATGTTACGTGTTGCGGAAATGACCTCTGTGCGGTTAATTGTTTCCTCTTCTGCCGATAATGAGTGCTGAAATTCTAAAGCCAATTGCACATTTTCGTCCTTCAACATTAAATAGGAATTCTGAAAATCAACCACTGCGTCGTGTTGTACGAGAAAATTAGTACCTAAAATTACGTCTGTTGTCAATAAAGGAACAATCCAAAAATTTGAATGAAAAGTATGACCTCCAATACAAAATGATAAATGCGTCTGTAATTTCACATCCACTCCTTTACTCGATACTGCTCCTTTTACTTTCGTTTTGCCTAATGGTAATGTGGGATACGTATTCTCTTTGTTGCACTCGTTAAAAGTTTCCTCATTAATGACTGACATAGGTGAGCCAGAATCAATTACTGCTGAAAATTTCGATGAACCTATTTTAATTTCGATGACAGGATGTGAAATAGTTTTCTGAACAACTGGTTTTTCCTGCAAGAGAGTGTCTCTGATATCGTCAAAAGTAATAACATTTTCGTGAACAACATTCTGCGTGTCTAAAGTAGTGCTCGTGTTATTGGAAGATGTGATCTTTACAGTATCTAGTCAAATTCTATCTGACGTGTTACTATTATCAGGAGGATTCCGTGGCATTTCTACTATTTGAACTGTTCTATTACTTCTTCCAGACGTGTTATGCTCTGGATGATACCTACTGTCGGGTTCATTCATGAGAATATGTTCTTGTGGATAATTCTGCTGTTGGTATGACCGACTGTTGTTAGATGTACGCTGAAAATTGTCGTCATTATTTTTACGTCTGTCGTGATAGTCATTCCTATACGGTGCATTGCGATAGGAATTGAAATACTGTCTTCTCTGTACGTAGTTATTTCCTTGCTGCCGTGCGTTACTATTTGTAGTATCAGGGACTATACGTGCACGCGGCGAAACATTAAAGCCTGGTTGACCTTGTGCATTCCATTGTTGGTTAGGTATGCTAACCGGTTGACTTTCATGCTGTTGTGGTGGAAAACGTCTATTGTTACTAAAAGGTGGTTCCTGTTGCTGAAAATTTTGATGATATTGATAATGAGAATTTTTCCTGCTATTAAAGTTCTGGTAATTGTCGTTCCTAAAGCGTCTGTTACTTTTCCTATTAAAATTACGTGACTGATCATAATTACTGTACGTTTGTTGACCTTGGTTATTATACGAAAAGTTTTTGTTTACAAAAGAATAATCAGATTGCTGCACTTCTAAAAGCTGCAATAGATCCCTGAATGCCGAAATGTTTTCTTTTTGTTGACCTGTTAGAAGTGACACTCTTAATGATCGCGGCAATTTACAGATACATAATTGAATAAGTGCAGATTCACTATAGGGTTCACTTAGGTACTGGTTCTGTTGCACCATGTGCTCAAAAAATTGCGTCACACTGGGAAAATTCGAGTTTTCATAATTCGGCAAACTAATTAGCTGATCTTTAATTCCCCGCTGTGTCGTCTTCGACCAGTACGCTGACAGAAAAGCATTCTGAAATTCCTCTACCGAGTAACATTGTCTCGCGATCGGTCTCATACGAGTTGCCGGTTCGCCTTCCAAAAAACTGCAAATAAATTCAAGTTTGTGTGTAACAGGCCAAGACGGTGGAAAAGCAAAGCTAAATTGTTGGATCCAATCCAGTGGGTGAATCTGTGTTCTGTCATTCTTAAACACTTTAAATTTTCTTACTGACAGAAAATGTTTGTAATCGAAATTATCGTCTCTGTGTGATGGAACAGGTTCAGGGTTGTAAGAGAATCTGTTGAACTGTAATTGTTCGGAATCAAAGTCGGGTGCTCTTTGTAGATTACCCAAATTGCACGCGTTGCGCGAATCTGACAAATGTTCGCAAAGTGGCGTCTGCTGTGATGCGTTATTAACCGAAATATTTTTCATCTCTGTTACTTCCTGCTGTAAACTTGACAGTTTTCTACGCAACGTGTTATTAGACGAATCGATTTCATTAATTGTTTGCTGTAAATTTAGAAATTCAGTTGTTTGACTAAATGAAACCGGTGAAATGTCGTCTGATTTGCTGTCATTAGTACTTTCAATAGCATCAATACGACTGGCCAATTCATCATATTTTTCAGTCAGTATTTTTGCCTGATCATCGTTTTTAGAATCGGACGCATTAATCTGTTTTTGCAACTTACGTGTAATTTCGTTCAGTTTTTTAACGTCAGCTTTGACGACATCGGAATCCTGTGTTATTTCTAATTCTTCAAATCTGTCTGTCACTGTCTGAATATCTGCTGTATGCGTATCTGTTTTTGATTTAAGATCAGAAATTTCATCGCGTAATTCCACGTTCAACTGTTCGATGGTATTAATTTTATCGGACATTGTAGCAATATTGTTGTCTACGTATGTTTTTGCTTTCGCAAACATCTTACGTTTGTCTTGTTGTCTCTGTGCAGTGATTGTTTCCATGACTTGACGTTTGACTTTATTTTGATCATCAATAAATTTGCGGAAACGCGTATCACTGTTCTGTATGTGAAGACTAAGACGTTCGTTAATTTGTGTGTTCTGTTGGTCGAATTTCGCGTCAATCTTTTCATCCATTGTGCGCGAAAGTTCTGTTGTCATTGCTTTAAATTCGTCGCGTAATTGTGTAGCCTTTTCCGAGCATTGTTTAGCGACTGTACTGATTTCCGCTCTAAGTGTTTCTGTTGTGGCTGTTTGCATTTCCCTTAATTCATGAGCAACAGACCTAATTTCTTCGCTACTTTTTCTTGAACAAGCCTCAATTTCCTCGCGTAACTGTTCCTTAGTGTCATGACACTGCGCGGCAACGGCTCTAATTTGTTCGCTTAACTGTCTGGAATTGTCGTCTAATTTTTCATTTAAGTGTTGTTTAAGGTTTTCGTTATCTTGTTTGTTCTGTTCTCTAAGTTGTCTGAAATTTACATCATTGTTGTCTAGTTTTTTATTAAGTTCGTCTTGTTTTTCGTTCTGTTGTTTGTTCTCTTCAAGAATTTGGTTAACTCGTTGCAGCAGTATTGCCATAATTTGATCCGAGCCAAAATTAACATTCCTATTCCCTATGCTAATTAATGGTGGATCTGGAACTGTCTCATTTTCCGTAACCATTTGGTTATTCTGAGATTCACAAAAAGGTTTGTCAGTCGGATGTACACTGTCGGACATTATTTCGGAATTAAATAAATCCGGCGTACTTTCAGTACACTGATCATTTTCATTCGACAAATTTGTTTGTACGTTACTTGAATTTTCCAAACCGGGTGTGTTAAGCTGGGCAGCGCTCATTACAATAGAGCTCCCCGCGTCATCGATTGTCGTCAAATTAACAGAGGACATAATCGAGTTCGTTTGTTCATCATTACGGCAAAAGTCATCATTAGTGGTTGGAACGCATTGATTGTCAGTGAACGCAGGATTGTCATCATTACACTGCGTGTCACTAGTACTATCGGTCAAGTTGTTTAAGTCGATAAATTCGTTCACTACACCTCGCGACGTACTATTAATAGTCTTTTGCGGCATTTTTACAATAGTCACAATAAATCACAAAACAAATAAGCACAAATGCAAAAGACAACACTCAAATACAACAGAGCAACGAATTGCCGATGATCTGAGGAAAAAAAGTCACAAATTAGTAAAAGCGTTGCGCCAAATTATAATTATATTTAAGCAAATAAGAGCAGATATCTGACTGTTTTTCAAAAGATTCTCAACGAAATACGATCCTGGACTGGGTGTCGCCAAGTGTAACCTCCCCACAGAAATTTAAAAGATAATAATTATTAGAAAAGTAGCCAAACGTAACCTTCCCGCAAAAACATTAATGACAAAGACAATTAAGCAAAAATTAGCTATCTGACCCAAATATAAGCTCCCATAAAATAATGAAACATGATCCCATGACAATGGAAGTACAGTGATAATCAAAACTCAATTTAACCGAAATGTCGGTCTTTGGCCCTGTGCAAAAATCAGAATTAATTTCTTACCTTAATAAAACTGCATGTCAAAATTCTGCTCTTATTCTGCGCCACAGCTTGCAGCAGATGCATCGCAATAACTAAATTTTTTGAAGTTAATTGAAATTTTTTTGTTTAAAGGAAATGGAAGGAAATCGAATGATCCTTTGTTAAAAAATTGCTTTTAAATCAAAATTATTATTGGGGGCGATTCTTACAGAAATTACACTTAATTAACATCATTAGCTGATCGCAATGCTGCTTAACAATATACCTTGTCCTGTATCTCGACCATTGCGGTGCCGACGCCCGCCGACTGCTCACACACAACTGAACTCTCTCGCATCTAGACCGCAACTGCTCGCTACTGCGAGTGAAGCGCAACTGTACTCTCTGGTCAAAGACCCTACCATGCCTCACCATCGCTGCCACACAACATACGTGTTTCAAAGTTAAGCCCTGATGCCTTAATAGATATCCCGTCATCCTGTCCCATCTTCTTGTCAGTGTTTTCCATACGTTCCTTTCCTCGCCGATTCTGCAGAGAACTTCCTCATTCCTCACTTTGTCGGTCCAACTAATTTTCAACATGCTTCTGTAGCAAGCGCCGATTCTTTTCTGTTCTGGTTATCCCAGAGTTCATGTCTCACTTCCATACAATTCTGTGCTCCAAAAGCAAACTCTCATCAATTTCTTGCTCAAGTTAAGATCTATGTTTGATACTAGCAAACTTATCTTGTCCAGGAATGCCATTTTCGCCAATGCTAATTGCCTTGCTCTGCCCCTCATGAATTATTTTGCTGTCTAGGTAGAAGAACTCATTAACTTCATCTGCTTCGTGATACTCCGTTCTGAAGATGAGTATCTTGGTACTTTCTTTTTTGCTACATTTGCTCTCAATTTACGTTCTGTACTCATTAGAATATTCATCCCATTCAGCACATCATATAATTCTTCTTTTCTTATTCGCTGTGGACAGCAATGTCATCAGCGACTCTTATCATTGATATAATTTCTCCTTGTATTTTAATCCACTTTTTGAAACATTCTTTTGTTTCCATCATTGCTTCTTCTATGAGTAGTTGAAGACTATGGGCAAAACACTATATCTCTGCGTTTCTAATTCGAGCACTTTGTTCTTGATCATCCACTCTTATTGTTCCCTCTTGGTTCTTGTACGTATTGCATATTACCCACCTTCCCCCTATAGCTTACATACACCATTTCACATTGACGAAGTCTTTTTCCGGGTCAACAAATCCTACGAACGTGTCTTCACGTTTCTGCAGTCTTGCTTGCGTTATCAATCACAACGTCAGAACCGCCTCTCTGTTGCCTTTACCTTTCC
Source organism: Schistocerca nitens (assembly GCF_023898315.1). Lineage (NCBI taxonomy): Eukaryota > Metazoa > Arthropoda > Insecta > Orthoptera > Acrididae > Schistocerca > Schistocerca nitens. The sequence goes on from NC_064621.1 coordinate 192,171,206, forward strand.
TAAAGACAAACTGATCGTCCCCTAACAGATCGTCAACTCTGATTTCCATTCTTCTGTATATTATTCTTTTCAGCAGCTTGAACTCATGAGCAGTTGAGCTGATTGTGTGATAATTCTCGCACTTATTGGTTCTTACACTCTTCAGAATTGTGTAGCTGATGTTTCCCGAAAGTACATTCTACACACTAACGTCAATAGGCGTTTTGTTGGCATTCCGCCAATGATTTTAGAAATTCCCACGGAATGGTATCCATCCATTCTGCCTTATTTGATCTTAAGTCTTCAGAAAGTCTTCTAAATTCTGATTCCAATACTGGAGCCACTATCTCCTCCCTACCGACTAATGTTTTTTTTCTTTGGTCGCTTCATCAGACATTTCCTTCCCGGAATGGACGCCTCAATGTACTCTTTCCACCTATCCAGTCGCTCCTCGGCATTTAACAGACCAATTCCCATGGCACACTTAATGTTACCGCCCTTGCTTTTAATTTCACGGAAGGTGCCGACACAGTCCTTCCGACAATCACGCCTTAGCCACTCTGCACTTCTTATTTATTTTAGTCTTAAGCGACATATGTTTCTGTATTCCTGAATTTCCCTGAAAACTTATTGTACTTCCTAGTTTACAGCGACTATAGGTGCCAACATACTTCAAGATTCTTTCGGAAACGGATGAGTGGGGTATTGCAGAAGCACAAATCAGTAGAAATTTTTGTCTTCAGAGTAAGTATGTCGAGCAGGGTACAGACAGGAAACCCTGAAGCACCTGACTACAGCCATCTGGTTAGCCGTAGAGTTAGAGAACGTATGCATAGTAACAGGAGGAGGGGGTTAAAGAGGTGTCCTCTCTATTGATGTATGGTGCTGTTAGTGTGAACGTTTGGATTGGGCCACCTCCATCAGCAGTGTCACCGACCATAATGTATGTAGTGTACAACTTCGTACACAACAGCAAGGAGAAGTGGGGTCCAGAGTCGTAGAAACCTGGACATGAGCGGAAATGAGTAGCTGAGAAGATAACACAACAGACAGAAGATTTATTCAACATATTTTTCTCCAAGTTTATGAAGACTCGTTACAAATATTGCAGTATGAAACAGAGACCAACTATCACAACAATAACGAGTAAGCGTCTTTCCGTACTAAATCACGAATGCTGGTGTTGGATCCACGACTAGACGGCGTCTGTGCAGCTTCGCACGTGGTGAAGTGGTTCCGAGCGTGTGTTGGCCGAGCGGCTGTCACTGGCCGCCCTATACGCAGCTGCAGAGCGAAAATTGAAGTGGTAGTATACAGTACTGAAGAAGAGTATGAACCTTCGGTACGGAGCCGCTGGTGGTGTGGATTAGCGGGCATGCACCATTGGCTGCGCTTGATCCTGCGCGGCCATCGGCGACCATCGATGGAAAATTTGCAGTTCGGGAGCCAACGTAACGACGCCCATGGATGAAATCAGTACGTGATACCGTAATTAAGGAAATGAGGCGTGTTCGGGCACTCCTTTAGTCTTCAACCCTGAGGTTGGTATGTAGCGGTACTGCCTTTTCTGTCCGCCTTCCTCTTCATTTCCACCTATGCAGTGCATTCCGTATCATTCATAATCTGCTGCATGTATGACATCCTTGGTCGTCACTGGCGACTTTTTCCCTCAATAGAACCTTCTGTTATAGTTCCAGTGAATTTGTTATTGTCTCGGGTTTCACTAGTACGGATCCATACTCCAAAAACTGCTTTAAAGACCTGTTACATTACCTCCAGGCTGATATTTTTCTGGTGAGTATATTTACCCCTGTTTTATATTGTATTTATAACCCTGTATTTACCTGAGCAGAAGTCTTGTTCCTCCTGTCACCAAACTTCACTTATTCTCACAATGTCTAACTTTAACCTATCCATTCATCATCATCTTGGACAGTTTCAGCCACTGGCTGGGTCTGTCGGGAACACAAGCCTCTCCATCGTGTTCTGTCTTTCCACCATTCCCCCTCTTCCACCTTCGTCCAGTTCTCTCCTCTTCTCATCACCCATTCCTTCACTCCCTTCACCCATCTATCTCTTGGTCTTCCTCTGGGCCTCTTCCCCTCCAGTTGCAGATCAAACATTCTCTTTGGAATTCTTCCCTCATCCATTCTCTTCATGTGTCCATACCACTGCAGTCTTGATTTTTCTATCCTGTCCTGTACTGGTTCCTCCTTTAGTCTTTCCCTCACATACACATTTCGCAATCTGTCTCGTCTTGTTACACCCAACCTGCTCCTCTGGAACTTCATTTCACTAGCCTGTATTCTACTTTTGTCGCTTTTGTGCATTACCCATGTCTCACTTCCGTATGCCAATATGGGGACAAAGTAGGTTCGGTATATAATTCCCTTGGATTTCTGTGGCACCTCCTTGCTCCAAATAAGCCCCCTAATGCATTTGTAGAACTGCCCTGCTTTTCTGCACCTTTCATTTATTTCCATTGCGTTTCCCCCCTTACTTTCAATCACGCTTCCCAGGTACTTGAAGTTCTCTACCACTTGTAGTTTTTCCCCTCCACAAGTTATATCCACATTTGGCCTATTCTTCTTCCTTGTTGTGACAATTATTTCACTTTTCTTTGCAGACAAATGCATTCCATATTGTGCTGCCGTTGCCTCCCATGCATCTAACTGCTCTTGCACCTCCTTCTCGCAATTTCCCCATAACATCAGGTCATCGGCAAAAAGCACTGCTTTCATTTTATGATCTCCAATTGCATCTGATACTTGCTGTAGGATTTCATCCATAACAATAATAAACAATAAAGGCGAAAGTGCACTTCCCTGTCGCAGCCCATTTTCCAGCTTGAACCATGCAGTACGTTCCCTCCCCACTTTCACACAACTCTCACTTCCCTCATACATTTTTTCTGACTTTTCGTGTTATCTCTTCATCTATCCCTTTTGCGTTCAGCACATCCCAGAGCTTGTCCCTACAGATACTGTCATACGCCTTCTCAATATCTAAAAAGGCCATGATTAAGTCCTTCCCGTACTCATAGTGCCTTTCCTGCAGTTGCCTTACCGCAAATATGAGGTCCGTTGTTGATCTTCCCGGTCTGAAACCGTACTGCTCCTCTTGCAGTCTACTTTCAATACTGCTTCTTATTCTCTTCTCCAGGATCTTTTCATAGATTTTTCCACAGTGGCATAGCAGGGTGATTCCTCTGTGGTTCTCACATCTCCTTTTATCCCCTTTCTTGAAGATCGGGACTATAATTCCTTTCTTCCAATCCTCAGGAATTCTGTTCTCCTTCCACACCACCCTCAGCACTCTGTATAGCCACTGCGTTCCTACTTCTCCTGCTGCTCGTATCATATCCACTGTTACTTCGTCCCAACCTGGTGCCTTGCCCCCTTTCATCCTCTTTATGGCTTCTTAGACTTCATTCCAAGTTAGATCATCAATTTCCCCACTATTATAATCGTCTGCTGCCTTAGGCTCTCCATCGCTGTTAGTTACCCGCTTGGCGGCATTCAACAGATCCTCAAAGTACTCCTTCCAAATCTTTTTGAGCTCATGCATTTCCTCCACAACTCTTCCATTATTATCCATGATCCTCAGGCACTCGCTTCTGTCGTTCCTCTTATTTCTTACCATGGTGTAAAGTACTTTTTTGTTCCCTTCACTGTCCTCTTCTAACATTCTTGTCCATTTTTCCATCCACTTCTTCTTCTCCGCCCTTACTATGGTCTGTGCCGCTTTCTTGCTTTCCTTATATTTTACCCTAGCTTCCTCTGTTCGGGTCTGGAACCATTCTCTGAAGGCTTTGTTCTTTCGAAGTACTGCCTCTTTACATATGTTGTTCCACCATGGGGTTTCCCTACTTCTCCTCTTTGTGCTAGTTCTTCCGCACACAGTCTCAGCTGCCTCAACTAGAGCCCTCTTAAAATCTCCCCATTCTTCTTCCACTGTTCTCTGATCTTCCTTTGGCAGCTTCTTCCTGATCAGTGTCTGGTACTGGGTCCTTCGTCCATCCTCTTTCAGCATCCATGTCTTCAACCTTTTCTCCTGTATATCTGTTGCCCTCCTATCTTTTTTCTCTCTCAGGGTGGCTACCAACAGCCGATGGTCACTGTCTAAGGCCTCAGATGGAATGACCTTAACATCTGTGAGGCTGCTCATCATCTGCCTATCCACTAGTACATAGTCTACTACTGAAGTTTGGGACCAGTCCCCACTGTACCAAGTTATTTTGTGACTACTTCTCTTCTTGTACCAGGAATTTGCGATCGCCAGCCCATTCCTCTTGCAGAATTCCAGCAACAATTTTCCTTCTCTATTTCGGTTCCCCCAGCCCTCTGGTCCCATTATCTCCTCGAATCCTTTCCTGTCTGTGACAACATGTGCATTGAGGTCCCCTATTATAATCTGCTTTCCTCCATTTAGCTGCTTTTGCATGTCATCTTCAAATTCCTCCTTCTCCTTTTTTGTACACCCCACCTGTGGGGCATATGCTTCGATGATTTCAATGCTTTTGCCTTTCACCCTATCCATTGCCCTTTTCAAATTTTCTAACCTACTTGCCCGATTAAGGGATCTGACATTCCACGCTCCGACCCATAGAAGGCCAGTTTTCTTTCTCCTGATAACAACGTCCTCCTGAGTAGTCCCCGCTAGGAGATCTGAATGGGGGACTATTTTACCTCCGGAATATTTTACCCAAGAGGACGCAATCATCATTTAACCATAAAGTAAAGCTGCATGCACTTGGGAAAAATTACGGCTGTAGTTTCCCATTACTTTCAGCCGTTCGCAGTATCAGCACAGCAAGGCCGTTTTGGTTAGTTTTACAGGGCCATATCAGTCAATCATCCAGAGTGTTGCCCCTGCAACTACTGCAAAGTACGCTGCCCCTCTTCACGAACCACATGTTTGTCTGGCCTCTCAACAGGTACCTCTCCGTTGTGGTTGCACCTACGGTACCGCTATCTGTATCACGCAAGCCTCCCCACGAACGGCAAGGTCCATGGTTCATGGGGGGGAGGGGGGAAGGAAGCATTAACAATTATAAATTCCTTAAAGTAAGCATGTTGAGCGACTTAAAAGCAATAGTTACATAAAGTAAATAGTCGAAAAATCATATACTAGACTCAGATCAATTTCGAGGGAATCTTAAGAAAAAGTAGTCCGTCCACGAAAGAAGTGGCTCACAGACACTTATATGATCAAACTTCTTTGAGTAATCCTCATCAGCCTGGGATCTTTCCCATATCATAATAACAGAAGATCCAATGCAAAGTGACATACACAAGATCTCTTTTTCGGGGCCAGTTTTGTATTAGATGCTACAAGAGACGTTTTGCGCATCATGGAAAAATGTTACTGCTGAAAATTCAAGGAAATGCATTACTTCCTCCCACGTACGTCTTGTGAAATGGCCGCTACAAGGCGTTAGAGATAATACAGAGGTTCATATCAGCTTTATCTTACCACACAAATGGAGCAGGGAATGTGGGTTACATGATGGAAAACGTCCATACAATATTTCGTAAGGTGGTGGGTCGGTGTTGTGTATCTTACAGACAATAACATTGTCTCGGGAAAACTTCTATCGAGCTTCCAATGTTATAATATACACTCGTGGAAATGGAAAAAAGAACACATTGACACCGGTGTGTCAGACCCACCATACTTGCTCCGGATACTGCGAGAGGGCTGTACAAGCAATAATCACACGCACGGCACAGCGGACACACCAGGAACCGCGGTGTTGGCCGTCGAATGGCGCTAGCTGCGCAGCATTTGTGCACCGCCGCTGTCAGTGTCAGCCAGTTTGCCGTGGCATACGGAGCTCCATCGCAGTCTTTAACACTGGTAGCATGCCGCGACAGCGTGGACGTGAACTGTATGTGCAGTTGACAGACTTTGAGCGAGGGCGTATAGTGGGCATGCGGGAGGCCGGGTGGACGTACCGCCGAATTGCTCAACACGTGGGGCGTGAGGTCTCCACAGTACATCGATGTTGTCGCCAGTGGTCGGCGGAAGGTGCACGTGCCCGTCGACCTGGGACCGGACCGCAGCGACGCACGAATGCACGCCAAGACGGTAGGATCCTACGCAGTGCCGTAGGGGACCGCACCGCCACTTACCAGCAAATTAGGGACACTGTTGCTCCTGGGGTATCGGCGAGGACCATTCGCAACCGTCTCCATGAAGCTGGGCTACGGTCCCGCACACCGTTAGGCCGTCTTCCGCTCACGCCCCAACATCGTGCAGCCCGCCTCCAGTGGTGTCGCGACAGGCGTGAATGGAGGGACGAATGGAGACGTGTCGTCTTCAGCGATGAGAGTCGCTTCTGCCGTGGTGCCAATGATGGTCGTATGCGTGTTTGGCGCCGTGCAGGTGAGCGCCACAATCAGGACTGCATACGACCGAGGCACACAGGGCCAACACCCGGCATCATGGTGTGGGGAGCGATCTCCTACACTGGCCGTACACCACTGGTGATCGTCGAGGGGACACTGAATAGTGCACGGTACATCCCAACCGTCATCGAACCCATCGTTCTACCATTCCTAGACCGGCAAGGGAACTTGCTGTTCCAACAGGACAATGCACGTCCGCATGTATCCCGTGCCACCCAACGTGCTCTAGAAGGTGTAAGTCAACTACCCTGGCCAGCAAGATCTCCGGATCTGTCCCCCATTGAGCATGTTTGGGACTGGATGAAGCGTCGTCTCACGCGGTCTGCACGTCCAGCACGAACGCTGGTCCAACTGAGGCGCCAGGTGGAAATGGCATGGCAAGCCGTTCCACAGGACTACATCCAGCATCTCTACGATCGTCTCCATGGGAGAATAGCAGCCTGCATTGCTGCGAAAGGTGGATATACACTGTACTAGTGCCGACATTGTGCATGCTCTGTTGCCTGTGTCTATGTGCCTGTGGTTCTGTCAGTGTGATCATGTGATGTATCTGACCCCAGGAATGTGTCAATAAAGTTTCCCCTTCCTGGGACAATGAATTCACGGTGTTCTTATTTCAATTTCCAGGGTTGTAGGTATTTGTTTAATTACTAATTACTGTAAAGTATATTTTAAGGGAATTCTAACTTTGTTGTGCGGTATCAATTACACCATAGTGTTGTACATAATCCTTCCTATCTGAATACTTCTGAGGTACAGCCACTGATGGTGGTGTGGCTCATGATAGAAATCACAGAATTTTTTAAACATTTAAAGAGCATTCATTAGCAATAGCTCTGAGCACTATGGGGCTTAACATCTGAGGTCATCAGTCCCCTAGAACTTAGAACTACTTAAACCTAACTAACCTAAGGTCATCACACACATCCATGTTCGAGGCAGGATTCGAACCTGCGACCGTAGCGGTCGCGCAGTTCCAGACTGAAGCGCCTAGAACCGCTCGGCCACCCGGCCGGTTATTGACAATCCCACTTGTAAACAGCATATGGGGAAAATGAGCAGTGCATTTATTAAACCCCTATACCCCTACATTCTCTTAAAGTAGCTCTGCACTGTGAGTTGTGCCACATTCTTGGAAGATACTGTGAATGATACATGAGAGGAGGTATTGTTAATGGGATGGTGGAAATCTGTGATATGCATCATATTGCATTTTGTATCTCACCACTGAAGTCAGCTGGTTGATAGAGTAAAAGTTATTACAAAAGCTGGAGAGACCATTCTGCATCTGTGCATAAGGAATGAGGTATGGCAGCTAGTTGTAAAAACTAAGTTTGTGCATCAAGTACTATAAACCATACTGTGTTTAAATTAAATTTCAGACATCCTATTTGCGTATAAGCCCGCTATAGCAAGAGAATGTGACTTGCAGGACGGCGTACATGGCGTTATGTGCAACCACATGTGATTGGTCTCCTGTTTCTCTCACAGCTCTCAGGCTGACTTTGCAAAGCCCCACAAACAATTTAGACTGATGCTGTGCGGCTGCTAATTGTAATGTGTGAGCTTGTGCTGTGACTGTTATAGACATGATCTGCTTAAATAATGTGTAAACATAGCACTTAATCCCGCACATGCTGTCAAATAGGACAGTACTACAGTATAAAAGGTAGAGCACAGCACCATGGGCACATGCTGTAAAATGCAATAACAGTACATTATAAAAGAGAAAGCATAGCACATAACTATACATTAATGCAAACATTCTAGGGTCGTTGTAACGTATATCAAAAACATTTCCATCCCAGAGGGCTAACAAGACAGCTACAAAATTATTAGAGAGTGTTCAAGTTTAAGATGGGTGGCTGCTACCTGCATACGGCAGCTTGAAGAGAGATGTGGCCTCTGGACATCTTATCTGAGGAGGGAAGCGTTAATTTTGTTACACTGATGTGGACCTGCATCCATCCATTGTTCCACATGTCATCGTATGGCCAAGAATCAGTACAATGGTAGCACAAGGAGACACCAGCCAGTGGCTGTGTCAGCAGCAGGCAGGGACACTCCTCATAAGCACGGTGGTGACTGTAGCGATTGCAGTGGGCACAGCAGTGGCATTGGCAATGGCTGGAGGAGCTTGCAGCGCTGACCAATGCAGAGGCAGGGTGGGTGCTGCACAGCACATCTTCTGCTAGTGGCGATGTTCAATAAACACAAGTGAATACCTTCCTATTCCAAATTCATTACACATGCACACACCAATGGCAATTGTAAGTGAACCAAACAGGCTGCACTATTGAGCTATACTGCTTTAGACTTAAGTCTAGTTCTGACAACTGTATAGGTATATTACTAAATACATGCGCTTAGATGTTCTACAGAAATTCCATGACACACCTGAGGCCGGACATTTAGGATGTTTTAGGTTTATTTAGTAGTGTCCGTCAGTGTGTGTCGCACTGTCGACAGTGCCAGAGGAGAAAGGCAGCTCCTCAGAAACCACCTGGCCGACTCGTACCAATTCCACCAGCCGAAACGCCTTTCCAGCGTGTTGGGATTGACCTCATCGGACGATTTCCAACGTCTGCTAGTGGCAATAGATGGATTATTGTTTGCACTGATTATCTGACATGCTATGCCACTACAAAAGTCGCGAAAACAGCCGAAGCAGTCGAGGTAGCCAAATTCATAGTGGAAGACATTGTATTAAAACACGGTGCCCCAAGGTCGTTAATTACGAATCGAGGCAAAGTATTTCAATCGAATCTTGTGACAAAGATAAACCGTCGGTGTAACATTATTTATCACATGACGACTGCCTATCATCTGCAAACCAACGGGCTTACTGATGCCCTAATAAGACTTTGGCCGACATGCTATCAATGTTCGTCAATGTTGAGCAGAGCAACTGGGATGAGGTGCTACCTTTCATGACGTTTGCCTACAACACTGACAAACAAGACACCACAGGATTTACACCACTTTTCCTGGTACATGGGCGTGAGGCGACTACGACGATTGACACTATGTTGCTGTTACATCCTGAGGACGTGAACGACGACTACATCGGCCAGGTGTTAACCAGAGCTGAGGAAGCTCGGCTATTAGCTCCACTCCGCAAGGTGCAGGCTCAAAAAAACGATCGCCGAAGGTATGACGCGACCCAAGCGGAAAGGTGACGATGAGCGTAGCGGCAATGGAAGTTCTAAGAAGATCACCGCCAGGGCGAGCAACAGTCATTGGCAGTCGGAATATGCAGAACCGATGACTCGTTCGCGGACTAGGAGGATTTAGCACCGAGACGCTGTTCACTTAAGGAGGGAGCAATGGAGCAGAAATAGTTCAGTAGTACCGTGGTGTTGTGGTTAGGACACTAAACTGCTGCACGGAGGGTCGTGACTTCAAATTTCTATATTAGGTTTGAGTACATTCTAGAAGTATCCACAAATGCCAAGAATCATTGTACTGGAATGTTTTGGAGCTGTATATATACCGCAAGTGTTATGGCCGGAGGCAGTTCGCTCCGCGCTGTTGTATGTGCAAGTGCTGAATAAACCTCCGTTAAGTGAAGTTGGTGTTCGTCATTCATCTAATTACACCAACTTCTACGTGACAATAACCACTATTACGTGTCCAGATACTTTTATCATGCAGTGTAGTACGCTGAGGTAAACAGGATATATAAATTTCATTAAACTTTTGTGTTTGCAACGTCTTTTGTGGTAACACTCAGTGCAAAAGAAACGAAGTAATTGTTTCACCACAGACGACAGCAACTGAAGCTAACAAAAAGAGCTGCTCGTGCAAGTGCACCTACAGTAGTGAGATGTTGTGTATGAACATCCTGCTAGCAAAGTTTTAGCAACCAAAACAGAATTAGAAGGCAAATTCCAGAAGAATAGAGTACCTTAAGCCAACGTAAATTGGTTTCATCGAATCAGAGCTCAACTTATGACGCAATTCACCGAATCCGTTCTTAAACGAGACGGCAGAGTCTGGGATGACCAAGCTATTCTTCAGTGGTGTGATTCTCTTACATTCCACTACAATGATTCTTGACATTTGTGGATACTTCTAGAATGTACTAGAACCAAATACAGAAATTAAAATTTTACAGTTCAGGTGACTTTCGAACTCACGACCCTCCATGCAACAGTCAAGTATCGTAACCACTACAACACGGTTTCTGCGACAAGATTATAAAATGGCTTCAGTAAATAATAGAGAAGAGCAAAAGTGGACTACTAGGAGTGGAGGGTGGGTTGGAGGAGGAGGAGGGTTGACAGATAACCTTGGAAGTGACAGGTGGTGTTCGTTTGCATTAAGAATTATAATTAAGGATTAGAAATCGTTACAGCAGAAACCGTTCTAGCCCCTACTCTTGAATTATCGGTAAAAATGACATGGTATGTCACTTTTTAATATACGTAAGCAAATTACTCAAGTTTTTCTCGCTTTCTATTTATATATCCCTGTTAACATTCACATGATAAATAGATAGTGGGCTAGACGCTTCATTAAAATTGTAGTAAACACCTGTCAGTTCAATACATGTAACAGGAATTATATTCTTATATCCGCATGGCTTCATATTTATGGATATTCTTTATGGGAGTATCTTAGAGAGCTTCTGTTACTTATAGTGAATCTTCTCAAAGTTAATCTTTTCAACTTTGAACTTACAGTACTTTCCAGTAGTTCTACGTTTAGTGTAGTGTTCGCAGCAATGATGGTAAAAATAGTGTTGGCTTTATTGTATGAAGTTTCAGCAAGCGAGTTCCCGAGGTCCACAAAGCTTCCAGTTAAAAAGAGATCTCCTTCATTTAGCCACAAGTCGATTGAATTCAAACAAGTGCAGACCATTGCCAGGGTGCAACAATGAGTAATACATATTAATACCACTTCTTTCACTAACATTAGAATAATATTCATAGTCTTATATCTGATCTGTTTTCGCTGCAGGTTTCATGATTCTTGTCAGTAGATATCCAGTATCACTTATCACAGGAAGAGCAAGTAAGTCATATTCATAACATGCACAATAATTCTTAAATCAATTAAAATAAATGGCAGAGCGTGAATAAAGTCTTCCACCAAAGGAATCTTTATGCCACTTCCTTTTTGGTGCAGCTTAAACTCGTAGTGGTTCTCTAGGAATATAAGTCTTCAGTGATTAGCCAACACCGACACTGTTTCGCATCTCGCTGCATCGTCATAGATGGGATGTCTTCCACCACTTATTTTAATCTCATCCCTTCTGCTTTGACGTATAATGTTGAAATGGTCAGGTCAATTGGTGCCTCATATCGGAAACGGACAGAGTACCGCAATACGAAATCGCTCATGTGCGACGCTATTGTTTGGTTATCTGTGGACAATTGCCCTCAATGAGACGCAACAGCTCACCACCTTATCTGGGAGTTTGCAGTTAAATAGATATTACTTGTCTGGCTCTCAAACGAGTCTTTGTTTATATAGCAGTTCAGAGGACATTGCGGATAATTGCTTACGCCAAATTTGTATGCATTCACGTGTGCCATACACTGACACATTCTGCCAGTCTGTTGTAGGGATTACACTACATCGTTCACAATACCACAATGCTTGTCCTACTCTTCGTTCAAATGTATGACGCCAGTTTTTCCGTTATCATGGTTACTGTTACGGTACTCACAGCCACACAGCCTCACATGGATAATAGTTTGATGAGTATTACGCTTGTTAAATACGTGATGTGAATAAACAGTAAAACTATTTTCTCTTACTTCATTAAATGACTATAACTAACCTGCCTGGAAAACCTTCTGTCGAATAGTTCTCAAGTGTTCTCGCATTTTCTGTGGTTATTATCCCATTCATCGTAAAGGGACGATATTACGGTTTTTTTGTGACAGTAATGTAGATAACAGCTGTCTACTCGTATGATAGTGAATGGCTCTTCACGGCCAACTTCCGAGAGTGTGTGTGACCATATCATGTATTCAGTACAAACTGGAATCAATCTAGTATTTTGAAACTGGGGATATCTATTCCTAACGTGAAACTGATGACATTCCAAAGAAAAAAATCGACAACTTCAATCTATTTATTTATTTTTCAATAATTATTTAGATAAAAATCCATTTTTAGTATACTACGTTTTTAAATCGCACTAAAAAGGTATAAAATATTTTCTTAAACTCATGGATATTTCTAGTCCATACAGACAGTCCTGAAAATTTTTGACTATGAGCTTTTGATATCAATGAAAATATTTGTAAGATTTAAAATGAGTAGTGTGCGGTGAGGTGAACTGTTCATGCGTCAGCTCTGTATTGCATCTGCCACACGTTTTACGTTTTAAATCTTTCATATATTTTCAAAGATATTGAAAATTCACGATCACAAATTTCAGTTCTACGTCTATGGTGTACGGGACTACGCAAAATTGTTGTATGGTTCTCAGTCCAGTTTTAAAGCGTCGTATATTGGAAGTTATTTTTATTTCAACATTTTCTTTCTGCATTCTATTCCTGTGTGTGAGAAATTTTTCAGGCGAATTCAAACATTTTGATGAGATTACAACAGAAACATGTGGTAAATTTCAGTTTTATTGGAACTTCTCTTCACATGAGTCAACCAGTTAGTGCTTCCACCCATGCATATCTCACCAAAGAAATATGAAGGTAAAAATTAGAGAAAATCGAGCTCACACGGGGACTAACCAGCAGTCGTCCTTTCCACGAACCATTGTCGACTGGAATAAGAAAAGAGGAAACTGCAGTCATACAAAATGTACCTGTCACCACAAACCAGAAAGTAAGCGAGTTAATATTGCATTGTAATCGAGTTCTGATCTATGTTGGAAGTTTCAAGTCTCTAGCTCATCAGAAAGTTAGTTTAAATTAAAATAAAAAATGTGTTCCAAACAGACAGACGAGAAAGAGACTTAACAAAAACTTATTAAAAAAGAAGTCTTTTTATTACGTGCATCAAGAAATGTAATACACGAGAGGCAAATTTAAAATACTGTATGTTGTCAATTTCACCATACCATGAGAAGGTGATATGAAAAAGAAAAAACAAGATTTTCTTGTGTTTCTTACAACCAGCTAGTTGGCAGGAACATGTTCTTTATCTCATGAAGGACGCATCCTTTTATGAAGAGAGTTTCTGTAGTGAAATGAAAATGCCGACGAAGGCAACTTTGGTGAAGGTAAGATGGGCTAGAAAGGGAGGATGGAGGCCCGTTATTAAAGAAGTACAATTAAAAAGTGTTACGCTAGAAATTTACCTTAGATATAAAACGTTAACGTGAAAAATACTAAGCGGCGCCGCGGTTAATGGCCCACATGAAACTACAGAACTCCATACAAACTACTTTCCAAGTAAATTAGAGCGTTGGAGGAAGAAAAGGCTATGTCACATCCAAGACAACCATACCTAGCAAAGTGCTGCGGAGATAAAACCAACTTTCCGGTTGACAAACCAAAAACACACCAACTTATTCTTATAATACTGTAGATATTTTTGCGTATCATGCATGTGCTGTAACTAATTTAGTTCCATAGATAAGCTACAATATAGTCTTTGGCGTAATTCACGTGAACTTCAGTAATTTCCTAGGTAGTAAGAACCCTTAAAACAGTTGCCGTTAAGAATTCGATGCTGTCGTCACCATCATCTTCATGGTTTTCAGTCCTATGTCAATTTTTCGCATCCGCTCCATTAAGAATATTTGCGAATTTTTGTTCTTCGCTACCTCTTCTCCGTCTTTAATTCGATAATCACGTTAATAAGAATCATATAAATTCAAGTTTCAGCTCTTTTGTAACTAGCAGTGCTTAGTTATTTCATTCTTTCAAGTAAGAGAAATAGTTACTATTATGAGTTCAATATTACAGTTAATGGTCGGCCTTAGTAATTATTATCATTTTCAGATATGTTCAGAATGCCAGTACCTGGAAGAACTTATACATACGGTGATTCAACTATCCCTACCGACACCGTTTTATGTAACCCGCAGTGTTATATCTGCCCTTTGGAAATCACAGCGAGATTTACATATTCACCTGTTCCTTATGATCAAACTATTAGTCCTACAGAAACAATGAACAGGACCTTTTGTAGGAAATTACATCTTGTGCAGGGATGCGTTTTCGCTGGAGGTCAGGGTTTCCAGTTGTTCCAGAAAAACGTACAAAAGCGACCTTCAAACGAACCTTCATCCTCACACTCATCTCTAACCACTCAGGATTTCTGGTATGTTTTTCGTGGCACTCCCTCCTACCACTGTACAAAAAATTCGACTACGCGAACTATATTCGCTGTAAACGCTCGCTGTACAAGGAGAGGCACGCAGCAGTCTCTGCTACAGCAGGGAAGAAGAGGACCGTAGAGGACACCAACACTTGTGAGCCCAGCCTCGGTGCCAGTGGTTTCAAAACGCGAAGGTAAGACTATGCAAACCACTGTAGACACCAGAGCTGTGGTGTCAAAACAAGCGGCTCGCCCTGCAAACACAGCAGGAACAGAGGTCGGTCGCACCATCGGAGACAACACAACCCACCACAAAAGAGGCAAGCCCACGCCATCCAGTGGACCATAGGAAACCTCCAGTGTTCACGAAGGACAGAGAGGAATTCAAAGGACTCCTGCAGCACTTCGACCGGTGGACGTTCCCAGTCTACATGGCGAGGTCTGCTGGGAATGATCTCGTGTCGGTACAGCTCACAATCTGGGGCGAACTATACTATTATTTAAACTAGTTGTCAGTTGACAGGCAACGGGCTGCAGGGCTCCAGCCACCAATAAACCAATGGCAGCCGGCGCTGTCGGCTGCCACTGCGTTGCCACTTCGCTCTGCTGAGCTGACTAAGGCATTGTGCCAGCCAGTCCTCAGCGAGCCGTTGTAGACATACGGGTAAGAGATTTTGAGTGACTTGTGGCTTCGTGTGTTTCCGATGTCTGATGAAAGCAGTCGCAAGAGAGGGAGGCCGAGGCGGCACACTCCTCGGAAACCTCCAAAAAGTGGCGGACATGGCGTCGTTATGCGCAGTCAGGCGCGTGAATACGTGTGTTCCTTAAGGGAGTATTTTGAGAGAGTGAGGGGTGCAAGAGGGCCTCTCGTTCCTTTGAATAAGGTGGTGGAGCGAAATACAGCTGCTCTGCAAGTTAGCGAACGATCAGTAATAGGAATCTGCAAGGAGAAATTCAGGAAAGAAGCTTCAAGTGAATCATCTAAATTGTAGACACCTGGGAAAAAGAGGGGACTAGAGAAGAGTATCACAGAACTTGACTCTTTTCAGGAAGATGCCATTCGTCGTCAAATATACTCATTTTATTCGAGGAAGGAGTATCCAACACTCAAAAAACTACTAGCTACCCTCACAGCGGCTAACCTGTTTCAGGGTAGTAAATCGTCCATGTTACGAGTCGTGAAAATGTTAGGATTCCGCTATAAATCCATCTCTGGCAGAAAGTTACTAATGTAACGCCTAGATATTGCAGCCTGGCGATGCCACTTTCTTAGAGAATTAGTGGGGACAAATTCTGACGATATCGTTTGGCTTCATGAAATGTGGGTGAATGCAGGACACAGTTTAAAAAAAGGCTGGAAAGACGGTACCATCAGTGGTAGTATGGCTGCTCCGATCGGCAGAGGAAAAAGGATAATTGTAGCACATGCCGGAAATTCAAAAGGTTTCATTCCAAATTGTCTGCTGCTATTGAGTTCAAATAAGACCTCCGACTACCACGAAGAGATGAACCACAATATTTTTGTGAAATGGTTTGAAGTCTGTGTGCTCCAGAACTTAACAAAAAACTCTATTATTGTCATGGATAACGGTTCTTATCACTCAGTAATACAAGATATAGCACCCACAAAGGCAACGAGGAAAAACGACATTGTTAGCTGGTTACAGAAACATAAGGTACAGTCCGACAGTAATTTGACAAGGGCCGAATTATTAGAACTTATATCGCAACACAAGCCAAAGAATCCGATTTAGATTGTGGATGAAGTAGCAAAAAAATACGGGCATAAAGTGCTCAGATTGCCTCCTTACCATTGCCATTTCAACGCAATAGAGCTGATCTGGGCTCAGGTTAAACGGCATATTGCTGCAGAAAATAAGAAATTCACATCAACCGAAGTGGAACGCCTTCTGAAAGAGGCAGTTGAAATTGTGACATCGGAAGATTGGCAAAAGGTAGTGCATCACGTGAAAGGAGCATGGAACAATGAAGGTATCTTACAACAAAGTGTCGAAGACTTGATTATATCTGTCAATACGAGCAGCGACACGGATAGTTCCACTGGCCCTGACTCTGAATTAAGCGGTGTTTTCGCATTGTCTGATTAGTGTGCAGTGTACTTACTGCCATTAAATATTGTGTTTGTGAATTTATTTCGATTAATTCTTATTCTTGTTGTGAGACTAAGAAATTCTGTTTGGCCACCTGTCGTCATCTCCTTACGGTACGTTAGACTGAATTTTAATTCTACTTCATTTTGTATATACATCAAGATGTTATTCAATGTGTGTAATAGTTTTCGAGATTTGCAATCTAAAGAAGAAAACTTTTCCGGTCGCGAAAATTTCTCACACTTCAATATTTAATGTAACAACGGCCATAATTAAAATTAAGAAAAGATGTTTGATATGCTTATAGATATCACTGAGACCGATACTGTACGTAAATTTCAAAATATTTACATAGTATTTATAAGAGTTCGAGATTTTAAACGTCAGACTTGTTTCGAGTTCAGTACTGATAGGGTTGCTTAAAAACGCTGTTTTCAGAAATTTATATACAGGAAACGTAATGCACTACGAAAACTTTTAAGGATTCTTTGCTGAGTGCATTATTTTGGTAATGAATGGAAAAAAATATTTTGCTGTGACACCAATACATTTTCAGTAATGACGTGATAAGTTAGAAGCTGTTTGCGAAATCGAGAATTTAAATGGTTTCAAACAAATTAACGTAACTCTTGTCCTAATTAAAATTAAGAATAGATATTTGACAGATTGAGAGACATTGTAGAGATATGCATCATATGTGGGTTTGAAATTTTTTACTTACTTTTTGTAGAAGATACAGGCTTTAAAACGATTTTCTATCGCCGCGGGTAGCGATGCGCTGAGGCGGCTGCCTCCAGCCAGTGCTTGACGTGACAACGCCGCAACTTCGCAGCGCAAACGTCAAGTCACAACTACTTTAAATCAGACTGTAGGTGGCAGCACTTCTGCTGCCGTTCACTGCCGTTCAACAACCACGTCGCAGCCCCCGGAAAGCTACTGAAGGGAGTGTGTATGGGCTACCCGAGATGACCGGCCCCTTTGCTTGGGTTCAGCGTGCACGCAGCGCCGTGCACCAAGTCTCCCAAGTCACGAGAGGAGGCGCCGTCTCTGCACGTTGTTGCTCCTGATATCGTGAGTAACCGAAAATTCTTCCAGGTGACGGGGGGTGACAAATACAGCCATCACCGTCGAACCATTGAAGCACAAGAGGGTCTCACCACAGAGCTTCGGTTGCCAAAGACGCGATCACTGCTTCCTCCCCGAGGCGTTAGTGAAGTGGACCGTCGAACATGCGACGTCGAGATGGTCACATCTAACGACGCAATCATCAAGATACAAGAACTGGAGCACCAAAACTTCGCGAACTGCCGTGACTTCGAATTGTTCCATGCTGCGGAAACTCTCTTACATCGCAAGCCATCCTCCCCCAGGCCCACAGTCAGTGGAGCTACCGGCCAAATCCACTGCACCGATCCCAGTCAGCGATGGCCACGATAGCCTCACCCCAGGAAGCAGTAGCAGTCGTCGTGCGCACGTACGACAGCGCGCCATGACGATCACACCGGAGGAGCAGCGAAAAGACTCACCAGGAGCCCATAGTGAAACTGCTGCGACTGCCGTCGTCACCGACGCGCGCTGCATCGCGATGCAGCTACCGCCTATGTTGCGACGGAAGTCGGACGACACAAAGACGTACGGCTGCCAGAAAGATGTCGAGCCACTCAAGGAAAACTGAAATGAGCCACTCACAGGATGTGATGCTCTGTGAGCTGGTCTCGCAACATCCTTGCCTTTACGATTTGAAGAACCCTAAATATAGAGACACTATGTTCAGAGACAGAATTTGGGAAGAAATTGGTGCACAGTTGAAACTGGCAGGTGAGTGAAATATATAATATATTCCCATTAATGCAAATTTTTCAGGCCTGTTATGAAAATCATATAATCCATGCAGATGTAGAATTAGAATGATGAAAATGAACTTGAAGGTCAATTTTCGCATTACTCTTTTTTGTGACGATAAAAACTGAAAACGGCAAGTACATTATAAAATGAACAATCTAAAGTACAACGAGAAAGTTACATTTTACAATACCTTCTCTTCGAAAGTAAACGGTAGATTGGTGTCTTGATGATACCTTCTAGTTGTGAAAAACCAGCACCAGATTGTTGTACAGCTTTCTGTAATCAATAGATGTTCGTTTTTGAGGAAGGCGTTTCTCAACAGATTGCGCAAACAGTTTGCTGCAATAAGTAATTTGTCACATTCACTTCAATTCATTGGTAGAAGATGGTGCTCAATAAACTTGTGCCAAAAGTGCACTACTGTTTTACAAGGCCCTTCTGGTCTGACACAGTTCACAATTGAAATTCGTCTTTAGTAAATCCTGGAGTTATCTTTTGAGTGCAACTTGGCACGATTAAATGTTCGTGTCATCAATAACGATGTATGCTGTCAGAATATAAGAATATGGAAGTTCATTTGGATGGGAACAAAGAATCAGTCGGCTATGAAAGTTGCCTTAGCTTGTTCCAAAAGTTTCTGCATGGGAGAAACTGACAAGTATAATTTGGGGAAATTTTGTAAACAAGCACGGACATTATTTCTTCCACATTTCTGCTAGTGTATACTGTAGACGTCCAGAATGAAAATTCTAGAGATGTTTAAGGTGTAACCCTATCTTGTTGTCAAAAACTAGAAACAATGCAATGACGCTAGCGTGCGCTTATTGTTAATAAACTTATCTTTCATTGGAATTTTAGGTGCAATGTGCAAAAACACATGGAGGAATATTCGGGACTCGTATCAGAGAAATAAACGAGAAAGAAAGCTTGGAACAGGTTCAGATGCCTCAGCAAAACCAAGAAAATGGGTTCTGCTTGATCACTTGGCTTTAAGAAACCTACATTTCGTGGCATTTTAAATGAAATTGTCAAGAGCATATGGAGAAATATTAGTAACTCATACCGGAGAAATATGTGACATAAAATGGTTTCATTAGGTCCAAATGTGTCAGCGAAACAAAACAAATGCATTCTCTATCGTGTGATGACCACACGATTCTCGTTGCGCGTCGACAGAACTGGCGGCTAGTCGCGACGCTCCCGGAGATATATGAGCCCAAATCTCGGAAACGGAGATCGATATCATTCTGATCTCAACTTTAAAAATAATTTCGATATGTTAGCTTCTTTTCATCGGCAACGATGTATGACCTAATGTGAACCATACGTAAAGTAGCCAGCGACCACATTTTTCACTGTACACAATTCAAATTTTATGCAGTAGGTTACTTGTAAATTAAGTATCGGAATAACTGTGACGAATATCGGAAAAATAGACACCTCATTATCAAGCTGTGATGTGAAACTGTAAGATACGCAAACATCAATTTTTTGTGCCTTTTACTTTCCTCACAATTGATAGAGAAGTAATATACAGCGAAAAAACACGCAAAACCGGAAGAGATACTTTTCAATTTTTTAAAGTAAAAGGAGAATCTGTATCGAAAAATTAACTCTGGGCGCCGATGTAACTTTGTTGCATTAACATGCAGTATTTTTTACAGCAAGAAAATCGGAATTCTTATTTTTCTTATGTATTTGAATCCGCCGCCGCCGACCGGAGCTTGGGAAACGGCGACGACTCCAGTCGTGTTGCGGCCTTGTCGCCGTCTGCCAGGGTGGGAAAAGAGGAGGGGGCAGCGTAGCAGTCGCAGCCAACTGTCGCGTCTTGCACAACGTAACTTAGCCAGCGCGAAGTGACGTCAGTCACCGCCTCACTGCCTGCAGTACTCGCCAAGATCTCTCTTCTTGCCAAGTCGATGTCGAGGCCACGATGATGGGTACTCCTGCTGCTGTGCCAGCTATGACACAGCTGGCACCATATTAAACATTGCTCCAGACACAGACCGCGCTTGGAGCAGAAAGGACAGGAAAGCCCACTGGCCTACAAACGCTGACGGAACTGCTACCAGTAACGAAGAAAACCCCAAAACTGAAAACAGAGAGGTATACTTTTTTCTTTATTGCTGCGTTTGAAGGCAAAACAGTGTCTTTGTACTCTGTCCGGACCAAAGAGAGTCCTAGCGGCGTGTTCTTCTTCGTGTATATTCACTACCCCCTGTTAGTTGCATTCGGTATGGGCGCCAAACACTTGAGTATTATTCTAGAGGGTGATCAGTTTTCAACGCAGTCGCCTGGCGGAGATTTTCGTCCGCCACCGGCAGCCCGCCGATAGAAGCGCTGGCGAGCGGTATATTTCCTCTCCGCTGCAAAACCTCTGTCTAGAAATCTTGTGCAGGTAGCACGTGTTTATTAGGCGACACAGTACAGTTTATCTAAAAAGTTTTTCAGGTGAAACACAAGAATTCTATTCGACAAAGAATATTCATGTATGGCCGGCCGAACGGTTCTAGGCGCTACAGTCTGGAACCCCGCGACCGCTACGGTCGTCGGTTCGAATCCTGCCTCTGGCATGGATGTGTGTGACGTCCTTAGGTTAGTTAGGTTTAAGTAGTTCTAGGGAACTTTTGACCTCAGAAGTTAATTCCCATAGTGCTCAGAGCCATTTGAGCCATTTTTATTCATGTATGATTCGTACGTCCATACAGAATCAGCACATGCCGTAAGGAGATTATTTGAAGGGGAATTTACTGATATTCAGGTTCCTAATCGGAGAATGATTCAAGGCATGGATGCGTGTGATGTCCTTAGATTATTTAGGTTTAAGTAGTTGTGTTCTAGGGGACTGATGACCTCAGATGTTAAGTCCCATAGTGCTCAGAGCCACTTGAACCAATAGGCATATTATCGGAGGGTCTCCTAGAAAATCAGATCGTTGTCTTTCTCATATATTGAGAGTTTCCTATTGCTCCGTTCAAATGGCTATAAAATTGGTGAAGTTACTTCCCTAAGAGCCTGTAACACGTCAATCTGCAAAAAGGTTTCGGTTTTGTGAATGGATTTAGAATAGGGTGCTTCACGGAGAAGTTGACCCTCACGTTACTTTCTTTTCTGATGAATCACGCTATTTTTAAAAATAACAGGTATTGGAGTTCTGACGAGTCTAATGTAATACACGAGGCACCCCTGCATGGTCAAAAAATTGGAGCGTGTTGCGCTATTAATGGTGAGAGAATAACAGGCCCTATTTCTTCCATGAAACTGTTAACAGTGAGAGATGCGTTGAAAACATTTTCTTGTCCTCTCTTGGCCAATTAACTGAGAGAGGATATGCTTTCGTGAGAATTCATCAGGACTCTGCAACAGCATATTCAGCCAACTTCTAATCACAGGACATTGATGTATTTCGAGATAGATTTATCGCTGACAACACATGGCCTTCTCTTTCCCCCGATTTAACCTCTGCGATTTTTAATGATTTAAAGAAGAAACTACAAATTAAGTCCACTCACTTTAGATGAACTTAAAACTAACATTCTTCAAGAAATTACTGGCAGTACTAAGAGGAAATTGCAGTGTGTAATAAGCAATTTCCTAAGCAGATGTCAGAAATGCGTGAACAGCGAAGGCAGGCAGAACCAGGATCTCCTTGCTTAATAGAAGTGAATAATTTATTTTTTTAAAGCTATTTGCGCTGCATGTGTTAGAAATAACGTAGACGACAAACTATACTATACTGCGGACTGTGGAATACCACCTACTCCTAAAAATATTACTCTGAACTCATATTAAAACAGTCGTTAGTTTTAAACGTCTGACTGTGTACAAACGCGAGAGGACTTCTCATGTTGTATGAAAGAGCGATGGTCTACCAGGGGTCTCAACCAAAATAATCGGGACTAAACAAATACCTATAGTTACAAGGCGCCGAG
Source organism: Schistocerca nitens (assembly GCF_023898315.1). Taxonomy (NCBI): domain Eukaryota; kingdom Metazoa; phylum Arthropoda; class Insecta; order Orthoptera; family Acrididae; genus Schistocerca; species Schistocerca nitens. The sequence continues at coordinate 192,193,721 of NC_064621.1, forward strand.
CTAAATCTCACATCAGAATTATCCGTTATTTGCCGCTATAATTTCCATTGAACAGAAAGGAAGTACAACAATCAATTAATACGAATATATCCTACGAGACGTGAAACTTTTGTTACCTAATTTAAACAATAATGCAAAACTTACAACTGCGAGTAATACCTGCACTATCTCTTTGATACGCTAAACAGAACTTATTCAGTTTTATTATTAATTTACGTAATAGCTTGGTTTCCTAATGATGTAGTGAACTAGTCAGTGGTGTATTCTTAAATTAACTTACAAACGTTAATAGGCTTGTTGTGAAAGTGGCTACTTCGAAGATGTACAGCGTTGTTCTCTCTCTCAGATGTGACTGTAGTTACAATAATTGCTTACGAATAAGATTTCTGACACTTGTTAGGCAGATGTTTCGCTGTAGCGGAATGTTCATAAAATGGTGACAATCGATTTTGTGAGTTTGGAAATTGTTCAAAATTTTAATTATTCAAAGTGCGGTTTCATCACTCAGTCCAGTGTCTGAAATAGTGTGAGATGGTATATAAAGATGGAATGCTCTGGGCTCTTTCATAAATGCACACGGTTTTAAGCACAACAACGGAAAGCCACGTAATAATTTATTGGAACAGCATAACATCAGTTTATTTACAACTTCCATTTTCAGATTAGCGTGTGCTGAATCCCTCAAAGTAAATGATTTTAAAAATCGCTACACTGTTCGATGGCAGTTATTAGAAACACAAAATTCACTGAACTGGCACATTCTATTGTACCGCCTGCACCTCCACTGTAGGTAACTGTCTCTGCAAGTCTCTTAGTCAAATAAAATAACGTTATCCACTTCATACGTAACACTTTGAATGTACCGTATATTGGCGACTATCCGATGAAAACCGCTCGCGATTCCCATTCTTTCTGACTCTTGAAATCTTATTTGTCGTGTCGTCTCCTAAGTAGATCTTCTTCATAAATCTAGGATTTTCCCTCATGTCCCTTCTGTCTCATCTCTCGTCCTCATTAAAAACTTTAAAACTCGAGGCTTCTTAAAATTTGATAACTCATCGCAACAACAATGCCAAGATGGGTCTCTGGAAAATTCTTCATTATTCTAATGAGGGTCTTCGGAGATCTTATTCGTTCTTCTTGTTTCTAAAAATCTTCTCCTCATCTACCCTCTCACTTCTGGTTGTAATCCGAATCTGATTTACAACAAGCATACTCACTTTGAAATGTCCGAACATGAACTTCCCCTAAAGCGATACCGACCATCACGGGCGTCTCTCAGCGAGTCCTAGCTTTCCATCCAGCGCGCACCAATGTTTCGAAACTCCTCTCCCCATTTCTCCGTCCAGTTACTACCGAGAAAAGAACTTATTTCCAAGAAAATAACATTGGTTCCTCCAATTTTCATCAATTGCCTATGACTCCTAGTGTAAGATTCAGGTACCTTCACATAGGCACATTCTTTAGCGACTCAGGAGTCCAATGGTGGCCACAGTTGGGGGCAGGTGTATACCACACCAAAAGAGGTGATTGTAGGAGGCACTTGTCTACACCCTCGGTTCGCAACTAAGTTGTTGAGTCAAGCGCGTCTTTGGACTTGCTGCCATCCTTTCCTCCACTGATGGGTCTTTGGCAAGCTCTCCCTTTTGCTGCAAATCAGTATGAAATGTGAAATTTTGAAAAAACGTGACTTCCGCCGGATGCTCGCGTCGTTTCCGTACAATGTTTCGACGGCGTTGAGACGCCCGCTAAACCTGCAGGGCAGAACAGGTTGTAACCTCCCCGCAAGAAATTAGAAAAAAGTCAATGATTATAAAAATAAATGTGTGCCAAATGTTGTCTTCCCACAAAAGTGAATAATAAAAATGAGTCAAGCGTAACCTCCTAGCAAAATTAAAGAATAATAATGGCCCAAATATAAACTCCCCACAAAATTAACGTTAAGGAATGATGATTGATCATTAAACCCACAATAATGTTAATTAAATAATGAACCATGAACTGAATGTAACATCTCAACACAAATAATTAAACCTGATAAATTTTATAAGGGCAGCTGCGCTGACCTTCGGCCCTGTGAAATAATTAAACCTGATAAATTCTTACCTCAGTAAAACTGCATCTATATCTGCTCTTATTTTTCGGCACAGTTCCGTGCAATGCTGGCCTATCTTTAATTTTGATTCTTGGAGGAAATGCATAGGAAATATTATTTAAATTGAAATGAATCTTTTTCTCTAAAACAGTTACTTCATAGAAAAATTATTATTGGGGCATTTTTTGAACAAATTAATTACAATTAACATACATTATTAGCTGAGCGCAATGCTGCTTCATTACCGTCTACAATAATACACATCGTCCACCACAACCCTGACCAGATTCGGAAGAACAGCACGCCGTCGACGCATGGCGACGCCCGCTGAGTACAACCGTCCACTCGCTACAACTACTGCCGACTGACTACTACTGCAGACAGAGTTCAACTGTTCCTGCCGACTCGCTACATGCAACTGCACCAGCCTGCTACTAGTATCCAACTGTCGACTCGCGCGGTCAAGCGCAGACTAGCAACGATAAAATACTCTCTGATCAGAGATTCTGTCATGCCTCGCCATCGCTGGTAATGAATACATACGTGTTTCATAACCCTCCACTGGGGGGGGGGGGGGGGCAAAAATTTGGCAGTGATGGTGAGTCATTTGGATTTGCCATGAGCAACAAATTTTTTCTTAACTAAATAACTTTACAGTCACAAAATATACAGATATATAGGTGTAGAACATGAAGTAAATATAGTGCACATGCACTGAGTGCAGAAAATATCAGGTAATGACAAAATATATATACAATGAGTACAGAACATATCAGCAAATCACAAAAAATGTATATGGAATGGTAGAAATCATGTTAACAAAATGACAAAAGTGCACATGCACTGTACTTCAGAACATATTTGCAAATCACAAAAATGTATAGGCCATAAATGCAAATCATGATAACAAAAATGATTTTTTTCACTATGTCACAAGAATTAGGATAGGAAAGGGAAGGATTGCGTCATGGTTGTAGCACTTTAGGTTGCACGCAGCTGCACTGAAAGTCCATATCTTTCTACAGAAGCACAACACCAAGTGAGGCAATCTAAAGTTCTTTTCCCAGAAGTATTAATCAGCGTAGCCAAGACACTGAAATGCCGTAGTAATATTCCATGTTATCCTTCTGGTAGTACAATAGGTACACCAAACAGTGGGACCATAATAGTATCTTCATCGCTGATGGTGGTGGACAGCATGTCGTGTCAACACCACGTTCTTGTCTGTTACAACGTAGAATTAGTGCAAAAACCAAATACAGTGCTCCATGATCATGAGGATATACAGGACAAACGGATATTGCAGTAATTCCAGGTAATTAGGTTAGAAGGTGAAGGACATTAAGTCACATACTAGTCTTCATGGAGAATTACACTAGTAATGGGTGGCACTCATTGCCCAGTTATTGAACATTTCTGTACCATGTATGTAGTATTACAGAATAATGTTCATGAGTAACTTTACAGAGAAGATTGGCACTCATTGCCTAATTGTAAACCATCAGAAGTCATGTACAGAGAACATTGGCACTCATTGTCTAATTACAAACCATCAGAAGTCATCTACAGAGGAAATCGGCACTCATTGTCTAATTACAAACCATCAGAAGTCATCATAGTATTACAGAATAATGTTTACATAATAATATTCATGAATTGTTTTTACAGAGAACATTGGCACTCATCGCCTAATTGCAAACCATCAGAAGTCATCATAGTATTACAGAATAATGTTTACATAATAATATTCATTAATTGTTTCTACAGAGAACATTGGCACTCATTGCCTAATTGCAAACCATCGGAAGTTATTTACAGAGAACATTAGCACTCGTTGTCTAATTACAAACCATCAGAAGTCATCATAGTATTACAGAATAATGTTTACATAATAATGTTCATGAGTTGTTTTTACAGAGAACATTGGCACTCATTGCCTAATTGCAAACCATCAGAAGTCATCATAGTATTACAGAATAATGCACATAATTAATCTAATTAAAGTAATCATTGCCATTCCTTTTTTTTTTTTTTTTTTTTTGCTAGCCGTGCATTGCGTTAGGTAATTACTGAGGAATGAAAATATTTGCTTTTAAATTATTGCTGCAAATGAAGATGTGTAACGTCATTCGTCTTGTGTCAGCTGTAGCAAGATTATGAAACAAGTAGAGTATATGTAATCACATTCATAAATGACATGGGTTTAATGAACAACTGCTTATAGTACATTAATTTCATAAAGAATTTCTCCTGCAAAATATACAAAAATGGATTATTAAACTGAAAGAAGAAACGCATTTTATGCTGAAAAGTAGTGAACTTCGAATTAACAGGTAGTGAAATGTGTATAAAAAATATGTGTGTTCCCTAGCTGTCCTTTCCAAAACCTTCTGTCATCCTACTATGCAATATAACACATACTGTCAAAACGAACTGCAACAAATACTTAAATAACTACATAGCATAAATACATAAACTTCAACATCATCCTCATCTGTAAAGAAAAAACTTCATTATCCATCACTTCATTATCCATATTATCATAACTCCATTATTATCATCAACTGTAAAGAAAAACTTCATTATTCATAGTAGCATATTCTTCATCATTATTCGTCATCATTCATTATCATCTGCAAAACAGTCACTTCATTATTCATCATACAATTATTCCTTATTTCTATCATATTTCATCACTAAAACTAAGATGTGAAGTTCTGTCTGACAGCCTGCATCAATCGCTTCGTATTCTGAAAGAAAAAATTAGTTAAGACTGCTATTCTGCGATGTGTATAGTATATTCTTGTTAATGCTTGTTAATCCTGATCCATTTACTCTTGCTCATAAGGTTTTTTTTGCATCTTCTTTCGTTCATTCCGTAGGTGAAATTCCATTTCTGTATTTCTGTTTAATTTTTTTCTTTTACACGTTATTTCTTTCTGAAAATGATGAACAAAGATTAATGTCTTGCATTTTAATCATATACCCATTAAATAAAAACTGGTTTATAGTAACATAATTGAGCAAACAGCATACCATGACAGAAAACGTAATATGTCAAAAAACATAGACAATGTTCAGACGCAAAAATGTACACAGAATATCACAATGCAGCAGCAAAAAATGTAAAATAGTCACGTTGTTGAAATATCATAAGGCACAAATGTCAGAGTCAACTGGTGTTTGCTATATCTTAACTATTTATAGTGCATACAAACAAAACATGAAAACAATCGTACATACACAAAAAAATGATGACAAGAAATGTGACTTTCTTTGTGTTCAGCTTGTATGTTGTGTAGTTAATAGAGGCGAGAATTAAAGACTTTAATGGAGAGAGAATTTAATAAAATTAATATGTCATTAGATAAAATTGCATAATTATTCATAAGATACGTAAGTTTATCTGGAAAAATGTGCACGGTCTGTTGTGTAACGACAAGAAGAGCGACCTGCTAACCTTACCTTGCTGGGCACTTGCCAAGAAAAATACGACAATCATCAGTAAGTAGTCACATAAATATAATTGCATAAATGGTCATAAAATGTGTAAATTCATCTGGAAAATATGCACGGTCTGATGTGTAACAACAAGAAAAGCGACCTGATAACCTTACCGTGCCGGGCACTTGCCAAGAAAATGCGACAATCATCAGTAAGTATTCAAATGAATATAATTGCATAAGTGGTCATAAAAATTAGGAAATGGCACTAAGCATGTTAAATCATAAAGTATCTTCATTCAATAAAAGGTTTAATATTCGATATGTGGTGGTTTCCTTTGGATTTTCTGGTTCTCAAAGTTTCGACGTGTACTACTTTGGGGTGAGGAATGCTGCGAATCCGATATGGACCTGCGTATAGAAGTTTAAGTTTACTGCACCTACCTTTTATGTTGTTGGATAAATAGTGTGTTCGTAATAATATCTTCTGTCCAACGTGAAAGTCACGGCGTATACAAACCTGTTTTTGTTGTCTTCTCCGGCGCTCTGCGGCACGTTTGATGTTGTTCAGCGCAGTGTCAATTATTTTATGGTGTCGTAGTCGACGAGATGTAGGAAAGTTTACTAGTTCTTTAATTTTGTTATGTGGTTCAACATTTTTCAGTATAACAGACGGAGATAGCATAGTGGATTCATTTGGTATGGAATTAATTATATCCTGGAATGAGTGTATGTGTGTGTCCCAATCAATATGTTTCTTATGGCAGTATATTCTACACAGTTTACCAATTTCTTTCATTAATCGTTCACAAGGGTTCGAAGAAGCATGGTACCTGGATATATAGATCGGAGAAATGTTTCTAGCTCGTAACATACATGTCCATATAGCAGATCGAAACTGTGATCCATTGTCAAAAATTACTTTCAACACATGCCCTACATGAAATAGAAAATGTTTTATAAATGCTCTCGAAACAGTTTTAGCAGTAGTTTTGCGTAACGGAGTGAAGGTAACAAATTTTGAAGTGAGTTCAACAGCGACAAAGATGTAGCAAAAACCTCTATTAGTTCTGGGAATCGGACCAAAAATGTCTACAGCGGCCATATGTCTTAATTTAACAGGTACAATGGGATATAATGGAGGAATATGTGAAGTCGTGTCTGACTTAGCTTTCTGGCAGATTTTGCATGACGCTAAAACTCGTCGAATACGTTTCTCCATGTTGGTAAAACAACAGTTCTGTCTCAGTATAAGAAAACATTTTCTAGCTCCGTAATGTGCGTAACTTAAATGAGTATACCAGATTAATTTGTTAACAAGCTCGATAGGAATGAATAATAACCAATTGTTGCTGTCAGGATGAGAGCGGCGAAACAGAATGTCATTGCGTACAGTGTAATGGTTTCTAATCGTAACATTATTCCTATCTTGCCAAAGGTGTTTAATTTCTTTCCACACGTTGTCTTTACTTTGCTCTTGTGCTATGTCTTGTAATGACGATGAAATAAAATTTTCAAATGCAACTTAATGGATGTACATGACGCTAAAATTTGCTTTGCAGAAGTTGGTTGCGATATCTTGCAGATTGTTGCCGAGAGAACGAGATGGTGCGTCTGCTACAACATTTTGTGTGCCGGGAATGTGAACAATTGTAAAATTAAATTCCTGCAAATAAAGTTTCCATCTGCTTAATCTGTCGTGAGTAAATTTAGCCGAAAGTAAAAATTGTATCGCTCTATGGTCTGTGTAAACGGTGGTGTGTCTTCCATAAAGAAAATGCCTAAATCTTGTAAAAGCCCAAACAACACATAATGTTTCCAATTCCTTAACAGAATAATTTCGTTCAGCAGGTGACAGAATGCGACTTGCAAATGCGATGTTTTTAATTATTGTAAAACCATCTTCTTCAATTTCCTGAAAAATATGTACGCCTAAAGCGGTGTTAGAACTGTCGGTGGCAATGGAAAAGTTTCTAGTAAGATCTGGGTGCGATATAAGTGGTGCATTCAACAAAGCATGTTTCAGGTTCATAAATTCAGAAGCTGCTTGCTTATCCCAGGACCAAATAGTGTTTTTACCTGTCAATTGACATAATCTGGGCGTGTGTAAAGCAGAGTAATGAATAAATTTACGAAAAAATTAATTAAACCCAAAAAGCTGCATATTTGTTTCTTCGTCGTAGGAACAGTAATGTCACGTAAAGCTTGAAGTTTTTTCCGGGTCAGGCGTAATGCCCTTTGCTGAAATTATATGTCCGAGAAGTTTTATAGAAGTTTTGCCAAAGTGCGATTTACTGAGGTTAACTGTGAGTCCTTGTGCACGAAAAGTTTGCAACAGTTCTTCAAGAATCAGATTGTGTTCACACCAGTTAGCTTCAGCAATAAGAATGTCGTCTACGTACGTAGTAATTCTGTCTTTAAGTTCTGTCGGAAGTATTGTGTTCAAACCGCGAATAAAAGCTGCAGAAGAAGTAGTTAAACCGAATGGTAATTTACAAAATTGATAACAGTCACCAAAACAGAGAAATGCTGTGTACTTTCTGCAGTTCGGATGGAGCTGAATTTGCCAAAATCCCGATTTCAGATCTAATGTAGAATAAATAGCAGTACCGTGAAATTTCTGTATTAGTTCTTCTAGTGTCTGTGGTCGATCTGTTTCATTAATAATTATGTCATTGATGTGACGTGAATCAAGCACGAGGCGAAGTGAGCCATCCTTTTTCTTAACAATATGGAGCGGGTTTATGTACGGACTAACTGCCGGTTCGATAATTCCTTGCTCGAGCATATCTTGCAATTGTTTCTTAACTTGCTCTCTATGAATATACGGAATAGGATAATGTTTGGCTTTAAATGTGTAGTGCTGTTTGACTTGAAATTCATACATAAAACCGGACATAGTACCAGGAATGTTCTCGAAAACTGGAGCTTGCTGTAAAAGAATTTGGTGTAGTTGCGTGCGTTCGTCGTCTGTATTTGCACTGCTCTGTTTAACTTTATCAGAAATCATCTGCACAATGACATAGTCAGCTTCGTCTGGAGTATCACAGTTATGTACGTACGTATCTGTGAACAATGTGGAATTACAGTCTATGTTACGTGATACGGAAATGACCTCTGTCCGATTAATTGTTTGTTCTTCTGCAGATAAAGAGTGCTGAAATTCTAAAGCCAATTGTACATTTTCATCCTTTAGCATTAAATCGGAATTTTGAAAGTCAATAATTGCGTTGTGTTGTACCAGAAAACTCGTACCTAAAATAACGTCTGTTGTCAGTAAAGGAACAATCCAAAAATTTGAGTGAAATGTGTGACCTGCAATACAAAATGATAAATGTGTCTGTAATTTAACGTCTACTCCTTTACTCGATACTGCTCCTTTTACTTTCGTTTTGCCTAATGGTAATGTAGGATAAGTATTCTCTTTGTTACACTCGTTGAAAGTTTCTTCATTTATTACTGACAGAGGTGATCCGGAATCGATTACTACTGAAAATTTCGATGAACCAATTTTAATTTCGATGACAGGATGTGAAATGGTTTTCTGAACAACTGGTCTTTCCTGCAAAAGAGTGTCTCTGATGTCGTCAAAAGTAATAACATTTTCGTGAACAACATTCTGCGTGTCTAAAGTAGTGCTTGTGTTACTGGAAGATGCGACTTGTACAATATCTAGTCAAATTCTATCTGACGTATTATTATTATCAGGAGGATTCTGTGGCATTTCGACTACTTGAACTGTTCTATTATTTCTTCCAGACGTATTACGTTCTGGATGATATCTACCATCTGGTTGATTCATGAGAATATGTTCTTGCGGATGATTTTGCTGTTGGTAAGACCGACTGTTATTAGATGTACGCTGAAAATTGTGCTCATTGTGTAGGGAAGCAGCCTACTCACGCCGTAATAAACTCACATCAGTCTTTCCATTGTGTGCCAGTCAGTCCGTTGTAACTAGCTCTGACGTCATAAATGTTGCGCAATACTTTAAAAATCAAGCAAATAACCTAAAGCTGTTCTAGCATGTCAGGAGTAATACTAAATTAATGTGTGTTAAATATCAGTTCGATAACTTCAGCCATTTTCGAAATTTGGACGTTTTTCTGAACAAATCATTGGCGCAACAGAAAAGAGCTAGAGACTTCAAAATTTATATTTAGATTCATCTTTCATAATGATTTAATAAAAACAGTACTTTGGATTTCACAAATTAAGATTTTAGTGGAAATTCATGATTTTCTGGTTTTCGTTTCAAATCTTAAGGAAGCAAGATAGACTAAGTAGGCTAATAAATAAGGCTAGGATGTTTAGATTTAAATAGGTTGGAGGTCCGCTATGACTATGAAGATGTGAAAAGTTTCTTTTGAATACCTATAAAATTATAGCGATAGCGGATCTCAAAAGGGCCAGTTCAGAGCTCATCTACTGCGTGCAGTGTAATTTAATTAATTCTCTCGCCCAAAATATTTAACTTAGCCACGTCAAAATTTTATTATCAATACTTACCTGCGTGTTGAATGCACATTTAAATTAAGAGCTTCATCGGCCATCAGCAAAAGAAGCTATAATTTATTATGTAACTTGAAGTGGTGCGTTACTAGCCCAGCGGCTAGTCGGGAGAGCCGATTTGATCAGGCGTTCCCTCAGCCGTCCGCACCGCGGCTTTATACATAAGAACGCTGCGCGAGGAAGCAAGGCCCCAGTTCTCTCCAGACGCTGAATAACACGCCATCTGTGTCGGGAGTCGCGTCGCATCGGTATCACTGCGACAAACAGCCTCAGGTGCCGTATTAAGTTACTAGAGATACGCGTAACCATGAAATCATTTCAAGTAAAGTGTTAATTCTGGGATGATTTTCATTTTCTAGCTTCAGTTTGCGTATTGTCGTATTTTCACGTGCCGTCGCGGGACAGACATTCTACCAATAATTTAGTGTGGCGTTTGATGAAACTAATCATCAAATTATGGCGAGCATTCATTTTAACATTTAATTCGGACATTTATAGTTGCATCAGCGCATTAGACTCTGAACTGCTCTGTTAGTTAGGTTGTAGGGATACTTGTGTTTTTTATCAGTGACTTTCAGAATATACTCAACTATTTTGGAATATCGTTTTTGACTATAAATCCCGGACAATCTCCTAATTTCTCAGAGCTATAAGCTGCAGCTATAATTGTATTCTCAGATGAAGTGGGCACTAGGAATTCTAATTACAGGCTTCACGTTTTGTTAAATCACTTTCTGGATGCTAAAAGTAATTCGGGAGCCAGTGTTGAGAACGGTGGAAGACAGCATTAATAACAACCTAAATAATAGGAACTGATTTTACATGCAAACTTTTGTACAGCAATCATCATTATTTTCAATCTAAAATTCTAACCGCTGCCCCACATATGGTGCATCGGCCGGGAAATAAACAGAGTAAAAGTGAAAGTGATTTTTAACTATTCGGATTCGCGAGTGAAATGCGACACGCAACTGAGTAATAGAACAGTGAAAGTGTTACGTGTGCATGTGGACGACGTAATTGGATTAACAACGCATCTGGATTGACGGAGCTGGCACTGAGTCTAGCGGTGCTGCCGGCATCGAGAGAAGCCAGTTTCGCCTCACCGCAGTCGTCCGCTGGAGCAGCCGGAACTGCGCCTGCAATTGCGGGTCACACAAACACACAACAGCCGTCGGAGTGCCGCCTGCAGCTCAACGTGCCACGTCGCATCAGTAATCCTGGTACGCCGCGCTGACAACGCCATACGTCGTGCAGAAGGAACTAAGTTAAGTGAAAAGCTGTTAAAAATTATACTAACCTCCACTAAAAGACTGTCGGCGATGGAACCGCCAAAAGAAACTGAAGTTAAATTTATATCAGAACCTATGTCTGTTGAGGGAACTGTAAATCCAGACAGCGGTTCAAGTGTAAATATGCATGAAAGTAGTGATGTTAAGGTGAAATATGAAGTATTGTCTCCTGACAGTAGTTTAAAAAGGGGCAATGATTCAATAATAGAGACCCCTGTAGTAAAGCAGAAAGCAGAAATTGTTAATTTGTTGGATGATAGTTTCTATGATGAATTAAAAATGAAACAGTCATCAGAGATGGTAGAGTTTAAGAAGGAGAAGTTAGATATGACTAAGCAATCAGAAGTTTCATTTAGTTTTGATGATTCTGGTTTTGGAGCTAGTTTTTCGTCACCTGAGTGTGATAAAAAGCCAGCTAGCGAGCAACCCAAAGATGCTGGGGCTGTTGATTTAAATGTTATATTACAAGCAATAGCTGCCAGTAATGCTAGAATGACAGCTGAATTAAAGTCTGAAATAAATGAGGTCAAAAGCAGTAATGCAGAAATGTCAGCCAGTAATGCTAGAGTGACAGCTGAGTTAAAATCTGATATAATTGAGGTAAATAACAGAATTTTGGCCAGCCAAACCAATTTTAATAAACGGTTTGAAGCAATGGACAATAAATTAGAATCCAATAAAGCTGAATTAGAAAATTCCTTCAAGGCTAGTTGCAATAAGTTGAAAGAGGATCTGGACAGTTTGAACGATAAAATTGATTGCAACCATGAGGATATTAAGAAAAAGGTTGCTCAACAATTTTCTGAAATGTATAAAACCGTAAAATCCGAAGTTGCTGAGGTTCGCAAAGACTTCCAAATGGAAGATGCGAAGCTGGAGCACAAGTTAACAGAAAAGATCGAGGCGGAATCTGAACTGTGCTCAGATAGATTTAAAGATGTTAATATAAAAGTAAACATATGTCAAGCAGAAGTAAATGCAATCAAAACTGATACTACTCATATAGTACAAAGAGTAGATAATGTTGAAATGAGAATAGAAAATATAAGTACTAACATTGCTAACATTGAGAGTAAAGTAGCTTCAGTAACTTCTGGTAATGGTAGTATACAACAAGTTGTAGCTGCAAACGCCGCTTTTATCGGGTGTCGGCAGTTCTTGCGGTTTGATCCAGATAAAAATATCCACCCGCTAGATTTCTTGAATGATTTTGAAGATGTGATTCCACCAACGTGGTCTGAACGAGAGAAAATCTCATTTATTAGAAGCCATTTAGCAGGTGACGCCATGCGTTGGTCCGCTGATGTTATGTTGAAGTGTAAAACATTAGCGGAGTTTAAAACAGTTTTCATTAATGAGTATTGGTCTAGTAATAAGCAAAATGAAGTGTTGACAGAATTTTGGAGTGGAAAACGCTTCAATGCAGGCAAGGAATCAATTAAAGAGTTTGCTAGGTCATGGATCTCACGTTTGTCACATTTGGCCGAAAAATTAAAACCTGAAATGATTATACTAGGTCTTGAAGCCAAACTGCCATGGTATTGGCAAACTAGAATTATATATGCCCCTAGAGACAATCTGGATCGTATCATTGAATATTTGGAACGTGTAGAACGTGTTGCTGCCAATGAGGAGCAAGCACGTAATAACAGAAATACTAATAACAATAGTAGTAATTTTAGGAAAATGGCAATGTAAACATCAGAACAGTCAGTGTCCGCCATCCTAAGAGTGGTAGGAATTGGAGAAATGATTATCAGAACCAACAATGGCATCCAAATGACAGTAATGTTGTTCCAAACAAAATTATGCAGGTAAACAAAAGCGCGGAAAGCAATGCTATGCCAGTTAACTATAATGAAAATAAAGGAAACAGTAGTAGGCCGAGGCAGGAAAACTAGTTCCCGTCTATGAGGACACTGGCGCTCACCAGGCGGTTACTTTTCCTAAGCCAGTAGTTAAGGGAATTGGTAAGACAGATCAGAATACTCAAACTGAACATGTGGATGAAGAGTCGGTAGCACCTAAGGATACAACAGAAATATTAGATCACTCACAGTATTTGATAGATACCGTGTTAGAGACGCTTTCTAAGTGGGAAGAGAAAGAGAAGGCGCAGCTCTGTAACGATAGGGAAGAGCTACAAAATATTGAATTGTCAGGTGAAGAAGCAGAAGAAATTCATGCTTATATTTACGATGAAGATGATGTGCTCTTATCTAAAGTGCCCGTGCAGGATGTTGATAATGTACTAATAGATTTAGGACAGGAGATAAGTGAGAATGTAGAGGGTAGGCTGTTGGGGGTCGATGAACCCAGTAGCTGTGACCAGTTGTCACTTGAGAAGGAAACCGACGATAATGGTGAAAGTGGTTTAACTGTAACTAATGTTATGCCCGGTCTGGAGGCGCAGAATCGCTCAGACTACAGTAATTTCGGTTATGTTCAGCAAGCTAAATGTAATGAAGTCGTGCGGTGTTTCGATTTAAAATTAATAGATCGACTGGAAAAGGCAGCTGAAAATGTAATTCAGGAAACCCCTACACACTGTGACCTAAATGTAATGAAGACAGATGTCCATCACTCGTTGGAGACAAATCCAAAAGAAACTATTAGATGAATTTGAGGAACCACCTGTACAACCTAGAATAAGCCACCCTATAATAATAGTGAATATGTTGGGTATCAATGTACGTTGTCTCTTAGACAGTGGAAGTGAGGTGAGTGCAATATCTCTTTCTGGATGCTAAAAGTAATTAGGGAGCCAGTGTTGAGAACGGCGAAAGACAGCATTAATAACATTCTAAATAATAGGAACTGATTTTACATGCAAACTTTTGTACAGCAATCATCATTATTTTCAATCTAAAATTCTAACCGCCGCCCCACAATTGTTTTTACGTCTGTCGTGATAGTCATTTCTATACGGCGCATTGCGATAGGAATTAAAATACTGTGTTTTCTGTACGTAGTTATTTCCTTGCTGCCGTACGTTACTATTTTTTGGAGCTGAGACTATACGTGCACGCGGCGAAACATTAAAGCCTGGTTGACCTTGTGCATTACAGTGTTGGTTACGTATGCTAACTGGCTGGCTTTGATGCTGTTGCGGAGAAAGACGTCTATTGTTACTAAAATGCGTTTGATGTTGCTGATAATTTTGACGATTGCTGAAAATGCTATACATACTGATGATTACAATTTTATCTGTAATTAAAGTTCTCGTGTTTGTCATTTCGGGAGTGTCTAAATAGAACTGTCACTTTCGGTATAACTTGTCTTATCGGGTTTTCTTTACTCGTTTTTCTTAATTCTACGTAGAGCAATAGTTGAAGAGCTGTTTTAATAGATATAAAGAATAGTAGAAGAGAAGGCAGCAGTGCAGAAAACTAAAGATGAAACAACACTACTACAGCTCAGGGCCCTATGCACGCTACAGCACATATTCATTAAAGCGTAATGAATCCCCTGAGGTCTATTATGCGCTGCAAATAAATTTCAGCTTTTGTGTTACAGGCAATGGCGGTAATAATTCAGAAATAAATTTCTGTATTCATGCTAATTGTTGTTTCTTCATTACAGGCAATGCTATTGAAAGTACAAAAATAAATTGTCGTATACAGTTCAAAGCGTGTACCTGTGCTCCGTCATTTACAAATACCTTAGATTTTTTTACACATACAAATTGCTTATAATCAACGTTCTCGTCACTGAATGTGTGAACAGATTCACGATTGCATAACAATCTGTTTGTATGTGTCATTTCAGATTTTAAGTCACGTAGCTTTTCAGATTTTAAGTCGCGTAGTCTCTGTAAATTGCTTAAGTTACACTGGCTGTGTATGACAAATGCTCGCGACGTGGCGTATGCTGTGACGTATTAGACGCTGAAACAATTTTCATTTCCGCTACTTTAATACTTTCGTCAATGTGACTGATCTGTTGTTCATATTTATTATCGATTTCCGTATCCAGCGTGTGTGACAGTTCTGGTGACTAAATTAAACTCGTCGCGTATCTGTGTTGCGTTTCTAGGACATTGTTCAGCGACTGCACTAATTTCGTCTGTACGTTTTTCTGTTGTCGCTGCATCTGAATTACCTAATCCTTGTGCAACAGTTCCAACCTCTTCACTACTGTAACTAGCAAAAGTCTTAGTATCCTCACGTAATTGTTCTTTAGTGTCATGACATTGCGCGGCAACGGCTGTAATCTGTTCACTAAGTTGTTTGTTCTGTTCATTAACGTTGTCGTGTTTTTCGTTCGGCTGTTTAATACTTTCAGAAAACTGTTTGTTCTGTTCTCTAAATTGTTTGTTCTGTTCTTTAAGTTGTTTGTTCTGTTCTTAAGTTGTTTGAGAAAGTCTTCTTGTTCTTTCATGAATTGATTGAAATTTTCATTACGTTGTTCATTAAGTTGTTTGAAATGGTTGTCGAAACTTCCATTAAGTTGTTTATAATGGTTGTCTACTCTTTCATTCTGTCGTTTGAAAATTTCATTCATTTGTAGTAAAAATGCCATAACCTGATCCCAGCTAAAATTATCGGCTCTATTCTCTGTGCTGTTTGATGGTGTATCAGCAATTGTCACGTTTTGTGTGACCATTTGGACTTTCTGTGATTCTTGAAAATGTTTGCTAATCGGATGTGCACTGTTAGTCACTATCTCGGAATTAACTAAATCCGACGCATTCTGATTGCACTGTTCGGTTTCATTAGAGAAATTTGTCTGTTCATTACGTAAATCTTGCAAACCGGTTGTGTTAAGCTGGGCAGCGCTCATTGCAACAGAACGCCCCTCGTCATCAATTGTCGTCAAATTAACGGAGGACAGAATTGAATTCGTCTGTTCATCACTAGTATCAAAATCAACATTAGTGGTCGGTACACATTGATTGTCCGCAAATGGGGAACTGTCATTATTACACTGCGTGTCGCAAGTACTATCGGTTATATTATTTGACTCAGCTATTTCACCCATTATACATCGCGATGTACTGTTAACAGTATTTCGCGGCATTTTTCACAAATCAAAAAAATCAAAATTACTCACAAATGAAACAAAGACAATGCAGAATCCAACAAACACAAATACAACAAAGAGCAACAAATTGCCGATGATCTGTGGAAAAAATATTGAAAAATTAGAAAAAGCGTTGCGCCAAATACTAATTATTATTAAGTGGATAAGAGCAGATATATGACTACTTCCCAGAAGATTCACAAAGAAATACTATCCTGGCAGGGTCGACAAGTGTAACCTCCCCGCAAGAAATTTGAAAAAAGTCAATGATTATAAAAATAAATGTGTGCCAAATGTTGTCTTCCACAAAAGTGAATAATAAAAATGAGTCAAGCGTAACCACCTTGCAAAATTAAAGAATAATAATGGCCCAAATATAAACTCCCCACAAAATTAACGTTAAGGAATGATGATTGATCATTAAACCCACAATAATGTTAATTAAATAATGAACCATGAACTGAATGTAACATCTCAACACAAATAATTAAACCTGATAGATTTTATAAGGGCAGCTGCGCTGACCTTCGGCCCTGTGAAATGATTAAACCTGATAAATTCTTACCTCAGGAAAACTGCATCTATATCTGCTCATATTTTTCGGCACAGCTCCGTGCAATGCTGGCCTATCTTTAATTTTGATTCTTGGAGGAAATGTATAGGAAATATTAATTAAATTGAAATGAATCTTTTTCTTTAAAACAGTAACTTTATAGAAAAATTATTATTGGGGCATTTTTTGAACAAATTAATTACAATTAACATACATTATTAGCTGAGCGCAATGCTGCTTCATTACCTTCTACAATAATACGCATCGTCCACCACAATCCTGACCAGATTCGGAAGAACAGCACGCCGTCGACGCATGGCGACGCCCGCTGAGTACAACCGTCCACTCGCTACAACTACTGCCGAGTGACTGCTACTGCAGACAGAGTGCAATTGTTCCTGCCGACTCGCTACATGCAACTGCACCAGCCTGCTACTAGTATCCAACTGTCGACTCGCGCGGTCAAGCGCAGACTAGCAACGATAAAATACTCTCTGGTCAGAGATTCTGTCATGCCTCGCCATCGCTGGTAATGAATACATACGTGTTTCAAGGTGATTTGGTTTGTGGAATGGGACAAATAAGGTGTCGGTCAGGTTCACTCAAAGTTGTAATTGATTGTAATTTAATAACACCTTTAAACCAAAACGGCACATTGCCGAACCTTTAGAACCACGAGTTTCAGAAAAGGCAATTATTTCACGGCTGAAAGCCTCCAAACCAGAAATCTGAAAAGTTGCAAAATAAAAAGGCAGTTAAAATAGCAAATAAAGTAATTAAAATACACATGGTATCACAGCTAGGCTGGAAATTCTCAAGGAAAAAGTAGATAGAACATATATTGATGTAATACAAGCGGCTGAGAGCCACAATTAAATTTGAAAATTTTAAAATATATTACCATAATCTTTTAAGGCAGGTGTCCACAATGTTTTTCCTTAAATGATAATTTCAAGAATAAGGTTTTAAGCGGATTAGGCCCATAATTGATTTTCTAAGATTCAAAATACATGAAGTCCAGCAAAAACTACAATTTTTAAATCATTCCCTATGATAGATTATAAACGGATAATTAAACAACGGTGAGAAGGACAATAAAGAAAATGGCACTCACAAGCATCCAGGGAGGTCGGTCTGCTCTCGTTCAATTAGGTGAGACATGTGTTGAGCCCAGCTACACTTGATCTGTCAGAACCCACCCAGGGGACAGCCACGGACCGACCGACACAGCGACTTGCTTGCCACCAATCAGTACATGAGAATTCCAACAACAACAGTTAGGAACGTGATTATCCACAATGAAATGTGTGTTAGCTGTCAAAACTACACACCATGTTGGACAGCGACAACAGGTGAGGAAAGGACGCTGCCTGAAATTACGTTAGTGGCCAGGGCAGGTACCTGGAACACTAATGGCCACAAGGCAGAAAATGCCGCTAGTACACTTGAATTTGAAATACAGTAATAAACACTCCTGGAAATTGAAATAAGAACACCGTGAATTCATTGTCCCAGGAAGGGGAAACTTTATTGACACATTCCTGGGGTCAGATACATCACATGATCACACTGACAGAACCACAGGCACATAGACACAGGCAACAGAGCATGCACAATGTCGGCACTAGTACAGTGTATATCCACCTTTCGCAGCAATGCAGGCTGCTATTCTCCCATGGAGACGATCGTAGAGATGCTGGATGTAGTCCTGTGGAACGGCTTGCCATGCCATTTCCACCTGGCGCCTCAGTTGGACCAGCGTTCGTGCTGGACGTGCAGACCGCGTGAGACGACGCTTCATCCAGTCCCAAACATGCTCAATGGGGGACAGATCCGGAGATCTTGGTGGCCAGGGTAGTTGACTTACACCTTCTAGAGCACGTTGGGTGGCACGGGATACATGCGGACGTGCATTGTCCTGTTGGAACAGCAAGTTCCCTTGCCGGTCTAGGAATGGTAGAACGATGGGTTCGATGACGGTTTGGATGTACCGTGCACTATTCAGTGTCCCCTCGACGATCACCAGTGGTGTACGGCCAGTGTAGGAGATCGCTCCCCACACCATGATGCCGGGTGTTGGCCCTGTGTGCCTCGGTCGTATGCAGTCCTGATTGTGGTGCTCACCTGCACGGCGCCAAACACGCATACGACCATCATTGGCACCAAGGCAGAAGCGACTCTCATCGCTGAAGACGACACGTCTCCATTCGTCCCTCCATTCACGCCTGTCGCGACACCACTGGAGGCGGGCTGCACGATGTTGGGGCGTGAGCGGAAGACGGCCTAACGGTGTGCGGGACCGTAGCCCAGCTTCATGGAGACGGTTGCGAATGGTCCTCGCCGATACCCCAGGAGGAACAGTGTCCCTAATTTGCTGGGAAGTGGCGGTGCGGTCCCCTACGGCACTGCGTAGGATCCTACGGTCTTGGCGTGCATCCGTGCGTCGCTGCGGTCCGGTCCCAGGTCGACGGGCACGTGCACCTTCCGCCGACCACTGGCGACAACATCGATGTACTGTGGAGACCTCACGCCCCACGTGTTGAGCAATTCGGCGGTACGTCCACCCGGCCTCCCGCATGCCCACTATACGCCCTCGCTCAAAGTCCGTCAACTGCACATACGGTTCACGTCCACGCTGTCGCGGCATGCTACCAGTGTTAAAGACTGCGATGGAGCTCCGTATGCCACGCCAAACTGGCTGACACTGACGGCGGCGGTGCACAAATGCTGCGTAGCTAGCGCCATTCGACGGCCAACACCGCGGGTCCTGGTGTGTCCGCTGTGCCGTGCGTGTGATCATTGCTTGTACAGCCCTCTCGCAGTGTCCGGAGCAAGTATGGTGGGTCTGACACACCGGTGTCAATGTGTTCTTTTTTCCATTTCCAGGAGTGTAGTTAACATCACCCGAAAGGAACACTGCCTGAATTTACATAAGTGGCCAGGGCAGGTAACCAGAACACTAACGGTCAAAAGGCAGAAAATTCCGCCGGTGCATTCGAATTGTAGTCAACCAATATAGTTAGTTGCACCGCATGGCGGCTAAATTTCAGCAATAGAAACTCTCGTTGTTGCTCACAGGAAAACCTCCCCAACAGCGAACAACCGAAACGAACCACACTACATGAATTGACGTGGCTTGGGTAGTTGAAACCACTATTCAAGTTTGACGTCCTGGGTCGGTGAACCACGAAGCTCGTAGTGACCGGACAGCTCCACACACGCTCCGACACTGTGCAGGGACCCCCAGCGGACCCAGCCGACTGCACCGCGCGGAGATATCTTCCCTGGTCGACTGCAACCGACCGACTCCCGCAGAATGCCGACAACATCTAAAATAGTCGTCAGTGGAAATAATTCCAACTACACACACAACCTGACAAGCACTTGCACGATCTGAACGATAACCACCAGTAACTAAGCACACACGAAGACAAGTCGGGAGTCGATACACACACACACACACACACACACACACACACACACACACACACAGCCGACTCATGAACGATCGGTGAGCCAAAACGCGTCGTCCGGTCGGATAATCGGCCGACGATCCACCAAGACTGTGGCCCGGCTCAAGTGATATGTGGCAGCAACGGTCGGGCGAGCCATGTCGACACAGACCTCACTGCTGCTGCAACCCGACTGCACTAGTGCCACATTGCAACTCCCCGGCTGGCAGGTCCGGACTGCGCTCCAGACGCGTCCCAACTAACTGGCAGACCCGAACTCGCGACCGGAACTGCTTACGACAGACAACGGCCGGGAAGTAATAGCAGTCGAGTAAAGATACTACGAGAGGGATATATCGATGCGCGCTGCTAGCGCCGGCCACGGTCATGCAAAGCAGCAACTCAGTTCAAAATGGTTCAAATGGCTCTGAGCACTATGGGACTCAACTGCTCAGGTCATAAGTCCCCTAGAACTTAGAACTACTTAAACCTAACTAACCTAAGGACAACACACACAGCCATGCCCGAGGCAGGATTCGAACCTGCGACCGTAGCGGTCGCGCGGTTCCAGACTGTAGCGCCAGAACGCTCGGCCACCAGCGGCCTGCCGCAACTCAGTGATAGCAGTAATTTAAATTGACGTAGTGAGGTGGGAGTACGTTAAAAACAGGGTGTAAAATACATGATGGTGGGAACACGAGCCACGCACGGTTCAGGCGTAACTCGCTGTCTTTTTCAATTGCTACCCGAGAATGGTCCTTGGGAGGATCGAGTCCAGTATTTATGCCTGTAAGTCGCTGGGCGCTCCCTAGTCGGTCCACGCTGCAACAGGCGTTCCCCCCGCGGTTCGCGCCCTCCAGACGAGGCTCCCATGGTCCTCTCTGGTCGCTGGTGTTTCGACTGCCGTCCGCTCCCTGCTCGGCCACTCTCTCGGGTCATGGTCGTCATCTGTAGTGTCTGGTTCTCTGTATCCTGGCTGGTCGCAAGTATGCCACCCTGTTCGCCTCTTCTGGTTCTTCTGGATCATTTGGTTGACTGACAGGTCGATGTGCCTTCTGGATGTCTCCAGATGAGAATCCATTCTTACTGAACACCGAATGTAGGTGTTCTATTTCCATCGCCAAACTTTCAGGGTCTGACAGAGTACGTGCTCTGTGGACTAGAGTTGGCGTACTTGCCATATGCTGTCCCGATCTCTACTAAGATCAGCAGAATTTCCACACTCCTAAACGTACCTAGGTCCACTGTTACCTATGCGATAATGAAGTGGAAACGTGAAGGTACACGTACTGCACAAAAGCGTAAAAATGCCGACAACGAAACTCGAAGGTGAAGAGAAAGAGAAATTATACACTAAGTGATCAAAAGTATCCGGACACCCTATCCGGACACCCCCAAAATCATACGTTTATCATATTAGGTGCATTGTGCTGCACCTACTGCCAGGTACGCCATATCAGCGACCTCGGGAATCATTAGACATCTTGAGAGATCAGAAAGGGGCGCTCCACGGAACTTATGGATTTCGAACGTGGTAAGGTGATTGGGAGTCATACGTCTGTACGCGAGATTTCCACACTCCTAAATGTCCCTAGGTCCAATGTTTCCGATGTGATAGTGAAGTGGAAGGGCCACGTACAGCCCAAAAGCGTACAGGCCTGCCTCGTCTGTTGACTAACACAGACTGCCGACAATTGAAGTGGGTCGTAATGTGTAATAGACAGAAATCTATCCAGATCAACACACAGGAATTCCAAACTGCGTCAGGATACACTGCAAGTATTATGACAGTTAGGCGAGAGATGAGAAAACTAGGGTTTCATGGCCGAGCGGCTGCTCATAAGTCACACATCAAGCCAGTAAATACCAAAGAACGCCTCGCTTGGTGTAAGGAGCGTAACCATTGGGCGATTGAACAGTGGAAATACGTCGTGTGGAGTGACAAATAACGGTAGACAACGTGGCGTTTCGACGGCAGGGTGCGGGTATGGCGAAGGCCCCGTGAACGTCATCTGCTAGTGTGTGTAGTATCAACAGTAAAATTCGGAGGCGGTGGTGTCATGGTGTGGTTGTGTTTTTCATGGAGGGGTCTTGCACCCCTTGTTGTTTTGCGTGTCACTAGCACATCTCAGGCCTAGCACCTTCTTGCTTTCCACTGTTGAAGAGCAATTCGATGAAGGCAACTTCATCTTTCAACACTATCGAGTACCTGTTTATAATACACGGCCTGTGGTGGAGTGTAATGGACTGGCCTGCACAGAGTCCTGGCCTGAATCCTATAGAACACCTTTGGGATGTTTTGCAACACCGACTTCGTGCCTCACTGACCGACATCGATAGAATGGGCTGCCATTCTCCGAGAAACTTTACAGCTCCTGATTGAACGTATGCCTCCGAGAGTGGAAACTGCCATCAAGGCTAAGGGTTGGTCAACGCCATGTTGTATTCAAGCATTACCAATGGAGGGCGCCACGAACTTGTAAGTCATTCCAGCCAGGTGCCCGGATACTTTTAATCACATAGTGTTCGTCACTGATTCTGCGTATGAGGCATCCGACAGTTTGTTGGTAGGTTTGTGGAGGTATGTTGCATTAGATGTCAACGCACAGAACTTTTAATTCGTATAAATAAGGTACTACCGATTTGCGAACGCGATGATGGCTTCCAATAGCGACCCATATGGGTTCCGTAGGATTCACATCAGGCGATTTTTTTTCACCGGGACACTTAGACATCAATGTGAGCTCATCATAATTCTCCTCAAATCATTGTAGTTTGGTTCTGGCTCCGAGACACGGACAATTGTACTGCTGGAAGATGACATCGTCGTCGGGGAAAACATCAAGCATATAGGGATGCAGGTGGTTCACAGCTGTCAGCGTGCCTTCGATTATTTCCACAAGTCCCATGCAAACGCAGGAGAATGTCTCCCATTGCGTAAACCTGCTCCCATCAGCCGGCGTTCATGGTGCGCTGCACGTTCCGAGAAGCCGATCACCTCGATGAGAACGTGTGTGATTCAGCTGAAGAGCCGCCACATTTCTACTGATCGACGATCGTTTTCTGTTGGTGCCGTGCTCACTGAATCGTAGTTGTGGTACCTTTGGGACAACAAGCGAACAAGTTACCTGCGGCCAACAATGTACGATGAACGGTGTGCTCTTAAATACAAGTGCGTACACCAGCATTGTGTTTTGTCGGCGGAGATGCCACAGATCATCATCTAACCTACTTTACAGAGTTGACAAGCCTCCGAAGCCCACGTTCCGTGAAGAGTCTTGAACGTCCAACCAGCACATGGTTGTATTTCGCTCTTCTTCTACCTCTTTCCGTAGATGCTCACGACAGTAGCACGTGAACATTCGACCAGCTTCACCGTTTTCGAGATACTCGTCCACAGACTCTGCGTAATAATAACCCGCCCTTCGTCAACGTCGATAATGTTAGTTGATTTCATCATTTGCAGCCAATGTATCGTCTAGGGTGAGCCCCCCTGCATGTCTGCTCCACTACATTCTTTTGTTACCGAGTCAGGTGGGCCAACTCCACCAGGCGGCATCCAACGTCGCGGTGGGCAGTGGTCATAATGTTTTAGCGGATTAGTGCATGTATTACGGACAGATGCATTTCAAGCTATGTAGTTTTAAAGTAAACAGTTGCTAGCGAACACAGCCAAAACCAGACACTCAATACTACAATCTAAAATGGAAAATATATTTTTTTTGGTCATCAGTCTACTGACTGGTTTGATGCAGCCCGCCACGAATTCCTTTCCTGTGCTAACCTCTTCATCTCAGAGTAGCACTTGCAACCTACGTCCTCAATTATTTGCTTGACGTATTCCAGTCACTGTCTTCGTCTACAGTTTTTGCCCTCTACAACTCCCTCTAGTACCACGGAAGTCATTCCCTATGTCTTAGCAGATGTCCTATCATCCTGTCCCTTCTCCTTATCGGTGTTTTCCACATATTCCTTTCCTCTCCGATTCTGCGTAGAACCTCCTCATTCCCTATCAGTCCACCTAATTTTCAACATTCGTCTATAGCACCACATCTCAAATGCTTCGATTCTCTTCTGTTCCGGTTTTCCCACAGTCCATGTTTCACTAACATACAATGCTGTACTCCCGACGTACATCCTCAGAAATTTCTTCCTCAAATTAAGGCCGGTATTTGATATTAGTAGACTTCTCTTGGCCAGAAATGCCTTTTTTGCCATAGCGAGTCTGCTTTTGATGTCCTCCTTGCTCAGTCCGTCATTGGTTATTTTACTGCCTAGGTAGCAGAATTCCTTAACTTCATTGACTTCATGACCATCAATCCTGAAGTTAAGTTTCTCGCTGTTCTCATTTCTACTACTTCTCCTTACCTTCGTCTTTCTCCGATTTACTCTCAAACCATGCTGTGTACTCATTAGACTGTTCATTCCGTTCAGCAGATCATTTAATTCTTCTTCACTTTCACTCAGGATAGCAATGTCATCAGCGAATCGTATCATTGATATCCTTTCACCTTGTATTTTTATTCCACTCCTGAACCTTTCTTTTATTTCCATCATTGATTCCTCGATGTACAGATTGAAGAGTAGGGGCGAAAGGCTACAGCCTTGTCTTACACCCTTCTTAATACGAGCATTTCGTTCTTGATCGTCCACTCTTATTATTCCATCTTGGTTATTGTACATATTGTATGTGACCCGTCTCTCCCTATAGCTTACCACTACTTTTTTCAGAATCTCGAACAGCTTGCACCATTTTATATTGTCGAACGCTTTTTCCAGGTCGACAAATCCTATGAAAGTGTCTTGATTTTTCTTTAGCCTTGCTTCCATTACTAGCTGTAACGTCAGAATTGCCTCTCTCGTCCCTTTACTTTTCCCAAAGCCAAACAGATCGTCACCTAGCGCATTCTCAATTTTCTTTTCCATTCTTCTGTATATTATTCTTGTAAGTAGCTGCGACGCATGAGCTGTTAAGCTGATTGTGCGATAATTCTCGCACATGTCAGCTCTTGCCGTCTTCGGAATTGCGTGGATGATGCTTTTCCGAAAGTCAGATGGTATGTCTCCAGACTCATATATTCTACACACCAACGTGAATAGTCGTTTTGTTGCCACTTCCCCCAATGATTTTAGGGAATGTTATCCATCCCTTCTGCCTTATTTGACCGTAAGTCCTCCAAAGCTCTTTTAAATTCCGATTCTAATACTGGATCCCCTATCTCTTCTAAATCGACTCCTGTTTATTCTTCTATCACATCAGACAAATCTTCACCCTCATAGAGGCTTTAAATATATTCTTTCCACCTATCTGCTCTCTCCTCTGCATTTAACAGTGGAATTCCCGTTGCACTCTTAATGTTACCACCGTTGCTTTCCTGTATGCTGAGTCTGTCCTTCCGACAATCATATATTTTTCGATGTCTTCACATTTTTCCTGCAGCCATTTCGTCTTAGCTTCCCTGCACTGCCTATTTCTTTCATTCCTCTGCGACTTGTATTTCTGTATTCCTGATTTTACCGGAACATGTTTGTACTTCCTCTTTTCATCAATCAACTGAAGTATTTCTTCTGTTACCCATGGTTTCTTCGCAGCTACCTTCTTTGTACCTATGTTTTCCTTACCAACTTCTGTGATGGCCCTTTTTAGAGATGTCCATTCCTCTTCAACTGTACTGCCTACTGCGCTATTCCTTATTGCTGTATCTATAGCGTTAGAGAACTTCAAACGTATCTCGTCATTCCTTAGTACTTCTGTATCCCACTTCTTTGCATATTGATTCTTCCTGACTAATGTCTTGAACTTCAGCCTACTCTTCATCACTACTATATTGTGATCTGAGTCTATATCTACTCCTGGGTACGCCTTACAATCCAGTATCTGATTTCGGAATCTCTGTCTGACCATGATGTAATCTAATTGAAATCTTCCCGTATCTCCCAGCCTTTTCCAAGTATACCTCCTCCTATTGTGATTCTTGAACAGGGTATTCGCTATTACTAGCTGAAACTTGTTACAGAACTCAATTAGCCTTTCTCCTCTTTCATTCCTTGTCCCAAGCCCATATTCTCCTGTAACCTTTTCTTCTACTCCTTCCCCTACAACTGCATTCCAGTCGCCCATGAATATTAGATTTTCGTCCCCCTTTACATACTGCATTACCCTTTCAATATCCTCATACACTTTCTCTATCTGTTCATCTTCAGCTTGCGACGTCGGCATGTATACCTGAACTATCGTTGTCGGTGTTGGTCTGCTGTCGATTCTGATTAGAACAACCCGGTCACTGAACTGTTCACAGTAACACACCGTCTGCCCTACCTTCCTATTCATAACGAATCCTACACCTGTTATACCATTTTCTGCTGCTGGTGATATTACCCGATACTCATCTGACCAGAAATACTTGTCTTCCTTCCACTTCACTTCACTGACCCCTACTATATCTAGATTGAGCCTTTGCATTTCCCATTTCAGATTTTCTAGTTTCCGTACCACGTTCAAGCTTCTGACATTCCACGCCCCAACTCGTAGAACGTTATCCTTTCGTTGATTATTCAGTCTTTTTCTCATGGTAACCTCCCCCTTGGCAGTCCCCTCCCGGAGATCCGAATGGGGGACTATTCCGGAAAATATATATTGACCTGTAAAGCCAAACTGCTCCATATAGACCAGTGCAGAACAAAACAATTAAGCTATAAAACCAAACTGCTCCATATAGACCAATGCAGAACAAAACAAGAAAAATATTGGTATAACTCATTTTGCAATTATGTTGGTGGGCTTGTAATTGAAGCGTATACTTCCCAAAATTGAGCTTTAAAATCAAACTGCTCCAATAGACCATTGCAGAACAAAACAAAAAAAATATTGGTATAACTCATTTTGCAAATATGCCTGTTGGTTGGCTTGTAATTGAAACCTAAAATTTCCATAACAAAAAACCGATAGCAGTTTGACAATGGCATAAACTAGAGAGCAAGAGATAATAAAAAATTCTTTCTGTAACTGTTTCTTATTTCTTATAACAACTTGGTGTTGTGTTTCTGACCAACGTAAATACACTGAAAGCTGAAGTTCTGAGTCGATAATCCAGTATTTCCTTTGTACAATAATATCAATAGCAGGAGCAACTAGAATTCGTACTCCTTAGTAGCTCATAACAACCAAGACGAGAAATGACTGAAGGTAGGATAACTTCTGAAGCAAACGCCTGGACATGGACTCACACCAGCGGTACAATGCCTCGGCTGACAAGACCAGCAATCGTATAGAGAGATATAAAAAATTCGTTAGTAAGAAGGAAATGATTTCTCAGTAAAAATGTCATAACTAATGCAAAATTGGAGTGGGTGCAACAGCAGGTAACAGTTGGATATTACGCAAGCAGTTACTCGGATTGACTTTGATTAATAGAGTTGTAGTATAGCCTCCTGAGAGATACCATGCCAAATTCTGTCCAATTGGCGCGATACTCATCAAAATCCTGAGTTGTTTGGAGGGCCCTGCCCACAATGCTCCAGCGTTCTCGATTTGGGAGAGATCAGGCGACCTTTCTGGCCAAGGCAGAGTTTGACAAGCACGAAGGCAAGCAGTACAGACACTTGCCGTTTGCGGGCGGACATTATTTTGCCGAAATGTAAGCTCAGGATGGCTTCCCATGCAGGACAACAAAAGGAGGTGGTGGTAAGGGGGTGGGGGTCGGGGAGGGGCAGAATAGGCAGAATATCGTCGACGTGCCGCTATGTGCAAGAGTGCCGCGGATGATAACCAAAGAAATCCAACAATGAAAATAAATGTCAGAACAATGCGTCACTCCCGTGGCGCCTTCAGACACGCCTCCGCTGCTCATCGAAGCTCATTTAGAAGCTGGATTCATCACTGCAGATAATTCTACTCCAGTCAATGACACTATATGTCATGTCTGTAGGTGTCTTGGACAGTAGTGGGATATTAACCTGACTGTTGGTCGCCACACGGTCTGACAACCGGGATTGATGGTATTACTTGCGATTTATTATAATATCAGGATTCCTCATAATCCTCAGCCACCTTACAGTACAGTGATATGTCGACGATATTCTGCACTTTGTTTTGTTGCCCTTCATGGAAAGTCAATCCCGGCTTGCATTTCGGCAAGATAATATCCGCCTGCACCCGACGAGAGTTTCTACTGCTTTTCTTCGTGCTTGTCAAACCTTACTTTGTCCAGCAAGGCCGTCGGATGTCTACCCAGTGGATAACATTTGGAGCATTATGGGCAGGGGTCTCCTACCATCTTGGGATAATGACGATTTAACGTGCCAGTTGGGCAGAGATTTGCGTGGTATCTCTTAAGACGACTTCCAGCAACTCTGTCAATCAGTGCGAAGCCGATTAAATATTATGCATAAGCGGCAGAGGTGGGCCAACGCGTTAATGAAGTGCTCGATTTGTGAAACTGTTTCTCCTGAATAAATTATTCAGTTTTTCTGAAATTTTAAACATTTCACCAATACGATGAGCCGTCCAAATGGAGGGAAGTTGCGCGTGCCTTTTGTTTGTGAACAATGTAAATTGTATTTAGTTTGCATGTACATTTTTCAACCGTTTGCGTGTTCTGTCTGCGATCTGAGGATTAGGACGTAAAACGGCATTAGCAGATATAACTATAGAATCCGCTTGCAAACCACGCTCAGGCCGATCTATTCGTATAACAGTCGTTAATCCTATGCGCCGAATCGATTAATATTTAGCTCACCAGGCTGCCTAGTTACCAGTTTGCTCTGCATTACGTTATACGAGCAGTTTTTCTTCAACAATTAATATACAGCAGTTGTTCCTGAGGCTTAAACGTTACCTGACGCAAAAGGTAGATTTTATTTGTCAAACGCGACGATGTTCAAAGGGAAATGTAAATATCCTGCACATACTTGTGGCTATGTGTTGTATGCAGTTAAGTATACCTTTTTAACGTTCTTGTAAAAATGTGAATCTATATTTCATGCAGTGCAGCTCCGATCAACCATCTCCAAGAGCAATCAAAGAACACATAGTTATGAGCAAACTGTTGTGCTTTCGTCTGGTCGTAACACCTTCCACTGAAGATTATTGACTGAATGAATTGTGTGTACTTTCCTTCTGTTTCCATTTGTTTACTGTCTACTCTAACGAGTGGACGAGTTACGTTAGTTCTGGTTTGGTTGGTTGGTTTAAAGGCGGGAGAAGGGACCAAACTAAGAGGTCATCGGTCCGTTAGTTATGGCAACTGCGCTGTGTACTAGCACAAGAAAGTCAAAGTCAGTTTTATATTACGTTTTCTTCAACATTTTGTTCGCGTGATTGGTACACTGTGGTACAGGTCTTAAGGAGAAGCAGTATACCGGAAAAAATGTAGGGCCCTATTTCCAAATGTGCTGCTGTTCATATCTTCGAACTAATAAAGGCTAAAAGCAAGGCTTCCATGCTGGTTAGTAGCACCCGGTAGCTAAAGAACGTTAACTGAACACTATTTTTACCTTGCTTCTATACAAAAAATTATTTCAGGTGGTCAAAATAAATGAGAGACCCTGTATATTCTAAATATGTATTCTGATTTATTATACGTTCCTCATTTTTGAGGATTTCCTTAACATGGATCTAAGAAATAGTAAATATATCTAATTCAATCTGAATATCCAACAGCGTTCGGGAAAAAGTGTAAGTAATAATGTGAATGATTTCATTTTGTTGCTATTGATGCGTTTATAGTGGAAGGGAAATTAGGATTTTGCGCAACCACTGACCACAATGTCACTGAAGAGAAGCCGAAATCGGACAAATGCTCCATCTTTAAATTAACCTTGATTGACTTACGGAAACTTCGGATTACCTAAATGTGGATGAGCGGACGGGTATTTGAGTCTCTGTCATTCCAATGGATCCTCTCGTTCGATATTACAAGGGTAAGTTATTAAATATCTAAATTAATGTTTTCTAATTCACAAACAGATACAGATCTCATCCAAGTTTGCAATAAAATTCAGTATGTTAGCAACATTTTGTATCGAGCAGTGTACGACCCAATGTGTGCCAAATGAAAACTCATAGTGATTGTTTCTCACTACAATCTATTGGAATTTCATGCAGTGGTTATTTCATTTCAAAAAATAACAGTAGATATGAAAATTATCGGGAAGGCATGGAGTTCATAATGAAGCTACAATATGCAGTTCTAAGATGCGAAAAAATCGTCTCAATGAGATGTTCCTTTAAAATTACCAGAGAATACACCAAACAGCCGGCGTATTGTTATTGCTTCGTCTTGTCTGATGGGACAATGAGCGTTCTCTGTGTGTGTGTCTGCATTCACATTTACCCGCATTTCACTGCGTGGGAAGTCAGAATGCACACTATCGCCTTTGTATATGTTCTCATACTTCTGTTGCGACCAGTTTCATTAAAACAGATATATTCGCAGGCAGCAGATGAGCAGGTCACCACAAATGTATCCTTGCACTCAGCGGGGAAATTTGTACGAGAATGAGACAAAAGAAAGGATATGTATGTTGGCGATATGTGAAATTGCCATGTACGTTCAGTTATTGTCCATCGCCCTCAATTTACAATCAAAATATGTGTGTGAATTCCTAAGGGACCAAATTGCTGAAGTCATCGGTCCCTAGACTTACACACTGCTTAAACTACCTCGAACTAACTTATGGTAAGAACAACACACACACACACATGCCCGAGGGAGGACCCGAACCTCCGGTGGGAGAGGGGCCGTGCAATCCGTGACACGGCGCCTCAAACTGCCCGGCCATTCCGCGCGGCCGATTTAGAATCAATCCACAGACGTCTGCATCTGTTCATTGCGCCACTCAGAATGTTTCAGTATAGTTTTCTTCAAGACCTCGCAGGAGCTCCGATGCTCCTAACTTCCAGCTTAACGCTAATACAATACCGATGAAATGATCGATTTTGACATAATTGATGACAGCTTATGAACGGAGTTGAGTAGCGGAAAACGTTACTCATCTTACGTCACCACAAATAATTCCTTAGCGAAGCAATGGGTTCCATTTGTCTCGTGTAAAGATAATCGAGTACGTTTTAAAGCTTGGTAGCTAATTTTATAGATTTATAAGAGCGAGAGACGAGTTTTATTGAACTGTCTGGGCCGGACGTTGACCGCGACTGATGATACGGCCTTTCGTAGTTGAGGAAAAGCTACCTGGACGTTGGGTTGCTGAGGCGGTGGCGGCTGGAACCGCCTGGAAAATCGTCAATGCAACATCTCCTTCTACAACAGTCTTTTATTCAGTTTGCTACAGATAACTGAAGCCTAGGGATAGCGTCTTTGACTTATAACCAAAACGCTCTCGACCCCGAGTTCGAACCCCGCCGCAACTAAGCTTTGAATAGAAATCATCAGAAACGGTGACCAAAGACTTACGGCAAAAGAAGTCATCCACGTTCTACCAACGACCTGAATAGATGGCGGAGAAGCAGACAGAGATTCAGACCACCCTCTTGCCATTGGTGTGGGGAACTGTCGCTAAACTGCGGAAGAATTAGCAGTGATCAACAACATGAGTTTTCAGAAGGCAATGCAAACCACTGCGCTAAACTTACGTAGTGTATATGCACATGATGTTTGGCTTCTGATTGAGAAAAAGTGTGAGAGCTACAAAATATGAAAAGGGAAATGCGAAGGTTCAATCTAGGTGTAGTGCGTGTCACAGAAGTGAAATCGAGAGAAGGTAAGGATCTCTGGTCATACGAATAAAGCGTAATATCAGCATCAGCAGAAAGTGGTACAGCTGGGGTTGGATTGATTATTGATTATTATGAATACGAAGGCAGGGCTGAGAGTGAGTTACTGTGAACTTTTCTGTGACTGAGTTGTTGTCAGCAGATTCGACGGTAAAGCAACGCCGGCAACAATAGTTCAATTGTGCATGTGATCAAAAGTATCCGGACACCTAGCTGAAAATGACTTAATAGTTCGAGCCGCCCTCCATCGCTAATGCTGGAATTCAGTGTGGTGTTGGCTCACCGTTAGCCTTGATGACAGCTTCCATTCTCGCAGCCTTACGTTCAGCCTGGTCGTGGAAGTTTTGTTGGGGAATGGCAGCCCATCCCTCACGGAGTGTTGCACAAGGAGAGGTATCGATGCCGGCCGGTGAGGTCTGGCACGAAGTCGGCGTTCCAAAACATCCCAAAGGTGTTCCATAGGATTCGGCTCAGGACTCTGTGCAGGCCAGTCAATTACAGGGATGTTATTGTCGTGCAAACACTCCGCCATAGGCCGTGCATTATGAACAGGTGCTCGATCGTGTTGAAAGATGCAGTCGCCATCCCCGAATTGCTCTTCAACAGTAGGAAGCAAGAAGATGCTTAAAACATCAATGTAGACCTGTACTGTGATAGCGCCACACAAAACGACAAGGGGTGCAAGCCTCCTCCATGAAAAACACGACCACACTATAACACCACCGCCTCCGTATTTTACTTTTGGCACTGCACACGCTGCAGATGACGTTCACCGTGCATTCGCCATATCGACACCCTGCCATCGGGCGGCCACATTGTGTACCGTGATTCGTCACTACGAACAACGATTTTGCACTGTTCAATCGTCCAATGTTTACGCTCCTTACAAATGGTTCAAATGGCTCTGAGCAATATGGGACTCAACTGCTGTGGTCATCAGTCCCCTAGAACTTAGAACTACTTAAACCTAACTAACCTAAGGACATCACACACATCCATGCCCGAGGCAGGATTCGAACCTGCGACCGTAGCAGTCGCACGGTTCCGGACTGCGCGCCTAGAACCGCTAGACCACCGCGGCCGGCACGCTCCTTACACCAAGCGAGGCGTCGTTTGGCACTTACCGGCGTGTTGTGTGGCTTATGAGCAGCCTCTCGGCCATGAAATCAAAGTTTTATTGCCTCCCGCCTAACTGTAATAGTACTTGCAGTGGATCCCGATGCAATTTGGAATTTCTGTGTGATGGTCTGGATACATGTCTGCCTATTACATATTACGACCCTGTACCAACGGTCAGCGGTCTCCGTCAGTCAACAGACGAGGTCGGACTGTATGCTTTTGTGCTGTACGTGTCCCGTCACGCTTCTACTTGACTATAACATCGGAAACTGTGGACCTATGGATATTAAGAAGTGTGGAAATCCCGCGTACAGACGTATGACAGAAATGACACCCAATCACCTGACCACGTTTGAAGTCCGTTAGTTCCGCGGAGCGCTCCATTCTTCTCTCTCAGGATGTCTAATGACTACTGAGGTCGCTCATATGGAGTACCCCACTGTAGGTGGCAGCACAATGCACCTAAAATGGAAAACGTATGGTTTTGGGGGTGTCCGGATACTTTCGATCACATAGTGTACATGTCAACGTCGTAGGCAACAAATGAAGAGATAGAGATAATATATGATGATACAGAACGGGTGATTCGGTTTGTCAGGGAGGTAAAAATGTAATTATTGTGGTGGATTGTAACGCAGTTGCAGGGAAAGGTATAGAGGAAATGGATACGGGAGAATATGGGCTTAGATGTAGGAAAGAGAGAGGAAATCGGTTAACTGAATTATGCAATAAACTGCAGATATTACTAGCGGAATCTCTGTTGAAGAACCACAACAGGAGGAAGTATACCTGCAAAAGTGTAGGGGATACGGGAAGGTTTGAGAGGGAATACATCATAGTGAGACAAAGATTCCGAAATCAGATATTGGGCTTTATAGCGTACCCAGGCACAGTTGTAGTCTCATTTCATAACTTAGTAATGACATAGACTAGACAGAGGCTTAAGACAATCGTTAGATTGGGTCGATTTGAAAGGAAGTGGCATACTGAAGTACTGATGAATGACGCGACGCGTTTGAAGCTTACTAAGGATAAGGATACTGCGATAAAAAAAAAAACAGAGTAGGCAGCTCAATTGAAGAGGAATGGACATTTCTAGAAGGGCAATCACAGATGATGAACTGTCAACTATAGCTACAAGTCAGGTAACTGCGAAGAATCCTTGGGTAACAGACGAAATAATTAAATTATCTAAGAAAGAAGGAAGTACAAAAATGTTAAGAGAACGACAGCAATACCGCAATATAAATTCGCCAGGACTCAAATAAATAGCAAATGTAGGGCAGCTAAGGCGAAATAGCTGCAGCAAAGATGTGAATATTTCGAAAAAGGAATAAGCGTCGAAAGGACTGTATCATCATATAGAAAAGTCAAATCAGAGTTCGGTGAAATTAAAAGCAAGGGTGGAAAAATTAAGAGTGCAGTCGGAACTCAACTGTTAAACGAAGACACAGACAACATATTTCTTTTAAAAAATTATATGATGGTAAAAAATATACATAAAACATAAAGGGCAATGTCGTTACCAAAAGTCTCAAAAGGTCTTCACCAGTTTACTTCACACTTTACACGATACTCTTACAAACATGCGGATGGCCATAAGCTACATAGCTACTTCAGATATAAGGTACATAAATATGTGTATAATATGTAAATGGGGATTGTTGCTAGCAAAAGTCTCGAAATATATATAAAGAGGATATGTTGTCAGAAATATCTCAAAAAGTTCTTCACCAATTTACATAAAATTATTACATGATACTCTAATATGGATTTCTAAATGGAATGAATTGTTGCCACGGTAGACAGTGCTGAGAATGATGGTTCCTCTGACCACATGCCGCGTGTTCTTACGTGTTGCATGCTGTAAACAGCAGACTGATACAGATTCATGTCGGGAAGAAGCAGAGATGGTGTTTGTTATGCTGAAGCAGATGGGAATGGTCGAGAGGCAGCACAGCGCTATATCGAAATAAGTATCCTCACAGAAACCAACTACATCAGAAAGCATTTCAGGCGCGTTATGGGCATTTGTGTGATCATGGGCCATTCTAAAAGACGAACGTCCAGGGAAGTAGCGGACTCTGCATACACCAGATTGGGAAGACTGGGTTCTACAAGATATCGAGACGAACCCTGCTACAAGTGAAAAGTGGCTGGCCAACATAGTGTAAACCAAATTACGATTATGTGTTTCCTGCATGACAACCATTATATCCCTATCATCTGATATGCATGGAGGCCACTTTCAACATCTGTAGTGAAGTGAATACGGGACAGCTCTGTGCTGCGTCCTGGGACGATTTGTTGTCGTTGCACGCACACTCTCCATTTTGGCACCCATGTTCAAGAAAGTTTTTCCTCCACTTCCAGTTATGAATCCGTCCCTGTAGTTTGTCGGTTTGCTAACCAAAGTCTCGAAAGGTTCACAAATTTTGTGCGCCCTGTCTACCAAGGTTCTTATTTCACCTCTTTTTCGTCTAGGGTGGCGGTTTGAATCTTTATGCAGATAACGATCAGTATGTGTGGCCTTCCTATACACCTTATGGCCCAACGTTCCGTCCCGTCGTTTAATCACAAACACATCCAGGAAACTGAATTGCCCATTACTCTCCGTCTCCATAGTAAATTGGATTTTCGGATTAATGCTACTTAGATGTGACAGGAAGGCACCCAACTCCCCTCGTCCGTGTGTCCATACACGTTCATTGTTGGACACATTTATATTGGTACCACAAAGAAAAGTGTCAACACCTGTCTTGTTGAACATGCATTGCCGCCTGGGTCAGACAGATAAATCGGCCGTAGCAGAATAATGACCCGTGCATGGCTCGTGTTGCCGCTATCATGTATTTTACACCCTGTTTTTAACGTACTTCCACCTCACTACGTTACTTTAAATTACTACTGTCACTGACGTGCTGCTTTGCCCGATCGTAACCGGCGCTAGCAGCGCGTATCGATATACCCCCTCTCATAGTGTCTTTGCTCGACTGCTGTTACTTCCTGGTCGTTGTCTGTCGGAACCGAGTTTAGGTCGTGAGTTCGGGTCTGCCAGTCAGTTGGAAAGCATCTGGAGCGCAGTCCGGACCTTCCTCACCTGTTGTCGCTGTCCAACATGGTGTGTAGTCTTCACAGCCAATACATATTTCATTGTGGATAATCACTTTCGTAACCTTTTGTGTTTCAGTTCTCATGTACCAATTGGAGGCAAGCAAGTCGTTTTGTCGGTCGGTCCGTGGCTGTCCCAGGTTGGGTTCCGACGGATCAGGTGTAGTTAGGCTCACCACCTGTCACACTTAAGTGAACCAGGGCAGACCGAATTCTCTGGAGGCTTCTGAGGGACGTTTTCCTTACTGTCCATCTCACCAGTGTTTAACTGTCTGTTTATAATTATCATAGACAAAAATTTAAAAAATTCCTGCTTTTACTGGACTTTATGTATTTTTAGAATTTTGCAAAATCAGTTGTGGTCCTTCAGGCACTTAAATCCTTATTAAAAGAAAAAAGAAAATAAACATTGCGGCCTTCTGCCTTTGGAAGGTTATGGTAATTTGTTCGAAAATCTTGAAAATTTTATTGCTGGCCTTCAGCCATTTGTATTGCATCTTGTTTATGTTTGTCTATTCATCCTTGCCTTGAGGCTTTCATCCTTGCTGTGTATATATATATGTTAATTATTTTATTGGAAATTTTAAGTGCATGATTTTACCATTTGAGATTTGTACTGTCGCTTTAAGATTTCTTGTTTGGAGGCCTTCAGCCGTGAAATAAATTGCCTTTTGAAACTCGTAGTTCTAAAGGTTCGGCTATATGCCGTTTTGGTTTAAACGTGTTATTACATTACAATACATTACAATTTTGAGGGAACCTGACCGACACCTTATTTGGCCCTTTCCACAATCCTAATCACCTGTTCTGCCCAGCGGGTTTAGTGAGCGTTTCAAACATGTTTACCAGGAAGGTAATCAGAAGTAAAATTCAGCGGGACGAGCGTCATATCTAAATCCTCGCACTATTATTCACGCATGTTTAGAGATAGTATCTACATTGATAATTTTAACGGGAAAGAGGGAGGTGTTAAGCTGGACAAAATCTGGATGTCAGCGTTGCACCGAAGCGTGACGATCGATTACTTTCAACTGAGAATGTTGGCATTAACAGAGACAGTCTCATAGCCACGCGATGGACAGTGGTGCCCTCTATACTGCCTATACAGGGTGGTCCATTGATAGTGACCGGGCCAAATATCTCACGAAATAAGCGTCAAACGAAAAATCTACAAAGAAGGAAACTTGTCTAGCTTGAAGTGGGAAACCAGATGGCGCTATGGTTGGCCCGCTAGATGGCGCTGCCACAGGTCAAACGGATGTCAACTGCGGTTTTTTTTAAATAGGAACCACCATTTTTTATTACATGTTCCTGTAGTACGTAAAGAAACATGAATATGATAGTTGGAACACTTTTTTCGCTTTGTGATAGATGGCGCTGTAATAGTCACATACAAATCACTCACAATTTTAGATGAACAGTTGGCAAAAGATGTTCTGTTGTGGTCTTCAGTCCTGAGACTGGTCTGATGCAGCTATCCATGCAATTCTATCCTGTGCAAGCTTCTTCATCTCCCAGTACCTACTGCAGCCTACATCCTTCTGAATCTGCTTAATGTATTCATCTCTTGGCCTCCCTCTACGATTTTTACCCTCCACGCTGCCCTCCAGTACTAAATTGCTGATCCCTTGATGCCTCAGAACATGTCCTACCAAACGATCTCTTCTTCTAGTCAAGTTGTGAGTTGTGCCACAAACTCCTCTTCTCCCCAATTCTATTCAATACCTCCTCATTAGTTATGTGATCTACTCTTCCAATCTTCAGCATTCTTCTGGAGCACCACATTTCGAAAGCTTCCTTTCTCTTCTTGTCCAAACTAGTTATCGTCCTTTTTTCACTTCCATACATGGCTACACTCCATACAAATTCTTTCAGAAACGACTTCCTGACACTTAAATCAATGCTCGATGTTAACAAATTTCTCTTCTTCAGAAACGCTTTCCTTGCATTGCCAGTCTACATTTTATATCCTCTCTACTTCGACCATCAACAGTTAATTTGGTCCCCAAATCGCAAAACTCCTTTACTACATTAAGTGTCTCATTTCCTAATCCAATTCCCTCAGCATCACCCGAATTAATTCGACTACATTCCATTATCCTCGTTTTGCTTTTGTTGATGGGTAGAGCATTACGTAAGAAATCACCATACATTGCACCATTTAGACGGCCATCGATAAAATGGGGGCCAATTATCCTTCCTCCCATAATGCCGCGCCGTACATTAATCCCCCAAGGTCGCTGATGTTCCACTTGTCGCAGCCATCGTGGATTTTCCGTTGCCCAATAGTGCATATTATGCCGGTTTACGTTACCGCTGTTGGTGAATGACGCTTCGTCGCTAAATAGAACGCGTGCAAAAAATCTGTCATCAGCCCGTAATTTCTCTTGTGCCCAGTGGCTGACCTGTACACGACGTTCAAAGTCATCGCCATGCAATTCCTGGTGCATAGAAATATGGTACGGGTGCAATCGATGTTGATGTAGCATTCTCAGCACCGACGTTTTTGAGATTCCCGATTCTCGCGCAATTTGTCTGCTACTGATGTGCGGATTTGCCGAGTCAGCAGCTAAAACACCGACTTGGCATCATCATCTGTTGTAGGTCGTGGTTGACGTTTCACATGTGGCTGAACACTTCCTGTTTCCTTAAATAACGTAACTATCCGGCGAACGGTCCGGACACTTGGATGATGTCGTCCAGGATACCTAGCAGCATACGTAGTCACACCCGTAGGGCACTTTGATCACAATAGTCGTAAATCAACACGATATTTACCTTTTCCACAATTGGTAAACGGTGTATTTTAACACTGGTAATGAATCACGAAGCAAATACCGTCCGCACTGGCGGGATGTTACGTGATACCATGTACTTATACGTTTGTGACTATTACAGGGCCATCTATCACAAAGCGAAAAAAGTGGTCCAACTAAAACATTCATATTTCTTTACGTACTACACGAATATGTAATAAAAAGTGACGGTTCCTATTTAAAAAAAACAAAAAAAAACGCAGTTGATATCCGTTTGACCTATGGCAGCGCCATCTAGCGGGCCAACCATAGTGCTATCTGGTTTCCCCATTCATGCTAGACGAGTTTTCGTTCTTTGTTGTTTTTTTCGTTTGACGCTTATTTCGTGAGATATTTGGCCCGGTCAGTATCAATGGACCACCCTGCATAATCAGCCCTTCCTCGAGTTCTCTTTGCAGTTCGCCGCTTTACCTCGGAGGATGTCTCCCGGAGCAGGAGACGAAACGTCAGGGAAGAGTTTTAAACATCGACCACGGCCTATCAGTCCGGAAGTTTTAAGTGAAGACAATACCGGCCGTGAAAGCCTACATTGTATGAGTAAAGTTGATGTATTTTTTCTCAAACCCGTGCTTATCGATCAGAAAACCAAGTTAATTCAGTATGTATATAAGAACAGAAATTCTAGTAAAACCTACGAACCTACATGAGCTGCAGATACGTCTATCAGAAGCACAACAGACTGTTTATAACGCGGAAGAGGATGATGAGAGTGAATACGCAGTGCAAGGGACTCAATAGGAATTACTTGGTCCCAGAAATCAGATTCAAATGTACGAAACACAAGCGATTTTTGAGTCTTGGTGCTCCCACGCACATAGATACTACTCTACGTTACAGTTCATCACAAGTTCGACATGCGAAATGATTGCAAAATAACTGTGTGAATATTTTCATCGTCTGACTGAAGCGACCTACATGGCATGTATTAAACATTACAGCAAAGTAACTGGGAATATCTCACCCAGAATTACCAGCATTGCAGATACTTGAAGCGCCTCACGCTGACTACAGAACACAAAGCAGAATTCTATACATCGCCTATTGAATTTCTACTGATACATCGCCTGTTCGACTCGCACATGCCCATCATTGTCTAACTCGAGTGAAAGACTGCCAAAGACGCAAACACGCTTCAGTAGCGTCAGCGAGAAATACTCCAACGTGTTTAGCTTGACTAATCGAAGCTAACCTCAGGCTGTCTCTGCCGAATATTGTAGGGTTAAAGTCATGATTTTTAGAAAGTAAACATTGCGGAGAAAGTGAAAGTACACTTTGACATAACCTTTAATCTTAAAAAAGATGCTGGCCGTTGTGGCCGAGCGGTTCTAGGCACTTCAGTCCGGAACCACGTGGCTGCTACGGTCACAGGTTCGAATCCTGCCTCGAACATTGATGTGCGTGTTGTCCTTAGGTTAGTTAGGTTTACGTAGTACTAAGTCTAGGGGAATGATGACCTCCCTTAGTGCTTAGAACCATTTGAACCATTAGAAACGGTAATCTACTGTTTCAACACTCTTTGCAACAATGGGTGCTGATCTGAAGTAATGGAGGTTATAAATTACTATTTCTTGCCCGATTTAAGTTTTTCTAAGGTTATATGGTAGTGGTAAACCGAAAAATTAAAAAAAAAAGTTGTGATTGCTCCTTTCTTAGTATCAGTCCAACTTCTGACTTTGTTGTTTAATAATGTTATTCATTCCCTGGCAGTCATGTCGAGTGTGGGCTTTAATTGTTCAGTTGTAAAGTTGCGGGGGACGTGTTGGTAGAAGCGCGATACTAGGGTTGCAAGTCAGTGACGAAACCATAGGCTGGTTGGTTTTACCACCATACATTTAATACTCTGTAAATTCTTATCCATTTACATTTATATTAGATTACTATTTATTATGATACTTCCTACCACCACTTGGTAATAATTTCTGTAGTACTGCATGTCTGCGAGTTAATTAGAGCTAAGTAGTGATAAAAAAGAAAACATGGGGCACGTGTTGCTCAGAATCTACTATCAGCTAAAGAGGGGTTGATAAGAGCCTCGTGATGTTCTGCAGCGCCGGACATTTACTGGCCTGAGAGAGGGCAGAGGGAGGAGGCGGCGGTTTACAGCGCTGGAGGCCACAGAACCTCCATGGCGTGGACATTGTGGGCGTGAGGATGCATATGGAACGGAAAAAAATTTCAGAATAGCAGACCTGCAGAGAGAACATTGGGGGTTGAAAAACATACTTTTACTAGGAAGGAATGTGCTGGGACACAAACGAGATTACAAGCTGACCTCTGAGAAATTCTCTCACAAGAAGTGAGAGAGAAAACTTCCCTGCGAAGAGCAAAGACGTTACTTAATTCCCAGAGTGCTAAGGATGTACGGGGGGAGGGGGATGTGGGGAAATTGAAACTTCCAGGAAGTCTTCTGAAAAGAGTATGAGCTTTAGGTGGTTGGTAGGTATGTAATGTTTGTGTAATGGGCACTGGTATTAGTCACCTGAATGCTTGTTCACGTTGGTGTGGGATATGGTCTGGAGAGTCACTTCTCTGCAGAGATTGAACAGGAGCACTTGGTTGTGGGAAATGATCGAGGGCACTTCCCTGCCCCAATCGATCGAAGACACTTCCCTCCGTGAATCGACCTACAGACTTCGCTGGCGAGAGCAAAGATTCTAGTGGTTACATTCTGAGAAGTGTTGGTTGGGACAGTCGTCTCTCAGTAACCAGAGTTCTTATTCTGTTCACTAGAGTGATGATTCATAAACTGTTGAGTTCAACACACGCTGAAGTGCTTCCTTATGGGAGGGTACTTCAGTCGAATTTCTGTTCCCGGTTCGTGAGCAGACAGGGTAATTTCAGTCCTTGAAGTTTACGGACGACATATTGCGTCCACTGTACAAGCAGAGAATTGCAGTTATGCCGTGTACATCATCTACACAGCAGCCAGTGCCCCAACAAGCAGATCATCAGTGCAGTACAACTGCTGTCAATACTTCATTAGATGATACGTGCAACCTGATTTGGCTGGTAAGGAAACACTCACAGTAAATGCGTTGAGTTCCATGTGCTTGTCCACTGAGTTTCTTCCGAAAGTTCCAGTCAAGTTGTCGGTCTTCTGTTACTCGCTGCCACTCAGTATCAGCTAACTTTGTGCCTGTCCAATAACAGGGGGCGTGGTCTAAAGAAAGTGGAAATGTTCTGGCAATCTCGAAATTAGGTGTAGGGCAGAATCCGTCATTGTGTACTACACATTTATACAAATTTTAGCACTCTACGTGTTTTTAAGAATAAATAATTTACACAATCGAGTTAAGATTCATTATATAGCATTCCTATTGCGAATGATTTGTTTAATGTGCTAAACTAAAGTAAAACCACGACGTTATAATTCGTTTTATGGAAATCCCTGGTTTACGTTACAGGATTCTCAAGGCAGAGCGTAACGGAAGGCGAGTGCGTGACATTTAAGGATTTGGATTGGTGGGTAAAATTTTGATAATGCTGAAATCTAAGCCACATTAGCGTTAGAAAGAGCTGGTTGGTTTAAGGATTTGTACGTGTAGAACATGGCGCTGGGATGCAATCCAGATATTTGGCCAGTTAGAAGGCTTTCTGTATTGTAGGCTTTTTGTTGGATGGCATCCATGTTAATTTACTTTGAATCAATTAATATGCCTCTCAAGAAATATCCTAAATATATTGAGAGGAAATCATCAAGAAGTGGATTAGCCCTCAAACCAACAATATTAATCTGTTACATTGCTACCTCTTACTACTTCCACTATAAGCAATAACGATGTACTGATTGGCGGAGTCAATGGTCTCTCCTTTCTTACCGTTTCAAATGAAGTAAATAAAGCAAATAAAAACAAGAAATTTTACTGATTATTTCAGTTATCTTCAACAAATTACTGATCTAAGTCTTCCTCATTGTAATCCCTCTACTCATTTTCAACTCTGTGAGTTACAGCTGCGTAGTGATTAAATCCTCCCCCCCCCCCCCTCCCATGAACCACGGACCATGCCATTGGTGGGGAGGCCTGCATGTCTATGCAACCAAAACGGAGGGGGTATCTGTTGAGAGGGCAGATAAACGTTTGTCACCGAAGAATGGCAGCCGCCTTTTCAGTAGTCGCAGGGGCAGCAGTCTAGATGAATGGCTGATTTGGCCTTGGAACATCAAGCAAAAGGACCTTGCTGTGATGTTACTGCGAACTGCTGAAAGCAAGGGGAAACTACAGCTGTAATTTTTGCTGGTGGTATGAAACTCTACTGTATAGTTAAAAAATTACGGCATCCTCTTGGGTAAAATATTCGGGAGGTAAAATAGTCCCACCCCCCCTCCCCCTCCACCATTCGGATCTCCGGGTGGGGCCTACTCAGGAGGATGTCATTATCATGTGAAACAAATCTGGTGTTCTACAGATTGGCGGAGGGTGACATATCAGATCCCTTAATCGGCCAGGTAGAATAGAAAATTAAAAAAAGGAAATCGATAGATTGAAGTTAGAAGTAGTGTGATATTGTGAAGGTTGGTGCCAGGAAAACAGGATTTCTGGTCTGTTGAATACTGGGATACAAATACAAAATCAAAACGAGGTAATACAGGGGTAGGTTTAATAATGAATAAAAGAATAGGACTACGGATAAGCTACTACGAACAGCACCGTGAAAGCATTATTGCAGCACAAATAGTCTTGAAGCCCAGATCCACTACAGTAGTACAAGTTTGTATCCAAAGTATCTCCGCAGGTAATGAACAAATTCAAGAAATGTATGATGAGATAAAAGAAATTATTTAGGTAGTTAAGGGAGACGGGAATTTGATAGTGATGGGGGACTGGTATTCGCCAGTAGGAAAAGGAACTGAAGGAAAAATAGTAGGTGACTATGGACTGGGGGAAAGGAATGAA
This sequence comes from Schistocerca nitens, assembly GCF_023898315.1. Taxonomy (NCBI): domain Eukaryota; kingdom Metazoa; phylum Arthropoda; class Insecta; order Orthoptera; family Acrididae; genus Schistocerca; species Schistocerca nitens. Next base: position 192,237,765 of record NC_064621.1, read on the forward strand.
AGGGGACGGCACTTGCTAGAATTTTGCACAGAGGATAATTATACATCACTAACATTTCACTACACACTAGAAGTACCATATGCGTCATTCTTGACCCACGGTGGTTTTTCGAGGGCCGTAGCCCCCTCCATAATCATCGCAGGGCCAAACGCTCCCATGACTTTTTATTATTTGTGGGGTTGTACAACTCACCAAATATTCATCCCCCTAGCTCACCTAGAAGTATGAAAAATTTACCTGTTATATCAGTAGGACCATGTGGGCCGTCTTGACCCATACGCATTTTAACGCAGTTTGATATCATTAACACTGGTTTTCAGACACTGAATAACTTTTGATATTTTGAGCCAAAAAAGAACGTGAAATGCAAAGTATTTGGCGGTCTAATGATACTTTATATTAGCGCGGCTTTCCGTTTTCTATGGTCTGGTGACATGTAGACCTACACTGTGAAACTACAGAGTAACATATTAAGCAGTGGGAAATAACCTCGTCCCCTTCTACACTGCTGTCTGGGGCACTGCTAACAGTTCTGTTCTAACACGACACAGGTGTCAGGCGCGTCGCCCTTACGTTACATCACAACTGACAACTTCTTAACCTCTGTGAAAATGGCAGATGAGCTGAAACCAAAAGGACCAAGTTGAGTTGGTGCTCTTCGGCGATCACTCAAGGAGGTCCTTCCTGCACCGCGAAGTGGAGGCGACACATTGTATGCAACACACTTACGGGTCAGGCGACAGTCTTCTCACAGCACATCAAGGGAAAAAGAAAAAAAATCCGTATTCTGGGTAACATGCATGCTGGATGTCAGACGAATGAGAATACTGAGAAGAAACTTCCAGAAAATGTGACGTTTTGTAATGAAACTAAGTACTGAGTCGATATAGTTGGCCAAATGGCTAGACACTACAGTGTGCGAGCTGACACCCACCGTTGGCCTGTGCGTGTATTTTACATTATTCTTGACCTTGCCATTATCAACGCTCACATAGTTTTTAAGTTACTTACCTCTAAGTAGATTTCACGTCGGAACTTTATCCTCAGAGTAGCAGATGAGCTTGCTGCTCTTTATAAACTGCAGACAGGTGCCAGTCTCCCCATGCAGGCACTCATTACTAGCGCTGGCCAATATGGAAGCAGACGATCTTGTCAAATTCAAATTTCTTGCAAACAACAAAACAACAAAGGGAAATAAAACATCAATCGTATGCTTCAAGTGCAACAAGTTTGTGTTGCAAAAGCTGCCGGGGAAAAATTCTTGTCGAATGTCTGAATCCCAACTTAAGCAATTCATTCAAGTTCTTAAATATATACAAATATTTATAATTATAGACTGAAGCTATTTGTTCTTGTGGTTTAGTTCCTTGATCGCAATAAGCAAGAAAATATGCAAAACATTTTAGTCACTAGCTGCATTTTAGAATCTTTCACAAGTATTTGGTACTTCACTTATTTTTCTATAAAAGTAAAAATACTATTAATACTCACGTAAACAATACGTTTTGATTCTGTTTCAGTCTTTTTATACAGAAAACCACTATAACATTATTTTACTTACTTATTTTAACGACGATTAATGAAATACAGTGAAATTTCTTCTGTAACATTTAAATTTTAAAAAAGTCTACTTAACATTTATGTTTGACAGTGTACTATTCATTTTAGAGACGTATTCTCAACATGAAGACACTCGAAACACGATCCAAATACGAGGAAAACGGTGGTTTTGTACTGTGGGTTAAAAATAAACCATATGGCACTACTAGGGGTACGGTAAAGCCCGGTACTTCCAGTGTTCAGAAACATGAATGAAGTTTGGAGACACTGGAAAATTTCAGAGTGGTTAGATAATGGTAAGACAGAGATTTCGGAATCAGATTTTAAATTGTAAGACATTTCCGTGGGTAGATGTGAACTCTGATCACAATTTATTGGTTATGAACCATAGACTAAACTGAAGAAATTGCAACCAATATTGTGGTTGCTTGGTATACGTGTGGCGTCGAATGCCGTACATATTATTGGCCTGTTGCGACGTTGCACTTAACGGGTTCAAAGAAATTGTTCAAATGGGTCTGAGCACTATGGGACTTAACATCTGAGGTCATCAGTCCCCTATAACCTAGAACAACTTAAACCTAACTAACATGAGGACATAACACACATCCATGTCCGAGCCATGATTCGAACCTGTGACCGTAGCGGTCGCTCGGTTCCAGACTGAAGCGCCTAGAACCACTCGGTCACAGCGGCCGGCTGTTATACAAAACAATGTACATGATCTAGGAAACTAAATTACTTTCACTCTTTATTTACCTATTTATCTCATCCCTTCAACCATACATGCTTGCGCTTGCTCGCAGGCAGGTGCACCACTAATGTATGCACGCCCTACCCTCCCCCCCCCCCCCCCCCCCGCCCCCACAGACACACACAAAGCATTAGACAATTTTGTTCTGAAGACATCTTGATATCACCACCAAGTGGTTAGATAATAAATCTAAGGCAATCTTATAATCATTAAGCTCTGCCTTTACACATGCACAATTACTGTCCGCATTAACAGTCACGATAAAATGCATATTCACACTTTACGTATTATGTATTTATGAATATCTTGAAAGGCTTTTGCATTAAGTTTTAAATTATAATGTGACATAGTAGAGTTCATGACCTTATTAAATGCAAGATCACAATGACCAGTTTGTATCTATAGTGTTATAATCATCTTTTCATCATTTCACGAACTTCCATCAGATGAGACTGACCATATAGGGTCAATCCGAGGTATTTTATTGTGTCTGTTAATAGCAAAAGACTATCGTTAATGGTGAGGTAAAAATCAAAGAGGTGAAAACTCTGAGGGGTCGTCCTAGAATTATGGCCTGCGTCTTCTAATGGTTGGTGGTTTCATCAAGAAGTAAACTAGTTCACATTGAGCTGAAGGGATAATTGGGATTTATGGAGGATGGGGTATATGGCTAGGAAAGTGTACTAGACGATTTGGACCGGATGAGGTTCATCCGATCTTTCCATTTTCTTTGGTAGTGTACGTTAATTTCATTTTGACAAGAACGCTGTTATAGCGTTACCCAGACTCGGGTTGCTTGTTTGGCGAGTGTGTCAATCGACCGAAATGATTAACAATGTGTAATCCTAGTAAAAAACAGATCTCGAATTCAGCTCTCTACATTTCAGTACGTAGAAAAGTTGTGTATAGTTCTGGTACACTGGGGCACCAGTTTTACAGCGCTTGATTCACGACCTAACAGGGACTAGAGCACGCTTACGGAATTTGCTCACATATTGTACCTCGAATGCCGCGGGTCGAGCGCCACTAGCGGAGTAATATTTATCTAACATATTCCGTGCCTGCAGCTCTAATGTAATTTCAGAAAATGCAGATACTGCCCGGGGGCATAATCTGAAGTTAAATAAACACGCCGACAACTACGGAGTTAATATTTGTCCTGGTATATGGCACGATCAAGCGAAGCGTGGGCCTGGAGGTACAGAGTTTGTTTTTAGGAGCTACTTGAGGCGCAGGAAGCATATAGCCGCTTTGCTTCTTACTGCATTGCTTTCTTTCAAGTAAAATGAGAAAACTGCGGATTGTGAAAAAATGTAGTTACTTTAATACTATTTGTTTGCCCTGAGCACACAATCCGTTACGTTTCTTTCCTTTAGAAGCATTATAAGACATCACCAGGTACACACCCCCAACGACCATCATACACGGAGGTCATTCAGTTTCCTTGAAACGTCCGTGGTGTTCCTTTCGCTCACCTTGCTTATCCCCCACCAAAGGATAACGACCAAGAAAGCAAATGCAAAATGTACGATATTACTCTTAACTCGCTCAGAGTAAAAAGTAGCATATAAATAATTCGTACAGGTTATCTTCCTTCGCAAGCTCTACTTCTTGGAACACGTTCCCAGCGGCAATGTACAAAGCACAGTCTGTCAGGATAATAGGACGCTGTCTCGGCAGTTGCTGCCGGCAGCTGGTGACCGAGCGGTTCTAGGCGCTTCAGTCTGGAACCGCGCGACCGCTACAGTCGCAGGTTCGAATCCTGCCTCGGGCATGCATGTGTGTGATGTCCTTAGGTTAGTTAGGTTTAAGTAGTTCTAAGTTCTAGGGGACTGATGACCTGAGATGTTAAGTCCCATAGTGCTCAGAGCCATTTTTTTTTTTTTTTGTCTCGGCAGAGGCGACACGAATTTTATTCTCCCAGCAGCATTTGTAAAGATTCGCCGAATTTTCTTGGTTTGCTAGTTTTCAAGAAAGAAGATGGCAGCGTGGGCCACACAGTTTACCGAAAAACTTACGCACATAGATCGTTACCTACGCCGGGATTCGAACCACTACCCACAACAAAGGCGAAGCATCAGAAACCCGTTGGCGGACAGAACAAGGAAAAACTGCAAACCATAACTGCTTGATGCAGAATTTAAACACCTGACTAATGTATTGGTCAAGATTCATTAGCTGAGGTGAAAAGAGCATTAAGGCCATCGCTTGGAAGTCACAGCGATGCTCAGATACCAGTGAAATCGAAAGTTTTTCTGCGTTTCACTAAAAACGTTACTGACTGCTCAGGAAAAGTCTTGAAAAAGCGTAACATCCCGGTAATCTACAAACGCACTCGGTAGACACAAGATCACCAACGATTGGCCAAGGATGGTCGCCAATCGCTAGAAAAGCAGGAATTTATAGGTTCACGTGTAGATGTGGAGAGGTATAGTTGGGAACTACAGAAAGAAAAGTCAAAAAATGACTAGAAGAGCGCAAAGGCAATTTCAGAAGAGCGGTGATCGACAGATCAGCTGTTGTGGATCATGCTTTGCCACCAGGAGACTACCAAATTCATTTTGATAGGACCCAAATACTGGCTCCCACAAGCGGATACCATGAAAGGTTTTACAGATAGGCAATAGAGATTGTAAAACTACCCATGAAAGTCAGTAGGAAGGTGGAGGGCGTGAAGTTGCATGACGTAGAATCCGGTTCTGAAGGAGATGCATACTAGTCCTCCAGCACAGGATGATAGCGACAACGGACCAAGGCAGTCGACAGCGACAAATTGCGGTCTCACATTCAAAACTCTGACGTCACGCCATTGCGCGGTATCACGCGGAAGCGGAATTTTTTAATAGTCTGTAGTGAGCCAGGGTATGAATCGGACATTAAGATAAGCTACGATCCTCCCTGAAAATGTCCTCCGGAGATGGGGACGAAACGTTAGGTTGTACGGTGAAATCAATTCGACCACGGCATAATAGCCTGGAACATTTTATTTTTTTTCTAAAGTTGCTTTTTTTCAGCATAACAGAAAGCTTGTAATGACGAGTGGTTGTGTGCATGTAGGACGGTGCCATTAGTTGCGTACGTGGCTGTGAAACTGAGTAGGGTGTTACCGCGCACGGTTATGCACCCCCAGGCGGTCGGGAAACGGAATACCTGTGCTATTGTATGCTATTGTTACTATCTGAATGTCTCTGTCGCGGAAGCTACATCACAGCAAGAGGCCTCCGAGACCAACGTTGTCAGCAGGTTTCAAGTGCTATCTATATCTTCGAAAGTGATTGGGGAAAAGTAAGAGACAGTATGGTGCCTGCGTGTCAGAAACTGAGCAGTGAAGAAGGTGGGTGCTGTTTCAGAGGAGAACGATGAAAATACTTCGCACGGGTAAGGAATAAAACACAGTGTTTGCACAGGCCGCCCGGAAACCCAACTTCCTTTATGCATTGTATAAGGAATATTTACAGTTTTACCTACAGTTCAAAATATCCACCTGAAACTGATAGAAAGTATGGCAGATTGCTCCGATATTCCAATTTCTACTCTTTTGAAAGTAGTTAAAAGCTTCTGATTCTGTTTCCAAAGACCTAACAGAAAACCAGTGCTAACGGACTCTGTGGCAGCTGCTTTATCCGGACATACCTTCCTTAGAAGAATGAGAGAGCTACGAATATAGGGGTACAAGATCTTATTTACAAATGAGATCTCGTGTGGGCAGACTCACAAATTATGTACGGGTGGCATGAAAACGTTGTTAATTCTTTAGAAAATAGCTTCGACAACTGCAGTCGATATCGAGGACATAATCATGAAATTTATGGATGGCATGGAGAGTTCAAGACACCGTGGAATGCATCATAATTTTACACATAGGAAATTATTAATGATTGCTTAACGGCGCGGGGCATTGTTTTATTCGTAAGAAAGGAAAAGGAGATTACCACAACCAAGTGAACTAGGTTCATTATAAAGAATGGTTCAAGAAAGTCCTGAGTTTACTGACAGAAAGGTCAAACGTTGTTACACCTAAATGAAGAGCCACATGATACGATGCTCGATCCTTCAACTAAAAACCTGAGTATGTCATGGTTTAAAGGCGAAATTATATCTGGGATAGCATCGGAGAATATTTTACTGCCACCCGAAGTTGACGATCTTAGCAACATGAATAAGGCAGGGCTGAAACTCTTAGCCAGGTTTTATTTCCAAACACAAATAAATTAACTGGAACAAGTAATTAAATAATTTATATCAGACGTAAAACTTGTTTGGTTGCCAGAGACTCAATGTGACCTTAATGCAATCGAGGTCATATGGCATTATGTAGTGAGGAAAGCAGTAAAAAAGAGTACACGTTATGGAGCAGTAGAAGTATGGAAGCATTTGACGCTTTATATCGAGATGCCCGAAGTGCTGTAACTCTAGGAGTCTGGAAAAAATGTATTACACATTTCAGGAAAACTGAAGACAACTACTAGAAGAAAAATGAACTGTCTGAAAATGGCCCACACATCGAGCCCCTCATAATCAACATGAATGACTGATCTTCCGATTCACACGAAGAATATTGGTAGATAATATCACTTTAAAAATGAGTAACTAATATAAATAGATCTTGTAAAAACTGTACATTACCACATTTCTAAATGGAGGCAAACCATTTAAAACCTGTCACTGTAGGTCCAATATCCTTTTGATAAAATGTGATAGAAAATGGATTTTTTGTACAACAGAGCAGATTTATGGCGTGAAAGTAAAAATAATGCTGCTTTTCTTCCGAGAACAACTCATGTACCTGATCGTGGCAATATAACACATAATTCTGCTACCGCGTCCACTGAGAATCGCAAGGGCCACACGCACACAACCACAATTCAGTAGTGCTACTTATAAAACATAAATCTCAAATAGCAAATATATGTTTTGTTAAAGTTTCTGCTGTGGTGTCGAAAGAATTAAACTGGATTGACGGCTGCTGCTGCGAGAGAAGTACTGCATAATTATCTTTGCATACCGTCAGAAATATGAGTAAATCAAACGACCATCCTGAATTATATTTGGAGACGGAGTAACATAGTAGGTCGTCCTTCAAGATAGAAAAAAGCGGTTTTTGTAAAAATATCTTTCAATTAATGTTCAGCTAAGTATATGAGAAACAAAATTACAATCACTAGTGGAGACTGTCTCAGATGGAATAAGTCCTGAACACACAAACGTGGTTATCAATGAACTAGGAATCAAATTTATTAAAATTTCATTGCTATTTGTTATTAAAACAATCCGTCTGTATAAATAACATTTTATATGAACATTTTGAATATGAGTTTAGATCGTAGTAGAAACTGCGTTCCGAACACCTAAAACGTTTAAATAAGAATATATTCGCGTACTTGACACGACACAATGTGATGAATATTTTTCCCCACTGGAAATTAATACAATATGTTTTCAGTAATGGTCGGTGAAATCAGCTTCGGTATGATATGATTTGTATCACATGTTTTTTTTTTGTCAAAATCTAAAGAAAATGGAACATAAATGTTAGCGAAAAATTAATATCTGTATAGGTATATTCTGCAATTTTCGTCTAATTTTTATGAGACTTTGCCTATATGTGGAAACTGCAGTGGTCTGATAAGTGAAATTTAATCTTTGTAAGTTTACTGAGACGAAATAAGACAGTTGAAAACAAAGGGCTGAAGTGTAAACATGGACAGAGGGAATGTGTCGGTTACACGGCTTCTTGTTCAATGAGTCCCCAAATTCTACTAGTGTCAGGGAAGTGGTGGAAAGCTCCGTATGGGAGTATGGGACAGAAAACACCTTACAGTTGAAACTCTTAGATTATTTTTTTTATTAAGCACTAACTAATAGAATTCTCCCTGACACAGACAACTCAAATTTAATCTACTCATTTATTACCCGCAATGTACAAGCCCAAGGCGAACTCACTGCTGTACATTGACAACATGACTTCCAATAATTAACACAATAGAATGGCCCTGAATTACAAGAAATCCTAACAATAATACTGAGAAATATAAAACTACCTCCAGCTCTGTTAATTGCCTAAACTCATTTCAATCACGAAACCCGATAGTGGCAACCCAATTTTTTAACTCACCTACCTCAAAGAAAATCGTCATAACATGAACTACAACAATTACTGCAAGCAGCAACGACAGCGAGCTAAATAAAAAGATTCTAACTACTATAGACTAAGTATTAGGAGGCATATGGTTAGCAAAAGAAAGATTTTTGTTGAAGAGCAAACAAAGTATTCATTTAACACCCACCTGGCCGCTGTGACAGAGCGGTTCTACGCGCTTCAGTCTAGAGCCGCGCAACCGCTACGGTCGCAGATTCGAATCCTGCCTCGGGCATGGATGTGTGTGATGTCCTTATGTTACTTAGGTTTAAGTAGTTCTAAATTCTAGGGGACTGATGACCTCAGATGTTAAGTCCCATAGTGCTCAGAGCCATTTGTTTTTTTGTAACATCCAGTTCCAAAAATTATATAGTTTGTAAGTAGGCTGTTTAGGTTTTTATATTGGTAACGCCACGTAGCGCTCTGTATGAAGATCACTGGCTGTTCTGTGTGCAGTCTGTGGCTGGTTTGCATTGGTGGAATTTGCTATTGTAGTGTTGGGCAGTTGGCTGCTAACAGCGCGTAGCTTTGCGCAGTTCGAGGTGAGCCGCCAGCAGTGGTGGATGTAGGGAGTGAGATGGAGGAGTTTTGCGAGCGGATGATCTGGACGTGTGTCCATCAGAGAGAGTAAATTTTTAAGACTGGATGTTATTATATATATATATATATATATATATATATATATATATATATATATATATATATATATTCAACACTATTAGGGTAAATACATTGTTTGTTCTCTTTCAAAATCTTTCATTTGCTAACTATGCCTATCAGTAGTTAGTGACTTCAGTAGTTAGAATCTTTTATTTAGCTGGTAGTATTGGCGCTCGCTGTATTGCAGTAGTTCTAGTAATGAAGATTTTTTCGAGGTAAGTGATTCATGAAAGGTATAGGTTATTGTTAGTCAGGGCCATTCTTTTGTACAGATAATTGAAAGTCAGATTGCGTTGCGCTAAGAATATTGTGTGTCAGTTTAAGCACAGTCATTTATAATTTTTCTAAGGGGACGTTTCATATGTCGATCCTTAGCCGAGTACACCTCACTGGAATCTTCTGTATTTTTTTGTAGTTTGTGTAATTAGTGTAGCTATTGTTTATTGCCAGTGCGTAATTATAGAGAGAATTTCCTTTGTAGTTGTAGTTTTTCACTGTTGTACAGTAAAACAGTTGTGGCATGCATGTAGATTTGCACCAAATATTTCGCAGCTGCGCTTGCAATTAACTAGATATTATTTTCAGTGCTATGTTAATGTGTTTTCTTATTTTTGCTCTTCAAATTGTGCTTTTCCTGTTATCGTGTGAAATACGTGATAATTATGGCGTGTGAAAAGCGTAACACTAGGCTCCAAAGTAAATTGAGAAATGATAGTGACGGCGAGCGTAGCTTATCAGCACCACTTGTAATGAATTAACAGACATTCAAAGTAGTAATTTCGTAATTGTGCATACGGAAATGGAGCAGGTGGCAAATAATGGTGTAGACAGTGAAACAATTAGTGAACAGGGAAGCATTATCCATCGATTGGTCGGCAAGAGCTCGCCTCAGGAATCCGAAATGACAGGACACAATCTTGCAAATACTGTAGATTCAGGTTTTGCGTCCTCACCGTTTTCTCAAATAAGTCAAGACACATTTTCTGCTTTTCAAAATGCGAATATTGCCGGTTCAAATGCACTGCCGAATAGCACTGAGGAACATGTTTCAGACACCAGTGCATTGTTACTACAATTAATGCAACAAATAGGACAAAAGCTTCAAAAGTTAGACACAATGGAACAAAATCAGAGACAAAAGCTTCAAAAGTTCGACACAATGGAACAAAATCTTCAAATGTTAGACACGATGGAACAAACGCTTGAATAAACACGTGAAGGTTTAACTTCTGAGTTACTTAAAATCGAATCGAAATGTGAAAAAGTCTGTAATGGCGCAAAAACACAAATTTGTGAGCATTTCAACCTATTTTTTCGCGTCATGAAAATGCACTACAGAATCACGAAGCAGCCATAAAAGAACTGCAGACTACTGTTCATGAAAATCACGACACCTTGCAAGCTAAAACTGACTCAATTGCATCTGCCGATTCGGTTACGCAACTTGCAAAAACTCAGGAAAACTTAAAGGACACAGTAGATAGGATTTCAACACAAATGGACACTCTGAAACTTGGTTCAGAAAAACACACTGAGGGAATCAGTTCACTATCGGAGAAAGTAGCCCAACTTTCGGATCAGTTCACTAACTCATCTACAAAGGTAGATGATGATCTGAATGACACAAGACCATTAGCCTTCACTGACACAGAAGAGTATGAACAAATTAGAAAATTCAAACAAAATCAAAATGAAATCGATACACAGTACAAAAGAGAAATCCGGGAAGTAAAAGATCAGTTAACACAGGTAAAACAAGAATTACATATTTCAGAGGACACTGGCGTTCCAATACGGGAGGAGGGACATAGAAATATGGAACAGCCACAAAACAATAACACAGGGCACTTCGGAAATTATGAAAGAAATTGGCAAGGTACACCGAATTTTGAGATGGAACCGCCGAAAAGAAGTAACAATGACCGATACGCGGATCGCCGACATGATAATTTTGACTATAAGCTGTTCATTACTCGCCGGCCGGAGTGGCCATGCGGTTCAAGGCACTACAGTATGGAACCGAGCGACCGCTACGGTCACAGGTTCGAATCCTGCCTCGGGCATGGATGTGTGTGATGTCCTTAGGTTAGTTAGGTTTAATTAGTTCTAAGTTCTAGGCGACTGATGACCTCAGAAGTTAAGTCGCATAGTGCTCAGAGCCATTTTTTTCATTACTACACGTAAATTCAAAACATTTAAGAATTCTGGCAACGACATTCATCCACAAACATGGCTCCATCAATTCTCTCATTGTTTTCCCCCCAACTGGTCATTGGAGCACAGGTTAGAATTTATGTGTGGCTACTTAGAGAATGAACCAGCTGTAAGAATGCGAGCGGTCATTCACGATTGTCAGAGTGAAGGAGAATTTTATCATGCCTTCCTCTCAGCATATTGGTCTCAAGCTACTCAAGACCGAGTAAAACATAGCATCATAATGATGGAACATTTCGAACAATCTAAATTTTCTAGTCTTGTCAAATATTTCGAAGACATGTTACATAAGAATCAGTATTTGTTGCTTTTGCGCTGTATTGTTCTATATCTGCACAGTTTTTCTGAATTCTTCTGGAAAGTAAAACATGTTTTGGTAGTAGCTTTTAGGGTATAGCTACAATGAGACAGCCTTTTTCGTAGCACAACAATACGTTACAGTATAGTACTTTCTTGATCACGGTAATGTAAGTAATAACTACGATGTCTATGTGCATAGCATTTAACTTTTGTTTATGATGAGGTAAGTACATTGAATTCTGCAGAACTTAGATTTCGGAGGACGATAACTACGACACTTCCACAGAATTATCTTACAGCGAGACGCACATTTAGCGCGATAGGAAACGTATTTGAGTGATTAATTTTGTACTTAAAACATTTATTTTTAAAGATTTTTGAATTACAAGGATACAAAGGTTTTCTGTGATACATTTCTTTCCATTGTTGTAATCTGTAACACCTGAGGGTATAATTACATTAATCCTCAGGGGGTTACATGCTTACGTTGTGTACCATGTGTGAGGCAAGCACAAGGATCCCTAGCTAACATGGTATTTGCTTATACAACTTTAGACATCCGAACCATATTTCTCTAACACATAATTACACAGCTATCTGATCATTTAACTGAGAGAGACCAACATTATTTTTACTATGTCAGTGACACATGTTTGCGCAATTACACAGTTGGATAACTCCACACTTATGAAATTGTATTTTGTCTGTACTTTGTGAACTCTTGATATTTATTCTGAACTATTGTGATACTATGAGAGCTTTGAATGATGTATTTGGTATGGGATCATAATTGTTAAAGTACGCTTGAGGTAGATGACACTATTGTGATTAGCAGAGAATTTTTTTTAGGTTTTGAAATTATTGCAGAAAGCTACGTTTTTGAGATTTCGCTGAGGTTTTATGATGTTATTATTACGACGACGATGTGTATTATGCCGCTCAGGTGTGTTTATGATTAATAAACTGATGCTATATGAGGAATTTGATTATGCTATGTATTTATTATGATGAAATATTGAAGAAGTGTCTATGATTATGTATATGTATAATAAAGTAAGGAATAATGAGTAGTGGTTATGAACTCTGGTTTGTGAAAAAGGATGTTGGAAACCAAGAATCGTACTTAAAGAGTTATGAAATATGTATATATGTGTGAATGTATCACAATGCCGGCGAAAATTGTTTGGACACTGTTATATTTATAGGACTTTGTTTCTACTCATTTCTACTGTAATTCCTCGACTTGTGAAATTTTATTTGTATCAAACTGTCACTGTAGTGGAAACTTCTGCTGTAAATTTCGGTAAGAAAGGTAATTGACCTTGACGTAATGTGTTGTGTGCGCTCAGCTGAGCGCTAGTCGCCTGAAAAAAGAAAGCCATTACGTGGAGAAAAAAACGGCCATTATCGTCGCTGTTGATATTTCTTTGTAGAAAGCATCGCAAATACGACACGCTCAAACTTGAAAACATATGATTACACTGTGGAGCTCTTAATTTATGATATTTACTAAAACGCCTAATTAAATGATGAGAAACATTTTACATCTATTGTCTTTCTAGTTGAGACGCCATTTGCCTAGTGAATGATGTGTCATGCCTTGCTTTATATATTTACTTGCTCATTTTGTTTAATGTCTAGTATCTAGTTGCACTGCAGCATTGGTTAAAATAAAATTTTATATATGTACTAATATCACTATTTTCTGTCTACAGACCAAGTAAAGAATAATTTATGATGTTCTTTCTTCGAAAAGACAGCACAAATAGACATTTCCCTTCACAGGAATTGCAAACATAAGTTTCGTCAATGACTGGATAACTTGTTTCGTAGAGTAAGTCAAGGTGATGCATCACTCTAGTGTTAAGATGTGACGTACGTATTTGACATGGCTATCTTTAAGGTAATATTTTTTTGCTTGAGCATTGTCATGTTTAGATATAAGTTATTGCATTTGCTGCTGCTGTTAGCCAGGCATAGTGCTACTGAATTTTAATTTGTGTTACTCTGTTAAGCCAGTTTTACTAGAGATTTATTTTTCTTGTTTGCTGCAAATTGCCTTATATTAGTTGTAATATTGCAATTGCTTTGCTAATTTACATATACTGCTGCTTGCTTAGCCAATTTGCATTTCTTGTATAGCTGTTTGTGTTAATTGTTTTGTGCTGCTGCATTTCCTCGTCCCTTAGTTTATGCATCTGACCTCAGTAGATTTAAGTTAGCTTAAGATGGGGTGGACTATATAAGAGAATGAGTTGTGACGATTTGGAAGAAATGCATTGCGAAGTTATATGAAACAGATTTGGGCAAAAATGAGTATTGTACAACGAGAAATAATTATTTAGAAATAGGATATGAACAAAACAGTAGGGTTTAGGGACAACAGGTATAGATAGGACTTTTTGGGAATAATGATGAATGAAGCGAGATTTCTAAGAAGTAAAGAAAGTTTTGTGTGCAAAATACCTCAGTAAAACAAACCCTGTCCTTTCCTTTTGTGTTATTCCGCAAGGTGTTTGTGTACCCTTGTGTATTTGTGTTTTTCTGTCTTCATATGTTTAACTGATAAGAGTTATGTTGTAGAATTTTTCTAATAATATGTTATTTTCTTTGTAAAGATGTTTAGACATTATTTATTCTGTTCTGTTTTAATGCTCATTCGTGAAATTAATGCTTCAAAAACTATTCTCATTATTTTATATATTTACTTATGTCATAATTCCAGTAACACTGATGTTCACGTTTATTTCTATTCTTTTGTAAAGACTGTATTACTACAAATGTTATCTGTACTATTATGTTCTTTAATGATGTATTTTGTACCTTTGTAATTGTATTCTTATGTTGTAAATTTATAATTGTATACACACCAGTTCTTCAAATTAAGTTTCATTTTACTGTACACGTTTGTGTTGGTCACAGTATATGCACAATATGTGAGAGGTTGGGACTCTTAGTTTTTGCACGTGTGTTAATAAATCAGCAAGCATTGCTGGTTCTAAAGACAATTCCAAAAAACTTTGTGAGTGCACAAGTGGTGGTGTATGGACTTGCTATATTGTCCACAAGGCTCTTCGATGGTGATTGTGCACCTGCACAGTCGCAACAGATGGCTGCTGGCCATCTCTACAAGGACTACAGTGGGTCTGCATCTTTGATGGCCCACCAATACCATTATTTCTACAAGGACTACAGTGGGTCTGCATCTCTGGTGGCCCACCAATACCGTAATCTCTATCAGCACTACAGTGGGTCTACTCTGTGATGACCTGCCTACCAATATTCTTCAAAACTTCGACTGACTCTGCTGTGGATTTGCTCTGTTGTGGCCCATTACCTGTCTGCATGTCAGGTGTCAGCACTGTCTTCTTGTTGGAAGGACAATACTACTTCTTCAAGACTGCATGGAAATCAACTGCTTCTGTGCACATTTTATTTTACTGCTCAGACTTTGAGAAAAAAAAACAATGCAATTTTACTGTGATGTATGAACAGAACTGTCTTTATAGACTGTGTGAAAATTTTAGCTTTTGACCAACATTGTATCAATACGTGTGTACATTTTATTTCTTTGCTATTGTCATTATGAAAAATTTTTTCAAATCTGTATTGGCCACTGCCCAAAACAATTTGTAAAATTTCTTGTGGGGAGCATCGGGGCTACGTAAGTAGGCTGTCTAGGTTTTTTTATTGGTAACGCCACTTAGCGCTCTGTATGAAAATCACTGGCTGTGCTGTGTGCAGTCTGTGGCTGGTTTGCCATTGGTGGAATTTGCTATTGTAGTGTTTGGCAGTTGGCTGCTAACAGTGTGTAGCGTTGTGCAGTTGGAGGTGAGCCGCCAGCAGTGATGGATGTGGGGAGTGAGATGGCGGAGTTTTGAGAGCGGATGATCTGGATTTGTGTCCACCAGAGAGAGTAAATTTTTAAGACTGGAAGTCACTAACTACTGATAGGCATAGTTAGCAAATGAAAGATTTTGACAGAGATCAAACAATGTATTTACCCTAATAGTGTTCAAAAGTCATCATATATATGTATATATATATATATATATATATATATGCCTATCAGCAGTTAGTGACTTCAGTAGTTAGAATCTTTTATTTAGCTGGTAGTATTGGCGCTCGCTGTATTGCAGTAGTTCTAGTAATGAAGATTTTTGTGAGGTAAGTGATTCATGAAAGGTATAGGTTATTGTTAGTCAGGGCCATTCTTTTGTAGAGATTATTGAAAGTCAGACTGCGTTGCGCTAAAAATATTGTGTGCCAGTTTAAGCACAGCCATTTATAATTTTTCTAAGGGGACGTTTCAAGTTGTCAATAGTTTCACAACCAAAAAAGGTATTAACCATATATCCATTATCATACCTTCCCTTGCATCTTTTCTTACAAGAAATTTCATCTCACATTACTTTGCATGACCTACGAACACAGAGATTCCACTACGAAAAACCATGTCCATATAGTTTCTATCCACTCTCTAACTGATGTTGGTCAATAAAGTAAAAATTCTCCTCACAGTCCCTAAAGACAGACCTAATAATTCATCAGAATAGAAGTCTACGCCAGTTTTACGCACAAAGGCTAAGCAGTATATGAAAATGTACAAGTGCGTAATGGACAGCCATGCAGTCTTGAAGAAGTAGTGTTGTCCTCCCCAAGGAAATACAGTGTTGGTTCTAGACATGAAGATTTCAGTTGGTATCGTCAGATTGGTAAAGGCCACAACAGAGCAGACCCACAGCAGCATCAGTCGGAGTTTTGAAAAGCATTGGTAGAATTGGTGTGTCACCACAGAATATCAATCGATGTCTTGAAGAATATTGGTAGGATTGTTGGGCCACCACAGAGCAGACCCTCTGATGTTACTGTAGAGATGTCCAGCAGCCGTATGTTGCGACTGTGCAGATTCACATTCACAATTGAACAGTCTTGAGGATAATATAGCAAGTCCATGAACCACTAATTAGTAGTCACTACTGATGCATATTACAAGTCCCTGAGCCCACCACTGGTGCAGTCACTAATAATTTGTTTTACAGTGTCCTCACAATCAGCAATGTTTTCAACCAGTCCCTTGATGAATTATCAACACACGTGCAAGCACTAACACAGTCATAAAATCTCTGAGATTTGATACATATAGTATGGCCAACAGACAAATGTGTGCAGTAAAAAGAATCCGCACTATTTATCGAACTTGAAGATCTGGTGACTCTACAATTACAATTTTACAGCATACGAATAAAATTACAAATGTAAAAAAAACATCATTATAGTAAAGAACATGATTATACAAATAACATTTGTAGTAATTCCGGCTTTACAAAAAGAAATAAGCATATATATGACTATTAAAGGAATTATGACATAAGTAAATAAATGAAATATGAGGATATTAGTGGAAACATTAACATGATACCTAAACATTAAAAGAAAACATGACAGAATTAATAATGTCAGAATATCTTCCTAAAGTAAAGAACATGATACACAAACAGAGATTAGTTCTACATCTACATCTACATTTATACTCCGCAAGCCACCCATCGGTGTGTGGCGGAGGGCACTTTACGTGCCACTGTCATTAGCTCCCTTTTCTGTTCCAGTCGCGTATGGTTCGCGGGAAGAACGATTGTCTGAAAGCCTCCGTGCGCTCTCGAATCTCTCTAATTTTATATTCGTGATCTGCTCTGGAGGTATAAGTAGGGTGAAGCAATATATTCGATACTTCATCCAGAAACGCACCCTCTTGAAACCTGGCGAGCAGGCTACACCGCGATGCAGAGCGCCTCTCTTGCAGAGTCTGCCACTTGAGTTTGCTAAACATCTCCGTAACGCTATCATGGTTACCAAATAACCCTGTGACGACACGCGCTGCTCTTCTTTGGATCTTCTCTATCTCCTCCGTCAACCCGATTTGGCACGGATCCCACACTGATGAGCAATACTCAAGTATAGGTCGAACGAGTGTTTTGTAAGCCACTTCCTTTGTTGATGGACTACATTTTCTAAGGACTCTCCCAATGAATCTCAACCTGGTACCCGCCTTACCAACAATTAATTTTATATGATCGTTCCACTTCAAATCGTTCGGCACGCATACTCCCAGATATTTTACAGAAGTAACTGCTACCAGTGTTTGTTCCGCTATCATATAATCATACAATAAAGGATCCTTCTTTCTATGTATTCGCAATACATTACATTTGTCTATGTTAAGGGTCAGTTGCCACTCCCTGCACCAAGTGCCTATGCGCTGCAGATCTTCCTGCATTTCGCTACAATTTTCTAATGCTGCAACTTCTCTGTATAGTACAGCATCATCCGCGAAAAGCCGCATGGAACTTCTGGCACTATCTATTAGGTCATTTATATATATTGTGAAAAGCAATGGTGCCATAACACTCCCCTGTGGCACGCCAGAGGTTACTTTAACGTCTGTAGACGTCTCTCCATTGATAACAACATGCTGTGTTCTGTTTGCTAAAAGCTCTTCAATGCAGCCACACAGCTGGTCTGATATTCCGTAGGCTCTTACTTTGTTTATCAGGTGACAGTGCGGGACTGTATCGAACGCCTTCCGGAAGTCAAGTTAATGCCTAGTATTAGAAGGAAAAAAAATTCTACCAGATTTATCTTATCAGGTAAACACAAAGAAATAGGAAGAACACAAAGACAAAAGGGTACAGATAACATACCGGATTAACACAAAGGGCCGGCCGCGGTGGTCTCGCGTTTCTAGGCGCGCAGTCCGGAACCGCGCGACTGCTACGGTCGCAGGTTCGAACCCTGCCTCGGGCATGGATAGGTGTGATGTCCTTAGGTTAGTTAGGTTTAACTAGTTCTAAGTTCTAGGGGACTGATGACCTAAGATGTTAAGTCCCATGGTGCTCAGAGCCATTTGAACCATTTAACACAAAGGAAACGACAGGATCTGCTTTCAAGTGTTAATTACTTCGAAGTGCAAGTGTAAGTGTATTATTTGACACTGCAATACTTGTGGTGTGCATTTTATACAGAATGTACTTTATGAGCCGTGCCGCCATTGAAGAGTGGACTGTTCTGTCTGGCGCCACTGGCTCAGGTGCAATATCGACTATCCCTCCTGCGGCCCCATTGCCAATATCTATGAGGAAGAGTTGGTATTTGTGGCTTGTGTCCTTTGAAGGTCTTTGCTTCCTGATGTATATACGGGGTTCGCTGGCCCGAGGAGACGGCACGAAATTTGGGGATTCGCGGTAGCATCGCGACAAGAGGCGGTGACGAGGGACGAGCGGCTGAAGCTACGATCTGCGCAAGGAGGGCCTGCGCAGAGCGAAGATACCGGAGTACTTCACCGGAGTGAGCGTCAACTACAAACAGCAGGCTGACAGCCTGTCGGTGGTTATCCACATTCGTGTCGGACGACTGCTCGTGGCCTGGCTGCCCCCTACTACCTGGCTGTCATCGGCTCCACCCAGTAACCGCTGCGACGCACCGTGGATCCATGGAACCGCTTGATAATAAAGGGGAGTAACAGTCTGTAATCCTCGTGGTGGTTTCTGTCATTGCGTACCTGCCCTTCTTATTATTTTCTAGTTTGTACCCGACCTTAAGTGTTTTACTCGGTCGGCTATTTGGTCCTAAATATAGGCCGTTGTATTGTACTAAGACACTTGTTGTTTGAAAATTTGTTCCGCTTTTATTTTGCCTTTCGTTTGTGATTTGTACCCGATCGTTAATGTTCTAATGAATCAGTTTTTAGTCGAAAATACAGCCGTAACAATTGTACTAAGGTACAGGTTGCCGTTAAGCAAAAGAGGGACCTTGTGGTTAAATTTACATGTTAACTGGTTCAATACTTTGATTGTACTTGTACACTCCTGGAAATGGAAAAAAGAACACATTGACACCGGTGTGTCAGACCCACCATACTTGCTCCGGACACGGCGAGAGGGCTGTACAAGCAATGATCACACGCACGGCACAGCGGACACACCAGGAACCGCGGTGTTGGCCGTCGAATGGCGCTAGCTGCGCAGCATTTGTGCACCGCCGCCGTCAGTGTCAGCCAGTTTGCCGTGGCATACGGAGCTCCATCGCAGTCTTTAACACTGGTAGCATGCCGCGAAAGCGTGGACGTGAACCGTATGTGCAGTTGACAGACTTTGAGCGAGGGCGTATAGTGGGCATGCGTGGGGCCGGGTGGACGTACCGCCGAATTGCTCAACTAGTGGGGCGTGAGGTCTCCACAGTACATCGATGTTGTCGCCAGTGGTCGGCGGAAGGTGCACGTGCCCGTCCACCTGGGACCGGACCGCAGCGACGCACGGATGCACGCCAAGACCGTAGGATCCTACGCAGTGCCGTAGGGGACCGCACCGCCACTTCCCAGCAAATTAGGGACACTGTTGCTCCTGGGGTATCGGCGAGGACCATTCGCAACCGTCTCCATGAAGCTGGGCTACGGTCCCGCACACCGTTAGGCCGTCTTCCGCTCACGCTCCAACATCGTGCAGCCCGCCTCCAGTGGTGTCGCGACAGGCGTGAATGGAGGGACGAATGGAGACGTGTCGTCTTCAGCGATGAGAGTCGCTTCTGCCTTGGTGCCAATGATGGTCGTATGCGTGTTTGGCGCCGTGCAGGTGAGCGCCACAATCAGGACTGCATACGACCGAGGCACACAGGGCCAACACCCGGCATCATGGTGTGGGGAGCGATCTCCTACACTGGCCGTACACCACTGGTGATCGTCGAGGGGACACTGAATAGTGCACGGTACATCCAGACCGTCATCGAACCCATCGTTCTACCATTCCTAGACCGGCAAGGGAACTTGCTGTTCCAACAGGACAATGCACGTCCGCATGTATCCCGTGCCACCCAACGTGCTCTAGAAGGTGTAAGTCAACTACCCTGGCCAGCAAGATCTCCGGATCTGTCCCCCATTGAGCATGTTTGGGACTGGATGAAGCGTCGTCTCACGCGGTCTGCACGTCCAGCACGAACGCTGGTCCAACTGAGGCGCCAGGTGGGAGTGGCATGGCAAGCCGTTCCACAGGACTACATCCAGCATCTCTACGATCGTCTCCATGGGAGAATAGCAGCCTGCATTGCTGCGAAAGGTGGATATACACTGTACTAGTGCCGACATTGTGCATGTTCTGTTGCCTGTGTCTATGTGCCTGTGGTTCTGTCAGTGTGATCATGTGATGTATCTGACCCCAGGAATGTGTCAATAAAGTTTCCCCTTCCTGGGACAATGAATTCACGGTGTTCTTATTTCAATTTCCAGGAGTGTATTTCTTAGACATTAGATTTAATGTGAACAACCTGTTGTGCTAAGCTGTTTGTTGCTGTGTTTGAAAGACCGGGTCATTATTGGTGTATTTTAGCTGGATCTTGTGGTTCTTCCGAGTGAGTTCTATTGTAATAAGTGTTCAAAAGTAATGTTTTAAGACGTTCCTTCAGAGCGGTCTTAATAACTGACAATCAGTTTAACTTTGAAAATATTACCAGCCAGCTTTCACCAGGGCTTTAGTCAAAATACGTTTCTTCAGAGCGGTCTTAATAACTGACAATCAGTTTAACTTTGGAAATATTACCAGCCAACTTTCACCAGGGCTTTAGTCAAAATAAAATTGTCAGATGGGACCGGTTGGGATCCAGTTGCCCCTTGGTTGCCGATTGAAATTAAGAGGTTGGTTGCTTTTAAGTAAGCCTTATCATTTTCATATTGTTTCCTAATCTGCTTAACCTTTAAGCTCAGGTGCGCATCTTAACCTCGAACCTTTCGACATATAGCTTTCAGATTAAAAGTTACGTCATCTGTTTTGAGTAATAGAATCACTCTTGTCTTCAGTGGTGCTTACATGGTTTTCATATGTTGCAGAAAGGCATTTAATAAGCGGTAGTAAACATCGCTGTCCCGCCCGATAATGTGCGGTCTGCAGGTCCAGCCGTCTTGTAATCATTGTCATATTGCTTGGTGTTTTGCAATACAGCACTTTAGGTTTCTTTGCAGTCTGATTAGGTGTCTTGGATTGTTTGCAGATGTTGATGTCATTTACCGTCTTGTAAGGTCTTTAGATGACCAAAACGAATTGAAAAATGATTTACGTATCTTATCTGTATGGTGTGAAAAGTGGCAGCTGAACCTGAGTAAAGAAAAGTGTGAAGTTATTCACATGAGTACTAAAAGAGATACGTTAAATTTCGATTACCTGATAAGTCACACAAATCTGAAAGCTGTAATTACTTAGGGATTACAATTACATACAACCTAAATGGAAAGATCACATAGCTAATTGTGAGGTTAGAGCAAACCAAAGGTTCCGATTCATTGGCAGAACATATAGAAGGTGCAACAGATCTACTAAAGAGACTGCTTACACCACACTTGTCCGGCCTATTCTAAAGTGTTGCTGTGTGTTGTGGGATCCGCATCAGGTGGGACTGACGGATGACATCGAAAAAGCTCAAAGAGGGGCAGCTCGTTTTGTATTATCAAGAAACAGGGAAGATGGTGCCACAAACATGATACGTGAATGGGAGTGGCAATCATTAAAAAAGGCGTTTTTCGTTGCGGTGGGACCTTCTCATGAAATTTCAATCACCAGTTTTCTCCTCCGATTGCGAAAACATTCTATTGCTACCCACCTACATAGGGAGAAATGATCATTACGATATAATAAGAGAAATCAGGGCTCCTTTTTCCCGCGCACCACTCGAGAGTGGAACAGTAGAGAGACAGCTTGAAGGTGGTTCATTGAACACTCTGCCAGTCACTTTACTGTGAATAGCAAAGTAATCATGTAGATTTAGATGCAGAAGAAAATGGGAAGATGGACAGAGGAAGGTGGAGGATGGCATTGACAGAGAAGTGTGGAGGTGATGAACGGTGTGAGGGGGACGAGACGAACTGACAGAAAGGCTGAGGATGAGATGGACAGAGAGAGTGGGGAGGAGGAGATGGTAATGAGATGGAGAGGAGTATGAAGGAGGATAAGATGGACCAAGTGAGGGATTGGAGGCGTTGGACAGAGGGTAAAGTGGAGAAAGGAATAGGAATAGGAGGAGGAGAATGGCAGAGAGAGGTTGAGGAAGCAGACAGAGTAAGAGGGAGGTGGAGAAAGAGAGAGGAGAGGAAGGAGAGATCCAGGAGGTAGATGGAACATGTACAACTGGAGTAGGCAGATAGAAGAAGGTGAGACCGAGATGGACAGAGAAAGATGGAGGAGAATATGAACAGAGCTAGTGAGAGGAAGATATGAAGATATGGTTGGTGAAAGGGGCAGAGAAGGTGGACAAAGAGAGGGGAAATATGAAATGGAGGTACAGAGAGAGTGGTGAAGAGGAAATACAGATGGGGGTGGTAGGATGAGCGGGAAAGAGAGATGGGGATGGGAGGGAGGGAGTGGTTGGTACAGAGAGAGGGGAGGAGATGTGTGCAATGTATGTGTCGAACATGTTTGTAAGTGAAACCATAGGGATAAGGTTAGTGAATACATGGAGGTGTGTGCAATACAAGTGTCGAACATGTTTGCGATTGAATTATAGAGACAAGGCTGGTGAATATATAAGTTCGAAGTTGAAACCAGTCTATATGAAAAGAACAGTAGACGTGAGTACAGAAAAGAAGACTAATTTAAATAGGATTTGCTTACTGTGTTGCACCCATTGGGTTGTGTGAGCATGTGGCATGTGATCACTGTAGTTTCCATACATGTATAGAAGATGTGGGTAAAATTATGTCAGCTATACAGGATGACCAGCATAACCAATACGTGTGGATGCAAATGTACACTTATCATAAACATTTGCCTATTCTTTTTTCTTTCCTACAGATATAGAAAAGCAGCTTGCCAATGGACATTCGTGAGTTCGCTTGCTCAATTCATATGGGTAGGGAAGAGAGTGTTGAGAAAGTGGGAACCAGTCAGTCCTGGAGGAGGGTTTGTTCTGATCTGTCAGTAGATGAGTGTAAGCAAGTTGAAACTGGCTGGTTGAGAAGAAGAAGGAGGAGGAGGTTGCTCAGACTTGTTTCTAGATGAGGATGAATTAAATAAAAAAATCTAGATCTTTAATAAAGACATTTATTTTTCATTTCACTTTAAAAAATAAGATTAGATTATCTGAATTATACATCAGACTACCTTTTTCTCATACATCTGCCTGTGCCACCAGAGAGATGGGCAATTATATCATTCCACATTCTGAACTGCAGCATGACTGTAAAACTTATGCATCCACAAAGCCTTCTCACTCCCTTTGACAAACACAGTCGTGTGTGTTTGGTCAAAAATTCGAACCGATGTTAGTATGTCTTCACAAACCATCCCAGCATCTTCCCATCATATTGAATGGTAATTATGAATTAACGATAATACAGTTTCTGGAATCCTGGCACACCCCATGTCTCTGATAGTTGCAGTGATGCAGCATTTGGGATGAATGTTGTCCAAACACATAAATTTTAAGTTCAATGAAATCACTATCCTTATATGCAAACTATCCATACTCATCATACAACCTTCGAGTATATAAACTGAGGTTTTCACTTTGAGGTGTCATTGTGAAATGCTATAGGTATGATGCAGCACCTGTTAACTTCTACAACACCTTATACAATTCCTATGAATGGTGAATAATTAATCAGTCATGTAGTAACAATGTATATACTGGACTATCTTTGGATCAGTTCTCCTATGATTCAAATTCTATGCAAACATCTATCGACGCTAATTCGGCCAAAGCAATCTGGCACTAATTCCTCAAATATCTGTAGGCTATGCATGCATCTGAATTCGTCATCACTGACATCGTAATAATGGTGACATTTTGCTCACATGTCAAACAGTACGCTATAGAAGTTATTACTCCAGTCCATCTGTAAATTGTCATGTGGGTAAGACTCAGAGCTAATTTAAGCTTTAGCACTGGTAAGTATATGCTTGTGAAATATGCTGGAGTCCTTTTCCAGATTCCCCTAACTGTCAGTTTGCAGCACCAGCATAATGAATTGGGCATTTCTAACTGAACAGCAGTCTTAATGGTCCATTTCAGCGCGGATGTCGTCAGTAGAATTGGCTGCTCAAACAGTCCCCATTGTTATGTGGCAGCTTTTTCCAAAACTGTCTGACAACGTGTTTGATAATCTGATATGCATTTCTGACTAGTAAGTCAAGCCAATTTACTAATGGTGCATGAAATCTGTAAGTAACAGTAGCAAATGGAAGTGACTGCAGTTCGTATTAGCTCTATCTCTTTTCCTTTTTGTACAGTGAAGGCTTGTAATGCACTGCAGGCTGGGGCTTTTACCTGGCTATTGAAAGACAAGAGGTACGAAGGCTAACCACGCAGGTCGTAAAGATGTTTCTGCTCGAAGCCAAACTCTTGCGCAGGTAATTATAGGAAAGAGATGTCTGCTGACTGAATGCAGTAGGAGCAACAAGCAAGAACAGCTAGATCATAACGCAGCTTGAGTGTGTGCACGGCTAAAACAATCCCTTTTCCGAAAGATACTGTTAGTGTGGACTAGCTGTTCTGCATGACTGAGGCCATCTGCAATTTTTGTTCAAAACTTATTAGGTTGATCACTGATTAGCTTATAACAATTATTTTCATAGCGGGACAGAGTTCCCACGTACATGTACATGCATACCTTCTTGTTGGTCATAACTAGAATCTGTTACATAGTGGGGGGGAATTCTTTGCCTTCTACGCTGCTCTAAGAGACGAGCATACTTCATTGGTTAACCAGAGCAAAATCTGTAATAGTAGGAAATTTGTTAGCACGTTTATGAAATTATGATTGGTTGGAACTCACAAGGTCTGTTGCAATTGGCCAACGAGATTACAATGCTGCCCGAACAAGCTAACATTTGTCGCGGAGAGTCATCACAGATGATTACTTCCTCATCAGTCCATTATTGCCTATAATAAAGGATATTTTTATTCTGCAGCGTCTTCCCAATAGCCTGGAAAAAAGATCTCATAAAACTTCTACCTAAAGAGGAGTCTGCCAAAAATCCTTCTGATTACAGAGCCATTTTCATTCTATCACCATCATCTAAGGCTTTACATATATCACGATCAGCCTACGAATTTGAGAACAGTCTTTCGTGACGGCTTTGTTGTATAAAGCATTTTCAGACTCCTTGCAGCGTCAGTTCAGGGTAAAACCTTCAGTTTTCGACGAATTCCCCCATCGTCTTCGTCGGGAGCAATTGACCATCAGTTAGTGATCATATTCACAACTGTAAATACATTTCCTGTATTTTGTAACAGCAATTGTCATGCAGTAATTTTTCGAGAAACCACACTGGTATTCATTCAAAAGGTTATCTGATGTTAAGTAACTATTAAGATGTAGCATAAAACATTCTCGGACTTGTTGCTACCTAAGTTCAGGATAAAACCTCGAGCTTTCGACGATTACCTCTAATGTCTTCGCCAGGAGCATGTGACTCTTAGTTACTCAAATAAACTTCTGGATGAATACCAATTTGGTACCTCGAAAAATCACTGCATGGCAAGTGTGAGCTGTGCGTGGCTCGTGTTCGTGCCATATCTCATTTGACATCCTGTTTTTACTGTGCTACCACCTCGTTATGTTAATTTCAGTTACTGGTGTCACTGAGTTGCCGCCTTGCCTGCCCGTGAGCGGCAGCAGCGGCGCTTACCGATATAAGCCCTGGCATATTATCTTTGTTGACTGCTATTGCTTCCCGGTTGTCATGTGTTTGGAGTTAGTTCGGATCTGCCAGTGAGTTGGGAGGTGCTGGTAGTGCAGTTCGGATCTGGCAGTGTTTGACATAGGACGTGGCAGAAGTTTAGTTGGGGTGCAGCTGCAGTGAGGTCCGGAGAGCCATGACTCGCCCAACGGTTGCCGATACATAACACTTGAGTGCGGACCACCTTGACTGGTCGTCGGTCGGTCGTTTCGTCGGACGACGTGTATGTTGGCTGGGTTCAAATGGCTCTGAGCACTACGCGACTTAACTTCTGAGGTCATCAGTTGCCTAGAACTTAGAACTAATTAAACCTAACTAACCTAAGGACATCACACACATCCATGCCCGAGGCAGGATTCGAACCCGCGATCGTAGCGGTCACGCGGTTCCAGACTGAAGCGCCTTTAACCGCACGGCCACACCGGCCGGCTGTTGGCTGGGGATCGGTTATGGGTTGTCTGCGTGTGCCGACTCGTGATTCGTCCTTGTTATCGCACAGTCACTGCCGTTAGTATTGTCTAGTCCTTCGTGCATGTGTTCGTGAAACGGTGTGTAGTTTGTGATGTCTACTGCTCAGCTATTTTAGAGCTGTCTCCGTGCCGATGTGTAGCAGTCGGTCGGTTGGTGTGGACCAGGCAGGAAATCACCGTGCGGCGCAGTAGGCCGGGCCCGCTGGCGGTCTTTACGCAGTCTGATTATGTGGGAGCTGTTCCGATTGCTACGAGGTTCGTGGCTCACCAACCCAGGACATCTAAGTTGAGTGGAGATTTAAGTACTGAAGCCAGTCCATCCACATTGCGCCGATGGTTTTCATGGTTGGCTGTTGGGGGTATTCCTGTGGGCAACAGCGAGTATTCGAGTTGGCAAAAGTCTGGCCACCATCCGGTGGAGTTTAACTGTATTTTGGTTATTTGAAGTCCAAGTGCACCAGCGGAATTTTCCGCCTTGTGGCCGTTCCGGTTACCTGCCCTGGCTGCTCACATAAAATTCAGGCAGTGTCCTTTCCTCACAGTGTTGTCACTGTCCAACATGAGTGTGTGGTTTTGACAGCTTATGCATACTTGGTTGTGAGCGTCTACGCCTTTTACGTTTTCGCATTGGAGTTTCTGGTGTACTGATCGGGTGGAAAGCAAGTCGTCCTGTCGGTGGGTCCGTTGTCTGTCTCTTGGTTGGGTTGCCGGCGCATCGGATATAGTTGGGTTGACTACCTGTCTCCCCTAAGCGAACGTTAATATTTCAAGTGCAGACCACCCCCTGGAAACTTCTGAGCGCCGCTGGCTGTACTGTCTTTATTATTGGTGCTTCATTGTGTATTTTAATGGCTCATAGCCGATGGTTTGAATTTGTATGCTTTTAGTTGGGTTTTAAATAATGGGCCTTCAGCCGTTTTAAAATTGGAAGTTCCTTACTGGTCAAGTCTTGCATTATTTGGGCCTTGAGCCTCATTTAAAGTATTTTTGGTGAAAGCTTGGGCCTTCTGCCTTTTGAAAAATTATTGTAGTTTTGTTTTTCAATCAAGGGCATTCAGCCATCTTAAAATTAAAGTTCCTTACTTGCTAAGTCTTAGACTGTTTGGGCCTTCAGCCTCATTTAAAATATTTTTTTCTGGACAAAGATTTGGGCCTTCTGCCTTTTGAAAATTTATTGTAGTTGTGTTTTTCAATCATGGGCCTTCTGCCGTCTTAAAATTTAAATTCCTTGCTTGTAAAGTCTGATTGCTTGGTCTTTCAGCCTCATTTGAAATATATCTTGCGCTTTCTGCCTTTGGAAAATGTATTATAGCTGTGTTTTAAATCATGGGCCTTCAGCCGTTTTAAAAATTAAGGGGGTTATGCCCTCAAGCCATAAGATCGTAAATTTGTACTGTAATGTTTGGCCAACTAAATAAAGTTATATATGTTGGAGTGTAACTGACAGGCGCCCATTATTTTTGGCTCCTTTCCACAATTCCAACTACCTGTTCTGTCCTGTACATTTAACCGGGCGTTTCAAAGTGCCGTGACAAAATACATAAAATTTATTCTTGGTTGCAAATACAAACAATCATCTGCTGTGTAAGGGAATGAGGACAGTGAAAATTAGTCTGACTGGGACTCGAACCTGGATTTCCCACTTTACAGGAGCAGTCGTCTTAACTACTTTGGCTAGCTCTGCATGATCAAAATTTCCATATGTCGTTCCTTGACAGTTTTGTACTCATTCTAATAAAGTAAGCCTTCATTTAAGTTTAGGATAGCTGTGCACAGATTTCTTGGGTTTGCACTTAGGAATAATAGCATGCTCGCCAGCATACCCATTTTCATGGCTACGTGTTAGTAAGTATAGAGCTTATCATATCCTGTGTTTACTGTATGGTCTTCTCAACCATTGCACTCCTTCTTCAATCCTTACATTGCTACCTCAACAACAAAGCAGAAATACTAGTTTTCAGGTAATAAAATCCTCTCTGTGCCATAACATAACACTGCCCCATTCACTAAACCACTTTCAGTATCAGGAAACTGACTCAGGAAGAATCTTCCTCAAAGTGTTAGGAAAATTAAAATCCTTTCAAACATAGAAAGATAGCTAATGGCGTACCTTCTATCACGGTAGCTGTCTCTTCTGCAGTTCACTCTAATCAGCCGTCCCTAATCCACTACTTTTCCGTCCCCTTGTCTTCAGAATACTCTATTGAAACTCTTTCGTTTCTAGCAGCCATTGCCATTTTCATTTTAGTCTTTTCCTCCTTCACTATCCCTTCCACTTAATTGATCTTCCAGTCATTTCGACATAAACTTTTACGCATGTGCATGGTATACGGTATATTCCCGACATTGCAAGTGGGTCTCTTTTCTCCTTCGCCGATCTAAGACACTGTTTGATCTTCCTTGTCGGTTTGAAAATCATCTTTACGCCATGTTTGCGCAATATACGGCCGATTCTGTCCGTCACTCTGGGAATGTAAGGCAGAAAGGCCGTACCCGACATTTCTTTTTCTGATTCCTTACTTCTCCGAGTGTTGGGCTCTGTTTCACTTCTAATATAATTTGTGGAGTACCCATTGCTCCTCGGAACACTTTCCAGGTGTTGCATTTTGCGTCTGAGGTGCTGCGGCTCACATATTCGTTCTGCTCGCGTTACAAGCGTATGAATCATGCATTGTTTCTGGCTCGGGTGATGGTTTGATAGTTTGTGCAGGTATCGGTCCGTGTGTGTCGGTTTTCGGTAAACGCTATGTCCTAGAAATATACCGTATACCATGCGCATGCAGAAAAGCTTATGTCGGAATGACTGGACGATCAGTCAACACCAGGATCAAAGAACATAAGCGACATTGCAGGTTGGGGCAGGTGGAGAAATCGGCCGTGGCAGACCACGCACTGAATGAGACCGACCACGCAATAAAATTCGCCGACACGGAAGTTCTGGCTATAGAGAAGCACTATCACACGCGCTTGTTCAGAAAAGCTGTAGAAATACAAAAACACGCGAACAGTTTGAACAAGAAAGAGGAAAGCCGTAAGGTAAACGGATCCTGGCTTCCCGTACTGCAGCGAACGACCGTCGCAGGTAGCAAGAGGAGAACCGCACCGGAAATGACCGCGGAGAAGCCCTCGGACGTTGGCGCGCCAGGTACATATAGTCTGCGGCCGCGAGCTCGGCTCCAGTTCACCACCGGCAATGGAGGGTGAAGCTTTGACAATGCCAGCCACTCGTGCTGGCGAAACGTCAGAAAAATCATTAGATGAACGTCGGCCGAAGAACCCGAGACAGAAGCCAATAGGCAGTTTGTCAACAAGTGGCCACGAAAGCCTTAACAATTTTGTAAAATCATTGTTATTGAGTTTCTTATAATTAATAATCAATACCATTCTTAATTCCTCAACTATTTTATAATTATTTTTAGTGTCACTGTAATTATTGCTAACGATTATTTTAATTAAAAAATAATGTTATTGAGCTTGTTTTGGAATATTTTTTGTTTTTATTGTTTCTGGTTGGATGTAAGATAGGATCTTAAGGCCCTGATCTGGTCAGGCCAAATAAGTAGTAGATATGAAGCTCCCTGGAAGATTAATACTATGTGCCGGACTGAGACTCGAACCGGCATTCTAGTCTCAGTCCGGCACACAGTTTTAATCTTCCAGGAAGTTTCATATCAGCGCACATTCGGCTGCAGAGTGAAATTTTCATTCGAAAAGCAGTACATAAATAAATAAATAAGGCCTTGCTGTGCGTGCAATGGAGAGAAAATTTGTTCTTGGGATTCATAGAGCTTCAGATTGAGATGCTTCCCGCTTAGAGTACATTTCAGATTCTGGGACTGAACTTACAATTCTCAACCACTACTGCATCCATTTTCTGCACCCACACATAATTAGTGCGGTAAGCATGATCCATATTTGTATTCCTGAGACTAGTTGAGTGTGGAGTCAGTTATCCTACATTAGAGTTTCGTTTTGCTGATCTAATTCTCACAGCTAACTAGCTGCAGCCATAACCTCTTAGACAAGACTACTGGTGTTTATTCATGTTTTTTTGGGACTTTTTAATTCACTAACAAGTTACGCAGTCACTGGTCATATTCGTGAGTACAGTTTTTTATTCTTTCTATCCTGTGTCCACCTACCTGTGCTAAAGCTTTTGTATGTGTTTGCAATAACTTAATAACTGATTATATACTTATTCAGTGAAGAAAATATTTTTATGTCCTTCAGTGATAAATTAGATTGTTGTAGTGACAATTTGTGCTTGTAGTTCGACAGCTCCCATTAACAGTTGATTTGTGTAAGCTTTGGTGCCCATATTTTCATGTGTAATGAACCCCTGCCCGCTGTAATATCCTTATATAAGTCATTATCCATTGTACGACCCTTTTTTCTTGGAATGTGCATGATATTAATGGGCCTTACCTGTCACTGGATGTAGCCACGGATAGATTTTGTGTCATCTTAGGGATATGCTGAACTGCTCGTCTGACACCTGAAAAAGGAATTTCAATCTAAAGCACTGTCGGCTGAATGTCTTGATGCACTTCTGCTACAAATTAGCCTCAACACAAATGCATCAGCGTCTATTTCGAAAACGTGGAAGGGGTGATATTCGATAGCAGTTTTTCTCAAAACTGTCCTGTAACATGTTTGATAATCCAATACGAACATCCGACTAGTAAATCAAATCAAATCACCTACGCTACATGAAAACTGCATGCAATAATAGCAAATGGCGGTAACTGTAATTCTAATTAGTTCTGCCTTTTCTTTCATTTTGCTACAGTGTAGGTCTTGTAATGCAATGTAGATTGGAGCTTTTATCTGGCTGGTTATAGAGTAGAGTCACTAGTGGGAACTGCAGAGATTTTAAGTCTGTTTATGCTGAAAGCCAAGTTGTTCGGCACGTGAACATATGGAAGAGCTGTCAGCAGGCTGAGCGCAGTAGGAGTAAATAGTGAGGGCTGCCAGTCCATTATAAAGTTTCATTCTACGTGAAGTGAAAAGAATCTCTTTAAGCAAAGTTAAACATTAGACGTGCAGGACAAAACATAGTGCTGCTGGTGTGGAACCAGCCATTAAATCCAGAGGAAACCAGCAGCAAAGTTCGTTCAAATTCAGTAAGTTGATCTCTGATGGCCTGATGTTAATTATATTGATAGTGAGGATGAATTCCCATGCAATTGTATGTCCGCGCCTTCCCACTGGCTGTAACCACAAATCTGTTCTGTAGCGGGGGAGATTTTTTGCCTTCTACGTAGAGAAGAATATACTTCAATGGTTAACTGAGGCAAATATGTAAAAATGCAGAATTTGGTATATTGTTTATTAAATTATCATTGATTGAAGCTCACAAGGTCTGTTGCAGTTGGTCAGTTAGATATTGATGTTCGCTGAAGCAGTTAAGTTTTGAAGAGAAGAATGAAAAAGAACTTGCTGTTAGAAGAACAGAGAGAACACTGCTTGGAATATCATAGAGCTGCAGAGTGGGATGTCTCCAACTTGGAGTAGAATTCTAATGTACGGCTTGGCCTTAGAATTCTCTGCTATTACTGCAGTCAGCCTCTGATCTCGTACATCATTACAGTAGTAAGTACGGGCCGTATTTGCATTAACCAAAACCAGGCGAGTGCGAAGTCAATTATCTGGCATCTGGTTTTCGTTTTGCTGATCTAATTCTCACAGCCAGCCACAGACTACCACTGAATGCTTATGCGAGACAGCTTGTGTTTGTTCACGTTCATCTGGAACTTTACTTTAACGCATTAATTAATTCCACTATCGGTGGTCATATTCGTGAACGAAGTTTCTATAATGAACAGCGTTTCTATAATGTATGTACCCAAAATTATCAAAGCTCTCCTATGAGTTTACAGTAACTTGATCACTTACAAAGTCATTGGATAGCGATATAGTCATATACAGATGGCCATACCGTTGTGTACTCTAGTTATAAAAGGACAGTGCATTGGCGGAGCTGTCGTATGTACTCAGGTGAGTCATGTGAAAAGGTTTCTGATGCGATTTTGGTCACTTTGTAAATGGAATGGTAGTGGACCTAGACGCATGGAACGTTGAATTTCCGTAGTAGTTGAGGAATTAAATATTCCGAGATCCACAGTGTCAAATGTGCACCAGAATACCAAATTTCAGGCATTACCTCTCAACATTGACAACGCAGTGGCGAACGGCTTTCACTTAACGACCGACAGAAGCGGCGTTTGCTTAGAATTGACAGCGGTAACAGACAAGCAACACTGCGTGAAGTAACCGCAGAAAGCAATGTGGGACGTACAACGAACGTAGTCGTTAGGGTAGTGGGCTACGGCAGCAAACGACTGACGCTAGTGCGTTTGCTAACAGTACGACATAGCCTGCAGCGCCTCTTCTAGGCTCGTGGTCATACCAGTGGCACACTAGACGACTGGAAAATAGTGGCTCGGTCATATGAGTCGCGATTCCAGTTGGTAAGAGCTGGTGGTAGTATTCGATTGTGGCGCAGGCCATACAATGCCAGGGACCCAAATTGTCAACGAGGCATTGTGCAAGATGGTGGTGGCACAATAATGGTCAGTTTGCGCACTAAATCCTGCACCACCAACACTTCCTGAATCATGGGTGCCTATAGAGGCACCATGGTTCAGTGCTTCTGCAGGGTACTTCCAACTGTTTACCGAGACCATGCCACATTGGGTTGCTGCACTATGCAGTGAAAAGGAGGTTCGACGCGCTAGTAAGAGGTATTTCACGACTTCTGTCACCTCAGTGCAATTATCAATGTATCTGTATGTGGTGCAGTATCCATGTTCTCATTCTTAGGGCTAGTAGAAAACCTTGGGTAACAGAACAAACATTGAATTTAATTGATGAAAGGAGAAAATACAAAAATGCAGTAAATGATGCAGGCAAAAAGGAATACAAACATCTACATCTACATGATTACTCTGCAATTCACATTTAAGTGCTAGGCAGAGGGTTCATCGAAACACAATCATACTATCTCTCTACCATTCCACTTCCGAACAGCGCGCGGAAAAAACGAACACCTAAACCTTCCTGTTCGAGCTCTAATTTCTCTTATTTTATTTTGATGATCATTCCTACCTGTGTAGGTTGGGCTCAACAAAATATTTTCGCATTCGGAAGAGAAAGTTGGAGACTGAAATTTCGTAAATAGATCTCGCCGCGACGAAAAACTTCTTTGCTTTAATGACTTCCATCCCAACTGGCGTATCATACTGCCACACTCTCTCCCCTATTACGTGATAATACAAAACGAGCTGCCCTTTTTTGCACCATTTCGATGTCCTCCGTCAATCCCACCTGGTAAGGATCCCACACCGCGCAGCAATATTCTAACAGAGGACGGACGAGTGTAATGTAAGCTGTCTCTTTAGTGAACTTGTTGCATCTTCTAAGTGTCCTGCCAATGAAACGCAACCTTCGGCTCGCCTTCCCCACAATATTATCTATGTGGTTTTTCCAACTGAAGTTGTTCGTAATTTTAATACCCAGGTACTTAGTTGAATTGACAGCCTTGAGAATTGTACTATTTATCGAGTAATCGAATTCCAACGGATTTCTTTTGGAACTCATGTGGTTCACCACACACTTTTCGTTATTTAGCGCAACTGCCACCTGCCACACCATAGAGCAATCTTCCCTAAATCGCTTTGCAGCTGATACTGGTCTTCGAATGACCTTACTAGACGGTAAATTACAGCATCATCTGCGAACAACCTAAGAGAACTGCTGAGATTGTCACCCAGGTCATTTATATTGATCAGGAACAGCAGAGGTCCCAGGACGCTTCCCTGGGGAACACCTGAAATCACTTCAGTTTTACTCGATGATTTGCCGTCTATTACTACGAACTGCGACCTTCCTTACAGGAAATCACGAATCCAGTCGCACAACTGAGACGGTACCCCATAGACCTGCAGCTTGATTAGAAGTCGCTTGTGAGCAACGGTGTCAAAATCTAGAAATACGGAATCAACTTGAGATCCCCTGTCGATAGCGGCCATTACTTCGTGCGAATAAAGAGCTAGCTACGTTGCACAAGAACGATGTTTTCTGAAACCATGATGATTACTTATCAATAGATCGTTCCCTTCGAGGTGATTCATAATGTTTCAATACAGTATACGCTCCAAAACCCTACGGCAAACCGACGTCAATGATATAGGTCTGTAGTTCGATGGATTACTCCTACTACCCTTCTTAAACACTGGTGCGACCTGCGCAATTTTCCAATCTGTAGGTACAGATCTATCGGTGGGCGAGCGGTTGTATATGAATGCTAAGTAGGGAGCTATTGTATCAGCGTGATCTGAAAGGAACCTAATCGGTATACAATCTGGACCTGAAGACTTGCCCGTATCAAGCGATTTGAGTTGCTTCGCAACCCCTAAGGTATCTACGTCTAAGAAACTCATGCTAGCAGCTGTTCGTGTTTCAAATTCTGGAATATTCCATTCGTCTTCTCTGGTGAAGGAATTTCGGAAAACTGCGTTCAATAACTCCGCTTTAGCAGCACAGTCGTCGGTACCAGTACCATGGGCACTGCACAGCGAAGGTATTGACTGCGTCTTGCCGCTTGTGTACTTTACATACGACCAGAATTTCTTCGGATTTTCTATCAAATTTCGAGACAATGTTTCGTTGTGGAACCTATTGAAGGCATCTCGCATTGAATTCCGTGCCAAATTTCGCGCGTCTGTAAATTTTAGCAAATCTTCGGGATTTCGCGTTCTTCTGAACTTCACATGCTTTTTCCGTTGCCTCTGCAACAGCGTTCGGATCTGTTTTGTGTACCATGGCGGATCAGTTCCATCTCTTACCAATTTATGAGGTATGAATCTCTCAGTTGCTGTTGCTATTATATCTTTGAATTTGAGCCACATCTCGTCTACATTTGCGTAGTCAGTTCGGAAGGAATGGAGATTGTCTCTTAGGAAGGCGTCTAGTGACACTTTATTCACTTTTTTAAATAAAATTATTATGCGTTTGTTTCTGGTGAATTTGGAAGGAACGGTATTGAGCCTAGCTAAAACGACCCTGTGATCACTAATCCCAGTATGAGTCATGATGCTCTCTATTAGCTCTGGATTGTTTGTGGCTAAGAGGTCAAGTGTGTTTTCGCAACCATTTACAATTCGCGTGGATTCGTGGACTAACTGCTCGAAATAACTTTCGGAGAAAGCATTTAGGACAATCTCGGAAGAGATCGACAGAAAGTGCAAAATGGCTAATCAGGGATGGTTAAAGGACAAATGTAAGGATGTAGAGGCATATATAACTAGGGGTAAGATAGATTCTGCCTACAGGAAAATTAAAGACACCTTTGGAGAAAAGAGAACCACTTGTACGAATCTCAAGAGTTCAGATGGAAACCCAGTTATAAGCAAAGAAGGGAAAGCAGAAAGGTGGAAGGAGTATATAGAGGGCCTATACAAGGGCGATATACGAAGGTTAATATTATGGAAATGGAAGAGGATGTAGATTAAGATGAAATGGAAGATATGATACTGCGTGAAGAGTTTGACAGATCACTGAAAGACCTAAGTCGAAACAAGGCTCCGGGAGTAAACAACATTTCATTAGAACTACTGACATCCTTGGAACAGCCAGCCCTGACAAAACTCTACCATCTATTGAGCAAGATCTATCAGATAGGCAAAATATCCTAGACTTCAATAAGAATATAATAATTCCAAACCCAATGAAAGCAGGTGTTTACAGATGTGAAAATTACCGAACTATCAGTTTAATAAGTCACAGGTGCAAAATACTAACGCGAATTCTGTACAGACGAATGGAAAAACATGTAGAAGCCGACCTCGGGGAAGATCAGTTTGGATTCCGTAGAAATGTTGGAACACGTGAGGCAATACTGACCTTACGACTTATCTTAGAAGAAAGATTAAGGAAAGGCAAACCTACGTTTCTAGTATTTCTAGGCTTAGAGAAAGCATTTGACAAAGTAGACTGTAATACTCTCTTTCAAATTCTCAAGGTGACAGGGGTAAAATACAGGCAGCGAAAGGCTATTTCCAATTTGTACAAAAACCAGATGGCAGTTATTAGCGTCCAGGGGCATGAAAGGGAAGCAGTGATTGGGAAGGGAGTGAGACAGGGTTGTAGCCTATCCCCGATGTTATTCAATCTGTATATTGAGCAAGCAGTAAAGGAAAGAGAAGAAAAATTTGGAGCAGGAGCATGGAGAAGAAATAAAAACTTTAAGGTTTGCCAGCGACATTAAGCAAAGGACCGGTAAAAGCAGTTGAACGGAATGAACAGTGTCTTGAAAGGAGGATATAATAAGATGAGCATCAACAAAAGCAAAAAGAGGGTAATGGAATGTAGTCGAATTATGTCAGGTGATGGTGAGGGAATTAGATTAGGAAATGAGACACTTAAAGTAGTAAATGAGTTTTGCTATTTGGGGAGCAAAATAACTGCTGGTGGTTGAAGTAGAGAGGATATAAAATGTAGACTGCCAATGGCAAGGAAAGCGTTTCTGAAGAAGAGAAATTTATTAACGTCGAGTATAGATTTAGATGTCAGGAAGTCGTTTCTGAAAGTATTTGTATGGAGTGTAGCCATGTATGGAAGTGAAACATGGACGGAAAATAATTTACACAAGAAGAGAATAGAAGCTTTCGATATGTGATTCTAGAGAAGAATGCTGAAGATTAGATTGGTAGGCCACATAACTAACGAGGAGGTATTGAATAGAATTGGGGAGAAGAGAAATTTGTGGCACAAATTGACTAGAAGAAGGGATCGGTTGGTAGGACATGTTCTGAGGCATCAAGGTATCACCAATTTAGTATTGGAGGGTAGCGTGGAGCGTAAAAATCGTAGAGGGGGACCAAGAGATGAATACGCCGTGCGGATTTAAAAGGATGTAGGTTGCAATAGGCACTGGGAGATGAAGAAACTTGCACAGGATAGAGTAGCATAGAGATCTACGTCAGATCAGTCTCTGGACTGAAGACCACAACAACAACCACATTCTTAATTGTTTCACTTTTGTTAATTTAATTAAATGAGATGTTATCCGTTGTGAACCTTGTTTCCCTGAAATCCACATGATGTTATGGGGAATGGTTTATCACTGTGTCACTGGAGATAGATTCTGTAGCTTCTCATGGGTATGCTGAACTGTTCAACCAACACCTCAAAGCATGAATGATAATTTCTCCAACACAGTTTTATTCTCTTTATTACTAGTCTCTATTTGAATCTGTTGTACTTTATACCAGAATTAGTTCGTGCTTCACATTGTTGACGACATATTTCATGTCTTGAAAGTGTGGCAAAAGCGTCTTGAGCGGTAAACTCACACGCTAAGGGGATTGTGTTCTTTTGTAGATCCAAGTGTTAAACATCCTGCACTTCGTTAAGCATTCAAGTAAGAAGTTTATGCAGAAACATTTGTTTTAAAGTTTGATGTGATTTCAACATTTTTATATAGTCAGTTTCGACCTCATTCGGTGTATGTATCATTTCCTGAAAGAGGAAGTACAAAGCATTCTGTTTACGTTGTGATGCCATTACGGGGCCTCCGTCCTTTTTCATAAATTTTCCTTCCATTTATAGAATACTGTGGCTTGGAACTGCTGAAGCATGCCAGTGTTAAATGTAAATCCTCATCTCGTCATTGTCATTCAACATCGCTGAAGCAAAAGGTATGGAGTACGATTCCCTCATCATATTGAACTGGAGATGTTGTATCAAGTGCCG
This sequence comes from Schistocerca nitens, assembly GCF_023898315.1. Taxonomy (NCBI): domain Eukaryota; kingdom Metazoa; phylum Arthropoda; class Insecta; order Orthoptera; family Acrididae; genus Schistocerca; species Schistocerca nitens. The sequence goes on from NC_064621.1 coordinate 192,276,333, forward strand.
GCATTGCATAGTTTACAACCTACTGATTTATGAAACTTGTTACTTCTCTTAACGGTATCACATTGTGATTTTTATTATATTTTAATTAAATCATTCATTCTCACGATACTGGTCTGAATTTAGTGATTTGGAAGAAGTAATATAAATTTGTTACTCAATATTCGGGTAATCTTTCACCACAATTATCGATACTCTTCTCCTTTGTACGTTTGTTTATTAATATCAGAGTACCACGTCCACATTAGTTATCCTTGGTAAACTCTAGTGATAATTCTCTTTCGTGACTTCAACTTTTTCTTCAATGACGCACAAAATCGTTTTCGAATATGAGGCACATGTTTATATCCTTGCTTATTAGAACACAGATAAGCACCCTTGTGTCGCATCACTAATTTCTTTTTATGACACTGCACCAGCACGTGTTCATAATTTATTTTGTACCTGGAAACACACATCATTTCACGTGAAGTTCGTTGCTGTTCACGGAATCAATCTCTACTCCGCACTTCTATCAGTCTGCGAAACTAGCTTTAACCTTTACAGAATATAATTACGAATTTATCTACTTCCCCCGAATCTACACAAATTCAGCCCAGTCGTTCCTCTTCATCATTTATCATACCTCAGATAATTACAATTTAATACCAAACACCCCACAACGATCATACATATCCCTCTCAATCTGGTCCAACATTGACTTCCAAATATTTTCGTTGGTACTCTATCTCAATAAAGTTTCCTGAAACTCCAACCAGTGAATTGACTTTATTCTTTAAAATAATTAATTAACTTTATTGCTGTGTCATTGCTTTGAATATATATATATATATATATATATATATATATATATATATATATATATATATATATCGATTTGGTATCCTAATCACTTCAAATGGTCCTTCGTACATCAACTGCCATTTTTAATTTGTCCTGTTTAGCAGCGACGCACGAGGATGTGTACGTAACAATACTCTTTCGCCTACGCCAGAGGATTGTCTGCGTAATATTCTGTTGTCACAATCTACCTTCCTCTTTCTAGCACTTTCAGTCAGATTTATTAAAGCTGTTCTTGTCTTATCTTGCAGTTAGGTTTCTCCTTCTAATATCTTTGGTATCTTATCTATCCATTCATTTCTTTCTCTTCTCTCTAACATTACTTCAGCAGGTGTAACGTTTGTGGTCATATAAGGCAAATTGTTCATGATTTTCCCAAATGTATCGAGATATTGTATCCATCTTGTCTGCTTCGCATGCCAATATGTTCACATAAATCTATTTCATTCGTGAAAAGTTCTCTCGATCGGGTTCGCGCCCAGCTTATATCTGGATGTTCATATCTGTGTGATATTGGCTCGAGCTAATACAGTGAAAGTTGTAGCATTGTCAGATAACACTGCGTTCGGCTTCCCAATACGCGGTATGTAGTCACTGAATAAACGGTTCAGAACTGGCGCTGCTGTTGCAGTTTTCATTGGATAGAATTTGTCAGATATTGTAAATATGTCCAAGAAAGCTACATTATATTTACAGCCTACTCGAGCCCTCGGTAATGGTCCAAAGACATTCACTGATAAAATAGCTAACGGCTTTTCCGGAATAAAGGAATGTAACAGACCTTTACTGCCTTTGTTCCTTTGTTATTTTTTTTTACGTATACACATTTTCTCATTACTCTCCATACTTTTCTACGTAAATCCGGAAAGTAACAGTACATTCTCAGTTTGTTCGCACATTTTGCTTCACCAAACTGTCCCCAAGTGTTGTGAGAGTACGTCATTAACTTCTCCTCATATTCCTCGGGTATATATATACTGCAGTTCTGACTCTTACTACTGCGACGATGAAGCAGTACATCATTCACTACCTTATAGTACAGGTTTATCTTATCTTCTTGTGGATCTTCTAATTTCTGTCGAATTTTCATCCATCTTGGATCACTTTGTTGGGGTCTCGTGATATCACCACATAACTCTAAATAGTATCATCGCTTTACTTGATCTCTCATCAACAATACTGGAAATTCATCTTCATTTCCATCTGAGATAATGCCTTCTCCTAATCCTTCAGGAAGACAGGATAACGAATCTGCTGTTATATTCTCCTTCCCTTGTGTCTACACGATACGAAATTGGTACTCTTGAAGAGCGACCGTCCATCTTCCTAATATTGCATATAATAGCTTACAAGTTCGTAAAAAGCTAAGAGCTTGATGGGTACAGTACACAATGGTTCTTGCTCCACATAAATAATAAATAAATTTTTTGAATGCCCACACTTTTGCAAAAGCCTCTTGTTCCGTGATAGTATATAATCTCTCGCAACTTGACAGTGTCCTCTTAGTGAAAGCTATCGGTAAAAAGGTGGGTTTGCTATCTATTTTTCGAATTTGGAACAAACAAATGTCCAAACCAACAGATGAAGCATCCGTCATTAATACTAATTCCAAGGACATATGAGGATGATAGAGAATCTTTGCAGACAAAGCTTGCTTGATTGCTTCGAATGCTCGTTGACATTCCTCAGTCGAATGCCAATGCACGTTCTTCCTTAATAAATTTAGTAACAGCACAGAATTCATCGACTGGTCCTCTATGAACTAAACGAAAGAACGATGCAAGACCTAAAAATCTTTTAACTGCCTTTTCGTTCTAGGAATAGGAAAATTTTCATCACACATATCTTCCTTTAATGTGGTAAGATGCCTCTTGGATTTATTAAATGCCCTAAGAATTATATATTCTCCAGGCAGAAATGAGAGTTTTGGTGGTTAGCTGTTTTCTTACACTAGAAAATCTCTCTAATACTGGTGTCAGTAGATTCACATTTTCTACCTAGGTATTAATAGCTATCAAGATGTCATCCACAAACAATGTTAACTTACTCCTTAGTTCAGGTCCTAATGCCTCATCCAATGCGGATATGAGTATTCCTGCACTGATATTAAAACCAAACGGAAGAACCTTGAAATGATAACTTCTTTTGTCATATACAAATGCAATATACTTTCTCGACTCTTCATTTAACTTGACCTACCAGTATGAAGCATGCAAATCGATTGTTGTAAAATACTTCACTCCACTGAACTTTTGGATCAACTCATCTATAGTTTCTGGGTGAGTACATACTTGTCCAATAATCGTGTTAATTACATGAGCATCAAGTACAAGACGTACCTTTCCACCAGATTTCGGCACAACGAGAAGAGGACTCCAGTAAGGACTGTTTTAAGGTTCAGTTAGATTCCAATCTAACATCCTCTGTATTTCTTGGTACACTGCATTGCGTTGCCTCCAAGGAATGGGATAGAAACTATGACAGTATGTTCTGTGTGGTTTGACATTCAAATGACATATACAACCCTTAATGATAACGGATTCTTCTTCAAACACTCTCGTATACTTGCTTAATAGGATAGACAATTGTGCTCTATTCTCATCCTTATGGTGCTCTGGCTCGTTCAACTTCTGTTTTATCTGCTGGGATATTTCTACTACTTGGATGATTTTAATGAAACATGTTTTGCATTGCTGGCACTCTTTCATTATCAATTGCAACTTAGTACCTCTGCAGTATCTTCCATGTTCTCTTTCTTTCCTTAGCATATCTACCTGGACTAGGGCTCAGTGTACCAAAAAATTTACTTTCCCGGTAGAGAAGACTAATATTGCGTCCTCCTGGATAGTTTTTAATCCCAGAACACAGTCGACTGTTAATTTATCCACTACTAGGAACGTGCATGTTATCACTGCATTTCCTAGATCAAATTTTAGCATCGTCTGTGTCTTCAAAGGTTGTGATCGCGTGCCAAACGCTCCTTGTATTTTACAATGTTGCGCAGGAAATGTCGGCAGCGGCGTCTTCTGCATTATTTTATTAAATAAGCTCAATAATGTTGCCTTTACTAATGAGCCCGTATCCAAAACTACCGTTACTGGACTACCCTCTATTTCAGCTATCATTGCAGAAATAGGTTACAATGAGTATTCCTCCATACATTTAGTTGTGTCAGCACAAAGCTCCTCTTCTATTAATCTTTTCATTCTGCTAATAGCCCCTGTACCTTTCCTCGACCGCTCCTCCGGGGCACAATTCGCTCAGAATCAGTTTTCCGAGCACAATCCATTTGCATGAACCGCACCCTCTCTCACTTCTGCAATAACTGGTGTTTGTAGCCTCCAGTCACTATCCATCAGCACAGAAGATTGTGTCCGCGTATTATCGTTTTGCCAATTCGTAGAATTCAAGTTCGCATTATAGCCTGTATTGTACCTTCTGTCGAATAGATTCTGTTTGTTTTTCCCGTATATGAAATTGTTTCCATTACCGCTATACGGATTACAATATTGGTCGTAATTATTGCAGTGCTACGGAGCGCGATTTGCATTTGTCTCCTCAATCAGCTGATTGCTCACTCGGCTGCCGTAAGCATTCGACTGCGAGTACGCGCTGTGTCTGTCTGGTCTTGCCTTAATATCTTCTCGCCTCAAATCAATGGAGTCCAAGGTTGACACGAATTCTTCTAAATGCTCCTCTGATGCGTGTATTCACTTGTCTCTCGTCTCAGCCTGAAGTTTCGCGTTCAAAATCCGTAGAATATCCTTGTGCATACTTCTGAAAGTATCGCCGTAGACTTCCTGTTTTTTACGCAGAATGGCTCAGGGTTAAACACCTATTTTCTTAATCGTTCTTGCACACCCCGTGACCAGTATTTAGCAAGAAACGCCTTCTCAAATTCCTCGTATGTTTCGCATGTATCAGTCATATCCATGGCCCATAACGCACCATAACCTTGAATATAACCTGAAACATAACAGATCTTTTGTGCTTCAGTCCAAGCCCTTGGTAGTACTCCACGAAATCCTCGTATAAATACCACTGGGTTTATGGATTTTCGGTCAGGTGATAACGTCTGAAACTTCCTATGTTTCTACACTTTTTCCTCCAGTAGCATTGTAGCGTACACATTACTAGCTTTCGGCTCTGCGTGCATTCCGTTGTAATTTATATGTCCCTCCGGCGAAGCATATCAGTTACCATAACACGATGCATGGATTGAGCTCTCCTTTCGTTCTACTTTACGCAGCTCATTTGTAAAGTCTTTTACTGCCCCTCTCACCTGTTCCATGTCACTGGACATATTTTAAACAGAATGGACTATTTCGTCCTTCCATTGTTTGAAATTCGCCGTAATTGTTCTTTTACCTCTTTAATGTATTCTTTAATATTTTCGGCAATTGGTAAGCTGTCAACAGACAATTTGCTTACCGCTGCTTTTATAATTGCATCTTAGCCGGCCACGGTGGCCGAACGGTTCTAGACGCTTCCGTCCGGAACCACGCGGCTGCTACGGTCACAGGTTCAAATCCTGCCTTGGGCATGGATGTGTGTGATGTCTTTAGGTTAGTTAGGTCTACGTAGTTCTAAGTCTAGGGGACTGATGACCTCCGATGTTAAGTCCCACAGTGCTTAGAGCCATTTGAACAACATAATTGCATCTACACATAGTATCACCTGGTTTTCCTTAGCGGATGCCCATTCATCTAATTTATTTGAGAAATCCTGTTGATGTTTACTGAAATTCTTTCGTATCAGTTGATCACATCCAGAAGCAATGGTACTCAGAGTTTCTGTTAATCCCACTACAGAAGTTTCTGCTTGCTCCTGCTTCGATTTCGTTTTGCATTTCTTCGGTAATCCTTTTTGATTTCACAAAGGAGACTGCTTTTGCTCATTTCGCAACTCGGTTATCTCATTTGAGGTTTGTTGTTGCTGGCTAACTAATGCCTGAATTGTGGCTGACATGTCTGTTTGCCTTTGACACAAGTCTGCTTGCAATTGTAATACTGTTTGTACCACCAATGACATATCAGATTGCTTCTGTGACATGTCTTCCTGCTTTTGTGATACTGCTTGTACAAAACCTGGCATAGTCGTTACCGATACTGACAAAAGTCTTAGTCGTTCTAAGATTTGAGCCATTGCTTCTGTGACATGTCTTCCTGCTTTTGTGATACTACTTGTACAAAACCTGGCATAGTCGTTACCGATACTGACAAAAGTCTTAGTCGTTCTAAGATTTGAGCCATACCATTTGTCTCCTGTTGAGACGAAGCTGCTATTTCCTCTTCACCAATTTCATGAACATCTAACACTTCCTCTTTAACCATTTTAAATTGTGATCTAGTTTTGACCCTGACAAAATTTAAAAAAAACACAAAATACCTAAATGTTTGTACACAATTAATTACACTATCTCATATAAAAATTTCTCCTGAAAAGAATGCACGAAATAAGTGTCTATGACTATTTCTGAAGAAAATACGGAAATGAAGTGAAAATGTAGAACTATATTACACTATAAATATTGACACTATTCAGCTTAAGAGACCAGATAGAGGTGAGATTGCCGATAGTTGTGTGTGCTTGCCTTATCCAACTTGCAGCGATGTGAAGTTCTGCGATGACGATCGGGACTGCTCAGCTCACACGACCGTACTCCACCAATTATACAGTACATGAAACACACACACACACCTGCCCAAATTTATGAAATACACGCACACACACACACACACACACACACACACACACACACACACACACACAAACACAGATATATACACTCCTGGAAATGGAAAAAAGAACACATTGACACTGGTGTGTCAGACCCACCATACTTGCTCCGGACACTGCGAGAGGGCTGTACAAGCAATGATCACACGCACGGCACAGCGGACACACAAGGAACCGCGGTGTTGGCCGTCGAATGGCGCTAGCTGCGCAGCATTTGTGCACCGCCGCCGTCAGTGTCAGCCAGTTTGCCGTGGCATACGGAGCTCCATCGCAGTCTTTAACACTGGTAGCAAGCCGCGACAGCGTGGACGTGAACCGTATGTGCAGTTGACGGACTTTGAGCGAGGGCGTATAGTGGGCATGCGGGAGGCCGGGTGGACGTACCGCCGAATTGCTCAACACGTGGGGCGTGAGGTCTCCACAGTACATCGATGTTGTCGCCAGTGGTCGGCGGAAGGTGCACGTGCCCGTCGACCTGGGACCGGACCGCAGCGACGCACGGATGCACGCCAAGACCGTAGGATCCTACGCAGTGCCGTAGGGGACCGCACGGTGTATTTCTATCGCTTCTCGTTTAGTTTTTATTGCCGTTTCAAATATACCGGTCATTTTTGAAACACCCTATATATATATATATATATATATATATATATATATATATATATATATATTAGCTGCAGTCTTTTAAAAGCTAAAGAATATAAGTCTTTGATTTTAATTACCACAGGAGAGCTAGATATATGTCCTACAGCTTCGATTTCGCTGATACTCCTTGTCGGAACTGCTCCACCTGAAATCTCTAAAATGTTTATTTCGCTTCGAAGATAGTTCACCACAACTAGCAGTTTTGCTGTATGATACGTATGGATTCACGTGTCTAACATTTTTATCAACCAAAAATTTATTGCTACTGAGATATTCTCTCGAAGAATATTGTCCGTGAAAAGATGCAGGCTCGCACTATCATTCCACACTGCACCTCCAATGGATCTACGTCACGTGATATCCGAAGAATGTTTGTAAAATCTTTTATTAATTGATAAAAATACACCTTGAATGCGTATTATTTTCTTGAATTTGTTCATTGTGCCTTCCACTAACTAAACATTCACAATGGAGCTTAATAGCGTCGCACAACAATAGCAAAATCTCTCCAACATAAAACACTTGTGATCTCTGTAATCGCTTCACACAGAGTCCTCAAATATACATATTTGGTTACTTATTCCAGAGAGATGCGTTCGTAGCACGGAATGTCCAATTTTCGCAGGTAGTTAATACTACTCTCAGCATCAATAGTTCGTCGCACCTGTAGTCGTAGTTTCTCACCATTTACAATCCGTTACAGCTTCCACTGCAAAACGGTGTATCAATAGCTGTAAGCATCAGTTTTAAACCTTATAACCATTCTGCTGCTCCTGCTCGAAGTGTAGATGCATGACGATTTCTTCATCTCAGTTGTTTACCACATGCCAGACCTGGTTAACATATTCAATTCAAGATGGTTTAATGTCAGGACCGTCACTGGAATGTACCTCGTATATAGCATTCACAGAAACCTCAACTACTTCCTATCCTGTTCCACTGTAGGGAAGAATTAATAGATTGTGTGAATCGATCTACCGTTGCAATACTGAACTGAACACCGATTGGTTTAATTGGTAGTGTGTCCTCCAGTTGTGCTGATTCCGTAAATTTTATCAGAATACTTCTACAAAATTTGATTTATTGCGAAACTTATTGTGTTCCAATTGAATGTTCTATGTTAAAATCTATTGTCTTTTCTGTCGATCTTACTCCCAGTTTAAATGTATTAAAGTTTGCACTTAAACTCTTCTAAAATTTGTTTTATAATTGCATTTAAATTCTCAATATCATGTGAGCCACAGGCTATTTCTACACATACTTTGCCAGCCGGTGTGGCCGAGCGGTTCTAGGCTTTTGAGTCTGGAACCGCGGGACCGCTACGGTCGCAGGTTCGAATCCTCCATCAGGCATGAATGTGTGTGATATCCTCAGGATAGTTAGGTTTTAGTTCTAAGGGGACTGATGACCTCAGATGCTAAATCCCATAGTGCTCAGAGCCATGTGAACAATTTTTTTTTACACATACTTTATCAGTTCCTAGATATAGATTATTGTTCATCTCAGTTTAGGAGTGCTTTTGTATGTTTCCATCCCAATCAGTCCAGTATTCCATTTCCCGTACTCAGATCAATTGGTGAACAGTAATTCGCACATAGAATTTATGGCTGTTCTTTGAAAGCTAGACTGTGTGACATGACATCTAAACTGCACCTGACGTTCTGATGTGCATTCTGCTGATTTTTGTGTGATCATCAAGAGGTACATAAGACAAAACTGTCTGCACAGATATGTAGTGAACCCTTGGTGGTGTTGAAAACTGTCGAATATATGGTTGCTGTGGTAAAGCAATATCTTAGTTTTTCTGGCAGGCATATGTTTCCAAATGAACCAATGTGGTAGACATTTTTTAACATATTCTTCTATAAGATCAGAATTTATAATTGTATATTCTACAGCTCAACTTTTCTTAGGCACTGCCCTCAGCATAGACACTCCATGGAATACTGGATAGCGGAGTTTTTTTTTTTTTTTTTTTTGGAGAATTTAAGCAGATCTGTATCTGTAACTGGCCTATCAGGTAGTACAGCTTGGAACTTCCGTTTATGAACAGACCAAGCCCTTTTCCCTACAGTTTTAAATATATCCCGCTCCCAGTTGCTGCAGATTCAATCATTCTACTGTATCTATTGACATTGGCAATCTGGTCTTGGGTGCCATGTGCATTTTTCATTGCTGTGGCAATGGCCACTGCTCGCCTGGCTACTGGTCGAATAGCTGAAAGTCCTGCCAGCACAGGAATTAAGAGTGGGATACGTACACCCACAAAGTGTTTTAACTGATATTTTTGTTATTATTACTCGTTTCTGCTTCAGGAGACTTATCTGTCAACAGTGGTTATAGGATGCAATTCTTTAAACATTTGTGAGCTTCATTCTGGTTCTGAGTGATAATTGCCCTCATCCTATGGACATCATATGATCATGTGTTATCAGTGAGGGAGTTTAAGCACTTTCATGGAACATTCTGGAAACTTGCTCTGAAGGATCACATAGATGAATCAATTAATCCAGAATAACATGACTTTTGTATCACTACATGAAGACTTTTCTAACGTACACTTGTGACAAACTCAGGATCTGACATCATTTCCAAAGTAACACATTTGCTACCACTTCTGTTTCAATTTAATATCGAATTAAACAGCATCATTCCTTCATCAGGCCGTTATGATGGATTTGCCTCAGCTGCACAAGAAAAGGAAAATACTAGTATATATGGCTACATTCTACAACCACCATCATACTCATTAATATTTACTTCAGGTAATGGGGGAGAGGTGAGCTACTGCAATGCTCGTTTCAACATGTTCACCCTTTGAGTGTAATTGTGAGAATGCTTTTTGAGTTTCTGGTAATGCATATGATCTGCAGCAGTGTATGCATCTTTAAAATAAGGAAAAAAATATGTCATGTATGCCTTCAATTATAAAAGAAACACATACTGGACTCTACAGCGAGTTCATCGTTATATCTTGTATAGGTACTGTTGAAAACACTGAAAAATGCTAAGATACTCAATTATAATTTGATAAATGCTGAACGATTGTATTTGTTGTTAATTTAAGTGATGGTAATGAGTGTATACTGCAAGTTGTGAAAACTGAAACATCATTCAGTGCCTTGAACTTGCGCACTTAGTACTGTTAAAGGAGATTGATGACAGTAGGACATTGGCGTTTTCAAGATAATCTATTAAGACTACATGCCCTAAATATTCTGTAAGAAGTTATTCCTGAATGTGTAACGATGCTGCAACTGAAAGACTGTGGGTGCGATGAGAAGGAGAATGTTAATGCTTATTACATGTTCAGTTCACTTAAATCTAAAAAATGTGCTCCATGGAATTTACAAAAAAAGCTTAAGAAGAGTGCCAAAATTTGAATGCAATTAACTATTATTTGTTTCCTAAACAACGATAACCCCTTTTATGTTATATTTCACAAAGTATTAAAAAGTTACCTCGTATGTTTGCGAGTAATGCGTTTATGTCTTAGTATAATTCGCACATTTCAATGGCCCGCACTGTGACGATGTGTAGCCTACTGACAGTCAGCACAGAGGTATTGTTACTGTTTCCCATGATGTAGCAGCAGAGGCAGATATGCCAAGTGCAATGCACACAACAACACTTGATACGACAACGGAACTACTTCATCCCGATTCTGCGTGTACCATTACGGCGTACATTTCGGTTGTGGGGGCTCCTAGGAGGATCAGACTCCAAGACTGCTTTCGCCTTTGGCATGTGGGCTCAACACAGGGCGTTATGGTATATGGTGCTGCTGCACACATGACACAATCACCTCTACTACCCTTCCAGAAACATCTGGTTGGTGATAGTAATATTAGCATCGTTTTTGCAGCTGTAACAGTTACGTTGTTTGCTACTGTAATAATAGAATATGGTTCACTAACAAAAGTAATAGCAGTTGGTATAATGATAACTTTAAGTTAGTCGGTACCATTTGAAATAACTAGAACCTGTGTGTTTGTTTCTGCCACAGTAAGGAAAGACCCTACTGGGGATGGAAAAACAAGTAGCCATCTAAATGTTAGAATGAAAGTAGTAGAACGAAAAACAAGAAAAAATAATATTGTAGACTACATAAAGTTATTTCATGCTCAAAACAAGAAATAGGGATCAGAAAAGAAGTAGACTGTCATCAAATCTCACACACATGTAATTCTGTATGTAATGGTCCATGGAACTGCAGTATGATAAATAAGTAAATTAATTAATTAATAACAATAATGAATAATCAATACGCACTGTTAAACCAGCATTAGGTAACTGAAATAAAGTATAATTTTATTTATTGACAAAGCAAGTTCCATTTAATTTTATGCAGTTCAACTTCACATATTTCATACATCTTTCAGTGCCTAGAACAATATCGTTGTACATCAACCAAATGTGATTACTGTTTTTGCTAAAATCTGTATCTACTTTGCTTGTTTAGCATTTCTCAGGTATGAACAATCAGACAGGCTACTGGCAAAACTAGGATGACGAAGCGGACGGCAAACAGACTTTTATCGTAACTCCAGATAGCCTCTATGAGCTCAAAGTTATTCCATTTGGAGTACACAGCACTCGGTCCGCCTATAAATGTATGATGGACAACTTGTCTCGACTCCTTAAGTGGTTGATCCTGTCTTTTCTATCTGTGAAATTTTCGTTTTTTCTAAAACATTTCCAGAACCCCAAACCGACTTGTAACACATAGACCCCAACAGAACAAATAGTCCTGTCACGTGAAAAGCCGCGTATAATTTGCATTAATTTGTTGGCCTTGTGCTGAAAAATGAGCAGTCAACATTTTTAACAATTCTGCCATATCTACTTAATTTTTCGCTTTCCTGTCCTAATGCGTTTTCGTGTTTAAGTTTTACTTCTCACGACTCACGCACTTCGCTTTTTACCTTCAGCGATTCAAACAGATCTGTTGATTCGTCGCTAAATCCACTATCTTTACTAACATCCTCTACCCTACTTTGTTCCGTCTGTGATACGTTCATTCTACGGATTAGCTCATTTGCTTGTGTGTGGTATTCTACGTAGGCTTGTTGTCGTCTTGTGGCGTCATATTTTGTTAGATCTGTTGAACTACTGCCACCTGACGCATTCTGTACACTCCCGTCCCGTTCTTCTTGGTCTATTTTTGTTTTAATGCCCATATTTTATATTCTGTTATTAACTTGTATCTTTAATTTTCAAACCTAAGAAACTATCTGCTAACTATGTCTCCTAATATTATACAGGTTTGTGCCGCTGGACGTTTACTGCTCGTCCTACTTTAGTTCTTCCCTCAATATTTGTGCTGGAACTGTCTCTGATAGTAAATTATCTCCATTTTACAGTCACCCCGTTTTTTGTCTATTGCCTTCCATTATGTTCCCCTTTTTTATATCTATGTTCACCTTATTCTCTCCTTTGCTGTTTTTAAATGTCTTCTATTGTTTTGTTCTATGTCTTTCGGCTGAAGAGCAGCGCCTAGGCTGCTGCCAGCCCGCCCCGATGGGGAATTGAAATACAATAAAGGAAAAAAAATTCTGATAGTAAATCGAACGTCCTGTCACGTGGCGCCACGTATAACACATACACCCCAACAGAACAAACAGCCCTGTCACGGGAAAAGCCACGTGTAACACTATCGCTTCATAGTTAAGCCTCTTTTATTACAGTGGTATGCAATTTGCCCTGTGACATCATTCTCAGTCCTATCAACAGGAGCCACTCATAACAGTACTGACGTCGCGATAATGCATGAACTACAAAGTTTCGCAATAACAGAACTTTCAAACTGACACAAGGAGGTTACGCACAACGCAGCCGCGGACTGGTGATACCAAATATGGCCTAAGCATGCAGTAAGAGTTACCCTTTGAGAGGAGTTTTGAATTTGACCTTGTTTTTCCTAACAGAAGAAAGGGCTTCGAACTTTAACTTCGTAATGATAGTAGTTGGCAGATTGCAGAAAGACTAAATTTGGCAAGAAATTTTAGTAACAGACTACTCGTGAATGAAATAATAATACGGTCGCCAGCGTAATTAGGCACAATAATGTGAAAACATTATTCATAAAGAATCTATTCTTACTATTGAAAGAGGGACTTTCCTTAATTACTGATCAGTGATACGTAATGAACACACACAACTAGACAAACTAGAAAGTGTGTAGTAGCAGTAATCACTTTCACAGAAAAAGAGTCATAGAATTGCAATTGAGACCTTCCCTTATTCATCTTCATCATTACTTCTGTCTTTAACTACTTTTCTAAACTGGTTTCTCACAACCCACACCAGACAATATAGCACATGATAATAGTCAATTTCAAATAACACACATTTACAGTACACGACAATAAAGTCACTGTATACAATCTTCTAGATTCACTTTTTCTATAACCACTTTAAGTTCCTTTGGCTAGAAAACAGTTATTCCGATTTGTCTTTCTGATTTAAAAGAATGAAATGTTGTCCCACAAACTACCCCTTCATTATAAAACCAAAATTATACACACTTTCAGAATTATATGCTATTATGGTAAAAGTCAGATTACTCCCTCACTTGAGAAGGTTCTTGTGATAACATATGTTTGGAAGGTTTGAAGATTTGGGGAATATCCGATATTTGTATAAATAGCCGCACTCTACGTCCAGGAGGTCATTTCTGTTTTGGGCGTTTTTTGTTGTCAGCAGTAAATTTTCTGTTTTAAGGAACCGCCTTGACCTCGGATTTGGACCAGATTATGTTTTCAGACGTGACAGTTTCCTGCCAACGTCCAGGATTCATGCACAGGTATCACGGTCACTTTATAATCAAGCAAGTGCATTCTAGGGTAATCAAATCGTAATTTTAATACGAGCGATGATTGCTTCTCGCCGTCTAAAATAGCTAATGGCGATCTGCCTCACAAGGGCAGTAGCTGCAGTAGCTCTTACATGCAATTTAAAATAAATATGTTCTAGTTAAAAATTTTAATAATAGTCATATTGAACTGTTAATGAGTGTGTCAGGAATGTTTTAATGGGATGCAACGGATACACACAAATGATATGTGAACATTGTACGCAATCAGAACGCTTCAAAGAACAGCCGAAAACGATTACTAGAACGCGTAAGCAGTAATCAAAATCGGTCGTGCCAATAAATAGCTATGAGACTGGAGATACTGTATAATAAAATGTATTTTATGATTTATTTGTTCATATAGGATCTGTTGTTTTGTTAAATAAAACGGGTAGCTATTTGAACAATGTGTCTGGAAAATTTACATCGCATAAATAGTTCCATAATTTCAATCAATGTACAGCCAATGATTATAGTAAAAAACTAAAACTCAGAATGGATAATAGAATATGAACTACCGTATGAATATAAAGAAAATTAAAAATAAGCTAACCTACAAATCCACCGCCAGCCTTCAGTGAATTTCCTTGAAAAGACTTAATGTCGTCTCACACGCAAGCAGGCCATAAGTACTGGACACTACATTTACTGTGAGTACAACTACTTCTACTGCCACTGGTATGTTCTAAAAACTAAATGGGATTCCTGAGAATGGTTTTCCGAACCAAACTTCGATTCGAAACACCGATACTCAAGAGTTACTTAAACATTTCTAATAAAGAAAGCCACTATAGTACCTTAAAAGTATTACATACCCAATACTATTATTGAAACGCTGTATGACATTTAGGTAAAAGTACAGAGGCCATTCGTTTTATCGTCTGTGTACACATCGATAGTGGTCCAAGAGATGCAAGAGAAAGTGACATTCTGCTCCGACTCGGTCATCTGTTGCAGAATGTCCTTGCATCTCACAGTAATTTTGGACTAGAGGAGAAAGTATGATTCGATTATCCTAACAGGGTTTCCACATCTCTTTACTGATTTCAATTGAATGTTGGGACGGTTCTTCTCAAAAACACGATTACTTTATAGTCATAGCTACGTCCAGTACTGGCTGCTAATCAGTATTTGTTGGCCTCCCTGTCGACCTCTAATTTCGCTTTTTTATGCTTAAACTCTGGCATGTTTCTTACGAATGTTTCATTTCAATTCTTCTGTCTCGTCTTTGCCGGTGGCTTCGTAAGCACAGCAGAGTCTGAAGGAACTTATTTCCTCGTAATGTAATAGCTAACTGTCCGATCTAATCCATTCAGGAGTGGAGGAGATTTTATGTTTTTTTGAAGACAGTCTTTATTTCATGACATTATCCACAGGAAAATTGCTACTCAAACTCAAATTCCATTCCAGAACTACTGGATACTCTCTTTCAGAGTCGGATATTTCATACAAGTCTACAGCTCTTCTAAAAACATACTCAATAAAAAAGTATACAAAATATAGATCAACTAACGGTAGAGGAAGAGAAAAGAATTGTAAACTCTACTGCATTTCTTATGTTTTTGGGAAACGTTTCTTCAAAAATTGGCCAAATAATGAAGACGCATAAAGTGCGTGGGATGTACCACCCATCGACCAAGACAGTAGTTCCGGAATTTGTGAAAGACGGTATGTCTTTACTTTAGGCGATTATTTATACGTAGATTTCCTACTCATTGTGATGAATGTTGTACAGGACAACCAACACGCTCTATATGACAACAGTGCATCGAACACCAATGACACACCCGTCTTCTATGGGTCAGAAAATCTGCAGTGGTTGGACATTGTAATTCCACCGGCCGTTACATGGATTATGGGAAAGTCTAGATATTATCCACAGCCACAGTATATTGGGATCCAATTGTATTGGAAGTGGTAGAAATACATTTGGCAAACGTCCTGTTCAACCAAGATTAGAGTTTCCACCTCGACTATTCGTGAAAACCACTCATCTCTCGCCTGCGCTCTAAAGAGAATTTTGTTTAGGATATGTTTTAACAAACCCTGTAACTGTCATTTTAATCAGGTCGGACGAAACGGGCAGTTCTAAGTTTGAGAAGTAGGAGAGATGTTGCGATGAGAAATATGTAACTACTATTTTAAAAGATCTCATTTATTGTGCTGAGTACTAAAGACCACGACTTTCATTTTTACTATTTTCTGAAGTCTCCTTTAATTTAGATATTGAATTCATTCCCTTTTACTTCAAAACCATGACAGTTTAGTAACCTTCTCAAATTTCAGCAAAGCCTTCCGTTGAATCAAAACTTCAAAACCGTTCCTAACTTTAAAATTCTTTACAATAAATTTAAAAAATACTAAGACCTTTCAAATTTAAAATAATAAAATCAGTTGAAAGACAAGGAATGAAATGTCAAAATTAGGGCAACCACCTTAACAGTAATTGGAAGCACGGCACCCAAAATTAAGCCGTTTACATGACAGCATCAACACTATATAGCTAGACTGAACCCCCTGCCCTCGTCACTTATACACACCAACTCTATGGCTGCCTGTTGGACCTAACATCAACTTTCTAGTACAGATTTCAGCCCACAACAATAGCTCCTGCAACATGAAGCTGTTAAAAACTTACTCCCACTGGGAAACCTGAACGAGCATATAATCTTTTGACACTTAAAATCAACAGGGCTTGGGGTAATTAACTGATGTTTACTTCATTCAATTTCAAACAAAGAATTAAAGTCATGAAGAATTTTTATTAATTAATTATAAAAAACTCTGAATTAAGTACAATGAACAGTTTAATCGCCAGAAGTACCGTATGCGTTACCAGTGCTTTAACCCACGACTTGTTTATCGATCTGCTCGGTGGAGCTGCTTCACACTCGCGCCTTAGCACTGAGCAACCGGTAGGCTCACGGCGACTAATGCTAGGGAAAGCCCGCTCGGCGTAATGAGCTGCTTACCGAGAGGGAAAGCGT
This sequence comes from Schistocerca nitens, assembly GCF_023898315.1. Lineage (NCBI taxonomy): Eukaryota > Metazoa > Arthropoda > Insecta > Orthoptera > Acrididae > Schistocerca > Schistocerca nitens. Next base: position 192,293,397 of record NC_064621.1, read on the forward strand.
GCCGGTCCCCGGCACGAAACCGTCCTGCGGATTAGTGTCGAGGCGCGGTGTGCCGGCCAGCCTGTGGATGGTTTTTAAGACGGTTTCCCATCTGCCTCGGCGAATGCGAGCTGGTTCCCCTTATTACGCCTCAGTTACACTACGTCGGCGATTGCTGCACAAACACTGTCTCCACGTACACGTACACCATAATTACTCTACAACGCGATGTTAAGTCCCATAGTGCTCAGAGCCATTTGAACCATTTGAACTCTACAACGCAAACATTTGGGGTTAGACTCCGGTGTGAGACGTTCCCGGTGAGGAGGGGGGGGGGGGGGGAGGAGGGGGGGCAGAGTCCACTGGGGGCCCAAATCGCACAATAACCCTGGGTCCAGTGTGGGGCGGCTGTGGGGTGGGTAGACTGCTGTGGCCTGTTGTGGGGTTGTGAACTACTGACGGCTACGGCGGGACGAAGCCTCCGCGTCGTTTCTGGGTACCCGGTTCAGTACACACCATGGTATGGCAAGAGGAGAGGAGGAGGAATCGGAACGTGGTTAACTGGCTCGAGCAACTGTTGTCAACGAGTCTGTTCTACGGCCGACAATGTTAGTTGTGCAGAGATGTATCGCTTCACGGTGATTACATATTGCCTTCAGCGCCATTTTATTTCATAATACTATGGCACTGATAAGTGACTATTTAATGAAACTTACATTTTTTTAATTGATGAGGCGAAGAACATGGGGCACCTAAGTACGCAACATGATAATTCTTAAGACTGATGCAGCCTTACGATGACTGTAGTTTCCGGGCGAAGTTTAAATCGACATAAACTTCTGTTCCGTGACTACTTTACTTGCACGTTAAACACGGAAACACTGAATGTCAATGAAAACAAGTTATTTTGCTTTTCGCTAAAATATCGATGTATGACAGCAATTTCATGACACTGCTTTCGGAGATAGGTTCGGACTGTCAGGGAGCTTTCGTAGGTAGATTTGTTTTTCTTCACTGCAGAAAAAATTGCTCGCACAAATGTGAAGCTCCAGATATCGACATAACCGTAGCTATAAATCTCTGAAGTCGTAAATTTTTAAACGCGTCAAAAATACATATTTTATCACAAAAGTTTTCACGCAACTACCTGTCATAAAGCAGGTCCCTTAAATTCTAATTGTAGCTAGAAATTCTTCACTGACATGTTATGAACTGATCCTGGTATGTCAGACAATCGCTTTGAAGTTCCAAACTCGGCCGCAATGCTGCTTTTGATTGATTTTGAAAGAAACACTTTCCACTTTAAGCACTGAGCTGTTAAGTTCAACTGCCAGCGTCGAAGGCTACGTCGAATTTGACAAGGGCCGTTCCTGTGAATGACTTTTCACTTCCCTTGCCCTACACAATGACATCTGACTGTGCACTTCACCGCGAGCGCTCAGTATCTAGGCGGTGAGCGAGCTTCAACTCTTTTGCTCACCTATTCGCCTCCTCAACAGGCCTACTTCAATCTACAGTTGCACCGCATAGCTGTAGCAATTATAAATAACACGTCACCAATTACCATCGGTTGACATCAAACTTTACTACCCACAGTAAATCGGGTCAATTGACAAAGCTGAACAACAGTAACCACTAGCAAATTTAAACAGGGCGATTTTTTCCTCAGTGTACAAACTCGAGGGATCGATCGATGAGAGGAAACGGAACAAAAATGGTCTGATTAACGTATGCCCTGAAATGCATGGTTTATGTGCTACTGACCATTTATTCAATCGTATTTCGTTACAGACACTGCGGTCTAATACGCGCTGTACCATGTAGCCAAAGCTGCGGTATTCATGGTTTCCTCCTAGAAGGTGGTACTGGTTCAAATGGCTCTGAGCACTATGGGACTTAACTTCTGACGTCATCAGTCCCGTAGAACTTACAACTATGTAAACCTAACAAACCTAAGGACATCACACACATCCATGCCCGAGGCAGGATTCGAACCTGCGACCGCAGCCGTCGCGCGGTTCCACACTGTAGCGCCTAGAACCGCTCGGCTACTCCGGCCGGCCAGAAGGTGGTACAGTTCCTCATTCTTTATGCGCTAGCGCCCTCTCTTGCCCCAGTAGTTGGTAATATTATGTACGGTTCACTTCTCTTGCCGACTCACCATGTAGTTGATGTAATACAGGGTTGTCCACAATGGTCCCTTATTGGAATCGAGAGCTTGCAGTCGTGGTATTTACTCACGGAAAGGCAAATCACTATGGGCCGCGGGCGTAAGTTTGTATCAGGAGACCTATCGCCGCTGACAAAAACCACAGCATTCAATGTTTGCAAATGCTTTTCGCCGTTTGTCCGAAAAAGGATCGTTTCATGAGAAAGGAAGTCATGAAGGACCTATCGTAAATGTTAGGGCACCAATTTTGGATGAAAATGTGATTAACGCTGTATAAGACGACTGCCGTGTCAGTACCAGGCATCTGGCACGCCAGTACAGGGTAAGCCAGAAGACCGTAAGGAACATTCTCCATGACAGTTTTTCCTACTCGTATCACTTACATCGTGTGCAGGGCGTACTAGCGCCACATCGGGAGTGGTTTCATCACTGGTTTCTTCTCTAGGCAACCACAATTTCGAGATTAGTGTTATCCATCCTATACATAGATTAGGCAACCTTTACGCGGAGTGGTATCTTCAACTTCCATAATAGTCATCTGGGATCGTATACCAAACCCCCATGGCATAGTGATAGCGAATCATCAGCAATGGTGCAGCCGGAGTGTGTGGGACGGCATAGTTTCTTCCCTGGTCAATGGATTAGACGAGGGAGTCCATTTTCTTGGGCTGCTCGTTTACTGAATGTCAGCCAAGTTCTGGTTATGGGCCCAACTCAAAAGTACCGTGTATGCAGAGCCCATTACAGATGTCGAGACACTGGAGTAGCTTATTCTTACTGTCTTTGACACTGTTCGTATCCAGCCTGGTCGATGTGAACATATGAGACGGAACATGCTACAGCTCGTACACGCAAGCGTTGAGGCACATGGAAACCATTTTCAACATATACTGTAACCCTGTAAATTGTCAAATAGCGCCTGAATAACTTGGCCTACTGTCCCCTTTAAAATTAATGAATGATCTTTCCGTCGCGTTACAACGCGTGTACCTGAACAATCAGTTACCTGAAAAAATCTATGTCTGATGACCAGGATGGCGATCCTCACTCAGGTTTACTACAACGAGAGTATTTAGAACAGGTTTAGCGCTTACCAATAGTCAAACTCTCCCTGCGTCCTTCACTGTTAGTACAGCTGTTCTCATAGACATCAGCACACTTAGAAGCTCTTCCAAAGCTGGCCGAATTACGTCCCGTACCGGCAATAACATGTTCCACAAGCTGCACCTGGAGCAGTGCCTTCAATTGGGAACAAACAGCAACTACATTTGTCTAGTGCCGCGATCCACTCTTCAACACACGCCGAGTGCAAACACGGAGACACTGTGTACTTCATACCACCTGGCAGAGCCCATCGCTGGTACATACTGGTACTACCATGAGTCCACACAGGACACACGAAACTGCTCCGCTGCTTACTGGTAATGGCTCGCCGGGTCCACCTCTACTCTCAGCAGGGACGGGCGTTCACTCCGAAACTAGCGCGGGATGTAGAACAAAGATAACTGCGGACACTGAAGTAAAGTCAACCCAGCCAAGCTCAATTCTCCCCCCTTAAAATCACACCAAAGGAGGTGGGAGGACTGCTCCACATTCTAAGAAACCGGTGAGTTCTCCCCACTCTAGGTACCAGATCCCAGTTTCAACTAGCAAATGTGTACCTTTATCTTCCGCTTATTGTTGCGGTGCTGGATAAGGCAGCTCAGTGGAGACAGTACCCAATGAATCTCTGGAGCATCTTCCCACTAACTATTTTGGTGCCCCTGCTTTGTATCCAGAAATTCTTTATTCATACCACGTCCCTTAGTCTGGTTGAAGAGGGGCCTTACTCTTACTACATCGCGCAGCTCCCCAGCGATGTGCTTAATTGATGTTCTTATTGGTGGCTTTCCAGTTTCCTTTTACCATCTCCTGGTCGTTACATTCTGGCAGTGAATCTTTTATGGACCACAGATTCTACAATGGTAACTTCGCCTCAAATGTGAGCATTAAACTTGCTTTGGTCGTTTTATGGCCATCATGCACTGCTGCATTAAAAGGAAAGTTGATCCATAAACCTGACTTTTTCCATTTTGTCTGCGAACTGTTATGAGAAAATATATATGTTACATTTAAATTTATATTAACCCGCTCTGCGAATGGCGGTTGGGGGTAACATGGTATAGTTGTGACCTATGAAATGGCGTTGTTGAAACAGAATCTCTCGAAATTCATGGACGCAGAGCCTGGTGCGTTGTCCATTACGAGTATCTTGGGTGCGCCAAAGACACCAAAAAGTCCTCCTAATAGTTTTTCGTTAACCTCCGTATTGTTCCATTTACTGGGCAGCAAACACTTAAATATTGAGAAGGCGCCGACAACAACTAATAGATGACGGCTACTATCCTGAGTCTGTGGTACGGGCTCCAAATAGTCGATAAATATTCCATCCAAGAGGTTACCCTCCCTACTCGAAGGAAGTTCTTGCATCCTGGTCTCTTGATTTGGTTTACTTCTTTTGTACTGATGACATGCATGTACCAACTTCCTTACGTCCTAATAAAGGTTTGGCCACGTCAGATGCTATTTGATTTAATTGATTGTTTTATGAAGACCCATATGTCCTCAACGAACTGACTCTAAAAATATTTGAAGAAGGAGATATCAATTGTTTATGCACACAAGTAATGTTTTGACATCATAGACTGTCTCAAGACACAAAAGTCACTTCTGCATAGAATAACGCGTATCTTTTGTCTTATTGCTGGAAGCCGAGGCCCTTCCTTTTATCGCTCTTCCAGGTTTCCAAAAGTGCTCAAAATTCCACTACGTACCGCAGACGCTCACGACTGTTCTGCACATACTGTTCCATCCACAGATTCAGCATCTTCCTGAAACATACTGCTAAAGTCACCGTCAACTTGGTTGTCTACCCTCTTGATATGCTTAACCGTAACCCTAAATGTTGGTATCCTAATAGCCTACCGAGCAGCCTAACTGTTTTTGGAGGACGCGTTAAAATCATGAAACAACCTGATTTTCAGTTTTATTAATGAATTACTTAAGTTCTAAGCAGGAGCGAAACCTTATAAATTACACCCTTGAGCTCATGAACAGAATACTTCTATTCAGCCCCATCAATGATCTCGAAATGTATAGGCAATAGTTATCTCCCATTCTTGTTCCTGTAGTAATATTGTTGTCAGTCCAGAATTAGAAGCATCCGCCTGCAACACAGATCCACCTATACAGGCAGGGATGGTCAAAATCGATGCACTTGCCACAGTCTGCTTTACGCTATCATAAGTTCCTTGGTGGCTTTCACTTCATCTAAAACCTTTCCCATAGTTGTTTCAATGGTGCAGTCAGTTGTAAGAAATTTGGATCAAATTTTGTAAGATATTTGACCATCCAGATGAAATGCGCAAATCCTTTTTTATCACGGGGAGGGAGAAACTGATAAATGCTTCGAGTCCTTTCCTGAGGGACCTCAATTCCCCCAGAGTAAAGTATTTCCCACTTGGCTAAGTCCTCACTGGCTGGTTTTGTAGTGAATTCATCTTTCCAAAATCCATCCAAAACTTGGCCCTCATGACTCAAATATTCTTCAAGTGGTTTTCTGTGTTTTACCACGTCATCTAACTAGTTATAGACAAATTTGAACTCAAGATCCCCTAGCATAGAATATAAAAACCTAGACAACATTGCCGCTTCAATGGCCAAACCAATTGGTAACCGAAAATATTCTTACAAGTTCCAATCTGTTGTAGAAACTGTAAATGCTTTAGACTCCTCGGCCAATGGGACTGCCTAGCTCATATTAAACACTTTAAAATATTGGACGCCCCCAACCATGTGAATCAGCTATGCAAATCAGAGATAGGTACGGATTCTGACACAAACCTCTGATTAAGCAGCCTGTAACGTACTATCCGTCTGAATCCCTCCGCATTTGGCTTTTTCTCTAGAAACACCAGCGATGCATTAGGCGACACTGGCTGCCTAATTACTCCGTCCCTTAACAGTTGAAAAATAATTTTTCTTAGCTCTTTCATCTTCATTCAAACCATGGTTTTTGCGTTTCATCATAGTATTGGTGATTATAATTAAAGTTAAACTTTCAAAACGTAGAAATAACACCACTGTTCAGAATGACGTCAAATTGTAACGGAATATTATCGGAGAAGGGGGGAACCATATAGCAGACGAAATAACAAAAAGTGTGAAATTTGATCAATAGCTGGTGCTGTATGTGTCAGAACATGTAAATAAAAACATCTATCATGTGCATGACCCATTGTAGTTGGTATAAACACGCCGGGTAGGCGGCTTTTCATCTTCCCCACTCCTTTCTCGCATCCGCCCCACTCCCCCCCCCTTTTTCTGTGCCCTCGTCGTCCATTGGCTGCCCCCTTCTTTTTGCTTTCCCTCTCCTCCCCCCATTTCCCCACCTGCGTCATTTGTCCGTGTCTTACCCCCCCCCCCCCCCTCTCCCCAATACCTATATGTCTCGTACTCTATAGTGCTGTGATTTCCCGTCAGTGTTCACTGTTGTACGTCCCCTTTCCGAAGTGTCGCCATGTTTTTTAATTGTGCCTGTCTATTTCCTAAGTGTTTTTAATCACCGTAACTGACTTCTTTGTTTTTTTTATGTTTCCTTCACAACTTTTTCACCATGTACCAGTTTAAAACAGTCACCATTATATCACCCCTTTCTATTGTTATATCTCCTCATTAAGTTTTTAACTTTATCTGTATGCTGCAGAGTGGCGTATTATGCTGCTGCCAGCTCGCCCCCCTCTGTAGAGGAACCGAAATACAATAAATACGGAAAAAAAAGGAAACGGCCTTTCCTCCTTTCACGTCTGCGACGTCCGCCATCACTGTCTTGTCTCAATGCAGGATCGCCCTCAGCTTGTAAATCTGTATTACAAGAATGATGACTGTGCACACGGCGCTCTGCAGAAGTTCCGGACACTGAAGAGCTTGAAAAAAAGTGTTGGTCTGATGACTGTCGAGGTCTGGAGAAAATGATTTGGAAATTCGAAAAGACGGGTTCTTTTGGTGTGCAACCCGGCATAGGGAGGGAACGAGATGATCCGACATCAGTGGAAGCAGTGGCTACAGCAGTGCAGGAGGAGACGAGTGATGGTGTGCAAGCGTGTAGTGCATGAACTGCCCGAACATTGGACATACGCGTGAGCAAGGTGCGTGATATCCTACGAAACATCCTTCTCTGCCATCCATTCAAAATTACCCATATGCATGAATTGCTTCCTGTAGACCTACCAGCAAGCGAGACCTTTGCTTTAGAATTTCTTGCTCACATGGAAGTGCACAATGATTGGCCATGGAAGATTTTGTGGACAGACGAAGCCCACTTCCATCCGACAGGATATGTCAATACACAGAACTGTCTAATAAGGGCAACAGAAAATCCACACACAAATCAACCAGTACTAATTCATCCTGAAAAGGTCATAGTGTGGTGTGGGTTTACTGCATCATTTATCATAGGGCCATATTTTTTCGAAGAGACAGGTGCTTCCGGTTATGTTACCTGTACCGTCACTGGTAAGCGCTGTGAATGTCTTTTGCGCAACCACATCATTCCAGCCCTCCAAGAGCATGGATGGGATCATTTTTATGCAAGATGGCGCACCTCCACACACAGCAAATCCAGTGAAGTAGTTACTGAAGCGACATTTAGGAAATGCTAGAATTATCAGCCGCCGTTTCCCTACAGCCTGGCTATCCTGATCACCTGATCTTAATCTGTGTGACTTCTGGCTGTGGGACTACCTGAAAGGTGTTGTGTTTAGTGTTCCGACTGCAACCTTAACTTCATTGAAGGCACGCGTTGCGCAACACATTCTGCTTGTGACCCCAAAAACACTTCGATCAGTTGTGGGGCATGCTGTTTCTCGATTTCATCTTGTTGCAAGAAACGGTGGACAGTATATTGAACATGTTTTGCGCCAGTCAAACGGAAATTAATAATCCTATTTGAATTTGATTGATGGTTTTTATGCGCTTTTAGATTCAGGACAGTTAAAAACCGATGTCATTGATGCTCTTTGTGCGTGTATTGGCCTCAGGACAAAAACCGATGTTAGTGATGATTTTTATGTGGTTTTTGGCCTCAGGACAATTAAAAACCGATTTTTACCGTTCGATGTGGTATGATCTTGCCGTGGTGGATGGGCTTACGTAACTAACAGTACACACCTGTACACCCATGCCCACTGAGTATTACAGGTCGTTTAACGTCAAACGTACACCTTAGCCATTGTTGTATGATTCATTTGTCATTTGTAGTTGCCCACTATTAAATTATGATGCTTACAGCGCCATCTATTGCTACATTTTGCAACTATTTATTTTTCTTCTGCCATACGTTTATCCCCTTCTCCGATAATATTCCGTTGCAATTTGACTTCATTCTGAAAAGTGGTGTTATTTCTACATCTACATCTACAACTACATTTATACTCCGCAAGCCACCCAACGGTGTGTGGTGGAGGGCACCTTACGTGCCACTGTCATTACCTCCCTTTCCTGTTCCAGTCGCGTATGGTTCGCGGGAAAAACGACTGCCGGAAAGCCTCCGTACCCTCTCGAATCTCTCTAATGTTACATTCGTGATCTCCTCAGGAAGTATAAGTAGGGGGAAGCAATATATTCGATATCTCATCCAGAAACGCACCCTGGACAGCAAGATACACCGCGATGCAGAGAGCCTCTCTTGCACAGTCTGCCACTTGAGTTTGCTAAACATCTTCGTAACGCTACCACACTTACCAAATAACCCTGTGGCGAAACGCACTGCTCTTGTTTGGATCTTCTCTATCTCCTCTGTCAACCTGACCTGGTACGGATCCCACACTGATGAGCAATACTCAAGTATAGGTCGAACGAGTGTTTTGTAAGCCACCTCCTTTGTTGATGGACTACATTTTCTAAGGACTCTCCCAATGAGTCTCAACCTGGCACCCGCCTTACCAACAATTAATTTTATATGATCATTCTACTTCAAATCGTTCCGTACGCATACTCCCAGATATTTTACAGAAGTAACTGCTACCAGTGTTTGTTCCTCTATCATATAATCATACAATAAAGGATCCTCCTTTCTATGTATTCGCAATACATTACATTTGTCTATGTTAAGGGTCAGTTGCCACTCCCTGCACCAAGTGCCTATCCGCTGCAGATCTTCCTGCATTTCGCTGCAGTTTTCTAATGCTGCAACTTCTCTGTATACTACATCATCATACGCGAAAAGCCGCATGGAACTTCCAACACTATCTACTAGGTCATTTATATATATTGTGAAAAGCAATGGTCCCATAACATTCCCCTGTGGCACGCCAGAGGTTACTTTAACGTCTGTAGACGTCTCTCCATTGAGAACAACATGCTGTTCTCTGTTTGCTAAAAACTCTTCAATCCAGCCACACAGCTGGTCTTACTTTGTTTATCAGGCGACAGTGCGGAAATGTATCGAATGCCTTCCGGAAGTCAAGGAAAATGGCATCTACCTGGGGGCCTGTATCTAATATTTTCTGGGTCTCATGTACAAATAAAGCGAGTTGGGTCTCACACGATCGCTGTTTCCGGAATCCATATTGATTCCTACAGAGTAGATTCTGGGTTTCCAGAAATGACATGATACGCGAGCAAAAAACATGTTCGTAAATTCTACAACAGATCGATGTCAGAGATATAGGCCTATAGTTTTGCGCTTCTGGTCGACGACCCTTCTTGAAAACTGGAACTACCTGTGCTCTTTACTTATCATTTGGAACCTTTCGTTCCTCTAGAGACTTGCGGTACGGGGCTGTTAGAAAGGGGGCAAGTTCTTTCGCGTACTCCGTGTAGAATCCAATTAGTATCCCGTCAGGTCCAGTGGACTTTCCTCTGTTGAGTGATTTCAGTTGCTTTTCTATTCCTGGGACAGTTATTTCGATGACAGCCATTTTTTCGTTCGTGCGAGGATTTAGAGAAGGAACAGCAGTGCGGTCTTCCTCTGTGAAACAGCTTTGGAAAAAGGTGTTTAGTATTTCAGCTATACGCGTATCATCCTCTGTTTCAATGCCATTATCATCCCAGTGCGTCTGGATATGCTGTTTCGATCCACTTACTGATTTGACGTAAGACCAAAACTTGTAGGATTTTCTGTCAAGTCGGTACATACAATTTTACTTTCGAATTCACTGAACGCTTCACGCATAGCCCTCCTTACGCTAACTTTGACATCGTTTAGCTTCTGTTTGTCTGAGAGGTTTTGGCTGCGTTTAAATCTGCAGTGAAGCTCTCTTTGCTTTCGCGGTAATTTCCTAACTTTGTTATTGAACCACGGTGGGTTTTTCCAGTCCCTCACAATTTTACTCGGCACGTACTTGTCTAAAAGGCATTTTACGATTGCCTTGATCTTCTTCCATAAATACTCAACATTGTCAGTGTCGGAACAGAAATTTTCGTTTTGATCTGTTAGGTAGTTTGAAATCTGCCTCCTAGTACTCTTGCTAAACAGATAAACCTTCCTCCCTTTTTTTATATTAGTATTTCTACGTCGTTTTGAAAGTTTAATTATAATCACTCTGTGTTTCAACACTCCACCACAACGGAAACACACGGTTTCGTAAACTTTACCAGTAGAAAAGAATCGGGTTCACTTAGTTCGACAGGACGTTATTTAATAGCTAAAGCCATTCATTGAAAGATGTCAGCCCCAACTTCTATATTTCAAACAAATAGCAGCGTTCTGGTGTGACATACATAAAATGTCTTTACAAGGTATTTACTCTCCTGCATCCCCTCAGGAAAACAAAATTTTTCATCTTCGTTGGTGAAACGGTACATGATGTCTACCAAAATGAAACCTGAGCTCTTAAGAAAACCTGACTTTTAATTTTGTCACTCTCTGTTTATTGGTCAAACTATTGGAAAACTCGTCCAATACTTTTAACAGACTACATGCTTTCTCTTCTTCTAAACGAGCCACCTTAAAACATGTGTAACGCGCACTGACATTACAAACGTGTTCAAAAGCGCCAGGCATCCACAAGGAAAACTTACGAGGCAAAAACTTGAACATAAAACATTCGCTTCTGTTGTCTAAAGGAAATTCAGTTCTTAGCAAAAAAGTCACACCCCCACTAAAACTGAAGTCGACAAGCCACTCATAAAAATAAATTCAATGGGCCATGCCAACCCCAGGCCCCCTATGCAAATTTTAACCTTCCCCATGTCTAATAATCTCTGTCCATTGACCGAACAACGCATGGTTTGGGCCTCACTCAACCGAGATAATCTGCAAATATTCACAACCGTATTGTACCACATCAAAATCAAGTAAGGATACGTTACTACCAGAATCAACTAAAGCACATTTTGTAAACAACATGATAATAAAAATAATATTACAACGCAGGGAAAGAGTTGTTTGTCCTAAAAGTAGTCTACCTACTCTCAGTAAATTAAATTACTTGGTAGAGAAACTCTTTTAGAAATCCACAAATAACAGTTCTTCTGATGTGTAACCGATTTCGCAATTCATGGTCCCCACTTGGCAGGGCCAGAACATTGGCACTTCTAAACACATTCAGAGCGACACGTGCATGCCAGGTGGTGGGGAGCAGACTGTAAGAATCGCCTGAACGTTAGAACTGCTACGACATACTCCACACTGTGCACTGTACAGTGGTTTGTGGAATATGTATTTAGGCCTAGGCTCCTATTTATAGCAGAGTAACGACACGAGTGGCGTAGCGTGAGGGAAGACTTGGAGAATTAGTCTCCCCTGTATTCGTGCTTAAAATGATGCTGTATTAATTCCTAACAAAAATATAAACAACTTCCTAATAAGAGCTCTAAATGTGCGAAGACGTCAGTTTTGTACCCGCACCGCACCCTGAGTATTGCTGCATTTGCCTGATTGAGACTCGACTGCTCTCAGTCTCTGCCTCCCTTCCCTTAGCTGGCTGTGTACGCCTGAGCGTTAGTGGCATTATGGCTCCTCTCCTCTTCCCCTCTTCTAAAAAGGCTGGTACACTGAATTTGCTAGCAGGTATCGAGACTAGTCTCTGCCACTTCTATGCTGGCTTTTAACACGGAAGTTAACAGTCACGCGGTTTGTGTTCATTGTCATTCTTTGTGTGATTTTAGTGCATAGTTTCGTTAGGCCGCCAACAGGAGTGAGCCATCACTGAACACCTTATAGAATTTTTATTAAAAACACCTTTTTCGACATTAACGTACGGAAAAAAGTGTGCACTGAAGGACAAACGACATACTCCTATACTCACTGCAGTTTTAAGAGAAGCTAAACAAAACGCAGTTTTCAGACAGCCTGGTGCGAAAAGTATACTTTGCTGACTGCGAATGCAGTTAATGACAATGTAAGGGTCTACGGGTTGCTCGCAGCCATACAGTATGTAACATGCACTCGCCAGCCTACCTATCTGGAATGCTTGGTCAGTACACGCGCGTCCGGGCGGAGTGCCATGCCGAGAATACGCCACTGGCCGACGTCCGCAGAGCGTGGTATAAACTCAGGCGCGAATATGTCTCTTTTCTTAGCTCACCAGGGAGCCTTCTGACACGACCACAATTAGCCAGTGTTAGGATGTCAAACAAAGTGATGATGGGTACGCGTAGCCTGCGTGTTTTATTATCCGCCTTTGTTAATAAAACTGTTTAAACTTACTTCTCGTGTTCGCGTATTGCCGTTCCTCAAGGACCCACTGCTTACAAATCCTCACAAAACATTCGTGCAGTCATCATCCGGGGCAACAACACAAACAACCCCATTATAGAAGTGGTGTCAGCATCTACAGTCCTGAGTCCGCAGCTCGTGGTCGTGCGGTAGCGTTCTCGCTTCCCACACCCGGGATCCCGGGTTCGATTCCCGGCGGGTTCAGGGATTTTCTCTGCCTTGTGATGACTGGGTGTTGTGTGCTGTCCTTAGGTTAGTTAGGTTTAAGTAGTTCTAAGTTCTAGGGGACTGATGACCATAGATGTTAAGTCCCGTCGTGCTCAGAGCCATTTGAACCATTTCTACAGTCCTGCAGTGGTGCAGCACAACGCGAACTTCAGGCAGCAGTAGCATGAACATCTTTCGACTGTGCGGGAACATCCAACCCTGGAATTCAGGTTGGTCTACTCCAGTTTGGCTAGAATACAATAGGCAGTGATGGATTTTTATTTTACATTTGAGTGTCTCATTGGCGTTAAATTAGACGAAATGTCGCAATCCAGTCACAGAACGTTGTCGATCTAGAAACTGTTACTAATAAACTGCAAGGAGAGATTCGGTTGTTAAAAGCAGAAAGAAGTGAGCGTAACATTCAGAAAGACTTGTCAAATGATAGTTGATACAGTACAAGCACAACTACAATAAAGAATTTTTCATTATTGCCAAAATTACGGTAGCAGTGTTTAGCGGGAAACCCGAAGATATTGTGAAGGTGTTTCTTCGTAAACTTGAAGGTGACGCCGTGTTAGGATCATGAACAGATTCCGATAAGCTAGTGCTTGCCAAATTAAGAATTCAGGGAGCAGCACAAGATTTCAATAGCCTACTTGCGTGAAAACAGAAGATTACAATGAGTTTAGAACGATTGTTGTTCAGAGACTTAAACGTAAAAATGCGATTTTACAGAGAGCAGCTTCACAGTTTGCGAATGCGATGAGACGAATCTATCGAGTAGTTTGCCGACAGAATTCGAAACATCAACGCTCAAACGTACGTGTTAGTAGAAGATGAAACTCGCATTCAGTTGTTCGAAGCCGACCGGAGAGCCTTGGACACATTCATTCATGGGTTGCACGGGAGGGGGGGGGGGAGGGGTAGTATGCAAAGCTGTTCGACTGGCACGATGTAAAACGTTTCAGGAAGCAGTAGAGTCAGCTGTTGGTTTTGTTGAAGCACTAAGACGACGGAATGTGATGCAGAAACAAGAATGCAGAGTTTTCAACACAACATTACAATGCTACAGATGCAATAAGCTGGGTCAAAAGCGTAAGGATTGTAAAGAGAATCGAATTTGCTGTTATTGCGGGATGCAGGGTCATGTTTCGAAAGATTGTTGAACCAAGAAGAAAGGTAATGCGAACAACAGACAATCTGCCAGATCTTTAAACGAGTACGGGGACGTACGGGCCACCAATCCGTCCGCCCCTTGCCAGAGACAGTGATTCCTGTTAGTTCCAGCGGAAACCAGACCGAAAATGCCTTTGTGATAGGTGCTATAGGTGCTGTATATCGTGGAAGAATCATGAAACTACTTGCTGACACAGGAGCACAGACCTCATTAATGTGGTGTTGCATAGATAAACGGGATAAATTGAAACCGCGCTGTTAAAAGTACGAGGGTTAAACGGAGGAAAGCTACGTAACGATGGAGAAGTTGACGTAGTATTAATTCTTGGCCAAGGCCAACATGAAAGTGAAAATAAAGATAAGGATAAATACACAGCAAGGGTGCAAGTAGTTTCAAATAACGAAACACACTATGACGGTGTACTTGGATTTGATTTCTTGTCCGCTAACGAGGCAGAGAGATTTGTCGCAGAAAGAAAGGTCAGACTAGGCAGTAGCAACGACAAACTAATAAATCGTTCTTCACATCGTACTCAAAGGAGCAGCAATACTAACGTCGTGCGAATGGACCGCCCAATCGATGCATCAGTTCATCAGTTCAAAATGTCCGAGTCGATGTTCAAATTGATCAGCCTTAGCAAATTCCGAAAGGAGCAGGAAAGACTACGTTGTAGTTAAGACACCCCGATGCAAGGAAGGAACTTTGTTATTAATTGAGCAATCCGGGAAAAGTGGTTACTGGATACAAGTGTAGGTATCGTTATAATGGTGAGACAGAATGTCGCAAAAGTCCCGGTTACAATAACTAATATGAGAAATGAGGATGCTGTTTTGCCACGAGGACCGAAAGTTGCTGAAGTGTCGAGCGTAAGTAACAGTGACGTAATACAGATTTGCTGTGAACATATGGAGTGGCATTGATGGCTACAATATTTCTGGGCCTTACCTTCTACCTAACCGTCTGAATGGCCACATCTACTTGAAGTTCGTGCAAAAAGTTGTTGGAGAAAGTACCCTTCCCTGTTCGTGAGAGGATGTGGATACGACATGATGGTACATCGCTTCACAACAGTGTGGATGTCCTCAACCATCTCACTGCAGTTATGAACACAGATTTTTGTAATAGTTCCGCAAAATTACATCGAGGAGACGAAGTTAATAATGAACTGAAGCACAAGTTTTTTGAAAAGATAGAAAATTTAGCAACTGATGAAGAGAAGATTTTCGAACCTGTTTTGTTGGAGTATGCAGATTTATTCCTAGAACGTGCAAATTTACCTGTCACTCATTTAGTTAAGCATCGTATTCATACAGGGAATGCAGCCTCAAGCACACAGAAACTTTACCGAATACCATTTAGTCAAAGAGAGTTGGTCAAAGACATGGCTAAAGAACAATTAGAAGCCACAATTATAAAACCAAGAGATCATTCAGACCCTCCGTGGTGTTCGTCTGTGGAAATTGTAAAGAAGAAATCAATTTCTGGAGAACCGTAGTTCCGTTTTTGTATTGATTACCGGTCTTTGACTGCTGTGACCGTACCCGACATTTACCCCTTACCAAATTTAGTGGAAATCTTGGATTACTTGGGCAGATGTCGAGTTTTTTCAGTATGTGTGATTTAACAAGTGGCTATCACTAGTTAACAGCGCATCCAGATGATCAAGCAAAATCTTCATTTGTAGCATCAACAGGAGTATACAAGTATCATCGTTTGCCATTTGGACTTCGTAATGCTCCAGCTACATTTCAGCGCCTGATGGATTCAGTTTTACGAGGGCTCACCCCAACACAAGCACTTAGTTACCTTGATGATGTAATAATTTTTGGTGAAAACATGAAGCAGCATACTGAGAGATTACAAGTTGTTTTTGAGCTTATAAGAAGCAAAAGTCTGTCTTTATCAATAGATAAATGTCATTTTGCTCAAAGTAAAGTTAACTATCTTGGTCATGTTATAACCAGTGAACGTGGTCGACCTGATCCTATATTAATTGATGTAAAGAATTTTCCTGAACCACAGAATTTGAAAGAACTACAATCATTCTTGGGATTGTCAAATTTCTACAGACAATTTATAGCCCATTGAGGGAATATAGCACGTCCAATGACACAGTTACTGAAGAAAGGAGCCACATTTAATTGGTCAACAGAGTGCAAAAAGAGAATGGAAAAACTTAAAACTGCTCTAACCATAGCCCCAGTGTTAGCCTATCCGGATTTCAGAAAAACTTTTATTCTTTCAACAGATGCATCCAATTTTGGTATAGGTGTAATCTTGTCTCAAGAAGTTGATGGTCATGAACATCCAGTCTCATTTGCGTCCAGACAATTAGGCAAAGCAGAATGTAAGTATACTACTAATGAAAAGGAGCTTCGTGGTTTGGTTTTTGGTGTAACTCATAACAGATGTTTCTTAACAGGAAGAGAATGTACAGTCATTACCGATCATGCCGCACTTAAATGGTTATTGAGCTTAAAGGATCCAAGTTCCACATTAACAAGATGGGCATGAAGTCTGAGTGAGAACCAGTTTAAGGTTATTCACCAACCTGGTAAACAACATGCGAATTCTGATGCAATGAGTCTAAAAGTCAATGTTTGTGTTACAATAATTCGAGAAGAAGTGTTAAAGGCGGTTCAAGAAAAAGATCCACAATGCAAATTATGGAAAAATGATCAACGTTTTGTCGAAATAGCTAGATTATTGTACAAAATCACGAGTAAATGAAACCGCCTAGTTATCCCAGAAAGCATTGGAGAGCAAATCATGAGAGAACAACACTATTCTTCATTATCAGGACATTGCGGTAAAAAAGCAACAAACATTAAAATAGCTCAAATGTTTTGTTGGCCGAGCCGCAAAGTTGACGTTTTCGAGTTTGTTTCACAATGTGATTCCCGTAACAGACTGAATAATGTAGGAAAAAGTAGAGCACCATTGCCAGAACTGCCAGAAACAAGTGAACCATTTGAACGAGTAGGACTAGATGTCGTAGGACCGATGCGTAAGACTAAAGATGGAAACAAATACAAATTAACAATGTTAGATCACTTTTCTAGATACCTTCTCATGATACCAATACCAGATCAGAGCGCTGAGACTATAGCTGAAGTTTTTGTAAAAGAATGGATTTTTAAGTTGGCATCACCATTAGTATAGTTAGTGATCAAGGAACGAATTTTATGAGTGAATTGGTTAAACAGACTTGTCAATTCATGCAAATAACTCAGTTGAGGACCACATCGGCAAAGCCTGTAAGAAGTGGAAGAGTCGAGCGAGTCCACAGAACAATTATTAAAATGGTTAGCCATTTTGTGAGCAGCAAACACGGCAACTGGGATGTCTATTTATTGTACTTGGTAAGTTGTTACAATTCCAGAATGTACAGCTCAACTGGCTTAAGTCCATATGAGATCGTTTACGGAAGAAGAATGCATTCACCCTTGGACTTTGCATGATCGACTGCGAGAATCAGCAATGAACACGTAAGGGATCTAGCATGCAAGCTAAAGGAAGCATGGAGGGGAGTGAAACAATGGAATCATCAATCCTTTCTTCAGCAAGTAACACAACACTACTACCAAGCAGCAGTGCCACAGTATCGAGCTGGAGATCTTGTGTATCTGAGCAACGTGGTGTTAAAGAAGAGTCAAGTCAAAAGTTTCAGAAGTTTTGGAAAGGACCAAATCCAATCTTGGAGGTGTTGTCGCTAGTCACTCTTCAGTTCCAGCTGCCCTTTCGTTCGATTGTCGTTCATGTCAATCGTGTAAAGCCATTTATTGGTAGACATCCTGTAGAATCGCTAGACGACGAGGACCTACCGAGAGGCAGGCCTGCTGTTCTCAAACCCAGGAAGCGAGAATCGCGAGGTCGCAGTCTAGACTTCGAGGCCGACGCATCACCACGTTCCGAGCGATCCTGTTCCAGACATCCCTACAATCTGCGTAAACTTGTGTAGTGTGTGAGAGTGCAATGCGTGTGTTTATTCCAGCCATGTGGTTATGTGAATGTGTCATGAAAATTTTGTAGTGAAGCTATTGCACGATTGCACAGTGACATTAAACCTTTAATTCCGCAGGCTACAACAAGAAACTCATTTATTTTATGTTCATTGTTAACTCTAGTATTTAGAACTAATTAACCATGTTCATTTTTATTCTAATGTTTGCTATGATAGCGTATTCTACTTATGATGTAGTAATAGTACCACAGAGTACCGGTGTTTTGCTTGAAGCACGATCAGACATAGTAGTTTCAACAAGTAATGTAAAACTTGTCCTCAAGTACAATCTGAGTGATATCCAGCGACAGTTCAGTAATGTAAAGAAGCAAATTGATCTAATTCGCTCTGTTATGTGTAATGATACAATTTTGGAAATGGATAATTCTTGGTATAATAGCTGGATCACAGCCAAAAGCGCAGGTAGAGTCTACATTTGCTAATTATGAGCGCGAAATTTACTGTTTTTAAAGCTTTTGCCACACAAAACTTAAATTAGGCATAAACGTGCCTCGTTTGATTTTGGAGGGAGGATCCTTCGTACTGTATTTGGTACTTTAACTAGTCGAGATCTACTGGAAGTTAAAGGCAAAATATTAGCTCTTGAACAACAGTCGAGTACAGATTCAACTAACCTCTCTAATGAAATTATCATATTAAAGAATATGCAAAGAACCATTACAAACCACACAGTTTTCATTGAACAGATTGAAAAGCAATTTGTCTCACATCTCCACGTATTTCGTAATGAAACGAACACAAATATCCAAGAACTATTCCAAGGATTGAATGCTGTGAGTCCACACTCTTTTGTTAAGGGTTACTGGTAGTTTATCAAATGCTAGAATTGATGCTCATAACTTAAGAACATCCTTAGAAAGTAGTTCAAATAATTGTTTGAGCAGTGTACTCCTACATCCAGAACAATTTTTTCAGATCCTACCATCAATTGAACAAAAGCTAGATGCAACATATACAATAATTTACCCTGTTAACTCTTACAATTTATATGTTTACTATAAGTTAACCACCACACACTCTTTAATGATTGAAGATGAATTAACAGTTATTGTTTCTATTCCCATTGCTAGATCAAAGCATAATTTTGAAATGTATAAGATTTATACTTACCCTGTGAAATGGAGACAGGCAGGTATTCATGAAAAGTACATAGTGAATGATTATGTACTGATCAGCTAGGATCGAAGATATTTTGTGTCCCTAAATGAAAATGATTTGCACATGTGTAAATGTAGTCATAAGCTACTTTGTCCTGAATTGGCAGTATTCCTAGATAGTAGAGTGTACAGCTGTGAAGAAGAATTGCTTATGAATCATTCCCCAAGAAATGATTGCCCTAGAAATTTAACGCATCTTTATCATCCATTTCTTAAACGATGTTCTGAAGGTATAATTTTCTGAATTAACACCACCCATGATGTCACATTTACATGTAAAAATTATGATACACCTGAGCTACCCTTTACATTCAGACTGAATAATTGTGGATCAATCTTGAATGCCACACATTGCGATTTGTCATGTGAATTATTTGATATGCCTAGTGTATTGCCAACTAGGTATTTGCCATTAATGAGGATGTTATCTGTTTATTACAATGATTCATACACATTAACATATGGAAAGCATTCCTTAGCGAGTATTTCTGAAGGCAATAATTTAATTACGGATATTCATGAAAATGTAATCTTTTTCAATAATGAGTTAAACTTCATTGAAGCAGCGAAGAGAATTAAGTCCTTCGATTCATCCAGTAATGTTAATGAATACTTGATTGGCAGTATTGTGTTTTTATTGCTTTTATTAATTTGTCTTTTGTCAACAGCAATTGTCATCCGGAAGGCACGCTTCGTTGTACCGAATGTTACTGTGTCTGCAAATGAAATACGTGTTGTAATGCTTTCTGATGCCACAAATGGCGAAATAGATCCATAACAGCCAGGATGTCGTTTTGAACCACATATGGTTGCTCTTTTTCTCTGGGGAGAGTGATGTAAGGGTTCACGGATTGCGCGCACCCATACGGTACGTAACCCTCGCTCGCCAGACGACCTATCTTGAATGCCGACAGTTTGCTTGGTCAGTACACGCGTGTCTGGGCCGAGTGCGACGCGGAGACTATGCCACTGGCCGCTGTCGGCAGGGCGCTTATTAACTAGCGCGGCCTCGGGCGCGAATATGTCCCTTTTCTTAGCTCACCATGGAGCCTTTTGACGCCACCATAATTAGCGAGTGTAAGGATGTCACACACAGTGGTGATGGGTACGCATATCGTGGTGTTTTATAATCCGCCTTTGTTAATAAAACTGTTTAAACTTACTTCTCAGTATTCGCGTATTGCCGTACTTCGAGGACCCACTGCTTACAAATCCTGACAAAACAATCATGCAATCATCATCCAGAGCAACAACACAAACAACCCCCTTATAACAGACGATATTGTTATATATGTCTTCTTGTAATCTCCCCACGGAAAGTTACCCTCTACCACGCAATAATTAATAATTATCAATCAAATCATCCACATTTATTCACTTTTGGAAAGTATCTGATCGGATTTTCTAGTAATATATGCGCCGACAGCTCGTCGGCGCCAAGGTATTTTTCTAGTACGTTTATTCTTTGGAAGAACAGAGATACATATATGTATTCTCCATGGTTGTTAAGGAGGGATAACGAGGACAGCTTCGGAAGTATCTGTTGCAAGATTGTCGGGTTGCTAAAAGAGACATATTTGCTCTTCTTCTCGCTAAAGCGAGCTATTAACGTTTGTGCCACTAGCGGGTTATTTGAAGAGAGAGAAAACTGTAAACGCAGATTAAGTAAGACTTGGAATCAACAGAAAACGGAACATGTATTGGAGATGGATTGAATATACAATTTTCCTCAGAAATAAGGTTTGTGACCCTTTTATTCTAGAGTGAATGACGAATGAGTTCTCTGTCTGAATCATTGATGATTGTCTTGGCCCTGTAATTAGTGGGGAAGTTTCAGTTGTGACGAAGAGAGCCTGCAATCACCGAGATTTTATAAAATCGTCCAAAAAGGCTTCGGACGCATCTGAAATTCTAAATCTGTCGTAAAATGAACGAATTGTTCAAACGATCGATTTTCCCAACTGAATGCAGCGCTTAACAATAATAATATATATAAAGATCTTTTACAGCAAGCCAGCCGCTGAATATTAAGACGAAGGGCTCCACCAGAGATTCTATTGTGCTAAGTTCACGTAATGAAATATTATATTTAAACCTGTATATAGATAAAGGACAGAGAGAGAGAGAGAGAGAGAGAGAGAGCGAATGAAATTAGAGAAACTACGCAGAATCCTCCATTAGTATAATTGTTTGCCTGTCTTATCACGGATCAGCCTAAAGATAAAATAGGAGGCCCTTACTTTACTGTACAGGTTTATGTGTGAGAGACATTACACCAAGTTAGCGGCAAGTTGCATTCACATACTTTCATCATTTACAGTATAAGCCATTATAATGGCCAATCCGTGACAGGACACGTTTTTGGACGTTGTTAAAATAATTTTGTTCTCTGTTTCATGTGAACTACGACGAGCCAACTTAACTGACGCTTGGAAAAGAGAAGAAATACTCGCAGTCTAATTAAGTGGATCTACAAATAAGAACATAAAACAACACGCTGGGCGCAGAGAAAAGGCCAGATGTACAATTTTATTATTAAAGCTTGCTGGTGTAGATGATGTATACGCTTTTCTATTTAGAGCAGCACGCAACAGCCTTCAGCTGTTAGCACTGATAATAATGATGTAGTAAGAAGTGTTGTAGAACCGATCATTACAGATAGCGCAATAGAACGCCCTGTAGACACGGCTGGAGATGTAACGGCCAAACAAAGTCCGTTGATGTGTTTGTATACCTGAGGCACTTGTATGGTTCACTCATTTAACCTGGGGACATTTCGGTGCGACAAAATGTGCAGACAAGATAAGTGGGTACTGTTATTTTCCCAACATAAAGCGCAGAGTGCATGAGGTTTTAAAGAAATGCATAATCTGTCAAAAGACAAAGCCGGATTCAAAAGGGAGTAAGCACCCATTATGCTCTATATTAGTCCAAGAACCAAAAGAATTAATTTCGTGCG
The DNA here is from genome assembly GCF_023898315.1 of Schistocerca nitens. Lineage (NCBI taxonomy): Eukaryota > Metazoa > Arthropoda > Insecta > Orthoptera > Acrididae > Schistocerca > Schistocerca nitens. The sequence continues at coordinate 192,315,772 of NC_064621.1, forward strand.
ATCTGTGTGGACCGTTACCTACTTCAAGAGGTGGTGTTAAATATGTGTTGGCATTTCTCGATGTGTGTACGAAATACGTAAAGCTATATCCGATAAAGGCGGCTACAGCCAAAGTAATTGTATTAAGATTGATGAGGGAATACCTTCCACATGTTGGTACACCTAAAGCGATCATAACAGACAATGCTAAGATATTCACGGGACTCCGATGGAAACAGACTTTGTCTCAAGTCGGTGTGAAACACATACTAACATCATTTTACCACCCACAAGGCAATTTGGTTGAGAGAATTTTTAGAGAGTTCAATCGATTTATGAGGACGTATTGCCATAATAAGCAGACTGCGTGGGCAAATTATGTGGAATAGTTTGAGCAGATATACAATAACATGCCCCACTCCTCAACTGGATATACACCTCATGAATTGATGTTCGAAGCAAAAGAGGAAAACTTCTGGACTGAACATATGCCCAAAACTCAGGAAACTGAGATGCCTTGGGAAGAAAAAATAAGAGAAGCCATCATAAATATGACGAAAAAAGCTGATCAGAGAAAACAACAATTTGACAAATTAATCAAGAGGGTACAGACATACCGGGTCGGAGAAAAGGTACTAGTCAAAAGACATACCAAATCATCCTTAATAAAGAAAAGTATAAAGAAATGGGAGTTACTATATACTGGCCCATACATTATCCTACAAATTCCGAATCCTGGGGCTTATCTGTTAGCATACCCGGGATCGAACAAAATAAAAGGGTTATTTTCCCATAACGACTTGAAAAAATTTAATGAAGATTAGAAGATAGGGAGGAATGGTGTTGCGAGTGACAGAGATGAACGCTCGTAAAAAAACATAACAATAAACTGTGTGTGTAGTGTTAGAAAACTTTAAATTGAAATAATTAATCAGTGACATAGTCTATAGAAATAGTGACTAACTATTACTATCGAGTGTTGCAAAGAAGATAGTGGAGATAGGCTTCACCTGTGTTTGGGTGAACATGGAACTTTAGCATTGCTAATGTCATCAAGATTTATAAAGGATCTAACTGACCTTCAAGAACAATGAAATGTTTCCCGTAAATGACGCTGAATAATCAAAAGAGTTTCCGAGTGAAGGTTCATATATAATTTCAAGTGCACGCTTAGATGTGTAAACGTGTGAAGGGATGTGTTGAGGCAGTGAATCATGAGTGACGGTTAACGCCGCAAAGATAATTTCCCGCGCAAAACAGTTGACGTCGGCGCGAGAGTTAGAATCGATATGGACGACACAGATATGCTTTGTAAGAGACTCGCACCAAACGCGAGGGTAAACTGATTCATGTTGAACTTTAAAAAGAAAAGGTGTTATAATTAGAAGTTAAGAGTTTTTAATTTATTATTGAATGTTTAAAGAAAGTAATATTCATAGAATCAGTAGTTATTTAATGGGTCGTGTTCGTTTGGAATTTTTGTTTGAAAAAAAAATCCATTTCCATATATGTGCATGTGTGAACGCCGTATGAATCAGAAAATAAATAAAAGAAGTGAATCCGCATTCCTCAATGCTAATAACTTTTACATTACAACAATCAATTGGAGAAATATGTGTATTTAGGATAAAAAGGTTTTGAGTATAGATAAATTATATGACTTTCAAGGAAATGAGGGATTATGGCTTTGTATAAAATGAACCACACTTTCCATTATTCGATGATTTGAATCCAAAATCTACTGTAAGTTGCATTAATCCTTTAAATTACGAAGAACAAATCACTGACAGAAATGCGTCAGAATTTTCGGACTTATAAGCACAAGTGGGGATGCAAAGTCCGAAAGAGTATTCAAACTAGAATAAATATGAGGATGTTTTGGCAACAGCATTAGTTAATGGTGAAATTCCTTGAAGTACATCGTAAGAAAAAGGATGCATGAAGCCATAAGGATTTTGCTTTCAAAAAGGAGAATCTTGGACGGTGCAACCTAACCAGTTCTCTTACAGGAAGAGTTTCCCCTTTGGTCATTGCTAATTCTTTCGGAATGAATGTTGCATGTGAAATCGGGTATCCCTGTTCCTTCTACTCTTCCCATTGGGGGCCGCGTAGAAGACCGACTACAAAGTGGGCCGCGTAGAAGACCGACTACAAAGTGGGCCGCGTAGAAGACCGACTACGAATGTGGACGTCGGGGACATGCAAGACCCGGGGGAGTTTTAGCACCGCAAGGGATTGTCCTAGGAACAAGATTGTAAAAAGAAAACTTACGTTACTTATTGTAAAATGTTTTTTTTTTTTTTTTTTTTTTTTTTTTTTTTTTTTTGCTAGAGGCGTAAATCACTCTTCTCCAAAGCGTTATATAAATCGATCCCTATTTTTCCTTTAGAGATCTATTTCCACAATTATTTTTTTCCTTCTATAGGCTTTCCTATCTTCTATGTGCCGTAAGCTGGGGGTCTAGGCTTAAGAGGTTTTCCAAGGTTTCCCTGCTTAAGAAAGTTCCCGAATGGGTAGACCCTGATAACAGTTTCATGAAAGATCATCTTCCTTGGTTGTGCACAGCAGACATAACACCTTGATGCACGTAAAAGCAATACAGCCGCGGTACCTGTCTCTTCATTTCTTCTGTTTTCAATATTTCTTTTCTTCGTCTGTCTTAAACATAATATTCTTTTCAGTCGGAGGACTGACATTTATCACTTCCGGGTTATCCACACTAATAGATAGCTCGCGAAGTGTGTTCGGCAAATAAACATTGAGCTCACAAACTTCGCTCGCTGCGAGGGGCATTGTAATCTCCCCACGGAAAATTACCCTCTACCACGCAATAATTAATAATTATCAATCAAATCATTCACATTTATTCACTTTTGGAAAGTATCTGATCGGATTTTCTAGTAATATATGCGCCGACAGCTCGTCGACGCCAAGGTATTTTTCTAGTACGTTTATTCTTTGGAAGAACAGAGATACATATATGTATTCTCCATGGTTGTAAGGAGGGATAACGAGGACAGCTTCGGAAGTATCTGTTGCAAGATTGTCGGGTTGCTAAAAGAGACATATTTGCTCTTCTTCTCGCTAAAGCGAGCTATTAACGTTTGTGCCACTAGCGGGTTATTTGAAGAGAGAGAAAACTGTAAACGCAGATTAAGTAAGACTTGGAATCAACAGAAAACGGAACATGTATTGGAGATGGATTGAATATACAATTTTCCTCAGAAATAAGGTTTGTGACCCTTTTATTCTAGAGTGAATGACGAATGAGTTCTCTGTCTGAATCATTGATGATTGTCTTGGCCCTGTAATTAGTGGGGAAGTTTCAGTTGTGACGAAGAGAGCCTGCAATCACCGAGATTTTATAAAATCGTCCAAAAAGGCTTCGGACGCATCTGAAATTCTAAATCTGTCGTAAAATGAACGAATTGTTCAAACGATCGATTTTCCCAACTGAATGCAGCGCTTAACAATAATAATATATATAAAGATCTTTTACAGCAAGCCAGCCGCTGAATATTAAGACGAAGGGCTCCACCAGAGATTCTATTGTGCTAAGTTCACGTAATGAAATATTATATTTAAACCTGTATATAGATAAAGGACAGAGAGAGAGAGAGAGAGAGAGAGAGAGAGAGAGCGAATGAAATTAGAGAAACTACGCAGAATCCTCCATTAGTATAATTGTTTGCCTGTCTTATCACGGATCAGCCTAAAGATAAAATAGGAGGCCCTTACTTTACTGTACAGGTTTGTGTGTGAGAGACATTACATCAAGTTAGCGGCAAGCTGCATTCACATACTTTCATCATTTACAGTATAAGCCATTATATTCTGTTTGGTGGTGAAAAGGAATGGTGCAATGAGGGAATTTGAACATTGACAGGAAAGCACAAAAGCGTCAGATATGAAAACGTCACCTGCAGAACAAAGAATCATTTAAATTATTGGGCAAAAGTAGAACTGAGCATGCCATTTCTCAAGCCGCTCGTCTGACAGCAATAAAATACAACGAACAATTTGGATCCAACAGGAGAGTATTGGTTCGTCTTATTCAGGAAATTGTATTTCTTTGTAAACGAAATCTTTCACAGCCATTGGGAAGACGAATCCTCCAGCAACAAATATAGCTATCTGGAATTGTTGGGTTTACTAGCTCAAGAAGAGCAGTTAATCTGAGACCATCTGTCATCATTTTCAACTTTTAAAGGAACTTCTCCAGACATACAGAATGATGTAATAGAAATTATGACTCTGGCAGTTAATGAGAAAATAGAAGCTGAAATTCAGAGCTGCAATTTCATTTCGATTCAGGCTGATGCAACATTAGATTTGTCATGTATGAATCAAATGAGTGTAATATTCCGATACTCTATTGCAGACAAAATTGAGCAAAGATTTGTTGGATTTTACGATGTTTCTGCGGATAAAACTGCTGAAGGTTTGTCAAACGTTATTCATGCGGTTGTGAAAGAATGGAATGTGGAAGGAAAAGTGGTTAGTCAAACATACAATGGAGCTTCAGTAATGGCGGGCAGAGAAAGAGGACTACAACAATTGGTGAAGCAGTTCTGTCCCTATGCGCAGTTTATTCATTGTTACGCACGGGCAGCTGAATTTGGTACTGTTACATGCCTCCGAATTCATACGACATGTTTGTAAGTGATCTTTTTGCCTTCCATTTGTTTTTCATCAAATAATCAAAACGAACTGTATTGCTAACTGAGAAAGGATTTAAACTGCCACATGCAAGCAATACTCGCTTGTACTTTCGTTCCAGGGCAGTTTCAAAAAATATCTAGTCGTTTCTCAGAGCTATATAGTGTTTTTAATTATATAATTGATGATACAAACTTTCAGTGGGACCCAGAATCTTTGAGCTGTGTTGTAGGAATGAAACGACGAATGCAGGATCCTACGTTTGTCTACTTGCTTTGCTTCTGACGAGCATGTTTTGTTTATGTTGATCATCTCTTTAATGTTCTTCACTCAAAAGTTACCAGCATAACTGCTTGCCACAACTAAATAAGAACTGTTTTGAGAAACTTACAATTAAGAAGGGCAACATTCATTGATGAATGCATTAAATGCAGCTTGTGTTTGAATGGCAACTTATTATCCTGTGACAGTCAAAAGACATCTCTGAGGGCACTAACGTACGAGATACTGGATTTGCAAATTGTTCAGATGGAATTAAACTTTCCCCAAACTCAGTTTGTTGAAATTTTGAACGAAAAGTGTTTCCCGAACTATCAAAAACAATTCCCAAAGTTGAAACTGCTTCAGTTATTAGAAGAGTACCTTTCTTTTTTTTTTTTTTTCAAACAAGAACAACTGGAAAATGGACTATGTAAGAGTGTCGAGAAAATCGCAAAATGGGAATGAAATGTACATCTTAAAAAAGCAGTAAATAGCATTAGATGTTGTAGAAAATAGCGTTGGATGCCGAATATTCGTAAAACAAGAACAACTGGAAAATGGACTGTGTAAAAGTGTCGAGAAAATCGCAAAATAGGAATGAAATGTACATCGTTAAAAAGCAGTAAATAGCGTTAAATGTTGTAGAAAACAGCGTGAGATGCCGAATATTCGTGAAAAGTAGGCCAATGCCACTGGGTGCTACACTATGTTGGGAATGGGGAATATCACCTGGATTCACTGATGCTGCTGCTGCTATTGTTGCTAGAGTAGGGTCCAGATTAAGAGTGACAGTCTCGGTATGCTGAGGGGACACTGACGACCAGTGGGAGCACTGGTGCAGGTGGGATAAATAGAAGCACTGTGTGGGCACTCGGGATGGCAGTGGAGGAGATGTTATTTTTTGTCATAAGTTACAGTTTTCCAAATGACATTTAGCACTTAATGCTAAAAGCGTTCGAGCGTTAACGAACACCTGGGTGAACATGAATCCAAATCCCCCAATCATATTGCCCATAAATTATGGTGATTACAGTGAGAATTATTGACCAGTAATTGCCATTATCTTCACAGTTATAGCACATTTATTATATTCTAAATAAGCAAAAAAAATGATCCCTGTTTACACAATGGTCATTAAATCAGGCTATTGCAAATGGCTTGTTTGTTTACTTACGGTGAACAATCCCCCCTTTGCTCCAGAATTGGGCTACAACCATTACTTCCTTTTGTGTTATTTTATAGTTCTAATTTCGTTCTCAAGCTGAAATGTTAATGTGATCTTTTAATAGTTCCAACCACACAGCTCATTCACATGGCATAGTCGGTACATACGTTTGATCTCATACTAATAGCATTATCAATTCTTGATGGTCACAGTTTCTTTACACTTTTTCCGAATATTAGTTTTAATTTAGTGTCCATCAATCATTACTCTTTTCGTACTTGACGCTGGTGAAATCTGCCACTGAATGCTTCCAAAATACCTTTGACTCTTGTTTCTCTGCTCGCGTATTTTCACTAATAAGTACCTCTAACACTCTTCAAATTTTCAGTTTCTAGTCCACAGTCGTTCCATACTTTAAGTTAAGGGTAAACCAGTAAGAAGTTCACCAAAGAGATCTAATGCATAGGCTTCACACAACAACAATACTTCAATCTTTCACTTCACTGTATCATCATATTCAGTTCGACTTGATTCTATACATTTATAGTACTTCTATTAACACTCGTCTCTGCAACTCACTGTCTCTCGCGTAAAAGCACAGATTGGTTTTCTTCCTAACTGCTGATAGCCTGTGATAAAACTAATAGCTTTCACATACAGTTTTAAATTACAGAAAATTTATTGAAAAAAATGCATACTTGTGTGAAAATATACGAAACATACTAACAAATATGAAAATAATTTACACTAAAACAAATAGAAAATATTGAGCAAGGTATAGAATCCAATCAGAACAGGTAAGCATCTAACAAAACCCATTAGAATGTCAGTGCCTTAGCCTACAAGAATGTTTTCCAAGTTATCGACGTCGTCAATAATGATAGACGGTGTTTGTTCAAATAAGTACTTACGTATAATGTCATCAGCCTCATGTTACTTCTCCGGCACCTATCTTAAGAAAGTCGTCAGTCTCATTTTCATTCCTTAAGAAACTTTTCTTTGCTCTTCAGTACTACTCCCCTTAGTAAGATTACAGACTCGTGAAACAAACAATTCTATAAATTTTTCGCTCTCTACATTCATATCAGTCTCACGTCGAACGGACAGTCCCTGATAATTATGTTAATGTTCATTATTCATCAACAACGCAAGTCAAATTTATACATTTTCTCCCGGTGGAGGTTCGAGTCCTCCCTCGGGCATGGGTGCGTGTGTTTGTCCTTAGGATAATTTAGGTTAAGTAGTGCGTAAGCTTAGGGACTGATGACAGTAGCAGTTAAGTCCCATAAGATTTCACACACATATGAAAATTTTTTTATAAATTTTCTTTCCAGAAGTATCAATTGTAGCAAAAAAATTGGAGTATAACTATTTGGTTTTAAAGAATATCGGTACTAGTGGTAAAAATTGCTGTTGTTCTACTTCCTGTTAATACCAAGCTGGTTGATATCTGTATGAACGCGTATGTCATATCCCTTGTAGAAACTCCTGTTACAATTTAGTCCCGTCTTCCAGAGATGGGGAGATTTTTAAGTTGAGATATTTAGGCCCCACGCCTCATAAACAAAGGAAAGTTCTCTTCCAAATATTGATGTGAAAATCCATTAACATATTTCGAGATACCTTGTGGTTGTTGCTCCTGCAGCCATATTTTAACATGGTTACTCGTCACGTCGGAAAAAAAGAGGATGTGGACGCACGCATTAAATATTTTGAAAATTTTACATTCTTCTCTCTTTATCGGATTTTCCATTTAATCTGCGGAAATTAAAGTTTTTCTCAATACTGAACCGCACTCGCAGGAACCACTGGCCAGATTCACAGTTAACGTACGGCAGCTCAATACCATTTATATTCTGTGTACGAGAGGGATCCGGAATGTATCTGTTATACAGAAGTAGCTATCGACAATCCTTACAACATTCAAACTCGTGACATGTTTACAGGCGGCAGGTACAACTTTGTTGACCACAATATGATAAAAAACTTTTTACGGCGTGCAAAACAACTGCTCGTAATATTTTCTTTGCAGACAATTTCGGGCGTCGGAACGTGCAGCGCGATGTGTTGCAACAGCACAGTACAAAAGAACATGAATTGCCGCCTCTCTGATGTAGATTGCAATGCTTTTTGTGTTTTGAGAGCGTAATACTTCTTTTTCAGTGTGACAGACGGGATCACCTGCATTCATAAATGACTTCTAAATTCTGTGCCTTTGTAACTGCTACTACGCATCTCCATATTGTGCTGCTCTCTTCATTCCTTGTAGCTTTTGACATTTTGTTACACCGGTACACGTTTACCCATTTCTTTCTCTGCTTTCGCTGAATTCTCTTTCCTGACATTTTTCTTTACTATTTGTTTATTAAAAAGTTATTCTCCATAAACGAATATCAAAAACTTTCGTTGCATCTTTTTGAATAGTTGCTTTGTTGTGTCGTACCTCGTTGATTTCTATCAAGGTGTCGTCCTTGGATTTGCTTTCGGTGTAGCTGCTTCTTGCCTGTCTTCCACGAAGCCACAATTCTATCTTTGCTAATCATTTTCTGTCCACATTTCACAGCCATAGGTGAAGAATCGTTAATTGAACAAATACGTTTTTCCTTCATTTTTTGTTTGTTTGTTCTGATTCAAACTGCATTTTCATAATTAGAGAATCTACCTCTCATTTTGAAACTTCAGCTGTTTCTTCGATGTACTGTTCTTCTACACTATTCCCTCCATCTCTCGGGTATCTCGTCTGCATTCAGTAACAGGTTTCCTTGTTTATATCTGATAATAAATCGTAATGTCTTTGTCTTGAATGTAACAGGAAAGTGCAGCAATATAGATTTGCAGGTAATTTCGTTAATAGTCGTGGTTTCAGATTTTACAATTACTTAATTCCAAGGCACATCGCGGTTTAACTCACGTGCTATCGAGCAAGCATGGATGCTTCATTTAACTATGTTAGTTGACCTAAATGCCATCAGTATTTGAGTGCGATCGCTACAATTCTAGCAACTCCAAGAGTGACAAGAATATACAGATGAAAATCACGATTACGATTTATATAAATAACCAGCCAGGCTGTATCCACTGATTCAAACACGATCGTGCTGAAGTAGTTTTATGTACTGCCTGGCTGAGTACCCAGCGTTGCCTGGGTATGTATTTATTTCCAGTCTTATATTTGTCCATACCCTCTATGCGTCAATTTCCTCCTTCACCCCCTCACTGTCCCTATCCTTCATTCCTCTCACTGTCCACCTCTTCCACCATTCCACTCTCAGTACATCCACTCCCCCCACTCCCTGTTCATCTCCACCTTCCTCCTCTCTCTGTCCATCTCCTCCTCCTTTCCATCTGCTCCTCTTTCTTCTCTCTCCATCACCTTCACTTCCCTCTCTCTCTCTCTCTCTCTCTCTCTCTCTCTCTCTCTCTCTCTCTCAAATTCCTCCTCTTCCTTTTCTCTTGCCGTTTCCTTCTTCCCCTCTTCCTGTTCAACTCCTCCTATCCTCTCTCTCTGCCCATCTCGTCATTTCCCTGTCTCTGTCCATCTTCTCCTCTGTCCATTTCCTTCTCCCCCTCTCTCTGTTCATCTGTTCCTGACTCCTCTCTCTGCCTACCTCTTCATTTCCCTGTCTCCTGCACTCTGTGTCCTCCATCCTCCGCCCTGTCTGTTCATCTCTTCCTGCCCCCTTCTCTCTCTACACTATCACACTCACTCCAATAGGAGTCTGATGGTTCTTATCCCCACTGTACTTCTTTCTGTACCGTAAATAATATGTATACCAAATTTGGATGAAATCGTTCCATGGATTTTACTTGTGTCTTTGGCCACATATGCAAATGTCAGATATATTTAATATATACTTCACGTATTACAAACGTATTTGAACGCATAATTCCCTCGAATCTCTAGGGAACTACCTCTTGTAGTTTCATTTTCACACGTCTCAGGGCATATGGTGTCATATATCACAAACTATATTTTTTGATAGTGATATAATTTTAGTGGAACATTTACCGGTATACGTGAAAACCGTCTGCAAAACGTGTCGCTAATACAATTAGCAGTAGAGAATTAATAAATTAAAAAGACATGTTTCATGAGGCGTTTTTTTTTTTTTTTTTTTGCATGAACAGAGAAAATGTATTAAGTGACAAACTTATTTCCTTTCATCATTTTTCGGGTTCGCAGTGAGAAAACTTTGGTAATCGTTTGAAATTATGTGTAAAGTTGTAGCAAAGTCACAAAAGACTCTCATTCTCAAATACTGGACAAATGAAGACTGAGTATTCGTGCATCATGCTCAACACTGTTTCTTCACTGCAGCCACCATCCGTTTGAAAGGTAGGTGGTTCTTACACTAATAGCCTTTCTTTCCAAATAGTAAGTGATTCTTGTACTAAGTTTGGTTGAATTCGGTGACCAGTGGTTTAGGAGGAAATGCGAAAGATTTATGCATACATGCATAAATATGTACATCGATTTTGATAATACATATTATAAGGTGTATGCTTCGCCGGCGATGGGCGAGGCATGACAGAATCTCTGACCAGAGAATAGTTTATTGTTAGTTGTTGCTTGTCGCGAGTCTGCGCTAGTCTGCGCGAGTCGACAGTAGAAGTCAGTCTGCGCTTGTCTGCGCGAGTTGACAGTAGTAGTCAGTCGGATACGGTAGTAGGGAGTCGGCATGCGTCGGCTGTGTGCTCTGGTTGCGACTCGGGTCAGGACTCTGGAGGATGAGTATTATTTTAGAAGGCAAAGAAGCAGCATTGCGCATATTTAATAATGTATGTTAATTGTAATTTAATTTGTTCAGAAAAAATGCCCCAATAATAATTTTTTTATAAAGTAACTATTTTAAAGAAAAGTAATCATTTCAATTTAAACAATTTTTCCACTCTTTTGAATAAAAAGCATTGATTTCAATTTAAAGAATATTTGCTATGCATTCCTTCCAAGAATTATATATATATATATATATATATATATATATATATATATATATATATATATATATATATATATATATACGCCAGCATTGCACGAAGCTGTGTCGATAAATAAGAGCAGATATAGTTGCAGTTTTTATTGAGGTAAGAATTTTGCTTTTGTTATTCAGAATACAGGGCCGAAGGTCAGCGCTGCTGTCCTTATAAAATTTACCAGATATTATTATTTCTGTTGAAAGGTTACATTTGGTTCATGGTCCATTATTTAATTAATATTATTGTGTGGGTTTTTGGTCAATTTTCATTCTTTTAATTCTGTGGGGAGCTTAAGCTTGGCTCCATTTCACATTATTCATTTAAATAAATTTTACGTGTGGGGAGGTTACAATATGGATTTTTTTGCCTCCATACATCGTTCTGGTTTTATATACATTGCATAAACATATAGCCTTAAAATCTAGAATTTACTTCCTGTAAATGGCTCTAGATCTAAATAACTTATTTCGTCGGTCTATCTTTATTTGTATTTTATGATTTCGCGGTACAAATAATTCTCCATCCCGCTCACCAGGTGGCACTGGCATCATGACTGTGGCAGTTTCCCCGCCTTGCCGCGACGGCGCTGGTATCGAGAGCAGAGTGATGCTAGTGCCGCCGCTAATCTCAGAGTGTATATGGAAGTGAGCCTATTAGGGGGATCAGCCTCGGTGTGTATCGTGCGCCTGTGGAGTTTGGGTGTCCATGCTCCCCCCTTTTCCCGGGACAGTCCCCTTCTTTATGAAATGTCCCCCGTCCCCAAATTTTTTGGGGACTTTCAAATATCCCGCTTTCTTGAGTTTCTGCTTGGCTACAGTATTTTGCGCTAGCTAACGTCTGATTTACAGTTTACTGCGCAAATAAGCGCTGCTGGCATAACTTGCTCTATAGTCTTTGTATGTTTACTGTTAATGTTTTTCACTGTTGGTAATAGTTTCTCATGTTTAGTTGTATTGTACAATTACTACTTCGTCATTCCAAAACCAAACAGCATCTTTAACAGCAAAATAAGAAGCGAGATTTCTTTTATCACTGGCAGTGGACACACTGTAGTGTATATGGTCTGTAAATCAAACCTCGTTGTTTGACACAGTGTAAGATCTGGTATTGTGAATCTCGATGAGAAGCATCACAGAGGGTTCAAACGAAAAGTGCCAATAAAAGTACGAGTAACTACTATGTGAACTTAAAAACAGTAATTCAGCAGTTGTTAAAAAACTATACAATCTTAAATGTACATATGTGCAGACAAAATGTAATGCTGTCTTTCCAAATGTTGAAACTTCCTGGCGGATTACAACTGTGTGCCCGACCGAGACTCGAACTTGGGACCTTTGCCTTTCGCGGGCAAGTGCTCTACCAACTGAGCTACCGAAGCACGACTCACGCCCGGTCCTCACAGCTTTACTTCTGCCAGTACCTCGTCTCCAAATGTTATTTCCCCATATGCGCAGCTTAGCAGGCTTTAAATGAAGCCCAAGTGTTGTGTGCTGAATGATAAACGAAACCATATGGATATGAAGTTGGTTCCTCTCCTTCGCAGACATTTTCTTCCCAAAAATGGTATAATGGTGAAAGTGCTCCAATTAGTTAATTTATCTAGAAAATCTACAGATTTACTTAAGAATTATGCACTGGATATTTTAAAGATATGTGAACCTGAGCGAAATGTCATTGAATTTCTCGAGACAACACTAACACCATTTTTCGTTTCAAATAGAGGAAAAGAAAAACGAATTTGTTCTGTAAATTTCGACAGAAGAGAGTGAATAACCTTATATGTATTGGCTGCCCAGCACATGTGGTGCACAATGCTCTACAAACTGGCTCCGACTGCTTACAATTGACTGTTAATTCATTCTAAATAAAATCTACCAGCATTTCCACAGACATACAGTAATGATTTAATCTGTCACTTCGTTCTGTAAAGCCCGCATCTCGTGGTCGTGCGGTAGCGTTCTCGCTTCCCACGCCCGGGTTCCCGGGTTCGATTCCCGGCGGGGTCAGGGATTTTCTCTGCCTCGTGATGGCTGGGTGTTGTGTGCTGTCCTTAGGTTAGTTAGGTTTAAGTAGTTCTAAGTTCTAGGGGACTTATGACCACAGCAGTTGAGTCCCATAGTGCTCAGAGCCATTTGAACCATTTTTCGTTCTGTAAGTTTACTGGAACATTAAAACTGTACTCAGGCACAGCAAGACAATAAGGCTATCAATGCTACCATCATTGGAAAAGATTACGGGGCCATTTCCTATTTTGAAATCATATTTTATTCCTACTGATAAGTGTCCTGTTAACTGAAGAGGTTAAACGAGACAGCAAACTGTTGCAAAACAAAGGTTTATTAGCCCTTGACCTAGATTCCGATATTTCTGAAAATATCTTCTTCAGAAGGAGTGAGCCCTAAAATGTATATAACCGGTTACATAAATTATTGTTACAAATATAACAAATCATTGTTGATGAAGAAATCACGTTTTTAAATTACATTAGCTGAAGCCGAGCTGCTGTTGACTTATAAAAAATTTATATAAAAACCCGAAACATCACATGCAATGGCTTAAGACAGCAGCCAGATTACATTAAACGTACGTCAGAATAAATTCACAAATATATTCGCCCACTGGTAAAGGCACTTGTCAACAAAAAATTATAACAGCCCTCAAAGCATAAAATATCTGTGTAACTTAAGTGTACGTCATACCAGAGACAACGGCCAAAAATTCAAATATACAGGCTCAAGCGACCAGGAAAATTTGGGTTGCAGAGGGCGTTGAAAACATCTGCGTAAGAACTACGCCTTGGTTTTGTTAAATAATAGAATTTACATTAAAGTAAGAATGAAATTTCCCCTACAAGGCTACTAAAAATGCAATAAATTTACTGGTATATATTATGTATAAAATTTCTAATACATCTGCTGACAGAGTAATACTGTACACAAATTCAGTGTTGAGAAGCTAGAGTTCTATTTACAAAGGACCACTGTTACAAATGCATGGAGAAAGAAGAGCAAATATGAGCTACAGCAGTGTCATTAAAAAGAGAAACTTCCGATTAGCACTTCAGAAAATAAAAAAAAAAATGTCTTGTGATCAGGTCCTTCCGTCGGGTAGACCGTTCGCCGGGTGAAAGTCTTTCGATTTGACGCCACTTCGGAGACTTGCGCGACGATGGGGATGAAATGATGATGATTAGGACAGCACAACACTCAGTCCCTAAGCGGGGAAAATATCCGACCCAGCAGGGAATCGAACCCTGGCCCTTAGGATTGAGATTCTGTCACGCTGACGACCTTTTTTTTTAAGGATCTCATTTTGTTCGTTTAATTTGTTCGGGGCGGACGTCTGATGACACCCGTGCAGGTTCTTTGTTGATCCGTTCACTCAGTTTTTTATTGCAGGAGGCAGCTAACCCTCTGACCGAGCACGCTGAGCTACCGTGCCGGCATCACTTAGCTACAGGGGGCGAACACTTCAGAACCTTAAGCGATAAGAAAATTGGAAATAAATGAGCGCTATAGACATGCGCGTAAGCACTCCGTCTTGCTGTTGTTAAGTAACATAATTTTACATTAAAGCAATATGACAATCTCTTATATAAGGCCAATGATAAGTGCAATAATTTCAGAGGTATACATAAAATATAAAATTATTATTTGACATTTCTTTTTTATATATCAATTTTATGTATGACAAGAGCCGTTGGGCTTACCTCACAAATGTGTTTCTCATCATCGTCATGAGGATTTACTACCAGCGCGGCTGGTAGGAACTCTGTGAACGATATGCCTCCACTGGTTTCTGTCCTGGTATAACTTTTCCCTCTCCACTACAGCCCATGTTACTACCGTCCTCTTGAGATCTTCCTTAACCTGGTCTGTCCATCTCTTTCTAGGTGGACCAACAGGTCTTCTTCCTGGTACCTCCATCTCCAAATAGTGGCGTTGAGTTCGAGTCTGGTGCATTCGCTTCATATGACCGAACCACTTTAGTCTCAAGGCACTCATTGACTGCTCTGTAGTCAATGTCACCTGCAGATCTCTCCTTACATAATCATTCCTGACTCTGTCTCTCCTAGTTTTTGTAGAGCTGACCTAAGGAACTTCATTTCACATGCTTGTATTTGACTCTTCTCTGACATGTGTGACACAGGCCTCTAGACTATACAGCGTCATTGGCTGGAGAAGTTTTATTCATGGTCTGTTTGGCTCTTTGAGGGACTTCCTTGTCCCAGATTAGATTTCGTACTTGGTGGAAGAAGCTAGATCCTTTTTTTATTCTGTTTAAGACTTCTAGTTTGGAACTTCCATAGCGTGATATGGTGCTATCCAGATAACTGAAGCTTTTCACACATGCAACCTTCTCCCTCTCCAGTATGATGTGACAAGGTGTGGGTGTCCTGCTCATCTTCTTTGCCACTGTCTTGTTCCTACTCACAGTTAACTTGAATTTTTTTAATTTTGTGTTGCAGTGATATAGTCTCCTCTGAATCTCCATTTCCGTCTCTCCCCAAATGGCGATGTCATCAGTAAAAACAAAAGTGTTGAGATCTTCATTTTATTCTTCCTTAATTTCTTTCATGACAGGGTCCATAAGTGTAATGAAGAGTAAAGGGGAGAGCGAACTGCTTTGCTGAACACCTCTCTTTGTCTTAAACTATTTTGATCTCCCACCTCCTACTTGCACACTGCTCTCATTACCATCGTACGCCATCTGGACTTTTTTAATTAATGAATCAGGAACATTATGTTTTCCCAAGCATTCCCATATGTTATCCCTTGGTACATTGTCACATGCATTTTCCAAATCCACGAATACTACTATCAAGTCCTTTCCTTTTATCCAATATTTCTCCATCAACTGACGGAGGGAGAAAATGAGATCTCTCTATGTTTCTACTACTGAAATTTTGTTATGTTTGTAAAAGTAGTTTTTGTAACCGGTTATATACATTTTTAGGGCCCACTCCTTCTGAGAAAAGATATTTTTTGAAATAACGAGAACAAGGTCAAAGGCTTCTAAATCTTTGTTTCGCAATTGGTTGGCTAATTTTTTCAACCTCGTAATATTTAAACAATTACTGATTAGCAGTCGTGTTCAAGATTCTGTCCTGACATCCTTACGCGGTTCTTCGAAGACCTTCTGTCTATTGTTCTTCTACAGTTTCTTCTGACTCGTCTGAAGGCATTCCCCACAGCAATCAAATGTATTGATAAACATGAAATCACAGTAGGGAAAGTATATCAAGAAATAAACAAATTATTGGGCAAATTACGATATAGAGAGGCTGAGAGATTTCTCACATCTGGTGCACAAGATCAGCTAAGTAAGCTGGAATAAGCGGGAGGAAATCACTGTAGAGGAATTTCATGACTATGCTGACATCTTCTATGACTCTTGCATTGAGTACATTAATAAATGGTGTTTATCATTTCTCATAGCTTTCAATTTTTGGGGGCGACATTTGAAAGGAGCAGCTACAGTGGAAAAGACACGTCCAGCAAGCGGTATAGACACCTAACGACATAGGAAGCTGGGGATGGTCTGACCAGTCAGCCAACGAGGAGACAGCTAACTGAATATTTTGAAGGAGTTATGCAATTCGGTCGCAAATTATACAAAACATGGGTATGACTTCAGTAACTGCAACCTTTAATTCTCATCTGAGCAAAATTGAATAAGTGACCTAAATGAAAGTGCACTATTCCTCACCGTTCAAAATCCACTGAAGAAAGGCCGGACGATGTGGCCGAGCAGTTCTAGGCGCTACAGTCTGGAACCGCGCGACCACTACGGTCGCAGGTTCGAATCCTGCCTCGAGCATGGATGTGTGTGATGTCCTTAGGTTAGTTAGGTTTAAGTAGTTCTAAGTTCTAGGGGACTGATGACCTCAGAAGTTAAGTCCCATAGTGCTCAGAGCCATATGAACCATATGAGCCACTGAAGAAAGGCACGTGGCTAAGTATGAACGCGAGCACCGCCAGAGTGAGTTATACAAGTCCAGACCCTGGCCCTGATCTGAGCAGACGTCCCACCTGGACAGCTGTCTGTACTAAACTGTTTCTTATGCCGCCACCTCCTCCTTCTTATTGGGCGATATGCTACGTCACCCCTTCCAATTTGGCACTTCCGGCCACCACCTTAGGGGGGTTTGATGTGTGACCATATATGGTCACCGCCAGCACACTGCCGTGCCTTGCTGTTCTCCACATGAGCTAACGTGATATCTTAGCAATCTACTTATAATTTTCGGCTAGCACCCTCCATGTGGCGTCTCCTTTGTACTCTGGGTACGATCTAGAAAACTCATTCGTTCTAGTTTCCGTTCTGTTGCTTTTCAGGCGTTGCATTTTTTAAAATGGGACAGAAGGATATTCAGAATTATCGAGTTTCTGTAGAAATTAATGTCCTAAATTTTCTCTTGACTAAGGCTAACTGTCTGATGCATTTTCATGTGTACAGAAATTTATAAAAATGAAGGGGACGACGAAAGCGATAGTGAGATGTGGTGGAAAATGGTTGCCAATTTCAGTAGTAAAACATTAAATGACTAACATGATTCATTTGGTGGAATTTTGTCTGGCAAATTCTGCTCTGGAACATGTGTTTTCCTCAGTGAACTCTTTGTGGTCAGACAAAAAGAAAACAGCAACATCAAAAAGTAAACAGTGAAGGCCTTTCTCTGTGTCAAAACAGAATTTAACGTGATAAAACGCGGCAGAGTGATTTTAAACAATGGTTTTGAGATCACCTGAGTGCGTGTTGCAAAGATCTGTGAGCATTAAATTTTGCCAGTACAGTTTATATCACCTTTTTTCCCTAACTGTCAAATGTTTTTTCTAAACTTATTAAAATGTCATTTTTCTTAATAAAAATGAAGTGGACCCTCTGCTGTGGGGTCAAGTAGTGGGTGATAGCTGACCTCGCGATAGAGAGCGGGACCTCTTCAGTGGTACTCGGCAAGACTGTGTCTGAAGTCCACCGAGTGCATGTAACATTTCCTCGGCTTATGTGCTTGTTGTATTCTTATGCGTCCACACAATACTCCGCAAGTCACCTAACGGTGTGTTCCGGAGGGCACTTATGGTACCACTAACTAATCCCCCTTTCTCTGCGTCACTCACGAGTGTGTGGAAAGAACGACTGTCCGTAAGCCCCTATGTTAGCTCTAATTTCTCGCGATTCCTCGTTATGGTCATTTCGCGAGGTGTAAGTGGGAAGAATTAATATGTTGGCCGACTCTTTGTGGAAAATACTTTCTCAAAATTTCAATACTATACTTTTCCGTGATGCACGACACCTCTCTTGTAGCGTCTACCAATGAAGTTTATTGAGCTTCTCTATAGCACTCTCTGCAGACGAAACGAGCCGGTCTTACTGGATCTTCTCTCCCGCTCTTCTACCAGTCTCACGTCGTTAAGTGTCCGTGATAGATGAACAATATTGAAAAATCGGTCGAACAAGCACGTTGTATTCCACTTCATTACTGGATGAGTTACATTTCCCTAACGTTCTTCCTATGAATTTCAATCTAGCATTGGCTGTATCTAATATTTGCTTTGTGAGGTACTTCCCTTAAGGTCGTCTACAGATATTATACGGTAGACGCTGTTTCCAGCAATTTGTCATCACTTATATTGTAGTGTATTTCTGTACCCATGTGTGGGCACTATTATTTACTATCAGTGACTGCACCATCACTCATCTGCAGGTCATTCTGCAAATTGATAGTGACCTCCTGCGTTGCTACGTTCTTATTCACAACAGCATCATCTGCGAATGAATCTTTTAGAACTTCCGACGCTTTCTAGTAAATCATTTATGTACATTGTATACAATAACGGTCATATCACAGTTCCTTGGAGTACTCCTGAAATTACCTGTACATCTGTCGATTTGGTTTTCGTTAAGAGCGACGTGTTAGTTCTGTCTGCAGGGCACTCTGAAATACAGTCCCAAATCTGGTCCGATACTCGGTAAACTTGTATTTCTTTCACTATACGGCAGTGTGGGGCGCCGTCAAATGCCATCCTGAAGTCAAGAAACACGGCATCCACACGAACGCCGTTGTCTACAGCGCTGTGGATCTCTTGGAGGAACAGAGTGAGCTTAATTTTCTCAAGATATGTGTTTACGGAATCCATGCTGAATTATGTATATCACATTTTCCTTCTCCAAAAGCGTCATAATGTTTTAGCACAAAGCATGTTCTATAATTTTACAGCAGACTGACGTCAGCGATATAGGCCTAAGCTCTGTGCACATGTCCTACGACACTTCTTGAAAACGGTAATGGCCTGCACTGTTTTCCGGTCCCTAGGTACCTTTAGTTACTCGAGCGATCTACGATTAACTGTTGCTAAAAGAGCAGAAAGTTCTTTCGCATAATCTTTGTAGATTCTTATAGGTATCTCATTTGGTGCTGATTCTTACGTTTTAAAGTCAAGCGCCGGCAAGCCAGTCGGGAATGACAGAGTACAGTTGGCTGTGCGAAGACGCCAGTCAATCGCACACTGACCGACCCCTATCCAGGATGACAACACGACAGCAGTGGCCCCTTTGTGAAGAGGACTTAAGCGCCGCGCCGGACTGGTCGCGGCCCATTCGAAGAGAAGTTTCAAGATAAGCAAGTTCTATAGCACCATCGACACTAGTTACTTTGCTTGCACAAACATGGACTTGGGAGTTGTTAGTACTGACCAACACTGCTTATTTTGTATCTCGCCCTTTCCTTGCGACACACCTGTGTAATAGTCAAAGTTAAGTATTGCTATCATTTCCTTTTGTAATAAAACTCATTTATAAAATTTGTTGGATTTTGTGTAATGATTTCAGAAATCAGGTTTCCTGACCCCCATATTTGACAACTAGGCCAGATTTAACATTTGGCGATGAAGAGGTGAACAAACACCAACTCGACAACCTGTTAATGCTTCAGAGCTACCGCAGATTGTTTTTATTTTGTTCTGTCGTGAGCTTTTGTGTTTTGCTGGCGCCTTAATTCTACATAAACGAAATTAGAATTATATTAATACCGTCAGCTGCTCACGGGTATTGATATATATATACCGGGGCAGGTGAAAATTTGTGCTCCGACTGGGACTTGAACCCGGGATCTCGCTCGAGTAACGAAAGGTACCTAGGGACCGGAAAACAGTGCAGGCCATTACCGTTTTCAAGAAGTGTCGTAGGACATGTGCACAGAGCTTAGGCCTATATCGCCGACGTCAATCTGCTGTCAAATTATGGATCATATTTTATGCTAAAAAATTATGACGCTTTTGGAGAAGGAAAATGTGGTATACCCTCCATCCATCTGAGCCACCGAGGGTACAGAGGGTAGTGCGACTGCAGGGACTATCTCGTGCACGCCTCCCACGAGACTCACATTCCCACCTTGTATGTCCACACACTACATTCGGACATGTTCGCAAGAACAGACTCTAAATCCATATAAGTATATTTAATTCTACCTTGTCTTTTCTTTGCGGGGGTTATGTGTTTACTTGCTTTAACAATGTCTCTTACAGGGTTTCTGCTGTTCATTGTTTTCAGAAGGCCTTACAGGAATTTGCTTTGCTTGTGTGCTTATTTTTATTGCTTGCCTTGTCTGTTTGTTGCATTTCCCTCTTCCACAATAAGCAACCTATCTCTCCCACTCCCTGCTCAGGCACCACAGCTGCAAGCAATGGATGCAACGCAGTTACAGACCCAGCGGATCGCCAAGCTGCTAAACACGTTTCATCAGCTCCTCACCAATCAAACCACCAATACAGTGCAACAGCCAACAACCGTAGCACTGAATGCCATGCTGCCTTCTCGTCAGTTTAACGAAAGAGACAAGGAGTGGCTTGAGTGATAACAACAGTATGAAACCCACGTAATTGCTTACAGTGTACCAGGTACTGTGTAACCACATTACCATTTATCATCGGTAGGCAGTGCAGTCTTTTGCCTCATTCAGAAATTGTTTCCTAACGCAGATCCGGGTAAACTTTCCTATGATCAGGCTATAGATTCGCTAACTAACTATTATGGCCAACAAGTGGATGTGGCGGCAGCTAGGTACCAATTCTTTCATTGCAAGAAAAGGTCAGAACAAACTTATCACAAGTGGGTAACAGATGTGCAGGGTATGATGTGTAAATGCAAATTCAAATGTGCTTGCGGTGCTTTATATTCTGATGTTTCGTTGCGTGATGCGATTGTGTAAAATGTAACTGATGTCAGACCTCTACAACAGATTTTGAGACAGTCAGATCCATTCTTTCAGCACATGTGCAAATACCAGATCAGTATGATTCAGGTGCTGTGTTGGACGATACATTTGAGCACTCACCAATTTGTCGAGTTGACTCGTCCCTCTCTCGCGACTGGCCCATCAGGCAGCAACATCCCATGTGTGCCACACCACATAAACAGTACCATCCACAGTCAGACAGCAAAGCGGAACATTTTACCAGAACCTTCAAGCAGCAGATGGACAAACTTCGCTCTGCACACTCCAGGGGTGAAGCCTCTCATCGTTCCCATCCACGAGATGGCCCATCGTCAGCGAAGCTGCTTCACGGCCCCCTCCATCGGACAATGCTCCACCTGCTCCTCTCTCCTCAGCATCCGGCACTAAAGGAAGGCCACAAGTATCGCTTCGTGCTGCATGATATTGTCTTCTTCATGGTTTTTAGCGGCAGCAGATGGTGGGTGCGAGGAGAGGTCCATCGTCGACTTGGTGCATGCATGTATCTCATTTCAGGCCCAGACAGATTGCAGTGCCGACATCACAGTCAAATTCGCCACTGTCATGTGCACTGTGATACTTCTGTATCTCTTCCCCCAGATTCTCAGACGCCGAGGATAGCGCAGCCACAGCAGCCGCCAGAAGGTGTCATAACGACACCAGGGGATGACCCCATGGAGACTGAGCCTTCACTTTCTCCACCTCTTCTCGTCCTACCAATGGAGGCACTAAAGGAAGGCCACAATGGCATCCCATGCCTTCACCTTCACATGGGCCTCAGGAGGTGGATGCTTACACTTCTGGGGTTTTCCAGGGGGTGTTTCCACCAGAGCACAGGGTGGATGGAAGGGTATGATTGGAAGTCTGACATATTCTGCAGCCCCAAATTCAAGTCCATCATAGCATCCACACTCCTGCCTCCCCTCCTGTTGTCATGCTCCTTATACGAAGACAGTCCATCGCTTTTAGGAGGGGGGGAGGAGGAATTTTAAGGTGTAAAGTCAAGTGCTGGCTTGGCAGCCAGGACTGATAGAAAACAGACGGCTGTGAGAAGACGTCAGCCAATGGAATGCTGACCGCCCCTCTCGAGAGTGACAACGCAACAGGAGCGGCCCCTACATGTAGAGGACATAGGTGCCGCGCCCGACTAGTCGCGGTCCAGTTGAAGAGTAGCTTCAAGATAAGCGAGTTCTACAGCAACATCGACACTACTCACCTTGTTTGTACAATCTATGTAACGTGGACTTGGGAATTGTTTGTACTGAAGAACTTTGCTTATTTTGCATGTCGCCCTTTGCTTGCAACACATCTGCATAATAGTCAAAGTCAAATATTGTAATCTTTTCCTTTTGTAATAAAACTCAAAAAAGGAGGTTAGGACGTCTATACTTTTACAAATAAATTCATAAAACTTTGTCAACATGACCAGGAAGGAATTAGGATTCACATTAATAACAGTAGAAGTTCAAAAACATAACAAAATATTTTTTTACACGTGATATTTCATCATTTTTTCACTTGCTGTTTATTGGTTCCATTTACTGCTATAGGTACACATCTCTTCATGAGTAAGAAAGTTCTCTGATAAATTTTGCACAGCGTGCGATAATACTTAAAGGTGTATGAAACTCTAGAATTTTCCGAATCTATTAAAAACTTCAGTAAAACTTGAGATAATTAACTATAAAATTTGAGGTTTTCTAAACACGAAGTATTAAGTGTAACAGCTCATTCATTTTCTTTAAATTGAATAAATTGTAGAGTTTCATACACCCGTCAGAATGGTTTGCATGCTGTGCAAAATTCATCAAAGAATCTCTCTTACTTATGAAGAAAGGTGTACCTTTAGCAACAAATGCAGCCAATAGTAAGTGAAAAAATGATGAAATCTGACATGTTAAAAACATTGTTTTGTTATGTTGTCGAACTGCTATGAGTGTGAATCCTGAATCCTTCCTGGTTATGCTGACAAAGTTTTATGAATTTATTTGTAAAAGTGTAGACAGTGGAAATTAAAATGTCCTGTGGTGCCTCTCCTGCTTCAAGTCGACCCATTTGACGTCCAATCCCACTTTTGACAATTTGTTTGAATGTTTCCTAGCGAGCCGAGAAAGCAGGTTTCTTGGACACCCCATATTTGACGGGGCTGGATTTAACACTGATGGGTTTCCACCACCAAGCGAATGAAGTTGCTTTTCTATTCCGCGATAGGTTATAGCAATACATGCCATTTTGCCCTTCGTACAATGATTGAAACGAGGGACCATGGTACGGTCTTCCGCGGTCAAACAATTCAGCAAAACCGAATTCAGTATTTCGACCTGCTCTCTGTTATCTTTCATTTCGGTGCCAGTAAGAGTAAATGAATAAAGAATTTAGAACAGCTTACAGATTTTACGTTTGATCAATATGTCATAGGGTTTTTACTCAGGTCGATTGACAATATTTTGCTTTCAGTGTCATTGAATGCCTCTCTTATTGCTATCACTATGCTCATTCTCGCTTAGTACAGTTTTTGTTAGTCAGCTAGATTTCTATTTCTCTTGGGCCTGTGATGCGACTCTCTGTGTTTACATAGCAATTTTGTAACATGGCTATTAAACCACGAAGGGTCTTTCCCATCCCTAAGACTGGCTCGGAACATACTTGTCATACTGAACGATGATTCTGAATGTTTTCCGTTTGTGTTCCACATCTTTTCCCTAAGCACTGAAACTTTTATGCTGACTACTCAGGTACTCCGCAGTTTGTATCCTGTCACTCCTTCGAAGCAAAAATATTTATCTACCTTCCTTAACATTCCTCGTAAAACCCGTAACCATATTTGCTATCACAGACTTATGATCACTAATACGTTCCACTACGTTAACTGATTCGTTAAGTTCTGGTCTGTATGTTGCTAGGAGGTCAAAGATGTTAACTTCACGAGCCGGCCGGATTAGGTGGCCGAGCGGTTCTACGCGCTACAGTCTGGAACCGGGTCGCAGGTTCGATTCATGTCTTGAGCATGGAGGTGTGTGATGCCCTTAGGTTAGTTAGGTTTAACTAGTTCCAAGTTCTAGGGGACTGATGACCGCCGGCCGGAGTGGCCGTGCGGTTCTAGGCGCTACAGTCTGGAGCCGAGCGACCACTACGGTCGCAGGTTCGAATCCTGCCTCTGGCATGGATGTGTGTGATGTCCTTAGGTTAGTTAGGTTTAATTAGTTCTAAGTTCTAGGCGACTGATGACCTCAGAAGTTAAGTCGCACAGTGCTCAGAGCCATGTTTGCCTGATGACCTCAGAAGTTAAGTCGCATAGTGCTCAGAGCCATGTTTTACTGATGACCTCAGAAGTTAAGTCCCGTAGTGCTCCAAGTCCTTCACGAGCCGGTTCTGTAATTATCTGCTCGAAGTCATTTTCAGACAACACGTTCAGAATAACGTCACACAAATTCCTGTTTCTGGCACCAGTTGTGATGACATGACTCTCGGTCCCGACACTGTGTCGCTTATAACAGACTACCTACTCTCAGGCTGTTGCACAGGCACTATTATTAACCAAGCGTAACTTTCCTTACATTGGTCACTGTTATTACTACATGTGTTTTTGGAATGCTTGTGGCAGACGAATGTTGCTACTGGTAAAACATTGTTTCTTAAATTGCCAAGTTATTGAGCTAAGTATCACACTGTCTTTCACTAGTACTATTTAGACGCGTTAGTTTCTCGTTTTGAGCTTAGTATTTGGTATTACCCCATTAGGGCATGAGAACAATTAAACAACTTTTCAGTTCGTGTAAGATTATTGGCTGAAGTGTACCTTGTTTTGTTGTTGCATTCTGCATTTATTCTGTGTAATTTAAATTTTAGTTGTGATGGTATCTTTTTGTCTATAGTCAGGGTTCTAAAGATCAAGTGTTGATTTATTCTCTAAGTGAGGATCTCTAGAATTCGGAGGCAGAACTCATATATTCACTACAAGATTTTTTAATATACCTTCGAAGTGTGATTTAGTTCCACAATTATTTGAACTATAGATATTAATGTATCTGTCATGGAAAATGTTTGGGTTTTACTATTATTTTTTATATTATTATTTATTGGAATCCAGTGAAGAATTTTTCAATCACTGTGCTCTTTTTAAAGAAAAAAATTTCGTAGTGTCTTTACTTACAAATGTAGTAGTTGTGCTCGATAACAGAACCGTCAATAAATGATGCTACCACTTATACAGTTATGCCTTCGCAAACCCGCCACATGCATTTCCCAGCCTACAGTGCTACTTTGAGGTCACATTATTTATTCGAGTTTCCCAAACGTTCGTATAATGAAATCTGTTTTCACTGAATTCAAAGACACCTATGGAAATGTTGTTGTTGTGATCTTCAGTCCTGAGACTGGTTTGATGCAGCTCTCCAAGCTACTCTATCCTGTGCAAGCTTCTTCATCTCACAGTACCTACTGCAGCCTACATCCTTCTGAATCTGCTTAGGGTATTCATCTCTTGGTCTCCCTCTACGATTTTTACCATCCACGCTGCCCTCCAATACTAAATTGGTGATCCCTCGATGTCTCAGAACATGTCCTACCAACCTATCCCTTCTTCTGGTCAAATTGTGCCACAAGCTCCTCTTCTCCCCAATTCTATTCAATACCTCCTCATTAGTTATGTGATCAACCCATCTAATCTTCAGCATTCTTCTGTAGCACCACATTTCGAAAGCTTCTATTCTCTTCTTGTCTAAGCTATTTATCGTCCACGTTTCACTTCCATACATGGCTACACTCCATACAAATACTTTCCGAAACGACTTCCTGACACTTAAATCTATACTCGACGTTAACAAATTTTTCTTCTTCAGAAACGCTTTCCTTGCCATTGCCAGTCTACATTTTATATCCTCTCTACTTCGACTATCATCAGTCATTTTGCTCCCCAAATAGCAAAACTCCTTTACTACTTTAAGTGTCTCATTTCCTAATCTAATTTCCTCAGCATCACCCGACTTAATTCGACTACATTCCATTATCCTCGTTTTGCTTTTGTTGATGTTCATCTTATATCCTCCTTTCTAGACACTGTCCATTCCGTTCAACTGCTCTTCCAAGTCCTTTGCTGTCTCTGACAGAATTACAATGTCATCGGCGAACCTCAAAGTTTTTATTTCTTCTCCATGGATTTTAATACCTACTCCGAACTTTTCTTTTGTCTCCTTTATTGCTTGCTCAATATACAGATTGAATAACATCGGGGATAGGCTACAACCCTGTCTTACTCCCTTCCCAACCACTTCTTCCCTTTCATACCACTCGACTCTTATAACTGCCGTCTGCTTTCTGTACAAATTGTAAATAGCATTTCGCTCTCTGTATTTTACCCATGCCACCTTCAGAATTTGAAAGAGTGTATTCCAATCAACATTGTCAAAAGCTTTCTCTAAGTCTACAAATGCTAGAAACGTAGGTTTGCCTTTCCTTAATCTTTCTTCTAAGATAAGTCGTAGGGTCAGTATTGCCTCACGTGTTCCAACATTTCTACGGAATCCAAACTGATCTTCCCCGATGTCGGCTTCTATCAGTTTTTCCATTCGTCAGAGAAGAATTCGCGTTTGTATTTTGCAGCTGTGACTTATTAAACTGATAGTTCGGTAATTTTCACATCTGTCAACACCTGCTTTCTTTGGGATTGGGATTATTATATTCTTCTTGAAGTCTGAGGGTATTTCGCCTGTCTCATACATCTTGCTCACCAGATGGTAGAGTTTTTTCAGGACTGGCTCTCCCAAGGCCGTCAGTAGTTCTAATGGAATATTGCCAACTCCGGGGACCTTGTTTCGACTCAGGTCTTTCAGTGCTCTGTCAAACTCTTCACGCAGTATCATGTCTCCCATTTCATCTTCATCTACATCATCTTCCATTTCCATAATATTGTCCTCAAGTACATCGCCCTTGTATAGGCCCTCTATATACCCCTTCCACCTTTCTGCTTTCCCTTCTTTGCTTAGAACTGGGTCTCCATCAGATCTTTTGATATTCATGCAAGTGGTTCTCCTTTCTGCAAGGGTCTCTTTAATTTTCCTGTAGGCAGTATCTATCTTACCCCTAGTGAGGTAAGCCTCTACATCCTTACATTTGTCCTCTAGCCATCCCTGCTTAGCCATTTTGCACTTCCTATCGATATCATTTTTGAGACGTTTGTATTCCTTTTTGCCTGCTTCATTTACTGCATTTTTATGTTTTCTCCTTTCAACAATTAAATTCAATATTTCTTCTGTTATCCAAGGGTTTCTACTAGCCCTCGTCTTTTTACCTATTTGATCCTCTGGTGCCTTCACTGTTTCATCCCTCAAAGCTACCCAATCTTCTTCTACCGTATTTCTTTCCCTCATTCCTGTCAATTGTTCCCTTATGCTCTCTCTGAAACCCTGGTTCTTTCAGTTTATCCAGGACCCATCTCCTTAAACTCCCACCTTTTTGCAGTTTCTTCAGTTTTAATCTACAATTCATAACCAATAGATTGTGGTCAGAGTCCACATCTGCCCCTGGAAATGTCTTACAATTTAAAACCTGGCTCCTAAATCTCTGTCTTACCATTATATAATCTGATACCCTTTAGTATCTCCAGGGTTCTTCCATGCAAACAACCATCTTTCATGATTCTTAAACCAAGTGTTAGCTATGATTAAGTCATGCTCTGTGCAAAATTCTACCAGGCGGCTTCCTCTTTCATTTCTTAGTCCCAATCCATATTCACCTACTATGTTTCCTTCTCTCCCTTTTCCTACTGACGAATTCCAGTCACCCATGACTATTAAATTTTCGTCTCGCTTCACTACCTGAATAATTTCTTTTATCTCATCATACATTTCATCAATTTCTTCGTCATCTACTGAGCTCGTTGGCATATAAACTTGTACTATTGCAGTAGGCGTGGGCTTCGTGTCTATTTTGGCCACAATAATGCGTTCACTATGCTGTTTGTAGTAGCTTACCCGTACACCTATTTTTTTATTCATTATTAAACCTACTCCTGCATTACCCCTATTTTATTTTGTATTTATAACCCTGTATTCACCTGACCAGAAGTCTTCTTCCTCCTGCCACCGAACTTCACTAATTCCCACTATATCTAGCTTTAACCTATCCATTTCCCTTTTTAAATTTTCTAACCTACCTGCCCGATTAAGAGATCTGACATTCCACGCTCCGATCCGTAGAACGCCAGTTTTCTTTCTCCTGATAACAACGTCCTCTTGAGTAGTCCCCGCCCGGAGATCCGAATGGGGGACTATTTTACCCACGGAATATTTTACCCAAGAGGACGCCATCATCATTTAATCATGGAGTAAAGCTGCATGCCTTCGGGAAAAATTACGGCTGTAGTTTCCCCTTGCTTTCAGCCGTTCGCAGTACCAGAACAGCAAGGCCGTTTTGGTTAATGTTACAAGGCCAGATCAGTCAATCATCCAGACTGTTGCCCCTGCAACTACTGAAAAGGCTGCTGCACCTCTTCAGGAGCCTCACGTTTGTCTGGCCTCACAACAGATACCCCTCCGTTGTGGTTACACCTACGGTACGGCTACCAGTATTGCTGAGGCACGCAAGCCTCCCCGTCAACGGAAAGGTCCATGGCTCATGGGGGAAGGTCTATGTAAATGACTTACAAAAACAATTCGATTGGCTTCTATTAGAAACAATTTCGACGATTTACGCCTCTGTCATCTACTGGAGAAACTATTTAATATCGCTAATTTGTAAATCAGACTGTGAGAAAGAAAATATTGCCGTTCAAACCATCTTTAACATAATTAGGAATATTCGCATTTTTTTCGTTGCCAGAAATACTTGGCACACTACAAGTACGAATTCAGTGTAGTACCGTGCTCAACAACCTTTAAAAAATCTTTCATTTGATAAGAACGTCACAATTTAGGACCCACAACTACTCAACGACACGAGTTTACGGTTCGCTTCCAATTGTCCCTGTACATTTATTTCATTGCTCATTACAGCAGGGTAATCACTTGTGCCATCTGCTTGACTTCTTGACTTAACAATTTACCATGCCGACCTTCACTTTCAAAAAATAAAGGTAAGATAACTTGCGCCCGCAGCCCCAAGTACTAAATAGAATAGCTTCCAACTACGTCAGATGTGCATTTTATTAATCAACTGCTCTCTTTTCAAAACTGATACGTTCATAGACTCATCGAAACACTGTGTACCTGGCTGAGAATAATCGTCTGTTTTCTCGTCTATTACATCAGCACTGCAGAAGCGTGCTGTTTGTGTGCCAAAAGCAGCGTAGTGCGTCTTAGGCAATATACGTCAGCTTCGTGCCATCATTCACCAAAACGGGTCTTCTCTCTCTCGGGCTAAAAGCGGAATAAACAACAGAATGAACAACGATTATACACATTAACAAAGTACCGCAACAGTGCCGGAATATTCTTCCTGACTTCATGCGGACAGTAGCTTTTTATTTTCTGCAGAAAATTGTTGCGTTTACTCGACGAGTAGATCGCCGAGCTTCCCTGGTCCACCTGCTCTAATTTGTGTATACTTACTCTTCTGCTGAGTGTCTTTCTCTCTTTACGTCTTTTACATTAAACATTACAAAACAAACAAGTCTTACCATGCATGTATATTACAAAAAAACATTCAGATTACTTGATAAGAAACAGAACAAATAAAATTACATTACAACATAAATCTTTACTCTATCTCGAAGCGTCAGGGCGAAGTCAAACAAAAGCCATGTTTCCAAAATGTAAATTTACAGAATTCGGGTTCAAATGGCTCTAAGCACTATGGGACTTTACATCTGAGATCATCAGTCCCCTAGACTCAGAACAACTTAAACCTAACTAACCTAAGGACATTCATGCCCTGGGCAGGATTCGAACCTGCGACCGTAGCAGCAGCGCAGTTCCGGACTGAAGCGCCCAGAACCGCTCGGCCATAGCAGCCGGCCAGAATTCGGGGCTACCACAGCGCCACCCGATTGCTATTTTATATCATTTATTTTGTATAGTCTATTGAACATCATCTTCTATATGGCTGTAAATAACTCTTGTCACAAAGGTAATTCAATCTGACTTTTTTTTGTCTGCCTGTCTCTGAATTTCCACGTTGCTGTTGTGGTCTTCAGTCTGAAGAGTGAGTTGATACATCTCTCCATGCTACTCAGCCCTGTGCAAGCCTCTTCATCTCCGAATAACTACTGCAAATTACATCCTTCTGAATCTACTTACTGTATTCATTTCTAGGTCTCCCTATATGATTTTTACACCCCCCCCCCCCCCACGTCCCTCCTATACTTCTCTCAAATTCCTTGATGTCCCAGAATATATGTCGTACGAACCGATCCCTTCTTCTAGTAAGATTGTGCCACAAATTCCTTTTCTCCCCAATTTTGTTCAGTAGCTCCTCATTAGTTGTGTGTGACACCCATCCAGTCCTCAGCATTCTTCTGTAGCACCGAATTTTAAAAGCTTCTATTTTCTCCTGGTCTAAATTGTTTAGCGCCCATATTTCAGTTCCATACATGGCTGTACTCCATACAAATACTTTCTAAATGATTTCCTAAGGCGCTGCAGTCATGGACTGTGCGGCTGGTCCCGGCGGAGGTTCGAGTCCTCCCTCGGGCATGGGTGTGTGTGTTTGTCCTTAGGATAATTTAGGTTAAGTAGTGTGTAAGCTTAGGGACTAATGACCTTAGCATTTAAGTCCCATAAGATTTCACACACATTTGAACATTTTGAACTTAAATCTGCATTCGATGTTAACAAATTTACCTTCTGTTGAAACTCTTTTGTAGCCATTGGCAGTCTACATTTTATATCCTCTCTACTTCGGCCATCACCAGTTATTTTACTGCTCAAATAGCAATACTGATCTACTTCTTTAAGTGTCTTGTTTCCTAATCCAGATCACTCAGCGTCATGTTATTTAATTCGAGTACATTCCATTATCCTTGCTTTGCTTTTCTAGACGTTCATCTTACATCCACTTTTTAAGACACCGTCCATTTAGTTCAACTGCTCTTACAAGTCCTTTACTGTCTCTAACAGTATTACAATGTCACTGGCCAACATTAAAGTTTTTATTCCTTATCCCTCAACTTTAATTCCTTTTCCAAATTTTTCTTTGTTTTCCTTTACTTCTTGCTCAATGTACAGACTGAATATCACCGGAAATAGACTACAGCCCTGCCTCATTCATTTATCAATCAGTGGTTCCATTTCATGCCCCTCGACTCTTATAACTGCCGTCTGGTTTCTGTACAAGTTGTATATAGCCTTTCACTCCCAGTATTTTACCTGTGCAATCTCTATCATTGCGAAGAGAGTATTCAAGTTAACATTGTCGAAAGCACTCTTCTAAGTCAGCAAATGCTATAAACGTTGGTTTGCCTTTCCTTGTCCGTCTCCTTAGCTGAGTGGTAACGTACTCGCCTCCCATGTAAGTGGGCCCCGGTTAGATTCCTGGCCAGGTTGGAGATTTCCTCCGCTCGGGAACTGGCTGTTGTGTTGTCCTCATCTCCATTTCATCCTCATCACCGGCGTGCAAGTCGCCCAATGTGGCGTCGACTGAAATAAGACTAGCACCTGGCGGCCGAACCTCCCAGGATGGGTCCTCCTGGCCAACGATGCCATACACTCATTTCATTTCATTTGCCTTTCCTTAACCTGTCTTCTGAGATGGGTCGTGGCGTCAGTGTTCACTCGTGTTCCCATATTTCTTCGGGAGCCTAACTGATAAGCCCACAAGTCAGCTTCTACCAGTTTTTTAATTCTTCTTTAAAGAATTCGTGCAAGTTTTTTTGCAACTTTCACTTAATAAACTGATAGTTTTGTAATACTCACACCAATAAGCACCTCCTTTTCTGAAACTGAAATTACTACATACATTCTCCTGAATGGTATTTCGCCTGTCTCATATATCTTGCACATCAGTTGGATGAGATTTGTCTTGGCTGGCTCTCCAAGGGTATCAGTATGTCTGACGGAACACCGTCTACTCCCAGGGCCTTGTTTCGACTTAGGTCTTTCAGTGCTATGTCAAATTCTTCTTGTAGAACCATGTCTCCCATATCATCTTCATCTACCTCTTCTGCAATGTCTATAATACTGCCTGCATGTTCATCCCCATTATACATACACCTTACACCGTTCAGCTTTCTCTTCTTTGTTGAAGACTGGTTTTCCATCTGAGCTGTTGATATTCATCCAGCTGCTTCTCTTTTCTCCAGAGGCCTCTTTAATCTTCGTGGCAGTATCTATCTTTCTCCTAGTGATGTATGCTTCTGAAACCTTACATTTGTCCTGTAGCAATTCATGATTAGCCATTTTGCACTTTCTGTCAGTCTCGTTTTCTAGATGTTTCTATTCCCTTTCACCTGCTGCGATTGTTGCCTTTTTATTTTTTCTCTTTTCCATACAGAATATCTTAAATGGTAAGAAGGAACTAGCCAAAACAATTTTGCTGAATAAATATTTACTCTACTGCGCAGTGTGCGCTAATTTTAAACTTCCAGTGCGGTTAAAAATGTATCCAGGACCGGACTTATGCCGGCAAAGGCTGTGTCGACTTAGCTATCCAAGCACAGCTCACGACTCACCCACACAGCTATACTTCCGCCAATACGTAGTCGTCACTCTTCCAAACTTCACAGAAGTTCACTAATGCACCTTGCAGGACTAGCAGTAGCGGAAGAAAGATACTAACAGAAGTGAACCTCTGATGATGGGTCGCAGGTTGTGGCTGAATAGCTGAGTCAGTAAAGGACTTATCTACGAGTGAATAATGTCTGAATTATTGCTTGTTTGTGTGTATGAAATATTCGTATCAAGCACTCGAATGTGTGAAAGAAATCTGGATATTTGATTGTAGATTTATTTCCACACTTTGTATTAGTATCCTGCTACTGGGACGAAATAGATCATGTTGCAATTTTAACGCAAATCGTATTTATTTCAGAACTCTTTACCTTCCTCGTTCCTGTGTAGTAAATAAAATATTATACATATTTCTTTGTTTGATTTTAGCGGCTGCAGCGAATAGTTTGAGGGCGAATTGGTCGATGGTATAAAGACAGGACATTTAAGTGCTCTTTTGTTATTTATTCATTGTTAAAAGCAGAACCACCGTGGGATTATGTGCCGATCGGTTACTATTTTGTCTAAAAATAAGCAAATTTTATTCATTGTCCTTGAAGTTTTCTTTTTCTCTTGGCGGTATTCTAGTTACACAGAATTTCTTGGTATTCATACTCTCTACATGCCGTGACTTACTGAGAAAAGCGTTTATTGAAATATCTGAGTGTTGAGAGAGAGGAGGAGGAGGAACGCTTCATGTCCCAGGTTCGATTCCTAGTCCGGCACACAGTTTTAACCTAACTGAGGAAAGCGTTTATTGAAATATCTGAGTCATGAGAGAGAGGAGGAGGAGGAACGCTTCATGTCCCAGGTTCGATTCCTAGTCCGGCACACAGTTTTAACCTGCCAGGCAATTTCAAATCAAGGCACACTCCGCTGCATGATGAATATTCATTCTGGAAACAATGCCCTAGGTTTCGCCTAAACTATGTACTTCTCTCCGTGAATTGTGGATGTTAGAAGATGTACTGGTGGAAGTGGAGAAACCGCAAACGGAGGCAGGGGGAGGGGGAGGGACAGACAAAGAGAGAGACTTGTGAAACATATTTTATACCTGGTTTGGTAGAGCATTAGCGTGCGGTATACGAAGGTCCCAGTTTCCAGTCTCTCGGTCCGGTGCGGAGTTATAATCTACCAGAAAGTTTCACAATTATAGTATTTGAAAAACATCGTTTGCGTTTTCGAATAATACAAAATTCATCGTCTAACCGGGCATAGTTTTTTTAACGAAACAATCCATTACGTTTTCCTAAATTAAGAACTTGAGAAGTACGGAAGTGCCCCTCCCCCACCTCCTTACGTAAGAGCGTGCGTTATTCATGCTCCACTGACACTCGATGTATTGTAGGTACACTGATACTTGGTACACTATATCATCTGGTACACTCACCGCCTTCTTGATTCACAAACAGTCACACGTTGTAATCCTTCAGTTATCTGATGTTAAAACACAAGCAACGATCAATGCTTTCCTGTTGAAAATATTTCTATACAACATCTATAAGACTCAAAACCCCTTAGAAATATCTTTATGTTAGCACTGCGGGGTTGTTTAGTGCTAATACAGTGGACTCGTATCCGGGGAAGGCTGTTCAGTTCTCCATCCGACCATTCGGGATTACTTGTCCGAGATTTCCTTAACACGCTTAAA
This sequence comes from Schistocerca nitens, assembly GCF_023898315.1. Lineage (NCBI taxonomy): Eukaryota > Metazoa > Arthropoda > Insecta > Orthoptera > Acrididae > Schistocerca > Schistocerca nitens. The sequence goes on from NC_064621.1 coordinate 192,350,337, forward strand.
GCGAATGCCGAGACGCTTCTTCTGAAAGTGTGCGGCCGATTTCCTTCCCCGTCCTTCGTCAGTCCGAGCAGGCGCTCCGTCTCTGATGACCTCGTCGGCGGCCCTAATCTTGTTTTCGTGCTTCTTTAGGTTCTCTGTAGGGGCATTAAACGCCGTACTGCTCTCTGTGAAGCATACAGCTTGTTTATGGCACAAATGATACAAATGAGACCTACTTTGCCTGTTTACGTGTATTTGAGAAGAAAGGGACGTCCGTTGCCTGATGGAATATGTCATTAATAGAGGAAAGATTAGAGGTCAACATCCAGTCAAGTGAGAGATCGTCATATAACAAAATTATTATTATGCGTATTTGACTACTGACTATTTCAATTACAACTTATCTTACCATTAATACGCAACGTCCTTGCTTAGCACTCTTTAGCAAGTTTAGTACAACACTGCTTTATTCTTGTTTACAACAGACGACTGAACCCATCCAGTGAGGTAGGTTAACTGTATTAACATGTGTAACGACAATTTGTAATTACGTTTAGTCATCATTTGTGATCGTGCTATGTGATGACAGTTACTGTTCCCATTACATTATACGCAACTGTTTATGTTCTGCATTTGCTGGTAATGAGATTACTGCTCCCCCTACGTGTGTAATTTCTATTATTTAGGTATGTATTGCCTCAGTGATAGAGATAGCGGTACAGTAGGTGCAACCACAACGAAGAGGTATCTATTGAGAGGCCAGACAGACCTGTAGTTGCTGAACAGAGCAGTAGCCTTTTCTGTAGTTGCAAGGGCAACAGTTTAGATGATTGACTAAGCTCGTCTTGTAACATCAACCAAAACGGACTTGCTGTGCTGGTACTGCGAAAGGCTCAAAGCATGAGGAAACTATAGTCATATTTTCTTCTGTGGGCATGCAGTTCTACTGTATGGTTAAATGATGATGGCATCGTCCTGGGTATAATATTCCGGAGGTAAAATAATCCCCCATTTGGATCTCCAGGAGAGGATTAAAAAGAAGGATGTCGTCATGAGGAGCAGCCAAACTGGTGTTCTGCGGATCGAAGCGTGGAATGTTAGGCCCCTCAATCGGGCAGGTAGGTTAGAAAATTTAAAAAGGGAAATGGATCCGTTGAAGTTAGAAATAGTGGTAAATAGCGAATTTCCATGACGGGACGAACAGGGATTTTAGTCTGGTAAATATAGGGTTACAAATACAAAAGCAAACGAGGCTAACGCAGGCTTAGGTTTAATAATGAATAAGAAAATAGGAATGCAGGTAAGATACTGTGAACTGCATAGTGAAGGCATTACTGTAGCCGAAACAGGCACAAGGCCTACACCCACCACAGTAGTACAATTCTAAATGGCAACTAGCTCCGCAGATGATGTAGATATTGCAGAAATGTATGACGATTTAAAAGAAGTATTCAGATAGTTAAAGGATAGGAAAATTTAATAGTGTTGGGGAACTGCGATTGGAGAGCTGGACAAGGGACATAAGAAAAAAAGTAGGGAAATGAGAACTGGGGGAAAGGCATGAAGGAGTAAGACGCCTGGTAGAGTATGCACAGTGCATAATTTAATCATCGCTAAAGCCTGGTTTAAGAATCATAAAGAATGGTTGTATACCTAGAAAAGACCTGGATACACAGAAGGCTTCAGATTTATTATATAATGGAAGGACAGAGGTTTAGGCTCTGAGCACTATGCGACTCAACTTCTCAGGACATCAGTCGCCTAGAACTTAGAGCTAATTAAACCTAACTAACCTAAGGACAACACACACATCCATGCCCGAGGCAGGATTCGAACCTCCGACCGTAGCGGTCGCTCGGTTCCAGACTGCAGCGCCAGAACCGCACGGCCACTCCGGCCGGCTAAAGAGGTTTAGGAATCAGATTTTAAATTGTAAGACATTTCCAGAAACAGATGTGGACTATGACCACAATTTATTTGTCATGAACACTAGATTAAAACTGAATAAATTCGAAAAAGGTAGAAAATAAAGTAGATAGAAGCTGGATAAGTTTAGACAACGAGAGGGTGCTGAGAGTTTCAGAGGGGGCATTAGGCAACGGTTAACTAGAACAGGGGAAAGGAATACAGTAGAAAACGAATCCGGTAACTTTAAGAGGTGAAATAGTGAAGGTAGCAGAGGATGAAATAGGTAAAAAGACGAGGGTTAGTAGAAATGCTTGGACAGCACAAGAGATATTGAGTTGAACTGATGAAAGGACAAAATATAAAAATGCACCAAATGAAGCACGCTAAAGTGAATTTAATCGTTTAAAAAATCAAACTGTCCGGAAGTGCAAAACTGCCAGGCAGAAATCGCTGGACGAGAAATGTATATTTCACTAGAGGGGAAGATAAATACCGCCTACAGAAAAATTAAAGAAGCCTTTGGGAAAAAGAGAAGCAGCTGCAGGAATATCAAGAGGTCAAATCTAAAACGAGTCCTCAACAAAGAATGGAAAGCTGAAAGATAGGAGTGTATAGAGGGTCTATGCAAGAGAGATAAACGTGGAGGCAATATTATAGAGAAGACAGTGGACGTAGATGAAGATACGAGCGGAAACATGATACTGCGAAGAATTTGACACAGGTCTAAAAGCTCTAAATAGAAACAAGACTTCAGAATATATAATATTCCGTCAGAACTAATGACAACCTTGGAAGAGCCAGCCATAACAAAACTCTTCCATTTGGTGTACGAGATGTATGAGACAGACGAAAAATTCTTTTTCAAGAAGAATGTAATAATTCCATTTCCAAAGAACGCAGTTGGTGACAGGTGCGAATACTGCCAAATTATCAGTTTAATAACTAACACCAATTTCTTTTTTTACAGAAGAATGGCAAAACTGGCAGAAGCCGACCTCAGTTTAGATTCCAGAGAAACATATTAACATGCGAGGCAGAACTGACGCTGATCAACTAGAAAATAACGACCACCGACTTGCTATCGATATCAACCTGTTCAGGGGGTAGTAGCGTGACCTGGCAAGGTATGACTTCTAGTCAGACACACGCATGTAGTGTCAGTTGATCCTTAGTGAGGAGATCCTCCAGTGTGATGAACATGTCAGAAAAGCAATAATAAATAACAAATATTTACTACTAAAACAAATAAGTTAATGTGCCTTCCACAGCTCCCAAGTGGAGTGATTGTCATATTTTTAATTTTTTTATTAATGAACACTATATGAAAGGATCATTTTAGAACACTCATTTACTAGGATCTCATTAATGCACTGAATTTAAAATAATAAAAATGTTTTTTATTTAAAAAGTAATAAACATGTAATACATCTACTGCAATTCTTATTTACAAAGAACACCTTACTGCACTGAAATGGTGCAGAAGTTAGATAGTACTTTACATATACACGTACACAAAAGCAGTCGGTTCTACTGAGGACGAGTAGAAGGAGTTGGCCACCAATAAATCCTTTAGGCTTGTCTTAAACTGAATTTCATTGGTTGTTAAGCTTTTTGTTGCAGCTGGCAAGTTATTGGAAATGTGTGTTCCTAAATAATACACACCTTTTTGTACAAAAGTAAATGACTTTAAATCCTTGTGAAGATTATTCTTATTTCTAGTACTGATTTCATGAACTGAGCTGTTGGTTTGAAAGAGTGATTACTTTAACGACAAATTTCATTAAGGAATAATTATATTGGGATGCCGTAGTTAGTATCCCTAGTCCCCTCAACAGGCCTCTGAAGAATGTTCTTGAGTTCACACCACATATACCTCTTTTAGCACGTTTTTGTGCCCAGAAAACATTAGCTTGGCTTGATAAATTAACCCAAAAAATAATCCCATATGACTTTATGGAATGAAAGTAAGCATAGTATGCCAGCTTTTTCATTTTTATATCCCTTTCGTCTTACAGTATTCGCATTGCAAATAGAGATTTGTTTAGACGCTTTAACAGTTCCGTGGTGTGCTCCTCCCAATTGAATTTATTATAAAGCTGTAATTCCAAGAATTTAACACTGACCACTTCTTTTATATGCTTGTCTTCATGTGTTAGGCATATACTCGTGAGACACCCCTTACAAGTTCTGAACTGCGTATAGTGTGTTTTTTCAATGTTTAATGACAAATAATTGGCTAGGAACAAGTGATTAATGCCCACAAATATTTTATTAGCCGATCTAAGACTACACTTGATTTGATATTTATTGCAATGTTTGTATCATCGGCAAAAAAAAAAAAGCTTAGCATCTGGTAATGTTACTGATAAAAGGTCATTGATATACACAATAAAAAGTAACAGCCCTAAGATGGAACCTTGTGGGATCCCACATGCAAATGGACGCAGTTGGATGATGCCTGATAGCTTAATACATGTCTCTTTCCTAATAACACCCTTTTCTGCATCCAGAGATATAATATTTGGACCATTTTCAGCGTTTCCTGTTACACCATAATATTCTAATATACTTAAAAGGATACTGTGATCTACTCAGTCAAATGCCTTTGACAGATCATAGAATATATCAGTTGCCTGCAATTTTTTGTCGAATGAATTAAGTACATATTCACTGTAAGTGTAGACAGCCTTCACAATATCAGAACCCTTTAGAAATCCGAACTGCAACTTTAACAGTACGTTATTTGTGATAGATGGTTATAAAGCCAATTGTACATTACCTTTTCTAAAATTCTTAAGAATTCTGGCAAAAGTGAAATTTCATGGAAATTTGACGCTATTTCTTTATCCCCCTTCTTAAACAGTGTCTTAACTTCAGCAATTTCAACCCTTCAGGAAATATTCCACTGATAAACGACTGGTTACAAAGATAGCTTAATATGTTACTTAACTCATAATCACATTCTTTAATTAACTTTTGTTGATATTTCATCATACCCATTAGATGTTTTTGATTTTAAAGATTTTATGATGGACATTACTTCTGCTTGGGTAGAGAGGGTCAAATTCATATTATGGAAGTTATTTGAAATGTCTGGTGTGAGATATCCCATGGCAGCATCTACAGAACCTGACAACCACATTTTCTCAGTAACAGTTATAAAACGTGTATTAAACAGTTCTGCAACACTATACACATCTGTCACCAATGTATCATTTACTGTTAATGCTATTTGCCCCTCCATGTCTGGTTCTACCAGTCTCATCCTTGACTCTATCCCATATTGTCTTTATTTTGTTATCTAATATGACTATCTTTTACTTGTAATGTATTTGCTTTGATGTCCATATTACAGTCTTCGATATTTTGCAGTATATCTTGTAATGTGCTATAGCATTAACAACAGAAATGTTTCGGTTTGACAGATACAGTTTTCTTTTTGTTTGACAAGACACCTCTATTCCTTGAATAATCCATGGCGTCTTTGTAGACTTTGCTCTAGTCTTCGTTAGTTTGGGGGGAAAACAGTGTTCAAATAAGGTAAGCTCTTTATTAGCAGAAGTGTTATATTTTTCATTCATGCCATGAGCACTGTAAACATCACTCCAGTGAATGTTTCTGAGGAGTGTCCTAAAATAATCAATTTTTGGCTTATTGTTCAGATTTAACAGATTTTATATGCTGTTCATTATTAACCCTTCACAGCGGAACTGCATGTCACGGTATGAGAGGCCATTGACTGTTGGTTTCGTAATATCATTTTGTTCATTAGCCTTTTCTATAAAGATATTATCAATGGCTGTTTGTGAGCAATTGGCTACCCTAGCTGGGACCTTTACAATGGTAATTAAGTTGAATGATAGTGTTACTAACTCAAATAGGTTCTTATTGGGAGAGCCTTTAAGGAAATCTACATTGAAGTCACCAGCAACCACAATTTATTTGTTTTTGGTTGCTAAATGGACCAGTACAGCTTCAAGGTGGTTTATGAACAGATTACAGTTACCAGCAGGTGCTCGATAAACACTTAATATTACGAAGAATTTTTTATGAAATTCTACTTCTGTTGCACATGCTTCCATATGCAGTTATAGGCACAATTTATGAATTTCTATGTTCTTAAATTTATGAAAGTTCCTGATGAATGTGGCAACTCCTCCTTTCTCCATTTCTGCTCTACAAAAGTGAGATGCTAACCTAAATCCTGTAATACTTAAATGTTCTGTACCAGTGGTCACACGATATTTAGAGAGGCAGATTATGTCAGCTGGGTTTGAGGACTCTAATTCACTTTGCAGGTAATTAGTTCATTAATTTTATTTCTCAGTCCTCGAATATTTTGATGGAATAGAGGTAGCTGACATTTCACATTGGTTGAATTAAAATTTGGTGTAGTTGAAATTTCTGCTGATTGTTGAAAACCTCTCTTAAAACTTCGTTCCTTTCTGCCCTCACTACCCTAAAAAACGGTCTTTTCTTAACCCTATAACAACTGGTATTTTATCACTCATGACAGTGCCTCCCCCTTTAACTTTGCTGCTATTTTCACAGCCAGTTTATGCTTCTCTTTCCTGTTGAGGTGAAGGCCATGGCTAGTACAATCCCACCTACTGAGAGAATGAACAGGAACCACACCAATGTGTGACCTTGCACCCAACATAAGCAGCTGATCCAACTGCAAATTAACTCTCCTGGCAGAAGAGTTCGAATGAGGTTGGTCATGGAACCCAAGAACAGACACAAACTCAACACTAGTATGCTTCGATGCTGATGCAGTCTTTCCAGGTCAGACTCTATACTGCACCCAGGATCTGCCCACCCACTATAACCACCATGTCTTCATTAGTGAAATCTTTGCATAGTGATCCTAAATCCTGCGTCACCTGCTCCACACCAGCACTAGGTTTAAAAAAGTTGATGATCTGGTATTCTGATCATAGTTCATCAAAAAATGGTTCAACTGGCTCTGAGCACTATGGGACTTAACTTCTAAGGTCATCAGCCCCTAGAACTTAGAACTACTTAAACCTAACTAACCTAAGGACAACACACACATCCATGCCCGAGGCAGGATTCGAACCTGCGACCGTAGCGGTCGCGCGGATCCAGACTGTAGCGCCTAGAACCGCTCGGCCACCCCGACCGGCCCTAGTTAATCCCGCAAAAGTTGGCCAACAGCTCTTCCATGGGAACTACCTAACAACAACACTTACTTTCTCTTTACTGATTCCAATACATTCTTACTTTTCAATTTGCTGCTGAAAGTTTGTTGTACCCTGTCTACATCTGCAACTGTTTGAGGCTCACCAGCTTCTAACTGAAGAAACAGGTCAAAGCTATTTTCCACATTCACCACGAAGCTGTTAGACAAAGTTCTAGGCCTGTTCCCCTGTTGCCCGTTGCCACTTCCCACCTCTCTTCACCCTTCTCCCTCCTTAAACTGAAAGATCTCCCTTGGTCTTGTCTAACTCAGTCTGAAGTGCCGCAACTTTCCCCTCCTGTTCTAGTATCTTCCTATCTCTACTACATAACCTACAAAACCACTAATGAGTCTCGTTTTCTTGCCCTACACCTACGCCACTACAGTTAAACACATGGAAAAACTACAGCACTCGTTACACCAAAGCCACGACCTAACAATTCTATGGCAAGTCTAGCACTTTTCACTCATTATAAACCTATTAGTTTATTAAGAATAAGTCAGTTAAATTACAGATAAACACGAGAATATGATTCCACAAATTTGGCCTATACGCAACTGTACGAAGTAAACAAAAACGACAGTGCAAATTTTCTGAAAGAACAACTTAAGCTTTGTGCCACTTTTCAGAAATGTCAGTTAAATAATGAAGAGGTACGCTACAGCTTAATTTCTGGAGAAAACAAAGAACAATTAAACGACATTCTATAGATTTGCTGAGGCAAAATGTAAACAGAAAATACGACTATAACCCGACTGTACGATTTTTTCGCGTTTATGTTATATTACCTAAAGAAAAGTGAAACCTTTGATGGTCAGCTTAAAATTCAGACTAATACAGCTATCTAGCACGTAATCAGCACTAAACTAATTGTTATTATAATCCAAAATTATCTGAGTTTGATTGAGAGCAAATTGTCATGGCCCGCAGGCTTAGCATGAGCATTTCGGAAACTGCACGACTTATCCGGTGTTCGAGGAGTGCTGTGGTGAGTGTCTGTAACACTTGGCGAAACCAAGGTGAAACCACGTCCATACATCGTGGGGTTGGGTGGTCACTCGTCATTACAGGCATCAGACGTCCTAGGCTGGGCAGACTGGTAAAAGAGGACAGGCGGCGAACTGTCTCGAAACCAACATCAGACTTCAACGCTGAGCATAGTAAAAGTGGGTCTCAACACACAGTGCACCGAACACTTCTAACGATGGGTCTTCACAGCCGACGACCCACGCGTGTGCCAATGTTAACACCACGACATCGGCAACTACGACTGCAATGGACACGTGACTATCGGCGTTGGATGTTGGCAAACTGGTAAACCGTTACATGGTCTGATGAATCTTGATATCTTCTTCGTCACATCGATGGGAGGGCGCGAATCCTTTGACTTCCAGGGGATCAGCTTCTTGACGCCTGTACTGTGGGACGGAGACAGGCTGGCTGCTGCTCCATTATGCTCTGGGGAACATTCACTTGGGCAACCATGGGTCCAAATGAGCTCGCGCAAGGCACAGTGACGGCCAAGGAGTATGGTACACTGGTTTCAGACTACGGAAACCCTTCATGACGATCAAGTTCCTCCATGTCAGTGGCCTTTTTCAACAAGGTAACGCACCATGTCTCAAAGACAGGAGTGTGACGGAGTGGGCTGAGGAACACAGTATCGAGTTCCAATTGATGTGCAAGCCCCCATTTCGCCAGACGTGAACACATCTGGTATGTGACTGAGCGTGGTGTCAGTGCTCATTGCCACCCTCCCCAGAATTCACAGGAATTAGGTGATTTTGGGACTGATGACCAGAGCATTTAAGTCCCATAGTGCTCAGAGCCATTTGAACCAGCCAATTAGGTGATTTGCCTGTGCAGATGTTTTGGCAACTCCCTACAGCGACCTACCAAGGTCTTACTGCTTCCATGCCACGACACCTCGCCGCTGTTATCCGTGCCAAAGGTTGTCACAGTGGCTATTAGGTAGGTAGCAATAATGTTCTGGCTGATTAATGTCTGTTAAGGAAAGCCAACACTCGTAGCTTAGAGAAAGCTTTTGACAATGGTAATTTCACTAATCTCTTTGTAACTATGAAAATAGCAGTGGTTAAATACAGGGACTTAAAAGGCTATTTTCAGCTCGTACAAACCAGACGGCAGTTATAAGATTCGAGGGGCATGAAAGGAGAGCATTGATTGAGAAAAGAGCGGTGCAGTGTTGTATCCTATCGTGTGTGTTGTTCAATCTGTACAATGAGCAGACAGTGAAGGGAACTAAACAAATATCTAGTGAATGAACTAAAGTTCAAGGACCATAAATAAAAACTTTGAGGTTAGCCGATAACATTATAATTCTGCCAGAGACAGCAAAGGACGTGGAAGAGCAGTTGAACGAAATGGACATAGTCTCGAAAGAAGGATATAAGATGAACACCAAAAAGCAAAAGAAGGATAATGGAATGTAGTCGAACTAAATCAGGTGATGCTAAGAGAATTAGGTTAGGAAACGAGACACTTAAAGTAGTAGATTAGGTTTGCTGTTTGGGCAGCAAAGTAACTGATGATGGCCGAAGTAGAGAGGATATACGAGTAAAATGTAGACAGGCAATAGAACAGCATTTCTGAAAAAGAGAAATTTGTTAAGATCGAATATAGGTTTAAGTATTCGGACGTCATTTCTGATGGCTCTGAGCACTATGGGACTTAACTTCTAAGGTCATCAGTCCCCTAGAACTTAGAACTAATTAAACCTAACTAACCTAAGGACATCACACACATCCATGTCCGAGGCAGGATTCGAACCTGCGACCGTAGCGGACGTCACTTCTGAAACTATTTATTTGGACTGTAGCCATGTACGGAGTAAAACATGGACGAGAAACAATGTAGACAAGAAGAGAATAGAAGCTTCGGAAATTTGGTGCCACAGAAGAATGTTGAAGATTAGATGGGTAGATGGCGTAACTCACGAAGAGGTACTGAAAAGAATTAGGAAGACAAGAAATTTCTGACAGCCATCAGGCGATCGCGAATGTAGTATTGGAGGGAAATGTGAAGGTTAAAAATGGTAGAGGTAGAACCAGAGATGAATACTCGTACAGTAAGCAGATTCAGAAGGCTGTAGGTTGCGTAGTTACTCGGAGATGAAGAGGCTCGCGCAGCATATTGTAGCATGGAGTGTTGCATCAAACCAGCCTTCGGACTGAAGACCACAACAACAACAGAGACGACATGACTTTTGGTATCCTCTGTTTCTTAGATTCACTAATCAAGATCGTTTTCCTTAATCACAATCGTTTTCCTTAATCACTTTTAATATTTTATATGTGCCATGACGATAGGATTTTTTTGCTAGATCTGGTTTTCGCTGCTCTTACATTGTACAAAATTATTCTGTTCTGCTTTCGTTTGTACACAGTTCCTCCCAATTTTCTGAAGACCTGTAGTGTCCTTTACAGCTGACCGACATGTACGTCTACATCTACATGATTACTCTACAATTCACAATTAACTGCCTGGCTGGTTTATTGAACCACTTTCAAGCTCTTGCTCTGCCGTTGCACTCTCGAACAAAGCGCGCAATAAACGAACACTTAAATCTTAAAGCTCTGATTTGTCTTATTTTGTTATGATAATCATTTCCCCCTACGTACGCTGGGGTCGAAAACGTATTTCTATAAAGTGAAGAAAAAATTGCTGATTGAAATTTCATGAGAGGATCTTGCCGGAATGAAAGACGTCTTTGTTTTAGTAATTGCCACCCCAATTCGCATATGATGTCCATAGGTTTCTCTATCCTGTTTCCCGATTATATAAAACAAGCGGCCCTTCTCTTAACTTTTTCCACGTCTTTCTTCAGTCCTATCTCATGTAAATCCCACGCCGCTCATCAGTCCTCCAGAAGAGGGCGGACAAGTATAGTATAAACAGTCTCTTCAGTAGAACAAATAAATTGGTTAGCTTTCGTCACAACATTGTCTATGTAATCGTTCCAGTTTAAGTTTCGTAATTGTAATCCCCGAGTATTTTGTTCACTTTACAGCCTTTATTTGTGGTTGATTTATCGTGTAACATAAATTTTGCGGATTCGTTTTGGTATTCATGCAGATAACTTCACACTTTTTATTATTTAGAGTTACTTTTCGCACCATACAAATATTTTGTCTAAATCATTTTGCTGTTGGTTTTTATCAACTGAGGACATTACAAGACGGTAAATAACTGAATATCTGCAAACAATCTAAGAGGGCTGCTCAGATTGTCTCCTACATCGTTTATGTAGATCAGGAACAGCAGAGTGTATGTAACACGTCCTTGATAAACGCCAGACATGACTTCCGTTTTACTAGATGACTTTCGGTCAGTTTTTACGAGGTGTGACCTTTCTGACAGAAAATCACGAATCGAGATGCACAACTGTGACGATACTCCATTGTCAGGCAGTTTGCTTAGAAGTCCTTTGGACGGCGCCCAAAGCCTTCTGGAATTCCAAAAATATGGAATAATTGACATTCCCTATTGATAGCACTCATTACTTCGTGAGAATAAAGAGCTTGTTGAGTTTGACAAGAATTATATTTTCTTGATTCGTGTTTGTTGGTTGTCAATTATTCGTTCTCTTTAAGGTAATTCATAATGTTGATCTCTGTAATTCGCCCACTCATAAAAATTTCTTACCCTGCATCATGGCGTAAAGAGTGTATTAAGTAACTTTGTAGTTTATTTTTAAGCTGAACTTGTATTTGTGTATATTTACTAGGTTACGTTAGCGCACTTAAAACTGTTTCAAACTGCTACGTCCTACAGTCGATATGTCATACTGAGTAGTTGCTGAACAGTATGTGTTTACATGCTAATTTTATTTTCCTTTGAGTGGCCCTGGATGGACAGTGTAGTACAGCGTAGCCTGTTGCTTTGTTCTTTGCACGTAGTGTCTTAGTGTGCCCGTGACTTTCTAGAATATACTTTTCTGCGCTATACAGGGTGTTACAAAAAGGTACGGCCAAACTTTCAGGGGACATTCCTCACACACAAATAAAGAAAAGATGTTATGTGGAGATGTGTCCGGAAACGCTTAATTTCCATGTTAGAGGTCATTTTAGTTTCGTCAGTATGTACTGTACTTCCTCGATTCACCGCCAGTTGGCCCAATTGAAGGAAGGTAATGTTGACTTTGGTGTTTGTGTTGACATGTGACTCATTGCTCTACAGTACTAGCATTTCAGTCGAAGTGTTCGTACGCTTCTCAACAACAGATTCGGTGACCGATGGATTGATAGAGGCGGACCAATTCCATGGCCTCCACGCTCTCCTGACATCAACCCTCTTGACTTTCATTTATGGGGGTATTTGAAAGCTCTTGTCTACGCAACCCCGGTACCAAATGCAGAGACTCTTCGTGTTCGTATTGTGGACGGCTGTGATACAATACGCCATTCTCCAGGGCTGCATTAGCGCATCAGGGATTCCATGCGACGGAGTGTGGATGCATGTATCCTCGCTAACGAACGACATTTTGAACATTTCCTGTAACAAAGTGTTTGAAGTTACGCTGGTACGTTCTGTTGCTGTGTGTTTCCATTCCATGATTAATGTGATTTGAAGAGAAGTAATAAACTGAGCTCTAACATGGAAAGTAAGCGTTTCCGGACATATGTCCACATACCATATTTTCTTTCTTTGTGTGTGAGGAAAGTTTCCTGAAAGTTTGGCCCTACCTTATCGTAACACCCTGTATATGGCAATTACACATTACTGAATCATGACTGCGGAACGGAACATTTGTACCTTTGTGAGAATTATCTACAAAGACTGATGGTGAACTTTCGCTACGAATTACATATCATTATTACGTGTATATTATGTGATGTGAATGTTTTAGTGGTTTTAGCATAATCTTTGTCTTTACGTTTGACCTGTTTCACTGTAGGTCACCTAAAGATATTCATTTAGAACGAAACTGGGTTTGGCATAATAAACGTCCCTGAAACACAGCTGTGATGGTTTTCGTTAACATTCACATTAATTAGCCGTGGAGCACAAGATTATCATTTTATTATATAACACAGGCTCAGATTGGCTCCAAATAGGTAAGGAACTCGGAGCAGCCTCTTCAGATGAAGTAGCGAGCGGCGCTTGTTTTAACAGGGAAACCGCATAAAAGATAAGTCTGAATGCTTGACGACGATTTGAACCGCATATACGAGTACTGCTGAAAACTGGTTGTAGCTACCGTAACATTTCATCAGAAGAAAGTGTGCATTTTTACGTAGGATACGGTTGCCAGAGACGGTGATTACTGAAAAAGTAGACATAATGTCGCTCTGTCTTGCTGCGATGATACTATCGCTGCACACATAAGCATATCTAAGAATCCCTCTCACTCCTCTCCACCATTGGTAGGAAAAAATTGAATGTTGGTAGCACCTAACACTTTGGTAGATACTGTTTGTTATTCTGGCCGGTCGCGGTGGCCGAGCGGTTCTAGGCGCTTCAGTCCGGAACCACGCGACTGCTACGGTCGCAGGTTCGAATCCTGCCTCGGGCATGGATGTATGTGATGTCTTTAGGTTAGTTAGATTTAAGTAGTTCTTAGATCTATCGGACTGATGACCTCAGATGTTAAGTCCCATAGTGCTCAGAGCCATTTGAACCATTTACTATTCTGTGGGTCCCGTGACACGCTCCAATTACAGGGTTGAATGGAACATGTTTATCAGCGGCCATTCTGGTGCAGATTTCCGATAGGGTCGATTGTAGTTACCAGCATATGGTCAGCACCACGTGGACACATATTGACAATTGGCTGTAACTAGATGATATATAGTATTTTTTTTTTTTTGAAAGATTTCAACTAATTTTCACAAGGGTTGAGGTTATTTCATTCGTCGAATTTTGACTTTGATTTACGCTCTTCAAAAACACACCACTTCATTACATGTGTACTTCTATTTTCTTGGTGTTTATAATTCGCCATTTCAATTGATATACTACATCAAAGTATTAATGCTGAATGTAAAGTAATGGCTCACAGTCACATGTGGGTTTCGTAACTGCTCCAGTTCTATATTTACATGCACAACTTGTAAACCACTGAAGTGCTTGGTAGAAAGTACCTAGCATCATACCGTATCAGGATTTTTTCCCGATCTTATGAGCTATGGGCCAACGGCCTTGCCGCAGTGATAACACAATTTCCCGTCAGATCACCAAAGTTAAGCGCTGTCGGGCTGGGCTAGCGCTTGGATGGGTGACCATCCGGTCTGCCGAGCGCTGTTGGCAAGCGGGGTGCACCCAGCCCTTGTGAGGGAAACTGAGGAGCTACTTGATTGAAAAGTAGCGGCTCCGGTCTCGGAAACAGACATACGGCCGGCAGACTAGTTCAAATGGCTCTGAGCACTATGGGACTGAACATCTATGGTCATTAGTCCCCTAGAACTTAGAACTACTTAAACCTAACTAACCTAAGGACAGCACACAACAGGCAGACTGGTGTGCTGACCACATGCCCCTCCGTATCCGCATCCAGTGACGCCTATGAGCTGAGGATGACACGCCTGTCGGTCAGTACCGTTGGGCCTTCAAGGCCTGTTCTGGAGGAGAAGTTTTATGGGCTAAGGGACGGGGGATGAACCACTTCTTAAACGTCTGTGTGACTGCTACGGGAGCAGTGAGTAAAGACGGTATTTCCTACGAGCGGGAATTTTGCGTCGCATAGTATGCTGTGCTTTCGGCGTAGTGGGTCGTCCTCTCGACAGTGACAAAATCGTGAATCTGTCTTCTGGCGAAGTGCAATGCGTGGTGCGCCAGAGGTTAAAGTAGGACGTGAGAGGACAAAGGGATCTGCACGAGTCTAGTGAAGCCTGCAGTCAATGTGCTGCCGCTGAGTTTAAGTGAAAAAACTCCTGAAAGCCTGGTACATTTCGTGTGAGAAAATGACTACAAAGTGTGCTAAGATGCCACAGATAAGTTTCAGTGACGAGGAAGAAGAACTGTTAATTGACGCAGTGTCTGTCATGCATTGTCTGATCCGAAGTATCCCATGCCTGTTAATTCACATTAATATGCTGTCCAACCTTCGCCTGTATGACAACTTGAACACTCCAGATGAGGTGTCTTATTGTCTGTGGTGGAAAGACACCCCATTCTTCCTCAAGAGAAGAAAGCAGAGAAGGTAATGATGTTGAATGCTAAGTATATGAAGCAGAGTCGACGTTCCAACTCACCGCAAAGGTATTCCACTGGGCTAAGTTTGAGACTCTGGGCAGGACAGTCCATTTCGGACATGTTTTTGACCAAAAAACACTAACAGATGCTGCTTTATGAGAGGGTGCATTGACATCGTTATACAACCACCGTCTCCGAACTGTTCACCTACTGTACCCTGTACACACTGTTGTAAAATGTATTCATATGCTTCTGAACTTAGCGCATTTTGCTGGCGCTTTGCATGATGACACATAATGTGCTACAGACATTCGCCAGTCCCAAACACTTACATCGGTTTGCCACAGGGTACGTCATGATTCACGTCTCCAAATCACTCATGCTTATTAACACCCTACGCACTGTCATTGCGCTACCAAAACCACATCACGGTATAACTATATAGGGATGTGGATGGGCACTATCCCGGGATAATTATATATTTTTATTTTTATAATTATATTTTATGATTTTGGTTGGGATGACTTGAAATATTGTGAGTTAGCATGAGACTTTTAATTAACTTATACCGCGATAACACTCGTACGGACATCAGCTGCCCCGAAGTACGTACGATAAATATTTTTTAAACACAATGCGCGACTCATCGCCTTCTAAAATAGTTTGCGAGAGCGCTGCTATTTAGAAAAGAAAATATGCGTATTCTTACGCAAACTGTAATTATTAATATGGGTCTCAGGGGCTACTGGTCATTTATGTACCAAACTACACAAAGATTATCTGAGATATTGCGGAGCTTATTAAATGAAAATATTTTCAATATTTCTAGTTCATTACTTGCAAGGCAAAACTGGAGAGAATCTCATCTGCCGTTAGGCGGCCGAAATGAAACATACAGAACTCATTCAGTGCTGTGAATGTTGGTAAATGAATTCTATTACTACTCTTTTTAACTTTGAAATTATTGAAAGATCAAAATTGAGAAGTCTCTCGCATTTACATTTAATATTGTGACATGAAAATTTAATTATACAGTCAGCGTAATGGCCGACTAAATCCTGCTAGGGGAGGTGAGCTCCCTGCACTACGAAGTTATGTAAAAACTTGCTTAATGAGAATTAATGGTTGCGATCATGAGAGGTGACAACTAAGTTAATAATAAAAACTTTCTAATAACAATTTCTATTATATTTTGCCAAAATACAGAAAAACTAACCTTAATTATTATCCAGCGCTACAATGGCAGCCTTCCTCTAGACGAAACAAAAAACATGAGATCTCTCAATAGTCTCTGGTCTTGTTCATTTTCATTACACAGATGAAAAGAATGTTCTTTTATTTTTATATCATATCGCTGTTTGTGATTTTTGATGGTATTATTTAACTGTTTTAATCTTTCTTGTACATCGCGCACACGTACATAGTCTTGAAATAATTTATAATTCACTAGTCCCACAACAGAAACTTCCTTTCCCTTTCTCCTAATGCCCATTTGTGTGACGTACTGTCACAACCACTAGAAACGATTTGGAACTCACTCGTGATTTCTCCTGCTGATTTAATGCGATTCTTTACAAACAACGTCCACAGTGCTCAAGTAGTTCCTTTCTGTACCTACAAGAGGTCTCCTTGGTCTCGGTTTAGCTGTAGTTAGTCTTTCGCGTTCCCACTTTAGATTCACAACACCAGCATGAGACTTGGGCAGTCTCGTGGTAAAATAAAATGTGTGGGCCCGAAACTTTTTAATAATTGTGCTATGGATTTCATTTTGAATTGAATTGAAATTATTTTTGAGACTTTATTTATAATTTTGAATTTATGCTTTTAATAACTGGATGATTAATAAAGATTAAGATGAGCAAACTTTTTTGTTCACGTTAAAGTTACTTTAATATAAGCCAGTCTAGAAACACATTTCATTTAAACTGAGAACTGAAATAATATTTTCGTATTTGCCTCGGCTAATATTTTTAACTAGCATGAGTTCTTAGTTATAATTTGCAACTGCCCACACACGCGAGAGAATTGTTCTTACCGCCGTTAAAAAACAATTGATGTCCGAGTCGTGGCTCTGGATCTCTGCGAGTAACTGAAAATAAAATCTTAAAATCTATATTTTCTTCTGCTGCGTCAGGCGGCTGTGGAAAAAATATTTCTTATGGTTTGAGCGGGTGATCTCGTTGCTTCCGCTAAATTCGTGAATTAAAAATGCCACGTAATGTCGTCTGTCGCTGCAGCGGCGGCTGCAATTGTTGAGCTGAAAATTAGTCAGAATACTGATCTTAAAGGGAAACGGACATGACACAGGCCTCACCTTCTACAAATAAAGGTCAAGAATAACTTTATACTATTATATTATTGAATTAATATCACAAATAAGCATACATTCGTCAGAAATTAACAAACATGTCTGACTTCTACCACAGCAGACAAGAGAAAAAAAAGTAGAACAACTGACCGCTGTTCTTCTTCACGTTAAACTTGCATAGATTATATTGTGCATAATAACATTTATTAACATTTATTAACATTTTACATAATAATAATAGGAAAATTATGCCACCTGTGCAGCCAGTGTCGCACTCAGTATATTTCGCGTTGATATAAGCTCTCGTCCATATTAAATCTTTTTCATATTTGCGTTTAAGTTTTTTTCAATATTCTCAGTGGGGACGGTGCGGCAGCTTTAAAAGGCTTCAAATATGCGTGACCGATTTGTTACTTGCAAGACATCCAGTCACCACTCCACGTTTGAACTCAGTGACGTCTCCTGACTGACGCATTCTACTGTTACTGCTTCCTCTTATACTGGATAATCCACCTTTTGTGATATCGAGCGCAATTCCGAGTTACACAGGGGTGTCCCGACAGTTTTGATCAGATAGAGTATCTGTGTGTGGAACATAATGAATGCAAACATTGGGAAAGTTGTCAACAAGACAGGTGAGTAAAATCCAATAAAAAAATGTTAATGTAGGCAACTGTTTATCGATAAAATACACTATTCGGTCATGTGTTGGCGTAAGTTGTCGCCAGCACATTGGTCGGGGAAGAGGTTGCAACAAGATCGACAACAAGCACTGAATCAAGCACGCCAATCAGAAGAGAGCCAAAGATCAAGCAGCACACAGTACGCCCTCTCGAGCGCCAGTATTTAGATCGCCGCTGCCGACCAGAGGGCCCGGTCAGTCGCAGTCACAGTCAGAGACAGTAAAAGTCTCAGTCTCGGCCAGTAAATAATGACCGGCGTAGTGTTCGTAGCGGGACTTGTACTTCACCAGCACTGAGGCTATCGAGGACCAATTCCGAAGAGCTTGTACCCCGACACATGGACTAGCTTAAAGATAGGGAGCTTTCTCTTCTGGGTAATAAAGAACCCTGTTAATACATGTGTGCAGTTTGTGTTCTAGAAGAGGATACCGGCCACAAAACAACATCCTCTCCCTTGCCTCCCATGGCACACGACTGGACAGTGGCAACGAGACGACACAAAAGTGGCGACGAGAATAAATCAGTGCAGATCTATGTTCATCAACTTGACCGAAGATCTTGTTTGCTTGTGTTCTGCATTAGCTTGGAGTGGTGATCATTTTCCTAAATTTTTGTTGTGTTCTTGCGTGTATTTCAGGAGGGGAGCGGCAGAACTAAGCAGATTTCTCTTTTCAGAGGCTTTGCTTCCTTTTTGCTATAACGTATTTGTGTAAATCATGGCAACCCCTGCTCCCTCCACCACATGGCCCCGCACCTCAGGCATCAGACGGCCAATGTGATGGACCTAATACAAACTTTTCAATTTCAGAACCAAAAACTTGCTACCTTACTGACGACAGTACAACTACTGGCTGCACAAGCCGCGTCGGCCGCGCAACAGACCAAGAAATCAGCCCAGCAAGTGCCGCCGACCAGCATACTGCCGTTCTGGCAATTTACCGACACAGAATGGCTTGAATACCTGACACAGTTCCAAGCACACTCTGAAGTTCATACAGTTCAAGGTACTGTAAAGCTACAATACTTTCTTTCGATTGCGGGGTGCCCAGTGTTCAGGTTAATACAAAAATTATTCCCAACTGCGCCTTCCTACGAACTCAGTTACGACCACGTAATCGCTGCAGTAACTCAGTACTAAAAAAATGGCTCTGAGCACTATGGCACTTAACATTTGAGGTCATCAGTCCCTTAGAACTTAGAACTACTTAAACATAACTAACCTAAGGACATCACACACATCCATGTCCGTGGCAGGATTCGAACCTGCTACCGTAGCGCTCGATTGGTTCCAGACTGAAGCGCCTAGAACCGCACGGCCACACCGGCTGGTTGCTCAGTACTATGACCACCTAGTTCAAGCAGATAGCATTTTTCACTTGTAGAAAAAGCTTGAACAGACGTACTGTCAGTGGTACACAGAATTAACGGGTATGACTAGGAAGTGTAAATTTAAGTGTGATTGTAGCAACTTTTACAGTGATTTAATGATTAGAGATGCTATAGCATTCAGTGTCCCAGAGAGCAGAATACGGGAACAAATATTTAAGTATTCTGATCCATCACTTCCTCGGGTATTGCAAATCGTACAGCAATATGGTTCAAGTGCCATAGCGGCTGATAAGTTTGACCAGGCCCCGATTTGCCGGGTTGAGTCGCCCTTTGCTCGCGACCGCCTCAAGCAGCCACAACAACGAGCGCGTACACAGCCCCGCGGACAGCCACGTAGACAGGTAAACAGACCTGTGAACTTAGTGAAGTCTTGCCCTAGATGTTTTGCTCGCCATGAAAGACAGGATTGTCCATCACGTAACGCAAGGTGTTACACCTGTGGAAAGAAAGTCCATGTCCAAGCAGTTTATTTGCAACGGCACAAAAACGCCAATTTTGTCCGCTCCCAGAAAAAACAGGCTCGGGGACATGCAGTGAGCGTTGTGTTTTCCAAACCTGCAACAGGTTCTGACGAAAGTAAGATTAAGTTTCTGCCTCCTTCTCGCCCTAGTGCAAGGACGTTCTAACAAATCATTTCTCTCATTACGAATTGCTGGCCGTCGTGTGAACTTTCAGTTAGACACAGGTACTTCAGTAATCATGCCACGTACGAACAGTTAGGCTCACCACGCCTTTCTAAATCTAGCACGCACCTCACTGCTTACAACGGGCAGGAAATTCCAGTGCTTCGACAGTGTAGTTTGCCTGACTCTTAACAAATCTAAGACAGTGAATTTTACTGTGTTGAAATCTAGGCACAGTGAGAACATTTTCTATTTAAATGTCTTTGATTTGTCATCCACAACAACCTACTTTCCGTATGGCCTTGTGATCCAAAACACTGTGTCGCTAGCTTGCTTGAAGAATTTGCTGAACAATTTTCCGAAGGAATGTGAAAAGCTAATAACTTTGTAGCGCATGTTACAATCAAAGATAATGCACAGCCTAAGTTTTTTCTGTTCCGCCCCCTTCAAATTGCTTTGAGGGACAAAGTAGCCAGTGAATTGAAAGAATTTCAAGATAATGGTGAAATCCAAGCTAATCAGGGGGCAAGTGCTCTCGTTTTGTTGCCTAAGCCTTCTGGTGGATTTCGTATTTGTGCTGACTTCAAGTCTACAGTCAACCCACAGACAGAAGTTGACCCTTATGCGGTACGTCGTCCTGAGGAACTCATGGACGGGTTTGGCGCGGGACGTTACTTTTATAAGATCGATTTGCGTGATGCCTACTTGAAAATTCCTTTGGATGAAGAATCACAGAAAGTGTTTGCTGTAAATACGGATCTAGGACTGTTCAAGTATTTGCGTTTGCCCTTTGGCACTGCTTGCGCATCCGCCATTTGTCAGTGTTACTAGGAACCGCTGACTGCAAAAGTGCAGTTTTGTTCAAACTACCTTGACGATACTGTCGTCTCAGATCGTACACCAGAGGAACACAGAGCCAATTTACGTATTCTTTTTCGAGTGTTGTCAGAAGCAGGAGTCAAGTGCCATCTCGAAAAGTCTGACTTTTTTCAAACTGAACTACAATACCTCGGTCATATGATAAACGGTCAACATGTGCACTCCTTCGAATCTCATTTGTTTGCAATCCGTGACCTGCATTTTGATCGCAATGTGTCTGAACTGCAATCAGTCCTAGGCAAGATGACATACTACATTCAGTACATACAGAATGCCGCTCAGATGTCGGCTACACTGCGTCGCTTGCGTCGCAAAAATATACCTTTTGTGTGGACTAAAGACGGTCAAGACACATTTCAGAAACTCAAAAACGCCTTGCTCAGTGACAGATATTTAGTGCATTTTGACACTGCCAAGTCAGTAGTTTTGCAAGTCGACCCTTCTTCCTACGGAATCGGCGCTGTGCTTTCACACAAAATTGGTGCACAAGATAAAACTATTACTTTTGCCTCAAAGTTGCTACTTCAAACTCGGTGCAATTATTCCCAAATAGAATAAGAGGCTCTCGCTATTGTGTATGGTGTGACCAAATTCCATCACTATTTATACTGTAACCTCCCCACAAAAAAGTGTAACCTCGCAACAGAAAAATAAATGTTTATTGCATTCACATTTAGCGTAACCTACCAACAGATAAATTCCGTAACCTCACAATAATAACGTGACTAATCCCTCAATAAAATTGTGACTACTTACATAACCTTTCAATAATTAACCGACTGTGAATTTAAAGTAGTAAATTTTGGACGTCAGCAGTGCTGCGTCATGGCCCTGAAAATGCATTCTGAATAAATTGAAAATTCATACATGGATAACGCGTATATATCTGCTCCCATAAGAAATTTTTTTGGCACAGCCCAGTGCAATGCTGGCCGATAGATTTGTCATGTATAAAAAGAAAAAACTGATTTTTCTTTACAATAATCGGGATGATCATGGATTGGAGAAATTAGTAAATTCTTTAAATTGAGATGAATGATTGTCAAAAGTTAAATTTTATAAGAAAGATTATTATTTAGAGATTTTTTAAAAACATTTACATGGTACTTGATATAACAATAGTACATATGCGCGAGGCTGCTTTTACCTTATACTACAACGCTCAGGCACCGCCATCACTCCACACGACCGGTCCAGCCAACGCGATACACCAGACTGCTAGCAACTACTTACTCCTACTACCACACAGTTCCTACTGCAGTCAACACTGCTCTTTGGTCTGAGATTCTCTTATAGCTTACATATTGCAGGCAGCGCATGAGCAATCCATCGAAATTACATCTGCTCGAGTGCGCTACCAACAAATTCCTTAATCATGGATCTCTTACAATATGATCGCAAGTTTTTTTTAGTGACAGATCACAAGCCTTTGCAGTGTACAGACCTACGGCAAACCATGGCAATGCCGACACACTATCTCGCCTTCCGATTGGGCCAGACTCTGATTTTGATGGTTCTGCCGCATCTTGTTGCAAATTGATGCGCTTGACTCTGAATTCCTGGAATCTTTTCCCTTGCACTACAGAAAATTTGAACAGGCCACGGAAGCATACCATGATCTCAAGAGTTTGTTGCATTACATTCGCACGTCTTTACCTCGTTCATTGAACAGTATCCAGAACTTAGTTGTGCGTCGATATTTTGCACTTCGGCATATCCTTTCAGTTCAACAAGGTGTAGTTCCAGCTCAAAATGACAGTGGAAAATCGCTCGTGCTTATTCCCAAATTGTTGCAAAAGGAGGTGTTGCGATTGCTCCACCAAGGAGATTGGGGAACTGTTCGCACTAAACAGTTAGTGCGACGGCACTGAAATAGACAGGGCATGGACACCCACATTGAAAAGATGACGTCACAGTGTCACACTTGTACAGACAACCAATCCGCTCCGCCGAGGACATTCTCAGCTTGGCTGAATTACCATGGCAACGAGTACATACTTACTTTGAAGGACAATTTTGGAACACTCGTTGGCTCATAGTGGTAGCCTCTTTAGCAAGTTTCCGTTTCAGGTGCCTATGAAATCTACCACATCACATAGCACCATTCAGTCGTTGTCCTCAACATTATGCATAGAAAGTTTGCCAGAAGTAGTTGTGTCGGACAACAGCCCATGGTTCACTTTACGTGATTTTCAACAGTTTTGTGAACAAAATGGCGTTCGTCATCTCGCAAGTGCTCCATATCAACCCCTAGTCCAATGGAGAAGCAGAATGCTTCGTACACTCTTTTAAGCAACAGATGGCAAAGCTTGAAACCACATATGGAAACAGGCGCTGCAACTCTTTCTCGCCTCCTAGGGCTCCCACTATGAGACGAACCACCACCAGCAGAACTTCTGCATGGCTGCCGCCATCGGAGGCAGCTCCACTTGCTACACCCGCTGCAGCATCTGGTGCTGCCAATGGTCAACAAGTATTGTTTTGCGTCACATGATCTTCTTCTGTTCAGGGTTTATGGCAACGGTGGGCGCTGGGAAAGAGGCATCATCTAGAAACGCATTGGCTCTTCCATGTATTTGATTGCAGGTCCCGATGGCTTGCAGCGTCGTCACCAGAACCAACTTCGTGCATGTTATTTGGCCCGCGATTTTGCTGCCTTTCGTCCCCCAGATACAGGGCCTCACACGACCACGCGGCCTTCGCAGCTACCCGATGGTGCCACCGGGGCCCCCAGATGAGCGGATGAAATCCAGCATGGTAGCTCTGCATGTTCGAAACAACTGAGTGAACATACCAACGGAGAACCTTGAATGGGTGTCATCGGACGTCCACCCCGAACAAATTCAATGAACAATATAGAACAAAAATGAGATAAAAAAGAAAAAAAATCAATTGCACCTATCAGAAGAGAGGCCAAAGACAGTCTCGCAAGCAACATGTAGACAACGCCCTCTCGGGCGCCAGTATTTAGATCGCCGCAACGGACCAGAGGGCGCAGTCAGTCACAGTTGCAGTCGGAGAGAGAATCAGAGTCTCAGCCAGTAAATAGAGACCGGATTAGTGTTCATAGGGGGACTTGTACTTCAGCAGCAGTGAGCCTAATGTGGACTATTACAGAAGAGCTTGTACTACAACACATGTGCAAAATGGTTCAAATGGCTCTGAGCACTATGCAACTTAACTTCTGAGGTCACCAGTCGCCTAGAACTTAGAACTACTTAAACCTAACTAACCTAAGGACATCACACACATCAATGCCCGAGGCAGGATTCGAACCTGCGATCGTAGCGGTCACTCGGTTCCGGACTGAAGCGCCTAGAACCGCACGGCCACTCGGGTCGGCCAACACATGTGCAGTTTGTGTTCTTGAAGAGGATACTGACCACCAAACAACATCCACTCCTTTGCTTCCCACGGTACAAGACTCGACAGTGGCAACAAGACGACACAAAAGTCTGTCATTTGTTTATTAATTGTCAATAGCTTCTCATTCGCATTATTTAACATTCTTGGTCATAATACTTTCATTAATACATTTTAATTACAAATTATTCATTAAATTCAAAATACAGCATTATTAATAACCATCTGTTCCTGACCACACTTTAATGTGTCTCAGTCTGGTTAAATGGGAGAGAAAGAAAAGAGAAAGCACACGTTTCTAATATCCATGGGAATTAGATATACGTCCTAATCTCCTTCTCTCTCCTGGCTTTTTCAATAGCCTCCTCCCCATTTCTCTGCCCATCTCCTGCTCCTTCCCCTCTTTTTGTCCATCACCTGCTCCCCCCTTTCTATCCATATTCTCCTCCCCCCTCTCTCTGCATCACCTCCTGCCACCTCTGTCCATCTCCCTTTACGATCTCTACGTCCATTTCCTCCCATTCCCTGTCCATCTCCAACTTTTCCCCTCTCTCTGACCTCGAGCGTTGTTTACTGTAGCTGCAAAGTGCACATTCAGATTTTGTAGTAGTATTCTAATCATATCCCAATAAGTGGGAAATACTGTTGTTTGCTAACAAAGTTTCACTAACACTATATAAACACTAACGAGAAAAAAGTCGAAGTAAATCAGTTGAGTACTTTCTGAGATTTTTGGTGGAATCGTTTCCTTTGTATATGTTACACATAATGAAAAATAGTATCTGTGCAACACAACGCAGCATTCGAATACGCGGGTATTCGAATGCAATGCTGTGTCAAAATTTCGATGTAATCGGTGAAGAATTTTCAGACATTTACCGTTTAGAACAAACGAACATTTATATTTTTATGTCTATACAAGTACATTTTAGTTTGTTTTAAATTCTAAACCTCCAAAAGTGCTTCACCGATTGCTCTGACATTTTGAAACAACGTTGCATTGCAATATGCACTTTTTCATATATTTATGGGAATGTCATATTGTATACAAATGTATGTATAATAATATTACATTTGTAACTATCTAAGTTATTACATCATTATTGCTATCATTACCAAGACAAGCCCGTAAGAAATATATATGGGTCGGGAAAATCCGAACTGTAATAATAATTTGATAAATAAATTACGTTTAACTCATTTTTCAAACAGCGACAGCAAACTTAAGTTCTGTTACTGCAGTTCATCAATACTGAACAGTATTTAGAACTTTGGTTACAGTGAAATATTTTGTTTGAACACTCTTCCCAGACAGTACTTGCAGAGTTAATAATTAATGCGCTTTCGGCTTCATGTCTGAAAATAAACACATATGAGCGGAGTATTTAAGTTTTACGTACCTACCGACGCAAAACGTCCCGCCCTTTTCGCACGACGCAAAAACCCTGCTCCTAGGAAAATCCAGCTTAAGGGGCAGAAGAACATATTTAGATTCTTCACCTAATACCGGTTCTTGAAATTTTATAATCATGCTTTCCTTCGATATTTGGCGTCCATCTGCAAGAGACTGCCAATTTCGAGTTTTCTTCTTTTCCGTTGCTCTTTCCCGTGAATCAAACAAAGCAGTGACATTATGTGCCTCTGTTCTGTGTATACGTTCAGTATCCCACGTTTGTCTTACGTGGTGTGTGTCCCTCACACATGAACGATATTCTAAGATGCCACGCACAAGTGATTTGTAAGCAATTTCATTTGATGGCAGATAGGATTTTGCGAATTTACTGCCAACTGACAGAAGTCCGCCACCTGCTTTACCTTCGACTGGGTCTATGAGATGGTTTAATTTCATATCCCTACAAACCGTTAGACGAAGGTATTTGTAGGAAGTGACTGATTCTAATTGTGAATCCCTGGTACTGTGGTCATAGCGTACTATGTTTTTTTGAAGTACATAAGTTTACTTTATACTTGAAGCAATCTGGCAATGTTTGCACCACTTTACGTGGTATCTGTTGTGATCCTGTTGTTTCCTTTATGTTTCTCTAGTATGACACTTGTTTTCTATACGCTCTAAAACAATACAAAAATGAGAAAGAAAAATAATCTACTCACCACGAAGGAATTATTCAAATGCGACAGAAATTAGCGGATGTATTGCGCTTGTACTGATAAACTAATTATTAAAACTTCTGTAAAATTAGAGAGAAGAAGCGTCGCAAATTCATTAATTCAAAAATGCGTTGGACCACCTCCGGCCCTTACGCAACCAGTTATTTGCCTTGGTATTAGCTGAAAGAGTTGACGGATGTCCTCCTGTACCAACTTCTGATCAAATGGGGCGTTAGGTCGTCAATATCTCGAGATGGTTGGAGAACCCTGAGAACCCTGCCCATAATGCTCCAAACATTCGCAACTGGGGAGAGATCTGGCGACCTTTCTGGCCAAGACAGGGTTTGGCAAACACGAACACAAGCAGTAGAAACTCTCCCCGTAAGCCCAGTATGGCTTACCACGAGGAACATCAAAACGGGGCGTAGGATGTTGTCGACGCACCGCTGTTTTGTAAAGGTACCGCGGATGACTGGTATCAAAAGAAACGATACTCCAGACCAGCGACGTATGTGGCGCGACAATCGGGTTGGTATGCAACCGCTGGTTGAGGCATCCCCAGACACGTTATCGGCCTGGAATGACATTGACTGGAGAAGAATTGTCTTCAGTGCTGAGTCCTGCTTCAATCTGAGCCCTAATGCTAAATGAAGATGCCAAATGAAAATAATTTAGCACAATATCCTTCAGGAGGACATCCAACAACACTGTCGATCAATTCCAAGCCGAATAACTGCTTGCAGAAGGTGGACCAGCGCGCTATTTCTTTTCCCAGTTTGTGAAGCTCCTCGTTTTGAATAAATCATCCAATTTTTATGAAATTGCACGTGCATCACATCTACCGATTTCCGTATCATTCGGATAATTCCTTTTATTCCTTTTATTTGGTGTGTGTGTGTCTGTGTGTGTGTGTGTGTGTGTGTGTGTGTGTGTGTGTGTTTGTGTGTGTACGTGCGTTAGAGTGTATTTGAGCGACTAGCTGTGTAATCCTTCAGTTCATGTAGTTTCAGAAATTTGTCGATCAACAATTGTATGTATGATTAATGTTAGTTGGGATTCTAAGTATAACCTTGCATCCCTGATATAACTTCCCTAACAGACCACTGTCTTTCTCTACTTCCACCACTGATATTTCCTTTATCTCATAATCTTCTACTTATTTTGTATCCACACATGTTTCTCAGCTAACAGCAAACCTTAGAACAACAGGGCTATGGCTTTGGTGCAGAAAACAGACAGAGATGATCTCGTTGCACAACATTTTGTTTTGAACTATTTGAGGCAATAATCTAAGCAACCTTCTTATCTGTACATAAGATAGCATAGAAACTCGTGTCATTGAGAAATGTAAGTAATCTGTTTTCAGCCTTGTATGCGTATAGTTCACGCTGGTAAGTAGAACGAGTTTGTCTGTTTTATGCTAACATTTACATGTTTTACTTACTACAATTTAATATGAATCTCACCTTTAAATGATTTCTCCTAACTAACTAGACCTTGGTGAACCAGTGTTCCTGATTAAATGCATACGTAGGTATTGCATTATTAGAGAGCTCAGGTCCGAATGCACCATGAATGTTGCAAATGGCCATCCAGTCATTTAGTGGTTATCGCAACAAAAGAAGTAAGACAGTTTTGCCAGTTCAGTAACCACTGTGCCACATCTCCCTGTGGCGCACCCTAGGTAAGAAACATCCAACATCGTGATGTCATGTCTGTTTTAGGGTGACACTAGTTTTGATGTGCAAGCTCATTTGACATAATTGTTTTTAGCTTTTGAAATAGTTAACACCTGTTGACCTCAAGACAGCATCTCTGTAAAACGACTTAGCAAGGGGTTTTGACTAAAGAAACTCATGGCGAAAAAGAAAATTTGAGCACTCTGACTTCGCTTAGTGATTCCTCACACACCAGCAATACAAAAATGTCTCTCACCAAATTTCACCCTGCGCATATTTCGGCCAGTAAATGTACGTTAATGACTGGCAATCTGGCAACACTGTAATCGCATGTACAATAACAAACTCTATCACGTAGCCGCAGTAGTGCTGTGCAGTTGGTGGAGTGGATAGGGTTATGGGTTGCCATGCAGGAGGACGAGGGTCCCATTATTCGTTGGGGTCTATTTATTTTTTAGTTGCTAAAAGTAGTCAGCGCGGTAAAGTATCTGGCGTCTTAAGGGGAGCCGGAGGTGGTCAAATCCAAAAAATAACGATTTTTTTTGCTACCGAAAATTAATTGGAACATTCCTCTTTAATGTAATTTTTGAATTATTGTTCTACTCGCCCTAGAAGTGGAGTTATTACCATTTTCCCCCACGCCTGCAGAGGAAATGGGCGGCCGCTGAATGCATCTAACACCCTCTCGTGACTTCCTGGCGAACTGCTTGGGATTTTCTCGGCCTGTTACGCATACAGCGCCTTATGTTACGCATACAGGGAGTGTGCAAGGGTTGGCTACATTGTTTTCTGTGACAAATATTACCCGTATTTCCTTACAGCTTACTCCTATTTTCCTCAGAATTTCGAACATCTTGCTCCATTTCATATTATCGTACACTTTTGTTCTGGTTACGATGCCACGTTTTAGTAACCGTGTATATAAGAAGAGGAACAACGTAGGGAAAAGAAAATTAACACTAATACCAAGTTGCGATACTACAATGAATAAGAGCGCGGAACATCGTCTCTTTGCTGTTTACCGTTTCGAATTAGTTTAGTGTTGCGCCTGTTGTTGGTAGTATTATACTTCTTGTGTAAAGCGGGTAATATGCAGTATGTACAAGAATCAGGAGGGAACAATTAAACCAATTTTTCATGACTTAGCACAGCCAGAATTGTTACACAAATGTCTACACGGAAAGACGCAGAATCCTAATGAGAGCGTAAACAATTTGATTAGGAAAGTGATTCCTAAAAGGGTGTTTGTAAGCATAAAAACACTGCACTTTGGCATTTATGATGCAATAGCAACCTACAACCAAGGGAACAGTGTGAAGTGTGAAGTTCTGAAGGCATTAGGATTTACAGCTGGGGTGAACACTGTACGAGCACTAAGAAATATTGACAGAGAAAGGATAAGAGGAGCAGAAAGAAGAGAAAGGCATATGAAGTATGATGGAACAACAGGCCAGAAAAGAAGACAGAAGAGGAAGCTTTTGGAGGATGAAGAAGAAGACCCTGATAATCCATCCTATAGTGCAGGAATGTATTGAGAAGCATTGATAGCCATTTCCCGTAAATTAGAATTTTTCGAATATAAGGAACATTTTCTCAAAATCCACTCAAGCTATAGAGATGAAAATTTTATACAGCACTCCTAGTGGTCAAACTTACATTGTAACACAGCCATTTGGCAATATGTTCAGTAGTTTCATTTCAGTTTAATTATAAACAATTATTTGTAAAAAATTAATAAAAAAAATAATTGGACGGAAACTAGAAAAGATACTCCAAAATCCCTCTGTCATAACTGCAATACTAAACCACTCTATATGCAAAAAAAATTCAAATTTTTCTATTTGGTAGTTTATTCATAAATGTTCCTCAAACTTAGTGATTTTAACATGGGCAGCATAGGCACCTCCGGCTCCCCTTAATCGCCATAGAGCCATTACAGTGGGTCTTCTATAAAACATTTCCAGCTCCGTACTACGAACACAGACATGGAAGTCCAATCGTTTTCATTGGTCAGCTTGTAAAGAAACGTTTTGCGCGTCGTGGGCGCGAATTATTTCGCACGACTCCATCTACCAAATTTCAAACTTGTTTTGTGTGTATCCTCTCCCAATGGTCCCATCGATTAGTACCAGCTGTTATTCTTGCCACGATCAGGTCCATTACATTTCGTTAGGGCTTTACGTCACCAAAAGGGCTAGCAACGTACTTTGAAAATAATTTCGATGGCGCCATTAATGGAAGGTACACAGAAAACAGGTTTGAAATCTAGTACATGCAGTGACGCTAAACAATTAGCGACCATGACAATCAAAAGGCTTCTTTAAAAAGTGACCAATGAAAACGATTGTACTTTCATTTTTGCGTTCGTATTACGTAACTGCAAATGTTTTCTGTATGACGATTAAGACGCTAGATACCGTATCACATAGACTACTTTCAGCAAATAAAAACAAGTAAGCCTCTACCCACAATAGAACCCTCGATGCATGCTAATCCAAAACGTTGTTCACTGTACCAAGTACACAGCACTGCACTGTCTGCTGACAGAGGTAGTTATCGTACATGTGATTACAGTGTTGTCAAACTGCCAATCATTAACGTCCATTTACTGTTCGAGATATGCGCAGGACGAAATTTTCTGAGAGACATTTTTGTATTGCTATTACTTGAGGGATTCTGCTGCGATGTCCTAGTGCGTGAATTTTTCTTCACACTGTATAATATGTCTGAAGATAAATGTGTTAAAAATACACTGCCTGATAAAATAAAATGCCCCCACGATGCATGAGCGGATGGCACTTCGCACACATACAACTATCTGCAGGTATGTAATTAACTACGTGTTGTATTGTTACCAGTACGTCTGATGTTGATGATTCGATGTGTAGCACACGGGAATTCTACGTACTCGTTTCAGACAGCGTTTTCAGCGTGTGGCAGTGTTTGAAAGGAGACACATTATCTACATTTGGCCGACTGTTCGAATCGAGTAACCACCAGATTTGTAGGAATTTAGAATGTGGCACTGACACAATGTTGGACTGCGTGGGAAAGTGAGTATCGGTATACTCTTCGCCAAGGCCTGTATTGTGCAGCAACCGCATCGTGACCTCTTCACACCTGAGCCGAAACGGACTCCCTACGACATTCTGGGTCATTCCGCACCGCTGGTCGGGACTTGCATCAGCCTTAATAGGGAATTAGCGTCCCAAGCGCTGGCTGCCTAACGCTAAAAGACAAAAACCTGCGGTTTGAACGGTGATGTGACTGGGAAGCGCAAGCTGCTGATAAATAGCGTCGTAATTTGTTCAGCGATGAATCGCTGTTCTGCACTATCCCGGATGACCATCGTCGGCGAGAAACAGAGGTATTTGGAGCCACCGGGTATGACTACAGGTGATGGCTGGTAGCAACTGAGGGAGCTCTGACGGCACAACGGTACGTCGTGGCAACACCGCGTCTGTATATTTCATCTCTAGTGCAACAGTATCGTGCTCGTTTTCAACTGGACAGTGTACGTCGACACACGGCGCAGGCCTCTATGAAATGTCTTCGTGTTGCTGACGTATTCATGTGGCCAGCATGATCCCCTGGTCTGACCGAGATAGAACATATATTGTACTAGCTAGAACATCAACGGCCCTGAGGCAGTATTCAGAACATGTAGGATTATTTACAACAATTGTGCACCTGTTTGCAGTTTCATTTCATTTCCTCCTCCACTTTTCGTTGCTTCACTTCCTTTCCTTTCCTTTCCTTTTTTTTTTTTTTTTTTTTTTTTTTTTTTTTTTTTTACAGGCACTATGGAGACCAATATTTGTGCTTTTTACATATAATTATGTTAAATCAAATTGCAGATGGTGGATTCTTCCCACGAAACATTTTCCGCATCATGTACCATCTACGATTCTCAGTGTATGTTTGTAGTGACGAAAACTAGCGTCGATACCGAGGTCGCCATCTCATGTTTGAGCATGGACTCTCGACTTGTGGGTAGTCGCTTCAGTCCCGGTGGTAGAAAAATTTTCACCGTTAGTATTTCGCTGGAAAGAGGAAGAGAGACTTTGCACTAATGACCTGCGTCCAGTTCAAGATCTTTCCACAGTGATCCAACGGTGAGAGAATGTAGACGGTCATCCGTCCATTTGCTGGTGACGTTAAGCTGCACTCCTCCCCCCACCCCCCCACCACCACCACCACTACAACCTCCACACCTCTACCACTGATACTATTCTAGAGTAGTATTGTAGAAAATGTAGACTGGCAAAGACAAGGAAACCGTTTCTGAAGAAGAGAAATTTGTTAACATCGAGTATAGATTTAAGTGTCAGGAAGTCGTTTCTGAAAGTTTCTGAAACATGGACGACGAAATAGTTTGGACAAGAAGAGAATAGAAGCTTTCGAAATGTGGTGCTCCAGAAGAATGCTGATGATTAGATGGGTAGATTACACAACTGATGAGGAGGTGTTGAATAGATTTAGGGAGAAGTTTGTGGCAGACCTTGACTAGAAGAAGGGATCGGTTGGTAGGACGGGTTCTGAGATATCAACGGATCACCAATTTAGTACTGGAGGGTAGCGTGGAGGATAAAAATCGTAGAGGGAGACCAAGAGATGAATACAATAAGCAGATTCAGAAGGATGTAGGTTGCAGTAGGTACTGGGAGATGAAGAAGCTTGCACAGCATAGAGTAGCATGGAGAGCTGCATGAAACAAGTCTCTGGACTGAAGACAACAACATTGTAGTTGTTGACACCGTGTTTCCCCCTCTCACCTGTCTCGTTGTCATACAACACAGAATACAACACTGCACTGTACGCACACCCATTACAGTCAACTTCAGGCATTATGTACGCTTTACGACACTATACATTTCGCAAAGTGAAAGGAGCGAACGTATACTAGGGAGGGAAACATTCCCCGTAAAGCTCCTGATTCTTCGCTCTGAATCTTCCATTCAATCACACCGCATGCATTACTTCATCTGCCAAAACAGCTTCTTGAAACACGTTCCGATTCAGGAACATTTCGTATAGTTACCGACATTCACTAGGTGAGATCACAAGCTTGGATACGTCTGTTCTAGGCACCTTCAACTAAATCTACATGACTAATTCGCGATTCAAATTTAAGTGGTTGGCAGAGGGTGCAAGGAACCACTTTGAGGCTATTTCTCGACTGCTCCTCTCTCAGCTAACACGTAGGAAAAACAATAATCTAAAATTTACAGTATAATTTCTGATTTTTCTTATTTTATTGCTGTGGTCATTTCTTCCTACGTAGGTGGGTCTCAAAATATTTTCGCATTCGGAGGACAAAGCTGGTGATTGGAATTTGGCGAAAACACCTCGCTATGGCGTAAAATTTCTTTGCATTAGTGATTCCACCCTCAACATGTGTGTGATATCCGTGACACTCTCTCTCCTATTTCGCGATGTTGCAGAAAGAGCTGCCCTTCTTTGAACTTCTTTGTTGCCCTCCATCAGTCCTATCTCGTGAAGCTCCCGTACCGCACAGCAATACTTTAGAAGAGAAAGCAATACTCCAGAAGAGGAGGGGGAAAAGTGGTGTAAGCAATCTCATTAGTAGATTTATTGCATCTTCCAAGTGTTCTATCAATACAACGCGGACTTTCCTTCGTCTTAGCACAACATTTTCATGGGAACCATTTGATTTTAATTAGTTCGTCACTTTAATCCCTAGGTATTTAATTTAATCGACAACGTTTAAAATTCTGTAATTTGTCATATAACCGAAATGTAACGAAATTTGAGTACTCTTACGGAGAAGCTCACAATTTTTATTGGTTCGTGTCAGCTGCCACTTTTCGCACCATATTGATTTCTTGCCTAAATTATTTACCAATTCGTTTCTACCTAATCCTGATCACTAGAGGGTAAACTACAACATCATCAGAAAACAATCCGATGGCTGTTAAGATGGTCACCTAAATTGGTCATATCAATTAGGAACAGCCGAGGGCCCACAATACTTCTTTGGACAACCCCAGATATCACTTCTCTTACACTCAATGGCTTCCCATCAATTATTAAGAACTATGACATTTGTGACAGAAAATCACGAATACATTAGCACAACTCAGACGATACTCCATAGGTACGCAATATGATTAGGAGCCTCTTATAAGGCGGGCTCTGAGCACTATGGGACTTAACAGCTACGGTCGTCAGTCACCTATAACTTAGAACTACTTAAACCTAACTAACCTAAGGCCATCACACAACACCTCTTTTAAGGAAAGCAGTCAAAAGCCACCAGGAAATTTAAGAATATGGGATCGACACGAAATGCCCTCTCGATAGCCTCATTACTAAGTTTGTATAAAGAAACCGTGGTTTTTCCCTGGAACATTATTTTCTGAAACCGTGCTAGTTATGTGTCAATAAGTCGTTTCCTTCGAAGTTTTTTGTTCGTACACAGTATATTTCCAAAACCGTACTGCAGTTCCATGTGAACGGCATTGGTCTATAGATCTGCGGGCTACTTCATTTATTTTCTTTTGTATTGATGAAACTTGTGCAACTTTTTCTTCTTTAGGTACAGATTATTATACGATTGTTAAAACTGAGCCAGTTCATCAGGACTGTGAAAGGAACATAATCGGTATACAGTCTTGGCTGGAATATCTATTTTTTTAAGTGACGTAGGTGGCTTCGGTACACAGAGATATCTCCTTCTATAAGGGGCAGTCAAATGAAAACGTGACAAATGGAGAAAAGTTAGTAAATTGTTTACTATTTCAAAAGTAACTGCCATAACTTTTAATACATTTGTTACATTGTGAGAAAAGGTTATTATTGCCACCATGGAAAGATTTTGCGATTGCCTACGGAACCATGATTGTACCCAGACGTTCTCTTCTTCGTCCCAAGCAAATTAATGGCCACGAATTTCTTTCTTCAGCGCTCCAAAGATACTGAATTCGCATGGGGAATTATCGTAACTGTATGGGGGACGTGTAAGGGCTTCCCAGCGAAATTTCTGCTGCTTAGTCGAAACATTCTTCCGTTGTGTCTCAAGAGCAAAGTTCACAATCAATATTTATTTCGAATTACTACTTATGCTAGTGATTTATTAAGTTTTAAGGCCAAAACTATACAGACACGAGTTACTCAGCTAACAAAGCAGCGATGAATATTGTAAGAGGTCCGAGCAGATGTAATTTCGATGTATCGCTCATGCGCTGCCTGCAATAGGCAAAGTATAAGAGAATCTCTGACCAGAGAGCAGTGTTGACTGCAGTAGGAACTGTGTAGCTGTAGCAATAAGTTGTTGCTAGTCTGGAGTCTGCTCTGGTTCTGGTATGGTGTATTGTGTTGGCTGGCCCGGTCGCGGTGCAGCGATGCCGGAGCCTGAGTATTATTGTATAAGGTAAAAAGCAGCCTCGCGCATATGTAGTAATGTTATCTCAAGTCGCATGTAAATGTTTTAAAACTCTCGTCATAATAATCTTCCTCATAAAAAGTAACTTTTTAACAACCATTCATTTCAATTTAAAGAATTTACTAATTTCTCCCATCCATGATCATCCCGATTATTGCAATAGAAAAATCAGTTGTTTCCTTTCACAAATGACAGATACGTCGGCCAGCATTGCACAGAGCTGTGCTGGAAAAATTTATTGTAAGAGCAGATATATCCGGCGACTTCATTGAGGTAAGAATTTTTCCTTTTTTTATTGAGAATGATCTTTCAGGGCCATGTCGCAGCACTGCTGTCGTCCAAAATTTACCAGGTAAAATTCACAGTGAATTATTGAAAAGTCATAAGTGAGCGACAATTTAATTGAGAGGTTACTTACATTGTTTTATTACCAGGTTACTGAATTTATTTTTTTATTGGGACGTTACACTGAATGTGAACGACATAATTATAATTTTTACTGTTGAGAGGTTTAGGAATTTTTCTGTTTTGAGGTTATGCTAAATGTGAATGAATTTTGAGCTTAGATTAATTCAGACTCATTATCCATATTATTTATTTTTATTTTGTTTGGAGGTTACACTGTGAAAGAATTTTGTTTTGAGGTTACACTAAATTAGAATCATATTCATATTATTTATTTTATTTTTGTGGGGAGATTACATTTGGCGACCCTGCCAGGATCGTATTTCTTTGTGAATTTCTGAGAAGTAGTCATATATCTGCTCTTATTTACTTAAATGTAGTTTGCATCTGGCGCAACGCATTTACTAATCTGTCACTCTTTCTTTCACAGATATCGGCAATTGATTACTCTTTGTTGTAATTGTGTTTGTTCCATTTCGCTTTGTCTTTGTTTCATTTTGTGCTTAATTTTGATTTGTGAAAAATGCCACGAGAAACTGTTAACAGTACATCACGATGTTCAATGAGTGAAATAGCTGACTCGAATAATTTGACTGATAATACTTGCGACACTCAGTGTAATAATGATAATCCCCTAATTACAGATAATCAGTGCCTGCCGATCACTAGTATTGAGTTAAATCCTAATGATGAGCAACAAATTCAATTATGTCCTCAGTAAATTTAACAATTGATGACGCGGCACGTTCCGATACAATGAATGCTGCCCAGTTTGACACACCCAGTTTGCAAAATTTACGTAACGAACAGATAAATGTTTCTAACGAAAATGAACAGTGTAGTCAGAATACGTCAGATTTATTTGATTCTGGTGTAGTGACCAACAGTGCACGTCTGATTGGCAAAACCTTTTCAAGAATCGCAGAATAACTAAATGGTTACAGATAACGTCACACATGCAGATACACCATCACACAGTACAGAGAATAGAGCCGCTAATTTTGGCTGGGATCAAGTTTTGACATTATTGTTACAATTTAATGAAAATGTCAAACAACTACTTAATGAAAATCTCAAACAGCAGAGTGAAATACTAGACAACTATTTCAAACAATGTAATAAAAATCTTAAACAATTGAATGAAAAATACGACAACCTTAATGAATCGTACAAACAACATAATGGAAAATTCGATAACCTTTTCAAACAACTTAATGAAAAACTAGACAACAATTCCAACCAGTCGAACGAAAATCACGACAACCTTAATGAACAGAACTACAACTTATTGAACAGATTATAGCTGTTTCTGTGCAACGTTATGACACTAAAGAACAATTATGTGAGGAAAGTAAGGCTTATGCTAGGAACATTAGTGAAGAAATTTGATCTGTTGCACAAGAATTAAGTAATACACATGCAGCCACCGCAGAATCACTTAGAGATGAAATTAGCGCAGTCGCTAAACAATGTTCTGAAAACGCAACACAGTTACGCGACGAGTTTAAATTAATGTCAGCAGAAGTTTCACGCACTCTGGATTCGGAAGTCGAGAAGAAATTTGAACAACAGATCAGCCAAATTGACGAACGTTTTAAAGTGACAGAAATGAAAAATGTTTCAGTCACTAAACGTCACAGCATACGTCAAATTCTGAACATTTCTCACACTCACACAGCCAGTATAATTTAGGTAATTTACAGAGAGTACGTGACTTAGATTCCGAACAGTCACGGACAAACAGACTAGCATACAATCCTGAACCTGTTCAGACATTCAGAGACGAAAATTTTGATTACGAACAGTTACTATCCGTGAGAAAATTAAAGGTATTTAATAATGAGGGGACACAGATTCACGCTTTGGACTGGATACGACAATTTGCTTTCGTATTTTCACCAGCTTCGCCTGTAAAGCAGAAACTAGAATTGGACTGGATACAACAATTTACTTTTGAATTGTCACCGGCATTGCCTGTAATGAAGAAACTAAATTTATTTGCAGCGCATAATTGACCTCAGGGGATTCATTACACTTCGATGAATATGTGCCGTAGCGTGCACAGGGCCCCGAGCCGTAGTAGTGCTGTTTCCTCTTTAGTTTTCTGCACTGCTGCCTTCTCTTCTACTATCGTTTATATCTGTCAAAACAGCTCTTCAACTATCGATCTATCTAGAATTAGGAATGAGTAAAGAAAACCTGATAGGGCAAATTTTACCGTAAGTGACAGTTTTCTTTAGACACTTCTGAAATGACAAGAACTATCAGCGTAATTTTAATAACAAACAAAATTTTAATCATCAGTATGTACAAAATTTTCAGCAGTCGCAAACACATTTTGGTAACAATACAGGTTTTTCTCCACAACAGCATCAAAACCAGTCGGCTAGCATACCTAACCAACAATGTAGTCTGCAAGGTCAACCAAGCTTTAATGTTACGCTGCCTACACGTATAGCGTCGGCTGTGCCAAATAGTAACGCACAGCAACAAGGAAATCAGTACGTACAGAAAACATCATTTCAACTCCTATCGCAATGCGCCGTATAGAAATGACTATCATGACAGACGTAAAAAAATGAGCATAATTTTCAGCGTAACAGTCGGTCTTACCAGCAGCAAAATTATCCGCAACAACAGATTATCATGAATGAACCAGACAGTCGGTATCATCCCGAACCTAATGCGTCAGGACGAAATAACAGAACAGTACAAATAGTCGAAATGCCACAGCATCCTCCCGCAAATAATAACACGTCAGATAGAATTTGACTAGATACAGTACAGGTTGCATCTTGCAGCAACGCAAGAAATACTTTTGACACACAGAATCTTGTTCACGAAAATGTTACTACTTTTGACGACTTCCGAGACACACTTTTGCATGAAAGACAGAATCACAACGTGTGTAGACGACATCCTTATTGCAGAACCTAACTGGCCTGAACACACTTTGATTCTTGAACAACTGTTACGAACTTTTCGTGCACAAGGACTCACAGTTAATCTCAGTAAATCGCACTTTGGCAAAACTTCTATAAAATTTCTTGGACATGTAATTTCAGCAGAAGGCATAACGCCTGACACGGAAAAACTTCAAGCTTTACGTGACATTACTGTTCCTACGACGAAGAAACAACTACGCAGCTTTTTGGGTTTAATTAACTTTTTTCGTAAATTTATTCATTACTCTGCTTTAGACACCCCTAGATTATGTCGATTGTCAGGTAAAAACACTATTTGGTCCTGGGATAGCCAAGCACATTCTGAATTTGTCAATCTGAAACAAGCTTTGTTGAATGCACCACTTTTATCACATCCAGATCTTACTAGAAATTTTTCCATTGCCACCGACAGTTCTAACACCGCTTTAGGCGTACATATTTTTCAGGAAATTGAAGAAGACGGTACTACAGTAATTAAAAACATCGCCTTTACGAGTCGCATTCTGTCACCTGCTGAACGCAATTATTCTGTTACAGAACTTGAAACATTATGTGTTGTATGGGCATTTACGATATTTCGGCATTTTTCTTTATGGAAGACATACGACCGTTTACACAGATCATAGAGCTATCCAGTTTTTACTTTCAGCAAAATTTACACGTGACAGGTTAAGCAGATGGAAACTTTATTTACAGGAATTTAATTTTACAATTGTTCACATTCCCGGCACACAAAATATCGTAGCAGACGCATTATACCGTTCTCTCAGCAACAATCAGCAAGACATCGCAACCAACTTCTGCCAAGCAAATTTTAGCGTCATGTATATTCAACAAGTTGCATTCGAAAATTTTATTTCGTCGTCATTACGAGATATAGCACAAGAGCAGAATAAAGACAGCCTATGGAAAGAAATTAAACACCTTTGGCAAGATAGGAATAATGTTTCCATCAGAAACCATTACACTGTACGCAATAATGTTCTGTTTCGCCGCTCTCACCCTGACAGCAACAATTGGTTACTATGCATTTCTGACGAACTGGTTAACAAATTAATTTGGTATACTCATTTAAGTTACGCACATTACGGAGCCAGAAAATGTTTTCTTATACTGAGACATAACTGTTATTTTTCCAACATGGAGAAACGTATTCGACGAGTTTTAGCGTGATGTAAAATCTGCCAGAAAGCTAAGTCAGACACGACTTCACATATTCCTCCGTTACATCCCATTGTACCTGTTAAATGGAGACACATGGCCGCTGTAGACATTTTTGGTCTGATTCCCAGATCTAATAGAGGTTTTTGTTACATCTTTGTCGCTGTTGAACTCACTTCGAAATTTGTTACCTTCACACCGTTACGCAAAGCTACTGCTAAACCTATTTCGAAAGCATTTGTAAAACATTTTCTATTTCATGTAGGGCATGTGTTGAAAGTCATTTCCGGCAATGGACCACAGTTTCGATCTGCTAAATGGACACGTATGTTACAAGCAAGAAACATTTCTCCGATCTATATATCAAAGTATCACGCTTCTTCGAACCCTTGTGAACGTCTAATGAAAGAAATTGGTAAACTGTGTAGAATATACTGCTATAAAAAACATATTGATTGGGATACACACATACTGTCATTCCAGGATGTAATTAACTCGATACCAAATGAATCTACTATGCTATCTCCGATTGTTATACTGAAAAATGTTGAACCACCTAACAAAATTAAAGAATTAGTATCCTTTCCTACATCTCGTCGACAACGACACCATGAAATAATTGACATTGCGCTGAACAACATCAAACGTGCCGCAGAGTGACGGAGAAGACAGCAAAAACAGGTTTGTACACACCGTGACTTTCACATTGGACAGAAGATATTAGTACGCACACATTATTTATCCAACAGAGGAAAGCGTAGATGCAGTAAATTTGAGCTTCTATACGCAGGTCCATACAGAATTCGCACCATTCCTCACCCCAATGTAGTACACGTCGAAACTCTGAGAAACAGAAAAAGTAAAGGCAATCACCATGTCTCCAATATTAAACCCTTTATTGAGTGAACATACTTTATGATTTATCACACTGTAATGCCATTTCCTGATTTTTGTATGACCACTTATGCAATTATATTTATATGACTACTTACTGATGATTATATATTTTTTTCTTGGCAAGTGCCCGGCAAGGTAAGGTTAGCAGGTTGTTTTTCTTGTCGTTATATATGAGACCGTGCACAATTTCCATTTTTTTGTATATGCATGATTGTCTTCCTACCGAAGGTAGAATTTTTGTTTGCATGCACTACGAAATCTTTAAGATATAACAAACACCAGTTGACTTTAACATTTTTCCTTATGATATATCAATATCTTGACTTTTATACACTTTTGGCTACTGCATTATGAGACTGTGTGTACATTTTTGCACCTGAACACGCTCTATGTTTTTGACATAATACGTTTTCTGTCATGCTATGCTGTATGCTTAATTATATCACTAGAAACAAGTTTTTATTTTATTAGGTATATGATCTAAATGCAAGATATTAATCCTTATTCATCATTTTCAGAAAGCAATAACGTGTAAAAGAAATAAATTAAAAAACCACAGTGGATTACTATGAAATGAGAATTTCACCTTCGGAATGAACCAAAGAAAATGGAATACCTTGTGATGAAGAGTAAATGGATCAGAATTAACAAGCATTAACAAGAATATACTATACACATCGTATGATAGCAGTCTTAACTATTTTTTTTTCCTTTCAGAATACGAGGCGATTGATGCAGGCTGTCAGACAGAACTACACATCGAGTTTTAGTGATGAAATATGCTAGAAATAAGAAACTCTATACTATGAATAGTTGTATGAAGTAAATGGTAGTATGAATAATGAATAATGAAGTGTCTTTTTTGCAGATGATAATGAATGATGATGAATAGTTATATGAAGAATATGCTAATGTGAATAATGAAGTTTTTCTTGACAGGTGATGATAGTAATGAGGTTATGGTAATATGAATAATGAAGTTTTTCTTTGCAGATGAGGATAATGATGAAGTTTTCATATTTACTGTTAGTTAACAGATGCTATGTGGTTATTAAAGTATTTGTTCAGTTCGTTTTGACAGTATGTCTCATATCGCATGGTATAATGACTGAATGTTTTGGAAAGGACAGTTGAGTACATACATATTGAGTACACGTTTCATTACATGTTAATTCGAAGTTCACTAATTTTCAGCATAATATGCGTTTCTTCTTTCAGCTGAATAATGCATTTTGTATTTTTTCCAGGAGAAGCTATTCATGAAATTAATGTGCTATAAGCAGTTAGTTATTAAACCTGTTCTAGTACTTGCATTTTCATTACCCATTTTTGTGTGTCATTCATGAATGTGATCACATATACTCTACTTGTTTCATAACCTTGCTACAGCTGACTCATGACGAATGACGTTACTAATCCTTATTTACAGCGACAAGTCAAAAGCAAATATTTTCATGCCCCAGCAATTAATTATCGATCCCAACGCAATGTATTGCTGGCACCAAAAAAAATGTATTACCAGTCCCAAATAATGCTACTAGTTTAAGAGATATTTATAGTACTAAATATAATGCAGATTTGTCAGATGTATTGAATCCATTATATCTATGTATTATTGGAACACAGACCTTGAGTAATAGTGATAGTGTGTTACTTTGTCACTTGAATGATGAGTTCTGAGTAATACTGAATGATGTTTTGTAATAATGCATAAATGCTATGCCAATAATTTCTGTAAATAATAGTTTTGTTATACTCTATAAATGCTATGCCAATAATTAATTCTCATTTTGAATGATGACTTCTGAGTAATACTGAATGATGTTTTGTAAAAATGCATAAATGCTATGCCAATAATTTCTGTAAATAAAATTTTTGTTATACTCTATAAATGCTATGCCAATAATTAACTCTCATTTTTAATGATGACTTCCGAATAATACTGAATAATGTTTTATAAAACTATATGAATACTTTGTAACTGGCCAATGAATGCCACTGTTTCTTATATTTTAAATTTGTCTTATGTCACTTACATGCTATTATATATGAATACCAGTAGCTTGATGCTACACTCATTAGCTCCTGTTTTGAATGATGACTTTTGATGGTTTGTAACTAGCCAATGAGTGCCAATGATTACTATAACTAGATGAATTATGTAAATGGTATGCCATTAATTAACTCTTGCTTTGAATGATCACTTATGAATAATGCATAAAAATGGTTTGCAACTGGCCAATGAGTGCCAATGATTAATATAGCTAGATGAATTATGTTAATGCTATGCCACTAATTAACTCTTGTTTTGAATGATGGCTTCTGTACAATGCATAAATATGGTTTGTAACTGGCCAATGAGTGCCAATGTTTAGTGTAATCAGATGACTTATGAATAATGTTCTGCAATACTCCATACATAGTACAGAAATATTTAGTAACTAGGCAATGAGTGCCAACAATTACTCAGATTGGTTGATAGACTAATGTAATTTTCAATGATGACTAGCATAACACTTAATGTCCTTCACCTTCTGACCTAATTACCAGAAATTACTGCAATATCCGTTTGTCCTGTCCATCCTCATGATCATGGAGCACTATATTTGGTTTTTGCACTAATTCTACGTTGGTGTACCTTACAAGAGTGTGGTGTTGACACATCATGCTGTCCACCACATTGAAGGATGGAGATGCTATTATGGTCCCACTATTTGGTG
The DNA here is from genome assembly GCF_023898315.1 of Schistocerca nitens. NCBI lineage: Eukaryota > Metazoa > Arthropoda > Insecta > Orthoptera > Acrididae > Schistocerca > Schistocerca nitens. Next base: position 192,394,145 of record NC_064621.1, read on the forward strand.
TACCTAATGTACAACCAAAATGATAACATTGAATATTAATACGACATTTCAGTGTCTTAGCTACACTGATTAATACTTCAGGGAAGAGAACTTCAGATTGTCTCACTTGGTGTTGTGCTTCTGTAGGAAGATATGGACTTTAAGTGCAGCTACGTGCAACCTACTGTGCTACAACCATGATGCAATCCTTCCCTTTTTTTTCTAGTTCTTGTAAAATGGTAAAAAATATATACAGTGCGTGTGCACTTTATGTCATTTGTTAATATGTTTTGTATTCATTGCGTATACATTTTGTCATTTCTTGATATGTTCTGTACTCAGTGCATGTGCACTCTATTTCATTTCATGTTCTGCACTTATATATATGTATATACTCTGTGTCTGTAAACTTAGTTAATTAAGTAGATTTTCGAAAAATTTGTTGCTCATGGCAATTCCAATTGACTCACCATTGCTGCCAAATTTTTGCCCCCCCAGTGGAGGGTTACGTAAGAGGTCCGAGCAGATGTAATTTCGATGTATTGCTCATGCGCTGCCTGCAATAGGCAAGGTATAAGAGAATCTCTGACCAGAGAGCAGTGTTGACTGCAGTAGGAACTGTGTAGCTGTAGCAATAAGTTGTTGCTAGTCTGGAGTCTGCTCTGGTCTGGTCTGGTGTATCGTGTTGGCTGGCCCGGTCGCGGTGCAGCGATGCCGGAGCCTGAGTATTATTGTATAAGGTAAAAAGCAGCCTTGCGCATATGTAGTAATGTTATCTCAAGTCGCATGTAAATGTTTTAAAACTCTCGTAATAATAATCTTCCTCATAAAAAGTAACTTTTTAACAACCATTCATTTCAATTTAAAGAATTTACTAATTTCTCCCATCCATGATCATCCCGAGTATTGCAATAGAAAAATCAGTTGCTTCCTTTCATAAATGACAGATAGGTCGGCCAGCATTGCACAGAGCTGTGCTGGAAAAATTTATTGTAAGAGCAGATATATCCGGCGACTTCATTGAGGTAAGAATTTTTCCTTTTTTTATTGAGAATGATCTTTCAGGGCCATGACGCAGCACTGCTGTCGTCCAAAATTTACCAGGTAAAATTCACAGTGAATTATTGAAAAGTCATAAGTGAGCGACAATTTAATTGAGAGGTTACTTACATTGTTTTATTACCAGGTTACTGAATTTATTTTTTTATTGGGACGTTACAATGAATGTAAACGACATAATTATAATTTCACTGTTGAGAGATTTAGGAATTTTTCTGTTTTGAGGTTATGCTAAATGTGAATGAATTTTGAGCTTAGATAAATCAGAATCATTAACCATATTATTTATTTTTATTTTGTTTGGAGGTTACACTGTGAAAGAATTTTGTTTTGAGGTTACACTAAATTAGAATCATATTCATATTATTTATTTTATTTTTGTGGGGAGGTTACAATATTATATATTACCAGGTGTGATAAGAAAAATTAGTCAAGGTTTGACAAACTGGAAGGTATAATAGAGAGAATTAAAGGGAAATAGAGTTGATCATGATGTGAAGTCAAAAAATGGAAAGTAAATTTACGAAGGAAGTTCTTCGCTAGGTTCTTAAATGTAGGGAAATACTGAGACGTCTACCTAGCTGAATATGGGTAGAACACATTAGGAAACTTAGTTCAAATGGCTCTAAGCACAATGGGACTAAACATCTGAGGTCATCAGTCCCCTAGACTTCAAACTACTTAAACGTATCTAACCTAAGGACATCACACATATCCATGCCCGAGGCAGGATTCGAAGCTGCGACAGCAGCAGCAGCGCGGTTCCGGACGGAAGGGCCTAGGATACTTCCAAGACCATTTGGCCACATGCAACCTAATACAGCAATGCGTGGAAAAATCTAGAGGACACATTTAGCCAGTAATGGTTGTCATATTGACGATGAATGCGGGTAGTGAAATTAAATTCTTCAGTTTATTGTTCTGATTACGACACACTTTTTAGTAGCAATGGCTGAAATTAACTGACATCCATCTCACTTTAAACATCAGGAAAATTTGTCATTGCAGTGACTGCCCCATTAATTAAGCAGGTTAGAAAATTAATGTCTACGGAAATTGGAAAGGCCGCGCGTACAGAGCTAAAAATGCATCAGTGGTCCAGCGCGAAGGCGCTGGCAGAGAGAGTGCCGTTATACTAGCGCCGTCCCAAGCCAATCTAAGAAACAGGCTGTGATGGTAGAACAGAACGCCGGGTACCATATCGAGAAGAACGTTGGCAACCAGAAGGAAGAGTGTTCGGCGGTGGTCAGACAGGATGCGTTGGAAGACACGCTTGAGTGGGCGATGGCTGGTATGGCCTAAGTCCTACTTCAGGAATATCCTAATCGGAGGCGGCCTCTGTCTTATGCACCTCGCGGCATTTCTCACTTGGAAGCTTAGTACACTGTATACGTGCTTGAGACCTTGGCAGTGTTGTTTGCCTTAGGGAAGTTTAAGATACATGTATAACACCGGAAGTCCTTAGTCGGATCCTCGTGAAGTCAAGGCACACAGGGTGTATCGTCACGTGGGCGGTCAGTATGTCAGCTTTTCATATTAAGGTTAAACTGATTGTACCTACGGTCCTAGGCGCATGTTTGGCGAGGAAAACGAAGGATATTTTCCGGAAGAGGAACAGGCTAAAATTATTAATATCAAACCAGGCGAAGTATTGTGCCACATTTTGATGGTACTTAAGCTCCTTTTAAAGGATGTTGCACAGCAAGATATTGATACGGAGTTGGCTCCCATTAAAAAGCGTACGGAAAATGGAAAGACAGTCAAATCTTATGTTATGAGGATATACACAAGGCGTGTTTTTTAAGTAAGGTCCGTTTGAACATAAGTACACAACGAAAGATTATTTCAAAAAAGTAAATTTACTTTCAGAAAGTACATACTTCGCTCTACATTTCGACATAGTTTCCAAGTTTGTTGAAACACGTATCATACCTCTTCGTAAAAACTTGCCGCATGCTCCGATAACCAAAAGGTCACAGCCGTTTTCACGTCGTCGTCATTATTGTCATGTTTGCCACTGAGATGTTGTTTGAAGTGGAGGAACAGATGGTAATCGCTCGGCTCAAGATCAGGACTGTAGGGTGGGTGGTCTAAAACTTCCCAGCCAAAACTGTCCAATAAATCGCGGATCTGGCCTGCAGTGCGAAGTCTTGCATTGTCATGGAGAAGGACAATTCCCTTTGTCAGCATGCTGCGTCTTTTATTTTGAATCGCTCTGCGTAGCTTTGTCAGCGTTTGGCAGTATGCTTCTGCATTGATAGTGGTTCCTTGATGCATGAAGTCGACCAATAAAACACTATGTCTATCCCAAAACACCGACGCCATGATTTTGCGCTGGAACAGAGTCTGTATGGCCTTCACCTTTACAGGCGAGTGTGTGTGTCTCCATTCCATGCTCTGTTGCTTCGATTCGGGCGTGATATGCGAAACCCATATTTCGTCTTCAGTTACGATCTGACTCAAGAAGCCGTCACCTTCTTCGTGATAACGAGTCAAGAACTTCATCGAACACTCAAATCTTTGGTTTTTGTGGCCCTCTGTTAGGAGTTTCGGGGCCCAACGGGAGCACAGTTTCCTAAACTTTAGGTGTTCAGAAACATTGTTTTAAAGCACTGATCTCGACACGTCAGGAAATTCGTTTCAGGGACCTGTAGTTGTGAAGCGCCTGGTCTCACGAATCCTCGCTTCAACTGAAGCCACCAAATCGTCTGTAATCAAAGAAGGGCGACCGGAGCGCTCCTCATCATGGACGTTGTCACGGCCATGTTTGAATTCTCGTACCCACTTATGCACTTTGCTTTCACTCATAACAGTATCATCGTACACTTCGCAAATCTGTCGATGAAATTCTGCAGCAGACAGGTTCCTTGCTGAAAAAAACCGTATCACGTAGAGAACCTCATACGCGGCGCGCGAGTTGATACTTTTAAACATTTTTAAAACACAAAACAGAACCGTACAGGTTAGCTACAGAGCTGAAAGTGACCACAGTTGTTTCCGTGCATGCCGATACACGAGGCACGCGCTCGTTGCTGTATGAGCGCGAACCACTAGTGTCTGCAACGAAACGGACCTTACTTAAAAAATACGCCTGGTATGTCTTATGTTGTCTACCTCTGGGACATCGCGGTGATGAAATTTCACTACCATCGGAAATGGTAGCGTGCTTGTTCAAGCATTATCACGAAACACCTAAAAAAGGGAATTTAGGAAATTTAAATCTGAGATGAAGACCTCAGCGAGTTTCACTTGTAAACGCATGGGCAAGGAGATCCAGAAGCTGATACAGTGCTGTAATACCTGTGGCCTAAGTAAGCCCGCAGTGAACGCTAGAAGCTTTACTGTCCTCTGACGTCATACAAGCATCGACTTACTCGCCCGTCTCCGACCTGGTTTCCTTGAATGCTTTCTTGATAGCAAAGCTTGACGCTGAGCAAATCCGGAAGACATTGAAGTGGGCTAAGAAAAATTTTAAAACCAATCATGAAAGGAGTGCTCAACATTATAATGTGGAGAGATGACCCATGTCTCTGTAGCTAAGTCAAGAGATACGAGACAAACATTTGGGTGCTGTAAGCAAGGGGACATGTAAGGTCATGGGCATGCTTTTGCCTCATTTATAGCTCCGTCATCTACATCCATATCCATACTCCGCAAGCCACCTGACTGTGTGTGGAGGAGGGTACTTTGGGTACCTCTATTGGTTCTCCCTTCTATTCCAGTCTCGTAATGTTCGTGGAAAGAAAGATTGTCGGTATGCTTCTGTGTGGGCTCTAATCTCTCTGATTTTGTCCTCGTGGTCTTTTCGCGAGATATACGTAGGAGGGAGCAATATACTGCGTGACTCCGCGGTGAAGGTATGTTCTCGAAACTTCAACAAAAGCCCGTACCGAGCTACTGAGCGTCTCTCCTGCAAAGTCTTCCACTGGAGCGCGCTGCTCTCCGTTGGATCTTCTCTATCTCTTCTATCAACCCTGTCTGGTACGGATGCCACACTGGTGAGCAATATTCAAGCAGTGGGCGAACAAGTGTACTGTAACCTACTTCCTTTGTTTTCGGATTGCATTTCCTTAGGATTCTGGCATCTGCTTTACCGACGATCAACTTTATATCATCATTCCATTTTAAGTCACTCCTAATGCCTACTCCCAGATGATTTATGGAATTAACTGCTTCCAGTTGCTGACCTCCTATACTGTAGCTAAATGATAAAGGATCTTTCTTTCTGTGTACTCGCATCACATTACACTTGTCTACATTGAATTCAAGAGCCATTCCCTGCACCATGCGTCAATTCGTTGCAGATCCTCCTGCATTTCAGTACAGATTTCCATTGTTACAACCTCTCGATATACCACAGCATCATCCGCAAAATGCCTCAGTGAACTTCCGATGTTGTCCAAAAGGTCATTTATGTATATTGTGAATAGCAACGGTCCTACGAGACTCCCCTGTGGAACACCTCATCACTCCAATCAACTTGTAAAGGTTCCAAAGAGCAAACCTACTTTTAGGGTCCATATCCCCCACATTAAACCGTGTCTGGGGAAGATTTTCTTGTACGCATCTAATATGTAGCCAGGGCTTTCTTTATTGTACAGTATACCTTAGTGGTCCTCTACTGCCAAGTTCATAGAAATTTAATGGCACAGTTATTTAAAATTAAGAGTTCTATGTATCAACATAATTAGAGTGTGGTATAATCTGTGTGCCTTGTGGACGCCTTTCATGTTGGTTAATGGATTCGCGGGAGTTTTCTAGCCCCAGTTCCCGTCCGCGCCTGATGTTGTGTGGTGAGGAAGATGTGATGTCACCAAACGGCATACACACACGGATATTTGAAAGGCGAAGTGAATAGGGCTATGTCTAGGCCAGAGCTACAGCGTAAGGTGCTACCGTTGTGAGTGCCGCTACATCACCACCTTCCGGAGCCAACGTGGGAAGCCGGCTGTGAGGTTAGTACAGAACGCTAGATAACACCAAGAAGAAATATGGCCACCAGAGGGAACCGTGTTGCCGAGCGGTCGAACAGGAAGCACTGGAAGATATGTTTGAGTAGCCGTTGGCTGGCACACGGCTGGCATAAGAGCGTGCTGTGTGACGAAAGCAAATGTGGCCTGTCCGGTGAGATTTCAGCGAGTCAGTTTGTCCTGTGCACATACTCGAGTGTTGGAACTGTTATTATATAAAAAAAATGTTCAAGTGTGTGTGGAATCTTATGGGACTTGACTGCTAAGGTCATCAGTCCCTAAGCTTACACACTACTTCACCTAAATTATCCTAAGGACTAACACATACACCCGTGCCCGAGGGAGGACTCGAACCTCCGCCGAGATCAGCCGCACAGTCCATGACTGCAGCGCCCTAGACCGACTGTTATTATACTGTTGGGCTGTATGTGTATCGTTTTTTGCATGCAGCTCACTCCAGACTCCAGCACACGTTGTACGATTGTCTGTTACGTGAACAGTATAGAATTTGCGGCAAGCAGATGGTAGTACTGTGAGGTGCGTTCATGAAATTGCTGTGTGTGAGCCTGGCTGTATTAATCAACACTGCTGTGCCGATCACATTTGGTGCTGAGTTAAGCTCGTTAGAATGAAATTACAATGAAATGAAAATCCTTAGCTGCATACAGGCGTTGACGGCCTCAGTGGCTGAGCGATTCGAGGCGTCTCAGTCTGGAACCGCGCGACCGCTACGGTCGCAGTTTCGAATCCTGCCTCGGGCAATGATGTGTGTGATGTCCTTAGGTTACTTAGGTTTAAGTAGTTCTAACTTCTAGGGGACCGATGACCTCAGATGTTAAGACCCATAGTATTCAGAGCCATTTGAACCATACAGGCGTTGGTATAAGTGAACGGGGACAGTTAAAAATGTGTGCGCCGATCGAGACTCGAACCCGGGATCTCCTGCTTACATGACAGACGCTCTATCCATCTGAGTCACCGAGGACACTAAGGATAATGCTACTGCAGGGACTTACCTCAGGCGCGCCTCCCTTGAGACCCACATTCGTTACTTATTGTCCCACTCTATGTCCATAGTGCACCAGCCCATCATACTCATTACTCGCGGCTTTACCGCCGAATCCTGTAACATTTCGGTCGCTGTTTGTGCATCCGCACAGAAGAAGATGGTGATGGCCGGTGAACCGTCACTATATATATTTGAACATCTTGTTCTGTGCCGGTATGATGGGCAGGGGCACTGTGAATATAGTGCGGGACAATAAGTTGCGAATGTGGGTCTCACGGGAGGCGTGCCCGAGATAAGTCCCGGCAGTCGCAATATCCTGAGTATCCTCGGTGTCTCAGATGGATAGAGCGTCTGCCATGCAAGCAGGAGATCCCGGGTTCGAGTCCCGGTCGAGGCCCACATTTTAAACTGTCCCTGTTGACTTATATCAACGTCTGTATGCAGCTAACGGTATTCATTTCATTGTAATTAAATATTTAAGTTGAACTGCCGAATTATGTAAAAGTGCTCAGTTGAAGAACCTGTGTGTGTTGCTGAAACATATGTGTCAGGGTAATAAATTGTTCGACAAGTAGCTGGCATCTTGGTAATTGTAATTACATGTAGTGCGTAAGTTAGCAGGGCCGTGGGAACCATTAACTAACGCTTAACTTACTGTCTACTGGATATTTTTATAGTGTAATTTTTGAACTCTCTACTTTTACTGACATTAAGCGTGAAACTGTAAAATCATTTTCTGCTTTTAATATTTTTTATCATTATTACGTGTATTGGATATTTTGTATGGTGTTATCTCAATTGACTCTCAGCTAATATTTACACTGACCGTAATAGTGTAAATTCATTCTCTGATTTTAATTACTTTAAACATTATTGCTTATATTCTTTATGATTTGCGCAGTCACCATGGGCTGAAATTATTTGCTAGTGTTATTGAGTGTCTTCCTCTGTTAATATAACTTTCTTTCCTTTTACTGCCTAGGAGACTGATTTAAAATTAACGCCGGTTTTGGCGAAGTTTTTGCAAGTCGTTACTTAATGTTGTTAAATAACATTTTCAAAGCATATGTTCACTGAGAGCTCAACTAAGCCTTACCACTCCCACACGCTCTTGTATACTTGCCGTGCGACATTGAAATTAGAACATTTATCTCTTCTCGTGAAAGACACAATGCTAGCCGTAATATAAAGTACTCAGGCTTCCTACCGATTCAGTTCATCGAAATTTCTATGATTGCCGTTAATGTGTGCTTTGCCACTAAGTGATGGAATCATCTATGCCGGGAGATGGGAATGACCTGCTCTGAAACATCGCACCATTGCCTTTCGACGAACCCACTCGCCTGGAAATCCAAGAACTTCACATTTCAGCTCTCTGGGAAAGACAGTGAAATCAGTGACAGCTAACGTCCTGACTTTTATCTTCTTAAAATTCAGTTCATATCAATTAATTGCTTGTCTTGTAGACAACGATGAACTTCTGTAATTGCATAGCTGCGACTTTACTGTAACGTGAGACTGACGGGCAACAACCAGACGATAATTATAACTTGCTAATTAACTTTGGAATCTTTACCCAGAAGTCGACAGTGCCTAAATACACCGACAGGCTGTCGTTCAAGTTGTGGACGGATTGATTTACGTAAGGACATCAAAATTATTCATCGAAAGCACTGTTAAATATCATGTTATCCCTACAGGGAACACGACAATCATTTGCGTTGCGTTCCATTATGCGACAGTGTGTGTTTATGGTCGTGCATTCACCCTATCAGGTACCTTACTTTCCAAATACGGTGGGTTTATTATTACAACAGTTTTAACTGTTGAGAAAAATCAAAAAACAGCGATATCTCGATTTCGCCTCTTTCCACCACCGGCGGCGCGGCATGTTTACTGCACTAGAGGGCAGCTACGGCACCTTCTCGCGCACGCGTTGTGGGCCTTCTGCGGCCTATATATGAGCTGCCGCTTGCGCTGGGAAGTCAGTTCCGGCGAGATTGTGCACCAGCGCTCTCACCTGAAGATGGCGGCCAGTTGGACCGCAGAAATATTGTGCCTTGAAGACGTCATGATCCGGCTGCATACCCGAGAAGAATTTTATTAAACTGTGAATTGTTGAAATTTTGGGCTTATGGTATAAAGCCTGCTTTATCACTAACTCCTGCTTCTTGGTGATAAAATAACGAAGATAAGGCAGTTCACAAATTCTTGAAATGATAACAGAAAGAGAATTAGGTTCACGCATTAAATAATTGTGATAACATTTCAATTTATTAGTCACAAAATCATGTTTTAGTGATATCATTGCCACCATTGATGACTTCGACAATCAATAAGAATGGCTAAACAAGTGCCCTATCGTACACTCCAAGACAAAAAAAGGCGCACCACGGAGGAATTATCCGAATGGAACGGAAACAGATAGATTTGATATACCTCTACAGACAAACAAACGATTACTATTTCAGAAAGTTTAGATTTTTTTCAAGCGAAGAGATTCACAAATGGAGCAAGTCAATAAGAATTCGGTCCACCACTTGCCTTTATGTAAGCATTTACTCGGCTTAGCATTACTCGATAGAGTCGTTGGTTGTCCTCCCGAGGGGTATCGCCCCAAATTCTGTTCAATTGGCGCTTTACATTGTCAAAATCTCGAGGTGGTTCGAAGACCCTGCCCATTATGCTCTCAATGTTCTCTATTCGGTAGAGATCAGGCGACCTTGACGACCAATGTATGTGCGAGCTTTCTAAATAAAATTGTGACGGTGTGGTGGCCCTCAACTACGTACCGTCCGACTCAGCGTTGCAATATTAAAAGTTTTGCCTGGTTTCGTTGTCTAGGGGCTGGGATACGTAGTTGCCGCATTACAGGTCAAATACTGCTGAGTCTCAAGTGTACGATAAGAATGCACACATGAATGTAATGGTCGAAGGTTTCTATCAATAGGCAATTGCGAATTATTAAAGTAACATATAAATTTATAAATGAAAGATTGCAATTAAATAAAATCTGAAGGTACTATCATAACGACTTTAAATGATGAGTTCGATATTAGAAGTACTTTTGAGAATGCGGTATGTTTCTGCAAAACACTTATTGGTGTCGATGGACCAGCAATTAAACAAAATATAAGTTGAATAACAGGGAAACAGTAGATTCCTACCACACGTAATTAGTTATGAACAACAACATAGCTCGCGAAATATTCACTTCTAAACGCACACTACGTCTTCACTGCAGAAGTCACGGAAAACACACAAGAGCACAGATCGGCACTCCGAAATATCTCTATTCTCCGCGACCACGCGCAAACTGCTCCACTGTCCAAGTCTTTCCCCCGACTGTGCGTCCGTCGCTCTGTAGTGTCCGCATCCAGCACTCACTCTCGTCTCCTGTGCCGTACCGTCCAGAACTGCCGCCCTGCTCAGAACTACCTCATGTACTCTCCGGAAACGATGCTCCCATCCAGTCTCCCCATTCACGAGCGCTGTGATTGGCTAGAGCGCTCGCGCCATGTCTTCAAACCAACGCACCCACACACATATTTAAGCACATACGAAATACTGGATTTACGTTTAAATACTTGAAATTAAATAAATATTCCTATGGCTGGACCATAAACAAGCTCTAACACACATTATGAAATACATAAACAATTAAATAAACATATATCAAAAGAAAAGAAGCAAAAGGTAGGCCGGAAGCCTAATGTCTCTGTGCATTATAACACACAGTAAATATTTAAACAATTCCTTCATGAATAGTATATATCGCATATAAACAAAGACATAGATGAATAAATATATTTATAAGCATGCTGCTACCGTTTTTTCGTGGAACTGTGGAGTACTTATGGCTTGACGCGATCGATAGTAATCGGCCACTTTGACCTCCAATAATGTACTATTCACGTTACATGCCTGTAAGTCATACTAATTTAGGTTTACTCTAATAGCTTTCTAAAGACCCGTAGAACGACGAAATCGGATGAACCGTTTAGATTTTGGAAGTTCGTTGCTGGGTGCTACTTGTATAATTTAGAGTCAGATACTAAACTTTAAACCAATAAATATGTAGAAAATCTGATTACACCATCAGAATGGTAATGTACATGTCTCTTTTTGATGTATCATGATTAATCTGGCTACTATAAATTTCTATACGAACTGTGGAATGTCTGCCATTAAGATTTTACAAAGTTCGCCACCCTTGGCCCTTCCGGCGCACAGCCGGAAGGAATTCCCAGCCACATGCTCCATGGACCACGTGGTCCGGCCGTTGTGCGGCATCACGTGTTTGCTGCCGGGCCCCGGACGGGAGAGCGTCCTCACGGCCACTGCTTCCTCCGAACCTAGAATATTTTCAGGGCGCCACAACTCACCCGTTACCTCACAGTAAGCCTCAGCAAGCACGAAAACAAACAACAGAAGCTCTCACCGTGTGTAAGAGAGCATTATCTTGCTGAAATGTAATCCTAGGAAGGCTTCCCATGCAGGGCAACAAACGAGGTGTAGAATATCGTCGACGTATCGCTGTGCTGCATTGGTGCTGCGGATGTCAACCAAAGGGGTCTTGCTAAGGAAAGAAATGGCACCATGGACCATTACTCCCAGCTGTCTACTCGTTCGGCGGGCGACAGTCAGATTGGTACATCAGTGCCGACGAAGGCGTCTCCAGCCACGGATTTGCTGCTCATCTGGCCTCAATTCGAATCGCGAATCATCACTACAGACTATTCTACTCCAGTCGCGGGCCGTTGTGACCGAGCGGTTCTAGGCACTTCAGTCTGTAACCGCGCTGCTGCTACGGTCGCAGGTTCGAATCCTGCCTCGGGCATGGATGTGTGTGTAGTCCTTAGGTTATTTAGGTTTAAGCGGTTCTAAGTCTAGGGGACTGATGTCCTCAGATGTTAAGTCACATAGTGCTTAGAGCCATTTTGTACTCCATTCAATGAGATTCCAGGCCGAAGACGAGTGTGGAGATGTCCCGGACAGCGTTGGATACCTACCCGACCTTCGTCTGCCATACGGCCTGACAACCATGAGCGATGGTTTGGGGTGCCATTTCATTTCATAGCAGGACCTCTTTTGTTGTCATCCGCGTCACCCTCCCAGAACAGGGATATGTCGACGATATTCTATGCCCCGTTTTGTTGCCCTTCATGGCAAGCTATGCTGGATTTACATTTCAGCAAGACAATGCCCGCGCGCACACAGGGGGAGTGTCTATTGTTTGTCTTCGTGCTTGACAAACCCTATCTTGGCCAGACAGATCTCTGGATTTCTCTCCAAAGGAGAACGTTTGGAACATTATGGGCAGGCCCTATTGTGGTGTCACCGTCAGACACCACACTTGCTAGGTGGTAGCCTTTAAATCGGCCGCGGTCCGTTAGTATACGTCGGACCCGCGTGTCGCCACTATCAGTGATTGCGGACCGAGCGCCGCCACACGGCAGGTCTAGAGAGACGTCCTAGCACTCGCCCCAGTTGTACAGCCGACTTTGCTAGCGATGGTTCACTGCCTACTTACATTCTCATTTGCCGAGACGACAGTTTAGCATAGCCTTCAGCTACGTCATTTGCTACGACCTAGCAAGGCGCCATTATCAGTTACTATTGATATTGTGAATCATGTACCGTCAAGACCGACGTTCATCATTAATGGGTTAAAGTATTCCACCAGCTACGTCCGTTTTTTCTAAATTCTAATTTCCTTGTCCTGTTCCAGACCTCACGCCAGCCTTCGTGAACTAAAACACGTGCCTTTCGGCCTCCTTTAGTAAAACGGTGTTGGCTCTCTTGCCAACCACAACATTGGCGACGAGGCAAAACCGCGTCCTTATCGATATTGCCCTGGTTTACTTGTGTAATGGCTTCGCCACAATCTCCAGATGTACTGTCCGAATTTTATCGCTTACAGAATCAGCAGACGCAGGCATTACTGGATGCACTTGGACAGCTTGTCCAGGGTCAACGTGCAATGCAAAACGATGTGGCAGCCGCCGCTCCACCGCTAACGCAGCCACAACACGCTGTTGCACCAACTTTTCGACCTTTTGATGCAGCACTGGAAAGCTGGATGGAGTGGTCACGCCAATTTGGATTCCATCTCGCCGCCTACAGAATTAAAGGTAACGAGCGGCAGCCATTTTTGTTGTCTTTGGTCGGCGTACAAACGTACCATGTGATAGTCAAATTATTTCCCCGACACGACGTAGCAACTCTGTCCTACGACGAAATTTTGTCTGCAATAGATGCATATTTCAAAGAATCAGTCAATGTAGTTGCCAAACGGTATACCTTCTTTCGTACAAAACGTACGGCAGGTCAGATTAATCGGGAGGGGGTTGCAACCTTGCAAGGCCTTACTAGCGATTGTGCTTTTGAGCGTCAATGTGGACTCCCTTATTCAGATACTATAACTGCACAGAACATTTCTGATGTTCATATAGCCGGCCAGTGTGGCCGAGCGGTTCTAGGCGCTTCAGTCCAGAACCGCGCGACCGCAACGGTCGCAAGTTCGAATCCTGCCTCGGGCATGGATGTGTGTGATGTCCTTAGGTTAGTTAGGTTTAACTAGTTCTAAGTCTACGGGACTGATGATCTCAGATGTTAAGGACCATAGTGCTCAGAGCCATTTGATGTTCGTATAAGGGAACAGATTTTGAAACTAGTCAATCCCTCCCTTCAACAAGTGATGGACATATTGGATCGGCAGGACACACTTGACTTTGCTCAGGAATCATTTGGAACTTCGCCACCCGTGTGTCAGGTTAACCAGCCCGCCGGGCGAGCTGCACGGAACAGTAAACAGTCCTCACGCCCGGCCGCACCGCTGCCGCCAGGCTCTCAGCCACGTGTGCCGCGCCGGCAAGCAAATGAGGTGCTTAAATCATGCCCGTGGTGCGCTACTAGACATTCGCGTGAGAATTGCCTGTCACGCCAAGCTATTTGCTTTTTGTGTAATAAAAAAGAACATGTTCAGAATGTTTGCCAGAAAAAGCACAGATCGGAAACTCACAACCATTCCCGGCCCTTTGCTTCGCGCCGGTTTCGAACCAAGGATACTCAGGCTCGTGAAACTTCGCCCATGGAAATTCATGTAGTTTATTCCACTCCGCTCAGTGACTGTATTGTCCCACAAATAGTGTGCGTCGAAATCGCCGGAACTCCCGTCAAGTCGCAAGTGATTTTGTACCAGTATCAGTTCACGTTGCACAAGACAGTCGCTCTTGTCGTCAGCAGGACAATAAACCTTTAGTGGACTTGCACATTAACGGCAAATTGATACCATTCCCGCTCGATACCGGGGCTGCAGTTTCACTGATCAATCAAGACAAAAACTGCTAGGCACATCTCTGTTGCTTGCCACAAATGTTAAGTTAACTAGCTCTACAGGTCAAGAGATCCCTGTGTTAGGACAGTGCAGCCTTCTTGCAACATACAAAGGACAAACAAAACTTGTGTCTTTTCACGTCCTTCATTCTTCTTCTGCACTGAACTTGTTTGGTTTCGATTTATTTCAGTTGTTGAACTTGTCTATAGTAAATCAGGTCCTATCAGTGAACCAGACTGTGCCTTCAGACAGTGTTTGTCGTCTATGTGAAGAATTTGTAGACATTTTTGCACCGGGCCTCGGTTGCGCTAAGAACTATGAAGCACATTTGGAACTGAAAGTAAACGCACAATTGAAATTTTTCAGAGCGCGCAATGTTCCCCATGCATTGCGTGGTCGCCAAACCATTACACAATTTGGAATCACAAGGTGTAATTGAACGTGTGCAGGCCTCTCTCTGGGCATCACCCTTAGTAATTTTGCCAAAACCTTTGGGAAAATTGAGAGTTTGTGTGGACTTCAAGGCAACAGTGGATCCACAACTAGTGATTGCAACTTTTCCTTTACCCCGTCCGGAAGGTCTTTTTGACAAACTGGGCCCGGGTAAATATTTTTCGAAGTTGGACCTCGCAGATGCGTACTTGCAAATACCGGTGGACGAAGAATTCCAGCGCATTTTGGTGGTTAACACGCATCTTGGGTTGTATCAATTCAAACGACTGCCATTCGGGTGTGCACCCGCCCCTGCATTGTTTCAGAAATATCTACAAACTGTTTGTGCGTCGGTCCCTACTGCAGCAAATTATCTGGACGATATTGTGATCTCCGGAAAGACGGAAGAAGAACATTTGGCCAATCTCAGAACATTATTTCAGGTCTTGCGACAAAATGGTCTTCGCTTGCGTAAGGACAAATGTGTGTTTTTTGCTCGTGATTTGACATACCTGGGACATGTACTCAATGCCCAAGGCATACATCCCAGTCCCACGCACCTTCGTGCCATACAAGACTTGCCTTCGCCGCAGAATTTGAAGCAGCTACAGAGTGGGCTGGGAAAAATAAATTACTATAACAGATATGTGCCACATGCCTCTTCCACTTCAGCTCCGCTTCTTCGCTTACGCCGTAAAGGTGTTCCGTTCATCTGGACGACGGAATGCGAACGCGCCTTTCGCCAGTTGAAATCGGCGTTGCTTTCCAATACTTGCCTTACGCCATTCGATCCCCAAAGCCCCTTTTGTTGATGGTGGATGCATCGGATTTCGGGATCGGTGCTGTGCTTGCGCACAAAGATGGATCGCACGATCGCCCTATTGCCTTTGCGTCCAAATTGCTCTCGTCTGTGCAAAGGAATTATTCACAGATCGATAAAGAAGCATTGGCTCTCGTATTTGGTGTTACAAAGTTTCATGATTTCTTGTATGGTCCACACTCTACCATAATCACAGACCTCAAACGTTTGACATCGGTTTTTCATCCGACCAAGTACCTCCACGTACAGTGCAGAAATTCACTCGCTGCTCTATATTCCTCTCGCAGTACCGTTACGATATCTTGTATCGGTCCACTGCTAAGCACGGAAACGCCGATGCGTTGTCCCGCTTGCCTGTTGCTGAGGATGGGGCATTCGATTCCTCCGAACTTCATTGCATGTTCATTGATGCGGAAACCGATGACGTGGTCGAATCGTTTCCGATTGATTTTTGTCGTGTAGCTACAGCCACAGCTGCCGACCCTGTCCTTGCTACCGTTCTGCGTTTTGTTGCTGCGCAATGGCCCTTGTCAAAGTCACGGTTCGGGGACCCGTTGGTTCGCCGATTTTTTGCTCACAAGGAGAGACTTTTTGTTCGACGTGGTGTTTTGCTGTTGCGTTCTGATAATGATCAGTCCAGGGGCGTGGTCCCATGTTCGTTACAGTCCTCTGTCTTACAGCTTCTCCAAGAAGGACATTGAGGTATAGTGAGAACGAAACAACTTGCTCGTGTGCACTGTACTTGGTTCGGAATCGATGCTGCGATTACGAATATGTGCTCTTCTTGTATGGTGTGTGCCAAACAACAATCAGCACCACCGCGGAAATTCTTTGCATGGCCAAAAGCCACTTCCCCTTGGCAACGCTTGCACTTTGATTTTGCTGGTCCATTCTGGAATGCTCGATGGTTGGTTGTGGTAGATTCATTCAGTAATTTTCCTTTTGTTGTCCGGATGTCTTCCACGACGTCATCTGCCACCATCCAAGCGTTATCTGCTATCTTTTGCATTGAAGGTCTTCCACAGACAATTGTTTCTGACAATGGCCCACAATTCATGTCTGCAGAATTTCAGTCATTCTGCAAGGCCAATGGTATTCAACATCTGACGTCCGCGCCATTTTCGCCACAGTCAAACGGTGCCGCTGAACGATTGGTCAGGACTTTCAAGTCACAGATTTTGAAGTTAAAAGAGTCGCATTCTTGGGAGGACGCGTTATTGCTCTTTTTGTCCTCGTATCGCTCTCAGTCCCGAGATGGTCGCTCGTCGGCTGAGTTGCTCCACGGTCGCCCTCATCGAACCTTGATGTCTTTGCTACATCCGCCGCATCAGGTTCCGCTGCAGCGGTAGACACCTGCTTTTGCCCCAGGCGACGTTGTCTACTACCGCCACTATCGAGGTTCACGGCGTTGGCTTGAAGGGCGCATTCTCCTCTGCAATAACCTTTTGAATGAGGGCTAGCGGTGAGCCGTTGTGTTTCTGACTTGCCTGATTTTGTAAAGCTATTTCCCTTGAATAAATCATCCAGATTCTGAAATGGTAATCATGAGTTTGTCTATGGACGTAAATCACATCTACCGATTTTGTTTCATTCGGATAATTCCTTTGTGGTGTACATCTTTTCTTTCTTTTTCCTTAGCTTGTACAATAGAGTGCTCGTTTAGTCATTGTTATTGACTGTCCAAGTTCCCAATGGTGGTAATGAAATCAATGAAACCCGGTTGTGTAAAATTTTATCTCAAATATTGCGTGCGTCAGTCTAATTCTCGTTCCGTTAACCGATTTCCGTCCGATTCGGATAATTCCTTCGTGGTGTGTCATTTTATTTGTCTCATTGTGTCTTCGATCATCATTATTATTAGTCCTTTAACATCCAATGTTGGATATGGACCTTCTCTAATGTATTCGATGCTTTAGTGACTAGATTCTGCAGCTGTACGCACTCATGTTGCTACTGCATGTTCTCTAATAGTTCGTCATTTTGGTCTTGTCTTACCACCTGGAACCAAGAAAAGAATTTCCTTCGTCCGTTTACTACCCATCCACCTAGTAACATCTTCAGCCCGCCTCTAATTTAGTTTCACTGCGGTCATAGTTATGTCTTCTACTCCGGTCTATTCCGTGTCCATCGGATTCTTCAGGATTTTTTTGCATTAAAAACCAAATCCGTCTGCTGTTAGTTACAGTAAAAAGAAAGTGGATGAAAAGTTTTCCATCAATGCAAATTCCACCACATTTTTCAAGATTAAGGATCTGAAAATTACCCCTAGCAGTGCTGAGAATGCCTTTGGCGAGGGAGGAACTTCAAGCATTCTCTTCTGTAAATGCTGAATTCCTCATTATTCTGATGAAGTCTAGTGAAAGCTGGCGCACTGGTGCACACATATTCTTCAGTATTTTAACCTGAATCAGTCCTAGTTTCCGAAAGTCTTCCATTAGAGATTTTGTTGATATTTAAAGCAACTCTTTCTCCAGAATCTGTTAATGCGAGGCATTGTGTTAACTTATACTCATTAGTCCAGCCTATATCATTGCTGTATTTGAGATACCTCCTCCGGGATGTGTCCCTTTTAAGGCCAGCTGGTAATTTAGGTTCTATTGGGTTATTCACAATAAGGGACTGAATTACTCCGTCTCCGACATAAATCTACATCTATATAGATACTCCGCAAACCACAATGTGGTGAATGGCGGAGGGTACCTTGTACCGATACTAATCATCTTCTTTCCAATTCCACTTGCAAATAGAGCGAGGCAAAAACGATAGTCTATATTCCTCCTCATTTCTCTTTTCTTATCTTCGTGGTGTCCGCTGCAGTCGAATCGTTACGTAGACAACTCAAAATGACCATTCTCTAAATTTTTTCAATATTGTTTCGAGGAAATAACGTCGTCTTCCGTCCAAGGATGCCTATTACAGTCCAGGAAGCATCTCAGTAATTTTCTCGTGTGGATCGAGCCCACTGGTAACAAATCCAGCAGCCCGCCTTTGAACTGCTTCAGTATCTTCCTTTAATACGATCTAGTGGTGATCTCCAACACTCGAGCAGTACTTAAGAATAGATTGCACTTGTGTTCTGTGCGCGGTCACCTCTGCAGACGAACCACACTTTTCTAAAATTCTGCCAATAAGCCGAAGACGACCGTTCACCTTCCCAACTACCGTCTTTACTTGGTCGCTCATTTCATATCGCTTTGCAGTCTTACTTCCACATATTTAATCGACGCGTCTGTGTCTTGCAGCACACTACTAATACTATATTCGAACATTATATGACTGTTTTTCCTACTCATCTACATTAACTTATATTTTTCTCCTTTTAGAGCAAGATGTCATTTGTCTTACCAACAAGAAATTTTGTCCAAGTCATCATGTGTCCTCTTAAAGTCACTCAGCAACAACATCTTCCCGTTCATCACAGCATTATCAGCAAACAGCCGCAGATTGCTGCTCAGCCTATCCGTCAGATTTATGTACGTAGAGAATAAAAGTCCTCCTGTCACACTTCCCTAAGTCATTCCTGACGATACCGCTGTCTCCGACAAGCATTCCCTAACGAGGATTACGTACCGTACAGAGTTCTATTATTCAAGAAGTCTTCGAGCCGCTCAAATATCTGGGAAGCTACTCCATGTGCTCTAACCTTCGTTCTGCTACGGTCGCAGGTTCGAATCCTGCCTCGGGCATGGATGTGTGTGATGTCCTTAGGTTAGTTAGGTTTAAGTAGTTCTAAGTTCTAGGGGACTGATAACCACATCATTTGAGTCCCATAGTGCTCAGAGCCATTTCTAACCTTCATTAACAGTTTATAGTGGGGAACTGCGTCAAACTATTTCCGGAAATCCAGTAATATGGAAACTGCTTGTCGAACCTCATCCTTGGTTTGCAGGATATCCTGCGGCGAAAGGGCAAACCAGTAAAATTCTCCCTAAAGGAAAAAGATGGGGAGCCAAATCGACGCTTTATAGTTCATCTAGGATTGAAAAATCCCTTTTCAAGAAGGAAAGGATAATGCGAGCTATAACAAAACATAATCTATTCGATGTACCGCTTCTGTAAGTTGATCACAACACATTAATTCGGTTAGGTTAATCTGAATCAGGTAGATTACAAGCAAGTATGTCACTGGAATTAAGCTCTAACACGTAGAAAGCAGTGAATAGTCGAGAATGAGTGTTAACGTTCGAAGCTAGTAAGCACCAAAAAATTGTACACAACTGTGACAGAAACTAGAATTTATAATAAGAAAAAAGTATTGTACCGTAGAGTGAGGAGAAACACCCTGGTCTAAATCAATTTGAAACCCACCTCCCCCCTGCGGCCGGGGTAATTCCACATCTACTTTGCACGCCCCTCAGTCACTCTAAAATACCGATAAGACAGTCACGTCAGTTAAATTGCAGGTGGATTAAAACTACAAAGGATTAAAAAATATACACGAATTAAAAGATTCTGAGGTGAGATCAGTTCGCCAGCCAGGGCAGCAGGAGGCACTGAAAACGAGACTGCAGTGAGAAGTAACTGTCCACTCCGGTCTGGGGTGTCGGTAGGGCTATACAGTATAGTCCAGCATTCAGGTAAAATTGTACTAACCACACAACAGTGATATCAATATCACAAGTAGTAACTTCAGATATTGAAGGGAAGCGTTACTGTAAATTTTTTTAAATGTCAATAGGAAACAAGAATGCAACAAGAGGAATGATTGAAATGTTAATTCGATCGAACAAAAGTTCGGAAAAATCAACACATTAACGCGGAAAATTAACAAATTTAGAAACGCAAATGGCAATACATCACATTCACTCGATGAGTTGATGTCAGAAGTCGAACAGTTAAAGAGAGCACATGACGATCCGGAAACGAAGACCCAAATAATAGAGCACATTCAGTCTTGCCAGGCTAGAGCTGAACAGTTAGTCAGCCTAATAAAAACACAGAGTGCTGTCACCACAAGTAGTAAAACATCCGAAACAATGAAAAAGACTCGTTCCTGAAGATGCTTAGTGTGTTATAGCATCAGAGTACCGAACAAGAAGAGAAAGTGAATGAATTCTGGGAAAAGCAAACCATTTATTGCTGTGA
The DNA here is from genome assembly GCF_023898315.1 of Schistocerca nitens. Lineage (NCBI taxonomy): Eukaryota > Metazoa > Arthropoda > Insecta > Orthoptera > Acrididae > Schistocerca > Schistocerca nitens. The sequence continues at coordinate 192,414,838 of NC_064621.1, forward strand.
AAATACCGTCATCGAGTGACGGATTAGATATTTCCTTAATCGTGGACAAAATTCGGGTAATGGACGAAGAAAGACGGCAGCGGGAGCAAAACAGTAGCTATAATAGATATCTAAATTAGGATCACGTACATGAAATTACAGGCATTAACAGTGGGCACAGACAGCATATAGAAGACTCAGAGAGGCAGGACCCCGAGAAAAATGAACTAAGACTTTTCTGGAAGATACTGGAAAGCATTTTAGCGGAATCAGATAGGCAAAGGAAAACATCCAATATATACCTCATCAGTCACTGCAACAAGAAATAAAGATTTGCGGGCAGACACACGGCACCCAGTTTAAACTAAAACAAGTTTCGATTGGTCTGAAACTGAAATTGTGGGTGGCTCGCCTGAAGGAGATACTATGAAGTGCAAAAATAAAGATATTTAGAAACACAGACGAGATATTAGTGCCAATAGTAACAGCAGAGACTTCTGCTACGAAATGGATGCCATAGTAGCAATTGGCAATGAAACTGGTGCGGTTTCGACAGACCTGTCAGTCTTTTCTGTGGAATTACACAGATACCAGAGTTTCTAGGTAACAGAGTCAGAAAAGAAAGTGTCGTTGACAAATGCCGTAGGCCATTACTGGAAAAAGAACTATTACAATATAAAATCCATTATAAGGAATGTTAACAAAATGTCTTCATTATTTCGATCTAAATACAGTATTGATTTAGGATATTGAGTGAAAAAAATGGTTCAAATGGCTGTGAGCACTATGGGACTCAACATCTAAGGTCATCAGTCCCCTAGAACTTAGAACTACTTAAACCTAACTAACCTAAGGATATCACACACATCCATGTCTGAGGCAGGATTGGATCCTGCGACCGTAGCGGTCGTGCGGTTCCCGACTGAAGCGCTTAGAACTGCTCGGCCACACTGGCCGGCGGTGTTGGATGACTACCTGAAATACAGGCTAAACTTCGCCAGGTGATGGGAACGACACTCTTCGAAAAGATTCGGAATTTCGACGCAGCCACAGGGATGCAAGGCCAAGAACATTTAATCACCAATATAAACCAGCAAAGTCTGCATTCAGATATAAGGCTAAAATAGATTTCGAAAAAAACTTGTACAAGAAGATTGAATATATTTGTAGAAGTGAACGAAAATGGTGCTGTGGGAAAACATTTATGATTTCCGAGGGTGAAGAAAGGTGACCTGATTTATTAGAAGAGAACCAAGAAGATATTCCAGTGGGTAGCATTGAAATGAAGATGATGAATGTAGCTAATCAGGGGGTAACATTACACCAAAAGATCACTTTAACATCAGTGAGGCAAAACGAAATATTACGAAAATGAATCGAATTTATAGAAGAAGTTAAACAAAGTTTTAAAATTTAATGTTACTGCGTGTACGGAGAGGCTCATATGCATCGTAATAGTGAGGCAAAACGAAATATTACGAAAATGAATCGAATTTGTAGAAGAAGTTAAACAAAGTTTTAAAATTTAATGTTACTGCGTGTACGGAGAGGCTCATATGCATCGTAATGATCACATGTCGGATGAGACGGTCAGTGGGCCTCGAGGATTTTCAGGTGATGCAGTGACGTAGCAAGTGTCGGAGGCCCTCATATTACTAGAGGTATCAGCGATCTAGTCCGTGCTATAGTGTGTCAAGTACGGACGGTTTTCCGTGCTTCTGCATTTATCACCAGCGCTAGTGCGCCTCGGAGCGGTGGCACTCAGATATTGCATGTTATTACTCCATATTTCAGAGTTTGCAGAACGACGTTCTGGGTGCCGTCGTATTGCACCGCCTGCACTCCTTCCTATAGCTCTGCTGGCTCTGCTGCAATGAGTTATGAGAGTCCCCTTGCTTTTGCAGTAGTGACACTCTTTGCGTCCTCTAGATTACGAACGTAACACACGGTCTGAGCCAGACTTGGTTCTTTTACCGTCCATGTCGAGCAATGGATTCGAATATTTATTAGTGCACCTGGGAACACGATTGCTGTGCAACATTATGGTGAGGTGTAAGGTGCTATAAATAATTAGAGGCTATGAACCATTCAGGGCAAAACAATACAGAGGGTGGTCCATTGATCGTGACCGGGCCAAATATTTCACGATATAAGCGTCAAACGAAAAAACTACGAAGAAGGAAACTTGTCTAGCTTCAAGGGGAAAACGAGATAACGCTATGGTTGGCCCACTAGATGGCGCTGCTATAGGTCAAAAGGATATCAACTGCATTTTTTAAAATAGGAACCCCATTTTTATTACATATTCGTGTAGTACGTAATGAAATATGAATGTTTTAGTTGGACCACTTTTTTCGCTTTTTGATAGATGGCGATGTAATAGTCACAAACATATGGCTCACCATTTTAGACGAACAGTTGGTAGCAGGTAGGTTTTTTAAATTAAAAAACAGAACGTAGGTACGTTTGAACATTTTATTTCGGTTGTTCCAATGTGATACATGTACCTTTGTGCACTTATCATTTCTGTGAATGCACACTGTTACAGCGTGATTACCTATAAATACCACATTAATGCAATAAATGCTCAAAATTATGTCCGTTAACCTCAATGCATTTGGCAATACGTGTAACGACATTCCTCTCAACAGCGAGTGGTTCGCCTTCCGTAAAGTTTGCACATGCGCTGACGCATGTTGTCAGGCATTGTCGGTGGAACACGGTCGCAAATATCCTTCAACTTTCCCCACAGAAAGAAATTCGCGGACATCAGATCCGGTGAACATTCGGGCCATGATATGGTGCTTCGACGACCAATCCACCTGTCATGAAATACGCTATTCAGTGCCGCTTCAATCGCACGCGAGTTATGTGTCGGACATTCATCATGTTGGAAGTACATCGCCATTCTGTCACCCAGTGAAACATCTTGTAGTAACATCGGTAGAACATACATTCCACCATTTAGATTGCCATCGATAAAATGGGGGCCATTTATCCTTCCTCCCATAATGCAGCACCATACATTAACCAGCCAAGGTCGCTGATGTTCCACTTGTCGCAGCCATCGTGGATTTTCCGTTGCCCAATGGTGCATATTATACCGGTTTACATTACCGCTGTTGGTGAATGACGCTTCGTCGCCAAATAGAATGCGTGCAAAAATCTGTCATCGTTCCGTAATTTCTATTAAGCCCAGAGGCAGAACTGTACACGACGTTCAAAGTCGTCGCCATGCAGTTCCCGGTGCGTAGAAAAATGGTACTGGCGCAATCGATGTTGATGTAGCATTCTCAACACTGACGTTTTTCAGATTCCCGATTCTCGCACAATTTGTCTGCTACTGATGTGCGGATTAGCCACGACAGCAGCTAAAACACCTGCTTGGGCATCATCATTTGTTGCAGATCGTGGTTGACATTTCACATGTGGCTAAACACTTCCTGTTTACTTAAATAGCGTAACTATCCGGCGAACGGTCCGGACAATTGGATGTTGTCGTCCATGATACACAACAGACATACATCAACATGATATCGACCTTTCCTGCAATTGGTAAACGGTCCATTTTAACACGGGTAATGTATCACGAAGCAAATACCGTCCGCACTGGCGGAATGTTACGTGATACCAAGTACTTATACGTTTGTGACTTTTACAGCGCCGTCTATCACAAAGCGAAAAAAGTGGTACAACTAAAACATTCATATTTCCTTGCGTACTACACGATTATGTAAAAAAAATGGGGGTTCCTATTTTAAAAAACGCAGTGACATCCGTTTGACCTAAGGCAGCGCCATCTAGCGGGCCAACCATAGCGCCATCTGGTTTCCCCCTTCAAGCTAGGCAAATTTCGTTCTCTGTAGTTTTTTCGTTTGACGCTTATTTCGTGAGATATTTGGCCCGCTCACGATCAATGGACCACCCTGTATCATCCCACCCAACAAAACGCATTCCAGTGGAATCTAACACACAAAGAACATCGTATTATGACATAATTTAAAGTTCAGATTGCTGTAATGCCAATCTAACTACATGCTACGCTTCGAAAAGTCTTTAATGTCTGTTTACTGGTTGATGTGAAAGTAATATTACCTAGCCACGCGGAGGACCTAGTAGAAGAATTACTTTACGAATTCAAAGGCATAAAATATATGTAAACTTTTCATTAGATGTTACCTATTCGCAACTAGAACGAGATAAGGCAATGTGGAGAAACAGAATTCTTATACTGGCGGTTAAACTTTTCCGTTCTGAGACTGTACAGTCGAGAACCTGTATGCCCATCAGGCACCATAAACGTGGCCATTGAGGTAATCTCCCCACCGATGCACCAGGTTGAAGGTATCCGTGTGGTAAAACACAATGACCTGCTGCGTGAAGAAGTCTGTAACTGCTTGCTGCAGATCCTCGTCTGACAGGAATTGTCGACCCTTGAAGGCCTTTTTTGATAGACCGAAGGCGTGACAGTCGCATGCGAAGAGATCAGGACTATAGGGCAGGTGCTCGATGGTCTCCCACATGAGTAGGCGTAACTTCTGCGTTATGACATTTGAGGTATGGGGACGTGCGTTATCATGAAGCAGCAGCACCTGTTGTTACTCATCGATGGATGTCTACCTGTGTTCGTCCTTCAGCAGCCATGGAAAGAATAATAGCACTTTGGTTCTGTTTGGACGCATTTGGTAATAACGTTGCCATAGATCACGTTTCCACATTTACCGCACGCACGTTGAAAAGACACGAATGCCACTCTAACCCCTTTCCTACTTGTTGGCACATACGTTGCAATATGCACCAGTACTCATACACACAAAATACTGGCTAACCACAAGAAACACGTACTAATTACTATGATATGAAACATTCACAACGTAATGAGTGTTTGTAATCCTTAAATTTAATTATCCTCATTCTAGCGAACTATTCGCAATCCCTCGCACAAGTTTGATTTGTGGAAATACTAGCGGTCGCATCGGAATCGCGCTACGTTGCATGTGCGCTGCAGCAGTGCCCTCAAATGGAAACTTTTCGATCGCCCCTTATACAATGGCTGGTGTTATGATTTCAAAGTAATGTAATTTGGAGTTAATGTTTTAGTGCCTGCCTTTAAGAGAATTTTAGAAAATCTTTTAGAAGAATAATTATTGAAGAAAAGCACAATATTTCGCAATATCTTAATTGCAGTGAACACCTGCCAGGAACACGTCAGGCTTTTAGACAAATTAGAGTGTTCAAAACAAAATGAATTTTTTAGTGATGTTATAATGCCATTGGGAGCTGAATCTACTCTCACCAAACTGAAAGCACTAAAATCTTTTCTTTGACGTACATGTGGAAAACAGTTAAGGGCATTTCTTATCATTTGTAGTTTTTGTAACACGTTTTCTAGGCGATGAGTGTCTAAATAATTCAGATCTGTTGAAACTGCTATAAAAGGGTGCACCACAGACATAAGGAACTGAATACAAAGGTGCATCTCATATCATAAAACAAAAATTATGTTATGTACTAGCAATTCCTCACCATCCACATTTGCCAGAAACATTTCGTATAGACATTGACTCTTCAGAACACAGGTTAGATGGAGAACTCATAGTGTGAAATGGATTCCCAGATTTGGAGCGAAAACGAAGCGTGTGGAAAACAAGTAACCGATGGAAGTAGCCACGTTTAGGTGAATGTTGTTGTCATCAAGGGGTTATTATTCCGTTTTATAATGCAGTTTTACTCTCTACCAGAGCTATGGGCGTTGACTGGATCAAGAACGAGATTTAGTTGCCTAAAGGACTGACACATTGCGTACAAAGTGCACTAAGGGCATATTTAATTTAGTAACGTTTAAGGTGCAGAAGGAGATCTTCATAGATGGGCCAAGGGGGACAAAAGGTTATTTAACTGAGGGAACAAGGGTTCCACACGAGGTCAATTTAGCGTCCACAGATCATGATTATTTTTCAATGCACCTTGCCGAGGATTCTGATAGATATGTCGCTACTGTTTGTGGATCAGAGAACCTTGGACATGTCGTTACAGTGTTTACAGGACCTTTGTTCGTTAATAAGTACACTCCCATGCCATCCATTCGAAATGCGAAAGTCACGCACCGAGAACAACAGGAATCGAACCACAAGAAGTGGAGTGTGCCAAGACAGCTACTATGGTTCGAAATGGAATCCTCACAGTATCAGATATACATGGAGTCAAAAATGCGAAGGATATTGCAATGTGGCAGAAAGACGTTTTGAGGTGAGCAGTGGGAATACAAGAAATGTCCGAATTTCCCCAGATGGGGATTTCGGGCCATCGATGCCATACGATAATTCAGTGTTATTTATTGACAAAGTTTGTATGATTTTTACATGTTTGTTAGTATAATGTTGAGTCATGAACAAGAATGGCGCTAGTAGTGCCACTGTGAGGACGCAAATAAGGATTGCTTTCAATACGCGTTGGAACGGTCTTGAGGTTAGTTGCCTTTGAGATTGGAAGTGGTGAGTTGATGCTGGTCAAGAATGCCTTTAAGGTGACAAAGATGCCATCATTAACTCCTCAGTGAGTTTGAACATGGTTGTTTAACAGGGCTGCGAGAAGCTGGATGTTCCTTCTGCGATATTGCAGAAAGACTTGAGAGGAATAAAACCACTGTACATGATTGCTGGCAGCGGTGGTAACGAGAAAGTACGGTCGCAAGAAGACTGGGATCCGGACGGCCACGTGGCAATACCGAGAACGAAGACCATCGTGTTCGTCTGATGGCTCTGGCGCATCGTGCGGCATCTGCAGCAGCAATATGAGCAGCATTGGGTACCACAGTGACGAAACGAACTATTTCAAATCTATTAGCTGAAGGACAGCTCGGAGCCAGACACCGTGCAGCGTCTATTCCATTGACCCCAAAACACTGAAGTTTGCGACTTTAATGGTGTTAAGTGACAGCTCATTGGATGGTAGGGTGGAAATCTTTTTAATTTTCTGATGAAAGCTGGTTCTGCCTCGGTGCTAGTGAGGGCCTGTTTTGGTTAAAAGGAGGCCAGTTGAGGGCCTATCTGCAGGCTAGACACGGTGGACCCACACCTGGAGTTAGGCTCTGAGATGTGAGTGCTCTTGTGGTTATCGCACGCACCATTACTGCAAATTTGCACGTCGGTCTGGTGAAACGACCTATTGTGCTGGCCTTCATGAACAGCATTCCAGAGGTTGCTTTCCAACAGGATAACAATCGCCCACATACCGATGTTGTAACCAAACATGCCCTAAAGAGTGTCGACATGTTGCCTTGGCCTGCTCGTTCACCAGATCTGTCTCCAGTTCCAATCGGGCACATATCTGACATCATCGGACGAAAACTCCAGCATTAACCGTCCCTGTACTGGACGACGAAGTGCAACAGGGATTAAACTCCATCCCACAAACAGATACCCTGCACCTATACAACATAATGCATGCATGTTCGCATGCTTGTATACAACATTATGTTGGTTACACCGGTTACTAATGTACCATCATTTCGCATATGCCACAGCTTATGTCGCGCTTACATTAACCTATGATGTTACATTCTTAATCACCTAAATATATTACCTAGACAAATGTATTCCCCATATTTTATTACTTTACAGCAGTTATTTTTTGGTGTTGTGATTCTTTTCCGTCAGTCTGTAAGGTATATGAGACAACCAAATGTCGAACACACATAACTGTCATTGTGGCGGCGCGCTTGCGCCATCCGCCACCTCAGCGTCTGTATCGTCGTTAGCGGCGGCCCGGCGAAACAAGCGCGCCACCGTCGCCTGCAGCCAGCCTCCCGGCCGGAAAACACGATCGCATCGGGCAGTTGCCAGCGGGACCTCATCCACTATTTTCTCATTGTGTGTGTGTGTGTTAAATCTTATGGTACTTAACTGCTAAATTCATCAGTCTCTAAGTTTACACACTACTTAACCTAAATTATTTTAGGGACAAACACACACACCCATGCCCGAGGGAGGACTGCAGCGCCTTAGACCGCTCGGGTAATCCCGCGCGGCAGTATTTTCTCAGCCGAATGCAAATGTTCTCGAGTCATATCAGCTCTGTACCAGTGTGCACTGAATTGTCAGTGATAGGACTCTGTATGTGGACTGTTAATAGTTGTGTTAATGATTCTCTAATCTTGTCATTATTCAACATGCTGTTATCAGGACGTATTTTTTCTATGTATTGGCTTCAATAAAGAGAGTAGAATGTAGATACAGCACTTTTGCAGTCCGTTCTGCGCCTGTCTTTCGCAAGTGAAATGGATCAGGCGTTGTTTCAACTGCTACAGTAGCAGCAGCAGCAGCTTGAGCAACAACAGCAGCAGTTAGACTTGTTCCGTCAATTACTTACAAACTCTCTGATAGATTCAGCCCTTGTCACTACCATTTACGTGCCCGTCCATCCCCCCTCTCCCACCCAAGTATTCCTCCATCCCAAAAGAAGCAAAGGAAAATGGTGCATATATGTCTGCAGCAGCATTTCGCAGCATTTCAGATAGAGTATCGATCATAGCAAAAAGCTTTTGTGCCTCGGAAACGTTTCATATGCTTCGAAAACCTGCCCCATTGAATACCCATCAGTGATGTCATTTTCTGAAATATATGACCTGCTTAGCGCTTCTTATCTTAAGCAATCCCACGTGCTGTTATCATCGTACGAAAACTCCAGCATTAACCGTCCCTGTACTGACCGACCAAGTGCAACAGGGATTGAACTCCATCCCACGAAGAGATACCTAGCACCTATACAACATAATGCATGGACGTTCGACAGGTCAGTCCTGTCCAGCGTGGGTGATCTACATCCATGAGCTAGGTAGGAAATGTAAATTCGTATGTACTCACAGCTAAAATTCTATGCCGATTCTCTGATTCGCGACGTCGTTGTTCGTTTTGGTCCTGACAGAGAAGACAATCAGAAAGCTTTGCGCTTAGGATATCCATGGTTGAGAAGGTTTCGCCTAAGGCTTTCTAAATGCCAGAGGCTGTGTCTCAACAGTTAGAGGATATCATAGACGTTTCGTCAGCGCGCTCGTTGGTACAACATCGACGGCATTACCTGAGGCCCTTGATTTGATTCTCCATTTCATTCGGGTTGCAATCGGACGTGGCTGTTTTCCGCCGCGGTTTCCCGTTGTCTCCTGACTGTTCACGTGTGCAGTGCCGGCTGCGCTATCCGCGTAGATGCTCCTTGTATGCCGCTTGCCGTTAACAAGACCATGTGCCTGTGGTCTGTCGTAATTCCCCGTGCGGACTCGGAGTTCACGGAATTTCATAGTGTTATTCCGATCCATTGCCGCGAGCTCAACGACCCGAGCAAAATCTACGTAACGCTGTTGATTCAGCAACAGTCGTTCCGTTTCCAGGTCGACACCGGATCCTCTTTGTCCCTCGTCCCTCGTCTGGGACGACCTGTTCTCTCCTCCACAAATCGTCGTTTGTTCGGCCCATTTCTGTACAAGGCGTGCATGATCCATGTCAAGTATCAACTCATCATAAGAGCCTTACGTTTTTGACAGTAGACGGTGCAACGTCGAAGAATATTTTTGGTCTCGGTTTTTGGGTTTCAATTTCAAGAAGTGGACCATCTTGTTTCCGACTTTATTCCATTCCAGGAACTGGAAGACTTCCATCATGAGTTTGGCCCCTTGTTTCCACCAGGTTTGGGGGTGGCATATGATTTCGAGACACACATCACGCTCAAGCCAACGGCCATACCTAAATTTTGTCGTGCTCGGCCACTCCCATTAGGCCTTAGATCGGCAGTCAATGAAAAACTTGATAGGTTGCGTGACTGGGGTATCACTCAATGGACTATTTCTTTGGTTGTCATTCGCAAATCTTCAAGGACGAGTCGTTCATGTGGAGATTTCAAATCCTCCATTAATGCTCAGTCGGTAGTGGATTCTTATCCGATTCCTTGGACCGACGAAACCCTCGCGCAATTGGCGGGTAGCGAATGTTTTTCAAAAACTGGTTTCTCGGAGGCGTACCTGCAGCTTCGTCTGGATTTCGCTTCTCATTCGGGTTATACCATTACACACTCACGCCTTTTGGCATCACAGGTGCCCCCATTACGTTTCAAGTCTTAGAACAGTTAATACCTGACTTCACCTGCTGTGAAAACTATCTTGATGGCATTAAAATAATAGGCTTCTCATGGCAAGAAGATAATGACAACCTTCGGACGCTTTTCACTAGACTGCAAGAGGTAGGCTTAAAGTGCAATTTGGCAGAGGTCCAAGTTTTTTCAAGCAGACGTAGAATATATGGGCCATCTTCCTTCGAAGGATGGCGTCTGTCCACTGCAGCAGCATCTAGAGGCTATTGTCAAACTTCCTAAGCCGCTAAACCTGAAAGAATTCCACCCATTTTTGGGAAAAGTGAGTTACTTTTCAAAATTTATCGCCGGTGGGGTGGACGTCATGCAGCCCTTAAACAACTTACGGAAGCAAAAAGTTCCTTTTGTTCATTGTTGGACTGTTACATCGCGTTCGCCCACATCAAGTCGTTGCTAACGTCTTTCTCGTGTCTCGGCAGTTTTACACTGAATAGACAGCTGTTTCGTGCCAGAGACGAGTCCCAGTATGGACTTGGGGCGCTTTAGTCTCACAGAGAAGCTGATGGAAGCAAATAGAAAAAGAAGCATTGCCGATCGCCTACACGGTCTGCGAGTTCCATGTTTTCCGCTGTAAAAACAAATTGCATCTCACCATCGACCATAAACTGCTTGTGGAACTTTTCGGCCCCTGCTCTCGACTTCCCAATAGGATCGCACAAAGACTTGATTGATGAATTTTATTTTTGAGTGTGTATGAGTACAAAATTCAGCATCGTACCATTTGCTTGTCATGCAATGCAGACTCATTGCCTCGCTTACCCACTGCTCCTGGCTCAGATTTCGACAAAAGGGCTGTATCAGGCGTTGGATAGGTTCCCAGATCCTGCAAGTGATTAGAGAAAGCCACTTAGCAAGAGCCGGTGCTCTGTCAGGTGTCTCATTTTGTGTCGAGAGGTTGACCTGAATGGTTGCCCGCTAATGAGCCGGGTCTTCTCCACTATTTTGCTTCTTCATAATTAGCTGGCTGAGGTCGATGTAATACTCCTGTTTAGTACGGATTCGGATGAAGGCTGCATTATGCTGCCATTGGTGGGCAATCTTCCAGGCACCATCCCCTCCAAGAACCAGGGGCCACGTAGGCTCTTTTCCTGAATGTGCCAGTGGGCATCGACGACGTCGAGATGGAGCTTCTGATTGCACAGAACAGTCAATCGGTATGTAATGGTGGCTTCTTAGATGCCGTCCACTCTTCAGAGCACTGGGCGGATGTTCCCGTGTCGCCGCTACCTCCGTTTTCTTGCTGCTGCATGGCCCACAGAGCCACCAAGTGCAGGGCCAGTGCACCGTTGTCCACGACACTTCCACCTGTACACCCCGCCAAACCAGAGATAGCTGATACCTAATCCCTGCCAGGGCGACGTTTCTTGCTGATGAGCCAATGCAAGCCAGCTGCATTTGTGGCGTTGCTACCACTGCTGTCGTTGAAGTATGTGGCGGCCTCCTCATCCATGCTGACTTTCCGCCAGCAGCGATTTTGCTGGTCCTCCTTTCTCGCCTATGGCGTCGGCTCTGTGGAAGAGATCAGGGATGTGGCAGTGTGTCCGCGCAATCCACCACCCCAGTGTTTGTATCCAGCATCAGCGGTGGCTGGGCGAAGCAAGTGTACCACAGTCGTCCGAAGCCTGCGCACCAACCAGCAAATACAAACATGTCAGGCAGCTGCCAGAAGGGCCTCCTCCTCTTGCATCCTCTCTGCCTTACGCAAGTTTACTTGAGCCAGCCTAGCTCCTTGCGTGTGTGCAATCAGTTGTCAGTGATAGGACTCTGTACTTGGACGGTTAATACAGGTATTAATGTTCCTCTAATCTTTTCATTATATGGCTTCCAGATGACAGAGTGTACTACAGTAACTGCGCCAAGGCATGGTGCATTTGTATGGACTCTGTTAAGACAGACTATTATGACAATTATATTTGTTCTACATTTGGTTAGCTTATATATGACAAAATATATGTTTGATCGGTTGATTTACACAGTTTTTTCTCTTGCAACTGGTAGAGACTAAAGATATAGTTTTAAAGCTGACGGCAGAAATATGTTTTTTTGTTTATAATACTATATTGTAGCACATCCCATCCCATCCAACATAGTCCATATTGGTCTAAGAATGTATCGCATGTATTTACTAGTTTTTGTGGCTAGTGGTTTGGCTTGCCACCCACTTTGTATTTTCTTATTTCTTTGATAAATGTTGTTTCTGTGCTCTGATTTTCATTTCTAACAGTTTACATGTCTTGATTCTGTATGTCTTGAGTGTACTTACTTTGTTTCCCATGTGACATTATGATCATAATCAATGTAATTTATGTTCTTGGTCCATGTCTGTTTCATTTATCTGAGTAATGATGGTCAGTAAAGACTGATTAAGGGCATTCTTTGTGTTAATTGTTGATTGGACTTGACATGCTTCGGACGCCAATAAAAACAATGGCACGTATCCAGTAAATGCACTAAGCTTCCTAGTGAAGAGCACTATTATTTATCAGGAAGTGAATACCTTTTATATGGATAAAATGTGTGTGGTCGTCTGAGTGAACATGCATGCGACACATTACCATGAGATAACGTTCTGTACCAAAAACCTAAGAGTCATGCCTATTCACAGGACTCCCAGTCGGGCAGTCCACTCGCTGACAACAGTCGCAGTTTGTCCAACTGTGTGTGGACACCAGCGAGCACTTGGCGGATGCTATATCTCTTTTTCCGACAAACAGCTCAATTCATACATGCAATACCAGGAACAAAAATGATCTGCACAAGGAGTTAAAAGCACTTACTTTAGTTCAAAAAGGGGTCCACTACTCCGAAACACTCATCTTCAATAATTTTCCAGCAAACATAAAAAATTCAGTTAAAAATAAAGATCGGTTTAAAAGGAGCCTGAAAGACATACTAGTGGCCAACTCCTTCTACTCCATTGACGAATTTTTTAATAGAAACAAATTATGTATTGTATGTATTAATACTATTAGTATTGTTATTTCAGCTTGAAAAAAAATATTGACATGTTCCACATCCACGAGGATCTCTTCAGCACGGATCTATGGAACGAAAAACTAATCTAATCAAATCTAATCTCACCTGCCTGTGCTGACATTGTTTGGATTAGCAAGCAGCAGTCAAGGTAAGAATGTAACGCTCACAGTAAGCGAGTAGTGATTTGCTGGAGGAACCGACGTGCCCCAACCAAGGACCCGACTATCAGCCCACACACAGGTGAGTGCGTCACAGCTAATGCATTCGGCAAGCAGGTCATCAGACTAGTCAGCCTTTGTCTCGGCCACGTAACACTTCACTCCTAGGTGCTCAAGACAATAGGTCCTTACTTATACACACTTGTGCATAGACTTCCCCAAAACCCAGACATACAGGATTTAATTCAAGTATTTGCTTCATTCTGAAGGACTTGTCCCGTTTAATGACTCACTGACAGTGCAGAACTACTACCAAGCGTTCGCCCGGTGAACACTTGAGCAAGTCATAGGCATTTCCCGTTACAAATTTGAGAGAAAGTTTACAAGCTTCCCCATTACAAATAAGCGGATACATCGGTTTTGCATCTTCAGCCAACAGGTGGGATCCACATGGCCAATATAAGCCAGCTGGCCCCCAGTGAGTGGACAAAGTTCAACTGGCAGAGATCGTCGCATCAGAGTTGCAGGACATGGGAGACGAAGACTGCCAACTGTCCATCAGCAGTCATACCTCAGAAGATAAAACTGGCGAATTGCACCGACACTACATCAGCTGCACATGATGGAAGGTAACGGTGACGATGTTAAGTGGTGAGATGAGGTAGTCACTCTGTCCTCCCCCCCCCCCCCCCCATTTACTCAACTTATGAATCACATCTGCGATATTAATATCAGCCCTGAAGTTATATTACTGATGTTGACCTGTGAGGACGGTATAGGGTAGACTAAATGTTCTGGCCAGAAGTGATAGATCACTTATGCTGATGTCAGCAGGGCTCAGGTCATAGTTGATGCAATTGTTTCTCAATATATCTAAGGTCCTTTCCAAGGAGGAGGTGGTGGTAGGATGGGAAAGAATGCAATATGGATCTTTCAGCTGGTCTGTAGTGGAAGGATAAGCTTTGTTTGTGTATTTATTTACACGCAGTAGTATGTATTGCTTATTACCAATAATTTATCAGTTCCTTAGAGCAATTGAATGAGTCTGGTCATGGTAGTGAGAGTATCATGAAGACCAACAGCGATCATTCATGGTCTGTGCTCTGCAGTGAAATATCGTCAGGGAGCCCTATCAGCAGAGAGCAGCCAAAAAGCAGAAAACTGAAAATAAGTATTATCCATAAATTAAAATGTTATTGTTATTCATATAGTCAATTATATTTTGTTAGTTTTTTCCATCTGTGCACTAGGCCCCTGCTTTAGTAGAAGCTGAAACAGAGCGTCTCACACACTGTCTTTGATCTTTTTAGGACCTACTGTCGTTCGACTAATAACAAATTTTCAGTACTTGTCCCTCTAAAGAAATTTCTGTCATTGTAGTGAGAGGAGCAGGATAACCAGTAGGGTCATAGGAGTACCACAATTACTTTGGTCAACTGACTTGCAGTTATGCCTGTTTCATGTGTAAATGCATGTATTCTTGTAGAAAATATGTGTGCTATGCAATAATTATCTGTCTGACATTAATATAACAAATTAATTCCAACAACTTCTTTTGCTGCACGTCACACCCATGTCACATGCACTTTGTGCCAACACCTCATGCATGCTAAGGAACATGGTGTTTAAGCTGTGTTTATGATTATGGAATGGATCGTCCGAGTTTGACCATGCGAAAAGTGATCTAAATGTATTGCTGATATACATTATCTTTCTGAAATTGAGTGCACTGACAGCCTCGTTTTTGATGTATTTACTTTCACTTTTCTTGGGTAGTGCTCATAAGTGTTCCATAATAATCTGTTAATACTGCCAGCATTTGAGAGACAGAGAGTTGTATATTGCAGTTGTTAGTGCTAAATTCTGATATAATTTACATCAATTATAATCTGACAAAATCACGACAAATGTTGAATTTAAAAAAAAAAATATTAGATTGAATTCCTCAATTACAAGCTTACAACAATATAATTAACGTTGGGAAGAGTAACACCACATTCGTGGAATGTTAGTTGCACCTTTGTTGGGGTTAGCAGAATCTCAAAGCCTCGAAACAATTCTGTGTGTCCTCCTCAAGTGTATTCTCGATAGTTTGTCAGCCTGGATGCTGCGGGTGAGTGGCGGTTGGAAATCTGCGTGTTTTACATATAACGTAACTACTTACAATTGATTAGGGGAATCACTTACAAATGCAGCAGTGTACTCCGTAGATCGCATTCATTTTATAGGGGAGCAGTTGGCGTTTAACATTTTATCAGAGCAGAACATACCCACAGCGAAAATCAGTGTTAATTAAGAATAATGCCACCACCAATCAAAAGAGTGTGTGTACACTGTGGTACTGGTGATTGAGAATCTTTACCATTGCTGGTAGATGGAAACCTAGTGCAGTCCATGGTATGATTCAAACCTTCTGATTTCACCTTTGTGGTTTAACGAACACTAGGACTGAGATATTTGCAGTTGGATTCATATGATTGAGATCTTGTGATAAAGTGCTCTGAATTATGGTCTTAGCCATCAAATAACGATAATTTACCGAGTGTATACTTCCATACGTTAACGGTACTCTGTGAAGTGGTTTTGTCTATGTTGTGATGGAAAAATATCTGGTAACTATACAGTGCTTATATGTACATGTCCAACATAAATACTTGCAGTACTTCATGACTGATTTTACTTTAGAAATCATCAGCTCATTCCCTTTATAATATCGAAAAATGTAAATTGAGGCTAACTGATGTCAGACATAATCTGACAGCATAATATACACTCCTGGAAATGGAAAAAAGAACACATTGACACCGGTGTGTCAGACCCACCATACTTGCTCCGGACACTGCGAGAGGGCTGTACAAGCAATGATAACACGCACGGCACAGCGGACACACCAGGAACCGCGGTGTTGGCCGTCGAATGGCGCTAGCTGCGCAGCATTTGTGCACCGCCGCCGTCAGTGTCAGCCAGTTTTCCGTGGCATACGGAGCTCCATCGCAGTCTTTAACACTGGTAGCATGCCGCGACAGCGTGGACGTGAACCGTATGTGCAGTTGACGGACTTTGAGCGAGGGCGTATAGTGGGCATGCGGGAGGCCGGGTGGACGTACCGCCGAATTGCTCAACACGTGGGGCGTGGGGTCTCCACAGTACATCGATGTTGTCGCCAGTGGTCGGCGGAAGGTGCACGTGCCCGTCGACCTGGGACCGGACCGCAGCGATGCACGGATGCACGCCAAGACCGTAGGATCCTACGCAGTGCCGTAGGGGACCGCACCGCCACTTCCCAGCAAATTAGGGACGCTGTTGCTCCTGGGGTATCGGCGAGGACCATTCGCAACCGTCTCCATGAAGCTGGGCTACGGTCCCGCACACCGTTAGGCCGTCTTCCGCTCACGCCCCAACATCGTGCAGCCCGCCTCCAGTGGTGTCGCGACAGGCGTGAATGGAGGGACGAATGGAGACGTGTCGTCTTCAGCGATGAGAGTCGCTTCTGCCTTGGTGCCAATGATGGTCGTATGCGTGTTTGGCGCCGTGCAGGTGAGCGCCACAATCAGGACTGCATACGACCGAGGCACACAGGGCCAACACCCGGCATCATGGTGTGGGGAGCGATCTCCTACACTGGCCGTACACCACTGGTGATCGTCGAGGGGACACTGAATAGTGCACGGTACATCCAAACCGTCATCGAACCCATCGTTCTACCATTCCTAGACCGGCAAGGGAACTTGCTGTTCCAACAGGACAATGCACGTCCGCATGTATCCCGTGCCACCCAACGTGCTCTAGAAGGTGTAAGTCAACTACCCTGGCCAGCAAGATCTCCGGATCTGTCCCCCATTGAGCATGTTTGGGACTGGATGAAGCGTCGTCTCACGCGGTCTGCACGTCCAGCACGAACGCTGGTCCAACTGAGGCGCCAGGTGGAAATGGCATGGCAAGCCGTTCCACAGGACTACATCCAGCATCTCTACGATCGTCTCCATGGGAGAATAGCAGCCTGCATTGCTGCGAAAGGTGGATATACACTGTACTAGTGCCGACATTGTGCATGCTCTGTTGCCTGTGTCTATGTGCCTGTGGTTCAGTCAGTGTGATCATGTGATGTATCTGACCCCAGGAATGTGTCAATAAAGTTTCCCCTTCCTGGGACAATGAATTCACGGGGTTCTTATTTCAATTTCCAGGAGTGTACATGCAAAAAAAAACCGTGGTTTTAAAAAATATCAATTGAATTCACAATATGATACAAGCTTATAGCCACAAAGTTAACATTGTAGAGAACGATACCACACCCATGCCATGCAAGTGGCGCAGGCCCTCGGGATAACAGAATCTTAAAGTGTGGCGTGTGTCCTCCCCCAGTTTACTCTCCATTGTTACTAAGTCTCGATGCTGAGGGTGAGTGATGGTTGGAAATATGCATGTCTTACACATAACTTAAACAATTACAACTGGTGAGTGGAATTACTTACAAAAGCAGTTTGTCTACTGAGTAGATCACATTCGGTTTATAAGACGGGTGTTGGAGTTTAACATTACCATCACAGTAGGATATGCCCACAGCGAAAATGAGTGTTAGTTAAAGAAGAATGCCATCATCCATCAAAAGAGTTTGTGCACACTGTGGCAGCAATAGTTGAGAATCTATACCAATGAATCAACATTACACAGCTATATGGGAACCGATTGCAGCCCATAGCATGATTCTACCCAACCGATTTAAACTTTGTGGTTTAAGGAACACTCGCATTAATATCTTTCTGGTCAGATTCATCTGATTAGGACCTTATGATAAAGTGCTCTGATTGATGGTCTTAGCTCTCAAGTATCGATACTTTAGTGAGTGTGTAGCTGTGTAACATGTACATATACATGTCCATCACATATGTGTAGTACGGTAGGATTGATTGTACTTACGATATATGAACATGGGTATGGTAATACTTATGTTTCCATGTTACAACTCAATTTTCTCCAACTGATTAATCATGGAAAACACGGACAAACAGAACGTATCAGAATATAAGATGCAACTCTTGTTCACAGAAGATGTTCATTATGCCTTTGTGAGAACTGACACATGCATCAACCAGCTGTCGTAGTGAATCTCAGAAGTACTGATGTATCCCTGGGGTTTTGCGTATGGTTTGGCAGCGTTCCACAATACAGGCACGAAGACTCTGAATATCTTGTGTTCTACACCCAAGAGTTTTCGAGTCATAGGTAGATATGCAGTAGATATATGTCCAGAGAGCGTGGTGGCATGGCAATTAGTCCACCTCTACCTATCCATCTGTCACCGAATCTGTTATTTAGAAGCCAACAGGCATTAACACTAACATGAAGAGGTGCTCCATCATGCATGAAGTACATGTTTTGTTGACAGCTAAAGGCACATCTGCTAACAGAGCAGGCACAACATGCTCTACAAAATTATAATAAGTTCGTCTGTTACGCCTGGGTAGAAGAAAGCGAGGTCTTATCATTCACTAAGACCACCAACCCAAACATTGACAGAAAATCTATGCTGCTTCAACATTTGCGTGAAGATTTAGGTCCACCCATACATAATGATTGTGTGTTTCTCATGATTAATGAGTTCAAGAAAATGAATTCTAAGACGGAAACAAAGCATTTCCAGACCTATGTTCATTTAATGTAATTTCCTTGTCTAACTGCGAGGAATCTGTCCTGCAGTGTCTGCCATACATTCTATTTTGGAGGAATGTCAGATAACTTGTGACGTGGTTCTACATGTGAAAATAAATTGAATAAGTCCTATGAACATGTATCTGATTTTCGATCGTTACTGAACTGGAGGGGGTTGAAAACTACACACATTCATTAATGGATATGAAGACAAGTGTAGATACTACTAACCATAGAGCTGTATAGGTACTGTAGTGGGTAGAATAATTGTGGTATAGATGACTGATCCATCCTACACAAGGTATGGAGGTTATGTAACATATGGTAACACTGCGACATCACACCAAGGGAACAGCTGAAAGCGTACCCAGTTCACAATTATGGAATGAAACAGTGAGCATTTATGACGGCTGCGTATGTCATGCTTGAATGTTGTTTAAGTGTGTTTGGGAATACCAACATACCACAAATATTCACCCACACAAAATAAGCAAACATGTTAGTTCTGTATAGGTACCTGTACGTCTGTGTCAATATACTAGAGATGTCTCCTTTATCGATGAACCCCTGCGCCGTGCTATTTCCCAGGATTTCTCAAACACTACCTAGAATACACGTAGCATCAGAACGGGAGACCATCCAGTCGGATGAGGAAAGGGGAGATATTATTGCAATGGTATAATGGAGTCCCACCACCAGCACACTGTGCATTAGCCACCAGCTCTGTATTCCACAAACGTGAGTGTGGCGGGCTTACATTCTGAGTCCCTCTATGCTCCTCTTCTTGCACCTCTGGGGATGGTCCAGCCTCAATAACCCGACGAATCTGCTTCTCAGAGTAATCGTTTTCCTTAAAAACAGACTTCAAAAGTGTGCAAATTATTGGGTTAACCTGTCCATGCCGGAAATGACATAATCCTCCGTGTACCGGAGTCCTAAGAACGCCACTGTGTTGGTATGGTGGATGGCAACTTTTAGCCCGAAGATACCGATCGGTGTGCGATAGCTCTAGGTGAACACTATGTCACAGGGCACCTTACGGTTCTTTTCTAAACCATGATGTCCACAATGGAAACATCCCACGAGGAAAGTACGTGTAAATGAGCGAGAGACAGGATAAAAGTGGCATGTAGGAAGAAGAATACATAAACGTACATGTAACGAATGCAGTTTCTAACATATTTCTTTATAATTAAAGTCCACTAAATGGAGACTTCGTAGTAAATAACACTGCACTAGTAGCCAGAAGTAGCAGAGGATACATGATATCAAGCAAAATAGACAAAGAATTCTAAGTTTTCAATGACTTGTGGAAGGAAATGTTAAGCATCACATGTTGTACAGTGCTAGGGGCTACGTAAGCGACAGAGAACAGATGGATAGTTTGCCTCATGTTGCAGTAATTACATTATTATTCTCGGTTTCTGTGTATATTTAGAAGGCAAAAGACGTCGATTTCTGTTTTTAAATACGCTATCAGATTGACAGACCTCTTATTATTCTTTGGATACGTGCTGTCATATTTAGTTTATGCCGTTTGCAGAAAAGCAGGTTAGCGAGTAGCTTTCCACACTGGTGTATAATACTATCGTTGAGGATGAATTGCACAGCGTATATGTAGATATGAATCTGAACCATTACAGCAGCAAATTATTTAACAAATTACGTTGATATCCCAAACAGTTGGGATAGAATGATTTTCTCAAACTGGAGTACAGCAGTGCAGCTCCTAGGAAAGAGTCCGCACAAATCGGATGCCTCAGTCACGTGGAGGCTTTCAGCTAAGACCACCGTGATTCTGGCTTCCCGTGCGCCCCAGAGGTAGAGCAGCAGGTGAGCTGAGTAGATCGCGCATGCAGTGTCCGCATGGTGCCTGCGCGAATTTGTGTCGGTGTTGCGTCTGTGTCTCTGGGATGAAATTGTAATTGTGCATGCCACTCTACATAACAAAAATAATGCAGCCATCCATGTCTGGTTACAGGTTTGGAAGTAAAACATTTTGCTGATTGGCTGGAGGAGCACTCACACAAACTGCTGCTGTAGCTTAGACAGGCTATGGCAACTACCTACAGCTAGACCAATAGCAGCTGTCCTCCTTACTCCCAACAGCTATTGAAACAGACTGGCTAGTGCACACCTTAGTCCTAGATCAATGACGGTTCTCCTAATTCTTGCGCTTCGCAGCCAAAGGAAAAATAATACAGTCAGGTATATAGTTTTTCAATTACATACTCACTTGGCGGCTGTCTTGTGTTGGGGAGTATTGAGAGATTACAGTATCAAAGAGTGTTAAATTTTTAGGCGCGTACATCTGCATTTTGTGCAACACAATATATAGAAGGCTGTGGCGCCAATGGGCACGGGATCAGCGACTTTTTGGAATAAACACTAGTTTGTTTCTCTTTACAGCTGCTTACTGCATTCGTGTCTCCTTCTCATTTCGTTACCAAATATACTTCCAACAGTACATTATTGTTCCGAAACTGTGGAGGAAACGCCCATGGTTGGCTGTAAGCAGTTCAAGACGTGTAGTAATTGTTTTATTTGTTGTACTTAGAGAGGTATTTGTTTAAAAATAAATCGGTTACAATTCTAGCCAAAGCCCAATACCTTACTGCTAATCGTGTTACAAGCGGTCATTCCCACAAATCTCTAGAGACGTGGACACACTAAACTTTTTGCCATGACGTCATCAAAGTGTCTTATTATAATATTTACCGCAGAATATGCTGTGAAGTCATTAATTTACAGTGCCAATGTGTCGTACCATCTGTAGTTTGTTAGTATCATTGTTACTATTTGCAGAAGAACCCAATTACTTCATTACAGAGTGTAAGTACAATATTTCTTAAAAGGAGGACCATAACGTTAGGCAGCTAATTATTTACAACGCGCATTGCGTGCTACTTTCCTACGAGAATGGACGCATTTACATATCAGCATGAACTGTAGATAGGCTACGTGCATACTACATGGCGTTCGTGTGAATTCCTTGCGTCGTTTGGTAAAAGGGATTGTCTTAATTTATTGTTACCTTAACATCAGGCAGCTGATTATTTACAATGTGCACTACACACATCTTTTGTCCAAGAATGGATGCATTTACGTATCAAATACGTACTGCGTGCCTATTGACCAAATTATTATAGTCCTCAGCTGAACCCTGTCAGTCGTTCTGATCCTCTCACTACGGTGAGAGCAATTGCTCTAGAGCAATAGGGATTGAGAAAGCCGGCCGAAGTGGCCGTGCGGTTAAAGGCGCTGCAGTCTGGAACCGCAAGACCGCTACGGTCGCAGGTTCGAATCCCGCCTCGGGCATGGATGTTTGTGATGTCCTTAGGTTAGTTAGGTTTAACTAGTTCTAAGTTCTAGGGGACTAATGACCTCAGCAGTTGAGTCCCATAGTGCTCAGAGCCATTTGAACCATTTTTTGGATTGAGAAATTATTGTTAATCCAACGACAGCTGCTCCAACAAATCCGAAAGACTGTTGGCTGCTGTATTTCAGCTACTATTAAATCAGGGACGTGTTGTGCTGCTACCAAATAAATAAAATTTAAGTATAATCGAATTTATTAATAACAATAATGTTGTTAATTTATGTATAAATACTTACTTTCAGATTTCTTCTGCTTCTCTGTTAATATTTGCTGTTAGCATTTATGACGATCCTTTCGATGCATCACTGCAGAGCAGGGATATCGAATGATCCCTAGTGGACGTCCCGTGCCTCTCACTCTTGTGACGAAACTCATGCAATTGCTCTAAAAGAATAGAAACTAAGAAATCCTTGTTAATAATCAATATATATTACTGTTTGTCAATAAATGCACAAATAAAGCTGATCTTTCCATGACAGACCAGCTGATCCTTTCACTACGAAGCACAGACTACAAATGAAACCTGTTAGCGAAGAGCAGTGGGTGGGTCCGTGGCAATTGTCCAAGAGCGTGAAGACGTCGATGTTAAGCCTTTGGCAGACCTACTATTCCCCTTTCCTCCCTCTCCCCCCTTATCCCCTCCACTTTCCCAAGCCTTCCTCACTCCCCTTCTGCGTGGAAGGTCTGGAATATAGCTAGCACAACCATAACAGCTGTAACCTGACATTTCCTGCATTGGGCGATTTTTATTCTGCCCAGAAAATACGCTTCTACGCTATTGCTGTGAATGATAATGACAATAATAATAATAATAATAACAAAACGAAATGTTTCCATGTTTTTACCTGCAGCCCATTTAACTTCAGTACGATACAAACAGCAAACGTGACATAAAATATGCTGTCAACACCGTTACAAAATACCATAGCAAGAAATAGTGGATTCCTGTTGATGTTGTTATGGTCTTCAGTCCAAAGACATGTTTGATGCAGCTCTCCATACCATACAGTAGAGCTCCATGCCCTCATGAAAAATAACAGCTGCATCTTCACCTTGCTTTTCGCAATACCAACGCAGCAAGACTACGTTGCTTGGTGTTACAAAGCCAGATCAGTCGGTCATACACACTGTTGCCACTGCAACAACTGGAAATGCTGCTTCCCCTCTTCAGAAACCAAATGTTCATCTGGCTTCCCAAAAGATATCTCTCCATTGTAGTTGAGCCTACAGTACGGCAGCAGGTTATTACATCTTAACATTGAGACACCATATTTATTTACTGCCTGGGATGGAGTTTAAGATAACAGCGGTTTTGTACAAAGCAATAATATAGCGGTCCTCGAACTGCATTCAATATCAACACAACCCCTAACGTTTCCATTATCCCTCGAATATTTGCTCCTGAAACACTGACCAGTTATTACTTGATGAAAGCCCTAATAACCTGTGGCAACTGCCTGTAACATTAAAACACCAAACTTGCTGTACTGGAAAACATTATAAACCAGGGTGCTTTGTATAATCAGTTTCAAAAGAATTTTTAAAACATTTCCGTCGTGGTGCGAGATTGTGTACAGTTCTTACGTCAATATTACGCTGTCGATCTTACATACTAAGCTCATTTCCACTACCTGCATTTCTGCGAGGAAGTTCCTCTTACCGGTAGGCTAGAAATTCAACGAATGTTGGAATGGGGTCTCATTGAACCATCCTATTCGGAATACAGTAGTCCACTCTTAGCAGTAGTAAAACCTAATGGAGACGTAAGATTGGTACTTGACGCCAGGAATATTAATAAAATTTTAATAACTGTCCAAATCAGGTCAGAAAATGTATATGAATCGTTACAGCGTTTCTATGGTGTAAAGTACCTATCCACCGTCGATCTCCGTAGTTCCTATTGGCAGGTACCCTTAGATGAAGAATCTAGGAAGTATACAGCTTTTATATTTATGGGTAAGAGTTATCACTTTAAAGTTATGCCATTTTGTTTAAATATCAGTGGTGGAGTTTTTATTTCCGCACTCGATACCGTGTTGAGCCCGCACTTGGTGAATGAAGTGACATTGTATGTTGATGATCTCCTAGTGGCTACTGATACATGGGAGCGTCATGTGGAGTTGTTGCGACGAGTGTTTTGTAGGTTTCAAAGTTATGGAGTAACGGTGAACCTTTCCAAATCTGAGTTCGGGAATGAGATGGACAAAATTTCTTGGCCATATTTTCTCTCCTTTGGGCATAACACCAAATCCTAAGAAATTAAAAGCAATAATTCAGTGCCCATACCCTGGTAATCGTAAGCCAATAAAATCATTTCTTGGACTAGTATCCTTTTTTTAGAAAATTTCTGCCAGATCAGGTAGTGAACCAGGACTGTTTGTTAAATTTGTTAAGGAAAAATACTTCGTGGCATTGGACAGCTGAGTGTTGCAAAACATTTGAAAAAATACGACACTCGTTATTGAACTCCTAAATACTTCATCATCCTCAAATAGATAAGCAGGAACGGCCACAGTCGCGAGCAGAACCGACAACTTTCGTGTCAGGATGATTCAACATACTTTGTATGAAAAGGATGTAAAATTCATGTGTAAGAATATTGTTGATTTATAAGATCAAGATTCTAAATGGAAATTAATTAGACGATCACTTTATGACGATAAGGAGAGTCTTAAAAATAACAAATTTTGCCTTCATAATAAGGTTCTATTTTGTAAAAATAAGGATTTATTTTGTCAATGTAAATTTTGTGTTCCTTCTGGTTGTGTGATAAAGTTTCTTTGGCACACACATTTATCGTGGGGTCACACCAGTGCTGGTAAATGTGTTAGGTTAATAGCAGCTTATGCCTATTATCATAACCTGAAACGTACTGCGCAGGAAGTATTGAGAAATTGTATGATTTGCCAGAAAGCGAAGCCAATCAATTATTCCACCAAAAACCGACTTTCGAACTACAGTAGTACATGATATTCTTAACCTAATGCCATGTGATGTAATGGGTCCTTTACCAACCTCCAAAGGTAACTTCAAATACGTGCTAGCATTTTATGATGTATTTACTGAGCTAGTGAAGGTACACCCACTGAGATCTGTAAGAGTGAAACCCGTGGTGAGAATCTTAAAAGAAAAGTACGTTGTCCAAGTTGGAAAACCGAAAACCTTACTAACAGACAATGCCTCATATTTCTCGTGTAGGGCTTGGAAGGAGTGTCTACGCGGGGAAGGTATTGGCCACATCCAGACTGCGCCAGATTTAACCCAATGACTAGCCCTATTGAACGAGTGTTTCGTGAGTTAAATCGGTTTGTGAGGACGTATATTTCTCACCAACACTATCGTTGGATTGAGTATTTGCATAAATTTGAAAACGTATATAACGATTTACCACACTCATCCACGGGGTTGCCTCCTTATGATGTTTTCTTTGGGTGCTGCCAGTCTAACCAATGGAATTAGGATTTACCTAAATTAAGTGAAACTATACCGGTAGACAAAACTACACTCCATAATCAAGTACGTGTTGTTATCCAGCACCACGCTCATTTGATAAAAGCATATTATGATAAGCACATAATAAAATCTATTAAATACCAAGTAGGAGATAACATTATTCTAAGATCTCATCCAAAGTCATCGGCTATAAAACGACTAAATAAGAAGTGGCCACTAAAATATGAGGGTCCTATCTGGATAACGAAAATACCTCATCCTGGGGGTTATATTCTGTCGAATACAAAAGGTGTGATCAGAGGAATGTTCAGCCATCAAGATTTAAAACGCTTTTGGTCGTAGATGTGATTTGGAATAATTTTATATATATATATATATATATATATATATATATATATATATATATATATATATATATATATATATATATATATATATACCACATTATTTAGAAATTGGACTACAGAACAGTAAGTAAGTACTTCATCTATGTACTTGTGGGTGAAGGAATGCGTGAAAATAATGTTAGCGGTTCAGGTATATTGTGTTGGCAGTTTATAAAAAGGGGAGATATGAAAATATTAACAAGGAACTAACAAATCGTCTCCTGGACGGCATTATGAGTTGCCAGTAGATATATGTATGTGTATGTACATTTGGTATGAGATTTGCATCCATTATCCCTAAAAAAAAAAAGAAGAATAACAAGAAACTCAAGCTTTGTTATTCGGTAACTTTATGAATGATGCCAGAAAAGACATTTATATGAGTTAGTAGTTCTACTCTTACATGTCTGTTTGTTTGCAATGATAAGAGAAATAGCATAAGGGAGAAAAGATATTCGGAACATGATCCATAGTGCTGGAGAAATAATTATTAGAGTGTTTTGTGTTTGTTAAAATGAAATTTATCTATACAGTTAATAATAATATGTATAGTTGTGAGTTATGATTTATTTAAGTCTGAATGATGATAGCGTTTCTGTGTTAAGTCAGAAAAGGATTACCATCAATAAGAGGGCGAATTGGTATCGAAAAGCACTTAACTAAAAGAAACTGACATATCTTAGAGAAGTTTTCTAGAAGTCTACCATCTAACCATCATCGTTTTCATGAACTTCTCTACACGAAAAAAGACAACGGTGACAACATACACACATTGAAAGGCAGCTCAAAAACAGAGAAACAGTAAATTATTTGAAAACGAGAGAACCAAAATACTTCATTTTTTTAATTTGTGAATTCCTGTATCTACAACACTTGGTATTGAAGCTTGCCCTGTATGACCTGAACACATCTCCTCCTGAAATTAAGAAAATTATGCACTGTCTCAAAAATAAAAGCTCATCTAGTTTTGATGGTACTTCCAATAGAGTACTAAAGATCTGTTTCAAGCCATATAATAAGCCTAGTCTTATCTGAAATATGCAATGCATCACCATGTCAGGGCGTTTTTCCTGAGCGACTGAAATATGTATCTGTTAAGCCCCTCTTTAAGAAAGGTAATAAGTGCAATGTCAGTAAATGCAGCTACCAATTTCACTGCTGACATCATTTTTCAAAATCTTTGAGAGGGTGATGTATTCTAGAATAGTATCTCACATTAGCAACGATAATATCCTCAGAAAATCACAGTTTGGAATTCAGAAAAGTTGTCCTACTAAGAATGCCATTTACATGTTCAGTCACAAGATTTTACGACCACTAAATAATAGAGCTGGTTAGTATTTTCTGAGTCCTTTCTAGGGCATCTGACTGTGAATAACATCGTTATCCTGGATAAACTGGAGTTTATGGGACTGACGCTATAGCTAGCCAACCAATGGATGGAGTCATATCAATCAGAAAACGCAGAAAGCTGTACTTAGTATGTTAACCAGTATAGTCTGGGGAAGTAATTCTGACTGTTGAGAAATCATGTGTGGGTGTTCCAAAAGGCTCAATCTTAGATCCACTATACTTAAACGATCTTGCGACTAATATACAACAAGCAGAAATAGGTATTTTTGGAGGTGACGTTAGTATTGTAATCAATATAAGCGTATATACAGAAACAGAAGTAATGGTAACCATGTTCCTAAAAGTATCATTGGTTTTCTGCGAATGGTATCAACCTTACTAATAAAAATACACCATATTCAGTTTTGCATATCTACGTATACTATACCAATGATAAATGTAACACGTGATGAGGAAATAACAAATAGGGGGGAAACCTCAGAGTTTTTAGGTATCCATATTCATGGCAATTTAAACAGGAAAAGCCATTTGGAAATTCCCACAATTTAGTTCAGCCACATTTGCACTCTGAATAATTTGGACGAGAAAAATCAGTAAGTTGATATATTTTGCATATTTTCATTGAATGATATAATATGAGATAATGTTCTGTGGTAACTCATCTTCAGGAAGGAAAGTCTCCATTGCTCAAAAGCGTATGGTAAGAATAATATGTGGTGCCCACTCCCCAATCACCTTGTAGACATGTGTATAAGGAGTTGGGCGTTTGACTACTGCTTTATTCCCTGATGATGTTTGTTGCAAATAATCAACTATATTTTAAACGCAACAATTATATATATAATTACAATACCAGAAGAAAAACTGACATTCATTAAGTCACGTTATATCGTCTTTAGAACAAAAATGAGTGCGCAATACTGAAAGTGCCATAAAATGTCTGACATTAAAGCAAAATTTGAAAACAAACGGAAAAATTTCCTCCTTGACATCCGTTTCTATTCCGTAGAACAATGTCAATTATTGTCATGATTGGGTAAGAATTACTAAGTCGCATCTGTGTATGTAAAAACGACATAAAATTAAAAAAAAACTTATAAATGTTAAACATATGGCCACATTTACAAATTAATTTGCAATGTGATTGTAAAAGAGTCGTTCCGCATCATTACGATTTAGCGTCCAAAATGATCGATCGAACATGAAATTGACTCTCTAATCCAGTGTAACAAAATTCGGACTTCTTCCAGTTCCAGTCGCGTATGTGGCACGGGAAGAATGATTCCTTAAACGCCTCTGTCAGTGCTGTAGTTAGTCTAGTTTCGTACTCGCGTTCTCTAAAGTGGAGACTCGTAGGGATTTGTAGTATGTTCTTAGATACATCATTTAAATTTTATTTTGAAACCTTGTAAGCATGCTTTCTCATGAGAGTTTGCGTCTCTCTTAAAGCGTTCGCCACTCCATTTTCTTCAGCATTTCGGTGACACACTCCCAAGCGTTGAACAAGCCTGTGGCCATTCGTGCTGCCCTTCCACGTATACGTCCGGTATCCCATTTCAGTTCTGTTTGGTCCGATCGCACAGTATTGAGCAACATTCGAGGGTGGGCCTCGCAGGTGTTTTGTGAGCAATTTTCTTTCTAGACTGTATTTCCCTGGTGCCCTAACAGTGAACTGAAGACTGTCACCTTTTTACTGTGACTACCCTGTGTGATAGTTCCGTTCAGTAACCACACAAATCGTCATACCCAAATATTATTACATACTGTGATCAGTGTGGCAAGATATCAATAAAGGGATATCACACCTGAGACGATACTCCATAGGCACGCAATTTGACTAGAAGCCGGTTGTGAGGAACATTAAATGTAGGACAGACTTTGAATTGTGAATTGAACTTTTTTCTCGCTGACAGAAAATTTCTGACTGATAGTTTTCTTCTGCCTTCCTTCATACAGGATACCATATGGCGACCTAAAGTGAAAATCAGTTTCTCGTGATTAGATAGTAATAGCACTTTTACAGATTAGGGCAAAGTTCGTAGATTTCTTTCTCTGATATAGCTCGTCACTTCGTAGTGTGTTTAAGTTCACTGAGGCCGCAAAACAACAATATTTTCCCTTTTTTCCACATCTCGAGTGTTGGCAAGGTTTTACCGTACATATTTCA
The DNA here is from genome assembly GCF_023898315.1 of Schistocerca nitens. Lineage (NCBI taxonomy): Eukaryota > Metazoa > Arthropoda > Insecta > Orthoptera > Acrididae > Schistocerca > Schistocerca nitens. The sequence continues at coordinate 192,444,481 of NC_064621.1, forward strand.
ACGTGATCTCTCATCGCTGATTTCCCTTGCAAATGCAAAAACCGAATCATAGCAGGAGATCCAAATTTGCTCAGCACAGCTACTATCTTGTTTATTTACTCTGCAGCAATGCCATCACGGGACTAAAAAGGGAACAATATGCATGGACAATGAATGCGCTCATTCGCTTCCATGACATGCAGACGCATTCAGATAATCACACTTTTTCAGATAACAGAGCAAACTTTGCGAGCGCCCCTCGTAATGAACTGAGTTCCCAATGTTTACATAAAAATGTACCGTAAAACAGCTATGTACTGAGACGTTCGTACTGAAGCCTAAAGCTGTTACTGGCAGGCGGATGTCAAAAAAGACAGAGGTATGGAAATTTTGATTCATGGAAGACCAAGATAACAATCAAACAGAAAATAACCAACGAGAAATCACTTTACTTGTGAAGAAACAGTCACGATCGCAATGTATCATTTATTTAAAATGACCGTTTTGACACATGTAGTAGGCCACCATCAGACTGATTGAACTGAAAAGATTGTAAAAGTGCATAGCAATGCAGTTTTCCATAAAATGTACAAAGATGAAACTAAAAAGGTGTGATGTTCCACCCATTTGGTGACGTGCTGAGCAGCTGCTTGTTGTCAAGACGATAACTGACGCTAGCGGCTGTACTGCCACTCGTAAAATAGTGTTCGATAGTGCGCCAATTTGCTGCATTGCGTAAGTTGCAACCATTGGGATCTTACTTTACGTAAAAATATTTATGAGTGCAAATGAAGTATAAAACTAACAGCACAGTTGTATGTATATCATTATACAAGTGCAGGTAATTATATAAAATTACTTACCTTTTAATAAATTTTAAATACGAGTGCACCATTACAAAAGGTTATAAGACCGCTGAACGTCAACTGGTGCTGATGGTTAGTACTTTAAGGCGACGTCGTTTCCATGGAAATGGCAATGTGTTGGCCATTGCTTGTCAAAGACCACGCTGTAGCATGCTGTTGCCCAGGCGACGTTGTACAATGCCTATTGGCGTCCAAAGATGTATGGAGACATTGTCCAGCTTGCCGATACTTTGATTTAATTGGCGTTTTGCTCGAACTTTTCGACGTTGTGCGTAGAGAATATCGTGATTTACAGAAGACAGGGAGAATTAAACATTTGCAATAATTATAATATGTATGTAAATCAGTGTAGCATTATGACAAAAATCCTTGGACAATAAATAAAAATTTATAATGAGATCTACGTGGCTGTGTCAATTGTAAAACAAGTACCATGGCGCTTTTAAAATGTTTTTTATGTAACATACAGTACCATTATTCATAAAAAAATTAGGAATTTTTTTTTGGTCATCAGTCTACTGACTGGTTTGATGCGGCCCGCCACTAATTCCTTTCCTGTGCTAACCTCTTCATCTCAGAGTAGCACTTGCAACCTACGTCTTCAATTATTTGCTTGACGTATTCCAATCTCTGTCTTCCTCTACAGTTTTTGCCCTCTACAGTTCCCTCAAGTACCATGGAAGTCATTCCCTCATGTCTTAGCAGATGTCCTATCATCCTGTCCCTTCTCCTTATCAGTGTTTTCCACATATTCCTTTCCTCTCCGATTCTGCGTAGAACCTCCTCATTCCTTACCTTATCAGTCCACCTAATTTTCAACATTCGTCTATAGCACCACATCTCAAATGCTTCCATTCTCTTCTGTTCCGGTTTTCCCACAGTCCATGTTTCACTACCATACAATGATGTACTCCAGACGTACATCCTCAGAAATTTCTTCCTCAAATTAAGGCCGGTATTTGATATTAGTAGACTTCTCTTGGCCAGAAATGCCTTTTTTGCCATAGCGAGTCTGATTTTGATGTCCTTGCTCCGCCCGTCATTGGTTATTTTACTGCCTAGGTAGCAGAAATCCTTAACTTCATTGACTTCGTGACCATCAATCCTGATGTTAAGTTTCTCGCTGTTCTCATTTCTACTACTTCTCATTACCTTCGTCTTTCTCCGATTTACTCTCAAACCATACTGTGTACTCATTAGACTGTTCATTCCGTTCAGCAGATCATTTAATTCTTCTTCACTTTCACTCAGGATAGCAATGTCATCAGCGAATCGTATCATTGATATCCTTTCACCTTGTATTTTAATTCCACTCCTGAACCTTTCTTTTATTTCCATCATTGCTTCCTCTATGTACAGATTGTAGAGGAGGGGCGAGAGGCTACAGCCTTGTCTTACACCCTTCTTAATACGAGCACTTCGTTCTTGATCGTCCACTCTTATTATTCCCTCTTGGTTGTTGTACATATTGTATATGACCCGCCTCTCCCTATAGCTTACCCCTACCTTTTTCAGAATCTCGAACAGCTTGCACCATTTTATACTGTGGAACGCTTTTTCCAGGTCGACAAATCCTATGAAAGTGTCTTGATTTTTCTTTAGCCTTGCTTCCATTATTAGCCGTAACGTCAGAATTGCCTCTCTCGTCCCTTTACTTTTCCTAAAGCCAAATTGATCGTCACCTAGCGCATTCTCAATTTTCTTTTCCATTCTTCTGTATATTATTCTTGTAAGCAGCTTCGATGCATGAGCTGTTAAGCTGATTGTGCGATAATTCTCGCACTTGTCAGCTCTTGCCGTCTTCGGAATTGTGTGGATGATGCTTCTCCGAAAGTCAGATGGTATATCGCCAGACTCATATATTCTACACACCAACATGAATAGTCGTTTTGTTGCCACTTCCCCCAATGATTTTAGAAATTCTGATGGAATGTTATCTATCCCTTCTGCCTTATTTGACCGTAAGTCCTCCAAAGCTCTTTTAAATTCCGATTCTAATACTGGATCCCCTATCTCTTCTAAATCGACTCCTGTTTCTTCTTCTATCACATCAGACAAATCTTCACCCTCATAGAGGCTTTCAATGTATTCTTTCCACCTATCTGCTCTCTCCTCTGCATTTAACAGTGGAATTCCCGTTGCACTCTTAATGTTACCACCGTTGCTTTTAATGTCACCAAAGGTTGTTTTGACTTTCCTGTATGCTGAGTCTGTCCTTCAGACAATCATATCTTTTTCGATGTCTTCACATTTTTCCTGCAGCCATTTCGTCTTAGCTTCCCTGCACTTCCTATTTATTTCATTCCTCAGCGACTTGTATTTCTGTATTCCTGATTTTTCCGGAACATGTTTGTACTTCCTCCTTTCATCAATCAGCTGAAGTATTTCTTCTGTTACCCATGGTTTCTTCGCAGCTACCTTCTTTGTACCTATGTTTTCCTTCTCAACTTCTGTGATGGCCCTTTTTAGAGATGTCCATTCCTCTTCAACTGTACTGCCTACTGCGCTATTCCTTATTGCTGTATCTATACGTTAGAGAACTTCAAACGTATCTCGTCATTCCTTAGTACTTCCGTATCCCACTTATTTGCGTATTGATTCTTCCTGACTAATGTCTTGAACTTCAGCCTACTCTTCATCACTACTATATTGTGATCTGAGTCTATATCTGCTCCTGGGTACGCCTTACAATCCAGTATCCGATTTCGGAATCTCTGTCTGACCATGATGTAATCTAATTGAAATCTACCCGTATCTCCCGGTCTTTGCCAAGTATACCTCCTCCTCTTGTGATTCTTGAACAGGGTATTCGCTATTACTAGCTGAAACATGTTACAGAACTCAATTAGTCTTTCTCCTCTTTCATTCCTTGTCCCAAACCCATATTCTCCTGCAACCTTTTCTTCTACTCCTTCCCCTACAACTGCATTCCAGTCGCCCATGACTATTAGATTTTCGTCCCCCTTTACATACTGCACTACCCTTTAAATATCCTCATACACTTTCTCTATCTGTTCATCTTCAGCTTGCGACGTCGGCATGTATGCCTGAACTATCGTTGTCGGTGTTGGTCTGCTGTCGATTCTGATTAGAACAACCCGGTCACTGAAGTGTTCACAGTAACACACCCTCTACGATACCTTCCTATTCATAACGAATCCTACACCTGTTATACCATTTTCTGCTGCTGTTGATATTACCCGATACTCATCTGACCAGAAATCCTTGTCTTCCTTCCACTTCACTTCACTGACCCCTACTATATCTAGATTGAGCCTTTTCATTTCCCTTTTCAGATTTTCTAGTTTCCCTGCCACGTTCAAGCTTCTGACATTCCACGCCCCGACTCGTAGAACGTTATCCTTTCGTTGATTATTCAATCTTTTTCTCATGGTAACCTCCCCCTTGGCAGTCCCCTCCCGGAGATCCGAATGGGGGACTACCCCGGAATCTTTTGCCAATGGAGAGATCATCATGACACTTCTTCAATTACAGGCCAAATGTCCTGTGGATACACGTTACGTGTCTTTAATGCAGTGGTTTCCATTGCCTTCTGCATCCTCATGTCGTTGATCATTGCTGATTCTTCCGCCTTTAGGGGCAATTTCCCACCCCTAGGACAAGAGAGTACCCTGAACCTCTATCCGCTATTCCGCCCTCTTTGACAAGGCCGTTGGCAGAATGAGGCTGACTTCTTATGCCGGAAGTCTTCGGCCGCCAATGCTGATTATTTATCAAAATTTAGGCAGTGGTGGGGATCGAACCCGAGACCGAAGACGTTTTTGATTATGAATCAAAGATGCTACCCCTAGACCACGGGTACAGACCTGATTTAGGAAATAAAATACAAAAAAGTGACGGCGTCAATTGGCAAAAACAAAATACGTAAAATCTAATAGGTTCAGTGAATAATTTTTAAAAATTTGTCATATAAGTTTACTAAATGAGAAAATGAAGAAGCAGCTATCCTTCCTTAAATTTGTTTAAAAAAATCCGGAAAGGTCGTTTCGTGAAAATTTATTATTTTTTTGGTGAATGAAAATTTTGAGTTCCTCAAGTGTGTTCTAGAGTAGCCCTTTAGGGCTAGTGTGCAATATTCCATGGCAGTTAGTTATATCACGTTTTGAATGTTCCTCATTTACAAGGTGTTGTCCAAACTTCGGTTTATTTCGTGAGACTTCTGAGGTATGTTCCTTAAAACCCGTTTTTAAATTACGTCCAGTCTGATGATCATGATATTTTTTCGCAATTACCACAGGTCAGTTCATATATATCTGTGCGAGGAAAGTGTTCATTATCATTTCCAATAGAAAGACTTAATTTATTTAAAAGGCTGTTTGCTGATAAGAAGACAATAGTGCGGTTGGTAATATTGAAAAGTCTGTTACTCTGAAGAAGGCCTACTGTATGTGCCGAAAGAAGCCATTTTAAATAATCGATATTTTACGATCGTGACTCTTTCATCATAAGTGATTATCTCAAGTAAGATCGGTATCACTCTCAATCATATTGGTTAAAATCAAGAACTCACTACATCATTCCCTTTACTTAGACCATCTTGACAGGTATGAAGCTAACCATCCACAATGAGATTAAGAGATAGGTATCTGCCTTGTGGAAAGCTAATAAAAGAAAAATTGGGGGGGGGGGGGGATTAGCACATAACTAGGAACCAGTCATGATAATTGAAACGAACATAATTAATACGTGAATGATTGCTTATTATTTTAGGCAAGTAAATAACCACACAGTCATTCTACTTTCTAAGCCCTTAATAGAAGAGTAAATCAGATCGCACTCTGCAGTTACGAAATAAATGGATAACGAAATTATCATGGTATAAGGAACTCAACAAACGGCATGTCTTATAAACAATACGTAGATGACAGAAGTTGTCTACTGGTCGTTTCTTAATATAGAACTAGCACTATGCCCGCTAAAAATTACCAGGACAGCTGAGATGTGTTATCGCACTTCGACTTATTGTTATGTCTTCCTTTGCACGCTGTGTTGTTCTTTAGTGGATGCAGGATCAAGGAATAGATTTATTCCACATCTAATATCAAAAAGTGAAAATAATACGTAACTATGTTGCTGTATTTGCAGCGTCAGCCGTTAACAGAAGATCTGGATGCAGATATGTATACTGATACAAAAGATTTATAAATCTGCCACTCTTCAACACTGTATCTATTCAGAAGATGTCGAGCCCTGGCCACTATAAAAGTCTGTAAATGTTACTGATCTGACAGGCACACAAAATATGCTCAGTGTATGGCTGTTCGAACTTTATTGGAGGGGATGTTTGCATCTCTTAAGCAGTGGTGTAATCGTAGTGGCAGCGCCCTCGAACAGCGTTGGCAGCTGAAGGAAACGCGGCGGCGTAACTGGTGGCACGCGTATTTGAAAGTTCGGCCGAGCCGATGGCGGCGGAAACCGCACTTCCGTTCATTTTATACACGCTTGCGTCCACTTTTATTATTTTCTCTCACTGCTTTCTGCGCCACGTAACACGGTGAACCGTTAAGGAGTCCATAACACTACCACAGTCTATGTCGTTCACTTTTCTAGTCATTAGCTGTGTCAAACCCTCTCGTAGGGATAGTGCCTTTACGAATCCGAGAGGTACGCTACAACAGTTCTCCGACTAACATTGCGAAACTGTGTACGGACTTTTTCCTCAATTTATCCGTCTTCTCGAATCCTAGTTCAACAACATATCACTCATCTTCATCAACCTACTTATTCAGTCCTCCACACGACAGTTTCTCCTAGTAGCCTATGATGCCTTATCAGTGAATTGCGAAATTAGCGCACCAGTTTGGGAAGAAGTACTTAACATGAACTACTCGACAAAATAAATCCGTGAAAAAGGGCCTACATTCGCATTCCTGGTCATAATGTCCGGAGAACTATTGTTTAAACCCTAAATTTCACTCTCTCATCCCTGAGAGACCCGTCCAGCGTATCGTGTTTTATGAGCTTCGCAATGCTACACTACGCATTTACTTACCCACAGCGTTCTTCCAACTACAACCTAATCGTTTTAATTTTATAATTTTTCGTAATCCTTTCTTCTCGCCGATAAATCCTCCAATTATGCCTTCTAACCAATAACTTAGGTTGTTCCTCTGTTATTATGTTTAATGAACTTGGAGGGGCCAGGAGAGGTATAACAATGACGTCCCTCTTGCATCCTCGCCATGGTGTCTGAGCGGCTTGATACGCTGCCTTCACTCAGTTTCGTGCAAACTGTAGCGTCTCCTGGCCAATGGTCATAAAAAGCGTGTGACAGAATTTTCCGCGTGTGTAAGACCAGTTAACATGTATCGATATAGTGCCACGCACGCGGCGAAAGAGAAATAATTTAAACACGAATAAACATGACCAAGTGAAGCAATAAAGCAAGACTGTAAACATTTCAAGAATATATTATGTGTGTATGTAGAACATTCATAATTATTTGACGTTTTATGCATTTTTAACTTTGAATCCATGACGTATTATTATCTTTGACAATCGTATTCTTGTTAAATGAATTAGTGGTTATGATCTGTCCCTCAGATTAAAAGGACACTTCAGTACATGTATAAATAATAAAAAGCATTGTAATAATTGCTCTGTTGTCTTTGGGTTTCGTTACGAGTAACACTTGCGTGTTAAGCAAATGTATATGCTGGCCGCGAGTCTTTTGTTCATGAAGCTTGAGATCCGCCATTAGGCGAGTTGTTGTAAAAAGGTGTGTAAAATTAATGCATTTTTGTTTGAATATATAGAGTTTGAGCAAATATGTTTTTAAAATAATTTGAAAAGTTGCCAGCCATTCGTCGCGTAAATAACTTAGACATTTTCAGCATTTAATTTAGCGCCAGCCGCTGTACCAATCTGCGAGGGCAACGGCCGCAGATGCGGCACATTTAAAAAATATTTATTTCAGGCATCGCAGTCGTCTCGCCGGTAAAGCGAGGTAACATAATAATATTTAACATTTTCTTACAGCTTCCAGCAGTACCGGCGGACGATATTATGTGCATTTCTGAGTTTGATTTGGAAGGTACTGTGCGACATGTTCGATGCGATCACAAAAATATAACGAATAACTGTGTTATGACTTTATCATTTTCACATTTTGTGGCAAGGTCTGCTCTGTGAAACTAAAGCAATATTTTACATTTTTTTCCTGAGATTAAGAGAACGCGGGCTAGCCGCGCGCCTGTTCTAATTAACAGTATTCAAAAATGCACTGCACAACGTAACCAACATTCAGTGCTGTGACGATCATTTGAATTTCATTACTGACTTTTCTGAATACGATGCAAAGTAGTGAGTTCAGATACAGTTTTCTTTCTTTCTTGATTACGTTACAATAGCAAGTGAATGTTTCCCACATGATTATCCAGAGCAGATGTGAAAAAGCAATAATTTGATCCACAGTGTGCCACATTTATGATAAAAGTGTTTGTTCCCTCTCCCACTCCATGTCTGAGCTTAACATATGAGTGCTAGTGTGACTCATACAGCCAAAGTGAAATATTTACTCAACATTACTCGAAATTACTTCCTTTTATAAAGAAAGAATTACCAAGTAAAGACAGTGTAATAACATTGAATCAGACCCATAGCAACTTGTTACAAATAATTTTGTGTACTGCCATCACCTCTCAGTTTCAGTTTTATATCAGTCTGAACATTGCAAATTCAAACTTTAATATCGTAAAGCAATGTTACTAGTTACCATGTACCAACTTACTTGCTGCTACACATATATAATCATATCTAAATAAATAAAACCACAAGCCGAATAAAATTAACTCCAGGAGTAAAAAAGTGAGAGGAGGAGTAAGGGAGACGGAATAAAACCATAAGATAATGTTGCGGTAAGGATGTACGTTTTACTTCGTCAGCGCTGTAGCAAGGTTATAACTATCGCACTAGAGAATAAACACTAAGAGTGTGAAGAGGAGGGCTCCATACACAACGCAGGCACTCTGTCAGCGTCAAACAACTACTAGCGTAGATCTTTGAAGGACTCTTAAATTTATAATCCACAAACTTTTTTTACATCAAACTATGTCATCAGTCATCTAAAAATAACCAGGTGGTCATAACTGAAGTGCATCTACTCATAGAGGACCAGTGTGGGCTGCAATTATTGTATGACAGCGAAACTTGATAGATGCTCTAATGCGTCAATGTGATTTACGCAGAAAAAAGTTAGTTCCAATTTTGACCACCAGGTGCAAATCTGGCGTTGAGAAAGCAAGAAAGACGTAGAGAAATGTTTCAGCATGTAATGGATTAGGAACTTGATGTGGGCAGAAAAGATCACACAAATAAGAAAGGCATAATGTTCATTTCATTATAAAATGCTGCTTAGGCAGTTTGTCCAATATGAGCTCCAGAGACGACGACGAGATGCTGCATCCACAAAACGACGTCATCAGCTGCTGTTCACAGCAGTTCCTGTGAAATCTGAGCAATGTGTTCCTATATGTTAGCCTTCATATCACATACAGAGCGAGCCTGTTTGTGTTAAACAAGTTCTTTTATGTATGCCGAGAGTCTAAAGTCTGAAATGGTTCAAATGGCTCTGAGCACTATGGGATTTAACATCTATGGGCATCAGTCACCTAGAACTTAGAACTACTTAAACCTAACTAACCTAAGGACATCACACAACACCTAGTCATCACGAGACAGAGAAAATCCCTGACCCCGAAGGGAATCGAATCCGGGAACCCGGGCGTGCGAAGCGAGAACGCTACCGGACGACCACGAGCTGCGGACCTAAAGTGACACAGATTGAGGTCAGGCATCTTGAAGGCCATGCAGATGGAAAATCTCTGGGAATAACATGTTCATGGAAGTTTGCATTAAGCAGATCTTTCACTGGGTGAGTGTCATGAGGTGTTTCCCTTTCTTGCATGAAAACAGCGGTTTCCAAACAGTCGTACTCTTCAGGAATCGCATGTTGTACAAAGAGCTCTCGAAACGTGGAGACGTCACGGTACACCTGACAGACTCTCTGCGTGTATTCTCTTCAAAGAAGAATGGACCGAGGAGAAAAGTGCTTGTGAATCGGCAGCACATAGTCACATACAGCGAGTGTAATGGCTTTTCTTGCGCAACACTCTGTTTAATAGTACTCTGAAATCGGCATTTCTGTGTATTCACAGCACCCAACAGTGGAAAACGTGCCTCATCACTCCACAGAATATTGCCCGACCACACATCATCAACTTCTATCTACGCCTGAAACCAAAGAGGAAATACAGAAAATTGGTACAGATCATGAGGTTTCAGATTCTGCACCGTTTGGATCTTGTGTGGATATCAGTGTATAATAGACTGCGAAACTGTTGACCATGGGATGGACAATTCGCAGTTGAGCAGCACGAGCGCTAGCACTAACCCGGCCATGTGCTGATCGGTCAGTTACATCAACAGCAAACTCGTCAATAACTTCTACCAGCATAGAGCGCCTTCAAATGATTCAAATGGCTCTGAGCACTATGGGACTTAACATCTATGGTCATCAGTCCCCTAGAACTTAGAACTGCTTAAACCTAACTAACCTAAGGACAGCACACAAACCCAATCATCACGAGAGAGCGCCTTCCTGTTCAAGGTGTCTCACTGATCTCACCTGTTTTCCCGAAATTCATTATCATCTTATTTAAACAATTTAATGACATCGATACTCTCCTCAGAATTTCCAGTCGGCCATATTCTCTCAATGCAGCACTGCTACTGCTGCCGTTCACATAAAAGAGTTTCAGTGACTGTGCACCGTGTCTCTTCTCGATATCCATACTGTTCACTGACGTTATCGCCTGTCAACTGGAAGCGTGGATGTTATACCGTCATACAAACAGTGAGACTGGCACCAGGTGGTCAAAATTAAAACTAATTTTTTTCCAGCATAAATCGGTTTGACGGTTCAAATGGCTCTGAGCACTATGGGACTTAACATCTATGGTCATCAGTCCCCTAGAACTTAGAACTACTTAAACCTAACTAACCTAAGGACATCACACAACACCCAGCCATCACGAGGCAGAGAAAATCCCTGACCCCGCCGGGCATCGAACCAGGGAACCCGGGCGTGGGAAGCGAGAACGCTACCGCACGACCACGAGATGCGGGCTCGGTTTGACGTTAACGCACTAGTATATCTACCACGTTTCGCTGCGATATAATAATTACAGCCCACACTGGACGTGCGTGGGTAGATATACTTGAAATATTGCCACTCAGAACATACACCTAACCTCCCTTGTACCAGCGGTCTTCCGCATCCCAATCTACCATTCTGCCTACAATTCCTGGTATAATGCCCTCTTTGCCCACTTACCCAACATAAAACGTCGATAACACGAGGAAAGGAGCCACATGACTTGACAGATTGTATTACTTATAGACAACCAGTATTCATTGGTTCATCTCTTGTGCCTTTCCCAGGCAATACAACCAAATCTAAACATGACGTAATGAAATATGACAGCGGTAAGGGTACAAACCGAGCGCAGCAGACACGAGGATCCCACTAATTGTTACAAATATAACGCACATGCTGCTACTTATCTTCTTTGCCAACGACAGAAGCACTTTTTCCAATCCCAGTTCAGACACCAAAATACAATTGTCTGGTATGCTATGATTGCTACAGAGGGGTAGAAAGTCATTCATCAGATTGTCAAGATAGGTTTTGGTTCTTCCACCTGAGCAATGTTGGTTCGGTAAGTTGGCGAGAGCTAGAGGAATCCGTCGTAGGAGTAAGGTGGCTGCAGCACGGCAGATAACATTCGTGAAAACTATTTTTCCAGCAAACTCAGAGCAGCTACAGGTGCACGCTTGTCATGTAGCACACTCTGGCGTTATCCATAGTGTCCGCGTTCCACAGGTGTTGGCAGTCATCGATCTTTTGAGTCTCAGCGGCCAGCATTGCCATGAAGACGTCAGAAGCTTCTACGCTCCACGCTGCCCAGGCACAGAGCAACCTTGTATTGACAGCATCATCAGCTTGTGGTCAAGCACTGTCAGGGCAGATGTGGCCAAGTGCCCTTTAGGAAGACAGGCTGCTGCGTGTGTGTCACAGCACGAGTCACTGAGGCTCTTACAAGTGCCAGCAGCTGTCTCTGGAGGGGAGCGATTTACTATTTCAGACATGTTTACTACTGCGTGCAAGCTCTCTATACCATATGACAAAGTTAAGACCTTTAGTGGGTACCTTTTCATTGACATATTGATTTTCCGTGGGCCCTGCGTGAAGCCGAGTGTTCACGCAATGTGGCGGAAAGGGCAACTAGTGTTACGTCACAAGTTCACAAGTTCTTAGCATCACCCGTGTTTTTTTGTGGGTCCCATGACGTGGCAGGCTGAAATGGCCTGCCGAGTGAGAGACAGCTGGCTGGTGGCATCTGAGGCTTGCATGTGTCCCAGTGGCCCTGTGGTTGGGAAGGCCTTAGTTCAGCCCTCGACCCGTCAGGCTGTAGCTGTCAGGTTGTCCTGTCAAGATGACAGCGGAGCACAGTTGCCTCACAGCGGAAGCTGACGCTGTGACAAAATGACAGTTTCATGAATAGCTCACTAGATCAATGATAGGCTTTATGGCACCTTTACAGCTCTGTGGCAGGTTCACACAAAGCAGAGAGGCTTATCAATGAGAAAAGCATACAACGCTTTATGAGTAAGTTAAAAGAGATGACATGGGATCAGGTTTATATAGAAAGAAATGCTAATGTCAAAATCAATATATTTCATAGTAAATTTATGTCAATATTGCAAAGGTTGTTGTCCAAAAATGTTATTCATTTGATCCATCAAAAACAGGAAAATAAGCCATGGGTGGAAATCAAATCTCATGTAACAGAAAGAGGGAAATTTACATAAAATCCAGAATAAATCAAGATCTGACATTAGCCGCAAACTACAAAAAATACTTTAGTATTTTAAGGAATGCCATTAAAATGTCCAGAAGTCTGAACGTCCTAACACAAATAAATAACGGAGGTTATACGATCAAAACTATGAAACTTCCTGGCAGTTTAAAACTGTGTGTCGCACTGGATCCTTTACATTTTCCAGTCAAGAGCTCTACCGCTGAGGTACGCAAGCACGACGAGAGAAAGGCAAAGGTCCATAGTTCATATCTCGGTGCGGCACACAGTTTGAATCTGCCAGGAAGTTTCACAGGAGCACACAATCCGCTGCAGAGTGGACAATTTCATTCAAGATCAAACTTATGTCGGATGTCGTCAAATGGGAGACAGAACAACCAGTCAGTGTACAAGATACCATAAAAATTAAAGTAAATGACAAATGTGATTGATAATTCATAAGCTTCTGCTATTACTACTAACAATAAAATTCTAAAATCAGAAAAGTAGGATTATACGGTTCAGTCGAAGAAGCAGCAGAATATATTAAAAATGTCTTTCCGCATACCTTTAAACAAGTAGAAGTAGCACCAAAATGCTTCACTGAAGTTAATAGCATTATAAATGATCTAAAAACCGAAAGCTCATGTGTTCTTGATGGAATTTCAAACCGAATTCTATAAAGTTGTACCAGCTTAATAACTAACGTTTTTATTTATTTGCTCTATGCTGTGATCACTGCCACCGTGACTTTTTCCAAACAGGTGAAAATATGCTGTAGGAAATAGTGTGTCTCAATGTACAGACACAAGAGAATATAATCCTCGAGCACACAATGACCCGTAGTGTCCTGCGTTATTATCCGGCACTTGCTGCCCTTCCTACACAGTAACGATAAAATGGGCAATTCGTTATACTATACAAGGCAAGTAATATCAGATCAGTACATCACTAGCTTATCAACCCATTGCATGAAATGTTTTGGTAGTTATTAAGTAACATCCATTCTAGAGATTGCAATAATTTTAATTTGTGTAATAACCGAGCTTTATGATACAAATTGTACAGTTGTTTGCTCTAGGTTACACTATTTGTGTTCATGCATACACACCCAAGGGACGCAGTGGTGGAAACACCGTACTCGTATTCAGAAGTTGTTACGTTTGTTTCCCTGTCTACCCATCTGGTATTTAGACTTTCTCCAGTCTTCCCTCTACATCTTTTGAACATCGAAATGATTGCATCTTCAGCTGGTCCGTCTTCAGAGATCACGAAATCGACGAGACGATGGACTTTAGCCTTACTTCCTTTCTATGTTCTTTCCTCCCAATTACACACAAGAGCATAAAGGAAACATATCCCACAAGAGCATAAAGGAAACATATCCACGTTGGTATAGTAGCATATAGGATATGAACCGTTACCAATATAATTTAATATCATTGTTCTCCATGAAAGGAAAAAATGAAGCTTAAGGTTCCGTTGAGATCATTGAAGGTACTCAAACAGCGACACCACTGTCTAGGCCCACGCCGACTCCTACAGTCATGCAGCGGCGCTGCCCAATTCTTGCTGGAGCACTGCTTATTCTCCGTGTTCTACTGACTCTGTTCATACTTGACGATAAAACAAATATCGCACTAGACTAATATGGGACCGCTCTACAGAATAGGAACGGAAAATTCCTCTTCAAAAATCATTTTGTTTGTAGTGGGAAACAAACTGACGCTTTTCATCGGCACTGGTCATCATATGAATGACGTGATGAGCAGTATTTTCTTGGGTCGACCCTAACTACACAAGCAAAAATGAAATTGTAAATATTTACCGAAACGTCAGAGAAAATGATGTTGTTAGCAGGGACGCCCGATATGTACAGGGTGTCCAGGAGGAATGGTCAATATCCACGGATATGACAAGAAAGCTCATTTGAACCAAAAATCTTCGTATGGACATATGCCATATTCCGAGTGGTTTCCGAGATAGAATACATAAAATACATTTTTTTTGCCTATTGGCACGCCCATACGTTTCTTTCCCACATAACTTTTCGACGTTTTATTCTGGGCCAGCCGGTCTCGATGCTTTCAGCCTCATTGCTCTGGATCTCATCTGCCACAGGTACAGAGGTTGACACAAATTTGAATTCCGTGGGGCATCCTTTGTGATTTCTCTGCGGGCACTAAAATACATTTCCAACATTTTTCAAGCTATTCAGCATAATTTTTGCTTTCTGTTTCTTAATTGTGATTCAAACTAGTTGTGTGTAAGGCCGTGAGTTCCATAAGTAACAGTGTACATTAAATGTGTATTACCTCAGAAAACATTCGAATAGGGTATACGTCCAAACGAAGTTTTTTGCTTCAGATGAGCGTTCCTATCATATCCCCGAATACTGATCATTCCTCATGCGATACCTTGTAATTACATACAGGGTGAACCCGAACTCCACTAACAAACGTTCCGAGGTTGTTCGGTGACACCTTTTGAGTATTTTGGTATAAGGAACCCACAGACCCCGGTGGCTAGTTACAGAGTTATTGCATTTCATTTGCTTTCTTCCCCCATTTAGCATTGTATCTTTAGTTCACTGAAAACAGTGCACAACAGTGTAAATGTCGACGGTGTGGGCTGTGTGACTTTTTTCCATTTGCTAATGGTTCGTACTGTTGAGCACAGTAATGGCCTCCTTACGTTGTTGACCTTAAGTTTGCATTCAATACTGCTTAGTTCTGTCTAGCATTTCGTTCTCCTGCACTTTAGTTGTGCATTAAGGGTTATATTTGGCAGTACTGTGGATAAGAATACGGATGAAGACTTGGTTGGTAGGCATCTCAAGCATGGGTGCACTGAATGCAGTGGAAGAGCAGATCAGTGACACCAAGGTGGTCTGTTCCCACAGCGAAGGAAACCATAGCACATATCTGTCTGAAGGTTGTTGCAGTACTCTAAGTTGTATGTTATTCTCTTTGGTAATTGTATGTTACAGGCTTCTTCGCTGTTGCGAAGCTATTTTCTTTGCGGTAACAAACCGAATAAATCATTGTTACTCTATAATGAGCTGCTGGAGACCACGGGTCCCTTATACCAAAATAAGTACCGTGCCAAGGGGTTTCTGGGGGTCTTTTAATATCAAATAGATGTACTAATTAATTAAATTTATCAATAAAACTATGAGCCTCCCCTTAACCTGTTGTTCAGCTAAGTGGTGTGTCACCCCCTCAGATTTATGAACCCTGTCCATAATCTGTCCTTCAAAAACTGCCCCTACTGCTCCTTCTCTCCATTCTCCACCTCCCCACCTCTTCAAAAAGGCACACCTTTTTCGGCAAACCGCCTCTCTGTTCATTTCTCAGCCTCTTTTGCCCCTTCTGACAAATCCCTCTTCGCTATCCTCCCCTCACGCACTTCCCCTCTCCCCAGACCCATCTCGAAATTGCCAGGAAAAAGGCTCAGTCTGTGCTGGAGAGGAAGAAACTCATAACATTAAATTCAAATCAATTGACATATTACTATATTCTTCAATTCAATTTGTATATTCTTTATTTAATCAGTTTCTGAGAGGCAGAGCTTCGCCACTTGGGTAGAGCTCATGCTTGCACCCCTCACCGCCGTTGTCCATGACGTAATAATTGTGAGCACAGAGGAATAGAATGAAGTGAGGGATACTAGCCGCCGTTTTGAGTCTCAAGTGCATGTGCCTGTTGTCCAGGCACCACGAGGCACCGCGCAGAGCGCCAAGCACATGCATTAGCTTATCACGAAGGTCGAAAACTGGCCAGTGTCCAAATTTCAGGTCACAATACTAAACACCACCAACCACGGACCGGAAGTTGGTATCCTTTGATATTTCATATCCTATCAAACTCATTGTTAACAACTTACAGGAGTCAAATAGACGGACTAAAACACCATCAGATTACTGTAATTTATCTTTGTTTTATCTTTGTAACAGAACATACTTTCGACGTCGGACAATCACACATAAAAGTTTTGCAAACCACCTAATTAAATTTCCACCTCAGAGATCGTAGTGCTAAATACATACATCCCAGTTCTGGTATGCAAGGACGTTTGAGAACACAAGCATCCTCCCCACCGCAAGGTGTCCACATTACACTAAACTTATCTGGTGGAAACAACCTTCAGATCACACACACTTGCAAGCGTGAAGTGCGCACCATCTGAAGACTGCTGGGTAGCCTCTGTCACGCTGGTCAAGAGTGGAATAGGAACCGGCACCTCCACATCTCCACATATCCAGACGCCAGCCATACTAGACGTTCAGAGACCAGAGAGACCATCACAATGTCTGCTCAGCACTAAACCGATGAATGCACACAGGGGGGTGGGGGAATCACCCATATCACCCATAGCAAACGCTCGCCATATTGATCTTCTCAGGTAACACACGCATCTGCATCCACTTCTGTCACTGCTCAATCAACATACTGGTTACTTTGCTATTCAGCCAGTCAGAGAGCGCCATTAGTGCTGCTGCAGAGATTTGTACCTGTAGCTGTGGACAAGAGTCAACAAGTTGAAGCATTCCTTGTGTGAGCCGGACGTGGGATGCTAAGCAGCAGCTTACGATCTGCCGAAGCCTCAAACCTACTCCTGCTGTTGGCCTCGGCAGACTGTGAGACACACAAATGTAGCTAGAATGCATAGTTCTAACTGTGTTTTCATACCCCCAGCATAGACTCACCCGTTTAATAAATCTACTTTATTCAGTCCTAAAGACAGAAGGAATTGGAGCATAAACACGTTTTCATATCGCTAAAGAATCGTTAAATGCGTGAAAATCCTGTACAACATCATGGCATTCGCTATACTTCCTCCAAGTATTCTCCCATCAGGAAAAAAAAATTTACTTATCTGTTACGTCCTTCATCACAAGACTAGAATATGAAACTCATCTTTGGCTCATGACAGAGTTGCTGGGTGTGTGTTCTACCGATGTCACAGGATGCCTCCTTACTTTCTAAATCTCTTAAAACAGCCAAATGCCTTGTCACCTATGAAGTCTGTTATCGTAGCAGCACAGGGAAGTTGTTAATATCACGTTAATACTGCGTATCACTTTATAAATTCGGTAATATTGTTCATTTCATTACGGTGGTCTTCTCTCCCTAGGTGGGTGGCAGATTGAAATTTTGTTGAAAGATACCACCACAACGAAAATACTCCTGATTATCACTCAAACTCATGTATCATATCCATGGTGGCATGTCATTGGTATCAAAATGATTTACTAATTAGTTATAAAAATGGTTCAAATGGCGCTAACCACGATGGGACTTAACATCTGAGGTCATCAGTCCCCTAGACTTAGAACTACTTAAACCTATCTACCCTACGGACATCACACACATCCATGCCCGAGGCAGGATTCGAACCTGCGACCGTAGCAGCAGCGCGATTCCGGAATGAAGTGCCTAGAACCGCTCGGCCACTAATTAATTAAACTGATTATGAGAATCTCCTTGCATGGTAAGAACTTTTATCCTGCAGCTGGATTACGTTCACCAGGTAAGCTTGACAGACGCTTATCTCATGTCTCTGGGGCTTCCCATTCCCTCTCGTAGCAAAATGGGTGGTATAAGTTGTGATAGCTGGAGGTACCCCAGGTTACTCATGCTATGTTTATCAGCTACCTTGTCAAGCAGATGTAAGTAAGTCACTTAAAATTCCGGAATACTGCTCCCGAATTAATCCTACCGAGACTTGTTCGGTACATATACACTGGTCTCCAAAATCAAAGCAACAAACCACCATTTCCCCGTCCTGTGTCCAATTCACTATATAATCACACAATCTTACAACAGATTTTCGCACCATGGTGTCCTGCATGCAAGATAGCATTCTGATCAACGGACAACCACGCCAACGATGACATTGGGGCACCCATCAAACAGGATAGTGTTTGCGGTTAGCCGCACATCCACAATCGCTGTGTACACAGTGACAGACGGTGCAGTATGGCACAGAGAAGACGCCTACCAAGCTCTCTGTAGTGGAGTGTCATGGAAAGAGTGGAAACATTGCAGTTGCGTACGGATGTGGCCCAATGGCTTGATGTGAATCGGTGTGTTGTTTTTCGGCGGAGGCGATGGTTTATAGAGATCGAAACCGTATCCCGAAGACCACGGCAGGGCCGACCATTTGTAACATCAGAAAGAGAGAACCGTTATTTCGCTGTAAAGGCACGACAGTACCGCCTTAGTACTGCAAGTCAACTGGCATATCACCTCGCATTCTCTACTGGACGTGTTGTAGCGAGGCAAACAGTGTACGGAAGGCTTTGGTGGCAGTCGAGCAGTGGGCCAATATTCTTTCTACAGATGAGTCCCGATTCGGCCTGTTCAGTGATTCCCGGCGGATTCGCATCTGGAGGAAACGTGGAACACGATTTCGGGACCCAACTATTGTGATACCGAATATGATACCTAATGGGACGAGCAGCGAGTATGTTGACCACTCGAACACCTCTTAATGGAATTGTACAAGTAAATCAGCAAGGTTTAACTGCTGTCAGGCATCCTGATCAGATCTTGGGACGTCGTGTACGGTTGTTGGGAGGTGCTGTGTGAGCGCACTTCGTATTGATGGACGATAACGCTCGACCGCAGAGAGCACGAGTGGTTGATGTTTGCTTGGAAACATAAGATATTGAACGCATGGCGTTGTCTGCTTGCTCTCCTGATTTGAATCCCGTGCAGCACATGTGGGATGCACTAAGCACAATCGATTGCATCAAGCCAGCATACGACAACCATTCTCCGAAACTTGTGAACAGCGCTGCGGGAAGAATGGGCGTTATTGCCTCAACATAAGATTGATCACATCATTCACAGCATGCCCCGTCCTTTGTCAAGTCTGTACTGCTGCCAGAAGTGGTCACACTCCATCCTGAGTGCATTAACCAGTTGTCAGAACGTGATTGTAAATCCGTTAAGTTTGGACAAACGAAGAACATTTATGTCTACAGTTATGCGTGTTGCGGCTGTTTACGTTCTGTATTCTTTATATTGTTTCTACTTTACTATAACCTGTTTACACTGCTTTGTGCCAAAATAAACGTAATCTTGCAAAATTTAAGTTTGCTGCTTTAATTTTGGACACCAATGTACATGCCGACAATTCATCACGTCTGCTTGACAGTGAGTGACCGAAATCACGAACAGCACATGTCCACCCCAATGAGCCCAGTGTATTAAGTAAAGAAATAACGCACATCTACTTACGCTCCACTCCAGCATATACCACTTCCTGCAGACCAGGTGTTTACATGCCAGTTTGTTGCTTTAGAAACATGTCGTGTGATGAATTTCGAGCTGTTAATTTTAACGTAGCAACGCCAATGACAATGGGTACTGATGCTCTGTTGCCGTCGGGGATGGGTGTCCTGACACAGACTATGTCATCCGTAGCCCTCACTGCCCCTCCATATATATGTTAGTTTGCTGCAAAGCTTCCGCCACTCCATTTCAACGAGCACCACCTTCTTACCTCACTGCACGTTCTCAATTTCAACTATAACTTTGAGGTCCTTGTCAATTGCTCTCCAGAAATTAACATGCATAGGGCCATTTGTGGTTAAATGATATGTATTTGGTAAACAGCACCTTCGACTTGACAGCTCGACACTAAATAGTCGCTGTCTATCAATCCTGCGAGCGCATACCTGCTCATGTTATGTGACTGATCTCTGGACGAAAAGCAACATGTGGTTGTTTCTAGGATCGTTTAGGTTGGCGTACTCCATTCGAATATGTGGCAGAAAAAAAATCTCTGGGAAAGACGAAATATGTCTCCCAGAAACATATTTGGGATTAGGGTGTGTATAGAAGTACTTAGGAAATCTTTCACTCTATCAGCATGTGAGATTTGCATAGTAGGGTAATCAATAATGCACCCTCCACCGTGCACTGCATAGCCTCTCGCATTGTATTTGTTTTAGATGTGGTACGTTTGTAGGTGATGGAGTTGTCCGCAAGGAGGCGGGAAGAACTGTGGTGGAG
The DNA here is from genome assembly GCF_023898315.1 of Schistocerca nitens. Lineage (NCBI taxonomy): Eukaryota > Metazoa > Arthropoda > Insecta > Orthoptera > Acrididae > Schistocerca > Schistocerca nitens. Next base: position 192,465,229 of record NC_064621.1, read on the forward strand.
TTCGTAGTTGACCGAAATGCAACTAAATCTATTGCATATCAATAGGACTAGAAACACAGTACGCTGTTATCGGAAGCGTTAATTGTCGTAAAATGAGAGCTGATGCAGAAAGCGTGTGCCTGGTTTGGATTCATTTGCTGGAATCTTAAGGGAAACAATCCTAACACAATGAATTTATAAATCGGTGAGCTAAAGCAGAAGAATATGTGACGCTCAAATTCATATACATGGGCATTTAAGTCGTTTCTGATTCGACAATAAGATGTGTAGGAGGCGACTGGCCGCAAATGCCATCGGTATGTCAGTTAGAGACTATTGCATTACAGTTTGTATCGAATTGTTAGAGGTACTAAGATGACTGCCGTTGCCGGAGCAATCGTTGACACTAATTTTGTCTGGCTTGCACTTGTTGCTTCATTGGCTCTCGACATAGGACTGTTGGGTAAGCATGTAAGTACTGGGTTTGCTTCTAAATAAATAACTAGCACTATGCATATGCATACCATCCATGTGGATATACTCTGCTCTAGATGGAATACAGTATCATAGTTGGCCCACTGTTGAACAACATGCGGGGGTAAGAAAATGAGCAGTGATGCGATTAAGTCCTGAATCTCCTCCCACTCTTGCAATAGTACTGAACTATGCATGGACGCGTGAGACTATTGCACATATGTAAATGATTCAATGGATAGTGTACTGGAAGCTCTCTGATAGTGTTAAGTATGCTACATTTCCAAAAAAAAGCTAATGTATTTCTTAAAAAACGCAATGCTATCAACGAAGACTCTGACAGAATTACAGTGTTGTATGTCTAGCGCACTAATCATAGAAATACGATAGAGGAGATCAGGACATGATATCATTTGATATCGATGAATCCTAGGTGTCATGCTTCTGAATTTCCTTGCGCAGTCCACCTATATTCTGTGTGGTTGTGACTTCCCTCTCGTACATTTGTATTGTTGTGGTAAGCTTCCTAGCTAGTCAGTGATGGCTGGAGGACTAACTAATGGAACACTATTGTTGAATCATGATGGGATTTCCAGAGAGATGGTATGGGTATGTCACTTGGCAGGGGAGATCTTTTACTCTTCGAAATCAAATGGATTCAAATGCTGTATATCAAAGACTGGATGATTAGTGGCAACATGACTATTAATTAATACTCTAACGAAAGGGGAGTTGAGAGGAGAGCTATACCACATCTTCCAAGTGTTATGAGTAAACATGTTACAACTTCTCACATACATCTCATACATCTTACAGTGTGTGACGGAGGGTACCCTTACCATTACTACTCATTGCCTTTCCTATTCCACTCGCAAACAGAGCGAGGAAAAAAGACCGCCTTTATGCCTCCGTATGAGCGCTAATTTCTAGTATCTTATATTCATGGTCCTTAGATGAAATGTATGATGGTGACAGTCATCTTCACATGCCGGATCTCTAAATTTTCTCAATGATGTTCCTTGAGAAGAACATCGCCTTCCCTCCAGGAATCCACATTTGTGTTCTCGAAACACCCAGACACTAATTTGGCGGCAGCCACTAAGAATGATTCTACATGATTGTATTCTAACGGAAACCCAGGTCTGAAAGCTCATAAACGTATGGCGGTGGCTGCTGTTGGCACGGGGGCCTGTGTCAACGCTGGGAGCTGGGACGGGGCATCGTAGGGGAGGAGAGGAGTGTCAAAGGTGAAGCATCCTACTGCCCCCATTTGTTGACAGGTCTCAGCAAGATTAGTTCAAGAGCAACACACCGGAATTCTAAGGAATTTACTTCTATCAGCTTGACGAAGCAACTGACAGGCACAGCATGAGCAGCACCGGATATCTTCAGCTATCTGAGGACGGTTTTCGCCCATGTAGGTACGAGAGGGGTTACAACATAGGTTGCGGGAAGCCCCAGAGACGTTCCGGAGGCCTCTGTAAAGGTTAACTGACGAGTGTAATCCAACTGCAGGAAAAAGTGCACAGGGATTCTCATTATCAATTCAGTTAAGTACTCAAGCAATTTGACATAATGACGTGCTGCTCTGCTGGGCGGTTGTAAACGAGGGCAGGAGTACCACGGATATGAATCACCAGTTGGATCATTAATCGGGCTTTTCTTTATTGCGGTGAGATCTCTTAACGAAATTCCAGTCTCCCACCTACATGGGAAGAGATGACCATTGTGATACATTCAGCAATATTACCTAATTATAAAGTGATATGTAGTATTAACCTGATATTTACAACTCCTCTGTGCGACTACCATTACAGACTTCGTAGATGACAAGGCATTTGGCTAGTATAAGGGCATTAGAAAATGAGGAGGCATCCTGTGACACAAGTAGAACATGCAGTTTTCACTCTTTCATAAGCCAACAATTAGTTTAATATTCTAGTACTGTGATGCAGGAGTTAACAGATATTAAGCTGGTAAGCACAGATTTTTTACCTGCTGATAGGGTACCTTGAGGAAGTATAGCCTGCGCCACACTAAAAAATGTGTGTGAAATCTTTTGGGACTTAACTGCTAAGGTCATCAGTCCCTAAGCTTACACACTAGTTAACCTAAATTATCCTAAGGACAAACACACAGATCCATGCCCGAGGGGGGACTCGAACTTCCGCCGGGACCAGCCGCACAGTCCATGACTGCAGCGCCTTAGACCCACGCGGCCTTGTTTCACACTGTTGTACAAGATTATCACATCAGTTAACAATTCCTTAGCGATATGAAAATGTGTGTATGCTCCAGTTTCATCTGTATTCGAAAATAACTCGTACAAACAGGAGGAATCTACATTTCACGAGAAACTGAGGTGTATCAACAAAAAAAATCCTGTTTTGGACTGGATAAAGTGGATTTATTAATGTGGTGAGTCTACATTGTGGGTGGAATTGCAGTTAGCACTATGCATCCATGTCGTATGTGCTTGTCTCGTGCCACAGCCAGCAGCAGGAGCTGGCATTAGGCTTCGATTGACTGGGAGCTGTGGCCTACCCTCACGCAAGCAGTGGTTACACATAATGCCCCAACCTGTTGGCTCTTGCAAGCAGCTGTTGGACAAATCCCTGTGGCAGCACTCATCGACCCTCCTTAATAGTAAGCAGGTTCAGCAATGACAGAAGTGGACGTGTGTGTTGCCTGAGAAGATTCGATATGGTATTTACCTATGGCAATTATTCCCGTAAACGAAAATTGATCGGTTGACTGTGAGAGATTGCAAGGGACTCTCACTTCTGTTACGGTATTATGTGGCGTAATGTCCTTAGGGAAATTGATCTTTATTATTTGGTTGGTATACCTGGATATGATCTGACTTGATACATCATGATGAAATGGTGGGCAAGGGTTAACACTCCTGGTTGTGTGTTCTAGTGATGAAATAGTGGTAAGCTTTACCTGCATTCAAAGGAATAGGATGCCGATTTAAACGACTGCAGTAGAAGCGTACGGCGGCTGAGGGCCGAGGGGAGCGTTTTTTCTGTGGAACCTGGGTGAAAACATTTGTGGACCGCCGAGTCCTGCGGTCTCATTGTGCAGACACGTTGGATGGCGCCGGTCGATCGGCGGCCACGTTCAGGTAGGCTGACTAGCGCGAGAAGTCGCCGCTGCAAAAGGCAGAGCAATGAAAACCGGCAATAAAGCAGAGGATGGGCCCTTGTTAGGCAGGAGGCCAATGAGACAACTGTGAGCTTTCTGCAAATGTCTGTGGGACAGGTCACTGGCACCCAAACGTCCAGACTCTGTTACAAAACATATTTGCGAAGGCATGAGGCTTTTAGCGAGTATACGGCAGTTCTTTGGCAAGTTTGGAATGGACAGAACAGAGGAGATAACGATCTTTTTATGGAGGGCTGTGGTTTCATCTACACTCCTGGAAATTGAAATAAGAACACCGTGAATTCACTGTCCCAGGAAGGGGAAACTTTATTGACACATTCCTGGGGTCAGATACATCACATGATCACACTGACAGAACCACAGGCACATAGACACAGGCAACAGATCATGCACAATGTCGGCACTAGTACAGTGTATATCCACCTTTCGCAGCAATGCAGGCTGCTATTCTCCCATGGAGACGATCGTAGAGATGCTGGATGTAGTCCTGTGGAACGGCTTGCCATGCCATTTCCACCTGACGCCTCAGTTGGACCAGCGTTCGTGCTGGACTTGCAGACCGCGTGAGACGACGCTTCATCCAGTCCCAAACATGCTCAATGGGGGACAGATCCGGAGATCTTGCTGGCCAGGGTAGTTGACTTACACCTTCTAGAGCACGTTGGGTGGCACGGGATACATGCGGACGTGCATTGTCCTGTTGGAACAGCAAGTTCCCTTGCCGGTCTAGGAATGGTAGAACGATGGGTTCGATGACGGTTTGGATGTACCGTGCACTATTCAGTGTCCCCTCGACGATCACCAGTGGTGTACGGCCAGTGTAGGAGATCGCTCCCCACACCATGACGCCGGGTGTTGGCCCTGTGTGCCTCGGTCGTATGCAGTCCTGATTGTGGCGCTCACCTGCACGGCGCCAAACACGCATACGACCATCATTGGCACCAAGGCAGAAGCGACTCTCACCGCTGAAGACGACACGTCTCCATTCATCCCTCCATTCACGCCTGTCGCGACACCACTGGGGGCGGGCTGCACGATGTTGGGGCGTGAGCGGAAGACGGCCTAACGGTGTGCGGGACCGTAGCCCAGCTTCACGGAGACGGGTGCGAATGGTCCTCGCCGATACCCCAGGAGCAACAGTGTCCCTAATTTTCTGGGAAGTGGCGGTGCGGTCCCCTACGGCACTGCGTAGGATCCTACGGTCTTGGCGTGCATCCGTGCGTCGCTGCGGTCCGGTCCCAGGTCGACGGGCACGTGCACCTTCCGCCGACCACTGGCGACAACGTCGATGTACTGTGGAGACCTCACGCCCCACGTGTTGAGCAATTCGGCGGTACGTCCACCCGGCCTCCCGCATGCCCACTATACGCCCTCGCTCAAAGTCCGTCAACTGCACATACGGTTCACGTCCACGCTGTCGCGGCATGCTACCAGTGTTAAAGACTGCGATGGAGCTCCGTACGCCACGGCAAACTGGCTGACACTGACGGCGGCGGTGCACAAATGCTGCGCAGCTAGCGCCATTCGACGGCCAACACCGCGGTTCCTGGTGTGTCCGCTGTGCCGTGCGTGTGATCATTGCTTGTACAGCCCTCTCGCAGTGTCCGGAGCAAGTATGGTGGGTCTGACACACCGGTGTCAATGTGTTCTTTTTTCCATTTCCAGGAGTGTATGTCACGTTTTTAGCAAAAGACACAGTGTAAACACATGGGAAATAGGCCGCGAAAGTGAATGTTGTTTTTTTTCCTTTTTCCCAGTTAACTTTAAAGTCTCTGATTGGACAAATCAGTGTATACGGAGCAAAGGGCAGTCTTCCATCTTTGAATGCAGTGCTTCGGCTCGTGATTGGCTTGTGCTAAAGTGGGAGTAGTCTAAGTTGTAAATGTGCTTTGCTACCAAGCTGGCGAGGAAAGCTGAGAGAAAGAGAGGAGGACATTCTTTTACTGGCGCTTCGCTAGTAAAGAACCGCAGGTCTTTACCTATATGGTGAGACTTGTGTCCTTTGCTAGTGTGCCACTTACAGCCTGTGCCAGTTACCATCGAAACCATCAGAGGTACTACTTCGAACATCACACACACAGCGAGTGGGTGTACTTAATAGTCGTGGCAAATTGGTTTGGCAGAGCAGCAAACCGGTCCACCTGCTCATTGGAATCCATCAGGATTTCAGAGGCTCATAGTGAAATACCTGCGTCCTGAATTAGCCGAACGCGAGACGCGTACTTGCATTTTTCAGGCGCCCGCCATTAGTAATAGATTGTTGCCGTCCATGACTTCAGTCGCTGAACGCATCGTGGTGTACCGCCCTGACCATTAGGAGGGCAAAGTATTCACTGCTACGGCGTATGGCTCCAATATATGCTTCTCAGCACCCTGTTCTTTGGAATCATATTTTTCTTTTTTTTAGCGAGCCTTAGTCTTGCGGCTCACTCTGAAGATAGCTGAACGTTATACAGCCGAAATATTACAAGAAGAAGGAGAATTCTTGCGGCTGCACACCCGAAACTTAATGGAACAGTCTTTGCGCCGCCAAAACCTGAAGATTCACAAAGCGATTAGTGTTCTGGTTAGTGTCGTGTGTTGGTCCCCAGCTGATCACTTTGTCCACCATAGACCCCATGTTAGAGTAAGCGTCTGTCAAACAAAAATGTTTGTGTGACGTTTCTTTAGCCATTTTATTTGTCTTGTGATGTTAAGAGTGAATAACTCTCTTGTTATTTTGATCACAACTCCTCCCTGGGACTGACGGCCTCAGATGTTAAGTCCCATAGTGCTCAGAGCCATTTTGCTCCTCCCTGTCTACTGATTAACATTACCTTGCCTTTTTTATTAAAGTCCTGATTACAAAAGAAAGTAGGAACGTTACAACTCTTTGGTGGTCACAGTGATAATGCTTCAGACGTCTGTGTGTCAGTTACAGCTAGCGTGTGAATACCTGGAGATGTGCACGCAACTTCCAGCATGGCCCGCGTGGGTCATCTCTCCCAGATGAAGTGGCCATGACTTCCCTGCAGTCGGCAGATGGTGCACTCTTTGCGATTGAGAGTGAGAATGATGGAAGGGCATTTTTAGCCAGACATGTATAGTGTAAGGTGGAAACGGGATGCAAGAGGCTGCTTGTGTTCTCTAATGTTTGTGCATACAAGACCTCCGATATATTTACTACTACGATGTATTTATGGTGTAAATGTTTGTGTGTGATTCTCCAACGTGGAAAATATGTCATGTTATGAAGAAGAATTGAAGTAAGGGGGTGGTGAGTGTTTTAAATGATCTATGTGACTCCTGTAAACTGTTAACAATTTATTTGATTGGATAGTGCAAATGGACTGTTTTCCACTATGTTTGCTATTGCAGTTGCACCAGTTCTCCCGTTGTCCTCAGCATTAGCGAATATTAATACAGTATTCTGAGGAGGGATGAAAACCTATTTCTGCATGTTTGGACACGTTGGTTCATGTATGTGTATACACAAACAGGAAATAACCACTTGAGAGGGAGAGACAGAGAGAGAGAGAGAGAGAGAGAGAGAGGGAGAGAGAGAGAGACAGACTGACGGAGACAGGAGCGAGTCTGGAATTTCTGTCAAAGGTGCCACCACCTGATGCTTTGTTCAGGCTAGCAACAAGAACGGGAGGTCCCCGGTGTGGTCAGGCATGTCAGCTAGGTCTATTTGCCTGAGGTCCTGTTGTTGCACAGGAAGTAGCCATTTGAGAGATAGTGGGTGTGTTTTCATGGGTATAAAATATCAAAGGACGCCAGCGTCTGGTATGTGGCCGGTGGTGTTTAGTATCATGACCTGTAATCAGGATAGTGGGCAGTTTTTGACCTCTGTGGTGTGGAGACACAGGTGCTCAGCACTCTGCCTGGTGCCCGGACGATACAGACACGTGTTTGCGACCCAAAGCTGCGGCTAATATATTGCACTTCATTCCATTCCTCAGTGCTAACAGTTACTACATCATGGAATGTGGGGGCGGAGATTGCAGACATGATACATATCTACCAAAGGGTGGGAGCCTTGTCTACCACAGACTGACTAAATAAAGATTATGCAAACTGAATTGAACAAAATGTTATTATGTCAACTGATCTGAATTTAATGTCATAAGACACTTCCTCTCCAGCACAGACTGGGTGTTTTGCTGCCAATTACCAGATATGGGTGGGAAGAGGAAACCTGGGGGATTTCCCAAGAGGTGGAAAAGAGGATCAGAACACAAATGGGGATGTGGTGACAAAAACAAGTGTCTCTTTTCTAAGATGGCGGGGGTGGAGGAAGGGGAAAGGGAGGGCTTAGGGAATTCTCAAAGAGATGTATTGTCCCCAGGACGTCATAAATCAATTCCAGGGGGCCACAAATCACTTAGAAGAACAATAGGTTACGAGGTGAGCTAAGAGGGTGGTTTAATTGATAAATTTAATTAAATAGAGTATCAGCTTGATATCGAAAGAGCCCCAGAACTCCTTTGGCACCATGACTAAAATACTCAGAAGGTATCCCTATCAGTATAGTTTTGGTTCACCTTGTATATGTGTGCTTGCGTGCGTGCGTTTGTGTGGTGTGTGTGTGTGTGTGTGTGTGTGTGTGTGTGTATTTACTTGTTTGTACATGTGCATGACAGTGATATTCTTTACTGAGCACCTAAGAGAACATAATCACAATATAATGTCTAGAGAAGACGACATTAAAATAGTCAGAAGAAGTACTAAAACACACCTTATAACCTTGCTAGAAAATTATCATATACAAAAAAACCAAAGACGACATTAAAATAGTCAGAATAAGTACTAAAACACACCTTATAACCTTGCTAGAAAATTACCATAACAAAAAACCAACCCCAAAAACAAAATCCTTTTGCGTGACCAAAGTGTATTTGACAACTTTCTGTTACATTAATAGACCAAATAATGGAATAAAACCCTAACAGACGATAATCAGACTGTTCGCACACAACCGCTTTCCCCTCACTGTTCCACGATCCTCTCCAAATAAGCTCTAAACCGAAAATCCAATCATCCGAACACCTAGGATCTTTTACCCACTTTCTGACAGGTGTTACTTCAACATACACTTTCTACAGCTATCTTTCTGAATAGCTATAATCCCACTCTCCCAAATGTCTTAACATAAAGTTAGCGTAGACTGAAATTTAAGAGACTGGTCTGGAAGAATCAGTGCACAAAGAAGTGGGATACAGAAGTACCAAGGAGTGAAGAGGTACGCTTCAAGTTCTCTTAAGCTATAGATACTGCGATAAGGAATATTCCAGCAGGCTGTTCCGTTGAAGAGGAATGGACATCTGCACAATGAGCCAATACAGAAATTGGAAAGGAAAACATAGGTACAAAGAAAGTAACTACGAAGAAACTATGGACAGCAGAAGAAATAATTCAGTTGATCGACGAAACAAGGAAGTAAAAAAAAGTTCACGGAAATTTGCAAATGACAGAAATAGGAGGTGCGGAGAAGCTAAGGTGAAAGAGCTGCTTGAAAAATGTGAAGAAATCGAAAAAGACATGATTGTCTGAAGTACTTACTGACTCAACATATAGAGAAGTCAAAATAACGTTTGGCGAAATTAAAAGCAATGGTGGAAACAATAAGAGTGCAGTGGGAATTCCACTGTAAAAACTGTGGAAGAAGCTGATAGGCAGAAAGATTACACTCAAGGCCTCTGCTAGGGGGAAGAAACGGGAGACATAGGGCTCTAGTATTAGAATCAGAATTGAAAAGAGCTTTGGAAGACATAGGAATAAGGCAGAAGGGACAGACCACACTCTATCAGAATTTATAAAATCATTGGGTGAAATGGCAACAAAATGACTATTCACATTCGTGTGTAGGCTGTCTGAGTCTGGCGATATACCATCTGACTTTTGGAAAAAGAACATCTACACAGTTCCGAAGATTGTAAGAGCCGACAAGTGCAACTATTTTACCGCACAATCAGCTTAACACTTCATGCATCCAGTTTGCTGACAAGCATGGGAAAGAAAATTGAGGATGTGTTATATGCCGATGAGTTTGGTTTTAGAAAAGGTAAAGGCATCAAAGAGGCAGCTCTAACGCTGTGGTTGATATTGGAAGCAAGATTGAAGGAAAATAAAGAGACACTCATGTTATTTGTCGATCTGGGAAAAGCGTTCTTCAACGTAATATGACGCAAGGTGTTCAGAATTCTTAGAGAAATAGGAGGCAACTACGGGGAGCGATAGGTGTTATGCACAAGAATCAAGAGTGAACAGTATAACTGGAAGCTGAGTGAAGTGCTCGAATTAAATAGGGTGTAAGACAGAGATGTAGTCTTTCATCCTTATTGTCCACTCTATGCATCGAAGAAGCAGTGACAGCAATAAAAGAAAAGTTCAAGAGTGGAATTAAAAATCAAGGTGAAATCATAAAATTCGCTCATGACTTTGCTACCCTCGATGAAAGTGATGAAGAATTACATTATCTGCTGAATGAACACAGAATACGGATTGAGAATAAATCAACAAAAGACAGAAGTAATGAGAAATGCCAGAAATTAGATGAGCCAGGAACTTAATATTAGGACTGGTTATCACGAAGCAGATCAGCTACCGAGGCAGCAAAATAACCCATGACAGACGGAACAAGGTGGACATAAAAAGTAGACTAGCACTGGGAAAATGGGCATTCTAGGCCAAGAGACCCCCCCATGAACCATGGACCTTGCCGTTGGTGGGGAGGCTTGCTTGCCTCAGCGATACAAATAGCCGTACCGTAGGTACAACCACAACGGAGGGGTATCTGTTGAGACGCCAGACAAATGTGTGGTTCCTGAAGAGGGGCAGCAGCCTTTTCAGTAGTTGCAAGGGCAACAGTCTGGATGATTGACTGATCTGGCCTTGTAACAATAACCAAAACGGCCTTGCTGTGCTGGTACTGCGAACGGCTGAAAGCAAGGGGAAACTACGGCCGTAATTTTTCCCGAGGGCATGCAGCTTTACTGTATGATTAAATGATGATGGCGTCCTCTTGGGTAAAATATTCCGGAGGTAAAATAGTCCCCCATTCGGATCTCCGGGCGGGGACTACTCAAGAGGACGTCGTTATCAGGAGAAAGAAAACTGGCGTTCTACGGATCGGAGCGTGGAATGTCAGATCCCTTAATCGGGCAGGTAGGTTAGAAAATTTGAAAAGGGATATGGATAGGTTAAAGTTAGATATAGTGGGAATTTGTGAAGTTCGGTGGCAGGAGGAACAAGACTTCTGGTCAGGTGACTACAGGGTTATAAAAACAAAGTCAAATAGGGGTAATGCAGGAGTAGGTTTAATAATGAGTAGGAAAATAGGAACGCGGGTAAGCTACTACAAACAGCTTAGTGAACGCATTATTGTGGCCAAGATAGATACGAAGCCCACACCTACTACAGCAGTACAAGTTTATATGCACACTAGCTCTGCAGATGACGAAGAAATTGAAGAAATGTATGATGAAATAAAAGAAATTATTCAGATAGTGAAGGGAGACGAAAATTTAATAGTCATGGGTGACTGGAATTCGAGTGTAGGAAAAGGGAGAGAAGGAAACGTAGTAGGTGAATATGGATTGGAGCTAAGAAATGAAAGAGGAAGCCGCCTGGTAGAATTTTGCACAGAGCACAACTTAATCATAGCTAACACTTGGTTTAAGAATCATGATAGAAGGTTGTATACATGGAAGAACCCTGGAGACACTAAAAGGTATCAGATAGATTATATAATGGTAAGACAGAGATTTAGGAAACAGGTTTTAAATTGTAAGACATTTCCAGGGGCAGATGTGGACTCTGACCACAATCTATTGGTTATGAACTGCAGATTGAAACTGAAGAAACTGCAAAAAGGTGGGAATTTAAGGAGATGGGACCTGGATAAACTGAAAGAACCAGAGGTTGTAGAGAGTTTCAGGGAGAGCATAAGGGAACAATTGACAGGAATAGGGGAAAGAAATACAGTAGAAGAAGAATGGGTAGCTTTGAGGGATGAAGTAGTGAAAGCAGCAGAGGATCAAGTAGGTAAAAAGACGAGGGCTAGTAGAAATCCTTGGGTAACAGAAAAAATATTGAATTTAATTGATGAAAGGAGAAAATATAAAAATACAGTAAATGAAGCAGACAAAAAGGAATACAAACGTCTCAAAAATGAGATCGACAGGAAGTGCAAAATGGCTAAGCAGGGATGGCTAGAAGACAAATGTAAGGATGTAGAGGCTTATCTCACTAGGGGTAAGATAGATACTGCCTACAGGAAAATTAAAGAGACCTTTGGAGATAAGAGAACCACTTGTATGAACATCAAGAGCTCAGATCGAAACCCAGTTCTAAGCAAAGAAGGGAAGGCAGAAAGGTGGGAGTATATAGAGGGTCTATACAAGGGCGATGTACTTGAGGACAATATTATGGAAATGGAAGAGGATGTAGATGAAGATGAAATGGGAGATACGATACTGCGTGAAGAGTTTGACAGAGCACTGAAAGACCTGAGTCGAAACAAGGCCCCCGGAGTAGACAACATTCCATTGGAACTACTGACGGCCTTGGGAGAGCCAGTCCTGACAAAACTCTACCAACAGGTGAGTAAGATGTATGAAACAGGCGAAATACCCTCAGACTTCAAGAAGAATATAATAATTCCAATCCCAAAGAAAGCAGGTGTTGACAGATGTGAGAATTACCGAACAATCAGTTTAATAAGCCACAGCTGCAAAATTCTAACACGATTTCTTTACAGACGAATGGAAAAACTTGTAGAAGCCGACCTCGGGGAAGATCAGTTTGGATTCCGTAGAAATACTGGAACACGTGAGGCAATACTGACCTTACGACTTATCTTAGAAGAAAGATTAAGGAAAGGCAAACCTACGTTTCTAGCATTTGTAGACTTAGAGAAAGCTTTTGACAATGTTGACTGGAATACTCTCTTTCAAATTCTAAAGGTGGCAGGGGTAAAATACAGGGAGCGAAAGGCTATTTACAATTTGTACAGAAACCAGATGGCAGTTATAAGAGTCGAGGGACATGAAAGGGAAGCAGTGGTTGGGAAGGGAGTAAGACAGGGTTGTAGCCTCTCCTCGATGTTATTCAATCTGTATATTGAGCAAGCAGAAAAGGAAACAAAAGAAAAATTCGGAGTAGGTATTAAAATCCATGGAGAAGAAATAAAAACTTTGAGGTTCGCCGATGACATTGTAATTCTGTCAGAGACAGCAAAGGACTTGGAAGAGCAGTTGAACGGAATGGATGGTGTCTTGAAGGGAGGATATAAGATGAACATAAACAAAAGCAAAACGAGGATAATGGAATGTAGTCGAATTAAGTCGGGTGATGTTGAGGGTATTAGATTAGGAAATGAGACACTTAAAGTAGTAAAGGAGTTTTGCTATTTGGGGAGCAAAATAACTGATGATGGTCGAAGTAGAGAGGATATAAAATGTAGACTGGCAATGGCAAGGAAAGCGTTTCTGAAGAAGAGAAATTTGTTAACTTCGAGTATAGATTTAAGTGTCAGGAAGTCTTTTCTGAAAGTATTTGTATGGAGTGTAGCCATGTATGGAAGTGAAACATGGACGATAAATAGTTTGGACAAGAAGAGAATAGAAGCTTTCGAAATGTGGTGCTACAGAAGAATGCTGAAGATTAGATGGGTTGATCACATAACTAATGAGGAGGTACTGAATAGGATTTGGGAGAAGAGGAGTTTGTGGCACAACTTGACCAGAAGAAGGGATCGGTTGGTAGGACATGTTCTGAGGCATCAAGGGATCACCAATTTAGTATTGGAGGGCAGCGTGGAGGGTAAAAATCGTAGGGGGAGACCAAGAGATGCATACACTAAGCAGATTCAGAAGGATGTAGGTTGCAGTAGGTACTGGGAGATGAAGAAGCTTGCACAGGATAGAGTAGCATGGAGAGCTGCATCAAACCAGTCTCAGGACTGAAGACCACAACAACAACAACAACAGGCCAAGAGACATTAATTTAAGGAAGAATTTCCTAAGAATGTTCGTTTGGAACACAGCATTGTATGATAGTGAAACACAGACTGTGGGAAAACAGTAAAATAGAATCGGAGCATCTGAGATGTGGTGCTGCAGGACAATGTAGAAAAACAGGTGGACTGATTAGGTAAGGAGTGAGCAGGTTCTCCAGGGAATCTACGAAGAAATGAACACACTGACGAGAAGAACGGACGGGATGGTAAGACAACTGTTAAGACGTCAGGGAATAGCTTCCATGGTACTAGAGGGGGCTGCAGAGGGTAAAAACTGTAGCGAAAGACAGGGATTAGAATATGTTCAGGAAATAATTGAGGTTGTAGGTTTCAGGAGTTATTCTGAGATGAAGAGGTTGGCACAGAAGAAGAATTCGTGATGGGCCACATCAAACTAAAAAATTAAGATCGTAAAAAAATCAGTTTGATGCAGAAAAAATGGTAAACACACGGGTGAGCCAAAACATCATAACCACTTGTTTAACAGTTTGTCTGTACGTCTTTGGAACGAAATACATCACTGATTTTGCGTACCAGGGATCCGACAGTTTCTTGGTAGTTTTGGGGAGGTATGTGGCATTAGTTGTCTACGCACAAGTCAGGTAAATAGGGTAAATATTGGGTCGCTGATTTGTGTACGCGGCACCCGATAACGACTCGGATACGTTCCGTAGGATGTACATCATGCGAATTTGGTTGGCTGCCGGGACATGAACGTGAGTTCACTATATTGCTCCTCTAACCACCGTAACAGTCTTCTGGCTCCTAAACATGGACAATTATATTGCTGAAAGATGACATCGTCGTCGGGGAAGACATCAAGCATGAAGGGACGCAAGCGGTTCGCAGCTGTCAGCGAGTCTTCGATTACTACCACAGGTCCCATACATGTGCAAGATAACGTCTCCCACAGCATAATATTGCTCCCACCGGCCTGCGTCCGTGACGCGCTGCACGTTTCGGCCTACCGTTCACTTCGATGACGACGTTTGTAGAGACGACCAGCGACCTAGTGTGGCAAAATTCTAATTCGCCCGAGGAGCTGATCGACACTCCCGATGGTCCCGTGTCCACTCCAACCGTAATTGACGATGTCGATGGGTCGACATGTGAACACGTAGGGGTGGTCTGCTGCGGAGATCCATGTTCAGGAATGCACGATGAACGGTGTGCTCCGAAACACTTTTGCATGCAGCAAAATTGTGCTCTTCCGGCAGAGATGCCATATATATATATATATATATATATATATATATATATATATATATATATATATATATATATGAGAGGGAGAGCTAGAGTATAGAACTGAACAGCCGTTCCTTAGGTTGGAAATGATTACATAAGCAACTAAGGAAAAAGACATTAAGAGCACACTCAGTTACCAGTTAGCGCCAGACGATCGAGTGGTACGACACAGCATTTAACTTACGAAATAGGAAGGCTAAAATAAAAATGTTCATGACGTGAAAATATGTCGAAGTTTTGTGAGTAAAGTGACTTCCTACCTATGGTCATACGACAGGAAACGTATATTTCGGCAGGAAAAACGAATAACTGTAAGTAGTAATCTATTTATGTAAACGTAATGATCTGAACTATTTTCTTATCTTTATTCAGCATAGAAATCAAACTGTATTGTTCCATATTAAATCCATTTAAAATGCTTAATCCAACAGACAAAATGCCTCTGAAGGAAATAAAATAGACTGGAGGAATAAACAGGCTTTTGAATTTATAAAAGTAATGTTTATATACTTTCAGCGGATGATGACCTATAATTTTTATAACGTTATTTGTTTGGGTAACTTGTTTTGTAGCCCCAGATGGTATTCTTTTCAGTGGATGATTCGCTGTTTCAAACAATTTGCATTCTCGGTGCGAAAGGACTTACGTGACATGTTCTTTCTCCACTCGTAAAACGTTATCAGCATCTTCCCGCAGCTCATTAAACAATTTCAGAAAACAATTTTCTGTCTCCTTTGTTGGCTCAGTTTCCAACGAAGTCATTCTTCTAAAAGTACACTCCTATTAGCGGTCTTAGATTCGTAAAGCAATGGCGATTCAAAACTCTTCGGTTTTTTTAGCAAAGCGTACGAATTCGTAAATTATGAACACAAACATAATATTTTCTAATATTTCAAGAAACTGTCCCAAGCAGCTTCCAAATGCAAGAAGATGATTATTTCTTGTAACAATGTTTTTAACATGCGCTGTGGTGACCATGATGTGTCTAAATAAACTAATAATAAGTCATTATTAGAGACAGGGAACTTTTGAACAAGATTAACCGTTACATACGGTACTTCTCAACTTCCAGATAACTCAGCGTCATTTATAAGTCTTACAACTGAGCTGAAATGTTACGCAGACTTAACTGTGGCCACAGTGCCTAAAATGTAGAAACTGTGTTGCTGTGAAATAGTTATGTGCTCTATTGAGACAAGACACATTTATATTTACTATCTGTTTAACTTAACATACCGCTAAATTTCGTTGTAGAAAGAGGATTACTTAGAGTACTAAATTAGGCATCTCTATAAAATCTATTGATTCTGGTCTACTCAGTTTTTCATTACGTTCTTTTTAATTATCTCAGCTACTTCACCCATAGTTGTACTACAGTAGAAATGGATAATATCTCGCCACATAAGCGTAAACTTGGCTTGAGGTGGATCAGTTAGGTCTTCAGTGCTATTGGAAATGAAATGGACATGAGCCTTTGGCGTCATTGGCCTGGAGGCCTCTTAGGGGTCAGGTCCGGTCGTCTTGGTGCAGGTCTTATTACATTCGACGCCACGTTGGGCGACCTGCGCGCCAGATTGGGATTAAATGATGATGAAGACAACACAACACCCAGTCCCTGAGCGGAGAAAATCGCCGACCCAGCCGGGAATGGGCCCTTAGGACGGCACTCCGTCACGCTGACCACTCAGCTATTGGTGCGGACTTCTGTAGTACTAGTAAGTTCACAGCTATACTTTACTGAATAACACATACAATTGGTGTACTTTTTAACTAGTATGTCATGTACTCCTGTCATTAATTTGTAGACTGGGCTGTTGACTGACAACAGGCGTGGTGAACTTATGAATATTTGGCCATAGCCGAATAAAGGGGCTGCAAGTTTCATTGCATTAAGGTTCGCTATTTCAGCCTTAGTGAAAAGAAAGCTACTATTATCAAGAAGTTTTCTTATTTTATTTTGAACATTAGTATGGTACCTACCCACCCTTCTTGTATGTGTCTGGGATTTCAAGTGTTTTTGTACACATTTATCTTTAAACGTAATTATTGTGGAACCTTTACCTGCTTTATACTGCCACGTGCTATGGTTTTACTGTTTATTATAGACTTAAGCGCACGTCTTTCAACTTTTTATTGTTGTCCTAGTGGCGACATATTCTGCCTAATTTTACAACTTATGTAGCCTTGTACCCTCTGTTCAGATTGTTGACGTTTTCAAAATCTGTGGTTGTCTTCAGTGAACGTATGACGTCCTTCATGTTGCTGTAAGTGTTATTTGGATTTAGGTTATGCCTCATTCCGTTATTTATCTGTGTCATTTAATTCTGATTTTTGCAGGTTAAAGCCTGTTTTTCTTCATGTGTACACCAAGTAATGGAATTTGTATTGGATACACTACTTGTGTTAATTCCAGGTAGGAGCAGTAGGCTAGTCCATAAAGGCGTTCTTGGTTTTTATTACATTTTTTCACTTCATGTCTTAACTGTAATTTCTTTCTCGTTTCAGAAAGATGTGGTGAGGTACAGGTGATATTTGTCTTACTGTCTACATGTCTAGACAACTGATTTTCATATAGACAGCTTAAATAGAAATTTATATTTAGGCGTGTATTAAATAACTTTAAACTAATGTTTCTGTATGCATGAAAAACTGTCACAACTGGATTGTTTGAATCATAAATAATTGTAGTCATGGTGTGTATGTAAAACAGTTATTTGTATTATAAAACACCCAGTGACATTTACTTTTCTTGTCTCTTTAATTTTATGTAACCATTACTCATAAATATAAATGTAACTGAAAGAAATCTAACACAAATAATTATTGAGGCTTCTTTCTCTGATGTATACGTGCGGACTTGTACCAAACCCACGATTCGAACACGGGTCTCCTCCTCCCTAGACAGATACGCTAAATCCTTCGCCACTCTGACACAGGCGGATTTGCACAATCGTATGGGATATCCTAGCAACCGACTTGGTATTCCCCATTACTCGAACAGCATTGCAGAGCCTCTCCAATTGTACTGGAATAGCATTTCTGCATCGAACGATAGGGGGGATCCTGCCTGAAACCCACGTATAAGTGCTTTAATGAAATGAAACTATATAGTTCCTTAGCCGTTTTCGAGTCTGGTTCAAATGGCTCTGAGCACTATGAGACTCAACGTCTGAGGTCATCAGTCCCCTAGAACTTAGAAGGACATCACACACACTCATGCCAGAGGCAGGATTCGAACCTGCGACCGTAGCGGTCTCGCGGTTCCAGACTGTAGCGCCTAGAACCGCACAGCCACTCCGGCGGGCTGTTTTCGAGTCTCATACATCTGATGTTTGATAAGTGTTTGAGACTTGTAAAGGTCTCTCAATCTATGCAGTTTCATTCGACGTTTTTCTATGTTTAGCAAAACAGGTGTAGGAAAAGGGTGGTGCAAAATTTTATCTTTCGAAAAATTAACAACAGCTTGATATTATATGATCCAACCTCTGCACTGTAGGATCACTGGGACGTGTAACGGGTAGTATTTTGGAATGCTGTATCCAGTCTCGATAAGCGGGAGGACTTGAAGAGCAATCTGTAGCAGGTGTCAAGAATTCCTGCGGCGCGCCAATGAGAGTTGGACGTCGAGGAGTGGATCGCTGCGGCCGGAGGAACCCTCGGGCGGCAGCGCAGCGTGTCGCACAATAGGAGGACGGCGCTCCAGCGGTGCAGCCAGGCTCCTTCCCTACCCGCCCACATCTCAGGCGGGCCGGCGGCCGCTGTCGCCAGCAGCAGCGCCTAACGAGATGGCCGCGCCTGCTCTGGCGAGGCCCACAAAGCGCCGCCGACACCTCGCGGGGGCGGCGCGGCGGTAGTGGGGGCGGCGGGGTCGGTGGCGGCGGCGGAGCAGGAAATTGACAGCGTGCCTCTGCAGGCGGCGGGCAGCGCCGCGCGTCCGGGACACGCCCGCTCCAGCACTCGTATTGCGGCTCGGGCGAAGCGGTTAAGGGGCTCTGGCGGCGTCGCCCCTTTCCCGAGGCCGACTGGACGGAGGAGATCGCAGGTGAGTACTGTGCGAGAGGTGTGGCTTGCATAAGAGGCGGCTGGATAGCGTCTGACGTGTGGTAGGAAATCCACTACCAATCCATCTAAATTATCAAACTGACCTCATCGATTATGGACATACAACATTGCGACTATACGTTAATCTAAGCTGGTATATAAAGGCAAGTCATTGTTCAAGGTTGTTACCAAAAATGTCGAAATGTTTTTGATCGATTTACTCCTGATTTATTTACGATACTGAAATGAATATTTGGACACACACTATAAGATGATCTAACAACAAACATAGGATATATATATATATATATATATATATATTACAAATGATTGAAGCGATTTCACAGCTCTAAAATAACTTTATTATTTGAGATATTTTCACAATGCTTTGCACACACATACAAAAACTCAAAAAGTTTTTTTAGGCATTCACAAATGTTCGATATGTGCCCCTTTAGTGATTCGGCAGACATCAAGCCGATAATCAAGTTCCTCCCACACTCGGCGCAGCATGTCCCCATCAATGAGTTCGAAAGCATCTTTGATGCGAGCTCGCAGTTCTGGCACGTTTCTAGGTAGAGGAGGTTTAAACACTGAATCTTTCACATAACCCCACAGAAAGAAATCGCATGGGGTTAAGTCGGGAGAGTGTGGAGGCCATGACATGAATTGCTGATCATGATCTCCACCATTACCGATCCATCGGTTTTCCAATCTCCTGTTAAAGAAATGCCGAACATCATGATGGAAGTGCGGTGGAGCACCATCCAGTTGAAAGATGAAGTCGGCGCTGTCGGTCTCCAGTTGTGGCATGAGCCAATTTTCCAGCATGTCCGCGGGCTACGCGTGAAACTTGCACGCACGCGTTCAACCGTTTCTTCGCTCACTGCAGACCGACCCGTTGATTTCCCCTTACAGAGGCATCCAGAAGCTTTACAGTGCGCATACCATCGCCGAATGGAGTTAGCAGTAGGTGGATCTTTGTTGAACTTCGTCCTGAAGTGTCGTTGCACTGTTATGACTGACTGATGTGAGTGCATTTCAAGCACGACATACGCTTTCTCGGCTCCTGTCGCCATTTTGTCTCACTGCGCTCTCGAGCGGTCTGGCGGTAGAAACCTGAAGTGCGGCTTCAGCCGAACAAAACTTTATGAGTTTTTCTACGTATCTGTAGTGTGTCGTGACCATATGTCAATGAATGGAGCTACAGTGAATTTATGAAATCGCTTCAATCATTTGTAATAGCCCTGTATATATATTGTAACGTCCACACAAAATAAAAATAAATAATATGAATAGGATTCTAATTTAGTGTAACCTCTCCACAATAATTTAGAATCAATAATATAAATAAATATCGTCATTCAGTGTAACGTCCCAATAAAAAAATAAATTCAGTAACCTGGTAATAAAACAATGTAACTAACCTCTCAATTAAACTGTCGCTCACTTATGACTTTTCAATAATTCACTGTGAATTTAACCTGGTAAATTTTGGACGACAGCAGTGCTGCGTCATGGCCCTGAAAGATCATTCTGAATAAAAAAAAGGAAAAATTCTTACCTCAATGAAGTCGCCGGATATATCTGCTCTTACAATAAATTTTTTTGGCACAGCTCTGTGCAATGCTGGCCGACCTATCTGTCATTTATGAAAGGAAGCAACTGATTTTTCTATTGCAATAATCGGGATGATCATGGATGGGAGAAATTAGTAAATTCTTTAAATTGAAATGAATGGTTGTTAAAAAGTTACTTTTTATGAGGAAGATTATTATTACGAGAGTTTTAAAACATTTACATGCGACTTGAGATAACATTACTACATATGCGCGAGGCCGCTTTTCACCTTATACAATAATACTCAGGCTCCGGCATCGCTGCACCGCGACCAGGCCAGCCAACACGATACACCATACCAGACCAGAGTAGACTCCAGACTAGCAACAACTTACTGCTACAGCTACACAGTTCCTACTGCAGTCAACACTGCTCTCTGGTCAGAGATTCTCTTATACCTTGCATATCGCAGGCAGCGCATGAGCAATACATCGAAATTGCATCTGCTCCGACCTCTTACATAACCCTCCACTTGGGGGGCAAACATTTCGCAGCGATGGTGAGTCAATTGGACTTGCCATGAGCAACAAATTTTTCTAAAATCTACTTAATTAACTAAGTTTACAGACACAGAGTATATACATATATGTAAGTGCAGAACATGAAATGAAATAGAGTGCACATGCACTGAGTACAGAACATATCAAGAAATGACAAAATGTACACGCAATGAGTACAAAACATATTAACAAATGACATAAAGTGCACACGCACTGTATATATAAGAAATGACAAAATGTATACGCAATGAGTATAAAACATATTAACAAATGACATAAAGTGCACACGCACTGTATATATTTTTTTTACCATTTTACAAGAACTAGGAAAGGAAAGGGAAGGATTGCATCATGGTTGTAGCATAGTAGGTTGCACGTAGCTGCACTGAAAGTCCATACTTTTCTACAGAAGCACAACACCAAGTGAGACAATCTGAAGTTCTCTTCCCTGAGGTATTAATCAGTGTAGCCAAGACACTGAAATGTCGTATTATTATTCAATGTTATCGTTGTGGTAGTACATTAGGTACACCAAACAGTGGGACCATAATAACATCTCCATCGTTCAAGGTGGTGGACAGCATGATGTGTCAACACCACATAGTTTTTCACCAACGTAGAATTAGTGCCAAATCCAAATATAGTGCTCCATGATCATGAGGATGGACAGGACAAACGGATATTCCAGTAATTTCTGGTAATTAGGTCAGGAGGTGAAGGACATTAAGTCTTATGCTAGTCATCAAAGAGAATTACACTAGTCTATCAACCGATTTGAGTAATTGTTCGCACTCATTGCGTAGTTACTAAACATTTCTGTACTATGTATGGAGTATTACAGAACATTATTCATAAGTCATCTGATTACACTAAATATTGGCACTCATTGGCCAGTTACAAACCATTTTTATGCATTATTCAGAAGTGATCATTCAAAACAGGAGTTAATTAATGGCATAGCATTAACATAATTCATCTAGTTATAGTAATCATTGGCAGTCATTGACCAGTTACAAACCATTTTAATAATCATTGGCATTCATTGGCCAGTTACAAAGTATTCATATATTTTTATAAAACATTATTCAGTATTATTCAGAAGTCATCATTAAAACTGAGAGTAAATTATTGGCATAGCATTTATAGAGTATAACAAAAATATTATTTACAGAAATTATTGGCATAGCATTTATGCATTATTACAAAACATCATTCAGTATTACTCAGAACTCATTATTCAAGTAACATAGGACATATTTAAAATGTAACACACTATAACTATTACTCAAGGTCTGTGGTCCAATAATACATAGATATAATGGATTCAATACATCTGACAAATCTGCATTATATTTAGTACTATAAATATCTCTTAAACTAGTAGCATTATTTGGGACTGGTAATACATTTTTTTTTTTTTTTTTTTTGTGCCAGCAATGCATTGCGTTGGGATCGATAATTAATTGCTAGGGCATGAAAATATTTGCTTTTGACTTATTGCTGGAAAGAAGGATTAATTACGTCATTCGTCATGAGTCAACTGTAGCAAGGTTATGAAACAAGTAGAGTATATGTAATCACATTCATGAATGATACACACAAATGGGTAAAAAAAATGCAAGTACTAGAACAGGTTTAATAAATAACTGCTTATAGCACATTAATTTCATGAATAGCTTCTCCTGGAAAAAATACAAAATGGATTATTCAGCTGAAAGAAGAAACGCATATTATGCTGAAAAGTAGTGAACTTCGAATTAACATGTCATGAAACGTGTACTCAATATGTATGTACTCTAGCTGTCCTTTCCAAAACATTCAGTCATTATAACATGCGACGTAAGACATACTGTCAAAACGAACTGCAACAAATACTTAAATAACTACATAGCATTTCTTAACTAACAGTAAATATATAAACTTCATCATTATCCTCATCTGCAAAGAAAAACTTCATTATTCATATTACCATAACTTCATCACTATCATCAGCTGCAAACAAAAACCTCATTATTCATATTAGCATATTCTTCATATAACTATTCATCATCATTCATTATCGTCTGCAAAAAGACACTTCATTATTCATTATTCATATTACCATTTACTTCATACAACTATTCATAGTATAGAGTTTCTTATTTCTAGCATATTTCATCTCTAAAACTAAGGTGTGTAGTTCTGTCTGACAGCCAGCATCAATCGCCTCGTATTCTGAAAGAAAAATAATTAGTTAAGACAGCTATCATACGATGTGTATAGTATATTCTTTTTAATGCTTGTTAATTCTGATCCATTTACTCTTCATCACAAGGTATTCCATTTTCTTTCGTTCATTCCGAAGGTGAAATTCCCATTTCATAGTAATCCACTGTGGTTTGTTTAATTTATTTCTTTTACACATTATTGCTTTCTGAAAATGATGAATAAGGATTAATATCTTGCACTTAAATCATATACCCATTAAATAAAAACTTGTTTCTAGAGATATAATTAAGCATACAGCATAGCAGAAAACGTAATATGTCAAAAACATAGACAGTTTTCAAGTGCAAAAAATGTACACAGAGTATCATAATGTAGCAGCAAAAAAAAAAAAAAATGTAAAATAGTCACGATGTTGAGATATCATAAGGCAAAATGTCAAAGTCAACTGGTGTTTGTTATACCTTAAAGATTTCGTAGTGCATTCAAACAAAACAGGAAAACAATCATACATACACGAAAAATGGAAAATAAGCACGGTCTGATATATAACGACAAGAAAAGCGACCTGCTAACCTTATCTTGCCGGGCACTTGCCAAGAAAAAATATGATAATCATCAGTAAGTAGTCACATAGATAGAATTGCATAAGTGGTCATAAAATATGTAAGTTTATCTGGAAAAATGTGCACGGTCTGATGTGTAACGAAAAGAAAAGCGACCTGCTAACCTTATCTTGCCGGGCACTTGCCAAGAAAAAATATGATAATCATCAGTAATTGTTCATATAAATATAATTGCATAAGTGGTCATATAAAATTCAGAAAATGATATTACAGTGTGATAAATCATAAAGTATGTTCATTCAATAAAGGGTTTAATATTGGAGACCCGGTGATTGCCCCTGCTTTTTCTGGTTCTCAAAGTTTCGACGTGTACTACATTGGGGTGAGGAATGCTGCGAATTCGATATGGACCTGCGTATAAAAGCTCAAATTTACAGCATCTACTCTTTCCTCTGTTGGATAAATAATGTGTGCGTACTAATATCTTCTGCCCAATGTGAAAATCACGGCGTGTACAAACCTGTTTTTGCTGTCTTCTCCGGCGCTCTGCGGCACGTTTGATGTTGTTCAGCGCAATGTCAATTATTTCGTGGTGTCGCAGTCGACGAGATGTAGGAAAGGATACTAATTCTTTAATTTTATTAGGTGGTTCAACATTTTTCTGTATAACAGTCGGAGATAACATAGTAGATTCATTTGGTATGGAGTTAATTACATCCTGGAATGACAGTATGTGTGTATCCCAATCAATATGTTTTTTATAGCAGTATATTCTACATAGTTTACCAATTTCATTCATTAGTCGTTCACAAGGGTTCGAAGAAGCGTGATACTTTGATATATAGATCGGAGAAATGTTTCTTGCTCGTAACATACATGTCCATATAGCAGATCGAAACTGTGGTCCATTGTCTGAAATTTCTTTCAATACATGCCCTACATGAAATAGAAAATGTTTTACAAATGCTTTCGAAACAGATTTAGCAGTAGCTTTGCGTAACGGAGTGAAGGTAACAAATTTCGAATTGAGTTCAACAGCGACAAAGATGTAACAAAAACCTCTATTAGATCTGGGAATCGGACCAAAAATGTCTACATCGGTCATGTGTCTCAATTTAACAGGTACAATGGGATGTAACGGAGGAATATGTGAAGTCCTGTCTGACTTAGCTTTCTGGCAGATTTTACATGACGCTAAAACTCGTCGAATACGTTTCTCCATGTTGGCAAAGTAACAGTTCTGTCTCAGTATAAGAAAACATTTTCTGGTTTCATAAAGTGAGTAACTTAAATGAGTATACCAAATTAATTTGTTAACAAGTTCGTCAGGAATGCATAGTAACCAGTTGTTGCTGTCAGGGTGAGAGCGGCGAAACAGAATGTTATTGCGTACAGTGTAATGGTTTCTAATGGTAACATTATCCCTATCTTGCCACAGGTGTTTAATTTCTTTCCATGCGTTGTCTTTATTCTGCTCTTGTGCTATATCTCGTAATGACGACGAAATAAAATTTTCGAATGCAACTTGTGAAATATACATGACGCTAAAATTTGCTTGGCAGAAGTTGGTTGCGATGTCTTGCTGATTGTTGCTGAGAGAACGGGATAGTGCGTCTGCTACAATATTTTGTGTACCGGGAATGTGAACAATTGTAAAATTAAATTCCTGTAAATTAAGTTTCCATCTGCTTAATCTGTCATGTGTAAATTTAGCGGAAAGTAAAAACTGTATCGCTCTATGATCGGTGTAAACGGTAGTGTGTCTTCCATAAAGAAAATGCCTAAATCTCGTAAATGCCCATACAGCACATAATGTTTCAAGTTCTGTAACAGAATAATTGCGTTCAGCAGGTGACAGAATGCGACTCGCA
This sequence comes from Schistocerca nitens, assembly GCF_023898315.1. Lineage (NCBI taxonomy): Eukaryota > Metazoa > Arthropoda > Insecta > Orthoptera > Acrididae > Schistocerca > Schistocerca nitens. Next base: position 192,490,904 of record NC_064621.1, read on the forward strand.
AAGGCGATGTTTTTAATTACTGTAGAACCGTCTTCTTCAATTTCCTGAAAAATGTGTACGCCTAAAGCGGTGTTAGAACTGTGGGTGGCAATGGAAAAATTTCTAGTAAGATCTGGATGTGATAAAAGTGGTGCATTCAACAAAGTTTGTTTCAGATTGACAAATTCAGACTGCGCTTGGCTATCCCAGGACCAAATAGTGTTTTTACCTGTCAATCGACATAATCTAGGGGTGTCTGAAGCGGAGTAATGAATAAATTTACGAAAAAAGTTAATTAAACCCAAAAAGCTGCGTAGTTGTTTCTTCGTCGTAGGAACAGTAATGTCACTTAAAGCTTGAAGTTTTTCCGTGTCAGGCGTTATGCCTTCTGCTGAAATTACATGTCCAAGAAATTTTATAGAAGTTTTGCCAAAGTGCGATTTACTGAGATTAACTGTGAGTCCTTGTGTACGAAAAGTTCGTAACAGTTGTTCAAGAATCAAATTGTGTTCAGACCAGTTAGCTTCTGCAATAAGGACGTCGTCTACATACGTTGTGATTCTGTCTTTTAATTCTGTCGGAAGTATAGTATTCAAACCGCTAATAAATGTTGCTGAAGAAGTAGTTAAACCGAACGGTAATTTACAAAATTGATAACAGTCACCAAAACAGAGAAAAGCTGTGTACTTTCTGCAGTTCGGCTGGAGCTGAATTTGCTAAAATCCCTATTTCAAATCTAATGTGGAATAATTAGCAGTACCGTGAAATTTCTGTAGAAGTTCTTCTAGTGTTTGTGGGCGATCTGTTTCATTAGTAATAATGTCATTCATGTGACGCGAATCAAGTACGAGGCGAAGTGAACCATCTTTTTCCTAACAATATGGAGCGGGTTTATGTACGGAATAACTGTCGGTTCAATAATTCCTTGGTCAAGCATAGCTTGCAATTCTTTCTTAACTTGTTCTCTGTGAATATACGGAATGGGATAATGCTTGGCTTTAAATGTGTCGTGCTGTTTAACTTGAAATTCATACATAAATCCGGACATAGTACCAGGGACGTTGTCAAAAACTGGAGCTTGCTGTAAAAGAATTTTGCATAGTTGAGTGCGTTCGTCGTCTGTATTTGCACTGCTCTGCTTAACTTTATCAGAAAACATCTGCATAACGTCATAGTCGGCTTCGTCTGGTGTATAATATTTGTGAACGTACGTATCTGTGAACAATGTGGAATGACAGTCCGTGTTACATGATGCAGAAATGACTTCTGTCCGATTAATTGTTTGTTCTTCTGCAGATAAAGAGTGCTGAAATTCTAATGCCAGTTGTACATTTTCATCCTTTAACATTAAATAGGAATTTTGTAAGTCAATAACTGCGTCGTGTTGTACCAGAAAATTCGTACCTAAAATAACATCTGTCCTCAATAAGGAAACAATCCAAAAATTTGAGTGAAAGGTATGACCTGCAATACAAAATGATAAATGTGTCTGTAATTTTACATCTACTCCTTTACTAGATACTGCTCCTTTTACTTTAGTTTTGCCTAATGGTAACGTAGGATAGGTATTCTCTTTGTTACATTCGTTGAAAGTTTCCTCATTTATAACTGACATAGGTGATCCAGAATCGATTACTGCTGAAAATTAGGATGGTCTAATCTTTACTTCAATGACAGGGTGTGAAATGGTTGTTTGAATAACTGGTTTTTCCTGCAAAAGAGTGTATCGAATGTCGTCAAAAGTAATAACATTTTCGTGAACAAGATTCTGTGTGAAACTTCCTGGAATATTAAAACTGTGTGCCCGACCGAGACTCGAACTCGGGACCTTTGCCTTTCGCTGGCAAGTGCTCTACCAACTGAGCTACCGAAGCACGACTCACGCCCAGTACTCACAGCTTTACTTCTGCCAGTACCTCGTCTCCTACCTTCCAAACTTTACAGAAGCTGTCCTGCGAAACTTGCAGAACTAGCACTCCTGAAAGAAAGGATATTGCGGAGACATGGCTTAGCCACAGCCTGGGGGATGTTTCCAGAATGAGAAAGATTCTGTGTGTCAAAAATATTGCTTGCGTTGCTGGAAGATGCAACCTGTACTGTATCTAGTCAAATTCTATCTGACGTGCTATTATTTGCGGTAGGATGCTGTGGCATTTCGACTATTTGTACTGTTCTGTTATTTTGTCCTGACGCATTAGGTTCGGAATGATACCGACTGTTTGGTTAATTCATGATAATCTGTTGTTGCGGATGATTTTGCTGCTGGTAACACCGACTGTTATTAATCGTACGCTGAAAATTGTGCTCATTACTTTTACGTCTGTCATGATAGTCATTTCTACACGGTGCATTGCGATATGAGTTGAAATGATGTGTTTTCTGTACGTACTGATTTCCTTGTTGCTGTGCGTTACTATTTGGCGGAGCCGACACTATACGTGTAGGCGGCGAAACATTAAAGCTTGGTTGACCTTGCACAATACATTGTTGGTTAGGTATGCTAACCGGTTGGTTTTGTTGCTGTTGTTGGGAAAAACCTCTATTGTTACCAAAATGTGGTTCCTGTTGCTGATAATTTTGACGATACTGATAATTAAAATTTTGTCTTTTATTAAAGTACTGGTGGTTGTCGTTCCTGGACCGTCTATTACCTTTGCTATTGAAATAGCGTGGCTGATCGTAATTACTGTATGTTGGTTGGCCTTGGTTATGATGTGAAAAATTTTTGTTTATGAAGGAATAATCTGATTGCTGAACTTCCAAAAGCTGTAACAGATCTCTAAATGCCGAAATATTTTCTTTTAAGCTGACCTGTTAAAAGTGATACTCTTAATGATCATGGTAATTTAGAAATACATAATTGGATAGGTGCAGATTTACCGTATAGCTCACTTAAGTACTGGTTTTTTTTTTGACCATGTGTTAAAAAAATTGCGTGACAGTGGAAAAATTTGAGTTCTCATAATTCGGCAAACTAATTAATTGATCCTTAATTCCGCGCTGTGTCGTCTTCGACCAATACGCTGACAGAAAAGCATTCTGAAATTCTTCTACCAAATACCATTGTCTCGCGATCGGTCTCATACGAGTTGCCGGTTCGCCTTCCAAAAAACTGCATATAAATTCAAGTTTGTGTGTTACGGGCCAAGTTGGTGGAATAGCAAAGCGAAATTGTTGTATCCAATCCAAGGGGTGAATCTGTGTTCTGTCATTTTTAAATACTTTAAATTTTCTCACGGATAGAAAGTGCTTGTAATCAAAATTATCGTCTCTGTATGTCTGAACAGGTTCAGGATTGTATGATAATCTGTTTGTCTGTGACTGATCCGAATCTAACTCACGTACTCTCTGTAAATTACCTAAATTATACTGGCTGTATGAGTGTGAGAAATGTTCGGAATGTGGCGTATGCTGTGCCGTGTTAGAGGCTGAAAAATTTTTCATCTCCATCACTTCGTGCTGTAAAGATGACATTTTTTTACGTAATGCATTATTAGACGAACCTATCTCACTGATCGTCTGCTGTAAATTTTGGAATTCTGGTGTTTGATTAAACGAAACAGGTGACGTATCGTCTGATTTGGTGTCATTATTACTTTCGATAACGTCAATACGACTGGCCAATTCATCATATTTTTCAGTCAGTGCTTTTACCTGATCATCGTTTTTAATATCACAAGCATTAATTTGTTTTTGTATTTTACACGTGGTTTTGTTCAATTTTTTAACGTCTGCTTTGATGGCATCGGGATCCTGTATTAGTTCCAACTTTTCAAGTCTGTAGGTCATTGTCTGAAAGTCTAATGTGTGTGTGTCTGTTTTTGTTTTAGGATCGGAGATTTCATCATGCAATTCGGTGTTCAACTGTTTGATTTCGTCTGATACTGTAGCAATATTGTTGTCTACGTATGTTTTTGCTTTCGTAAACAATTTACGCTTATCTTCCTATCTTTGTGCAGTAATTGTTTCCATGACATGTTGCTTTACTTTATTCTGTTCCTGTATAAATTTACTGTAACGCGTTTTACTGTTTTGTAGGTGGTGATTAAAACGTTCGTCAATTTGGCTGTTCTGTTGGTCAAATTTCGCGTCTACTTTCGCATCCAGTGTGCGTGAAAGTTCTGCTGACATTAATTTAAACTCGTCGCGTAACTGTGTTGCGTTTTCAGAGCATTGTTTAGCGACTGCACTAATTTCATCTCTAAGTAATTTAGTTGTGGCTGCATGTGTATTACTTAATTCTTGAGCCACAGATCTGATTTCTTCACTACTGCTACTAGCACAAGCCTTGATCTCCTCACGTAATTGTTCTTTAGTATCATGACATTGCGCGGCAACGGCTGTAATCTGTTCACTAAGTTGTTTGTTCCGTTCATTAAGTTGTTTGAAATTGTTACCTTGCTTATCATTCGACTGTTTGGAATTGCTGTCTAGTTTTTCATTAAGTTGTTGTTTGAGATTTTCATTATTTTCATTAATTTGTTGTTTGAGGTTTTCATTAAGTTGTGGCATTAATGCTATAACTCGATCCATGCCAAAATTAGCTACTGCATTCTCTGTGCTGTGTGATGGTGTATCTGCATTTGTCGCGTTTTGTGTAACCATTTGGTCATTCTCTGATTCTTGAACAGGTTCGCCAATTGGATGTGCATTGTTACTCACTACCTCGGAATCAAGTAAATCTTATGTATTTTTGACTACATTGTTCATCTTCGTGAGAAAAATTTATCTGTCCACCAGTCAAATTTTGCAAACCGGGTGTGTCAAACTGGGCAACGTTCATTGTATCGGAACGTGCCGCGTCATCAATTGTTAAATTTACTGAGGACATAACTGAATTTGTTTGCCCATCATTAGGATTTAGCTCAATACTAGTGATCGGCAGGCACTGATTATCTGTAATTAGACGATTTTCACTATTACACTGAGTGTCGCAAGTATCATCGGTCAAATTATTCGAGTCGGCTATTTCACTCATTGCACATCGCGATGTACTGTTAACAGTTTTTCGCGGCATTTTTCACAAATCAAAATTAAGCACAAAAATGAAACAAACTCAAAGCAAAAATGGAACAAATACAATTACAACAAAGAGCAATAAATTGCCGACGATCTGTGAAAGAAAGAGTGACAAATTAGTAAATGCGTTGCGCCAGATGCAAACTACATTTAAGTAAATAAGAGCAGATATATGATTACTTCTGAGAGAGGCCGGTTGTCGCCAAGTGTAACCTCCCCACAAAACAAAAATAAGTAATATCAATATGATTCTAATTTAGTGTAACCTCCCCACAATAATTTAGAATCAATAATATAAATAAATATCGTCATTCAGTGTAACGTCCCAATAAAAAAAATAAATTCAGTAACCTGGTAATAAAACAATGTAAGTAACCTCTCAATTAAATTGTCGCTCACTTATGACTTTTCAATAATTCACTGTGAATTTAACCTGGTAAATTTTGGACGACAGCAGTGCTGCGTCATGGCCCTTAAAGATCATTCTGAATAAAAAAGGAAAAATTCTTACCTCAATGAAGTCGCCGGATATATCTACTCTTACAATAATTTTTTTTGGCACAGCTCTGTGCAATGCTCAATTACATCTATTCGGACCTCTTACAATATATATATATATATATATATATATATATATATATATATATATATATATATATATATATGTGTGTGTGTGTGTGTGTGTGTGTGTGTGTGTGTGTGTGTGTGTGTATAATCACACATATAAAACTTATCATTTACTGGCAGGCAACGATCACTGTTGGCGTAAGAACCACCTACCTATCACAGTTCAGGAGATATGACGTCATAAACACTGAGATGCGTGAAAAACTGCCGCATCATGACTGAACTTTTAATTCATTTTTTCTTTACTACAAAGGCATACCTACAGTCCGATCAACTTAAGGGAACCCCTGATGCCTGACATCGTTTTTGAGAGCTTAGAACTACGAAACTGAAACATTTTTAAGGGAAAAGAATAGCTGTGCATAGAGCTATGAAGATGCGTTGCCCTAGGACGTCTACAAAATTGCGCTGTACACACGCGAAGGAGCTATGCCCACCGTAAAAATACAGAGCACCTCTTAATTTTGATACTGAACTTACACATTACGCATGTTCCTCTGTGCGACTGTTTGAAAATTTAGAGGTGATTTCGTTCTTGGCTAGTTCATCTCAAATTTTTATGTGGTGCTCTCATTTTTATAACAGTAATGTAGAAGTTTTCCGTTAAAACCGACTGCAAGAAAGGAAATGCTGTGATCTGTGTCTTGTCAAAAACTGCGTTTCGTGTTCTTTTTCGCAGTCAGTCTGAGCTACTACAGCAGGACATTTAAGCCTTTGGACCAACTGTTTCTCAAATAAATGTTCTTTCCCCTTGTACATAATTTAAGTAAAAACTGTATAAATAACTTTGCAGTTTTAGAATTTTACCCCAACCTGTATAAATTTCTGCGAACGTGGCCTTTGTTGGGAAGGCTTGCGTGCCTCAGCGATACAGATAGCCGTACCGCAGGTGCAACCACAACGGAGGGGTATCTGTTAAGAGGCCAGACAAAGTATGGTTCCTGAAGAGGGGCAGCAGCGTTTTCAGTAGTTGCAGGGCAACAGTCTGGATGATTGACTGATCTGGCCTTGTAACACTAACCAAAACAGCCTTGCTGTGCTGGTACTGCGAACGGCTGAAAGCAAGAGGAAACTACATCCGTAATTTTCCCCGAAGGCATGCAGCTTTACTGTATGGTTATATGATGATGGCGTCCTCTCGAGTAAAATATTCCGGAGGTAAAATAATCTTCCATTCGGATCTCCGGGCGGGGACTACTCAGGAGGACGTCGTTTTCAGCAGAAGCAAAACTGGCGTTCTTCGGATTGGAGCGTGGAACGTCAGATCCCTTGATCGGGCAGAAAGTTGGAAAATTTAAAAAGTGGAATGGATAGGTTAAAGTTAGATATAGCCGGAATTACTGAAATTCGTGGGCAGGAGGAAGAAGACTTCTGGTCAGGTGAATACAGGATTACAAATACAAAACCAAATAGGGGTAATGCAGAAGTAGGTTTATTAATGAATAAAAGAAATTGGAGCGCGGGTAAGCTACTACAAACAGCATATTGAACGCATTATTGTAGCCAAGATAGACACGAAGACCACGCCTACCACAATAATATAAGTTTATATGCCAACTAGCTCTGCAGATGACGAAGAGACTGAAGAAATGTATAATGACATAAAATAAATTATTCAGATAGTGAATGGAGAAGAAAATTTAAGAGTCCTGGGGGACTGGAATTCGATAGTAGGAAAAGGCAGAGAAGAAAAAGTAGTAGTTGAATATGGAATGGGGGTAAAGAATCAAAGAGGAAGCCGCCCGGTAGAATTCTGAACAGAGCATGGCATAATCACAGCTAACACTTGGTCCAAGATTCCTGAAAGAAGGTTGCATACGTGGAAGAGGCCTGGAGACGCTGGAAGGTTTCAGACAAATTACATAATGGTAAGACAGAGATTTAGGAACCAGGTTTTAAACTGCAAGACATTTCAAGGGGCAGATGTGGACTCTGACAACAATTTTTTGGTTGTGAACTGTAGATTAAAACTGAAGAAACAGCAAAAAGTTGGGAATTAAAGGAGATGGGACCTGGATATACTGAAAGAACCAGAGATTGTAGAGAGTTTCAGAGAGAGCATTTGGGAAAGCTTGACGAGAACGGGGAATGAAATTGAGTAGAAAAGCATGGGTAGTTTTGGGAGATGAAATAGTAAAGGCAGCAGAGGATCAGGTAGGAAAAAAGACGAGGGCTAGTACAAATCCTAGGATAACTAAATTTAATTGATGAAATGAGGAAATATAAAAATGTTGTTATTGAAACAGGCAAAAAGGAATACAAGTGTCTCAAAAATAAGATCGACCGGAAGTGTAAAATGGCTAAACAGGAATAGCTAAAGGACAATTGCAAGGATGTAGAAGCGTGCTCCATTAGGGGTAAGATAGGTACAGCCTACAATAAAATTAAAGAAATCTTTGGAGAAAAGAGAACAACTTGTATGAATATCAAGAGGTCAAATGGAAAACCAGTTCTAAGCAAAGAAGGAAAAGCAAAATGGTGGAAGGAGTACATAGAGGGTCTATTGAAGGGCGATGTACACGAGGGTAATATTACGGAAATGGTAGAAGCCGACCTCGAGGAAGATCTGTTTGGATTCCGCACAAATGTTGGAATATGTGAGGCAATACTGACCCTAAAACGTATCTTAGAAAAGATGTTAAGGAAGGAAAAACCTACGTTTCTAGCATTTATAGACTTAGAGAAAGCTTTTGACAATGTTGTTTGGAATGCACTCTTTCAAAGTTAGAAGGTGGCAGCGGTGAAATACAACGAGCGAAAGGATATTTGCAATTTGTACAGAACCCAGATGGCAGTTTTAAGAGTCGAGGGGCATGAAAGGGGAGCAATGGTTGGGAAGGGAGTGAGACAGAGTTGTAGCTTATCGCCGATGTTATTCAATCTATATATTGAGCAAGCAGTAAAGGAAAAAAAGGAAAAATTCGGAGTAGGAATTAAAATCCATGGAGAAGAAATAAAAAGTTGGAGTTTTGCCGATGACATTGGAATTCTGTCAGAGACAGCAAAGGACCTGGAAGAGCAGTTTAAAGGAGTAAACAGTGTCTTGAAAGGAGTATATAAGATGAACATCAACAAAAACAAAGCGAGGATAATGGAATGTAGTCGAATTAAATCATGTGATGCTGAGGGAATTAGATCAGGAAATGAGATTCTTAAAGTAGTAGATGAGTTTTGCTACTTTGGAAGCAAAGTAACTGATGATGGTCGAAGTAGAGAGAATATAAAATATAGAATGGCAATGGCAAAGAAAGCGTTTCTGAATAAGAGAAATTTGTTAATATCGTCTATGGATTTAAACGTCAGAAAGTCTTTTCTGAAGGTATGATGAGGTCTGAATAGAATTGGGGAGAAGAGGAATCTGTGGCACAACTTGACAGGAAGAAGGGATCGACTGATAGGGCATGTTCTGAAGCATCAGTGGATCACCAATTTAGTACTGGAGGGCAGCGTGGAGGGTAAAAATCGTAGAGGGAGACCAAGAGATGAATACACTAGGCAGATTCAGAAGCATGTAGATTGCAGTGGGTACTTGGAGATGAAGAAGCTTGCACAAGAATACAGTAGCGTGGAGAACTGCATCAAACCAGTCTCTGGTCTGAAGACCACAACAAAATCTAACGAGCTGACCAATGTTTCATTTCGATGGCCATTTTTCGCTGCTACATGCAGTAGCTTATGGTGAACACGTTCCTTGGAAGCGTACTTCGGGGTAATCTTTCGTTCATCAAATTTTCAGCTTTATAAATGCGCTTTTTTGTAGACAAGATTAAATCCGTTCAATGTGTGAAACTTTGTTCTGTCTTCAAAAGCCAATATCTGTTTTTCATTTATTCAGTCGTGAGTACCGGCCATGGCATACGCTGCTATCCCACTTATTTAGAATTATTACTGAGCGCAGGAATTATATGTGGTTCCTTTTGTTCTGTTTCTGATGCTTTGTGGTCTTGCAATCAACGTGGATCCTTGGAGGACATATACCCTTTGTTACTACAGACTGCTGTCTTTTGATGAATAATTCATAGTTATTATAAATTATCTTTACTCACTTTCTCAGCATGGAGAAATTCATGCCTTATTACGGTTTTCCTGGGTTTTTCTCATTCGCTCATTTATTCTTAATCAAATCGACAATTCATGCTGACACAGTTTACTAAATACCTTTTTTCGTCAGCTGAATTGTTTTTCAGACAAGCTGCCACAAGGAGAGGACAGTTTTAACTACTTTGTACACATTTTATGCTGCTGAGAACTTGAGGATTCCTGCTGCTCCTCAGTATGTTGTGAGTGACTATTGTGATTCATCTTTATTGCGAGTAGGTGTTATACAACAAGGGGTATACTTACACCTTGCAACGTTTCTCTCCAGAACGGAAGAGGACAATATACTTTCTGGTCGTGTTAGGTTTTAGTGACTGGATAATGAGTTTCCATTATTTCAGTACACATTAATGATCCTGTATAGCCGGCCGGGGTGGCCGCGCGGTTGTAGGAGCTACAGCCTGGAACCGCGCGACCGCTACAGTCGCAGGTTCGAATCCTGCCTCGGGCATGGATGTGTGTCCCATACTGTCCCATACTGCTCAGAGCCATTTGAACCATTTTGACCCCCGTATATGTACCGTTGCGATAAGATAATGTGTGAATGTATCATCAAATGAACGCATGTGTAAAAATACATAAAAATATAAAACAACTGCAGTTACAAAAGGAATAGGAGGATTTCAAGCCATTTACTTCGCTGTTCGACTCGCAACCTAGTGGGGATCCTAAACACTCGAACAGTATTTAAGAATGGTTCGCACAAGTGTTCCGCACGAGGTCTTCTTTACAAAATAGCTACACTTTCCTAGAATTATCTTAATAACCGAAGTCGACCATTCTCCTTCCTTGCAACCGACCTTACGTACTCGTTACATTTTGAGTCGGTTTTCTATATCACACCTAGATATTAAATCTACGTAACAATGCACATCATTATTACTTTATTCCATCATTTCAGGATTGGTTTTCCTGCTCATCAACTTCTATTCCCACACGTCTGAAGGAAGATGCAATGCATCGCACCAAACAAATTCTACTCATATTATTCTGTATGCTCCTACAGTCTCTCAACGCAGATACTCCCGTGCACCACAGCGCCTTTAGCAAACAGTCGCAGACTACTGCTTACGCTATCCAGTAGACCGGTTGCGTACAAAGAGAAAGAAGAGCGGTCTTATAGCACTTCGCTAGAGCACTCGTAAACTTTGTCTCCTATGAAAGGTCGCCTTCCGGGGCAATGTGCGGGATTCTGCTACCGAAAAGCTCTTTAAGTCATTCTTATATCTGAGGATCTATTCCGTATCCTCTGACCCGTAACAGTCCGCAGTGTGACACAATGTCAAACGCTTTCCGGAATCTAGGAATGCGAAATCTGCCTATTGCCGTTCTTCTATGATCCGTAGGATTTCGTGCGAGAATTGGCAAGTTGAGTTTCGCAAGAGCGATTTTTCCTAAATTCGTACTGACGTGTGTACAGAAGCTTTTCTCTGACTAGGAAATTTATTATATTCTGACTTACAATGTGCTCAAGAATTCTACAGAAAACCGACGTTAAAGTTATTGGTTTGAATTCTCAAGTCCGTACTTACGTACGGGAAACAGCTGCGTCCGCTGCTCGTGGTCGTGCGGTAGCGTTCTCGCTTCCCACGCCCGGGTTCCCGGGTTCGATTCCGGGCGGGGTCAGGGATTTTCTCTGCCTCGTGATGACTGGGTGTTGTGTGATGTCCTTAGGTTGGTTAGGTTTAAGTAGTTCTAGGGGACTGATGACCATAGATGTTAAGTCCCATAGTGCTCAGAGCCATTTGAACCATTTTTTGAAACATCTACGCTTTTCCAATGAATATGACTTTTCCCTGCGTGAGATATGCGCTACAAGTGCAAGCCAAATATGGGGCCAATGACGAAGATCACCCTAACACCTTGTGTAAGCTCGAAGTTGTTTCCAAACTAGAACTAGAGACTTATGTGTTTTAATCTCTTTCAGCTGCTTTATAAAGCCAGGGATGCCTGTTTCTATATCCTCATGAGGGAGTTCGTGCATCGGTCAATGTTGGCGTATTGCACGATCCGCCCACGTGAGTGATTTTAAACGGAAAATTTAAAAGTTCAATCTTTTGAGGCTCATCTTCAGATGAGGCATGCAGAATTAGACATTACTGATGATTTTAGTGTGATTCCGGTTTCTGACGACAGTTTATTTGTGACAATGAGAACAGTATATACTATATCACTCTGATACATTGCATTGCGCTGCATTACATCGCATTGCGTTACATTGCAATTTGTGCCGAAAACCCAATTTCTTTACCTACTAAGGCAGCTTGGGCGGCGCTGATGTTAATATCTATGTGACACCCTCCACTTTCATTTCCAAACAGGATCAGTAAATTCCCACTGTTTATATCTTATGGTAGTCACAGTTTCAGTTTACTACATCTGCAATTTTCTTAACAGGTAGCTACAGTAAAGCTATTTTTTCAACATTCACGTCAACTCCAACACGTCTTCAACTCACGGAATCATGGTGTGGGAAGCTATTGAATGTGATAAAAGTATGGCAGTTGTTGAACGGACCCTGAATGGGTATGTGGCGAGAATGGTAAACCCTGTTGTCCTATACTTTATGATCAGGATACCAAATTCCGTTTTCTGGTAGGGTAATGCAAGCTCCCACATCACAGTTCACACCAGAAACACGTCAAGGAATGTACAGATCACTGACTACCGTGCCAAGTTCCCCAGTTGGTCACTCTTAGAGTATGCTTGGGAAGTAATGGGAAGATGTACACAAATCAAAATAGTGTTTCATCACCTCGGTTCTGAGAGTTCCCGAACCTATACAGAAAATTTGTATAGAGATCAACATAAACATAATTTCCGCCATTTTTATTGACACTCCAGATTGCTGTACACACCGGTACCTCCGACACGCCTCGAGAGTTTCCTCGTTGAGAGCCCTTCCTGACACAAAGTAACAATTCGGACGCGGTCGAACCGCGGTATTGACCGCTAGGCATGGTTGAACTACAGACAACATGAGCCTTGTACCTCCTTCTTCGTGGAATAACTGGAACTCTGCGGCTGTCGGACCCCCTCCGTCTAATAGGCGCTGCTCATGCATGGTTGTTCATATCGTTGTGCGCGGTTTAGTGACATGTCTGATTAGTCAAAGGGACTGTGTCTGTGATACAATATCCACAGTCAACGTGTATCTTCAGGAGTTCTGGGAACTGGGGTGATGCAAAACTTTTTTGGGTTCAAATGGTTCAAATGGCTCTGAGCACTATGGGACTCAACTGCTGAGGTCATTAGTCCCCTAGAACTTAGAACTACTTAAACCTAACTAACCTAAGGACATCACAAACATCCATGCCCGAGGCAGGATTCGAACCTGCGACCGTAGCGGTCTTGCGGTTCCAGACTGCAGCGCCTTTAACCGCACGGCCACTTCGGCCGGCACTTTTTTAGGTCTGGGTATATTTTCTTATCAGCACCCTGTTAGCTACATTCATGAACTGATGAGGCATGTTTCAGCCGTGGCAAGAAACTCCTCTAAATGGCATTCAGAATCTGTTTGCTTCCATGCCACTATGAATACAATAGTGGTTTCGTAACCATGGGGTCGTACCCCATACTGATGTTGGTGATATGGAATGAAAATGCAACTGGTATGAAATAGAAATGCAAATGGAATGAAAATCTAACTGTTCAATACCCATTTTGCGGCGTACAGCTCCACAAAGTTTGATAATTGCCTATGGCGCAGGATTTCGATGGGAGCGGCATTTGGCTAGGTGTTGTTTAAGCGTAGACTTCTGACAAAGTGCTTTGTTTTCTTGACAACAATTCAAAATGTCAAAGCACACATATAAACAAACAAAGCGAACACTTGCGCTCGAACTTGAAAGCAAGAGAGAAAAAAGAAAATAAATACTCGCCCAACAGTACTAAAATAACAAACCTTTCAAAGGGGCACTAAATCATGTAATAGCACTTAGCCTAAGATACATATATACATATTATTCATAAGAAATATGGCTTCAGCCCACAGAAACTAAATTCACAAGAGGTACTGGAATAATACTGCACAGCAAAGCTACCTTATTAGAAAATACAACAGAGACTGCAAAGCATACCTGCACCACTTTCACTAGACAGACAACATATATGAACAGTATAACTTGCACTTACACAAGATTGTAACATACAACCATGCATATATCGGTGACAGAATTACAAAGCTTATCTCTGACAAAATGAGACGTATCGCGGACTCGCCACACGATTTATATTTAGTTACAATAATTGTAAAACAATCAGGGCACAACATGGGCCAACGAAGTAGCGCTATGCAATCGTTGCTCTACCATTGCAGCCACAATATGGCCCATTATGTCTCGGCAATTGAGATCATTGTTACACACCAATACCAGCACACACTGAGCTGTGTGCATACTCAGCAGCATAACACACTCTTATGCCCTGTTTTAGAATCTCCGTAACGAAACCTGTCTACCGCGGTTGCTCCCTGATTTCTAGTTGCCTTATCTTCTAGAACACGTCTGTAGAGGAAATGTCCTCTACCACAGCTAAAAGGTGCTGCGTGGCAGCTGGCCATACCGGGGGTTAACTGTCGCAGGACCCACCAGTTCTGCTGAGTTTCTAAACTCCACAGCTCTGTACTCCTGCTCCAGGATTTATCGTTTCACCACCATGAACCAACCACGAACTCACTACAGCGGCCTCAGCTGACGACTGCAGTCGAACCCGTAGACACCCTAGCTGATAACGAAGTCAAGCACGGCCGACGCATCATACCAGGCCCAATGAAACATGTCAGACTCGTCGCCGAACCAAAGGCTTGTTTCCTGCTCCACTAGCACTGACTCGAGTTGACGTCGCCGCCTCCAATCCAGTTGGTATCACCTACTTGCCGCCAACCAGCAGCCGCTCGATGGATAGCTCTACATAATAAGTGACAGTTTGGTTTGTAATATTCGAGAAAGAGAACGTTTTTCGATACCTCAACACATGGGTGATACGTACTCCTTGGTTGCTAGAGGTTGTATTAGGAGCACATGCTGTCACTGTCTTCATATAGCGAGTAGTTGCCTGTTGTCCTTGAGACAGCATTGCAGACATAGTGGATAGACGGTGATTGAGATCCTTTCTCGTGTGGCTGTTTATTATGAACGTGGTAATATGGGAAAAGTTCTTATCTGCTGTGATGCTAACACTAAACCAAGCTGTTTTGGGTCACATTTAACCTTATACAAACTGTCGTGCTCCAAAAGCTGTGAATTTGATCAACAGTCTGTAGCTTGGTATCCATTCTAAAATCATCAGTCATGTGGTCTGAATTGTCATAACTATTCTTCAGCCTCCTTTTTCGGTCAAACACATTTCGAACGAAAATTAAAACAGAAAATTTAATGCAGCATAAACACAGACTGTGCTTTAGTTTCTTTTTCTATGTAAATAAGTTTCATTGCTTGTGACAGCGTTTAAGAAACATCTTAGTTCTCATGTAAATGTAATTCTGTGTGTTTAGAAACCGCAATACAATTTCAATTTGAAACAACCCAGGCATATCTGCCTAATAAGCAGGACATCCGAGTTCAGGTCCCTGCTGTGGTACAAATTTTAATTCATTGTTTCAGTTTCTAACCTTATCGAAGATAAAGTTGACTCATATGTCTCCAGGAAAATGTAATGCCATCAGATCAATAAAGATAACAAGGATGATGATGATGATAATGATGATGATGATAACGATGCTGCCAAACACGAAAAGAATTTATAGATGTACATAACAGATGGTTTATGGTAAAAGTGAGTTCTGGGGAAAGGTAATTTGAGGAGACTGCACCAGCTAAGAATACTATGAAATAATATACATAAATATTCTGTGAGGTTCCCACGCCTTATTTCTTGTGTAAAACTGTCGTGGTCAGTACATCTAAAGTACACTACTGCCCATTAAAAATGCTACACCACGAAGATGACGTGCTACAGAGGCGAAATTTAACCGACGGGAAGAAGATGCTGTGATATAAAAATGATTAGCTTTTCAGAGCATTCACACGAGTTTAGCGCCGGTGGCGACACCTACAACGTGCTGACATGAGGAAGGTTTCCAACCGATTTCTCGACACAAACAGCAGTTGACCAGCGTTGCCTGGTGAAACGTTGTTGTGATGCCTCGTGTAAGGAGGAGAAATGGGTATCATCACGTTTCCGACTTTGATAAAGGACTGATTGTAGCCAATCGTGATTGCGGTTTACCGTATCGCACCATTGCTGCTCGCTTTGGTCGAGATCCAATGACTGTTAGCAGAATATGGAATCGGAGGGTTCAGGAGGGTAATACGGAACGCCGTGCTGGATCCCAACGGCCTCGTATCACTAGCAGTCGAGATGACAGGCATCTTATCCGCGTGGCTGTAACGGATCGTGCAGCCACATCTTGATTCCTGAGTCAACAGATGGGGACGTCTCCAAGACAACAACCATCTGCACGAACAGTTCGAGGACGTTTGCAGCAGCATGGACTATCAGCTCGGAGACCATGGCTGCGGTTACCCTTGACAGACAGGAGCGCCTGCGATGGTGTACTCAACGACGAAGTTGGTGCACGAATGGCAAAACGTCAATTTTTCGGATGAAATCAGGTTCTGTTTACAGCATCATGATGGTCGCATCCGTGTTTAGTGACATTGCGGTGAACGTACATTGGAAGCGTCTATTCGTCATCGCCATACTGGCGTATCACCCGGCGTGATGGTATGGGGTGCCATTGGTTACACGTCTCGGTCACCTCTTGTTCGCACTGACGACACTTTGAACAGTGGACGTTACATTTCAGATGTGTTACGACCCGTGGCTCTACCCTTCATCCGATCCCTACGTAACCCTACATTTCAGCAGGATAATGCACGACCGCATGTTGAAGGTCCTGTAGGGGGCCTTTCTGGATACAGAAAATGTTCGACTGCTACCTGGCCAGCACATTCTCCAGATCTCTCACCAATTGAAAACGTCTGGTCAATGGTGGCCGAGCAACTGGCTCGTCACAATACGCCAGTCACTACTCTTGATGAACTGTGGTATCATGTTGACGCTGCATGGGCAGCTGTACCTGCAGACGCCATCCAAGCTCTGTTTGACCCAATGCCAAGGCATATCAAGGCCGTTATCATGGCCAGAGGTGGTTGTTCTGGGTACTGATTTCTCAGGATCTACACTCCTGGAAATGGAAAAAAGAACACATTGACACCGGTGTGTCAGACCCACCATACTTGCTCCGGACACTGCGAGAGGGCTGTACAAGCAATGATCACACGCACGGCACAGCGGACACACCAGGACCCGCGGTGTTGGCCGTCGAATGGCGCTAGCTGCGCAGCATTTGTGCACCGCCGCCGTCAGTGTCAGCCAGTTTGCCGTGGCATACGGAGCTCCATCGCAGTCTTTAACACTGGTAGCATGCCGCGACAGCGTGGACGTGAACCGTATGTGCAGTTGACGGACTTTGAGCGAGGGCGTATAGTGGGCATGCGGGAGGCCGGGTGGACGTACCGCCGAATTGCTCAACACGTGGGGCGTGAGGTCTCCACAGTACATCGATGTTGTCACCAGTGGTCGGCGGAAGGTGCACGTGCCCGTCGACCTGGGACCGGACCGCAGCGACGCACGGATGCACGCCAAGACCGTAGGATCCTACGCAGTGCCGTAGGGGACCGCACCGCCACTTCCCAGCAAATTAGGGACACTGTTGCTCCTGGGGTATCGGCGAGGACCATTCGCAACCGTCTCCATGAAGCTGGGCTACGGTCCCGCACACCGTTAGGCCGTCTTCCGCTCACGCCCCAACTTCGTGCAGCCCGCCTCCAGTGGTGTCGCGACAGGCGTGAATGGAGGGACGAATGGAGACGTGTCGTCTTCAGCGATGAGAGTCGCTTCTGCCTTGGTGCCAATGATGGTCGTATGCGTGTTTGGCGCCGTGCAGGTGAGGGCCACAATCAGGACTGCATACGACCGAGGCACACAGGGCCAACACCCGGCATCATGGTGTGGGGAGCGATCTCCTACACTGGCCGTACACCACTGGTGATCGTCGAGGGGACACTGAATAGTGCACGGTACATCCAAACCATCATCGAACCCATCGTTCTACCATTCCTAGACCGGCAAGGGAACTTGCTGTTCCAACAGGACAATGCACGTCCGCATGTATCCCGTGCCACCCAACGTGCTCTAGAAGGTGTAAGTCAACTACCCTGGCCAGCAAGATCTCCGGATCTGTCCCCCATTGAGCATGTTTGGGACTGGATGAAGCGTCGTCTCACGCGGTCTGCACGTCCAGCACGAACGCTGGTCCAACTGAGGCGCCAGGTGGAAATGGCATGGCAAGCCGTTCCACAGGACTACATCCAGCATCTCTACGATCGTCTCCATGGGAGAATAGCAGCCTGCATTGCTGCGAAAGGTGGATATACACTGTACTAGTGCCGACATTATGCATGCTCTGTTGCCTGTGTCTATGTGCCTGTGGTTCTGTCAGTGTGATCATGTGATGTATCTGACCCCAGGAATGTGTCAATAAAGTTTCCCCTTCCTGGGACAATGAATTCACGGTGTTCTTATTTCAATTTCCAGGAGTGTATACATCCAGATAGCGTGAAAATGTAATCACATGTCAGTTCTAGTATGATATATTTGTCCAACGAATACCCGTTTATCATCTGCATTGCTTCTTGGTGTAGGAAATTTAATGTCCAGTAGTGTATCTAAAAGCAAGAAACGTGAGGGCATTCAACATATTACAGTGCAGCCGGTGTTTTGGAGGAACACAAGGTGCGACTGCTCCATTTTGATAAAGTATTTGTTACACGTTGTATAGATCAGCGACGCCTATTTACTTCGAGGTCACTGAAGACATCCACCTTCAGGAGGACAAGCTGGCCACAGGTGCCTTCAGGCCCATCTTCATACCCTGTCTCTGGGAGAATTCGGGGAAGCGCCAGTTACCATCTGGCGGAAACTCTTGATGTTGCACCAGGCATAAATATCCTCACGTTCCATATGTGCCATAGTATCTAGCTGTCTTCCGCCTTACTATGGAACAAGTTTTGCCATATCATGTGTGAACAATGAAGCTATTAGGAATCTGCGTATTAGGCACATTCGGTATGGCAAGCAACAAACCTTAACATCTGGGTTGGATCCGACCCACTCTCATTACTAAAGAGTTCTAGAGTAACTTTAGTTTAAGTAAGACAGAGGAAAGACAGCATTCTTAGATATTTGATACTATGTGTTAAGGAATTTTAAATAGTCAACACAGCCATATATCAGTATTCCCTGCTAGTCTAAGCAATTTGATTTTCTTGGGAGCTCTGTGATTTTTCATTGGTCGTACAGATCCTCAAGATCTGTCTAAATTAAGAATTTACCGTGTGTGACAAAGAGCTACATCCTACCTTGAGGACACAGCAAAAGGTCACATTTATTCCGGTTGGAAAATTTCTCTTGTACAATAGCTTCCTGTGTATTCCTCAATTTCTTTAACGCTCGTGTCCAGCAGATAAAGTAGTCCAGAATATCTATGACATCCTTCTCCACCTGCAAAAGCTAAGAAAGCAGGTGTCACACTCTATGGGAATGAGGGCATTTGCGAAACAAGGATATTATTACGTTTTTGAGTCAAACGCTATGACGACTACCCACACCAAGGTTGAACACTGCCTTGTGGCGTTTCGGGCACGGGACGTGGTAACGAACGTATATAAGCGGAATAGAGAAGAGTGGGGAATCATTCTACTGACGATACGGAATGTAGATAGGGAAATCCAATGACATAAGCAACTTTGAGAAAGAACAATTTGTTGTGGCCCTACACCGGGGAAAGATCATATTGGAAGCAGTTAAGGTGGTCAGCTGTTGGCGTGCTACTGCCGTGAGTATCTATGGGAACTGAATGCGGGTCGGAGGAATGAGAAGAAACCATCAAGGTATTAGACGTCCATGCCTTATCACAGAACGTGTAAGTTGGAGGCTTACTGGACGGAGTACCTGCTGCTGCAGGCACAAGTGTTTTGGAGCACATCGGTCAGATGACATTGTTCAACAAGGTGCTCTCCAGCAGTCGACTCCATCGTGTTCCCATATTGACCCAACGAAGTTATCAGTTACGACTGCAATGGGCATGATTTCATCGAGAGTGGTCTTCGGATTAATGAAAACGTATCTCCTCGTCGGACGAATCAGGTTTCTTGTTACACCATGTTGATGGTCGTGTCCAGATACGCCGTCATTCGGGCGAATGACTGCCCATAACATCCACTGCTCCTAGGATACAGGCCAGTTAGTGCAGTATTGCTCTGCTGAGGGCAGTCGGTTGGGCTTTCATGGCACCGCTGGAACTAAACGAAGGCATCACGCCCATTATGGTCGACGTTATCATTGCAGACCACTTTAATCTCTTCATATCTAATTTCCTCGACGGCGATGGCATTTACAGTGGTTTGAGAAGCGTGATGGTGAAGTCAAGTTGATGTCTTTACAACCAAATTCATCTTATCTGAACCTGATGGGATCCATCTGGGACGCTATCGGGCACCAACTCCGCTCACGCAAATCACCGGCCTCTCATTTACGGGATTTGCGTGACCTGTGCGAAGATGACTAGTGACACACCTCTAACTTGCTGGAGAGGTGTCGAATCCATGCAACTCAGGATCACTGCTGTATTTGCACCCCACAGATAAACCAACTGATATTTAAACAGGTGATCGTAATATTTTGTAATTGATGCAGTAAGCGAAGCAGCATATAGTGATAATTAGGTGGCCCAGTGTCCCGTCTCGTCATAAACCATCACCTCAATGTTGAATTATAGATCGGTGCGCATATGGGAAGAAGAACTGCTTGAAGTGCGTCTTATAAACTCATGTATGGTGTGGTGTACTTTGTTCACGCAAAGGAGACGAGAATTGTCCTTCCCACTCTAGGAGCAGTTTTTCTTTTTTAAATGATCAGCAAGTCGCACAGTCTTCTGTCGTTATAGACTTTTTGTAATACCTATGTTTTGTAAAGAATTTTACGGCATTTGACAAACGTTATGTTCAATTACAGCCTGTGTGATAGTGTGAATGTTCTGTTGATCATGGGTGAGATAGGAAGGGAGTGAGTACACATACAACTAAGATGGTATAGTACCCTTTTTCAATACTTTAGTATTAAACACGTTAGTCTCTATTTTAGTAAAAATGCTGATAACCCGAAAGTTGAGAGTTCGTAAATCCACCTACACACCCACACCGACTCACACTACGTTATTGTTGCTTCACTCGGGCAGGAAAAATGGAATAGTCAAAGTGCAAACGCGTTTTATTTTCTGTTTGGTTTAACGCACGATATAGTTTCGTGCGCTAGAATGGGCAGTGCGTCGAAAATATTCAAATCAGAAACGATTTCGGTTTTCTCCCTACGGAAACCTACAACGAAATTTATTGTACTAACACACGTTTAATCATCATTATAAAGTGCCTCATTAGTTCTTTCTCCAGTTGTCTATACACTGCACGTTTTTGATAGTTTAATTTCGCTGTTTTCTCTTGCATGCACTCTCAAACATTACATAGCTCCGCTACTTTTGAAACACACTTACCATAGCTAAATATTCTTTTCGCTTAGGCGTATTTCCAGTAAAACACCGATTCCTTAAAGAATCGAACTCCTTCATCTTCAAGCGTCTGATTGCTTTACCACTTAGTTAATGTGTCAAATATTTAACGTTAAGATTCTAAGTGAGAAAAGTGAAGAAAAGATCTGAAATTGTGTTTAAAGTAAATTATGTTTAATGTTTGTTGGAAGATGCTACTTGCTCTCATAAATTGCTGGATGAAAACAGTACGGGTAGATAGAGCTCCGTTTTAAGAAAACACAAGTTTTTCACGCTGTGGCAATCGCAGTTTTGGTGTCTCCTCAATTATGCGCCGTACAATGATGTAATTTTGCAGGGACATTGTGTTAAATGTCATGTCCGAGCACATAATGGCCATGCCCCCGATTTGATGGAAGAGTCTGAAATTCATAGAACCAAAAAGCAGTAGCGCAAAAGGGCTAAATAGGCTACGCGATTTTTGTACACAATTCCTACCTTTCTTTATATAATAATGTTGTATGTTAATGGTTTTTGTCCTTCACAATTTCATTCCCCTTCACCCCACGTGAGCTGGGGAGCGGTGGTTAGGGTTGGCAGTGGTACGATCAACCTGTTCTTCAGCCAGACATTATTCAGTAACTCAGATACTTAACACAAAACAAATAGTTATATTTAACACGAATTTAATTTTTTAAAGGTGATGTTTGAGCCGTGGCAATCACAGTTTTGGTGTCTCCCTCTGGTGGGAAAGGGGAAAAGTTGCCTGTTCACGTTCATTTAAGGGGCGCTATGAGCTCGCCAGTTTGTTAGTCTGAGTCGGTCAGTAGAGGGCAGTCTGTCAGTCTCGGCGAGTCTAGTCTGTTGGTCAGGCGGAATGAGCCTGGGTCAGTTTCGCGTCACCAGTTACTGGTCTCTCTCTCGTTCACATTTGTGCGGCAGTTAGTGTCTGTTCGTCGTCCGGAGTGCTAGTATGTGTTAGGCCGCCAGTCTACTCGAGTTTGTTCAGGCAATGGTCATTGGTGGTTGGATCGATCGGTTGGTCAGTCGCGCACTGGGACACAAGATGACTTTTCCGTCTTGTTCATCGGCGCATGTGAGGTAGTCACGTCAGTCCAGTGGGCCGCGCCGTAAGGTGAAGGATAGTGGCTTCGCGGCCAACACGAGAGCAACAGGAGTCAACCCACGACATCGGTCTGGCCAGCGCGAGCTGCGACGCCGTGAGACGGGAGATCGGCGCGCCTTCCTGCGTCCGTTGAAGCGGCTGGCAGCGGACGGTTCGGGAGAGCGTTTTGGGCGTGCAGCGCCAGGTCTTCGCCAGACATCGCAGTTTATTAAAAGTTAAGTGATTCGTGATATGTTGCTTCATTTATGTGTTAAATTCTACTTGAGTCCTTGGTCAGTCTCTCGTCCCCAGCTTGCTCGTCTGTCTCTCGTTCGCATTTGTTAGGCCGTTAGTGTCTGTCTGTCTTCCTGTCGGTCTGCCGTACGCTAATAGCTGCCTCTGTCATGTTTGTCGGATTCGGTGTTAACGAATTTATTGCTTAAGGTGTAAAGGCCTAATTCCTGAAGTATGTTTTTATCTTGCCTATCATCTTGAGAGGCGGTATATGTGTAATGTAGAGGATGTTTGTACATTGTATGTAAGACTGCATGTTATGGGTTTTTATTTAATGGTCATTTTAGTATACACGGTGTTACAAAAAGGTACGGCCAAACTTTCAGGAAACATTCCTCACACACAAATAAAGAAAAGATGTTATGTGGACATGTGTCCGGAAACGCTTAATTTCCATGTTAGAGCTCATTTTAGTTTCGTCAGTATGTACTGTACTTTCTCGATTCACCGCCAGTTGGCTCAATTCAAGGAAGGTAATGTTGACTTCGGTGCTTGTGTTGACATGCGACTCATTGCTCTACAGTACTAGCATCAAGAGCATCAGTACGTAGCATCAACAGGTTAGTGTTCATCACGAACGTGGTTTTGCAGTCAGTGCAATGTTTACAAATGCCGAGTTGGCAGATGCCCATTTTATGTATGGATTAGCACGAGGCAATAGCCGTGGCGCGGTACGTTTGTATCGAGACAGATTTCCAGAACGAAGGTGTCCCGACAGGAAGACGTTCGAAGCAATTGATCGGCGTCTTAGGGAGCACGGAACATTCCAGCCTATGACTCAAGACTGGGGAAGACCTAGAACGACGAGGACACCTGCAATGGAAGAGGCAATTCTTCGTGTAGTTGACGATAACCCTAATGTCAGCGTCAGAGAAGTTGCTGCTGTACAAGGTAACGTTCACCACGTCACTGTATGGAGAGTGCTACGGGAGAACCAGTTGTTTCCGTACCATGTACAGCGTGTGCAGGCACTATCAGCAGGTGATTGGCCTCCACGGGTACACTTCTGCGAATGGTTCATCCAACAATGTGTCAATCCTCATTTCAGTGCAAATGTTCTCTTTACGGATGAGGCTTCATTCCAACGTGATCAAATTGTAAATTTTCACAGTCAGCATGTGTGGGCTGACGAGAATCCGCACGCAATTGTGCAATCACGTCATAAACACAGATTTTCTGTGAACGTTTGGGCAGGCATTGTTGGTGATGTCTTGATTGGGCCCCATGTTGTTCCACCTACGCTCAATGGAGCACGTTATCATGATGTCATACGGGATACTCCACCTGTGCTGCTAGAACATGTGCCTTTACAAGTACGACACAACATGTGGTTCATGCACGATGGAGCTCCTGCACATTTCAGTCGAAGTGTTCGTACGCTTCTCAACAACAGATTCGGTGCCCGATTGATTGGTAGAGGCGGACCAATTCCATGGCCTCCACGCTCTCCTGACCTCAACCCTCTTGACTTTCATTTATGGGGGCATTTGAAAGCTCTTGTCTACGCAACACCGGTACCAAATGTAGACACTCTTCGTGCTCGTATTGTGGACGGCTGTGATACAATGCGCCATTCTCCACGACTGCATCAGCGCGTCAGGGATTCCATGCCACGGAGCGTGGATGCATGTATCCTCGCTAACGGAGACATTTTGAACATTTCCTGTAACAAAGTGTTTGAAGTCACGCAGGTACGTTCTGTTGCTGTGTGTTTCCATTCCATGATTAATGTGATTTGAAGAGAAGTTGTAAAATGAGCTCTAACATGGAAAGTAAGCGTTTCCGGACACATGTCTACATAACATATTTTCTTTCTTTGTGTGTGAGGAATGTTTCCTGAAAGTTTGGCCGTACCTTTTTGTAACACCCTGTATAGAGTTACCACCCTTCCACCGTAAGAGTTTTCTTTTAAAAACAAGTTGCACATTCGGTGGGAAGTAATTTTTTTTTAATGTGAGTGTTTTGTATCATTTCTATCCCTCTTACTGGGTGCATAGTTTATGTGTTTGTGTGAGCTGTTAAAATTTTTAGTTTATCTGGTGTGTTGCAGATTTGCACCAGTGTAGTCTTTCAGAGGTTGTTTTGAGCGGTCGTGACTACGGCCGTGTTAAAAGGGAGCGGCAAGGTTCTCTGCCCGAAAGCTCATTCTATAAAAAAAAAAGAAAATTGATATGTCTGCCACTGATTAAATTGTAACTTGATATTTACAGGGTACTTTCTGATTGTAATTTTAAATCTGTTAAAAAATGGTTTTAGGAATAACATTTGTATTTATTGAAAAATAAATTTAATTTGTCTCATCAGTTACCCATTGGCAACTACTTCCACGCTCACATAGTGTGATATTATGTGTTAATATTCTTGATGAATCGCTAGTAAATAAAATAAATTATTTAAGAAAAAAAGTTTTGAAAAAAAAATCGCGGTTCAATGTTGATGGGAGAATATAAGAAATAATGCTGTCTTCATGAATACTTTAAAATCACTGATCAAAATGTGGACAGACAACACAGTTAAAAACACTTGAACACCAAAAAGTTGAAAAAACACTTTAAAAAAACGCTGATCCGGAGAGAAGAAACACTAACCATTACAAACGGGACACTGTACACTGTCTCTAAAACTGCAAAAAGACCTGCCGAGGGATAGTAAATCGTTGATGTAAAGAAAGATGGGTATGGAGGGAGATAGGAAAGTGGTGTTGATGAACACTGAGAACTGATGGCGATGAGTCTGAAGTGTTCCTGAGGGACAAGAAGCGAAGGGTAACTGGTACTGGGATTATAAATTTGAAAAGAAAAGGCGACATGAAGAGGAAAAGGAGGTGTGGAGGTGTGGAGAGGATGGGGAGAGAGCCTTTGGGAGGTAGATAGGGTAGGGTGGATTCAGAGTTAGTAGGATGGGTACATGTCAGGACGGAGTTCATGGTCCAGGAGAGTGAGGCAGCTGAAATACACTCCTGGAAATGGAAAAAAGAACACATTGACACCGGTGTGTCAGACCCACCATACTTGCTCCGGACACTGCGAGAGGGCTGTACAAGCAATGATCACACGCACGGCACAGCGGACACACCAGGAACCGCGATGTTGGCCGTCGAATGGCGCTAGCTGCGCAGCATTTGTGCACCGCCGCCGTCAGTGTCAGCCAGTTTGCCGTGGCATACGGAGCTCCATCGCAGTTTTTAACACTGGTAGCATGCCGCGACAGCGTGGACGTGAACCGTATGTGCAGTTGACGGACTTTGAGCGAGGGCGTATAGTGGGCATGCGGGAGGCCGGGTGGACGTACCGCCGAGTTGCTCAACACGTGGGGCGTGAGGTCTCCACAGTACATCGATGTTGTCGCCAGTGGTCGGCGGAAGGTGCACGTGCCCGTCGACCTGGGACCGGACCGCAGCGACGCACGGATGCACGCCAAGACCGTAGGATCCTACGCAGTGCCGTAGGGGACCGCACCGCCACTTCCCAGCAAATTAGGGACACTGTTGCTCCTGGGGTATCGGCGAGGACCATTCGCAACCGTCTCCATGAAGCTGGGCTACGGTCCCGCACACCGTTAGGCCGTCTTCCGCTTACGCCCCAACATCGTGCAGCCCGCCTCCAGTGGTGTCGCGACAGGCGTGAATGGAGGGACGAATGGAGACGTGTCGTCTTCAGCGATGAGAGTCGCTTCTGCCTTGGTGCCAATGATGGTCGTATGCGTGTTTGGCGCCGTGCAGGTGAGCGCCACAATCAGGACTGCATACGACCGAGGCACACAGGGCCAACACCCGGCATCATGGTGTGGGGAGCGATCTCCTACACTGGCCGTACACCACTGGTGATCGTCGAGGGGACACTGAATAGTGCACGGTACATCCAAACCGTCATCGAACCCATCGTTCTACCATTCCTAGACCGGCAAGGGAACTTGCTGTTCCAACATGACAATGCACGTCCGCATGTATCCCGTGCCACCCAACGTGCTCTAGAAGGTGTAAGTCAACTACCCTGGCCAGCAAGATCTCCGGATCTGTCCCCCATTGAGCATGTTTGGGACTGGATGAAGCGTCGTCTCACGCGGTCTGCACGTCCAGCACGAACGCTGGTCCAACTGAGGCGCCAGGTGGAAATGGCATGGCAAGCCGTTCCACAGGACTACATCCAGCATCTCTACGATCGTCTCCATGGGAGAATAGCAGCCTGCATTGCTGCGAAAGGTGGATATACACTGTACTAGTGCCGACATTGTGCATGCTCTGTTGCCTGTGTCTATGTGCCTGTGGTTCTGTCAGTGTGATCATGTGATGTATCTGACCCCAGGAATGTGTCAATAAAGTTTCCCCTTCCTGGGACAATGAATTCACGGTGTTCTTATTTCAATTTCCAGGAGTGTATATTTGGGTGAGGCCGTGGAGGCTGTGCAGGGTTAGTGGGATGTGCAGGTAGAGGTGCGGCAGAGCGCTAGGATTGGAAGCAAGAGGGAGCGTGGTAGAATTGTAGGAGTCGAGTTCGCAGTGATGTAGGTTACCTGGAGGAGTTCAATATGAGTGAGGAAATGTGGTTTCGGAGAGTTGTTAAAAGACCCTTGTGTGGGACGGTAAGCAGATGCAGAAATCAAGTTGGAAGGTATAGCATTCAAGAATCTGTACGGACTTACAGTCTGGCAGACATCCATGCAAAATTTGCATAGGAAAGGATGCAGTGGATCAGGAATTTTTATGTGTGGAGGACAGTGGAGGATTTTAGTCTTTATGTTCAGTAACTTAGTAGTTTTAGTAGTCTGTCTGTTATGGGCTTTGTGTTGGATGGTTAGTAGAAAATGTTTCCACGTTAGTCGGCATTTGAAGGTTAGTCCAAGACATCTGAGCTTGTTAATTAGCTCAATAGGATGGCCATAAACGGTGAGGTAGAAGTCGTGGAGTGGGAAGGTGCAGGGAGTGCGTACTGTAATTAATGCCTGCGTTTTGGAGGGATTATACTTACGGAGCCATTGGCTACAGCAGATGTAAACTGATGGAGGTTGATTTGGAAGGATCATTGGCATTTCTGGAGAGTAGGCTAGAGGATAAGGAAAGTGGTTTCATCAGCATACTGAAGGAGGTGTATCGGAGGAGGTGGTTTTGGCAAAACGGCAGTGTATAAGAGGCAGAGAAGGAGAGAGGGAGCGGAACGTTGGGACACTCCTGCTGTGGGTGGAAGGCATGGGAACTGGTTTTGTTAACGTTGTATGATGGGCGATTGAATAGAAAGGATGCAAAAAGGCGAACGTAGTTGATTGGAAGCGCATATGTCTGGAGTCTAAAGAAGCAGACTGGTGTGCCATAAGTGGACATATGCTTTCTCTAGGTCAAGGGAGTAAAAGATGGCAGATTTACGATGTTTGAGCTGTTGGGATAGAAGGTGGGTTAAGTTCAGGACTTAATCATAGGCAGAGGAGGAGGGACAGATGCCACACTGGGTAGTAGGAAGCAGATGGTGTTGATGCACATATTGGTCTACGTGTTGGGAGAGGTTGTATTCAAAGACCTTGCTAAATTCTGAGGTGAGGCGGATGGGGTGGTATGATGAGGTATCTGGAGCGGTTTTTAGATTCGAGGAAAAGTATAACTTTGGAGGTTTCCCAGTTTTTTTGATAGAAGACTGTGGTGAGGATACCAGTATGCAGGGTTTCAAGGATGATGGGAAAGGAGATGGGGCATTATTTCAGGTGGCAATAGGTAAATGACTTGTGACCAGATGTATTGTGTGTTCTGTGAGACACTTATTTATGTCCTTCACTGTGACTGGGGTATTTAATTCTGTTTCCAGTATGTTCTTCAAGTACCAGAAGCTGAGAGCTAGGGGTGGGACTGCGGCATCTGTATGTCTGTGGAGGCTAGGAAATTGGGGGTATTCAAAATTAGGATTGTCAGGGATAGACAAGATTTTGGAGTGTAAGCATGTAAAGTGATTTTCATCGCTTGGTCGTCAAGTAAGGAATGGTTGTTGCGAAGTATCACGTAATGAGGGATGGGATGGGTTCAGTAACTCAGTAGAATGCTGGGGGTATAGTACTGAGTCTGGTGCCAGTCTCAGCGTTGGGATTTGTGGAGGAGTAGTACAGCTTGTGGTGGGAGAATGAGGTGATGAGGATATATGGCTTTAGTAGGGAAAATGGCGGAGTTAACATCTGAAAATATCGGCTGCAGGAAGGTTGTGGCATAGGGGATTTCGTCAGGTTGCTGGACAGTTAGGCAAGCGGTTCTAGGCGCTTCAGGTTGGAACTGCACTGCTGCTATGGTCGCAGGTTCAAATCCTACCTCGGGAATGGATGTGTATGATGTCCTTAGGTTAATTAGGTTTAAGTAGTTCTAAGTCTAGGGGGCTGATGACCTCAGATGTTAAGTCCCATAGTGCTTAGAGCCATTTTAACCATTTTTTTAATTTTTTTTTTTTTGGACAGTTAGCGGGTGATTTGCTACCTGCCATCTATGGATTCTTGGAAGGTATACTAGTTGACATAGGAGTAGTTGAGGACAATTTTGGGTTAAAGACTGGGATGGGGTGCATGGAGATGGGGTAGTGTGTAGGATGCAGTAAGAAGGGCAGGTAGCTGGTCACTTCTAATGTTATCGAGGACCTCTGCAATAAGGCGACCAATTTGGTTTGGTGATGCTAGGATGACATCTGTGGTAGTGTTGCATTCAGGATGGGTGTGTTACAGTGAGGGGACTATGTCGCCATTGAGGAAGTTCGTGGACTGATGCCAGCAATAGAGTTCGGCAGACGACCTACTATAGATATGGAGATTGGTTGCAATGATGTAGGTGGAGTAGGTACAGTTGATGGGGGTGAGGAAGTCCTAGGATTTGAGACTGGTGGATCCCATGTATCTTGTGGCACAGATTACAGTTAGGGTTTTGAAGATTTCGCTAAGGATGTTTGTTGGAATTATTGATTAGGGGTTGCGACCAAACGGGGGTGTTCGTGTGATGACTAATTGCTACTCAATCTCTTCCCAAGGGGAGGGGGCATTAACTTTTTGTTTCTTTTTCTTTATGTGTGTGTGTGTGTGTGTGTGTGTGTGTGTGTGTGTGAGTAGTTAGGGGGGTGTGGTTGCAGTGGAGCCTTATCGCCTTCGGCGGTTTTTCGGCGGTTTTTCTGCCTCTGTCTTAGGTACGGGAGACGTTTCACACTTTATTTATTGCTCTTTATTTACAGGTGTTGGGCACACAGAGGGGGCCTTTTTTCTTGTATGGATGGCGGGATTACTTTGTTATACTGTGAATAATACTTGAATTAAGGTCATTTAGTGTGCCGTAGGCACAACTCCGTCGTCTGCCTAGATGGATCAAGCCACTTTATATTTGTGTCTTCGTTGGGGAAGACTTGCACCGACTCTCGCTACCTGATGACGGGTGTGACGTAGCACTAGAGAATTTTCCACACTTTTGGTTCGTGTATTTTTCGCGCCGTTTGGTTGGATTTATTCTCCAGTGTGCTTAGAGGATACATCAGCGGCATTAATTTTATGACTTGGAGGTTCTGGAAATTGGTGACGCATGTTGAACCCCCAGGATGTCGCTCCATAGAGTAGCATGGGCTCCGCCATGGCTTGGTACAGTCTCATCTTCGTGGCAAGTAGCTGATCCCTGTTCTCGAAGAAGGGAACGGGAAGTCTCAAAATTTTTAGTCAGCCTTTCTTCTATTGTGCAGTATGGTGGGTGAAGAGCAGTTTTATGTCCAGGTAAACTCAAAGGTATTTTACCACCAGGGACCAAGAAACAGGTTAGTTTCTGATGCGGAGCCTCATACGGGTGACTACTGGGCGTCTTGTGAAAATAATGGCCACTGTTTTATTCGGGTTGAAAGTAATCTTGTGTCGTTGCGCACACCGCTCCATGAGATCTGTTGTCACTGCGATCTCGCAGCTCCTTAATTTACTTTTCTGTCTCTTGTTAAAAAGCTGCATTGTCAGCAAAGGGCCTAACCGACACAAGCAGAACTGTAGGTATGTCCTCGATACAGAAGCTGAACAATGCTGGCGATATTTCAGATCCCAGTGGCATACTGGCATGGACTAGTTTCTTGGCAATTCTTCCCGTGGAAGCACACATAGTTTCCTACCTTGGACGAAGTTAACAAGTATTTTTACCTTGTTTAATGAGGTGTTTTCACGTACTTCGATATTTTAGCTCTGACGCCATACTTTATCTTAAGCTTTCTCGAAATTCAAGAACACTCCAATTGTTAAATATCGTTTATTAAAATTGTCTTGTTGTCTTGTATGGTTTCGGTAATCGGAAGGAGTAGAAATTCGGCAGAGATTCTGCTTTGGAACCCGAACTGTTCTGGTCGAATTACGTTGTCCCATACCAAAGTGCCTTGTAGTATCGTAATACCCGTTTGAGGAGCTTCCCCAGCGTTGGTAGAAGAGCGTCTGACGTGGCAGTTGTTCGCAAGTGAGAGAGCCTTCCCAGGTTTCCACAGCAGCTCCATCCTCGAAGTCTTCCACGGATCTGATTAGTATGCATGGCGTAAACAATTGTTGCCAATTCTTGTGATTAGGACCAGTGGCTTCTTCAGTGGTGATAAAGTCGTGCTGCCGCAACTTTCTGGCCGTTTTAAAGATGGGATGTTTAATTTCCGCTGGAGTGGCAAAGTGTGGCTGGAACTGAGTTCGTGCATTGCAGAAGGTCATAACCGCTGTCCGGACCTGCTCCTCGTAACGTAAGACTTTATCTTGCGTTGGTGAAGGTGGAGTTGTTTGCTGCTGATATGTGTCGGCATACAGTTCCGCTTGTGCCAGTGGGTCGTCAGACCATTTGCGCTGCTTAGTGCTAGTTTTTGTGGTTTTCGGTGACGCAGTTTCTTCTCCACTTGCACTCATTACGCGTTTGTAGCGAGAACTCACTCATTGTTTCCCAGACTTTCTGACGCCATTCTAGGACACATTTGTGGAATTCCCTGTTTAGTCGGTACAACTGTCCTCTGACCTCAGGTTTCCTAAAACGTCCAGAATTAACACCTTGCCGGCCGCGGTGGTCTAGCGGTTCCAGGCGCTCAGTCCGGAACCGCGGGACTGCTACGGTCGCAGGTTCGAATCCTGCCTCGGGCATGGATGTGTGTGATGTCCTTAGGTTAGTTAGGTTTAAGTAGTTCTAAGTTCTAGGGGACTGATGACCACAGATGTTTAGTCCCATAGTGCTCAGAGCCATTTGAACCATTTCAATTAACATCTTCTCGTTTTGGTGGCCTGAAGACGTGGGGAAAAAGCCTCGAAGTTGAAGTATGTCTGAAAAATTTGTGGTATTAACCGACGACCCTCGGTTCGGATTTTGGCCGTTACCCCTTGTGGCGTTGCGTCCATGGCGCCCCTTTTGTGTTGGCCGAACGTTGTTTTCTAGAAAACGCTGAAACTGTGGCCAGCTTATCTGCCTTGTGCTGTGTGGTGGGATTGCGATATATGCCCTCTCCCGTGCATCTATTACCGGCTTGCGGGTGATGATAAGTCATTGATCACCCAGAGTTGGAGATTGCCACTGACATTCTTGAGAACCGCTGTATCAAGAATGACTGCTTGCTGGTGCACTAAATGTGGTAGCGTCCCTCGGACCGATCACAGTGATGTTTTTGGTACCCGAGGTACTTTGACGGTTAAATTCCTCCTCTATGCTGCATTCAGTTGGCTAATCCAACAGCATACAGGACTCAGCATACAGGACAGACAGAACAACCTTTGGTGACATTAAAAGGAAGAGTGGTAACATTAAGGATGCAATGGGAATTCCACTGCTAAATTCAGAGGAGATATCGGATGGGTGGAAAGTATACATTGAAAGCCTGTATGAGGGGAAAGACTTGTCTGACGTGATAGAAGAAGAAACAGGAATCGATTTAGAAGAGATAGGGGATCCACCATTAGAATGAGAATTTAAGGGAGCTTTGGAAGATTTAAGATCAAATAAGGCGGAAGGGATAGACAACATTCCATCAGAATTTCTAAAATCATTGGAGGAAGTGGAAACAAAACGACTATTCACGTTGGTTTGTATAGTGTATGAATCTGGCGACACGCCATCTCACTTTCGGAAAAATATCATCTACATAATTCTGAAGACTACAAGAGCTGACAAGTGCGAGAATTATCGTACAACCAGCTTACAGCTCATGCATCTACGTCGCTGACAAGAATAAGATACAGAATGGAAAAGAAAGTTGGGGATGCGCTAGATGACGATCAGTTCAACTTTAGAAATGTAAAGGAACGAGAGAGGCAATTCTAACTTTGAGGTTAGTAATTGAAGGAAGACTAAAGAAAAATCAAGACACGTTCACAGGACTTGTCGTCCTGGAAAAAGCGTTCGACAATATAAAATGGTGCCAGATGTTTGAAATTCTGAGAAAAATAGGGGTAAGCTATTGGGACAGACGGATAATATACAATACGTACAAGTGCCGAGTGCGAATAATAAGGGTGTACGACGAAGAACGATGTGCTCGGATTAAAAAGGGTGTAAGACAGGAATGTAGTCTTTCGCTCCTACGGTTCAATCTGTACATCGAAGAAGCAATGATGGAAATACAAGGAAGGTGAAAGGACGTTCATGATACGATTCACTGATGCATTTGCTATTCTGAGTGAAAGTGAAGAAGAATTACATAATGTACTGAATGGAATGAACAATCTAATGAGTACAGAATATGGATTGAGAGCAAGTCGAGAGAAAGACGAAAGTACTGAGAAGTAGCAGAAATGAGAATAGCGAGAAACTTAGGATTTATGGTCACGAAGCGGATGAAGTTAAGGAATTCTATTAGCAAGGCAGTAAAATAAGTGACGGACAGACCAAGGAGAACATCAAAAGCAGACTAACAATGGCAAAAAGGGCGTTCTTGGCCAAGACAAATCTACTAGTATAAAAAATTGGACTTAATGTGAGGAAGAAATTTTTGAGAATGTACGTCTGGAGTATGGCACAGTATGGTAGTGAAACATGGATTGTGGGAAAAACGGAACAGAAGAGAATCGAAGCCTTTTTGAGATGTGGTGCTACAGACGAATGTTTTAAACTAAGTGGACTGGTACGAGAAGGAATGAGGAGGTTCTCTGGAGAGTCAGAGAGGAAAGGAATAGGTCGAAAACACTGATAAGGAGAATGGATAGGATGATTGAACGTGACTTCCATGGTATTAGAGGGAGCTGTAGAGAGCAAGAACTGTAGAGGAAGACAGAGACTGATATACAAACAGCAAATAATTAAGGACGCAGGTTGCAAGTTCTTCTCCGAGATGAAGAGATTGGCACAGGAGAGGAGTTTATGGTGAGCCACATCAAACCAGTCAGAAGACCGATGTCCCAAAAAAACTTCAATATTTAGTTTGCATTCTTTTCCTTTTCTTGCCTAGTTATTCCATAAACTTCATATACTTAGCTCCAAAAGCTTGGTCTTGTGTATGGTATTATTTTTAACTAAAATTATCACAAGAGCGTCTCAGAACCACATATTATCACTTAACGATTTACTTTTAACAATTTTAAATTTAACTTTATTCTTGTTTTAAGCGTTACAGTATATCACTGTAATAACTTATGCGCTTGTCACTGTGACAAGCCACTATAGACGTTACCTACAGTTACTGCATCCGTACAGTTTTATAATTGACGAATATGTGAAGACTTACAGTAGCGACATCTCAAGAGCTTGCGGCACAAACATATGTTGTGTCTAGTAGGCTGCAGTGTTATGAACAGTAGCCCTATTGATAAAATGACTCCGCCGGCACTGTGGCTCAGTGTACACCATATTTTAAATATGTGTGACGATGTTAAACTGATTTTGTGTTTACTTTGTGACGATAACACTACGACTTTATTATATTAGGACATGTTATAAACTAGATATGCCTAGTCATATTTTAAGCGCGTGTTTCCAAATCCATGAAAGTGATAATTTTTCGTTAATGCACATTTGGTTGTATTTGATTTTGCTGCAGATCTGAATATGATCATTGCCCACCGAAACTGATAGTCTAAGGACCAAAAGCTTTGTAATCATTAACGGAAATAAAAGAAATTCATTCTACACTTCTGGATCACTGTTTTAATCCACGATCAAATCGAAGCATGTGAATACACAGTTTCTAACTGTAATATTTGCCTTCCTGGCTTAAACCTTTCACATATGATTATACCTCTTAATGAGTAGATTACGAGAGCATTTTAAATTTTTAAATTCGGTCAATAATTCTATGAAGTATTGAGAATCAGAATTTTGTTGCTTGTGGAAGCCATGAGATAATTGAAACCAAGAACCATGATCAACGAACCATAAAGCGCGCTAGCCGGTTCGTAATGTAAATTTGCGCCCTCGAAGAAGAAGCTCAGCTGTATGGTTTATGAAAGTAGCAAAACTGAGAGAATTCGAATGATTTCAACAGTAGTGCACTGCTTCCCGTTTACTATCTACTACATTAGCACAGAAAACATTATACAATTTTTCTATACTTCCATATATAAGATTTCCAAGTCAGTTACATATAATATTTCAATGATCATAAATATCTACTTTCTAGACTTAATCGCACTGTTACAGTATTTTTTGCCACTAACGTTCAGCAGTATATTACAGTCGACGTCATCGGACACCTTTCGATTCTGTACTCTTGTCAGCCAGCTCTGAAAGAGTCTTCTTACACTGCACATGTTATAAAATTGGCCAAGAAGTTCAGATATCTCATGAAATTTTCATGTAGGCCAGAATTTCTGAACTCTAGAGCTCTCTGTGTCTTTTATTCTAATGTCCTATTTAAGGGCGCTAAGTATTAGCTTTTGGTGACTGAAGACATTCAGACGATCTCACCAAAGATCTACAAAACACATGCAAATTTCACTGACTTACATTTGAAGCAATATTGATCTTTCAGAACTAATTCGTCTATTCCTAAATCTTAGTTTCCTCTTTGGAGATAGTGTTCATGAGTTCTCAGGAATTTCTGTTGCTGTCTATCCGAGCATATGGATTGCAGAACATTAATCTCCTCTTTCTCTGTAGCTGTGCTTGTGCTTTGTGCATGACTAAAGTTTCTTCTTGTGGTCAGCTGTTTAGCTGTCTGCATTCTTAACAACAGTCACAGTTTTGCTCCGGATCTGTAGGTGCATATCCAGGGTTCAGTTCTTGTGGACTGCAGTCACTGTTTGTTCAAGGTTTATGATGATTTTATAAATATGTTTTATCATTGGGTCTGTATTAAGTGTTTTCACTATGCAGGCTACATTTTGTTCTTGTTCGAAATTACTTGCTCCTCCCACCACATATAACGACCCGTTACCTGTAATCTGCAAATTAGTGAAAAAATATATAAATTTTTTTAGAATATAATAATTATTTCTATTGTGTAACTTCCAAGATATTTCATAACAGGGAAATACATCATTTGAGAGACACTCGTCCGAAAATTTGAGAACATGTGTCTGATATAAATTAGACCTTTTTGACCTCAATAGTTAAGTGGTCCGCACGTCTGATTTTCATGAAGAGGAGCCAGGTCCAATTTCCGCTGCAGTCAGAAATTTTTCTTCCCTCTGCGAACTGGAACGGGATTTGTCAGTTTCGTGTTATCGATCGAGAAACTGCTTGAATGAGCTGTAAAGCTGACAACGGCCCTGGGGTTGGTTTTTTGCCTTCTACATTTCCATCTGTTACCATGGAAGCTCTATCCTGATCTCGTAATGTACATCCTATCATCATGTCCCTTCCTCTTGTCAGTTTTCTCCATATAATGCCTTCCTCGCCCATTCTGCGGAGACCCTCATTTATGATCTCATCAGTTTCATCCGTTTTCAGCATCGTTCCATAGCAGTGCATCTCTAACGCTTCGATTCCTTTATGTTCCGGTTTTCCCACAACCAATCCATAGAACGTTATGTTCCACACTTACATTCTCAGATTTTTTTCTCAAACTAAGGCCGATAATTGGTACTACTATACTTCTTTTGCCCAGAAATGTCTTCTATGAGCTTGTACACTTATGTCCTCGATGCTTCGTCCATCACGTGTTCTTTCGCTTCAAACGTAGTAGCATTCCTTCACTTCATCTACTTGTTGGGCACCAGTTGTGATGTTAAGTTTTTCGATTATCTCATCTTTACTTCTCCTATTTACTTTCGCAGTGTGCCTCTTCATAACGTATTCAAATGCCGTTATATGCCGGATGGTGACACGACGGTCGATCGGCATCGTGCGGTCGTATGGGCGTTATTGCGGACTTTAGTTGTTAGAGTTTCATTCCGATAGTTCTCACAATTTTCACATTTTCGTAATTTACACTCTATATAAACGAGGCATCTATTCACCGTTAGCGAAATTGTGCTTAACACAGGCATTATTCACACAGGTCTGCAGATCATAAGTTAGGAAGAAGAAGTGATTGACAAAGTCAATGTAAAATATCTTTGACATCCATCTGTTTAAAATATTAGACCATATTCTTGGCTCAGGCGTAATAAGATATGCCGAACGGAATGACTTAGATATGTCAAGCAGCATGGATGCTATGATCACCGGTCACGTGAAATCCACCTTGATCTGTTCTCACATGGTATCCTAAAAGTCAGAAAGCTATTGCTTGGCTTCACAAAAGTGTTTGACTTGCTATCATATCAACGCTTAGTAATGGAAGTATTCAGGATTTCACTGTACGGAGTACGCAGTATGTGGCCTTAGTTAGATTAATAAGTAAATTCCATATCTCATCCCTTATACCATATGAAACTATCATAATAGAAAATGAAAAAATGGTATTTACTCTCCACGAACACTGACAAGAACAAAATATACGACACGTGAATGCGTTTTCCCTACAGAAGAGACAGCTGTCATGTAAAAAGTGTACAAGACTAGTGATTTGATGGGATTTGTGTTGAAGATGTTAACATCGATATCAGTATATGTAGCTTACGCCGTTTTCAAGATCCGCGAGGTCGTTGAATGATGACTATTCTTGCAGTCAGAAAGTTCAACCTATATATATGACGATTCCCACAGCTCCTCGTCCATACTGAACACCTACGCATATTCCACGTTGACCGCTAAATATGTTCATTTAATCCCATTGTTTCCCCCTTGAGCAACAATCGCGGCACCCTCTCGCGCCTTTACGAACACATCCTTCTATCCTGTCTCAACGCAACTTTAGCCGACAGCCCTTCCCAGAGAATGGAAACTGCCCGATGGTACTCCGTTGTACCGATTATAATGCCCCACCTACCCCTTATATGGCATGGAAACTAGAAAATCTGAAAAGGGAAATGCAGAGACATGGCATGGATATTCATTATTTTCCTTATTGTCTTTACATGTTAGTTTTTTTATTTTAATTTAACAAGAAATTATGAAAAACAACTCTGTATTTTTATGTAAATGGCACTATACATTCACATTTTCATACATTTTACACTTTTTAACTTTGAATCCTCAGTTACGTGCTGTCATGTACCTTATTTTCACTGTAAAGGCTTCTCGCTCAGGAGCGGATATCCTACCGTTGGCAGTCCATTCCCCAGCCTTGTGGGGCGAGGGGAGAAAATAATAACAGAGGAAAAGATAGATACGATGACGACGCGTATATTTTACGTATCATAAAGCTCAACGTTAGTAATGTGTTATTTTCGACGTCATGTGTAATGTAATTGCGACATGCCTGACATACAGTTAGTGCCGTTTCGTATATGCACTCTGTTCTTTATTTGTTAGCTTTGCAATACACCACTTAATAATGGCTATAAGACGACAGTTACAACAGTTCTAACAAGTAAATTTTACAGTCAATGGCGACAACGATGACTTTAAGAAATTTACGTGACTGTGAACCTCAACCATAAAAATTTATCATTTAGCATTAGTGCCATCAAGAGAGGGGCAGGTATCTTCAGGTGTAGCTCATAAAAGTGCGTTGGGACCCATACTGATCAAAATGTATTTTAATGACGACTGACAGTATTAAAATTAATCTCAAACTTTTTCCAGATTATGCAGTTGCCTAAAGCAAGTAACTGCCTGAAAAACAGCTCACCAATATTCATTCATATCTTAACAAAAATTCATAGGGGCTCAAACTCCTTAAATGCTGAGATATTAAAAACTGTGCACATCACAACACATCATACATATCTGTATGTTTTGGACAATCAGTTGGAGAGAGGAAAAGGTGGAAGGGGCTAGACAGCTAATAATGTGCGGAATTAAAATCTAATGAAGATGTTTAAAATATGTAGTGAAATTAATAGTCAATTTGGATAAGGCATCTCTCATTCATACACAAGAAATCGTGTTGAAAATCAATTATTAATAATTAAATTAATATAAAATTCGCAAGCATGAGTGCACGGTGTTTTCACTAGATGACGTCTGGGGTGTGTGTTTCCGCTGAGGTATATTGAATTCCGTCTGCCCATGGTTACCCTACCACGCAATTTTTTGAACCATTTTAATGCTTCACTGAGACTAGCAGGAGAAGGGGAGGGAGGAAGAGGTATAAAGGACAATCGGGCAAATTGGTATGTCAAATGTATTTATTTATTGAATCTACTTTCTGACTGACTGTCTCATTTTACTACTATGCTATTACTGGATGGAGAGGTGAGGAGGGAGGGAAGAGGGCGGTCTGCACGTGACAGATAACGAGTGCGAGCCTTATCACGTGTTAAATAAAGATGGAAGTGTTTGACGCCATCTTGGATTGTGTTGTCACTTCCCCTTCATGTATACAAGCCACTGCCCCTGCGTGTAGGCAATCACATGGGTAAAGACGAAGTGTGCCAGATAGTAGGTACATATACTACAGCTTACCAACAACGGTCTTTTGTAAACATTTTGGCTAAAACGATAGAGAGATCGGTTCTAGGAGCAGCAGGTTATGTAGGTGATATGATGTGGTTATTTGGTTTTAGGGTGTACAACGTTGAGATTGACAGCATCCGTCGCAAGCGCTGTAGAGGCCCTGTGCATGCCTCTGGTTTCTATATATATGGAACTCCAGCATATGTCTGTGTTCACCAGCGAGCGCTGCTTATTCCCAAATGCCAGATCAATAAATATCTCAAAACATTCAGAATTATCTATCGGTCATTCTAAACCTCAATATTATCTCTTTGATAGACTACATTAAATAATTACCTTACTAAATTACCGATGGATAACGAAGTATGTGACATTGAGAATAATAATACTAATAATAAAATGTGGACTCCCATTGCCAGTGCTTATTTCAATTAGAATTCCGGGCTAAGAGGCCGTGACCGACACATAAAACAATTCATCGACATTACCTAACGCGGTAGACATCTTCAAAGGTAAATTCGCAACTGTATCCAAAGCTTAAGGGAACCCCGGATTTACAGAACTGTATAGAGGGCACCACCAGTTGTCACCTGATGCGGATAACGTAATGTCACCAGTCACAGGTGAACGAATTTGGCATCAGGCAACGAGTGGTGGTCCTTTTTATACATCTCCACAAATTATGGACCCCTTAAGCTTTCAGTACGATTGTAAATTTTTGTGTCCAGAGATGTCTCCCTCAGACAGGGATGAAGCGTCCATGAATAGTATTATATGTGGATTAAGACCTATCATAATTGAAACTCTTAACTGAGAATATGAATATCATAAATTATGTCATTGTCGATTTATTTTACGAGACTAAATGACAAAGTACATGTGTAAGGAGATTCAGTGTTGGGGCGGGGGGGGGGGGGGGGGAAGGGGAACCAAGCACCTTTCGACGACTGTAGACTGGTTCAAATGGCTGTGAGCACTATGGGACTCAACTGCTGAGGTTATTAGTCCCCTAGAACTTAGAACTAGTTAAACCTAACTAACCTAAGGACATCACAAACATCCATGCCCGAGGCAGGATTCCAACCTGCGACCGTAGCGGTCTTGCGGTTCCAGACTGTAGCGCCTTCAACCGCACGGCCACTTCGGCCGGCGACTGTAGACTTCATGGTATTACTCTGCAGCTCCTGCGACGGAACGAAGAAACGATGTGCTATTGGGATGCAATTCACGAGTTCTGTTTGAGTCGGAATTGTAGGTTTCAAAGGCGGTGTCATGAAATGGGATAGGAGAACGCACTTCGCTCAGTTAATAGGTGCTCCAGTGGCGTATAAATTGGAGCTCTGTATCCTCATGAACAAATCGTGCCACTCAACGCCCTGCATGGATCAGAAGTCGTCTGCTGCAGTAATTAAGTACTGTGGCTTTGAGACCGTTCCGGGTAATCTGATATTAGAGCATACGTACAGCAGCATTTCTGCCCAGCCGCTTTGTCTTCCATAAATGATAGTGTTACCACTGTCATGCTCTGACGTGTGCAAACAAAGCTATATCGGCAGAGAGATTCCACCGAATTTATGTTCTAATTGATCAGAAAATCCTGTTTGTTAGCTCACAAAAGTGCACGAAAATTTTCAACTAACTTAATATCAGCAGTAACTGTAGCCTGGTTAAGTAATTTGGTGTCAATCAAGTTCCATGTTCGCTAAACTGTTTTAATATGCTACGCTGTTAACTACGTGAAGCTACGAAGACAGATCCATGTGCGACACTCCTTAGGGGAACTATCGAAAGATCTGAGAAAATTCAGCCATATACTTCAACGCCACAGTACAAAACAAGAAATTTTACTCGATTTTCCAAGCGCAAATATCTTTTCTTCAGTCTATTGGCACACAATATACATCAAAAGCCCTTGGAAATAAGTTTCTCATATTATAACTAGGATAACAGTCATGTGAAAAATTGCTGAAAGTGCACTTTTTCTTACTATTACGAGCGAATATTGCTTGATTTAATAGACACATGGCACACGTAAATACATATTGCATAAAAGGTTTGCCAGACTTGGCAGTTGTGTTCTGCACTTACAATAAAACTCTCATCTTAACCACATATATCTCTAATCACCACACATTTCAATATTAAGTCAATTTCAAAGGAAATAAATGAAAAACAAAAAGCACAGACTGAGAAAAATGTTTAATGTGGAGCTCAGAACAAAACTTTAGTCATATTCTTTTGTCTTTTGTACCTGGCAAGGAATCGCACCGATGAATCCGATTACTCCCACACTGAGATCTCAGATAAAGCTACACAATAAGAGGCAACCGATCACACTGATAGTTAAAAACAGTCAGCACCTATTTGCAAGTTAAATCATGACCTCAGCAAAAGACTGAAAGGTGCATACACCTTCCAAAAATCTCTCTCTATCAATATTTATCACTTTGTAGGAGACACCAATAATGTGAATCTTTACACGAATACACTTACCACTGAAACAGCAGATGTCATTTTAGAAGAATTTGTGAGGAATAATAAATTAGGTCATAGGGACATTATTGAGCGAATGAATATAATGAAATCTCCCTTTTCATTTAATTGCATTAAGTCCAATTGTAAATGCTTTCTCGGACCCGTGGGCCTTGCAAATTGGCAACAATAGCTACCTTGTAAACTGAAGTACTTTGAAGTTAATATGCTTTCACTTTTAGTCGGAAACTGTTTGTTTGTGTGTATGGGGAGGGGGGGGTGGGGGGAGACGGGGGGGGGGGACACGCCAAAACTCCTCACAAGCAATGTGAAAGCAAGGACGTACAAATTCCGACTATATTGTCTTAACTATAATCGCCATGCCTTTCCCACTTTTGAACAAAGACATTCATGCTCATTACTTTTTAGGTATGCATCTAACTTTGTCAATGAAAATAAAGAACGGTTATCAATAACAGCCAGAATTAGCTTTCTCATTAAACGATCAAACACAATGGCTAGCCAAACTGTACCTTGTCATCAAATCTCAGCTATTGGACTTACGTGAACTTTTGGTGATGCAAACTGATCTTAATTCTGTCCCAAAAGGCTCATTTAAGCACTACAATACATTCTATCCTTGCAACAGATAATTTTACTGCACTTTGTCTACACTGCTAGAAAGGCTGAACTGTAATAAATCAATGAGTGGCTAACTTACTTATCTTATTTTATTTGTTAAATTAAACTTTTATTTAATTTAAGCTCTTGTCCTCTTTTCGAAAATATGATGCACTGTCCTCGCAGTAATGCGAGGTGTAACATTGCAGCTTTAATCAGACGTTCTTTTCACCTAATAATGAGTATAAGCCTTATGAAACATTTATAAATGAATGGTAAAATAGTTTGGAGCTATTTTGAATCCTTTTACTGACACAGAAGTGACGCGTACAAACATAAATTATAATCCTTTCTTAGCACTGTCACACACCATAAAATTTAGATCTGTACAGAATATTTAAGTTTCATAAGATCCACTATTTACCTTTCTTAATGAAGTGGTGAAACGAACAGTGGAGGCGGAAAGCTAACAAGACTACTGAACACATGACTGATAATTCACCCTGGATACCAAAATGTAGATATTCTTGGACGCAATGAAATGTTATAACTAGAATACTTCGCGATTAGTGCTTGCAGCAAATGAAACTTAATGCACATTCCTTCTTCCAAATGTATCGTCTCTCTGTAAAATAATAAGAAAACCATTTTCTGTCCTCAGTCATATCTGGGAGCATCTCAAATACGTTTCCTTTCTGCGCGGCACCTCCGCCATCCAGGTTCCTCACTCTGCTGTGACAAAACACTCTCTCTCCCTCCGCGGCCGACAACTGCTTCCGACTCGTTCACTCGTGTGAGCTCTGCTCAGTACTGCAACCTCTGGTAGCCAAATATGTCACTCTTCTGTTCAACCATGCAGGTGGTAAACATTCCAAACAAACTGTCAAATATACCAAGCCAACTGACATTCCTCATGATATATACGTCTTTCGTAGCCATTTCCTTTGAGGTGCACACCTTTCAACTTACGAATCTTCTTGAAAACAGTTTCATTAAAATGCAGACAGAAATTTGAGATAAGTGTTATTATTTACTGTAGATACGTAGACGCCACAATTGTGTTAGTGAATAACAACAGTGATCTGGTGGAAAGCATTGCAGAGAAGTTGAATGCAATGCGTCGAGATATTCGTTTCACTGTAGTTCCTTAAATCCCTTAGATGTAACAGTTAAAAGAGCCACGGGGAACTTATATTGTAATATCTTTAGAAACCCAACGTACTGACACAATTACTGCAGCAGTTCTTGTCACCCAAGGAGCCATGATGCATAATCCCTGTTCCAGAGGTTACTAAAATTGCGACAAGTATACAGGACGTAGAAAGTGAAATGAATAACTTGGAAAAAATTGCTAAGAAAACGGATATAAGAAAACTGAAGTGAGTTTTTTTTACAGCAGATTAAAGAATAAAGTAGTTAAACGGCCAAACAATAGACGGAAAGTGATGGCTACTTTGAAGTAAAATGGCACTTTTATTAAGGGGGTGTTGAATCGATTTCAGGTACTGGGAACAGAGACGGGTTTGTGGTCTTGTGGAGCATTCGAAAGTTGAGTATGGCACTCGATCGAAAACAAGAAACACAAATACGATAGCGCAAGAGTACACACTGAGGTGACATAAATCATGGAATACCTCCTAATATCTTGTCGGATCTTCTTTCTCCCGGCGTAGTCAAACAACTTGACGTAACGCGACAAGTTGTCGGAGATCCCCTGTTCAGATGTTGGACCATGCTCCCTCTATAGGAAATCATAAGTCGAAAGTATTGCCGATGCAGGATTTTGTTCGTGAACTGACCTGTCGATTATGTCCCATAAATGTGTGATGGAGTTCACGTCGGGCGATCT
Source organism: Schistocerca nitens (assembly GCF_023898315.1). Classification (NCBI taxonomy): domain Eukaryota; kingdom Metazoa; phylum Arthropoda; class Insecta; order Orthoptera; family Acrididae; genus Schistocerca; species Schistocerca nitens. Next base: position 192,535,380 of record NC_064621.1, read on the forward strand.
GTGTGGCCAAAGCATTCGCTCAAATTGTACAGAATGTTCTCAGAACTAGTCGCGAATAGTTGTGGCCTGGTTACGTGGCGTACTAACATCCATCAAAATTCCATAGTTGTTTGGGAATATGAAGTCCATGAATGGCTGCAAATGGTCTCCAAGTAGCCGAACATAACCACTGCTAGTTAATGACCGATTCAGTTTTACCAGAGGGCCCAGTGCATTCCATTTAAACTCAGACAATACCAATGTGTAGCCGCCACCAGCTTGCACAGCGTCTTGTTGACAGATTTGGTTCCTGGCTTCTTGGGGTCCGCACCACAACCGAAACCTATCATCAGCACTTACAAAATGAAATCGGGGCTCATCTGACAAGGCACGAATTCTTCACAGACGAATGGAATAACTGGTAGAAGCGGACCTCGGGGAAGATCAGTTTGGATTCCGTAGAAATGTTGGAACACGTGAGGCAATACTAACCTTACAGTGAGGGGACTATGCCACCATTGAGGAAGTTCGTGGACTGATGCCAACAATAGAGTTCGGCAGACGATCTACTATAGATATGGAGATTGGTTGCAATGATGTAGGTGGACTAGGTACAGTACTAGGTACTTAGAAGAAAGATTAAGAAAAGGCAAACCTACGTTTCTAGCATTTGTAGTCTTAGAGACAGCTTTTGACAACGTTAACTGGAATACTCTCTTTCAAATTCTGAAGGTGGCAGGGGTAAAATACAGGGAGCGAAAGGCTATTTACTATTTGTACAGAAAGCAGATGGCAGTTATAAAAGTCGAGGGGCATGAAAGGGAAGCAGTGGTTGGGAAAGGAGTGAGACAGGGTTGTAGCCTCTCCCCGATGTTATTCAATCTGTATATTGAGCAAGCAGTAAAGGAAACAAAAGAAAAATTCGGAGTAGGTATTAAAATTCATGGAGAAGAAGTAAAAACTTTGAGGTTCGCCGATGACATTGTAATTCTGTCAGAGACAGCAAAGGACTTGGAAGAGCAGTTGAACGGAATGGACAGTGTCTTGAAAGGAGGATATAAGATGAACATCAACAAAAGCAATACGAGGATAATGGAATGTAGTCAAATTAAATCGGGTGATGCTAAGGGGATTAGATTAGGAAATGAGACACTTAGAGTAGGAAAGGAGTTTTGCTACTTAGGGAGTAAAATAATTGATGATGGTCGAAGTAGAGAGGATATAAAATGTAGACTGGCAATGGCAAGGAAATCGTTTCTGAAGAAGAGAAATTTGTTAACATCGAGTATAGATTTAAGTGTCAGGAAGTCGTTTCTGAAAGTATTTGTATGGAAGTGAAACATGGACGATAACCAGTTTGGACAAGAAGAGAATAGAAGCTTTCGAAATGTGGTGCTACAGAAGAATGCTAAAGATTAGATGGGTAGATCACGTAACTAATGAGGAGGTATTGAATAGGATTGGGGAGAAGAGAAGTTTGTGGCACAACTTGACTAGAAGAGGGGATCGGTTGGTAGGACATGTTTTGAGGCATCAAGGGATCACAAATTTAGCATTGGAGGGCAGCGTGGAGGGTAAAAATCGTAGGGGGAGACCAAGAGATCAATACACTAAGCAGATTCAGAAGGATGTAGGCTGCAGTAGGTACTGGGAGATGAAGAAGCTTGCTCAGGATAGAGTAGCATGGAGAGCTGCATCAAACCAGTCTCAGGACTGAAGACCACAACAACAACAACAACAACAACTGACAAGGCCAACATTCAGATTGAGATTTTCACTCTGCAGCCGCGTGTGCGCTGATACAGAACTTCCTGGTAGATGAAAACTCTGTACCGGACCGAAACTCACACTCCGGACCTTTGCCTTTCACGGGCAAGTGCTCTGCCAACTGAGCTACCCAAGCACGACTCACACCCCGTTCTCACACTTGCCCGCGAAAGGCAAAGGTCCGAGTTCGAGTCTCGGTCCATCACACAGTTTTAATCTGCCAGGACGTTTCAAGGTCAAGGTTTTCCAATCGTGTAGGGTCTAACCGATAAGGTGACGAGACCATAAGAGGCGCTGCAGGCGATGTCATGCTGTTAGCAAAGACATTCGCAACGGTCGTCTGCTGCCATAGCCCATTAACGTCAGATTTTGCAGCACTGTCGTAACGGATACGTTCGTCGTACGTCCCACATTGATTTCTGGGGTTGTTTTATGCAGCTTTTCTTGTCTGTTAGCACTGATAACTCTAACCAAACGCCGCTGTTATCGGTAATTAAGTGAAGGTCGTCGGCCACAGCGTTGTCCGTGCCGAGAGGTAATGCCTGAGATTTGGTGTTCTCGGCACACTCTTGACGCTCTCTTTCTCGGAATATTGAATTCCCTAATTATTTCCGAAACAGAATGTCCCATGCGTCGAATTCCAACTACCAGCCCGCGTTCAAAGCCAGTGAACTCCCGGGTGGGCTCAAAGCCTCGTCTGAAAAGTTTTCACATGAATCACCTGAGTACAACTAATTCCTCGACCAGTCCACTGCCCTTTTATATCTTGTGTACACAATACTACCGCCATCGGTATATTTGCGTATCGCTGTTCCATGACTTTCGTCGCCACGGTGTATGTGGTACAGTACAATGACTGTAACTGTTATTATGTGGGACAGACTGGAAGCACGTTTAGGACAAGATTCCTGGAGCACACGAGCAATAATGATGAAGGTTGCATTAAGAAGTAATTTGTTACAGCATAACCACACTCTGGGCGTAATTCGTGACAGTCTTCAAAAATTTGTGTAAGATATGTAAAGGATATTTTCTAAATATTTTCGAAGAATTGGAAATTTGGCAATAATGGGAAGGACTCTATTAATATGCTGAAAAAACAGATTTCTGCAAAAATTGGTTTTTCGATCCCTTCGTCGAAATTACATCTACATCTACATGATTACTCTACAATTCACATTTAAGTGTTTGGCAGAGGGTTCATCGAAGCACAATCATACTATCTCTCTACCATTCCACTCCCGAACAGCGCGCGGGAAAAATGAACACCTAAACCTTTCTGTTCGAGCTCTGATTTCTCTTATTTTATTTTGATGATCATTCCTACCTATGTAGGTTGGGCTCAACAAAATATTTTCGCATTCGGAAGAGAAAGTTGGTGACTGAAATTACGTAAATAGATCTCGCAGCGACGAAAAACGTCTTTGCTTTAATGACTTCCATCCCAACTCGCGTATCATATCTGCCACACTCTCTCCCCCATTGCGTGATAATACAAAACGAGCTGCCCTTTTTTGCACCCTTTCGATGTCCTCCGTCAATCCCACCTGGTAAGGATCCCACACCGCGCAGCAATATTCTAACAGAGGACGAACGAGTGTAGTGTAAGCTGTCGCTTTAGTGGACTTGTTGCATCTTCTAAGTGTCCTGCCAATGAAACGCAACCTTTGGCTCGCCTTCCCCACAATATTATCTATGTGGTCTTTCCAACTGAAGTTGTTCGTAATTTTAACTCCCAGGTACTTAGCTGAATTGACAGCCTTGAGAATTGTACTCTTTATCGAGTAATCGAATTCCAACGGATTTCTTTGGGAACTCATGTGGGTCACCTCACACTTTTCGTTATTTAGCGTCAACTGCCACCTGTCACACCTTACAGCAATATTTTCTAAATCGCATTGCAACTTATACTGGTCTTCGGATGACCTTACTAGACGCTAAATCTGCGAACTACCTAAGAGAACTGCTCAGATTGTCACGAGGTCTTTTATATAGATCAGGAACAGCAGAGGTCTCAGGACGCTTCCAGGGGAACACCTGATATCACTTCAGTTTTACTCGATGATTTGCCGTCTATTACTACGAACTGCGACTTTCCTGACAGGAAATCACGAATCCAGTCGCACAACTGAGACGATGCCCCAAAGGCCCGCAGCTTGTTTAGAAGTCGCTTGTGAGGAACGGTGTCAAAAGCTTTCCAGAAATCTAGAAATACGGAATCAACTTGAGATCCCATGTCGATAGCGGCCATTATTTCGTGCGAATAAAGAGCTAGCTGCGTTGCACAAGAACGATGTTTTCTGAAACCATGCTGATTACGTATCAATAGATCGTTCCCTTCGAGGTGATTCATAATGTTTGAATACAGTATATGCTCCAAAACCCTACTGCAAACCGACGTCAACGATATAGGTCTGTAGTTCGATGGATTACTCCTACTACCCTTCTTAAACACTGGTGCGACCTGCGCAATATTCCAATCTGTAGGTACAGATCTATCGGTGAGCGAGCGGTTGTGTATGATTGCTAAGTAGGGAGCTATTGTATCAGCGTAAACTGAAAGGAACCTAGTCGGTATACAATCTGGACCTGAAGACTTGCCCGTATCAAGCGATTTGAGTTGCTTCGCAACCCCTAAGATATCTACTTCTAAGCAACTCATGCTAGCAGCTGTTCATGTTTCAAATTCTGGAATATTCCATTCGTCTTCCCTGGTGAAGGAATTTCGGAATACTGCGTTCAGTAACTCCGCTTTAGCGGCACAGTCGTCGGTAACAGTACCATCGGTACTGCGCAGCGAAGCTATTGACTGCGATTTGTCGCTTGTGTACTTTACATACGACCAGAATTTCTTCGGATTTTCTACCAAATTTCGAGCCAATGTTTCGTTGTGGAACCTATTAAAGGCATCTTGCATTGAAGTCCGTGCCAAATTTCGCGCGTCTGTAAATTTTAGCCAATCTTCGGGATTTCGTGTTCTTCTGAACTTCGCATGCTTTTTCCGTTGCCTCTGCAACAGCGTTTGGACCTGTTTCGTGTACCATGAAAGCTTTCATTGCTTATGAAGTTTGTAGCTCAGTGTCGACATAAGGGGGCGACCGACTGTGCGACCAATTCCCGTGGGCCTCAGTTCTAGACCAATACTTAGTTTCACTTTCATCTTTGCGTGGCTTTCGCCTTGCCTTCTTACTTGCTCGTCGAGGTTTTATGCAAAAGTCACAGTGCTGCAACGGGTACTCCCGGTTGTTGTGTCAACCTCCAGCATATAAGGCAGTTTGCTGATCTAAGGACACTGGATTGTCCGACTCGTCGAAAAGACAGCGACCAAATGATGACTGAGAATATCAGACAACGACAGCTATCCTTTGATTTTGTTTTTACCGCTCATATTAATATTTAGGCATTGCTCCCGGTAGCTCAAGCAGTGGTTATGTCCTATGTTGGCTCTGGTGGAGTAAGGCACTACGTAAACATCTGCAACGTGATATACCATGAAATACTTCAGGCTTTTGCCAAAGGCTCCAACGTTACAGAGCACCGAAGTTACAGTTGCCGACGCCTTCCTCTACGCCACCCCTTCAGCAGCAAATGTAACTTTGTACGCTGACGGACCTTAGACGGAATGTCTGGAAGTGTTGCTTCTTACTCGGTGATCACAACTGATTGCGATCCTTGCCAGTGGAGAAACTGCAGCTAGCTGCTGCGTAGACAGATCTTATCTCCTACGATCACGATGCTCTGCTGCCTCGATGGACGTCTGTTTCGAGCACGGAATTCCATCCGCAGTTTATTTTTCTCCTGCAGCGCTCTAAAATCTCCAATGTTTTCCAGTATACAGAAAAAATGAACTACAGATGGAAGCCCGTGTCCAAAACCGTCATCCACCAACGCTAACGAGTATCGCATTCACAGAAGACTAGGCCTCTCTGCACAGCAACTATCTCCATATTCTTCTCTGGCAATCGTGGCAGTCAGTCGCGATCATAACAAACAGCACTGCGAAAGATTCCGCCTACGATCAGTCAGCGTACGAAGTCACATCGATATCCGAAAGGCTGGTCAAGTAGCAGGCACTGGCGCCTATAACTTCGACACTTTGTAGCGTCGTTGGCTGACGTATTCCGACACGGTAGAGCCCTATATAATAGGCCGAATCGTCCGCCTTGTTTTCCGCAACTCTGACGAATCGACAGTGTTTATCGAGTGAGTTCTTAACCAGTTATCTACTTTATACAATATTATGTAACATTACTGTGAGTAGAGATATTTAGAATGCCATTTTCATGCAACAGAAAAAGTGAAAAGTAATCTTACTCTGCTATGGAAATGTAGGCTGGGAACTTGCGTGGCAGTTTGTAAGTATTAAATGTAATGAGTTCAGAACTCGGTACCAAAGTCTTCAAATGTACGAGGGCCGTTCAGAAAGTAACCTCCGGTTGATTTAAAAAAATACACCAAGTTAAATAAAAATATTTTAATATATACATCTTACAACTATATCTTTGCACTATTTTTCTACATAGTCTCCATAGCGATTGTGGCACTTATCGTATCTCTTCACAAGCTTTGAAATTCCTTCTGCATAAAAATCACCCGCTTGTGCCTGGAGCCAGCCTGTGACCGCATCTTTGAGCTCTTCGTCGTCATCAAACCGCTGTGACCCGAACCATTTCTTCAAATGCATGAAGAGGTGATAATCACTTGGCGCCAGGTCTGGGCTGTAAGGTGGATGGTTGATAACGTCCCACTTGAAGGACTCAAGAAGGGCCGTTGTTCTGCGAACAGAGTGAGGACGGGCGTTATCGTGCAAAAAAACGATACCGGAAGTCAGCATACCACGGCGTTTGTTCTGTATAGCCCGTCGTAACTTTTTTATTGTTTCACAGTACACGTCTTGATTAATGGTCGTACCACGTTCCATGAACTCAACCAACAACACCCCTTTGGCATCCCAAAACACCGTTGCCATCAGTTTTCTGGCAGAAAAATCTTGCGAGGCTTTTCTTGGTTTGGTAGGCGAATTTGAATGTGCCCACATCTTTGATTGTTCTTTTGTCTCAGGGTTCACGTACTTAATCCAGGTTTCGTCACCGGTCACGATTCTGTTTAACAATGGTTCTCCTTCGTCCTCATAACGTGACAGAAAGTCTAATGCAGAGGCCATTCTTTGAGTTTTGTGGTGGTCAGTAAGAATTTTGGGCACCCATCGTGCACAGAACTTACGGTAACCCAATCTTGCTGTCACTATCTCGTACAAGAGAGTCTTAGAAATCTGTGGAAAACCAGTAGACAACTCCGACATTGAGAAACGTCGATTTTCACGAACTTTTGCATCAACTGTCTGAACGAGTTCGTCAGTCACCAATGATGGTCTACCACTCCTCTCTTCATCATGAACGTTTTCTCGTCCACTTTTAAATAAACGTACCCATTCATGGACAACTCCTTCACTCATAACTCTTGGTCCGTACACGGCACAAAGCTCACGATGAATAGCTGCTGCAGAATATCCTTTGGCTGTAAAAAACCTTATGACAGCACGCACTTCACATTTGGCGGGGTTTTCTATTGCAGCACACATTTCAAACTGCCACAAAAACTAAACTAGCGCAGGTACGACGTTCACTCGACCACGGCTTGATGCCGACTGACCTGTTGAGTGCGTGAACGCACAGATGGCGTCGCTATTCCCCCCACAACCCGCACTGTGACCAATCGGAGGTTACTTTCTGAACCGCCCTCGTATATGATATGCTGTAACAATCTATGCCTCTTTACTCGTATTATCTTTTGCCCGTGTAAGGCATTTGTAAAAGTGGTGTTTATTTTTTTAATTAAAAGTAGGTATTTTAAGAAATGCGTCATTCTTATTGTACAGACAGGGGAAAAAGTGTAGTTTCGTGTTATATTGAAACGAATTTTCATTAATAGGTTTATCTATGGTTTAACCGGAATTCATTTTGTGTACTTCATACTACTTTGTATTAGGTTTGTTGCTTGTTGAGTTACAGTAAAAAGTTTACTCTGTAAAGGTTACGTTACTTGCGCAGTTGCCGTAACATTCAACAATCCTCTATAAAAATATATTAAATATGACTAGTCTTACCGTACCTAGGTAAGAAGTGGGATTAAGTATTATTCAGTTTATATGTATGTTTATGATAATGATGTATAAATAAATCACAAATATTTTTCACTGCTTCACCAAATACGAAAACACATCAGGAATGTAAAAATTTGGAGACGAACTGTTTCAGTAGAGTTTTCGACTGTGGGAAGAAACCCAGTTATGTTCAGCTGGTTTCATGTTTATAACTACTTTCATTAACGTCTATTTACAATACACAATTGGACGCAGGACCTGGTTTTAAGTTGTCTCCGCACCAATTTTTGTTCTTCTGGTGTTACTTGGAAATCTAAATAAGGGAAAACCATTTTTTACAATAGTTAGGGAAGTTCACATCTGAGCGGCCACCCATATTTACGACTAATTCTTCAGTAGGTTTAATTATTCTATAACTTCTGTAAAACATGGCGGGCAGTTCAGCTCAGGTTATAAAAGTCTTAGGACACGGATTTCTATCCTCTCTTTGTTCCTCAAGACGTCCTATATAACCACTCGAATTTTGTCGCACTATTTGTGTGACACCCTGTAGACTGGCTTGGGTTGAGTTAATAGCTGTTTTTATGTTCTTCATATTCTATATATTTCTTGTACTTTTTATTTAATTTGCACATGAAGTAGTTGTATAACAAAAACGATATTACATACACGAATACACGGTAGTATGTTTATAACATTGTAAAATCTCACATGAATGTTTGTGAATGCAAAATACAAATGTATCCGTTGTACGACAGTCATTTCTACATGTTTCATCATCTGGCGGAGCTTATAGTTCCATGGCGACACGTAAGCCAGTTTGGACTCACGCTTCAGATGATTAACTTCGACACAATACCTTGTATCAATATGATTTTTGCAGTTGCAACTTCTGTTTTGTACATATCTTATTCAGTTGGAATTTGTCATGTGTTTCTCAATGCATCCCTTTTCTGTTCCACTTAGTTCCTTTGAAAGAGGCTTAATGCTGGAACACTAAGGATTAAAGGAGTGGAATACATACTTGTGCTCAATATGGGAGTTTTTCTGTAAACTAGCGACTCAACACAGTTTCGTACGGATAACATTAAGTATCTAATGCTCGATGGCTAGTTACGAACCACTGCATATAGGTATGAATACAGTTCGGAGAATAACGTCAAGTAAACGAACATCACTACTTTCGTGAAACTTATGAGATGTAAGCAGCGCGCTCCTGCAAAGCCGTCTGTAGGCATGGATTTTTTGTGTTCCATACGGAATTGGCGTCTGGAGTGACATTCGAGGCCATTATGGGAGCACATCATGATGTAAATAATATGCTTACAACCAACATAAATGTGGTGTCACCGCCAGACACCACACTTGCTAGGTGGTAGCTTTAAATCGGCCGCGGTCCATTAGTACATGTCGGACCCGCGTGTCGCCACTGTGTGATCGTAGACCGAGCGCCACCACACGGCAGGTCTAAAGAGACTGACTAGCACTCGCCCCAGTTGTACGGACGACATTGCTAGTGACTACACGTACGAAGCCTTCCTCTCATTTGCCGAGAGACAGTTAGAATAGCCTTCAGCTTAGTTAATGGCTACGACCTAGCAAGGCGCCATTTGTACCATTGCATGTATCTCAAGATAGTCTCACTTGTATCATCAAGAATGCTGTATACCAAAGGACGATAGAAAAGTTAAGTGTTCTAGTAGCTACGTTCTTTTCTTTATCACATTCATTACGAATCCTGTTCCAGACTTCGCGCCAGTCGGCGTGTGTGTACGTGTGCCCTTTCGGCTACCCGTCACTGTGGACTGGCTGCCTTGTCAGTCCACTACAATAAATATTATTTGCGAATCATGAATATATATATGGCGCAAACAAATGAAATAACAATGTAAATAGAAACACAAATTAATGAATCAAAAACTAATATAAAGATAAAAAACTAATTTAAAGATAACGAAATTTAAAGAACGACAACTACAATCTAAAGACATTCACTTGTGTTAACGTGCCTCAGCAATGACTCGTCCGCAATATTGGTCGCGCCAGACCGCTCGTGAGATTTTTTTTTTAATTTGACTTAAAAGTAGTTACCATGTTCCCTAATTTAAGTACCTATTTTAATCACCCTGACTAGGAGACTTCACTTACCGTGAGGCCATTCTCTAGGATGGCCTTCGGCTGTGTGTCTGAGAAGGACTTTGAGGTTTTTATTCTATTGAGGCTATACTCTGTGTCTGAGAAGGACTTCGAGGTTTTTATTCTATTGAGGCTATACTCTTTTAACCTAAAAATGAGAAACATACTAACGTCTTTTAAGTCAAATTAAAAAAAAATTCACGAGCGGTCTGGCGCGACCAATATTGCGCACGAGGCATTGCTATACACGTTAATACAGGTAAAAAAAAATCTCACGGGACAGATAAGGATGGTTCTCGGGTAGGACAAACTTTATTGTCTGTAATATAACATACAGTCACCATTGATTTTTATTTTACAATTTCCATTACCAACTTTAGCCCATATAAACAGATACTCATCCGCATTTAGTTTCTTCTTCCTTCTAGTACTCAACACCCAGGGCTATGCGTCCGCACTCCTCGACGTTCGCAGAGCGAATGACGCTCCGTGCTGCGGCGCAGCTGCAGCCAGCAGTCCTTATCATGACGTCAACGTCCGGTCCCTGCGCGCCACTTCGGCGTGTTGACCAGGCCATTTGAATCGAGCGCCACAGGCTACCCAGCCAATCACAAGGCGGTGTTAATGATTGCCCCATACTACAGCAAGTGTGAGCCATGTACTACCTCCAAACACGGCTTGTACATCACATGTAAAGTTCAAACGGAGTCCTCGAAATACGTTTGGACCTCCAATTAATTGTTGTTTATTGAACTGTCCAGAAAGATCAATGTCTATAGCCTTCAAAGCATGATAGACAGGAACGCTGCGCCGCCAGCGACGACGATAACCACGTCGCCGAGGCATTTCTGTGGCAGGTTAATACAGGTAAACGTAACAAGCCAACGCCCAGCGAGACACCCAGGGCTATGCGTCCGCACTCCTCGACGTTCGCAGAGCGAATGACGGTCCGTGCTGCGGCGCAGATTTTTCCATATGGTACACATGTTCCCAGTATGCCATTTGTGTTGAGTACTAGAAGGAAGAAGAAACTAAATGCGGATGAGTATCTGTTTATATGGGCTAAAGTTGGTAATGGAAATTGTAAAATAAAAATCAATGGTGACTGTATGTTATATTACAGACAATAAAGTTTGTCCTACGCGAGAACCATCCTTATCTATCCCGTGAGATTTTTTTTTTTAAATTAAAAACAATATTCAGTTATAAGTTGGTGGCCGTGCGAGTCTTGGTTGCTCGCTAGGCGGGTGACCTTGAAGCAAACTTAGCCGCTGCGCTCGCTGCCGCGCGGCTTGTGATTGGCTGGGTAGCCTGTGGCGCTCGATTCAAACGACCTGGTGACCTCCATAAGAATAACACAGGGCAGAAGTGAATTTTTGAGCAACACGGGTTAAGTAAATATACTGGACGATGAAAATTTCTAAGTCCGAATCAAGTTCACGCGCAGTCACGACTAACACCGCCACGCTGGGAGACAGGCACAGCACAAGGCGTACATAACGCTTGGTCTTAGCCGCTGCGCTCGCTGCCGCACGGCTTGTGATTGGCTGGGTAGCCTGTGGCGCTCGATTCAAATGGCCTGGTCAACACGCTCCCTAGTATTACTAGGAGCGTGTTGCTCAAAAATTCACTTCCTGCTGCTTGTGCAACACTCTGATAAGGCGCGCTGGCGCCGAAGTGGCGCACAGGGACCAGCCTATTGAGGCTATACTCTTTTAACCTAAAGATAGGAAACATGGTAACTACTTTTAACTCAAATTAAAAAAAAAAAAAAATCTCATGAGCGGTCTGCCACGACCAATATAGCGGACGAGTCATTGCTGAGGCACGTTAACCTGTATTAAGGTGCCACGCAATGCCTCGGCGACGTGGTTACCATCGTCGCTGGCGGCGCAGCGTTCCTGTCTATCGTGCTTTGAAGGCTATAGACATTGATCTTTCTGGACAGTTCAATAAACAACAATTAATTGGACGTCCAAACGTATTTCGAGGACTCCGTTTGAACTTTACATGTGATGTCTTTTGTTTTTAGTTGTCCTTGACAGATTTTTCTTATCGTTTAGTCTTTGGTTATTAGTAGTCCTTGATAGAGTTTTCTTATCTTTTAGTTTCTGGGTCATATAACATTTATATCTTTTTAGTTTTATAGTTATTGTTTTTGTTCACTGCCACACACCGTCCCCGCGCCTAGAGACACTACACCACCCATACAGTAGTAGTGATATTTAATACACTAATTTAAGTACCTATTTTAATCACCCTGACTAGGAGACCTCACTTACCGTTAGGCCATTCTCTAGGATGGCCTTCGTCTGTGTGTCTGAGAAGGACTCTGAGGTTTTTATTCTATTGAGGCTATACTCTTATAACCTAAAGATAGGGAACATGGTAACTACTTTTAAGTCAAATTAAAAAAAAAAAAACCTCACGAGCGGTCTGGCGCAACCAATATTGCGGTAAGTGAGGTTAATACTGTTCAATACTCGTAGACGTGGCTGCAGTGAACGTAGCAAGACAACGCCCAGCGAAACCCAGAGCTAAGCTATGCGTCCGCAATATGACACGAACAAAAACAATAACTATAAAACTAAAAAGTTATAAATGTTATATGACCCAGAAACTAAAAGATAAGAAAACTCTGTCAAGGACTACTAAAAACCAAAGACTAAACGATAAGAAAAATCTGTCAAGGACAACTAAAAACGAAAGACTACGTAAGTGAGGTCTCCTAGTCAGGGTGATTAAAATAGGTACTTAAATTAGTGTATTAAATATCACTACTACTGTATGGGTGGTGTAGTGTCTCTAGGCGCGGGGACGGTGGGTGGCATTGTCAGTAATAATTGTCCAATTAATTGTTGTTTATTGAACTGTCCAGAAAGATCAATGTCTATAGCCTTCAAAGCACGATAGACAGGAACGCTGCGCCGCCAGCGAAGACGGTAACCACGTCGCCGAGGCATTGCTGTGGCACGTTAATACAGGTAAACGTAGCAAGCTAACGCCCAGCGAGACACCCAGGGCTATGCGTCCGCACTCCTCGACGTTCGCAGAGCGAATGACGCTCCGTGCTGCGGCGCAGCTGCTGCCAGCAGTCCTTATCGTGACGTCAACGTCCGGTCCCTGCGCGCCACTTCGGCGCCAGCGCGCCTTATCAGAGTGTTGCACAAGCAGCAGGAAGTGAATTTTTGAGCAACACGCTCCTAGTAATACTAGGGAGCGTGTTGACCAGGCCATTTGAATCGAGCGCCACAGGCTACCCAGCCAATCACAAGTGGCGCGCAGGGACCGGACGTTGACGTCACTATAAGGACTGCTGGCTGCAGCTGCGCCGCAGCACGGAGCGTCTTTCGCTCTGCGAACGTCGTGGAGTGGGGACGCATAGCCCTGGGTGTCTCGGTGGGCGTTGGCTTGCTACGTTTACCTGTATTAACGTGCCACAGCAATGCCTCGGCGCTGATAAGCAATAATTCCGGAAAATAAAAGCCTCGAAGTCCTTCTCAGACACACAGCCGTAGGCCATCCTAGAGAATGGCCTCACGGTAAGTGAGGTCTCCTTGTCAGGGTGATTAAATTAGGTACATAAATTAGTATATTAAATATCACTACTACTGTTTGGGTGGTGTACTGTGTGTAGGTGCGGGGACGGTGGGTGGGAGTAGCGTTATGTACGCGTTTTGCTGTGCCTGTCTCCCAGCGCGGCACTGTGAGTTTGTGACTGCGCGTGACCTTGATTCGGACTTAGAAATTTTCAGCGTACAGTATATTTACTTAACCCGTGTTGCTCAAAAATTCACTTCCGCCCTGTGTATTCTTATGGAGCCGGCCGCGGTGGTCTCGCGGTTCTCGGCGCGCAGTCCGGAACCGTGCGACTGCTACGGTCGCAGGTTCGAATCCTGCCTCGGGCATGGCTGTGTGTGATGTCCTTAGGTTAGTTAGGTTTAAGTAGTTCTAAGTTCTAGGGGACTGATGACCACAGCAGTTGAGTCCCATAGTGCTCAGAGCCATATTCTTATGGAGATTACGGCACTGATAAGCAATAATTCCGGAAAATAGACTTGCGGTGTTTAATGAGCACCGATAAGGACTTCCGCCGCACTGCTGGCTGCTTGGAGACTCTATCTTTTAACCTAAAGATAGGGAACATGGTATCTGCTTTTAAGTCAAATTAAAACAAAAAATCTCATGAGCAGTCTGGTGCGACCAATATTGCGGACGAGTCATTGCTGAGGCACGTTAACACAAGTGAACGTAGCTGTGTGTCTGAGAAGGACTTTGAGGTTTTTATTCTATTGAGGCTGCACTCTTTTAACCTAAAAATGAGAAACATACTAACGTCTTTTAAGTCAAACTAAAATAAAAAATTTCACGAGCGGTCTGGCGCGACCAATATTGCGCAAGAGGCATTGCTATACACGTTAATACAGGTAAACATAGCAAGCCAACGCCCAGCGAGACCCAGAGCTATGCTATGCGTACGCAATATGGTGCAATCAAATGAAATAACAATGTAAATAGAAACACAAATTAATAAATAAATAACTAATATAAAGATAAAAACTAATTTAAAGATAACGAAATTTAACGAAGGACAACTACAAAATAGATAAAAAACTAATTTAAAGATAACGAAATTTAAAGAACGACAACTACAATCTAAAGACATTAACACGCGTTGTGCTGTGCCTGTCTCCCAGCGCGGCACTGTGAGTCGTGACTGCGCGTGACCTTGATTCGGACTTAGAAATTTTCATCGTCCAGTATATTTACTTAACCCGTGTTGCTCAAAAATTCACTTCCGCCCTGTGTTATTCGTATGGAAATTACGGCGCTGATAGCGAATAATTGCAGAAAACTAACTTCCGGTTTTTAATGAGCACCGATAAGGACTTCCGCCGCGGCTTGTGTTAACGTGCCTCAGCAATGACTCGTCCGCAATATTGGTCGCGCCAGACCGCTCGTGAGAATTTTTTTTTTAAATTTGACTTAAATGTGTGTGTGTGTGTGAATTATTCAGTATGTATCACAGTCTCCCTGGGGTGGCTCAAATAAAAGAAATAGTAAGAAAAAACTTGCGTGAATTAAATTTTGGCTCGCCTCTTATGAAGCTTAGCGGCATCATATTTCAGGGTTGGCTAGATTTTGAAGTAACGTAATCTTTCAGGAATCAAAGCTCAGAGATACGTACATAATCAAGGAAATTCAATCCCTGCAGCAGGGAACAGATACACGTGCTGCGCACCTCTGGGCCAAAGTTTTGCATTAACTTAAGCCTCGCGAAGTAACAATCACTGCAAGTCTTACGAGCTACAAGACTTGTCAGCAGTTGCACGTCCCCTCCGCAAGCGCTGTCGACTCGTAGGCTGGCTTCTGCTGGCTACCGAGAAGACGGGGCACTGTACCCCGTGATTCGTGTTCCATAAGGAGTGTGCTAACGGGACGTCTCATCTCTAGAGATGGGTCGTTCACGAACTAACGGGTCCAAAGGAACGGTTCACCAAGATGTACGGAACGAGCAAGGAACAAATTCTAAGGAACAGTCTTTCAGAGATCACTTCGGTCGCGGCTTTCTACTTACAGTTCCCGGGAACGCGAAACGGCCGGTCTCGTTCCCGCAACGGCACGTCGGCCGGTCTCGTTGCAGCCTCGGTCCCGTTCCCATCTCTCTCGGTCTCCCTCGGCCGGACTCGTCCTTCTTCGGGTGGCCACTTGCCGCAGCTCCACTGCCGACTGCTCATAGTTAGTTCAGTATCGAGTTGTTCGTTTCGTTCGCTGCGCACGCCCATTCTAGATCTGTTTCAAACGTTTTTGAACTCTGAACTCCTGGCTCTGTTCGTGCTCTTTTCAGGGTCCATGACCGGTAATTAAAATGTATTTTATGATTACATAAATTACATAAAAATCACGTGGCATGTAATACACAAATTTTTCCAGGTAACAAAACGGCATATCAGCTTAGTTCACTATTTCGATAAATAGCAGAAGGAATACTTGCAAAAAGGCAAGACTTTTTTTGTTATTACACATGCAAAGGAACTCGGCACGGGACACACGAGTGGCCATTTTCCGTCCTTTTTTGATCCAAGGTAAAAGAGCATGTTCATTGTTATGGAAGACAGACCGGCTTACAACCGAATGAAGCCCACGCTCCATAATCGAGTGTCTGGTGTCACATTTTGTAAAGAGAATATGATAACTTCTACACACCGAGCGAGGTGGCGTAGTGGTTAGCACACTGGCCAGCATTCGGGAGGACGACGGTTCAATCCCGTCTGCAGCCATCCTGATTTAGGTTTTCCGTGATTTCCCTAAATCGTTTCAGGCAAATGCCGGGATGGTTCCTTTGAAAGGGCACGACCAGTTTCCTTCCCCATCCTTCCCTAACCCGAGCTTGTGTTCCGTCTCTAATGACCTCGTTGTCGACGGGACGTTAAAAAACACTAACCTAACCTAACCCGTAACTTCTACATTATTTCAGTGGTACAGGGTGCCACACGAGAAGTCGTCCCCAAGTGCCTGACTGCTCATTGTCGCCCACCAATCATCATCTACTGTTTCGAAGTTGTTGTCTGCATTTCCTTTTTTGTTATTCCTTAACTGTCTAATTATTACTTGTTTCTCTGCTCTGTTCGTTGCGGTCAACAAATCGTGCGTAACTGGCAAGCAGTCTGTACTCGAGGCTGGTTTTTCGTGCGCCACCTTATATTATTTCACTACGATCAGCTACGTAACGCTACAGTTGGCTAAACTAGAGGTTTGGAGAATCACGAAAATTACAAGTGTGTGAGAATTCTGTTATGAATAAAAACTCTGCATTCCAGGGGGGAGGCAAGTGCCCCCTCTTGGCGCCTTCCATCTTTAGTCACCTATGCTACTAATTTTTCATAAGAACCATGTAACAAGCACAAATGAACGGTGAACGAGTAAAAATGAACGGTTCCCAAAAAAGAGCGATTACCAATGAACCAGTTCCCAATGATGAACGAGTTTGCCCATCTCTCCACATCTCGCCAATACATAGCCCAACTTTTCTACCCTCACAGGTTGTAGGACATAGCTCTCAAACGACGTCTAATTTATTGTAGTAATTAATTTTAAAATTTCTTTAATATCAGAAGACACAAGCAAGACTTGTTAGGATAAGAACGTCATTTGCCATCATACGGTGACGCAGCATTAAGCTACGCTGTCTGCTTCCGTGTCGCAGTGCCCCTGATTAATCGTAACTAGGAATGCTTCGGTTTGTGGCGTACGTGACGTTTGTCTCACCGACATCACAACAAACCCACTCTGATGTATACATGAGATTTGTGAGAAAGGTAATGAGACTGATTTTTATCTACTAACGTTTTCATTTTTTGAGACAACAGTATTGTCTTCGTCAATGTAGTTCCATTAGGCAGCTGTATTCCGGCAGTGTAATTGTTCCCATTCTTGGCAGTGACGCTGAAGGGATTGCATTGGTGGGGCCTTTAACATGTCTGTCAACGTTTTCATTTTTTCAGACAACAGTATTCTCTCCTTCAACGTGGTTCCATTCTGCAGCTGTACACCGGCGGTGTAATTGTTCCCATTCTTGGTAGTGGCGCTGAAAGGATTCCATTGGTGGGGCCTTTAACATGTTTGTCACATTCTCCTCAATGTTCTTCAGAACACCAAAATAACGTTCTTTTAAAACCCTTTTCAACTGCAGGAGACGTAAAACCTCACAAGGACTCAGAGTGTCGAACAACAGGAAGGCATTTTGAAGTCAAAAATATCTTGGGGGCGTTGTCATGATGCGGCATCCACTTGTCTCCTATGTCTAGTCCCATTCTATTCTCCGTTTTCCTGAGTCTTTAAATGACAACTTTGTAAAACATGTAGTTGACAGTTTGTCCTGGAGGAACCAATTATTTGCATTGTTTTGATCTTTGATTTGGTCAGTCGAGCTTTCTTCGGTCGACGGGATGTCTCAGGGTGCCATTCCTCACTTTGCTCTTTGTCTCAGGATCCATTACCTGTGATCTCACGATTTACCCATTCGTGTTCATTGGCAATCCTCTCAAGAAGATCAACTCACACGTTTCTTAGATTGTCCTTGTGCTGAGCTGTGAGATTTTTTGGGACCATTTTGGGCCAAACTTTTCGCATGTGCAAAAGTTCGATTAGAATTTTATAAAGGTTGAAGTGTTTAACAGGTCATCCATCATCCTTATTGTTAAACTCCGGTCTGATGTCACAAGAGATCTCACGTGTTAAACGTTTTACTTCTGTTTTTGAATATGAATGTCTCGTTGAGAGAGAGAGATTTTCTACGTGCTCTCGGCGTTCCCAAAGTTATTTCTGTCAGCAAAATACTTATGCTGTTGATAAGGAATGTTCCCCACAGGCCCGTTCCAATTTTTCAAAGGTCACACTCATGGATTTCCCAATTTTTACACAAAACTTACTTGCATAACGTTGTCCTAAATTGCGCTGTTCCATTTTCGTAATACAAAGCAACTTTACTGACGGACTCTTAAAAAAAAAAAAAACATTTGATGCACGGAGCTGAAACTCGACTGAGCATCTGGAAGGAATGAACACACTAGTCTACACAAGTCGAACTAGACACCGTTGCCAAGACTATTGCAATGTTGTCAGTTTCATTATTTTCCTCACACACCTCCCATCTGGCCAAGATAAACACAGAATCGGTGAATCATCAAGTTGGCGTCTGTTTTTAATGTGAGTGTCTACAGTGACACTGCCACCACTTCACCGTTATCCTGACTGGACCACCTCTTGGGGGGCCAGCCGCAGCAGTGATGGGTCAAGAGTCGAACTGAAGCCCCTCTCCCCCGTCCTTCCCCAACCTCCGAGCCACTGGGGGCCCGCCATCAACAGACACCACCAGCCAGCTGCCAGACTTCGCACATCAGACGTTTCTGCTTCATCCACTAGCCGTGGACGGGGAAGGCTGCCATCACATTCTGCACTCAGACTGGCCATCGCCTGACGCATCTCAGCCATCCATCCAGGAATGACAGCGTCTCAAAGTCAGCCTGCTGTCGAACTGAGTTGTGCGTCTTCGAAGCTGAGATCCTGATGTTTGATTCGCACCACACACCCCCCTCCTGATGTGGATATGAGTTACTAAAATAAATTGTTGGGTATTTAATAAAAGGTATCTACTGTCGTGGAGCTGCTTCTGATTCACTCATCATCACTATCGTGATGCAGAGAACACTCACATTCTCTACATTTCTATTTCTGCAATTTATGTAACAAAATAATTACTGTGTAACAATAACGAAAAACTGCCTCCGAATTAAAAATCGTGAGCTACTCCTATTACTTATACATCCAATACTCTGACCACTGCTGTGTAATGAAATTCATTTTATTCTGAAGACACAGAGTAATTACAGACATCGGTTGCGAGCAAGCATTGATTGAAATCAATGAAGAAAGTTGAAAATTTGTACTGTATTGGCATTCGAACCTGGGTTTCCTGCCCCCTAGAATGTTGTGACCACTAATCCAGACGGACACAATGCTCATTGCACCTGCACGGACTACCATAGCACGTCTCCCGCGAGACCCAAATTCTCAACTTAACCTCCCACTACTACTACAGCGTCCCTTGCCCATTACCCTTACTATTCGTGGCATTTCGCTGATTCCCGTAAGAGTTCGTGCCTGGTGTTCATCTTCACTGAAGAGATCGTTAGCTGTCTCGCCCTAATTGTACAAGGTGAGTACGTAAGAACTATTACACATATCGAAACGCGGTTTCCGGCAAATGTTAGAGCGTCAGGTGGCAAGTGCGTTTTTGTTTGGTTAATGTTTTTAGTGTTTGGTATCAACTGAGATACTGAAGTAAATACGTATACTTTAATATTTGCATTCTATAGGCCTTGGGAAGATAATTACAGAGATACAACGTTTGTTGTCTTTGATACTAGCCGTAAAAATGTCCTAGAACGTGAGAGCGCGGTGGACGGAAACGGCATTAGCGGTGTCAAACACTACCTGCAGGCGTCTTGGACCAGCCAGCGTAGTTGTATACCGTAAGGTTGCCTGCGCTACGAGAATAAAGCAGTATTTCCCCTTCAACCACCTTACCATCTAGATGCAGGTTCATCTAGGAATGTTGTGTACGGAAATACGACATAGCCGTATCAGAAAAGGCTTAGAAAAACTAATTCACATCTCTTAATCTGAGCCGTGGTGGCTTGGTTTGCTTGCCTAACTTCCTCTGGCACCGGTATCGATATATCACCTGCCCTGTGACTTATCTTTGGTTTTCCTGGTTGACGTGGATGCTCGGGACGTGATGGAAGGAGTGCTGGGGCAGCAGTGCTTGGCGTCGGGGTTTGGTTTGGCAGATTTGGGATAGACAACACATGTACCCAGCCGGATCGCCGAGCGACTTGTCGAAGAAGGTGCCGCTAAAGAAGGTGACGAAGGTCGTGCTCTGAAGATTCCGTGACGGGTGCCTCCTTCAGTTATTTGAAGAGGGTGGGGAGACTGCACCATAACATGGACATTCCAGCCCTATGCTTTTATTGTTTAAAGGAAAATCGGTGCAATATTATTGTGTAGTGTCCAGTGAATAATGTGTATTTGTTCTGCAGTGTCCCTTGGCTTGAGAATTTTCTTTCAAGCCACTTGAATCTGTTAATTGGTAAACCGCTTGTGTGCACACGCTTGGGGTACGATATTATGAATTGAGTGACAATGTGCCCGCTGGCAATGTCAAGATAGTGCATCAGATACTTTGTATGAATATTAAATATAATAGTGAGTTAGCATGAATTATATGAATCTCTTGTAGGATTTATAGCATCTATTGGTGACTTGTTCGACTATTGTGAAAATAAATGCATGGGGGTTGTGGCTAATATAGACTATGAATGCACCTATAAAAGATCACGAAAACGCTGACTTCATGATGACGAAGAAGCGGACGCTGAAGAAGTTTTTCTGACTGTAAGGGAGAAACGTAGGGTGGAAACATTTCTCCCAGTACTCAGCAACTTGTACGCCGAATTAGTGAGGAGGGAGGAAAGCTATAGAACACTGTTGGACTCCTTCACAGTTTTCAGTAACTTTAAGAACAGTTCACCTGACGATATTGCTGAACGTTCAGCAAAAGTTCAAGCGGTGTACGACACAGATTTAGAGCGTTCCTTCCCTAGTTACTGTGTACATTTCGCGGAACTTTTGAAATCTTCTGAGATTCGTGATGTTGTTGTTGTGGTCCAGAGACTGGTTTGATGCAGCTTTCCATGCTACAGTATCCTGTGCCAGCTTCTTCATCTTCCAGTACCGACTGCAACCTATATCCTTCTGAATCTGTTTAGTGTATTCATCTCTTGGTCTCCCTCTACGATTTTTACCCTCCAATCTGCCCTCCAGAACTAAACTGGTGAACCCTTGATGTCTCAGAATATCCCCTACCAACCGATCCCTTCTTCTAATCAAGCTGTGCCACAAATTTCTCTTCTCTCCAATTGTATTCAATACCTCCTCATAAGTTATGTGATCTACCCATCCACTCTTCAGCATTCTTCTGTAGCACCACATTTCAAAAGCTTCTATTCTCATCTTGTCCAAACTATTTATCGTCCACGTTTCACTTCAATATATGGCTATACTCCATACAAATATTTTCAGAAACGACTTCCTCACACTTAAATCTATACTCGATGTTAACAAATTTCTCTTCGTCAGAAACGCTTTCCTTGCCATTGCCAGTCTACATTTTATATCCTCTCTACTTCGAACATCATCAGTTATTTTGGTCCCCAAATAGCTAAACTCATTTACTACTTTAAGCCTCTCATTTCCTAATCTAATTCCCTCGGCATCACCCGACTTAATTCGACTACATTCCATTATCCTCGTTTTGCTTTTGTTGATGTTCATCTTATATGCGCCTTTCAAGACACTGTCCATTCCGTACAACTGCTCTTCCAGGTCCTTTGCTGTCTCTGCAGAATTACAATGTCATGGATTTTAATTCCTAATCCGAATTTTTCTTTCGTTTCATTTACTGCTTGCTCAACATACAGATTGAATAACATCGGGGATAGGCTACAACCCTGTCTCACTCCCTTCCCAACCACTGCTTCCCTTTCATGCCCCTCGACTCTTATAATTGCCGTCTGGTTTCTGTACAAATGGTAAATAGCCTTTCGAAATAGCTCTGAGCACTATGGGACTCAACTTCTGAGGTCATCAGTCCCCTAGAACTTAGAACTACTTAAACCTAACTAACCTAAGGACATCACACACATCCATGCCCAAGGCAGGTTTCGAATCTGCGACCGTAGCGGTCACGCGGTTCCAGACTGAAGCGCCTAGAACCGCACGGCCACACCGGCCGGCTAAATAGCCTTTCGCTCCCTGTGTTTTACACCTGCCACCTTCAGAATTTGAAAGAGGGTTTTCCAGTGAACATTGTCAAAAGCTTTCTCTAAGTCTACAAATGCTATTTTCTAAGATAAGTCGTAGGGTCAGTATTGCCTCATATGTTCCAACAATTCTACGGAATCCAAACTGATCTTCCCCGAGGTCGGCTTCTACCAGTTTTTCTATTCGGCTGTAAAGAATTCGCGTTCGTATTTTGCAGCCGTGGCTTATTAAACTGATAGTTCGGTAATTTTCACATCTGTCAACAACTGCTTTCTTTGGGATTGGAATTATTATATTCTTCTTGAAGTCTGAGGGTATTTCGCCTGTCTCATACATCTTGCTCACTAGATGGTAGAGTTTTGTTAGGTCTGGCTCTCCCAAGGCTGTCATTAGTTCTAATGGAATGTTGTCTACTCCCGGGGCCTTGTTTCGACTCAGGTCTTTCAGTCTCTGTCAAACTCTTCACGCAGTATCTTATCTCCTATTTCATCTTTATCTACATTCTCTTCTATTTGTACAATATTGTCCTCAAGAACATAGCCCGTGTATAGACCCTCTATATACTCCTTCCACCTTTCTCCTTTCCCTTCTTTGCTTATTACTGGATTTCCATCTGAACTCATGATATTAATGAAAGACTTTCTCTTTTCTCCAAAGATCTCTTTAATTTTCCAATAGGCAGTATCTATCTTACCCCTAGTGATATGCTCCTCTATATCCTTACATTTGTCCTCTAGCCATCCCTGCTTAGCCATTTTGCAATTCCTGTCGATCTCATATTTGAGACGTTGGTATTCTCTTTTGCCTGCTTCATTTACTGCATTTTTGTATTTTCTCCATTCTTCAATTATATTCAATATCGCTCCTGTTACCAAAGGATTACTACAAGCCCTCGTCTTGTTACCTACTTGATCCTCTGCTGCTTTCACTATTTCATCTCTCAGAGCTACCCATTCTTCTTCTACTGTATGTCTTTCCCCCATTCTTGTCAATCGTTCTCTAATACTCTCCCTGAAACTCTCTACAACCTCTGGTTCTTTCAATTTATCCAGGTCCCATCTCCTTAAATTCCCACCTTTTTGCAGTTTCTTCAGTTTTAATCTACAGTTCATAACCAACAGATTGTGGTCAGAGTCCACATCTGCCCCTGGAAATGTCTTACAATTTAAAACCTGATTCCTAAATCTCTGTCTTACCATTATATAATCTATCTCATACCTATTAGTATCTCCAGGCTTCTTCCATGTATACAACCTTCCTTCATGATTCTTGAAACAAGTGTTAGGTATGATTAAGTTATGCTCTGTGCAAAATTCTACCAGGCGGCTTCCTCTTTCATTCCTTATTCCCATGCCATATTCAACTACTACGTCTCCTTCTCTTCCTTTTCCTACTGTCGAGTTGCAGTTACCCATGACTATTAAATGTTCGTCTCCCTTCACTATCTGAATAATTTATTTTATTTCTTCATACATTCCATCAATCTCTTCGTCATCTGCGGAGCTAGTTGGCATATAAACTTGTACTACGGTGGTAGGCGTGGGCTTCGTATCTATCTTGGCCACAATAATGCGTTCACTATGCTGTTTGTGGTAGCTTACCCGCATTCCTATTTTTTAAATTCATTATTAAACAGACTCCTGCATTATCCCTATTTGATTTTGTATTTATAACCCTGTAATTTCCCTGACCAAAAGTCTTGTTCCTCCTGCCACCGAAATTCACTAATTCCCACTATATCTAACTATAAACTTATCCATTTCCCTTTTTAAATTTTCGAACCTACCTGCCCGATTAAGGGACCTAACATTCCACTCTCCAATCTGTAGAACGTCAGTTTTCTTTCACCCGGTAACAACGTCCTCCTGAGTAGTCCCCGCCCGGATATCCGAGTGGGGGACCATTTTACCTCCGGAATATTTTACCCAAGAGGACGCCATCATCATTTATCCATACAGTAAAGCTGCATGCCCTCGGGAAAAATTACGGCCCTAGTTTCCCCTTGCTTTCAGCCGTTCGCAGTACCAGCACAGCAAGGCCGTTTTGGTTAGTGTTACAAGGCCAGATCAGTCAATCATCCAGACTGGTGCCCCTGCATCTACCGAAAAGGCTGCTGCCCCTCTTCAGGAACCACACGTTTGTCTGGCCTCTCAACAGATACCCCTCAGCTGTGGTTGCACCTACGGTACGGCCGTCTGTATTGCTGAGGCACGCAAGCCTCCCCACCAACGGCAAGGTCCATGGTTCATTGGGTGGAGGGAGATTAGTGATATACCGGTCGAAATGAGTAAATTTTTACGAAAACAGAGAATACAGTTCGTGTTTCCGAATGTTAACATTGCTCTTAGAATATTTATATGTATGACACTCACAAATTGTTCAGCAGCACGCTCGTTTTCGGCTATTAAACGTACCTACGTGCTACGTTGTCTGAGGGGAGAGATTGAACGCCTTGTCCTTTCTTCACATCGAAGCCAACCTCCTAACATAACCGTCTGAATTATGAAGATATGATCAACGAATTTTCTGCCGTCAAAGCCCGACAAAAACTATGCTGACTGGTCAGTTTGTTTATTTAATGATATTAGTTTTAAAAATTTAAGATTATAATGTAATATTTATTATGACTTACAATACATTCAGTGGATTTGCAAACTACATATTACTTGTTTATTTTACAATTGCCGAACTTGGAACTAAACCTCGTTTACGTGCAAACGTGACCGAAGGCGCCCTACAATACTAAACAATACCGAATGACGTAGGCCGCTCGGCACTGTACAGTCAAGTCAAATTGATACTGTAGTATATTACAGCTGATGCATATTCTTGGTTGAAATGTATAGTTATAGCGGAAATATACGTTATCGAAGAATAGGCCTACGCTTAGATGAAAAAGTGTCAATAAATAACGTAGTTCAGTTCTGTCGATAAATACGTAAAAGCTTTGCTAATACCGTTAGGAAGAGCTATGGTGAGAGCAGTAGCTGCAGTACAAAACTGTTCAGTCCTTACATGGGTCAAAGGTATTGTGTACACTTATTATGCAGTATCTAGCTACAAAGACCCTAATGCTTTA
Organism: Schistocerca nitens; assembly: GCF_023898315.1. NCBI lineage: Eukaryota > Metazoa > Arthropoda > Insecta > Orthoptera > Acrididae > Schistocerca > Schistocerca nitens. The sequence goes on from NC_064621.1 coordinate 192,560,828, forward strand.
CACTTTAACTATTAGATTATAAAACGAATTTGATTTTTCCACACTAGTCTAAAATTATGTAATAGCAAATGCAGTTCTGTGTTTGTTCGTCTATATTTAGTTATTAGTTCGTGCACCGAAATCTCTATTTCATTTTAATTTCTTACGCTTTCCTATAGATTCAGGTATTAATATCGAATGTGTGTTTTTTTTAATATGCTACGCATTCAAGTTATTAGGTCGTAAAACGATAGTTTCATTTTCATTTTGAACGCATCTCTATAAAATTACGTATCAATTTCTAATGTACGACACATTCGCTTCACTTTTGTAGATCGTAACACAACTTTTTTTATTTTCATTTTCAATGGTTTCGTCTAAAAGAGCATATTAAAAGTTAATGTATAGCGAAAAGCCGTTGTCTCCCATACGTTCTGCTGAATTTTTAGGCCATAAAAGAAAACTTATTTTCTTGTGTTCGTGTCTGTTGTCTTTCGACAGAAAGATGTGTTAACACAACGCAGTTTTAAGTTTATTTTATCTGCTACCGTACACCAAGTACAGTTCAGGAACCATATTACATTTTGATTGAGCGTGACTAGAGCGCTGACGCGTCAATCAGAACAACGAATAGCAGAGTACGGAAACAGCTCACAGCGCTGATCGGGTAATAGTTATTATTTAAAACATGTTTTTGCGGGGGGTGGGGAGCATATAATATGATGAGCCTAGGGGCGTAAAATTTTTAAATCCGCCTCTGGTCATATCACTGTGCGAAATCATTAGCATCGTAGCCGGCCGAAGTGGCCGTGTGGTTAAAGGCGCTGCAGTCTGGAGCCGCAAGACCGCAACGGTCGCAGGTTCGAATCCTGCCTCGGGCATGGATGTTCGTGATGTCCTTAGGTTAGTTAGGTTTAACTAGTTCTAAGTTCTAGGGGACTAATGACCTCAGCAGTTGAGTCCCATAGTGCTCAGAGCCATTTTGAACCATTAGCATCGTAGCCAGACAGTTTCCCAATATTCACTATCAGTTGCAGTCTTCTTTCTTGTCTTCCTTTTTTTCAATTTCCAGCAGCCTGTCCACACTAGCGCACTAGCGTCTTAATAATTAATGCAGTTGCCTGGTGCATCGAACATTGGCGATCCGGATAGACAGCCCCATCCCCCTGTATTATTTTTACGGCGTTTCTTTTTCGTTCACAATATAAAAGTGGTATATCCAATTCCTCCTCATTGGTGTACATGTCTGCCCCCAACGAATGTTGAAGCAGAATGAGCCGCCTGCAGTGCAGACAAGCAAGCAGGAGAGTGGTTTACATTCTGACACGGCGTAACACGAGAGCCCTGCTTGGCGGTGTTTGCACCGCTAATGCCGTTTCCGGCCACCGTACTCTCACATTATAGCACATTTGTCGAATTTTTGATGACAGTTTTCAACGTCAACATTAACAAACGCTATATCACTGTAACAGTCTTCTCAAGAGCTATAGAATGCAGTTATAGAAAGTATGCAGTACCATTTAAAGAAACTTATTTACTTCAATATCTCAGTTGATACCAACACTAAAACCATTAACCAAAGAAAAGGGTACGTGCCACTCGACGCTCTAACGTTTACCGAAAACCGCATATCGATATGTGTACCCGTTCATGAAATAAAAGGGGTGCGTTTCGCCATTTACTTAAGTTAGTAAAATATTATTTGCACAGGAATGTCATGAGTATTTACAGCTGTCTCTGAACATTAACGTATCGCTTGATGCAGTCAGATTACAAGTTTCTCTCTCAGTGTACATTCGACAATAACTTGAGTCTGAGTTCTTCCTACTACATTGATCACACAGCTGGCCTACCAGAAGAAAAAGCTGTCATGTCGATGATCGCAGACTGGGCCTCTACGGTCCTGTGCTCGGCCGTAAGTACATGATTGGTTGCGGTGGCGTAGCGAAATTTTTCTGGACGGCTTCTACAGATTATCTCGTCTTGCGGTTGTATTGCGAGGTGTCAACCTTGCTTCGGCACCTCGCTCTTCGAACGAAATCTTACTATTTCTCACCCAGAAAGTTAATTAATGAATGTAATGAAGCTGTTATCTTCGTTGGTTGTGGCCCTGAATTTCATCATAACGTAACCGCGAAATACACTAAAATCGTATAAAATTATCTCCTCCAAAATAATCAGTACGAAAAAATAACAACAAAGCCATCAGATTTTGGAAAAATAATTAACAGTGTGATTTAAATGAGCACAAAACACTGCAAGCCCAGTTTACTCACGAGGCAGCAGTATCATAGCAAATGAAACGTAGCAGTAGGACCAAACCAACTGACACATTCACTTTCACTTTCACGGCAGAACACTCTCACTGTATTAAAACGCTCACAGTAATACAACATTGATCACAAACAATTAAGACAATGCTATCTACGATGGTGCAACGCAGCGGCAAAGAAAAATATGTTGTAATGCCGCTGCATAAGTTGTCAGGAGGAGTGCAACATAACTTTTCACATACTTTTTGTGTTAACAATGTGATTGGATTCTGATTAATTCATGTGATGAAATACTGGAACAGCAATGGACCATGATTCTTATTATGATTCAAGAAATAAGAACAGATTTTAGTCGGGTACAAAATACTCCATACGGACTAAACTTCATTTGTAGCAGATATTCTCAGCTGCATTGTATATGATGTTACTGAATGGTCAATATACAAAACTCAGTGTGATCAAAATAAGGTGTAGCAGTTCTTCAGCATGTTACTGCAGCTGTTGACAGGTAGAAAAATCTTACCAGTGCCTACAGCTTCATCACTGAGCAAATCCACACTTGCTTAATTGCACAGCGTCTCCTTGAGTAATAATATGGGCATCTTCTGCAGACAGACAATCCTCTTGATATTGCCCTCTTACAGGTGCTCAACTCTCGGCCACAAGTCTGCTCTTACTAGTAATTAAAGACGGCAAAAAATAAATGACAGAAATAACCGGTTACAGAGAAGTAGCAGTTACTGTAATAACCGCTCATCTGCTATTAGCAGTTATTTCAATAACTATGACTAAAGTGTGGCTCCATCGTTTAACGAAGTGCGTACTACACTATTGCACCATATGAGGCCCGACCTCGGATAAATGGAAAGAGCAGAGGGGTTAACCATGTGTGAGGTAGTCTGTGACTGATGGAAATAACTACAAGACAACGTGTCATCTATTTGTCTTCCATTTCGTGCTATCTAATTACGTAGATTAATCTTAAGAAATTCGTGTGACTATGGATATAACAGTCAGTAGGTGAATACATTATCTTTGCTTCAGCACCCGCTGCCCGACCTTTCAAATGCTACAATGCCGTAGCGATGAAGCAGCCAAAACACCATAATTGAACATGAGCTAGCTGTGTAGGTGGGAGCTGTGTGCCCACAGCACACTTTTGCCAGGACGTCTGTTTAGTAGTTGTCATTTCTTTGTGGTACTACGTGGGCGAAATCACTCTCTACAAATAACACTGGGACAACACCGTCCGTTTACATTGATGAAATAGGGGAAGGTTACTTCTCATAGTCTAGGCATACGTAAACGAAGATTAGAATTCACGTATGTCTCTTTGTTAATTCTTAAGCCGTGTTCCTTTCTTATTTTTTCTAGGTAGGTGTTCGCACCCCTTCTGTGCCAACGCCTGTCTCACCACGACCTCTGTATGGATATTTTCTACATTTCGCGGGCCTGTCAGCAGCTGTATAAATATTAGTATTAATTTTAAAAACCAGCAGCCTCAGTGGCAAACTCAGTTTGCAACTGAGGCTGTTTGTTTTTAAAATTAAAATTAACCTCTGCATGGCCCTACCCTAAGGTAAAAATTCCTTCCTGGATAGCAATGAGTGGGTTTTAACAGTCAAACGAACTTCCCCACTTCAAGTGCCCTCGGATCTCGACAGTTGATGCTGACTGCAGGTTTTCGACGTAATCGCTAATAATCGATCATCCTTCACGTTCGGCAAACTGAGAATGACATAGGGTCGTCCAAGTAAAAGTATCTCGACCGATCATGCCCATTTGCAAATATATTTACTACGTGTACGCAGCTTCGCGATCGCCGTGGCAGCTTTGATTCCCTCGAAATTATTTTCAGTGTGTTTCGTTGTAACGCTAGTGACACCTACATTTTCTTTGCGTTGCTCAAACGCTACGACTTCACATTTGTTGTCAGCACCAGCAGTGTTACAAATGTTACCTAAAGAAGTTCTGAATTATTCCTACCACGTACCTCACCCTCATTAGCATCCTGATATTTTTTGCATATTTTGATTATATGCATATTCTGACAAATTTGATAAGATTGTATCCTTAGTTTTGGTAACATAGGCCGCTATTTTTTGCTGACTGGCACTAATTATCTGCTGATACGTAGTCAGTGTTTGTAAACTACAAATTAGTAAATGCCCAAACTTTAAAACGCGGAAAATTATCTAGCTTCAAGCTAAATTATGACTGATTAAGTTGGGGGAGGGAGAGTGCAATGTATTCAGTTTACTAAGATATGGCTAGTGCTATTGGCAAGTACATTAACGAACGTAAGTGTTCCAGGCTAGTGACAATGAGTTAATTTCATACGGAAGAGCTATTTATATTTAGAAAGCCATAAATAGACAACGTAAAATCAGTTAAAGTGATGAGGACCATACCTCAGCATGGTACTATGAGTACATTGTCACTTGCATGTCTTTCAGAATTTTGTCATTGTGTTGTTAGGCTTCTGATAGCAGGTACAGCAGGAGCAGGAAATTAGTTAGCAAATATTTCATTGTAATGTGAACCCCTGTTGCTTTACAACTGGTATTAAATATGCACATTTACACATCCAAACATGAGAAACTAGTGCTTTGACTGGTCACTGCTAACAGTGCTTATGAATTTGCATATGGAGGTAAATCTCACCAATACACGTGTATCAGTACTGCACACGTATCAGTACCTACATCACCATCCGTCTCAGGTGTGCCAAGTTACTGTGTGCATGTCACTCATAGCAACGAGTGTAGTATGTGTCCCACAATTGTCGGATCTTGTGGTCTGGGAATTGTTTGTAAGAGGAAAAAGTTATTCATTTTGAAAGCTGCTTTCCATACCTCAGGGTTCATATACACAACACATTTCTTATGAAAAAGTCTTCAGTGGAATCGCAACTGACAAGATGCCTCGGTCCATGATTCATGATACATCCGACCGTTGTCGCCAACGCTCCCTCGTCTCTACCCTTACCACTCTGGCTGGAAACTGTGTCAACACTCAAGCAACGGTCGCCTCAGCTATCACTGATTATTACAACGATTATGTGTTGTTGAATGGGCGAGGGCGTCCGATGATGTTCTCCAGCTCCTCACAAGGAGTGATCCGCTGTGATCACTATCACCCTTGATGACAGTGACCACAGCGGACGAGGTGGTGGATGCGATTGCCAAAGACACAAAGAACAAATCCCCAGGTCCCAACGGCCTTTCTGTTGAATATTATCGGAACCTCGGCGCATTGATTCATCCATTTGGAGTAGTTCAATTCTTCCTTTCTGACCAAACTGACAGGGGGAAAGCACATCACGAACTTTCGTTCCCTCACACTACTCAACGTGAGTTATAAACTCTATCCGTGTCTATTGGTGAGGCGCATTCCTGTGGTATTACCTGGAGTGCTTTCTCCAGAACTAACATAATAAGATGGAAGAGCCACCCTCCAGATGGCCGCAGGTGAATGTCGAGACTTTATTGTACAGGCTGCATTCTGCCACCTCCACGCGTCACTGATGTCGACAGGTTTCAGCAAAACCTTTCACTGGGTTCTCCACCATTTCCTCCTCTCGGTGGTGAAACGATGGGGTTCTTCCGACCATTCATACACGCTATTCGCTACTTAGTTTGCAGTGCCAAGTCCATGGGCCCGGTGAATGGACGATTGGCTGGACCAATCCCTGTGTGGCGTTAGGTCAAGATGATAGACGACTATGATTGCCCGCGGTGACATTCTCGATTATCTGAATACCGTCTTTACTGGCTCCATCCAGCATACCACAGAAAAAACATTATCATATATGCCACAACCTCCTGCACTTTCTACAGGAAGTAACTTATGGCAACACATATGTGGCACCTAAGTTGATCCATGCCACCCAAGTATTCCCTCTACCATCGATCTTGGGACCTCAGCTCCAACAAGCCCTAGGGTACTTCGTCTCGGCTGGCACCATCTTCAGAATCTGATATGAGACTCTCACACCCCCCACTTACAAAAGGTGGCCTCAGTCCTCTCCATGTTTGAGCCAAGACCACTGCGTTATGAGATGTCTGCGGAAACCTTCACCATCCCTTACGCAGCGCATCTTGAGACCCTCAAGCCAGACTCATCTTTCCCACAAGTCAATGTTGCACACATTGCTCCAGCACTGTCTCACATTTCCACCTATTTCGTCAAAGTTAGTTACGTTTATGACGCGGCCACCATCGGTGGAGGATTTTTATATTTGTTGATGCACCCCTCCCCAATAACGCATTGGAGGAACAACGCCTGGACATCCAATGGTCGACGGTGTGGAAAACGAGCACTACCTTACATGTACTACAAAATGCGAGGTCTGGATCTAACACAACGTATACTGTCCTGCTACCCATGCACCCCAGCATCAACGGTCCTCCCAATCTCCTACTTCTCCCACAACACCTCTCATTTCCTCCCCCCCCCCCCCCGCTAAAAACCATGCTATCACGTGGTTGCAAGGTATGGTTATCGCCTACCTTTCCCGTGATCCCCCACACTCCACACTTGATTTTTGGCGTCGTATACTGGAAGTTCACAGTACGCTCGAGCACTATCCCACATATCGTCGAACTTTTGCCAAGTATTTTCTCACCGTGATGATACCCCCCCCCCCCCCGCCAATAGCTGGGGAGAATCCAACGTCCTATGTCCTTGACAAGTGCTAGACCATTGTGGAATTGTGTGGCACACCAACATCTCCAGGCCAATGACCTGGCCGGCCGCTGTGGCGCTTCAGTTCGGAATCGCGCTGCTACTACGGTCGCAGGTTCGAATCCTGCCTCGGGCATGTATGTCTGTGATGTCTTTAGGTTAGCTAGCTTTAAGTAGTTCTAAGTCTAGGGGACTGAGGACCTCAGATGTTAAGTCCCATAGTGCTTAGAACCATTTGAACCAGTGACCTGAATGTGTTCAGGGGAACTGCATGGTCGAATGTTTATTTTTTCATTTTTTCTGAAATTTTATTTCATGTGTTTGTCTGCCCTTGATATCGCGGGCCACTGTAAAGCTCTCCCCAATACACTAAAGCACTCTCGTCTCATAAATATAAATTTTAAAAAATACCAAAAATTAATAAAGTAAAAGCATAGAAGTCGGTAAAGCACTTACCCGCAAAATGCACAGGTCCTGAGACTGCCTGGAAGTTATACACTTTTATCTTGTCGTATTAATCATCTTGATAATTCAGGGTATGTAAGAGTGATTCGTGTCTATTAAATGTCTTTGACTGTTATGTTGTAAATTAAGTTGCTAGTATTTTAAGTTGCGTTATATCAGTATTGGGTAGGCTCCTCATTTTCCGACAATGCACTACTGGAAAAAAATACTGCACCCTTTGAGAGCGTTTTAGTTCACTCAAGATCTAGTATTCCAACAGAATATGAAATGAGTACAAATACAGATCAAAAGTACAAGCAGTTCAGAGGTATTAGCTATCGACTCAAGCTGAAATACCCGTATTGGTACGTAGTGTAGCGTCCACGGAACGCAACGCAGTCGCTGACTCTGTCAGCCAGTCGACCGTATACATGGCGAATCCTGTCCTGGGATACGTTATTTTGCGCTGGCTCGATCTGTTCACGTAGCTTTGTAAGAGTTGTTGACGGCGAGTCGTCACGTCTCGTTCCATCACATACCACACGTGGTCGACTGGAGACAACTCTGGAGATTGTGGTGGCTAGGGAAGCTGCTGCACTTATTGCTGAGCACGTTGCGTTTCAAAGGCAGTGTGTGGGCGAGCATTATCATGGTGGAATAGCAAATCGCCTTCCTGCTGCAAGAACGACGAAAGAACCGATCCAACAACGCTCTGCACGTACCGAGCGATGGTTGGACGTCCATAGTTTGCGTGTAGACAAAATTTGCTTTCATCATTGACGACCACGGCGCGTTTTTCCATTTTCCATGCGATTCTCTGACGACTCCAGTCGGGCTGTGCACGTCGATGCTGTAGCGTGAGTGGAAGATGGGTTATACATGTGCACGCTAATGACTGGTTCGCAACAGTACGCCATGACACGTCTGGGCTAACATGCGCTCTTTTCTGTGCTGTGCTAGCTGCACGATCTGCCACAGCTGCCCTTAAAATACGACGATCCTGCATTCGTCTGTACTTGAAATCCCTGGGCTAGCAGGACAGAGCGGAGGCGGTTATATTGGTGGAAAGAGGGCAAAGTAAGTTACTGTTATTGCACTCAATATATAAACCTTATTTCTTAAAACACACGATCACACAAGCAAGAATCAAAACTCTCACGATTTTTACGAAAGACCTCCTTTGATTCAATTTAGATCGGCTGAAGGCCACAGATAATGAAGTCACAAGGCCTAAGCAACGAATTGAGGTACAGTTCTTCTGAAGGATTCACTTCTTTAGAAAATTTTTTTTTATCTTCAATATAAATAGGCTGGAAACTCGGCTGAAGACCACATATCAACAAAACAATTTAACGGCTTACGGCCTAAGAAGGAAAGCTTTCCATTTGGAAAGGCTGAAGGCCTTATCTTAAAATATTTCGTGTAAAACTCGGCTTAAGAGCAAGACAAGGATTGTGAATTTTTAATTTAAGAGAGATTAAAACTTGGCTAAAAAGAAGAGCTTCTAAATTTCAACTAAAATAGGCTAGAGCCTTTATCCTAAAATGCTTCACACAACTCTTGGCTGAAGGCCACATACGAAATCCAAACAATCTCACGGCTCAAACGCGGGACAAAGAAATTTCCAATTTTTAATTTAAGCTGGAAAACTCGGCTGAAGGCCACATACCAAACAAGAAACAATTTTTTTATGGATTAAGACCTAAGAAGGAAAGCCTTGCTGTTTTAATAAGCTAAAACTCTGCTGAAGGCCACACAGGATACTTAGGACTAAAAAGGAAATCACTATATGAAACACAAGGAGCAGCGCTCAGAAGGTTCCAAGATCGACCTGGGAAGTTAACACTAACCTCTTAATCGGAAAGCAACCCAATCAAAAGGCAGCCGACGAACCAACTAACACGATCAGTTCTGCTCCACCCGACCAGCAAAACGACAACAAGATGTCAATAGCACAACGTTCTGGATACTGGTGCCCAATCCAGCCAAGTCAAAATAAACGCCCAAAGCTACCAACACCACCTCAGTTGTCGAACTACAAACCGTGCTGGACAGCATCAACATGAGGAGGAAAATACACTGCCAAAAACTACGTCAACGACCAGGGCAGTTCACCGGAACGTCAACGGCCACAAGGCAGAAGATACCGCTGGTACACTTCATTAATGAAGGAATGAATTAAATTAAGTTAAACACCACAGAGGAAGACGGCCTCCATTCTAGCCGACTTCAATGCTCACACGTTGTTGTTCGCGGGAATCTCCCAGAAAGCGACAACCAGGATCAAATGAAGAGGTGTGGTAGCAGTTGAGGCTTGATAGTAGGTTAACTGAGCACTTAACTTTAGTGTCCAGGATCGGTGGGCGATAAACATCGTAACCCTCGCAAGAAAACTTCAACCACGCCAGCGCCTCCAGCCTTACAACGCGCCATGGAGACTTCCTCGCTGCTCTGCCGCAACCAAGCGTGGCCTTACACAGGGAAACGGTCAAAAGACCAAATACACATCGACCGATGAGACGACCGACCATATGACCAACCAACGGTCGTTCCCGCTCCAGTCTCCTTCTGTCGGACAGTGCATGTGTGTCCCCAGTGGTCGGAAAGTACTGTCTGTCAGCAACTCGCTGGCGCTCCATCCCCGACGCTGCTCCGTGTCAGACTGCATTCCAACTCCGTCTCCAACTCACTACCAGTCACACGAAAACCCGGAAATACTATCGGCCACTCCACAGATGGTACGATAGTGCACTTATCGATAAGCGCTGCTGCTGCCACTCACGGGAAGGTAAGGCAGAAGTTAGTGACGCCAGTAAACTGAATAAGAAAACGAGGCGGCAGCACCATAAAAGAACACGACGAACAATAAATGACATGAACACGAGCCGCACACGGCTCAATACTACGTGGATGTCAAGAACCTCGTCTACGGGTGTGAGAATGTTCACGTGAGTACTGATACAAGCATTGCTGCATAACTAAAGCAGAATGTTCATAATACGTGCCAGTTCTCTGAAAGGACTATCCCGTTACTCGGAAGGCCACAATTTTATCCATTTAAAACTTGGTCAGTAGGCTGTAGGAAGCACGAATGCATCTCCGTGACATGGTTACCTGTTTGCTTAACACATTTGCACCACATTGAACCTTCTGGCTGTGAGCATTCCCTGTTAAAGAGTGGACACGGAGGGCGCTCTGGTAGCTACGCCACTACGCTGTATGTTGGCGGACGACGTTGAAACCACTACCATCAGTACATCTATTATCCCCCTGGTGGCATATGCCATCATGGATCAAAATCCATGTCATCCCCCCAGGTGTTCTATTTTTTCCGCTGGTGTAGTACTCCTCGCGAAGCAGGTTGTATAGAGGAAGAACAAGAGGCTCAAAGCACAGTATTTCGTTTCCAAAATGTGTGTCAGACGGTGCAGCTGCGCTGCTCACTTTAAAAACACACGGGGTGAAAATTTAAATAAGTAATGTACTGCCTCTTGGAGGAATGAATGGGTGGTGTATGATGAATTTATTCGTGTGAAAGAATTAAATAAAAAGAACTTATCCTTCGAGTAGCACAGTGTAATCGGCCAGCTAAACGTAAGTGTTGTTAACTGCTAGGTCAGTAAGTCACTTCATTAAATGGTCCTCCTCCTCCTTTCTACATTTGTTCTGTCTATATCATATTTATTTAAATCAAGAGTAAAGTTGCAAATATATGCTGGAAAGTTGTTCAAGAAGAAGGTCGCCGTTAGACGTACGGATATGAGCTAAGGGACAAGGCACGCAGGAGGATCCACTGCTTTCCGCATTATGTGGCCACGTCTTACTAACCGTAGGAAGTGCTTGCCGTAGGCTCGCGCAGTGTGAATTTCTGCGGTGGTTCCTTCAGGTCACCACTGTTTGAGGAGTTGTTAATTAGAACCAGGTGGTCAGAGAGCCACTCAACAGACTAACTGGAATGGTAAATGTGGTGTCACCGCCAGACACCACACTTGCTAGGTGGTAGCCTTTAAATCGGCCGCGGTCCATTAGTATACGTCGGACCCGCGTGTCGCCACTGTCAGTGATTGCAGACCGAGCGCCGCCACACGGCAGGTCTAGAGAGACTTACTAGCACTTGCCCCAGTTGTACAGCAGACGTTCATAGCAGTGGTTCACTGACAAATACGCTCTCATTTGCCGAGACGATAGTTAGCATAGCCTTCAGCTACGTCATTTGCTACGACCTAGCAAGGCGCCGTATTCAATTGATATTTATCTTGAAGCATGTACAGTCAAGAGAGATGTACACCAATTATGGATTAAAGTTAAGTATTACATCATCTACGTACTTTATTTGCAATTCTCAAGACTTTGTCCTGTTCCAGACCTCACGCCAGTCTGCGTGTAATTAAACGCGTGCATTTCGGCCTCCTCTAGCAACACGGTGTTGGCTCTTCTGCCAACACTACAGTAAAACTATAAAGCAGCCAGCGCTTTGTTGTCGGGAAGGCACCTACACAATCGCTCTCACCTCCTCTCGATCGTCCCTGCCACTGGATGTTTGTGGACAGCAGTGCCTACATGCGAGCAGCTTTCCACATATGAGCCAGGGCCCACACTGCCTCTTCATACTCCATCCTGTAAGTACACTACTGGCCATTAAATTACTACACCACGAAGACGACGTGCTACAGACGCGAAATTTAACCGAAAGGAAGAAGATGCTGTGATATGCAAATGATTAGATTTTCAGAGCATTCACACAAGGTTGGCGCCGGTGCCGATACCTACAACGTGTTGACATGAAGAAAGTTTCCCACCGATTTCTCATACACAAACAGCAGTTGACCGGCGTTGCCTGCTGAAACGTTGTTGTGATGCCTCGTGTAAAGAGGAGAAATGCGTACCATCACGTTTCCGACTTTGATAAAAGTCGGATTTGTAGCCTATCGCGATTGTGGTTTATCGTATTGCGACATTACTGCTCGCGTTGCTCGAGATCCAATGACTGTTAGCAGAATATGGAATCGGTGGGTTCGGGAGGGTAATACGGAACGCCGTGCTGGATCCCAACGAGCTCGTATCACTAGCAGTCGAGATGACAGGCATCTTACCCGCATGGCTGTAACGGATCGTGCAGCCACGTCTCGATCCCTGAGTCAACAGATGGGACGTTTTCAAGACAACAACCACCTGCACGAACAGTTCGACGACGTTGGCAGCAGCATGGACTATCAGGTCGGAGACAATGGCTGCGGCTACCCTTGACGCTGCATCATAGACAGCAGCGCCTGCGATGGTGTACTCAACGACGAACCTTGGTGCACGAATGGCAAAACTTTATTCTTTAGGATGAATCCAGGTTCTGTTTACAGCATCATGATGGTCGCATCCGTGTTTGGCGACATCGCGGTGAACGCACATTGGAAGCGTGTATTCGTCATCGCCATACTGGAGTGTCACCCGGAGTGATGGTATGGGGTGCCTTTGGTTTAAATTTAATTATGACTGCTTTCCAAGAAAGCAAAGGTACATTTGGATTTTCAAACGTGTTCCGTAATTTATTCGCAATATTTTATTGTATGTCAAGTAACGTTTGGTCGCCTGACTGTAAAAACGTCCGTAACTTCACACAGAATTTTTTCATATGCATGAAAACTGGATTTTCGTAAAACGTAAACAATTTTTCTGAGTCGAATATTTTGGACACTTATTTTTATTGTGGCGTTATTTAAATAATCCTGATTGTTGTTATCAGAGTAGCCATGTATGGTACATTGTGTCGGGGTTATTCACTCTTTGTTGTGGAATTATTTTCGATAGTGAAAAGGACTGAAAGTGCTTCGCAAACAGATGACGTGTAATGGCAAAAGTTAGAAATGCTGTTGCTGATATGCGTTCATCTGCATATGTCAATAATTTCCTAAAAAGATCTGTTGCAAGTTTGCTCATTGCTGTCGAAAATAACCAGAGGGCCTAGAGAATCACCTTGTAAGCAACTACTGTCACAAACGGATTCACGTAAGATGAGTTACTTGTTTTCTACACTGAAATCTTAATCTTCACCATATTCATAAATGCTTAAAACATCAGTTGATACACTAAGGAAGAGCGTAAGAGTCAAAGACTGAACTTACTGCATTTAAACAGCTGGTAAACGATCCACTTCAAGGGCAAGGAACTGACAGCGAATGAAGATACTCTCCTGTTGGGGTAGAATGACTATTCTGGAAGCCACTGCTTCTATGCGAACGGAAGCATCGCTGTGACTGCATGCTTCTGCAGCAATGTATCCTTACTGCGAGCTGTACCTGCTGGAGTCGAACTGTCGTACTCGCAGTGGCCCTTAATCACTACTGGTCGTGTGTGCCTCCGCTGATGGCCCCACCACCTTCGCATGTTGCATCCCTACTCTCTTCCGTATGTCCCGTCGAAATCTTAAGAGTCAGCTCTTCTCCGTGTCCACGGTCTGAGTCCTATTGCCCTCCGTTGTACTCCGACTCTCCCGTCCGAATCCTAAAATATGTATGCACACTGCGTCCCCAGGGATTCATAAAGAGTGTTGCAGTGGGTCAGAAGACTGTGAAAGACCCTGCAAGAGTGGGCAATCACTAGCTGAGCCGTGCTGCGGCTCCCGTTGGTGCCGTGTGTAGGTTTCTGCCAGTCCGTATCGTTTAGTTGGCATGCTTACGTTGTTTGTCTTCTTCTCGTGTTCACTGGCGCCACTCGTTTCGTTAGCGTTGCCAGCCCGCTAGTGGCAGCAGCGGCGCTTATCGATATGTACTTCTGCTGCCCTATCTTTGGGGGACCTCGTGCTTCTTCCGGATGGTGTGAGTGTGAGCTCGTTTGTTGACGCAGGAGCAGCCAGGGTCGCGCAGAGCGACAACACGCCGGGGGCGTGTATGCACTGCCGCATGGAAGGGCTGTGGTCACAAGGGTGCACGACCTCGCCGGAATCGGAACCTGCAAGTTTAAGTTGAGTGAGTTTTCAATTCGCGTAAAGAAGCCTTCACCACTGTGAAATCTCGCGATTCTCCTGTGACTGTGGTTTTATTGTACTATGGTTTTGGGCCACAGGTTTTCGGGTTTTACTCAACGTACTCTTTGGGCGAGGTGACAGTTGTGTTTGTTGGTTGGTTGGCGATTCTTCTATCTTGGTGGTAGTCATTCCTTCTTGTTCTGGGCGCTCTAAGCTCAATACTCTGGGGGCGAAGTCCAGATTGCCGGTTCCGGCTTTTGAGTAATTTTACATATTTGCATTGGTTTGTTGGACGTCAGGTAGCCTCAACAAGAGTGGCCGAGCGGTTTTAGGCGCTTCAGTCTGGAAACGCGCGATCGCTGCGGTCGCAGGTTCGAATCCTGCCTCGGGCATGGATGTGTGAGCCATGATTGTAGTTACGTTCCTTAGATGTCTGATTGCGACCTCACGGGCTTGTTTTCAAAAAATTATTTATTAAAATAAATGAATGAAATTGCAAAGCAAACAATAGTAATTGATTTGGGAAGTGTCCACAATCGTAACGCAATCCTGCCATCCTTAATTGCCAGGTTTGACTAGCACACTTCAGATTGCAGAACTGTGGAGGCGGCAACTGCCTGACGACAATCCAACGACCCATCTCTTCTAGCGCTTGTAGACTCCACTCTCATTCCCTCCATCTTATTACACACCGAGAGCACATTTATTTCCCTTAATACAGCTCTTCTGCACTCAGACGTCGTATACACATTTTAATATTTGTTCTATGCCCACCCCATTTAACAGTAAGCATTAATTTTATACCATGTATATAAAAGGTCATTCAATTACGGATGTTACATATCATCAATAGTACAAATTAAATACGACTTTAAACATCATTTGACGCGCAAAGGATAAGAAACTGATGTATCGTTGCAGAATGGTGGACGCAATGTGCGAACTTAAAGCAGTGCACGAACTCTGTCATGGCAACCGAACCCATGGGACACCATTCGAAAAGGGCTGCATAGGGTTGTGGAATCGTATCTGCAGTGAGGCTCCAGTCTGTCGTGGATTCAGATGCCTGCTGAAACGTTGTTGTGATGCCTCGTGTAAGGAGGACAAATGCATACAATCACGTTTCCGACTTTGATAAAGGTCGGATTGTAGCCTATCGTGATTGCGGTTTACCGTGTCGTTTCCATGGTACGCAGTAAGCAAATGTTTCGACGACGTTAGCAGCAGCATGGACTATCAGCTCGGAGACCATGGCTGCGGTTACCCTTGACGCTGCATCATAGACAGGAGCGCGTGCGACGGTGTACTCAACGACGAACGTGGGTGCACGAATGGCAAAACGTCATTTTTTCAGATGAATAAAGATTCTGTTTACAGCATCATGATGGTCGCATCCGTGTTTGGCGACATCGCTGTGAACGCACATTGGAAGCGTGTATTCGTCATCGCCATACTGGTGTATCACCCGGCGTTATGGTATGGGGTGCCATTGGTTACACGTCTCGGTCACCTCTTGTTCGCATCGACGGCACTTTGAACAGTGGACGCTACATTTCAGATGTGTTGCGACCCGTGGCTCTACCCCCCATTCGATCCCTACGAAACCCTACATTTCAGCAGGATAATGCACGACCGCATGGTTCAAGTCCTGTGCGGGCCTTTCTGGGTACAGAAAATGTTCGACTGCTGCTCTGGCCAGCACATTCTCCAGATCTCTCACCAATTGCAAACGTCTGATCAATGGTGGCCGAGCAACTGGATCCTCACAATACGCCAGTCGCTACTCTTGATGAACTGTGGTATCGTGTTGAAGCTGCATGGGCAGCTGTACCTGTACATGCCATCCAGGCTCTGTTTGACTCAACGCCGAGGCGTATCAAGGCCGTTATTACGGCCAGAGGTGGTTGTTCTGGGTACTGATTTCTCAGGATCTATGCACCCCAATTACTTGAAAATGTAATCACATGTCAGTTCTAGTATAATATATTTGTCCAATGAATACCGGTTTATCATCTGCATTTCTTCTGGGTTTAGAAATTTTAATGGCCAGTAGTGTAGTTGTATGACAAACGATAGTTTCCTTACCTCATGGGTGAACTGTCGATACTTTTCGGTCGATACTGTGACCCTAACCTAATCCCTTGTAGAATAGGGTGAAAGAAAACCTTTATAATGGAAAGTACAGAATCCCCGCTCCACCACGCATCCCACTCAGCTTCCCCCCCACCCCCCCACCCCCGCCCATCTCACCCCCGAGTTACCCCTGCAGCTCACGCTACACAGCAGCTGTCTGCCTGCCTGTCTGCCTGGCTGCCTACCTGCTAGGTGGCGCACGCCGGTACGCAGAGCAGCAGGCCCCTGTTTCTCGCGCTTTCACGGGGATCGCGGCAGCAGGCGCCGCCCCGGTGAGATTGCGCTCTCGAGCCGCCAGCAGCCAGCAACCCCCGGCGCGCACCACGCAGCACGCGAACCGCAGCGCCGGTACAACAGGCCCTCCACAGCGTTAAATTGCCGCCCGGCTTTGTGCGCACTTTTCAGCGCCCTGAATGCGCAGCTGACGCCGCTCCTATAAATATTCCGGCAGTATGAAATGTGAAATCGCTCAGGCTGCGCGAATAAGTCTCTCCACTGTCATAGTCGCTTTTAATTAGTCGGCCACTCGGGGCCGCTTCACACACACGCACGCACGTACACCCACGCCAATATCTCACTAACAAAACAGAAGGCACTCATAATTTCACACAAAACCCAGCTTGCTGGAGGCTTGTCGTTTACTCATTATCCGGATCCTCGAGTTTAGGAGGTTCCGCATCGCTGAGGACTATCGACGCCATTCTGTTTGCGACATATATATTCAGGACTTGGTCCTCAAGATACCTCAGGTAGGATAATCAGAACCTTGTCTGCTTCGGAATTTTCATTTGCCCTTCATGAAATTAAGAGCCTCCACATATATCAGAGCATGAAGTACGAGTAAAAATACTAATTAGCGAACTACGCAGTTTGAAAGTAAATGATTACTTCGCAAAAATAAAGCACTCGAAACCCAGAAGTTGTCGTATGCGAACTCCGTAATATGAGGGCCTGATCTGCTGCTCCCGTCATTTAAATAAGTTCTGAATGAACGAATTCAACTTCCTGATGCCAGTATTGATACTGGTTGATTAAAATCAAAGTTCAAATGTGGCAGTGTGCGCTGAAGGACTTTCAACAGCGACAAAATAATCTTCCTAATGGAAATCTGTACGAATAAAGATACGTAGAAAATGTAAAAGATTGTACGCTGGTGGAACAGGGTGAATCTAGATTATAATTTAAGGCTCCGTCGATGTTGAAGTTATTAAAAGACGAAGACGAAGAAGGAGAAGCAGAAGAAAGAGAAGAGGAAGCAGAAGACAGAAGAAAAGGGTGGATCTTAGCACTTCATACATATTCGTATGTACAAAACCGTCTCCGGTACGTAAATAAGTCTGTTCGATTTTTAATTTTGAGCATCATTGTTATGTCCTTTACTGGTGAAAAGCTCATGACAGGTTCATGATGGCATGTCGTACGTGTAATTGCAGTGCGAGAGACCTCTGGAATGATTTATACCGGTTAATTCCAAGAGTCAAGTATAAACCGCAACCATCCACTGCTGACAATGCTTTTGTTGAGTAACAAATAACGCCGTTATTGGTTCTTCTTCAGACGGATGTTCACATTTAAAACTAAATTGTGTAGTACATGCGATGGTCGCTGTTTGTGGCGAAGGTTCGCTGGTTGCTGCTCTTTATTATTACTAGTTGAGAACCGGGCGTATTTATTTCAATTCCAGTACCCCATCTCTTCCTTCCTCCTCTCTCTGCTCATGTGCTACTCCCTCCTCTCTTTGTCCATCTCCTCCTCCTTCTGCACTCACTGTCCATCTCCTGTTCCCTTTCTGAGTCCATCTCTTTCCCGCCTCCCCCCCCCCTCCCCATTCTCCTTCCCATACCTTTCTCTGTCCATCTCCTCTCCCCTCTCTCTGTGCCGTACAGCAATACAATTTTGTAGATACGTTCAGCCACATATGTAGATACTGACTGCTAAATGTGTTGTGAATAGAGGTAGTGGGCAAGAAGCTATAAATGTAAACATGACGTCATTCCTGATGCGACAGTATTACTGCATAAACAGCGAAAATATGGTAAGTCATAAACGTTTTTCCTTTCATCATTTTGTGGGGGGTTGTAAATGAGAAAAGGTTCGAAAGGGTTTGAAATTATGTGTAAGTTTCTTGTAAATCACTAAGTGCTCTCCTTCTCAAGTACTGGATATCGCGCATAGTTGCTACACAATATGCAGTGTTTCATTATGCAAGAGATAATGTGGATGTATTAATTAAACACATTGAAGATTTATAAGTGTTGCATTCACTACTCTGAATTGTACCACGTAGCGCACATCAAATAATAAAAGCATTTACACAAATATGATAAAGTTCAAAAGTCAAACATTAAAGAGTAAATATTTCCCCCCAATAAGAATGTTGTATTACACACTCTCTGAAATAGCCTTTGTTCTTCTTCAGGGTTCAGGTTATCTCGTAACCAAATTTTATCGAAATCGGTTCAGAGGGTTAGTAATAATAAATTTAAACATAAAGCATGTTGCGGCATCTCAGTGTTTGTGACGTAATGTCTCTTGAACCATGCGTCGTACAATGGTATACGGTATTTTTGTAGTTACATTCAGCTTGTACGTCGATACTATCTGCGAAATTTCTTGCGACAAGAGTGAGTACTACAGAAGTACTAAATTGAACCGTAATGCGTAACGTAGCTGTTTTCCACGTATCTCAGTGTTTCTGACGTCATATTTACTGTACTAAGGTAGGTTATTCTTACCCCCACAGCGATTTTTGGCCGACAGTAGAGATATGTATACCAAGTTTGGTTGAAATCGGTTCAGTGGTACACATAACCCGCACTGTCAGGCAACAATCGCTGTGGGGTAAGAACAACCTACCTATCATCGTTCAGGAGATATGACGTCATAAACACTTAAGATGCATGAAAAACTGCCGCATCATGCAATACATTTAAATATATTATTTATGTACCACTAACAATACTCACAATAAAGTTCGCAGACCGTATCCACATATGCCGCCGAATGCAGCTACAAAATTATATCCTGTTACCACATATCGATCAGAACATATGACGCCATAAGGATTGAGATGTGTAGAAAACTGCCACATTATGCATGGCGTTTAAATTTGTTGGTTACCTACTCCTCGTCAGGGTTCACAGACACATAGAATGTTTTAAACGACATCACATTCGCCGATGATTGTAGTCATTAGTTATTCCACCGGTAATTTTCAAGCGGTATTGCGAAAGAGTTTGCTTCAGCATATGTAAGAGTTTGAAACCGTGGGACATGTGTACATGTCATCCTCTAAAATAAGCCTTTTCACTGCAGAAATACGATAACATCAGACGAGTGCGAAGCTCTGAATGCACACTCGGTCCACGTGAAGTACGGCACGACGCGGCCTGCCCTGCCTTAAGCGATTTAGGTAAGCCCCGGCAAAAAATTTAATATTGATATCCTGACAGGGATTTTAACTGTAGTCCTATGGAACTCGCGTCCAGCTTCTGTCCACTTCGCCATTTTACCCGGTGGCACTAGGGACACTGTTCATTGTGGTTAACATTCACTAGCGGAAAGCCTCGGACACGGCCAACCGATTCAACTCATATTCGGCAGATCTCTTGTGTCCATTCTAAAATAAGAGACTGTAAGGAATTTAGGCTTAGTACTCCCCTCCCCCCATTCGCCCATCTCGCCCTCGTTATTGAGAAAACCAACCATAAAGTTAATGACGAGCAATCGACTCAGAACTGACGAAACTGATAGATAATTAAATTTGAGCATTATTCATCTTCATACATGGGACCCACAAACGCACATTTCCTGGAAATCTAGGAATGAAACTTGTTTGACGGTCGCTGATGTGCCCATAAGGTAAAAGCTGTTCAACAAAAGCCCCTCTGGCGTAGCGATCAAGGCATATGGATGCGCAGCAGGGAACCTGTGTTCGATTCTCAACTGTATCTTTTTTTCAATAGGAGTTTTTCCCGTTTCGGTTTTGGTAGGAATAGGAGAGTCAAAAAGGTAGTAAATCAACAAGTAATAATAACAGGGTAAGGAAATAATTTCTCAAACTACTTCTATAAGTAAAGAATTAAAAATTTCATTCTAGTCGCTAAATAATGACTCTCTCACTCAGTCTGTTACACGTCCTCCATTTCTTCCGAACAACTAAGAACTTGTTATATAGACATTCAAAGTAAATACACTCCTGGAAATTGAAATAAGAACACCGTGTATTCATTGTCCCAGGAAGGGGAAACTTTATTGACACATTCCTGGGGTCAGATACATCACATGCTCACACTGACAGAACCACAGGCACATAGACACAGGCAACAGAGCATGCACAATGTCGGCACTAGTACAGTGTATATCCACCTTTCGCAGCAATGCAGGCTGCTATTCTCCCATGGAGACGATCGTAGAGATGCTGGATGTAGTCCTGTGGAACGGCTTGCCATGCCATTTCCACCTGGCGCCTCAGTTGGACCAGCGTTCGTGCTGGACGTGCAGACCGCGTGAGACGACGCTTCATCCAGTCCCAAACATGCTCAATGGGGGACAGATCCGGAGATCTTGCTGGCCAGGGTAGTTGACTTACACCTTCTAGAGCACGTTGGGTGGCACGGGATACATGCGGACGTGCATTGTCCTGTTGGAACAGCACGTTCCCTTGCCGGTCTAGGAATGGTAGAACGATGGGTTCGATGACGGTTTGGATGTACCGTGCACTATTCAGTGTCCCTTCGACGATCACCAGTGGTGTACGGCCAGTGTAGGAGATCGCTCCCCACACCATGATGCCGGGTGTTGGCCCTGTGTGCCTCGGTCGTATGCCGTCCTGATTGTGGCGCTCACCTGCACGGCGCCAAACACGCATACGACCATCATTGGCACCAAGGCAGAAGCGACTCTCATCGCCGAAGACGACACGTCTCCATTCGTCCCTCCATTCACGCCTGTCGCGACACCACTGGAGGCGGGCTGCACGATGTTGGGTCGTGAGCGGAAGACGGCCTAACGGTGTGCGGGACCGTAGCCCAGCTTCATGGAGACGGTTGCGAATGGTCCTCGCCGATACCCCAGGAGCAACAGTGTCCCTAATTTGCTGGGAAGTGGCGGTGCGGTCCCCTACGGCACTGCGTAGGATCCTACGGTCTTGGCGTGCATCCGTGCGTCGCTGCGGTCTGGTCCCAGGTCGACGGGCACGTGCACCTTCCGCCGACCACTGGCGACAACATCGATGTACTGTGGAGACCTCACGCCCCACGTGTTGAGCAATTCGGCGGTACGTCCACCCGGCCTCCCGCATGCCCACTATACGCCCTCGCTCAAAGTCCGTCAACTGCACATACGGTTCACGTCCACGCTGTCGCGGCATGCTACCAGTGTTAAAGACTGCGATGGAGCTCCGTATGCCACGGCAAACTGGCTGACACTGACGGCGACGGTGCACAAATGCTGCGCAGCTAGCGCCATTCGACGGCCAACACCGCGGTTCCTGGTGTGTCCGCTGTGCCGTGCGTGTGATCATTGCTTGTACAGCCCTCTCGCAGTGTCCGGAGCAAGTATGGTGGGTCTGACACACCGGTGTCAATGTGTTCTTTTTTCCATTTCCAGGAGTGTATATTGACGGTACCAAGAAGATTTAATGAATAAGTGGAATTACATCGTCCCTTTCCAAGTTAACTGGCTTACATTTAAAAATATTTCAGTTTCCGGAATTGATTTTGATGTGTACCACGCATACGATAGCATTGCACCAATTGGTACCGAAAGTTCATCGCGAATAATGCTCTGAATCATTATTGTATCCGTGCGGCTGTTCAATTCCCGCTGGGTTTCCAGAAGCAGATTGCAGTTTTGTAGCCTCTAAATAAAATTTTTAATTTTGTGACTAACATAAATACCGCGTGGCTGCCACACAGGCTTGCAGTTTGGCGGTATTACTTATACCGTACATGTAGGGTTATCCTGGCCATCTATAAACGTGTTGTCATACCCGACAGCATAAGTTTACCTGACCCATGAATCCAGCATCAGACGAAACTTATCAGCAACGTATGGTTCTTAAAATTTCTCATTATCTATTCTGTAAATTTAATTTGTCAGTTTACTGTATTTGTACAAGAGATGTAAGCTTTTTTAAGGAGTTGGCTTATCGATTAGTCTCTTCTACACCGCGAGGACCAAATTAATCATTACTTCCTTACAGGCAATAATTTTCCAGACAGTATGATGGAATATTGCGCCATGTACGAAAGCGTTATTCGGCCTAGTAAAAAATTAACTAAAGTCCTCTCGAACAAGCCTTGGAGGCCCTACGTTACCGACAGGCCGCCGTGTCATCCTCAGCCCACAAGAGTCAGTGGATGCAGATATGGAGGGGCTTGTGGTCAGCACACCGCTCTCCTGGCCGTATGTCAGTTGACGAGACCGGAGCCGCTGCTTCTCAGTCACGTAGCTCCTCAGTTTGCCTTACAAGGGCTGAGTGCATCCCGCCCGCTCGGCGAACCGAATGGTCACCTATCCAAGAGTTAGCGCAGCCCAATAGTGCATAACTTCGGTGATCTGACAGGGACCGGTGTTGCCACAGTGGAAGGCGTATCAACCTGCAACCACCTGCGTTTTTCACCCTTACGCAGTAATGTGCATCCAATGTTCCTCTTCGCAACACTCTTACTCAGTATTGTTTTCATAAACGAGACTTGAAGTTTCAATTCTTTACTAATCGAAGTCGTCTGAGAAATTTATATGCCTGGCTTGTTATTATTCCTTACTGATTTAACCTACTTATTTTATTAGCTCTCCTGTTCCTTGTAATATAATGTTGTGATAGGCTTAGATATCGGGAGGGGTGGTAGCAAACAGAAAGTAACTAGCAGAATGAAATGTGCGCAATAAATTAATATGAACACCACATACAAGCCATCGGACGAGGACTGGAACTTATAGGTGAAACAACAAGGCTGTGGGAGTCGAGCTCACGTGTAGTGTAGGATGTACGAAGGCATCATACGTTGAAATTTTATGAGACGGAGAAGGATGAGAATGACTGTGGAAGGCAAGGTGGAAATCTTGGGATTCAAGGAATCGTGGAGCGGTTGCCTAAGCAAATACACATGTCTGCACATTATCGTTCTTTTACTCATTTCTATCAGTTATTTTCATTCTCTACCCCTAAGGACCGACTGGTTGTTTGTATTTTGTGCCTTAGTAGAGTCATGGCCCTTTCATTCGTATACCGGGCTAGCTGGTAGTATGGCAGTATAGACCCATTTCCAGAATTTTGAGAGGGATTCGGAGTCCTGGTATTAGCCTCTTACAAACAAGGAAATTCTCCGAGAACCTTGGTAGAAACGATGGAGGAAGCATTTTTTAATTTTGGGTCAATACGTCCCAGAAAAAAGTATGAAACCCTGGTCTATGTGTAACTGTATACAGACTGAATTTGAAGACTTGCTCAACAGTCGCTACAGATCGTGGGCAGTGCGGTCGACGGCGACTGCTGAAATGCACTGATCACCCAGTGTACTATGACCACCTACCTAACAGCCGGTATGTCCACATTTGGCATCGATAACAGCGGCGAGGCCTAGATAGGTCGTTGGAGGCTTTTGGCATCAGATTTGCACTCACAAATCACCTAATTCCCTTGAATTCCTGGGAGGAGAGAGATGAATTCTGACGCCACGTTCAATCACATCTCAGATGTGTTCGATGGGTTCAGATCTGGCGAGTTGCGGGGCCAGCATATCAATTGGAACTCGTCACTGTGTATTTCGAACCATTCCATCACACTCTTGGCGTTTAGACATGGCGGATTATCTTGTTGAAAAATGCCACTGTCGTTGAGAAACATGACCATTTTGAAGGAATGTAAAGTCTTGCACAAAAGTATCCGAACGACCTGAATTGCATTTCGCCTGATTCGCGTGGAACCCACATAACGCAGCTGTCTAGCAGGTCCTCTAATCGCTCCTTGGTACAGTCGTTTGACTATTGAAAATGGTTCCAACAGTAGAAAACACTGCTCTGTATCGCATTAACTCAAGATGTAAAGTAATACCACGATACAACAAATATCAGGGAACACCTTATCACAGATAAGGCTGTCCTTAAGGCTTGTAAGCTCACATTTATTACAATAAATGATATACCTGAAATGTTACCACTCTCATTATTACGTCTGATAGGTAATGCAAGTAGTAAGTTCGTCGTACTCATGTTTTCCTCTTCCAAGTAACATACCGTACTTATTACTTAACACAAAATGAGATTAAAAATTTAAGTTATTCACGAGCAGCTAGTTGCGGATGTGTATGAACTTCAAATGACACGACGAACCGTCTCCTTCTGCATATGGATTCAAACCCAGGTCATGCAGACTAAGCAAAGATTTCGTGACTGACGGAAACTAACAGTCATTCCTGATTAGGCCTACAGAGAGTGATATACCTCGATTTTAGACAGTATCAGTTAGCAAATACCAACTTTAAATTACATAACGCAAGCATTTTTAACGGACGCGAATTCCTACCCAGCACCTATTGTCCCTGTTGACGAACTACGAGAGATGTTAAATATTGCTTCTTAACAAGTAACTTACCTGAATTGCCGTGAGGTAAAGCTTTGTGTTGGACAGGGATTCGAACCCAGAACCTAATCGGATATATATCGACGCGAAGTCAACTGTGACATTTCGGATTTTTTCGGCAGTAGCTAGATGTTTTAACTGGAATGACGAGACGAAACATTAATTTTTTTTCTTCTCAGGACTCCAACCCGGCACCTACCGCTGTTATATTCTAGAGAAAACGAACGTTAAATATTGGATTGTTGCACCAGCAGCGACATGTGAGCGTGTTTGAACTAGAAATAATATGACGAAGAGTTCAGTGCTGACTAGGAATAGAGCTCCACACATATCGTTGTTGACTACAAACAAAGAGACGTCAGCTACCGAATTTTTCTCCAGCTCGGACTAGTGGTGACTTGTTGGAACCATTTTCAATAGTCAAACGACTGTACCAAGGAGCGATTAGAGGACCTGCTAGACAGCTGCGTTATGTGGGTTGCCTGCGAATCAGGCGAAATGCAATTCAGGTCGTTCGGATACTTTTGAGCATGACTGTACGTGTTGTGCACCCAGTGTGGCCTGCATGGTGTCTTGCATGTGATCCACTGGGGCCATGGACGCCCATGTGAATGTTCGCCAGAGGGAGCCGCCGCGAGCTTGTCTCCATCACGCAGAACGGGTGTCAAGGAGTTGTTCCCCTGAAAGACGACGGATTCGCGCCCTCCCATCCACACGATGAAGGTACTGAGATTCATAGATCATTCATCGCACTGCCACTGTGCCAACGTTCAGTGCCGATGTCACGTGCCAGTTTCAGTCGTAGCTACAATGTCGTGGTGTTAACATTGGTACATCTATCGGTCGTTGCCTATGGAGGCAACTAGTTAGGACTGTTCGGTGTACTGCGCGTTGAGACACAATTGTTGCACCCCGCCAGGCAGTAAAGACTGATGTTAGTTCCGCCACAATTCGCCGCCTGTCCTGTTTTACCAATATGCCAAGCCTACGACGTTCGACGTCTGTAATGAGGAGTGGCTCCAACCCCACAACCTCTCGACGTGGTTTAATATCATCCATCCGACGGAGATGAAACTTTGGTGTGTTGTTGTGTGCATGCCCCGAAGGTTTCTCAATTATAGTTGAGTCGACGAAAGAAGCTCCCTGACCTGTAGCTACACTGTTGCCAGCTCAGCTGAACCACTAACTGGCTGCAGGGTGCCACAGTTGTCGTGTATGCTGGCGACGCTGCTGTGGAGATGTATACCAAATCACCGCGGGACTGCTACGGTCGCAGGTTCGAATCCTGCCTCGGGCATGGATGTGTATGATGTCCTTAGGTTAGTTAGGTTTAAGTAGTTCTAAGTTCTAGGGGACTGATGACCTAAGATGTTAAGTCCCATAGTGCTCAGAGCCATTTTTTTGTATACCAA
This sequence comes from Schistocerca nitens, assembly GCF_023898315.1. Lineage (NCBI taxonomy): Eukaryota > Metazoa > Arthropoda > Insecta > Orthoptera > Acrididae > Schistocerca > Schistocerca nitens. The sequence continues at coordinate 192,587,300 of NC_064621.1, forward strand.
ATCGATTTTACAATAGGCGAGACGCGAGTCGTTTCAAAAAATTTATGTATATCAAATAATATACATCTACATCTATATCTACGTCATTACTCTGCTATTCACAATAATGTGCCTGGCAGAAGGTTCAATGAACCACCTTCAAGCTGTCTCTCTACCGTTCCACTCTCGAACGGCACGCGGGAAAAACGAGCACTTAAGTTTTTGTGTGCGAGCCCTGATTTCTCTTATTTTATCGTAATGATCATTTCTTCCTATGTAGATGGGTGGCAACAGAATATTTTCGCAATTGGAGGGCAAAAATGGTGATTGAAATTTCATAAGAAGATCCCGTCACAACGATAAACGCCTTTATTTTAATGATTGGCACTCCACGTATCATGTCTGTGTCACTATCTCCCCTATTTCGCGATATTCCAAAACTAGCTGCCCTTCTTTGTACTTTATGCATGTCATCCGTCAGTCCCACCTGACGCAGATCCCACACAGCACAGCAGTACTCCAGAATAGGGCGGACAAGCATGGTGTAAGCAGTCCCTTTAATAGACCTGTTGCACCTTCTAAGTGTTCTGCCAATGAATCGCAGTCTTTAGTTTGCTCTACCCACAATATTATCTATGTGATCGTTCCAATTTAGGTTATTTGTAATTGTAATCCCTAAGTATTTAGCTGAATTTACAACCTTCAGATTTGTATGACTTATCGCTTAATCGAAATTTAGCTGGTTTCTTTTAGTACTCATGTGAATAACTTCACACTTTTCTTTATTCAGGGTCAACTACCACTTTTCGCACCATACAGATATCTTATCTAAATCATTTGACATCTCGTTTTGATCATCTGATGACTTTACAGGACGGTAACTGACAGCATCATCTGCAAACAAACTAAGACGGCTACTAAGATTGTCTCCTATGTCGTTAATATAGATCAGGAACAATAAAGGGCCTATAACACTTCCTTGAAGAACACCGGATATTACTTCTGTTTTACTCGATGACTTTCCGTCTCTTACTACGCACTGAGACCTTTCTGACAGGAAATCCAGAATCCAGTCGCACAACTGAGGCGATACGCCGTAGGCACGCAGTATGGTTAGAAGACGCTTGTGAGGGACGGTGTCGAAAGCCTTCTGGAAATCTAAAAACATGGAATCAATTTGACATCCCCTGTCGATAGCACTTATTACTTCATGAGTATAAAGTGTTAGTTGTGACTCACAAGAACGATATTTACTGGCTCCGTGCTGAGTATGTGTCAATAAATCGTTTTCTTCGACGTACTTTTAATAGCAGTTCGAGCATCTTCGGTGTATGCGTGCACGCGTATGGCATAACTGGATTGAATCAAAGACAATTAGCGCCATTCCAGTTAATTTATGACTTCCTTAAAATCACAGCAAACAAGGAAAATTCATTCACAAAGTTTTTTTTTCCCAAATATCGCATAGCATTACAAAAATTGTCAGTACCTATACTTGCATCCAAAAGCAACGATGTCATTACAATCAATTTCAACATTTAAAACGAAATAGCATACGAAGTGACAACGATACATAATGTATCATGACGCGGGTGTCAATTATCCACCTGAATTCATGAATTCATTTGATTTGCTAGTCACGGCGCTACACGATTTAACGTTGGAAATTTGCGTGCCTATCATTCTTCTCCGCAACATAAATAACCACAAAATCGACGGTACCAGGTTTTTGATAAACAGTATCATAGAGCACAAACTTTTAAATGAAATATTTACAGAAGAAGATATATTGTCGCCAAGCAGTCTCAATGATTCCTTCGGATATGCCACTCGGATTCAAACATTTGTATCCTCCGGAATGACTTGCATTTGAAATGACCATCAACAAACCGCAAAAAAATCGCTAAAAGTGCATGGACTAAATACGGAAAATTCATGCCTCTAGCATAGACAGCCGTATGTGGCCTAGTCACAAATCGGACAACCATCTGATTTATTCGTGTATACACCAGACAGCAAAACAAAACAATATTGTGTGCAGAAAGCACTTCAATACAAATAATTTATACACAAACATTTTCAGTGGCGCAAACACTTTGGGTGGCACTGAAACGCATGTCGCGAACTCGCTAGTTGGCAATAAAAAGTCTTGTCTAACTACATGTAGGATTCAAATCCGGTACTAAGAAGTGCAGAACCATACAAAGTTTGATGAAGTGTTCTCAGGTTAACAGCCGAGTCAAGGCGCCGTTCTGCAGCAACGTTTCGATACATGTCCTACTCGTCATCTTCAGGCGAAGTGTCGGGTTCATATCCTGTTCGTATCTTTATAATAGTTGGACCATAGGCTATTCTGCTACATCTGCAATAGCTAGACCTATCGCGCGCCAGCGGAAGGGATCTCGGGGACGGTGATAGCGGCATGTTGGAATGTCCTGGCGACATGTCCTGCACCTCTCATTCTGTTCCATCCGCTGCCTTCGCCGCTTTCATGAGAGCGCTCTTGACGTATTCTTGCTAGCGCTACGTCCCATGCACAGCTCAGTTGGTAACCGCTTCTACGGTTCACAATATCATCGTGAACCCGTATTTCCACTATCTCTCTGACGATCGCTTCCCACAATCCATTGCCGACCGGAGTGGCCGTACGGTTCTAGGCGCTACTGTCTGGAGCCGGACGACCGCTACGGTCGCAGGTTCGAATCCTGCCTCGGGCATGGATGTGTGTGATGTCCTTAAGTTAGTTAGGTTTAATTAGTTCTAAGTTCTAGGCGACTGATGACCTCAGAAGTTAAGTCGCATAGTGCTCAGAGCCATTTGAACCACAATCCATTCGTCTGGCATAACATCTCTGTCTGTTCAACATCAAACATATGACCTGCGTTGAGGCTGTGCTCTGCCACTGAAGATTTGTCCGTTTGGTCGAGGCGAACTTCTCGAAAAGTTGCCACAGAATGACACCTTCACTCGGCCGAAAACCCGAGAAGACTTTATCAACGAAATTCCCCGAGAAATGTTGCATTCCCGTACGTAGAAAGGCTGACCATAAGAAATCGTTTGTAAGTAGGCTGTTTAGGTTTTTATGTTGGTAACGCCACATAGCGCTCTCTATGAAAATCACTGAGTATGCTGTGTGCAGTCTGTGACTGGTTTGCATTGTTGGAATATTTGCTATCGTAGCGTTGGGCAGTTGGATGTGAACAGCACGTAGCGTTGTGCAGTTGGAGGTGAGCCGCCAGCAGTGGTGGTTGTGGGGAGGGAGATGGCAGAATTTTGTGAGCGGACGATCTGGACGTGTGTCCGCCAGAAAAACAAAATTTGTAAGACTGGATGTCATGAACTGATATATATATTATGACTTTTGAACATTATTAAGGTAAATACAATGTTTGATCAAAATCTTTCTTTTGCTGACTATGCCTATTAGTAGTTAGTGCTTTCCGTAGCTAGAATCTTTTATTTAGCTGGCAGTATTGGCGCTCGCTGTATTGCAGTAGTTCGAGTAACGAAGATTTTTGTGAGGTAACTGATTCATGAAAGGTATAGGTTATTTGTTAGTCAGGGCCATTCTTTTGTAGGGATTATTGAAAGTCAGACTGCGTTGCACTAAAAATATTATGTGTCAGTTTATTAATGATCAGAATAAGTAAAAAGAGAAATGTCTGAGCACGTTCAGTTTTGCTCAGCTGTTTGAAAATCAGATAACGTAAGAGGTTTATCAGCACAGTCATTTATAATTTTTCTAAGGGGATGTTTCACATTCACTTCGGTATACTGAAAATAATTTAAAAAGGGAATGAGAAGGTAACGTTTGCCACTCACAACAACGAATAGCTACCCGCCTCGGCTCCGCACGATTAGGTATCTATGGGTGGAGGATTTGTCTGTGATATACAATCAGGAGTGAGATAATGCATGAAGCTCTCGATCAGAATAACGTCGCTTCTTGCTTTCTAAAGGAGTTTCCAAAGAGCGAGTTAAACCTCATGTTCTTGAGCCGCAGAAAATACCGTCTCACGATCTTCATTGGATTCTCAAGGCAGCATAGTCCTCAGTCTTCTAGCCATTCTAGTGTACTGAGAAAGACTCAACCATTTTGTAGACAGTTTTAATCGTTAAAAAACGAAATCAAAGCGCGATACACATGCACCAAGACCGCTCAGTGAATTCAGTTTTCTTAGCCAAAAATCAAATACAAATAAAACCTACCGAAAGAAGCAAAGCAATTTCTTTAAGTTTTTAATGAACAAAGCGAAATCAGTAAATCTGTATATCCCAGCCAAGTAAGTTAAATGTTATTTTGGATTCGTAAACAGAAGACTGTGAAACTTAATTCTGTCTTCGACGTATGCGTACTTTCGAAAATACTTTTGTCCCTGAGTTTTAAAAAAATCGAACAGAGCTGTTTGTTGCGTCTTTGGTTTACTATGAAATTAATAGCACCATGCATTGGTTCACTGGTGTATTACGCTGTGATGATGGTGTTACTGAGGTAAACATCCGGATTACTAAGGTGAGCAGATTCCTAAAATTTTGGATTAAGGTATCTTTTCTTCTGTGATCCAATTTTGATGAAACATAGCCTATACGTTGCCTCCAAGACAAGATCAGAAAATTCGTCCAGTAGTTTTGGAAATTAGCGTATTCAAACAGACAGACAATGTTTTTATAAATAGCCTTATTGTAGAGATAGAGATAACAAATCGTGGTACATATCTACATTATAAAACATGCTGGATGATACATGTAACAGGTATCATTGACAACTTCTTTCGTTCATGCTCATATCAACTTCACCTATCATAACATCACACTATTTAGAAACCATAATTATGTAAGGAAAATGAATTACATGGTCTTAAATGCATGTTAGATGATATGTGATTCATAGCCATTTCTAGTATTCTGATTAATAGTACAGGAACAAAGCAGGCGTTGTCATATATTAGAGCTGGACAATTGAAGACACTACACAATTTCAATTCTATCTATTATCTGTTTAAAAAATTATTAGTGTCACATAAACTGTTAACATTTATTGGCACTCTGGAGGTTTATTATAAAATGTAATGATTCTTAAATACTCTGTATAAATTTGCTGTGTGGTAGAACATAGCCATTCTTTTTAGTAATCTACTGCGTTACTACACGTGAGTACTAAGTTAAGGAGAGAAGACACAATAATCAATGATAATGATTATTAAACTATGTACGATACTGCATCTCATGATGATGTTATCTCTATGACTAGTAGCTGTATAACTTCCAGCGTTGGTCAGACTACCTAGTGTCTGTTTGTATTTAAACTAATGTTTTATAGTAACAATAAAATGTAAATGTTCTGTAATCGAATTATTAAATTTGTAACACAATAGAAGCATTTAGTGTTTGTAATTATGTGAAATGTTAACATGTATTGTGTATGGACAGTCGTACTACTGAGTAGCTGATATAACTTTCCAATGCCGTAAATATTCCATTGAATAATCTTCATACTAGTCTGATCCGTGCATGAACTTACCACAGACAAACGGCTGAGAGACTAAATGGACGCATGTACAGCTACTATTAGTCACGGACCTATGTAATCAGGTAACTGTTATTCCAATTACGCAAATGCATAGCCGGGATGTTTTTGTAAGCACTTTTTTAAATTGATGTACGAAGTGATGCATTTCTTGTATTTCTACGCAAAAGCTGCGTACTGTAATGTCACACATTTAGTTACATATGTTTTTGTTCTTGTTTTGTGTAGCAGACCCGAAGATTATGTGGTCCTAAACCGAAATCTATCGCCTCTCATAAAATATACTGTTACAGCTGTATATTGCATAATTCAGTTATTGTATTGTGTTTCACTCCCTACATCACCTACAGTTAGTTTTTCGCAAGTACTCTTAATGTATAGACCGACAGTTTTGCAGTTTCATATGAAGAAACAGGGGTTGCAGTGTTACAATTTTTTATTATTTCCCACTGAGGTGTTTCACCATTATTTAGTACCTTCAGGTTGGCCTACGTAAGAAATGCAGAATTTCATAACAGTGGCATGATCTCATTTAATGGGATATTTGGTAACGAAGAGCACATGTTACTTTGCGCATCAAAGTATTCCTGCAGGTAAAAGTCCCTTGCCAAAGCTTTAAAAACACTGTGCAGTGTCGTATAAAATAGAATAAAACAGAGGATGACCGAAAGGTATTTTTAAAAAAAAAATGTAACCTGCTGCCTCCCCAAATTGACTACCACATTAGAAAGAAGCGGCATACATATTTCTACATCTGGCGCAGTCAGGTGCAAACCAAATGGCATCAGGCAGTCAGCAAATGTTTTCATCATAAACACGCCGGAGGTGTAATGCGTGGCCTGGTTGCACACACTACACTGGATATGAAAATATGCAAGACCCCTAAGACTAGTACACACAGTTCTCAGTAGATGGCACTTGCAGCTGTGAGCTACGATAGTATTCAGTTGCTAAATCTTCTTATAACAACAAACCATGACAGTTATTGGAGATGACTGGTGTTCTAAACACTGCTGATAAAATGCTTACATTAACAGCCAATAATGAGGGTGAATAAAAATTAGAAATTAAAGTATATAAAAATACATTCTGAAATGGGTAACATGGAAGTGCATAGTGGAGCACCGAACGCCAATTTTGAGTGTCCCAAGTAGGGGAGAGTACCCGACCATCTCATACTTTTCTTTATGATCATATCTGATGTACTTTATTTCACAGCCGGCCGGTGTGGCTGGCCGGTTCTAGGCAATTCAGTCTGGAACCGCGTGACCGCTACGGTCGCAGGTTCGAATCCTGCCTCGGACATGGATGTGTGTGTTGTCTTTAGGTTAGTTAGGTTTAAGTAGTTCTAAGTTCTCGGGGACTGATGACCTCAGATGTTTAGTCCCATAGTGCTCAGAGCCATTCGAACCACTTTTATTTTATTTCACGCTATGTTAAAATAAAATACACTTTCACATACCACAAGCATCCTAATAAAACATATCTTACCAAGGTTTATATTATTTATATTATTTTGGCCACAAATTTTACATTATATAATTTATGAGCATTTCGGTTCTTTTTTAAATTCGGGTTCCTATTATCGGATAGTAGTCAGGATTAAGTACAATTCGATATAAGAAGAAATATACTTTATCTTTTAAGTACTTTTAATAGATAACATACAAAAACCTTACTTACACACCATAAAGACGTTTTGCTTACCGTGCATTACTTGTTTAATTCATCCCTTCTTGGCAACGCCAGAACACAATTCATGCACCCAACGAAGACATTTTGTGCAACGGATCCTCTGTTCGCCACGTGCGTCTAATTTGTAAGCGTGATTGCAATATTGGCACTCCTGATCCGCTTTGTCATCGTCATCAATGGCGACGCGAGGGGCAGATTCATATTCAGATGAGGAGGAAGACGAGTAACGCTGCCTTTTGTTTTCTTTTTTCTGTCTTGTTGCAGGCGTTCTTGATCCTGAAGCTGTTAACCTTTCCGAAGATGAACGTTCTGACAGGGCTCTGGCTGATTTTGCTTTTGATGGACCTGGTTTAGGCCTAGGCTTATCTGTTGGGCCTTGTAATTGCAACTTTTCTTCAAGCGATTTCTCGAAACGCGAATTAGCGGCTTTACCAGTGGGACGTGCTGTTGCATTTATTTGGCTGACTCTTGGAGATGGACGCACATGGAAAGATGAAACAGTTTTTTTTTCGTTTGGCTGGGCTCCAGAGGTTCAGGATCATTGTCATGACTATTTTCGTGCCCATCGCCTAATTGGATAAAGTCCAGTTCTGAAAAAACATTCCTGTTATAGGGGACCATGCCGCATTTTTTGAAATCACTCATCGCAGTTTCAAGATTTGCGCACTTAACATACGCCTTCCCCGTGAATTCCCCGACTTGATATGCTGTAAAAGCCCTAAATGTATGGTTAGACATCCAGAACTCTATTTCGTGGTTGTAAGGTTGTAATATGTTTTGAATGGTCCCATGAAGGCTATAACTAATGGCTGGAGTTTGTGTGTTGAGGTAGAAAAACGATTATTACAACATGTTTCCGAGCTAGTTCAATCACGTCGATGTTCCTCGTGTGGGATAAATGCCCCTCCAATATCAACGTAACTGGGCTGTCGGTAGATGGTTTTGTAAAGTGTAAGAAATGCTTGAACCATTCTGTAAAAATATGGAGCTGAATCGATCCTGAGAGGTGACAGCTTGCAGTTGTTCCTAGAGGATAAACGTTCAGCAATTCCGCTTTCATATTTTGACGACGAAAGACAATTTGCGGCGGAACAAACATGCCAACTGCACTCATGCAAGTTACCAGTGTCATCAGGCATCTTCTTTCTTGTGATGACAAACTTCCTACCTGCATTTTGCCCTTTAAACTGATAACTTTTGTACTTCGATTTTGAACAGCGCTTATTTCCATTTCTTCTACATTGAAACATTTACAGGATTGAAATCCAGCTTTTCTAGCTCAGGCCCCAGAAGGTCGAAAAAGGAATCAACGTTTTTCCTTGAAAAACCTTTAGCTCTAGGCAAAGAAACGCACTCTGGTCTTCTTAAACTAAGAGAGGGATGACGCTTTATAAAATTTCTGAGCCATTTTGTTCTCGCTGCTCCTTTTGAAAGCGCGGATGGATGTTGGATGTCATTTCTCACTGCTAACTGGAATTCAAGTAGCCTTACGTCACATGACCGTAACCCAAAATACGAGTACCTACTTCCCATTATTTTACAGTAACGTACGAAGTCTTCTTCCAAGTCACTTCCTAACACACAAGATTTTCCTGGTTTTTTGTTACCCAAACTTTCAACATTTTCAGTTTTCTGAATTACATAGTCTTCTACTTCTTCTGTTGTTGATTTGGGAACGTGGTAGATTTTTGCTGCTTTCAAATAATCACATTTCTCCTCTCTAACGGCATTTACGGCTACTAACATTGCTTGCGGGTCCCATTGTTTACTTTCCTTGGTTGGTTTCGATAATGACATCTACAAAAGAAATATAACGTAACCAAAAAAAAAAAAAAACCAACCCAGGTATCAGATATCAGATATCCAATAATTAGAACCCTCACACTATCCGATGAAAGGAAAGACCAGTATTTAACAAAGAGAGTATTTAACAAACAGGTTATTTCGAATTATTGTTCAAAAGTTGAAACTATAAGCTTTCCCACTATATATAACATAAAACCGCATACACTTACATTTAGTCGATGCCTGTGCGTATAGTGAACTCTGCAGAATATTTCTGAACTCAGAGTTGCCTCGGTCGACCACTTCACCAAAAAGCAAGCTTCGTACTGCATCTCAGCGGACCAATACTTAACATTTCCTGCCACCTCCGACATAATGCAGTCGTTACTTGCTTAGAAACCTTGCTATCCGATAAGTGGGAACCATCCCATAATTGGGCACTCTCCCCTATTATTACAGCCAACAACATCGTGCACACCCGAATCTCCCTAAAACCAGAATCTAGGCCCCTCCCCACTCCTCCTGATGCACGAGATCGTGCCATGCTAGCTACTTGTCACTACTGACTGTGTCAGTGCTATGTTTGTATTTGCACTTATTAATACCCCACTGCAGTGTATTTTACGACTTAGATGCCGCACTCGCTTGGCATCTGGATACAGCATCGGTGTTGTTCGTGCATCAGGGGAACGAAGTGGGGTGTAGGTTCTGGTTTTAGTTAGATAGGGGTATGCACATTGTTGTTGGCTGTAACACTACTTGGGATACTCAGAACTGGTGTTGGGAGTTCCCGTATGTTTTCCCATTATTGCAATGTATTTTATATACTTTAGTTTTTAATTTTTATTCGCCCTGATTATTCCACATGTAAATGTAAGTATTTTATCAACAAGTTTTATAACACCAGTCATCTACAGTAACTATCATAGTTTGTTGTTATGACAAGATTTAGCAATCGAATACTACCGAAGCTCGCAGTCTGCAGGTGTCATCTGCTGAGAGCTGTATGTACTGGTCTCAAGGACCATGTGTGCTTCCATATCCATTATGATGTGTGCAGCCAGAACATGCACTACGCCTCCTATGATGAGAACATTTATTGATGGCCTGATCACGTTAGGTTTGCAGTGGACTGTGCCACATGCCGTAATAAGGTAATTCTGGTACCGTGCGCCGAGGAATTTGAATCCCCGCCAGACGTCATGGACGTCGGAGACCCCTAGAGGTCTCTGCACCATCGCGCCGTAAGCTGTGGCGGCGCGCGCTTCCTGTCCCGCATTTAGTGTGAGGGCGCCACAGTGGAACACGCGGTCCCAGCGGCCAATAGCGGCGCGCCGCCCCCGATACAGTATTTATGCGCCAGCTTCGTGCTCAGCTAGCGGGTCTAATCGTTGCGTGAGTCTCGACACATCGCCTCGACGATAGAGAGCGGTTTTATCGTTCTTTGTTTTCATTACTAGTAGACGTCTTGGATTCATTCGGTTGTCTGTCACTCCGTTGCTTCTTGCGTGTTGTCGTCGTAAGGTCTCTCTCCATCGTCCGTCGTTGTTTCGTGTCCGTCCTTTCCGTTCGTTTGTTCGCGGGCCGCTCTCCGTTTGGACCCGCCGCGCTTTCTCGGCCACCCCGCGACCGTTCCGGTCGCGGTCACAACAGCAATTTGCTGCTTTCTTCTTATTCCTAGTGTGAGTTGTCAATTTGGAGACAAGCAGCTTGCATACTTAAAAAAAAAACCTTTCGATCGCTCTCCGTTTTATTCTATTTTATAGGATACCGCACATTGTTTTTAAAGCTTTGACAAGGGCATATACCTGCTGGGGTGTTTTTGATGTGCAGTGTCCCATGTACCCATTGCTATCAAATATCAGTATGTTATTTTGTGTTTCCTTGGTACTTAAATCTCACTAAATGGTGTCGCACCACTACTACGAAATTTTTTATATCTTTCGTAGGCCAATCCCAAGAAGAATAAATTAAGGTGAAACGTGTAATTGGGAAATAATAAAAAATTTTAACACTGCAACCGAGACTGCTTGTTTCTTCATATCACACGTGCTAGCTACTCTACCAACCCCGGGTTGAACTGAAAAAAATTTTATAGTTTTATTGTTTGTAGCCGTATAGAGACAGATTTAGACAAAAGAATGCTTATTAACAGCTAAACGGTGGTGGACACGTGGCCACTGGCGCCAGTGGCGACGCCTCCGCCTCGCTGGCGCGACAGCAGCGCGCGGCCGCCAGTGCTGCGGCCTGGCGGCGTGCAGGAGGCGCTCACACAGCAGCACGAACAGCGCGCACGGCGCCGCCGCCGCCAGCAGCAGCGTCTCGACGCCGACGCCGACGCCGACGCCCTGGGCGCCCCCGCGGTTGCCGCCGTAAAACCGGCGCTTTGTTTTGGGCTCGAGACGCCTCAGCACGCCGTTGGCCTTCAGCCGCAGCAGCCTGGAACGGAGCCAAAGCGCGCCGGGTGCAGAAATATGTGAGGGCGTACCAGCAGCGGCGGCGGCGGCGGCAGCGCGGACGTACTGAAACTTTCTGGACCGCCACAGTGCGTCCGCCTGCTCGCTTTACATAAGGGCTAGACGCTGGACGTTCTGCCATCGACGGCCGCTGCGTTAACAATAAAGTAAACGTGGCCCGCGCCACATTTCGGAGGAACTTCCGCTGTAAATAGCTCCGCACTTACTCGTTCGTACTGCTGAGCAGCTTAACTACGGAAAGAGGGTGCACCAAATACTACCGTAAGAGGCACAATAAACCGCTTCTTGGAATAACACCGTCACGACAGTCAGACTTTAACTCACCAAAGCCTGTGAGATAAACTGACGAGTAACTGAAAATTCTAAGCTTGCACGAAATACTGTTGATGGAATAACTGGCTTTGTTTCATATTTTCACGACCATTGGGACGTTTTAAAATCTAAAGTGCACCAATAGCGTTTGCACTGGCAAATCGGACTTTGCAAATTAAATAATGAGGTACTGAATAATCTCTACAATCGTAGCTATCTTAGCGAGACGATCAGAGTGGCTGGCAACAAACTTCGCCTAAGCCGGATATTTCCGTTCTTACAATATAAGACTTACCCGTCTTTGCACTAAGAAACATGTTAATAACATACAAAGGGTGATATCAGGATGATATAAAATGAGTACAGCGTTTTTCACAATGCTTGGACGATTTGAAATTTGAATAACGGGTGCTAACAAAAGGTAACGCCACGATGCGCCGTCTATTAGTAGTAGGGGAGTTGAAGTCTAATAGTCGTGACGGCGTTATTGCAAGAAGCGGTTTATTGTGTCTCTTACGGTAGTATTTGGTGCACCCTCTTTCCGTAGTTGCTAATAGACGTAGCAGAAGTCTCAACAATTTACAAGTCATAATCATGTACTAGTCGAAGCAACAACGTGCGTTCGCGGTGGAGTGCTGTTTCTGATGCGGCAAATTTGTCGTGCGTGTGCAACGTGCCTTTCGTAAGTATACCAAGATTCAGTCGCAATATCCAAACCGTGCTCGTGAAACAATATAGAATTGGGTAAGAGACTTCTGTTTTCCGTGAAGCCTTTGATTATCGCGTAACTTCTAAACGCTCTTGTGTTGGATGGCTGCTTCGCTCGCCGGATCTTACCGTGCCAGACTTTCATCTATAGGGTTATCTGAAGCCGAGAGTGTCCTCCGACCGGCCGAGAAGATTGCAACAGTTAAAAGATGGAATTCACGATGAAATTTCCAGAATTCATCCAGCATTTACGAAAGATGTGCTAAAAAGCTGGGCGAAATGTCTCAAAAATAACGTAGCCGCGAATGGTTGTCATTTTTCCGATCTAAACTTGAATAATTGTACCTTGTGTAAAATGTTCAACTTTGTTTCGTAAATTGGTTTGTATCTTATTCAAATTTAAAGTAGTCAACACATTGTGAAAACGCCTGCTTTGCACAATGCGTGAAATCAGTTTTGTTGTTAATATTGTTCAAACATACTTATATTAACATGTGTGTCTCAACAGGGCAATTCCAGGAGGCGGAAAGTGTAGAATGAAGGCACAGGTGAAGAATGTCAGACCAAAGACGAGTATTAACTTACAGACACAACCCTGTCGTTCCAGACATTTCTCCGCAATTCTAACATTCTAATTCTAGGATTTTACGTTTTACATACGTCAGCAGTTTTTTTTCTTGTTCGTCATTTCAAATACCTTTTAACACATTTTATAGACAGATTGTTACGTGTACTCTTAAATATAAGAGAACAAAAAAATAAATAAAAAACACTATTGTGTCTCTACAAGACGACGATGTTTTATATAAGAGTTGCGGGAGATGAAATGGTACATAATCTTGTCAGTATTCTGGCCGCTGAGGGCGCGTATGGTTGATGTTGTTTCATAGGCTATTCGTTCAAGACATCATTATCAACAGAGCTTGAAATAAATTAATATATCCTTATACTGATTCAATATTTTTGTGTTGCTGGTCTGTCAGTCCTCTGTTGCTAACCATATTATGTAATATGATTTTTATGTGACGTCTGTCTATATGCAACTGAATAAATGCAATTCACACTTTACCAGATGCGTTTCGCCTGAATTTATTGAGGCATTTTAATTGGCAGCATGTGTTGCTCTGCATGTGTGACAGACGTTCTCCTGACGAAGATATTCAATCGACAGGGATTACCATAATTAAGAGCAAAAACTGACATGGTCGAAAATATACGATTGCAGCAGAATGAAATATTGTCCTAGTTAGTAATAATGTGTTTTGAATGTTAGTTTTTCGTTTGAGCACCAATTAAATACGGCTTCAATTTCACCCATGCCCTACCTTAACTAAAAACACTTCAGCATTTGCCTTTTAATTTAGGCACATTTCTCGGATATTCCTGCTGAATGCATTAACGTCAGCATTAACAAACATTGTACAACTGCAATCGTATTTTCAAATGTTTTCGAACGCCGTTTAACAAACTGCATCATTTCATTAAAAATAAGAAGACTGTACATGCTTCAGTATCTCGCATAGCACAAGAGTTATCAATACAACAAAATCACCTGTCCCTCTGTGTGCTAACATTTACCGAGAATCTCCTTTTGAATGCACGCGAAATAAAAGCAATTCGATGCTACCAGTGTCTGATTACTGTTTCTTATTCTGTGGAAAATTTCTCTAGCTCTAGTAAGAGTTGTGTACTACAGTAAACACAGCCTATTTTTCTGGTTGCAGAATGCCATAACCTCATAGTCTTGAATTTTGGAATACAAATTGTGCATGAACTGGTATTCAGACAGCAAAGGAACCCGTTCTTCACAGATGATCAGGTAGTGGTGGCTGATGAACAGGATGATATCCGCTTTATGCTAAGTAGATGGCTAGCACGTCGAAGCATCTAAAAGTTTAAATATTTTTACATCGGAAGACATAACAAGTAATTGGGAAATACAGAAACGATTAGTCCATGGAAAAACAGCAGTCCAGCAGCTACAACCCCTGTTATGGTCTTATAAGTTGGAAAGTAAAGAAAATGCCCCACCTATAGCAACTAATGAGTGTGAGTGGAAAAGACAAAAAATTGAGAGTTCCAAAAATGGACTGCCTTAATCGATCTTATAGACTGAGATCACGTAAAATATACAAAGATTAGGGAAACGATACATACTGAAGAAAGCACCACATACATATTAAAAGGACCGTAGATCGCCTGGTATGGACATGTAATAAGAATGACAAACGACTGATGGCTAAAGAAGATTTGATGTGTACAGTACCATCTTCAAAGAAGAAAGAAAGCGGAAGATCGGAAGTTACCTTGTTAGATGCGATATAGGAGGCCGTGACAAAAAGAGATAAATAGAAGTCGCTGATGCTTGGGAATACAGAAACCGGTGTCGACAGATATCAGGATGCGGCGATAGTTGTAGGAGCCCCACAGGATGAAATGGAACCCACGATCTTCGGTGGCTCGTAACGGAGTTATTTCATTTCGTTTGGTTTCTTGCACCAATTAGACGTGTGCATGCACCCAAAATAGTGTACGACAATGCAGATGTCGACGGTAAACGCTGTCTCTCTTGTTTGTATACCAATTTGTTCGATTCCCTCACTTGCTGTTGACAACAATAATGCCCACTTTACTCTTCGCCCTGTGACTTGCATTCTGTGAGGAATTATTCTGTCTCGAGTTTGTTTTTCCGCAGTATTAGCTGTACGTTCACTGTGACACACAGCACTGATGAACAGGTGAGCAATATGCTCATTACTTATCAGCTCACTGAATGCTGTGAAACTGCGTCACAGTGACACCTATAATGAGCTTTTCGCACAGTGACTACAACCGCACCACTACCATTTTGCATCCGTACATAGGCTTCTAAGAGAAAACGGATGCGTTGTACGTTTTGGTGATAGCATATTAGCGTCCACTACGGAAGATTGTGTGGTGTCACCGCTAGACACCACACTTGCTAGGAGGTAACTTAAATCGGCCGCGGTCCTGTAGTACATGTCGGACCCGCGTGTCGCCACTGTGTATTCGCAAACGTAGCGCCACCACAGGGCAGGTCACAAGACACGGACTTGACCTCGCCCCAGTTGTACGGACGACATAGCTTGCGACCTGACGTATCAAGTCATTCCTCTCATTTGCCGAGAGACAGATTAAATAGCCTTCAGCTAGTCCATCGCTACTACCTAGCAAGGCGCCAGTTGTATCATTGCTAATTGCTTACTACTATGCAAGAGATGTATTTCAACAAGAACAAGACTACATTAAAGTTAAGTATATTAAAATCTCTCTTCTTTTCTTTATAGTTTTCATCCAGTCTCCTGTTTCAGAATTTACGCCCGTCTGCGTTAGTTTCGCGTGCACCTAGCCACTCATTGTGTCGAGACCTTAGGGAATCGACACAACAATATTTTGGCGACGAGGTGTGGTGCCGCGCCCACGTTGCAGTCTTTGTGTTATACTTGCTCTAATTTGCTTGTGTCATGGCTTCGCCGCAATCTCCAGATGTACTGTCCGAATTTTTTCGCTTGCAGAATCAGCAGACGCAGGCGTTATTGGAAGCCCTTGGACAGCTCGTCCAGGGTCAACGTGCGCTGCAAACCGATGCGGCGGCAGCCGCTTCTTCGCTACCGCAGCCACACAACGCTGTCGCACCGCCATTTAGGCCCTTTGAGGCCACAACCGAAAGCTGGACTGAGTGGGCCGATCAGTTCAACTTCCACCTCACTGCTTATGGAATTCAAGGTAAAGAGCGGCAGCCGTTTTTGCTTTCTTGTGTCGGTGTGTCTACCTACCGTGTGATAGTGAAATTGTTTCCCCGACGCGACGTAGCAACTCTGTCCTACGAAGAAATTTTGTCGGCTTTAGATGCCTATTTCAAAGAAACAGTAAATGTAGTTGCAAAACGGTATACGTTTTTTCGTACAAAACGTACGGCCGGTCAGACTAATAGGGAGTGGGTTGCAACTTTGCAAGGACTTACTAGAGACTGCGCGTTTGCCTGTGAATGTGGCCTCCCATATTCAGATACTATGGTGCGTGATGCAATTGCACAGAACGTTTCTGATGTTCGCATACGGGAACAGATTTTGAAACTCGTTAATCCCTCCCTGCAACAAGTGATAGACATTTTGGACAGGCAAGACACACTTGACTCTGCTCAGGAATCATTTGAAACTTCGCCAGCAGTGTGTCACATTAATCGGCCCGCCGGGCCCGCTGCACGGGACGCTAAGCGGCCCTCGCGCCCGACTTCGCAGCGGCCGCCTAGCTTGCAACCACGTGCGCCGCGTAAGCAAGCAACTGCAGTGAAATCTTGCCCGCGGTGTGCAACTAGACATTCGCGTGAAAATTGCCCGTCACGCCAAGCTATTTGCTTTTACTGTCACAAGAAAGGACATGTACAAAGTGTTTGCCGGAAAAAGTTAAGATCAGACAATCGCACAAATTCCAGGCCTTTTGCTTCGCGCCGGAATCGAATCCAGGACAATCAGGCTCGTGGACCTTCGCCCATGGACATTAATGTAGTTCATTCCCACCCGTCCAGTGACACTTTAGCTAACAGTGACTGTGTTCGTCCCACCCAAAGTGTGCGTCGCCGTCGCCGGAAATCCAGTAAAGTTGCAAGTGCTTCTGGACCTGTATCAGTTCAAATTGCACGAGACAGTCGCTCTTGTCGTCAACAAGACAATAAACTTTTTGTGGACTTAGACTTTGAAGGCAAAGTGATCCCATTCCAGCTCGATACCGGAGCTGCAGTTTCATTGCTCAATCACGACACGTACAAACAACTGGGCAAACCGCCATTGCGTGCCGCAAATGTTAAGTTAACTAGTTACTCAGGACAGCCGATACCTGTGTTAGGACAGTGCAGCCTTATTGCAACATACAAGGGTCAGACAAAACTTGTGTCATTTTATGTTCTTCATTCCTCTAGTGCAGTGAACTTGTTTGGTTTAGATTTGTTTCAATTGTTTAATATGTCTATTGTAAATCAGGTCCTATCAGTGAATCGGACTGTGCCTTCCGCCAGTGTTTCTAGTCTTTGTGAAGAATTTGCAGACATTTTTGCACCGGGCCTTGGTTGCGCTAAGAACTATGAAGCGCATTTGGAACTGAAAGACAACGCGCAACCGAAATTTTTCAGAGCGCGCAATGTTCCCCACGCATTGCGTGATGAGGTCGCACGAACATTAGCCGAATTAGAATCTCAAGGTGTCATTGAACGAGTGCAGGCTTCTCTCTGGGCCTCACCCTTAGTAATTTTGCCCACACCTTCCGGAAAATTGAGACTTTGCGTGGACTTCAAGGCAACTGTGAATCCACAACTTGTGACTGCTACTTTTCCTTTGCCCCGCCCGGAAGATCTTTTTGACAAACTGTGCCCGGGAAAATATTTTTCAAAATTGGACCTAGCAGATGCGTACTTGCAAATACCTGTGGACGAAGAATCCCAGCGCGTCTTAGTGGTTAACACGCATCTTGGCTTGTATCGCTTCAAAAGACTGCCATTCGGGTGTGCATCCGCCCCTGCTTTATTTCAGCAATATTTACACACTATTTGTGCGTCGGTCCCTACTGCTGCGAACTATCTGGACGATATTGTGATCTCAGGAAAGACAGAAGCCGAACATTTGCAGAATCTCCGGACCTTATTTCAGGTCTTGCGTCAGAATGGTCTTCGCTTGAGGAAGGACAAATGTGTGTTTTTTGCTCGTGACTTACCGTACCTGGGCCATGTCCTTAACGCCCAAGGTATACATCCGAGTCCAGAGCACCTTCGTGCCATTCAGGACTTGCCGTCACCGCAGAACTTAAATCAGCTACAGAGTGTGCTGGGTAAGGTAAATTATTATCATCGGTTTGTGCGCAATGCTTCTTCTATTTCAGCTCCGCTTCATCGCTTACGCCGTACAGGTGTTCCGTTCGTCTGGACGACGGAATGCGAACGCGCCTTTCGCCAGTTGAAATCGGCGTTACTTTCAAATACTTGCCTTACGCCATTCGATCCCCGGAAACCCCTTTTGTTGATGGTCGATGCATCGGATTTCGGGATCGGTGCTGTGCTTGCGCACAAGGATGGCTCGCATGATCGCCCTATTGCCTTTGTGTCCAAATTGCTCTCATCTGCGCAAAGAAATTATTCACAAATAGAGAAGGAAGCTTTGGCTCTTGTGTTTGGTGTAACAAAGTTTCACGATTTCTTGTATGGTCGTCACTTTACAATCATCACGGACCACAAACCTTTGACATCACTTTTTCATCCGAACAAGCCTGTACCTCCACGTACAGCGCAGAAATTCATTCGCTGGTCACTTTTTCTCTCGCAGTACCGCTACGATATCTTGTATCGGTCCACTGCTAAGCACGGCAACGCTGATGCGTTGTCCCGTTTGCCTGTTGCTGAGGATAAAGCATTCGATTCTTCCGAACTTGCTTGCATGTTCATTGATTCGGAAGCCGATGACGTGGTCGCATCGTTTCCGATTGATTTTCGTCGTGTAGCTACTGCCACAGCTGCTGACCCTGTCCTTGCTTCCGTTTTGCGTTTTGTTGCTTCGCAATGGCCCTTATCAAAGTCACGGATCGAGGATCCTTTGGTTCGCAGATTTTTTGCTCACAAGGAGAGACTTTTTGTACGACGTGGTGTGTTGTTGTTGCGTTCCGATAATGATCAATCCCGAGTCGTGGTCCCACGTTCGTTACAGTCCTCTGTCTTACGGCTTCTTCACCAAGGACATTGGGGTATAGTGCGAACGAAACAACTTGCTCGACAGCACTGTACTTGGTTCGGCATCGATGCTGCGATTACGAATATGTGCTCCTCTTGCGTGGCGTGTGCCGAACAACAATCCGCACCGCCGCGGAAATTCTTTGCTTGGCCGAAAGCCACTTCCCCTTGGCAACGCTTGCACATCGATTTTGCTGGTCCATTCTGGAATGCTCGATGGTTGGTTGTGGTTGATGCTTTCAGTAATTTTCCTTTTGTTGTCCGGATGTCTTCCACGACGTCTTCTGCCACAATCCAAGCCTTGTCTGCTATCTTTTGCATTGAGGGTCTTCCGCAGACTATTGTTTCCGACAATGGCCCACAATTCATGTCCGCAGAATTTCAGTCATTCTGCCAGGCCAATGGTATTCAACATCTGACATCCGCGCCGTTTTCGCCTCAGTCAAACGGTGCCGCGGAACGATTGGTCCGGACTTTCAAGTCACAGATGTTGAAGTTGAAAGAGTCGCATTCTCGGGAGGACGCTTTGTTGCTCTTTTTGTCTTCATATCGCTCTCAGCCTCGCGATGGTCGCTCGCCGGCTGAGTTGCTCCATGGTCGTCCTCATCGAACTCTGATGTCTTTGCTGCATCCGCCACATCAGGTTCCTGTGCAGCGGCAGTCTCCTGCTTTTGCTCCTGGCGACGTTGTCTATTATCGCAACTATCGCGGTTCACAGCGTTGGCTCGCAGGGCGCATTCTTCGCTGCCTCGGCCGCGCGATGTATTTGGTTTTGGGGGCCTCTGGTGAGGTGCGTCGGCATCTCAATCAGCTGCGCCTCTGTCGTCGCCTGGGTTCTGCCGCTCCCCGTCTGCTTTCAGCGACGGAGCCGTCCGGTCAGCGCCCTGGGGACCCATCTACTGGCTCGCCTCATCCCCAGGTGTTACCGACGATGCCTTCCATTTTGCCTCATGGCGTCGCGCCGCCGCAGCCGCCGCCGGCGCCGCCAGCAGCGGACGCTTCGCTGCAGCCGCCTCGCGCCTCCCTGGGTCACGCGCCGCCGCTTGCTTCCCGTGACCAGCCGTCCTCCGCCATGGACCTCTTGCCCGCTCCGGACCAGATGTCGTCTTCGCCCGTCGGGTGCTCCGACCACATGGAGGTCGACCCCGCGGCTCCTCTTATATCATTACGTGCGCAAACACCTCATGTTGACGTGCACCCTGGACTAGGTTTGCAGGCGTTTCCTAGCTCCCCTCGGACCGAATGGCCGGGTGCGGGTGGCACGGCCTCGCCTGTTGTTAGGCTCCCCACCTCATCGCATACGTCAACATGGGGTCCTCCCCACGGCGGGCGGAAGCCTTATCTCACGACCGTTCGCCGATTTGCGGGGGAGGAATGTGGTGTCACCGCTAGACACCACACTTGCTAGGAGGTAACTTAAATCGGCCGCGGTCCTGTAGTACATGTCGGACCCGCGTGTCGCCACTGTGTATTCGCAAACGTAGCGCCACCACAGGGCAGGTCACAAGACACGGACTTGACCTCGCCCCAGTTGTACGGACGACATAGCTTGCGACCTGACGTATCAAGTCATTCCTCTCATTTGCCGAGAGACAGATTAAATAGCCTTCAGCTAGTCCATCGCTACTACCTAGCAAGGCGCCAGTTGTATCATTGCTAATTGCTTACTACTATGCAAGAGATGTATTTCAACAAGAACAAGACTACATTAAAGTTAAGTATATTAAAATCTCTCTTCTTTTCTTTATAGTTTTCATCCAGTCTCCTGTTTCAGAATTTACGCCCGTCTGCGTTAGTTTCGCGTGCACCTAGCCACTCATTGTGTCGAGACCTTAGGGAATCGACACAACAGATTGTCGGTGGAGTTTTGATTCTCCCTGTATATCTGTACTCCGCAAGCCATCTTACGGTGTGTGGCGCAGCGTACTTCGTGAACCATTGTTACATTACCCCTTTGTTGTTCCAGTTGTTGGTAACACTCGCTGTGAGTTGGAATCTTTCTAATTTTACCTTCATGGCCCTTTTCACGAGATATGCTTAGGAGGAAGCAAGGGATTGATTGACTCTTATAAGAAAGTGAGGTTCATCTCTAAAGGAGACCACGTATTGGACGCTAGTGCGACAAAAAGTAACTCAGAGACGGACTGCTAGATGTGTTAACGGTAGGTTTGAACAACACGCAAGTACTACGAAGATGCTTCTGGAACTCAAATGGGAATCACTGGAGGGAATGCGACGCTCTTCCGAGAAACACTATTTAGGAAATTTACAGAACCGGCCATTGAAGGTGACTGCCCAACGATTCTACTGCCGCCAACGTATATCGCTCGTAGGGACCACGAAGATAAGGCACGAAAAACTGGGGTTTATACGGAGACATACAGAGAGTCGTTTTTCCCTCGTTCTATCTGCGAGTGTAACAGGGAAGGAAATGACTGTTAGTGGTATAGCGTACCCTCCGCCGCGAACCGCACCGTATCTTGCGAAGTATGTATCTAGATGCTGAACGTACGCTCTCGGAATTTAAACAGAAAATCACATGGCGATGCAGAAAGTCTCTCGCAGCGTCTGCCACGTAATTGGTTGAGCATTTCCTTGCGCTTTTGCGCGTATCAAGTGAACCTGTAACGAAACGTGATGTTCTTCTTTGGGTACTGGGTATTTGTTTCAGCAATCCTATCTGGTACCGATCCCGGCTGATGACTATATTCGATTGTTGGTCGAACGAGGGTTTTGTACGCTACATCCTTGGTGGTCATACTACACTTCCTGAGCGTTCTTCAAGAGAATCTGATTCCGGTATCCGCCTTCGATTTGCTTTATATGGTCATTCCACTTGAAATTGCTCCGTACGCACAATCCAGGATATTTAATGGACGTGATCTGCTTTCAGCGATTGTTCTGCAGTCTTGTAATCATACGATAATGGGTTTTTCCGCTTATTCCTACGCAATCCATTACATATGATTTTGTTGAAGGTCAACTGTCAGTCCCCGCGCCAAATGCCGAACCATTGTGGGTCTTCCTACATTACGCTATAATTTTCTAGCATTGTGACTGCCTCATGGAACTTCAGATATTATCCCCTAGGTCCTCTACACATAGTGTAAAAAGTAGTGGTCCTATAGCATTCCCTTGGGATGCACCTGAGCCTACTTTTACGTCCGAAGATCTCTCTAAGTTGATCATGAGATGCTGTGCTCTATTTTCTAAAAGCTCTTCAGTCCAATCACATAGGTGGTCTGATATTGCCTACTCTCGTATTTTGTCCACCAGGCGATAGTGCGGAACTTTATCGAACGCTTTCTGGCAGTCAAGGAATACGACGTCAAACTGTGCCCTGATATCTACCGCTTTTTGGCTCTCGTGTCAAACATAGCGAACTGGGTTTCACGCAGTCGTTGCTTTCAGAACTATACTGGTTGCTACAGAGCACTTCTCCGTCTCCAGAAACGTCACAGTATGTGAGCATAGAACGTGCTCCAAAACTCTATAACTGACCGGCGTCGGAGACACAGGCGTCTAGGTTTTCGCGTCCGTTCGACGACCCTTCTTGAAAACGGGAATGACCCGCACTTCTTCCAGTGACTAGGAAAAAGTACACTGCTACTACAGGAGGACCAAAAGTAGCAACACACAGAACTGCTATCATAATATAAGGAAGATTGATGTCTGTTAAAAAAGTCTTCTGCGTTTATTGCTGTAGAGCAGGGCCGCACAAGTTGCAAGCACCGGTGCATCGCACAGTGCAGTGTGCAGAAGGCGGCTGCGCTATGTTGACGACGGTGCAGACCCCACCCTCCACTCCTCGGCTTCGCGCAACAGCGCTGCCTCACTTCCTTAGCTTGTGTCGCTCGCGCCGCCTGTCTCGACCTGTTTCAAAGCTTTTACCCTGTTGTCTTCGTCATTGCCAAATACTAATGTACACTAGGTGGAGAGCTTAGTTTGATGTACCGGTACAAAAGAGATTTTAGTAATAACTGTAATGGTAACAATTTTAAATTTGGTTTCAACACAAATGTATCTTCCTATGTGCTCTTTATTTTATTTGCAATTATGCTACTAAGATCTGGAACAAGAGATTGGCTGACAGCAATTCTGAGAGAATTTTTTAAATTACAATTAGAAATCCTCGCACGCAATCTAGTTTTTGTACAAGACAAAACAGAAAAAACCTATAAGTGGAACCAAACATAGAAATAATCTTCGCTGCTTCTCTGTGTAGAGTTGGAGCAAACCTTTTCTATTGCAAAACACATCCTTTCGGTGAACACCGCTTTGCAAATCAATTAGTTCGAAATATAAATCTGAAGGCGCACTTTCAATATCCATCGAAAAAGGTTACACAAAAACATCGAGAATTGGCTGCAGGTAGGTAACTTCCTGAAACAATAACAAAGCCAATGGTAATAAATGAAAGTAATATAAGCCGTTGTTTCGAAGTACTAAAATGCGATAGATTTTAATAAA
Organism: Schistocerca nitens; assembly: GCF_023898315.1. Taxonomy (NCBI): domain Eukaryota; kingdom Metazoa; phylum Arthropoda; class Insecta; order Orthoptera; family Acrididae; genus Schistocerca; species Schistocerca nitens. The sequence continues at coordinate 192,610,986 of NC_064621.1, forward strand.
CATGTAATGTGTACTATTGGCTTTAATGTAATGTTACACTTGCATATGTAACGCAATCTCCTTTATTTAGCTGTATGTCATATACCGGCACGTTACCTGGAATCGGTCGTTAAACGCATTTTCAAGGGATTGTAGCACCTCGACGTATTTTTCAAAGCGCGCTCCTTCCTGCACAGATGCTGTCAAACAAAAACATAGTACCGTTTTGATTAGAGCGGTTATAAAAATCAGGTTGTTTTATTAAAGCTACAATTTATATTTCGCTTACCTAGTTCAGGAAAGTGTTGCGTATTTTTTTCTGAAAGGTTGTTTCTGAGAAGCTTCAGTTTATACTGGAAAGCGTTTATTTTGCTGATCAAATCGTTGATGAGATTGTTTTCTTTTTGGAGTTTCAGACTTAAATCATTTAGGAGAGCCATAATGTCTGCTAAAAATCCTAAATCAGCTACCCATTCAGGGTCATGAGAAAATGGCTCCGGACGTCCGTTGCTCTCCAAAAACTGAGCCACAGTGTAGGGTAGTCAAAAAATTCGGGAAATCACTTTCCCTTTGCTCAGCCAGCGCACCTCAGCGTCATAGGGAATACCTGGATACTCCTCTTCAAAGGAAATCAAAAATTCTTTGAATTGACGATGAGTGAGTCCATGAGAACGAATATAGTTCACGATACGCACCACTACCTTCATCACATCTTGAAGACCGATAACTTTCGCACAAAGAGCCTCTTGGTGTGCAAAACAATGAACGGAAGGTAAATTCAGCATGTTAAGTTTTTTCCGCAGTAGGCCAATAAACCCTTTTGCTTTACCGCACATTGCTGGTGCCCCGTCTGTGGTTACGGAAAACAACTTTTCCCAAGGGAGTCCTATTCCTTCAGCTGCCATTTCAACAGCTGCTAAAATATCCGCCCCTTTAACAGTGTCCTTCAACGAAATCATATCCAGGAGCTCTTCCGTTACATGTAGGTCGTCGTCCAAGCCACGCTAAAATATTGCTAACCGAGCCATGTTGTTAATATCCGTGGACTCATCAAGTGCGGCGGAGTAGGCTAGGAAGTTTTCAATTTTGGCTGCCAGTTGTTCATGCAAATTCTCAGCAATGTCGTTGATTCTCCAATGTATTGTCATTCTGGAAAGAGGTATTCTGCTGTACGCGGGAGATAATGTTGGATTCATTGTCTCTACTACGTCCAACATAATGTTTTTTATTAATGGGCCGTCCATAAATGGCCTCCCAGCTCTTGCTAAACGTAGAGCAACTTTGAACTAGCTCTGAGAGTCCTTTCGCAACATCCCTCATCTTCTTCACCCTAAAGTAGAGAAGGAAAGATATGTTAGAAATAATTTATGCGAAAACGAAAACTAAGGAATCTAAACAAATGTTGTTTCATTTCGCATGACCTTTAACCAAAATATACATGCTAAAGTACTTGCAACAAACCTCGTTTGTAGGTACAGAATTCTCTTCTGCAAGAGTTTGCAACTTCCGTAATTCTTCCTCTCTGGCATCCCCTGTTATATCACTATACTTTTCTGAATGCAATTTCCTGTAGTGCCTTTCAATAGACGATTTTCTGACACACGTAATTAGTGTACCGCAGATTAGACATTTGGCTTTATCGTCACAACGCACAAAAAAGTAGTAGAGTTCCCATTCCGGTTTAAATTGACTTTCGGTGATTTTCCCTTTTTTTTTTTTTTTTTTTTTTTTTTAGCAGATGGTTCCATTATTCCGGTAATTGTCTTGCGCTTACGTATTCAAATGTTGACTAAGCCGTCTGGCAGCGCATTCGGTAGCGCACAGCGTCGGCCTCACCTAGCAAGCCGAGTTGAGGCGAAGTATGCCGAGTTGAACCGATGCACTGTGCAGGCACTGCTGTAGAGAAATATTACTCTTTTCGTATGTCACTGTCCGAAAGTTACTCGTCAGTGATCAATGACGTCCTTTTCAGTTATGTTATGTTATGTTAACCGGGGACCTAGAAACGACGGAGAGGCTCCGTTCCCGCCGCAGCCGCAGTGGTCCGCAACCCCACGACGACTATCGCAGTCCACTTCACCCCTCCGCCGCCACACACCGAACCCAGGGTTATTGTGCGGTTCGGCCTCCGGTGGACCCCCCAGGGAACGTCTCACACCAGACGTGTGTAACCCCTATGTTTGCGTGTTAGAGTAATGGTGGTGTACGTGTACGTGGAGAACTTGTTTGCGCAGCAATCGCCGACATAGTGTAGCTGAGGCGGAATAAGGGGAACCAGCCCGCATTTGCCGAGGCAGATGGAAAGCCGCCTAAAAACCATCCACAGACTGGCCGGTTCACCGGACCTCGACACAAATCCGCCGGGCGGATTCGTGCCGGGGACCAGGCGCTCCTTCCCACCCGGAAAGCAGTGGATTAGACCGCACGGCCAACCGGGCGGGCTTCCTTTACAGTGCTGAAATGTGTTTTCATGCTAGTAAAATGCTTTGTGGATAATACACTGTAAATTAATTTTCAACGTACTTCACAACAAAAGCGAATCTCATTCGTGTCCTCGGAAGAGCAAATTACAGCTGATCAGACACATGTCGTGGCTTGGCCATGCGAAGACTGTGCCTAACGATTAGGATTGCATTGCACCGTGTGGAAATGCTAAAGACACCGAACTAGTCGGGCACTAACAACAGGACGGCACCTACTCGTCATCAGCGATTTCGTCCAACTTTATGGTATGTACAGGGCGTGACCAGAAATAAAAGTATCAGAAATGGGAGCTCGAGACGACAAAGCGCTTAGGAAGTATGGCATTTTACCTGCGGGTCGCACGCATCATGAATCGTTTATTTAAGCGCAGTTTTCAGGCAAAAATGTAAAGTCGTACACATGAGTGCTAAAAGAACTCCGTTAAACTTTGGTTACACGGTAAATCAGTCAAATCTAAACCCGTAAATTCAGCTAAATACTTAGCAATTACTATTAGCAGCAACTGAAACTGGAAAGGACGCATTGAAAATCTTGTGTTGAAACCAAACCAAAGGCTGCGTTTTATTGGCAGAAGACTTAGAATATCCAACAGATCTACTAAAGAGACTGCCTGCACTATGCTTGTCCGTCCTCTTTTTGAGTACTGCTGAGCGGTCTGGAATCCTTACCAGATACTATTAACGGAGTACATCGAGAAAGTTCAAAGAAGAGCAGCACGTTTAGCAGTATCGCGAAATAGTGGAAAAAGTGTCGGTGGCATGATACAGGATTTGGGGTGAACACCATTAAAAAAAAGGCGTTTTTCTTCGCGGCGCAATCGTCTCACGAAATTTCAATCACTAACTTTCTCCTCCGAAAGCGAAAATATTTTATTGGCACCGACCTACAAATGGGGGAATGATCATCATAATAGAATAAGGGAAAGCAAAGCTCGCACGGGAAAATAGTGTTCGTCTTTCCGCACGCTGTTCGAGATTATTGTCAAGGTGATTCGATGAACCCTCTGCCAGGCATTTAAGTATGATTTGCAGAGTATCCATGTAGATGTAGATGTAGATGTAGATGTAGATGCAGATGCAGGCGTAACGGAAAAGTACACAAAGGTAAGCCGAGGAAGATTGTGAGGTCGAATCCCTCAGTGAATCTTTTTTTTTACATTCTGAATTTTTATGTTACTTACACTGCAAACAAACTGAAATAATGCTCATGTTTCCATGAAAGACATGATAAAGGAAGTCAATGGAAAATTAGGGTTTGCAAATAAATGTACAAGGAAGGATCGTACTTACAGCGTATTTGCGGCATCTGATAACTTTCTAAGAAGGGATTGCTATTAGTTCGTACAGGGCTGCTTATTCTGTTAGATTCATTGTGACCTTCGAAGAGGCCTCGGCAGTTGCAGCGAACCATCGGTTCCCAGCGCAGGTAAAACAGAACCATATACCTCGCCCGACCCGCGCCAAAATTGTTACTTTTTCAAAAAACTGAGCTATCTGGAGCTCCCGCTTCTACCTTTTCTTTTCCGGGGAAGCCCTGTATATACCATAAATTTGGACGAAATCGATGATGAGCAGGTGCGGTCCCATTGTAAGTGTAAATGAAAAATGGCGCAGCTTATTTTCCTCTCTCATGGATAATGTTATCAGATTTATAAGGAACAAACAGATCACGATATATATATAGAAAGGAACACTCAAACAAATTAAAATAGGCTGAGGGGCAGAAATGCTGGTGAAACTGCTTGAGAGTCCAATTTACCGTGTTAGCTGGTTTATTGTAGCCGCTCATAGACTCGTACAACCGGTTTCGTACCAAGCGCGTACACCCACACGTGTATTTCTGCGCAAAAATTTTTATACAAAAAGCTGTTACAGTCATAATTCTGACTTAGTAATTTCTGAATCCTTGATATTAAAAAAACTAAAATCATAGTATGCGAATTAATAACAAGAGACACGAGCCGTTATCATAAAATTACTTACAAGGTCTAATGCCCCATTTATCTAAACGGATTAATGCGTGTTCAAAGGTGCAATGAGGAGTATGAATCGATGCAACCGCAACGCTAGTACAACTTAACAGAGCCAAATTTTGTTGCTGTGGTCTTCAGTCCGCAGCTTTCCATGTTATTCTATCCTGTGCAAGCCTCTTTGTCTCCAAGTAACTACTGCAACCTACATCCCTTTGAATATGCTTATTGTGTTCACCTCTTGGTCTCCCTCTACGATTTTTACTCCACGCACTTCCCTCCAGTACTAAATTGATGATCGCTTGATGTCTCGGAATGTGTCCTACCAACCGATCCTCTCTTTTGGTCAGGTTTTACCAGAAATTTCTCTTCTCACCCCCCCTCCCCCTCCGACCACCCCATGCTATTCAGTACGTCCTCATAAGTTAAGTGATCTACACATCTAATCTTCAGCATTCTTCTGTAGCACCACATTTAGAAAGCTTCTGTTGCCTTCTTGTCTAAACTATTTATCGTCCATGTTTTACTTCCATACAGCGCTACGTTCCATATATATACTTTCGTAAAGGACTTCCTGACACTTAAATGTATACTCGAAGTTAACAAATTTCTCTTCTTCAGATACGCTTTTCTTGCCAGTGCCAGTCTGCGATTTATATCCTCCCTACTTCGACCATCATCAGTTATTTTGCTTCCCAAATAGCAAAAGTCATCCACTACTTTAAGTGACTCATTTCCTAATCTAATTCCCTCAGTATCACCTGATTTAATTCGACTAATTCCATTATCCTCGTTTTGATTTTGTTGATGTTCATCTTATTTCCTCCTTTCAAGACACTATCCATTCCGTCCAACTGCTTTTCCAAGTCCTTTGTTGTCTCTGACAAAATTGCGATGTCATCGGCAAACCTCAAAGTTTTTATTTCTTCTCCCTGGACTTTAATTCCCACTGAATATTTTTCTTTTGTTTCCTATACTGCTTACTCAATATACAGATTAAGTAACATCGGGGATAGGCTAGAACTCTGCGTGACTCCCTTTTTAACAACTACTTCCCTTTATCACTGATAATTTACGCTCGGAAAGCGCCAGACGACCCTAAAATAAAAGTGTTATTAAAGTAATGATGAGGAAGGTCTAACAGGGGCTACAAGTACAACCAAATCAAAGAATAATGAAAACAATAATGTCGAACTCACATAGGGTGACGTGAATTGTCTGCTCTGCTGAACATCAAATTTAGACAGCGGAGAATACACCTTGCCTCCCGCTCCCAATTTGACCACATATATATATATATATATATATATATATATATATATATATATATATATATATATATATATATATATATATATATATATATATATTACAGAATACTTAGAAAACGTAAACAACTGTGTTGCCGGAGAGGCACCACAGGACATTTTTAAATTTCTTTTACATGTGAAATTTCATCATTTTTTCACTTACTATTGGCTGCATTTGTTGCTATAGGTACGCTTTTCTTCATAAGTAAGAGGGATTTTTCGATGAATTTTGCACAGCATACAAACCACTTTTATAGGTGTATGAAACCCTAGAATTTATTTAATTTATAAAAAAATGAATGAGCTGTTACATTTTAAACTTCATGTTTAGAAAATCTAAAACTTTATAGTTAATTATCTCAATTTTTGCAACAGTTTTTAACAGATCTGGATAATTCTAGAGTTTTACATTGAGGAGTCTGTGTTTTACAAGCAGTGCAAAATTCATTGAAGAATCTCTTTTACTTATGAAGAAAAGTGTACCTATAGCAACAAATGCAGACAATAGTAAGTGCAAAAATCATGAAATTTCACATGTAAAAAAATTATTTTGTTATGTTTTTGAATTTCTACTGCTTTGAGTGTGAATCTTGAATCCTTCCTGATCATGCTGACAAAGTTTTATGAATTGATTTGTAAAAGTACAGACAGTGGAAATTAAAATGTCCTATTGTGTCTCTCCTGCTCCAAGTCGGCCCGTTTGACGTCCTACCCCGCTTAAAAGGAGCTTAGATCACTGTCAAATCATTTCTACCCAGCCAGAGACAATGAAAATATTATATGCATTAGAGATCCAGTGTTTTTGTCTGTAAACTTTGACATACTACGACGGGGGCGTTTTTAATGAACTTACGCTTTATTAACATACTCTCCATGGCATATTTGCTAACGGGTATGGAGAACATGGGAGGAAATAACAAGAAACGACGTACATGCTGTTTATGGAATACGCTGTCTCTCATTTTACTCTCAAGTAATGTAACTAATCAATTAGAATATTCCTTGCACGTATCTTGATGCATTTCGATGAGATACGAAATTCTTCCGATACACGCAGTAGCAAGTCTGCAGAAGGCAGTCATAATTGTCCATATGATTGCCCTTGCGAGGATGCTAGTCACAGGAGACCGCTTCACACTGTGTACATGCACCATAACATCATCCTAAATGCAGTAATCAGCTTTGGAGCAACTGTATGGGCACATCGATTTCTACTGAACAGCTAAAATTCCACATCAAGCGCAAAGGAGTGTGTTCCAAATGCTCTCCCGAACTTTCAGGACAAAACCAGGTGAAGCGCCTTAGTGATTCTTGAGTATGACGAATGGACATACCTGCAAGATTCATGGCTACATCTAACTGGTTAAACTACCTATGTAACCATAGATTCCAGGAACGCATATAAAAGCAACCTAAAATTCCGTAGCACACTTATCAGTATAATTTCATGAGTACTACATGAACATATCAGGAAATGGTGAGCAAGGATAACATATTCAAAAAAATATTGAACTTAATATTCTGTGAATGTTATCGTTCCACGTAATTACGCCATGTTCTTCAAATGACGTTTCGACATGTTAGTAACCGAGAAAGGTCGGTGCATTGGCCACATCAGAAAACATAATGAAATCTCTATCTCAGCTCTCATAGAAACATTTTTTTCTTGAAATCGTTTCGACGTTGAAATCGTGGTGTTTCCAGACCGATTCACAGGGCGTACTGAAACTACAAATGCCGCAGGTTATAAGCTAGACCCATCTATACTGTGTGACCTTTACGCTATCAAAGAGTAATCGCAGAAAACAATTTCACTAGCAATATACTATATGCCGTTTTACAATTGCAGTATGATCGACAGAACACAGATGCATTCATTTTCTTCTTCAAAAGCTATTTGAAGACCATTGCACAAGGGTGATTCCAGATTTAGGCTGACGAACATCGAACCATACCTTTTATACAATAAAGAACAACATTATAATTGTAGGTGGATATTCGCTTACAAAAACTGACAATTTGCATACACGGTAATTAACTCGACTGTGAAATACTAGATAACGTTGGTATTTATAACGTGATAACTAATGTAAGTGAAGTGTTCACCTCATGCCCGTTAGTACTGAGCAAGAAGCAAAGACTTAGACAGTCGCATGAAAGTTAAAAGTAGCCCTCTTTTTCCGACTATAGCTACCAACTGAAAGCTTTCTCAGCCAGGCGGTATAGTGATTAAAGCACCCATATCTTATTTGGTAGAAGTGATTAAATTCCGTAATTGCCGTTGTTGTTTAAATTTCCCTGTGCCCACTAAGATTAGTGAATACAAGTCACAGTCCGCATTCTCCCATTCTGCTACAACTGACCCACATATTTGGCTGTAGCGAACTCGTTACCAACGTTACGTTTCTTCCAAATATATGATATATGCAAGACGTAGCTGGTAAAGAAAGTCACGAACTGGGAGCTCCAGATGGCCAAGCGCTTAGAAAACAAATGAAAAGGATATTTCAAGTGTATCGGGTGAGTCATGTGACACACTGTGCGTAGTTTTCAGGCAGCAGATAGCGCCGTCAGAAGAGTGTAGAACTCGAGGGTCGTTGGGTCGAACCCCTACAGGGACCTATCGTTTTGATTTAATTTTTAATTTTTACTTACTTACAAAGTAAATAAACTGAAATAAAATCCTGTATATTTTATTTATTAATTGTTTAATAAAATGAATGAAAACGAAAGGCAAAGGAAAACTTGGGACTGCAAATAAATTTCCAGGAATGGATTCTAAGGCGTACACGAGAACTTCGTTCATAAAATTAGATACATTCATTACTTGACAGATCATGATTTACACTTGGTGGGGTCATATTCATCATAAAAACTGGAGAAGCAGTAATTTTCTGAGCGTCTTGCACACATTATAAACACAGAATTTTTGCAGAAACACGGTTGCCGCAATGTTCCCGTCAAATCACCCACGTTAAGTCGCCCCCGGTAGCTGAGTGGTCACCGCGGTAGAATGACAGTCCTAGGGGCCCGGGTTCGATTCCCGGCTGGGTTGGAGATTTTCTCCGCCGAGAGACTGGGTGTTATGTTGTCCTAATCATCATCATTTCATCCCCATCGACACGGAAGTTACCGAAGTGGGGTCAAATCAAAAGACTTGCACCTGACGAAAGGTCTACCCGACAGGAGGCCCTAGTCACACGACATTTACATTTATTTACCTATGCTAAGTGCTGTGAGGGTTGGTTAGCGCTTGAATGAGTCACCGTCCGGATTTGTCGATGATGATGATGATGATGATGTTTGGTTTGTGGGACGCTCAACTGCTCGGTCACGAGCGCCCGTACGAAGTCCCAATTTTTATACAGTCCAATTTTTCACACAATCGAATAGAGCCACTGTCACGAGTGATGACGATTACGATCAAATGATGAGGACAACACAAACACCCAGTCCTCGGGCAGAGAAAACACCAACCCGGCCGGGAATCGAAACCGGGACCCCGTGATCCAGAGGCAGCAACGCTAGCCACTGGACCACGAGCTGCGGACGGGTCTGCCGAGTTCTGTTGGCAAGCGGAGTGCACAGAGCCCTTGTGAGGCCAATTGAGAACCTACCTGATTGAGAAGTAGCCACACCGGTCACGAAAACGGTCAACAGCCTGACACGGCGGCCAGTCGGTACCGTCGGGCCTTCAAGGCCTGTTCGGACAGTGTTTTTCTTATGGTTGTTTTAAAGATCCTATACAAAAATTAACGTCGTCTAATTGATGATGGGTTTTCTCTCATCGTACAGTTTGGTAGAAAACCACACTTTACACATCATTTCACCAAGTATTGGCGAGAAAAGGCGATGATGTACAATGGAATGTATTTTTACGGATGTCATTTCTTTTTCACTCTCTACGGACAGCATTTTCGTGCACGACGTGCAGCTGCTGAGAGCTGCTTGAAGATCAAAATGAAAGTAATGGAATACTAAGTCCTGCACGCTTTAATTACAATTCCTTCTGGTTAAGTTAACTGTAGTGTCCTCATGGACGCTGTAAGTACAATCCTTTCTCGGAAATTCGTTTACAGGTCCAAAATCTTGCTTTGCCTTTCCAGTCATGCCTTTTATTAAATTTATTATTAAATACAATATATTAACAATTCCTTCGGTTTATTTGCTGTGTAAGTGACGTAAAAGTTTAAAGTAAGAAGTTTGTGACTACGGTCTGTTCTGCACTCTTTCTGCTATGCCATCCGCTGCCTTACAACCACGCTGACCTACATGGCTCGGGGTTCTCCCGGCTCACGTCAGATATTTTTTCTAAACGCTTGGCGACTGTGAGCTTCCACTTCATTCACTTCAGTTTCTGGCCAAGCACTGCGTCTACTATAAACATGGACGAAATCAGTGATGACGACTAGACGCAGTCTTCTTATTAGTTCATTATTAGCTAAGACGCTACAAATCAACTTTTCTGGCTCCTTGCTGTACAAGATATCAATAGTCCATGCATCCCCAGCTGCCGGGTGCTTTTAGTAATTAAGAGGACCACTAGAATAACAAATATTCAATCAGATGGAGAAAAGATTTCAAAGTAGTGCAAAGACTGGAAGCTTGCTGTAAATGCTAGCAAATGTAAAATTGTGTAGTTCATAAAGTGCAAAATGTGCCAACTAGTCACAGTCGGAATTAGTCAACTCATACAAATATCTTTGTGAAATAATTTGTCGAAATATGTAATTGAAAGATAATATAGTCTCAATCGTAGGTATAGATAGTTGGCAGATTTCATTTCATTGACAGGATACGTAGAAAATGTACTAAATCTATAAAATATCCATGCAATCTACCGCACAGTAGTGTGAGACCCATACCAAAGGATTAAGGGAGCATATAGAACTATGAGATGCTTACAAATAAACTAGTTGAGCAAGTGTAGGCAGAAACATGTTTAACGTACAGGTATTTTACTTATTTATTGCTAAATTAAATACGTGTTTTGAAACAGGTCATCAATCTTACAGTTTACATTTGTCATCTTCTTTTGCAGTTTTCTGTTTTTTAGTTTTATTTTTATCGAAAACATTGGACACAGAATAATATTTTTTTAAAAATAACAATAATTTAAGGTGAAATATAAACATAATTTTGCCTTTTTAGGAAGAATGTAAATGGATGACAGGAGTGGAGACTTTTTTAGTGTTATCACCGACTGTGACTGGCGGTGAGTACCTTGGAATGGTTTCAAAAATGTTCAAATGTGTGTGAATTTCTACGGGACCAAACTGCTAAGGTCATCGGCCGTAGACCTTACTTAAACTAACTTACGTCAAAGACAGCACACACACCCATGCCCGAGGGAGGACTCGAACCTCCGGCGGGAGGGGACGCGCAATTAGTGACATAGTTTCTTCGAGCTATTGGCCCCGAGTCATAAAAACAAAAACAAAACAAAAAAATGTTTGGTTGGCAGTAGAAAGATAGTATAGTTAATATTACGCATTAACATTAGGTGTTCATCCATATACATCATTTGCTGGTTTCTTAGCTAGATCGGCAGTACCTTACACTTATTTACTCTTACATGTCGTCTTCCTTCTCCCCTTCATCTTCAGTGTCACTGTTTTTACTGTCACTGTGAGTGTCGCTGTACACCATCTGGAGATTTTTGTTATGTTGCATATAGGCATGTCTGTTATATCGTGTCCGCAGGTACTCTTAAATGTGTTGTTTTTGAAATACTGTTTGTCTGTGCAGTTAGTTATGCCCATTGTTCTTCGTCTCTTATTGCTGCCTATAAATGTATATCTGTTTCTATGTAGTGTAACTCTGTTGTACGCGTATTGATCGCAGATGAGGACAGTGTGTTCTTTGAAACACTTGCCCACGAAAGGCAAAGGTCCCGAGTTCGAGTCTGGGTCCAGCACACAGTTTTAATCTGCCAGGAAGATTCTTATCAGCGCACACTCCAGTGCAGAGTGAAAATCTCATTCAGCTCAAATCTTAAGCGCCTGTTTTCATCATTTAGGCAAACAGTTTATTTACAAGGCTAGTTATTTGGAAAAGTAAGGGGAACACTCCGTCTCTAATGATGGGTGACAGAGTAAATGAAATTTCATTCCCATAAATGGTTCAAATGGCTCTAAGCACTATGGGACTTAACATCTGAGGTCATCAGTGCTCTAGACTTAGAATTATGTAAAACGAACTAACCTAAGGACATCACACGCATCCATGCCCGAGGCAGGATTCGAAGCTGCGACCGTAGCAGCCGCGTGGTTCCGGACGGAAGTCCATTCCCATTTCGCTCAGTATTTTGTCTATGGCTGCAGCAGGGTATTTTGTCTATGGCTGCTGCTCAGTATTTTGTCTACGGCTGCTGTTTTTTGATTGGGAACATGGGCACAAGTTCTTCCTCCGTGTGTTCCAATTCGGGTGAGACGTTGATGGTTTCAGCTGGTGTCTCACCTCAGGCTGTTCTTCCGTCGGACTCTGGTGTGATGGTGTTGCTGCTTCGTCCGCTGGAATGCCAAGCGCAGGCAGGTGGTTATTATCGACAGAAGGAAGCACATCTGGTGGCCACTGCTGCTGACGTCGACGGCGCAGCGTGGATCAGCTGGTGGATGCTACTGACACGCAAGAACCGATACGGGTGACTCGCGAAACCAACACGCACTAGACCAGCGAGTGGGTGGTGGCCTCTCCGTCATTGGTCGCCACTTTGCCAACGGACGAACACACTCATGTGCTTTAATCACTCTCTCTGTTTTATTTACAGTAGGCCTACCTAATGGGTAAACGAGAACGCATTGTGTAAGAAAACACTCCCTGAACCAGCGAAGTAAATATCACTGTCTATAATCAAGTTTTTTTACCTAGGAAAATTGTGTCTGAATGCACAGCCACATGACTCTGCAATCAACTCGGCGACCATCATTGGCACCCCACTTTAAGGAATGACGTTCAGACAGTGCACTGCAGGATGCGCGTTGTTACTAATGTTGGCGTCGTGACTTGCCGTTAGGCCCCAATACTACACTACTGGCTATTAAAATTGCTACACCAAGAAGAAATGCAGATGATAAACGGGTATTCATTGGACAAATATAATATACTACAACTGACATGTGATTACATTTTCAAGCAATTTGGGTAATAGATCCTGAGAAATCAGTGCCCAGAACAACCACCTCTGGCCGTAATAACGGCCTTGATACGCTTGGGCATTGGGTCAAACAGAGCTTGGATGGCGTGTACAGCCACAGCTGCCCATGCAGCTTCAACACGATACCACAGTTCATCAACAGTAGTGACTGGCGTATTGTGACGAGCCAGTTACAAGGCCACCATTGACCAGACGTTTTCAGTTGGTGAGAGATCTGGAGAATGTGCTGGCCAGGGCTGCAGTCGAACATTTTCTGTATCCAGAAAGGCCCGTACAGGACCTGCAACATGTGGTCGTGCATTATCCTGCTGAGATGTAGGGTTTCGCAGGGACCGAATTAAGGGTAGAGCCACGGGTCGTAACACATCTGCAATGTAACGTCCACTGTTCAAAGTGCCGTCAATGCGAACAAGCGATGACCGAGACGTGTAAGCAATGGCACCCCATACCATCAAACCGGGTGATACGCCAGTATGGCGATGAAGAATACACGCTTCCAATGTGCGTTCACCACGATGTCGCCAAACACGGATGCGACCATCATGATACTGTAAACAGAACCTGGATTCATCTGAAAAAGTGACGTTTTGGCATTCGTGCACCCAGGTTCGTCGTTGAGTACACCATCGCAGGCGCTCCTGTCTGTGATGCAGCGTCAAGGGTAACCGCAGCCATGGTCTCCAAGCTGGTAGTCCATGCTGCTGCAAACCTCGTCGAACTGTTCGCGCAGATGGTTGTTGTCTTGCAAATGTCCCCATCTGTTGACTCAGGGATCGAGACGTGGCTGCACGATCCGTTACAGCCATGCGGATAAGATGCCTGTCATCTCGACTGCTAGTGATACGAGGCCGTTGGGATCCAGCACGGCGTTCCGTATTACCCTCCTGAACCCACCGATTCCATATTCTGCTAACAGTCATTGGATCTCGACCAACGCGAGCAGCAATGTCGCGACACGATAAACCGCCATCGCGATAGGCTACAATCCGACCTTTATCAAAGTCGGAAACGCGATGGTACGCATTTCTCCTCCTTACACGAGGCATCACAACAACGTTTCAGCAGGCAACGCCGGTCAACTGCTGTTTGTGTATGAGAAATCCGTTGTAAGCTTTCCTCATGTCAGCACGTTGTAGGTGTTGCCACCGGCGCCAACCTTGTGTGAATGGTCTGAAAAGCTCATCTTTTGCATATCACAGAATCTTCTTCCTGTCGGTGAAATTTCGCGTGTGTAGCACGTCATCTTCGTGGTGTAGCAATTTCAATGGGCAATAGTGTAGTTCGAAGAGGTAAGGTTGAAACACAAGCGACAATGTGCAGTGCAGCTGCTGGCTGGTAACATGAATCTGGGCAAGATGAGGAGGGCTTTACTTGTAAAGATATCTTTTCAAAACAACAGCAATAGTGCTGCTGCTCTTCGTGAGTGCCGACGCACTAAAGAAATACCGTTAAGTTCTCTTTCGGCACCGGAGTTGAAGAACATCTTCAAATTAATTTGCGATTTGGAAGTTGCTCGTGGGAGAGGTCGACGGGCAATTGCTCCACAAATTGTTGAGGAAGTTACTGTTGCCATGGCTGAGAATTCTGGACGCAATGTGTGATCTTCAAGCAGTGCACGAACTGTGACACGACAGCTGGACAGTCCATGGTCCAGCTTTCGGAAAGTGCTGCGAACAACGGTGAAATGATAGCGGTTCCAGGCTGTCGCGGATTTCAATGCTCGTCTTATTGAGCAACGTCCGTAAACTGTAACGCAAATGTGTCACGCAATTATCGAAAGTTATCATCTCATGTGAAAATAAATGTGTTTCTTTCAATGGTTAACTCGTTATTTCTCTTCCGCATGTCCTTAAAAATGTTTCAACAAAGTTTCATTGTTTTACGATTACTGTGTGTGTGTGTTGGGGTTTATGGGCGCTCAACAGTTTTACGATTACTCTCAATACTGAAAGCTTAATTATAACCAACCTGTGTACAAAGAAAGGCATAGAAATGGTTGCGTTTATGTTTGACTTATGAGAGAGCATCTACTAGATGCTGAAAAAGCCTAACTAGTGGACGCTTGAAGGTGGATTTAACCTGTTGTCTGAAGTCCACTCGCAAGGTTACAAGAAGCAGTGAAGAACCTATCAATACAGTTTAGCTGCCTATGTATCTCTCCTGCTGTAGGCGCAACGACAGTGTTAGCAAACTGCAGCTCATACAGAGGTACTGAATCAGTCCTTCTTCCCACACTGCATACGCAGGTGAAACGTGAAGAAACTCATTATGTCCTGCAATGAAGCATCCACTCCCACGAAAATTACAGTGCTTTGCAGCATGCGCATTTTGATATTGATATAAATATCTTTCCCTCAAAGCATGGTCATAGCGTCTTATCAATGAAGAATAGAACTTAGATAGCGGCCTGGTTAACATTAGCAGTACTTCAGGCATGATCGAGGAGAGAGAGGTACTTCGAGTAAGCAGAAAAGAGCAACATAAGCGTCAGTTGACTATTTCCCCCCGTCCGCAGAAATGACTCACCAGTAATTGAACACGGCGGTGTATTTGAAGTCCTTAGAGAAGCCAAAGGCAGCCAGGCCATCAAAGTAGGCGCCAGGGATCTCCATGAGTCTGCAGGGCAGGCGGTCAGCGAGCGCACCCTGCACCCGCTTAGTGGCCAGCAAGGCAAAGCCGCGCTGCTGGCACGCCCTCCGAAAGCCCTCTACGTACTCCAGTGGGTGGTCGTCCACCATGCGGGTCCGATGCAGGGCGCGCAGCGTTTGATCGTGAGTTGTCTACAACATAAGTAATAAGCCATTGAAACAGTAACATCCTTGTAGTAACCACAACCAACAGCGGGAACGCCTTGGGCTGCGGATCGGAGCCGCCAGGCGGGGAGGCCGCCGGCGGTGGAGCACGCACCACCGGGTAAACACAGGACGAGTCGGACGACAGACCAACAACTGACAACAACCGATCACGACCGACTATGAGCGACACAAGAAGGAAGAGATAAACAACGGAGGCTTGTGGAAACCACAACACCAAACACCAAACGTAAATCCACTCGGAACCAGAGCCAGGCAAATGTCAACAACGAGCAACGACCAGAACGCAGAACCGCCGAGATAGAAACGAAATCCAGAGCGAGTACTACACTGGCTGGACTAGGTCAGAGCGGGTCCCTATATACGAAACCGGAGGGAGTGGCTATTGGCCGCTGTCTGCACGTGGATTAGCGGCGGCACCCTCGGCCGCTGCGTGGAATAGACGCCGCGGAGGCGGAGCCCTCTATGGGCTGACCACGTCCATTTGTTCTGCCGCGTGTTCGACTTCCGCGGCGGAAGGTACTAGATCCCTCCCCCCCCCCCCCCGAAATTGGTGCATAGGGGTGGAAATGCCCCGGACGATGCCGAGGCGGGCGGAACGAGGGCACGGGTTGTGAGACGTCCGGAGGGACCACTGGGGGAGGGGAGGGCAGACTGTCGGCGGCATCCTCAGTGGGCGTCTCTATACCCCGGCGAGGCGGAAGGGGTGTCTGCAGAGCCGGCGAGGAGATGGAGGTTGAAGAGAAGGGCTCCACCTCGAGGGACGTGTCCGCACCAGGAAGCAGGGAAGGCGTTCGGGGGTGGAATCAAGGCAGGGGACCAAGGGCAGAGTTGGTTATGGTGGCGACGCTCGAGCCCTCTGTGTGTCTGTATGGTCGTCACTCGGCGCCCATGAGCCGCTGTCACCGTAGCGGGCGTCCATGCAGGTGTGCTGCCATAGGAATCGGTCCCACACGGCCATGCCCGGGGCGTAGCGCCGTGAGGAGTGGGAGCGGGGCCCAGAAGGGGATGGTGTCAGCAGGTGGAGGTGTCCGAGGTTGTCGCCCGTGAAGGAGTTCGGCAGGACTATGACTGGCCACCGGTGTAGTGCGGTAGGTGCTTATAAACAAGGTGAGGGCGAGGTGGTGGCCGACGGCTCCACTGATTTCATCAGCTGCTGTTTGAATGTGCGGACCCGGCGTTCCGCCGCGCCATTGGATGAAGGATGGATGGGGGGAGAGCGAATGTGTTTGATACCGTTAGCGGAGCAGAAGGTCTGGAACGAGGACGCCATGAATTGGGGCTCGTTATGTGACCAACGTCTGAGGAAGGCCAACACCAGGGCCAATGCGGTGAGGGTGCCGTCAGTGGTGGTGGACGCCATGCGAACCACATATGGGTATTTGGAATAGGCATCAATGATGAGGAGCAACATGGAGCCTAAGAAAGGGCCTGCAAAATCGAGATGGATCCTCTCCCAGGGTTGGCTGGGTGTTGGCCAGGGTGCGAAAGATTGTGCGGGACTAGCCTGATGACGCGCACACACTGTGCAACCATGGACCAGGTGCTCAATGTCTCCATCAATCCCTGGCCAATAGACATGTCGTCGAGCCAACGCCTTCATGCGAGACATCCCCCAGTGTCCGCGGTGAAATAAGTGCAGGACGCGGTGGCATAAGTCCGGAGGGATGATCACCCGATGGACGTCCGAGTCCGTGGACAGCAGGAGGACGTCATCCATCACCGAAAGTCTGTGTGAGACGTGACGCCACGGGCTGAAGTCAGTTTTCAAATGTCGGGTCACAGTATGACTGGAGCATAAAGGTAGCGACGGATGGCATAGCACATAATGCAACACCGACGGCGAACCTCAAGGCAAGACACAATTAAAATCACACCTCTTGACGCACACGAGAAACAGCACTAAACACAACACTGATGTGGCACACTGATGATGATCAATACAGAGGATCTGCCAGGTGCTAGGAGATGAGGGAGACCTGAAGAAGGGAGGGAGGGGAAGAGATGGGGGAGGTGAGCGGGGGGCGCGCGGAAGAGGGCCAGGTAGGGAGGGATGTGGGAAGGAGAGAGGCAATTATGGGGTGCAGGGTCTCAGGGGAGGGGGGAACGGAGGAAAATCCGCTCTGGGAGAAGGAGGAAAGAGGAAAAGGGGGCCGTGGGGAGGGGGGGGGGAACAAGGCCAGGTTATAGTTGGAAGGAAGGGTAGATGTCACGGCGAAGTTCGTCATCCGGGAGGGAGAGGCGTTGGAAAGTGCCCTGATGAAGGAGATGGAGGGTGTGGAGGTGGAGAGAGGGAGGGATACAGCGATAGAGGCGCGGCAACGGGTGGGGGGTGGAGAGGAAGGAGGAAACCAGAGGGTGGGGGGGATCAAGCCTGCGAACAATGTAAAGGATGCGGAGATGTTGGAGGAACAGGAGGAGGTGGGGGAAGGGGAGCAGTTCATACAGGAGCCGTGTGGGGGAAGGAAGGCGGATACGGAAGGCAAGGCGGAGCGCATGGCGTTCAAGGATTTGGAGGGCCTTGTAAAAGCGGGTGGGGGCGGAGATCCAGGCAACACTGGCATAACAGAGGACTGGACTAGGGCAGAGCGGGTCCCTATATACAAAACCGGAGGGAGCGGCTATTGGCTGCTGTCTGCACATGGCTTAGCGGTGGCGCCCTCGCTGCGCGAGAGCCGCTGCGCGAGAGCCGCTGCGCGGAATAGCCGCTGCGGAGGCGGAGCCCTCTATGGGCTGACCATGTCCATTTGTTCTGCCGCGTGTTTGACATCCGCGGCGGAAGGTACTAGAATCATGAAGGCGGAGTACAGTATAAGCAGGAAGGGTACTACATACATGCATACAGGATGGGGCAAATAAAAAGGTGACCCAGAAGAGAGCATACTATTGGACGTGAGTGCATGCATACACATGGCAGCATTAATGAAGGAGGGAAAGGCCTAGAATTACATCCAACAGGTTGGTGCAACTGCGCATACAGCTAGCCAAACCTTGCAGCACTTTTACACAATCTTCACACTTAACAGGGTTGGTAGTAGAGCTCAGTTTGGTCGCGGCCCTAACTGGCCACCTGATCTGTCTGGGTGTGATTACATTTGTGGGGAGCCCTCTAAACCATGGTGTATCGCAACAATCATCATAGTCTTCAAGACCTGCAAGAGGACATTTCGGAAGAGATTTCTGCAATTCCAGCAGTCAACTTCTATCCGCCTTCAGCAACTTGGGGACCAGGGCCCAAAAATGCCAGTAGATGAGTTGTGGTCACTTTCAACATCCTCTATAGTCAGGTTAATACAGTATTTCCTGTTCTCCAGGCCACTTTTATTTGCCCCATCCTGTATACGAGGGGCGTTTGAAAAGTCCTTGTAAAGTCCGAGAGATGGCACCACCGGCGCGTATCGAGGTCATGTTTAGTTAGTAGCATCTTTGGAAAGAACGCACACCAAGTTTCAGCCATATTGGTCTATTTCTTTGTGTTTGGCATTCGTATGAATCATGGAAGGCGACTGATTGTCAAAAAAAAATGGACGAAAAGGAATTTAGTGAGGTGATTAAACATTACTTTATGAAAGGCAAAACGCCTCATAAGACTAAAGAGAATCTTGATATACATTACGGTGACTCTGCATCTTCAATTATAACAGTTTCCAAGTGGTTTCAGAATCTTCGGAGAGGCAATAAGGGCACAAGTGATGCTGAAAAATTCTAGACGCCCTGTGGAGGTTACAACTCCAGAAATCATTGATAAACACCATGATATGGTGATGGATGACAGAAGAGTTAAGGTGTGTGAGATTGTTAGTACTGTGGGTATCTCCAATGAACGGGTACATAATATTTTGCATAAACATTTGGATATGAGAAAGCTATCCGCAAAATGGGTTCCGCGATTGCTCACGCTTGACCAAAAAGGGAACCATGTCAAGTGTTGCAAAGATGGTTTGCAGCTACTCAGGAAGAATCCTCAGGACTTTAAGCGTCGTTTCGTCACTGTCAATGAAACATGGACACATTACTTTACTCTTAAGTCCAAAGAACGATCTAAACAATGGGTGAACAAGGGAGAATCTGCTTTAAAAAAGGCGAAGACCATTCCTCCGGCCGGAAAAGTTATGGCGACTGTCTTTTGGGATTCGCAAGGGATAATCCTCATCGACTACCTGGAAAAGGGTAGCACTATTACAGGTGCATATTATTCATCGTTATTGGACTGTCTGAAAACAGAGATGCAAGAAAAACGCTGGCGACTGGACCGCAAAAAAGTCCTTTTCCATCATGACAATGCACTGGCACACACCTCAGCAGTTGTGGTCGCAAAATTAATGGAAGTAGCATTCCAACTCGTTTCATATTCCCCCTAAGCTCCAGACTTGGCTCCCTCGGACTACTATTTGTTCCCCAGTTTGAAGAAATGGCTGACATGTTAATCAAATTAGAACAGCGTTGGACGAAGTGTATAAGTCTGAAAGGAGACTATGTCAAAAAATAAAAAGGTTTACCACTAACACGTATGTAGTTTTTATTTTGCACGGACTTTTCAAACGCATCTAGTATATATATATATATATATATATATATATATATATATATATATATATATATATATATATATATGGTGTCCATAATTAAAGTTCAGTTTAGGAACAGCATATTACTGACTCAGTGGGAAATGTCATAGAACAAAAAAAAATTACGAAAATTTGACCAATACATGGCGCTTTAATCCTCAGAATATGCACTCCACAAGACGCACGGCACGGCTGTTCCTCAGTTGCGTTCGAGACGCCCAAAACAATTGCCCCCTGAAGAATCTCACGCTGATGGTAAAGCTCTTTTACAAGAACGATGACTGTGCGCTAGTAGATGTTCCGAGCACTCAAGGGTATGAAAAAAGGCATTGGTCTGATGTCCACCAAAGATCTGGAGAAAATGATTAAAAAATTCTAAAAGACACGTGCTTTTCATTTGCAGTTTGACAGCGGCAGAGGACAGCGAACTGATGTCGGTCGAAGACGTGACCACAGCATTGCAGGAAAGGTCGAGTGACTGTGTGGAAACATTCATTGCACGAGGAATTGCCCAACCACTGGACATGCCAGCGAGCACGGTGCATGAAATCCTATGAAACATGTCTGCATCGCTGTCCATACAAAATCACTCACGTCCAGGAATTGCTTCCTGCTGAAATGCCTCTGAAATTTCTTGTTCGCATGGAAGCGGCAATGAACGGCCATGGAACATTCTGTGCACAGATGAAGCCCATTTCCATTTCCAAGAACATGTTAGTATGCAGAACTGTGGAATATGGGCAACAGAAAATCTACAAGTATATCAACTGGTACTATTAAATTCTCGGTCGATGAGGTAAGGAACGCCTACGCTACTAAGCTGAAGCCTTTTTTCCCTGTACGACATACGTAGATGCAGCGTCAGCTATGATTTTTGTATATGGAATTACGACGTATGATAGCTTCTTGCGCATGAGATGGGGCATATCAAAACTACTTCAAATGTGTCTACGTTTCCCTGGTTTTTGTGCAAACAACAACAGTTTCGTCAAGCAGTTCTCTATTATCATTTCTACAGCATTTTTTTGACAGTCGTTGTACGAAAGGAACATATTTAACTCATCCTCGTTACTGTAAATGTTTGCATGAAAGAAATATTAAATCAGAAATGACCTGCCGCTAGACAAAACATTTACTGCTAGTTCTGCAGTGCAGACAAGTAGCAGTCGAAGAGCTTCATACAACGACGCAGTCTGGCATGGAGGTGTTTCCAACGCAAAAACCGATTTCGTCAGACGTGCTTTTCAATATTAGAATCTTTTTCGGTTTCTTTTGCGGCGATTTTCACTCTCAAGATTGACAAGCGTTATATCACTGTACTCGTATTTTAAAGCGCTATCGGATTCCGTAAATAGAAGCTCTCTTTCTACTTTTAAAAGTCATGCAAGGCTTCAGTATCTCAATCGATACACGAGTTAAGATACTTTATTCCATCCCTAACTAGGTGCTATTAGCGTACTATCACTTGCCGAGAACCTCATTTCGATATCTAAAACAGTTCATGAAAGGAAAGGGGTAAATTCTTATCTTGGTGCCCGCTGATATTAATTTTAAACTCACCGTCTCCCTGACAGCCTCTCTCACCTCAATTCTCCACAATCCTACCTACACGTGGTGCTCCCGTTAAGCTGAGCAAGCCAGTGGAAAGTTGGGTAACCAACCCAAGTGGGAAACTGGAAACTGGATCAGCGAGCCCACAGTATGCGGAGGACAGTGGAAGACAACGGGAAACCGCCACTGAAATTACGTCGCTAGACATTCATGGGATGGATCTCTTTGTACAATATTCCGAAGGTAAAGCTTCCCCTCAACCAGATCTCCGGGAGGGGAATACAACGAGGACTCCAGAAATTAGGGCAACTAGAAAAGGAAGGAAGGAGAAGAAGAAGGAAGACTTGTTGAGCATTGGGACTTGGAATGTTTTAACCCTTCTCCAGGATGGGAAATTAGAAAACGTCAAACATAAAGTGACAAGAAACAAATTGGATGTACTCGGAATGTGTGACGTGAGATGAGGTGGTTGTGGAGAACTAAAAAGTGACGGATTCCGATTGCACTATTCAGGTGAAGATAAAAATGGAATGTATGGGGTTGGAATTTTGATAGGTAAAAGACTGAAGGACAAGGTTATCAGGATTGAATATGTTAGTGGAAGAATACTAATGATGAGACTGACTTAGTTAGCATCCAGGTCTACATGCCAACAAGTAATCATTTGTTGTTGTTGTGGTCTTCAGTCCTGAGACTGGTTTGATGCAGCTCTCCATGCTACTCTATCCTGTGCAAGCTTCTTCATCTCCCAGTACCTACTGCAACCTACATCCTTCTGAATCTGCTTAGTGTATTCATCTCTTGGTCTCCCTCTACGATTTTTACCCTCCACGGTGCCCTCCAATGCTAAATTTGTGATCCCTTGATGCCTCAAAACATGTCCTACCAACCGATCCCTTCTTCTAGTCAAGTTGTGCCACAAACTTCTCTTCTCCCCAATCCTATTCAATACCTCCTCATTAGTTACGTGATCTACCCATCTTGTCTTCAGCATTCTTCTGTAGCACCACATTTCGAAAGCTTCTATTCTCTTCTTGTCCAAACTAGTTATCGTCCATGTCTCACTTCCATACATGGCTACACTCCATACAAATACTTTCAGAAACGACTTCCTGACACCTAAATCTATACTCGATGTTAACAAATTTCTCTTCTTGAGAAACGCTTTCCTTGCCATTGCCAGTCTACATTTTATATCCTCTCTACTTCGACCATCATCGGTTATTTTACTCCCTAAATAGCAAAACTCCTTTACTACTTTAAGTGTCTCATTTCCTAATCTAATTCCCTCAGCATCACCCGACTTAATTCGACCACATTCCATTATCCTTGTTTTGCTTTTGTTGATGTTCATCTTATATCCTCCTTTCAAGACACTGTCCATTCCGTTCAACTGCTCTTCCAAGTCCTTTGCTGTCTCTGACAGAATTACAATGTCATCGGCGAACCTCAAAGTTTTTACTTCTTCTCCATGAATTTTAATACCTACTCCGAATTTTTCTTTTGTTTCCTTTACTGCTTGCTCAATATACAGATTGAATAACATCGGGGAGAGGCTACAACCCTGTCTCACTCCTTTCCCAACCACTGCTTCCCTTTCATGCCCCTCGACTCTTATAACTGCCATCTGGTTTCTGTACAAATTGTAAATAGCCTTTCGCTCCCTGTATTTTACCCCTGCCACCTTCAGAATTTGAAAGAGAGTATTCCAGTCAACATTGTCAAAAGCTTTCTCTAAGTCTACAAATGCTAGAAACGTAGGTTTGCCTTTTCTTAATCTTTCTTCCAAGATAAGTCGTAAGGTCAGTATTGCCTCACGTGTTCCAACATTTCTACGGAATCCAAACTGATCTTCCCCGAGGTCCGCTTCTACCAGTTTTTCCATTCGTCTGTAAAGAATTCGCGTTAGTATTTTGCAGCTGTGACTTATTAAACTGATAGTTCGGTAATTTTCACATCTGTCAACACCTGCTTTCTTTGGGATTGGAATTATTATATTCTTCTTGAAGTCTGAGGGTATTTCGCCTGTCTCATACATCGTGCTCACCAGATGGTAGAGTTTTGTCATGACTGGCTCTCCCGAGGCTATCAGTAGTTCTAATGGAATGTTGTCTACTCCCGGGGCCTTGTTTCGACTCAGGTCTTTCAGTGCTCTGTCAAACTCTTCACGCAGTATCTTATCTCCCATTTCGTCTTCATCTACATCCTCTTCCATTTCCATAATATTGTCCTCAAGTACATCGCCCTTGTATAAACCCTCTATATACTCCTTCCACCTTTCTGCCTTCCCTTCTTTGCTTAGAACTGGGTTGCCATCTGAGCTCTTGATATTCATACAACTGGTTCTCTTCTCTCCAAAGGTCTCTTTAATTTTCCTGTAGGCAGTATCTATCTTACCCCTAGTGACACAAGCCTCTACATCCTTACATTTGTCCTCTAGCCATCCCTGCTTAGCCATTTTGCACTTCCTGTCGATTTCATTTTTGAGACGTTTGTATTCCTTTTTGCCTGCTTCATTTACTGCATTTTTATATTTTCTCCTTTCATCAATTAAATTCAATATTTCTTCTGTTACCCAAGGATTTCTATTAGCCCTCGTCTTTTTACCTACTTGATCATCTGCTGCCTTCACCACTTCATCCCTCAGGGCTACCCATTCTTCTTCTACTGTATTTCTTTCCCCCATTCCTGTCAATTGTTCCCTTATGCTCTCCCTGAAACTCTCTACAACCTCTGGTTCTTTCAGTTTATCCAGGTCCCATCTCCTTAAATTCCCACCTTTTTGCAGTTTCTTCAGTTTCAATCTGCAGTTCATAACCAATAGATTGTGGTCAGAATCCACATCTGCCCCAGGAAATGTCTTACAATTTAAAACCTGGTTCCTAAATCTCTGTCTTACCATTATATAATCTATCTGAAACCTGTCAGTATCTCCAGGCTTCTTCCATGTATACAGCCTCCTTTCATGATTCTTGAACCAAGTGTT
Organism: Schistocerca nitens; assembly: GCF_023898315.1. NCBI lineage: Eukaryota > Metazoa > Arthropoda > Insecta > Orthoptera > Acrididae > Schistocerca > Schistocerca nitens. The sequence continues at coordinate 192,635,802 of NC_064621.1, forward strand.
AGCTATGATTAAGCTATGCTCTGTGCAAAATTCTACAAGGCGGCTTCCTCTTTCATTCCTTCTCCCCAATCCATATTCACCTACTATGTTTCCTTCTCTCCCTTTTCCTACTGACGAATTCCAGTCACCCATGACTATTAAATTTTCGTCTCCCTTCACTACCTGAATAATTTCTTTTATCTCGTCATACATTTCATCTATTTCTTCATCATCTGCAGAGCTAGTTGGCATATAAACTTGTACTACTGTAGTAGGCATGGGCTTTGTGTCTATCTTGGCCACAATAATGCGTTCACTATGCTGTTTGTAGTAGCTAACCCGCACTCCTATTATTTTATTCATTATTAAACCTACTCCTGCGTTACCCCTATTTGATTTTGTATTTATAACCCTGTAATCACCAGACCAAAAGTCTTGTTCCTCCTGCCACCGAACTTCACTAATTCCCACTATATCTAACTTTAACCTATCCATTTCCCTTTTCAAATTTTCTAACCTACCTGCCCGATTAAGTGATCTGACATTCCACGCTCCGATCCGTAGAACGCCAGTTTTCTTTCTCCTGATAACGACGTCCTCTTGAGTAGTCCCCGCCCGGAGATCCGAATGGGGGACTATTTTACCTCCGGAATATTTTACCCAAGAGGACGCCATCATCATTTAATCATACAGTAGAGCTGCATGTCCTCGGGAAAAATTACGGCTGTAGTTTCCCCTTGCTTTCAGCCGTTCGCAGTACCAGCACAGCAAGGCCGTTTTGGTTAATGTTACAAGGCCAGATCAGTCAATCATCCAGACTGTTGCCCCTGCAACTACTGAAAAGGCTGCTGCCCCTCTTCAGGAACCACATGTTTGTCTGGCCTCTCAACAGATACCCCTCCGTTGTGGTTGCACCTACGGTACGGCCATCTGTATCGCTGAGGCACGCAAGCCTCCCCACCAACGGCAAGGTCCATGGTTCATGAGGGGAGGAAGTAATCATTTAGATGAAGAGATAGAAGAATGTTATGAGGCGACAGAAAACTTAGCAGAGAGAGAGAGAAAAGAAACGCATGTATTGTTGTAATGGGTGATTGTAATGCGGTAGTTGGCGAAGGACCGGAAGGATAAGCTCTGGGAACATTTGGACTAGGAGAAAGGAACGAGAGAGGGAAAAGATTGTTGGAATACTGCATTGAAAATTTCATTGGAGTTGGAAATACTCTATTTGATAACCACGAAAGACGATGGTATACTTGGATACCTCGATTTGACAACAAAGGTATCAAATTGATTAGATAATATACAACAAAGATACCGAAATTGCCTGAAGAGTGTCTAAAGCTATCCAGGGGCAGATATTTATTCAGATCATATATTAGTAATAGCTGAGGTTCTAGTTAAATTGAGAAAGACATTAGAGAAAGAAGGAAAATATGATTTGATGTACAAAGAAGCAATGGATTTGACATTCAGGGAAAAGAGAAACAACAATGGACTAAAGGAAGCAGAGGCAGCAGGGGGTAAAATCGTGAGTGAACCCTAAGAAATAACGAGAAGATGGGAAGCATATATATAATGGCTATACGCTGCTAACAGCCGATCAAGTGAAGAAGACCTTGCGATAGAAGAAGAAGAAGGTAAATTTCCAGATGATGACAAAGGAAATGCAATACTAACTAGTGATATTGAAGAATCTATGAAGGATGTCAGATATGGAAAGGCAATGGGAATTGATGAGATTCCTGGGGAACTGTTAAACTCATTGGAGAAGTAATGGAAAAGGGAGTTGATTGAATTGTGTAATCAAGTATTTCATGACAGGAAAATCGCCAGAAATTATGTTAATACCTATAGAAAAGAAAAAGAACAGCAAAAAGTGCGAGGAACATAGAACAGTGGGCCTAATATCGCATGCAGACAAAGTCTTGCTGAGGACACTCAACAGAAGGCTTTGTGGAAAGCTGAATTGCGTAATAGGAGGTGAACAATTTGGTTTCGGACGAGGAGTGGGAACTAGAGATGTCATTGGGCTACTGAGAGTGATAGGGGAGAGGTCTATGGAGAAGAAAACGAATGTGTATCTTGTGTTCATTGATCCTGAGAAGGCTTTTGAGTGTGTCAGATGGGACAAACCGATGGAAATCCTAAGGAAACATGGAGTTGACTGGAGGGATAGACGGTAAATTAGAAATTTATATTTGAACCAGAGAGCAAGAGTAAGAATAGGAGGTGTGATGAGTGAACGAATTGAACTGGGAAGAGGTGTGAGACAAGGTTCTTGTTTATCACCAGCACTGTTCAATATATATCTGGAGGAAATTATTAGTGAAACTTTTGATGGAAGGAGAGGAGTTTGTATAGAGGGTCGGAGAGTGGAGTGTATAAGATTTGCAGACGACATGGTTGTGATGACAGAGAGTGCAAGAGAAATGGAAGAGATGCTAGATGGTCTAAACACAGAATTAGAAGACTATGGTATGTAGATTAACAAGAAGAAAACGAAAAGCATGGTAATTGGTGGAAAATGGAGAAAGTGCCGTATGAAAAACAGGGGGAGAGGAAATAGAGCAAGTGAGTAACTTCAATTAATTGGGAAGTGTAATAATTACTTTACTTTTCCGTGTCCAGATCAAATTTTATTTTTCCAATAGTTATCCACAGCTATGGATTTGTCGTTGGCTCGTAGCAGGTCACTAAAACTGCAGGGCTCCGGCAGTAGTCGGCACATGAGCAGATGTGCCTCGTTTTGTACCCCTCCGCACCCGCTATGAACGTCGTCATTGTTAGTCAGCAGTCACCACTTGCACAGATTAGTTTTGCATCTGGGTACACCAGCCCTCAGCCTATTTAGTGTTCTCCACACTGTATAAGGAAGTTTGTTTCCAGGTGCCATTTGCTCTTTTGGTATTATCTGCAGTGCTGTTTGTTCATTCTCCCATTTACGGACTCTATTATCTTCCTGTGAACCGTCAAGGATCTTGGTTCTTGCAATAAAGCTATTTCTAGACTTAAGCCTCCGAGCCTGAGTGACGTGCCCATTCATTGGGTGTCGAGAATCTGTTTCTTTCTTTGTTCTCTCAGCGTCTGCTGCCACCTGCCTTCTGATCTTGGATGGGGCAATGCCAGCACGTAGGTACAAATTACCCGTTGGTGTGGTCTGAGACAGCCTGTAACAATTCGCATTGTCTCATTTACACTTATATCAACCTGTTTAGCATGTACGGATGCTTCCCATACTGGCGCTGCATAGTCTGCTGCAGAAACACACAGAGCACGTGCTGATGTTCTCAGTACTGATGGTTGAGCTCCCCAATCATAGTTTGTCAGCCTGCGTATAATGCTATTCCTGGAGCAGACTTTAGCCTTGGTGTTTTGGCAATGCTGCTTGAAGGAAAGCGTTCTGTCAAGTATAACGCCAAGGTATTTAGGTGTTGGACAGTGCTTTAGCTTCTTACTTTGCCATGTAACGTCGAGCTCAACTCCAGCATCTCTATTGCGCAGATGGAAAGCACATACTTGGGTTTTGTCAGTGTTTGGCTTGAGGTGGCGTCGTAGTATTGAGCCAGTTCTTCAAGCGCTCTTGAGAGATTTCCAGATGTTGCATCAAAATTGGACCCCTGGACCACCACAGCTGTGTCATCAGCATATATGAACAGTCTTGCATCTTGAGGTATAGGTTGGTCATTAGTGTACACATTATAAAGGATGTGAGAAAGTACACTTCCTTGTGGTAAGCCATTCTTCTGTAGTCGCCATCTACTGTTCTTACCATTTAGGGAGATATAAAATCTTCGATTCTGCAGAAGACAACCAATAACCATTGTCAACCTACAGTCCCCTGTGAGGTGATATAATTTGCGCAATAGCTTTCTGTGGTTTACCGTATCGTATGCAGCAGTAAGATCTATGAAAGCTGCTCCACTTATTAATTTTTTTTTCAAACCCATCTTCTATATGTTGCGTCAGATTAAGTATTTGCCCACAACAAGATCTTCCTGGTGTGAAACCGGCTTGTTCCATTATGAGCTTTCCATCTATAGTTTCTGCCAGCCGGTTGAGAATCATCCGCTCCAGTATCTTATAGAGATGGCATAAGAGTGACACTGGTCTGAAACTTTTGGGGTCTTTTATCTCCTTTCCAGGTTTTAGTAAAGCCACCACTCTCGCCTGCCGCCATAGTTTTGGAATATTCATCTCTTTAATACAGGTGTTCATCATTTGTAGTAACCAGTATCGAGCTTTGGGCCCAAACTGTTTTATCTGCTCCGTTGTAAGGTCATCAGTTCCCGCGGCCTTATTCAGTTTCATACTCTGAATGGCGTCTTCCAGTTCGGTTGCTGTGAATGACGCATTGAGGAGTCCGTAACCTTTTTGTTCTTGGGGTATAACTCTTTCCCTTTCTCTTTTTCCTTTGGTTTTCCCATTCTTCAGAAGTTGGCTAGCAATCTGATTTGCTGTTACCCCGTTGTTCTTCTGCTGGTGGTCAGTTGGGTCCCCGCTTAAGTTTTTCAGTAATTTCCATGCACGTCTGCTGTTTTGTTTCATGTCAAGATTCTCGACTAGTTTGCACCACCGTGATCTCTTATCCTCAGCAATAGCCTGCATTAGTTCCTCCCCAGCCTCCATCGTATCTTCGCTGAAGGGGTCCTGAGTGAACAGCTTTCGGTACCTGTCAAGTAAGACCTTGCTGCTGCCGGTCAGACCCTGGATGTACTGGGTACGGCAACCCCTTGGGATGTTTTTCCTTGAGGTCCCTTTCACAAGATCTATAAATCAACCATACTCATCTGGTCGAGGAGGGATTTTCTCAATCTCTTCGTCCAATTGCTCTTTAAATTTCTGCCTTTCTGAAATTAAACCGTCTTCAGAAAGGCACCTCCTCTGGTTTAACCATGGCATTCACAACACAAATGACGGGTCTGTGTTGTGTACTTGGGATAGGTTCTTCAACAAGCTTCATGCACTGTGTTGCCAACTTCCTCCTCACAAAGATGTTGTCCGGATTATATCCCCTTCTCCATCTTTTGCTGTTGAACGATGCTGGGCCGGCCGAAGTGGCCGTGCGGTTCTGGGCGCTACAGTCTGGAGCCGAGCGACCGCTACAGTCGCAGGTTCGAATTCTGCCTCGGGCATGGATGTGTGTGATGTCCTTAGGTTAGTTAGGTTTAATTAGTTCTAAGTTCTAGGCGACTCATGACCTCAGAAGTTAAGTCGCATAGTGCTCAGAGCCATTTGAACCATTTTTGAACGATGCTGGCTGTTTTGGGTCATGAATGACCCAAAACACTCTTATGACTAGAGAACCTCTCAATATTTATCGAGATCGTCACAAGGGATGGTCTTCATAGAGGCCGTTGCATCTTGATGTTAATTTGGTTTTGGACTTTAACATGATCTGGTGTTAGAAGGATGAGCCGGTGAAATCATTCACCGTTTCCAGGATACGCCCGATTGTGTCTGTCTTCAGTCTTTAGGCTCACAATCTTCTAGGAGGCTCCTTCTTTGTATCCCAGTGTAATAATGAATGATATGTATTGTTCAACTGAAATTAGAAAAATAATTGCAATGGAAAAAGAAGGATTCAAGATGAAACAGAAATTACTTTGTGGACCACTGATCAAAGATCTGAGGAAAAGACTTGCCAAATGTTACGTCTGCGAAGTCCTGGACATTGAGGAAGGAAGATGAAAAAGATTAGAGGCACAAGAGATGTGGGTATGGAGAAGAATGGAAAAAGTGAAATGGGAAGACCGAGTAAGGAATGAAGAAGTATTAAGAAGAGTTGGAGAGGAAAGAAACATGCTGAAAGTTATCAGAAACAGAAAACGGAACTGGATTGGACATTGTTTGAGGAGCGACTGTTTATTGATGGAAGGAATAGAAGGAATGGTGGAGGGAAAAAGGGGAAGAGGAGAAAGAAGATATCAAATGCTGGACAATATCAAAGGAGACGACTACTCAGAAATGAAAAGACTGGCTATGGACAGACAAAAGTGGAAGAGGCTTAACACATGACAAGAGCTGCCGTAAGGCAGAATACCATACTACTACTGTCTCCGTGAAGAAATAGACCCATTTCCGACCTACTGCTATACTTCTCCTGCGGTCCATTTCTATGGTGTCGTCACTGGTAAACCAAGATCCCAACTATCTGAAATGGTGAACTCTGTTGAACTTCATGCCGTATAGCTCAAGAAATTCTTCTGATCTTGTCTTTATCCTAATTGCATGAGCATAGTTTTGCCTTGGTTCACATTTAGCCCAGCATCCTGTGCGTTGTTTTCCTTTTTCTAGTACATGTCTTTCGACTCTTGTTATGATTAAATTAGTAGTACTACATCATCTACATATTCTAGACAAACGGAACTACAAACCATGAATTGAAAGAAATGTACCAGAAAGTGGACAACTACGCTCAGAATGTGTGGTGAATCAGTACGAAATGGAGTTCATGCAATTAGAAAGAAGACAAGAGCAAAATACTTTTTATTTATTTATTTACTACATTACATCCACTTACCTATAATTTACAAACAGACTGTATTCATCCTTATCCAGATTATGTTATCAACAAGAACTTTTGCCTTAAACAGCGGATACTAATGATACAATATGCATTATCATCTCCAACAAGATGTCTCATCGCCATAATTATCTCTACTATTCATGAAGACTACAGCTACTACCAGATCTAACTATGTCTACTACTGCTGTTAAGTAAGTGTTTAAGGCGACCAAACAGCTAAGGTCATCAGTTACCTAATCACGACGCTAAGACAGAAACAGTGCACCGAGACTGTTTGTGCATAGAGTAAATTCTGTGTGCGAGTGTGAGAAAATGTTTTACATCCTTGCGTACTGTGTACCAGAGGAGGAACGGGGTACTCTCCTACTGAGACATGGGAACCGCCTAAAAACCAAATGCATTAATACGCCGGGCAAATACAATTCGGCCGCGCGGGATTAGCCGAAAGGTCTGGGGCGCTGGAGTAATGGACTGTGCGGCTGGTCCTACGGAGGTTCGACTCCTCCCTCGGGCATGGGTGTGTGTGTTTAGCCTTAGGATAATTTAGGTTAAGTAGTGTGTAAGCTTAGGGACTGATGACCTTAGCAGTTATGTCCCATAAGATTTCACACACATTTTTGAAATACAATTCGGTGCCGGCACTGTTCTTCGTTATGGAAACGACTGCGTTAATAGGCGCGGCAATAGAGGTGAGTCGCTGGTGTTGCCCTGCTAATTGTTTCTCTCTTATCGTTCTCTCGTATAGACTATAGCGAATTGAAGCAGGTTATAGAGAATAATGTCACTTTTTATGTGTCTGGTTACGCGAATGATTATCATTCCAGCGAAGCCACGCAAAGCTGGTAGGTGTAACGCCGTCTACATACTGTGTGTATGAGAAATACATTGAAGTTCCAAAGAAACTGGTATAGGCATGCATATTCAAATATAGAGGTGTGCAAACAGGCAGAATACGGCGCTGCGGTCGACAATGCCTATATAAGACAACAAATCCCTTGCGCAGTTGTTAGATCGGTTTCTGCTGCTACAATGATTTAAGTGAGTTTTAACGTGGTGTTATAGTCGATGGACGAGCTATGGGACACAGCATCTCCGAGGTAGCAATGAAGTGGGGATTTTCCCGTACGACCATTCCCCAAGTGTACCATGAATGTCAGGAATTCGGAAAAACATCAAATCTCCGACATCACTGCGGCCGGTGAAAGATCCGGCAAGGACCGGACAAATGACGTCTGAAGAAAATCGTTCAGCGTGACAGAAGTGCAATGGTTCCGCTAATTGCTGCAGATCTCAGTGCTGGGCCATTAACACGTGTTATCGTGCGAGCCATTCAAGGAAACGTCATCGATATGGGCTTTCGAAGCCGAAGGCCCACTCGTGTACCCATGGTGACACAAAGCTTAACTCCTCGCCTGGGCCCGTCAACACCGACATTGGACTGTTGATGATTGGAAACATGTTGCCTGATCGGACGAGTCTCGTTTCAAATTGTATCGAGCGGATGGACGTGTACCGGTATGGAGACAACCTCATGAATCCCTGGACCCAGAATATCAGCAGAGGACTGTTGAAGCTGGTGGAGGCTCTGTAATGGTGTGGGATGTGTGCAGTTGGAGTGATATGGGACCCCCGGTACGTCTAGATACACGTACGTAAGCATCCCGTCTGATCACCTGCATTCGTTCGTGTGCACTGTGCATGCCGACGGACTTGTGCAATTCCATCAGGACAATGCAACACCTCACATGTCCAGAATTGCTACAGAGTGGCTCCAGGAACACTCTTCTGAGTTTAAACACATGGCTGGCAACCACACTCCCATTATTGAACATATCTGAGATGCCCTGCAACATGTTGTTCAGAAGAGATCTCCACCTCCTCGTACTCTCACGTATTTATGGACAGCATTGTAGGATTCATGGTGTCACTTGCCTCCAGCACTACTTCAGACATTAGTCGAGATCATGCCACGTCGTGCTGCAGCACTTCTGCGTGCTCGCGGGGGGCCCTACACGGTATTAGGCAGGTGTACCAGTTTCTATGGCTCTTCGGTGTAGCACTTGTATGTCCCTTGTTTCCTGGAAGGTCATTTTAGGATTCGTGTAGAATGGTGAAATGTCTACCAGCTGACGTTCTCATTCAACAGCGGTAGGACCGTGATATATTGAGATTACGGCTTACCGTTGCGAGTAATTGCTGCTCGCTTTCATCTGTATCCCAAGGATGTCTTGCTAACATGGAATCAGTGTCTTCAGGAGGACGCTACTCGATCGGCCCCGTGACTGTATCCCTCCAGACACGAACTGTATTCGTAGTTGAGAATATGAACCACATCTAGCTGTATAAAGGAATGACGATAGTGTAAATCTGTGCTCGAATACGTATTTCCCGCTATAAGCGAGCGGTCGTCTTAACCCCTTTGGCTATCCAAATACGGCTGTGGGTCAGACCCAAACTTCCGTAACTCGTCGTCATTGTGTCATACATTTGCTCGTACATCCCACTGATGTTAGTCCCGTACATGGGGGACATTTTACTTTTAATTCGCAGGCTTGGTATAGTATCCAACTAGAGACAGGCGTATTGTTCGCTAGAGCCTGTTTGCATGAAGGCAAGTATCCACATAGATAGTAAGACGACGTTCGTAGCACCAAGCATTGTCCGTACAGTGGCCGTCATCATTCCTACTTCCCCTGACGCGCCAGGACAGAGCGCCGGCCGTTGTGCGCCCAGTGGTAACACTGGACACAGGACCAGCCCCACGTCATCTTTTCAGACGAATACTGGTTGTGGGTACAGAATCACAATGTACTGAGCTGGTGCATAAGCTCGTAGCGTTTCTTCATAAGTTTAGCAAATACAACAGATACACATTAACAGAGCTTTTAGTCGTCAATAATATACTTTTATTCACTATTTACAACTGTCTGCCAAGCTGGGGTAACTTCTCGATTCTCCGACTGTTGAAAATATGTGACTTTCAGAGGAAGAACTTGTCGAGCCACGTTCGGAGCACGTTTTCATACGGAAAAGAAGGACGTTGGGTAGACAGCGGAAAAGGTGTAAATCTGTTGGCTCAAGGTGAGGTGAATAAGATGGGTGTGGAATGACTTCCCAATCCAACTCCCGTACAGTGTGTCTTGTACATCTAGCACAATATCGGTGGGCGTTATCGTGGAGAAGCACCAATTCACGCAGCCTTCCTGATCGTTTTTCTTCGACTGTGTCTGCAAGACGTCCTAGCTGTTGATAATAAATATCAGTAGCTATGGCTACACATTGGGGCAGCAATTCATAGCACACCCCACCCTCGCTGTTCCACGGCACGCATAACATTACCTTTTGTGGTTACAGGCAGGTCTTTGTATGGGGAGATGATGCTTTGTTTGGGCTGAACTATTCCTTCCTTTTCCTTAAGTTAGCATAAAGACACCATGTCTCGTCACTAGTAACGATACAGGTTAGGAATGGTCGGTGTTGTTGACGAGACAGTTGATGACGAGCAAGAAGAAATGCACATATGGCCGCCCGCTGATTTGCATGATTTCGACTTAGGGCATATTGTACCCATACACCCGATTTTTCACACTTCTCCATCGGATGCAAAGGTCGCACGATGGTGGAATGGTCACATCTGACAGTTCTCGAATACAATGAAGTGGATCATTGTAGATTAATGAGTTTAAATGGTCTTGATGAAACCCCGAAGGTCTTCCTGGACGTGGAGAGTTGCTTATGTCACAACTATCCTCCCTGAAACGAGAAAATCTTTTTCTTACCCTGCTCTGTCCTACAGCATTATCCCAATTCACGGTGCAAATATTCCTCGAAGCCTCCGCTGCTGTCATCCTTTTACTGAACTCTCCAAATAATAAAAAGGCAATATGTAAACTCAAAAAGCAACAGTGAGTTAAAAACAGAAAATGAGACTCGATATATAAACCCATAGCAAACTGAATACTAACATGCAAAACAAAAACGCTACAAACTTATGGAGTACCCTAAAACATAGCACCTGTGTGGAGTCTCTGAGGAGAACGAACGTTGCTGGTCGCATTACTATCGTCATACAACACCAACACCCGGAGGAATTTTATGGTGTGTCGTTGGTCCTCAGCGCACAACACGATCATCTCTGGTTGGCACAGCAGGTAATCGCTAGAGCATGTAGCTACATTTCCGATGTGTTACAGCGGTGGCTACGCCTTACGCTAGATGATGTAGAACCGCGTCCTTCCCGTACTGACCTAATCTTCGGCGATACGAGGGTGACTATTGCTCCTGACAGCACGGTCTACTGATCTTTCACTTATTGGAAACATTTGGTTTTCTGTTTTCAAGAGAATGGCAAGACATCACACGAAATAGCCACAACGATGGATGAACCTGAAGCTGCGTTGAATGAATAATTTGTATCCGTAATCCAAATCCACTTCGCCTAGACACCCAACCTGGCTATTGCCATTTATGCTGCCAAACGCGCAACTCCGTGTTCTAACATCCGTACACTGTGCGCCCACAAATAACCTACAAATTTGATTGTTTTGAAAGCTTGCGACGGTAAAAACAATGGGTTTGTTTATAAAATAACTTTTTCCACTACTAGTCACGATTTGTTTCTATTTATCTTTCGCACGACGCGTTTTGGAAAATATTTTCCATTTTCAAAGGCATTTCCCGCGTATTATGCCGCCATACATCAAACACAACAAATAAAAGGCACAATATGCAAACCTGAATATTGTGGGCCCATATAACCCTATCATCATTTACAGGTACACAGCAGCAGCGGTAGCAGCGCAGAGTGGAGAAACTTTGGGATTTTGGTGCTCAGCTTAGCAGTTAGCGTAAGACATTAGGAAAAATTCGACAGGTTTGGTGAACGTAAGTAGCTGGTAATTGATGCATTAGGACGGGGTGGGAGAATTCAGGTGGAAAGGGGTTTCGGCATGATGTCTAATGTTTCAGACGTCTCCAATGCTTAACTTGGCGTTTGGAACTAAACTTCGCATGAAGGTGTGTTTATTTCCCACAACAGCTGATCTTTCGACCATGACGGGAAAGAGTTCGTTCTTCTTCACAATCAGGCACAGCGGAGGCGGAAAAGTAACATTCATTTGTTTCAATGTTAGTGGTCTAGACTGTAAGACGAATTGAAATAAACTGTTCGCAGAACTTTTCGCGATAACATGTAACACATTGTGACTGAAGAGTAAAAGCAAAACTCATATGGTGTTTCTTGGCCATTGTCATCGGGCACCACGGTTCACAAGTATAATCGTTCTGGTTTGTTTGTAAACATTCATTTATAAATATAAAACAAACCGCCTTCAGTTTCGAGTCGTGATTTTTATTTTAATGCACGATGAGTTTCGAGTCCCGGGAGCTTACCTGTTTACGAAAATAATGCAGTCATGGCAGCAACACTAACAGCAGTAGAGAAAAGGATCGTTTAAAGTTTTGAAAATCAGGCGTTGTGAGCCTGTAATCTTAGTTTCACGACAATATTTCTAGAGATTTCGCTATTAAGTACAATCGAATTGCGAAATGGTGTACGGTGGAAGGTGTTCTCCCTGTTGAGAAAACTACAACCAGAGCTAAGCGCGCACAGGAAGCTAATGCCATGCGGAGAACACCGTGTTTAAAATACCAAGTTCAAAGTAACCCACGTTTTCCCCGGGGAAGTAAAGTTTTTCCGCTTGAAAACCAGAGAAGGTGACTATCTGGATGGCTTTACTGGTCTAGTACTTCCCTCTGAGAGTGTCACAAAATGGCAGGAAATGCTCTCGGCAGCATTAATATTTGAGTCTACTGTCCCTGCAACACAATATTTGCGTACGTCGCTTATTTTTCCTGTGGAGACAGTGTCGACCTCGTTACGTTTGTCAGACAGCATTACGCTTCAATTTATTACATATAGAATGAATTAATCAAATAAAAGCGGACTCAAATTAGAGTGATATGGAAACAAATTTAATCTTAGTTCCTGTTAAATTTCTGTTTTAGCATATTTAATTTCATATTCAGTGATTTAATTTCAGTTATGTTACTGCAATTAGTACTCAAAGTAATGAATCCAAATGGAAATTGCTGTTTCAGGTTTTCTATTTCAATTCGTGTTGTACCGTTATACCTGTATTTACAGTTACTAACGAAAATGAGGCTAATGAGTTTGAATCACGTTACATAAAACAAATAAAAAATTACTACTAATCTCTACATCTACTACATAATCCGCTATGCTTCAGAAGCCACCTTACGGCGTGTGGTGGAAGGTACTTGGTATTACCACTGTCAGTTCGCCCCCTTTCGTGATCCATTAGCGAGTAGTAAGCGGCAAAACAGCTGTTGGTGAGTATATGTGTGAGCCGGAATTTCTCTAATTTTACCTTCATGGTCTGTTTGTGACATTTATACAGCAGGCAACAATATGTCGTTTAACTGTCCTAGGAACGCTCTCGGAATTTTTCCCACATATCACTCCGTGATGCACATCGCCTCTCCTGTAGTATCTGTCACTGGAGTTGGATGAGCATCTCCGTCACGCCTTCGTACTTACTAAACGGATCTGTTACGGACCACAGTGCTATTTTTTGGATCTTCTCTGGTTTCCGTATGAGCACTACTAGGTACGCATATCGTTTGTAAAGTGCCTGCTTTGGGGTGGACTACACCTCCTGAAGATTCTTCCAAAAGACCTCAGTTAGATGTTTGCCTTACCAACGATTAGTTTTATGTGATCGTTACGCATGTATGAGGGGCAACCAAATCAAAACCAAACACCCGCCATAATGGGACCATGGAATGGTTCCGTTCAAAAGTAATGACCACGCGTAGTCGGCAGCTAACGGACCCACAACCGCACTCATTTCTTCACTTCTTCGTCCAACGTCCACGTCTTTCTTAAGTTCGCCAAAGATGTGGAAATCAGCGTAGCCTTCGTGCTATTGGCAGTGTGGGGATGGGCGATGGTGCAACAGGATGATTCAGTCATACAGAAATCCCCGACTTTTACCTTTATAGCACACCGCAGCTTCTGCAAAGTGTCCTCATAGCGCTGAGGATTGATTGAGGCTCTCTACGTTCGAGATAATGGACGAGCACAGAGCCGCTGCAGCTGAATAATCATGTCACGATAACACCCGCCCCACACTGCTAATCGGACGAAGGGTACTCTTCATCATTTTGGCTGGGAAACACTGCAACTTGCGCCCTACAGCACGAATCTTTTACCGTGTGCTTTTCGCATCTTTGGTGACCTTAAGAAAGATGTACATGGACGTCGGTTTCAGTGGGTCGGAGAAGTGCAAGAATGGGAGCGGACGTGAATCCGTGAGCGGTCGGCCGCATTTTACGAAACAGGAACTGATCGTCTCCTCTCCCAGTATGATCAATGTCTTAACGTGTGTGGTAATTACTTTTGAAGGAACCATCCCATGGTCCCTTCGTGGTGTGTGTTCGGTTTTCATTTGACTGTACCTTATACACTGACGGACAAAAATTGCAACACCAAGAAGGAGCTGGGTGACATAAACGAAAGTTAGAAGGAGAGTTTCTGCATCTGGAAGATGATATCTATTCCAATTCCGTGCCAGTTACATAAGAATGGCGGTAGTAGCGCTAATATGAGGATGTAAATCAGTTTGCTTTTAATACACGCTCTAAAGGTCGTGAGCATTGAAATTGGACGTGGTGAGTTGATATTAGTCAAGAGTGCCTTTAAATCGACATAAACGACATTATCAACAATTCACTGATTTTAACGAGGTAATGTAAGAGGGTTACGAGAAGCTGGATGTTCCTTCTGCGGTATTGCAAAACACTTGCTGGCCGACGTGGTCACGAGAATGTACTGTCGCAAGAAGACCGGGCCCGGACGGCCATGTGGTATTACAGAGAGGAAACTTCATCGTGTTCGGAATATGGCTCTGCTGCATCTTACTCGATTTACAGGAGCAATTTAAGCAGCTGCTGGCACCACAGTGACACAACCAACTATTAAAAATTGTTTTCTTCAAGGACAGCTCCGAACAATACGGCTTGTAACATGCATTCCACTGGTCCCAAACCACAGCAGTCTGTGACTTCAGTGGTGTCAAGAGAGAGCTCGTTGGAGCGCAGAGTGGAAGCCTTTGTATTTTCTGATGAAAAATGGTTCTGTCTCGGGGCTAGCGATGGCTGTATGTTGGTTAGCAGGATGTCAACTGAGTGCCTGCAACCAACCTGTCTACATGCTAGACACACTGGACCTAAACCTGGAATTATGGTCTGGGGTGAGTGATATCGTATTACAGCAGGAGCACTTTCGTGATTATCCCACGCACCCTGACTGCAAATTCCTTCGTTATTCTGATGATCCAACCCGTTATGCTCCCATTCATCAACAACGTTCCAGGGCGTGTTTTCCAACAGGATAACGCTCGTTCACATACCGCTATTGTAACCTAACATCTTCCAAAGAATGTCGACGCGTTGCCATCACCTCTCTCTACAGTCGAGTACATATGGGACATCATCGGACGACCACTCCAGCGTCATCCATAACCATCATAAACCGTCCCTTTATTGACCAAACAATTGCATCAGGCATGGAACTCCATCCCACAAACTGATATCTGGCACCTGGACAAAAACAACGCATGCCCCTAACATTCTGGCGGTTACACTGTTTATTAATGAACCAGCATTTGCTTATCTCACATTAGAGTAACCTCTACTCTTGCAATGTCAATCACTTAAATCTCTTACCTAGAAAAATGTATTACCGAAATTCCATTAGTCTATACAAATCATTTTTGGTGTTACGATTTTTTTGCGTCAGTGTACATTCGTTAAAGTCAGGTGACATGAAGCACTAACCTCCTGGTAAGCCCGCATCTCGTGGTCGTGCGGTAGCGTTCTCGCTTCCCACGCCCGGGTTCCCGGGTTCGATTCCCGGCGGGGTCAGGGATTTTCTCTGCCTCGTGATGGCTGGGTGTTGTGTGCCGTCCTTAGGTTAGTTAGGTTTAAGTAGTTCTAAGTTCTAGGGGACTTATGACCACAGCAGTTGAGTCCCATAGTGCTCAGAGCCATTTGAACCATTTTGAACCTCCTGGTAGCTGAGGCGCCATTTCAAGCCCTGATAGAAAAACCACTCACGTGAAACGCAGTTGGCTTACTTCACACTATATCTTGCAGACATATGGTTCACGTAAACAGTAGAAGCCGTCCTTTCAGAGCAAATGGAATACACACGTGGCAGTAAAGGATGCTCAAACCGTCGCATTAATACGAAAGATTATAAAAGCGCCGAATGGCATTCTACACATTTTGTTGTGATTCGGAAATGGTTCTTGCAGGCATTGGAGAAAGCGTAAGTTTCCGCTTCAGCATGTCCCACACCTGTTCAGCTGGCGACAGATCTGTTATCCCGTTGGCCAGAGCTGAGACGCTGCGTCGCACCAGTATGTCATTGCGCATAGTCTTGCTGAAAAGTCACATTACCCTCCTGTCGGAAATAGAACAAAAGCGCGTTGCTAAGATCGTGTACAATGTAGCGGTCACTGCCTCCCGCCCTCACGCATACATACACACACACACACACACACACACACACACACACACACACCATGAAGCCTAGGGTGGGGCTGTGTGTCGCGGTAGGATGCGCCCAAGAATAGGTCGCTCGCCAGGTCTACACCTTATATGTATATATGTCCGTCGCTGGCATACAGACATAATCTACTCTCATCATTGAAGGCGAGGGAGTGCAATTGCCCTCCCCAGTAGACTCTTTCACGACATCGGAATAGCTGTGTTGATAGTATCGTGGTGTCAGCGGTAATCTGGTCAGAGGCACACGTGATCTTAGTCCTGGTGCAAACAGTCAGTTCCCACTGTCCTTTGGTTATACAGCAGTTGCAACATGTACCCAGATTTCTTCCCTGGATGACGTTCGGTCACCCATCGCTGCTCGAACAATGCGTCAGTCCTGCCGTACGTGTATACTGTGCTAACGCAAGCATCTGGTCGGTGTGATATGGTTGTACCCTAGAATCAGGTTTGCAAACACCTCTAAACTCAGCACAGTTACAACCTTCGGTGTAGAACATAGTACGTTTTAATGAACTGCAACTGCACATCAGAAAGGAAAAGAAAGAGTAATACGATCTCCCACCTTCTCAGTATACAGACACTATTTATCATCTAGTGCTATCAGCACTATTAGGTTCTTCGCTGACGATGCTTCTGTCTATAGAAAAAAATATCGTCGACTAGCGATTAAAAGTAAATGCAGAAGCTTTTTCAATACTTCCGCTTCATTTAAGGTGTGGTAGCTCCCTTTAAATATGAATAGATGCAAAGTAATGTCTATAACGAAGATAAAGAACCAATTTTCATTCGATTAAAAGATTAGCGGCGAAATCTGAAGACATAAAATGTTTCTAACATACACTCCTGGAAATTGAAATAAGAACACCGTGAATTCATTGTCCCAGGAAGGGGAAACTTTATTGACACATTCCTGGGGTCAGATACATCACATGATCACACTGACAGAACCACAGGCACATAGACACAGGCAACAGAGCATGCGCAATGTCGGCACTAGTACAGTGTATATCCACCTTTCGCAGCAATGCAGGCTGCTATTCTCCCATGGAGACGATCGTAGAGATGCTGGATGTAGTCCTGTGGAACGGCTTGCCATGCCATTTCCACCTGGCGCCTCAGTTGGACCAACGTTCGTGCTGGACGTGCAGACCGCGTGAGACGACGCTTCATCCAGTCCCAAACATGCTCAATGGGGGACAGATCCGGAGATCTTGCTGGCCAGTGTAGTTGACTTACACCTTCTAGGGCACGTTGGGTGGCACGGGATACATGCGGACGTGCATTGTCCTGTTGGAACAGCAAGTTCCCTTGCCGGTCTAGGAATGGTAGAACGATGGGTTCGATGACGGTTTGGATGTACCGTGCACTATTCAGTGTCCCCTCGACGATCACCAGTGGTGGACGGCCAGTGTAGGAGATCGCTCCCCACACCATGATGCCGGGTGTTGGCCCTGTGTGCCTCGGTCGTATGCAGTCCTGATTGTGGCGCTCACCTGCACGGCGCCAAACACGCATACGACCATCATTGGCACCAAGGCAGAAGCGACTCTCATCGCTGAAGACGACACGTCTCCATTCGCCCCTCCATTCACGCCTATCGCGACACCACTGGAGGCGGGCTGCACGATGTTGGGGCGTGAGCGGAAGACGGCCTAACGGTGTGCGGGACCGTAGCCCAGCTTCATGGAGACGGTTGCGAATGGTCCTCGCCGATACCCCAGGAGCAACAGTGTCCCTAATTTGCTGGGAAGTGGCGGTGCGGTCCCCTACGGCACTGCGTAGGATCCTACGGTCTTGGCGTGCATCCGTGCGTCGCTGCGGTCCGGTCCCAGGTCGACGGGCACGTGCACCTTCCGCCGACCACTGGCGACAACATCGATGTACTGTGGAGACCTCACGCCCCACGTGTTGAGCAATTCGGCGGTACGTCCACCCGGCCTCCCGCATGCCCACTATACGCCCTCGCTCAAAGTCCGTCAACTGCACATACGGTTCACGTCCACGCTGTCGCGGCATGCTACCAGTGTTAAAGACTGCGATGGAGCTCCGTATGCCATGGCAAACTGGCTGACACTGACGGCGGCGGTGCACAAATGCTGCGCAGCTAGCGCCATTCGACGGCCAACACCGTGGTTCCTGGTGTGTCCGCTGTGCCGTGCGTGTGATCATTGCTTGTACAGCCCTCTCGCAGTGTCCGGAGCAAGTATGGTGGGTCTGACACACCGGTGTCAATGTGTTCTTTTTTCCATTTCCAGGAGTGTATAATAGGGTTTCACTATTCCAATTTCAGGGCTCTAGTAGTTGTAAAGGGGACTTAGAAGACAAAGTTTTGGTAAGGAACTGATCTCCGAAAACGTGCCGTTTGAATGTAAAATTCGTTTGAATATCAAATTACTTTCAAATATCCCACTTCACGGTATCCTTACACTGGAGACAAGCTGAACAAGCGCTGCTTCACTTAGTGACCCTGCTGTTCGTCGAACAATGTGTCCAACCACGCATGGTTTCAAACCCATGGTTCACAAACGCTGGTCTGCACCCGTGGAGCACCCCAGTCAACCATTCTAAATGCGAACGCACCAGTATCTGTCAGGTGTTATTGTAGTGGGGAGAAACTGCATGTCATTCACTGAGGCAATCTGGAAAACATAGGTTGTGCAGCTCTGCCATTACAAATTGTATAGTGAAGCAGGATAACTGAGAATGATTGGATCCTCAAATTTATATTATTTCCAAATGGCACATTTCCAGAGATGGATTCCTTATCAAAACTACTCTCATGTTCAGAAAAACAGACAGAACACCTCGAAACAACTAGAGATAGGACGCTCATATTCACAGGCTATGTACATTAGTATGTTCTGTAAAACTGATTATCATTTGAACCATGTCGACCGGTGGGTTTACGATCAACATCGATATCACGGCATTACACCAACTAACGGTATAATGTGCCTGCGGCTTTCGTTACCGCTATAAACCGAAGGTAATGGATGAGTGTCAATTGGTCAGACGTGAAGATTGCCTCGCAGACGTATGCGCGAACCGTAACGTTAAATGAGTGAGTTTGGAAAAGGACGCGTTATTGGCATGAGAGAATATGATGCCTCCATCCGGGAAATTGCTGCTCCTGTAGGACAAAGTGCTTTGTCAGCGCAACCGGTATGTGTAGAATGGTTCACGGAGGCCATAGAACACGACGAGATGGATCAAGTCAGACCAACCCCCGAAAAGATCGACACCTCATTCGAATGGAACTGCAGGGCAGACATGCGTCCTCCTCGCCTATGGCACAACAGTGATACAGTGTAACACATCGTCCACTATCGGGGGGGGGGGGGGGGGGGGGCAGTCCGTCACCGTTTATTACAGAATGGGTCACGTGCGCGTCGTCCACTTCGCTCCCTACATTTGAGGAATGTGTAGAAACGTGCTAGACGGCAGTGGTATATGGAACTTCGTCAATGGGATAGGAATGGCGTCAGATAGTGTTTTCAGACATATCCAGGTTCTATCTCTTTGAAAATGATAGCTGCATTTCGGTCCACTGCAGACAGGGGAGCGGCATCACATAACTGCATTCGCATAAGACATACAGCGCCAGTTGAAGGCCTTATGGTGTGGGATGCTATTCGGTACAACCACAAACCACAGTTAGTACCTGTCCGGTGCACTGTGACCAGTGTGTCCTACGTGATTGACATCCTGCGACCCTTAACTATACACATTATGTACAACATCCCAACACCGTTTTTCAGCAACACAATCCACGACCGCATGTTGCTGCAACAACAGGTGCCTTCTTGTGGCAGAGGATGACAGCCTCATGCTCTGGAGAGCCAGATAACTAAATCGGCAATCGAAAGAGTGTGACATACGGTGAAACGACGGATTCATTGCTGTGACTCAGTGCCATTCACCACAAATGAAGTTTGGAACCAGGTGAATGCAGTATGGATCGCTGTACCACAGGACACCATTCGCACGTTATACGCACCGATGCTATCACGCATGGAACAAGTTACCAGGGCCCATGGCGGACCTGTGTCTACTAGCTAACAGGGCACCTGTCGAACCGAAGTGGCTGAAATGCTAATCATTTCTGCAGAACGTGCTAATGATTGTGTCCTGTGAATATGAACGTCCTGTCGCAAGTCGTTCAAGGGGTTCTGTTTTTTCTGTACATGAGAGTATGTCTACAGCATCTAGAAGCCTATAATACCAGTTGCGAAGCGTACTGTGCAGGGAAACAATAAGAATAAAAGTTCGATGAAAATCGAAATATCAGTAATAAATTACGTTAGTGCAGAACTTAGATTTGTTGGAAAGTTGCTATGAAAGTTCGTTGTATAAGTAAGGGAAACGGTACAACACGCTCTTCGACAAATTTTAATCGGTTCTAGAGAAGTGCTCCGGCGTTTGGAGCGTGTACCAAGTACACATGATTGTAGCGTCGAACGAATTCAGAGATGCGCTGGTAGAATAAACAGGTCGATATAGCTCATACCATACTGTAACAAAGATGCTCTCGGAACTTAAATAAGGGCATCATGTAATTCTTTTCCTGGGCGAGTTATTCTCGGGTTTTCCGGTCAACTCTGTTCAGTGCAATGAAGCGACGTTTCAATAAATGTGATTCTCATCATCTTCTGGCGAATAGGTGATGAAAGCGATAGTCATCGAAACGTCGCGATACATCGACGATGCCATCGGCAGGAAACGGGAGAGCTGTACAGTAGTTAAATGAAAATCTCGTAAGGAAGGGAACGATTTTATCGCTATCTCCTGCTGAGTAAATTTTCAGAACAACTATTGAAGAATGAAAGAGTACAGCCTCGGGGTGATAACATTGAATAAAACTGTCTCATGCTTCCAGCTGCCTTAAGTGGTTAAAACGCCAGGACGTTTCAACCAAGCACACCTTGGCCATTATCAACTGGCATGACTGCCAGTGGGCTGCTGCTACGAGTACGCACCAAAAACCAGCTGTGATGTCACTGGTGCTCATGGCATCAACATATAGAGGCATACGGTTTTAAGGTGGCGGAATAAATGAAGGTCAGTTTCCCACCTTACATAAGAACTTTATACATCGCAACCGGAGAATGAATATGACACCTACTTAATTTGGCGGTAATGAGCAAATTTGCCTACCATTATCTAACGCAATAAGGGATGACACTCAATCAATAATACTAACACACAGATCCTATATAATGCATGTCTATGAGCAGAAGGTGGAACAAGCAGCGAGAGGAAACATTTTGGTTTGGAAGCAAGGGTGGGCAGAGGCAAATCCCACGCCTCAGGTGGCACCATGGAAACAACTTCAGGGGCGTCCAAGGCGAGAGTCAACGACCGACCGACCAGGTGACTCAGATGGGAGAGAGAATAACGGTCTGGGACACCAGTAGGACAGGAAAAGCTTTAGAAAACTGCATTTCAGAATTCCAAATGGATATGAACAAAACCAGTGACGCATTCGATCACGTGAACTGCAAGTGGTACACACATGATAGACATGTAACGTGTTAGGCGTCTGGAGTGGGCACAAAACGTGCCATTCGCGGAAACGCACTGAGAGGCCGTAAACTGAAGAGATTTCGATGCTGTTTAATGGTAGGACCCTTGCGATTTGTATAGAGAGTTTCCACAAAATAAGAGGAACACTGCTATTGGTCAAAAAAAGCCATGACGTGGAGAACGAAAGAACCCAGTTGAGGAGACAGTTCAGCTATGAGAAAGACAAGACGGAAATTTTCAGGGACTCTTCTCTGAACTGGCGTCTAGTGCAGAACGTGGCGCATAATGCTCTGTACGATGCAAAGGAGAAATTTATGTGAACACTGCGTTCACAGGACTGACATCCACCTAGAAATTAGCCGTAGCGTCGTTGAGCTCCAACTGTGGAGAAACGAACCAGCCAGTTAGTTAATTGTTCTTACGAGAACTGAGAGGGCATTATAATATGCACGCCGCTCCAGCCATGCGCGTGTCTTTCGCCATAGTCAGAGACTAGGAATGAGTTCATGATTTCTCACATATCGAGAAACATAACGACAGTTTCTGCTGGAAAATTCAGCAAAGGTTTAATTAATTTTATGGGAAATTTAGTTGGCGAGAGCAGCCAGGCAGACGACAGCTCATCGCAGCTAAGGTAAATACCGCATGCAGAGGCGTAAACTTGTTGGTTCACCATCTTGTGTCCACTGTAAACTCGAGCGACCTTAGGTAATCCTTTACTCAACTTGTCACAGAACTAACCATCCTCTGTAGACTTGATTGTCATCCTAAAAATAGTACCCAACATTGAACTGGAATCGGATGATTTATCGTAGTACTGGCCAACATCATAACGTAATCATAAGAATAACTTTGTAAAGAAACTTCTAGTTACGATTTACTATTGTTGTGTTTAGGCTTGTTTAACTTTCTGAGAGTTAAAATTTAAGACTGTTGTGTTTAGGATTAGTTCATTTTCAGAGGACGAGATGCGTCATTTTGACAACTGTCTTAACATTGAAACTTCCTGGCAGATTAAAACTGTGTGCCCATAGTTTTAATCTTCCAGGAAGTTTCATATCAGCGCACACTCCGCTGCAGAGTGAAAATCTCATTCTGTCTTAACATTGTCACATTGTAAACTGTGTAAAAGCGTGTATTTCCGTGACAAGATTGCAGTATTAAACAATTTCATTACAGCTTACACAGTTGTGTTCAGCCACAGAATAAGAAACCACCTAACCATAACCTTACTTGGTGACTCGGTGTTCGGTGTGCCCACTTCAATCTCACTACTGCTGGACCCACGCCGCACTAAAATGCAGGCCACTGTCACTGTCAAGAGGGTTATCGCTGAATTTTATTTCGATAGCTTCGTCAATTCCTTAATCCCAGAAGTCGTTAGTGTTAAGCCACGACCCAGAACGTAGAGTAGGTGATGAAGCCTCTCATGTGCCTCACTGCATTGTTTCACAGTTCACTCTGTTCGTCCAACGTAAAAATGTCCATCCTTTCAAAGTATCTTGTACACCCTAGTTGCTCTGAGACCAGCCAAATCTTTAACTACTCTCAGAAAATGCCATCGTCTAGAAAATGACTTGCGAATGTGGTCAATATAACGTCGGACGAACAGTGCGCATGTAGAACAACACAGGAAGGAGAATGAGAATTTGTATCCCTTACGTTACTCATAAAAATCCGCCTTAGCTAATCATGCTGTACAAAAAAGTTATTGGATGAAATTTGACGAAATCTGTGTCATGGCTGGCACCAACAGTTTCTGGGTCAATGTACTTAAAAAAGCGATCGAAATAAAAATCACCCGTAACATCCTTAATAAAGATAGCGCCCTGTAGCTCCGCGTGGCGTAGTGCCCAGTGATCGCGTGGCTGAAGCGACCATATTGAACACCGAGCCGAGTTGGGGATTTTCTCTGCCCGGGGACTGGTTGTTTGTGTCGTCCTCACCATTTCATCATCATTCATGAAAGTGACGAGATTGGACTGCGTAAAGATTGGGACTTTGTATGGGTGCTGATTACCGCGCAGTTTAGCGCCCCACAAACCAAACATCATGATCATGTGCGGTGATGCCAGAGACGACGCAGCCGGCCGCTAGTGTATATATGGGGCGCAACAGTAGCCCATTGGCAGGTATACATCTTGACAATGGCCAAGGTGTGCTTACTCGGAAGCTCGTAGCATTATAACTTGTCGAGGTTGCTGATGGACCGAGAACATTTTATTCTGTATGAGAAAGATTTTGCGACAGTTAAGCTCCTGCAATCATAAATCTCGTATGACATCATCGGAATGAGGTAAGAGAGATTAGGGGGCATACAGAAGCGTACGGAGAGTTATTTTTCAAGGGCTCGTATGTAAATAGAATAAGGGAGAAAATTCGCAATATTACTATGAAAATACTCTTCGTCACGCATTGCCCCATGGCTTGCGGAGTATATACGAAAATGTAGTTAGACGGCCTGAACCACACAATGTAGGTCCGGTACACATACCTGCGTCACTATGCGGGTTTGTATACTTCTGAAAAAGGAACATCACATATTGGAATTTTCCAGAGTACACTCTGTACGTGCCACGTATCACATCATAGCTAGAACACCTTTAGCGCTCACTTTCTCTCGGAGTTCTGTTGTTTCGTGGCTCAGGGAGACACCATAACTCCTGAAATGTGTGTTTTTTCTGGCGGGAAATGAGACACAAACATTCAATGCAAGGAACATAAACACCGAGCCTCAAAGAAGGAGGAGGGGGAGGAGATTAGCGTTTAACGTCCCGTCGAGAACGAGGTCATCAGAGACGGAGCTCACGCTCGGAGTAAAGAAGGGCGCGGAAGGAAAGCGACCTCGCCGTTTAAAAGGGGTCATTCCGCAATTTGCCTGGAGCGATTTAGGTAAATCATTGCAAACCTAAATCTGGATGGCAGAACAGCATCTGTAAATATTCAGCACTGCTTAAAAACGTTTGGAATAAATAATCTACAAATGGAATTGCTTGATACACACTATGCAACAGTGTGCTAAACAAAATAGGACGGATATTTTTAGCTCGATTCAAAAGAGTGGTCATTCAAACAAACAGACTTATATTTGTAGCGCGATAACAAATAAATCAAATAGTATTTATATAACTGATAAAAAGAATTATTTTATGATAAAAGTAACAATAATACAATAAATAACACTAATAAAAGAAGCACGCCAATTAATTATCTGGAAGTTGTATTATAGGATTGTAATCAAATACAATTGGTTCTTAGAATCACACTGAGACCCAAAACTTCTCAATATTTTCCAGTTGGCAAACATAATGCATTTTACTAGTGCATAACCTGCCAATGTTTATGCATTGCAGTCATAGTATCGTGTGGCAGAGTCTTGTAGCTTCATTAGGAGTCTTTGTATCACAGGAAAGTGCTCAATAAGGATGTGAATAAAAAAACAATTCATTTGACCCTTGTGGCTGATGGGAACACGCTGGCCATATTGCTGTTAACACAGGATCTCGTCACCCTTCACTTGCTCACTGCTCTAATGATATTTGATCTAATAACAACAGTGGCGTTGCTGTTAGTAGACTGATGGCACAGTAGACAAGACGGAGCCTCATCTTGGTTGCTGATACTGATAATTTGGTGCTCCAAATACTCACGGTACCTAATAGTCAGCAGTTAACACCTCCTGTCCCATATAATGTAGATGGAGGAACGGATCCAGGATTAGGCTGGCCCCATGCTATTCGGTATTCTGAGGGAATCAGACTACCTGATGACTTTCGTAGCAGAGGAAAGTCGAATCTGCTTCAGTTCTGTCAAAACAGTACGTACCTTCACATAACAGACACCAAAATCAGTTGTTTGGTGCAACCTTAGTCCACGGTCATGAAACACGACAGTGCAGCCAAGGTTTCGCTTCGCGTACATTCATCATTTTAAACATTGGCACATAATTACTTAAGACGTAGTATTAATGCTCGCTCTCTCTCTCTCTCTCTCTTCTCCCTCTCTCTCTCCCTCTCCCTCTCCCTCTCCCTCTCCCTCTCTCTCTCTCGGTAGTTTCAAAGTAATGATGAGCCTCATAATTATGGCGATTGACAGTCCATATCAAGTGCTATATGGTCTACATTCACACGAATCCCACGTATGTGATTTACAGAAGACAAGAGTGTAAGAGTGTGACTAAGGGTACAGATCGAATATGGGTCTCGTCCTCTAGGCGGTTCTGACAATCTGAATTACGAAATATTTTTCACAGCATCGATATTCTTCGTACTCACAGGTTCTGCTAATACACCTGGCACACACAATCTTCCCAGGAGCGCCGGAAAGGTCTACAGCATAAGCGCAAGAATTCCGGTCTCTTCTAAACGACCTATAGCTGAAGTGCAGGGTGAGAAGCAAAAAACCACACTTACAACAGCCGTCGAATCGGTAGACTGCGTTGAAATGAAATTTTATGAGTGATACGCGATTTAAACGTGCATTTATTGACATTATAGCTACAAAAGATATTCAAAATGATCACCTTAGGCATCGATGGGCTTTTGTGCTCGATTGCTCATAATGAGAGTCGTCTGACGCAAGACATTTTGGTCATTTGCACTGATTTCTCGTTGATCGTTCACCTACACTTCAATATAGTGCGGATTAGATGCATAAACTCTGTCCTTCACGTAGTCCCAAAGAAAAAAGTCGGAAGTAGACAACTCTGGGGAACATGGAGGCCACCGCCCACTGCAGACAACTCGCTCATTTGTGATGGATACGTGAATGCGATTCAGTGTAACGTTTGATACGTGACACATTGCCCCTTTGTGCTGGCATTAATTTTTCTTTCATTATATACAGTGCCCTGTGGAATCCAAATGAAAGGTGGCCTATTACGTTTTACATTTAAAAATGAATCTGTTGAACGCCGGAAGACGTTGCGCGGGAAATTCTTCGAAAATTGTGAGGTGAACTTGTGTACTGACAATGCGGACAAAACATACTCGTTACACTACATGATTACCGAACTCAAGTATTGCAATCATGAATTGGACACTTGAATACCTCATGAGGTTTCCTCCCCATTCATTAACTGGTATTCTGGGAATAAACTTGGCCGCACAAATGAAACCGTGCCTCCACTGACATGAAATACGACGTAGGGTCTGTCTGCCCACTAACGATGTTTTCGAGAATCAATTGCAACAATCAATTCGGTTCGGTTTGGCTACCTCCTCCAGTTGTTGCACCGTACGATTTCGATTTTAATTCGTGAAGAACCTCACCAGAAGATGTTCATTTAATAGTGGTTGTTGCGTACTGACTTTTTGGACTGGTAGTAATTCTTTCAGTATCGGACGTGCCCTGTGGAATTCCAACGAAAGGTGGCCTATTTCTTTTTAAATTTGAAAATGAAACGGTTGAACGCCGTTTTCAACTAAAACGCCTACGCTGCTCTTGGATACTGGCATTCACAATTTTTTCCACGAACACTATGTGCTTCTTCAAGCGATTGAGAACCAATATAGGTTCAACTATAGCTGTCCCCTCCTGAACTGAATAAGGCATTTTATGCAAGCACAACTGCACTCACAAACCTGTACTGCATTGAAATGTATACTGCACAGGTACGTAAACGTCTGACGAACGGCGCAACTGTGAGTAGTAATGCATACGGTGATTAGACAAAATGAATGCTTGAACATAAATGCAGATCTAGCCAAAGTTGCAGGTTGCGCTGTTGTATTCGACCACGAACAACATCTGTTCAATATCTTCAATTCGTTGCAAGTGCCAATCGTGGTCGTAGCAGTTTTCTGTGTATTGTGAGTACACTGTGTCTGAGCTAAGTGAATTGGAAAGTGGGCAAATTGTTGGTACTGGTATGCTCTGTGCTTCTGTAACCAAGGGAGTTGAAGTGTTTGGTGTTTCAAGAGGGACCGTATCGAAGAGAAAGATGAAAAATATCATCCGCTAAGGCAACACTGACGGAATCTTGTGTTCAGTGATCGTGGCGGACAGTCACTGAAGAGTAATGCCACGAAAATTAAGAGGAGGAGAGCAGTAAAAGCAGAATAGCAGAAATGATTGCCGCACTGACCATGTCAGCAGTGAAACGGGAAGGAAGCTATATAAGCAGCTAATTCCAGGACGAGATGGTATTCGAAAACCACCCATCTGTGGCACAAATGCCCGTCACAGAAAATATGGTGCGAAAGCCGTAAAACTTAGACGATGGAGCAATGGAAGAACGTCATCTGGTCTCATGACTCATGACTCATTTTCCAACTACTGGCAGAGCTTACGCGCTAAGAATGAAATATGGCGGGGGTTCGTTGATGATTCAGGCAACCATATCGTGGTATTCCATGGGCCCCATGGGTACCATGCAAGGTCGCATTACTGCCCAAATTTATGTGATCATTTTGGTTGATTAGGTCCATCACACCGTGCAACTTTCGCTCTCCAATGATGGTTCTGTGTCCCAAAACGACAGCGCCCCTGTTTACACAACTCGCAGCTTCCAGAACTGATTCAGTGAGCACGAGAATGAATTATCGCCTCTCCCTTAGTCACACCAGTCACTAGATCATGATATTATTCACCATTTGTCGTCTACTTTAGAGAGAAGGGTGCGTAATCGCTATCCACATCCATCGTCATTCACAGACGTCTAGAAGCTGCTCTGAATGCCAGCTATTTCCTCAGCCATGTTATTCCTGCTAATGTGTTGCGTTTTTCGCGCTTCCATAGTTTATTCCGAGCCCTGTACATCAGCTAGGCGCGCTAGTTGTGTAATGGTCTTTCCGGTAGGGGCTTCATTATGATTTCGGTTTTATGTTACTCTCCCTGTATGTTACGGTGTTGAGCGCTCTTTACAAACCTAGGTTTGAATTCTGTTAGTTACGTTTTACATCACAATCAACCGGCGATGGGTCTCATTTGGACAAGGATAGAAGAAGAAATTTGCTGTGACCCTATTTGAATAATGGTCACCTCGGTATTAGCTTTGAGAATTGCTACCTAACTGGGTGATGTGGCGCAGTGTTCGTGACTAGGTTTCCCGCGGTATTCCTTGCTTAAGGGAAATACCTGCGAAAAGACACGTCCATTATCCTTGCCTGTCCCTCCACATTCGGAGAGTTTTGTCTATCTCTAACAACTCTGTGTTCGCCAAAATATTAACTTCTGAGCTTCTGTTCTTTGTGCCTCAGTTATGTGGACGTGGAGATGAAACTAAGGATGAGTGTCTTGTTCAATATGGGTCTGCTTCACGCAGTGGCGTTGAGCACTGTACCGTGTTCATAATAAATTTAGGGCCTTGTCCCTCAGTAGATGGGCGTTGGACGTTCATCCTGAATGCAGAACCGGCATCTACATAAACGTTTAACAAGCATCAGTCGAACCTGGTGATCTAGCGGTAAAGGGTATTACCTGGAAACCGAACGGTCGCGGTATCGAACCCTCATCTGACCACAGATTTTTCAGTCTGTCTTTAACATGGCATTCCCCTATCAGTGATGCGAAGATTCGCCGGAAACGACACGTGGTTCGGATTCCTCGATAAATTTTAGTCCCCTTTAACTGGCTGGATAACTAGGATGGGTTAGGAATATGCAGGTCACTGAAGTAACGTCCAAGCGAGTTACGGTTTTCCCACTTTTTCACGTGTGAAACTGTATAGGACAACAGGTAGGACAGAATTTGGAATCGAATCATTACATGAAGATCTTTTTTTTTTTTTTTTTTTTTTTTTTTTTTTTTACTGAAGAACTTATATGAAGAAAGTAACATATTCTAGGTAGGGAGTCTGTCTCCTGCGGAATTCAGCAGGTCTGAAGTACGCAAGGCTGAGTATAGCGACGCCATTAAGACTGGTGTGGTGTGATTTTGACTTTTGGGAATGCTTCGGTATCACAGCGTAACATCACTTAACTGTGAAGAAAACAATGATGGAATATTGAACACGACTGCATTTCCCTCTATAAGCAACTGGGTTGAGTATATCTTTTGACATCAGCAAAACTATTTACTTTCTTCTGCTGGTTTGTCACTATATGCAGAAGTTACATCGCGCCAGTTAGGAAGAAATGTATTTTCCTTATATCAATAGCTGTGTGAGACAAGTCGTGGGCTGCGCTAGTATATTCATACACATAAAGTATATATCAAGGGAAAAAACTGAGTAATACAGACCCACTAGCAGAAATTTGGCAGCGGATTCCAACTGATCCTCAAAACATGTGACTATAGCATATTGAGCATAAATAGTTAAAGTGATATGATACTGTTTCAGTGACACATTTTTGACATATCTCCAAAGCCGTACACAATGGTCAAAACTTACGGTTTCCATATCACCTAGTACAAAATATACTGCTCAAGTAAATTAATTTCTAAGGAAAGAAAACGCGAGACTTTCATCGAAAGAATTCTGGAAAGGTAAACCTCATCTACGGAGGTTTCAAGTCGCGGCATACTCTTGTGTATCTAATTCTTAATATCGTTCTTCTGTTTAGAGTCATCACATGGAATTCATCTAACAACTAGAAATGGAGTATCAAGTGTCAGTACGATTCGCCACATGCTATTTCTTCTGCGACAAAGTCACACAGGAAGTTGAACTGGGCCGCGCGGAGAGGAGGCGCGGTTTGAGGCGCCATGTCACGGATTGCGCGGCCCCTTCCGCCGGAGGTTCGAGTCCTCCCTCGGGCATGGATGTGTGTATTGTTCTCAGCATAAGTTAGTTTAAATAGTGTGTAAGGGACCGATGACCTCCGCAGTTGGGTCCCTTACGAATTCACACATATTTGAACACTTTTTTTTAACTGGATAAGAGGGAGAGTTTTTATGCTATTATGGCTTTGTATACGAAGATGAAGCTGATGCGGATTATATCTTGAGTAGCAGATCGTCTGGACTCACAATAAGTTTGTTTACTACAGCTTTACTGCAAATCGTCACCAGTGATCACTATAGAGTTTCCGTTTACAGTTTCGCTAAACGAGAGACAAAGCTATCGTATGTCTGATTTTCACATGCAGATATTTGAGTTTTTCATCAATTTGCACACTTACACTGTTCTCTCAGAGACACAGACGTTAACGTTTCGAGATATACTTCAACGCACTAACAGTGCCTGTAAATCGTACAAGTACACTCAAGAAACAAATTGTGTGAATTTGCCAAAAATGTTCATTACATTTAGAGAATTGTTTTGGGCCTCTACTTTCAGTTCGGTTTTTTTGTGAAAATTAATCGCTCGAAAAGAGTGGTCCTAAACTTTCCAACCAGACAAGTAATTTTCGCCCTAAGTGACGAGACCTCTACAGATGTAAATACTAGCAGCTCTAATTCAGCTCTAAAATATCCTTTTCGTCTCTTTTAATGTTGAACAACAGCATCTCCGCGTGCCGTGTTTGCTAACTCGTTGTACAGACATTATACTTAATTATCAGCCTCTCTCATCAAAATATATATTTAACGTGTATTTTAATAAACATCGGAAGAAAATGGCTGTCATCAATTAGTTGTAAAGAGTTTTTTGCCTTTCAGTAAGAGCTGATAAGTCTCGACCGTTGATGTCATTACCTAAACGCCTAAAATATTTCTTACGTTCATCTGTCAAGTCGCGGCGTACTCAATTAGCTCTCCTGCGGTTCACTGAGCTCTACCCCACGTCCCGTACATTAATATTCATCGATACTGACGTTTCCAATGCAGCACTGCGTTACACTTCACTACACTGATATTCTGGGCTATGCAAGTAGCAGCAAAGCTCTGAGGCACGAAAATTCCCGTTAGCCACTTCCCTCCACTCACATTAATGAGGAATTTGCAGTCCAGCCGATAGCTTTTTCAAACATTCTTTGCCCAACAACTTTTTCCATTAGCATCCGCCAACGGACTTTATGGAGGCTCTCCGCAGTTCGAGAAATATCTTGTCCGCCGCTGAACGGAGTGGAAAATTTTTGCCGAAGTGAAAGCCTGCAAGCAGTTAGTGTCTATGGAGCTCCATGACTCATACTTGCTGCAAGGTAAATTATTGATCTCTGGTATTACTCATATTTTATTCCTTTATTCGTTATTTCTTTATTCTTTATTCCTAAATGCCATCTATTTAACTGTAGACCCACTTCATTAGAGTCCGTTCATTTGTTGCTTTCATTACCAGTGGCTATCACAGATTTTCAGCCTGATTCAAGTAAATGTTTTAAAATATTACCGAAATTGTTGTATTCTCCTCATGTTTAATCGGATGTTACACTTCTTTGCAATTATATGTTAACTCCACAATTCGCAGAAAAGTACATGAATAAGTTTATTTTTATTGTGCTATGTATGAATGTTATTGACCGTTCCATTTACCAATGGACCATGATAACACTGAGCCCCCGTACGTCTACATGCGCGAATCTTTTGGAAATAATGGGTCTGAAAAGTGTTTATTGGATGTCTACCTTGGAAATTTGTTACTAAGCAAAGTGCTAAGTACCTAGGCCTACAACAAAATTGGCGATGATGTCAATTAAACTGCGTTTATGTTACAATGCTCCGTGTTGCATATGTGACGTAATAAGGCTTTTTCAGAAAATTGTGGTGTGTATATTCCCTTAAAAGGATACCGGAATATCGTGACGTCATGGAATGAGTGACTTCAAAGTTTCGTCACCATCGCAAATACATTTACAATTGATTGTGGTTTTTATGGACTCGTCTTCAGTGGTCAAGAAATGGCGGCTGAACTGGAGCATGGACATACTGAAGTTGATCCACGTTAATAAAGTCCCGAAACTCCAACCTGCAACTAAAAAAAGAGTAGGGAGAGAGAGCTTGAGAAAGCTTCGTGCAAGGTGTAGATTACTGACCAAATACAAATGTCGAAACGAAGTTGCCAGCAATGATTTGACGATTTTTAAAATTGTACATTTGACTTTGTTGGCTAATATGTTACTACTGATGAGATGTTCCACTGCGATACGAAGAGGAAAACAATGACATGAATAGGTAAGAAGAGGTATTTGAAACAACGACAAGAGAAAATTGGTTTTTCCTTCAGCATATTCTTACGCCTACGACTGTGCTTAAGCATCGAAAAAAATTCGAGGTTCGAAGTACAAATTGGTGGAAAAAACACACTGTTCACCAGATTTCGTCCCATTTGACTCCCATTAATTCCAACATGCAAAGAAATTGATGACATGAAAACGTGTGATGTGGAATGAAGATGTTTAGCGACTTGTAGACAAGTATTTTACAGATCTTTTTATATCAGTACTCTGGGATGAAATCTAAAGATTACTGGAATGTGCAAAGATCGAAAAGAGTACCAATTTATCATGAACAAATAAATGTACCTTCACAAGAAGACAGGGAATTCGTCATCTTGCTTCTTAAGTACTAAGAGACTTTTGACGTGTTTCTTAGAATATCGAATATTCTGCAGGCCTCTTATCATGTCTTTTTGTCCGGCGTAGTGCAGGAACTCGACGTGGCATAGACTCAACAGGTTGTTGTAACTCCCCTGCAGATATAGTGAGCCATGCTACCTCTATAGCCGTCCATAATTATGAAAGTGTTGCCGGTACAGAATTTTGTGCACGAACTTACCTCTCGATTATGTCCCACAAAGGTTCGACAGGTGGCCAAATAATTCGCTCTAACTGTTCAGAATGTTCATCAAACTAAACGCGAACATTTTTGGCCCGTGATGTAGTGTATTGTCATTCATAAAAATTCCATCTTTGTTTCGAAACATGGAGACCTTGAATGGCTGAAAATGATCTCGAAGTAGCCGAACATAACCGTTTCTAGTCAATGAGAGGTTCAGTTGGATCAGAGGACCCTCTCAGCGCACGACATTAAGGAGCCGTGACTAACTTGCACAGTGCCTTCTTGACAACTTGAGTCCATGGCTTTGTGGAATCTGCGCCACAATTGAGGCCTACCATCAGCTCTTACCAACTGAAAACGGTACTCAGCAGACCACGGTTTTGCAGTCGTCTAGGATCCAAAAGATATAGTCGTGAGCCCAAGAGAGGCGCTGCAGGCGATGACGTGCTCTTACCAAAGGCACTGACGTCGGTCATCCGCTGCCACAGCACATTGATGCCAATTTTCGCCGCATTGTGCTATCGAATAAGTTCATCGTTAAGTGATAGCCGTCGGCCACTGCGTTGACCGTCGTCAGAGGTAAGGCCTGAAATTTGGTACTTTCGGCACATTCTTGACCGTGGTACTTTCGGCACATTCTTGACTCTGTGGATCTCTGAATATGGAATTCCCTAACGATTTTCAGAAAGGAATATCCCATGCGCCTAACTCCATCTACAGTTACGCATTCGAAGTTACTTAATTTCCGTCGCGCGACTAGCCATGGGCTTGTTGTGATGGTACTGCGAACGACTTAAAAGCAGGTGAAATCACAGATGTTATTTTTTTACCAAGGACATGCTGCTCTAATGTGTGGCTTAATGATGATGGCATTCTCTTGACAAAATATTAGGGAGGTACAGTAGTCCTCCACTGGAATGTCTAGGAGAGGGCTACATAGGAGGATGTCCTGGTCAGGAGAAACGAAACTGAAATTCTCCGATTCGTTATGTTGAATGTTAGATCCCTTAATAGGTAACTTAGGGAACTGAAAAATAGAAATGGATAGCTTAAAGACAGGTAAAGCTCGATTTAGTGAAGTGCGATGGCAGGAAGAATTGGGCTTTTGCTGTGGTATGTACAGGGTTATCAACCCCGAAATTAGATAGGGTAATGCAGGAGCAGGCCTAATAATGAATAAGAAAATCGGAATTAGGGTGTGATACTATGGACAGCATAGCACTATAGTAGCCACGCAAGACACGAAACAAACAACAAACACATTAGTTTAAACTTATTTGCCATGGTCTCTGTACATGCTGAAGAGATTAAAAGAACGTATGATGAGATAAAGGACATTATTCAGCTAGATAAGGGAGACGAAAACTTAGTTGTCATCGCTGACTGGATTTCAAAAAAAATGGTTCAAATGGCTCTGAGCACTATGGGACTCAACTGCTGTGGTCAGAAGTCCCCTACAACTTAGAACTACTTAAACCTAACTAACCTAAGGACAGCACACAACACCCAGCCATCACGAGGCAGAGAAAATCCCTGACCCCGCCGGGAATCGAACCCGGGAACCCGGGCGTGGGAAGCGAGAACGCTACCGCACGACCACGAGATGCGGGCTGACTGGAAATCGATAGCGGGAAAAAGAAGAGATGGAAAAATGGTAGGAGAAATTGAACAGCTAAAAAGGAATGAAAGAGTAAGCTACTTACCAGAATTATGCACTGTCCGTAATTTAATCATTGATAACACTTGGCTTGAGAATCACGAAAGAAGGACGTATTAATGGAAGATATCTGGAGACACTAGAAGCATTCACATTGTTAATGTGACGCTAAGACAGAAATGAAACTCCCAGACATTTTCAGGGCTAAAATGTAGTGTCTGGCAATCATTTATATGTCATAGACAGCAGATTAAATCAAGAAATTGCAAGAAGGTGGGGGATTAAGGAGATAGGACCTACTTAAAGTAAACGAATCAGAGGTTTTTGGGAGCTTCAGAGGGGGATATTTGGCATGATTGACTGAAACAACGGTAAGGCAACATACGGCAATTGTGAAGGTTTTAGAGACGAAATAGGGAACGCAGCAGAGGATCATATGGATAAAATGACATAGTCCAGTAGAGATCCTTGGATAACACTGGAGGCACAGATTATACTTAAGGTACCCAATCGAACTGAGGAGAAGCGAAATTTAGGTCAAAACTTGGCCAAAAGAAGGGAGCGGTTGAAAGGACACATCATGAGCCAGCTAGGAGCATTCAATTTGGTAATGACGTGAAATGTTGGGGGTAAAAATTTTAAAGGGTGACCTATGCATGAAAATAGTAACCAGGTTCAAATGAAAATGCCTTTGAATGGTAAGAAGAGGCTTTCACAGGATTGACTAGCACGGGGATCTGCATCAAAACAGTCTTTGAACTGACCATCACAGAAATAACACCATCATATGTCTATCTCGAGTGTCGGCCTGTTAGGGTTTAAACCGATTTTTACGCAGTGTAAGGCATATCTTGACTCAAGTTGTAACTCAAAAGCTCTTGTGTTATAACTTTTCGTGAAGTGCACTACTTTTCACATCACTACATTTAGAAATGACATGTCCGAAAGAAATGACACCATATCCATATAAATATACACTCCTGGAAATGGAAAAAAGAACACATTGACACCGGTGTGTCAGACCCACCATACTTGCTCCGGACACTGCGAGAGGGCTGTACAAGCAATGATCACACGCACGGCACAGCGGACACACCAGGAACCGCGGTGTTGGCCGTCGAATGGCGCTAGCTGCGCAGCATTTGTGCACCGCCGCCGTCAGTGTCAGCCAGTTTGCCGTGGCATACGGAGCTCCATCGCAGTCTTTAACACTGGTAGCATGCCGCGACAGCGTGGACGTGAACCGTATGTGCAGTTGACGGACTTTGAGCGAGGGCGTATAGTGGGCATGCGGGAGGCCGGGTGGACGTACCGCCGAATTGCTCAACACGTGGGGCGTGAGGTCTCCACAGTACATCGATGTTGTCGCCAGTGGTCGGCGGAAGGTGCACGTGCCCGTCGACCTGGGACCGGACCGCAGCGACGCACGGATGCACGCCAAGACCGTAGGATCCTACGCAGTGCCGTAGGGGACCGCACCGCCACTTCCCAGCAAATTAGGGACACTGTTGCTCCTGGGGTATCGGCGAGGACCATTCGCAACCGTCTCCATGAAGCTGGGCTACGGTCCCGCACACCGTTAGGCCGTCTTCCGCTCACACCCCAACATCGTGCAGCCCGCCTCCAGTGGTGTCGCGACAGGCGTGAATGGAAGGACGAATGGAGACGTGTCGTCTTCAGCGATGAGAGTCGCTTCTGCCTTGGTGCCAATGATGGTCGTATGCGTGTTTGGCGCAGTGCAGGTGAGCGCCACAATCAGGACTGCATACGACCGAGGCACACATGGCCAACACCCGGCATCATGGTGTGGGGAGCGATCTCCTACACTGGCCGTACACCACTGGTGATCGTCGAGGGGACACTGAATAGTGCATGGTACATCCAAACCGTCATCGAACCCATCGTTCTACCATTCCTAGACCGGCAAGGGAACTTGCTGTTCCAACAGGACAATGCACGTCCGCATGTATCCCGTGCCACCCAACGTGCTCTAGAAGGTGTAAGTCAACTACCCTGGCCAGCAAGATCTCCGGATCTGTCCCCCATTGAGCATGTTTGGGACTTAATGAAGCGTCGTCTCACGCGGTCTGCACGTCCAGCACGAACGCTGGTCCAACTGAGGCGCCAGGTGGAAATGGCATGGCAAGCCGTTCCACAGGACTACATCCAGCATCTCTACGATCGTCTCCATGGGAGAATAGCAGCCTGCATTGCTGCGAAAGGTGGATATACACTGTACTAGTGCCGACATTGTGCATGCTCTGTTGCCTGTGTCTATGTGCCTGTGGTTCTATCAGTGTGATCATGTGATGTATCTGACCCCAGGAATGTGTCAATAAAGTTTCCCCTTCCTGGGACAATGAATTCACGGTGTTCTTATTTCAATTTCCAGGAGTGTATAAACATGATCTTGCTCCAATACTTCATTGTGTTCTAACTCAAAATATATAGGAAACAGACAGAGATACCTTTTGTAGACTGACAGTTTTTTGGATCAATTATCCTTAGATTTCTGTAACTGTATACGACTCCTGCGTTTTGACAATTATTGGAAACAGTTCTCTGCTCACTAGGAGTTGGGCTATTTTTTTGAAAATTGCAAATAAAATTTGACAGATTTGAGACAATTTGTGGAGCAGCCGCACTGCTGACGGGAACTTTCATTGCAGATTTCACTTCAGACTTTCAGGGAATGTGGAATTGTAATTTGTTTCAACTGACACTCACGCAACTAGACACTGAGGAAAACAATCAGTGAACTGCAAATGGGCAATGGTTTGCTTCTTCCTGGATTACACTTATATATCAATTAATTTTAGTTTTCGTTACATAGGCTCAAGCCTCGCAATTAATGTTAGTTAAATGGTATCTTGATTTGCAAGATAGTTACGTTTATAGCGTTTTCTAAAGGACCCATGTCGTGCGACTTACGTTAAAATGAAAGAAAATATAGTCGTACTGTGATACTATTCTTTCCCGATAGCAGTAATTAGTTTTGTTTTGCACCCTTATAAGACAGTGTCTGAATAACTCGTTGAAGAGCAAAATTTTTCGTTTGCTAGCAGTTTCTCCTGTTTCTATCATTATTTTGCTGTATATATTAGGTTAACGGAGCAATTTAAAACTCTTTACAAATAGCACATCTGTTGGTACAGTGTTTCAAATTGGCAGTAAGCCAGGTAAACTGCTCCTGGTTGCCTAAACCGCCCATACGCAATCTGAGTGCCTTCGAGTTCCGAAGTACCGTTAGTGGAGCCCCCACTTCCTGATCAAGTTTATCGGAAAAAGCTCTCGGCAGTTCTGTGCAGGATTAGCAGTTGCCGCTAATCGCTCTTGGCGTGCTTCTGGAGTTTCAGAAGCGTAGTATACTATAGTGTAGCGCATTTCTTAAATAACAGACGGCGAACAGCAGCTGCAAATAGAGGACAATGTAATAATAACGAGAAAATTGAGATTTCCCTTTGAATTATTAGGTGTTCTGTGAAAGTGTTAGTGGAATTACACCTGGAGGTACAACGAGCATGGCGAAATAAATTAGCAATACGGACACCAATTCGTCGATTACACTCCCACGCGACAGTAGTGCTAATAAGGCACTGAAGCCTCAACTGAATGGGTGTTAATAGTTAGAGGTCCGGATGCCACTGGCAAAGTAGTGCAAAATCTTACAAAATCATCGCAAATGTCTATGAAACTGTCAGTACGATACAGTTAGGTAAGACTATCATGGGTACGACCGATTCAACAGGCTCCAATATTATAGACTACTGCACGTTATCAACAAGTCACGTTAACTTGTATGCCTCCCTCATTCCCCATCACATATTGTCTCGAAATATTTAAATTTCAGAAGGTAGTTATTATAAACCTTCCTCTTGGGTTACCCTATCCCACCATGTCAGGCGACTTTACTTTTGTCAGTTTATTAAAACCAGAAAAGGACGTTAAGTGTCTCTAGAATTGTATGTCAATGCCACTTACGTCACCCACAAAATACCTCTGATCACATAGTCTCGATTTATCTACAAGTAGTGAGAGAACTGGAACTTAACCCTTTGACTACTGCGGACGTGTTAACTCGTCGTGCCTCACAGTTTCCCTGGCGCGCCTGACGTGTATACACGCGGCCTCGGGTCTTCCCTACAGCGCTAAGAACGTGTTTACGAGTCCCGCGCTACCGGCCTTCCAACCGCTAGGGACGAGTTAAGGCGCGCTGAGTCAGAGTTACCTGAGTGCTACGGACCTGTGTATAAACAGAGCTGTCTTTCCGCCCTGCTCTTCTAGTAGCTGTTCAGCGGTCTGACTGTGTAGTTCGAGAGTGCATATACACTCCTGGAAATGGAAAAAAGAACACATTGACACCGGTGTGTCAGACCCACCATACTTGCTCCGGACACTGCGAGAGGGCTGTACAAGCAATGATCACACGCACGGCACAGCGGACACACCAGGAACCGCGGTGTTGGCCGTCGAATGGCGCTAGCTGCGCAGCATTTGTGCACCGCCGCCGTCAGTGTCAGCCAGTTTGCCGTGGCATACGGAGCTCCATCGCAGTCTTTAACACTGGTAGCATGCCGCGACAGCGTGGACGTGAATCGTATGTGCAGTTGACGGACTTTGAGCGAGGGCGTATAGTGGGCATGCGGGAGGCCGGGTGGATGTACCGCCGAATTGCTCAACACGTGGGGCGTGAGGTCTCCACAGTACATCGATGTTGTCGCCAGTGGTCGGCGGAAGGTGCACGTGCCCGTCGACCTGGGACCGGACCGCAGCGACGCACGGATGCACGCCAAGACCGTAGGATCCTACGCAGTGCCGTAGGGGACCGCACCGCCACTTCCCAGCAAATTAGGGACACTGTTGCTCCTGGGGTATCGGCGAGGACCATTCGCAACCGTCTCCATGAAGCTGGGCTACGGTCCCGCACACCGTTAGGCCGTCTTCCGCTCACGCCCCAACATCGTGCAGCCCGCCTCCAGTGGTGTCGCGACAGGCGTGAATGGAGGGACGAATGGAGACGTGTCGTCTTCAGCGATGAGAGTCGCTTCTGCCTTGGTGCCAATGATGGTCGTATGCGTGTTTGGCGCCGTGCAGGTGAGCGCCACAATCAGGACTGCATACGACCGAGGCACACAGGGCCAACACCCGGCATCATGGTGTGGGCAGCGATCTCCTACACTGGCCGTACACCACTGGTGATCGTCGAGGGGACACTGAATAGTGCACGGTACATCCAAACCGTCATCGAACCCATCGTTCTACCATTCCTAGACCGGCAAGGGAACTTGCTGTTCCAACAGGACAATGCACGTCCGCACGTATCCCGTGCCACCCAACGTGCTCTAGAACGTGTAAGTCAACTACCCTGGCCAGCAAGATCTCCGGATCTGTTCCCCATTGAGCATGTTTGGGACTGGATGAAGCGTCGTCTCATGCGGTCTGCACGTCCAGCACGAACGCTGGTCCAACTGAGGCGCCAGGTGGAAATGGCATGGCAAGCCGTTCCACAGGACTACATCCAGCATCTCTACGATCGTCTCCATGGGAGAATAGCAGCCTGCATTGCTGCGAAAGGTGGATATATACTGTACTAGTGCCGACATTGTGCTTGCTCTGTTGCCTGTGTCTATGTGCCTGTGGTTCTGTCAGTGTGATCATGTGATGTATCTGACCCCAGGAATGTGTCAATAAAGTTTCCCCTTCCTGGGACAATGAATTCACGGTGTTCTTATTTCAATTTCCAGGAGTGTATCTTTGTTGCTATGTTCACTCTTTGCAGAATTCGACTTAGATTCCTCTATTTTCGTAAGTTTTTTTGTTTTCTACGTGAGAAATGTAACGTCGCCGTGGTTGCACAGATAAAGAAATCCTGGATATGCTCACTAAGAGCGACAGTGAGTGTAAATTATCTGACGCTGATAACTGTGATGAGTCTTCAACAGAAATGGCTCAAATGGCTCTAAGCACTATGGGATTTAACATCTTAGGTCATCAGTCCCCTAGACTTAGAACTACTTAAACATAACTAACCTAAGGGCATCACACACATCCATGCCCGAGGCTGGATTCGAACCTGCGACCGTAGCAGCAGCGCGGTTCCGGACTGAAGCGCCTAGAACCGCACGGCCACAACGGCCGGCCTTCAACAGAATCTCGAAGCTGTAGACCTCAGCCCTTTGCATCAGAGGGGAGAGCAAGAATTACAATCAGCAGTTCCTCTGAATCCGAGGAATCAGAAAGTGACAGTTAAACAGTTCAGAAAAGATCGCGCTTAAGTGACACATTTGACTGAAAAGAAACCGATTTCCAGCCGTTAACCAATTACTTCGATGACTAGAGTTCAGGACAGAAATTTCAATTAGATAGTGACCCAAGCATTCTTTCATGTCTCAAGAACTGTTGCAATTTATTGCAGACGAAGCAAATCGTTTTTACGTTTACACCAAAGGAAATACTAAAGGACCTGTGAATTCTCGACTGTCAAAGTGTAAAGACAATGGATTTGAGGAAATGTATTGCTTTGTTGGTGTTTGCCTTCTGATGGCACAAGTTAAGAAGTTAAAATTAAGTGATTTTTGGTCCAGAAACACACTTTTGAACACACCAGTTTTCTGCGAAATTATGTCCCTAGACCGGTTATCTCTACTTCTGAAAATGTTACTCTTCAGTGATAACTCTGCGAGTACTGGAGGCGACAGTCTACTTAAAATTAGGACGATTGTTGACAAAGTTCGTAAGACGTTTCGTAATTCATTTCACCCACATCACAAGCTTTGTATACATGAAAGACTCTTGCTGTTCAGAGGACGATTATCTTTTAAGCAATTTATTCCAACCAAGCGAAGTAGATTTGGAATAAAGACATTTGTACTGTGTGACTGTCAGAGTGGGTATATTTTAGATTTTATTTTATACATAGGCGCAACAACAGAAATTGGGTTCATCAATTTGGGAAAATGTGGCGACGTAGTGGCAACTCTTATGGGGCACTATTTGGAACAGGGTCATATTCTATATGTCGATAATTGGTACTCCAACCCAGACCTGTTCCTCAGGCTTCAAAACCATGGCACAGCTGCATGTGCCACTGTTCGTGAGAAAGAAATCAGCTAAATTTCTATTACGCGATAAGCCACACAAATCGGAGGGCCGTAAATTCAACTAAATACTTAGGGATTACAATTACAAATAAATTGGAATGATCACATAGATAATATTGTGGGTAGAGCAGACCAAAGACTGCGATTCATTGGCAGAACACTTAGAAGATGCAACAAGTCTACTAAAGAGACTGCTTACACTACGCTTGTCCGCCCTATTCTGGAGTACTGCTGTGTGGTGTGGGATCCGCATCAGGTGGGACTGACGGATGACATCGAAAAAGTACAAAGAAGGGCAGCTCGTTTTGTATTATCGCGAAATAGGAGAGATAGTGACACAGACATGATACGTTGTAAGTAGGCTGTTAAGGTTTTTATGTTGGTAACGCCATGTAGCGCTCCATATGAAAATCACTGACTGTGCTGTGTGAAGGCTGTGGTTGGTTTACATTGTTGGAGTAATATTCACCATTGTAGTGTTGGGCAGTTGGCTGTTAACAGCGCGTAGCGTTCGGCAGTTGGAGGTGAGCCGCCCGCAGTGGTGGATGTGGGGAGATAAATGGCGGAGTTTTGAGAGCGGATGATCTGAACGTATGTCCATCAGAGAGGCAGTAAATTTGTAAGACTGGATGTCATGAACTGAAATATATATTATGACTTTTGAATACTTTGAAGGTAAATACATTGTTCATTCTCTACCAAAATCTTTCATTTGCTAACTATACCTATCAGTAGTTCTGCTTTCAGTAGTTAGAATCTTTTATTTAGCTGGCAGTATTGGCGCTCGCTGTATTGCAGTAGTTCGAGTAACGAAGATTTTTGGTGGGGTAAGTGATTCATGAAAGGTATAGGTTATTGTTAGTCAGGGCCATTTTTTTGTAGGGATTATTGAAAGTCAGATTGCGTTGCGCTAAAAATATTGTGTGTCATTTTAGTGTTGATCAGAGTAGGTAAAGAGCGAAATGTCTGAGTACGTTCAGCTCTGCTCAGGTGTTTGAAAATCTAATAATGTAAGAGGTTTATCTGCATAGTAATTTATTAAGTTTTCTAAGGGGACGTTTCAACGTGAAATGGAGTGGTAATCATTAAAACAAAGGCGTTTTTCGTTGCGACGGGATCTTCTCATGAAATTCCAATCACCAGTTTTCTCCTCCGATTGCGAAAACATTCTGTTGGCACCCACCTACATAGGAAAAAATGCTCATCACGATAAAATAAGAGATACCAGGGCTCGCACGGAAAAATTTAAGTGCTCGTTTTTCCCGCATGCCGTTCGAGAGTAGAACGGTAGAGAGACAGCATGAAGGTCGTTCATTGAACCCTCTGCCAGGCAATT
Source organism: Schistocerca nitens (assembly GCF_023898315.1). NCBI lineage: Eukaryota > Metazoa > Arthropoda > Insecta > Orthoptera > Acrididae > Schistocerca > Schistocerca nitens. Next base: position 192,679,118 of record NC_064621.1, read on the forward strand.
TATTGTGAATAGCAGAGTAATCACGTAGATGTAGATGTAGAAGAGGCGCAACGTGCCAAAACTGCAGAAGAAATTAAAACGAGGAGAAACTGAGTTTAGGTCCACTGACAAGGTCCTTGCTACCAGGTGGTGCGATAAGAGAGAGGTGTACATGTTGACCATAAGTCACACAACACAGATGGTTGAAACAGAGAAGACTGACAGAAATACTGTCGAAAAAATAAAGAAACCGCAATGTATTGTAGATTTTAATTCGAATATGAGTGCAGTTGACCGTTGTGACATGTTACTAAACTCAGTGGGATCAGTGCGTAAGACTTTGAAATGGTATAAGAAATATTCTTTTCACATTCTGGATGTGTGCATTCTAAATGCTCATGCTCTCCACCGGTCAGTGACAGAGTGAAAAATGGTACTCGCAGAGTTTCACCTTTCTCTCGTAAGGGAGATTACAGAAAAATATGCTACATAACGGAGAAAAGCTGGTAGGAGAAGGCGCTACGATGACGAGAATCCTCTGCGATTCACGGGGAGACATCTTCCGGCTGTTATCGTGAGTGAACATTGGCAGAAAAGTACGCTAATGCGCAGGTGCGTGGTTTGCATGAAACAGAAAGTGCGCCGGGAAATTAGATACCAATGCCAAACTTGCAACTTTTCATTATCTGTTGCACCCTGCTTTGAGACTTATCATACAAAGAAGCATTACTAGTCATTGGGAACTAAATCTGTGAAAATTTATTGACGCTTCTGAATGAATTACTAAGATAAGGGGAAAATGTAAAAAGTTATAAATTTATTTTTAACTTCGCCAGTGCTGGTCCGAAGCCCGGATCGAAAAGAAGGCTGGGAAATAGATGCAACAGGTGTAAAATTATTCAAACGAAGACTGACTACTTCATTTGTAGCGGTTTACTGGCAAATGAACGGACTTGATGAATGAGATGGCGCAATACCTGTACTGTGATTACGCCGAGTACATTGCGCCACTATAACAAAACTCATACATTAATCAGCGTACGATACATTTAAATTATTAATACCTAACATGGACAGTTATATTCTTTTATCCTTAGTAGTACAAATGTGGATCACACTCGGTCTACTTGTACAAAACATGTATTCCATACCTGATGTAAACGCTTTGGAGCAACGAGAAACAACATGCCAAAGTTAAAACTCTTTTCTCAGTGCGATTTTTCTTGCTACTTTGCCTCTGTTATTAGCCAATATTGAAAATTGAACTCATTGTTCTGGGGAGGGTGTGGGGCTTCAAATTTATTGTTCAAATGAGACTGGCGTTGAAGCATTAATAGAAAACGGTATTTGGAAAAGAAGTGTCGAATTCACCCTGCTTTCACCTTTTCATAAAAATCAACATCTTTTCGACTAATTTGTAGATTATTAGAAAATAGTAGAGGAATAAAATTTTTTATTCCTTATCGTTGTGCAATCATACTATTGCACTCTAAATTTCGTTTACATCCTGCGTTCACACTACTGGATATGCTGAACCAAAGTTTACATTGTTTTCGGGCCTGATTGTCGCTCCCAACTTTCATTCCAGTTGTACAGCTTGGTATGTTTTATGGAGCATATTTTTTATCAAAATCGAAACGAAAATACCGCGTTGTTGACGTTTTTACAAAATCTTCAATTTTGTGCTTAATTCATTCACTACCGAAAAGTGCTATGGAAATGAAACATCATATATTTAATAACCTTGTATTGTTAGGTTACTACATGCCAATTTTCACGTTCGTCGTAGCATTTGTTCAAGAGATGCAAGAAGCCAAACTTCGAAATTTTTTTCAGTGCCTATTTTTTTGGCCGATTTACCTACAATTTTCTGGCTCAATATGGCTCGTAAAAGTTTTTTAATTAATATTCTGAAGAGAACGCATAAATTTGTACAAGATGGCTAAATTGTATTTCTTTACAAAAGCTATTGCCCGAGATATTACAGCTTAAAGCCGACAAAAATTCACGCTGGATCTGCACGAGTCGTATTCAACCGAGAAATATTCACCACAGGGCGGGTTGAGCAGCGCGGCCTGATCCGGTCCCGGTGGCGGCTCTCAGAGACAGGCACACAGCGCAAGTAGACGGATTACGCAGCAGTCCGCGGCGCCTCAGTGCGCCAAGTAGGTGGCGTGCCTTCAGCAGTCAAAGGGTCAAAGAAGCCAGTTTCAGGAGAGGTAAATCGCCCGCGGGAAAAATGCTTGACCTTATGCAATATATTTGGGATAAGCCACAGCAGCACATGGCACAACATAACATTGAATCCCACTCACCATACTTTTAATATTAACAAGGAATGGTACTCCTACTAAAACAATATCCGTCTCACTAGGTAATAGAGCATAGTGTGTTGACTTTCTAATATCCCAGTTCCCCCCCCCCCTTCCTCAGAGTACTTTGAGTTATTAAAGAGGTAGCAAATGTGATTAAAAGCAATATGAAACCATTTAGTTAAGAAGTGCGGGGGGAGGGGAAAACTCAGACGTAGATGTACGAGGAAGGATTAAGAGCTGTGGTTATGTCCATGTTTCGATCTATTATGACAGTTTTCTGTATTCATCATGGTAATCAATAATAGGATGTCTTCGTTTGTATTCAATATTTAATAGGAAACACTTGTAATAACAGGCATTGTTTATTAGACATAAATTTCAACCCTTCTTCATGTTAATCAATAATAGGATGTATCTCGTTTGTATTCAGTATTTAATAGGGAGCACTTGTAATAATAGGCACTGTTTATTAGACAGAAATTTCAACCCTAATAAGCTTCCATTCGCACTCACACTCGTCATTGCCTTAAAGTACTATTAGTCTGGTTAGTGCCATCCTTGAAAATTTTCCCATGGAAATTATTAACTATCAAATGAAACCTCGTGTGTAACTGTTAGTATTTCTCATCATGAACACGCTAGTTTTAACCCTCAACACTTGAGCCACTTAAGCCCAGATGCAAGTTCTTTGGTGGGTAATAACTACTATCTTATCCTCTGAATTCGTCGGTAATATCCTTTCCGACATATTATTTTCAGCTCTTATCTATTAATATTCAGCAAAACTCTGTTCTACTTCAGATGTTCGTACCTCCAATCACGATCTGTTCACTGGCTCATTCGACTCACACTCTAATGCCAAACGCATGCGCACTCAAACTGTAAACGTGGCGTTGTCAACCCAACAGTCACCAACGAACGTCCACGTACTAAAAAACTTTATCTTCGGTAGAAATTGCACGCTTACAGCTTCCAGGACTGGCACAGACATCGAAGGGATCAGTGCAAAGTTTACCTCAAGCAAGCATACTCCATCCAATATTATTTAACGAACAAACTCATCCGCAAAAGAGAAATTCCTTCTCTGCCCTGATGGTTTTGCTCTGGTGGCACTTTTCGACAAATTTGAAGGTCTAGAGCGAACTGGAGATAGTAGCAGAACAACAACGAAATTCAAATGGTTCAAATGGCTCTGAGCACTATGGGACTTAAAATCTGAGGTCATCAGTCCCATAGAACTTAGAACTACTTAAACCTAACTAACCTAAGGACATCACACATCCATGCCCGAGGCAGGATTCGAACCTGCGACCGTAGCGGTCGCTCGGTTCCAGACTGCAGCGGTTAGAACCGCTCGGCCACACCGGCCGGACAGCTGCCTCTCGATCCTTGAAACACAAGAGACTGCATTCCGTCTGCAGAATAAAGAATCTGACTGGGAGCTCAGGTAACATCCTAAGTCCATTATCACTAAGGAAAACACAGTTACTAACGTACCTACGCATCATCACTGAAAGCGCTTCACGTTCAAGATTCCCTCTGAAAACTTGAAACACCATGGTCACACGAAAAAATATCTACTTTGTGAATTTGTCAGTTTCTTACGAAGAGCATGTGTGACAAATGTAGAGACTGCAATTAACTGAGAACTGAATTGAACATATGCAAAGAGAATATACCTAATGGTAGTACGGAACATCTTAATCCCATGTGTGAATGCGGGGAACTTCAGTGTTGCATATTCTAACCTTCCTAAAAATCCAGTGCTGTGCCATAGCAGTGATGGGAAAGACAGTAACACTGGTAGAATATTACTGTAAAAAAGCTGTTGTAATGAAGTTCTTGATGTTTCAGAGCGTAAACATTGATGTTCTGTTAAATTAAATATAACTGATTCTTGGAAATAAAAAACGCTTGAAAAAACTGCTTCAACCCATTCATTACTGTCATCAGCAGCCCAGTAAAGCTAACTATTGATTAGACACTAATATAATTAGTTTCAGCGTTTTTTTAGTCATCCCACTCACACTTCCAACCCGCGTGTAAGGGTGGTAAGGCTGCCTTAACATGAGAGTATAATTTTTAAAGTAATAAGTTACACATATACCAAATCTGGTTTGAGTTTCTCCATACACAGCAGAACAATGGTTATGTGCCACCATTATCTCACACCCAACCTAAAATCAGATGTGCCACAGCTGTCTTCCTCCCCCTCACCTCCCACGTTAGTTGACACGTGGTATCAACAAGGGAAACATAGAGACTGATACTCTCCGTTTTTCTCCGATTTGAAAGTCAGTGCCGAGACACCAGTTTCTTAAAGCAGTACTACAACAGTCCCAAAAAATCTCGAAAAAATTACTTTTGGATATTATAGTTCTTTTTGGAGCGCTGTTAAGAAAAAAAAATTAATTTACTAATATCGACGCCAGTAGGTGAGTGTGTAATGTATGAGCTTTGTAGTTACACAGTTACTGGTATGAAACTTAACAATGGAAACTTTTTTTTTACTTCTGTGTAAAATTTCTTATTTAATAACAAAGGAAAATGTTACCTGAGAAATGCTGAACCAAAAAAAATTAATAAAAATCGTAATATTTTCAATTACCAATCTCTTAAAGAAACAGTATTTCTAACGAATTGAAATTTCATGCAGAACTATGAAAGATGAGTAGAAACTGAAATAATTTTTGTTTCTAGAGAGTGAACAGTGTGACTGATGCATACAAGGTGCTCAGAAACAGTCTGAAATGCTTGTAAGGGCGTTCCAGGGTAGGTTGTACTGAGAAATAACTGTTAAGAAAAAAATTCGACAAGCTCTGCCGTTTCGGAATGAGTTAGCACTGTAGTGATTACGTAGGCTTTCCCGGCGTAATAAGTCTTGAAAGTCTCTTCGGGTTTGCTGCCGGATCCTAAAATCAACTTGACTCGATATTTCGGCGATCCAAATGTTCGTCATCTTCAGGAAAACATGGCGAACAGTTGGATCGCCGAAATATCGAGTCAAGTTGATTTTAGGATCCGGCAGCAAACCCGAAGAGACTTTCAAGTTAGCACTGAAGTTAGCCAATCAGGCCATTGTGCGTGCAGATTCAAACGGCCTACCTGAGACTGTGTCGCCAAACGCGTCCTTGGTTTTTTTCCTAAAATCGAACAAGAGAGCGATACAAACATTGGACATTGGACATGGGACATCAGTAAGAACCGAACCCGAGGCAAATGCTGATCATTGTCGTATGGTATCATGTACATTGTAAGAGCAACTGAAAGTAATTGTATATGATGTGCCACCGACGAACGGCCGGGGTGGCCGGTGGGCAGCGTTGGGGGGGCGGGGGGGGGGGACGCTAGCCAGGACGTGCTGAGTAGAGGACACAGGGTGGAGACGCTCCGTCTGGAAGGTGGTAAAACGTGAAATGCAGTATATCACAGTTTGTGCACTTTCCCTCTTTGGCTCGTCTCACGGGCGCACTTGAAAATTATGTGCTCAGGCATCTCTGCGGACAGCTTCCCACCTCTGTGCGGTCGGGCTTTTGCATTAGTTTACGTAGTAGCGTTATTTCACGTAGTGCTTCGCGGTGTACCTCAGCGTGGCGACGCATGGAAAAATGGGTTGTTATCTGGTGTATGATAATGAATTCACTTCGGTCTCCCTGTAGGGTGACCACTGATAGATTGATAATACGAGACCAACTATCTATTTCAATACTTGTCAGCACCGATAACCGTATGAATCAGTGATTCCAGGTTATGTTCAAGTAATGCATCTACATTTGTGGTAAGATTTCAGTCACCTAACAAAAAACAGATTTCACATTTTCAGACAGTTACACTCGTCTCCCAAAGCTCTAATTCATAATTATAAGAATAGGAAACTCCTTGTTACCTCAGTTAGTAATGCCAAATCAACTAGCATTTCCCGCTCTTGATAACCCAGTAGGAATATGGGCGTAGACCTGCAAAAATAATAGCGGTTACCTACCCGTTACTGAGCGCGTTGGTTTTGTGTGCGTCTTGTTAACAGTTGTGTGCAGTAGAGTTTTATCAATAATTGAAAATCAGCGTTGTACTTACACGAAATATTATCACACACATGCAACGACAGCATTCAGTAGGGGAGATAAAAATACTGCGTCACAGTAGTCTATGAGCACCAAACAAGAAAGCAGGCAAGCAGCACAGGCCAGCACAGCAAAGAGGAGAAAAGTTACCGCACACTCTTTCTAATCTAACAATAAGATATTTCAGACATCTGTATCAAATTTTAATTCATTATCATACAACGAGTAGTTAAAAATAAAAAGATGTTATTTTCATTAAAAATAAATGCAGCCTTTCTCATTCTACATTTCCATCTGATAAGAAGCACAGAACTAAAAACAGGAAAAAAATAATAGTGGCCTCTGAAGAGTTTAGAACCAACGACTCTATGTTTGCAAGCCTCTTAGGCTGCACTCACGAGGCAGGTAATTTAAAAATCTTTTGTACCCCAGAGCGATCGGAAATATTCTACTTTTCAAAGGTACTTTTTGAGATTTTAATTTTTTTTTCGAAAATTATGTATTACTGCTATAAGAAACTAATGTCCTGGCACTGAATTTCAAAATCTGTAAGTATGAAGAAAATCAATCGTTTGGATGGCATATGATTGTTTGAAATTGCTCCAGGTGACTAATGACTATTTGTGATCAAAAACACATAGATGTATCTGCACTTGCGTACATTTTCCGTTCATTAGGGCCTACCGAGAAAAGCGCGTCTAGGCGTGATCCGCGGATGAGTCCCAGCGTGTACTGCGGGCTGTCCAGCAGCCCCTGCAGACCCCTGAAGGGTGGTCTGACCCGCCGCACCGCCTGCAGCGCCGTAAGCCGGCCAGAGTAGGCGGCCAGCAGGCAGCTGCCGCACAAATGCATCGCCAGCACCGCCACCACCACCCTCCGCCGCGCACCGCCACCCACGTCGCCTCCTGCAGCGTCAACAAGCATCCCTATTAGAGAAACTCTTTTATTACAGTAAGTGTACCTGCACAAGCCTCTTCTGTCAGACTTACAATATTGTTATCCAGTAACGGAAAATGAAGAAGTATCGATTCTTTTGAATCGATATTTCTTTGAAATCTTTTCTTTGGATTCACTTCACTTGGATCGGAGTGCTGACTGAAAACAATAATTGTAGTAACAAAGTACCATGTAGAGGAGGAAGAGATGGGGCAGCATTGAACGAGAACTCAATGAGTCCTTTACAGTCGGCTTTGATTTGCCGATGATCTGCTTCTTCGTGTACCGCTGTGGGTTTGAAACAGCCTAGCCATGCCATGATATTATCAGCGAGCAATCATCTGATTTTCATTACAATCCTACTGTGAGTCTACAGGAGTTTTGACAGTCTATCGGAAGAGTTATTTCATTGTAGAGCTCAAAGTATGGAGAAAGTGTAGAAGGTCAATATTACTTCCCAGGTTTCGGGGTTGAATGTAGGACTGGTGCATCACACCAAGAGTCACGCCATGGACTATGATGAATTATGTACCCAGAAACAGTATTAGTGTCATGAAGAACTATTAATTCAAAACTAGGCTGGTACAAATGAGTGACCTGCGATGCTTCTTCTCACATCTCATCTGCGTGCAAAAAGAAGGTAGGAACAAGAGTTTAAGATCCAGTCAAAGACGAAGTTATTACAGATGGATCGTAAGCTTATATTGAGTATGGATACGAAAGAAAACCACATAGACATTAGCTATGAGGGATATAGGGAACCAACGGAATATGGCAGTCTGCATAAATGAATGAGAAATTGGACCGTCGTTCTACTCAAAGCAAGTCTTAACGATTGCTTCAGCTGTCTCAGTCTTTTTTACTATACATTACTGCTAAAATAACATCGGGCAGCTTTGTACGGAAGCGGGTTTAGGCTTCTCGTGTGGGAAACCTACAATGATCGTACAGTGCTGTCGTATGATTGGGGTATAATAGAATCTCAACCTCAGGCAGACGTGCTATCCTAATGTACCATAATCATGCATATGCCTCTATCGTTTTCCATCTCACTTTCCCTGATGGTCTCACTTCATCTGGCCAGTACTTCATAGCTGTCATAGCGTTTGGTCCTTGATCAAATGTATCAACAGAGAGAGGGAGGGGAGAGGGGGATGCATAGAAAAACTGCCTCTCCAGATAATATCCAGCATTTCTATGGTCATTTTTATGCAACTTTCAATTTTCCAAGAAACAACCAGTACAGCATATACTCTTCTGAAGCGTAAGGAATTCAATTTTAGTAACATCAATATGAATGTTAAGAACCAAAACTCAGCTCTACATGAACTCTCCTGAAATTGCAACTGCAGAAATTACAAGCTAATGCAACTCTCTAAGTTTAGTGTCACTTTTGCTATATATCCCAGAAACTTGCCACCATAAGTACAATGTTACTCTAAATACAATCACTGAGAATGAGAGAAACGTCTATACATGTCGTTTCACCTAGAAATTGATTCTGAAGTTTCAGTTATTCGAAAGAAGTAGCAAATGCAGCTATAACGTAAGTCCTGCAAGTAAAAGCATTCACGTTTGAGAAAGCAGAGCACCAGCATCCTCCGTATCAGCATCTTTACCATCAACATGCTCCTCATCGACATCGTCCTCTTTATACCCAAGCATGAAAAAATTTCAGCGCCCGAGAAGACAAACTTGCGGACATTCATGTCCCGAATGAGGAACCACGAGGAACTCATTTGTTCCATGTATCGTCATGGAAGAGGAAAAGAAATGTTCTTAATGGAATGGTTCCCAGTTTCTGTAGTGTTTAAATGGATGCAAGATTCACGCTGAGGGACAAAACTAGTACAGGAAACACCGTCACAGTTAGGTTAGCAAGAAATTCAATTCCGACATCTTTGTACTGAGAATCACAAACATTAAATTTTGATTGTACACTATACAACTAGGAAATTTTAACCTTTTAAAAATTGCACAGGCAACGACTAATTCCAGTTATGAGGTAATACTTGACGACAAAGGACCACCAGCGTCCTCTCTGAGGTGTCATACATAAGTATCTCTGAGGCCTCAAAGCTTGAATCCACGACGTCAGTAAGAGATTGTAGAAACAACCGTTAAGAAATCTCTAAAAGTTCTGGTTTAGTTGCACAATCTAACAATTACTAGGCCGCAATGTGAACAAAAGTGGTAAATTCAACACAAGTTCTTAAGGTTTTATATTAAGAGGTATGAAAGAGGTGAAATACAATCCTGAAGAAACCAGCTAGTGTCAGGTGTGAATATTACCGAACAGTCAATTTAAAAAGCCATGGTTACAAGATACTAACACCAATTATTTAGATAAGAATGGAGAAGCTGGTAGAAACCGACCTCGGTGAAAATTCGGATTCTGGAGGAACGTAGGGATATACGAGGCAATACTGCTCCTACGAGTTACCTTTACCTTAAACATCTACAAAGATAACCTACTTCTATAGATTTTGTAGATTTGAATAAAGCTTTCGACAATGTTGACTATAATATAAAATTTGAAATTCTGAAGGTAGCAGGGGTAAAACACAGGAAACGACAGGTTATGCAGGGTGGTCAAAAACAGCGTGTAAAGATTTTGAGGGTGTTACGGGATAGGTTGTGCTCAGAAATAATTGTTTAAAAAATCGATACCTTGCACCGTTTCCGATTTAATTACCATTGAAGTCAGCCAATCAGGTCGTTGCGTGCGCAAACTGAATCACCTGCACGCGATAAAATGCTATAATGCACAGTCACCTTTAAGTCCATGGGTTACCACTTGTTGAAATGCTCAGTACCAGTTAAAATGCGACTGTTTCGGAAGTGATTCATTTAAGCTGTGTGTTCGGTTTGAGGAAATCAAACGAAGAATTACGTCTGGCAACACTGTCTATGGCAGGCTCCAAATTTGCGTGCACAAAGGGGAGACTGGTTAAATTCAGTGCTAATTAACACAGCGCAACGCATCGAATTTTTTCTTAATCATTATTTCTCAGCACAACATACCCTGTAATGCCCTTACAATCTGATCACCTCTGTCGTACAGAAATCAGACGACAATTGTAAGAGTTATAAGACAGTGAGGCAGGACTGATCACTGATATTATTCAATCAGTATACCGAGCAGGAGAGAAACGAAACCAAACAAAAATATAGAGATGGAAATAAAGTCTAGAAAAAGAAATGAAAAGATTTAAGTTTGCTGATGACCTCGTAATTCTGTCAGAAACAACAAAGGACTTGGAAGAGTAGTTAAATGGATGGACAGTGTCTTCAAAGACGGATATAAGATGATCGTTAACAGAAGAAAAAAGAGGACAATGAAATTGAATCAGGTGATGCTAAGACAAATCCATTAGGCAACGAGACATTTAAAGTAGTAGATGAGTTTTGCTATTTGTAAAGTAAAATTGATGATGGTCGAAGTAGGGACGATATAAAATGTAGACTGGCAATGTCAAGAAAAGAGTTTCTGAAAAGGATAAATTCGTTAACATCTAATATAGATTTGAATGGTATGTAGCCTTATACTGAAGTGAACTTGGACGATAAACAGTTCAGACAAGAAGAGAATAGAAACTCTTGAAATGTGTTGCAGAAGCATTTTGAACATTAGATGGGTAGATCTTCTAGCTAATATGGAGGTACTGAATAGCACTTGGGAGAAAAGATATTTGTAGCATAACTTGAGTAAAAGAAGAGACTGGCTGGTAGGACACGTTCTGAGACATCAAGGTATCACTGATGTAGTATTGAAGGGAGGTACACGTGGTAAAAATTGTAGAGGGAGACCAAGAGATTAATACAGTAAGCATATTCAAAAGGATGTGGTTTTCAGTAGTTATTCGGAGATGAAGTGGCTTGCAGAGGTCAGAGTCGCGTGGAGAGCTGCATCAAACCAGCCCTAGGAGTGGTGACCGAAACAACAATAACGTCTGATGAACGAAACGAATCAATGCACAGCTCTTAGCAAAACTCGTTTCATTTCACAGTTTGCTAGAAATAAGGAAACAATTTTCAAATGTTTCATCTTTGGCTTCTCATACTACTATCCTGCGTTTAAAAAGGTATTCCAACTTGAACAAAGCACTTTCATAAACTGAACAACTGGTCGAAAAATTCTGGGAAACTGAAATTCTGTGCCAGACAAAGACCCGAACTCGGGACCCTAACTAACAAGCAATGCTCTAAGTGACTCGTCCGAGCACTACACGGCTGTTGGATTTATAGTTTTTTTCTAGGCATACATCTCAGAGGCTGTGAATGGAGACAAGGTGGTGAACTGATGTCCAAAACGTTTGGGACATCAGCTTTAATAGCGTATTGATCTACATTTGGAATGCAGTACTGCCGTAATTCTACATGGCATGGATTCCGTAAGTTCTTGGTGGGTTTCCGGGTTTATGTGGCACCAGACTTCACAGGTCACGCAGTTCCCGTAAATCAGGAGGCCGGCGATTTGAGGGTGTGTAGCTGCTGCCAGGTAGCGACTCAGATGTTTTGCATAGGATTCAGGTCAGTTGAACTTGGTGACCAAAACATCGATGTGAGTTCATAGTCGTGCTCCTCAAACAGCTGTAGTACGATTCTGCTATTGTGACTTGGACAGTTATTCAACTGGAAGATACCTCCTCCAGTGGGGAAGACATCAAGCCTGAAATGCATGAAGAGATACGGGTCTTCCGCAATAATGTTGAGTAGTCCACAGCTGTCTTACTGCCTTTGATTACTACCACAGATCCGTTGGAAGCCCAATCGATTACCCCCCTTCCCCTGGATGACATCGTATTTGGACACGATCGTTACGCTAGTGTAAGAAGATACCTGGATTCCTCCCAATAAGCGATACGTTTCCATTGATCACTAGTCCATTCTCGACGATCTCATCCACACCGCAACGGTGATTGTAGGTGGGTGAACGTGGAAGGAAGTGCAGATCATCTGGAGTCAAGTCCCATAATCATAGATCTGCGCTGATGGTGTGCTCCAATTTTCTGCACCAGCAATGCACTCGGTCGTCAGATGTGCCAGAAGCCGCCGCATGTCCTACTTTACACAGCGCTAAAGCTTCTATCTTCCATGTGATAAGGCGTGGACGTCCAGCGCGCTGTGTTCTTCCACTCGTGGCTTAACCGTCCGCCTACCGTTTTCCACAGTTGTTCACGACAGTAACACCCTAATAGCCGACAAGCTCCACCGTTTCCGATATGCTCGCCCGTAACAATCTGCCCTTTGTCAGAGTCGCTTAGAGAATATCTCAATTTGCGGCGCATATTGTATTCCATGCATTTTGTATAGGACAGTATGTGTGCTGCCTATCAGAGGACATAACAAGTGAAGGGACAGGCCAGGGAAGAAGAAATGTGTATCTTGCAGAGAGCAGTTGCCGAACTTTCGTTGAAATATGTGGGTAAATATAGTGTCAGTACCAAACAGTAGCAGAAATGCTGGCAGCCAGAATGTCCAGTCATTCTCTGTGCCAACGACCACAGATTTTACGTAATATGATTATTGCAATAAAACGTAGACTTATAAAATTACGAAATCAGAAATGGAAATAACAGTGAATAAGTTATAATTGCACTAACAAACACGCAGTGTAATCATTTGTTTCATTGCACAAACATTAATAATATGTAAGAAGAGGAGATTGTGTCATTCTAATTATGAGCAGCTACTCCAAATAAGGGTATCTGAATCACATAAATAAGATTCACTCCTCCCTGCATGAACATGAACATATAACGACTCTGTCAATTTTTCTGGATAACCTATGTTACAAAACAATCAGTTTTTGCATTGTAGTTAAATATGTACCCTTCACATAAATATCATTTGTATCCTGTGGTAACTTATTTGATGCTGGAGTTCCAATACACATGTTAATATGTTAATGTTGTCAGCCAGAAGACTTATAAGCGAGCAGTTCCATTGCAGTGTCATATACAGGGTGTCCCAGCTGTCTTGTCCACCCAAAATATCTCTGGAACAATAACAGCTATTGGAAAACGACTTTCACCGGCATCAATGTAGGGCTGGGGCCCATGAATGTACATATTTGGAAACATTCTAAAACGAAAGCATATGTGTTTTTTAACACAAACTTATGTTTTTTTAAATGGACCTCCTATATTTTTTCTTCAGCAATCCATAGCATGACAAAGCACATATACAATGGCGTTGATTGCATCGCAATACTCCCATTACATCCCGAGATATTGAGACGCGAAGTTGACGCTTGAAACACCCGACATGCGCTGCTAGCGCACGTCCTGAGGCTCAGGCGTGAACCCCATGCTGCCCGTAATCGCGATGTGATTGACATGCATAATCACACTTCCATACTTATCAAGAGGTCCGAAAGGAATAATACGGTCTGCTGCCATCCTGCATTAACGTCGCACATTCCAGCAGGTATTTATCCCATAGGCTAGGGGTGATGCGGTTCTGTAACATATCTGTGTACCGCAACGTTAGTCACAAAGTTAACTTCGCTTATCGTTAATCCGTTACTAAAAAGGTAATGCCGTTCAACATTAAAACTTTACTTTACTGTAGATCTAGCGCAAGTGACAGTTAATCATTCACTCGTAAGAGTAAAACTCATGTTGATGGTTTTAGTGGAACGAGCAAGTGGACTAAAAGTTTTACCGTTGTTTAGATAAAAATGTTTTGATTTGGGAAGTTCAGGTAGGACATAGAAGATGAATGTAAACATGTTTAACCAATTAGTTTTATTATCACATAATTATCAATGTTATGTTTATCTAATGCGTTAAATGACAAATTGTTGCAAACAAATGTTTCTTAACATCACTGGCTAAAATGGCCCTTTGCAGAAACTTCCACTGTGATACCAGCACTACATACTAAACATAGCGTTCACATCTCATGCTCAAAGTGATACCCATTGGCTTCCATACATAGGGTCACTCTGGGGATGAAGGATGCCCTACGTCGTGCTACTGTTTCCTCTTTGATGGCTGTACAAGCATCAATAATGCGTTGCTTCATGTCCTCTGGTGTTGTTGGTTCATGTTGGTAAACAGCATCCTTCACTGCTCCCCATAGAAAATAATCCAGTGGTGTAAGGTCCGGAGATCGGGCAGGCCACCTAACTGGGCCACCTCGTCCAATCCACCTACCAGGGAACTTACGGTTCAGAAGTCGTCGTGCTCGTAAGGCGTTATGTGCAGGGCATCCGTCATGCTGATACCACATGACCTTTGCCGGCCGCGGTGGCCGAGCGTTTCTAGGCGCTACAGTCTGGAACCGCGCGGCCGCTACGGTCGCAGGTTCGAGTCCTGCATCGGGCATGGATGTGTGTGGTGTCCTTAGGTTAGTTAGGTTTAAGTAGTTCTAAGTTCTAGGGGACTGATGACCTCAGACGTTAAGTCCCATAGTGCTCAGAGCCATTTGAACCATTTGAACCACATGACCATTCTTCGGTTCAGAGGTACGGTGTCCAAGAGAACAGGAAGATTGTGTCGTATAAATCTGGAGTATTGTCTGCCATTTTGGATGCCATTTATAAAGAAAGGTCCAATAATGGTATCTCCAATAATCCCACACCAAACATTAACTTTCCACGGACGTTGATGCTCTACCTGACGGAGCCATTTTGGATTGTCTGCGGACCAATAATGCATATTCCTCATATTGACAATTCCTTTGTTGGAGAATGATGCCTCGTCAGTAAAGAGAACATCTGCAAAAAAAAATTTGATTAGTCAGAAGTTTTTGCTGAGCCCACCGACAAAATGTTACTCTATTGCGGTGTAAGATCCTGGTGTAAATGAACATGGTAAGGATGAAATTTATGACGTTTAAGAATACGCTGTGCACTTGATTTCGACACACCAACTTCACGTTCAATTTGACGTGTGCTGATTTGAGGATTCACAGCTATGGTAGCGAGCACAGCAACATCAGCACGTTCATCTGTGCGTGTTCTAGGACGATGTCGAGGTCTTGGATTTAAGCTTTCCGTTTCACGTAGACGAGATGTGAGACGACCAAACATCCGGCGCGAAGGCGATGGCTTTTCAGGGAATTGTCTTCTGTACAGTCGTTCTGCCTGAACAGCACTTCGTCCACCTACAACAGGGTACAGTACAGGTATATAGAGTAGGGTAGAAAAGAGACATATTAACTTAATAATCATAATGTTCGCTAACAGTACTATCAACAAACAAGCAATCTCATAACGTATTTCCCGTCAACTTACATTCACCATAGATTAGCAGCATTTCTACGATATCTTCATGTGTGTACATTATACTGTACAGTATAAGTTCCACAACGCAACGTTTATTCACAATGTGTACTACCTCCGTGCTGTCACTAGATTACTCTGATGCACGACTACACTGGCAAGCGGTGTACTGCACGCCAAAGCAACAACAAATGGGATGCTCGGAGGGTGGTGGAGTACAGGAGTTTGCATGGGTCGCAAATCATTAACAAGGCGAAGTGGTGACTGTGGCAGTAGTGGGAACTACGTTGGACGCTTGACTAGGTAGAGCCAGGCCCTGCGCGACAGGCACAATGGGTCATATAACGCATTAGATAAACCCCATTTTGGGTGTGCAGGATAAATAAGACAACCTGACGGGTGTACACCGATCGGTACTGGTTCATATTGTATACGTAGATACGTAAAACGTGCAAGAGGGAAACCATTATGTGCTTATGAGAGTTGATGGCAGCAGACCGAATTATTCGTTTCGGACCTCTTGATAAGTATGGAGGTGTGATCACACATGTCAATCACATCGCGATTACGGGCAGCATGGGGTTCACGTCTGAGCCTCAGGACGTGCGATTGAAGCGCATGTCGGGTGTTTCAAGCGTCAACTTCGCGTCTCAATATCTCGGGATGTAATGGGAGTATTGCGATGCAATCAACGCCATTGTATATGTGCTTTGTCATGCTATGGATTGCTGAAGAAAAAATATAGGAGGTCCATTTAAAAAAACATAAGTTTGTGTTAAAAACACATATGCTTTCGTTTTAGAATGTTTCCAAATATGTACATTCATGGGCCCCAGCCCTACATTGATACCGGTGAAAGTGGTTTTCCAATAGCTGTTATTGTTCCAGAGATATTTTGGGTGGAAAAGATAGCTGGGACACCCTGTATATAGCTGCGTCATATATATACGACACGGCTATGAATCACAGCTGTAGCAATGTTGCTTGTGTAAAATACAATCCGTTTAGATCCGGATATGAACGTTACTGAACAATCATCCACAGCGTACATTCGAACCAAAAATGGAGATACTGGCAAGGAGATAAGAAAAGATTGGAGGGTTTAGCTTAACATGAATACGTCTAAAAACTAAAATGAATTTCTCTGAATCTTAGTGCAGCAATGCAGAACGTTAGGAAATTGAAATTTCGTCAATCAGTAGCTAAATGAGGCGTCATGGCCCTCCACATATTATGGCACCTTTAGGATTTTATAGTCAGTGAATGTCCATACTCTTAGCATGTATCCTCAACAAAAAGTTGCTAACTCGCTGTGTTAAAAGTTGTGATTTAGTTATTAAATATGTCGGTGTTACATAAAATCGATGTCAAGTGCATTACTTCTCCTTGACAGTCCAATGTATTGTTCAACTAATCATTGTGAATGGCAGTATGTCTTTCATTTTTATTTTAACTACGAAAGTTAGAAACTAAGTTCATTATGACACTTTGCGGTGCGTGTTACTGTAGAATATATCAGAGGCATTCTCTACACGTACCAGTACAAACACGCATGTTCGCCGCTAGTCTATGTTACTCTATTTCCGCTGGTGGTTACTGATACGAGTGATACTGTTATGACTTAAGACGTTTCGAATAGCGAGAGCAGAGTAAAAGGCCTTCTAGAGCGAAGGCGTTTAAATGGGTTTCATTTCTATAACGCCCTACGCTCTAGAAAAGATTTATTATGTTTTTCCGGAACCCAGTGATTTGTTCAAGATCGAATACAGGTCGGTTCTTTCATTTTTTCAATGTTAAATTTGTAAGGTGCGTTCTTTTCCACTCTTTTTGATTGGCTAGATAGTAGCTTTTGTTAAACAATTTTCTGCGTGAAAATTACTACGTTTAGTTGGCTTACGAGACAGGGTACCTTAGCAATTGAATTTCTAATATTCCGTTTCGGAATTTCAAGTTTGGGAAAAAAGTAAAAAAATTTGCGATTTAACTTAGACGCAACGTAAACGTTACAAGAAGGAGGGCACTTTTAGTTCGAAAAATCTAAAGGCCCATGGATTCATCTTGTCAGAAGTGTTTAGCCTGGTCCAGTAGTGGTAGTTTGGTACGGGAAGTGTCTATGTGAGAACCCTTATACGCTCACCATCGGCGTTCCTGCCCGAACGATACAGGGATCCGTTGGAAGATTTATTTATTTCCTAACTTTAAAAAAAACCTAAGCTATTCGTAGCAACAAAAATTTTACAATGAGAGCCTTACGAGTTATAGAATAAAGTTGCAAGTAAGGCATAGCTGTCATCAACCCAAAGATTATCAAAATATCCACAGGTGTACTGCCGGTCTACAATGTCCAACGGGCACAATATTTCGGCGATCATACATGTCGCCATCATCAGGTGAACTGACGGACTGAGCTCCTGTGAACGTGCCGGCACGGAGATCCGGCAGTAGACCGGCAGTACACCCGTGGATATTTTGATTATCAAATACGCCGGGAGAAACTCAAGAATCACAACCCAAAGATTGTTTTTAACGCCCCTGTGCTTTTGTAGGCAATATCGTAATGGAAACGGTATCTCCAAGCTTTCCACCGACCTTTCAACTGACTTACCAAGTGAGTTATGGGAGTTCAACGTGCATTCCGAACCGCGCAGAATTTGGGTATTTTACATATTAGGAAGTATTCATATTGTTCTTCTTTAGTGTATCCGCCTCATGGTACATTTCAATTGGTGGCTCACATCCTGTTTCTAATTACGTCCCCGATTTCAGTTGTCTTACTACCTTGTCATCTCATTCCTTCCACTTTCCACTTCCACTCTGTTGCGCAATATTCCTATGCAGTACATGTCCCAGCTGTTGTGGCTTGGCAAGACAGCCAAGCCACTATGAGGAAGCCGAAAGTCACGCGTTTAAGCTCACGCCGGCTGGCGTGAGGTCTGGAACAGGACAAGGTAATTATAATAGCCAATAACGTACGTAGCTACTGGAATACTTAACTTTAATCCATAATTGGTGAACATCGCTCTTGACGATACATGTTTTACAGCATCAATAGTAACTGGTAATGGCGCCTTGCTAGGTCGTAGCAAATGACGTAACTGAAGGCTATGCTAACTATCGTCTCGGCAAATGAGAGCGTAATTTGTGAGTGAACCATCGCTAGCAAAGTCGGCTGTACAACTGGGCGAGTGCTAGGAAGTCTCTCTAGACCTGCCGTGTGGCGGCGCTCGGTCTGCAATCACTGACAGTGGCGACACGCGGGTCCGACGTATACTAAAGGACCGCGGCCGATTTAAAGGCTACCACCTAGCAAGTGTGGTGTCTGGCGGTGACACCACACCAGCCAAGATTTTTTCCTTTCTCTTGTCACTTCCCATAACTTTCCCTCTTCCCTCACTTTCTTCATCACTTCTTCATTATAACGTCTGTAAGTCAACTTCATCTTAACCATTGTTCTCCATTGCAATATTTCAAAAATATCTTGATTTCTTTCTACTTTCTTTTTAACTGCCCGTGATTCATTTATGTATAATAGTACACTCCATACATAACATTCAGACACTTGTTTCCATAGCTCCATTGGAACTCTTCTAGCTGTTAGTAAATATTTCACTTTTTCAAATGGTGTCTTCCCATAGATTTGTTTCTCCTTGTTTCTTCTGCACAGCTTCCATTCCACGTCATTAAATTTCACAGGTACACAAAGAATTTTATTTGTTCTCACTTGTTTCCATCTAAGAATACAAGTGTGTCAACTAGCGCTTTGCGGCTGGTCCTGGCGGAGGTTCGAGTCCTCCCTCGGGCATGGGTGTGTGTGTTTGTCCTTAGGATAATTTAGGTTAAGAAGTGTGTAAGCTTAGGGACTGATGACCTTAACAGTTAAGTCCCATAAGATTTGACACACATTTGAACATTTTTGAACTAGCGCTTCCTTCTTGTTCATTCTTATCACTTTTGTATTTCGTGTATTTATCTTCATTCCATACTCCTTACCACTTCTTGCTTTACTCCTCAACATCTGCCGTACCTCCTCTTTTCTAGTCCGTCAGCTCTAATTCACTATTCGTGTATTTTATGATCTTTTTCCTTTCTCCCACAACTACAACGCCTGTTGCTTCACAATCCGTATATTTTACGGTCTTTATCCTTTGTCCTCCAATTACAACGCCTCTTGCTTCACCATCCGCATATTTTATGGTCTTTATCCTTTGTCCACCAATTAAAACGCTTCTTGCGCTCTGTGAGGTCTTACCTGACAGTTCTTCTCCACACACGTTGGACAGTTTCGGTGAAAATGAGCATTCTTGTCTTACATTATTTCTAATTCTCATCTCTTCGGTCTCCTCATTCCCTACTAATAGTGTCATTTTCTGCCTTTTATGCATCTCCTTTAGTAAACTTCTATGTTTTCAGTCTATACCAACATCTTCTAAGACTCTCAGCACTATACTCCAGTCGACTCCATCGAATGCCCTCTGCCGGTCGATGAAACAAGTATATGCCTCGTTGTTCATTTCTATCACATCCTTCCGCCAACCATTCTCAAACAACCTATAGCATCTTGTTTATCCGTTCTGAAGCCGAATCGTCTGCTCCACTATTTTCCTCAATATTCTTTTAAATTATCCTCAGTAAGACTCTTGTCACAGCCTTTGTAACATGACTGATAAAGCGAATTGTTCTATAGTCTTTGCGTTCTTTTGCGTTTTACATTTTAGATGATGGTGTTAAAGTGGTGTCAAGTAGAGCTCTGCGCCTATTCCTGTGTCACAAATGCTGTTTATTATATCAATCAATCTATCTATTAACATTCGGCCAAAAATTTCAATGTCTTCGATAGTATTTTGTAACAGCCCAGTGCTTTCATTTCTCGGAGCTCCTGACTTGCTTTCTCCAATTCCAGTTTCAATAGTTTAGGACCTCGATCGTCTTCATACTATTCCCCTTCATCTTCCAAAAACAGTCGTGGTGGTATCCGCCTGTGCACTGTATAACTCTTCCACATGATCCACCTAACCGTTATTTTGTTATACTATACTTACTCTCTTCCTCCGCTGTTTATTTAATATTCCTCGAACGATCATTTTCCTTACTTCTCTTTTTCTTAATTTTTCCATATTCTGTTCATTTCCTCCAGTTTCCCTTTCTTTTCTAATTATTCTAATCCTCACATTGTTTCCTCATCTAATCTGTTCTGCTTAGTTACTATACTTTCCACATTCTTCATTTTCCTATACTGTCTTCAGCCTTCCTCCGAATTGCAGTTTTTCTGTTTCCTCCTTTCATTCATTTTGCCCAACATACTTCCTATTGTTCCCTCTTCTTTCCTGATATCCAGTGTTTCTTATTCCTTGTTCTTTCCACTTTCCGAAATTCTATCCCTAATCCTTCCGACGTCGCATATCTAATGACATTCTTCAAAATTATTTTTGACAACGTGACTGTACTTTTTCTTAAAATTTTCAATCTTCACATTTCCCAACATCCCTTACTGTGCTTTAATCTCGTCCTAACATTTGTTACGAGTAAATTATGGTCTATATCGGCGTCTGCTCCTGGAAAGGTTTGTACGATATTAATACTGGTTATGCTTCTCTGGTTGATTATGGCAAAGTCTGTTGGCTATCTAGAAATTTCATCTGGAGTTTTCCTCGTATATAATCTTTGTTGATGTGTTAAATCAAGTATTGGCATTCCAGAGATCAAATCGATCACAGAAGAGTATCAGTTCTTCTCCCCCTTCGTTCGTCTTTCCAAGCCCATAGTCTTCAGATACGTTGTTTCCACTTCCCTCCCCCATTGTACTATTTCAGTCTCCCATCGTTATAGTTCTTACTTGCCCTTTCCCATTTTTTCCGTAGTCTTCCTCAATCTGCTCATATAGTTTTTCCACTTCCTCTTACACATGAACAAATGGTTCAAATGGCTCTGAGCACTATGGGACTTAGCATCTTAGGCCATCAGTCCCCTAGAACTTAGAACTACTTAAACCTAACTAACCTAAGGACATCACACACATCCATGCCCGAGGCAGGATTCGAACCGGCGACCGTAGCGGTCCCGCGGTTCCGCACTACAGCGCCTAGAACCGCACGACCACTGCGGCCGGCTATACATGAACATATAATCACATTATAAACAGAACAGACGACGTCCGCCTACAGATGCGATCCGCACGTAGTAAACTGGCAGTTATCGATCGCAAGATGGGTCCAGTCGTAATGAATTGGTATTATTGGACTTTCACATGATGGATTTCGTGTTGTAGGCTTAGTACACATTAATCTGTTCCACAATCTGTCCAGGGTTGAGGTAAGGCCATTGTTCTCCCGTGATATGACGAGTCTAGTTGTAGACCTCAGAAGGCAATTTTTATCCACGTTTCACATTTTGTCAGCGTTCAGGCTGGCTCTAAATAGGTGCAAATAGCCAAAGCTGCAACCGACAAAATAAAACCTTCAACTCTCACATTGTATATCGACGCTGTGCAAAAGCACATTAAACATCTACTCGAGACCACCACTAGAGACTTCGGTGCGGACGTTACATTTGAAATTATGGCGTACACTTTCTTGTGGAACTGACTGTATTCCCCTTCAGACTTTTTCAGTGATAGACGTTTCGAACCCTCTGCTGCCATCCTTTCCGGGAATCCACTGCTACCACTGGACAACTGAACTCTGTCGAAAGGCAGCGGCCGCGCGGATTTAGCCGAGCGGTCTGAGGCACTGCAGTCATGGACAGTGCGGCTGGTCCCGGCGGAGGTTCAGAGTCCTCCCTCGAGCATGGGTGTGTGTGATTGTCCTTAGGATAATTTAGGTTATGTAGTGTGTAAGCTTATGGACTGATGGCCTTAGCAGTTAAGTCCCATAAGATTTCACACACATTTGAACATTTTTGAAAGGCAGCGCCGTGTTCACTTCTCGGACAAGTGGAGTTACTAGACAGAAAAAGTTCAGGATGCTATTGGCAGGCAGTTGTAACTGGGTAAACAGTGAAAGCTATTACCACCCAACTACGACATTATTTCACTTGGCCTACCGTGGCCAATAACGAAAACGCTCAGTGATGTTAAGGAAAAAAGTACAGGGGTGATTAAGGAAAACGCTTCGCACTGTCAATGCTTTCAGGTCACTTGTGCATATACTAACAGGGGCACATCGACAATTTCCCCTCGCTCCCAGCTGCAATAATATTGGTCGACTAATACTGGCCGGCCAGGGTGGCCGATCGGTTCTAGGCGCTACATTCTGGGACCGTGCAAACGCTACGGTCGCAGGTTCGAATCCTGCCTCGTGCATTGATGTGTGTGATGTCCTTAGGCTAGCTAGCTAAGTCTAGGGAACTGATGACCTCAGAAGTTAAGTCCCATAGTGCTCAGAGCCATTTGAACCATTTGTGACTAATACTGAAAGACAGTGGTAATCCAAAACATTATTGTTCTTGTGCAGTCTCGATTGTTTCCGAGTAGTGGCATTTGTTCCTCACTTGCCGCAGTTCGGTGTTTGCTTCTGTAATAGCCGACAAAACACGAATATCCGCCAGTAGCCGTCATCTCTCTAGAAATTTTAGTCATTGTTCGATATTCATACTGCTCCACGGACTTTACTTTTCTAAACGTTACTTTCCCTTGCTAGCATACGACTGTTCTTAAAATCTATAACCTGGTCAAGTTCTTCTTGGTTCTCCTCTATCGTTGAATTTACATTTCGTCTTTTACTCAGTGCCGGCCGAAGTGGCCAAGCGGTTCTAGGCGCTACAGTCTGGAACCGCGCGACCGCTACGGGAGCAGGTTCGAATCCTGCCTCGGGAATGGATGTGTGTGATGTCCTTAGGTTAGTTATGTTTAATTAGTTCTAAGTTCTAGGCGACTGATGACCTCAGAAGTTAAGTCGCATAGTGCTCAGAGCCATTTTACTCAGTAACTCCACTTTTCCGAAAAAGCGGGGGCAAACAAGTCTTTCACAAGAGAAAGCGACACTGCCTTTCGACAGTGTTTAGCTGACCAGTTACAGAAGTGGAGTCCTGAAGAAAGTCCGGGTGGAGGGATCGACACTTGGATCACTGCAGAAGTTTGAAGAGGAGTACGACGCAGCCTAACGAGTCAATAGATTTCATCATTAATGACAGCGGCCACTAGGGCCTCCAGTCTCCTGTAACAGTACCTTGGCTGCAGAGGGCTGCCACAGCCCTGAGTACGGCGTCCTTCGGCCGGCCCAGCAGGCAGAGGCAGATTGAGGAGGCGGCCAGCGCCGCCCCCACGGCCGCCCACGCCTCCGCCTGGAACACCGTGCCCAGCCTCGTCACCGATGCTTGCAGGCTGTCACCTTCCGGGTCTGGCCACCGCACGAAGACGGACTCTCTACCAACCCATGAAGACAAGGGCGTCAGAGACAACCACCCTAAGCGCGTAGTTTCACAACATTGTCATTTTGTTGATACCGACATTGTTATCCGAAGTCTAAAAATCAGGCATGAATGGTGCTGCTAGAGTTGGTGCACCCTACTTCAGATCCTAACGACTCCAGTGTAGTGGGTGAACATGGAGACAGACTGCAGTGCTGACGTGATAACTGTACTGTATCTATGCATACACAGCGCACAATGTAACTGCTGCTAATGACAGTAATACACGACTGGCCATTAAAATTGCTACACCAAGAGGAAATGCAGATGATAAACGGGTATTCATTGGACAAATATCTTATACTACAACTGACATGTGATTAAATTTTCACGCAATTTTGGTGCATAGATCCTGAGAAATCAGTACCCAGAACAATCACCTGTGGCGATAATAACGGCCTTGATACGCCTGGGCATTGAGTCAAACAGAGCTTGGATGGCCTATACAGGTACAGCTGCCCATGCAGCTTCAACAACAGTTCATCAAGAGTAGTGACTGGCGTATTGTGACGAGCCAGTTGCTCAGCCACCATTGACCAGACATTTTCAATTGGTGAGAGATCTGGACAATGTGCTGGCCAGGGATGCACTGGAACATTTTCTGTATCCAGAAAGGCCCGTACAGGACCTGCAACATGCGGTCGTGGATTATCCTGCTGAAATGTAGGGTTTCGCAGGGATCGAATGAAAGGTAGAGCCACGGGTCGTAACACGTCTGAAATGTAACGTCCACTGTTCAAAGTGCCGTCAAAGCGAACAAGAGGTGACCGAGACGTGTAACCAATGGCACCCCA
This sequence comes from Schistocerca nitens, assembly GCF_023898315.1. Taxonomy (NCBI): domain Eukaryota; kingdom Metazoa; phylum Arthropoda; class Insecta; order Orthoptera; family Acrididae; genus Schistocerca; species Schistocerca nitens. The sequence goes on from NC_064621.1 coordinate 192,703,839, forward strand.
TACCATCACGCCGGGTGATACGCCAGTATGGCGATGATGAATACACGCTTCCAATGTGCGTCCACCACGATGTCGCCAAACACGGATGCCACCATCAGAATGCTGTAAACAGGACCTGGATTCATCCGAAAAAATAACGTTTTGCCATTCGTGTACCCAGGTTCGTCGTTGAGTACACCATCGCAGGCGCTCCTGTCTGTGATGCAGCGTCAAGGGTAACCGTAGCCATGGTCTCCGAACTGATAGTCCATGCTGCTGCAAACGTCGTCGAAGTGTTCGTGCAGATGGTTGTAGTCTTGCAAACGTCCTCATCTGTTGACCCAGGGATCGAGACGTGTCTGCACGATCCGTTACAGCCATGCGGATAAGATGCCTGTTATCTCGACTGCTAGTGATACGAGGCCGTTGGGATCCAGCACGGAGCTCCGTAGTATCTCCTGAACCCACCGATTCCATATTCTGCTAACAGTCATTGGGTCTCGACAAACGCGAGCAGCAATGTCGCGATACGATAAACCGCAATCGCGATAGGCTACAATCCGACCTTTATCAAAGTCGGAAACGTAATGGTACGCATTTCTCCCCCTTACACGAGGCATCACAACAACGTTTCACCAGGTAAAGCCGGTCAACAGCTGTTTGTGTAGGAGAAATCGGTTTGAAACTTTCCTCATGTCAGCACGTTGTTGGTGTCGCCACCGAGGCCAACGTTGTGTGAATGCTCTGAAAAGCTAATCATTTGCATATCACAGCATCTTCTTCCTGTCGGTAAAATTTCACGTCTGTAGCACGTCATCTTCGTGGTGTAGCAATTTTAATGGCCAGTAGTGTACATTCTGAGACAAAAAAATGGCGTACAACGAAGGAATTATCCCAATGGTACAAACGTCGATAGATATGATGTACATCTACAGACAAACTAATGATTACAATTTCAGAAAAAATGGGTAATTTATTCAAGAGAGAGAGCTTCACAGGTTGAAAAAGTCAATAAAGCTTTAGTCAACGCGTGGTCCACCTCTGACCCTTATACAAGACGTTATTCTACTTTGAATTGATTGATAGAACCTTTGGATAGCATCCTAAGAGATATCGTGCCAAATTTTCCCCACTGGCTCATTAGTTCGTCAGTATACTGAGTTGGTTGGGTTGGAAGCCTCTGCCCATAACGCTCCAAATGTTTTCAATCGAGGAGAGATCCGCGCCTTTGCTGGCCAAGGTAGGTTTGGCCAAGTCGAAGGCAAGCAACAGAAACTCTCACCGTGTACGGGTCGGCATCATCTTGCTGAAATGCAAGCCCAGTATGGCTTGCCGTGAATAGCAATAAAACGAGGCGTAGAAAATCGTCGACGTGACACTGTGCTGTAAGGGTGCCGTGGATGAGAACGAAAAGGGTCGAGCTATGGAAATAAATAGCATTTCAGACCATCAATGCAGGCTGTCAGGCCATATGGCGGGCGACAGTAGGGTTGGTACGTCTCTAGACACGTCTTCGGTCTGGAATGTGAGTGCAGTGGAATTGTCTCCGATGATGAGTCCCGCTTTGAACTGGGCTCCCTGGGCATACACATCAGCAAAATAATGCCCGTCTACATACGGCGAGAGTTTCTGCTGCTTGTCTTTGTGTTTGCGAAACCTTACCTCGGCCACCAGGGTCATTGAATCTCTCCAGAACTGAGGACCTTTGGAGCATTATGAGCAGCATCTCGGTATTTTGATTATCTAACGAGCCGATTGGACAAAATTTGGCACGATAACGCTCAGGAGGACGTCCATAAACTCTGCCACTCAGTGTCAAGAGGAATAACAGCTTGCATAAGGGTCAGAGATGGACCAACGCGTTATTGACTTGTTCAGTATGTGAAACTCCTTCCCTTGGATAATTCCTTCGTAGTACCTGGTTTTTCTTTTCTTCTGTTTTTTCTTTTTGGTATATTTGTCTTGATGGCATGAAGCAACAACAGGTGTAGCAGGTGATTAGAGTATATAATATCTGGTACACTGCACATTAGAATTTCAAGCACCCATTATAAAGAACCCTAACAGGGATCACGTTGTCAGTGTGCAAATGAGACATGCAACAGATAATCAGATCAAAATAACTTCACACTCTCTGGTGACGCCCTTTTCGTAGTTTGATAACGGTGACATTTAACTACTGAAAGTGAAATAAACTTTAAAATTTATCGAATATGCAAAGTCTCATATAACTGTTGTTCATAGTTGCATCTACATAGCTCTGTGACAAAATTATTGTTAATGAGATGCCGCTCCAGTTGTCGATAAGCAATTGAAGCAGCTTTTCATTAATACTGCATACAGTTGCGGATGAACATCACTCTCTAACAGAATCATTGTGGGAGAATTATGACCGTAAAATGTGCTACATCTCTGAAAGCATACGGACACTGAACATATGGAGACAGAAATTTGTACGTGGACTCGACCTCTCGTGACCGCGTGGCTTTAGCAGAGCCCAGTCAAACGGTGGAATAGCTGAAGGCTATGTGCCTCTCGCTTTTCGGATTGTTCACTGTACGATGAATTATATGCGCTTCTGGACATCGTTGTGACCAATTTTGTTAGTTAGTTATGACGATCAGCTATACCGCAGATAGTCTAACTGAGTAACATGAGTTCGTAGCAACGTTTCATGAACTGTGTATACAGTATGTTCCGAAATTCCCGGTGCCAACTTCTAGGAGTCATAGAGTGGAGTGAATAGACAATATTTTGGACTGAAACCCATGTCCGTGTTCGGAAAAGTACCGTCTCCATGCTAACAACCATTTGAAAACATATTGCTAACGATACCACTTTCGCAAGTAACTGATCAGGCGTTACCCAGTACATCTCTTGTTTCACAATTCCACGTATTAATAGCAAAAGAAGTTGCTCGTTTACTCGCTGAGGAGTTCTCTTCAACGCGATACAGTACGGCCTCTTCCAATTCTAGTGTGCGGCGTCTCCTTGGAGCACCACAAACACGCCTACTGACGAGAAGGTACCCTTTCTCGAAGCCGTTCCGTAATCGTGACAAAAAGGAAAAAGGTATGCGATAGGGTCGGACTTTGGGGAGAAGGATCTTAACAAAGGCGATGAACTGCTCTTCCATTACTGTGAACTTCGACATTCAGAAGGATCATGTCAGTGTACTCTGCAAACGTGTACTCAACCATGTTGCTCTAAGACTCATGGTCACATGAATGAGGCTCGGACCAGGTCAGAGAGGTAGGACAGACGTCAAGTGATAACAGCCGATCCGATCGAACCAACCCCAACCAAGACCATCCTACTGCATACCTAGATAGCAAACATGTTATCAAACGTCTGTATCACGGAAACAATGCGGACGTGGATTCCTATTCAAAATGTTATGTACTTACTTCCCTCTACAAGTCCTATAAGTTTGCAACGGGATTTTCCAAACACCCTCTATAAGTCCAGAAAATACATTTTGCTTTTTGTCCTTTTTGTTAGTATGCTTGTCCAATAAATGGCTGTTTTCGTGGTCGTAAAAAAGACTACCAGAAGTAGTGTCACACCACTAATGAAAGCATGAGTAATTAAAATGCAATGAGAGCGTTTGGAATTGTTACAGCAGCAGCTGAAATCACAAACGTTGCACCCATGGCGTTTAATGTTCTTGACAGTGACGTTCGTCGATGTGTGAGTGCTCTTATTCACTTATGTTCTTGCAACAGAACAAAAAAAATCAGCTATGATTATTAATCCGAGTGTATCAATAACTTCAAATTGTCTCTAACCTGTAACAACCAGAGGTGAAGAATGAATAGCAGCGGAACTGTTAACAGCTGCTGGAATAATATTTTAATCTACTTTTACAAAGAAGAGCCTTATTTCCGATGACTCCACAAACGGTTATTTTTATTTTTTGAGAAAACTGGTCCCTCTGGTAGACCCTTAATACGTGTTCTGAGATAATTTGTGACTGATCGTGAAAATTCTGATGATAGCTTGATGGAAGTACGGCAGGCCTTTACAGCATGCTGCGTACTGTTTCATAAAGATATTCAAACTGACTTCTTTTTTTATATTCTCTCTTAGCTGTATTAGGTGCCGGTGTGGCCGTGCGGCTCTAGGCGCTTCAGTCTGGAACCGCGTGACCACTACGGTCGCAGGTTCGAATCCTGCCTCAGCCATGGATGTGTGTGATGTCCTTAGGTTAGTTAGGTTTAAGTAGTTCTAAGTTCTAGGGGACTGATGACCACAGATGTTAAGTCCCATAGTGCTCAGAGCCACTTGAACCAGCTGTATTAAGTGATACGAGTATATCGAGTTTATTTAGAAATTCTATGTAGATGAGTCCACGATTGTAGCTAAGTCTGCCTTCGGCAGTACTACAGTGCGGACGCGTTACGGTTTTCCGCAGTGCGATGTTTGTGTTTACCATGGACATAAGTGCGTGCTGTCGTTCTTAACGATACATCGTAGTGAAATGTGTAAACCTGTGTGAATTTCCAAGGACCAAACTGCTGAGGTCATCGATCCCTAGACTAACATACTACTTAAATTAACTTAAACTAACTTATGCTAAGAACAACACACACACCCATACCTGAGGGAGGACTCGAACCTCGACTCGAACCTCGACTCGAACCTCCGGCGGGAAGGTCTGCGCAATCCGTCACATAGCACCTCCAACCGCGCGGCCACTCCGCGCAGCCATCACATTGAATAACTATCGTGAAGCGACATTGCAATTCATCTTTTGTCCTATTTCGCCCGTCCCAAGGTGCTCGATTTCGAACGATTCCTGTGCGGACTTGCCACCCCTGACCACAACGACTGTCCTGCCAGTGACGCGTTTGGGGACGCTCGCGCGACGACAACTCCCAGTCCATCACATGTGTACCTTGACCAGCAGCATGCGCCTCCGCACCATCACTCGAATGTCGTTGATGTCACTAACAACGAGCAAGGTGTCTCACAGCCTTCTGCTCCGGCCCACAACGGACGGAGTCGCTCTAACCCGAGGCCACTCAATGAGTTCATAATGCCTGCAGTGGCTTTCGATCCGGGACGTCACACATCGTTCCTATCGTCTGTTACACAGGAACATGGTCGTCAACAACGATCATGATGCCGACGCAAACGTCGCCATTGATTACCCATAGCGCCCGGCAAGGTTATGCCCCGCAATGACACTGACGTTACCCAACTAGAAGACACTCATCTACATCTACATCTATATACATACTCCACAATCCACCATACGGTGCGTGGCGGAGGGTACCTCGTACCACAACTAGCATGTTCTCTCCCTGTTCCAAACAGAACGAGGGAAAAATGACTGCCTATATGCCTCTGTACGAGCCCTAACGTCTCTTATCTTATCTTTGTGGTCTTTCCGCGAAATATAAGTTGACGGCAGTAAAATTGTACTGTAGTCAGCCTCAAATGCTGGTTCTCTAAATTTCCTCAGTAGCGATTCACGAAAAGAATGACTCCTTTCCTCCAGAGACTCTCACTCGATTTAGCTTTTCCGTAACACAGCCCGCTTCTGAATTACTTCTATGTCCTCCCTCAATCCGACCTGATAGGGATCCCAAACGCTCGAGCAGTACTCAAGAATAGGTCGTATTAGTGTTTTATAGTCGGTCTCCTTTACAGATGAACCACATCTACCAATGAACCGAAGACGACTATCAGCCTCCCCCCCCCCCCCAACTGCCATTACATGCTTGTCCCACTTCAAATCGCTCTGCAGTGTTACGCCCAAATATTTAATCGACGTACCAAGCGCTACACCACTAATGGAGTATTCAAACATTACGGGATTCTTTTTCCTATTCATCTGCATTAGTTTACATTTATCTATATTTAGAGTTAGCTGCCATTCTTTACACCAATAAATCCTGTCCAAGTCATCTTGTATCCTCCTACAGCCACTCAACAACGACACCGTCCCGTACACCACAGAATCATCAGCAAACAGCTGCACATTGCTATCCACCCTATCCAAAAGATCATTTATGTAGATAGAAAACAACAGCGAACCTACCACACTTCCCTGGGGCGCTCCAGATGATACCCTCACCTCCGATGAACACTCACCATCGAGCACAACGTACTGGGTTCTATTACTTAAGAAATCTTCGAGCCACTCACATATTTGGGAACCAATCCCATGTGCTCGTAACTTAGTTAGGAGTCTGCAGTGGGGCACCGGGTCAAACGCTTTCCGGAAGTCAAGGAATATAGCATCCGTCTGATACCCTTCATCCATGGTTCGCAAGATATCATGTGAAAAAAGGGCGAGTTGCGTTTCGCAGGAGCGATGCTTTCTAAAGCCGTGCTGATGCATGGACAGCAACTTCTCTGTCTCAAGGAAATTCGTTATATTCGAACTGAGACTGTGTTCGAGAATCATGCAACAAACTGATGTTAAGGATATTGGTCTGTAATTTTGAGGATCCGTCCTTCTACCTTTCTTATATACAGGTGTCACCTGCGCTTTTTTCCAGCCATGTCAGGCGATGGCCACAGCGACTAACTGCGTTGTGCGACGGTTTGCGTTGGCGCTGTCGATTACTAAGGATGTTTCCCATTGGATGTGTGGGTTGAGACTACAATCACCCTGCAGTCGTCCCATGACCCTTCCCTCTTCAGAGAAGACCACATAGAAACAATGCAGTCCCTCCCCCCCCCCTCTCCAGAATGGGGGGTGGGGGGAGTGGGGGGTGGAAAGACGACGTCAAGGAAGAACTTTTACTTCACCCAGAGTTGCCGCCACTATCCTGCACCGATACCCAACAGAGCTTCCATTCACAGTGTGATGGGTGGTGACGTCCATCGACGCTACCCTCCACGATCTCTGACGATGGTAGACCCACTCCCAGCACCATAATACCACACATACAAGTTCGCAACACTAAATACCATGTCAGCAACACAGCGAAGCTGCAGCTCCTTGACAACATGGTCACGTTGAACCGAGATGTCCCAGAAGTTATTCAATCCCTCATTCCCTCTACCACTAGACTTTGTCAACGGCCTCTCATACCTTTGACAAACCAACTTTCACCCTCTCAAATTACTTAACACGGATTATAAAATCTCAGCACGTCCTTTGGAAGTGTGCATGCGTGCGGCTTTCCCTGCAGTACTTCCTCCAGAACAAACATCACGAAGCTATGGGCCAAACCCCAGATGGCTACACGTGAATGTCTGTACATTATTCCTCTGGCTGCATCTTGCTGCTTCTGTGTGGCACCGGTGCCTTCGACTAAGTCCAACATCAAGGCATGGTGTTTCCCTCATCATTCATAGACGCCATGCGCTGCTTATTCTCAGTGACGTGTCTATGGTCCAGGTGAATGTATGCTTTACTTGACTGATCCGAGCCCATCGTTTGGTCCGGCAGGGATGCCAGAATTGAAAATTGAATTTCCACGAACACATAAGGCTAACAACATACAAAGCAGAAAAAATCAGAAACTGGTGAGGCTAAATTCAAAACAGTACAGACTACCTCTAACAGTCACACGTACATACCACTGTGCGCTCTTCGAATCAGTACTCAGCTTTGCAGCTAGCACGTGGGCACATAGATTGAACGTGGACACCAACAAAGCATCCGTCAGACGAGGGCAGAGAAGTGTCCTACTTAGGGTATCTGGAGCCTTCGGTACCACCTCAGCGGATGCACTGTGTGTGGTGATCGGAATATGCCCCATAGATATCACGATCAAATACAGAGCTGCAAGGTACTGGTTAAAGGTGGGGAGACTAGATAAGGTACACACAATAACCGGTGTGCCCATAGAGACGATACGTCACCTTAAAAGTTGACGTTTGGATACATGGCAAAGTGAGTGGGAAGTAAGTGGTAAGGGACGTAGACTGCACGGCTTCCTCCCTGACATAAGGGAGCGGTTGAGAATGAGACACATCGATCACAGCCGCGGTATGGTACATTTATTAACCGGACACGGACCTTATCCCACGCACTTAAACCGCGTGAGTATGAGGCAGACACCTACATGCACATGTGGAGAAGAAGGTTCCCCAGAACACACTGTCTTTTTCTGCGGGCAATACGCGAACAATAGACATACACTACACTTAGATTACACAGATACAGACATAGATATATACACAGCAATAACAGACGAAGAAGAATGAGCACAATTAAACGCACTGACAAACAGTATTTCAAAAACAACACATGAAGAGTATATGCGGTCACGACATCACAGACATGCCTCTGTGCAGCGTAACAGAAATCTCCAGAGGATGGACAGCGATACCCACAGTGACAACGAAAATAGTGACAATGAGGAGGAACAGGAGGAGGAAGCTGAGATATAACAGTAAATAAGCAAATTGCTGGCAATCTAGCCAAGAAAACACCAAATGTTGTACATGGATGGGCACCTAAAGTAGTTAATACATAGGATTAGTAATAAATAGGATAGGCAACATTATTTCTCTACTAATAACCATTTGTGTGTGTGTGTGTGTGTGTGTGTGTGTGTGTGTGTGTGTGTGTGTGACTGGCGGTCAACGGCTCGAAGAAACCATTCCGAGGTATTCACCGTCAGTCACACTCGGTGATGGTACTAACAAATCTCTCATCTATCCTACCTTCTTTTTATATTCTTCTCAAAAAAAAACAACAAAATTTTATTTATATTTCAACCTTAAATTATTGTTATTTTTAAAAGTATCCTTGTTTGTAAATGTTGTAGATAAAACAAAAGGAAAGAAAACTGTAAAAAGATGAAAAACGAAAATCTTAAGATGTACGACCTGTTTTAAAAATCAGGTAAGAGGTCTATAATTGGGCAATAAATAAAAAAAATGCCCTTTGCCCACTGTTTTGTACATGATTGCCTTCGAGGCTCTCATCAAAGGCCTCCTACCAGATCTTACAGGACTTACAATGCATGGCCAGACGTTCCACTATCGGACCTACGCAGATGATGTCGTGCTTCTCGCACGCGTGTTCTCAGAAATTACGACGCAAGGTCCAACATTACAGAAAATCATCTGGTAGTCAACTCAACGCTACCAAATCGGTGATCGCGAACACTGGATGCAGGCTCTAAGATGAGGGACCACTACCTGTCCATCCCCTGGAGATTTCTGTTACGCTGCACAGAGGCATGTCTGTGATGTCGTGACCGCATATACTCTTCATGTGTTGTTTTTGAAATACTGTTTGTCAGTGCGTTTAATTGTGCTCATTCTTCTTCGTCTCTTATTGCTGTGTATATATCTGTCTGTATCTGCTCCATTTTCTGGGTTTCGACTTTTCCTGCTCCACCCAGTGTACCATGGCGAAAACGTACTGGCAGATGCCTCAGCCCTTCCGTTGCCACGTTATCCATAGTCTCCTGTGCAGCCTGAACCCACTACAGAGAGTGACATACATCAACAAATAAATGAGGTCTACATTGGTCTATGCTGCCCAAGTACTCCCTCTACCATCGATCCCTGGATGTTAACTCCTACATGCCATGAAGTACTTCGTTTTGAATGGCACCATCTTCAAAATCTGATTTCAGTCCCTCACTTCCCTCTTACAAAAGATGACATTGGTCTTTTCCATGTTCATTGGAGATACAATGCTGAGATGTTGGTGGGAGCCTTCAACATCCTTTATGCAATGCATCTTGAAAACCCTAATGCTTCATTCAGATGCTACAGTGATCAATGTGACACACATTGCTCTGGCCCTGTCTCACATTTCCACCTATTTTCTCAAACTTAGTTACATACGCAATGCTCTCCCAACGATGCGCCCACTGTCGGCGAAAGATTTTTATAAACTGTTGTTAATACAAACCCCTTGCAACACAATGGAGGCACAATGCCTGGACATCCAATGGTAGATGTTATGCAAGACTGTCCATATGCCTACACTTCTGTCTGTCGTAAGGGCATTTCAGTACCCCATGGTCAACGGCGAGTTTCCCAGCAACCATTGAGAACACAATATCGATCTGGTAGCGTTGCCACTTTGCACAAGTTGCTTATGCGACGACACCAACGATCACCTCCTTACACGCACAACGAAACGTGAGGTCTGTTTCCAAATACAATTTATATTGGCCTCCATACCCTGTGATTAATAATCCATCTCTGTCTCCCACTCTTTCCACACACTTCTCAGTTTCCCATGGCTTAACACCACACTGTCACGTGGTTCTGAGGTTAGGTATTTCCATGCATTTTCTGTAATTCCCCACTCCGCACTTGATTTTTGACGCCTGTTCCAGAAGCACACATTATGCTCGAACGTTCACCCACATATCGTTGGACATTTGCCAGATATTTGCACAGCGTGATCAGCAACCCCATTTGTGATTGCGAACTACCCAAGCTCCTATATTCTTAACATGTGTACTATCGTTTCCGAAATGGTGCGGCATACGAACATGTCGAGGCAAGCGACCTGAATGTGTGCGACTGGAACTGCATGGTCAGCTGTTTAATTTTTTATTTTTTTGTTATCTTATTTTAGTTCATGTGTCCACCTGCCCACAAGGCTATAGGCCTCACCTTGTACACCCCCCCCCCTATTCCTCCACTTAAGAATGGCTTTATATGCTGACCCACTTTCGTCTTATATATATATATATATATATATATATATATATATATATATATATATATATATATATATATATATATATATATATAACATAGGGTAACTGGAATCACACTAGCTGTTGTCCAATACACATACATTTTGCAGAGACAAAACAACTGTAATTGCGCAATCGGCAGTGTTTATACCCACTGCACAAGACTCCGCCATGGACCGCTCTGCAATCAGCCAAGTTTAATAATTACAGGCTGACCACCAGTGGGCCTTTAGTTCGCTCTGGCATCTCCATCACTCACCGCAGATCACCGTGAGGCGTTACATGTGAAGACGGATGTTGCTGCTAATGGCCATGCTCTCAACGAAGCTAACTGTATTCATCCATGCATGCCTATTAGTCCGAGTACGTGGAGAAATGGGGGATTGAGGATTACACCCCTCCAATACTCTTCACAACTACAAAACCCTGACCCACCTCATCATCAGCTATGTAAATGTCCCATGAATATCTGCCATACCAAAATTGTGTAAGTACCTCCAAATCCTCGAATGCTGTGCACTCGATCTCGCTTTCTGCATCTGTTTATCTTTCCCCAACATGAATCGTTTACCGCCTCATCAATTTCCCACCCCTTCTCTGCCACACCGAACACCTCTGCATCTCCCATACGATCCGCAAACTAGAGTTCAATAACGCCATTGTCTTCTCTCTTATCACCATATTTGGTACGCTTCTGCAAACACATCACAGCGTTCCTATACCTTCTCACACTGCACATCCCATCCCTAAGAAACTTCAAACACATCTCTCTCCCAGACAATGTGATCCACGCCAATATTTATCCTTCCTACCAATTTCAATTCTCTCCACTTATCCCACTTCACATCAGTGCATCTCTTTCCTTTTCCCTCTACATGCATCCCCATCCTTGTTACCAGTACCCTACTCTCGCACCAAACTCTACCTCACTAGCTGTTTTTCCCACCTTCTGTATCCCCAACATCTTCTGTGTTCCCAACACCTACCTTCACATCCATACTTTTCCTCCTGAACAGTCTCCTGTTTTTTCTACCCACATCCACAACCCCATGGAACACATTCTCTCCTCCTGAAATACTTCTCACCAAGGCTGGTCGTCTAGTTCTTAAATGAAAGTGCAGTGCTTCAATGAGTTTTTTTTTTCTTAGAAGAATTTAATCATTGTACGGTGTGATTCTAAAACGTACATGCTTTCACTTTTTAGCTGTCTATCTTCGATTTTTAATTTAAAATAGAAAAACAGCCACAATTTGTTTTCTCATTTTCGTTATATTTCTTTTAACTCGCTTGGCTGAAGAGCGGAATATTATACCGCAGACAGCCCACGTGTCTCATATGGGGCGAGGGAGTTAAAACAACAATAAAGAAAAATAAGAAACGGGGGAGCAAAAACGCCTAACATTGAAGACTACTGTCGGAACCCAGTCAAGATAGCGAGTCCATACCAGAACCACAGTCATCATTATAGAAGAAGCTACGAATCAGTGCACCAAGGTCAGTTAGATTAACTACTGTCATGCCATCAGAAGAAGATAAGTACTTTGTATTATAGCTTTCACCAGCTTGACTACATGTAACACAGTTAACAAAAGTGTGTCATTTTTGCCCACGCAATTGTATGCCTTCGTGTTGCAGTATAAAATGTCTACCTCAAGTCCACCTCCTACAGCTGCAGACACAACATTAGTGCACTTTATTTACATTGCTACAAATAGCAAAGCTAATGCAGTGAGTGCTCAGCTACAATCTACTCTCTTCTGCTAGAAGGAAGTCAGTACCAAGACTAAGTTACCTGTTCACCGTTCAATCTTTCGACCAACTTTGTTGTATGGGAGCGAAAGCTGGGTGGATTCAGGTTACCTTATCAATAAGGCTGAGGTTACGCATATGAAAGTAGCTAGGATGATTGCAGGTACTAGTAGATGGGAACAATGGAAGGAGGGTGTCCACAATGAGGAAATCAAAGAAAAACTGGGAATGAACGCTATAGATGTAGCAGTCATGGCGAACAGGCTTAGATGGTGGCGTCATGTTACATGCATGGGAGAAGTAAGGTTACCCAAGAGACTCATGGGTTCAGCAGTAGAGGGTAGGAGGAGTCGGGGTAGACCAAGGAGAAGGTACCTGGATTCGGTTAAGAATGATTTTGAAGTCATAGGCTTAACATTAGAAGAGGCACCAATGTTAGCACTGAATAGGGGATCATGGAGGAATTTTATAAGGGGGACTACGCTCCAGACTGAACACTGAAAGGCATAATCAGTCTTAAATGATTATGATGATGATGATGGTGATGATGATGACAAATAGCACACCTAATCCTTTTATTTTTTCTTAATTTAAAAGGTTACATTCAAATGACGTTTTGTAAATTTCATAGACGTAAGAAATATCAAATAGCTTCTCGTTCTGGTCCTTATTAAAATGCACATCGCTTTCTTTATATTAGCACCTAGTTGTTAGTATTATTATTCAATAAACTCAAGATAAATTTAAGAAAAAGCTTGCAAAATATGCCAACAACCGTCAGCATGAGATCATACGTAGATGTCCTAAAACTCTAACACGTTATCTCATTTTGAATCTCTCTTTTACTCAGAGTGTTTCGTTCTGATTCAGCAGCCAGTGTGTTATACAGCTGAAGTTTCTGTGACTACCACCATAAAACAGGCCACGCAACACGTCTTCCAACGCGCAAATATAATAAATTTTCAGGATTCAGAAAGTTTTTCAAGTGCAAGCGGATTCAGTTTCCATTCGGTATTTCCCTGGCTCTTAGGTACCACGAAGACTGTTTATCGCTATAGAAATTTTAGGGCACGAAATCTGCTTTCAGTCAGTATGGAGTCAGTGGTGACATCAGAGGTATCTGTGCCATGCGACGCCATCTTGTGCACATTTGTAAGATCCCGCCACCTTCCCTACCTAACGCTCCATAGCGGCTGTTTTCGCGACCTCGCCCATGCAGCGTCTTGGAGTGAGGGAAGGGGGAATGGTAAGACAAATGGGAGGGGGGCGGGGACTTTCCTGACGGAACATGCTTCATACGGAACTAGCTGATAGTCTTGGCTGCCTCAAGCTGTCTCAATCAGGTCTTCGTCATTGTATCGCCAAACAATAGTGACGTATTTAGGTGTTCAAGTGACAGGCAGGATATCATGACGATAGGGGCAATGCAGGGACGTGGGTACCGTGTAGCATTTTTCTTACTAGCTACAGACAACTAAGGGTTCGTTTCAGGATGTCAACTCAAACACCTTTCAGCAGTCTGATTTGCAAACTTATTTTCTTTGACTACCAGTTTCGGCGATTTACTACGCCATCTTCAGGCCCCTGGCCGACATGTAGGAAGATTACACCTCATTTCTGGTCAAAATAGCGGCCAGCATTCAAATACTGGTGTGTGAAGTTTTCTGCTTGCTATACCGACCACATCAACTGAGCAGAAATCCACAGATACCAACATTTTCGTAGGAGAAACATGTTGATTGAAACTTCGTGAGGACATTCCACCGCAACGAAAAACGCCTTTGTTTTAATGATGTCCACACGAAATACTGTGTCATCTCAGCGACACTCTCTCCCCTGTTTCGCCATAATACAGAACGTGCTGTTTTTGTTTGAACTTCCGTGATGTACTCAGTTAACCCTATCTAGTAAGGATTCCACACCGCGCACCAGTACTCCTAAATATAATGTTACTTAAAATCCGTCTTGATTGCAAATTTTTTATTCATATGACCGGTTTCGGTTCATTCAGATATGGAGATGGTTCTGAATGAACCGAAACCGGTCATATGAATAAAAAATTTGCAATCAAGACGGATTTTAAGTAACATTATAAAATCACTGATTGCTGTTATCCCATAAGACATTATATCTGTTTTTGCAAAGTACTCCTAAAGATGAAGGAAAAGCATAGTGCAGGCAGGCTCTGTAGTAGATCTGTTACACTTTCTGTTCTGCGTATAAAACGAAGGCTTTGTTTTGCCTTCCCCTCAACATTTTCTGGGTCTTTCTTCCAGTTTTAGTTGTTCGTAATTATAATACTTGCTTTGATCTTATGATGAGTTTACTAGACGATAAATGACAGCATCCTCTGGAAGCAATCTAAAACGGATCCTCAGATTGTCTCCCACATAGTTTATATAGATAAGGACCAGCACACGGCCTGTAACACTACCTTGGGGAACGCCAGAAATCATGTTTTACGCAATGACATTCCGTCGGTTAGTACATGTTCGTGTCATACAACTCCTTTTTAGTATTTGCGATTTTCTTTCGCCAGTGTATTTTGTTTCGATGCTTCCGCAGCTTTCAGGTTTCAGGTGCAGGACACAATCGACGTGGTTTCCTTCGCAGTAACCTTTACCGAAGAACTGTGTCAGGAGTTTGATTCATTATTTCACTGGATCCCGCCTTCCTCCTTAATTTAAAGCTCAATCTACAGAAATTCCAAACCACCCTCTAAAAATTTTTCAATACGCTCAATATCGTTTGTAGTGAGGAACGATATGAAAAAGAAACTGAATATACTAGGCTAAGGAGTTTTTGGAACCATGTCCCTTAGTGATTAGATTACGCCTGGATCAGTCATTAATAAAGAGGATAATTACACGTATATGGAGATTGCAAGAATACTGTCAGGACAGTCTTTGATACAGGAGAATTATAATCTTTGGTGAAAACCAAAAACTATAAAATGCATAGAATCACTTCTTTACGTCAGGTTTGATGGACACATATCTACAGCAGCCATTGGATGAGGCTTGCCAGTGCCTCCGGAGTGCATACGTCTTTTGATTAGTATAAACAATGAGAGTTTCCCCTCATGGGTTGCCATCGCTGCCTCGGATCCTTAGTGTTTCCTTGAAATCCTGATTCAGGATATAAAAAATGTTCTAGTTATAAAAGTGTCATTATCGTAACGGACATATACTAGCAGAATCATATTAAAAATCATTAAATGTATCCAGAAGTCTTTACGTAGGACGTTTAACATTTATCTTTAATAACTTTTTTCAAGAGAATATTGCATGTTTAGGGCACACAAGGTGTAGCACCCACTCAATGAAAACCAGCTGACACAGATGCCAAATCTTATTCAGATTTAAGAATTTAAGAGAATTACAGGTCCGTCTGAAACGTCCCCTTAGAAAAATTATACATGACTGCTCAAACTGACACACAATATTTTTTAGCGCAACGCAATCTGACTTTCAATAATCCCTACAAAAGAATGGCCTGGACTAACAATAACCTATACCTTTCACAAATCACTTACCTCACAAAAATCTTGGTTACTCGAACTACTGCAATACAGCGAGAGCCACTACAGCCAGCTAAATAAAAGATTCAAACTACTGAAGGCACTAACTACTGATACGCATAGTTAGCAAATGAAAGATTTTGATAGAGAACAAACAATGTATTTACCTTAATAGTGTTCAGAAGTCATAATATATATATATATAGCAGTTCATGACATCTATTCTTACAAACGTACTGTTTCTGGTGGACACACGTCCAAATCATCCGCTCTCAAAATTCCGACATTTCTCTCCCCACATCTACCACTGCTGGCGGCTCACCTCCAACTGCGCAACGCTACGTGCTGCTAACAGCCAACTGCCAAACACTACAATGGCGAATATTGCAACAATGCCGACCAGCCTCAGACTGCACACAGCACAGTCAGTGATTTTCATATACCAATATAAAAACCTAAACAGCCTACTTACATGTCTAGGAAAGGTAAACATACCACGTGTTTTATGGTCTTTAAAAATAAATGTTTTAAGTACAAAATTAATCACTCAAATACGTGTACTGCAGCGCTAAACTGTGCGTCTTGTTGTAAGATAATCTGTGGAAGTGTCGTAGTTATCGTCCACTGTAAGCAAAGTTCTGCTGAAGTCAATGTACTTACCTCGTAATAAACAAAAGTGAAATGCTTTGCCTATAGATATCTTAGTTATTACGCTTATTGCCGTGATGAAGAAAGTACTGTGCTGTAACGTATTGTTGTGCTATGGAAAAGGCTGTCTCATTGTAGCTATACCACAAAAGTTACTACTAAAAAATGTTTTACTTTCCAGAAGAATTCAGAAAAACTGTGCAGATATAAAACAGATACACCGCAAAAGCAACAATGTAAATTGTGTCACATATTAGTAGCGTCGTGATATAATCGTGTAGCTGTCAAAGAAACCTAATACTAAGTCATCTTTAATCTCACAGAAAGTACTTCAAATAAAGAATGTCTTTTCAAGTAAACCAAAATGCTGCATGAAAATGTCATTACCAGTGCCGGAATATGTTCTAAGTATGTGAGCCTTATAGTCGTTACGTGATCGTGCAACTAACAAGCAAGAATGTACAAATAACAACACTGTGTCGTCTGTTCACTATAACAATGCATTCGTAATTGCTGTCTAAATATGTTCTCTAGGTTTTAGACTGGATATTTAACTTCAAACATTGTTGCATGTTAGCAGATTCTAAGTCTGACAAATTGTACTAGTAACGTGAAGTAAAAGATTTTATGGCAAAGACTAAGTTAAAAAGCAGATTATCTCTCAATAAATGGTTTTACATGTGAAATGTAGTGCAAACCTTTACTCTTCCTAGAACTCAGAGTTTCAACTTGAACGCAATTATCATGCGGTATAGGTCGGTAAAGAATACTGGAATTTTTCTCAAGGTTAGCTTATGTTATCTTTCTCAAGCCCAGCCAGCGTACGTGGCTGCCTGCTGTGCGAGTCATTGTCTGTCTCTTTGTTGGCGCGCGTCGTTATTAGGATTAGGAGACCTAACTTCTACAAATTCACCTTGTCGAGAGGGCCCTGCCTTGATTGAATCCCGCCAGTTCTGTTGAAATTCAGGTCTGTCGTTATGGTTATAACGTCTGTCGTTATGTCGGTAGATTCCACAGTTTCTTTCTTGTCGGTCACGTGGTGGAGAATTTCTCCCTGAATCGTAACTGCGCGCTGAACTGTTGCGTCTGAAGTTATTCTATCTCCCTTGATAATAACTGTTTTGGTTCCCATATTGTCTGTTTCTATGGTAATCTCTATCATATTCATTATTACGGAAATGCGAACTTTCTAAAAAATGGTTCAAATGGCTCTGAGCACTATGGGACTCAACTGCTGTGGTCATCAGTCCCCTAGAACTTAGAACTACTTAAACCTAACTAACCTAAGGACATCACATACATCCATGCTCGAGGCAGGATTCGAACCTGCGACCGTAGCAGTCGCACGGTTCCGGACGCGCGCCTAGAACCGCGAGACCACCGCGGCCGGCTGCGATCTTTCTCTATAGCTATTATTCTGCCAATGGTTGTCATAGGGTGGTGTCTGTTTTGGTCACGATTTGCGTTGTAAAAAGAGCACTGTCGTGTCCAGTTATTGTTTCTGTCGTCACGGAATTGTGACGGATGTGATCTGTAACTGTTGTGCTCCCGTTTTCGCGTTCCGCGATCGTCAGTGTCAATTTCCAGTTCTTGTAACAGTCCCTGAAACGCTTCAACGTCGTCTTTGCAACGTCCTGCCAAAATAATATGTCGTAAATGTTCAGGCAATTTGATTAAGCAAATGCGGATGAGTTCTGAGGGGCTGTATGGGTTTGACAAGTGCTGATTCTTGTGCAACATGTCTTCAAAGTATTTCACAAGACTGGAAAATTCAGATTGTTCGAAATGTTTCATCATTATGATGCTATGTTTTACTCGGTCTTGTGTAGCTTGATACCAATATGCTGAGAGGAAGGCACGATAAAATTCTCCTTCACTGTGACAATCGTGAATGACCGATCGCATTCTTACAGCTGGTTCATTCTCTAAACAGCCACTCATAAACTCTAATCTGTGCTCTAATGACCAGTTGGGAGGAAAACAATGAGAGAATTGATGAAGCCACGTTTGTGGATGAATGTCGTTGCCAGAATTCTCAAATGTTTTGAATTTACGTGTAGTAATAAACAGCTTATAGTCAAAATCATCATGTCGGCAAGTCGCATATCGGTCATTGTTACTTCGTTTCGGCGGTTCCATCTCAAAATTCGGTGTACCTTGCCAATTTCTTTCATAATTTCCGAAGTGCCTCCTGTTATTATTTTGTGGCTGTTCCGTATTTCTATGTCCCTCTTCCCGTACTGGAGCGCAAGTGTCCTCTGAAATATGTAATTCTTGTATTACCTGCGTCAACTGATCTTGTACTTCCCGGATTTTTCTTTTGTACTGTGTATTGATTTGATTTTGATTTTGTATGAATTTTCTAATTTGTTCATACTCTTCTGTGTCAGTGAAGGCTACGGGTCTTGTGTCATTCAGATCATCATCTACCTTTGTAGATAAGTTAGTGAACTGATCCGAAAGTTCGGCTACTTTCTCCGATAGTGAGCAGATTTCCTGAGTGTGTTTTTCTGAACCAAGTTTCAGAGTGTCCATTTGTGTTGAAATCGTATCTACTGTGTCCTTTAAGTTTTTCTGAGTTTTTGCAAGTTGCGTATTCGAATCGGTAGATGCAACTGAGTCAATTTTAGCTTGCAAGATGTCGAGATTTTCATGAACAGTACTTTGCAGTTCTTTTATGGCTGCTTCGAGATTCTGTGTTTTTACGTCATTACAGACTTTTTGACATTTCGATTCGATTTTAAGTAACTCAGTAGTTAAACCTTCACGTGTTTGTTCAAGCGTTTGTTCCAATGAGTCTAACTTTTGAAGCTGTTCCTGTTTTTGTCTCTGATTTTGTTCCATCGTGTCTAACTTTTGAAGATTTTGTCCCATTTGTTTCTGATTTTGTTCAAGCGTTGTGTCGAACTTTTGTAGCCTTTATCCCATTTGTTGCATTAACTGTAATAACAATGCACTGGTGTCTGAAACATGTTCCTCAGTGCTATTCGGCAGTGCATTTGAACCGGCAATATTCGCATTTTGAAAAGCAGAAAATGTGTCTTGACTTATTTGAGAAAACGGTGAGGACGAAAAACCTGAATCTACAGATTGCAAGATCGTGTCCTGTCATTTCGGATTCCCGAAGCGAGCTTTTTGCCGATCGATCGATCGATAATGCTTCCCTGTTCATTAATTGTTTCACTGTCTACACCATTATTTGCAGCCCGCTCCATTTCCCTATGCACAATAACCAAATTACTACTTTGAACATTAGTTAATTCATAACACGGTGGCGCTAACACACTGCTTTCGTCTTCACTGTCATTTCTTAGTTTACTTTGGACCCTAGTATTACGTTTTTCACACGCCATTTTTCTCACAATGTTTCACACGATAACACAAATAAGCACAATTTGAAGAGCAAAATAAGAAAAGCATTAGCATAGCACTGGATATAATATCTAGTTAATTGCAAGCGCAGCTGCGAAATACTTGGTGCAAATCTGCATGCATGCCACAACTGTTTTACTGTACAAAAATGAAAAACTACAGCTACAAAGAAGATTCTCTCTACAATTACGCGCGAGCAATAAACAATAGCAACACTAATTACACAAACTACAAGAAAAAATCAGAACATTCCAGTGAGGTATCCTCGGCTAGGGGTCGACATATGAAACGTCCCCTTAGAAAAACTATACATGACTGTGCTTAAACTGACACACAATATTTTTAGCGCAACGCAATCTCACTTTCAAAAATCCCTACAAAAAAATGGCCCTGACTAATGATAACCTATACCTTTCATGAATCACTTACCTCACAAAAAACTTCGTTACTCGAACTACTGCAATACAGCGAGCGCCACTACTGCCAGCTAAATAAAAGATTCAAACTACTGAAGGCACTAACTACTGATACGCACAGTTAGCAAATGAAAGATTTTGATAGAGAACAAACAATGTATTTACCTTAATAGTGTTCAAAAGTCATAATATATATAGCAGTTCATGACATCTATTCTTACAAATGTACTGTTTCTGATGGACACGTCCAAATAATCCGCTCTCAAAATTCCGACATCTCTCTCTCCACATCCACCACTGCTGGCGGCTCACCTCCAAAAGCGCAACGCTACGCGCTGTTAACAGCCAACTGGCGAGTATTGCAACAATGCCGACCAGCCTCAGACTGCACACAGCACAGTCAGTGATTTTCATATAGAGCGCTACATGTCGTTACCAATATAAAAGCCTAAACAGCTTACTTACACGTCTAGGAAAGGTAAACATACCACGTGTTTTTATGGTTGCGAACCTTAGTCGGTAAAAACGTAGCGCTTATAGGGTCACTTTGTTGTCGGTCTGTCTGTCTCTCTGCCTGACTTTTCAAAATCCTTTTTCTCAGGAACGGGTAAACTATCAGGTGGAAATTTATGTCGCATGTTGAGGCCTACGATCCTTTGGCGATGTAAGAAAGCGAAGCTTCTAAGTCAATCCAACCAAAATTTATGTCATATATTGTGATACTCGTAAACTCACTCACTAATAACTTATGGGTACTTCCTCTTGATATGGAATCATAAAATTCGGCACGAAGAAGTATTTCAGAGTACAAGCAAAGAAAAATATCCTAAAATCGTTAAATTGTAGCCGATCGAGACAGACGCAGCAACAGGGAAGTAAACGCTTTTGTGTCATTTACGAATTCCTAACCAGGAGCGAATTTTGTTAGATCATCTGTGTGCTTTAATAGTTTAGTTTCTTGAGTTTCTGCGAGTAAATTTAATATCTAATAGCCACAGGGGAAAATTATTTAGTTTCACCTGAGTGCGTCGGTAGTTAGGTTTTTGAATATCTGCGTATTACAGTTTGTGCGTTTCCGTCAGGGTCTACACTAGAGTTGCGCAGCACGTGTCGATAGTAGTTTTCCACCGTCTTTAGTATCTACAGGGACTGCGACTGTTGTGTGCGGATGCGAGCCAAGTTGGTGACACTTCGCCCTCAGCTTCATGCTGTGATGGCTCCGGTTACACAGCTTGAGACTGCAGTGTATGGGCGCCACTGTTGTGGGCCGGCCGTGGGGATCCAACGGACGTCCAGCACGTCAGAGTCCTCCGATCGGTCCTCACCGGTGACGAACCCAGTTACTGCTCGCACTGAGGCCGACCCCCTCACCTGTGGTCGAGTGGGAGGTCGCCCCGGGGCGAAGCTGCCGGCGAAAGACTTCCCAGGCGGCCGCACGTATGGCCTCCACGGTTTGTCTCACAAACAGGTTCCAGGTGCTATCTGTGGCTGACACTGTCGCTGAGCCAGATACTGTCGCCTTTCCTGTTTCAGAGGAAACCACTCAGCCTGCAAGATCGATCCGGTCAATCGCAGAGGGTGGGATTATTAGTAGTTGGGAGCTCCAACGTTAGGCGCGTTATGGGCTCCCCTTAGGGACTTGGCTAGCAAGGAGGGTTAGAAAACCAATGTGCACTCTGTGTGCATACTGGGTGGAGTCATTCCAGATGTGGAAAGGATCCTTCCGGATGCCATGAAGAGCATAGGGTTCAGCCAACTGCAGGTGGTTACTCAGGTCGGTACCAAAGATGTGTGTCTCTTTGGATCAGAAGAGATTCTTTCTGGTTTCGAGCGGCTAACAAAAGTGGTAAAGGCTACCAGTCTTGCTTGCAGGATGAAAGCAGAGCTGACCATTTGCAGTATAGTTGACAGCACCGATTGCGGACCTCTGGTAGAGAGCCGAGTGGTGGATCTGAATCAGAGGTTCAGACGGTTCTGCGACAGTGTAGGCTGCAGATTCCTCGACTTGCGCCAAAGGGTAGTTGGGTTTCGGGTTCCGCTGAATAGGTCAGGTGTCCACTATACGCAGGAAGCGGCTACACCGGTAGCAGGGGCTGTGTGGCACGTACTGGGCAGTTTTTTAGGTTAGAGGGCCTCAGGAAAACACAGGAAGGGCTTCAGTCACAAAGAATGCAGGCTGAACACAGGAAGAACGTAGATACAGGAACCCCTGGTATAACAGTTGTAAATTGTCGTAGCTGTGTTGGGAAAGTACCAGAGCTCCAAGCGCTAATATAAAGCACTGGTGCTCAAATCATTATAGGTACTGAAAGCTGTCTAAAGCCGGATATAAGCTCAGCTGAAATTTTTGCGAAGTACCTAACAGTGTTCCGAAAGGATGGGCTAAACACGGTTGGCGGAGGCGTGTTTGTTGCTGTCAGACGTAGTTTAACTTGTCGTAAAATTGAAGTAGGTACTTCCTGTGAGTTAGTATGGGCAGAGGTCATTGTTGACAACCGGAATAAAATAATAATTCGATCCTTTTACCGGTCTCCCATTTCAGATGATACAGTTGCAGAAATGTTCAAAGAAAACTTGAATTTGATTTCAAAGACGTACCCGACTCATACGATAACAGTTGGTGGTGACTTTAATTTACACTCAAAATGGTTCAAATGGCTCTGAGCACTATGTGACTTAACGTCTGAGGTCATCAGTCGCCTAGGACTTAGAACTAATTAAACCTAACTAACCTAAGGACATCACACATATCCATGCCCGAGGCAGGATTCGAACCTGCGACCGTAGCGGTCGCTCGGCTCCAGACCGTAGCGCCTAGAACCGCACGGCCACTTCGGCCGGCAATTTACCCTTGATATGTTGGCGAAAATATATGTTTTATTCCGGAGGTACGCATAAAATAATATCCGAAATTATGCTAAAAGCATTCTCTGAAAATTATTTCGAGCAGTTAGTTCATGAGCCCACGCGAATAGTGAACGGTTGTGAAAACACACTTGACCTCTTAGCAACAAATAATCCTGAGTTAACAACGAGCATCAAAACCGATTCTGGGATTAGTGAACACAGGGTTGTAGTAGCACGATTGAATATTGTAACCCCAAATGATCGAAAAATATACCTATTCAAAAAAGCAGATAAAATTCACTTGACGCCTTCCTGAGAGACAATCTCCGCTCATTCCAAAATAAATAATACAAGTATAGACCAGATGTGGCTTCAATTCAAAGAAATAGTATCGGCAGCAATTGATAGATTTATACCAAATAAAATAACAAACGACAGAGCTGATCCTCCTTGGTACACAAAACGGGTTAGAACACTGTTGCAGAAATAACTAAACAAACATGCCAAATTTAAACAGACGCAAAATACCCAAGATTGACGATCCTTTACAGAAGCTCGAAACTTATCGCGGAGTGCAATGCGAGACGCCTATAACAGCTTCCACAACGAAACTTTGTTTCGAAACCTGGCAGAAAATCCAAAGAGATTCTGGTCGTATGTGATGTATGTTAGCGACAAAAAAACAATCAATGCCTTCTCTGCGCGATAACAATGGAGATACCATCGAAGACAGTGCTGCCAAGGCAGAGTTACTAAACACAGCCTTCCGAAACGCCTTCTCAAAAGAAGACGAAGATAATATTCCAGAATTCGAATAGACCACAGTTGCCCATATGAGTAACGTAGAAGTAAACATCCTTGGAGTACTGAACAACTGAAATCACTTAATAAAAGCAAGTCTTTTGGTCCAGACTGTATACCAATTAGGTTACTTCGGAGTATGCTGATGCATTAGCTCCATACTTAAGAATCATATACGACCGTTCGCTCGATGTACCCAAAGGCTGGAAAGTTGCACAGGTCACACCAATATTCAAGAAAGGTAGTAGGAGTAATCCATTAAATTACAGGCCCATATCGTTAACATCGATTTGCAGCAGGATTTTGGAACATATATTGTGTTCGAACATTATCAATTACCTCGAAGAAAACTGTCTATTGACACACAGTCAACGTGGGTTTAGGAAACATCGTTCCTGTGAAACACAACTAACTCTTTATTCACATAAAGTGCTGAGAGCTATTGACAAGGGATTTCAGATCGATTCCGTATTCCTGGATTTCCGGAAAGCTTTTGACACTGTACCACACAAGCGACTCGTAGAGAAATTACGTGCTTATGGAATATCGTCTCAGTTATGTGACTCGATTTGCGATTTCCTGTCAGAGAGGTCACAGTTCGTTGTAATTGACGGAAAGTCATCGAGTAAAACAAAAATGAAATGAGCGTATGGTATTGTTGGCCGGGAGGCCCCATGCGGGCAAGTTCGGCCGCCGTATTGCAAGTCCTTTTTAGTTGACGCCACTTCGGCGACTTGCCAGTCAATAATGATGAAGAACACAACATCCAGTCATCACGAGGCAGAGAAAATCCCTGACCCCGCCGGGAATCGAACACGGGACTCCGTGTGCAGGAAACGCTTCCGCAATACCACGGGCTGCGGACCGAGTAAAATAGCAGTGATTTCATGCGTTGTCCAAGGTAGTGTTATAGGCCCTTTGCTGTTCCTTATCTATATAAACGATTTGGGAGACAATCTGAGCAGCCGTCTTCGGTTGTTTGCGGATGACGCTGTCGTTTATCGACTAACAAAGTCATCATAAGATCGAAACAAAGTGCAAAACGATTTAGAAAAAATATTTCAATGGTGCGAAAAGCTTCAGTTGACCTTAAATAGCAAAAAGTGTAAGGTCATCCACATGAGTGCTAAAGGAACTCGTTAAACTTCGGTTACACGATAAATCAGTCTAATCTAAGAGCCGTAAATTCAACTAAATACCTAGGTATTACAATTACGAACAACTTAAATTGTAAAGAACACAGAAAATGTTGTGGGGAAGGCTAACCAAAGGCTGCGTTTTATTGGCAGGACACTTAGAAAATGTAACAGACCTACTACGGAGACTGCCTACACTACGCTTGTCCGTCCTCTTTTAGAATACTGCTGTGTGGTGTGGGATCCTTACCAGATAGGACTGACGGAGTACATCGAAAAAGTTCAAAGAAAGGCAGCACGTTTTGTTTTATCGCGAAATGGGGGAGAGAGTGTCACAGACATGATACAGGATTTGGGCTGGAAATCATTTAAAAAAAAAAAAAGGCGTTTTTCGTTGCGACGGAATCTTCTCAGAAATTCCAATCTCCAACTCTCCCCTCTGAATGCGAAAATACACTCCTGGAAATTGAAATAAGAACACCGTGACTTCATTGTCCCAGGAAGGGGAAACTTTATTGACACATTCCTGGGGTCAGATACATCACATGATCACACTGACAGAACCACAGGCACATAGTCACAGGCAACAGAGCATGCACAATGTCGGCACTAGTACAGTGTATATCCACCTTTCGCAGCAATGCAGGCTGCTATTCTCCCATGGAGACGATCGTAGAGATGCTGGATGTAGTCCTGTGGAACGGCTTGCCATGCCATTTCCACCTGGCGCCTCAGTTGGACCTGCGTTCGTGCTGGACGTGCAGACCGCGTGAGACGACGCTTCATCCAGTCCCAAACATGCTCAATGGGGGACAGATCCGGAGATCTGGCTGGCCAGGGTAGTTGACTTACACCTTCTAGAGCACGTTGGGTGGCACGGGATACATGCGGACGTGCATTGTCCTGTTGGAACAGCAAGTTCCCTTGCCGGTCTAGAAATGGTAGAACGATGGGTTCGATGACGGTTTGGATGTACCGTGCACTATTCAGTGTCCCCTCGACGATCACCAGTGGTGTACGGCCAGTGTAGGAGATCGCTCCCCATACCATGATGCCGGGTGTTGGCCCTGTGTGCCTCGGTCGTATGCAGTCCTGACTGTGGCGCTCACCTGCACTGCGCCAAACACGCATACGACCATCATTGGCACCAAGGCAGAAGCGACTCTCATCGCTGAAGACGACACGTCTCCATTCGTCCCTCCATTCACGCCTGTCGCGACACCACTGGAGGCGGGCTGCACGATGTTGGGGCGTGAGCGGAAGACGGCCTAACGGTGTGCGGGACCGTAGCCCAGCTTCATGGAGACGGTTGCGAATGGTCCTCGCCGATACCCCAGGAGCAACAGTGTCCCTAATTTGCTGGGAAGTGGCGGTGCGGTCCCCTACGGCACTGCGTAGGATCCTACGGTCTTGGCGTGCATCCGTGCGTCGCTGCGGTCCGGTCCCAGGTCGACGGGCACGTGCACCTTCCGCCGACCGCTGGCGACAACATCGATGTACTATGGAGACCTCACGCCTCACGTGTTGAGCAATTCGGCGGTACGTCCACCCGGCCTCCCGCATGCCCACTATACGCCCTCGCTCAAAGTCCGTCAACTGCACATACGGTTCACGTCCACGCTGTCGCGGCATGCTACCAGTGTTAAAGACTGCGATGGAGCTCCGTATGCCACGGCAAACTGGCTGACACTGACGGCGGCGGTGCACAAATGCTGCGCAGCTAGCGCCATTCGACGGCCAACACCGCGGGTCCTGGTGTGTCCGCTGTGCCGTGCGTGTGATCATTGCTTGTACAGCCCTCTCGCAGTGTCCGGAGCAAGTATGGTGGGTCTGACACACCGGTGTCAATGTGTTCTTTTTTCCATTTCCAGGAGTGTATATTGTTGACAACGACCTACATAGGGAAGAACGATCTCCACGATAAAATAAGGGAAATCAGAGCTCGTACGGAAAGATATAGGTGTTCATTCTTTCCGCGCGCTATACGAGATTGGAATAATGGAGAATTGCGAAGGTGGCTCGATGAACCTTCTGCCAGGCACTTAAATGTTATGTGCAGAGTATCCATGTAGATGTAGATTCAGATGTAGATAATACACGAAATTCTCCTTCTTTTGTTGTTTGTTATCCAATTTCAAACTAGAAATTAAGACGTTCTCGAAAGCCTTGGAATCAACGAGAACAATATCTTACCAATACAAACAGGCGAAATTCGTTGAGATTCTCATTCCCAGAACAGATGGATTGTCTGCATATAAAATTACGTTTTTACGAAGCCTCCGTTCGCTAGTCCTATTCTGACCTGCTCAGGTTTTTACTATTACTTTAATATCGGCCAAAATAATACATATGTGGAATGGACTCACTATGAGTGAGCCGGCCGCGGTGGTCTCGCGGTTCTAGGCACGCAGTCCGGAACCGTGCGACTGCTACGGTCGCAGGTTCGAATCCTGCCTCGGGCATGGATGTGTGTGATGTCCTTAGGTTAGTTAGGTTTAAGTAGTTCTAAGTTCTAGGGGACTGATAACCACGGCAGTTGAGTCCCATAGTGCTCAGAGCCATTTGAACCACTATGAGTGACGTTGCATTCAAACAGCCAAACGGATGCGAAAAGACATCTCGTACGGAAAAAAGCAGAAACCTTAGCTAACTTCGTGATGGCATCATTTATAAGGGAGAAACAACTGGCGTCGCTGCCCTCCTCGCCCATTAAAACATTTGCCGACAGAAAAGAGAGTATACACCAATTGAATTGTATCCAGTGTCATGAAATTGGTGGAATGGATGAGGATGAGCTGAACGAAATTAAAGCACAAGAAATAATATCACTGATGTACGGTAGGCTCAGAAACAGCTGAACTCCAATACAAAGCTTATTCATTAATCCTGATATGTTAAGAAAAAAAGCGTAATTATTGTTGTCCAGATATTCGCCGTATTACCTCTACGACGTAAAATTGATTTAGACATGATCAGAAACCCTTAGCGGTAAATTTCGGTCCACGTGACTGGACCACGGATCGCAATCACAGCGCTTACAGGTCTCAGTTCTTTTTATGGTGCAAGTCACTGTCTGCCTTCTGTATGCCAGTGTAGAAAACATGCAGTTCAGAACTTGTAAGAGCTTTTATTCCGATATATGTCCACAGTATCGTGACAACCAGGTAGAACAAATGGATAGTGTTATTGTCTTTGAATTACAACCCGATAATAAATTCAATTGATAGTAGCAGACCAAAAGATTACTGAAGTGCCTAAATAATTCTTCATTTGCAACGTGAATGTTGCCAGATATAGTAGACATAAAATTTAAAAAAAAATCGTAAGAGACGGTTTTTTGGAGTAAATTATCAAGTTTTCTGACGCCTAAAGCATATAATACAACTTATTTGTGGTGTACACTCAAGACCATCC
The DNA here is from genome assembly GCF_023898315.1 of Schistocerca nitens. Taxonomy (NCBI): domain Eukaryota; kingdom Metazoa; phylum Arthropoda; class Insecta; order Orthoptera; family Acrididae; genus Schistocerca; species Schistocerca nitens. The sequence goes on from NC_064621.1 coordinate 192,732,358, forward strand.
TGCAGACGCCTGTCAAAGGGACTGGGGATATTAACAACAGCTTCCCAACTCATTTATACCTTTTTGAAACTTGCCATAAACAATCAATTTCTTCTTGAAACCAACAGCTCAGTTAATGAAATCATCACTAGAAGTAAGATTGTCTTCATAAAGTTTTAAAGTCTTTTACTTTGACCCACAAAGGGTCCTTTATTCAGGAACACATATTTTTTATAACTATGGGGGTTGGGTTGTTTGGGGAAGGAGACCAGACAGCGAGATCATCGGTCTCATTGGATTACGGAAGGACGGGGAAGGAAGTCGGCCGTGCCCTTTCAAAGGAACCATCCCGGCATTAGCCTGGAGTGATTTAGGGAAATCACGGAAAACCTAAATCAGGATGGCCGGACGGGGGATTGAACCGTCGTCCTCCCGAATGCGGGTCCAGTGTAATAACTAGGCAGCAGCTATAAAAAGTTCGGTTTTAGTTTACGAGGAACCGCAGAGGATTTATTGATGGACAACTCCTTGTATTTCATTGACGAATATCTTGGAAGAACCGTCTGATTTGTATATTTTATTAATAATAATAAATGGCGTGAGTATTATGTGAAATCGGACATCTGTACATCATCAGTGCAGTAATGTTATTAATACAAATGAGTATTGTCAAATGATCTTGTCTTTGATGAGGGTTACTAAAATTGCCTAAAAATTATAATATGTACCTCAATATATTCCACAATCCATGTTTTGCATCAAATCTGTTGTTGCTTTTTAAATGAAACTGTGTTTTAGGTTTGTTGGGTTATTCCACAATCATATGGACAATTTCACTTAGGATCTGTGGAAAGGGCATTGACAAAAACCTATTCTTTTTGCAAATATATATATATGCTTTATTTTTTAATGACATGTTCTACATCGTTGACGTTTTCCTCACTGTGAATCTATCGAACGAAATGTACAACCTATCAAGAAAGCCCAGCTAAAGGCGGCGTTGTGTTATCACTCATGTCAATATACAATGCATCATCCCTGGCATCTCACGTTGCCTTTGCCTCTCCTGACAGTCTAACCGGAGAAGTTGGCACAGTGGTAAGACTCTGGTCTTGCATTAAAGGACGGTGGGTTAAATGTATTTCCAGCAGTGCAGTTTTAGGATTTTTGTGGTTTTCCTAACTCATTTAACGCAAATACTGGGTTAGTCACGCTTGAAACGACAAGACCCATGTTCTTCCCAATTCTTCATCTCTAAATATCTTATCTTCGTTTTCTCCTGATGACGCGGTCTTACGCCTCTCGAGGCGACACGACCCTACAATTAGCACTGTCTATGCTGACGAGAGCGTTCGCGTGTGTAAGTGAAGCAGAGGGCTACATAGCGGTAGCGTAGTTATAGGCCTCTTGCAGAGGATCCAGAAAAAGGATGTCTCACAACGTCCTGAGCTTTGTTTTATTGAGATGGGAACACAGGGCAGTGGCGACTCTCAGCTATAGTGAAGGCAGCCTTTAGGGGAGTAAGCCATGAGGAAAATTGACTGTTCTCCATCTTCAGGCTTCGGCAGGGTGTTGAAATTCCACCCTCACAAAAGCAGGCTTTACTCTGTTTCCCACAGAAAATAAAAAAGCCGAGTGGACCAAAAGACATTGACTCTGAGTAAGAAGAATGACTGATTTCTGGAACACGGAATTATAGGGGTTGGCAGGAAGAATTGAGTATATAATAACAGAAACGAGATACTGATAGTTCATATCCTGGTAGCAACAGAAACAAAAAAGAGAGGATGTAGCAAGAAGTGTTTGGAGATGATATTTTGTTTAGTAGTGGAGTGGAAGAAACCGAAAGAATAAATCATAGATAGTAGTTCTTCTAATAATAAAATGGAAACAATGAATAATTAACTGGGAGGAAGATAATCGAAGAACAACCAGCCTAACAACAAAAATTCATGGAATAAAGTTGAAATTAATTGCAGCGTATGGCCCTAATGAAGATCCCATTGAGGAGAAAATGAGGGACTTCTTCAATTACCACAAGAAATGGTTGACGAATGTCCAGATGAGCGTGAATTGTTAATAATGGAAGAACTAAATTGGACGAATTGCAAAAGATTAAATGATGATAATGACAGGAAGTCGGCTGTTGGCGAATTTCAGTGATAAATACTGAAAATTTGGTTGTAGCATGTACTGGGCAGGTTAATAGTTTCACGATCTTATATGGATCATATAAGCCTTTAAACAAATAAGTGGGAAGACGTATTCTAAGGATCTGCAAATACACGTAATACACGAGGATTCATAAGAAGTGTATGATTCTATACTCTTCATTGAACTATGGGACATGTTGGAGTGTATAGGTAACATCTACAAAATACTCCTGTCGGCTCATAAAAAATTCAATACAGTCCCCTTTAAAAGACTGACAGAAAAGTGGGGAACCAGCTGCGTTAATCCTCATTCCAGCTTCCTCATTAAAAATCTTGGCATGCGAACATATTTGAACTCTTTTAACACAGAATATTCTAAATATTTCTACCCAGTATCTCTTTGAAGTGAACCCATCATACTTAGCATTTCCATGTCACTGCCACTGTCTCTGTACCTATCCGACTGTCTCCTTTTCCTCTGGTCGGTACATTCTCTTGTCTGTGTTTCCCACTGTCACTGACTTCATCCCTTTCTCTCGCATTTTCTTACCACTTCTCCTTCTTTGCTACTTTCACTGTTTCTCTCTCTTCCACTGCCATTGTCTTTGCCCCATTCTTTTTATCTGCTGGTTGCCATTCTGTTTCCTTCTCGCTTACAACCTGTTGTTTCTCTCTTCAATGAACACTGTCTCCTCTCCACATACGCCCTTGGGGATGGTTTGTCTGAGCTTTTGACACCTACATCGAGAAACTTTAAGAAGTGGGTATAGGAGAAGGGGGAGAGTGGACAAATTTTTTCGTGTTAAAGTTGGCCGACTTTAAGCGGACGGGGGTATCCAGACCGCTCCCTGCCCCAAGCCTATGTATGATTTCTAATCATCTCTCTGTTTCATTTCCATTGTCTCCTCTCTCTTTTGCTTCCACTGCTCCATCTCTCTTTCTCTTTTACTGTAAGTGTCTCTCACTGACCATCACTGTCTCCTCACTGTTTGGCTCACACTGCCATTATCTTATGCATCTCTCTTTCTCTTTCACTGCCACTTTGTCTCTCCCATCTTCACTGCCCCCTCTCTCGCTCCCCCTTTTACTGACTCCTCGCCCTCTGCTGCACCAAAAAGCGCGAATATACTCGCATACCATAATTTTAGGTGAACTAGGCTGAATGAGGATTAAGGTAGCTGGTTACCCACTTTTCTCAGAGTCTTTTAAAGAGGAGGATATTTGCCTTCTTTGTGCCCCGACAGAAATATTTTTCAACGGTTCCCTTCGTTTCCCTGTTAGATTGGGGTCTGCTACTCATACTAGGTATAGTTCTAATTAAAGTGTAGCTTTTTACAGAAGTCTATTGTGGGCTGTAATTATCGTATGCCAGCGAAACATGGTAGATATGCAAATGCGTTAAAGAAGAACCAATTTACGCTGGAAAAGAAATTAGTTCCAACTGTGGCCACCAGGTGCAAACCTGGCGATGTACACTGTACGGCGGTATGACGTCCACGCTGTCATTTGAGAAGCCACAAACGTGAGTAAACAGTATGGCTATCGAGAAGAGAGATCGTGCATTGTTAGTGAAACTGTTTTATGTGAACGGCACCAGTTAAAGTGTTGCATTAAGAAAATATCGCCGACTTAAATGTCGGAGGAAAGGACCGAAGTCACTAAATGGGCCGCGCGGAGTGGCCTCTCGGTTAGAGGAGCCATCTCACGAACTGCGTGGCACCTCCCGCCGGAGGTTCGAGTCCTCCCTCGGGCATAGGTGCTTGTGTTGTTCTAAGCATAAGTTAGTTTAAGTGGTGTATAATTCTAGGGACCGATGACTTCAGCAGTTTGGTCTCAGGAATTCACACATATTTGAGCTTTTTCATTCACTGGTTTAAATAAGATGCTAATGAAATTCGAAAACAGGGGTGAGCTTGGTGTGGCACGTGGAAAGGGAAGACGTCCTACCCAGCGACATTATTGATCATACAGAACATATACCTGGTATCCTGCAACATCGTGAGGATTATTCATCCCGTGATCAACAGTATGGAAAGTTTTGCAGTCAGTTTTACGCTGGTAGCATTACGGGATCCAAACGGTGCTGCAACTGAAACCTCAGGACCCGCAGCAACATTCTGAATTTGCTCTTTAATTTCTGGCTCGAAACTGATTACTTGTAGTCAGGCAATATTGTGTGGCGTGATGAGGCACATTTTTCACGTTTTTCACTACAGGGTACCGTGAATAAACAGAACTGCCGAATCTGGTGTAATGTTAAACTGAGTGTCGTGTAAGGACAGTCACTGCCGTCTGTGACTGTGTGGTGTAGATTCACAAGTACCTTTTCTCTCCGTCGGTTCTTCGAATAAAATACACCCAGAGGGCCTGTCAGGTGTACCGTGACGTCTGCACGTTATGAACACCTCCTTGTATATCACATGAGTCCTGCTTCGGAAGAGCGAAACTGCAAGGAAACCACCGTTTTCTTGCAAGATCTGGCATCATCTCATGTCAATCTCCCAGTGAAAGATCTGATTAATGCAACCTTTTACGAACGTCGAACGTGTTATCTCCAGAGTTCTTCCAGATGCATGGCCTGCAACATCAACGGATCTGAATCTACGTGATTTATACCTCAATCAATATCTAAATAGAACACCTTTACCAGGGACACTCTTTGTCCATACCTGATGTGAAGGCCAGTATACAGGAACACGTTGCTCAGATTCCACCAGAACTGCTGCATCCGTAGGATGCAGAATCTCGTCGAGGTCTCCGGTGCTCATATTGAACAAATTATTTAAGCGGCGGTTAATAATAGAGTGTTCACTGATATGAAACTTCCTGGCAGCTTAAAACTGTGTGCCGGACCGAGACTCGAACTCGGGACCTTTGGCGTTCGCGGGCAAGTGCTCTACCGACTGAGCTACCCAAGCACGACTCACGTCCTGTCCTCACAGCTTTAATTCCGCCAGTACCTCGTCTAAAGCTGTGAGGACGGGGCGTGAGTCGTGCTTGGGTAGCTCAGTCGGTAGAGCACTTGCCCGCAAAAGGCAAAGGTCCCGAGTTCGAATCTCGGTCCGACACAGAGTTTTAATACGCCAGGAAGTTTCGTATCAGTGCACACTCTGCTGTAGAGTAAAAATTTCATTCTAGAAACAACCCCCAGGCTGTGGCTAAGCCATTTCTCCGCAATATCCTTTCTTCCAGGAGTGCTAGTTCTGCAAGGTTCGCAGGAGAGCTTCTGTGAAGTTTGGAAGGTAGGAGACGAGGTACTGGCGGAATTAAAGCTGTGAGGACGGGGCGTGAGTCGTGCTTGGGTAGCTCAGTCGGTAGAGCACTTGCCCGCGAAAGGCAAAGGTCCCGAGTTCGAATCTCGGTCCGGCACACAGTTTTAATCTGCCAGGAAGTTTCGTATCAGCGCACACTCCGCTGTAGAGTGAAAATTTCATTCTGGAAACAACCCCCAGGCTGTGGCTAAGCCATGTCTCCGCAACATCCTTTCTTCCAGGAGTCCAAGTTCTGCAAGGTTCGCAGGAGAGCCTCTGTGAAGTTTGGAAGGTAGGAGACGTGGTACTGGCGGAATTAAAGCTGTGAGGACGGGGCGTGAGTCGTGCTTGGGTAGCTCAGTCGATAGAGCACTTGCCCGCGAAAGGCAAAGGTCCCGAGTTTGAGTCTCTGTCCGGCACACAGTTTTAATCTGCCAGGAAGTTTCAATAGAGTCTCTTGTTTCACCTTTTCTGCCCACGTCGTGTTCCTAATCCATAACATACGGAAATATTTTTGTGCGTTTTTGTTGCATTCACACAGCTAGATTTGCTCCTGGTGACCAAAATACGAGTTAAATTTATTGCTGTGTAAAACGGCTACGCATTAACACATTTCTACTGTATTTGGTGCTATACTATGAGTACAAGTTACACTCGACCTCTATGGGTAGTTGCACTTTAATTACAATCATTCCGTAGGTCAATAAAGTTTTTACAGTCCTCTTACATAATTCGACTCATTTACATACTCCGACACGTATGAACAACAAATAACTACGTTTAACGTAAGGTTAACACAAAATCGTCTACCAACCAATGCAAGTTCGCTTTACACTGCTTTACATAAAAGTGCACAACATTTTCAGGCTACACCTACAGTATACCAAAAACTGCCGTGATCGGTTTGCAAGTACAAAAAACTTCGTACGACAAAATAATCTTTTGTAAGTTGCTTGTGTCGCCAGGTGGCACCATCGAATAATTTCCAGGTCCAGACAGTATGTATAGGCGGATTGTGTGCATTACACAGAGACAGCGCGTCGTTAAGTTTTACTGGTGAAAAATGCAGACGAAAACGTACTTCGGCGACCTCACAACGCTTGTGATAACCCTATGTGTTCACTACGTCACTTAAAACTACATTTACGTCTAAAATCGGACATTACGTGCATATTTTACCTCTGGGATCTCGGTACGAATGATTATTTTGGAAAAACATTCGCATTTCCCCAAGACCATCGCCTTAAGGACGTACGGTAAAAATTTTGACTATTTGCCATGTATATAGAAGTGTCCATCCCCACAATTGCTACTTGTGGTACACAAAAAACGTGGTTTTTCGGGGCTTTCTCAAGAACTACCCAGGCAAAAACAGTGCTTTTATTTGCGGCCTGAAGTCCATCGTAGACCATATCTATTACAAAAGAACCAATGGATTTTCCGAATTTTTCTGGTGTAATGGTTAAATTTTGACCCGGTACTGTAGGATAGCTGCAATGTGTCTGTTCTGATAAGTAGATGAATGGTCGCTAGGCCAAGGGCTAACGAAAATACTTGACCCATTATCTCTGTGATCAAAAGAAACCGAGATATGACCGCCTGAAAAATCACATTTTCGTGCGCGGCCTTTTGGAACATAGTGGTACCGTGTACTGTCGTGCACGGACCGATACAAACACAGCAAATATCTCTTATTCCGAGAGTGTACCAGCAACTGTGCGCAGTAATTAACTTTGGGAGGAAACTGAGTGAAACATTCCCAACATCGAAAGGATTTGGACAGGGCTGCTGTAGGTCGCTCACCCTATTCAAAATACATATGCATTGTATATAACAACAATTGAATCAAAGCGGAGATATGGGATTTCGTTTTCAGCGTGGAACTACCTCCTCGGTACTATTTTTTGATGATCAAGTATTGATAGCGCAAAGCAGGCAGGGTCTGAACTATGCGGACTAAGAATAATTGTGAGCAAAGCAGAATACCTAGTTGTACGAGGAGGAGGTGTAGGGGATAATACTGTCGCACGTGGTGCGATAGGAAGCTGGTTGCGGAGTCGTAAGTTATTGGGACCACAAATAAAGTACACTTTAACAGCAGTTTATTATTAAAGACAATTAAACTCTTTACAATGAGAAAATACACAATTTAGCAGTGGGAGTATTTATGATTAGTGAGTAAAGCAGTTACAGTGTAGTGTCACCACATCAGTAAACACAGCACTTGAAATGCATGGGAGCAAGATGATGATTACAAAAAATTACTGCTGTCTGGCGCGCCAATATCAAATTATCAGACTAAGTTAATTATTAACCAGTTGCAGTAACATTAGTAATTTCCTCACAGCCTTGCTCGTTAACAGACAATTATAGATCGGGAACATCAGGTGATCGAGTAAGTAATTACACTTCGGAACTGGACAAACAGCTTAGAGCTCGATAATAAACGACCACCACGGCGAAGCCAAAATATTTCAAGGTACATAGGTTCTGCATACAAATTTTATTAAGGAACACAATGCCTCGGCCATAACGACCACATTACGTCAAACTGGCTAGCCTTAAGTGAACATGAGTTCATTTCACGGAACTTAAATAGAATTTAAGACAAAAACAGAATAAACGAATTAACGGCAGGCGGCCAAATAAACAAGCTTTTTGTTGAAGATACATAAATGAAATCTGGTTAAAATACAAGCGGTCTATTAGCAAATGTTTTGAGAGACCTTAAACTTACTTCTAAACACGCTCCACGGGCAGGCAGGTTATCCGGCTAACAAACACGGTAAGCCGTACGGTGCAAACGATTGCAAAACACGAGCTTGAACTTTTTCTAGAGGCCGTCTCTTGACGGCATTGCTTAGATTTACTTCTTTGCTTGTGTATTAAATAACAGAAGAAGTTAATTATAAATGTTAAGATTCACTTAGCATTACTATATACAACTGAACAATAGAGCTCCACTGTAAGGCAAATGCTTAATCTCTGGGGAAAGGGGAGGGCGCAGGGGCGAGAGGGCGTCACAGGTAAGAAATAAAGGCAACAGCGAAGCTCGGCAGATAGAAATGGCAAATAAACAAATCACAAGATAGTTACTACATATGCAGATAGCTCGGAAAACACTTAACGACAAGTAATGTGGATTTACTAGAATACCTTGCCAAATAGATACCCACAGATGTGGGAGGAGTTTACATTACAAAGTAATTTGGCAAATGCCGCAAATCAACCAAATCATACAGTAAGGCACAGTTCCTGGTTTACTCATGGTTTCATCGGTTAAGGCATTACATAATCGTTACTCTGTCCTGTAACACAATACAGGGTGATTCAAAAAGAATACCACAACTTTAAAAATGTGTATTTAATGAAAGAAACATAATATAACCTGTTATACATCATTACAAAGAGTATTTAAAAAGGTTTTTTTTCACTCAAAAACAAGTTCAGAGATGTTCAATATGGCCCCCTCCAGACACTCGAGCAATATCAACCCGATACTCCAACGCGTTCCACAGTCTCTGTAGCATATCAGGCGTAACAGTTTGGATAGCTGCTGTTATTTCTCGTTTCAAATCATCAATGGTGGCTGGGAGAGGTGGCCGAAACACCATATCCTCAACATACCCCCATAATAAAAAATCGCAGGGGGTAAGATCAGGGTTTCTTGGAGGCCAGTGATGAAGTGCTCTGTCACGGGCTGCCTGGCGGCCGATCCATCGCCTCGGGTAGTTGACGTTCAGGTTTCATAACTAACCTTTTTCGTAGGACTCTCCATACAGTTGATTGTGAAATTTGCAGCTCTCTGCTAGCTCTGCGAGTCGATTTTCCTGGGCTGCGAACAAATGCTTGCTGGATGCGTGCTACATTTTCATCACTCGTTCTCGGCCGTCCAGAACTTTTCCCTTTGCACAAACACCCATCCTCTGTAAACTGTTTATACCAACGTTTAATACACCACCTATCAGGAGGTTTAACACCATACTTCGTTCGAAATGCACGCTGAACAACTGTCGTCGATTCACTTCTGCCGTACTCAATAACACAAAAAGCTTTCTGTTGAGCGGTCGCCATCTTAGCATCAACTGACGCTGACGCCTAGTCAACAGCGCCTCAAGCGAACAAATGTACAACTAAATGAAACTTTATAGCTCCCTTAATTCGCCGACAGATAGTGCTTAGCTCTGCCTTTTGTCGTTGCAGAGTTTTAAATTCCTAAAGTTGTGGTATTCTTTTGGAATCACCCTGTATATAAGTTGAATTAAAGACTACTGAAATAAAATACAAGACACCAATGAACAAAACAAGTTTGATAAGCACTGAAAGCGTTATACAGTATTCTAATAAAACATAAAACGCCAATGAATTAAACCAGTTTTGCAAACACGGAGATTGTTAAAAATAATTCTCATAAAATGCTGGAGACCAGCGAATTAAAGAATGCTGAATAAATTATGCACCAGGCAGGTAACTTACAGAAAGATTTGGCAGGAAGAGCGGGCTTGCGTACACAAACAAGGCAGCCCGGCTACTCAGTAACATGGCGAGTCCACAAGAATAAGAACATAATTCGACACAAATCCCGAACGCTAGTCAAGAAAATAGGATAAACACAGCCTGGTTGAAAAATGTAAACGAGCGCCTTTGGCTCAAAACAGCAAATGTGAGGAACGACCACAAATGTCGGCTGGGCCCTAAAGGAACCAGGATGCACAGTGTTACAGCTCAGTTCCGAACAAAGTTATTTCCTAGCACATTAAGCCTCACTCTACAGTCCACTATACGGGCACTCAACGGTTCCCCGAGCACGCTCACTTCCTCCAACGGTCGAGTAGCTGACAGTTAAACTCCAACCAGCGTTATGACGCCCATAACACTCAGGCTTGGCCATCGCTCTCCAGCAATGTTCGGCCCAACACAGTGCTCGCACGTTCTAGATAAAACCAGGCCTCCAACTGTTCACAGCGCTGGTAGCAAGTCATTCCCTTTCTACCTGCTAATCACGTCCCCATATAGCCGTCCGCAGTTTCTTACACTCTCTCTAGCGGGCCGGTAACGTCTAGTAATCCAGCAACGGGACAGAGACGCACACAGGATAGGTACACTCTGTTGCTGATTACCAAGGATGTTGCACGCGCAGGGCACAGAAAGGAACCATCAGAGTAGTAATGCAATTTAAATACTTAAGATCGATTACCGACATCCCAGGAAGCGGCGATGCAGATGTGGAACGCAGGATCCAACAGGAAAACGGAACAATGACGATGCTAAATGGAGTAGCGCAATATTAAAAGAAACAAAGGATTCCGTAAATAGTAGTTAGAAGTATACAAACATATGGTGCAGAAGGATGGACCCTAGGGGATCTGAAGAGAAGTAGAGTACAGGTAGCCGAGATGGATGGAATAACGAGTTCAGCTAGGATATTCAGAACAGAGACGAGAAGAAATGTGGAAATTACGGAGATAATGAATATGGAACATCCAGTCGTGCAAGTAACTGAGAAAAGGGTCCCTCATTCCTATGGCCACATACGGCGAGTGGAGCAAGGACGATCGGCAAAAGCGGTTCTTGAATGGTAGCCATCGGAAAGGAGGAAGCGTGGCTCTCCGAGATTAACATGGAGAGCAGGAGTAATTGGAATGATGAGGAAGAGCGGCCTGTAAGTGAAAGACTGCAGTGATGGTGAATCATGGCGAATGGGAATACAGGGCAACTGCTCAAGACTGGAGAAACCTTTAAAAATAAAAGTAAGCAATGTGATCTAAAGAGGGGCCGCACAGTGAACGCCATGCAGTCTACTTTGACAGCAATGCTCGATGCCACTGACTGGGGTTTTCGTTCCGCCATTTACAACTAACTACGTTTTTCTGTACTTTGTTTTTCGACATCCTTGGGAATGATTACGTTAATTCTATTTACAACGATTTACTTACCACCAGATTGTCTCCATGCATCACATCGTGTAATGGCCGTATCCAGTGAATTGTTAATATATTTCAGAACATTCATTTTGCTATCATTTAGTGCTCCGATTTTATAATTATGTTTCTTGAATGACTGGTTGTTTCTACGCCAACAAAAGGATCTCTATTATTTTCATTCGCAAGTGACTCCAATGAGGAGCAAACTGTCACTGTAGTAGATCTGATGGTTCCATCACTTGATGTCCTTTGTCCTACGGCAGGTAAAGCCCACTTTATGGTTGTCTGATCTTTACACTCACCAGATCCGATGAAACATAAGTGATCCTAGTTGTTCCAACAGTGTTCAGATCTTTTATAGAAATGTGGTCGTAAATATCTTGACCATCCGTATGAAGGAATTTAAACAATTTAGCAATCCTGCATTCGACTGTCGTTCTACAAATGTCTCCCTGACTGGCTTCCTTCCTTCTTTCTGTTGTGACAAAATCAGATTCACAAACAACAAAGCTATGTCTACAAGCTAGACATTGTAACTCTGTCTTTGCAGACAATCCATCTGCCACTACAGAGAATCATCTAGTTCTCAATTCTGGCATCGCGGTTATTATTCCAGTCGTACGTTTTCTCCGGCAAGCTATTACGGTATTTTAAAGTTACAAAGCAATTATACACTCTTACAAGCGTTTCTTTACCGAGAGAAGTTTCATAACCATTTTGTTGAGGTTGGAAGCTCCTGTCTCGTAGCCGGCACGCTCTTAATTTAGCATATTTCGTAGACTTCGTCTTTAGCCTTCCTCTATCCACTTCTCTCATTTATTTGTCTACATACGTAGCTTTCACCAGTCATAACAAAAAATATGCACGATTGCAAAGAATGATGCCATAAAAATAATCCGTATCATGTGTCACAGATAATGTTAAATTAACTCAATAATTACAGCTCTCAAGGACACATCACAGAATGCGATCGAGAAAGGAAAACTAACAAACGGGTGAAGTACTTTCCCTGTGCGCAAGGTACCGAACTTCATCTCATCAGCATCTGGTAGCCGTTGTGGTACACTTTTGGATCAACATTGAACAATAAGTTTTCGCAAGTAATGCTCCTTAGTGCGTTCATTCCCCATCTTTGTTCCAATTAGATACGTAGTCGTTCTCCAAGAACCTCGTCCAAATCTGCTTTCAATCTATGTACTGCACTAACAAATACCTAACAAGTGACAAGGAAATTACCAATTTGAAGACTTTTCGAGCCCCATGAGACCGCAAGGTTTCTACATGAAATTACTTTACCACGTCTCCTCTATAACGCACCAAATAGCACCAAAGGCTGACATATAATGATTTTACGTAGCACCGCTCTCCCATTTCCCTGCTGAAGTTAGAGAAGTGATACGCTGCTTAAGTAGGTTTCCCTTGACGGTGGAGATTTGTTCAGTAAATAGAGACCGTAGTTGAGAAGCATCAAAAAAACTTGTTTCATCCAAATATTAATAGGATTATGAGTGAAGCAGTTTAAATGCTAATTGTGCTTGACTATGGTATAGTTTCTCTTTTTCGCCCTTCGCATGGTTACATCTTGCCTGGTTTCCACGCGAGGAATTATTTGTAAATTAGAAGAACGGCCATTTAAGCAAAATTGAATGTCCCAATGAAGAATTTTAATACATCAAAATACTGAGTGTAACAACCGTCTGACTACTGATTGTGTACAAAGACTTTGTTTTAAAGTAAAACAAAATCTAATTTTTGTTGTGTAGTAACCTAACATTTTAGACAACACGATTATCCTGTCCTGAGATGACACTGTGCTGACATCATTCCGTAGGAATACTTAAAATGTGTAATATTAACTTTTTGCTAGGTTCTCCAATAAAGGTATGCTGATGGAATTACATTCCACAATCTGATTCAGTTAGTGCACTTTCCATCAGTACAGAGGAACAGTATGACTATTAGAGATAATACTTTTATGCCTTGTTCTGTATCTCATTATCACACTGTGATAAAATTAATCTATGGTCTGTCGGACATCATTCACAAATAAAACAAGATAGAGCCATATATCAAGATGGCAAACAAAAGACTGCGAGGTATGCAGACGTTTATAGACACACTTAAAAGGCACACACTGCAAAAATTCTACAGCCCACAAATTAACAAGTAGTAGTATTAAAATGTAAGAGGAGAAGGGAGATGCTCACAATATGAAAAACAATCACAGTCCAATTACACAATTTTATTATAAGCAATTCTGTAAAGTACTGTGGGACGCCATCAAACAGGCTGAAATAACGCATTATACAAAATCAAAGGAAGTTCTGAGAGAAAGTTATATACAGTCTACTTTCAAGAAGTATCCATGTTATATTACATGTTAAAATTATAATATCCATTCTCTAGTGAAACATAACTTATTAACTTGCCATAGGTGTTAAAACAATTCAGTAACCCATGTTTCTATGCTAAATAAAAACTTATTTTGTATGGAAAAATTCTGAGCAGTTCAACTTAATACTCTCAAGAAATTTATGATTTATGCATCAAATTATTGGTGTTGTTGTTGTTGTGGTCAGCAGTCCAGAGACTGGTTTGATGCAGCTCTCCATGCTAGTCTGTTCTGTGCAAGCTTCTTCATCTCCGAGTAACTACTGCAACCTACATCCTTCTGAATCTGCTTAATGCATTCATCTCTTGTTCTCCCTCTACAATTGTTACCCTCCACACTTTCCTCCAATACTAAGCTTGTGATGCCTTGATGCCTCGGAATGTGTCCTACCAACTGATCCCTTCTTCTAGTAAAGTTGTGCCACAAATTCCTCTTCTCCCCAGTTCTTTTGAGAACCTCCTCATTAGTTACGTAATCTACCCATTTAATCTTTAGCATTCTTCTGTAGCCCCACGTTTCGAAAGCTTTTATTCTCTTCTTGTCTAAATTATTTATCGTCCATGTTTCACTTCCACACATAGTTACATTCCATATAAATACTTCCAGAAAAGACTTCCTGACACTTAAATCTATACTCGATGTTAACAGATTTCTCTTCTTCAGAAACGCTTCCCTTGCCGTAGCCATTCAACATTTTATATCCTCTCTACTTCAGCCATCATCAGTTACTTTGCTCCCCAAATAGCAAATCTCATCTATTACTCTAAGTGTCTCACTTCCCTACATAATTCCTTCAGCATAGCTTGATTTAATTCAACTAAATTCCATTATCCTCGCTTCTCTTTTGTTGATGTTCATCTTATATCCTCCTTTCAAGTCACTGTCCATTCCATTCAACTGCTCTTCCAAGTCCTTTGCTGTCTCTGACAAAATTACGATGTCGTCGGCGAACTTCAAAGCTTTCATTTCTTCTCCGTGGATTTTAATTCCTACTACAATTTTTTCTTTTATTTCCTTTATTGCTTGCTCAGCATACAGCCTGAATAACATCGGGGATAGGCTACAACATCATTTCACTCCCTTTCCAACCACTTCTCCCCTTCATGCCCCTCGACTCTTATAACTGCCCTCTGATATCTATTCATTGTAAATAGCCTTTCGCTCCCTCTATTTACCCCTGTCACCTTCAGAATTTGAAAGAGAGTATTCCAGTCAATATTTCCAAAAACTTTCTCTAAGTCTACAAATGCTAGAAACGTAGGTTTGCCTTTCCTTAATCTATCTTCTAAGATAAGTCTTGGGGTCAGTATTGCCTCGTGTGTTCCAGTATTTCTACTTAATTCAAACTGATCTTTCCCGAGGTCGGCTTCTACCACTTTTTCGATTCTTCTGTAAAGAATTCGTGTTAGTATTTTGCAGCCATGACTTGTGAAACTGATAGCTCGGTATTTTTCATACCTGTCAAACCTGCTTTCTTTGGTAATGGAACATCTTGAAATCTGAGGGTATTTCGCCTGTCTCATACGTCTTGCTCACCACGTGGTAGAGTTTTGTCATGGCTGGCTCTCCAAAGGCTATCACTAGTACTAATGGAATGTTGTCTACTCCTGGCGCCTTGTTTCGACTTAGATCTTTCAGTGCAATGTCAAATTCTTCACTCAGTATCATACCTCCCATTTAATCTTTATCTACGTCCTCTTCTACACCAGATTAACAGGATGAAAATCAAAAGAGTTATTAAAAATTGAAGAGAGTAAACTGTCGTGATTTTACTGAAAAAGGATTCAGAATATCACTGCACCAAATATGTTTTCTGTAGCAATATTTTATGGAGGTCGTGTTGTACATCTTCAATGAATATTAAGAATTTCATTATACAGTACATAACTTTAACGTCATGTTTTATAACAGACGTTCGATTTCGGTCTAGGAGCAGATGACGGTCTGTTCCTAGATCAGAATTGATCGTCTCTAAAAAATATATAACGTTACAGCTGCGAATTGCAGTGAAGTAATTAACATTTTTCAGTACTCATTGACCTGGCCAGTCTGTCTTTAAGGTGCTGCCAGTTTGCATACAGATTAAAATACTCACATGAATAACACAAGTTTATACAAAGGGAGAGGAAAGTAATAAAGATAACTAAAGTTCTAGATGCTTACTGGCAGTGTTATAAAGGTGTGTGCAAAGGACCCAGACAGAACCGAGTTATAACACGGCAGTAACACACCTGACTAAGCACCAGTTTTTTGTATCAAGTATTCTTCTGCTGGAAATTTCCTGGAATATTTCGTCTTCTTCCTCCTGTTCGATGACGGTTAATATGCACGTCGAAAACAGTGAGAGTTATATTGAATTAACGCAGAAATTTATTATGTTGAACATCATCCTCTTTCACAGGCAGGCAGTGGAGTGAGAGAAGGCGGTTGCCAATGTTTCCTTTAAAAGTTTGTCAATGGTTCTTTCTATATCTTTAAAACAGGTTGCATAACATTGCTTTTCGGTCTCAACAAACGGGAAACAAATTTAAAGTTTAAAATGAAGGGTCTCACAGGATTCTGTTTTTGCTCCATTTTTCTTAAAGTATTAATGATATACAACTAAATGTGGCAGATTATTCATTTGTTGTTCACTAGTGACGCAAGTGTCATTCTGAAATATCTGATAAATAGTATAAATTGTTTATGGGACAGGATAGCCGATATTATCAACATGAGGTTTATATCCCTTCAGTTCAGCAAAAGCGCATTACACACAGTTCATTAGAAAGAAATTTTGTAAAAGTGACATTTTTATCTGTTAGTTGGATCAGGTAATTATCTTAATTAATCGGTTTATAATCATTAGTCTGTATTACTACGAAATACCACATTCAGGAACTTGTACAGGAACTGCGATTGGTTTAATCTTGAGAATCAACCTGGACACTGACACTGCATCGATGAAGGTTCATTACTGTGGTTATTATTATTACTTAAAATATTATCACTTTCCTTAACGTAGCAATGGCGTTACGTTCTGCACGGATTACGTGAACTTGTGCGTTCATCCTTATAATCAATTTTTTAATGACTGTGCCGCTATTGAAAAGCAGAAGTGTATCGCAAAAGCTCTCAAGGATGGATCATTAGTGTATTGGACAGTACGCTTCAGAATTTTCAGTCCTGTGGCTCGCCATGGCGATGGCTGTGCCTTGTGTTTTATTATTTTGTTCGTAACAGATGACCTGGCCACATATAGCTCCTGCCCACATGGAATACAATAACTTCTCTGCCACATCGAAACTTACGTTAACTTCTCCTCGAATTCACTACGACATGAACACAAAGAGACGTTCATCCATTATACCCGCTCTTCTACAACATCGGATGCACAGCATGACGCTGCGTACAGAGAGAACCAACGATGTGATACCAGAGATAAGTGTAACGTGACCAATACAGGCCTGCCTTGAACTATGGCAATTTATGAAAGAGTGAGAGATGTTTTGTTACTCAGTGCTCAGTGCAAATGAAGAAATACAAGTACCATTCGTTATTGATTGGCGACTCCATGTTGTCTTGTGCACTACGACCAGATAACAGGTATACTTGAAAAAAGAGACAGCATTGGTCGTATATTTTTTACTATTGCAAAATCGATTTTCTGTCACTGAGTGACCATCTTCAGTGCTATATTGTATAACTTAAATTGGGATGCACTGTTGTCACTAAGCTTACGGCAATCACATAGTCTATGTGACAGAAAATCGATTTTGCAATAGTAAAAAATATACGACCAATGCTGTCTCTTTTTTCAAGTATACCATTCGTTACTCTTCTTATTCTGTTTTGTGAAGTGTTGATACAAATTTGGAGGAAACAACAACTTCTTCCGAACGCTGAAACGGTAACTTATACACATACTTACATTCTCACAATGAACTGTCTCGTCCTGGTGCTTTCTCACTTAGCCGCAGTATGTTGTTGTTGTCGCTAACAGACACTTCACTTTGTCAGTTATTAGTAAGTAACATGCTGAACGAGCAACAATGACCTCTCTTTTGTGGTGTGTGCCAGTCAGTTACCATGAAAAACTGACTGTGGGTAACAGCGCTGGATGAGAGCATGCCTCATTGAATGACATCCAGTACGTTTGTGGTGATGATGCGGAAACAGAGTGACCTAGTTTAAATCTACGTCCTGAAGTGGATGACGTCCAACCATTCTGTGGTGATGATAATGAAGCAAATGGACCTGGCGTCATATACTAGCATGTGGAGGTGAATGATGTCCAGTCTAGCTGTGGTGATAATGAGGGAACAAACTGACCTAGTGTCATGGATGGATGTGCTAAATTTGATGTCGTCCACTCTGTCTGCAGTCGAGATGAGGAAGCAGAATTACACGATCTCATTGAAGTGCATGCTGAAGTGTATAACGTCCAGCTTATCTGTGTTGATAGTGAGAGAGAAGACTGACTTGGTCTCATAGAAGCACATACTGAAGTAGATGATGTCCAGATGTAATGACGATAGAGCAGAGTGAGCTGATCTTATAAATCGGCATACTGAAGTGGACGACAACCAGTATGCCTGTGCTGAAGATAAAGAAGAGGAATTATTTCGTCTCATAGGTAGGCATGCTGAAGGGGATGACAACCAGTCTGTCTGCAGTGCTGATAAATAAGTGGACTGACTTGGTCTCATGGATGGGCATGCTGAAGTGTATGACATGCATCCTCTCTGTGGCGATGATAAAGAATAAGACTGATCTGGCTTCATAGACGGCCATGCTGAAATGGATGACGTCCAGACAATCTGTAGTGACGAGAAGGTAGAAAACAGTCCTGGTCTCACAGGTGAGTACTCTGAAGTGGATACAGCAAGCAAGTATGCAAGTACAGATGTGGTGACAGTGAGGAAGCAGACTTACCTGGTCTCATAGACAGGCGTGCTGAAATCAATGACGTCCAGCCGGTCTGTGGTGATGATGAGGGAGCAGACCGCCAGCTGAACCTTTCCGTCCGCCAGTTCCCCTACCACGCCGCTCCACTTGCCCGAAGGATTCTGCTTCCCCCATTCCCCGTCCTCCACCTCATGTACGTCAAGCCTGAACATGATAACCACATAGCTCAGACGTGCACACGTACGAAAAACAGAAATCGTTTTAGTACTAAATAAGGCCTAAATAATTTCAGAGCAGAATAAGCTCCACGCATGAAGTCACTAAAGTGTCTCTAGTATTCTTCTTACAGCTGTCTCATATTTCCCTAGTGCAATGACTCATCCAAAATTAATTATTATTTACCACAACGGATTCTGAGTTGCAGACAATACAGAGTACCAAACTACCTTGGTAAAATCAATAGGATGTAAGTAAAATGCAATATTTAAATCAAAAATGAGTTGATCGTTAGTAATTTCTTGAAAATTCATCATAATAAAATTTCAGTCTACAATCAGTCACAATGAAAGCGTAGGAGACGCTTCAACATAATATTTTTACAACGTTAAATTTCAGGGAGAAGTAGTTCTGTTACTTTTAAATGAGACCTTTATAGCAAAACCAGTTCAATCAAGTGGTTGTAAGCAGTGATTCCGTATCAAAATAACAGGTGTTCTATTTAGAAACTGCCAAATAAAATTTTAGCTGGTCTGTTTATCTCTGAATATGGTCTCCAACATAGAAGAAAATTCCTCAAGACATCTTTTGAATTGTAAATTGTGACTGGAGCTGACCTCTACAAATATATGAGATTAGAGAATACATAGGAAGAACACCCACATAAAAAAAATGGCTCTGAGCACTATGCGACTTAACTTCTGAGGTCATGAGTCAACTAGAACGTAGAACTAATTTAACCTAACTAACCTAAGGACATCACACACAGCCATGCCCGAGGCAGGATTCGAACCTGCGACCGTAGCGGTCGCTCGGCTCCAGACTGCAGCGCCTAGAACCGCACGGCCACTCCGGCCGGCGAACACTCACATAGCAGAACACCATATTACATGAAAAACTCTAGAGAGTGGCAGTAATTAGAAGAGAATGTGAAGTGAGCAATGAAGATGATAATAGCGGTTTACAACTATTGTAGAGATTGACATTTCTGAACTAAAATGAGACGGAAATGGACAAAATGACAAAACCCTGTACTTGTGGAAATGACTTTTCTTAGATATGGTTGTGTGATGAGGACGTCCGGTAGTATTCGGGATGAAAATGATCCCAATTAGCTTCCGAACACGGTGATTTATATTTCTTTACTTCTCCAAAATAACGTCATCTGAATGATGGAGTGGCCACACCGTAGCGACCCCCACGTCAACGGTGCATTGTATTTCTTACTTTTGGAAACCAAGCGCCAAATGACTGCGGAAAAATTGGATGTGCAGAAATAAGGAACGGCAAAGACAAGAAAATACCTAATGCTAATTAGGCCTTTCGCTGTCGCACCGCAGAGTAACGAGATAAAAAACTTATTTTCTCGGCGAAAACTGATTCAATAAACAATTGCACAATCTGGAAGGCTACGTCTGAAAGTCGCGTATTAACTTTGTCCTCTGTTCCTATCAACTTTCACAGGCTCTCACAAACGACAAAAGAGACAATTTTCGGAATAAGAAATGGGATGCAGAATCTAATCAGGGGACATCCCGGCAGTTTATTATCGTAAAAATTTTTGCTAAGAGCGGATACATAAAAGATACATATATATAAAATAAAATAATGGCAGCATTACAGAGCTATGTGATACATAAGAGTAAATTCATTTCGAATGATTTGTAAACGTATTATCATTGTACTATTAAACCACAGAAGAAAAACATTTCAGATAATACCTACATTAGAGATATATCATTTTGTTCGAAGGTTCATATCTGTTTGTATCTGCTAAAAACATCACGTTACAGAAGACAAAGTAAGACAGAAGAACATCCGAAGATTAAAGGACAGACATTCACTAGCAAAAATGACAGTTTAATTATGCTTAGCGAATACTGCAACTGATAAACAGTCTACAGTTTCCAACCTATCTGGAATGTTCACCAACTGCTCTTGATCAACTATGTGTACTAGACATAGCTGGTAGGTTTATTTGTTGCTGTAAGCCGCAACAATGAAAGTAACACTAAATGCTATTTGAAGATATTATTCACAATCAAGAAGAATTGCATTAGAGAAAATTACGTAACATTAATGCACGCTACCTAAAGAGAACAGATTACTAGACTCTGACAAGAGTTCCTGTTGGATTTCACACTGAATAATCTGAGGAATCGGCCCCCATCCTTGCTGACGTTTTTCAAGAATCTCTCGCACAGTGGACCGTCCTTTGCGACGGAAAATAGAACACGTCACTCCTATTTGTAGAAAGAGTAAAAGATCGGATGCACATAATTGCAGACCAGTGTTGCTGAGACCCGTCTATTCCATGATCATAGGTCGTTGTCGAAGCTCTAACATGGAGGAAAACGTCCTTTTCTCAACGAATCAGCAACACAGACAGCAACCAGTCGTTTGGAACACAGTTTGCTCTACTGATACTCCTGATACTTGACATATGGCAAATGGTAAATCTAAGTAAACAGTGAGATTATGTCCTTTCAGATTTAAGAAAGGCGTGCAACATCGGGTCACTTCACTGACTACCAACAAGATAGGGCCTTACAGACTACCTTCTCAAATAGGTGATTGTAATATGTGACAAATAAAACTTAGTATGTTAAGGCGGACAGCGAACATTCTACAGAAACGAAAGTAACATCGGATGTGCTACAAGGAAGCGGAATGGGACCTCTAATGTTTAAGTGTGCATAAATGATTTATGAAATAGTATCAGCAGTACCATCTGATTGTTCAGTGACAGTGCTCTTGTGTACAGGAGTATATCATTACTGGACAATTGTAGGTAAATGCAGAAATACTTCGACAAAATATCCGCTTGTTGTCTCTGTGTAAGGTAAGGTCTACAACAAAGAGAACGAAAAGTATGGCATCTAACTGCTTGGTATTTCTACATATAAGCGTAAGGTAAAGCCTAAGGTAAGGCCTGTAACAAAGAGAAAGATAAGTATAGTACGTCATTACTTGGCGTCTTTGTGTGTAAGTGTAGGGTAAAGCCTCCAAAAAAGAGAAAGATAGGCATACTTCCTGATTCCAAAATTATTGTTGAAAATATTGAGCACCTCACATCGTATAAATATTTTACAATAACGTTAATGTTGGCTATGTTGTAACTATGCCAGTGTTAATTCAACCCAAACATTCGCAGTAACCATAGTTCTTTAAAGGTAGAGATGGCACGCTACCACTGCCAACCCACTTGGCATGAAACCACTAGAACAGGAATGTTGCAACACAATAAGAAGAAACCAATAACATTTATTAAAAGCGATGATACACTACAGTACTTAACTTTGGTGCAGTTCGTTGATTCATGTCCTACACCTAATACACTGAATTCTAAATAACTTTGCTGCCTCTTGGCAGTTCGCGACATTGTCATTATCACTGAATGCAATTATGCAGATACTCCCTATTAACTGCCCTGGTACTCAGTCCACCGGAACAGAAGTTGAAACTGCATGTGAGATTGGTTGGGCAACATTCAGTACCAACGGTGGACAAAAAATTATAATAAGGTCCATCTATTTCATGATGTAACTGTAAACTTCAGAGAAAACCTTAGTTCGCTTGTACATATCTTCTCTAATGATAGTGTAATCACTGCAGAAGACTTTATTCATCCAACAATCCAATGGGATAACTGCAGTTTTGGCAGTGGTGGAAGTGATAAGACATCCTGTAAAATGTTAGTAAATGCCTCCTCTGAAAACTACCTAGAACAGATATTTCAGAATCCCATCCATGAAGGTTATGTATTTGCTCTACTGACAGCAAACAGATTTAACCTCTTTCAGGAAGTCACATCGAAACTAATATCAGTGATCATGAGGATGAATACCATAACACAATGGTCAAGGGAAATAATCAGAAAGATTTATATCTGCAGCAACCTACACAGAGGAACAATAGAGTCATACTTAAATGAGGAGTTTGAAACTTTTATCTCAGGACAGGATCATGTAGAAGAAATATAGCTCAAGTTTAAAAAGAACAGTTGATCAAGCACTTGATAGATATATACCAGTAGGACCGTTCATAATGAGAGACATCCTCCATGGTATATAGTCACTGTAAAGGAACTTCTAAAGAAACAGAGACTGCAGCATAATAAGTATAAAACAAAGCACAAGTCTATAGACAGAGCGAAGCTCAATGAAACGCATTTGACAGTTAATAGAGCAGTGCGTGGAGCGTCCAGTGATTACTGTAGCAGTATATTGTCAGATGGTCTTTCATAAAACCCAAAGAAATTCTGGTCATATGTAAAGGCTGTTGTTGTTGTTGTTGTTGTTGTGGTCATCAGTCCTGAGACTGGTTTGATGCAGCTCTCCATGCTACTCTATCCTGTGCTAGCTTCTTCATCTCCCAGTACCTACTGCAACCTACATCATTCTGAATCTGCTTAGTGTATTGATCTCTTGGTCTCCCTCTATGATTTTTACCCTCCACGCTGCCCTCCAATGCTAAATTTGTGATCCCTTGATGCCTCAAAACATGTCCTACCAACCGATCCCTTCTTCTAGTCAAGTTGTGCCACAAACTTCTCTTCTCCCCAAACCTATTCAATACCTCCTCATTAGTTACGTGATCTACCCACCTTATCTTCAGCATTCTTCTGTAGCACCACATTTCGAAAGCCTCTATTCTCTTCTTGTCCAAACTATTTATCGTCCATGTTTCACTTCCATACATGGCTACACTCCATACAAATACTTTCAGAAACGACTGTTAGTAGCACAAAAGTTAGTGTCCAGTCACTCGCGAATGGGACTGGAACTGGAGTTTAGAGTGACAAAGCAACAGCAGAAATGCTTAACTCTGTTTTCAAATGTTCCTTTACAAAGGAAAACCCAGTTATATTTCACCAACTTAACTCTCGCACCACTAATAAGAGGATTAAAATAGATACGTGTGTCAGTGGTCTTGAGAAACAGCTGAAACCGATAAAAATGGACGAACCCCAGAGCCCAGTGGAACCCCTATCAGATTGTATACCCAATCCTCAGTTGAGTTAGCCCCTCTGTTAACTATAATCTGTCGTATATCACTCGAGGAAAAAAACTGTTCCCAACAGTTGAAAGAAAGTACAGCTCACACCTGTGTACAGGAAGGGCAGTAGAAGTGATCCACAGAACTGCCGTCCAGTATTCTTGACATCCACTTGTCGTAGAATGTTAGTTCATATTCAGAGCTTAAACGTAATGAGGTATCTGTAACAGAACGAACTCCTCCATGTCAGTCTGCCTGGAGGTCGAAAAACAGATCATGTGAAACACAATTCGCACTTTTCTCACATGACATGTTGAAAGCCGTGGGTCAAGACAGGCAAGTAGATGCAGGGTTTTTCTGTTTCCGAAAACATTTGACTCAGCACCACATCTACGCTTACCATCAAGAGTACGATCATATAGAGTATGAAACGAAATATATGACTGGATCGAGGGTTTCATGATAGGTAGGATGCAGAATGTTATCTATGATAGAGACTCATGTAAAGATGTATAAATAACTTCGGTTGTACCTGAGGGAGACGTGTTGGGTTCCACACTGTTCATGTTGTGTATTAACTATCATACCGATGATTAAATAGTAACCTCAGACTTTTCGCAGGTGTTGCTGTTATCTACAGCGAAAAACAGCCTGAACGAATCTGTAACAATATTTAGTCAGACCTTGATATGATTTCAGAATGGTGCAATGATTGGCAAGTTGCTTTAAATGTTCATAAACAGAAAACTGTGCATTTCACAAAACTAAAAGCAAAAACATTATGCCCCAGGAATATAACTGAGCCGTGGGACTTAGGGAAAGCAGGAAAGGTGTGGACCGGGCCTAATCAGTTACCGTTGATTGCGCAGAAAACACATACACTTTATATATTAAAAACAAAATTCTCAACAATCATTTTTAAAAGATTTTACTACACTGGTGGCTAAAAGCCTTATTAGAAGAAGTGCAAGTTATTGTCGGCTGAAGGCCCGAATAAGAAGGTTCAAAATTATTCGTTGGCTGAAGGCCAGAAGCAATTTCAAAAGTACACAACGGCTGAAGGCCTGAATTACCAATAAGGTGGACAATTACACATTAAAAATAACAAAAACCCTTTTAACAATCTTAATAGTTGTAACAAATTATAGTGACGGCTGAAAGCCTTAACAAGACAGAACTGCAATGTTACAAACAATTAGTGGCTGAAGGCCAGCAGCAATTTCAGAATACACAACGGCTGAAGATCTGAATTACAAGTGACGAAGACAGTTACACATTAACAAATACTAAGATATTTTCTTCTAAACCATGGAAACGGTAACAAGCTATAGTAACGGCTGAAGGCCGTATTAAGAAAAAATTGCTAATTATTGGTCGGCTGAAGGCCACAAACTATGTTACACAAAATCAACGGCTGAAGGCCTGATTAAGAAGGTTGAAAATTATTCGTGGGCTGAAGGCCACAAGCAATTTCAGAATACACAAAGGCTGATGACCTGAATTACAAATAAGATGGACAATTACACTTTAAAAATACTAAAACCCTTTCTAATATTCTTAATAACTTGTAACAAGCTATAGTGACGGCTGAAGACCTCACTAAAGCATGATTGAAAATTATTTGTCGGCTGAAGGCCACAAGCAATGTTAGAAACAATTAACAGCTGAAGGCCTGATTAAGAAAGGATTCAAAATTATTGAGGGCTGACGGCCACAAGCAGTTTTCAGAATACTCAACGGCTGAAGGTCTGAATTTGAAAATTAACGGCTGAAAGCCGGAAGTACAAGTGGGGAAGGCAATAACATGTTAAAGAATTAGGGTAAATTTTAAACAATTACGACATCTTGTCCGAAAAAGACGGAGTGATCCACAGACAGTGCTCCCTGGATCGACCTGAGGAAGGTGACTACAACTGTGTAAGCGGTGAGACAGGCAGCCAAGAGCTGTACTCACGTAACAGGATGGCAACTCACACTAGGGGTAGCTAAAGCGCCGACCGACCGACTAACCAATCCGCCTGACGTCCGATCACAGGTACAACAATGGAATATTTTTAGGCACGGGCGAATAAACGGACACCCACGGGGGAAGGAAACACTAGAACCAAGGTAGACCTCCCAAAAACATACGTACGGTACAATTCAAGAGGCTGCCGAACTACAAATGGTTCAAATGGCTCTGAGCACTATGGGACTTAACATCTATGGTCATCAGTCCCCTAGAACTTAGAACTACTTAAACCTAACTAACATAAGGACAGCACACAACACCCAGTCACCACGAGGCAGAGAAAATCCCTGACCCCGCTGGGAATCGAACCCGGGCGTGGGAAGCGAGAACGCTACCGCACGACCACGAGCTGCGGACGCTGCCGAACTACACGCCGTGTCGGATAGCACCAACCCGACGAGGAAAGGTACGCTGCAGGAAAGGTATGCTAACCTCCAAGGCAGAAAATACCGCTGGTTGCACTTCACTAATAAGAATAATACTAAATCAAAACTAACATCAAGGAGTAGAAGGCGGCTAATAGCTTCCGCCAACGTGACAACTCCACTTGTTGCGGTTAGTCTCACCGACTCTGGGAGCAGCAAGACGCAAACAACAGCGAGATCTCAAACAGTGAAGGTTTCACAACTGGATAAGGATCACTCAACTTCCAACGCCCTTGTTTCGGTCGGCGGCTACAACCCCTCGATATGACAAGTGCACGTCGCCAGCGGTCCCGGCCTGCCGACGCACTGCGGACCTCCTCGCTGCTACGTCCGAAGCCGACTATCGAGACCAGAACGGAGGCTGCGTTTAAATGACTGGACATTAAAAATCACACAAGATACACATGGATCCCCGAAGACAATTCCACAATGTCTCAGACAATACTGAAACCAGTCACTGTGAACAACACGGACGAATTTTCAGTCGGCACAAACACAGAGGAGCCATGAGCGGTTGGAAAACCAAGTGGACGTCGTCCGATGTGACTACCGACCGAATGACCAACTCCCCACTCAAGTCAGTACGGAAAAGATCCCAGTATGAATCTTTGACTGACAGCTTATTGCGATGAGGGCACTTGACAGGCGGACACACACACACACACACACACACACACACACAACACACATACACACAGGTGATACTTGCACTACTCGAATATCACGGTCCATTCAACTAAAACTCTCTAAATCCGGTCCTTGACGTGGTCGTGCACTCTCGCGACCACATACATCTGTCGGACAACGCATGTGTGTCGCCAGCGTCCGGGCGAGTACTGGCTGTCCGGACCTCACTGCTGCTCCGTCCCAACCCAACACCCACGACACACAACGAGCCGTAAATACTAGAGGCCGCTCCAAAGATGGCACCACAGTACGTGCTATCGATAAGCGCTGCTGCTGCCACTCACGGACAGACAAGGTGAGCAAACGTATTGGCACCAGTGAACACGCTAAAAAATGATACGCCACTATCGCTGTTGCAAGATGCCAAGGTATGATGAACAGCATCAACGTGAGCCGCACATGGCTCAATAACATCAGTTATTCACAGATGGAATCTGTAAACTCATACAAATATTTGGACGCAACAGGGATGTGAAGAGGAACGATCATATGTAAGTAAAGAAGGTAGCACACTTCGGTTTTTGGTAGAATACTAGGAAAATGCTATCAGTTTACAAAGGGGATTGGTTACTAATCACTTGTGTGACCCATCCTAGAATATTACTCAAATGTGTAGATCCCTTGCCATACAGGACTGGCAGAAGCTATTGAACATTTACAGAGATGGGCAGCACGAATAGTCACAGATTTGTTTGATCCACTGGCGAATGTCACTGAGATGTTGAAAGAACTAGACTGGCAGGCTCATGAAGATAGATGGAAATTATTCCGAAAAACTGTACTAACAAAGTTTCAAGAACCGGCATTAAATGATGATTCTATAGGGAACGTGAGGATAACATTAGAATAATCACAACACGCACAGAAGTATTTAAATTAATCATTTTTCCCCCGTTTCATACGTGAATGGAAAGGTAAAAAGCTCTAATAACAGTTACAGTGGGACGTACCCTCTGTCATGCACTTCACTGTGGTTTATAGAGTGTAGATGTAGGTGTAGATATAAAAATAACGACTGCTCAGACGGACTGTACTCTTCTAAACGATGCTCTTAGAAGTGTGTACCGTAACGTAATTGGAGGCACTGAACTGTACCATATGACTGCCAGGATCGGAACTCTGTGTGTATCAGCAGCGGGCCATGTTTTGTGCTTGTTGGCGAAAGGTGTTCTATCTCCTCTAGTACAAAATGGAAGAAATGTACTCTGCTGTTGGCAGCACTCATTTTGGCAGCTGGAAACACTATCAGCAGGTGAGTACGACACGCAGAAGGACGTGGTGCAGAAGAAGAAAGCGGTCCGAATCTGTGAGCGCTACCTGGAGGCTGCTGCTGGGAAATTAGAAGAACCAGGGCAGGTGGCCACCTCTCATGGTATTTGTTGTGTACCTCAAGAGCCTTGTAACAAGAACTGAGAAGCGATATGAGATGGACAGATCGTGCAAAATTACTATTAGGTAAAGCTATTGGAAGACTGATCAGGGAATGTTTGGGCATATGACACACTGAACCAGTGCTAAACATTCCAAGAGTTTTATCAGAAATTTATTCAGGAATTTTGGTCGCCTGAGATGCAGCAAATGTTGTGAGACAGTTTATGTGGAGTCCAGCATATAGCAATAGAAGTGTTTCAGTCTACTGTAATCGAATGCTTAATAAGTTGTGCCCCACAGACATTTCGACTAATGACGAATTAAAGGGAGGATTGCCACGAGCGATACAAGAAGCGGTTGGTGGTGAACCATAGTGGTATGAAGATGGTTTTCTGAGGGGAGTAGAGTGACCTGAATCATGCTTCACTAGCAATAGGTGAAATCACAGAAAAATTATATGTAGGATACAACACCAAACAACAGTAACGGCAGAAATGGACGTCGCGGCAGGAGCGAACGAGGAAAGTGTAACTGTGCAGAAAGCAACAGAACAGGAAGGTAACAGGATAAGATATCATCAATAAAACAATGCGGAAAACGGAAGCGAGCGTGTGTGGAGGCCTACATCTACACGACATGACAATCTCTCAGGGACAATAAATGTACTAACAAGGGAACCTCCCCATCGCACTCCCCTCTGATTTAGTTATAAGTTGGCACAGTGGATAGGCCTTGAAAAACTGAACATAGATCAATCGAGAAAGCAGGAAGAAGTTGTGTGGAACTATGGAAAAAATAAGCAAAATATACAAACTGAGTAGTCCATGTATAACATATGCAACATCAAGGATACCCTGAGCTCATGAGTGCCGTGGTCTCATGGTTCGCGTGTGCAGCTGCGGAATGATAGGTCCTTGGTTCAAGTCTACCCTCGAGTGAAAATTTTAATTTTTTATTTTCGCAAAGTTATGATCTGTCCGTTCGTTCAATGACGTCTCTGTTCACTGTAAGAAGTTTAGTGTCTGTGTTTTACGACCGCACTGCAAAACCGTGCGATTAGTAGACGAAAGGACGTGCCTCTCCAATGGGAACCGAAAACATTTGATCGCAAGGTCATAGGTCAAACGATTCCTCCACAAGAAAACACGTCTGATATATTCTATACGACACTGATGACGGCATGTGCGTCACATGACAGGAATATGTTGTCGACCCACCTAACTAGTACACTTCGCGAATGGGTAAAAAGATTCTTCTACCTTGCCCGATTTAGGTTTTCTTGTGGATATGATAATCACTCCCACAAAAGTGATGAAAATAAGAGTTTGTCACATAAACTGCAACAAATGAATGCAACAGTTTCACAGTCGCACAGTTTTCCCTGTGCTCTGTCAAAACATATGTTTTTAACGTTTTCAAATTTTTCCGTTTAGGTGTACCGTCCCCATACTACGGCGCAGTTACCTCGCATCGGACGGACGGACGGACAGATAATAAGTGTCTGAAAATAAAAAATTAAACTTTTGACTCGAGGGAAAACTTCAACCAAGGACCTCTCGTTCCGCAGCTGCTCACGCTAACCACGAGACCACGGCGCTCATGGGCTTATACTGTCCTTGGTGTTCCGTATCTTGCGCATGGTCCACTCAGTTTGTATATTTTGCTTATTTTTTTCATAGTTCCACACAACTTCTTCCTGTTTTCTCGATTGATCTGTGTTCAGTTTTTCAAGGCCTATCCACTTTGCCAACTTATAACTAAATCTGAGGGGGGTGCGATGGGGAGGTTCCCTTGTAAGATGAGTACACAGTCACCATGAACCAACAAGAAAACAACATCCGAATGAAGCCAACAGTGAAGAATGTTTGGCAAGTTCTAAGAAATGAGTAGAGAGAACACCAGACTAAGTGACATTATCCACAACAAATTTCAGCTCAGAGTACACAATGAAAGGCATCAGGGAGGCACGTGTCAAAAGGTGGTACGCAGAACAAACATCGAATAAAGTAGCTATCGCAGAGATACGATCACACACAAGAAGGTGGAAAACTGCGCGGATCGAAAGGAGAGCATCGGTGATGAAAATCGGAATGAAGCCACAAACATCACGGTGTAGCATGGAGCCGTGAGCACGAAGAGCAACGATTGCGTCGACGGAGTGCCGTAACGTGCAGCCACGAGACAGCTGAAGCACACAGAGCCGTGTTCAGCTATGGTGCGAACATACATGACGTCACTCGAGAAAACAGGACACGGGAAGATAATCGCAGGGAGTTCGATCACTGGGGCAATATCATTATAAGCCCACTGGGTGAGGAAACACTAAATGTCAGCAATTTAGAGAGAATCGAACCTGTAGAGACGAAGAGAGAAGCGGACTCAGAGACTAAGAATGAACGTTCTGGAAACGACGTCGCAACAGAAAATGACAAGGGTCAAGAAGAGAAGAAGGAACAGTAAAATTTCTATAAGAAAGATGGAAGCAGATTAATAAATGAAGAGGAAGAGCTATGTCTTACATCTACATACACATTCACTAAACCACAGTAAAGTGCGTCGCGGAAGGTACCTTGCACTACTTCTAGTCATTTCCTAGCAAATACAGAGTGGGAGAACAACTGTCCCAAAGCCTCCGTGTGAGCACTAATTTCTCGCATCTTATCTTCATAGCACTTATGTCCTTATGTAAGCTGGCGGCAGCAGAATCGTTCCGCAGTTGGCCTCAAATGCCGGTTCTCTAAATTTCCACACAGTGTCTTGCGAAAAGAGCGTCGTCTTCCATCCACGGATTCCCATTTGAGTTCACGAAGTATCTCCGTAATACATGCGTGCTGATCGAACCTACCGGTTTCAAAACTAGCGGTACGCCCTGATTTTGTTCTATATTTCCCTTCACTCCGACTTGGTTGGGATCGCAAACATTTGAGCAGTACTCAAGAATGGGTCGCACTACCCTTCTATACGCCGGCTCCTTTGTGGATGGGTTACACCATCCCATAATCCTCCCAATAAAACGAAATCGAGCATTATCCTTCCCTACTAACAACCTGAAATGTTCATTCTATTTCATATCGCTTTGACATTTCAATCCTAGATAATTAATGGATGCGACTGTGTCAAGCTGTACTCCACTAATGCTGTATTCGAAGGTTACATGATTGTTTCTCCTATTTAACTGCATTAACTTACATTTTTCTACATGCAGAGCAAGCTGACATTCATCACACCAACTAGAAATTTCGTATAAGTTATCTTGCATACTCCTACAGTTACTCAGCTACGACTTCTTCCCGTGCACCACAGTGTCGTCAGCAAAGAGCTGTAAAATGCTGTCTTTGGGATTGTAATTATTATATTCTTCTTGAAGTCTGTGGGTATTTCTCCTGTCTCATACATCTTGCTCACCAGATGGTAGAGTTTTGTCAGGAGTGGCTCTCCCAAGGCCGTCAGTAGTTCTAATGGAATGTTGTCTACTCCGGGGGCCTTGTTTCGATTCAGGTCTTTCAAACACTTCACGCAGTATCGTATCTACCACTTCATCTTCATCTACATCCTCTTCCATTTCCATAATATTGTCCTCAAGTACATCGCCCTTGTATAGACCCTCTATATACTCCTTCCACCTTTCTGCCTTCCCTTCTTTGCTTAGAACTGGGTTTCCATCTGAGCTCTTGATATTCATACAAGTCGTTCTCTTATCTCCAAAGGGCTCTTTAATTTTCCTGTAGGCAGTATCTATCTTACCCCTAGTGAGATAAACCTCTACATCCTTACATTTGTCCTCTAGCCATCCGTGCTTAGCCATTTTGCACTTCCTGTCGATCTCATTTTTGAGACGTTTGTATTCCTTTTTGCCTGCTTCATTTACTGCATTTTTATATTTTCTCCTTTCATCAATTAAATTCAATATTTCTTCTGTTACCCAAGGATTTCTACTAGCCCTCGTCTTTTTACCTACTTGATCCTCTGCTGCCTTCACTACTTCATCCCTCAAATTTACCCTTTCTTCTTCTACTGTAGTTCTTTCCCCCATTCCTGTCAATTGCTCCCTTATGCTCTCCCTGAAACTCTGTACAACCTCTGGTTCTTTCAGTTTATCCAGGTCCCATCTCCTTAAATTCCCACCTTTTTGCAGTTTCTTCAGTTTTAATCTACAGGTCATAACCAATAGATTGTGGTCAGAGTCCACATCTGCCCCTGGAAATGTCTTACAATTTAAAACCTGGTTCCTAAATCTCTGTCTTACCATTATATAATCTATCTGATACCTTTTAGTATCTCCAGGGTTCTTCCATGTATACAACCTTCTATCATGATTCTTAAACCAAGTGTTAGCTATGATTAAGTTGTGCTCTGTGCAAAATTCTACCAGGCGGCTTCCTCTTTCATTTCTTAGCCCCAATCCATATTCACCTACTACGTTTCCTTCTCTCCCTTTTCCTACACTCGAATTCCAGTCACCCACGACTATTAAATTTTCATCTCCCTTCACTATCTGAATAATTTCTTTTATTTCATCATACATTTCTTCAATTTCTTCGTCATCTGCAGAGCTAGTTGGCATATAAACTTGTACTACTGTAGTAGGTGTAGGCTTCGTATCTATCTTGGCCACAATAATGCGGTCACTAAGCTGTGTATAGAGAATAAAATCCGTCCTATCACAATTCTCTGAAGAACACTCGCCGTCGAGGACCACGTACAGGGGTTTGTTACTTAAAAAGTCTTCAAGTTACTCAAATATCAGGAAACCTAAACCGTATGCAAGGATCTTTGTCAACAGTCTGCAGTGGGGCACCGTGTCAAAAGCTTTCCGGAAATCCAGCAATTTGGAATCTGAGCGTTGTTCCCTATCCATGGTTTGTAGGATACCTTGTGAGAAAAGTGCAAGCTGAGTTTTGCACGAGCGATGCTTTCCAAATTCGTGGTGATTTGTGGACGAAAGTTTTTTTGTCTCAAAAAAATTTTTCATATCCGAACTCAGAATGTATTCACGAATTCTGAAGCAAACCGTTAGTAAGGCTGTTGGTTGGAAATTATGGGGATCAGTTCTTTTACCTGACTTATACACTGGCATCACCTGCGGTTTTTTCTCCAGTGCTTGGGACTCTTCGCTGGGCGAGAGATTCGCGAGAAATGCAGGTTGAGTAGTGGGCTAATGGCCCAGAGTACTCTCTGTAAAGAAACAAGAATAACAGAAGGGGTGAGTAGCAATAATACTTTCAGAAACTGGCGAAAGGGATAATAACAAATTTAAGAGCAGATGTGGTTATCAAATGAAACAAGGACAAGCTACAGTAAGCTAACGTATGAACAAACAATAGGTTACAATACACCACCAGGTACCATGGATGCAGGAGAGAACGAAAGAGAAGTCATAATAGATACCGGTCCTAAAGAGTTAGAAAAAGCCATCACAAAAATTGGAGTTGGCGTAAAATACAGCATCCAAAGGTGGAGACAAATATTTACTGAAGAAGACACAAGGATGATGAAGAGAAGACAACAAACAAAGACGAGATGGAACAGCGGGGGCAGAGTGAAGCAGGAGAAACAATAGTCAAGCGATTAGTGTATAAATGCAGTAGGCGTAGGGGGAGGGAGGAGGCAGTGTGAAGCAAAAGATGTTATAGTCGATCAACAAGTAATTACATTGCAAGAGTCAAGAACTGCAGCACCCTGGACAAATTGTTGTTTGAAAACTGAGCTTCAATATTATAAAGAAAAGAGTATCATTGGCAAGCACCAGAATTCTTTGCTGAATCAGTCTGAAAGAGTTAGGACGAATACAAGCAGTATAAAATATTCACAGGCAAGACATGTTGTGTTCTTAGTTTGCTCTACTTATTCTGGAATGATACGGTGTAGCAATGGTTACATGGTGGAAGCGAGATCAATCTAGTGACATTAGAGCTAGTACCAGGATTTCAAGGTTAACGTAAAGCGGCAAGACAATGATTACTTAGAGCTCCACACAACAATATGAGTGTGGGGGAGTATAACCGTGTGTGTGAATGCGACTTGATTCAGTTTGTTAATTCTTCCACACATGTAAATCTGATTTTAATAAATTCATGTAACTGTTGAAAATTCAAACAAGAATGATTGTACGGTCCTAGATATTCTGGAGGCAGACGTGGTAAAGATTTTCTCCAATGTTAACGAGCACAGCGTATTTTTAGTGATAGGCGATGTATGTAACGTTGATTTCATGTTATCTGTATCTCATTAATTTTTGTATATACACTCCTGGAAATGGAAAAAAGAACACATTGACACCGGTGTGTCAGACCCACCATACTTGCTCCGGACACTGCGAGAGGGCTGTACAAGCAATGATCACACGTACGGCACAGCGGACACACCAGGAACCGCGGTGTTGGCCGTCGAATGGCGCTAGCTGCGCAGCATTTGTGCACCGCCGCCGTCAGTGTCAGCCACTTTGCCGTGGCATACGGAGCTCCATCGCAGTCTTTAACACTGGTAGCATGCCGCGACAGCGTGGACGTGAACCGTATGTGCAGTTGACGGACTTTGAGCGAGGGCGTATAGTGGGCATGCGGGAGGCCGGGTGGACGTACCGCCGAATTGCTCAACACGTGGGGCGTGAGGTCTCCACAGTACATCGATGTTGTCGCCAGTGGTCGGCGGAAGGTGCACGTGCCCGTCGACCTGGGACCGGACCGCAGCGACGCACGGATGCACGCCAAGACCGTAGGATCCTACGCAGTGCCGTAGGGGACCGCACCGCTACTTCCCAGCAAATTAGGGACACTGTTGCTCCTGGGGTATCGGCGAGGACCATTCGCAACCGTCTCCATGAAGCTGGGCTACGGTCCCGCACACCGTTAGGCCGTCTTCCGCTCACGCCCCAACATCGTGCAGCCCGCCTCCAGTGGTGTCGCGACAGGCGTGAATGGAGGGACGAATGGAGACGTGTCGTCTTCAGCGATGAGAGTCTCTTCTGCCTTGGTGCCAATGATGGTCGTATGCGTGTTTGGCGCCGTGCAGGTGAGCGCCACAATCAGGACTGCATACGACCGAGGCACACAGGGCCAACACCCGGCATCATGGTGTGGGGAGCGATCTCCTACACTGGCCGTACACCACTGGTGATCGTCGAGGGGACACTGAATAGTGCACGGTACATCCAAACCGTCATCGAACCCATCGTTCTACCATTCCTAGACCGGCAAGGGAACTTGCTGTTCCAACAGGACAATGCACGTCCGCATGTATCCCGTGCCACCCAACGTGCTCTAGAAGGTGTAAGTCAACTACCCTGGCCAGCAAGATCTCCGGATCTGTCCCCCATTGAGCATGTTTGGGACTGGATGAAGCGTCGTCTCACGCGGTCTGCACGTCCAGCACGAACGCTGGTCCAACTGAGGCGCCAGGTGGAAATGGCATGGCAAGCCGTTCCACAGGACTACATCCAGCATCTCTACGATCGTCTCCATGGGAGAATAGCAGCCTGCATTGCTGCGAAAGGTGGATATACACTGTACTAGTGCCGACATTGTGCATGCTCTGTTGCCTGTGTCTATGTGCCTGTGGTTCTGTCAGTGTGATCATGTGATGTATCTGACCCCAGGAATGTGTCAATAAAGTTTCCCCTTCCTGGGACAATGAATTCACGGTGTTCTTATTTCAATTTCCAGAAGTGTATTTACGTATAGTCGACACATATGCAAAGAAAATGGAATTCAGATGTATATTTGTAATATTTTACCTGATTTCTGAGTAATTCCTACTTAATTGTAAGTGCTTTGGTCCGACAAGTGAAACTTAACCTTTGTACGTTTTAGTAAGATGCAAGGGACAGTCGAAGACAGCTAGTTGAGATTGGATGCTGAAGTGTAAATATGGATGGAAGGGACATGTCCGTTTAATAGTGGTGGACGGAAGAGACATGTCGGTTTAGTAGCAGAAAAATAAGTTGTATGTTGCGAAAAGATGGTGTCTTCTTGGTAGTAGGGGACGGACAGTGAAATTTGGAGAGAAGAATCGAAATATCGATCTGTGAACTGATGAAGCCAGATGGCTGAGATGCAGAAACGGACTGGGAAGACACGGAAGATCATTAGTGGAGGAAAGAGAGGTACATTTTCTTTGTGATGATTGTTGGATAGTGTAATATGGAAAGCAGAGCTGAAGTACTGAAAAAGTGAAATGAGTTTTTTGGGGTACAGAGACGACTAGAATTAAGAAGTTGCCAGAAGATAACAATGACGGCATTGTTCCTTGAATTGCCAGATTTTATGAACACAGTGCGAGATTTAAGATTCTCGAGGGAGAAGAGAATCTAGAGAAAGAAATAGTGAGAAAGATGTTGCAAGAACCGAAGATTTTAACCAGACGATCTATGCAGAAGACAACAGGAGATCGAAGATTACAAGATGTCGCAAAGAGGAGAATTGCGGGCTTCAACCACAAAACGAGAGTACCGTATATGGTGCATTAACAGAGCCTGTGTACAAGAAGATGAAGGTGCTTTTTGACTAAGAAAAGAGAAAGACTGAAGTACAACTCAGTTCTGGGATCTGTTACAAATGTAACTGTTTATCAATTTTTCGTGTTTGAGAAAATGTGCTGTAAATGAAGCATCTATTGTTAAATCATTTGTTGTGACGACCAAAGTACGCATTATTCAAAAGTGAAAGTTTGTTTAAAGTTATACTACATCGCTCTAATAAATGCTTAAGTTTGTGACCGTTGTTGAATCAAAAAATAGTGTGTTTGCAATATAACGAAGAGAAATCCCGTCTCCATGTCTGATCTCAAGCGTTCTACGCTTTTATGCCCTCATATTCATTTTTGGAACAGCTACCTGAAAGGAAAATAATTTTCTTACCACTTTCAATGTTTTCCATGTTAGCAGCTTCCTGTCAACGGCGGGACATTTGCCACGTTACAGATGGAGCGCCTGTCATCTACCACAGTGATATCTCAGGTGACAAAAGCGTTCATACTATTTTCGGCACCCATTTTCATATTGCACCAACTAGTGTTTACACTGACGTTGAACAATACCGTACAGACTGCATTTAAACACAGAACAACAAATAACTTTTGGATAGACAGTTATTCCTAAAACAACAATAAAACCAAATATACTCTATCTCACAGTGATACAAAGACTGTCGCGCTCAGAAATTTTCCATTAACGTTTCGCCCGAATAGAATGACCCTGGTTACTTGAAAGAAAGCTGCAAATGAAATGCTACTGGGTCAGTATATGTGTCTATAGTGACTTTGTAATTCATCTTTATTTTGCTGATTAATGCAATCACGACGTTTTGTAAATATACGCAAAATATACTGAGATAATAAAAGTCATGGAATAGCGACATGCACATATACAGACGACGGTAGTATGACGTACACAAGGTATAAAAGGGCAGCACATTGCTGAAGCTGTCATTTGTACCCAGGTGATTCGTGTTACAAGGTTTCATGCTGATTATGGCCACATGACGGGAATTCAGAGGTTTTGAACGCGGAATGATACTAGGAGAGAGACGCACGTGGCATCCACAATGTCAAGAGTGCCAACAATACTAGATTTCAGGCGTTACTTCTCACCAAGGATAACGCAGTGGCCAACAGCCTCCACTCAACGACAAAGAGTAGCGGTGTTTGCATAAAGTTGGGAGTGGTAACAGACAAACGGGAAACAACAGCAGAAATGAATGTGGAACCTACGACGAATGTATCCGTTAGCACAGTGCGGCAGAATTTGGCATTAACGGGCTATGGTAGCAGTAGACCAACGCGAGTGTCTCAACGACATCGCCTGCAGTGCCTCTGCTGCGCTTGTGACCACATCTGTTTCACCCTAGACGATTGGAAAACCATGGCTTGCTCAGATCAGCACCATTTACAGTTGGTAAGAGCTGATGGTAGGGTTCAGGGTAGCGAAGAGTCCACAAAGTCATGGACCCACGTTGTCAACAAGGACTGTGCGAGCTGGTGGTGGCTGCATAAAGTGATTGCATGGAAAGGACTGGGTTCCCTGATCCAACTAAACCGATCGCTGACTGGAAATGGTTATGTTCAGCTGCTTGACAACCACTTTCAGCAATTCAAGGATGGAATTTTTATGGACGGATACGCCATGTCAGCATGCCACAGTAGTCCGCGATTGGGTTGAAGAATGGTTTGGCCACCCAGATCACCCGACATCTAGCCCATCGACCATTTATGAGTCATAATCGAGCACAAAATCTCGCAACGGCAACACTTTGGAAATTGTGGACGGCAGTATGGCTTAATATGTCTGCAGGGGACTCCCGAAGACTTG
This sequence comes from Schistocerca nitens, assembly GCF_023898315.1. Classification (NCBI taxonomy): domain Eukaryota; kingdom Metazoa; phylum Arthropoda; class Insecta; order Orthoptera; family Acrididae; genus Schistocerca; species Schistocerca nitens. Next base: position 192,770,955 of record NC_064621.1, read on the forward strand.
TTGAATCCATGCCACGTCGAGCTGCTGCACTACACCCGGCAAAAGCAGGTCTAAAAATATATTACGAGGTATCCCAAGACTTTTGTCATCTCAGTGTAAAACTTTACAGATATGAACTACAACAGAACAGTAATAATCTTGCAACAGCAATTTCATATTACAGTTTTTGTCCAGTTATTGCTGTTTATCTGTAGATTGTTCAGTAGGTTCAGTAAACTCATGACAGTTTAAGCATTCACAATTTTAGATAAGAACATTCTCATCAGCAACATTAATACACAGCAACTCCGACTAAACCGAGATGTATCTTGCCTACCTACACAGTTGTAATATTCAAATGAAATTATATTGTTGTACAGACCTTTCCAAGTGTCAGACATCTATCATATATACACTACTGGCAATTAAAATTGCTACACCACGAAGATGACGTGCAACAGACGCGAAATTTATCCGACAGGAAGAAGATGCTGTGATATGCAAATGATTAGCTTTTCAGAGCACTCACACAAGGTTGGCGCCGGTTGCGACACCTACGACGTGCTGACATGAGGAAAGTTTCCAACCGATTTCTCATACACAAACAGCAGTTGACCGGCGTTGCCTGGTGAAACATTGTTGTGATGCCTCTTGTAAGGAGGAGAAATGCGTACCATCACGTTTCCGAATTTGATAAAGGTCGGATTGTAGCCTATCGCGATTCGGTTTATCGTAACGCGATATTGCTGCTCGCGTTGGTCGAGATCCAATGACTGTTAGCGGAATATGGAATCGGTGGGTTCAGGAGGGTAATACGGAACGCCGTGCTGGATCCCAACGGCCTCGTAATACTAGCAGTCGAGATGACAGGCATCTTATCCGCTTGGCTGTAACGGATCGTGCAGCCACGTCTCGATCCCTGAGTCAACAGATGGGGTCGTTTGCAAGACAACTACCATCTGCACGAACAGTTCGACGACGTGTGCAGCAGCATGGACTATCAGTTAGGAGACCATGGCTGCAGTTACCCTTGACGCTGCATCACAGACAGGAGCGCCTGCGATGGTGTACTCAACGACGAACCTGGGTACACGAATGGCAAAACGTCATATTTTAGGATTAATCCAGGTTCTGTTTACAGCGTCATGATGGTCGCATCCGTGTTTGGCGACATCGCGGTGAACGCACATTGGAAGCGTGTATTCGTCATCGCCATACTGGTGTATCACCCGCCGTGTTGGTATGGGGTGCCATTGGTTACACGTCTCGGTCACTGCATTGACAGCACTTTGAACAGTGGACGCTACATTTCAGATGTGTTACGACCCGTGGCTCTACCCTTCAAAAATGGTTCAAATGGCTCTGAGCAATATGGGACTCAACTGCCGAGGTCATAAGTCCCCTAGAACTTAGAACTACTAAAACATAACTAACCTAAGGACATCACACACATCCATGCCCGAGAAAGGATTCGAACCTGCGACCGAAGCGGTTGCGCGGTTCCAGACTGAAGCGCCTAGAACCGCTCGGCCACTCCGGCCGGCTTCTACCCTTCATTCGATCCCTGCGAATCCCTACATTTCAGTAGGATAATGCACGACCGCATGTCGCAGGTCCTGTACGGGCCTTTCTGGATACAGAAAATGTTTTACTGCTGCCCTGGCCAGCACATTCTCCAGATCTCTCCCCAACTGAAAACGTCTGGTCAATGGTGGCCCAGCAACTGGCTCGTCACAATACGCCAGTCACTACTCTTGATGAACTGTGGTATCGTGTTGAAGCTGCATGGGCAGCTGTACCTGTACACGCCATCCAAGCTCTGTTTGACTCAATGCCCAGGCGTATCTAGGCCGTTATTACGGCCAGAGGTGGTTGTTCTGGTTAGTGATTTCTCAGGATCTATGCACCCAAATTGCGTGAAACTGTAATTACATCTCATTTCTAGTATAATATATTTGTCCAATCAATACCCGTTTATCATCTGCATTTCTTCTTAGTGTAGCAATTTTAATGGCCAGTAGTGTATATACATAGTCTGAAGCGGCGAATGAAAATTTGTAGCAGTGCCGGGATTCGAATCCAGGTCTCCTGCTCCCTAGGCAGATGCGCTAATAACTGCGACACGCAGGCACAGTGGGTTTGGTTCACAGGACAGACTACTCTGGCACGTCTCCTTCCTCACTCCAAACGCCTAGCCCACTTGGTATTCTCCCTACACTCAAACAGCATTGCAGAGGCATTCCAATGGTATTGGAATAGCACCTCAGCATAGACTGAAGCGGGGGATCCTGCCTGAAACTCAGACATACGTACTGCAATCACACGAATCTTTATAGCTCCAGAGACCTTTGCAAGTCTCAAACATCTAATATGTGTAAATGCCGACTAATCTTAGATGTATAGGTGTACAAGTGGTTGAGTGTGTGTGGAATTAAGTTAACCGTTTATTTGTAAGTATAGACGTGAGACTTGGCCGTATAGTAGTCCAAAATAACCACGTACTATTTCAATTTAGAAAGTTCTGATTTACTATGAGGAAACAGTGGCGAGTGGGTAGGTAGTATTGCAGGTGTTGGTCATTGACAGTGACAGTTGGGAATCCATCATCATTTCTTCATACCTGTATTAGTGAAAGAACAGCATTCAGGCGTACTTCAGTGGTATCTCAGCGTTATTTAGGTAGTCGAATAAGCAAATTAGAACTATTATGCTCTACATAGATGGCGTCGGTCTGTGATTTTAACCCGCGAACATCAACTATCTTATGTCGCTGAGGCCAGTTTTCACGACCGAGTTCGATCATAGTGGAAGCTCATGCGGCGAAGCAACACATGCGCCGCCAGCGGGGTCACAAATGGGAGAATTCAGTTTACTTTCGCCTATGGTCCGCATTTGAGTCCCATAGCGATAATAGACGAGTACGTGAGTACCAAAATATTTGTTAGTCATCAGTCACTGAGCGTAAAATTTGCTTACTGTTAGACGGAAGCAAACTATCGCATCCCCACTGAGGGCGAAAGACATACCAGAACAGTTGGAATTGCTAGGACTCAAGATTATAAATTAGTTTATATCATGATGTGTTCAATAATATTGTAACAGGTGCTCAATTCGTAATGTATTTCGTCAACCTACATTTGGATTATGGACCGACATACAACAAGGAAAAGATGGGAGCAGAGCTGTCTTCAAAAATGGTTCAGATGGCCCTGAGCACTATGGAACTTAACATCTGTGGTCATCAGTCCCCTAGAACTTAGAACTACTTAAACCTAACTAATCTAAGGACATCACACACATCCATTCCCGAGGCAGGATTCGAACCTGCGACCGTAGCGGTCACGTGGTCCCAGATGGAAGCTCCTAGAACCGGGCGGCCACAGCGGCCGGCAACTGTCTTCATTCAGAAATCATTTAACCACAGTCAGGAAGGAATCCAACCAACCGAACACATCCTATCGACATCTGTTACAGTCAACACGCTACCTCACTGCAATCATTCGGAGAAATTACTGCCGAAGACGACTAAAATGCACAAAATACAGCTTTGGGAGTCTCGACTAACAAATACCTAAAGACACAAAATTATTCGACCTGGAAGATACATTAGTCTTGTCAATTCATGAACCTCAAATATCTAAGAACATACGAGAAAAGCCATATTTCCACCCATTTCAGGTAGCTTGGCAACAATGGAAAAGGGCAGGGCGATTTATTCAGTAGGGGCCACCTTAACACTTTAAACCTTTATTTTAAAATTACAAAGTCATACCAGCCTTGCTCACTGATAAGACGACAGCGATATTCAATACATCCAATACAGCGTATATACTTATACTGAAATTACTTCCTTTTAAAAATCAGTATTTAAAAAATGTACTACAACCATACAGATACTAATCGTACAATCGAGAATTTAACATCTTACAGCTGGACCTTTTATGAAAGTCTCTGAATTATTGTTTTTCCTCAGAAATTACAGTCACCTTACTCTAACCAATAAACAATTGTATCCTTTCCACACTTACTAACAAGGCAAAATAAGGATAACCAAATCAACTACCAAATATTTGAACTTACGAGAATATACAAGTGAAAATATAAATTTTCCTCATTTTTTATATTCTGTCGTTCCTTAAAAAAATATAAGAAGCTGGAATTATGAAAAAAAAACATTTTACCTTTGCTAAACACCTGATAAATATGGACATGAACCATCCAACTTTGAACAAGAGATGAAAAATATTAGAGCTAAGAATCACAGCGAAAAGCTCCTGCCATTACAAGAAACTTTCACTTACAAAGAGCCCTTGCAATGAAAAAGAAAGTAATTAATGACCGAATCAGTATGAGCACACACACATACACACACACACACACACACACACACACACACACATAAATATCCACTTATATCCATATAAAAAAAGCTCCTACGAGGAACGACACATAACAAACTACACACACACAGATCAAAAACAAAAAATATCAAACCACACACACAACACAAATAAAAGAACACACACGGCGACAGTTGGCAACACTACACTGTATAAAAACACATATACAGATCACAAAACGAAAAGTAGAAGTGATATGTTGTAATAAATGTGTGTGAGAAAACGCCGGAATCGGCAGCTGGAGCATATGGACCGAATGAACAAATTTCTAGGACCACATATGTGGACTAATGTTGGCTAACAATACTGGAAATCGTAAATAACACCAAATGATAATTTAACAACACGATATTTGTATTACAAAAGAGGTGTCTAATCTGAAAAGCAAGACAAGAACATGACAAAATGTAACATATTAACATATTGTAACTACTATATAATACATTTATTATATGTATAAAAAGAAGCATGTATTACAGGCCACTGAAGATGCCTCACAAATAAAACAAGCGAAACGCCTGAGGCAAAAAACAAACTGCCTTTCATTACGTTGCATAGACGGAACACACTTCCATAAATATAAATTTTGTTTAGGATCTGAAGAAGACTCAATGGTAACCTAATGATCTTAATATTCGGTAACATTGGTTTTGATATAATTAGATATGGGATATTGCTTCCCTTTTCGTTACGTCTGGTTGAGTCACAAGCGCTGCTCCGTTGCACACCTTCTTCAACTATATGCTCCACCCGTCTACCTAAGTCCACATAAATACAAGACAATATCACCTTTGACAACCGAAGCAGTTTAGCATCAGAAATAACAATAATGTTTTATACGGCAAATAGCTTCGACTGTAGCCACTTGAGACCACAGTTCCAGTGAGCGGCCTTTACCAACGTGATTAATAAACAACCAGGCGCAAACAACTAATTCCGTAATTTTAGTGACAAACCCCACTTCATGAATGTCTTGTGCACTAAACAATCAAGCAGCCATTTCGCCAATAAGTCGAAGGCTGCGTAATCCACAGAAAACTAGGCTTTTGGCACAAAGATGAGCAATGTGGTACCGACCACCATACGTTAATGCTCGACCAAGATGACGACCTTATGGTATTGAAGAACGAGAGTATCTTTAGCGACCTCTCTATTAACACAGCGTCTGCAATAACACTCAACGTATCTGACCATTTGAAACGCGTTACATGTACCGCAGTATGCTCTGAGTCACCGTGCCTCTTACTTCCTCCGTACACGAAGTCAGCTGCCCTTGCCAGCGTAGCTTCCATCGAGCGAACACCGGCGCACTCGCCTGGCGTAGCACTTTCCACACAAATACACTCCTGGAAATTGAAATAAGAACACCGTGAATTCATTGGCCCAGGAAGGGGAAACTTTATTGACACATTCCTGGGGTCAGATACATCACATGATCACACTGACAGAACCACAGGCACATAGACACAGGCAACAGAGCATGCACAATGTCGGCACTAGTACAGTGTATATCCACCTTTCGCAGCAATGCAGGCTGCTATTCTCCCATGGAGACGATCGTAGAGATGCTGGATGTAGTCCTGTGGAACGGCTTGCCATGCCATTTCCACCTGGCGCCTCAGTTGGACCAGCGTTCGTGCTGGACGTGCAGACCGCGTGAGACGACGCTTCATCCAATCCCAAACATGCTCAATGGGGGACAGATCCGAAGATCTTGCTGGCCAGGGTAGTTGACTTACACCTTCTAGAGCACGTTGGGTGGCACGGGATACATGCGGACGTGCATTGTCCTGTTGGAACAGCAAGTTCCCTTGCCGGTCTAGGAATGGTAGAACGATGGGTTCGATGACGGTTTGGATGTACCGTGCACTATTCAGTGTCCCCTCGACGATCACCAGTGGTGTACGGCCAGTGTAGGAGATCGCTCCCCACACCATGATGCCGGGTGTTGGCCCTGTGTGCCTCGGTCGTATGCAGTCCTGATTGTGGCGCTCACCTGCACGGCGCCAAACACGCATACGACCATCATTGGCACCAAGGCAGAAGCGACTCTCAGCGCTGAAGACGACACGTCTCCATTCGTCCCTCCATTCACGCCTGTCGCGACACCACTGGAGGCGGGCTGCACGATGTTGGGGCGTGAGCGGAAGACGGCCTAACGGTGTGCGGGACCGTAGCCCAGCTTCATGGAGACGGTTGCGAATGGTCCTCGCCGATACCCCAGGAGCAACAGTGTCCCTAATTTGCTGGGAAGTGGCGGTGCGGTCCCCTACGGCACTGCGTAGGATCCTACGGTCTTGGCGTGCATCCGTGCGTCGCTGCGGTCCGGTCCCAGGTCGACGGGCACGTGCACCTTCCGCCGACCACTGGCGACAACATCGATGTACTGTGGAGACCTCACGCCCCACGTGTTGAGCAATTCGGCGGTACGTCCACCCGGCCTCCCGCATGCCCACTATACGCCCTCGCTCAAAGTCCGTCAACTGCACATACGGTTCACGTCCACGCTGTCGCGGCATGCTACCAGTGTTAAAGACTGCGATGGAGCTCCGTATGCCACGGCAAACTGGCTGACACTGACGGCGGCGGTGCACAAATGCTGCGCAGCTAGCGCCATTCGACAGCCAACACCGCGGTTCCTGGTGTGTCCGCTGTGCCGTGCGTGTGATCATTGCTTGTACAGCCCTCTCGCAGTGTCCGGAGCAAGTATGGTGGGTCTGACACACCGGTGTCAATGTGTTCTTTTTTCCATTTCCAGGAGTGTAAGACCTCCGGTCTTCGCGTGTCTGTCTTCTCTCCTCAAACCCACCGCTGTTCCTCCTCAGAGGAGTTTCACCTATATGGTCAGGGCAGCCTGGACATGCTAGATCGGCTAGTGTCATCCTAAATCATCGAGCCGTAAACGGCACAACTCAGATCGGCTACATATAGCCATTTTCATAAACATTGCAGTAGAAACATTACTATTAACCCTACGTAACTTTTCTTCTGACCACAACGCAGTCCTCCTGAAATTAAACGACGGAGCACCTCCGGACAAAACAGCTACATGTCGTACCACATTGAATGCGACGAATATGAAAGAGCTTTAGATAATACGGCAAGGCCCAACCTTGACCTCACCACACCAGAGATACTCATCAGTGAAGTAGTCTGCCGGCCGCGGTGGCCGAGTGGTTCTAGGCGCTTCAGTCCGGGAACCGCGCTGCTGCTAGGGTCGCAGGTTCGGATCCTCCCGCGGTCATGGATTTGTGTGATGTCCTTAGGTTAGTTAGGTTTAAGTAGTTCTAAGTTCTAGGTGACTGATGACCTCAGATTTTAAGTCCCACAGTGCTCAGAGCCATTTGAACCATTTTTTTGAAATAGTCTATGGTGCACACAAAATACAATCAGCAGCAAGGAACACCAACACCAGAATAGAACAATATTTTCCAGCGCTAGATAAACCTTCACAGATGTCACGAGACCTTAAACATCAACAGATTCACAGTCGCAAAAAATGGCAGTTACACGCGGTGGGACAAATAAAAGTGGCCCGTAGAACAGAGTACATGGCTTAAACAAACACGGCAGGGGAAAGGAAATACAGCACTAACCTGACTATAGAAGGTGTTGCAAGTGACCACCATTCATCTCATGGCAATTTTGGGCCCTGGTTAGAAAGTTGCTGAAGGCGGTTCGAAGCTGATCTGCTGCAGTCTCATCCGAAATGTTCTGCTGCAGTTCTTGAAGATTATGAAGGTTTTTGCGGAACATCTTAGATATGAGGGCTCCCCACAAGGAGAAATCTCTCACTCGCAAATCAAGTGACCTGGGTGGCCAGTTAGGGCCACGACCAGACTGCCCTCTGCTAATAGCTCTGTCAGGCGTGAAGACTGTGTATTATGTGTATCTAGGTACGGCCGGCTGTATGGTCAGTTGCTCCATCCTGTTGGAAGTAACTGTAGGCCTTTTCCTTTTCCTTTACCGTCGCCGCAAATTGACGTCGAATCGTATTCACTCGTCCGGGTCACTTTATTTGCCTCACCCTGTATCATCCTGAACAAACGAAAAATGCGCAACCTACAACGAGAATAGCAACGACGTCTCACAAAATGGAAAATGAAACAACGGGGCGACAAAATGGAAAACTTTTTACCCCAAGTAAATAGCAATGAAGCATTGTATACACGTTCCAAAACAAAACAAAAAATAGACAATAAAAAGAAGAACATAACTATAACAAGACTTACCAATCCCTAAGACAGATGAAGCGTTGGATGACACTTCTGAAGTCAAAACGCACTCTTCATACTGTATCTCACACCACACTAACTACAGGATGAAATACCATGGCACCTGAAAATTTCAGAAACGGGTTACCCATCTTAGTAGCCTCAACTAAACACTGTCACTGACATTTTACATCTTATACAATGGAATAATTATTTCGACGTAATGGATAGGAAGAAATTACAGTCGTACAGGCATGTACGACGAATGGAGAAAACCAGAATACCAAAATTGGTATTGGAGTGGGAACTTGAGGGGAGAAGAAGATGAGGCCGACCTATGACCACCTGGATCCAAAATGTACAGCGCACAATGAAGAGAATGGGCGCAGAGGAAGAGGACACACAAGATCGAAACACCTGGAGGAATATTTTGAAAATATAGTTTAAGAACGTTTATTCTTTGTATTGTAATTTCCGAGTAAATTATTATGTTGAGCCTCTGTAATGACAAAAAGCTCAAAATAATAAAAACAAACAGTGGAATAAAATGATAATCAGCTCAGGGCTTGGATGGTATTTCAAACGGTAACCTAGCACTTCTTCCTCACATCCACTTGTTTTATCCACCAGAATTTTAAATCAATGCCTACTAAAACTGCTTCCTCCCACCACAATGAAAAAAGCTAACATGATAACCATATCCAATACTTCGAAAGATACCACAAATTCCAGAAACCGCCGTCCTGTTAGTCTGCTGAGCACCGTGTCCAAGGTACTAGAGTTTGTTTTACTTAGAAAAATCACGGTGTCACTAGCGGCAGAGGGAGCTACCCGAGCAAAATGGTTTGGCTTCATCATCGACCGAACCGCTGAACTTCAGGATTTCAGCATAACGGAAAACACAGCAAAAACTTTTAACTTCACGATCTCGACAGCAGCAAACACTGAAAAAACAAAGAACTCAACCCGCCGCTACAATATACCACAGTCAAGAGAAAAGCTCAGGACAGTGTCCGAAAACTGACTTATGCGAGACACCATAAACAGACTACAAAACATCACAAGGGTTAGATACCATGGCTGTCACAGGATCTCCGTAGCACTAATCGAACTGGAAGGCTCTGAAGACAAACAGAATTAAGAAATAGTGATGGCACTCTACATGTTTACTCCGGCGGAAAAACTAGTAGTCAACCAGGGACTAAATTATCCTCCTCGAATTCTGGTAAGGGGCTCAAAGTTCCAAACGCCGTACCTGAAAAGTGCGTCATAAAGCGAACCTAATCAAGCAAAAACCAGAGACCAGTCTCGTCAGACCAACAACGCTTGTGGTATATAAATATATGTTATCGCCAGTACACACCTGAAGAGGGCCTGAAAACTTGGCGCGGAAATAATGTGACAGTGAATTATTTAATTGCAGCAGTTCGCCAGAAATTTCAAAGAACCATCTACACGCCAGGAATGTTTTAGATTTCACAGCATATGTTTAGAGATGCACCTACGTCTAACAGAGCGACCAGTTGGTTGGAAAACTTGGAAAAAATGGTTGCCTGTGATCTCCTTGAACAAACCACTCCAATATTCTCTCTGTGTTTCAAGAACCGCCTCAAGCGTGATGCCAAGTGTAGAGAGTCGGGGATTTAAAATCTCCAAATCCTCAACGAATCAAGCCAAATTTCTTTATCCATGGTTTTCATTAATCGCTTCAGGCTATCCGTCTTTAACGGCCTCGGTATGGACATGCCAGTAATTCCTAATCTTTCTGCATTCTTTCTCTCATCACAAATCACGACGTTAGGACCAGGACATTCCCTAATATGTATAACGACTATTACACGTCAACCCACACTGCAATTCATACTGATAACTGTACTGACTTTAAGTTTAATAAAACACATAATATTTGATTGTCAGGTCAATATTCTACAATTACTAAATCACTTGTATTACTGCGCTACTTTGATAAATATAACATTTGTTAAGATAACAGACTAGAACTCGGGACGGCCATGATTCGAAGCCCTATTCGGCCACCAAGAATTGGGTTTTCCGAGGTTGAGACGAATAACGGGTTGATTTCTTTGTGTACGACATGACAGATTACCTTCTCCCTCGCTGTTCAATCTGAGCTTATGCTTTGTCGGTAATAACGTCACAGTAAACATGTCATTAAACCCTAATTTTCCTTTTTTACTTACGTGAAATTCATTTTGTTTTGTAATATACCGATAACTTCGAAAAGGAATCCAGAATAGTGTATCTTCTGATCTTCGACATCCCGCAATGTGAAAGGTTCATGCTGAAACGAAAAAATAATTCAGTACGCACATGCTATTATGTAACCTCAAAACATCAGTTTGAAAGGTCCTTAGTGAGATACTTTAGCGACATGACAATTTCATTAAATTGAATTTTTAATAAATGACAGTAAAAAAGCATGATGTAATTTAAAGCGTTCCTTAAGTAAAGAATGTGTATTTTGATCAAAATTACCTTTCAAGGTTTTTAACTATCATCAGTAGATATAGAAGAACAAGTTCTTCTTAGAGAGACAGTTTTGTCATATTTAAAATCAATGTAGTTAACGGTGTATGTCTTCAGAACAAAACTTCATTTTTACAGCTTGTGGAAAGATTCAGAAGATAAATTAAGTATGAGTTTTACGCTTCAGAATGAAATACGTTTCTAGGATAGCATAATCTTTGATGAATCACGTAAACCCCTTTCTCTACAGGCACTGTTGTCTCAAAACCATTATAAAATTCTTCATGCCAATCACAAAGTACTAAATTACATTAACATAAGAGTTCCTCAAGGAAGATTAAAATTAGTAAATATGCAATAAATTTATTTTGGACATACAGAAAACAAATCTCATGAAATTAAGTTAAAGGGGGGAAAATTAAATGAATGTGTTACCTCCATAGACTGAGTAGCAAACACGAAATGTCTAGGAATTAATGATTCCTGTTTGAAGTGATATGAACGCATGAAGGAACTTGCAAACAATATATCATCATCATGTTACCTTCTTAGTGTCCTGTCATCAGTGTGTAACCGTCAGTATCTTTTCGTTACATACTATTCATATTTACATCTACATTTACATCTAGACTACCCAAGCCACCTTGCGATGTGTAGCAGATGGGTCAAATGGCTCTGAGCACTATGGGACTCAACATCTTAGGTCATAAGTCCCCTAGAACTTAGAACTACTTAAACCTAACTAACCTAAGGACATCACACACACCCATGCCCGAGGCAGGATTCGAACCTGCGACCGTAGCAGTCCCGCGGTTCCGGACTGCAGCGCCAGAACCGCTAGACCACCGCGGCCGGCTGTGTAGCAGAGCATACTTTTTATACCACTGGCTCTCCCGGCCTTTCCTGTTCCAGTGGCAATTGGTTCGCGGGAAGAACGATTGCCGATAAGTCTCCGCGTGAGCTGGGTTCTCCATAATTTTATAGTCATTGTCTTTTCGCGACATGTACGTGGCAGGAAGCAATTTACTGAATTTGTTAACTCTTAGAGGAACTTACGCTCTCGGAAACGATAAACCACACTGTGATGCAGAACGCCTCTCTTGCAGCGTATGCCGCTGGAGTTGGATGAACATCTCCATGACGCTTTTGTGCCCATTAAATGAACCTGTAACGTTCTGCAATCGTGTAATCATACGAGCACAGTTCATTTAGTTCCTAGATACAGAATTTTTTTCTGTGGAACAAATGCACAAAGTATGAACACAGTTTTTAAACTAAATAAAAGAGCTACAGGAATGGTAACTGTAATTATCAATCGGGCTCATCATTTAGAAATCAATTATGCACGTAAAAATACCCTAGATAATTATTGTGCAACACAGCTCTCTCCATGGCCATGGAATAAGAGATAATTTGAACTTTCGTTGACCAAGAAATAACAAAGAAATTATGTTTTATAAGGAATAATGTTTTGTAACAAGCTGCCTGACGAGGTTAAACAGATTACGAGATTATTTAAAAATGCCTTTAAAATTACCTGTGAACCAATACATTCTATATAGTGAAAGAATATTACTTCCATAACACAGGTATAAGTCTGGTAAATAATTCTGTCTCAGCTAACCAGCAACAACAAAAATAAAATATCTGTGACGTTTCACACCAGACTTCTGCACTATAGCAATTAGAGTCCGGATTTTGCATATTTTGCATATCACTTTTTTACGGTGCCTCGTATTGTATCTTTGCGAATTATGATGTTTTGGAGGTACTAGGCTACTTTAAATTCAAATTTAAAATGCATATCTTTGCATAGTTTTGGTGTTTGAGCATATTATTGTCATATTTAGAATAAACTGCCGTAAAGATGCTCATTTTTGACATTAAGAGGTCATATTGAGGTTCATTTTGTTCCCTGAAAACCCAAGAACCTCCCAGAATATTAGGCCAATAAATTTCCAAAATGAGATGATACGGGACGAGCCATCGGAATAAAAGCCATTCAGGTAAACGTGGGTAGGTTATGGAGGGACACAGTCTTGTTTTTCCACTTAGGTAGTCCCTCAGATAAGGGTGCTAAAGACTTGTAATGGCTCTTTGTTGCAAGATGGATTTGTTGCCCGCAGTTAATGCGTGTTCAGGCAGTTCACCTGATCTCTGCAGGGCGCCAACAATCTCCTACTAGTTATTGTTAGCACATTGGAATATGAAACATTCGTGCGTGTGTATCCGTGCTGTTCACGACTTTGCTACCTTCTTCCTGGCCAAAAACCAATAATCTACGGAAATGGATCGGGAGCGATTGTCTGGAAGAAATAATATTCCGCCAACTATGTAAAAAAAGGGGTAAGTTTGATTTTGTTTTTTACTTTTTCTTCAATTATTTTCAAGAAATTAAAATAATTATTAAGTTCATTTGTACATTTGCGGGCGTTTCCTGTGTACGAATGGGAAGGAACAAAAAAAACTTTAGGGATTACCTTCTGCGTTCTTGCAAATTAAAAAAGAAGTGTTAAATGTTGTGAGGGGATCGAAATTCCAATTTTTAGAAACTTATTTGTAGTCTTAATTCTCTTTTTTGAGTGACCATCTCACGGGTACACACTGTTCTCATACATTTTTGTACAATCGTACGTACTTATTGATATTTATCTGCAACGTTTTAGGTCAGATTTGGGAAGAAATTTCAATTGGATCAGCATAAAATGACATCTCAGCACCAGAACATTGTAACCAAGACACGGCTAAAAACATCACAGCAACCATTGATCTCCTTATTTTCGAAGCATATGGAAGAAAAAAATGAGTTCAATGAAGAACTTTGCGAAGCTTTGATAAAAGCAAACATCCCCCTGAATAAACAGGAGAATGAAGGATTAAGGACCTTCTTGAAAAATACAAAGGAAAAGGTTTTCATCACGAGTCAATGCTCAGAAGGTGCTATGTGGACCCATTGTATGAAAAGGTAAGGTTTTTCCGTAATTTTTATGAACGTAGGTATGTGAAAGTCAATGGTTATAATTTGGTATACACATGGGCCAAAATAATGGTCGTCTAATTTGAAGAAAAAGCTCGAAAAATAAATTTAAATTATATTTAAACGTTTATTTTTGTAAAATGAAATTTGTTACTTGAACGTAAAAAAAACTAAATTTAAAGTGAGTGAAGTTTTTCAAGAAAGGAAAAGACAAATGGAGAAAGGACTTGAGAAGGAGACGGTCTGTCTCGAAACATTCACTGCAAAAGAGAAAATAAATTTATTTTAAAAGAATATATTTTTTGTGCGAATTAAAGGACTATGTATATACATAAGAAAATATTCAAAATATAAGTAGGTACTAAAACGGATATAGTTTGTTTTCGTGTGTATGTCTCCTACGTAGTGTCCACATGTTTATGTGTACTTTTTAATTTAGTTTCTCTATTACAGGGTTCGGAGAATATTAGGAAAGACATTGGCGATTCTCCAGTCTGGCTATCCGTTGAGGAAACCACTGATTCTTGTGGTCGGTATATGGTGCTCGTCATAGTTGGAAAACTCTCTGCTGGCGAGGCTGGACGAGGACACCTCAGCCGGCCGGAGTGGCCGAGCGATTCTAGGCGCTACAGTCTAGAACCGCGCGACCGCTACGGTCGCAGGTTCGAATCCTGCCCCGGGCATGGATGTGTGTGATGTCCTTAAGTTAGTTAGGTTTAAGTAGTTCTAAGTTCTAGTGGACTGATGACCTCAGAAGTTAAGTCCCATAGTGCTCAGAGCCATTTCGAGGATACCTCATACTGTGTAAGGAAGTGGAACGAACGACACACGCCACGATTGCATGCACAGTGCAGGAAGCAGTGCAGTTTCGCCAATATTGAATAGTGTAAAATAAATTATAGTTTATATAAGAGTACAGTGTTTTACATCATATCCCGAGCCAATAATTAGTTTTTCACATCAGGTTCCGAGAGAATAATAAAACGAAAGTTGTAAAATTTGTAAAATCCTTTGATTTTCTTTCAGGCATGCTATGGAGAAGTGAAGAGTGAAGATGAGAAACGTGGGGAGAACAAGATTTTGGCCATTGTGACAGATAGTGCCGCATATACGCTGGAGCCCGCAGAGTGTCTCCGGGTGTTTTACCCTAAAATTATTCACCTCACTTGTCTGACTCATGGCATCCATGGAGTCGCTGGAGAGGTCAGAGCCACATTGTCAGAGGTCTACAGCCTTATATCTTCGGCAAAGAAGGTTTTCGTCAAGGCACCAAGTCGAGTGAAAGCTTTCAAGGTTGAAACTTCCTGGCAGATTAAAACTGTGTGCCCCACCGAGACTCGAACTCGGGACCTTTTGCCTTTCGCGGGCAAGTGCTCTACCATCTGAGCTACCGAAGCACGACTCACGCCCGGTCCTCACAGCTTTACTTCTGCCAGTATCTCGTCTCCTACCTTCCAAACTTTACAGAAGCTCTCCTGCGAACCTTGCAGAACCAGCTTTCAGGGTTGCTGACCCTCACTATCCTCTGCCACCTGAACAAGTCTTGAAGAGGTGCAGAGCGTGGATTTCAGCTGCAAACTATTATGCAGGCAACCACAGAGAAGTTGAAGAGGTATGGATGCGTATGTAGTTCTGGATAAACTGACTAAGCAAAGAAAACGAACACAACATAGAATTCCAGTATTAAGCTTATTTCTCTGTACAGCAGTTTTCAGCTTGAAACCGACATTCACTAGATTACTGCTTTCATGTTCCAGGTCCTAAAGTGCTTTGAAGATAGCGAAAATTTATCCATACCAAAAGCCAAGGAAGCCTTGAAGAATTCCAGCGTGTTACACTCATCCGAGCGCACTTGGTTGACCTTCCAGACCTAATTGAGAAACTTGAGACTCGTAACATGGAAGCTACGAAGACAGTGGCTCTCGTCGAAGGACTCAGGACACAGAGCAAGATTTGGCCAGGTCCGATCAGTGAGAGACTTAGGAGAACACTGGATGCAATTCTTCATAGAAACGCTCCGAGAACCTAGATGAGTTCATGTACTCTGATGTCGCTGCTCTTAAATTTTCTCCTGTAGTGTCATGTGATGTTGAACGATCATTTTCAACATTGAGAATGTTATTATCTGACCACAGGAAAAATTTTCATGTAGACAATATGGAAAAAATGTTGGTAGTTCAAACAAACTCTAATTTTTCTAATTTACCAAACTTATCTTGTAAGTACCTATGTTATACTTCATTTTATTCATTGAATTATAGCCATTATTGAAAATATTTGATGGCATTCATTAATTTTCGCAAGTAAGATGCATATCTTAAAGAATTTATCTAAGAGAAGTGAATAATTAAAGAATTTTAGCTGCTTATTTAAAGCCATATACTGGCAGAAAGTGCATACTTTAACTGCATATTTCGAGGAGTTTTGGCTCATATTTTGTGGGTTTTAAGCTCATATCGATCCGAACACTAATAATGATTATCCCTTCATCTCTGTAAAGCCTTACAGAGTCTTATGGAAAGATGCTGACTCAGATTTTCAGGCAACCAAGTAGAACGTTGCGGTTCACAAAATGAAAGCCAGACGCCATCACCTTGGTCCTCATGTATGCTGCTACTGTGTGCAGTGACTTGAAATACTGTGAGTACACAGACTGT
Organism: Schistocerca nitens; assembly: GCF_023898315.1. Classification (NCBI taxonomy): domain Eukaryota; kingdom Metazoa; phylum Arthropoda; class Insecta; order Orthoptera; family Acrididae; genus Schistocerca; species Schistocerca nitens. Next base: position 192,787,669 of record NC_064621.1, read on the forward strand.
AGTGTGTGCAGCGGTTCATGTTGAGAAGAGCTTAACAGTACAGCATTAGCTTTTTACATGTTTAAATATCTTATCTACAAAACAGTAATCTACATTAAGGATAAGTCGAATGAGGTCTGTCTCTTTTAAACAGACTGGAATTGTATTTGAAGTGATGGTGACTCCGTTATCAATCTGGCTATCTTGATTTAAGTTGCCCGTGGTTTCCCCAACATTATTTCAGGCAAATGCTGGAGTGATTCCGGATTTAAGGTCACCGCCGACTACCTGCCCCATTTCTGTCAGATTAGAGCTGTAAGCAAATAAATGGCTGTATACAAGAATTACATTTTTTTTGTTCCTAAACTATCAGACTATGACACACAAATTGTCAGTACTAAATGATATTCACTGTTACTCAGGAGTCCCTTTTTTCTACTCACGAAGAGAACAAGCCACACGCTGTAACACGATTTCATAGAAACTTCGCTCGATGGAAGAGGAGTCGAAATAAGCGATCACGTGTCTGGGCTTACCCGTAGATACTCGGCCGTTTCTGAGAAACCGATGGTCAAAGTTTTCGACGTACATTAGGTGCCTTTTAATGGGAGATTATGTCAACCAAAATGATGGCACAGTGGCTAGCGTCGCAGCCCCTCACTATTGCACCCCGTGTTCTAAACCCATTACCGTTTTTATTTATGTTACTTTTTATCTTTTGATTTAACTACTCATTCCGTAGAAGGTTACTAAACGAATGTTCCTTATCAACATACCTGATACAAGAGCGTTATAGTAATTGTAAAATTACAAATGTGTTTCACAGTATCATACATTTCTCATATGCTACATGTGTGCATTGTATTTTCAGAGGTTACAGTCTTTTTATATTCTCACAGTCTTATATTTCATTCGTACATCAGTTCATATATTCATTATTCATTACTCATCACTACGATTTGATGCAGTACCTGGCGCTTTCAATGAACAGTGAATCAAGATACACTAAAGGAATTTTACCGAAAACAATTTCAAATAATTTTATCATTCATTTATTGCTTTTTTTTTTAGTTCATTCACCAGGCATACAAGTAGTAGACTAATAAGGACAACGTTATGTCAGTATTAATTGGAATACATTCGTGTAATAGTCTTCTATGGAGCCGGCCGAAGTGGCCGTGCGGTTCTAGGCGCTGCAGTCTGGAACCGCGAGACCGCTACGGTCGCATGTTCGAATCCTGCCTCGGGCATGGATGTGTGTGATGTCCTTAGGTTGGTTAGGTTTAACTAGTTCTAAGTTCTAGGGGACTAATGACCTCAAAAGTTGAGTCCCATTGTGCTCAGAGCCTCTTCTATGGACATGGGAAGATAAAGGAAAAACAAAACTAAAAATAATAATCAGTTGTCGAACTCAACGGGTACAACTGTGAAACCACACTGTGCCACTACTTCGGTGGAGCTGTTTACTCGTTAAAAGGCATATGAAATAATTTGAAAATATTAACCTTTGTTTTCTCTGAAACGATCGAGTGTCTACAGATAAGTCGAAACACGTGTTCGCTTATTGACTTCTCTTCCGCTGAGTGAAGTGGCTGAGAAATCTGGTTATGGCACTTGACGTGTTCTCTTAGTCAGCATATACCTTAGCCATAGCCCATATTATTCAGTAAAAGTGTTTTAGCACTTTTTGAAACTCGTGTTATCTCCGTTTTAGCTAAGCATGTTACACTGATCACTTGAGATAGCTATCAACAACCTCGCTTAGCGTGCGTTTGAGATAGCTATCAACAAACAACCTCGCTTAGCGTGCGTTTGGAGGTTGAATAAATCAGTTACAACAATCACGCTTAGCCGCCGTCATACTGCTATTTGGCATGAATTTATCTGATTTTTCAAATCACTCTCAGAAATGTAGCTCATACATGCGTGAGATAATGGAAGGTGCTATGTGACCCACAGTTTTGGTGACACCACTGAAAACTGACATGGCACCGCAGACAAAACTGGTAGTCTGTTTATCAGACTGCCAGTGACAGGAGCTGCCCTAATAAAATATGGCTCGCAGGCAGCGTTCCCATTAGTTAGGGTGTGCCTCTGGCTTCGCGAGAGATAAGCATAATTGTAGTCGTATTTCACCGTTTCTGTTTCGCTACGCTATTATTACTCTACAGTTTATAACCGAGATCACTGATCCTCACTGACTTCTAGTTATTATTCAGTGAAACATTACCTACAGATTTATATACTGTGCGATTTACTACTGGCATGCCACAACTGTCTATCATTGTGTGCAGGTATTTTCGTTATCGTGGTGATTACTAACAACAGAAAACGTCACCAATTATTTTCACTTACTTTCTTCTTCCTATTTCCAGTTCCTTAAGTTCGGAGTTCCCGAACCATGTACTAACGTGATGAAGAAACAGTATGTAATTTTATGATGATTTGAGTTTTGAACCTATGACGTTCTGAACTGACTTAAAAACATACTGGGAGGAAAAACTGATGTTTAAAATTTACAGGAACTACGGTACAAATAAACCTACCTATTTCCTTCATTAACTAAAAACGAGAAAGAGATGAAACAATCAAACTTGTGATGGTGTCAAAGTACATGACGATTCGTTGAACAGAAAAAAATAAAGACCACAGGAATGTCAAATATACAGCAAACAGAAAAATCTTTACTGAGGACAATTATCGTTGCATAGTACAAAAATTGTGTGTTACGATTTGATAATTACTTTGGCCTCCTACTAGGGATATTTGGAACTTTGGCCACGTGCTAGGAAAGGATTTTTGTTGTGAGAATGAGAAATCACGAGAAATTCATAGGAGGATGAACGAGTATGTATCGCTGTTGCACGCGCACAGATCGCACAGGAAGTTGAAAATCAGAGTTGCCACACTGTGTGTGGAAGTACAACTGACATAGTTGTTTCAACAGATCAAGCGAAATGGAAAAATCGGCAGGTAACACTCGATAAAATCGTTGTAGAATTGAGCATTACTAATGTTTCTGGACGTCGTGCGAGGAACATTTCTTTTAGGTAGGAGCGTAATCAGTACATCACCCTGTCGAAAGGACTAATACTTAAACCGTTTTGTGGTTTTAAAGGTATTTATGTGAAGAAGATCTACAAAAGACCTAGCCATATTATGAATTGCTCATAAATTGTTTTAGTCCTGTTGTGATATGAAAATTTCGTGATTTTTTGAGAATCGTAATGATGTTACAATATGATAATGCTAGGGCACACGCACTGCAATGAAGTATCCACATTCAACGTCTATTACGTTCTGTACTAAGTTATAACTGTGCATTTCGTCACTTTGTGAAAGCCCTAGATGTGAAGACGTTTTAATTTAATGATAAAGTGCAAGAGGTGATGTATAAATGGCGCTGATTTGCGGGGAAAGCTTAAATTCGAAGGAATCTTTTTCTGATAGAAAAGGCATCACTAAATTGTTGGAACACAGTAGTGTTATACGTGCACCATGAGCTAAATATATTATTAAGTTTACCCTCTCATTCTATAGCTTATAGAACTTCAGCAGATTCAGAATTTCCCTGAACGTGGTATTTGTTCAGAAAATATCATCCGGTATCAACCATTGAAAGTCATTTCGGCGCACGTTTGGTTCACCATTTTTTGTATCACAGCGTCATAGCCGAGGCATTTCTGTTCTTACTTTCATGAGTGGCTGGTGTGACATCAGAGCGGTACTCATTATGCTGGTAACGTTCTATGCTAGCTGAACGCACCGTCTTAGTGACGGCAACTATGGACACAGCCTGCAGATCGTCCGGAGGTCTGGGCAGCGGCGACAGGTGGCCCACCGGCGACAGCGCCGCCACAGGTGCCCAGGACGTCTCAATGGGTCCGCGAGCCTCCAGCAGTTGTCCACCACGCGTCAGCATCAGCAGACGCCCCGAAGGCCGTTTCCTGCCACCAGACCACCTGTCCACCAGCAGAGCGCCACAGCGGCTGCTCCCCTGCTAAAGGGAGAAAGTCATATCTATGAGAAATTGAATTCATCTGACTGGGCCTCTGTAATTTATAGTGTTCCTCAGGGTTCCATACATGGACCACTGTTATTAGCGAATGATAGAACCATAATTACGATACATGCATCAAGCAAATAATGTTTTGGTGGAAATCATTATCTCATTCACAGTTAACACAGTGAAATTTAATTACTCAAAGACTCAGTATCAATGACATAGCTCAGTTGGGAGTCCTATTTTAATTTCTACATATCGTGGCATAGTTGGTAAAGTTCGAAATTCAGAATACTGGGTGAACTCGAAATGCAGTGCCAACATTTCGGAGATTTTTAGGGATGTTTTCTGGGTGTTTACGTGGAAGGAACCTGTGGTCACCAACGGCTCATTGACACGTAATTACACTTCATATAACTTCATTCACTTTTCATCTTTGTACATCTATTACAGAGAAAATATCTCTACAGGAGTGTAAATTTCGGCCGTATGTGCTATGCACCTTATTGGGAAACAAATTTGTTCCATTTACTCACAGTATTTGCTGTAGGTTGACTTTACTCTTCACTCTCAAGCTTCCATTCTGTGCTGATCGATTCCGCCTCGCATTTGTTAATGCGGCAATATTAGTTGTACATTAACACTGATAAACAGTAATATTGAAATTTTTACTGCTGAAGAGATATTCGGTGTGAAACTTGGTCTGATATGACTTCACTGAATTCACTGCAAGAGTGACTTAGCTACGTTATGCAGAGCGGCTTCCACTGCGGCAGTAGCCACATCACAGAAGTTTTGCATCGTCTAAGGACTGTGCATTACTCTGCCTTTTGTCGTGTGCGCTTTAGTGATAGCACGTTACAGGCTTTTGCAATGTTGTAGAAATATTTATATAATAATAACGGCAACTGTGGTAAAAAACCAAGTAGACCATAATTACTTTATTTCTGTAATGGCATGCAGAAGAACTAGGGTCCCGTGTACCAAAATACTAGGAAAACATCCATGAACTACACTACTGGCCATTAAAATTGCTACATCAAGAAGAAATGCATTTGATAAACGGGTATTATTGGACAAATATATTATACTAGAACTGACATGTGATTACATTTTCACGCAATTTGGGTGCATAGATCCTGAGAAATCAGTGCCCAGAACAACCACCTCTGGCCGTAATAACGGCCTAGATACGCCTGGGCATTGAGTCAAACAGAGCTTGGATGGCGTGTACAGGTACAACTGTCCATGCAGCTTCAACACCATACCACAGTTCATCAAGAGTAGTGACTGGCGTATTGTGAAGAGCCAGTTGCTCTGCCACCATTTACCAGACGTCTTCAATTGGTGAGAGATCTGGAGAATGAACTGGCCAGGGCAGCAGTCGGACGTTTTCTGTATCCAGAAAGGCCCGTGCAGGATCTGCAACATGCGGTCCTGCATTATCTTGCTCAAATGTAGGGTTTCACAGGGATCGAATGAAAGGCAGAGCCGCGGGTCGTCACACATCTGAAATGTAACGTCCACTGTTCAAACTGCCGTCAATGCGAACAAGAGGTGACCGAGACGTGTAACCAATGGCACCCCATACCATCACGCCGGGTGATACGCCAGTATGACGATGACGAATACACGCTTCCAATGTGTGTTCACCGCGATGTCGCCAAACACGGATGCGACCATCATGACGCTGTAAACAGAACCTGGATTAATCCTAAAATATGGCGTTTTGCCATTCGTGTACCCAGGTTCGTCGTTGAGTACACCATCGCAGGCGCTCCTGTCTGTGATGCAGCGTCAAGGGTAACCGCAGCCATGATCTCAGAGCTGATAGTCCATGCTGCTGCAAACGTCGTCCGTGCAGATGGTTGTTGTCTTGCAAATGTCCCCATCTGTTGACTCAGGGATCGGGACGTGGCTCCACGATCCGTTACATCCATGCGGATAACATGCCTGTCATCTCGACAGCTAGTGATATGAGGTCGTTGGCATCGAGCACGGCGTTGCGTATTACCCTCCAGAACCCACTGACTCCGTATTCTGCTAACAGTCATTGGATCTCGACCAACGCGAGCAGGAATGTCGCGATACGATAAACCGCAATCGCGATAGGCTACAATCCCACCTTTATCAAAGTCGGAAACGTGATGGTACCCATTTCTCTGTTGTGGATTGGCAGGAGAGCCAACCCAGGAAGTTTAGAGGAAGCCGAAAAGGCACGCGTCTTAGTTCACGCAGGCTGGCGTGAGATCTGGAACAGGAAATGGAAATTAGACTATAGAAAAACGGACGTAGCTGGTGGAATACTTAACTTTAATCCGTTAAAGGTGAACGTCGGTCTGACGGTACATGATTACAAGATCAATGGCAACTGATAATGGCGCCTTGCTAGGTCGTAGCAAATGACGTAGCTGAAGGCTATGCTAACTATCGTCTCGGCAAATGAGAGCGTATTTTGTCAGTGAACCATCGCTAGCAAAGTCGGTTGTACAACTGGGACGAGTGCTAGGAAGTCTCTCTAGACCTGCCGTGTGCTGGCGCTCGGTCTGCAATCACTGATAGTGGCGACACGCGGGTCCGACGTATACTAACGGACCGCGGCCGATTTAAAGGCTACCACCTAGCAAGTGTGGTGTCTGGCGGTGACACCACACTCCTCCCCCGCAAATCGGCGTACGGTTGTGCTATAAGGCGTAAGCCCGCCGTGGGGAGGACCCCATGTTGGCATATGCGACGAGGTGGGGAGCCTAACAACAGGCGAGGCTGTGCCACCCGCACCCTGCCATTCGGTCCGAGGAGAGCTAGGAAACGCCCGAAAACCTGTTCCAGGGTGCACGCCAACATGTGGTGTATGCGCCCGCAGAGAGACAGGAGGGGCCGAAGGGTCGACCTCCATCGGGCCGGGGCACCCGACGGGCGAAGACGACATAGGGTCCGGATCGGGCAAGAGTTCCATGTCGGAGGACAACTGGTCACGGAAAGCGATCGTCGGCGCTTGACCCAGGGAGGCGCCCGGCAGTTGCAGCGACGCGTCCACTGCGGGCGTCGCCAGCGGGAGAACAGGCGGCGGCGGCGGTGGCGGCGTGTCGCCATGGGGCAAAATGGAAGGCAGCGTCGGTAACACCTGGGGCTGAGGCGAGCCACTAGATGGGTCCCCAGGGCGCTGACTGGACGGCACCGTCGCTGAAAGCAGACGGCGAGCGGCAGATCCCACGCGACGACAGAGGCGCAGCTGGTTGAGATGCCGGCGCACCTCACCAGAGGCCCCCAAAACCAGATACATAGCGCGTCCGAGGCAGCGAAGAATGCGCCCTGCGAGCCAACGCCGTGAACCTCGATAGTGGCGATAGTAGACAACGTCGCCTGGAGCAAAAGCAGGTGTTCGCCGCTGCACAGGAACCTGATGCGGCGGATGTAGCAAAGACATAAAGGTTCAATGATGACGACCGTGGAGCAACTCAGCCGGCGAACGACCATCTCGGTGCTGAGAGCGATACGAGGACAAAAAGAGCAATAACGCGTCCTCCTGAGAATGCGACTCTTTTAACTTCAACATCTGTGACTTGAAAGTCCTGACCAATCGTTCAGTGGCACCGTTTGACTGTGGTGAAAACGGCGCGGACGTCAGATGTTAAATACCATTGGCCTTGCAGAATGACTGAAATTCTGCGGACATGAATTGTGGACCATTGTCGGAAACAATAGTCTGTGGAGGACCTTCAATGCAAAAAATAGCAGATAACGCTTGGATGGTGGCAGATGACGTCGTGGAAGACATCCGGACAACAAAAGGAAAATTACTGAATGAATCTACCACAACCAACCATCGAGCATTCCAGAATGGATCAACAAAATCGATGTGTAAGCGTTGCCAAGGGGAAGTGGCTTTTGGCCATGCAAAGAATTTCCGCGGCGGTGCTGATTGTTGTTCGGCAAACACCATGCAAGAAGAGCACATAATCGTAATCGCGGCATCGATTCCGAACCAAGTACAGTGCACACGAACAGGTTGTTTCGTTCTGACTATACCCCATTGTCCTTCTTGGAGAAGCTGTAAGACAGAGGACTGTAACGAACGTGGGACCACGACCCTGGACTGATCATTATCAGAACACAACAGCAAAACACCACGTCGAACAAAAAGTCTCTCCTTGTGTGCAAAAAATTGGCGAACCAACGGGTCCCCGAACCCTGACTTTGACAAGGGCCATTGCGTAGCAACAAAACGCAGAACGGTAGCAAGGACGGGGTCGGCAGCTGTGGCTGTAGCTACACGACGAAAATCAATCGCAAACTATTCGACCACGTCATCGGTTTCCGCATCAATGAACATGCAAGCAAGTTCGGAGGAATCGAATGCCCTATCCTCAGCAACCGGCAAATGGGACAACGGATCGGCGTTTTCGTGCTTAGCAGTGGACCGATACAAGATATCGTAGCGGTACTGCGAGAGGAAAATAGACCAGCGAATGAATTTCTGCGCAGTGCGTGGAGGTACAGGCTTGTTCGGATGAAAAAGCGATGTCAAAGGTTTGTGGTCGGTGATGATGGTAAAGTGACGACCATACAAGAAATCATGAAACTTTGTAACACCAAATACGAGAGCCAATGCTTCTTTCTCGATCTGTGAATAATTTCTTTGCGCAGACGAGAGCAATTTGGACGCAAAGGCGGCGTAAGGCAAGTATTGGAAAGGAACGCCGATTTCAACTGGCGAAATGCGCGTTCGCATTCCGTCGTCCAGACGAACGGAACACCTTTACGGCATAAGCGATGAAGCGGAGCTGAAATGGAAGAGGCGTGGCGCACATATTTATGGTAATAGTTGATTTTTCCCAGCACACTCTGTAGCTGCTTCAAATTCTGCGGCGAAGGCAAGTCTTGTATGGCACGGAGATGCTCGGGACTGGGATGTATGCCTTGGGCATTGAGTACATGTCCCAGGTAGGGCAAGTCCCGAGCAAAAAACACACATTTGTCCTTCCGCAAACGAAGATCATTTTGTCGCAAGACCTGAAATAATGTTCTGAGATTGGCCAAATGTTCTTCTTCCGTCTTTCCGGAGATCACAATATCGTCCAGATAGTTTGCTGCAGTAGGGACCGACGCACAAACAGTTTGTAGCTACTGCTGAAACAATGCAGGGGCGGATGCACACCCAAATGGCAGTCGTTTGAATCGATACAAACCAAGATGCGTGTTAACCACCAGAACGCCCTGGGATTCTTCGTCGACCGGTAGTTGCAAGTACGCATCTGCTAGGCCCAACTTCAAAAAATATTTACCCGGGCGTAGTTTGTCAAAAAGATCTTCCGGCGGGGTACAGGAAAAGTTGCAATCACTAGTTGCGGATTCACTGTTGCCTTGAAGTCCACACAAAGTCTCAATTTTCCCGAAGGTTTTGGCAAAATTACTAAGGGTGATGCCCAGAGAGAAGCCTGCACACGTTCAATTACACCTTGTGATTCCAAATCGTGTAATGTTTTTGCGACCTCATCACGCAATGCGTGGGGAACATTGCGCGCTATGAAAAATTTCGGTTGCGCGTTGACTTTATAGTTCGTAGCGCAACCAAGTGCCGGTGCAAAAATGTCTGCAAATTCTTCATATAGACGAGAAACACTGTCTGATAGGACCTGATTGACTATAGACAAGTTAAACAACTGAAATAAATCGAAACCAAACAAATTCACTGCAGAAGAAGAATGAAGGACGTAAACTGACACAAGTTTTGTTTGTTCTTTGTATGTTGCAAGAAGGCTGCACTGTCCTAACACAGGGATCGCTTGTCCTGAATAATGACTTAACTTAACATTTGCGGCACGCAGCGGAGGTGTGCCCAGCTGTTCGTACGTGTCATGATTGATCAGTGAAACTGCAGCTCCGCTATCGAGCTGGAACGGTATTACTTTGCCGTTAATGTCCAAATCTACAAAAAGTTTATTGTCCTGCTGACGACAAGAGCGACTGTCTCGTGCAACGTGAACTGACACTGGTACATTATCACTTGCGACTTGACAGGATTTCCGGCGGTGTCGACGCACACTAGTGGTGGGACGAACACAGTCACTGTTAGAGAGAGTGGCACTGAGCGGAGTGAAATGAACGACATGAAATTCCATGGGCGAAGCTTCACGAGCCTGAGTATCATTGGTTCGAATTCGGCGTGAAGCAAAGGGCCTACAATGGTTGTGAGTGTCCGATCTGAGCTTTTTCTGGCAAACACTCTGAACATGGCTTTTTTTGTTGCAGAAAAAGCAAATAGCTTGGCGTGACGGGCAATTCTCACGCAAATGTCTAGTAGCACACTGCGGGCATGATTGTAGCACTGCATTTGCTTGCCAGCGCGGCACACATGGCTGAGAGCCTGGCGGCAGTTGCACGGCCGGGCGCGAGGACTGTTTACTGTTCCGTGCAGCTCGCCCGGCGGGCCAGTTAACCTGACACACGGGTGGCGAAGTTTCAAATGATTCCTGAGCAAAGTCAAGTGTGTCCTGCCGATCCAATATATCCATCACTTGTTGAAGGGAGGGATTGACTAGTTTGAAAATCTGTTCCCTTATACGAACATCAGAAACGTTCTGTGCAATTGCATCACGTACCATAGTATCTGAATAAGGGAGTCCACATTGACACTCAAAAGCACAATCCCTAGTAAGGTTGCTTGGTTGGTTGTTTTGGGGAAGGAGACCAGACAGCGAGGTCATCGGTCACATCGGATTAGGGAAGGACAGGGAAGGAAGTTGGCCGTGCCCTTTGAAAGGAACCATCCCGGCATTTGCCTGAAGCGATTTAGGGAAATCACGGAAAACCTAAATCAGGATGGCCGGACGCGGGAGTGAACCGTCGTCCTCCCGAATGCGAGTCCAGTGTCTAACCACTGCGCCACCTCGCTCGGTTTCCCTAGTAAGGCCTTGCAAAGTTGCAACCCACTCCTGATTAGTCTGAGCTGCCGTACGTTTTGTACGAAAGAAGGTATACCTTTTTGCAACTACATTGACTGATTCTTTGAAATATGCATCTAATGCAGACAAAATTTCGTCGTAGGACAGAGTTGCTACGTCGCATCAGGGAAATAATTTGACTATCACATGGTACATGGTCACCCCAACGGAGGACAATAAAAAAGGCTGCCGCACGTTACCTTGAATTCTGTAGGCGGCGAAATGGAATCCAAATTGGCGTGACCACTCCGTCCAGCTTTCCAGTGCAGCATCAATAGGTCGAAAAGGTGGTGCAACAGCGTGTTGTGGCTGCGTTAGCGGTGGAGCGGCGGCCGCTGCATCGTTTTTCATTGCACGTTGGCCCTGGACAAGCTGTCCAAGGGCATCCAGTAAGGCCTGCGTCTGCTGATTCTGTAAGCGATAAAATTCGGACAGTACATCTGGAGATTGTGGCGAAGCCATTACGCAATGAAATCAGGGCAATATCAATAAGAACGCGGGGGCCTCGTCGCCAAATGTTGTGGATTGGCAGGAGAGCCAACCCAGGAAGTTTAGAGGAAGCCGAAAGGCACGCGTCTCAGCTCACGCAGGCTGGCGTGAGGTCTGAAACAGGAAAGGGAAATTAGACTATAGAAAAACGGACGTAGCTGGTGGAATATTTAACTTTAATCCATTAAAGGTGAACATCGGTCTGACGGTACATGATTACAAGATCAATAGCAACTGATAATGGCGCCTTGCTAGGTCGTAGCAAATGACGTAGCTGAAGGCTATGCTAACTATCGTCTCGGCAAATGAGAGCGTATTTTGTCAGTGAACCATCGCTAGCAAAGTCGGTTGTACAACTGGGGCGAGTGCTAGGAAGACTCTCTAGACCTGCCGTGTGGCGGCGCTCGGTCTGCAATCACTGATAGTGGCGACACGCGGGTCCGACGTATACTAACGGACCGCGGCCGATTTAAAGGCTACCACCTAGCAAGTGTGGTGTCTTGTGGTGACACCACATTCTCCTCCTTACACGAGACATCACAACAACGTTTCACCAGTCAACGCCGATCAACTGCTGTTTGTGTATGAGAAATCGGTTGGAAAGTTTCCTCAAGTGATTACGTTGTAGGGGTCGCCACCGGCGTCTACCTTGTGTGAATGCTCTGAAAAGATAATCATTTGCATATCACAGCATCTTCTTCCTGTCGGCTAAATTTCGCGTCTGTAGCACGTTATCTTCGTGGTGTAGCAATTTTTTTGGCCAGTACTGTATCTGCAAAGTTTTTTTGAAGTCTCAGTTCACCCAGTATATGCGAAGCTCTGATAATGAGGGTATGTTTGATATCTTCTGCGAAAACGATAAACCTGTTACCTTTAAGATCACACTATTTTATATCTTTCGCTTATGTGAAACACTAACTCATCTAACTTTGCATTGATACATGACCATTTTTATCAAAACTGTCTCGCATCACAATCATACTCCGTTAAATTGACGAACTCATCTAATCTAAACCGATTTCGGTCGAGAAATGAAAGCACGAGTATTCACGAAATTAACGCAAGTTATTTAGTATCTAAGTACCTCAATTTCTTGTTAATTTCTTGGCCGGCCGCTGTGGCCGAGTGGTTCTAGGTGTTTCAGTCCGGAATCGCGCTGCTGTTACGGTCGCAGTTTCGAATCCTGCCTCGGGCATGAATGTGTGTGATGTCCTTAGGTTAGTTAGGTTTAAGTAGTTCTAAGTTCTAGGGGACTGATGACCTCATAAGTTAAGTCCCATAGTGTTCAGAGCCATGTCAATTTCTTCTGCTGGTCAAATGCTTAATAATTAGTTGGTGTCTTATTGTATCGATGTTGAACGAAGCCTAAAGGACCAGTGATAGGAGGACCAGACCAGCTCCATTGCTTCCGAGAGGCCGCGGGTCTTTCTCAAAGCGCATATGCTGCCACCGCTGAGGGCTGCGAGAGGGCAGGTAGGAAACTGCCAAGCCCAGCGTACTCCGTGTGAGTAGGGCCCGCCAGACAGGGACAGTTGTCGTCCATGTTTTCTCGGACGGCAAGAGCGTTTGAGTCCCGAGCGACGGAAGCCCACTGAGTATTAAAACATTGTTTTTAATATGGCATACCTACCGGCACCAGCTGTGCAGTGCGACTTTTCTCCGCAAGCTAACAGCGGTAGTCCTGTATTCTGGAAAATAATAGTAAAGGGGCAGCTCAGAGATAAGATCCAGGAGGTGGAACAAGTAGGGGTCATCCTGAAACTGAGGTTACTGACTCATGCTACCTCTGGCAAATACAATGATGGAAAAAATTGCAACACCAAAAAATAATTAAGTTAGAGTATTGAAATTTTGGGAATGCATTTGTCTAGGTGCCATATTTAAGTGATTAACATCACAAGAGCACAGGGTAATGTAATTTCGAGGTAAGTCATTGCAGATGTGAAATGTTGGTACATCAACAACCGGTGTAACCGCCGGAATATTGCATACAAGCATGCAAACGTGAACGCATTGTATTGTACAGGTGCCAGACGTCAGTTTGTCAGGTTAGTTCCACGCCTGCTGTACTTGATCGATCAGTACACGGATGATTACTGCTGTTTGTGGATTACATTGGAGTTGTCGTCCTATGATGTGCCATATGTGTTCGATCTCCGAGCAAGCCAAAGCAACATGTCGACGCTTTGTGGAACATGTTGGGTTGCAACAGCGGTATGCAGGCAAGCGTTGTCTTGTTGGAAAACAACAGTTCGAATCACCAGACTGACTTACAAATATTCAGTCGGGGTGCGTGGGATAGCAACGAGAGTGCTCCTATCATACGAAATCGCATCTTAGAAAATAACTTCAGGTGTAGGTCCAGTGTGTCAAGCACGCGAACAGGTGGTTCCAGGCCCTCAACTGACCCCCTCCTAACCAACACACGGCCATCACTGGCAACGAGGCAGAAAGCTTTCATCATAAAACACAACAGACCTCCTCCCTGTCCTCCAGTGAGCTCTCCCTCGACACCACTGAAGTCGTAAACGATGGTGGTTTGGGGTCAGTGGAATACACGCCACAGGGTGTCTGGTTCGAAGCTGTAACCGATTTGTAACAGTTCGTTGTGTCACTGTGGTGCGAACTGCTTCTCGAACTGCAGCTGCAAACGCAGTACTATGGGCCAAAGCCACACGCCGCAAACCATGGTCTTCCCTCTCGGAAGTGTCACGTAGCCATCTGGAGCCCGGTCTTCTTGCGACCGTACATTCTCGTGACAGCCGCTGCCAGCAGTCACGTACAGTGGCTACATTTCTGCCTATTCTCTGGGTAACATCGCGGAAGTAACATCCGGGTTCTCGTGGCCCTATTACACGACCTCGTTCAAACTCAGTGATGTGTCGATAATTGTCTACGTCATTCTTGAGTAACATCTGCTTACCACGTCCAATCTCAGAGGTAACTAACGCTCACCAGCGTCACAGTGCGCATTCGAAGCGACCCTGATTTTCATCTTCATAGTGGTAGGACTAACACCACTCTTATGCGACTGGCGCGAAATCTGAATATACATCATCTTACAGATGTAGAAAATCGCCTGTCCACATTCGTTTATGTCGCACAACTTCTCCTTGCTGCTGCGATTTTTTTCCCATCAGTGTATAAATACATTCTGGAGTGGGAGAACGGAGCTCTCCTGTGCGTACATGGAGGAGGCCCGATTGGATAGAGCACTAAATTCTACAGATATTCTTAGTTAGACACTGCTTCTTTCTGAATCCCAGTACTCAAGTTCCCCACTGTCCATTATCTATGTTAATACTGAGTGCCGAAGGGAGACTGCTGCTTATTAGAATGTATATGATTGGTCTGCACTCGGAAGAACTACTGTCATTGGCAATCAAAATCATGCACACGACACAATTTCACAAAGAAAGAGCGAAAGAACAGTTCTTGCTGGTGGCTTCAGTAGTGAACATCTTGACCCCAGGGCAGCTCCGAGGGACACCAGCCTTCGATGCAGGATTTTTCAGCAGTCACAGCAACTACTCGCTGCAGCCTGCAACTCTGTACATGGTGAGCAACATCAGCGTTTGCAGACTGAGTTGTAGGAGGCATGCTGAGACTTTAGATCGTTTTAGGACTTTCACTTTTAAATTTGAAGTACGATTATTAGCTATAACAGGTTCAACATGCAGGTGCACGATTGATTCTTCTTCTTGTTTTTTCCTTCATTCTTGATTAAAAAGGGGCAATCAGTTTGAAGCTTCTGCCAACTTGTTTCCCCACATGTTCCGCTGGTTCTAACTTCTCATTTCAGACCCATTATTCGGCCTTTGCCAAGACGCTGGGGTCCGCATCTCGTGGTCGTGCGGTAGCGTTCTCGCTTCCCACACCCGGGTTCCCGGGTTCGATTCCCGGCGGGGTCAGGGATTTTCTCTGCCTCGTGATGGCTGGGTGTTGTGTGCTGTCCTTAGGTTAGTTAGGTTTAAGTAGTTCTAAGTTCTAGGGGACTGATGACCATAGATGTTAAGTCCCATAGTGCTCAGAGCCATTTGAACCATTTTAAACCAAGACGCTGGTTCTTTAATTCAGTTGTAATGTAGTTATTGTAATTTTTAAAACTTCATTTTATTCAGAATATACCTTTAAACAATTTCAGAACATCATTACTTCTAAACTCACATAGATTAGTGTTTCTTCAGGACATCAGTGTGCGATTCAGAAACTTTCTAAATTAAGAAACTGGAAACAAGAAGAACAAATACTAAAATAGCTGGTAAAATGTTGATATTTCATTAGCGTACTCGCTCTCTGCCATTTGTGCCCTTGATGTTTAAGTTAAAGTTCAAAGGGACTTGTAATAATTAGGGTCGTATACTGACTTCTTGTTTCATTCAGTAGTCTGATGATCTCTCTACTTTCATGATCTTTGTGAGTTACAGGGCCCGTGTTTCATATATGTTTGAGCCACGCTTGTTTGCTTAATTCAGTTCATTAAGTTGTCCATTGCATGACACCTGTAATTAAATTCACCTGATCCTTTGTTGAGTGACCTGGTCATCAGTATGGTCACCCGGTAACAGATCCTTATGACGCCGACAGTTACGAAGGACGCAGTTCGGGCGCGAATGTAAGCCATACATAGTATACACTGTTAGTGACAGCTATAATTCTCGCGGTTATAACGTCGAGTGTCTTGCACCAGTGTCATGAAATAGCGACATACGCGTATACAGATAGTAGTAGTACCACGTGCACAATGCATAAAAGGGCAGTGCATTGGCGAAGCTGTTTATACTCAGCTGATTTGTGTAGAAAGGTTTCGGACGTAATTATGATTGCAAGACAGGCATTAACAAGCTCAACGCGGAATGGTAGTTAGAGTAATACGCATGGAGAATTCCATTCCGGAAATCTTTAGTAAATTCAATATTCCTAGATCTACAGTGTCAAAAGTGGACCGACAGTACCAGATTTCTGGGATTAGCTCTCACCACGGACAACGCAGTGCCCATTGTTCTTCACTTTACGATAGAGAGCAACGGCGTTTGCATAGTGTAGTCAGTTTTAACAGACAAGCAACACTGAGTCAAATAACCACATAAATCAATCTTGGACACAAGACGACCGTATCCTTTAGAACAGTGACGCGAAATTTGGCGTTAATAGACTATGGTAGGAGACGATTGACGCGAGTGCCTTTGCTAACTGCGCAACATCGCCTGTAGCGCGTCTCCTGGGTTCATGACCATATCCGATGGCCCCGAAACTGTGAAACAGTGGTCTGGTCAGATGGGTCCCAATTTCATTTGGCAAGACCTGATGGTAAGGTTCGCGTGTGACTTAGACTCTATAAATCGGTGCAGCACGTTGTCAACAGGGCACTGTGGAAACTGGTGGCTGGTGGTTGTATTTACATGGAGTGGACTGGGTCCTCCGGCCCTAGTGAAAGAATCATTGACTGCAATGGTTATTCATAGACGTCATGTTCCCAATCAACGTTGGAATTCTTGTAGATGACAGCACGCCGTATCACCGGGCCACAATCGTTCGCGATTGGATTGAAGAACTTTCTGGATAATTCGAGCGAATGATTTGATCATCCTGATCGTCAGAAATGCATCTCATCTAACATTTACGAGACATAGTGGAGAGATCAGTTTACGCATAAAACCCTCACCGGCAACACTTTCGAAACTATGGACATATACAGAAGCAGCATGGCTCAATATTTCTGCACGGGACGTCCGACGACTTGTTGAGCCCATGTCACGTCTAGATGCCCACACAGGGCAAAAGAAGGTCCGACACCATATTAGGACGTAACCTATGACTTTTGTCACCACAATGTATCCTCCGTTCACAGTCTTTCGCTCGTAGTTACACTGATACATGAACGTTATTGAAATTTATATGCAACTAGTCCCACTTACGCGTATATTTATTTATATGTGTAAACTAGTTTCACACTGTGAGAAAGCGGAAATTGGATTGCGCGGACCCTCCCGCCGGAGGTTCGAGTACTCCCTCGGGCATAGTGTGTGTGTTGTTCTTAGCGTAAGTTAGTTTAAGTAGTGTGTAAGTCTAGGGACCGATGATCTCAGCACTTTGGTCCCTTAGGAATTCTCACACACACGAAAACTGGTACCAGACACCAATAAAGAATCTGGCGTAAATTAACATTTGAAATTCTCCGCGCGGCCCTAATGCAAAAGAGCCTAGAAGGGGCTTCGTTGCGTTAGATCGGAGAGCTTCCCGTAAATGAGCGGTAGAAGATAGAAATATTCTTCCCTTGTGGCCTGGAACGGCCTAGCGTACGTTAAACTGAGGTTTTGGTTTGAAATTGAGCACTCACATCTGGAGTAACTTAGCACAAAAATTGCGCTCTGTTTCACAGACATTTTGGAATATCCTATGAGTGATCATAAACAGGTAAAATGTGGAACTTCATCTTATTTAAACCAAAATGCATGCTAACCAATACAATGCTAAGTCCAAAGTACTGGATAATGATTGGTAAATATGTAGCAGATGCTGTAAACGTACAATGTAACGACAGAATTTGTTGTTTGATTAGAACAGCTTCTTCATCTTATTTCAATACTTTTTAGGACTACGTTCGAAAACTAAACACGTGTACCGATGCAAAATTCTGTAGGCTTATAAATGTAGTCGTCAGATTTGTTGCGCAGACATTCGCATGTATACACAGATCTTATTTGCAGTGTGCAAGATTCTATACACATATGGTCTTTTCTGCCTATAACATACAAAATAATAAGTGAAAGGAATAGTCTTTTGGATATGTAAATGTACGAAATATTACTGTTTCTGCGCAGTTACGAACATAAAGTATTTAGTTACTTTACATAAATCTACAGAAAAAGAGTTAAAATTTTTAAGCAGAACATTATTTTTTCTGACGTGTAGCTTTGAATTTGAATCAACTGTGTACAGATCAATGTAAATCTAAATTCTATCAATTTTGGGCTCTACAAACGTTCGAAGATTTAGATATGTATGCATTATCCCTGTATATAAAGTTGATGTCACAGAGCGACAAGCTTCCTCGTTACGCTGTTGAAAGTCATGTTTGGTTAGATTGTAGAAAGTATCCTTGCACTGACGTATACAAGGCAGGCCAGGAAGCACTAACCAACGAGATTCGACCGGCCAAAGAAACTGATGTGGAATGAACATGGCACACACATCCAAATGAAGCAGCCATGGTTAATGCCGTGAGATATCGCGGTCGAAGAGCTCCAGTAGCCATTACGTACTTACGAGCTGAACAACGACTTCGAGAAAAAAAGTACATGGTGGTTGCAATTAAAGTGCAGCTACTCACAGAAGTCCACTGTGGACTGTAATTATCGTGTGGTAGCGAAACTTGGTAGATAGTCTAATGTATTAATACGGAACCGATCTACGCTGACAAAATTAATTCCAGTTTTGGTCACTAGGTGCATTCTGGCACTATGAATGCAAGAAACGCATGTAGAAACGTTTCCATAAGTAATGGATTAGGAACGAGACTTGGGCAGACAAAGTCAAGCATCTGAGAAAGGTATAATGTTGATTTTATTATTAACCGTCGTTGAAAGATATACACAAAGTGTAAATTAATTCAAGTTTTGTAAGAAAATATTATTTTGAACCAGATATGATCAAATGTACTATCGATTGTGTTGTAGTGTCTCTGCTCAATAGTGATCGCTGATTCAAGGTGTTAAGGCTAATGTTTTAGAGTAACTTTAAATCGTGAGGTGTACCCAAGACTCTCAAGTGAAAAGACGTGTTATATTTGATGTGTGCTGGATATATACTTACTCGCTACAGGCGGTAATGGTTTTTTTATTTGCAAGATACTATGATGTTTGCTACCTGTAAAAGGAACCTCCACAGACGTTGGAAATAATTATTTTTAAACTAATGCAATGCGCGTATTAATAAGTGATGATCGAGACAATGTATAGCACTCACGTCCAATGATTTTGTAAAGCTAATTGTTAATGTATAATCAGTTTATTGAATGTGATAATTGTGAGCATTATTAATTTTCAAAGAGTTAAAATACATGTTTTAAAGTTAGTGCCACATTGTTACTTACCCCAAGTCAATACCAGTCCCCAGATACATGTTATTTTTGATTAACTTTTTTCTCAAGAATTTATTGTCTCATAGTGGATTTAATTAAAATATATGCTAAGCAACAGCCTTGCACATTGTCTGTTTGCTAGCAATACAATTTAAAATACTAAAAGAGAGCAATGCGAAGAGCGTTACATTTGCGCAGATAAAGGTAAGAAATTTCATTATTTCAGGGATAGCATTCATTAAGCACACGGACCATTCTTTTCAAATTGATCAAGTTTTGTTTTATTATCAGGGCCAATTACAAATCAATAATGTGGCATCAGGTTCAGTTTTTGTGTTACGTAAATTCATGCAGGTTTGGTTTGGTTTAAAGTATTTGATAGTTTAATTCTCGTAACTAAGTTAAATTTACATTCTCGCAGTCAGAAAAGTTCAGTACAGAGTAATGCGCGTAAGCGACGAGATAGAACACACGTTCACATGCAATTCCCAACAGTTGTGTTTCAGACTACTGTCGGTTACGTAATTTCAATCATATTTCAAACCTACACGTTTCACCGTTTACAGAATCTGTTGAATAGGAGCACCGGAGACCTCGAAGAGATGTAAAAAGTAACATTGGCATCTTGTGGCCAAAATTTGAACTAATATTTCCCTGCGTAAATCCGTTCTGCATTAAGTCATTACCATACCTACCGAGTTTCGCTGTGTACGATAATTACAGCCGTGAGTAGCTGAACTTTAATTATAAACACCAGGTAGTTCAAGAAGGCGTGGCGGTAAGAGATGAAGACCAGCAGGAAGAGCGATATGAAAGTATTCGTGTTAGCTCCAATACACCGCGATTCCAGTGCACCTTACACTGAGTTCATGCAGTCACTGGTGTCAGTCTTATAGCTGTGCAGTGAATACTGCATAGTCACAAGTTTCACATGTAGCACCTGTCACTGACACAGAAGCTGCATTGGAACGATAACAGTCACGGAGTTACTTTCTGCGAATGAGTCGTGAATAATTTGACTCCGAAATCCTTACCAAGTGTTACGTTCTCTAAAGAACCTATGTTAATTTTTATTGTGGAGTGAACCATAACAACATGTTTTACTGGACCAGAGAAAATCGTGGGTGGGTATGTCATGTCGATCGTCAAAGGAGTTGGTCCATTAATATATGATGTAAAATTGTTGGAATGAAATCATGGAGCCATACTACTTCGTTTGTATTCCCACAGGTGAGATGCATCGAGTTTTTATAGTCGACGAATAAGATGCTCTCCTTGAAAATGTCTGACTAGACATCAGAGGCAGCATTATGCACCTGAGGTTCTGCAGCAAACGAACAACAGATTTCCTGGAAGGTGGATATGACGCCGTGGTCTACAGGATTGGTCCTCACGGGTGCATGATTTAATACCAGTAGATTTCTTTCTGTGGGTATATAGAAAAAAATAAAAAAAAGTGTTTACACAATCTCAGATGAGTTGAAAAAGCGCATGGGGAAACTTGTCGCTCCGAGATATCAGGAACTTTATGTATATAATCTTGTATCCACCCATCAAACACTGAACTTTTCTATCTACCTAACAAACACTGATAAATATTTGATTTAAAGTGATTTGTACACAATTGGTCTAAATACTTCAGCTGCATGGTAGAAAAATTAATGTTCTTTATTAAAAATTTAACTTGTCCCTGAAATCCTCTAGAAGATAGCTGCACACAACTATGTTTATAGTTCTACAGAAAGAACGCCGTTTCTTACGTTTACGTATCCAAATAAATGTCCGTCCCTGGTAGCTGATGGTTTAGTCTGCCGCCGGCAGTGCTGCGAGGCGGTCACGTGTTAGAGCGCTGCGGGCGAGGCGCGCAGCGTGTGTTTGTGTTTACTTCTGGCGCTGTAAGTGCCGTTTTCCTTCTAGACCACCATGGCGCACAACTATCGAAAGAAGACATTACGTTTCAACTTTTGTTCCGACTTCGCCCGACCCAAGACCCTGGAGGTAGAACGATTAATTCACGATGAAGTTAAAATACCACCAACGGAGCTAATTGGTATCCACTTGTCCATAGTTAGTAGTACCGTCTACGTCAAAATGATCAACGATGCGGCGTGCGACAAGGTACTTCAAGAGGCAAAACGTTGACTGCGCTTCTGTCATTCCGACGGCAACGTCGGACCCGTTGCCTCGATCACGCAGGTCTCGGCACACGGACGATAAGGATCTTCGAACTGCCGAACTGCAGACGTCGTCATCGAGGCGCTCCGTCCCTATGGCAACGTTCTGGAACATGTTGCCGAACGATGGGTACAATTTCAAACTTATCCCGTTTTAAACGGTATTAGACAGGTCCGCAGCGAGTTGCAGAAACACGTGCCTTCCTATCTACGTATCGGAGGCTGCCGTGCCATTATAATGTACGACGGCCAACTTCGGGCCCGTTCCGGTTGCGGGAAAGAAAGTCATCTACGGCCTGAATGCATTCAACGACGAGTCAGACAGCTCCCATTGTCGGAAGCGTCCGTCACACCCACGATGACCGCCCTACTTACGCGGCGGCTCTTGCCACGTCTACAGTTTCGTCCAGTCCGTCGCCCGGTCCTTCCGATCGGCACGTCCCACCATCCCAGTCACCTACGGACGGTGCAGACGTCTCACCTGACAACCTTGCCACCGAACAGGATCCCGTACCTGTTTAACAATTTCATTGTACCCACCGACGCCTTCGAACCAGGTCGACGCTCCTCCTTGCCGTCGCCCGACACTGAGGAACACGTGCGCAAACAACGCTCACCACGTAGGCGCAAACGCCGCCGCCGTTCACCCACGGGCTCTCAAAGCGTCGCCACCCACGACGACGAAGACGACACTCAACCAACCGACATTTCCACGCAGAGGTCGGTGGACAGCTTTCACGATGAAGAAGACGTTTCGCAGGACGGGACCACCATGGAGGTCGCCACGCAGAATGTCACGATCGGTGCGCAGGTTGAGACGCCTGTCTCCCCGCCGACAGCTCCAGATCTCTCTCACCACGACGCAATTCCCATGGACATTGGACAGACCCACGGCACAGGAGCATGGGTCGACGACGTTGAGGAAGGTACACCCCTTCCTCCGGATGAAATGTCCCTGCACGACGAGGCTGCCTGTTAACATCAAAAGTGAGGCACTGCAGCAGATGGGACGGGACTACCTGTCGGTGCCATCCTCATACTTCCCTTGGTGATGGTAGATGCGCGTCCACCACCACTGAAACAAACGTACCGGTTCGCCACACTGAATATCAACATGATCGGCACCGCACCCAAGTTGCAGCTCCTATGTGACATGCTTCGGGCCTCTGACGTCGACGTCGTCCTTCTTCAGGAAGTACGCGTTGCCTCACTACCATCGGTCTACGGCTATGACTCATACACGTCCACATGTGATCAATCAGAGCGTGGAGTGGCTTTCTACATACGCAAAGCAATCCCACTCAAGGACACGACAATCCTTCCCTCTGGAAGGGGCATGGCTGTCACCATCTTCGGCATGCGCGTCATCAATATCTACGCTCCGTCTGGCTCAACGAACTGTCGGCAGCGGTCCACTTTCTTCGGACATGACGTGGCGCCCCTGTTTGCTGGGCGCTATGATCGCCTTATCATGGGAGGCGATTTCAACTGCGTCCTCCATCCGCAGGACCAAATGCCTGGTTATTCGACGTGCCCTGTGTTGCTCACCTTAATCGAAGATTTTCATCTAGTGGACGTTTGGGAGAAAATTCATGGCAATACTCCCGGTTTTACCCATTTTACAGCACATTCTGCGAGCAGACTGGACCGGTTTTATGTCTCTGCCCACCTTGGCAACGAAGTCGCCGAAGCTGAACGATGGCCCTTGCATTTTCGGACCATTGCGCCGTCATTTGCTCCCTGGCTTTGCCACCTCAGTCAGTATAGCGCAGCAGAGGTTACTGGAAGCTTAATACCTCCCTTCTTAATGATCCACACTACCGACTATGTATTGCCACTAAATGGGCGTCTTGCGAAAGACACCTCCCACAGTACACATCCACGTTCCATTGGTGGCTCAAATGTGCCAAACCTGCTCTCAGAAAGGTTTTCATGCAATGTGTCAAGGAGGCAGCAGCATGGCATCGAGACACCACAAATTTTTACTACGCCGTCCTCCGTGAGCTCAATGCACTCCCTCCATCACCTGAAACCCATAGGGAACGACAGCGTATTAAAACTCCTATCTCTCCAATGTGTACGACTGTACGGTGTCGCGGTGCGTTCCCGACGACAGGACCTCCTCCACGACGAAACACCATCCACAATCCATGCCGCATCCGACCATCGTCGTCGACGTCAACTTTTCGTCCCCAACTGTTGTGGCGTAACAAGCTAGTCACGCCACACTGAGGAGGAAGCCGAAAGGCACGCGTACACACACGCCGACTGGCGTCAAGTCTGGAACAGGATACGTATTGAATACTATAAAGAAAATACGTATCTTTGGAATATACTTAACTTTTAATCAATCCTTGTGATACATCTCTCTTGACTATACAAATGAGACTCGTAAGATACATGCACTGTGACAATTGGCGCCTTGCTAAGTCGTAGCCATTAACTTAGCTGAAGGCTATTCTAACTGTCTCTCGGCAAATGAGAGCAAAGGCTTCGTCAGTATAGTCGCTAGCAACGTCGCCGTACAACTGGGGCGAGTTCTCGTACGTCTCTCGAGACCTGCCGTGTGGTGGCGCTCGGTTTGCGATCACACAGTGGCGACACGCGGGTCCGACATGTACTAATGGACCGCGGCCGATTTAAGCTACCACCTAGCAAGTGTGGTGTCTGGCAGTGACACCACACCAACATCACGACCTCCGACAGTGTTCACCACACAACACAGGCGGCAGTGGTGTCTGCCATCGCTGAACATTATCGCCAATTTTATGACGATGAACCGATGGCAACGCCAATTACTGATTATCTCCATCCTTCCCCTGATCGGACCGTCACCGTAGCGAAGTCAACGTCCATGATGTCCGCAATCACTGCAGAAGAGGTGGTAGATGCGATCAACAAAGGGGCCAAGAACAAATCACCAGGACCAGATGGTCTCCCCGTGGAGTTTCATCGGGCGTTCACCACGTTAATGCTTCCTCGTTGAACGGAAAAGATTCAGGAACTCTTTACTCCGTCCTTCCAAATTCCACCTAAATTCGTCACTGGCATTCTTCTACCTGTGCCTAAGCCGAAGGGAGGGTCTCACGTCTCTGCATATCGCCCCCTTACATTGCTGAATGCAGACCATAAAATCTATGCACGCCTCTTAGCAGCGCGCATACGCACCGTCTTACCTACGGTCCTTTCACCTGAGCAGACTGCACGTGGTTGTGGGGCCACCTTATAAACAGCCCTAGGAGAATGCCGTGACCTCAACGCGCTAGCGGCAGTTTGTCGCCCTCGGGCAGCACTGGTATCCATCGATTTATCGAGTGCCTTTGATCGCGTTCGACACCCATTCCTCCTCATGATGGCGACACGTATGGGGTTCCCATTACTCTTTGTCAATGCCATTCGCCGGTTACTACTTCATGCGGTCTCGATGATACAAGGCAATGGGAGGCTTGTAGGACCGATTCCTATGCGCCGCTCTGTGCCTCAAGGATGCCCTATGTCTGCTTTACTATATGCCATTGCACTTGAGCCCCTTGACACTGGTCTTGCCTCTAGACTGCAGGGTCTCACTTTACGTCACTGCACCTTTCACTGTAGAGCTTATGCGGACCACCCGCTCTTTCTCACCTGCTCCTCCACGGAACTCAATGACGACATCCAATGGATCCACCAGTATGGACGTCTTTCTGGTAGCGTTCTTAATGTCCGTAAATCGGCTATGATGCACATTGGGCGCAGCCTCCCGCCTATGGTGCCGACCCCACTCCCAGTCAGTACCGCCCTTCGTTACTTGGGTATCGAATTTACGAGCTCCACACACCGTACAGTGGCCCTCGTTTACCGGCGGCTTTTGCAGTCGATTCGGCACCACGTCCGCGGTCAAGTGCACCGTAACTTCAACCAACTCCAACGTGTGTCCTATGTCAACATGTATGTCACCCCTAAACTGGTACACGTCGCCCAGATCCTCCCAATGCCGTCACTCCTTGGCCACCGCATCCAACCAGCCTTTGGATATTTCGTGTCAACAGGGGCACTTTTCAAAGTCTGCTACAACACTCTAACATTTCCTCCTGCAAAAGGTGGCCTCGGACTCGTCAACGTGCGTGCACGATCTTTTGCACTCTTTGTCCATACTATGTAGCGGCACTGGCGGGGGCCGGTCCCGTCCTTAACACGCAGTCTCTTAGATATCCTCCGACCACCTTCTCTCGATCCACCGATCAATGTGGCACCTATTTCGCCGTTGTTGTACCACATCGGCAATTGTTTCATAGAACTCAGCTACGTTCGGGCCGATCTTCCATTCACCCATCCTCCCTGTACAAAAGATTATCGTTTGTCTATGCTGTCTAACCCTTGCGACCCCATAGTGCTGCAGCACCCTGACATTAACTGGCGAGCGGTTTGGGGGTGTGTGCACTCTGGTATATTTTAGTCTATGGTAAGTTCCCGACTAATAGTCGAGTTTATCGCATAGGACTGGCCACCTCCTCACTCTGCCCAACTGTCAGCTCGAAGACATCGACTAGCACCGTCTTACGTGCCCCCTCAAACGAAACGTATGGCTCCTCATCCAACGAATCGTGGGCTTTTACCTCCGTGCCCCACCTACGACGGTAACCCCAGATTTCTTGTTGTTTCCCAGACATTTCACTACCCCCTTTCTAAGCACCATAACTAATCTGGTTTCGAGGACAGGCTTTAGAATACCTCTTTCAGAGTGGTCCGCATACAGTCCTTGACTTCTGGTACAAAGTTGTGACCGCGCATAGCACCCTCACCCGAAAACCATCTTACCGACAAACTTTTGCCGGTTATCTCCGCAGCGTCTTCCTTGACCCCCCTCAAAGTTTGGGTGTGCCACGCCTACCCATCACATGATGCAACACCCTTATCCTCGTTCTCATACATCGACCTCAACAAAAAAGACAGAATATGTTATATTTTGTTGCATTTCATGTTATTCTAATATTCAAAAAAATGGTTCAAATGGCTCTGAGCACTATGGGACTTAACATCTGTGGTGATCAGTCCCCTAGAACTTAGAACTACTTAAACCTAACTAACCTAAGGACATCACACACATCCATGCCCGAGGCAGGATTCGAACCTGCGACTGTAGTGGTCACGCGGTTCCAGACTGAAGCGCCATAACCGCACGGCCACACCGGCCGGCATTCTAATATTTTTGTTTAACTAACAATCATTTGTATATGTTTAAATGGCACCTTGAAGAACTGTTACATTATATATATACTGTTAGTTTATTCAATAAACGTTATTGCACAAAAAAATAAAAAAGAGGAAGACAGAATATTTTATACTTTGTTGTATTTAATGTTATTCTAATATTTTTGTTTAACTAACAATCATTTGTATATGTTAAAAAAAAGTGGTCAGCGCGACGGAATGTCATACCTGACGGCCCGGATTCGATCCCCGGCAGGGTCGGAGATTTTCTCCGCTCAGGGGCTAGGTGTTGTGTTGTCTTTATCATCATCATTTCATCCCCATCGACTCGCAAGTTCCCAAAGCGGCATCAAATCGAAAGACTAGCTCCAGGCGAACGGTCTACCCGACGAGAGGCCCTGGCCACACAGCATTTACGTTTACATCTAAATAAATATTCCTTTCACTTATTATTTTGTAGGCTATAGTCTAATCCATCTTATATGAAACACAATGTATATAAAACCTGAATAGTGTTCTATGCCCTTTTTATTGCTCGTTCATATATCCGTTGTAGTTTGAATAGTTTCTAGAACCCATTGTTTACTATCCTTGGTAGATGGGATGCGTCTATGAAACAACAGAATAGTCGTATTTAATAACTGTGTCAGGCTTGCACATAATTTATTATATTGTCAGTTACAAATTACAGTGCCTGATAAAAAAAGGTGAGCACCCAACATACATTATAGGATACCGTGTAATCTCGTAGACGTACGCTGCTCCATCGTGAGTGGTGGGCGGGTGGGGGGGTGGGGGGGAGGAATAGGTAAATGATTGGAGTTGTGATTATCTGTGACAAGTAGAACAGCCGTCGGAGGTCATTAGTGTTGCTCTTATTTTGTGCTGTTAATAGGTCAATAATCACAGTGTTATCATCAGCTGACAATGTAGGAAGCCTAACTGGGGGACTTCATTAGGCCGGCAGGTCAAATTGTGCAGTGTCCAGATGTATGGGTCATTCATACATGACAATGGTCCGATGTTGGACGACATTGGAATCTGGGGACAGGCATATGCGTGGTCAAACTTGTGGTTCGGCCGTCTCACCTCCACAGAAGAATCGTCGCACTGTGTACCAACCACATCGTAACCCTTCACATCTACACCTGCCGTACCAGAACAGGTGATAACGCCCTCCAACAGTCTGCGTCACCCCTAAATATTGGTCGGAGACTAGCAGTAGCAGAAGATAAATTACTGTCCCACGAGCAGGATTCCATTAACACAACATAGACGGCTGTGGCTGAGATGGTGACACACTGGGAAGCATGAACTGCCGATAAATTGTGTCGCATTGTGTTCAGCGATGAATCGCAGTCCAGCACTACCTTGGAAGGCCATCGTCGGCGAATTTGGCGGCGACCTGGGGAGAGGTCAATTTTTCTAACCTTTTGGAGACATGTAGCGGTGTTACTCCTGACGTCATTGTGCAGGGAGCCAGGGGCCATAACTTGAGATCAGAGCTTGCGGTGATTGATAGAATTCTGAAGGCACAACGTTACGTCACCCACATCATCGGTTCTCATGTATTACCTCTCAGGCGACAGTATCGTGAGCCATTTTTAAACAGGTAAGTGCTCGTCCACACAGGACACGTGTCTCTATGAACTGTATGTGTGATGTTGAGGTATTCACATGGCCAGTAAGATGTGCATGCATGTCTGCGATAGAACATGTGTGAGTCCAGCTCGGACGTCGACTCTAACCAGCGCCAGTGTCCAGCATATCAAGAACCAGTCGCAAAAGTTGAGGGCCACGTTGTCTCTTCCCAACCAAATAAGAGCAGGCATCCAGGCCAGAGAGGATAAAATGTCATCCTGATACGTTCTTCGTAAATTAGACTCGATTTTGTAATCACTGGAATAAAATCATATATCCTTTCAACCAGTGAAGTTTCAATTCGTTTCCTCCCCCTTCTGGGTGCTTCACTTTTCTTGTTAGACAATGTATTCTGAAGTGCGTAAAATAGTCAATAAAGTCTCTAGTTATAGCAAAGTTATTTTGAGCTCTTTCCTGAGCAGCACATATTTCCCAAAATTCCTCATAATCCTAAAACCAAGACGTCCGGTAAAGTCATTATTCTAAGCATTCTTTTGATAATTTGAGCTTATCTGTCCTTACAGATCACTGGTGCTGTACCTGCTTCCACTGATACTGACGTCGGACCCTGGGCTCCACATGCAATGGAAGAAAGCACAGCATTGTTGCTCAGCATGATCCCAATAGTTTGTCGGCGTGCAGAGCTAGCTGGGATGCACTGCTATAATCTTTCGAGGCTCAGAATCAAGTGTCAAAATACATTAGCTTATCTCGCGATGCAAAGAACGTCATTGAACTAGCTGATATGCACTCTCCTACAACCCCACCGCTTTCCGTACTCATCAGTAGTCGACCATGTTCATTAAAATACTTTTATTGTAACATACTGTTGGCTAGCATTGTTTTCCTATTAGATGAGGGCTATTATACGATCCTGATTATCTTAGTCACAAGTTTTTTGTAACTCGCAAGTTATCTCAAAGGACTTATGAAACAAGCAACGAATTCTGGCGCTTAACTTCGTTGCTCCAGAGGCCAGTGTGCCCAACCTTTGTTCATAGAATGCCAGGACGTTGGCGACCTCGTTTTGGGAGTATGCCCTCCACCCCCCCCCCCTTCACCCAATAAAAAATGCTTCTGTCCTCGCTCCATACAGCCCTTTCGGGCTAATCACTAAGGAGTATCTCGCTTGGAGACGCAGAGCAAACTACACTACTGGCCATTAAAATTGCTACACCAAGAATAAATGCAGATGATAAACGGGTATTCACTGGACAAATATATTATACTAGAACTGACATGTGATTACATTTTCACGCAATTTGGCTGCATAGACCCTGAGAAATCAGTACCCAGAACAACCACCTCTGGCCGTAATAACGG
Organism: Schistocerca nitens; assembly: GCF_023898315.1. Lineage (NCBI taxonomy): Eukaryota > Metazoa > Arthropoda > Insecta > Orthoptera > Acrididae > Schistocerca > Schistocerca nitens. Next base: position 192,817,495 of record NC_064621.1, read on the forward strand.
CCTAGATACGCCTGGGCATTGAGTCAAACAGAGCTTGGGTGGCGTATACAGGTACAGCTGCCCATGCAGCTTCAACACCATACCACAGTTCATCAAGAGTAGTGACTGGCGTACTGTGACGAGCCAGTTGCTCGGCCACCATTGACCAGACGTTTTCAATTGGTGAGAGATCAGGAGAATTTTCTGGCCAGGGCAGCAGTCGAACATTTTCTGTATCCAGAAAGGCCCGTAAAGGACCTGCAACATGCTGTCATGCATTATCCTGCTGAAATGCAGGGTTTCGCAGGGATCGAATGAAGGGTAGAGCTACGGGTCGTAACACATCTGAAATGTAACGTCCACTGTTCAAAGTGCCGTCAATGCGAAAAAGAGGTGACCGAGACGTGTAACCAATGGCACCCCATACCATCACACCGGGCGATACACCAGTATAGCGATGACGAATACACGCTTCCAATGTGCGTTCACTGCGATGTCGCCAAACACGGATGCGACTATCATGATGCTGTAAACAGAACCTGGATTCATCAGAAAAAATGACGTTTTGCCATTCGTGCACCCAGGTTCGTCGTAGCCCGGCCGGAGTGGCCGTGCGGTTCTGGGCGCTACAGTCTGGAACCGAGCGACCGCTACGGTTGCAGGTTCGAATCGTGCCACGGGCATGGATGTGTGTGTTGTCCTTAGGTTAGTTAGGTTTAATTAGTTCTATGTTCTAGGCGACTGATGACCTCAGAAGTTAAGTCGCATAGTGCTCAGAGCCATTCTTCACCCAGGTTCGTCGTTGAGTATACCATCGAGGGCGCTCCTGTCTGTGATGCAGCGTCAAGGGTAACCGCAGCCATGGTCTCCTAACTGATAGTCCATGTTATTGCAAACGTCGTCAAACTGTTCGTGCAGATGGTTGTAGTCTTGCAAACGTCCCCATCTGTTGACTCAGGGATCGAGACGTGGCTGCACGATCCATTACAGCCAAGCGGATAAGATGCCGGTCATCTCGACTGCTAGTGATACGATGCCGTTGGGATCCAGCACGGCGTTGCGTAATACCCTCCTGAACTCACCGATTCCATATTCTGCTACCAGTCATTGGATGTCAAGCAACGCGAGCAACAATGTCACGATAAGATAAACCGCAATCGCGATAGGCTACAATCCGACCTTTATCAAAGTCGGAAACGTGATGGTACACATTTCTCCTCCTTACACGAGGCATCACAACAACGTTTCACCAGACAACGCCGGTCAACTGCTTTTTGTATATTTGAAATCGGTTGGAAACTTTCCTCATGTCAGCACGTTGTAGGTGTCGCCACCGACGCCAACCTTGTGTGAATGCTCTGGAAAGCTAATCATTTGCATATCACAGCATCTTCTTCCTGTCGGTTAAATTTCGCGCCTGTAACACGTCATCTTCGTGGTGTAGCAACTTTAATGGCCAGTAGTGTACAAACAAGGATTTTTATCGTTCCTTTACTGACGGCTGGTGGCTCATTCTGTTTCCTCAGATCTGAGTCCTGATGTGATAACACGCCACATCACAACAGACGAAAGCTGCTCAAAATAAACGTCAGCAACAACGAATTACTTTGAGTAAAGAAGTGGCTTAGATTAATGTATTTTACTTTTACACGACAAAGCACTTCCTCGTGCTGCGAATAAGACAAATGTGAAGTAGGTTGCTAGGTACAATTTCTACACTATCATTCGTAAAACTCCCGATCTGTTTGCGTAGACGTTTTGTGGTACCCCGGGCCCAGCGATGCTAAAAACAACGCTGGAGAGCATGTAATTGGACGCCAGCCGCTAGGTGGAGTTCGCTAGTGTTGCCGGCCGCGACAGGACAATCTATTCTGTGAGACAATTATAGCTCACGACCGCCCGTACGTTTCGCCGCGTAGCGATACAGAGCTGAGTTCAGTGGCGTATTCGTTTTACTGTCGTCGCCTTGTCGTAACGCGCCGTTGGTTCTTGGTCTTCGCTTTCGCTGCGTCTCAGGTTCTCTCTCTCCGGATTAGTCGTTACTTTGTTTATCTGTAGTGTCGCCTCCACTTGGCCGTTTCCCCGTTGTCGCCTTTTCTGATCCCTCTCGACAATCCACCATTGACGGCTCCCGACCGGTCGGCCCAGTCTTACCGGGTTTCTTTTAAGTCGTTACCGACATTCGTTCGGCCTCTTTCACAATAAATGGCGACGAGGTGTAAAGGTTATCTGAGTATCATGGGAGCAAATCTTGTGTAAGTCTTGAAACGGTAACAGCAACCGTTGCAACTGCAGCAGCAACTGCAGTAAGAGTTCCAACAGCAGTTCCATGATCAGCAACAGCATCAAACTGAGTTGCTACACAAAAAGTACAACCCAATACCGGCAGTGATCACTTCCCAGACGGAGACCAGCCCACCCACGTTTCCGCCATTTAACGACGCCAAAGAGCATTGGGACACGGTACTTAGTCGACTTGCGGTCACTGATGACGCTCTCCAACAGTGGATCTTTCTGTTTTGTTCTTCCATGGAGACGCTTTTCTTATTTAAGAAGTTGGGTTCTCTCTCAAATCCAGTCACCCTCAAATTCGAGGATATTTGTACATCATTTTTGAATTATTATTCGCAACGATTCTATTTCGAACTTCATCAGTATCACACAAAACCTGGTCAATCGTGCAAGGGTCTAGTCGTCGATGCGATTTCACTTGTGCAAACTCAGCAAGTAAAGCCTCACATACAGACTCTTTAATGAGAGATGTAGCTTCCCAGTTCGCTCTCAGTCCGGAAGTAAGCACTTCAGCCATCAAAGTAGACAACCTGTCTTTGGGACATATTTCAGTTTCAATAGTCAAGCACACCATACAAATTGCACAAGGCATCAAACGAGCGCGCCATGACCTGACCGAAAGTAGCAATGGCCAGACGCCACAACGAGCCCCAGGAAAGCGAAATACCCCTAAACCACTTCCAAGATGGCAGCGTTTTGATGCATCACTATCAGCTCTGTCAATGGCCTCTGGACAGGCGTCTTACTCTCTCAGCGTGCCCAATAGGACAGCAATCCAGGCAAACAAAATCCATGGAATGATCCACAGAAGGAGAGATAACAAGAGCCGTAACCGAACAGACCAAAAATCAGTAGTGCATTACTACTACAACGGGATATACGGAAGTGAATACGCCACTGTGTAGCTGGGCAGTAGAACTTGTAAGGTTGCAGTGAGCTACAATTGGTTGCCATATGGTTGTAGCGCTGCAGTCGGTGTCGCTAGCGCTCACAGATGTAACAGTTCTGCCTAGTTGCCAAGGTCCAGTTCCATGCTCTTTGGTGGGCTTTAAAGGTCGCCAGGCTCAGATACCAGATCCCTCCCTCCAGAAACTGGCGCATATGACCGAAATCATCCTTGTAGATATTTTATAAGGTGAACTAGTAGTGCTGTTGTTGTCCCAGCCTTAAGCCTGCTGGCTGGTGTGAGGAACTGGAAGTGTCTAGTATCTTGCTGGGGCATGGCGGCGTGGGTGTTGTTGGCTGTGGTTGCGTGGAGACCTCTATCTCCAGGTATGCGTCCACTGAAAATGCCGCTGGGTTTCTTGGGTACAAGCTGGGACAGCTTGGGGGACTGGGAATAGTGGACGTTCTTCTTATTGACTAAAGTGATACGCTGCCTATGAGTGTTGACCACCACTGTTCATGTCTACATGTCTTTTGCTTTGTACAAGCATGCCCACACTGCTCCTCCTGCTGGTTGTCACCCTGTTGCTGGGCATGAGTTTCCCAGGACTGTGGGGCAAGGAGATGGTGCTGCCCTCAGTCATTGCTGGATGGGTGAAATGCTGGAGTGAGAAGAGATTTTATACTGTTTGATGTGCAGAATTGTTTGATAACGGTTACCATGAATTGGGGCCCATTGCCCGATAGCACAGTTCAGGGAAGCACCTTAATGTGTAGAATCTATGCTGGTGTGTTTACTGTGGCTTATGTTGCGCTGGACGCGATGCTTACCACATATGGATATGTGGAGAAATCATCTACTACTATTAGCCACATAGAACGTAGAAATAGGCTTGCGAAGTCCAAATTAATGCGGTTCGAAGATTGGCGATAGGGGAGATAGACTGAGGTGGTACTGTGTGACGTAGGGCATAAGCTGAAGAGTTGCGTACCATGGCTTCCCTGTCCCTGTTAAAGTCTGGCAAGTAACGCTATCATCTGTGACATTCCACAGTACCCGCATAGAAGTAGTCCTAAAACCTGTGGCTGCAAACAGGCTGGGATGACAACCAGGTGTTTAATTGCCTCAGCATCTGTTATGATGACGTCATTGATGATTGATAGTCGGTAGTAAAAACGGGGCAGGGTCTGGAAAACAAGATTTTTAGTTTTCCGAAATGTATACAGCCCATCGCTGCAGCGCATGATGCTATACTTGACATAAGACTGGGTTGTAGCGCAAGTCTGCGACGATTGGTCTAGACATTATGGTACATACTTACAAGGTCTCTCTCCTTTCTACGTTTATTTGGAAACAAGACTACCCGCACGTCAAAGGCTAGGTCTGGTTAGACCAGAAAGTGAGAGACATCGTCCACGTTCGCGTGTTGAGCTGTAGGCTTGTACTTAATTGCATAATTGGGACTTCAGGAAAAGTATTCAGCGCCTCCAGTTCGACATACAAATGTGGATGATTTCTTCCGGTCTGATCATAACTATCAGCGCTTTTTGGCCACAATATACAGTACCAGACTGAACAGTCCAACACCTCCAGTGTTGGGCTCTTTTCTGCACTCCCAATTATGCAATTTAGTACAAACCAATAACTGGACATCTAAATGTGTGTGAAAGGAAAAGAAGCTTACCCATAGCCAAAGAGACAAATAACCAGTAGTGTATAACTAATACGGGACGATAGGGCAGCGAATATATCACTGAGCTCTGTATAGCCGCGCAGTGAATGTGACAGTGCTGCAGCGAGCTACAGTTGGTTGGTACGTGGTGTGTGGTACTGTGGTCTGCATCGCTAGCGCTCACGGATGTAACAGCTCTGCCTAATAGCCAAAGTCCATTTTCATGCTCTCTGACAGACTTTAAAAATCGCCAGTATGAGGTACCAGATCCCTCCCCCCTTGTAATCGATGTGTGACCAGAATCGTCCTTGTAGATGTTTTAGAGGGTGAACTGGTGGAACAGTTGCTGTTCCAGCACGTGAGCCCGCTGGCTGGTGTAAGAAACTGGGAATGTCTGGAGTCTTGCTGGGGCATTGTGATGTAGATCAGCGCCATAGTCTAGAAAAGCTCCTCCATGGGAGGCAACCATGAATGCTCCTCAATTTTCTAGCCCCACAAACCCCAGGAATCCTAGATCCAGCAACAGGGCTATCACCAGCAGGACAAGCAGTGGGGACAGGCTTGTACAGAACAAAGGACATGTGGACACGAACAGTGGTTGTGAATACACTTGAGCAGCTCATCACTTCAGTCAACAGGGAGAAAGATTTGGAGTGCGGTCATATAAATTAGCTTCCTCCATGCATACACACTACACCACCACCTGTGGTACACCCTTAACTAGGAAGCCTACTGTTGCCAGACCCCAACCTCACTGATTTAACGTACACCCAAGAAACCCAGTGGCATTGTCAGTGGACAAAGACATGGAGATAGAGGTCTCCACACAACCACAGCCAACAACACCCACGCCGTCATGCGCCAGCAAGATGCTAGACACTCCCAGTTCCTCACACCAGCTGGTAGGCTTAAGACTGGGACAGCAACATCACCCCTAGTTCACGTTATAAAACATATTTAAGGATGATTTCATTCACATGCGCCAGTTTTCAAAGGGAGGGATCTGGTATCTTAGCCTGGCGACTATTAAAGCCCACCAAAGAGCATAGAACTGCACCTTGGTAACTAGGCAGCGCTGTTACATCTGTAAGGGCTAGCGACACTGACTGCAGCGCCACAACCATGAGGCAGCCAAATGTAGCTCACTGCAGCCCTACAAGTTCTACTGCCCAGCTACACAGAGATCAGTGGCGTATTCACTTCCGTATATCTCGTTGTAGTAATGCACATCTGATTTTTGCTCTCTTTAGTTACGGCTCTTGTTCTCTTTCCCTCTCTGGATTACTCCAGCGACAATTTCAGTGGAACAAAGGTGGAGGTAGAGGTCTCCACACAGCCTCCACAGCCACAGCTAATAACACGCGCACCGCCATGTCCCAACAAGAAGCCAGCCATTCTCAGTTCCTCATACCAGCCGTCAGGCTTAAGTGCTGGGACAGTGACAGTACCACCAATTCACATTCTGAAACATCTGCGATTTCGGCCAAATGCGCAATTTCGAGAGGTTGTGATGTGGTATCCAAGCCAGGTGACTTTTTAAGTCTGTCAGAGAGCATGGAACTGGAATTCGGCTACTAAGCAGAGCTGTTAGATGCTTGAGCGCTAGCGACTCGTGACTGCAGCGCCACACACCATGTGGCAAACAATTACATCTCGCTGCTGTCGTAAAGGTCTCATTGCGCAGCGATACAGAGGTCAGATGTGTATTCGCTTCTCTACTGTCCCATACAAGTAAAGCATTATTTTTTATCTCTTTGCCTAGGCCTCAGGTTCTCTCTCTCTCTCTGGGTTACTCATGGGTCCTTATGTATCTGAAAGGCGTCCCCTGTTCCTCAGTATTATTTTTTCTGCTTCCGCTCGGCAATCCGCCGTTGAAGGTTCCTGACTGGTCAGTCCAGCCCCATCGAGTTTATCTAGAGTCGTTCCAGCGACTGTTTCGAATCTCAGTTACAACAGTTTCTGTAGTTATGTTTCGTCTGTACCAAGCTAAATTTTACACTATTCGTATTCGATAGCTTTGACAGTAGAATGAATAACCAAGTTTACTGGAAGACGATATTGAGAATGAAGATATTTCTCTTGCGTTGCATTTTTAGCAAAAATTTTCTTTTTGACTTACCTTCCTACATAAATATCGTTTTCTGACATAGTCAGGCTGGAAATAAGTGACCTATAAATGTTAAAAGTTGTGGGTTTTTATAAGTATTCGTTTATTAATCGACGTCGCAAAAGTTATACATGATCAGTGATAACTAAACTGCATAATACAATTAAAGGGAAACGTTTTTAAAATCCAGTAACTGTCTCCAATTGCGATGCAGAAGTTTGAAATCTGGATTAAAAGTGCCTACCGCCTTCCTCTGGAATGGTGCGTATGCATGGCGTCCTGCGACGTCACCATCTGGCTCGGTGACGCTTCAAAGAGTACGCAGTCGACACATGCCAAGAAAAGGCCACAGCTCAGAAGTTCACGTGACATGTAAGGTGAGTTAATGATGTCACATTGCCACCAAATTTCACCACAATTCTGTTCAGCACGAAGTGGACGTGTAACCCGATGGGAAGGTCGTCACACCCTCTCTTACCGACATTTCACCCCTTCATTTGGCGAATCTGCGATGGAGGTTTGAGCCGCGACGTCCAGCATTGAAATCAGGCGTTTTTTTTTCTTTTTTGTGAGTGGCAAAGAAAAACATTTCGGACACACCACCGCCCAGAATCGACACGAAAAGGACTTAGAAGGCGGCGTAAAGAGTATCAATGAAACCAGCCCTTCCCTTGGAACGTGAATACCCACACATTTCACAGTCGAAAATGACAGTTTGCAAACCCGATTGAACGTGATCTGACCCATTTGAGTGTAGTGCGACTGGAATTTTTATACTGATACACATAGTGGAACCACTATGGATCGTCCAAGACCTTTAGACGAAATCTGAACATGATCCAAAACAACAAAAGGATTTATGATTTTCACTCCTACTGTTTTGCGTTCTCCAGTGGCGTGTTTATAAGTGCGTGCAAATGATCCCTCTAAGACACACCCCACCCCCCATTCGGCAACATCCTTGATGCCACGCGAGTACACTTGTTGAGCTCTGTGCTGAAGTTTCGACACACGTTCAGCCGGGTAACGGCCGACTCCTGCTCTAGCAGCTGAGTGCAGGTAACCTCTTCGACACCTCTTAGATTCCATGCCTGCCCTCAGGTGCTAGAGCAGCAGTGTACGAGTATGGAAGCTTCTGTACAGGTATATTTTTGAAGTACCCAACAAAGTTGTGCGGGTAGCACTGAGAGTGTTGCTGAACTGGAGTGGTGGTGATGGGGGGGGGGGGGGGGACACGTATCTGTAAATTTTGCCACTCCCTCCCTCCCGTAATCACGTCACAGGAAGGCGCAAACAGGAGCGCTGAAAAACTGTAAACACCCTTTGCAGCTTCGGATCACGTTCAGATTCCGTCGAGTGATTTTCAATGGTCCCTAGCGGTTCCATCCTGTATACGAGAACAAATACTGCGGTTGCGCCGCCACATTCCAAACGGGTCGGATTACGTTCGATGGGGTTTCAGGTTTACGAAATCAGTGGAGAAGGCATCAATGGTCCATGGTTGTCAGCAGAGTCGAACGTTGTCAAGAACGTCCTCCTGTTGCTAGCCGCATTGCGACCTGTCGTTTTAGACTGCAAAATTTGTGGAAATCAACGCTTCACGAAAAGAGATGATTTGATTGACTCCCTTTCCGCCACCTCCTGATGCCTTTTTGTGTCGATTCTGACGGTGTGTCCGAAATGTTTTCCTCGGCCAGCCATAAGAAAACCGTCCAGTTAAACGCAGGGCGTTACGGTTTTGAATTCCATCGCATTATGCGTCAAAAAGATGATGATGTTTGGTTTGTGGGGCGCTCAACTGAGCGGTCATCAATGCCCTTACAAATTCCCAGTCTTTACCCAGTCCAATCTCGCCACTTTCATGAATGATGAGAACGGCGCAAACACCCAGTCCCCGGGCGGAGAATATGCCCAACCCGGCCGAAATTGGAACTCTGGACTCCACGATCCAGAGGCAGCAACGCTAGCCTCTTAGACCACGAGGTGAAATGTGTGTAAGAGTGAGCGTGGCGACTTTCCTATCGTGTGTCACGTCCACGGTTACATTGGGAAAAATTGTGGTGAAATTTGGTGACAACGTGATGTCATTGACCCACGTTACATCACAATGAACTTCTGAGTTCTGGAAAGTGTTGTTGTTGTTGTGGTCTTCAGTCCTGAGACTGGTTTGATGCAGCTCTTCATGCTACTCTATCCTGTGCAAGCTTCATATCCCAGTACCTACTGCAGCCTACATCCTTCTGAATCTGCTTAGTGTATTCTTCTCTTGTTCTCCCTCTACGATTTTTACCCTCCACGCTGCCCTCCAGTACTAAATTGGTGATCCCTTGATGCCTCAGAACGTGTCCTAGCAACCGATCCCTTCTTCTAGTCAAGTTGTACCACAAACTCCTCTTCTCCCCAATCCTATTCAATACCTCCTCGTTAGTCATGTGATCTACCCATCTAATCTTCAGCATTCTTCTGTAGCACCACATTTCGAAAGCTTCTATTCTCTTCTTGTCCAAACTGTTTATCGTCCATGTTTCACTTCCATACATGGCTACACTCCATACGAATACTTTCAGAAACGACTTCCTGACACTTAAATCTATACTCGATGTTAACAAATTTCTGACACATTGCTATTTATAGCTTCGCCGAGCCCGAATGCAATGTAGCAAACTTCTCTGTCGCAATAGGAGACGAATACGGGGTTTCAAAAAAGTGAGCTTTCATTGTATCGCTCTCTGTAGTTTTGGCTAAAACATCTAGCCACCTTCAGATAAAATAGGAAGAACATTGTTGTGTCTGATCAGCAGGCCGGTAGGTGACACACTGTCATCAATGTTCACTGAGTTGCACATTTAGAAAAAGATTGCGCTTTGAATGCTGTTATGCGCAGGCATTTCATTGAAGACAATGTGACTCCTACGAGCCTGTTGATTAGAAAATACAATGTTTGGCGTATTTGATCTGAGGGTGGCTAGCAGTTTTAGACATAACTCGTTATCATTGATTATAAATGTTTTTTTTATCTTGACTGCTAAAAAGATTATTCACAAGGCTCTGTAACTTTTTCTCTTATTTTAAGAACTATGGGCTCTGATGTTTTGAAATAACTTTTTTAATGCAACTTTAAACAGTATGGACCGTGCGCCTTTTCAGACCAAAAAAGTTGTTGAAGAAAAAAGTGTACCGAATGGCCATCGCTGGTCTGTTCCGAAATGAGACACAGGATTGTAAGGTGAAGCCACGAACTGATATGAAAGGTGCCCTGAAGCTTCAGAGAACTGATGGGACAATCAATGTGGAAAGATGGGGGATACAGTTGTACTGATAAATGATGACGTTTGGTTGAAGTTCTCTGAGACTCTAGATATTGCGATAATGAATACTACAATAGCCAGCTGAGTTGGAAGTTGAAGCAAGCACGGAATCTGGACTGGTAAATATAGGAATAAGTAAGAGAACTGCGAAGAAATTTTGGGTAACAGAAGAAATCAATTATTCGATGAAAGATTAAAATACAAAATTTCTCAAGGAAAAGACAATGATACATCAATAAATCAATTAGGAATTAAATAAATAAGAAGTACACGAAAGTTAAGGTAAAATGGCTGCAGAAATAATGTGAAGAAATCGAAAAATAAAGGGTCATTTGAAAGACAGGTTCGGCATACAGGAAAGTCAAAACAGTTTATGCTGAAATTACAAGCAAACGTGTCAACGTTAAGTGTGAAATAGGAGTTTTGATGTTCAACTTAGAACAGGGAGCATATAGGTGAAATAATACACTGAAGGTGCCTGCGAAGGAAAGGAGCTATCTGCTGATATGACAGAAGAAGAAACTGGAAGTCGATCTGTAAGGCATACAATTTGTGTTTGATACAGCTAAACATCATTCCTCCGGAATTTTTAAAATCATTGGGGAAACTTCTTTAAAAATGCACAACACTGTGCTGTCTCTGATAATATTATCTATTCTTCTACCGGATCAGTTCTAAACCAATACCAACGGCAGAAAAATTATCACAGATGTATCACACGCCACACATGCTTTAACATAAGTTACCACTGAAAACCATAATTGCCAACAAACGACTATTGATGCTGGTGTGCAGAATCTATGAGACTGGAGGCGTATCACCAGATTTGTGGAAAAATATGATCTACACAATGCCGAAGACAGCAAAGGCAGATGAAGTGCAAGAGCTATTGCACGATCAGGTTAATATCTGATGCATCAAAACTGCTGACAATAATAATATAGAGAAGAATTGGAAAGAAAATTGAAAATGTGTTAGATAATGATCAGTTTGGCTTTAGGAAATGTAAAAGCACCAGAGAGGATATTCTGACGTTTCACGTGATAACGGAAGCAAATATTACGATACTTTCATAGGACATACCGATCTAGAAAAAGTGATCGACAGTGTAAAACGGTGCAAGATGTCCGAAATTCTCAGATAAATAGGTGTAAGCTGTAGTAACAAACGGGTAATATGCGATGTCAACAACAACAAAGAAACAAAAATAAGAATGGAAGACCAACAACGAAGTTCTTGGGTTAGGAAGGGTTTCAGACAGAGGTGCAGTCTTTTTTTCCTACGGTACAGTCTACACATCGAAGAAACAATGACGGAAGTAAATAGGTTCGGGAGTGGGATTGAAATACAAGGTGAAAAAATGTCAACGATATGATTCGCGGAAGAGATTGCACCGAAAATAGAATCTTTGGTCGGCATCCGTACGAAGAAGGCTGGTAGCGCTCGAGAAGCGAGGTCTCGTGGCTCGCGAGAAGCAAGATAGGTGGGGCCGGTGGAGTGGATCCGGGGTCGGGCGAGAGAGTTAGTGAAGACCTGTGCTGCAGCGTCCAGCTCGGCCGTTGTGATGTGTGTTATTCTGGGCCTTGCACCTCATTGCTGCCGTCATCATCCTTAAACTGGACCTGTGGGTTGCCCACGTGGCACCTTACATGCCAGATTTTATTTTCTTCGGCCTTTCCCGTTGGTGTCTCGGGCCGAACTTGAAAGGAAAGAAGATTACTATTTTGGAGCCTGAGGTATTACCAGTCTTTGCACTCTCAGTCCATGATTTGTGATAGCCTTGTTCTGTTCATTCACTTCTTTGTGGCGTGAGAGAAACATAGCCTCTCAGTTACGATTTCAGCCTAGCTGCCGCAGAAGAATTGTAAAATTTGTATACATGATGAGCTGTATTCTTAAGACCAATCCATAGAGAGCTTTTCTTGCATGAGGAATTGATGTGTATTTTAGCATGTTTCGGTGTTGTCCACGGAGCCCGCTAAGAAAGAGTATGTCCTACGTCATCGTGTGGATGTGCCGGCTGATACTCAGGGTGCGTTATTTACCTGTCTGCTTGCTGGCGGTATAGAATCAAACTGTAAGCTAGTAGAGTTTATACCTTGTGCAACTTTCTAAATTTTGCTTAATACTAACCAGTGCAGGACGCCCCTCAGGGCTGTGAGTTGTATGTAGTATTCCATTTAATGAAGCTGACTTAATATCTTTATCGCAATATAAGGGGCGTTCAAACAGAAACGAGCTGGAGGCATAATTACAGAAACCAGCAACTGTATGTTAGAAGTATTGACCCTGGCTGTTCAGACAATTGTCCCACTGTGACACAAGGCGGTGAATGGCTGTATAATAAAATTCCCAGGGCTGCGATGGTAACCAGTTCCGCACGTACAGCTGGACGTCGTCGTCCGAGGTGAATCGTTTGCCCCTCAGAGCCTTTTTAAGAGGACCAAAAATGGCGTAATCACAGGGAGAGAGGTCCGGACAGTATGGAGGGTGGCCGAGAACCTCCGATTTGAATTTCTGCAGGAGTTCCACGACTTTCTTGGCCGTATGATGCTTTGCATTGTCGTGGAGCAGAATGACCACACGGACGAGATTGCTTGGTCGTTTTGATTTGATCTCTTGGAGAAGGGTGGTCAAGGTTTGCGAGTAACGCTGGGCATTCACTGTTGTCCCGTGCTGCAGGAAGTGAATCAGAAGGGGGTCATCTTGGGCAAAGAAGAACGTCAGCATAACATTTTCTGCACTCCTGTGGATGGCCTTGGCTTTTATTGGTGGTGGTGACCCTGGATGCTTCCACTGGAGACTTTGTCGTTCTGATTCTGGTTCGAAGTGATGACACCATGACTCATCCCCAGCTGCCACTCGTGCCAGGAACGCCTTCCCTTCCCGAGCATAGCGCTGCAGATGAGCAACACAGTGGGCCATTCGACATGCGTCCTGGTGTGGTTGAAGACTGTGGGGCACTCATTGGGCACACACTTTGCGCATGTGCTGTCGTTCCTTCATGATGGTGTGAACATTTCCGACATTCAATCCGACCACGGCGGCCATGGCTTTCACTGTCACTCGGCGGTCCTTGGTACGAGTACATCCACCAGCTGGACGATGTCATCGACAATGTAGTGTGGTGTCCCAGACGGTGCATCATCAGCTAAGGACACCCGTCCTTCCCTGAATCGCCTGTGCCACGCCTAGACCTTTGCAAGGGACATGCAGTGTTCGCCGTATACTTGTGACATTCACTGATAAATGTCCGTTCCTCCTCCTCCTTCCACTGTCAGAAAACGAACAATTCTTCTTTGCTCTTCTGTTGAAGCCCCCGTGTCACTGTTTGCAATGCCACTGGCAGCGTTGGACGATTGATGCATGCTGCTACTGCTGCTGCTGCTGCTTGAGCTCTGTATAGTCACGTGACGTGCTTGCGTGCCCTCTAGCGACGTGCTGTGAACTTCCACGCTCTCATCGGAACCACACCTCGTAATACACACCACGATCGTTTCTTTTTGAACGCCCCTTACACATTACTCTTTTTATCACTTCATACTTGTTGTGTCGCCTAGGCCGAAAATGGTTCAAAGGGACTTGTTGCTTTATATTTTTAAGTGGGCACTTGCTCCTAAAATGGTTTTATTTCGTCCCATAATTTACGACTTTGTCAGTCTTAAATGCAAATATTAAGAACGAAGACTTGCCTAACATTGTTGTAACAAGGCTCTTGTTAAATATCTTGTTTTTACTGCTCTCTGTAGGGCAGGTATTTGCATCTTAACTAATAAGATTTTTTGTATATCAAGTGCGGGAGCAACGTCAGGTCCCTTTGGGGAGTTTGGCCAGTTCCACGAGCTTCCTGGTTTCCGCAGGGGGAACAGACACTTCGGGAATACTGGTCAGTGTGTGCAACGGCTACAAGGGGTTCACACCTGCCTCTTTCAATGTGTGGATCCCATAGACAAGTTTATTGTCAAAAATTATAGTGTACACTTTTGGCTCCATGCCTTCGAGATAGGGTCTAATAGTTGTACTTGCTATCTTATCTGATTATGATGTGTTTCCTGTTATAGTGTATTAGCGAAATAAGTTGTTCAGACTGTCGATTTCCTTAAAAGATCAATATTGGAATTTTAATATTGAAGGTTCCAAATGTTTTTCTTATTAGTTAGTTTGTAAGAGTTAATTACTCTTAGCGCCTCTTCGGATTTTCTCTAATTATTTACTTGTTATTTTTTTGTAGGGACACTTATTTCATGAAATAATATTGAATGCTTAAGAAATTGTGGATGTAAATGCTTTTTTATGTTAGTGACCTGATAAATGAAATAATTTCATGAGTATTATATTATTTATTGGTTTTAACCTCTTAAGAGAGATTTTGCGCCTTAGTTAGAAGTTTACTTATCTTATTTGTTGTTAGTCTTATGGAACAGTATTGTGTGGTTTAATTTTTTTCCTTGTGGTTAGATGGGTCACTTAGCAGTTTTAGTGGAACCTTTCAATTTTCTTATCAATCCTGTTAATTGCTCGCATTTGTTATTTATGCAATACGGAAATGTTTCTAGTTTTATCAAACGGTGAATATTGTTGAAGAGAAAACTCCTGGGGCCCAATCCTTCCACTTGAGCCCTTTCCCAGAAATCCAAAGAGCGCGAAGGCCTGTATCAATTGCTGTCCTCATTGAAAGCGAGGAAGAAATAAAGGAAATGCTAAATGGAATTAATTGTCTACTTAGCACAGAATATGGATTGACAGTGAAGCAAAGAAATATGAATACGATGAGGAGCAGGTAAAGTGAGATTGGTGGTAAACGTTAGGTCAAAATTTGGAGCCAAAGCGAGGGGAACTAAGTGAGTACTTTTACCTTGTAAGGAACAAGGAGACGAAGAAATTTTTGAGATTGGACGTTTGGAGCACAGTTTTGTGTTTTAGTGAATCACAGACTGTGGAAAAGTGTAATAGAAGATAATCTAAGCGTTTGGGGTGTGTTGCTGTAGAAAGATGTTGAAAATTAGATGGTCTGATGAAATAAGGAATTAGAAGGGTCTCCGAGTGAACGGCGGAGAAAGGAACATTGGAGCCAATGAGAAAAAGAAGGGACACGGTGATAGGGCATGTGCTAAGACATCAGGGAACAGCTTCCAAGGCAGTAGTTGGGACTGTAGAGGGTAAAAACTTTACGGGGCATTTGGCCGCATCAAACAACCTACACGACTGATGGCCTGATGGCCGAAAAAAGGTCGTACGTTTACTTGAGGTGGACGTCTTTGTATGAATGTCTGCACAGATATTTTCATGTTCGATTGACACTTTTCCATCTCCATCTTACTTCATTTTTCTTCTGTGTAAGCAATGAGGAATTGTCAATTGCACGTTAAGTAAAGATGTCTTCTCAAGGACTAATATTAATTCGATAAGTTATCATTTTGTTGGATGGAGCTGCTTCCGTTAAGGAAGAGCAGAATACAAGGGGCCCCGATGTAGCGGTGCAAGATCAGTTCGTTGTGGGTGCTGCAAGGTACCTTCAAAATGGTTCAAATGGCTCTGAGCACTATGGGACTCAACTGCTGTGGTCATAAGTCCCCTAGAACTTAGAACTACTTAAACCTAACTAACCTAAGGACAGCACACAACACCCAGCCATCACGAGGCAGAGAAAATCCCTGACCCCGCCGGGAATCGAACCCGGGAACTCGGGCGTGGGAAGCGAGAACGCTACCGCACGACCACGAGATGCGGGCTGCAAGGTACCTCATGCACGACACACGCTAGTGTAGTTTAATCATACTGGTCAAACCTTTTAATTTAATTTCATTTTAGAAGGAATACCGAATGCGCTCGTGAGTCTGTGATCAACAATTTCCAAAATCGAAACGCTACTGTATGAATGCTTTTTTAAAAAAGTATAAAATTACGACCAATTACACTTTGCTTATGTCAGAAACGAATGTAATTGCCTCCAAAGCAACTAGGTTGATAATCATGAACGTACTAAAAAGAATCAGATTTTCTTCAGATAACGAATCGCCATCAACATCTGAAAGGTCAGTTTTCACGTGAAAGTCACTGACGTGGAACACAATGGGTTACAGGTTTTTTTTTTTTTTCTCTCATAGAGGATGCGTGTCTCTTCTGGTCAGAGTACATATATTAAAAGGGCCTGGTATACATACCTGCGCGCCTAAAAGTGTGTGTGTGTGTGTGTGTGTGTGTGTGTGTTTGAGAGAGAGAGAGAGAGAGACAGAGACAGACAGACAGTGAGAAGGGACGAAGGGGGGAATGCGCTACAAGAAGTCGCCTTCGCTTTCAGTGATGCTTTTAGGATAGTGAATATAACATTGTTGTTCGTTTCATATTCTCTTTGCCTTTACCTCGGGTTTGTGTACCTTACGACCTCTTCCAACCCGGAGCTTTCCATTACTATGTTTCAAAATTGCACTTGTGTGTAAATGTGTACTCAGTGTTTAGTTTCTTCGGGAACATTCTCTCTTGACTTGTAGATGCCAGTTATACATTCTTGCTTTACTGTCTGAGACTGCAATTTTTTTTTCAGACCAGTTTTTTCGTGGAGAGCTGTTAGTACAGTCCAATAAGTGGCAGTTTGTGAAAACATTTACAAAGAGTCACTTTCTAGCACATATTTCAAAATGGTGCTTACGAGCATAACACGCAAAGTGCCATAACCCGATTAACCAAAAACTTCGCTCGGTGGAAGAGGTCTCCTAATAAGCTAAAACAAGTCTCGGCTTATCAATAGATACTCGACCGCTTCTGAAAAATGATGGTAGGTATTTTACAGATACTATGTGTGTCTTTCACCGCGCGATATCCTCAGACAAAATGGTGGCACGTGGTTAACATCGTGGAGTCATAATTTTGCGACCTGTGTTGTAAACCCTGTTACTACTTTTACTATCGTTTTTTATTTATACTCACACGCCTGTAGAAGATCACTACACGAATATTTTTTCCAGTCTACATTGATAAGACGTTGTCCTTATTCGTCTACTAACTGTACATCAAATGAATGAATTTGAAAACAAAAAAAATGGGAAAATAATTTGAAACTGTTTTCGGCGGAATTCCTCTAGTGTTGCAACTGTAAGCACCAGTTGCAGGAAAAGTAATTCATTACGCATTGTATGCCATCAAATTATTGCCAATGCTCGAAAATTTCACCAATATTAACAACGTTTCTTTGCCGAGTGAGATTTCCAAAAAGAAATGTCACTGTGGAAAACCTGCCTTCACGCGATGCTTGTAGTGTTCGGAATACCTGTCTTTCGAATGTTTCTACGATCGGTATCATCCAATAGTACGCACCAAACCTTCCTGTAGTGTAAACTTATAAATAAAATAAAAGAATTCATACAAGAAGTGATATGAGAATGAAATAGCAGAATATGAGAATTTAAAAAGATTATAACCCGACAAATGTGTGTGAATTCCGAAGGACCAGACTACTAAGGTCATCCCTAGTCTTACACACTACTTAAACGAACTTAAACTAACTTATGCTAAAAACAACCCACACAGCCATGCCCAAGGTATTACTCGAACCTCCACGGCGGGGAGGGGAGGGGGGGGGGGCGCAATCCGTGACATGGCGCCCCAAACCGCGCGGCCATTATGCGCGGCATAGTCGCACAACATAATATACATATATTATTGAATAATAGACGTGTGACACTTGTTGTGATATCCAGTTATAAGATTACAATTAATATAAAACCACTATACCCCTAACTTGATTGCAATTGTTCGTGTAGTAACCTTCTATGCCCATGGGTAGATAAATAAGAACAATAAAAATAAAATTAAAAAAAAAAATAAGTAAAACAGTAATGGGATTTCTAACACAGGGTTCAAAATTAAGAAGCCGCGAATTGACCGCTTTTTTTCCTTATGATGAAACCCGGCAGTAAAAGGAACATGAAGTACCTCGAAAATACCTCGACAACTTTGACAACCGAGACACGTGTTTGCTTATATTGACTCCTCTTCCACTAAGTGAAGTACCCGGGAAACCGAGTGATGGCACCTGCCGTGTACTCCTCGTTAGCACATGCAGGTTTAGCTGAAGATATCTTGATTTTCACTATAACATATCCACAACAGCGGCTGTCATAGGTAGACTCTCATATCTCTTGTGATATTATATTTGAACGGCAACGTCTGCCTTTGGGGCACAAATCTCGAAATTATACGGCTTTTACTTTCTCTTTTAAAAACCCTATGGAAAGTGCATTCTTACAAATATGCTTCGAGAAACAATTTAGTTGTGCGTGAAAAGATAATGGAATGCTATGCTAATGCTCATATTCCCCACACGATACTTGGTCGACAGAAAGGTCGTGCAGCTCAACAGAAAAATCCTAAAATCCCATTGATCGTCTTTGGACTAAACTGCCACGGAACTGTTTTAAAACCCTGGGCCGACAATTACATGCTCATGCCCGTCTAGTCGCGGGACTCGACTAGACAGTCTAATAATCTCAACTAAAAGCTGAGCTCTGAGAACGGCAGGAATTCTCACTAATGATACATATTTTTTACTTGAATGTGTTGAAATGGACGGTACACTATATTTAAAACCACAGAAAAAGGATTCTAACGTGAGTTCCACCACAGAATTATCGGAAGAGGTGTGATTGAAAGCTGTATATCGCTGAACGGTTCTGCATTTGGGAAACAGGGAAGTACTGGTAAGCTATTTTTAGTAGATACAAATGTGTCATTCTTATCTTCATATTGTTGTTCATTACATCACGGTATTGCTGCAATAGTTTTAATTATAGTTCTTGCAATGAAATGAAATGTGCATCCGGAAATTTTGGCCAGGAGTCCCCCTCTGGGAACTTCGGCCGCTTGGTGCAAGTCTTTTATTTTAGTTGTGCGTCGATAATGATGAAGTGATGGTGCGAACAAAACACAGACACACATACAGATCCGAGTGTGGAAAATCCTCAGCCCGGCCGTGAATCGAAACTTGGAGCCCAGGATCGAGAGTTAGCAACGGCAACCACAAGACCAAAGGCTTATGATGCTTGTTGCATTGATTTTTTGTAGAAAATTAATTTGTATTCATTGCATTCATTAATAGTAATAAAACAATTGCAGTTGAGGATAGGAGTTTTCAGTTACTAACAATTTTTTCGTCACTAACAGAAAAAAAAGAAGAAGAATTAGTGCATCAGCAGCAAGATCGTGAACAAAGTATACTCGTATTACCACAAAATACCGGGTATAATGGGTATAAGAAGTGATAGTTTTATACGTGTCAGATAAATCTGTGCACACGTAAATGTGTTGGTTGTTTCTCCTCTGCATCAAACAGTGTCACAAACAGTGATGCACTTACGACCGTACAGAAAACATCAGGTCGTAAAGTTTGTCACCCAAATGTAAGACGCCTGTCTGTATAGACTAGCCGTTTTGCGTCCATTTGTCCACACTTCAACACTCGAACCGCTGCCCAGGAGAAAATAAGCACTAACGGCTTACTCTCGTCACACGTACTTGGAGCTAATAACCAACTAAAAACAACTATTAATAGGTATAATTATTATTAGTCTGCAAACGACGAAAATAATGATGTAATGTCGTTCAGTCACCAACAAAAATATCTCCACTTATACCCATTCAACCACGTATATCTGTTTGGCCACAACTGCGATTAGAATTATTCCCGTTAAATAAGTTTAATCTCATTTTTGTATCAATTTTTCTGGTTTTAGTTATTATTTTCCTTTGAAACAAACGGAAAATTAGTATTTGGATTGTTATTTGCGTCCGTTAGCGCATTTCATTACCGGATAGCGTCTGGTGTGCTGCCTAACAATAATAAGATGTGATGTTTATCCGTGGCTGCTATTAACTCCAGGGCAGCAGTGACTGGGCTGAATTGGACCAGGCTTTTACATGCTGCAACTCAACCAAATCCTCAGCCACTCCGGGCAATGGCAAAAGTGCCTCACATTAGACTTAGACGTGAAGTGACGCACGTGACACTAACAGTGAAGTAACTCACACCAGAAAGGTCTCTCTCTCGGTGTTTCGCAAACTTTTCTACGTGTGTCCGTACATCTAATGGGCCTTGCTTTTGTTCTTCATCTCGTCCATCGAATTACTCGTTTAACAACTTTCATTACTGTTGAGAAACAGCATCATTTACCATTCAAAAGTAAACAATCATTCATCAAGAATGTTCCACTCTAAAAGTATTCCTGCGTAGTATTCAGAAATACTTAGTTGGCCAGCATACGCAAAACTCCATGTCGTCTCGAGAATTCAAGTAGTCAAGTATCTCCACTGCACTAGTTGTACAATGTCTCACGTAGTCGGCAACATTCAGTCTCGGGGTGGACCCCTCGAACCACACATCGTTGTTGTCGAGCGTGGTGCTCCCCCTCGACGTTGCTTGTCTGTGGCACCGAGAGACTTGTTGTGCCCTCTTATTCAAACATCGCATACTTCAGAGGTTTCCATACCATCATGGTAGTGATCCTTTCAAAGAAATAAAGCAGGACTAGTATCAATGGACGTTTACACTTGTGATAGGACTCCCCCTTCACGCCGATCGCTGTGACCGACCGGCTCTAGGCACTTCAGCCTGGAACTGCGCTGCTGCTACGGTCGCAGGTTCGAACAATCCTGCCTCGGGAGGGGATGTGTGTGATGTCCTTAGGTTAGTTAGGTTTAAGTAGTTCTAAGTCTAGGGGACTGATGACCTCAGACGTTAAGTCCCATAGGGCTTAGAGCCATTTGAACCATATTTCCCCCTTAATAAAACTATTATTATGTTTGTGCTTCTCGGATGAATATGCATGTAAGGTGTCTTCATACTTAGTTCCATATTTAATATGAACAATATTGTGTAAAATACAGCGCGATTGTGGCCGAGCGGTTCTAGGTGATACAGTCTGGAACCGCGCGACCGCTACGGTCGCAGGTTCGAATCCTGCGTCGGGCATCGGTGAGTATGATATCCTTAGGTTAGTTAGGTTTAAGTAGTTCTAAGTTCTAGGGGACTGATGACCTCAGAAGTTAAGTCCCATAGTGCTCAGAGCCATTTGAACCATTTTTTTTACAGCGCGATTTCACTACAGATTCAGCAAAAGCTGTGTTTACCTTGAGCGCCGCTTGTTAGCGAAGATTCTGGAAGTACATTTTATCATAGACCCAGCTCTGATAGACCTGTAACTGCAAATCATTACTTATCCCACGGTCCCGGTTGCCGTTCGTAATAACCCACCAAAGCGCACGCAAGAAGGGTTCCAAACATTCGTCGTACAGACTTCATCGAAACAGAATTTTCCCTCTACGGGTAAACGCCAAATATGCCAAAACTGCTGACAGTTTTCTACACGAATTTCAGAAAGCAGTTTTCCGTTTTTGTGTCCTCACCTCGTCGACAGCACGCTAATCAGAAACCTTTCTTCCTTTTTTCCTTCTTTCGTTTCTGCCTTCCTGTCAACAGTTCTCTTGTTTGTTGGATGCTCATTGGCTTGGGGTTAGTCGTTCATAAATATGTAGACAAAGGAAAACTGTGCCGTTTTAGCCACAGGCAACCCAATCGGTATCGACCGATCACCGTATCATCCTCAACCAATGCGTCATTTGAATTATCGTCGGGTTGGCAAGTCTTGTAGCTGCTAGTTCTGATTCAAGTAGCTCCTCAGATAACATAAGGAGGCTGGATGGGCCCTCTTCAAGTCCTCTCACCAAGGATAAATCTCTGGCAGTACTGTGGATCGAACACAGGTCCTCCGCATGGGAATCAGCTACGATGGCCACTCAACTACAAAGGCGGACTTTCAGAGATGTGTGTCCTAATATTAGTTTGGTGCATAAGTTCGTATCGTTTTTCCTCAAGTATAATAAACAGATCGGATACACATAAAAGAGACTTTAGTCATCAATAATGTATTCCCCTTAACTATCTGCAGTAGTCGGCCAACGCTGGGATAACTTCTCGATTCCGTTGCTGTTTCGGAAAGGAAGTTCCTTGTAGCTGTTCGGAAATGGTGAAAATCTCAGGGCGCCAGATCATGTGAATGGGGTGGGAGTGGAACGAATTCTCAACCCATGTCCTGTATAGTGTTTTTTTGTCGTCTAGCAGAATGCCGGCGGGCGTCATTGTGGAGTAGTATCACTATACGCAGTCGCCCTGGTCGTTGTTCTTGGACTGCGTCTGCAAGACGTCTCAGTTGCTGACTACAAATGTCAGCAGTGATGGCTGTATCTCTGGGAAGCATTTCGCAGTATATCACACCGTCGCTCCTCCACCAGAAACGTAACACTATATTGTGTGGATCGCGCATATCTTTGTACGGGGAGTTGCTGCTTTGTTACGGTCAATCATTCATTTCTTTTTCTCATGTTAGGATAGAGACACCGTTTACCGCAACCAGAAAGGATACGGAGTAGGAATGGAGGATGTTGATCACGAGATAATTGGTGACGAGCAAGCAGAGATACACATACGGCCACCCGCTGATTTTTGTGATTTTGGCTTAGAACATCGGCTTTTGAAGCGTCCCCAAAGCATGCTAATGTCGTACGATGGTTGGATGATCACAGTTCATCACATTTTCCAGTATTCGAGTACACTGACGTGGATCATGAATTAATGCGTTTAAACGATCTTCACCAATGCCCGAAGGTCTTCCTGAACATGGAGATTCGCTAATGTCAAACGATTCTCCTTAAAGTGAAAAACATTTTCCTGCCTTGATCTGACCAGTGGCATTATCCTCAAACAACCTCATACATGGTTCGAACGTTTCTGGCTGCCTCCGCTGCTGTCATCCTTCTACTGAACTCAAACAGAAAAATACGTCGGAAATTTTCCCATTTCTCCACTTGGCACTCCACGTCCCAGCGTTCACAGCTCCAATAACTATCCCCAAATGACAAAATGACAACATGGCAACTCAAACAGCAACACTGAACTACAAATAAAAAATGACAATCGATAAATGAACCCATAGCAACCGGAATACCAATTTGCAAAACAAAAATACAACGAACTTATGCAGCAACCCAACATAAATACTGATATTTCTAAAAAGTGATCCTTACTATTCCATTGTTCTCCTGATACCTTGGAACTCGAATTCACAGTTCATCTCAAATGCTTAAACGTGTACAATTCAAAGTTAATAGCTGATATTGTATGCCACTGAAAACAATTTCAAAATTCAAGTTATCACACAAACAAGCTGCGAGATCCTAATAACTAAATTATTTCTACAGGGCAGTGATACTCTAAAGAATAATACCCATATAATTGTCAACTGTAAATAAAGGCTGTACTTGCTTAAGAAATCTCGAACCATCGGTCCATGAAATCGGCGTTCCTTGTGCGCTAGCTTCATATTGAGGCATCAAACGTTTATGGTACTATAGGTAAGCTTCATTTCCACTCAAACGAACGTCTCCGTTTGCTAGCGGAGTGCAACCCAGTGGCTGTCAAAGTGTTTCGGCCTCTCCTTCGAAAGTCTGTCATTACTCTGGAAGTTAGTTTCAGAATGCAAACTACACGGCGGTCGGACTAGTAAATATTCATGTGGTGTTCTTGTTTGCAGTCCGCCGTCACTCCCACAGGAATGTAAGAGGTAATTATACCAGCTGCCTCTGATGTGCGTCAGTCAGAGGCCGAATGCCCTACACTCTGGTCAAGACCTTTGGTAGCACCGATTTTCTCTTTTGCATATCTTTTCTGTTTTCTTCATATTTGCATTTTTTTTTTATATTCTTACATGGAGGTGTGCTTATCACACACAAACAGAAACAGTGCATGCTACAAATTTTATATTTCTTTAGTTTAAAGTCAAACAATGAGACAGAGGTAATAATATCTGCCAGTTCTTCTGATTCTTCGGGAACATGCGAGCCGCAGCACCAAAGATACCTAACTCAAACAAATCTAACGAAGTGGTGACGTCAGATGTACCAGTTTCGAATGAGAGAGTTGGCATGCGTGAGTAATGACGGAGAGTTTTGTATTGGGGTTACCACAATTAATACTGAGCCATTTCATTAATCACTTTACAACAGGTTTAAAAGTTACATCATTTTGTATCAATTATTTTTGTTAATAATTTTCTAATATCCTTGCAACACTGTCGGCTTACTTTACAATGTTTTTGTGTGAATGAAGCCTTCACGTCAAGTTGTAAAACAACGAACATTTCCAGGGTTGCACATTGACGAGATCGTGGCGTAAGCTATTAATATTCTGAGAAGAAAGAAGTTTCGTGATAATCATTCCAGATATACTGACGAGCCAATACTGAGAACTGATTTCGGCTGCTGTCATATTCAGAGGTACAGTGAGAACCACCTTTCCGACGGATGCAGCTAAGCCACAATAGGAAACTGCTGTCGGAAAAAAGACGTGGTCAGCTCCTGTATCTCAGCAGGGAGACTTTTGCCCCTCTCCTTCCGCGTAGGTGGCTGCAGCTGTATTTTGTAAAGTAAGAAGCTAACAGGAGTGTGGCGTCAGCTAAGAGGTAAAAGGTCTGTCTGTCGCCACGTCCTGCGCACTCAGTCTCAGCTTCGAGACGAACCAGCAGATGCAGTTTCTTCAGCATCGCAGGTACATGTTGTTACTGAAATTTACCTCGCAATTAGTAACATTTAAGCTGTTCATTACCTTGAACAGAACGCAGCGATGTCACTTGTATAGGAATTCCGTTTTGTTGGCTCGGTGATAGCACGTATCTTGCACTAGGACTGCAAACAAAGGCGCCAACTATGTCGATATTGATACATGGCTTGCTGTGCCTTAGTACCTTGGATCGGAAGGACTGGACCAAAGGGGTACTGAACATCACTCATGGCACCAACAAGTTTTAAAACATATTTATTGAACATACGTCAATCAAATAAGTTTAAATGATGAAAGAGTGTTTAACATCAAATCACAAAAGGCTTCAATTTAAAACAATTATTAAAAGAAAATTATTCAAATGGTTAAAACTTGTGTGAGGAACTAGTTTTCTTGTCATTTGCTCACGGAAAACCACTGAAAACGTTAGTGGTCAAAACAAGTTATCGAACTTAGCAAAGCACATAGCAAGAACATAAGTAAACTCTGCTTGTGAGTAAGCCACTCAATGGCTACTAAACATGTCCCGAACGCGTCCACACTTTTGGGACGTCTTACAGTCACCCTCAGTACCCAGGCTCCACCTCTCTAAAATATAAATACCAAAAGATCACATACATGAACATTTACAGCCATTTCGGGAACCGTCCAGAGGTCCATTTAGCTTTAAGTGACGGCAAGCAATGAAAGGCCAAAGGTCGCAAAGTTTTCTTAAGCTCCAAACTGGAACAAAGCAATTACTTCCTACCTAATTAAATGTGTCCAAGATACATACAACAACAAGGCTTCGACTCTTATGTTACAGGACCCGGCAATGACAGACTCAACATAGCAGCCACATATGGTAAAGGCAAAATAATAACTGTTTCAAAATGTAATAACTCATTAAACAAAGGCCACCTTAAAGAACAGCGCCACATGCACCGAAACGGTGAGACCACGGCATTAATAAGTAACTTAGCCTGGGGAAGCAGCATTTCGTTAAACAATTTTAACGGCAGAGAATTGCATTAGAGGCCTGAAACCGTTATTAATTCTTGTCAAAGCTTACTACCTTAAATGGCAGCATAAGCGCTGACCAGCCAATAAGGGAACACAGGAAAACAGTTCACTCAAAGGCTTAAACTATCTATTAACTACTTCGTACAAATACGTGTAAGGTGGCACGCACGACAACCAGTTACAAGACTTGTGCTCTGGCACGAGCGAACAAAACTCAAGTAGCCACACGCAACTTGCAATTAAGACCAAACCATATTTACGGAACCCTTACCAAAATATAACTGCCAGCAATATCTCACGAAACTTAAGGTACACAGGAAACACATGCTGAGATCAAACAGTCAACCAAAATACACAATCCACGTACCAACGGATCCTCTTTCAAAAAACGAAATTCTAAAACTACTATTCTGCAAATATATACATCAATACCACTGCAAGTTAGGAAGGCCGGAGAGTGATTGCAGTTCGACCGTTTATCTTGTTACTCTCAAACTCTACGTAACTCGGAATCAACGGTTTCAAAATTAATCGGAAGATAGGCCCTGGTGATGGTACTGCAAACGACCGCTTGCGAAGGAATATACACACGCGCTCAACGACACCGTTTCAGATTGCTTAACGCCGGCCATGAACATTTACAAGGCAGAATGTTCTCGAAGTTGCTCACCCGGCGTAAAGCAGAAAGGTGACGGCGGAGACCAAGAAGCTTCCAGAGGCTAAACGTACTCCCATTTTCTCGGGATTAAACTGCTTTCCGAAACGATGTCCCACGGGAGAATTCCGCAGATTAACGACGGATGTCCTGCTGCTGACATGACGGCCCCAGCTCAGTCTGTTTACGTTGCCTTCCTTAACTGCCAACAAAACACGCCCCGAGCCAACACTAGGCAACAAACCCACGGGTCCACAGAACAGGCCCACACGTCCACAACACTGACCAGTTCAACCGTTACTGTCTCCGTTGAGCCACTTCCTCTCTCTTCGCACACCACGCTAGTCTCTACCCAAGTCGCTCTAACTATCTGGACTCACTCCCACCACGACTCACGTGCTCTTCTCTGGGGCCCTATTCTGTATCTTTCCGCCATTGTGCCGATCGTTTCGGTACTCAAGAGCACCGAACGGTCTAGTACTCGAATTAGAGTCCCATCTTTATTCAGTATGCATTTCGGTAGCGATACCGTTCGGATGTAGAGAACCAAAGCGCTGTTGTCGGCTCGCGTCGCACAAGCCAATCAAAAGCAAGCGGCCGCACATCCGTGCATGCGCACTGCAGCGCGCACAGCGCCACGAACACAAAGCGGCTAGTGCCGAACTTGCGTTTTTGCAGTACGAAGTGTTGCTAAAATACCAGCGGAAATGTCGGACGAAAATGAGGTTAGTAGGTTCACAGTTCAGTGACACTGAAAGAGTGTTTAGGATTGCTATTGTGATTGTCGTTTATGGGTATTTTATTTGAAACAAAAAGAGCAACCCTGGGTATGGAGAGGCATTTATTATTGAACAGTTTTGGTCAGTATTTATAGCCTGTGCTAAAAGAATAAGAAGATAAACAGAATGTGGTTATAACTCGCTCTTAGAGATCCAAATGATTAAGTAGCCCATTTCCCTATATGATACGTCAACGATTTCCGTCTTAAAAATAAACTTGAATTAACGCATTTTCGAGAGCTCCTGCAGTTCGTCGAAGTTTATAAACGCACCTCATGAATGAAGATGTTTCGTATATGGTGCTACAGTCTAAAAATATTACGGCGGAGGTCTTTCATCTCTATCTGCTGTTGTTGAGGATTCGATTGCAGATAAAGACTTGTGACAAGCACAATTATCAAGGTGACTGCTGCTAGTTACATTCCCAGTAATTTAAGTTGTGCTCTTAGATTCCTGTCTAACCGCATACTCGGAAATCACTACATATTCGGAAAAAATGGTGAATTATTTCTGACAAGAAAAAATCTAAAGGTCGCTGTCGGTTGTTTCACTCACAGCAATTTCATCTCCAACTATTTCATATTCCGTATTTTAAACACACAGAAATCACGAAATCATTACTGAGGAAGTGCGCTCTTACATGTAAGTATTATTGCACAAAAATCTTAACTTACACGAATAACAATGTCTCAGAACGTGTTGCATATATTAAGAGGAAAAAAAAAGTTTTGCACCCATCTGTGCTCGAACCTAACCATATTTCTAACAAAGGAAAATAGTCTATTATGAACTCACTTTCCAACTGGATGCGTCCTCTGGTGATTCTTTAGTAACGCAATCACTAAATCCAAAGCTAAAACCGCTAAATATGTTTAAAATAACAAATTATAGGTGTACACCAACCACAGCTCACCGATCGACAGGGCCAGATCGAAATCCAAAACCTCTCGGTACAATTGTCGTAAAATCGGTGGGATGACCGTTCGTTAATAAGTCCCAGAAGCTTACTGAATAGGATATTTCGGTGAAGAACCGAAAATGACGTCAGTACCAAGCCTAACCTACTACACCGATCGGTATGAACGATACAGAATAGGGCCCCTGGCCAAAGGTAACGAATGCGAGTACTTGACGAGAGACATCTAATGTGGCATGGCTCAAAGGTCCACCAGAATTTCCCCCCTCAAAAGTTAGCCAGATTTTCCCCCTTTGTCACCTTGATCTGCGCTGTCGGTTCATTAATCTCTCTCCAGCTGCATCATACTTCTATGTACCTTATAATGCAATGGCTACATCTGCTCTGTGTCGGTTATGATTATGTAACATCTCTATAGACTCCCTCAGTTAAATAACATTAGTATGGATATGGATTTTTACTACTCCTTATTTCTTGTTCATTAGAGTTGTAATAGCCTGCCACCTGTACTACTAATGCATCAGATCAGTAGAAACGTTACCGACGCGTTTACTGGATAGGTTACCACTTTAAAATCCCAGCGGCCTGTAAACATTTATCACGCACCTAAACTGCGGCAACTTCCTTTCATTTTCGCCGCCTAGACATGCAAGAGTTGTGGGAGACAGCAGAGTGAGCTCTACATAAAGGATGCGCTGTTTTGAAACTTCCGTCATATTCAAACTGTGTGCTAGAGAAAGGCAATTCCCTTATTATGTGACTAGCTTAGCACCAACTGCTTTGCTCGCATAGTCTGTATGGCCTGCAGAGATTGTTCTTTGTTTTCATTTAATCGAATTATACGTTGTTCACAAATTGCAACACCCTCTCAGCGTTTCACGCTAATGAAAGGCATATAAGCATGGTCATTTCCGAATGCACTTCTGACCAAAAACGGATCCTAATAGCTGGAGTCCTAAGGTTTTGTTAATTATGCCTTTTGCGTTCTTGTGGAGATGTTTCCATAGCATCTTTCATCCCCTAACAATTTTTTTTTATCATCAAACCGAAAAAGTAAATACCAATTTTGATAAATTTAGCTTTAAATTTGTTTAATGTAACGAAATATTATCTTACAAGTTTTCAACCACTATTGTACTCCCTTATGAGTTGAGTTTCCAGGAACATTGCAACACATGTTTATTTGTTTATTATCATTATTATTACTAACCCAGAAGTCAAATACCAAGTGTCATAGTTGTAGCCTTAAAAGTTCTTTAGTAATTCTTTAGTAATTATTTATTTTTAAAAAAATTTTCACCCACTATTTTACCTCCTTAATGATTGAATTTCCAGAACTGCCGTAACACGTAATTTTTATTTTCTGACTGAGAAACCAAATTCCAGTTTTCTTAGTTCTAGCTCCATTAATAGCGGCATACTTTCAAAAGGCATTTCATTCCCTATTTCATCCCCTTAGGGGTGGAATTTCGGACAATCCCTAGTTACACGATGCTTACAGTGTAAGACCCACACTCACTCCAAACTTCAACTTTCTGTTTCTGACCATTTGAGCTGGGCGATGATGAGTGAGCGAATCAGTCTGACCGTGTTTCACTCTCGTAGGGGTCTAATTTCCAAAAACAGTGAAACACGTATTTTTTTATCTCTAACCGAGAAGCCAGACACCAACTGTCAAAGATTTAGCTTTAAAAACGCTTTCACAACGAAATATTTTCATAAACGTTTCATGCCCTATTTCGCCCCCTTACGGTTTTAATTACCAAAAACAGTGATATGCGTGTTTCTTATTTCTAACAGAGAAGCCAAATAGAAATTTTCATAGATTTAGCTTCAAAAATGCTTGCACAAGGGAAATATTTCCGTAAGAAGATTCATCCCCCTTAGTGAAAACTTATTTTTTACTTCTAACAAATGCCTGTAAGAATTTTCACCCCCCTTAGTGAAAACTTATTTTTTACTTCTAACTGAGAAGCCAAATTTAAATTTTCATACATTTAGCTTCAAAAATGCTTTCACAATAATGTAGTTCCATAAAAAGTTTCATCCCCTGTTTCAACCCCTCAGGGCTTCAATTTCCAAAAACATTGAAACTGTTTTTTTTATTATTATTTGTAACCGAGAAGTCAAACATCAGTTTTCGTAGGTGTAGCCTTAGAAACATAATAGTAGTGCTTTAATAATGATATATTTTCAAAAAAAATCTTTCACCCAAATTTTCACCCCAACTGGGCTAAATTTCCAAAAATGCTGAAACACTTATTTCTTTATTTCTGACCCAGAAACCAAATACAATTTCCGTAGGCCTAACTTCAGAACTGCCTTAATAACAACATAAAAAAGAACGTTCATTTTATTTTTCACCCCCTTAGGGTTGGCATTTTGAAAAATCCCGTCTTCTTAAACGACGCCTTCAGTATAAGATCCATACTTCCTTCAAATTTTAAGTTTCTATCCTTAGCAGCTTGGGCTGGGTGCTGATTCAGCCAGTCAGTCACGACATTACCTCTTATGTACAGAGAAGAAGAAGAAGAAGAAGAAGGAGAAGAAGATTGGTGGTGTCTGTAGTTTTGGACATGTGTGAAAGATCCAACACCACATACATATTATTTATTCTCCTCGATGCACAATAAATCTGCACCTTTCAGTGCTGGTGCACATTTACGTTCGACCTCTAGCTGGAATCTAAGATAAGCGAGCACGTTGGACATGGACGGCGACCACGGACTGCTGGCGCTGGGTGGGAATGTTGGTCAGTCGGAGTGTGTGCCGAGATAGTCCACTCATTTCTCTCAAAAACTGTGTCCAAGTGGCACAGCGGTTAACGCAGTTGCTTAGTAAGCAGACCCGGTGTGGTACATATTTTCTCTCTCTGATTCCGCATAAAGCCCCGATGCATCGGATATCATTACTTTCTTCGCTTTCCTTTCCTTTTCTTTCCTTCATCTCCCTACACCTTCATTACATAACATGCTCTTATTGTTTGAAATGCGAAGTGCACACAGGTAAAGAATACAGTTAATACGCCAGTCCTCGGGACTGAGAGGCAACTGTTTCAGAAGTGCTTCATTCTTCCGACAGGAAATATATTCATGAGATACTACAACCTGGCCCGGACATTAATAGTGAAGAGGCACGGAAATGACACAGCAACACTTAATATGCTAATATCTAGTATGTCAGAACATTAATGTCTAATTAGTACCCGCAATTTTACACATTTGTAAACAGAGAACTTAAAGAGAATTCAAGCACTTAGATATTCCGGACCTCAACTTCTACAGAATTGCATTATTACCCTGCAACTAAAATTTCGAACGCCTTAACGCATTTGCCCACCACCGCCGTAGAAGTAGCGCCTGCCTTCGATGTAACTGGTTCGAATCCACTTAAAGGATGGAGGTTTGACCGCCACTGTTCGGCTGGGAAAGGGAGGAGAGGAAGTAGTGTAAACTTTATAGCCACCAGACCGTACGACAATGCTCTGCATGAAACTTCAAACTGCCCGAGGCAGGATTCGAACCTGCGACCGTAGTGGTCTCGCGGTTCCAGACTGCAGCGCCTAGAACCGCACGGCCACTTCGGCCGGCGGGACTGATGACCTCGCCGTTTTTTCCCATAACCTCTGTCAACAATCAATCAATCAACTGAGTGACATGTAACCGATCGGCAACGTCTTGCTGTTTACTATGTCTCACGGACATAGCACATGTGACCACTCTGCTCAATGTGATTCGTCCTTTTTGGAAGGAATGCCGAGCTCGGCAGTCCTGTTCTTTCTATTATAGAACAGCTGGCCATTACAGTCGCCAGGATTCAGTCTCTCTCTCTTCCTTTGACTCAATACGCATTCATCTCTACGTAGCACTTTTCACAGCCTCTACATAATATTGAGGCACGCGTGTCTCGCAACGCCAAAACTTCCTCCACTGAGACCTGCACTATGTGATCAAATGTATTCAGACACCCCCAAAAACATACGTTTTTCATATTAGGTGCATTGCGCTGCCACCTACTGCCAGTTACTCCACATCACCGACCTCAGTAGTCATTAGAAATCGTGAGAGAGCAGAATAGGGCGCATCCTGGAACTCACAGACTTCGAACGTGGTCAGGTGATTGGATGTCACTTGTGTCATACGTCTGTACGCGAGATTTTCACACCCCTAAACATCCCTAGGTCCATTGTTTCCGATGTGATAATGAAGTGGAAACGTGAAGGGACACGTATACCACAAATGGGTACAGGCCGACATCGTCTGTTGACTGACTGAGACCGCCAACAGTTGAAGAGGGTCGTTATGTGCAATAGACAGACATCTATCCAGACCATCACACAGGAATTCCAAACTCCATCAAGATCCACTGCAAGTACTATGACAGCTAGGCAGGAGGTGACAAAACTTGGATTTCATGGTCGAGCGGCTGCTCATAGGCCACACATCACGCCGGTAAATGCCAAACGACGACTCGCTTGGTGTATGGAGCGTAAACATTGGATGATTGTACAGCGGAGAACGTTGTGTGGAGTGACGAATCACGGTACACAATGTGGCCATCCGATGGTAGGGTGTGGGTATGGCGAATGCCCGGTGAACGTCATCTGCCAGCGTGTGTAGTGCCAACAGTAAAATTCGGAGGCGGTGGTGTTATGGTGTGGTCGGGTTTTTCATGGAGGGGGCTTGCACTCCTTGTTGTTTTGCGTGGCACTATCACAGCACAGGCCTACATTCATGTTTTAAGCACCTTCTTGCATCCCCCTGTTGAAGAGCAATTCGGGGATGGAGATTGCATCTTTCAACACGATAGAGCACCTCTTCATAATGCACGGCCTGTGTCAGAGTGATTACACGACAATAACATTCCTGTAATGAACTGGATTGCAAAGAGTCCTGACCTGAATCCTACAGAACACCTTTGAGATGTTTTGCAACGCCGACTTCGTGCCAGGCTCACCGACCGACATCGACACCTCTCCTCAGTGCAGCAGTCCGTCAAGAATGGGCTGCCATTTCCCAAGAACCTTTCCAGCACCTGATTGAACGTATGCCTGCGAGAGTGGAAGATGTCATCAAGGCTAAGGGTGGACCAAGACCATATTGAATTCCAGCATTATCGATAGAGGATGCTAATAATTTGTAAGTCATTATCAGCAAGGTGTCTGGATACTATTGATCACATAGTGTATCACAGTGTAGTAACGCGGAATATGATCATCGCTCGCCATGTTGGCTGCCAGAATATAGGACTAAAAATGAACATTTACCACGTGGAGCTAAGGAAATGATGGTTGGTTGGTTGTTTCGGGGAAGGAAACCAGACAGCGAGGTCATCGGTCTCATCGGATTAGGGAAGGACGGGGAAGGAAGTCGGCCGTGCCCTTTGAAAGGAACCATCCAGGCATTTGCCTGGAGCGATTTAGGGAAATCACGGAAAACCTAAATCAGGATGGCCGGACGCGGGATTGAACCGTCGTCCTCCCGAATGCGAGTCCAGTGTCTAACCACTGCGCCACCTCGCTCGGTAAATGAAATGAAAAATGTGCCATAATTAGGTCAAGTAAAACAGTATGGGGAATAAGCGCCCATTTATTGTATCAGGTGACTTCAAATAGTTAGTTACACATTGTTCTCGCAGGCCAAGTAACTTCCTTGAAAGGTGCACTATGCTTTAAACTGATATAGAAACGTTGCACTGTTTTCCAACACAATCACCAAGTCTTTATAAACAGCGGTCAGAGCGTAGTACCAGTCGGTTAATTCCTCGACGATAGAAATCCGCTCCTGGGCCATGGAGCCATTCGATAACCGCTGCGTGGAGTCCTGATCCGATTTTGCACACAAGAATCCTATTGTCCTGCGCAGTTCAACTTCGGAGTACGTGTCCAGTTACCGCAACATATCAATAGCACACTCTAAAGCATTGCTATCCGTACTGCAGCAGAACTATGTCTACAGGTTATCCGAAACATATACTCTTCTCTGACAATGCACTTGCCTCGTTGCGCAACGGTATTAGCGTGTAACTTACCTTCTAAAGTCCCTATCTTCAATAATTTATGAAGACTGATTTTATTTTATTGCACAGTTTTAACTCTATTCCCTACTTTGAAAGTTGCCTCGTGTCAATTAAATGGTACAGTGTATTCAAACGTATAAAAAGACAGCTGATATCAGTGACGTGTAGGCCAAGCAAAGGCTAAATTCAGATGGTGTTACTCAGACTTTTGAGGCAAGTCACGCCGCTTTTTCTCTCGTTCTAACAATACGAATACACATAGAGAAAGTTTACTCAATTTGTTGACGGAACATGGCTTGAACCTTCATAGTAATTGACCCCATCTGTTAAAGTGATCCTGAGGCCGGCCGATGTGGCCGAGCGGTTATAGGCGCTTCAGTCTGGAAGCGCGCTACCGCTACGGTCGCAGGTTCGAATCATGCCTCGGGCATGGAGGTGTGTGATGTCCTTAGGTTAGTTAGGTTTAAGTTGTTCTTAGTTCTATGGGACTGATGACCTCAGATGTTAAGTGCCGTAGTGCTCAGAGTCATTTGAACCAAAGTGATCCAGAATTAAAATAACACAATTAACAACTCTTCGATGTCTGATCATTAACGGTCACTGACACACAACTACAAACTCTAAAGAAAACGAAGAAAGTTAGAAGTAATGACTGTACACCTCCCGTGTTGTTTTCCTTCGATATGGAACGATGTATACGTAGGTTCGTCGGACCAAATTACACGTTTTCTCTGCTGGGTATTCTACGTCGTTGGTTGCTTGCATCATTAATGTCTTGTCCATGCATTGATGTGGTTTACAGTAGATTCGTCAACAGCAGCTTTACCGTAATTTTTTTTTTTTTCTATAAGGAGTCCATCACAGTAATTTCATTCAGACGGTGCCACCTACGCCCTTAGTAAGGTCAGCTATCATTTTCGTTGTGTCTTCTAGAAAAACGTAACACTTACTTACATCCGTCAACGCAATCGACAGCCACGCTGGATCGCAGAGACCCTCGCCGCCGGTGGCTGCTACCGTGTAGACGCCACCCCCGGGCCAACCAGCCAACCATTACGCCGCTGCCACCTCTGTGACCAACTACGCATGCTCGGTCCATGCATGGCTGGCTCCTAACAGCAAATATAGCCATCAGCATCTAACCTCGCAATGATTGCATCGCTTGTGATTGGCAGCGACCTGCAACGATTAGCTAAAACAACATGATCCCCACCTTAATAGTGAGTAGGTCTACTTTTGCAACACAATAAAACAGCGCTTCTGAGTGGCAAAGATTCGATAAGTCCTTGGGTGCAAGTGGTCCACAACAGTGCCCACGTTGTCCACAGCCTACACAGTGCCTTCGATTACCGCCACAGGTCCCTTGGAAGCTTTTAGGAATAGCGTAACATCGTCGCCACCGGCCAGCATCCCTGATGCGGTTAATGTTTCGAGCAGCCACTCGACTTTATAATACTTTATAATAGCTTATCCAGACACGTCGTTCATACACTCAGGCTGTCGATGACTTCACCTTTGCAAGGCTTTACAATCGTTTGTAGGATCTCTCAGAAGCATCCGAGACCGGTCAAACTGCCGTAGATGAGAATTAGAGGGGTCCGCCGTTCCATCATTATTGCCGCCCAGAACATTGCACTTCCATTTGACTTCGAGAACGTATCGGCGTTCCTGCTGCTGTCTAGCGCTTCTCCAAACCATAACGCGTCTAGTGTCTAGTCGCAAACCAATAATGGTCTCGTCAGCAAACACGACATTACTCCATTCTGTAATGGGCCAATGTTGATGTGCAAGAGCCCAGGTCCTTCGACTGCGTCGCAACCGTTGGTTCAGTGCAAAACTTCTTATTGGTCTTCTGGAATGAAGACCACCGTGATTAAATCTCCTACGCACTGTTTGGTCTGAGATATGAATC
The DNA here is from genome assembly GCF_023898315.1 of Schistocerca nitens. Classification (NCBI taxonomy): domain Eukaryota; kingdom Metazoa; phylum Arthropoda; class Insecta; order Orthoptera; family Acrididae; genus Schistocerca; species Schistocerca nitens. The sequence goes on from NC_064621.1 coordinate 192,853,626, forward strand.
CCTGTTGCCTTGCATAAGTCATTTCCAATATTTATCACAGTTGATGTTGGGCGCCTGCGAATCGACAGGAGGAGGAAACGATCCTCCATTGGTGTTGTTATTCGAGGACGACCACTGCGAGGTCTATCGTTCACATTCCCGTCTTTCTGTACCTTCTCCGCACCTCAGACACACCATTTTGAGTGACATGCGCGGGACTGATAGTTCAAATGGCTCTGAGCACTATGGGACTCAACTTCTGAGGTCATTAGTCCCCTATAACTTAGAACTAGCTAAACCCAACTAACCTAAGGACATCACGCACATCCATGCCCGAGGCAGGATTCGAACCTGCGACCGTAGCGGTCTCGCGGTTCCAGACTGCAGCGCCTAGAACCGCACGGCCACTTCGGCCGGCGGGACTAATGACCTCGCCGTTTTTCCCATAATCTCTGTCAACAATCAATCAATCAACTGAGTGACATGTAACCGATCGGCAACGTCTTGCTGTTTACTGACCTACAGAATTTTCTATGATAAATACGATTCAAATTTATCCTATTCATTTATTACACACAATATTCAAGCGCAAAGCAGTCTGACTGTTCAAATAATTAACACAAATGAATGGCCCTGAATTACAAAACATCCTAACAATAACCTACACTTTTCCGAAACTCACTTACCTCACAGAAAATCTTCATTACACGAAGTACAGCAATAATAGCAAGCAGCAACTACAGCCAGCCAAATAAAAGAATTGTAAGTACTGTGGGCTCTAACTACTAATAAGCATGTGGTGGCAAAGGGAAGATTTGTTGCTGAACAAACAATGTATTTAGCAGAATTTACCTTAATCATGTGATATCTCGTTCCAAAAATAATATAATCATCAATAATTCCATTATCCAATTATTAGCAGATACATCAATCATTATTTTACAATCCATTTCCAACCAACACTAAATCTCCATGACGGACACACGTCCAATCGTCCGCTCATCAACACTGCAAACCTTCATCACTGCTAACTATTAACTTCCAACTGCGAGTCCCACCAGCCAAAGAGTCTCTTAGCGAGGGAGCAGAGTGCTGTCAGTGATATTAATGCAATCTAGCGCTGCCAACATACAAACACACAAACAGGCCACTTACACTGCGTGTGTCCTGCTGAATGTAAAGTCACCATCCTGACTCTCTCAAAGTGTTGTATACATCTACGTGGCATGTTACTGCAGCGCTGAACACAAACTGAATCAAGCTGTTGTTGATACTGGACTAGTCGCTGTGTGCTGCTGCAGCACCGATATGTTTACTTGAGTGGGGAACCGCCGAAAAGCGTGCCTTTAGTAAACAGTATATGGGCTCTAACTGGATAATGCATGAAGTTCCTAGGTCCATGAGACCTCTACTATTGTACACTATACTTTACGATTGTGTTCCAAACTTTTGTTGAGCAGTGTATCAACAAATTTCTGTTATTCAGGAAAACTTTCCAGTTCACTTTTTATTTCCTATTTCGCAGCCTCTAATAGCCTACGCTGTGTTTCATTTCTTAATCTATCACTTTAAGCGTCATCTGATTTAATTGGAAAACACTGCATCGCTCTTGTTTTACTTTTGTTGGAGTTCATCTTGTAACTTTTTTCCATGCTATCGTCCATTCCGCTGATATTTGAACTCCTTTGGCATCTTTGCCAAAATTAGAATGACACTAGCAATCGTTAATGTTTATACTTTCTCCCTGAACTTTAATTCTCTTTCCCAATTTTTCCTTAGCGTTCTTTACCGCTTGCTCATTGTAAGTATAGAATAACAGGTGGGATACATTACAGATTTGCCTATCTCCCTCCTCAGTTACTATCTCTCTTCCACGTCCTTCGATGCTCAGTGCGCCAAAGAGGAATATTTATCAATAATTACAAAATATAAAAAGGATAGAATGTACTGCACATATTTGCGTCATCTATACTGAGACAAGATCATGGCACTGCTGAGGTGAAAACTGCAATGAAGAAAGAGAATCAGTTATTGTGAACACAGTTTATGCCCTATGGTCTGTCAGACACATTTCACAGGTATGTGTCTCGACGTAAGCAGTGGTACATTGTCGAAGCGTGCACGACTAGTGGAAGATCAAACTACGCATAGCGATGCGACTGACAAAAGGCAATGCTGGTAGGATTTCGCCGAGGTGTTCAGAGAGGGCTGAGGTACTCAAGATGCTGTTTCAGATTCAACCTCTGGCACCCTCCAGCTTCTGAAGGTCATTTTCATGGAGGGGCGTGAGTCAATTTACGTAATTTCTGAAGGTACACCTGAGCCTATACGTGGATCTAAAATTTTTTCTTGGATAGCTATGTTTAGAGTTTCTGCTGTCAGAGCCGTGGTATTTCCTGAGAATTTCCAATCCCCAGAGGTAGCTATGCTCAGCGAACTAAAGGGACGCAGATCGCGTCCGTTAGGTGCTTGCTGGAATTTCCACCTACCTGAAAGCGAGTGCATAGAACAGGTAATATTGGCGGCAACCTCCAAGCTGTACGTTGCTGCCTGTGTACTGACATCACCTTGTTTTCACAAAATTTAATACGAGTCAACGTATTTTCTACCACATAGCTTACCGAGTACGTTGAGGACAGTAATTTAAAGTAGTAGCAGAAACAAATACAAGCAGAACAACTTTTGAGCTACATATTGCAGAATTAGTTGAACGTTAAGAATAGAAGAAAAGATTATTAATTTGATTCATACGTATGTAATTTGATATTTAACGATCCGTTGTTGTTGTCAAGAAGTTGTCAGAATGAATAAATACATCAAATAAATGAAATAAACAGCACATTTTGAGGTCATCGCTTAGGTCATTTAGCGCTGTAGCACTCTGATTATCTTACGTCTATTCCGTCAGGTACTTCAGTGAATTCTGCCGTGTACGTTCTGCAACAAATCCACCGATTCCTAGAGCAGTTAGGTTTATCACCAGCTTTTATCTTTCTCGGTCCAGTCTCAGCTACTCAGTTTAACATACGTATACATCAACGAATCGTGATTCACTCACTGCATATAATTGTTCTCTTCGGAGATTTCGTGGCGAAAGTGTGCCGCTGATGAGATCGCGCAAGCAAAGACGCAACCGTGACCCGATCCTCACAACAAATTTCTCGACTTCTCGCGCAACCCAACGGTACTACCGAATATCTGACTTAAGGTAACGCTTTTTGTGTAAGCAGTTCGCGAAAGACAACCTATACTGACGCTTACCCATTATGGATACTGTAGAACACCTTGGCTGTGTATCATTTATATATAAATACAGGTAACTGCGACCAGCCACATGCGAATTTTTCATTTATTTATTTATTTTACATTCATAAACTAATTTTGGAGTCATTTCACGTTCATTTCCAGATAGGACAAACAGAGGTTGAATGCTTGTATTTGAAGCCCAAAGCTAGGTACTGGAATGCGACAGTATGACAGGTACTAGTGTCAATAACTGGCTGGCAGCTTACATTCTCAGTGCCTTCCGGCAGCAGAATTAAGCGCTACTCATTATAAACACTGAATGTTACCAGAAGTCCGCCAGGGTACAGCATGTGCTGTACAACTGACGTACACCTATTCAGCTGTACATTAATGTGTCGGTAACCTATCGTATGCAAAGTCCTAATACATGCATGACTGACAGATAACAATTGATATACTGGGCTGCTTATACCGATCTGTTACCAACTGTCATGAATATTTACGATAGCTAAACTGTGCCGCCCCACGGGATTAGCCGAGCGGTCTGGGGCGCTTCAGTCATGGACTGTGCGGCTGGTCCCGGCGGATTTTCGAGTCCTCCTTCGGGAATGTGTGTGTGTGTTTGTCCTTAGGATAATTTAGATTAGGTAGTGTGTAAGCTTAGGGACTGACGACCTTAACAGTTAAGTCCCGTAAGATTTCACACACACATTAAACTGTGCCCCACAAGTCTGTGGTACGTTCGCATCGTTTATGATGTTCTGTTGCTATTCCTTGTTGGCTTGGAGACGCCTAGGGGTAGGTGCAACAGCCCAGTCGGAAAAGGTTTCCTTGCCCGTGAACCCGTGAAGAATGTGGCCTTCCGTCGCTGTGCATGCGAGGTGTGTCTTAAGCATACGCGTTGAGTGTAGATAGTTGAAATATATTTGTGTGTAGCATGGTGTTGTCTTCGTATTGTATGAGGATGAGAGAAGAGACGTGATGAGTCTCAGTATAGGCGCAGAGCCTGCTTCTCTTGAGCAGCACCAATGGGGGCAGGGGGCTCCAAGCTTAGCATAGACATCAGGCAGACGGATAGCCGTCAACAGTGTCATTCATCCACACCACAAGGCACAACGCAGAGGTTTGGTATTTAACGCCAGATATTTGCTAAAACTATTTTGTTCCGAAACTTTACGCCATCTCCTCTCCTCCCCTTGCTAGCCAAATACTGGCAATGATAACTTCTTCTATCATTTTCAAAATGCTACTGCTGTTTCAGTAATCTGTTGTAGGTAATAAAATCGTATTGCTGGAGACATTTTGATAACCTCATTCACCAGCACGTGTGTAAATCATTTAGTATTTCTTAACCACGCTAATAAGTTACTACATATAGTACTGGCGTTCCTAACGCATCTGACGTGTGCCCCAGACACAAACGCATTGTCACAGTGAGTTGTGCGTAGAATTACGACGGCAAACAGACGGTCCGTCAATAGCAACGGTATCATATTTTGAGACACGACTGCTCATCCAGACAGGTTCATGGTACCATAGATAAACGAAACACCATCTGAAAAGGTGTAGGCGGCCGTACATGGATTGCCAGGGATGTACACACCAATCACCCTTCACTCAGGGCCGTGCCTTCCCCATCGAGACTACAAACTCGTCAGGCTTCACAGCGGAGATATGTCACACCCCCTCAAGGTGACTGAACTAACGGCCAATTGCATTTCTGTCGACAGTTGTAAACGTTGATAGAGATGTAGGGTAGAGTCTCGATATCAGACTGATTATAGCATCATTACATTATAGGTCATTAGGTATGATGTAACAACAGATGTGAAAAAGAGAAGGAAACAGCAGGCAGTAAACAAAACATCAATTCCTTAAAACGAATTAAGTCGAACTATTTCAACAAATTTAGTGGACTAAATTCCTAAGTACTATAAATTACTACTTCTACTGTAGAATAGGCAATTTACATCACTGACTGAAAATACAGATGAAGCAATATATATCCGCTAAAAAGCACTGAAACAAGCTGAAAAGTAATTATACATTCGCACTCTCATTTAGAGCAGCACGGACTCTTCCACTCACAGCCAGAGTATGAAATTATGTATTTAAAGCAACACCCAGTAGCGCTGTCACTGAAAATTATAGTAAAAGCAGCTTCTATGGTACGCAGCATCTAATTATGAAAGTACCCGAAAGGAAGTTTAATTAATTTCCACGTAGAGAATAATATTTTCTAATGACAAAAGGGTGTGTCTTTACGCGTCACAGACCATGACTGAAAGGAAACGTGCAATCATTGATGATATCCTTAAGCTAAACACAAGAATCTTACTCTGTGAATAACGTAATGCATTTATAACTTACATGAAAGGAAACAAAGCAGTTTCTTTTGTTTGCCCATGCTTCTAATACAGGGTGCCTAGGAAGCTGTTTTCTCTGATCGCTAGACAACAACTCAAGCAAATCGTATTAATGGAGTTTATTACAGTAAGTTAAATTGACAATACTTATCTTTGCGTGTTCACAAAGGTGTGTCGCAAGGAAATGGTAACATGCAAATAATCATTGTCCTTCGGTATATCAATTTCAATGCAAGCAAAACAATGCAGTTCATAAGTTACTGCTGCAGCGTTTGTATGACGGCTCGTCTTTCACTCCGTCCGCGGCTAGGCAGCTCGGCGCTTATACAGGGTGATTCAAAAAGAATACCACAACTTTAGGAATTTAAAACTCTGCAACGACAAAAGGCAGAGCTAAGCACTATCTGTCGGCGAATTAAGGGAGCTATAAAGTTTCATTTAGTTGTACATTTGTTCGCTTGTGGCGCTGTTGACTAGGCGTCAGCGTCAGTTGATGCTAAGATGGCGACCGCTCAACAGAAAGCTTTTTGTGTTATTGAGTACGGCAGAAGTGAATCGACGACAGTTGTTCAGCGTGCATTTCGAACGAAGTATGGTGTTAAACCTCCTGATAGGTGGTGTTAAACGTTGGTATAAACAGTTTACAGAGAATGGGTGTTTGTGCAAAGGGAAAAGTTCTGGACGGCCGAGAACGAGTGATGAAAATGTAGCACGCATCCAGCAAGCATTTGTTCGCAGCCCAGGAAAATCGACTCGCAGAGCTAGCAGAGACCTGCAAATTCCACAATCAACTGTATGGAGAGTCCTACGAAAAAGGTTAGTTATGAAACCTGAACGTCAACTACCCGAGGCGATGGATCGGCCGCCAGGCAGCCCGTGACAGAGCACTTCATCACTGGCCTCCAAGAAGCCCTGATCTTACCCCCTGCGATTTTTTCTTATGGGGGTATGTTAAGGATATGGTGTTTCGGCCACCTCTCCCAACCACCATTGATGATTTGAAATGAGAAATAACAGCAGCTATCCAAACTGTTACGCCTGATATGCTACAGAGAGTGTGGAACGAGTTGGAGTATCGGGTTGATATTGCTCGTGTGTCTGGAGGGGGCCATATTGAACATCTCTGAACTTGTTTTTGAGTGAAAAAAAAAACTTTTTAAATACTCTTTGTAATGATGTATAACAGAAGGTTATATTATGTTTCTTTCATTAAATACACATTTTTAAAGTTGTGGTATTCTTTTTGAATCACCCTGTATTATCTTCGTGTAGAGGCCGCTCCTGTCTTGGCGTCTGTTGTGTATTGGCAAGACAGCCAACCCACTATGAGAGGAAGCCGAAAGGCACGCGTTTTAGCTCACGGAGGCTGGCGTGAGGTCTGGAACAGGTCAAGGAAATGAGACTAACAAAAAACGTACGTAGGTGCCGGAATACTTAACTTTAATCCATAATTGGTGAACATCGCTCTTGATGGTACATTCTTTACAATATCAATAGTAACTGGTAATGGCGCTTTGCTAGGTCGTAGCAAATGACGTAGCTGAAGGCTATGCTAACTATCGTCTCGGCAAATGAGAACGTATTTTGTCAGTGAACCATCGCTAGCAAAGTCGGTTGTACAACTGGGGCGAGTGCTAGGAAGACTCTCTAGACCTGCCGTGTGGCGGCGCTCGGTCTGCAATCACTGATAGTGGCGACACGCGGGTCCGACGTATACTAACGGACCGCGGCCGATTTAAAGGCTATCACCTAGCAAGTGTGGTGTCTGGCGGTGACACCACAGCGTCGTCCTAGGGAGGGGTTCGCCAGCGTACTATTGGCTGACGTCGTCTCACAGCCTTTCTCTGCTCTTCCGTTCTTGATCGTCGTGCTGGAGCTTGTCGTTACGCCGGAACAGTTAACACATCTAACGAGGGAAGTACGCTAACCCTAAATGCTAAAATCTAATGAAAACGATTTTAAAACTGACAGATATATTTGTTTTACCACTCAACAACGTCATTTACCTATAAAAACAATGCATTTTTGTACAATTGATTTTTAATGATTTTTCTCAATGTGAACGACATTTAAAGACAACAGAAGAACAATTCGCTCAGTACTCAGTTACCGTAACAGCTATGGCCACAATATTCGCAAGAGTCACAAAAAGATATGATCTGCCAGAAAGCTAAATATTTGCTTGAAACAATATATGTTAACATTTTGCGGTGCTTACAAAGACGAATCTCCCAAAACAGAAGTTGCCGTGTTACTGACATTCTTTCCCTTATTCGTCATCGAAATGCAGATCCGGAGTTTTAGCGACGTAATTAAAACACAGAGGAATTAAGCAGTCCATGAGAAAGATGTAGATAATACTATCGCTGTTGTTTTTCATATTGAATTACTGGAAGGTAGATATAAACAAAATGATGCACGGTTGCCCTTGTAGAGTTCATTCAGTTTTTCTCAAACACCAATTCTCTAAATCTGCCCTACAGGGCATTCTAATTACCACGTCACCTTCTTCCAAAGATTTTTACTTGAATCCTTCGATCACATCCGTTACGCTTTTGTACGTAAATATAAAACAATTTCGGTGTTAGCAACGATTCCTTGAATTTGTTCGATGTCTTCTCTCGTGTCTATCGATAAGGACTCCAAACGCTAGTGCAATACTCTAGAATTGGCAGCGCTAGCGTTTTGCACGTGGTTCCATTTCAGATGCACTGCACTTTTCCAGAACCTTTCCACTATGCCTCCCATACTCCTTCCCCACTATTGGTTTCACATGGTTTCATATTGCTTCTACATATTAAAACAAGTAGACACGCTCCATACTTTCACCAGTAACCTTTTAATCGGATCCTATTCAGATGGCCGGCCGGTGTGGCCGTGCGGTTCTAGGCGCTTCAGTCTGGAACCGCGTGACCGCTACGGTCGCAGGTTCGAATCCTGCCTCGGGCATGGATGTGTGTGATGTTCTTAGGTTAGTCAGGTTTAAGTAGTTCTAAGTTCTAGGGGACTGATGACCATAGATGTTAAGTCCCAGCTCAGAGTCATTTGAACCATTTTTTTAACCTATTCAGATGTTTCTGTTTGCCTGGAGCATTAACTACCACTAATCCACATCTAATGAGAGTTGTCATTCATTACATCAAGTGAAAATTTTAGGTAGCTCTTTCCGCATTTTCTCAAGATTGTCAACGACAGTTCTTTTCCTGTAAACAATAGCACAATGTGACACAGTGCCGAAAGCTTTTCAGAAAACTAGTTAGACTGAATCTACCCATTCATCAGCATCGACTGTTCCAAGACATTGTGGGTGAAACACACTATGTGTAATCACACGAGCAGGCTTTCCTAATTCAGAACGTCATAAAGTTCAAGTATAAGACAGGTTTGTTGATTTACCGCTCAGAAGTGTCGCCTGATGATGTAACAAGCTACTGATTCTGCCCTCGAGAATAAGCTTAAAATCCAGCACTGACTGAAAGAAAACAACACTTGTACACTTTACACAGTAAAATTTTACATGACATCAATAAATGACTTAAAAACATGAAGAACACTGGAGAAAGAGCATTACCTGTTCTGAAAATTCAAAATGACCAGATCCTGGAAGCAGAACACAAAACTCAGTTTTCTGTAGCCTTTTGTTCTGGTTGCCCACTGCTACAGTTACAGACGAAACAGCTGCCTTGGAAAGACGTTTGATAACATGAACTGCTGATGCTTCGTCAGTAAACCAGCCTGTAGACATACATTATTCTGAATAACAACACCACGAACTGATATTCTTTAAAATGATATAAATTTCACATTACTTAATGAATTCAAAATATTATTAGTATTAAAATTTAATGGAAGAACATTTTCCACTTCAATTTTCTTACAACGCTGATCAATAACTCATATGTTTGCACAATATTTAATTATTTAGCATGAAAAGAGACTGTTGCATTACTGACAGAAATAATATTTTTGTTATTCACATGAATTAATGGCACGTTTAATACATGAAGGTACAATCCTTGTATTATAACGTTTATAGTACCAATTGAAACAATTACATACATAATTTGAGAGAAACATTAGCAGTTCAATTGGCAGCAAATATGATTGCAGACAATTTATTGTTAACGTTAGTGGGAAATATAGATCCAATAAGAGGAATAAATTAGATTGTATTATTAATTATTCCATAAATATTATTATGAAACCTAGAATCAGCAGTAACATTGATTCAAGCTTATGTATTTCCATTTTAAGATCTCTATACTGTACATGAATTTATTAAAACAACTTAAGTTAGTGATGAAATCTGTCCACCCATTTCAGAATTGTCGTGAAGTATGGAACCAATATAACATTACTAACCCACCATACAGCTCATATGAACTTCTGAGCTCAGGCCATCTTTTCGCATTTGTCGTCACTTTGCTGTTTGAAGCGTTTCCGAACCCGAGATTGACGTTGCACTAAATCAGAGGAAGGTTGTAGTCGCCTTTGAGCCAAATTTCAGATTTCTGAGTTGTAATGAGAGACAGTTACCGGACCTGGAAAAAGCGACCCTTAGACTGTCTCGTTAAAAAAACTGTACACAGACTATGCCATAAGAACGACAGAGCCACTTTAAACTGATTAACGCAATAACGCTCTAAATGACTAGGCGTTTGGTTTCGTTTTATAGAGCTCTCCTGAAGGGAAGTCAGGTTGTTTCCGATTATATTATTCCTATTCTGATTATCTATTCAATACTGCTGTATTATACTGTATTCCTACAACTAGCCTAATCGTCCTTGTCAGCTGCTGCTGGCGACAGTGTGGCATCCTGTGAATGTAGAATAACATTCGCGACAATGGGAACAGAGGGAACGGTGCATGTCACCGAGATGTACTTCATATCATGGCTTACGCATATGGCATTGATAAATAATTAAGACCGCGAATGTACTTAATTAGTGACTATGAGAATTTAGTGCAGTATAAAGCCGATGCAAACTGCATTCAGAGCTCGGAAACGCCTATGAAGCGACAGATTATATAATTTGTTTCTTGGGACCTCATTTCAAGTGGATATTAAATGATTCTATGCAGACTATGGACCAAAAGGCTGGAAATAGATCCAGCTGTGTCCTGGAGCCGCCAGAGAATTTAGGCCGGCACCGTGCTGCTCCAGGCCAGTTATTTCTTCGAACCCTCTGGTCCAGGCGCCGACTACAGTAGAGATCCATCAATCAGAACTCTCGCTATGTAAAACACCAATGTATCTGACTCTGTACCCCAATCATCACCGAATGTGGCGCTGCCAGTGACTACCTTAGGCATCACCAGGAAGTGGCCTCTACATTGGAGACTGCAGAGGACTTTGGTACTGGCCGTCGCCGTTGCTTTACGTTGTCACTGTTCAACTCTAAAGTGAACTGAGACTTTTGAGTTTGTCTATCATTGAGGCCATCTGCCCACTTACGGACTTGAGTAAACGCAATGATAACCATGAACAACCACAAGCAGTTCTTATTAATAACTCACTCAAAGAAGGAGCTTCTGCTTTTGCGCTTTTTATTAAACTTGTTCTGCATTGTTTACATGGGTTGCGCTCTTTTTGCGCCTCCACTGATGCAGGACGTATTAGTCTACATACCAGCAATACAACTTAGAGTGGCGGACTTCACAATGGTGTAAGAACCTCATTTCCGGAGCATATTTCCTGATTTTTGCCCTTATTCCGTAATTTTTCAGGAAATGTTCTGACCTTCCATTATAGTTGCCAGTGTTGTGCTGTTGTTTGAACCTTACAGACTTCCAACTAGGAAAATTTGACAGTTCCTGATTATTGGTGCATCTGTCACAACAAACTCAAAGATACTACAGGAATGCAGAAAATAAAGGATGATGTACCAACTGCGTTCCTGTCAGAACATACTGATGTAATAGCTCTATGATTTCTGGTTCGGGACTTGAGTCTTGGACGAGGGAGGAATCGGCCGTTCTTAGGTCATGAAAAGGTGACAATTCCTTATGTGTACGTGGGATGCAGGGGTGGTGGTGACTGGAATAGCCTGGCGGGCCATTAATGAAACATCTCTCTTTATATCAGCCCTTTGTTCATTTCAACACAGAGATGTGATTGCAACAGGTGGGAAGTTATTGCCCCTCGTGATATTGGTAGCTGTCAGCCCGCTGGGCGCTGAGTTCAGAAACTGCAAGCTTGCATTAGCACTGACGGTGTTTTCGTCAGTGAAGGTGTCGCTAAAGTGCGCCAGACACAGTTCCTGGCAACCCAACTAACTTATGATCGCAGTGTAGCACACCAGGATTGAGAATGTTTAAAGTGTAACGTCTAGCATGGCAACAGTTCAGTATGTATGTCCACACTGGGCAGTAACCAGCAACGATGACGGTTGTTACGAGCCAGTGTACAGCAACTGAGGGACCGGACAGCCCCTAACACAGGTTCGGAAATGTGCCCCACCGGGGGGGAGGGGGGGGGGTCACCTACAGGAAACAGTTGCCTGGCAGATGATCCTATGCCTAATCGTCTGCATATTATCCCCTTCTTGGGAAACGATGCCGGGGCTTCAGGCTGACGTTCGGTCCATCCGTATTACGTCTTTTTTCTGTGCATCGAAGATGGGCTGACAGTGTTTAGCGACGTTATACAACCGCATACTCGACCAAAGTTCCGTAACTAAAGACAGGAAAATTCCATAGCTTACACCAACACATAAGAAAGGAAATAGAATTAATCCTCTTAATTAAAAACCCAAATCAATGATGCCGATTTGCAGTAGGATTTTGGATCACATACTGTGGATGAACATTTTGAATTTCCTCGAAGAGAACGAACTATCGTCACATACTCAGGACGGGTGCAGACAACTAGCTCTTTATCCATACAGGGTAATGAGTGCTGTCGACAGGGGATCTCGAGTTGATTCCACATTTCTAGATTTCCAAAATGCTTTTGACACAGTTATTCACACACAGGTTGTAATCAAATTGTGTGCCCACGGCGCGTCGTCTCATTTGGGCGACAGGGTTCGTGATTTATTTTAACACTTCGTAATAACTAACGGAAAGTCATCTAATAAAACAGAAATGTTATCTGGCATTCCCCAAGTATGCGTTATAGGCCCTCGGTTGTTCCTAACGTTTGTAAACGATTTAGCAGACAATCTCAGCATCCATCTTAGTTTGTTTGCAGAATGACACTGTCCTTTACCATCTTGCAAAGTCATCATTTGATCAGAATCAGTTGCAAAATGATTTAGACGAGATGTCTGTGGGGAGCGAAACTTAGCCATTAACTCCAAACAATTAAAAGTGTAAAGTCATCCACATGAGTTGGGGAGAGTATTGTGTTTTGGCACACTTTCCAGACTTCCGCCTCTAGCCATCACCGTAATAGTAGGTTAATACATTTTCTTAGTCCTTTTTTCAATGATGTCATTCATTTTCTTGTACTTCAGTCCTTCTCTGAATTTACAAAAATTTCTCCGGAAAAATTAAGATTTTTTCAAATGTGAAAACGTGTTCCAAGGTACATAGAACAAACAATCGATTGAAAATTAAAAACGTTGCAATAGAGAAAATCTTATCAGAAATGTATTTAATAGTCTATCTGTTACATTATTACTCTACTACATATCAATAAAACAATGAGTAAATGAAATAAAACTAAGCAGAAGTATTGTCAAGAACCATTTACATGCCACATACATTTTGAAATAAAAGCTATTGGAACACAAATATCCATTTTCAAGCCAGGTACAATAGTTAAGGCACTTAAGAAACTCCGTTCTACTGCAAGTATCATGTGTTCCGTGGTAAAAGACCTTCTTATGTTTCAACGTACAAAATGGTGTACGACCGACGAAGTATGGCTCAGCTGTCCACATGTTACATAAATAGTTCTAAATTTATAAAGCATTTTACTGACGATAAAATTCTGTACCTGGAGAATTAACAGTATATTCCAGATCTTAAATCTATAGTATCTATAGAATCTATAGAACGTCAAATACTTACAAAAGCTGCGTAAAACAGTACCTCGTGTCTAACAATAAATTCGTCGGGCAAGAGACCGTGCCGCTCGAACTGTCAACACAACTGGCACTGCTAGTATTATCCTACGACTTCCACTTCGATGGCAACTGGTTATACACAATGCTGGTGACTACTTTGGAGGGCCGGCCGCGGTGGTCTCGCGGTTCTAGGCGCGCAGTCCGGAACCGTGCGACTGCTGCGGTCGCAGGTTCGAATCCTGCCTCGGGTATGGATGTGTGTGATGTCCTTAGGTTAGTTAGGTTTAAGTAGTTCTAACTTCTAGGAGACTGATGACCACAGCAGTTGAGTCCCATAGTGCTCAGAGCCATTTGAACCATTTGAACTACTTTGGAGGTCAGTAAAACTTTGAAACACGTATGTATTTTCTACGAGCTGTAAATAAATTTTTGTCACTATTTAAGTTCCAATCCTGGTATAACGAAAGTTGCTTATGGCGGTCTCTAGCGCTCGCTCCTTCATGTGGTTCTAAAATCAGTCACTATGCTGAAGTATCGAACAAAAAACAAGGTGTGTTCCTAGGTGCACGATCCTATAACTACAACATTCTACGCTGCAAAAATAAATAAATAAATCTGTTGAATGTCCATTACACGATAAATCACACAAACTTAAATTTGCCAAATCAACTAAACATCTAGTGACGAAAATTGGAAAAAATTGTAAACTGGAACGATCACATAGAAAATGTGGGGAAGGCGAAGCTAATTTTCTTTCTTGCGCTTACGCCATAGTCCCGCAGCGGTCGCAAGGTCAGCGTGGCTACAACGGATTTGGCAATGTTAGTGTTAGGGATGGCCGGATGCCTTCCTGCCGCCACCCCGTACACCCCCCCCCCCTCCCACTCCCAGGACGGAATCAGTGCACCCCAAATGTCTGCGTCTAGTGTAAATCGTGAAATAGTGCGGACGTGTTGCAAATGTCTGCGACGCGTGTAACTAAGGTGGAACGTGGGGACCAGCCTGAAATTCACATAACGGGATGTTGGAAAACCGCCTAAAAACCACACCCAGGCTGGCCGGCACACCGGCCCTCGTCGTTAATCCGCCGGATGGATTGGATCCGGGGCCGGCGCGGGAAGGCGAAGCTAATATTATGTTTTATTGGCATAATAGTTGGGATGTGCAACAAATAAGCTAAAGACACTGCCTACACTACTAGAGTGTAGCTACACAGTGTGGAATTCTTATCAGATAGGTTTCGCGGAGGCCATATAAGAAGTTCAAAGAAGAGCAGTTCACTTCGTATTATTGGGAAACAGGGGAGGGAATGTCGCGGATATGACACGTGCGTTAAGGTGCCAATAATTAAAACAAAGGCGTTTTCCATTGCGGCGAGATCTTTCGAGGAAATGTGAAACAACAACTTTCTGCTCCGAATGCAAAAATATTTTGTTGACTCCCAGCTGCATAGGGATAAGTGACCATCCTAATAAAATAAGAAACATCAAAGAGCCAGGGAAAGACTTAAATGTACGTTTTTCCGCGAACTGTTCGAGAGTGGAACGGTAGAGAAAGTATTCTAAAGTGGCTCGAAGACCCTCTGCCTAGTACTTTTGTGTGAATTTCATATCAGTCATGTAGAAGTATAGATCAGGTATTAACGTTATTAGGTCATTAGTGACAGGGGAGTACCTTGAGTTATTATACGTTGCATCATGACGACTCACTGAGAACATGGGAAACTTTATCTGCTAAAATGGGGATCAGATTCACTCCTGGACTTCTGAATTCAGAGTTTCCCTATATACCCATAATCTCTGGAAACGAGTGCCTGGATGATTCATTCATAAAGTACAAAAGCGGTATCTTTGTCGACCTTCGTTGTGTCCTAGCTCCCAGTTCCTTTCCAAAGACCATTTTTCCCGATAAGAATCGTGCTTTCTTTAACCGACTGAAGAAAATAGTTAAATATAACCTCTACTTGTTACCAACTTTAGGAGGGCGTTGAGGGGTATTAACTCTAATAAGGACGACATTGTTTTCAAACTACTGAGCTTACTGTCGGCCTAGAGTACAGAATGACAACTAAACCTTTAAGGAGGAAAAAGTAGAAGCAGTTATTCTTAAACAAATTTTATTCCACACGAATAAAGAGAGGAGCCTTTAGTGTTGCAAAAATCAGTAACCCTGGACTGTCATATAAAGGAAGCAAGTTATACAGTCGAGAGATTACTTTGATGTAGTTCTTCACCCTTGTCTATTTTATGCAAGTCTGTTAGTCTCTGCATAGCTACTGCAAACAATATCACCTAGTACCTCCATTTGTAGTCAATCACTAGTCTCTGCCTACAGTCCACTCTATCACATTTCCTACCTGCACAAAATTAATTACTGCTTGATGTTCCACGTTGCGCCCTGTCAACCGATCCCTGGTTTTGGTCTAGTTGTGCCACATAGTCACAACAATTTACTGTTCCAAATATATGGAGGGTCTCCATAGTTGGGAAAAAAACAAAATAGGTTATTTCTTCAGACATTCTCCACGCGTTAACATGCTCTCAGGTAGGAAACAGTACAAAATTATAACTATATCAGTCTAGAATGAGATTTTCACTCTGCAGCGGAGTGTACGCTGATATGAAACTTCCTGGCAGATTAAAACTGTGTGCCCGACCGAGACTCGAACTCGGGACCTTTGCCTTTCGCGGGCAAGTGCTCTACCAACTGAGCTACCGAAGCACGACTTACGCCCGGTACTCACAGCTTTATTTCTGCCAGTACCTCGTCTCCTACCGTCCAAACTTTACAGAAGCTCTCCTGCGAACCTTGCAGAACTAGCACTCCTGAAAGAAAGGATACTGCGAAGACATGGCTTAGCCACTGCCTGGGGGATGTTTCCAGAATGAGATTTTCACTCTGCAGCGGAATGTGCGCTGATATGAAACTTCCTGGCAGAAGTAAAGCTGTGAGTACACGGCGTGAGTCGTGCTTCGGTAGCTCAGTTGGTAGAGCACTTGCCCGCGAAAGGCAAAGGTCCAGAGTTCGAGTCTCGGTCGGACACACAGTTTTAATCTGCCAGGAACTTTCATATCAGCGCACACTCCGCTGCAGAGTGAAAATCTCATTCTGCAAACATCCCCCAGGCTGTGGCTAAGCCATGTCTCCGCAATATCCTTTCTTTCAGGAGTGCTAGTTCTGCAAGGTTCGCAGGAGAGCTTCTGTAAAGTTTGGAAGGTAGGAGACGAGGTACTGGCAGAAGTAAAGCTGTGAGTACCGGGCGTGAGTCGTGCTTCGGTAGCTCAGTTGGTAGACCACTTGCCCGCGAAAGGCAAAGGTCCCGAGTTCGAGTCTCGGTCGGGCACACAGTTTTAATCTGCCAGGAAGTTTTATATCAGTCTACCTTTACATTAGTTCCTAACAGAGGTTGCGATAATCTGTGAAGAACATCATAAGGAACGTGCCATTCGTCCTGTTTTCCACCAACTATAGAGATTCTCAACAAGTCCTCTCACATTGCGACGAGAAGTAACTTGTGAAACCTGTGAAACCATTATAAGCTGCCACATTCTTTTAGTGTATCAGGCATTTCTTCCATCTTGCAGGATTGCAAAGCCTTCAGTCACATTTCTGCAAGCATCTAAGATTGCTTCTATGAGGAGAGGATGAAATAGTCCGTGTTTCTTCGATGACACATTTTTCGGGTATGAATATCATCACGCTACTGTAATCTGAATTTTAAGAACTATCAGCTGCTTGTTACAGTTTTTATACATCTTCAAAACTTATAAAACAGCGTTTATTGTCCTTCAGCGTATATACGCAATTGTCGCCAGGGTGACTGCAACTGTTGTAGATGCTCCTACGCCGGGTGGACGTTCTCAGCTGGCACAATTTATATGTCAAGTATTGTCGACCTTTACCAGCAGAACTCTATAAAGGCACACATGTAAAGCTGATATCGACGTGGAGAAATTAAATTAACACAGTATGCACTATTCATGAATCCTGTACCTACATCCCTGTAAATATTCATAGTGGCATGCCACATTTCAGTAAAGGAAAATCATACGCACCACTCCTTTCAGCAAATGGACCGTCAACAAAACTCGTTCTAACAGTACGTAAAATGCTTGTCTCATAAGACCTACCATGAGAGGGAGGAACCAGAAGGACGGCTCGTGTGAGGCCCAGAGCCCGGGATAGCTGTTGGACGAGTCCCTCTGGTGGCCACAGAGGCTGACCCGAGAAGACTCCTCTGCTAGTACACAAAAGAAGCAAGAGCAGCGCCAGAAACCGCTGGCTAACATCACCTGTAAAAAAGAAACGGCGCCTGTAACATTTTGCAACGTACTGTTCGCAAACTACACTCCTGGAAATGGAAAAAAGAACACATTGACACCGGTGTGTCAGACCCACCATACTTGCTCCGGACACTGCGAGAGGGCTGTACAAGCAATGATCACACGTACGGCACAGCGGACACACCAGGAACCGCGGTGTTGGCCGTCGAATGGCGCTAGCTGCGCAGCATTTGTGCACCGCCGCCGTCAGTGTCAGCCAGTTTGCCGTGGCATACGGAGCTCCATCGCAGGCTTTAACACTGGTAGCATGCCGCGACAGCGTGGACGTGAACCGTATGTGCAGTTGACGGACTTTGAGCGAGGGCGTATAGTGGGCATGCGGGAGGCCGGGTGGACGTACCGCCGAATTGCTCAACACGTGGGGCGTGAGGTCTCCACAGTACATCGATGTTGTCGCCAGTGGTCGGCGGAAGGTGCACGTGCCCGTCGACCTGGGACCGGACCGCAGCGACGCACGGATGCACGCCAAGACCGTAGGATCCTACGCAGTGCCGTAGGGGACCGCACCGCCACTTCCCAGCAAATTAGGGACACTGTTGCTCCTGGGGTATCGGCGAGGACCATTCGCAACCGTCTCCATGAAGCTGGGCTACGGTCCCGCACACCGTTATGCCGTCTTCCGCTCACGCCCCAACATCGTGCAGCCCGCCTCCAGTGGTGTCGCGACAGGCGTGAATGGAGGGACGAATGGAGACGTGTCGTCTTCAGCGATGTTAGTCGCTTCTGCCTTGGTGCCAATGATGGTCGTATGCGTGTTTGGCGCCGTGCAGGTGAGCGCCACAATCAGGACTGCATACGACCGAGGCACACAGGGCCAACACCCGGCATCATGGTGTGGGGAGTGATCTTCTACACTGGCCGTACACCACTGGTGATCGTCGAGGAGACACTGAATAGTGCACGGTACATCCAAACCGTCATCGAACCCATCGTTCTACCATTCCTAGACCGGCAAGGGAACTTGCTGTTCCAACAGGACAATGCACGTCCGCATGTATCTCGTGCCACCCAACGTGCTCTAGAAGGTGTAAGTCAACTACCCTGGCCAGCAAGATCTCCGGATCTGTCCCCCATTGAGCATGTTTGGGAATGGATGAAGCGTCGTCTCACGCGGTCTGCACGTCCAGCACGAACGCTGGTCCAACTGAGGCGCCAGGTGGAAATGGCGTGGCAAGCCGTTCCACAGGACTACATCCAGCATCTCTACGATCGTCTCCATGGGAGAATAGCAGCCTGCATTGCTGCGAAAGGTGGATATACACTGTACTAGTGCCGACATTGTGCATGCTCTGTTGCCTGTGTCTATGTGCCTGTGGTTCTGTCAGTGTGATCATGTGATGTATCTGACCCCAGGAATGTGTCAATAAAGTTTCCCCTTCCTGGGACAATGAATTCACGGTGTTCTTATTTCAATTTCCAGGAGTAGTTCGTTGATCGCTAGTAAAAAGGGGTGCAGGGAGTGTAAGAAGGAAGCTTCACTGAGTGCAGAAGGTAGTTGCTAGGAGGAAGTAGTGTGGCGTGAACAAGATACACGTAGTGCCGTTTCCATCACTGCTCTACTTAAGCGCTCCATTTGCCATCTCCGGCAGACCTGTCAGTTCTGCGCCTGAACAGGTTGGATGAACTGAGCGCCACATACACCTTCAGTTCAACCTAGACGGCCGACAGACGTGATTATGTCCACCAACGCTGAAGATATGCTAGCATTTTTTTTATTTAATTGTGCTATTAGACAATAAGAAAAGAACCTGAGGTGTGGTATAAAGAATAGTTATATAAGAGACAAATATTTTCAAAAGTGAATTAGCTCAAGAAAATGAAGGTGGATGTAAAATAATGGCTTCATTACCTTGGACAGTACATATGAAAGTGCATACTTTACAACTGTTGTCATTGGTGGCACCATCAGCAAAGAGAAAAAAAGACAGCGACAAAAAATACTTCCTCTCATCATGAAATGATTTAGACCAAAGCTGAGGTTCCTAGTTACTGGGAGGCATTTAAATGATCTCACTTATCGTATGCCCTCAGGCGCTTGGGGAAATTATACATAACTAGCGAACCACTCCGGCTGTGCAAGCGTATCACTAAGTATCTACAGCCGGACGGCCTGTCTGGTACAGCGATAATTTATTCTACGTGTCTACGGATAGCCTTACACTAACTTTACAAAATTTACAGCAAGTTAATATATATAATAACAATTACTTAACAAATACCTTATGCCGAACTTTCGATAAATTTGGCAGAAGAAATCTATGTACAACTACTTACTGTAGTTAAATTTAGCTTTTCAATTATACTTAGCATATAAAGGAGCATGAAGTCAGTTCAAATTACATTTAGATTGTTAATTAGCAGTGAAGTTCCTGAGGCCGATGATGCAAAACTAAATATTTCATATCTGGCTTAATTTTTTTAAGGAAGAGAGTAACGACTCCTACTTTTGGAAATAATGAGGTGCTTTCTTTCTTTGGTCATAACGTAACTACCAGCA
The DNA here is from genome assembly GCF_023898315.1 of Schistocerca nitens. Lineage (NCBI taxonomy): Eukaryota > Metazoa > Arthropoda > Insecta > Orthoptera > Acrididae > Schistocerca > Schistocerca nitens. The sequence continues at coordinate 192,874,069 of NC_064621.1, forward strand.
CTAAAGCCCGATTCCACAAGATATGAGGTAGGGAGCAATACACTAAAAATCATTTTCCAGATATTTAACATAAACAGGCATTTCTTCTTTATTTCACCATATGTTTTCGAACCCATCATTACCGAATTTATGCTTACCATCTTCAGCAGACCTAATTTCTAATAGTTCTTCTTGGCAAGTTGTATCAGTCTCTTCGGTATTGATGGGTAAAAGACTTTTCATCCAGTCATACACCTCAAATTTCAAAATATCTACAAATAGTTTTTCCGTTTCCACTTACGTTCGCCGAAGTGGCTGCTGACTCTGTCGCTTTTCTAGAGTTATATCATCTTTTAAAAATGGTAATTCAGGAAAGGTATAAAATTCTCTCTTCAGTAGATTACAACGAAGTAGTTTAAATTTGTAAATAAATGACACGATACTTTGGTACTTACAGGAATTTCATTAGTTCACTGAGGATGCAGTTTCATATCATAAAGTCTCATGAAAATCTCTGCCAAGTAAAAGGCGCCATTCTTTACCTTTTACCTATTGACAGATCGATTTCATTATTACTTTCAAAAAACTGTATAACGCTGTCATATAACGGTGCAAAACGAGCCACAGTTGTACCCTTTGACGCAACCAGACTTCGTGTACAAAAGTAACGTAATGAAATCTTTATTACTGTCCTGGTAAACCTGTTACAGCCTTCTATCATTTTTAAATTAAACTTGACCTTATTTATTGCTTGAATTATCATAGTTAATGATGAATGGCGACTTGTTCTTACATGTTTTCCTACAAGATGTTGTCTATGGACCACACAATGAATACATGAGACGGTTGGCACTTCTTCCTTCAAATAAGCAATAAATCCACGATTTCGATATACCACTGACGGTGCTCCATCACTAGCGCATGCAACAATATAACTCAAAGGAATATTATTTTTGATTTCGCAGTATTAAATATAGATAAACCTCTTGTATCTGTAAATAATTTATTGTGAATAGCATTTATTCTGGTAATGTGTTGTTACTATCAATGCAATGATAGACTCGTCCAACTACATGTAAAATGAAAATATTTTTTTAAACTCTTAGAGATTACCACTCACTATTAAAATTTTTTGCACGTTTACATACCTTGAGTCCATTGCACCCGTTATGTCTAATTCGAGAATTTAAACGAAAAAAAGTATGTTGTGGATATTGATGTGCAAAAATATTTTGTTTTAAAGTTTATCAGTATAATATAAGACAGCTGTGATAGTTTTTAACGCTTTTAATAAATTAAAAGTAATAATTTTCATTAAATGAATTACATAATAAAAACTGAAACATATGCCACCAGTACTATCACAAAATGTTCTCAGTTTGGCGGTTATAGCATTCACAAAGAACAAATCATTAAGCAAACAAGGATGACATTAATTTTTACAATTGTTACACGCCATACTGCTGTGGTCCTGTCACACATGTTTTGTGCACTCACAGCACATTGTCTTAGATTTTCTGTCCTTTGAAGCAGGACACAATGAACACCTTCTCGTCTGACGACTACCTGTGCTGTTGTTATTACTACTGCTGTTTTGTGTTTTAGGAATAGTAATGATCTTTTGTGTATCTAGCTATATGGATTCTGTAAAAAGGGATTAGACGATCTTCTGATCATAAACAGTTAGATCATCTTCACTGAAAGGTCTTTGATGAAAAGTCTTCTCTTGTGCAAAAGTCCTTCTGATATGAGGAATGTCGTGTTTTGTAAAGAACAAAGGCATTTAGAGTACATATATCCATTACGTTGCACGAGAGCCAATGACCACCATTTGGTTTGTCTTTTGCATGTATAATTACGCACTAGTTGATCCAAATTTCACAACCTCAGGCTTGCATTTTGGATGTTGTTCATCTATAGATTTATCACGATGCAAGGATTACCCACTTTTTTTCTTTGGCGAAAACCTAACCATTGTCATTTCTTTTGTAAATGTAAATAGACTTGATTTTACAGCTCTACTCCCATTTGGCGTCATATCTTTTGGAATTTCTCTTTCATTCATACTCATTGTTCCCACAACGGTTAGGTTTTTACTTCACAGATGTTCTGCCAATGGTACACTTGTAAAATAATTATCTATGGTAACATTTCTGGCTGTACCAGCAATATTATCGGCAAGGGTATTCACTGTGGTAAGGACCAAATTTTTCTGGGGTGGCTCACCAGGTTCTCTCCCCGTGTACACAATCCTGTCAATGGCATAACCAGTTTCAGCTTCGCACATCCAGAATATTTTCATTTCATACTTTCCAGGATTGTTTGGCATATATTGCAGAAACCCACAACGGCCCCTAAATGAAACTAGCTGTTCATTCACTGTAACATTACTTTTAGGTACCATTATTTTCTTGTACTATCCTGTAAATACTTTTCATACATAGGATAGGGCAGCAAGCTTATCAATTTGTAACTTAGCCTCTCTTGTTCTTTAGTCATAAAAAATAATGAATCTTCTTATTGCCTCAAACCGACTCACAGACATTGTAGCACTATATAACTGACAGGAAAACTTTCCCAAAGAAAGTTCCCTAATTGGAAAATCCCAATCCTTATATGCTCCCATTTGAAGTAAAATTCCCCGGGAGACGAACATTTCGTCACTAGCTACATCATTCCAGTTTATTTTTCTTGGTACACAAATTATTTTTTTTTCTAAGTTTGTGCATCTCACAATTTCATCTACAATGGCTAGAGTAACAAATAAATCACAAGCATCTTTGGCGGTGTAAGTCATTATGCCCCTTGCCGATCCTAGAATTAATTTCACCAAACTGTGAGCACACAGTTTAGTTTGCGCTGGGGGAAGGGGGGGGGGGCAGTTACTCTTTTGCATACCATTTGGAGCAATATGCATATACGCATGTTAGCATTTTCACTGCTTATTTGTCAAGAGCCATTATTACCTACGTCATAGTCACCATCTTCATCATCGTCATCATCATCATCACTATCACCATAACCACCACCACCGCAACTTTGTTCTTCACTCAAAGAGTTGCATGCCGCTGCCTGAGGAACAACTTCATGGTTTTCATCTAAAGCAGTACTTACATCTGAAAGGAAATCATCATCTTCAGCTACCCATTGACTAACAACTGATACAAAATTTGGGCTTAATAAGCGTATGCTATCTTCTTTCCTGCTCCTTTTATTAGATGTAGTTTCTGACGTTCTATCTGAGAAAAATAACGTGAAGAAGTAACCTCATCACTCTCTTCTTCTGTCGACTATTGAAATGTATTTGCTGTTCATTTTATTGTTTAGTGTTACAAATGATACTTTCCTTTGTTCCAGTTTCGCATCGAATATCAAATACAACACTGCTGTGCAGAAACTCCTACAACATTACTATATTGCTTCACATACTCGTAATAATACACTACAATATTTCGTATAGTAGTATGCTATCTGACAGTTTAACAGAGTTGCGAGTTGTAACAATATATTTTCTGCAGTGACAACAATGAGTGGGTGTACCAATAACGCATTCTCTGAATCCCAGTGAGATGTAATCGATTAAAACCCAATCTAATTTGATGACACTTCAACATGAAGCACAGCGTCCATCGGACCCACGCTATGTAAATGTGTGGTATAAAGACAAAATGTAAGTGACACTTAAAACTAGTGACACAGGTTACTAGTGGTACATTTAATTTATTACTGAATACTGCAAGAGAGCATATGTTGTGGCGTAGTAAGACAACCACGCCACTTGGAAGTAGCCGAAAGGCACGCGTTAACTCACGCAGGCTAGTAGATAGGTCTGAAACAGGATACGTAATGAATGCTATAAAGAAAAGTACGTAGCTCCTGGAATACTTAACTTTAATCCATCCTTGTGGTACATCGCTCTTGACTATACAAGTGAGACTCTTTAGATACAAACTATGTAATGCTAATGGCGCCTTGCTAGGTCGTAGCCATTGTCTTAGCTGAAGGCTATTCTAACTATCTGCTCTGCAAATGAGCGAGGCTTCGTCACTGTGCATCGCTAGCTATGTCGTCCGTACAACTGGGGCGAGTGCTAGTCCGTCTCTCGAGACCTGTCGTGTGGTGGCGCTCGGTCTGCGATCACTGACAGTGGCGACACGCGGGTCCGACATGTACTAATGGACCGCGGCCGATTTAAAATGGTTCAAATGGCTCTGAGCACTATGGGACTCAACTGCTGTGGTCATAAGTTCCCTAGAACTTAGAACTACTTAAACCTAACTAACCTAAGGACAGAACACAACACCCAGCCATCACGAGGCAGAGAAAATCCCTGACCCCGCCGGGAATCGAACCCGGGAACCCGCGGCCGATTTAAAGCTACCACCTAGCAAGTGTGGTGTCTGGCGGTGACACCACATTCCTCCCCCGCAAATCGGCGAACGGTCGTGGTATAAGGCTTCCGCCCGCCGTGGGGAGGACCCCACGTTGACGTATGCGACGAGGGGGGGAGCCTAACAACAGGCGATGCTGTGCCACCCGCACCCTGCCATTCGGTCCGAAGGGATCTAGGAAACGCCTGAAAACCTAGTCCAGGGTGCACGTCAACATGCGGTGTATGCGCCCGTAGAGATACAGGAGGGGCCGAAGTGTCGACCTCCATCGAGTCGGAGCGCCCGACTGGCGAAGACGACAGATGGTCCGGAGCGGGCAAGAGTTCCATGCCGGAGGACAGCTGGTCACGGGAAGCGATGGGCGGCGCGTGACCCAGGGAGGCGCATGGCGGCTGCAGCGACGCGTCCACTGCGGGCGGCGCCGGCGGGAGAACAGGCGGCGGCGGCGGCGGCGGCGCGTCGCCATGGGGCAAAATGGAAGGCAGCGTCGGTAACACCTGGGGCTGAGGCGAGCCAGTAGATGGGTCCCCAGGGCGCTGACCGGACGGCACCGTCGCTGAAAGCAGACGGGGAGCGGCAGAACCCGTGCGTTGACAGAGGCGCAGCTGGTTGAGAAGCCGACGCACCTCACCAGAGGCCCCCATAACCAGATACATAGCACGGCCGAGGCAGCGAAGAATGCGCCCTGCGAGCCAACGCCGTGAACCTCGATAGTTGCGATAATATACAACGTCGCCTGGAGCAAAAGCAGGTGGCTGCCGCTGCACAGGAACCTGATGCGGCGGATGCAGCAAAGACATCAAAGTTCGATGAGGACGACCGTGGAGCAACTCAGCCGGCGAGCGACCATCTCGGGGCTGAGAGCGATACGAAGACAAAAAGAGCAATAACGCCTCCTCCCGAGAATGCGACTCTTTCAACTTCAACATCTGTGACTTGAAAGTCCGGACCAATCGTTCAGTGGCACCGTTCGACTGAGGCGAAAACGGCGCGGATGTCAGATGTTGAATACCATTGGCCATGCAGAATGACTGAAATTCTGCGGACATGAATTGTGGGCCATTGTCGGAAACAAGAGTCTGTGGATTCACAGTGGCCTTGAAGTCCACACAAAGTCTCAATTTTCCGGAAGGTTTTGGCAAAATCACTAAGGGTGAGGCCCAGAGAGAAGCCTACACACGTTCAATTACACCTCGTGATTCTAATCGTGTAACGTTCTTGCGACCCCATCATGCAATGCGTGAGGAACATTGCACGCTCTGAAAAATTTCGGCTGCGCGTTTACTTTCAGTTCCAAATGTGCTTCATAGTTCTTAGCGCAACCAAGGCCCGGTGCAAAAATATCTGCAAATTCTTCACAGAGACTAGAAACACTGGCGGAAGGCACAGTCTGATTCCCTGATAGGACCTGATTGACTATAGACAAGTTAAACAACGGAAATAAATCTAAATGAAACAAGTTCACGGCAGTAGAAGAACGAAGAACGTAAAATGACACAAGTTTTGTTTGTCCCGTGTATGTTGCAAGAAGAGTGCACTGTCCTAACACAGGGATATGCTGTCCTGAAGAACTAGTGAACTGAACATTTGCGGCACGCAACGGAGGTTTGCCCAGTTGTTTGTACGTGTCGTGATTGATCAACGAAACCGCAGCGCCGGTATCGAGCTGGAATGGTACCACTTTGCCTTCAAAGTCCAAGTCTACAAAAAGTTTATTGCCCTGCTGACGACAAGAGCGACTTTCTCGCGCAATTTGAACTGATACAGGTACAGAAGCACTTGTGACTGGACGAGATTTCCGTTGACGTCGACGCACACTTTTTGTGGGACGAACACAGTCACTGTTAGAGAAAGTGGCACTGGGCGGAGTGGAATTAACTACATGAACGTCCATGGGCGAAGGTTCACGAGCCTGATTGTCCATGGTTCGATTCCGGCGCGAAGCAAAGGGCCTGGAATGGTTGTGATTGTCTGATCGGAGCTTTTTCTGGCAAACACTTTGAACATGTCCTTTCTTATGACAGTAAAAGCAAATAGCTTGGCGTGACGGGCAATTGTCACGCGAATGTCTAGTTGCACACTGCGGGCATGATTTCACTGCATTTGCTTGCTTACGCGGCACACGTGGAGAGCTAGGCGGCAGCTGCGCGGACGAGCGCGAGGGCTGTTTATCGTTCCGGGCAGCGTGCCCGGCGGGCCGGGTAATGTGACACACGGCTGGCGAAGTTGCAAATGATTCCTGAGCAAAGTCAAGTGTGTCTTGCCTATCCAATATGTCTATCACTTGTTGAAGGGAGGGATTGACTAGTTTCAAAATCTGTTCCCGTATACGAACATCAGAAACGTTCTGCGCAATTGCATCACGTACCATTGTATCTGAATAAGGGAGTCCACATTCACACTCAAAAGCACAATCCCTAGTAAGGCCTTGCAACGTTGCAACCCACTCCCTATTAGTCTGACCGGCCGTACGTTTTGTACGAAAGAATGTATACCTTTTGCAACGACATTTACTGTTTCTTTGAAATAGGCATCTAACGCCGACAAAATTTCTTCGTAGGACAGAGTCGCTACGTCGCGTCGGGGAAACAATTTCACTATCACACGGTAGGTGGACACACCTACACAGGCCAATAAAAAAGGCTGCCGCTCGTTACCTTGAATTCTGTAGGCGGCGAGATGGAATCCAAATTGGCGTGACCACTCCGTCCAGGATTCCATAGCCGGGTCAAATGGCCGGAACGGGGGTGCAACAGCATGTTGTGGCTGCGGTAGCGGTGAAGCGGCGGCTGCCGCATCGGTTTGAATTGCACGCTGACCCTGGACGAGCTGCCCAAGGGCATCCAATAACGCCTGCGTCTGCTGATTCTGCAAGCGATAAAATTCGGACAGTACATCTGGAGATTGTGGCGAAGCCATGACAGAAGCAAATTAATACAAACTCTATTGGCTCGTCGCCAACTGTTGTGGCGTAGTAAGACAACCACGCCACTTGGAAGTAGCCGAAAGGCACGCGTTAACTCACGCAGGCTAGTAGATAGGTCTGAAACAGGATACGTAATGAATGCTATAAAGAAAAGTACGTAGCTCCTGGAATACTTAACTTTAATCCATCCTTGTGGTACATCGCTCTTGACTATACAAGTGAGACTCTTTAGATACAAACTATGTAATGCTAATGGCGCCTTGCTAGGTCGTAGCCGTTGACTTAGCTGAAGGCTATTCTATCTGCTCTGCAAATGAGCGAGGCTTCGTCACTGTGCATCGCTAGCTACGTCGTCCGTACAACTGGGGCGAGTGCTAGTCCGTCTCTCGAGACCTGTCGTGTGGTGGCGCTCGGTCTGCGATCACTGACAGTGGCGACACGCGGGTCCGACATGTACTAATGGACCGCGGCCAATTTAAAGCTACCACCTAGCAAGTGTGGTGTCTGGCGGTGACACCACAGCATACCTGATGAGTTGGACTACACCCTTAAGCCTTTCACATACCAACTGAAGTTAAAGCTATTTGTGGGTCCGTTGGACCCAGGATATACATACTGAGCTTAAATCCAGAACGCCGACTAGTGGGCGGTAGGGACGAGTTTGACTACCTGCAATCCACACAATTGCAGCATCAGTACACTGTGTGTGTGTGTGTGTGTGTGTGTGTGTGTAGTGTGTGTGTGTGTGTGTTGTGTAGTGTGTGTTTGTGTGTGTGTGTATGTTTAAAGTTTCGGGGCGGCCTTACATCTATTAAAAGAAACGAATGCGAATAAAAGAGCTAAAAATGTTGTCACGCCGTAAGCAGTAGACCTACAAATCACTCTCACTTAGTTCCACCTCACTCACTTTGACGCACACAATCACTCCATATCACACGCCGTAAGACAACGAAGAAATGGTGAAGGGTCCTTGACCAGCCCCAATGGGCTCTCGGGCTTGCCCAGCTGCTGCCAGCAGGCTGACTTGTCCAACACCTGTACAGTGTGGTCTATTCAACCGTCAAAGAGTGGCGCGAGCTATGGTCTGTTGCAGGCTACCTGATTCTAGCACCAGTCCGGCGCGAGATACGTTTTCTGTGTCACTTTTCACATTAATCTCTTCACTCACTTTAAACATTAACTCCATCATAAAATAATCTATTCTTATCAGCTTAATGTCTGATGTATCCTGGATCGCAAATCATTTAGGAAATCGGTGTTAGCTCACCCCTGCCTCCCAGAATGGTACATTGCGCTAGCCTGACACTGAAATTGCTTGACTATCTCGTGTGTCCACAAATCTTCCTCGTGAAACTATCTGTTAGTGAAAATCGTATTTCCTGAGATTTGCCTTCACATGCAGACAGGAAAAACGTGATGGCATCACAGATCGTTTAGCAAGTCAGTGGTAGCTTGCACTGGTCTCCTAGTAATGGTACCTCGTGCCGCCCTGGTTCATCAGTCACGCGGCTTTATGTCTATCTCGTGTTCTCACAAAACTTCCTAGTAAATCAGTCTGTATGAAAACTACTAATGTTATTTGCTTGAATTGTTGTATAGTGTTCCGAGAACGCAGCATCCCATAGAAACCCTATACGAGACGAATGGGCAAGACCTCACATTTACATCCCATCCTCATCGCCAAATGTCTTTACTAACTTTACTGATTGCTCAAGTCACTTACACTATATAAGAAGGAATTGCATATATACCCACATATATTTTTTCTTAAGTATCTTCCACAGAAAGTGAAATATATGAACTTAATATTTTGATTGCATATATTAACATTTTGGTGGACATAGTGTCAGTCGTCCCTGACTCTGCTGCACCTAAAACGTGTTTCTTTACCCAGTTTTCTACTGCCAGTTGATTTTTTACTCTCTTGAAGAGTTTAAATAACATTTTGATATCTGGCCAAATAAACTACCGCCAATGTCCTGCATATATGAGTACTTACCTGCGCAATGATACTCCTATATTTATTTTCTCTCTCTTTGCACTGTATGCAGTTGTAGGTAATATATGTGTCTACATAGCTGAAAGACCTTTTTTAAGCTCTTGGAGAACTATAAATAACATCATTATCCTGTCAAAGGAAGTACTACCAGTGTCAAGTGGAGATGAGTGCTTACATACACACTATGATATTTGTATGTTATTTTTTTCTTGACTACATTCTACAGCTTATCAATTTCCTATTATGTACATAACTTATGCAATCCTATGTTTATGTTTGTGCATTCAACCGCTTTTGTAAACATCTGATGCTATTTTTCTCAATTTTGTTGTGAAAGACTTTTGCCTTTGTTCCTAGCCAACATGTTAAGAATGAATCACACTATAAAATTCTGAAAAGTACCCGTGGGGGTCATGAAAAGTTGGACGTTACTTCTTCTTTGTAGAGTTGAGCACTGATTCTGCTGGTGTGTATACACAAACTCTGTCTCTGAGATATTATTATCGCGAGTCGGAAATGGTCGGACGCAGCCTGCGGTGAATAGAAGCCACGTGACATGAAAGGTCGCAGCCTGCCGTGACCGTGCTAGTAGCGCCGGGACAGACTTCGGCATTAACTGAGATTTTTGCTAATATGCCTTTTTGTTGCGCATAGTTGTTGCTTGCTTACACACTGGAGGGATTTTGTCAGATTTGTGTATGCATACAGTGAGAGTAATATTGTATCTTTGTTGTGGCCAGAGACATGTTTATTGAGTATAGATATTGCGGAATAATTAAAGTCTGTATTAAGTCGTTCAGTGTTTAAATAAACTGTTTAATGAATACGGTAAATTAAATTCTTTATTGGTTTCTTTCATTCTTTTTGCACTGTATAAGACTTGTAGACCATTCCCCTCCCGATTATTCAATTTCTATATAAAAATATCGCAGTAATTGGTGAAATTGTTTTGACCATGCACTGCATTCTGCATTGATAGCAGTATTGCTTTTGAAATATTTTTAGCATGTCGCTGATGACGCAGTTGCAGCGGCAGGACGAGGTAAGTGGCCGTTGTGTATAGGAGCATTGGAGAATAGTTGTTAGGAACTGTTAGAGAGTATTTTAAAACTCGCAGTCAGATACTTGAAAATTGATTTCTTTATGATTTGTAAGACGTGCAATTAATTTCTGTTTGTTTTTGTTCTCAATCAGAATTTTATTATTGTTGGACAGACATACTTCAGTTTCTTCCATCAATCCGACCTGGTACGGATCCCAAACGCTCGACCAGTACTGAAAAATAGATCACACAAGCGTCCTATATGCGGCCTCCTTTGTAGGGGAACCACTCTTTCCTAAAATTCTCCCAATGAACCGAAGTCGACCATTCACCTTCCCAACCACAGTTCTCACATGCTCTTTCCACTTCATGTCGCTTTGCAATGTTACACCCATATATTTAAGCGATACTACTTTGCAAAGCAAGACACTAGTAATACTGTATCAGAAAATTACGGCCGGCCGAAGTGGCCGAGCAGTTCTAGGCGCTACAGTCTGGAACCGCGCGACCTCTACGGTCACAGGTTCGAATCCTGCCTCGGGCATGGATATGTGTGATGTCCTTAGGTTAGTTGGGTTTAAACAGTTCTAAGTTCTAGGGGACTGATGACCTCAGAAGTAAAGTCCCATAGTACTCAGAGCCATTTGAAAATTACGGATTTGTTTTTCGTACTTATCCGCATTAACTGACATTTTTCCACATTTAGAGTTGCTGCCATTCATCACACTAACTAGAAATTTTGTATAAGTTGTCTTGTATCTTGCTACAGTCACTCAACTTTGATACCTTGTCGTACATCACAGCGTCATCGGCAGACAACCGCAGATTGCTGCCCATCCTGTCCACCAATTCATTTATGTACTTACATATAGAGAACACCAGCGGTCCTATCGCGCCTTCCCTGTGGAACTCCTGACGATACCCTTGTCTCTGATGAACATTCGCCGTCGAGGACAACATACTGGGTTCTACTAATTAATAAGTTTTCGATCCACTCGCATATCTGTGAACTAATTCCATGTGCCCGTACCATCGTTAACATGCTTTCTAAAACGATGCTGATTCGTGAGCACAAGCTTCTTAGTCTCATTAAAGTTCATTACATTCGAACTGAAAATATGGAAGTTAGGGATATTGGTACGTAATTTTGTGTTCAGTTCTTCTACCCCTGTCACCTGTGTTGTGTCTAGCTCATACAGCATAGACACAATGAGGTAGCTAGGTGCACGCTAAACTAACGCAGACGGGCTTGAAGTTCTGGAACATGAGACTTATTAATGAATAAGAAGAAAAGTACGTAGATGTTACTTAACTTTTATTCTCTTGTTGGAATACATCTCTTGAATAGTAGTAAGCTATAAGCACTGATACAAATGGCGCCTTGCTAGGTAGCAGCCTTGGACTAAGCTGAAGGCTATTCTATCTGTCTCTCTCGGCAAATGAGAGGAAGACTTGGTAGGTCTAGTCGCAAGCAATGTCGTCCGTACAACTGGGCGAGGTCTAGTCCGTGTCTTGTGACCTGCCATGTGGTGGCGCTAGGATTGCGATTACACAGTGGCGACACGCGGGTCCGACATGTACTACAGGACCGCGGCCGATTTAAGTTACCACCTAGCAAGTGTGGCGTCTAGCGGTGACACCACATTCCTCCCCCGCAAATCGGCGAACGGTCGTGAGATAAGGCTTCCGCCCACCGTGGGGAGGACCCCATGTTGACGTATGCGATGAGGTAGGGAGCCTAACAACAGGCGAGGCTGTGCCACCCGCACCCGGCCATTCGGTCCGAGGGGAGCTAGGAAACGCCTGCAAACCTAGTCCAGGGTGCACGTCAACATGAGGTGTATGCGCACGTAATGAGACAAGAGGGGCCGAAGGGTCGACCTCCATGTGGTCGGAGCACCCGACGGGCGAAGACGACATCTGGTCCGGAGCGGGCAAGAGGTCCATGGCGGAGGACGGCTGGTCACGGGAAGCGAGCGGCGGCGCGTGACCCAGGGAGGCGCCAGGCGGTTGCAGCGACGCGTCCACTGCGGGCGGCGCCGGCGGCGGCTGCGGCGGCTGCTGCGGCGGCGGCGCGACGCCATGGGGCAAAATGGAAGGCAGCGTCGGTAACACCTGGGGATGAGGCGAGCCAGTAGAATGGTCCCCAGGGCGCTGACCTGACGGCACCGTCGCTGAAAGCAGACGGGGAGCGGCAGAACCCAGGCGACGACAGAGGCGCAGCTGATTGAGATGCCGACGCACCTCACCAGAGGCCCCCAAAACCAAATACATCGCGCGGCCGAGGCAGCGAAGAATGCGCCCTGCGAGCCAACGCTGTGAACCGCGATAGGTGCGATAATAGACAACGTCGCCAGGAGCAAAAACAGGAGTCTGCCGCTGCACAGGAACCTGATGCGGCGGATGCAGCAAAGACATCAGGGTGCGATGAGATCGACCATGGAGCAATGCAGCCGGCGAGCGACCATCGCGGGGCTGAGAGCGATACGATGACAAAAAGAGTAACAAAGCGTCCCCCCGAGAATGCGACTCTTTCAATTTCAACATCTGTGACTTGAAAGTCCGGACCAATCGTTCAGCGGCACCGTTTGACTGAGGCGAAAACGGCGCGGATGTCAGATGTTGAATACCATTGGCCTTGCAGAATGACTGAAATTCTGCGGACATGAATTGTGGGCCATTGTCGGAAACAATAGTCTGCGGAAGACCTTCAATGCAAAAGATAGCAGACAAGGCTTGGATTGTGGCAGAAGACGTCGTGGAAGACATCCGGACAACAAAAGGAAAATTACTGAAAGCATCGACCACAACCAACCATCGAGCATTCCAGAATGGACCAGCAAAATCGATGTGCAAGCGTTGCCAAGGGGAAGTGGCTTTCGGCCATGCAAAGAACTTCCGCGGCGGTGCGGAGGGTTGTTCGGCACACGCCACACAAGAGGAGCACATATTCGTAATCGCAGCATCGATGCCGAACCAAGTACAGTGCTGACGAGCAAGTTGTTTCGTACGCACTATACCGCAATGTCCTTTGTGAAGAAGCTGTAAGACAGAGGACTGTAACGAACGTGGGACCACGACTCGGGATTGATCATTATCCGAACGCAACAACAAAACACCACGTCGCACAAAAAGTCTCTCCTCGTGAGCAAAAAAACGGCGAACCAAAGGATCTTCGATCCGTGTCTTTGACAAGGGCCATTGCGTAGCAACAAAACGCAAAACAGGAGCAAGGACAGGATCAGCAGCTGTGGCTGTAGCTACACGACGAAAATCAATCGGAAACGATGCGACCACGTCATCGGTTTCCGAATCAATGAACATGCAAGCAAGTTCGGAAGAATCGAATGCTTTATCCTCAGCAACAGGCAAACGGGACAACGCATCAGCGTTTCCGTGCTTAGCAGTGGACCGATACAAGATATCGTAGCGGTACTGCGAGAGAAAAAGAGACCAGCGAATGAATTTCTGCGCTGTACGCGGAGGTACAGGCTTGTTCGGATGAAAAAGCGATGTCAAAGGTTTGTGGTCGGTGATGATGGTAAAGGGACGACCATACAAGAAGTCATGGAACTTGGTAACACCAAACACGAGAGCTAAAGCTTATTTCTCTATTTGTGAATAATTTCTTTGCGCAGATGAGAGCAATTTGGACGCAAAAGCAATAGGGCGATCATGCGAGCCATCCTTGTGCGCAAGCACAGCACCGATCCCGAATTCCGAAGCATCTACCATCAACAAAAGGGGTTTTCGGGGATCGAATGGCGTAAGGCAAGTATTTGAAAGTAACGCCGATTTCAACTGGCGAAAGGCGCGTTCGCATTCCGTCGTCCAGACGAACGGAACACCTTTACGGCGTAAGCGATGAAGCGGAGCTGAAATGGAAGAAGCATTGCACAAAAATTTATTATAATAATTTATTTTACCCAACACACTCTGTAGCTGTTTCAAATCTTGCGGAGCAGGTAAATCCTGTATGGCACGGAGGTGCTCTGGACTCGGATGTATACCTTGGGCATTTATGACATGCCCCAGGTAGGGTAAGTCCCGAGCAAAAAACACACATTTGTCCTTCCTCAAGCGAAGACCATTTTGACGCAAGACCTGAAATAATGTTCGGAGATTTTGCAAATGTTCGGCTTCTGTCTTTCCTGAGATCACAATATCGTCCAGATAGTTCGCAGCAGTAGGGACCGACGCACACACAGTTTGTAAATATTGCTGAAACAAAGCAGGGGCGGATGCACACCCGAATGGCAGTCTTTTGAAGCGATACAAGCCAAGATGCGTGTTTACCACCAAGACGCGCTGGGATTCTTCGTCCACAGGTATCTGCAAGTACGCATCTGCTAGGTCCAATTTGGAAAAATATTTTCCCGGGCACAGTTTGTCAAAAAGATCTTCCGGGCGGGGCAAAGCAAAAGTAGCAGTCACAAGTTGTGGATTCACAGTTGCCTTGAAGTCCACACAAAGTCTCAATTTTCCGGACGGTTTTGGCAAAATTACTAAGGGTGAGGCCCAGAGAGAAGCCTGCACACGTTCAATTACACCTTGAGATTCTAAATCGTGTAATGTTCTGGCGACCTCATCACGCAATGCGTGGGGAACATTGCGCGCTCTGAAAAATTTCGGTTGCGCGTTGTCTTGCAATTCCAAATGTGCAGCATAGTTCTTAGCGCAACCAAGGCCCGGTGCAAAAATGTCTGCAAATTCGTCACAAAGACTAGAAACACTGGCGGAAGGCACAGTCGGATTCACTGATAGGACCTGATTAACTATAGACAAATTAAACAATTGAAACAAATCTAAACCAAACAAGTTCACTGCAGTAGAAGAACGAAGAACGTAAAATGACACAAGTTTTGTTTGTCCCTTGTATGTGGCAAGAAGGCTGCACTGTCCTAATACAGGGATCTGCTGTCCTGAGTAACTAGTTAACTTAACATTTGCGGCACGCAATGGCGGTTGGCCCAGTTGTTTGTACGTGTCGTGATTGATCAATGAAACAGCAGCTCCGGTATCGAGCTGGAATGGTATCACTTTGCCTTCAAAGTCTAAGTCCACAAAAAGTTTATTGTCCTGCTGACGACAAGAGCGACTGTCACGTGCAATTTGAACTGATACAAGTACAGAAGCACTTGCGACTTTACGTGATTTTCGGCGACGTCGACGCACACTTTTGGTGGGACGAACACAGTCACTGTGAGCTAAAGTGTCACTGGACGGGTGGGAATGAACTACATGAATGTCCATGGGTGAAGGTCCACGAGCCCGATTGTCCTGGGTTCGATTCCGGCGCGAAGCAAAAGGCCTGGAATTTGTGTGATTGTCTGATCTAAGCTTTTTCTGGCAAACACTTTGAACATGTCCTTTCTTTCGACAGTAAAAGCAAATAGCTTGGCGTGACGGGCAATTTTCACGCGAATGTCTAGTTGCACACCGCGGGCATGATTTCACTGCATTTGCTTGCTTACGCGGCGCACGTGTTTGCGAGCTAGGCTGCCGCTGCTGTGCGGACGGGCGCGAGGGCCGTGTAGCGTCCCGGTCAGCGCGGCCGGCGGGCCGGTTAATGTGACACACGGCTGGCGAAGTTGCAAATGATTCCTGAGCAAAGTCAAGTGTGTCTTGCCTATCCAATATGTCTATCACTTGTTGAAGGGAGGGATTAACTAGTTTCAAAATCTGTTCCCTTATGCGAACATCAGAAACGTTCTGTGCTATAGCATCACGCACCATAGTATCTGAATAAGGAAGTCCGCAGTCACATTCAAAGGCACACTCCCTAGTAAGTCCTTGCAAAGTTGCAACCCACTCCCTATTAGTCTGACCGGCCGTACGTTTTGTACGAAAGAACGTATACCGTTTTGCAACTACATTTACTGTTTCTTTGAAATAGGCATCTAAAGCAGACAAAATTTCTTCGTAGGACAGAGTTGCTACGTCGCGTCGGGGAAACAATTTCACTATCACACGGTAGGTAGACACACCGACACAAGAAAGCAAAAACGGCTGCCGCTCTTTACCTTGAATTCTGTAGGCTGCTAGATGGAAGGCAAATTGTCGGGACCACTCAGTCCACGACTCTTCGGCCGCCACGTATGGCCGAAAGGGAGGTGCAACAGCGTTTTGTGGCAGCGGTAGCGAAGAAGCGGCGGCTGCCGCATCGGTTTGCAGCGCACGTTGACCCTGGACGAGCTGTCCAAGGGCCTCCAATAACGCCTGCGTCTGCTGATTCTGCAAGCGAAAAAATTCGGACAGTACATCTGGAGAATGTGGCGAAGCCATGACACAAACGAATGAATACAAACTCTTTTACTCGTCGCCAAATAATGTTGTGTCTAGCTCATACAGCATAGACACAATGAGGTAGCTAGGTGCACGCTAAACTAACGCAGACGGGCTTGAAGTTCTGGAACATGAGACTTATTAATGAATAAGAAGAAAAGTACGTAGATGTTACTTAACTTTTATTCTCTTGTTGGAATACATCTCTTGAATAGTAGTAAGCTATAAGCACTGATACAAATGGCGCCTTGCTAGGTAGCAGCTATGGACTAAGCTGAAGGCTATTCTATCTGTCTCTCTCGGCAAATGAGAGGAAGACTTGGTAGGTCTAGTCGCAAGCAATGTCGTCCGTACAACTGGGCGAGGTCTAGTCCGTGTCTTGTGACCTGCCATGTGGTGGCGCTAGGATTGCGATTACACAGTGGCGACACGCGGGTCCGACATGTACTACAGGACCGCGGCCGATTTAAGTTACCACCTAGCAAGTGTGGTGTCTAGCCGTGACACCACAACCTGTACTTTTTTCCAGTCACTTGGGACTTGGTGCTAGGCGAAAGATTCACGCTATATGTTAACGTTACACCAAGCAATCTGTTTTCGTGAGTTTAATATCTGATATGTACTGCACCGCAGGTCGTTTAGGATGTCGACGTTAGCTCGCGCTGACTTCCTGGTAGCAATAGCTCGCAAGTTACTCGCGTCGCGGTTGGGCGGCCTTGGGCTTATCTCTTGAGGCCGTGTAGCACCCCTGCTACTATCGGCATTCTTTTCTTCTGGAAATAAAACACACAATTAGGTTGTCAACCATTACTCTCGTAACATGTCGCTCCTTTCGTCACCTCCATTGCAACGTTTTTGATGGTTACGGTTCACGTTTTTCTGTTAGATCTCGTAATGGGATCTAAAATATCAACAGCAACTATTTCTCTCAGTTCTACAGGAAAAATCGGAAATAGTGGTGCTCTGTGCGTAACAGTAGGTTGTTTTGACTTTCGGCGCAGTTCTCATTTTGCCAAGACAGTCCGAATTCGCTTTTCCATGTTGTTGAAGTAACATGTATCCCGTAATTTAACTCTGAGAAAATGTTTGTAATCAAAATCATCGTTTTTCTGAGCGGATGAGTTTTCTCTCATACCGAAACTCGCATTCCAGTCACATATCACCTTCAAGAGAGAAGTGATTAGCATTTCCAAAATTAGTGCGTTCAGTGTGATTTCCACCATGATAATTATTGAAACTACAGGTATCGTTATCGCAAACGATGTTTTCTTCGATATTGGCTAGCTGTTTCTGTATCTGTATTACGTGATGTTTATTTTGCTCATTAATCGTCATCACCCCTTCTGTAAAACGTTGCAGACTGAAATTCTTTGGAATCAGCGAACGGAATCGGCTTAACATCGTCTGACCTGTTGTCTGAATCATTGTTCGTTTGCGTCACTCTCTCGGATAATTCTTCGACACGTTTTGCAGCAACCAACAACTGATTTTGCGTCTTTGAAACTTCAGTGTTAGTCCGCAACTGTAATGGCTCGAGCTTTTGTGCTAATTCCTCTATCTTCTATTCTTGTTGTGAAGTCTCAACTCTACAATATCAACAGACTGCACATGGAATAGTCTGGACTAAAGACTATTAATATCGGATTTTAGTTCCTCGCGTACCTGGGTTCTCAACTGTTCTGAGATTTCCTCGAATTTACGATCTAAATTGTCATTTATCTAATCACGAAACAATTTGGTCTCTCCGCGAAGTTCATCACTGGATTTCCTAATTTCATGATTGGATTTTCTAATTTCGTTATTGGATTTCCTAATCTCATCAAGTTGAGCTAGTATTAATTGCGTAACATTACCACTGAAAAAGGGAAAGACAAAATTATTTTACTCTATAGAAGTAGAAACAGTTCCTGAATCTCTCATAACAAAATAGGATTGTTTTACGGTATTCCGATGGCCTGAATTGCGTGTAATTCCTTGCTGTTCGTCACGCATGACTGGCAAATAATATTCTTCTCTCCGATCATTCACAGTATTGTACGAAAGTTCCCTAACCTCATTATCCTAAGAAAAAATTTTTATACGATGCCTCAAGTTTTTCGAAATTTTGTTTGAAGCTACCTCTGTAGTCTCTTCAATTCCTGACTGCACTCTTGTTTTCATTGTCGTAGCAGCAATAAAGAAAATAATACAAACTGTACAACAACTATAATACACGAAACTGTTAACTTCACTGTTACAAATGATTTCTGAACTAGAAATTTCCGAAATAAAAAGTTTCGAATTAATGCGAAACAGCGTACAAGCAACAAAAAATGCTATGTCACTACTACTGACCAAGTAGTATTGCATAAAATTTTGCAAATGCAGGTAGCAAGACAAAGCATCTCTAACTGTGAAACCGTCCAACGAAACAAAATCCTGGCAGACAGATCGACAGGTGAAACTGGTAATTTTAAAAGACGTACCGAAATATGTGACGTTGCGTCTTTAGCAATAATAGAATTCTGATTGAGAACAAAATGAAACAACTTTCTACAAATCATAAAGAAATCAATTCCCAAGTATCTGACTGCAAGTTTTAAAATATTCTCAAATAATTCGTAACAACTGTTCTCCAATGCTCCTGTACGCAACAGACAATTTACCTCGTCTTGCCGCTGTAACTGCGTCATCAGCAACATGCTAAAAATACTTCAGAATGAATACTGCGATCCTTGCAGAAAGAATGATCAAAATAATTGCAACTAATTACTGCCATATTTTTATATAGAAATTGAATATTCGGGAGAGGAGAAGGGGGGGGGGGGGTTGGTCACCAAGACTTACACGGTGTAGAAAGAATAAACGAAACCAAAAAAGACTTTAATTTACTATATTCACAAATGAATTATTTAAACACTGACGGACTTTACACAGACTTTAATTATTTCAAAATATCTATACTCAATAAACACGTCTCTGACCACAACAAAGACACGAACATCGCTCTCAATGTATTAAATACAAATCGGAGAAAATCCCTCCAGTGTGCAAGCAAGCAAAAACTACGTGCAAAAAAAGGCAAATTATCAAGAATCCTCAATTAATACGAAAGCCTCCTCTGGCGCTACAAGCACGATCACGGTAGGCTGCGATCTTTCATGTCGCGCAGCTTCTCTCCATCGCAGGCTGCGTCCGATCGCTTCCGACTCCTCTCAACAACGGTTCGCTCACTAATACTCGCGATAATAATGTTTCAGAGTCAGAGTTTGTGTATGAACAACAGCAAAATCATTGATCAACTTCATAGAGTAAATATCTCTGGAGTGAGCAGTGCGTTCTGCGCATGTTGTCAACATTAAACTAGGATTGTCACCTGTTTTCTGGACTTCGCTATGCGTGTGTGCTTTCCGCAAAGTTTGAAGTTTATAATATCAATAGGTTTTGTTGTGTTTTCACCGTTTGTTGATAGTGTAATAGCGATGGTGAGTTACCGTCGCTGCTACGGATGCAAAGAAAAATATGTGAATGGAGGGATAGTAACATTTCGTGGGTACATACCATGTAGCTCTAATTATAGTTATCGTATTAGTAAGAGACACTGTATATGTTTAAAAATTTCGAGACGCATTATAATTAAGGCTTGATTCTGTAGATCTATTTTTCTACAATTTTATGACCATATAATAGATATTACGGTTCGTACAAAAGCTTGCAAAGAGTCGCTTCCTCTCCTAAATTTGCTAGTGGAACAGGAAAGGGAGTGGTTAGTTGTTTCAGCAAATACTGTACTCCATGCATTTATCAGTGACTTGTCGATTATGTATATAGATTTGAAAGATGGGAGACAGATAAATTCAATACAGCTACAGTAGGAGACCATGTTAAATGTGTCTAGGACATGGAGAATGATTGTGTCTGATTTATATTTTAGTTTTCCGAAGGATGAACAACGCGTAAATATGTGGCTCCAGAAATTAAGGAGGAGTAATTTTTTCCCCACAAAATATTCCAAAGTATGTTAAAAACACTTTGAAGAGGAATGTTTAGACAGAGAAAAATTTGGACGTGTATGGCTGAAGGTAGCTAATCAGAGTACACGTTCATCTTCTTTGGTGTATTTTACTTTCAATTTATTTTCTTCATCATTTGATTAAGAAGCGTAAAATATTAATAAACATGTTCAAATGGTTCAAATGGCTCTGAGCACTATGCGACTTGACTTCTGAGGTCATCAGTCCCCTAGAACTTAGAACTAATTAAACCTAACTAACCTAAGGACATCACACACATCCATGCCCGAGGCAGGATTCGAACCTGCGACCGTAGCGGTCGCTCGGCTCCAGACTGTAGCGCCTAGAACCGCACGGCCACTCCGGCCGGCAGTAAACATGTCCCCAAACTCTTTCATTTGTGTCACTTTCCATTTCCCTTATTGGTGTTATATGGGTTGACTGTTACATGACCAACTGTATTTGCTTTACAGTACATTTATTCTCCGATCGCCCTTTTCCCCCCCTTCTTACTCAGTCTACTATTTATTTAATAAACTGGGAGCAAGTACGTAAAATGCGTTAAATAAATACTTCAAAGTGTCACAAGTAAGAAAAATTGTGCTTTAGGTCGCAAAAACGAGAAAATAAATACGCAGAAATAGCACAAAGAAAGGACGAATTAGCAGGGATATAATCGCTAATGTGTGGCAAATTCGGCGTTTTTCGGACACTTGCAAAATTACTAGCGTACTGTCAAGTCGTTTTGCAAGACTATCACTGCAAATATGTGCTTCAGGCTCTGTAATACAATAAAGAGCCGTATCACACCGAAAACTACCAAAAATCGAGTGCATCTGAAGTGTGACACCTATCGCAAAGAAGCAGAATGCAATATCACTTGCCCTTAAAAGTTACGTAGCTGGTTTATTCCCGGTACAAATGGATGCTATTAACATGTCTGCGCAATATATATAAATAATCCACGACACGTACGAAAAGAATCCGTCTGTACTAGGGATGTAGTGACATTCTAAATATACAGGGCGCTATACGGACACACACACGACGTCCCGAGAACACGCGACCAGGCCGGCAATGTACGTTGAGAACACAAAATCTGTTCTGCGCATGTGAATGCTCACTCCAGAGATATTTACTCTATGGTCAGCTTTGCAAAGAAGTATTAACGTCCAACTTTCAACATCTAAGCAATTCAGAGGCGGACTGCTAAATTTGTTACCGGTAGGTTCGAACAAAACGTTAGTGTTACGGACATGCTTCGGGAATTTAAATGGGAAATACTGGAAGGAAGACGATGTTTTTTCGAGAAACACTACTGAGAAAATGTAGAGAACCGGCATTTAAAGCCGACTCCCGAACGATTCTACTGCCGCCAACATAAATTGCGCATAAGGACCACGAAGATAAGATACGATAAATTAGGGCTCATACAGAAGCATATAGAGTCGTTTCTCCCTCTCTCTGTCTACTAGTGGGACAGGAAAGGAAATGACTAGTAGTAGTACAGGGTACGCTCCGCCATGCACCGTACGGTGACATGCGGAGTATCTATGTAGATGTCAATTCAAAGGCTCGTGCGGGGAAAAGTCACACAGAAAATGTAGCTCGCACCGGAATGGCGCTGGAGTCAGGTTGCCATAACATCTATTAGTGATTCCAAGGAGTACAGCCTTTCGCCAATAGACAGCAATCACATCGTTTTGACGGAAGTGTGGGCATTATATGCTTCATAGTCTAATCAGTTTGCGGGAAATATTTAAAAATTGTGTGCACAACTATTCCTCGCGAATCAGTCTGTGTATTAGTGAAAATTATGTCGAAGTCCATACCGTAGCTCCTGAGATTAACACAAACATACTGTACAGACGGAAATCCTGTTGAGGCATTTCAGTTTATGTATCGAGAATGAGCAAAAACAAGGCACAGTACCATGCTTAATACGGTGTACGAAAACAGTTGGAAGTCAAAACAGCTTGCAGTCATCTCGGAATGGACAAACAAAGTCCCTGTATGATTTTCAGCGAACTCTCTCACCATTCTTCTACAAAATAGTGCCACATACAGGTAACGAAAAGGAGGTCGCTAGCGATCACGCATACTTCTCTAGAAAGTAGATCATGAAGGCTTAATAGTATCGAGATCTGCTGATTGCAGTGGCCAGGTGGCCAGGGCGGGGGGTGCGGGGGTGCGATAACCAATCCTCGTGCTCGCAAAACCAGTCCTGGACGATGCGAGCTGTGTGAATAGGAGCCCTGTTATCTTGGGACACAGCATCGACATTGTGCCACAAATATTACGTCACTGGATGTACATCATCAGCCAAAATGGTCACATGGTTCTTTGGAGTAATGCAATCTTGAAGGATACCCATGGGGACCATGAAATACCACGATACACCGTTTTTCCATATTTTTCTCTAATCCGTGTATATATAGAGAGAAGCTCGTAAAGCAATTTGCAACGTCCTACGTAAGGATCACTTGCACCTAAGAAAACTGGCGTATAATCGTTTCGCACAGTTCTTTGTTTTAGCATAAATACAAAAAATGAAAGTACGAGGAGTGAAAAACCATCATACACAGACGTAAGAGTGGACGGTATATTAATGAATTTATTGATTTATTCTGGCTTTCGTTCGTTATGACTCTAACGTTGGTTTACTTTCTGAATGTAGTGAGTGCCTGGTGTGTTGATTGGCGTGGGGTGGATTCGGTGCTTCGCTTCTCGAGTTCAGAGAAATATACTAACTACTGCTGCAAAGATGTGAGGGAATCTGAGAAGACGGCCGTTGTGGCCGAGCGGTTCTAGGCACTTCAGTCCGGAACCGCGCTGCTGCTACGATCGCAGGTTCGAATCCTCCCTCGGGTATGGATGTGCGTGATGTCCTTAGGTTAGTTAGGTTTAAGTAGTTAGGTTTAAGTAGTATAATGTAGTAGTATATAATGCATACAATTCATAGAGACACGTGCTATGTGTGGACGAGTGTAGTCCTACAGAAAAATGGCACGAAGATACTGTAGCACGAGAAATAACACACGACGACACAGGATGTCCCTGTCGTACTGCTGTGTCCTCTGAGGTGCCTCAGTGTCTACCAGTCACGACCGCAAATCATTCTCGACGGCTCCTCACATCACGATACCAGGAATAACACTATGTCTCTTCAAAACATTGGGAGGGAGGGACACCTCCCCAGGTCGGCCCTATACTCGCCGATGATGGTCATCTGGCGTAGTGCAGACCGAAGCGACGCTGTTCATCAGCAGTCCAACATCTCCTATCCAGGCGCAGCCATTTGTTTTGAGGTATTACGGCAACCTGTATATGGGACTACAATTCCCTCGTCCGGCTGCTGATAACCTCTTATCAATGGTGCAGAATATCGCAGACTGTTGTTGGTAGTCCGTTACTTCTTCTAGGAAGGCAAGTGCGGATGTGAAGCTGTGAGCTTGGTGCAGAATGTGGCTCAACTCTCTTGTGGTGGCCAGACATCGTCGACCGGAACCTTGACAACGAAATGCCTGCCCTAATGCTCCCATCAGGTCCAACGTCAGGCCATTGTGACATCCAAATGTCCCACAAATCTCGATACTGAACGATTTCATTAGCGGACCAAGTGAAGATCCACAGTGAGGCCCCTTTCAAGCTACATCAGCTGATGATAAGACTGTCTCACACGCTTACGCAACATCTCGGTGTCTTTCATAGTGATAACTCAAAATCTGACGCTATCCACGCCCCTTACATTCCATACCAGGCCTGGTAACGACACTAAGCACCAACAGCACTAATGACATGTTCAAATGGTGCTAAGCACTATGGGACTTAACATCTGAGGTCATCAGTCCCCTAGACTTAGAACAACTTAATCCTAACTAACCTAAGGACGTCATGCACATCCACGCCCGAGGTATGATTCAAACCTGCGACCGTAGTAGCAGCGCAGTTCCTGACTGAAGCGTCTACAACCGCTCGGCAACAGCGTCCGGCCTAGTGATATGTGATGACTGTTCAATCACAGACAATTGAAACACTTTTCATTGACGTATCCACTGATGGCGTGTACGTCTACAAAGTTACGTTCACATCCGACCATGTCTTCTGTGTGCTTCACTTTTTGTCGGGCTGTATACTGCCTGCGTGACCAATACAGAAATACAATACAGAAAATACAATATAGAAATGCCGTCTTTTGCCTCTGACTGATTTAGAAATAAACCGTAGAATTCAAATCCTTAGTCACAGTTCAGTTTATTTGAGCAGATAATCAGTTTCGACGTTCCAGACATCAATAGGTCCGAAATAAACAGTGACACAGACGACGAATAGACATAAACGTCTATGTGTCCCTTGTGCTAATGCCTTTTTAACATCTTATAATAGCTGCAATTACGAAATCAGTTATATGTTCAAATAAACTGAAATTAACTGCCGGCCTCTGTGGCCGAGCGGTTCTAGAGGATTCAGTCCGGAACAGCGCTGCTGTTACGGTCGCAGGTTCGAATCCTGCCACGACCGTGGATGTGTGTGATGTCCTTAGGTTAATTAGGTTTAAGTAGTTCTAAGTCTAGGGGACTGATGACCTCAGATGTTAAGTCCCATACTGCTTAGAGTCATTTGTATCGGTTTTTTTTTTAAGTAACTAAGACAGCTAGTTTTACAGTTTCTTTAGATATGAAAGTCTCTGGTCCCCTCCAGTGCTCTTCGTTTTCTCCTGAAGATAGGGAAGGACATTATTTCCCAAGTCGACATGATAGTGTTGCTCAGCGAAACGTGTAGGAAAACGAGATATGATGAACTGCTGTTTGGGTCTCAGCTGCAAGCAGCTCCTTAGTTGGGTCTCGTGTGGGTTCAGGAGATGCTGTCCTTCCACAGATCAGCTGGTCCTGCTGGAGGCATCTGAAAGGCAAATTTCGTACGCTGGCGATGCCCCCATATGAGTCTTTTTAGGTTTTGATAAGCGCAAAGATATAATTTCGAAGCATATCATACTCATAGATTTCTATTACAACCCCGCGATCTCACGGGTTGCAATATGTCAGAATGACCGAGCGGTGTGGTTTGGGAGAGAAGAATGATTCACGCCGAAGTGTGCAGAGAAACACAGGCAAGTGTGTCACTGACTTTATTACATCGAAGGTACACAGCAGGCTTTCTGCTGAACTCGGCAACGGCGCCGCGCACCGTGCGTGCGTGGGTCAGCGCCAATGCCAATACTGGAATATGCAACTTCGGCTTCCGGTCGTCCAGTCTTGCAGACGTAGACTCTTTATTCGCTTCACGGCTCAGTGCCCATCGCATGTGTCGGCTGATCCCTCAAGTGCGATTCGTGAAGCCCATGTAGAGAGCCGAAGGGACCGACCGCGGTCGTTATTGGGAGTCTTAGCAGCTACGACCATCTACCCAAGGCAGCTCGTTCAGTGATCGCACCCGGGATGCCGCGACTTCGCACCTTGGCCCCACCCTTGCGGACGGCAGCTTGTTGTCCGCCACATGATGTTACCTTAGAGAGCAGAGCAGTCTAAAGCGCTGCAGTCATGGACTGTGCGGCTGGTCCCGGCGGAGGTTCGAGTCCTCCCTCGGGCATGGGTGTGTGTGTTTGTCCTTAGGATAATTTAGGTTAAGTAGTGTGTAAGCTTAGGGACTGATGACATTAGCAGTTAAGTTCCATAAGATTTCACACACATTTGAACATTTAGGCCCATCGTAAGTTCCAATGGTGAGTAGGATTCCCCTCACATGGGGATTCATGCCGTATATATTCTGGGTCTGAGCACTGTTAGTGGCATATTTCACTTAATTTTGACAAATTTCTACGTTTTCGTATATTTTCAGTAATTTTTAATACCGCACCCTAAAGTAAAACTGCGCACGTATCGTTCGTCACATGGGGATTTGTGGGCGATTAGTATTGGATCCTGATATTAGCATTTTTTCAACTTTTATTATTTTCGTGTTTCCAGCTCCTTCGGAAATTATAGATTCGTCTGATGAGCTCTACCTATTTGAATTACGTCACAAGAACGTTAATTTTCTAGATTATTTTTTCGTTTCCACTATAAAAATATCCCGTTAATTCTGTTGATTTTGAGCCACCTCGCCCCCCACTCCCGTTAACTCTCCCCTCCCACCACTCCACCACAGGAATGCTATTCACTGATGACATTATAGATCTGCACCAGTTTGTGGGCGGCAGTGTTGTATCTAGAGCAGAGGGTCTCAGTCTTTCTAGGCTTGACACTTTCTACGTGCAGTTTGCTTCATTTAGACCTAATGAATTAAAAATTCATAAAGGTTTAAGCATAAAACAATACTGTAGCCAAAATTAATCGTTTTAATTACACAAAATACATTATCACTATGTTCATCGTTGAAAACGCTACCTCACATAGGTAAGTTGATCGAAAAACGATAAAACATACGATCCCACCTTTGCATTGTTAGGGTAGGTTCTTTACACTCACTAATTTCCAAACGTTACCTTCATCGTATACCGATTTTAAGGAAATGCCTTTGTGAAATCTGGTTATTTCTTCTTCAGGTTCAATCTCACTACAAGAGAAAATACTGTGCATTTTGCTTTAAAAACTTTACACCTCACTTTCTGGAGACGTTGATGTATGAATGCTAGAATATGCTCCACTGGCATTAAAACTGAAAATGGGTTTTCAAACTCTGTTTTCAGTTCTGTCTTCTTGGCCGTATACTTCTTTTCAACTTCTTGATCCAATGATATTTGTTGATACTGTAGTTCTGACTTCATCTGAATAAGGCCTATCACATTTAACTTCTATAATTGTGCTATCCAAAGATCATGTTTCTGCAGGAAACACTTTATAGAAGACATAAGAGATATGACGGTTCAGTTTTTTCCTTTGAGTTCTTTGCTTAACACGTTTAGTTCAACTGTCGTATCAGTTACAAGTGCCAGACCCACCAACCAGCTCCAATCATACACTTGTGAATAGTCTTCCTCTCTTTCACACACAAAAGATTTTATCGCTAGTTGAAGTTCCCTGAATCTATTTGGAACCGTACCCCTACTTGATCATCAAACTTTGGTGTGCAATAGCAGGTTTACATAAGGCTATCCAATTCTTCTAAGCAGTCTAAACTTTATTCTTTGCAGTGATTGTGAGCGAACTGAATACACAATTTTTGTGACAGTACTCATAACATGTGCCAGTTTCAAAATATTCCCACAAAACACTTGCTGATGCACGATGCAATGATACTCAAAGAAAGGTAGAAAAGATTCGTCGTTCACACACAAGGTGACAACTCCTTGTGTTCGCCTACCGAGCAAGGCGATCCATTACGCTACTAGTAATAGACGCAAGTATCTGAACTGAGAAATCGTATTCTTAAAAGATGGTTTTGAATGCATTGTAAATATCTTCTCGTGTATTGTCTTTCAGGGTCAAAATTGTAAGCAGATGTACTTTTACACTGCAATCGACGTTATCTATTGACTCGTCTAAATGTAATGAGAGATACAAGCAGGATCGCAAATTTGTTATCGGTTGACTTTTTATATTTTCCGCCATTTATTGCACTTTTCTTCTTATAGTAGGTCTTGACAGAGGCATGTCTCTGGTACCTGATATTATCACTGACTTGTTTTTGAATGTGGAAAACTAGGACTCACTATCTACCAAGAAGCACTCCTTAACTACAGTTCTATAGTCAAATCGTTTTGCACGTTTCACCAATGCTTCTGATAAACAAAGTGTTGCTATGTTTGATGAAAGAATTTTTTGGAGAGATTTTATAAAAAAACGATTCCTGTGACTGTAATTTAATTTTAAGATTAGAAGGTTTCTTCCTGCTCAAGTCACTACCAACAGCTTCTCCCGATTCGAAGTCATTGTGAACTGTTCGATAATGGCGTTTAATACTTCCCTTTTTAAATACCGGTATGGTCAAAGTAGCATTACATATCAAACATATACACCTGTCTTCATGTACTGTAACAAAAGATGTTTTTCCCAAACTTCACAGAAGTGGTATGTTTTCCTGTATTTAAAAAAAAAAAAAAAAAGCTCCGTCTTTAGGCCACAAGTGGCCCTTCCGGGACCGTCCGGCCGCCGTGTCATCTTCCGAGGAGGATGCGGATAAGGAGGGGCGTGTGGTCAGCACACCGCACTCCCGACCGTTAGGACGGTATTCTTTGACCGAAGCCGCTACTAATCGGTCGAGTAGCTCCTCAATTGGCAGCACGAGGCTGAGTGCACCCCGAAAAATGGCAACAGCACGTGGCGGCGGGATGGTGACCCATCCAAGCGCCGGCCACGCCCGACAGCGCTTAACTTCGGTGATCTCACGGGAACCGGTGTAGCCACTGCGGCAAGGCCGTTGCCTTTTCCTGTATTTAGGTGCACTCATTTTTCACAAACGCGTTACTAGGTGAGAACTGCGACTCGGCATGTAGTCTCCCTGTTTCTGATCGGTAACACTCGGCAACTGTCGAGGAACATCGTGCCATAGTGGTTCGGAGCCTTTCGTTGCCAACTGCACAGTATAGTATTCGACGATGTTGTCTGTATTGTCGCAGTGGTATGTACTGTTGCGCTATTTTCATCGCCGTTGTTTCGAAATCGAGTGATGAGGCGGTTATTTGACACGTCAATTCAAAAAGCAATCTGACTCGGTAACACGAAGTACTTAACTGATCATTACCTCCCCATCGTGCACATTGTTGTTTCGTGGAAACACGAAAACTGATACCTAATGTAGACGGAGCATTCCCTTCCCCCTCTTCCCCTTCCGGCACCGTACACCGGACCACACCCCGCCACAAATCCTTCGCGCAACCGCCGCCCACCGCAGCCCCCACTCACAACGTACCAACTTATAGTATGCGAGTAGTTGCCTCACCATGCAGGAGGAAAGACTGTTGCTTGGCGCAAGCGTTAAAAGCGATGGAGAGGAGGCGGAGATAGACTCCTCAAATTCATGGCCTGCAAATACCGTGCGAAATACTTATTGTCAGCAAACTAGTATTTTACAAAAACAGCCCATTGAAATAGATTTAGGACAAACGTCTTGAAAGACGACTCATAAAGCCGATCGAGACCGGCGGGTGACCGAGCACCCTGAGCTACACGATGGTGTATCTACGAACATCCGATGTTTTTTGGTCGGTACTGCAGTCTAGCGACTGATTTTAGAATCACACAAACGAATGCGCACTAAAGGCTGCCAAAATATGCTCCCGCCATTTTCTACAGTTTTTGTTGCTGTTAGACATGAGGTTGTGTTTTGTGCAGCATTTTAAAATATTTCGCCTCAACACATTTATGTTCCGTGTAATATATTTAAACTACACTCCTGGAAATTGAAATAAGAACACCGTGAATTCATTGTCCCAGGAAGGGGAAACTTTATTGACACATTCCTGGCGTCAGATACATCACATGATCACACTGACATAACCACAGGCACATAGACACAGGCAACAGAGCATGCACAATGTCGGCACTAGTACAGTGTATATCCACCTTTCGCAGCAATGCAGGCTGCTATTCTCCCATGGAGACGATCGTAGAGATGCTGGATGTAGTCCTGTGGAACGGCTTGCCATGCCATTTCCACCTGGCGCCTCAGTTGGACCAGCGTTCGTGCTGGATGTGCAGACCGCGTGAGACGACGCTTCATCCAGTCCCAAACATGCTCAATGGTGGACAGATCCGGAGATCTTGCTGGCCAGGGTAGTTGACTTACACCTTCTAGAGCACGTTGGGTGGCACGGGATACATGCGGACGTGCATTGACCTGTTGGAACAGCAAGTTCCCATGCCGGTCTAGGAATGGTAGAACGATGGGTTCGATGACGGTTCGGATGTACCGTGCACTATTCAGTGTCCCCTCGACGATCACCAGTGGTGTACGGCCAGTGTAGGAGATCGCTCCCCACACCATGATGCCGGGTGTTGGCCCTGTGTGCCTCGGTCGTATGCAGTCCTGATTGTGGCGCTCACCTGCACGGCGCCAAACACGCATACGACCATCATTGGCACCAAGGCAGAAGCGACTCTCATCGCTGAAGACGACACGTCTCCATTCGTCCCTCCATTCACGCCTGTCGCGACACCACTGGAGGCGGGCTGCACGATGTTGGGGCGTGAGCGGAAGACGGCCTGACGGTGTGCGGGACCGTAGCCCAGCTTCATGGAGACGGTTGCGAATGGTCCTCGCCGATACCCCAGGAGCAACAGTGTCCCTAATTTGCTGGGAAGTGGCGGTGCGGTCCCCTACGGCACTGCGTAGGATCCTACGGTCTTGGCGTGCATCCGTGCGTCGCTGCAGTCCGGTCCCAGGTCGACGGGCACGTGCACCTTCCGCCGACCACTGGCGACAACATCGATGTACTGTGGAGACCTCACGCCCCACGTGTTGAGCAATTCGGCGGTACGTCCACCCAGCCTCCCGCATGCCCACTATACGCCCTCGCTCAAAGTCCGTCAACTGCACATACGGTTCACGTGCACGCTGTCGCGGCATGCTACCAGTGTTAAAGACTGCGATGGAGCTCCGTATGCCACGGCAAACTGGCTGACACTGACGGCGGCGGTGCACAAATGCTGCGCAGCTAGCGCCATTCGACGGCCAACACCGCGGTTCCTGGTGTGTCCGCTGTGCCGTG
Source organism: Schistocerca nitens (assembly GCF_023898315.1). Lineage (NCBI taxonomy): Eukaryota > Metazoa > Arthropoda > Insecta > Orthoptera > Acrididae > Schistocerca > Schistocerca nitens. Next base: position 192,905,331 of record NC_064621.1, read on the forward strand.
CGTGTGATCATTGCTTGTACAGCCCTCTCGCAGTGTCCGGAGCAAGTATGGTGGGTCTGACACACCGGTGTCAATGTGTTCTTTTTTCCATTTCCAGGAGTGTATTTGGAATATATGGTTAACTGTTTGGGTGCAGAATTTTATAGTGAGTGAAATGCTATATATTTTAGTACTATTTATATAAGATGTGGACAGAAGCCGTACTTCGTCGATCCATGCACCATCTCGTAAACTGAAACAGAAGATGATCTTTCACCACGGAATATCTAATTCTTGCAAGTGAACTGAGTTTCTTTAATGCCTCAACAATTTCACCTGGTTTGGAAAAGGAAATTTATGCCAGTTTCCAATAGAATCTATTTTGAAACGTACTTAACATGTAATTACATTTGATATTGATGTTTAGTAGAGTAATAGTGCAACAAATAGACTGTTAAATACAGAAATGATAAGATTTTATCGACTGGAACGCTTTTAAATTTCAATCGAATATTTGCTCCTAGGTAATGACTATGTTTTACCTTGCAGCATGTTTTCACGTTTGGAATAACCTTAATTTTCTGGGGTAATTTTCGTGATTTAAAACAAAGACTGAAGCACATAAGAAGTGAGTATCATCATTTACAAATGGAATACGAAAATATATTCCACTTCTGTCACAAGAGTGGCTAGAGGCGAAAGTGTCAAAATTATAGCAAGGGACAACCCCTCCTCTGCTTCAAGATATCGAGGTTCCTAGCCTCCCACAAGGCTTCCTCACCAAGAAATCACCGATGTCGTTCGTATCCACAAACGTTTAGTCCTCAAGGTTCTTGCTTTTTGTCCCCCACACATACGTTCTCTCGTTTCAAACCAATGGGAGTGTTCACCATACCACAGGAGACATTACTTCCCAGTATTGGACTCAGTTTCTGGTTTGTGAGCTCACACATTTGCATTCCAGTACTTTTACAGTATTCTCTGGTTTAAGAACGCTGGCTGTTTAATTTCTATAAAGGTGGCAGGCCCTTTCAATAGATAGAATCAGCATACCTAGACCACCTTGGCAAAGTCAGGCGAATCTTATAACAAGATAATGATTTGCACTTATTAGAATCCGTTTGGGTTCCATGTGGTACCCCGATCATCTTCATAGACATGAAATTGTAGACTCATCCAGCTGGAACTCGTGCGATGCATGGTGTCTGGCGACGAAACTATATATGATTTTACGAAGAGTGGGGTGCGTATCTCTCAATCAAGCTATCGTCGATATCTTGTTACATAAGGCCGGTCTTGGCTTGTACCACACTCGTGTCCGCGAGTTAAACAATATTCTGTTAGCATGAAACCAAATGAGATCAAGGTATAATTTTCACTCTGACAACAACGTAACACTTGATGTAGTGGCACACAGATACAAGGTAAGGAATGAGTGCTATTGATAGATGATGTCAAATTAATTCCATATTTTTAGATTTCCAGATGGCTTTTGGCACTGTACCTCACAAGCAACTTCTAACCAAATTGCGTGCCTATGGACAATTGCCTCAGTCGTGCGACTGGATGCATGATTTCCTGTCAAGGAGGCACAGCTCGCAGTAACTGACATAGAGTCATCGAGTAACAAAGAGCTAATATCTGGCGTTACCCAAGGAAGTGTTACATGTCCTCTGTTGATCCCGATTTACATAAACGATTTAGAAGAAAATCTGAGTAGCACTCTTAAATTGTTTGCATAAGATGCTGTCATTTACTGTTTTACAAAGTCATCAAATGATCAAAACAAACTGCAAAACGATTTACACAAGAGATCTGTATGGAGCGAAAAGTGGCAATTGACCCAAAATAACACAAAGTGTGAAGTTATCCACATGAGTACCAAAAGGAATCCGTCAAATTTCGGTTACACTATAAAAAACGCAAATCTAGAGGCTGTAAATTCAACTAAATACTTAGGGATTACAGTTACGAATAACTTAAATTGGAAACATCACATAGATAATGTTGTGGGTAAAGCAAACAAAGACTACGATGTATTGGCAAAACACTGGGAAAATGCAACAGATCTTCTACAGAGATGCACTATACTATTCGACGGAAGACATCGAAAAAGTTCAAAGAAAGGCAGCTCATTTTGTACCGTCGCGAAATGGGGGATAGATAGCCACTAATATGAGACGTCAATTGGGCTGGCGATCATTAAACAAAGGCAATTTCCGTTGCGGCAAGATCTTCTCATGAAATTTCAACGATGAACTTTCTCCGCAGAGTGTGAAAATATTTTGTTGGCGCTCACCTGAACAGTGATGAACGATTATCATAGTTGAATGAGAGAAATCAGAACTCACATTGAAAGATTTAAGTGTTAGTTATTCGCGGCGCTGTTTGAGAGTGGAACGGTTGACAAACAGCTTGATGTTGGTTCGACTAACCCTCTGCCGAACACTTAATTGTGAATTGCGCAATAATCATGTAAATGTAGATGCACATGTAGGTAAACCGACATACCTATCATGATGCGTGGACAATTACTTTGTGTGATAACTTGATGAATGCATTATGCGTAAAACTACTGTTGTCTGAAACCAGTCCGTGAAAATTTCCCTCCCATGTGTGTGGTCTGGTAGCAATTTACACCGCGCTTATGGTCTTGTGGGTTAGAAGCCTCCCTTACAGTACATTTCCAGGACATCGTCGGTCTTACTCGGGATGCAGCGTTTCTTGATGGGAAAGCCACATATCCTAACACATCTCGTTGGTTGTGGCATCCATTGGCCCTTGCATTAAGTTGCAGATACATGTGGGAATCGCTCGAAAGACAGAAGCTAAGACTTTATCCCTAGAGAAGATAACCGTCATAGTAAATTTTTCGATCACAAATGGCAACAAATGAAAATATTGAGTTTATACGGCAGGTTTACATACTTATCATCACAACACTTTCGTTCTACGACCAGTAATGTACTGAAAAGTTCTGTGGTTATAAAAAAAGGAGAAAAGAAGAAACAAAGTTGGAGCACGAGTTTCAGTGGGAGATCGTAAACAGCAAGCGGCCTCATAACACTGCGCTCAGAGAATCAGTATATTCTTACCTAGCGCCAGCCACAGTGACTATCATAAAGTTGTATTCATGAACTCGTTGGGTATTACTAGTTTTTAAAAAAATATACTGTAATTGTAATTAGTAATTTTTCAGTATTGCCGAAACAACTTAATATAATATTAAAGTTTTTGACTGCCAAGCAGAATGAGGTAATACTAACAGGAGATTTTAACTTAAATTTTTAGAGCATATTCATTCTAGAGCTGTATTTGAGCCCCTGCCCATTTCATGCAATCTAACACGCGCTATGGGAACCAGCAACATTGCTACAGATAATATTGTGTTATAAATGCTTCGACACTATAGCAAAGTCATGGTGTACATCCCATAGTCAAATGCCTATCCACTCATGATAGGCAGCTGCTGATGTTCAGTACAAGACTTCATGACGAAAATGACACTGAATGGAAAACTAAGATGATAATAAATGAAAAAGTAATTGAGCAGTTCAAGATTTATTAGCGAAATACAGACTGGTAAGATGTGGTCAACATTCCCGGCATAAATAAAAATAAATATAAAGCATTCTGCAGTATATTCATAGGGTACTTTGGAAACTCTTTTCCTAGTAAACTGAGCTGCTGCAGCATGTTAAATGCGCGTGAAGCCTGGATTACAGAATATCGTGCAAAACTAAAAGAAGGATCTAATGGCAACCAGGGAAATGGACGATGACAGGGTTAAACCCTGTTACACACTGTACAGTAAAATTCTAAGCAAAGTCATCAGAGCATCAAAATGCATGTAGTTGTAAGGAAAAAATAAATTCACACATCAACAAAGTAAAACTATTTGAAACATAGTAAAATATGAGACAGGGAATACAAATATAGAACCTGAAGACAATATGTAGATAATAAATTGGTCAAATACAGCCCTAAATTGCAGAAGTTTAAACAGTGTTTTTCTGTAGTAGTAGATAACACAGGTTTGAACATTTCTTTAGCAGATAGCCTATAGTTCCTATGAAATTCTCTGAAAATAATTTAGATAAAATTCAGTCTCTACCTAAGTTTGTAAAAAAGGTTTCATTGTTATCAACTCTGTTAAAAATAAATGTTCAAGTACTTACTTGAAATCAGTAGTAAAATAATGATATGTTGTTCACTGTAACTTATAAATACATAAACATACTTATGTAATGAATCTTTTTGTAGTGATATTTCCACAGACAGACTTACATATGTTAATGTTTAGCAACTTTACAAAAAATAAGATAAAATCTACTAAAAATGAACAGCCCACCTCATTACTGCAACATTTCCAAATGTTTTAGGGAACATAATGTACAACAGATATTATACACACTCAGTGCAGAAAAATATAATCAGTACAAAGCAGTTCGTACTTCAGAAAGGACTGTCATCTAAACAGGCTATCTTTACCTTGGCAGTTGGTGTAATAGAAACAATAAATTACAAATTACTATGACTGCAGTGTTTTGTCACTTGGATAAGGCTTTTGACTACCCGAACCTTGATATCCTAATGGAGAAGTCAAACATTTACGGAACAGAAGGCAGAGCAGGTATATCTGAATGACAGAACGCATTGTGTATCAGTACCATGTGAATTACATAAGGACAGACACTCGGAATTCGAACCAATTAGACATTGTATACCGAAGGTCTGATTTTTGGTCTTTTGCTAATATAGGTTAATGGTTTTGCATTTTCAGTTTCAGAAGAAGCAAATCTTGCAACTTTTGTAGATGTTTGAGAGACAGGGGTAAAAATAGCACTAGCCCCCTCCATGAAAAGTTATCTATTTAAATGTTTGAAAACAACAACAGATCGTTGAAAGCAGGTGGATTATCAGTGATTTCAGACAGGACTCAGTACATACACTCAGTATTTCTCATGGAACTTCACAAGCTATAAGATTCTCAGACGATGAAATACATGAAGTAGAAAGTGATATGATCCTGGGACTAGAAAGAGATCACTACCTCAACTGGAAAATCTACTGCCTGAAATTAGTTAAGTGCCTTGGTACATCTATTTGCACCACACATGATTACTGCTGTATGATGTTGCAAACGAAGAAACTGGATTATTTTGCGTATTTACATTCACCAAAGGCTTATAGAATCATTTTATAAGGAAATTAAAATTACAGGATTGATATTTTATGATCGCAGCGTTGTGTTACAAGAATTATATATGGCGTTAATTCTAGAAAATCATACAGAAACCTCTTTTAAAAAAAGCTAGATATTTTGCCAACTACTTCCCAGTACATATGTTCATTAACTCTCGTCCTTACCAATACTTCTCTTTTGTCAAAAATAGTGAAAAGCTTGAATGTCACAATAGGATCAAAAATAGCGTCTACAAAGATTTCAAGGTGTTAATATTAGCACGAAAAGGAGTCAGACTCATGGTTATACATGTGTTCAACAACCTACGAGTATGTTGGGTAACTCCTTCCACTCTACCAAAGAGTATTTAACATAGAAACTCTTAAATTTAACGTTTTAGCTTAAATTATAATTTTAATTAGTGCTGTAATGTAGTAATGTAATGTCAAGTCGCTGAACTCCACTAAAGTTAAATTAAAATATCCTTGACTTATTTCCACATCCCACAGTCTGCTCTCCGTGGTCTCCATGGAATGCAATTATTGTAATATATTGTAAAGAGAAATTAATACAATACTTTCTTTTTTATGTGATGGCTACAGCCTCGTTATTCACCTTACCTGTTTTAAGCCCATACAAAGCAGGCACGCACATCATTCGTTTGCAGGTGGCGAATGAGTCAACAGAACAGAAGCGTAAACGCGACACTCCGTACTGCCGGATTACTGTCCGGGATTTCAGCAGTACTGCTACCCCACCGTTCGCTACATTGATTGTCGGAGATATTGTTAATTAATGTATGTAGCTAAACTTCTCTTGATTATATGGCAATCAGAGCTACCATAGTCCTAGCCATCGAGGTAACAAAGCGCTTATCTTCTGCTACTTCACAAAGGGCTACAAAGAAATTAATGAGAAACACACATTGATCGAATGGATTTGACGATAGGCGCTGATTACCGTCTCAGATTGTCGACACAAATATTCACAGAGCCTGACGTACATGGAGCTCCGACGAAAAAGTGAAACGCTGCTAAGTACTCACCTCATTAGATCGAACGATAGGATCGAGGAACTCAAAGCTTAATCACTGGACAATGAACTGAGATCACTGATAAGTCTTCAGATGATTGAAGATCGTTTGTCGTCTGCTTTGCCTGTTATTAAACATTTTGCAGAGACCTACACTTTCATATAGAATCATACGCCCAACAATACCGACGTCGCAATGACACCTGATTAATCTTGTGAGAAATTACTTTGGCAGTACAAACAAAGAATGTTACCAATGCCAAAACCTCTAAACAGAACCTACAGTGACCGGCAGAAGAGTGATTGTGATGAAGTCCATGCGCTTTAGGCTGACGTACGTTGTAGTACGGACCTTCTTTTTTTTTCCTCTACTCAGTAAATTTAAGATAGATTATCCAGTTCAAGCCATAAAGCTATCGTAAGCAAATTTTAATTACAGAATCGTCATCACTAGAAGTTAATCAGAGAAAACATTTCTATCTTTGCAACAAACATATACACAGGCAGAAAAATGCGCACTAGGCTGTACTAGATGTAGCCGAGAGCTAAGGAAGAAATAAACAGATATCAATATAACTAAGCGCACCTGTTAATGGACAGCTTGAACTCTGCTACGCACACTTTCAATGGGGCGTCTGAATGTCTGTGGACAATGGCAGCCCGTTCTTCCTCAAGGGCTGAAAGTACAGAAGACAGAGATGTTGGACGTTGGGTTCGGTAGCGAATTTTTAACGTTCTAACCAATTCCACAGCTGTTCCACTGGGTTCACTTCGGGACTCAAGGCAGGCCAGAAACGTTTCCTATTTCAGGAAACGTTATTGAACATGGACAATTGCGCTCGCAGATGCTGCTTTGTGACAGGGTCCATTGTCATCCGAACGGTTCCTCTACTGTACATAGTGCATAATGCGGTAAAAAGTGTTCATATACTTCCGTATATAGCGATTTCTTAAGGGCAATAAGAGGACCACGAAGTAACCACAAAAAACACACCCTTACCGTAACACCACCTCCTCCTTACTTCAATGTTTTCACTACACATGAAGGCAGGCAACGTTTTCAGGCATTTGCCAAACCCAAGCTCTTCCCCAAACGGTGAAGAGTGATTCACCACTCTAAATAACTCGTTTCCAGTCATCCACCGTCCAGTGACGTCACTGTTTCACTATCTCATGTGTAGCTAAGCACTGACTACCAAATGCATAGCTTATGAGGAGTTGCTAGACAGTTGCAATCCATTCCTTTTAACTCCCTGCAGACAGTCATTGGGCCACCCGGATTGCTGGTAGCACTTTGAAAATAGCGGTTGATTCTTTTCATTCATTTCGTGCGGATTTTGCCAACCACCCTCCTCAATGTTTGACTGTCGCTTTGAATCAGTAGATGCGGTTCATCTGGTCTTGGCTTAGTATTCGTTGGTCCTTCACATTTACACTTCACAATCAAATCACCAATACTTGACTTGGACATCTTTAGAAAGGCACAAACGTCTCTGATGGATTTGTTACCATATCCAGTGACTAACCTACGCTCGAAGTCACTAAGGTCTCCTGAGACACATTCTGCTGTTACTCCTTTTCTGCTGACAACACCTTCTTTGATACTGTCAGGTTCGCCTCTCGTGACATCTGGCGGTGTACTCCACATCATACAGGTATGTCCTGATACTTGCGATCAGATAGTGTATGGTGCCCCCTGCCGGTTTGGGAGTTAGAATAGGCCCGAGGTATTCCTACCTGTCGAAAGAGGCGACTAAAAGGAGTCTTCCACTTTTCTGCCTAATCAGTTATGGTCCACTTTTAGCGTCTGACCAACACATCTTTCAAAATTATCCGAAGTGTGGGCCATTTGAGGAAGGACACATTACATGGTGCACCATATATCCAGCGCGTGACTAGACCTACACTGACAATGTTCACATTGTCCTGGATCTGCAACTCCACCTGCAATCCAGTTATGTGGGCGAGGACGCCCTACAGGGTACATCATCTACTTTCTACAGCGGCGCAGCAACTTTTCTCGCTTCGTGACGAAAAGGTGCTATCCGTCAGTTACGATATGCTACTGCAATAAAGCAAAGCACTTTCTGGAGCTGCCGTAAACTGTATAGTTCCGAAGATGTACTCAATATGAAGGTTCAGTTTTAACGGTCTATCGTCGAGGGCGCAAGCGCATTCGTAGTAGTAGTTTTAGTAGTATCCAATTTTACAAAAATTTCCTGATCACGGTCATGTTTATTATTTTGCCAACACAGCAATCCAAATAAATTCATCTTCTGTCAAGTTTCCACAGAGATTGATGTTTGGTCCTAATAACATTTAATGTTGGAACAGTTTGTCATTTTTCACGTAAAAAAAATCCACTGACGAAGTTTCCCTTTTAAAGAAAAAATGGCCTTTGGACTAGTTCCAACTTACACTTTTCCATAATTAGTAAGACTTTCCTCTTTAAAACTACATTTAACGTAACTTCCAATTTCCAGTAATTTTAATACAATGGTCCACCGCAGTTGCGCTTCAAGTACAAAGATGATTTTTGTCTGTTGATTTATAACAGTCGAATGAAAACTTGTTTTTGTTGTTGTTGTGGCCTTCAGTCTTGAGACTGGTTTGATGCAGCTCTCCATGCTACTCTATCCCGTGCAAGCTTCTTCATCTCCCAGTACCTACCGCAACCCACATCCTTCTGAATCTGCTTAGTGTATTCATCTCTTGGTCTCCCTCTACAATTTTTACCCTCCACGCTGCCCTCCAATACTAAATTGGTGATCCCTTGATGCCTCAGAACATGTCCTACCAACCGATCCCTTCTTCTAGTCAAGTTGTTCCACAAACTTCTCTTCTCCCCAATCCTATTCAATACTTCCTCATTAGTTATGTGATCTACCCATCTAATCTTCAGCATTCTTCTATAGCACCACATTTCAAAAGCTTCTATTCTCTTCTTGTCCAAACTATTTATTGTCCATGTTTCACTTCCGTACATGGCTACACTCCACACAAATACTATCAAAAATGACTTCCTGACACTTAAATCTATACTCGTTGTTAACAAATTTCAGTTCTTCAGAAACGCTTTCCTTGCCATTGCCAGACTACATTTTATATCCTCTCTATTTCGACCATCATCAGTTATTTTACTCCCCAAATAGCGAAACTCCTTTACTACTTTAAGTGTCTCATTTCCTAATCTAATTCCCTTAGCATCACCCGACTTAATTCGACTACATTCCATTATCCTCGTTTTGCTTTTGTTGATGTTCAACTTATATCCTCGTTTAAAGACATTATCCATTCCGTTCAACTGCTCTTCCAAGTCCTTCGCTGTCGCTGACAGAATTACAGTGTCATCTGCGAACCTCAAAGTTTTTATTTCTTCTCCATGGATTTTAACACCTACTCCGAATTTTTCTTTTGTTTCCTTCACTGCTTGCTCAATATACAGACTAAATAACATCGTAGAGGGACTACAACCCTGTCTCGCTCCCTTCCCAACCACTGCTTCCCTTTCATGTCCCTCGACTCTTATAACTGCCTCCTGGTTTCTGTACATATTGAAAATAGCCTTTCGCTCCCTGCATTTTACCCCTGCCACCTTCAGAATTTGAAAGAGAGTATTCCAGTCAACATTGTCAAAAGCTTTCTCTAAGTCTACGAATGCTAGAAACGTAGGTTTGCCCTTCCTTAATCTAGCCTCTAAGATAAGTCGTAGGGTCAGTATTGCCTCACGTGTTCCAACATTTCTACGGAATCCAAACTGATCTTCCCTGGGGTCGGCTTCTATTAGTTTTTCCATTCGTCTGTAAAGAATTCGCGTTAGTATTTTGCAGCTGTGACTTATTAAACTGATAGTTCGGTAATTTTCACATCTGTCAACACCTGCTTTCTTTGGGATTGGAATTATTTTATTCTTCTTGAAGTCTGAGGGTATTTCGCCTGTTTCATGCATCTTGCTCACCAGATGCTAGAGTTTTGTCAGGACTGGTTCTCCCAAAGCCGTCAGTACTTCCTAATGGAATGTTGTCTACTCCGGGGGCCTTGTTTCGACTCAGGTCTTTCAGTGCTCTGACAAACTCTTCACGCAGTATCGTATCTCCCATTTCATCTTCATCTACATCTTCTTCCATTTCCGTAATATTGTCCTCAAGTACATCGCCCTTGTATAGACCCTCTATATACTCCTTCCACCTTTCTGCTTTCCCTTCTTTGCTTAGAACTGGGTTTCCATCTGAGCTCTTGATGTTCATGCAAGTGGTTCTCTTATCTCCAAAGGTCTCTTTAATTTTCCTGTAGGCAGTATCTATCTTACCCCTAGTGATGCTCGCTTCTACATCCTTACATTTGTCCTCTAGCCTTCCCTGCTTAGCAATTTTGCACTTCCTGTCGATCTCATTTTTGAGACGTTTGTATTCCTTTTTGCCTGCTTCATTTACTGCATTTTTATATTTTAATTAAATTCAATATATCTTCTGTTACCCAAGGATTTCTACTAGCCCTCGTCTTTTTACCTACTTGATCCTCTGGTGCCTTCACTACTTCATTCCTCAGAGCTACCCATTCTTCTTCTACTGTATTTCTTTCCCCCATTCCTGTCAATTGTTCCCTTATGCTCTGCCTGAAACTCTGTACAACCTCTGGTTTAATCAGTTTATCCAGGTCCCATCTCCTTAAATTCCCACCTTTTTGCAGTTTCATCAGTTTTAATCTACAGGTCATAACCAATAGATTGTGGTCAGAGTCCACATCTGCCCCTCGAAATGTCTTACAATTTAAAACCTGGTTCCTAAATCTCTATCCTACCATTATATAGTCTATCTGATACCTTTTAGTATCTCCAGGATTCTTCCATGTATACAACCATCTTTTATGATTTTTGAACCAAGTGTTAGCTATGATTAACTTATGCTCTGTGCAAAATTCTACCAGACAGCTTCCTCTTTCATTTCTTAGCCCCGATCCATATTCACCTATTACATATCCTTCTCTCCCTTTTCCTGCTACCGAATTCCAGTCACCCATGACTATTAAATTTTCGTCACCCTTCACTATCTGAATAATTTCTTTTATTTCATCATACATTTCTTCAATTTCTTCGTCATCTGCACAGCTAGTTGGCATATAAACTTGTACTACTGTAGTAGGCGTGGGCTTCGTATCTATCTTTGCCACAATAATGCGTTCACTATGCTGTTTGTAGTAGCTTACCCGCATACCTATTTTCCTATTCATTATTAAACCTACTCCTGCATTACCCCTATTTGATTTTGTGTTTATAACCCAGTAGTCGCCTGAGCTGAAGTCTTGTTCCTCCTGCCACCGAACTTCACTAATTCCCACTATATCTAACTTTAACCTATCCATTTCCCTTTTTAAATTTTCTAACCTACCTGCCCGATTAAGGGATCTGACATTCCACTCTCCGATCCGTAGAACGCCAGTTTTCTTTCTCCTGATAACGACATCCTCTTGAGTAGTCCCCGCCGGAGATCCGAATGGGGGACTATTTTACCTCCGGAATATTTTACCCAAGAGGACGCCATCATCATTTAACCATACAGTAAAGCTGCATGCCCTCGGGAAAAATTGCGGCTGTAGTTTCCCCTTGCTTTTAGCCGTTCGCAGTACCAGTACAGCAAGGCTGTTTTGGTTAGTGTTACAGGGCCAGATCAGTCAATCATCCAGACAGTTGCCCCTGAAACTACTGAAAAGGCTGCTGCCCCTCTTCAGGAACCACACGTTTGTCTGGCGTCTCAACAGATACCCTTCCGTTGTGGTTGCACCTACGGTACGGCTATCTGTATCGCTGAGGCACGCAAGCCTCCCCACCAACGGCAAGGTCCATGGTTCATGGGGGGCCTTGAAAACTTATTTCGCCCATAATTTGCTAAACCTTCGTTTCTGCAATGTTATGAATTTAGATTTGTCTCTTGCATGATTGATAAGTAAAATTTCAGCATCCTAATGGCAGTGATGTATAGTCCATAAAATATCACATTCGTGTATTCAATATTCCAAAGGTAGAATTATCTCGTATAACTTGATCTCCCATTACATTAAGCTCACTTCAACTTTAACAAATCAACTTCAATTAATCCACAATATATTTCACTAAGACTCAATTGGTAACAACTATCTTCATATAAACATTTCGACTGAACACTTAAAATTAATACACTTTTTATCCACTTTGTTAAAGTGAAATCATACAGTTATAAGTATCCACGTGTCAAAAATTAACAACATGGATGAGTAAGTTTGCACCCATTCGTGACTAAAGCTGTACATGAATTCTCTCAATGTTTACAGTATCAATTCCATACAGAATCTTTTTCAGTTTGTAACATTTTTCTTTTTTTTCCATTATTTCTACAAGGTTCGGCGAGTCGCTTTGGGACGTCTTTTCTGGAACTCGACCGTCGTTGTCACGTTTCTCATGGCCGGTAACTCTGACTGTGTGAAAACGGGAAGACCTTTCCTATCGCCACAGCCACACTCCCGCTCGTATCATGAAACAGAAATAAACACAAACATTTCTTCCATTATTACAGTTGTAACAACAAAATATACAATTCATTTTACCGTATCTAAACATTGTAACAAGCCTACAGCTACTTACATTCCATGTGTCACATGGCGGGAACAAATCGATGGTGCAGCTCGCCAAACACTCTATCATCACATTCCATAGTCGGCTATCCTCTTTCGCCCCCATGACAGTATTAGATTCTTTGGCACCCAATATCCAGCACGGTAGCCAGTCTGCTGTGGTGGGGCTGTCATGTGCCCATCTGATGGTAGTCCCTTGACAACAAAGGGATTGCACAGCTGATGCCTGAGCTGCAAATTCCCCACGTATGCCAAGGAGTAGATGCCAGTGTTCTCGGGGCATAAGGTCTCTCAGCAATGGCCATCACGCCAGGTGGCCTTTGTTGCGGCTGGGTGGCGCCCGTGGCGAGAACCCCTGATAGGAGTGGGTGGCATCAGGGCGGATGAACTGCAATGAAGTGGACCAAGTCATCTCTTGCTGGAGACTGAACAGCCCCAGCCCTCTCTAAAAAAAGGAAAGTCGAATTTAGTGCTGAGATATATGACCTCAAATCGTTCCCCTCCAGAGCCGCACCAGGGAGGGACGCAGAACTATGGAAAAGAGAGAGCCTTATTCATTAAGGTATTTAGTCTGCAGCAGAACGGATGGGAACTCCTTTATGGCTACAAAGCCTCTATTTTTTGTCGAACACCTGGAGGACAAGTTTGGGGAGGTGGCTGCGCTGTCGAAAATCGGAAATGAGGCAGTCCTCGTTGAGGCAGCATTCCTATCCTAATCACAGGAATTGCTAGCCCGTTACCCAGCTGGGTGATATTCCTGTTTCCGTTACTCCTCATAAAAGCCTCAACATGGTATTATTTTCCATCACAACCTTCTCTTCCAATCTGACGACGATCTCCACACTAATTTAGAATGGCAGGGAGTTCACTTCGTTTGGATCATCTATAGCGGACGCAAAGGCAATAGTGTTTCTACCAGTTACTTCATCTTGGCCTTTGAGGGTGATTCATTTCCTGATAAGGTCAAGGTGATGGTATACATATGCAGAGCTTTATGTGCTAGAAATTCGGGCACATATCTTCCTGCTGCAATTCCAGCGCCACATGTCGTGACTGCAGTTGCCAACTGCATCCAAATACTCCATGTGCAACTCCTCCCACATGTGTCAACTGTGGGCAGCACTACTCCATCTGCTCGCCATATGGCACAGTACTCCAAAAGGAATGGAAAAATATAAAGACCCCTGACAGGCTTCCTCACCAAGAGGCTAAACGTACATTTGAACAGTTGGACCCCATTCACTTGACATCTACATATGCTGCAGCTACGTCGACATTACCTTCACTTGCAGTGGTAGTTCCAACATCTCTGCCTCATACAGTGGGTCCTCTGGGCTGCCCAAAAACATCCGCCATCTTGGTGGTTGGGACCACGTCTTCTTCTGTTGCTCCCAAAGCACCTATTTCAGGAGCAATACCCCCTAAACGCTGGAGTTATCGGTCCCCTTCCCACAGCTAGAGAGGTCATAGCCTCCTCCAGCTCCTCTCACATGGATGAGGTCCCTTGCGACTCTCCCTTCCAAGGTCTCCACTAATGCCAAAGTGGGCACTCGCCAGTGACTGAAGGGGCCACAAGTTGCTGGATGAAGGGCTTCACAGTCTTCCTCCATACCTGAAGCTACTTTGAAGAAGCCCTCCCAGCAAGCCCCTAAAGGGAACCAAGAGAGCAAGCAAACAAAGAAGAAATCTGCTAAGAAACAGGGCTCTCCGGTGGCCCCAACACCACCACTCCCTACCAGTTCTGCGTCTGAGGACGAGGTGGACATTTTAGCGTCCCATGAGGAACTGGATCTCGCTGACGCCTCACCCGCAATGGAAATGAATACAAACACTCAACTGGTAGCAGTAGGTGATGCTGAGGTGTAAACTGCCTTCTTGGTCACTTCATAGCTTTCCCAACTACTGAAAGCGTCCTCCTCTAGTGGAACTGCGGCGTTTTTTTCTCCCACCTGGCTGACTTATGACAACTCTTAAGCTTTACACCTGCTTTTGCGTTGCCCTTCAGGAAACCTGGTTTCCCACAATGTCGACCCCTACCCTTCGTGGCTATCAGAGTTACTACAGATATCATACTCACTGTGACAGACTGTCAGGTGGAGTTTGTATCTATGTCCTTACCTCTGTTCCTGTGCCCCTTCAAACACCTTTAGAAGCTGTGGCTGTCAGGGTAAGGACAACACAAGAGATTACCATCTGTAACATCTTCTTCATTCCAGATGGTGAAGCGCCACCCCACGTATTGGCTGCACTAATTTCCCAACTCCCCACACCTTTTCTACTTCTTGGCGATTTTGACACCCATAACCCTTTGTGGGGTGGGACCAAAGTTACTGGCCTGGTAAAGGAGTCAAGGATCTACTAACTCAACTCGACCTTAGCGTCCTAAATACAGGTGCCCCCACACATTTCAGTGTGTCACATGACATATAATCGGCCATTGATCTCTCAGCTTGCAGTACTGGCCTTCTGCCAACTATCCACCAGAGAGCTCATGATGACTCGTGTGGTAGTGATAGTACTGACCACTTTCCACTCTTCGTGTCTGTACCCAAATGTCACTCAACTGGACACTTACCGAGATGGGTTCTTCCTGAAACTAACTGGGACGCTTTCACCACCACTGCGAACATTGAATCTTTGTCGCATGGCAACATCGATGAGATGATCCACACCATCACCATTTACCATCACTGCCGCAGCTGAATCAGCAGTACCTTGTACCTCAGTTTGCCTCAGGCGAAAGTCAGTGCCTTGGTGGTCGCCAGAAATCGCTGGGCCATCAGAGACAGTAGGCAGGCCCTCAAACGTCATAAGCACCACCTGTCCTTGGAGAAGCTCATTGCCTTCAAATGGCTCCATGCTCAGGTCCACCTACTCATCAAACGATGGTAGCAGGAGTGTTGGGAACGATACGCCTCCATCATGGAAACACGAACCTCTCTTTACCGGATTTGGACCAAGCTACAGCGTCTTTGGGACTATCAACTGCAGGTGTACCTGGAATTTCCACACATGGAGCTGATCTACTGGTCCATACGTAATTACAGAGTATCTTGCCAAGCATTATGCTCGCACTGCTACATCTGAGAATTACTGCCCCTACGGTAGATCACATAACGAATTAGGAGGTATTGAAAAGAATTGGGGAGAAGCGGAGTTTGTGGCACAACTTGACTAGAAGAAGGGATCGGTTGGTAGGACATGTTCTGAGGCATCAAGGGACCACCAATTTAGTATTGGAGGGCAGCGTGGAGGGTAAAAATCGTAGAGGGAGACCAAGAGATGAATACACCAAGCAGATTCAGAAGGATGTAGGTTGCAGTAGGTACTGGAAGATGAAGAAGCTTGCTCAGGATAGAGTAGCATGGAGAGCTGCATTAAACCAGTCTCAGGACTGAATACCACAACATCAACAATAACTTTCTTCTCCTCATTCAGTGGGTGCAACGACAACACCTGTCTTTCACTTCACGCCAACCTGAGCCATATAATGCTCCCTTCAGTGCCCTTGCCAACTGTCTTGGCACATCCAATGGCTCGGACTGAATCCATTACCAACCATTAAATGTCTGTCAGCAGATTACGAGTGCCACCTCCTCGTCATCTTCAACAGCATCTGGAGTGACAGAGGATTCCCGTCGCAATGGTGGGCAAGTATCATCGTTCCAGCGCTGAAACCCGTTAGGCACCTGCTAGATGTGGATAACTATCATCCTATCAGCCTCGCCAGCATTCTGTGCAAGCTGCTCGAATGTATGATGAGCCGACTGACAGTTGTGTTGGCTCCTTGAATCTAGGAGCCTTCTGGCTGCGTCCCAGGGCAGTTTTCGCCAAGGGCGCTCCACCATCAACAACTTGGTCCACGTGGAGTCTG
Source organism: Schistocerca nitens (assembly GCF_023898315.1). Taxonomy (NCBI): domain Eukaryota; kingdom Metazoa; phylum Arthropoda; class Insecta; order Orthoptera; family Acrididae; genus Schistocerca; species Schistocerca nitens. Next base: position 192,922,007 of record NC_064621.1, read on the forward strand.
CCATTTGATCGGCCTTTGCCTGGCGACAACACTTTATTGCCGTCTTTTTTGACCTGATGAAGGCCTAAGATGCCACTTTGCAACACCATATCCTCGCTACTCTGCGTGAGTGTGGTCTCCGGGGCCCGCTGCTGATTTTTATAAAGAACTTCTTGTCACTCCGCGCTTTAATAGTTTGCATCAGTGCTTCCCACAGTGCGCCCCATATCCAAGAGAATGGGGTCCCCACACGGCTCTTTCCTGAGTGTCTCACTCCTTTTAAATGCCGTTAATGGACTTGTACTAGTAGTGGGATTCTCAGTATCTCCCATCCTATATGCTGACGATTTCTGTTTTTCCTTCTGCACCTCTTCTATTGGTGCAACTGAACGCTATCTGGAGGAGCCATACGAAAAGAGAGGTCATGCATGAGTCCTCAATCATGGCTTTCAGTTTTCGGTCGCCAAGACTGGCTTCATGCACTTCTGCCTTCGTTATACTGTCCACCCCCATCAAGAACTTTATCTCGATGAGCAACTACTTGATGTAGTGGCGATTTACCGCGTTTTAGGACTGGTCTTCGACGCCCACTTATCTTGACTTCCCCATCTTTGTCAGCTAAAGGAAAAATGCTGGTGGCATTTTACTATTCTTCGATGCCTGAGCCACACCAATTAGGGAGCTGATTTCCCTACACTGCTGTAGCTGTACAAAGCCCTCGTGCAGTCATGTTTTGACTATGGGAACTTGATGTATAGTTCAGCATCGCCCTCTGTGCAGCGGCTGCTGGATCCTATACACATCTGTGGAGTTTCGTTTGCGACGGGAGCTTTCTAAACGAGTCCAGTGAACAGCCTCCTTGTGGAAGCTGGCGTTCGTCCATTGCGTCTCCAGTGGAAATGACTGCTTGCAAATTATATGGCCCACTTTCATAGTTCGCCTCACCACCCAAATGAGCATTTCCTTTTCCCTAACGTGGCGATACATCTCCCACAATGGCGGCCCACAACGGGGAATTCCTTGCAGTATGTGTCTGGTAGCCTCTTACTGAACTCGACAATTTCTTTCCACCACCTTTCCTTCAGGTCCTTTTATGTATGCCTCCGTGGTCCATGCCTCGGCCACAGCGTCGTCTGGACCCATCGCAAGGCTCAAATGGCTCAGTTCCACGTGAGGCCCGCCGCCAGCAATTTTTCTCTCTTCTCAGGAAGTTCCAGGGCCCAGAAATAGTCTACACCAATGGATGAATTTTCGACCATCTTCTTGGATTCGCTTACGCTCATGTTTGACTTACTAAACAGCGCCCCTTGAAGGATGGCTGCAGTGTTTTGACAGCAGAGTTGGTAGCCATCTATCGGTGAGTCCTTCGTCATCTGTATTGACTCTTTAAGCAGCCTACAAGCTCTCCACCAGTGCTTCCCTCACCATCCTTTGGTAATGACTAGAGACCGGATTATATGCATTAGCATGTTGCATACGCATTTGCATATTTGGCTCCTAGTTATTGCATATTTTAACTAAAAGCTACTGGCGATGCATATTTTCGCTCTATGTTCACAATATTTAAAAAAATTAGATGGGCAATCTCTAGTTCGACCTAGTTTTGATGTCTCACAGGTTAACCGCGTCCTAGAACTGCTTGCAACTGCTAACCGAGAGGCCACTCTCTAGCGAAAACATTACACAAGAGGAACTGGAACAGGCAGAGTCAATGCTCCTGCACCCGCGCCGCCGGTTAAACCCTTCCGCTGTCATGCCATACGCGGCGGCAACAATTAAATTAAGCTTCGCAAGCTATTTACTTGTACATACTTGAACGTGCTTACGACGTGTAGTGTGTAACGTGTTGTGATCCATGCCTCCTGAAAAAAGAAACGGCGAGTAGCTGGCCATCCTGGAACATTTACATATTACGGATTTGTTTCATATTGTCGAGTTTGCAAGAAAAACTTTTCGTGAAAAAAAAAAGTTTCAAATAGACCAGAATGTCATAACAAATCTTCATGTCGCAGGAATGCAGAAGAAACGATCACAACAACTTTCGACAACAGGAAGTTGCAGCAGCAGGGATTTGTCCAAAGGTAACCAAAAAAGTCGATTTAACGTAGATCTACGTGAACCATTCATTGCAAGAAATATTCCTCTCCGCAAACTTACAGATCCTATTCTCCAAGGCTTCCTGCGCCAACATTGCTTAAACCAAAGTATACCAGATGAATCAACACTGCGTAATAATTACATACCGACAATTTCCGTAAATGTTCTGGAAGAACTATGCAATGAACTCAAGGACAGCATTATCTAGATTACAGTTGTCGAAATACAGACACTGGTGGCCGTTACATGGCAAATTAAATTGTTGGTGCTTCAACACAAGAGCCTTCTTCTTGCTATATAGCGGCGTGAAAAGAACCTGAAAAAGTAAATCATTCTACGATCGCCAGATTTGTGAATGATGGTATCAGAAAAATATTTCCAGAATCTTCTGCAGATGAAAAGGTGTTTGTGTTTATTTCAGATGCTGCTCAATATATGATCAAAGCAGGAAAACCCTGGAGGTATTTTATCCCAATTTCATTCATGTGACGTGCTTTGCTCATGGAGCACATTGCCTTGTTGAAGAAGTGCATTCCACGTTTCTGAATGTAAACAAACTGATTTCATCCACAAAGAAAGAGTTTCTAAGGGCTCCTGCTCGCATCAAGACCTAGAAAGAAAAACTACTAAATTTGCCTTTACCTCCGGAACCAGTTGAAACTCGTTGGGGTATGTGGATCGAAGCTGTGTTGTTTTGCAATGAACATTTGGAGGCCATTAGACGAGTAGTAACCGACTTCGACAGCGCAGAGGCTTTGGTGGTTTGCCAGTGCAAGGAAGCTTTTAATGATTCCGATATTAAAAAAGACATTGCTGTGATTAGCACTCATTTTTCCTATACGTCTGCAAGTATTAAAAATCTTTAAACTCAAGGTTTGGCAATGAATGAATCTATTCATTTAATGAATAAAATTATTCTAGTGAACTCCTAGTTGCCGGAGGTATTCCCAAGGAAACATAAAGAAATGTGTGAAAAAATTTTAAACAATAACCCAGGCTTTGAGCCCTTGTGCCAAATTGATAGCTTTATTAATGGGACAGGTGAACTTTTACCAGAAACAATAAGTGCCAACACAGCACCCAATTTCAAATACTGCCCAGTTACCTCAGCTGATGTAGAACGGTCCTTTTCTGCTTATTAAAATGTTTTAAGTGATCGAAGACACAATCTTACCACCGAAAATTTGGAACAGTACTTGGTCGTTTATGTTTTGCAATAGTAGAAAAATGTAAAATAAGTTGTAAATGATGTTTTGATCCAATAGCATTAATTAAAAGTTAATGCTGTTCAAAAAAATTCATGATTGTATCTTGTTTCTTAAATAAAATATTACGGAGGTTTTGAGCGTGCCCCTTTGCGTGCGATATATCTCGAAGTTGGATCTGTACATATCGATTCTTTCGCTGCGACTTACATCGCATCCGCTTGTTACCGACAATTGTAAAGAAGTAACAATTCTTGAAACGCGGTGTGCGTCCCCATTTTGCAAATTTTTAGAAAATAATCCCAGAAAGGCCCCTTTCCTAATTTCTACCAGAATGTATTCAGAAAATGATATCAGCGTTCTAAATGTACCGATTTTTCGCGTGGCCGTTGCTCCTCCTCTAACTGATATGCACAGGTTTGACTGTAAGATATAATGCACGCAGTAACTACCATGGTTTTTTAGTATTTGATTTTGCGTATTTCGACACTTTTCATGCATTTTTATGCATTTTTCACGCATATTTGCATGCATATTTAAAGGTTTTTATGGTGCATATAATCCGGTCTCTAGTACTGACTATCCAGGAGTCCTTTATGCCCTCGACAGGAGTGGACATTCAGTGACCTTCATTTGGACCCCAGGATACGAGACAATGAACTTGCTGACAGCCTGGCTAAACAGGCTACCAGTAAGTCTGCTCTGGAGATTGACCTCCCGGAGAATGGTCTCGATCAGTCTTCCGCCATAAAGTTTTCGCCATCTGGAATACTGAATGGCGCACCCTCAGTACACCAAATAAACTACGAGTTATCAAGGAGACAACGAACGTGTGGCAATCATCCATGCGAGCCACTCGCACCGACTCCGTTGTCCTTCGCCGGCTCTGCATGAGCCATACCTGGCTAACACATGGTCACCTTCTCCATCCTGAGGACCCACCTCGGTGTTACCGTGGCTCCCACGTGACTGTCGTCCACATCTTGTTGGACTGCTCAATTTTAGCCGCTCTGCGGTGGACTTTTAACCTTCTCGCCAACGGCGTTGGGAGACAATGCCTCAGTCACTGATATTGTTATACGTTTTATTATCACCAAATCTAGGGATGGGCGTCTGGCCTTCTCTCCCAGGTCTCCCCCCTCCTCCATTTTCATTCATCACCACTCTTTCTTTGCTGTTTGTTCGCCTTGGTGTTCGTCTTTACCCTACCTGTGTTCCTCTGGCATTGTCTGTCAAGCTTGAGAGTTTAGTGCGTTTCAGGGTAGCTGGCTCACCGTTTTTTACTTTTGCGATCAGCCAGCTCAGGCCGTCTGCTATATTCTTTTAATACCTTCCATTATCTTTTCCTTTTAGTGCACGTTTTCCCCTTTCCGTTAGCTTCTGTCGTTTTGTCTTTCAGTGTGATTAGAGGTTAGTTTCACGCTGTTTACTTTCCCCTACCGCTTTTGGGGCTGTTTTTAACTAGAGACCTGTTTGAAAGAAGAACGGACTGATGACCCTGTGGTTTGATCCCTTTACTCCCCAAACCAAACAACCACAGCCGTGGTGTTGAAGTCGCTGGTGGTGGCAGTAAATTCAAAAATCAAAAATGATGGATGTGAGGAAATATATAAATTGGATGGAAATTCGAAAAGTCAAAATGGTGGAGTGCAAGCAATTTATAAAATGCAAGAGTGTGGCGGCGAAAAATTTAAAAATTGGTAGGAAATTTAAAAATACCCAAGAAGCTGGAAATAACCCAGTTGTGTTAGTGACGAATTTTAAAACCCACCTCTCCAATTATTAAACTCAGGCGCAAAAATAGAGCAAACGTCGAAGATATGCAGTAAAAATACGAAATACACACATATTACAGGGTAAGGGCAAAAACGATAAGTTTACAGGATGGCCACCATTACTCTCACACTATTGAGAGGGACACTTTGTAGGGTGACTTCTTATGATGATGATGGCGTCTCCAACGTTGACAAAGCTATTATAGTTAGCGTTCCTGCATTTATAAAACGGTACCATGCTGAGTCATCAAGCAAAATGTGATTACTAGGCATCAATCTGCAAGTTTTCTATCTTCCTGTTTCCACTTTCCAAGGAACATGATTCAAGGTGTGAGATATACCGGAAAATCAATCACAGATATATGTACTGAATTTCTGGAACAGGAAACAGATAAGTGGATCTTGCCTCTGCGTGCTGCTATTTTCAGTTACAAAAAATTTGCAGTTTGCACCTGCTTAATCTTAAGACCCATCAACATTGGTCAACAGTCGCCACAGTCTCTAGCGATAAGACAGCGTCCAAATGGATGCTGCTCACTACACTCTGTCGACGTAATACTGTCTCCGGCTATTTTTCAATTTCTTCTGTGGAATCTACTACGACCTCTCGTCAGTTGTTCACATAATCCAACGTGTGCTGAAAATCGCATGGTTCTGTGAAGTGCACTCTCTGCGATTGTCTCTCGATCAATGGAATGCAACAGAAAATGAGCTATTGTAAACTTCAAGCAGTTAACTTCACTAAACATTCAGCTAAAGCGAATGAGCAGGCAGTTTGTCACCATCCGTTTGTATTATTAAGCGTTTACAATAGAGGGAAAAGAGGAAAACACATGCACAGATTATGAAGGCTATTTTTTATGCAAACAGTCAGCACACTATATAGTTAGAACCACGATGTGAACTTTGATGAACAATTTTACAGAACTATTTTGACAAAATAAGCAAAATGGAGAAGAATTTCGTGTCTAAATGTGTTAACAGGTACGCATAAAGAGCGCTTAACACTGAATTCCAGTTCCTACCTCCCGTGGCATTGGTCGAAAACTGTGGTCTAGTACCTTTTCCTGACCGAGCATTGGAAAATCTGCAAGCAGCAGCAGCCCAAGTAGTAGAGAATTAGTAGCAGTAGAGGAAGGGTGCCTCAGTGGGCTGAACTTCATCGACTAATAGAGTAGCATTAATGCAATGGGTGAACTGAGTGCATAAAATCAGCTGACATCAAATAGCTTGCTGTAGGGCGTGCATTTAGAAATCGAATATGGATTGGATTTAAACAGCCAAATCTAGACATTTCTTGAATGCTTGTTTTCAGATTTTTGAGAGCAAAGGTTGTCTAACTAACCAAATCAGTCACCTAAAACTAACGTATCACTAGTATGCAAGTTTCTCTTGCCCAATCTGGCAAGGAAAAACACATGTACTTCAATATAAAGAAGCGCCAAACCCTACTGACGTCATTGATAATCTGTTAAGGGAACTTGGGATATTCAAGAAAGAGATTCCGGTTGGGTATTGAAGGAAAGAGTTATAGGTTAATGTAAATAAAAATAAGGGGTTTTATGTGGGAGTATACATGAAGCTGGTCAAAGTGGTAGCAAATGAAGATGCACTAATAAACGTTCAGTTACACGGCAATGCCTATTTTAAGTGGTCAACTTCAACTGGATTGTATGCTGTAAACAAGCATGAAGACTGTGTGTCTAAATATATTACATTTATGCAAACAAATTAAACTGTGTCAACATACCTTTCCCCGCAGAGCTGGAACGTGTTTACATTTTCGGAAAATATAAACAAGACACCTCTGTAAACATCTCTGGCACCCAATATTCAAACTATAAATAGATGGCAAAGAATTCCAAGTTGTACCACTGCATATTACAAAATGCGGTTGTGAGAAACATGTAAATCTATCGAAGTTGCAGCTGCTAATATAGATATACGTCATTTCTATTACATAAAGCACTTGTCAGTTCTCGCATGAAATAATATTATTGATCATCAGCTTCCAATATTATTTGTGTTCCCAGGCAAGTTCGATGCACATTTAGTTGCCTGTGCGTAGTTGAAAGTGGTCAGCTGTATTGTCTAGTGGTAAAAACGAGTTCATAAAATTAGAACTTTTAAAGGCTTTTGTTGTTAACTGCAAACTCGGCTAAACAAAATTTATCACCAGCAATACGAAAAGAAGTACTCTGAATTCCGATTACAGTGTCACCCATCCACTCTTATCTAGAATCGCCTTTGCTACCCTTCTTTTGTACATGAACGCTAACTATGTAAATTACTTTTAATGTGTTTGCTGCCAATTAATCTAAATTTTATCTGAGTATTTGTAAATAAGGCTCAATATAAAGAATTGTTATCAATAACACACAGAATGGCTTTGTCATGAAACAATCACACACAATGGCTAACTGTTGCGTTTCGAAAGTACGCCCTGTTAGAAAACGTATCTACTCTACTCTGTCCACATACTGCGAAAATATGAAGTGGGAAACCTCATGCACCTGAAATAAATCACTGCTCGACCACCTGTCTTATCTTGTTTTATTTTAAGCTGATTTTGTGAATTAAACTTTGCTATCCTTTTTAAAATGCAGTTCGCTGTCTACGTAATAGTGCAAGGCGCCACAGTGCAATTTTGACCAAATTTACTTTTCATTTAATAGTGTAAGGATAAGCCTCAGTGAAATATTTCCAGATGAGTAAAGGGTATTTTGAAATTAGATTAAATCCTTTTAATAACATAGAAGTGACTGATACTAACATGAACTATAATTTTTTCTTAGAATTATCACATACCACAAAAATTACATTTGCACACAATATTTAAATTACCCTAAAATTTATTTCTTGCATTTCCAATGAAGTACTTTTAACTAACACTGGTGGGAGGACGATAATTAGAATACTGAACACATGACTGATAACCCACCATAAAATTACTCACCTGTTTCGAAAAGTGATGTCTCAATATAAAGTCTTTCCAAAAATCATCCTTTATCCTCAATCACACTTCAGGGAGCATCCCAAATAAAATTCATTCTCTGTGCAGCATGTCCGCCATCCAAGCTCCTCACTCGGCGACACGCTACTCTCCCATTCTTTCTCTCTCTGAAAGTCACTCGTTCATCCGAGCTCTGCTCAGTAATGGATATGCAACCGCGACAGCTACTGCTGACGAATGTTTACCTTCTGACAGTTGGCGCGACACTAGCGCCCCAAGCGGAGAGAAGGCAGCCGTACAATTAAAGTTTGTTTTTAATTATTTTTCTAGTTAATTAGTGAAACAATTTTTACATTTTTGCATTCCAAGCGTATCGATAGACGTGACTGATCACATACGTGTAAACACATTCGACTCTCCATTATTCAATGTCGAAAACTGTAATTTAATGAAGAAGAAATACTTTCTAATATGTGTATAATTGCAGTTTACTCAGCTGAAAATAAGAGAACACAAACACATATTTCATGCAACAGAAGATTATATTTGTTTTGTTTATTCTTATTACGACAGACACTTTTCTTGACACATAACAACTTAGTAGGGATCCTAATATTTCGTAAAGCCTTACACTTCAGTGGACTTTCTCATACACAAAATTTTTGTAAATGTCATTACTCTTGCTTCAAAAGCAAATATGTTGAAGGTTCTTGCCATTTGTGGCTGAGATGCAACAACAATAAGTTGTTGAACTGCCTCTTCTTTGTTGGGAAAGAGATTTATAGCTTTTGCTCTTTTACTATCACGTCTGTGTGGTTTATCCTTAGTGTAGTTTTCTGTTACGTTAAATAACTTAGGTATTGCGTTTCATACACGTTTTTAGTGCTCCACATTCACTGGTTTGACTAGAAGTATAACGATAAAAACTTGCAAAAGGTCAGTTCTTCTGCTTTTTACTGGCAATTTTTTTGTTCTTAAAGAACACTACGATGTTCAGTAAATAACTGTGTGTTATGAGAAAATGTAGTGTAGCGGTTCATAAAGCCTAGGGTCGTTACGAAACTTATAAAAAAATGTGTTGCCTTCTTCTTGTTGCTGCTCCAATCTATTGCGCTGTAGACGCTCCCGATTGTAAAAACCATTCTGCAGACCAGTATAAACAATTACGATTAACTTTCGCTTTCACATCTCGCCGAACTATGCAGAATAACTTCCTGGGCCCTTGTCTCGCTGTAATTGCAGTGGGTAACAAAAAGGAGACGGGATATCGCGACTTTTATGATAAACTGTGGTAGTACAAGGTCTTGTAGTCAAAGAATTCATATCACTCATTTCTTTTGGCATACAAAGATGCGTATAGTGGCGAACATACCAAACAGATATTTCTCATGATATATAATCTTCCGTAAGCATTTCTCGTGATATTTACACCTTTCCAAATTATGAAGTTCAGCAAAATACTGAAAATGCAATTTGGAATTTACGCTCACACGGAATGTATATTGGAACCAGTTGCTAGTTGCAGTCGTAGCACTGACTCTGGTTTGTATTCCAATCAGATACATTTGCATAACTCATTCATTATTGCCTACTTCATATTCTGTTATGAACAGGAGTATTCCACGTTTAAACCGTAGAGAGGCAGCTATTGCATGAAATGGTTTACTGAACAGATCGATGCAAACGCTGAGTGAATGACTCGTTATTCCAGAGACTGAAATAAGCCCTGCAGAAGAATCAGCATTTTTGTTAGCAGAAATCTGCCTTATTTGCAAGGAACTATTTGAGAAATTCAACGTAAAACACAGAGGCCGCTGTCATTTCACCTTCAGGTGTCGAGACGCAACAGATCCCAGTTGCAGTGTGAATTACAGGCCTCACTGCACAATGTTCTTCACATTCAGCAAAAGACAATAGATGTCGATGGAGAAATTAAACTAAATATAGGTCGTGTTTCTCTTGTGCCATCAGATATGGAAAAATATAAATCTTGTACGAAAAGTATTGCTGCACTGCACTAAGAGCGGTCTTATAAATTTCGGATTCATCGAATCTGTCATTATTTTAACATGTTCCCTTGAAAAGTGCAGATCATACGTAAAATCAGATAAACTGAAGAAAATGAGAACATATTTTCCCGACGATCGAGCGTTTAATTTAGTTTATCAAGAGACTAATTTTCTCATATGAATTTGTAAGCAACGAATCGATTTTACTGGAAGATCGCATATCTTCAATCGAAAAGTTTAGATGTTTATTAATAGGCGAAATGATAAAAAAGCACAGTACCAAAGAGTTACCAGTCTATGAATGTCTTCAGCTGTAAAACACTTAGAAAATATTCCGATTTACTTCCTGGCAGATTAAAACTGTGTGCCCGACCGAGACTCGAACTCGGGAGTTCGAGTCTCGGTCGGGCACACAGTTTTAATCTGCCAGGAAGTTTCATATCAGCGCACACTCCGCTGCAGAGTGAAAATCTCATTCTGGATTCCGATTTACATTTGAAAATAGACGTTCTGCTCCTCTTCGGCGTGTTCCAAAACTGTCGAGATCTTAGCCTTAAGTCAGATGAACTGGATCCTGCACTTTACGTTACTTCCCCTGGCATTTAGTAGGATGCTTTGCTGAGAATTACTGAAGCTGAATTACAACACATAACCAACATCGAAAAACTCCAGTTTGCTGAAAGAAGCATTAGAGGCGGCATTGTTCACTATTCTCGTAGACATGCTGTTGCCAGCAACAGATTCGTGGCTGATCAAGATGTTAAAATTGACGAACCTTAAATCTTGACGTGAATAGCCTATACAACTGGGCAATGTGGCAGTATCTTTTGGTGTTCAATTTTGAATGATGTTTTCCAGAGAGCGTCGAAATTTTTGTGGTAAAAAACGTACCATACAATTTCCACATAGAGTACACTTTAGAAATTAATCATGAATAACCTATGAGTATTCACGATTTGTATTCGCGTTTGCTCTTATGTCTGGAAAAAAATGCCGCCGTTACCTAATTATTTTCGACCTTATATGATAACAAAAACTACTTTATTCACTATCGAAATAGGAAATAATGTTTACAACATAAAAGAGTTTAAAAAAAATTCACCAAATTTTATCATTTAGGTAAGCACCCTGGATAAAGCTATAAATTGAGATTAGTAAGGGGAACACGTTAGCGCAAGCAGTTATTTCGAGAGGAGCTTCTTCAAAGTGATGAGTAATTTTGTGTCACAAAATATGAAAAGGTTGTGGGAGAAGACTAGCAATGTCCTGGGGAGGCAGAGTTGATGCAGCTGCATTAACTGCTGATCTGAATTTTCGCAGGAGCGTTGTTTTTCATGAAAACTTTTTCGATACTAAACCGAACAGGCTGAATGTAGTTGCAGGACTACATCAGCCTTGCGGTATGATCTGAAAGGCTACAGGCGACTATGAGTGATCCTTCCACTTGTTTATCTATCCCAAGCATCTTCTAAATTGGTTTTGCAGTTTCACAGTGGTTGTTGTTGTTAGCCTGCATTAGAGGTTACCACTTTTTAACAAAAAAATGGTTCAAATGGCTCTGAGCACTATGGGACTTAACATCTGAGGTCATCAGTCCCCTAGAACTTAGAACTACTACAACCTAACTAACATAATGACGCACACACATCCATGCCCGAGGCAGGATTCGAACCTGCGACCGCAGCGGTCGCGCGGTTCCAGACTGAAGCGCCTAGAACCACTCGGCCACAACGGCCGGCCCACTTTTAACAGAATCTAAATAAACTTGAATGCTGAAATAATTTAATGACTTGGCGGCCCTATCATTATTGTAGTCAATTACTGATGAGTGATTAATATATCAATTAATATATCAATATTTATAAAAAAATCACGACAAAAGTTTATTGATCATAAAAAGGACAAACATTACAAGTAATGCGAGATGGAAAATAAATCATGGACAGTTGGCAACAAAAATAGACGCAGCAAATAGTTCATATTCCACTGTAGGGGTCTGGCTGGCGAAGACTAAGGTTTGTCTGATTAATCTGTTTACTCTGGCTCAAAACATGAAATTACCTTATGCTGAAAAGGGGTTGATGTAATAATTCTACACAGAAGTTATACTACGTTGGTGCAGCTGAGAAAAAGTGTCAATATTGTGATTCTGTTCGCTCTAACATGCCGGAACAGCAATACTATATCCTTTTCTCGATGTATAGCGCTGTCTGAGGTGACGGTCCTGGTGCAAACGTCTGCAGGGAAACGATGTGCGGCACCTGTAATTCGTAATTCGTTATTACGGGCACGATCTGTTAGACATATCGCAATTGCTCTCTAATCGAGGCCTGAAATCTCGGCAGATTCCAGCGTATCACACTCGATTTTCATGGAAACAAAACAACTTGGCGTCATTTTTGCACATCACTTTATCTTTTTTTTATTTTTTATTTTTTTGAGTCATCAGTCTTCTAACTGGTTTGACGTGGCCCACCACAAACTCCACTAATGTCAAAATTTGCATCCCTGACGTCTTTTCAAGTGTTCTGTCATCGTATCCCTTCTTCTTTTCAGTGTTTTGCATATATTCCTTTCCTCGTCGATTCTGCTAAAAACCTTCTCATTCCTCAGCTTATCAGTCCACCCAATTTTCAACATTCTTCTGCAACGCCACATCTCAAATGCTTCGTTGCTTCATTGTTCCGGTTTTCCCACAATCCATATTTCACTACCATACAGTGCTATACTCCAATCACACATTCTCAGAAATTTCTTCCTCAAATTAAGGTCTCATACCAGATAACTTCTCTTGGCCAGGAATCCCTTTTGGCCAGTGCCAGTCTGCTTTTTATGACCTCCTTCCTTCGTCCGACATGTGTTATTTTATCGTCCAGATAGCAGAATTCCTTGACTACTACGTAGTCCCCAATTCTGACGTTAAGTTTCTCGCTGTTCTCATTTCCGCTACTTCTCATTACTTCCACCTTTCTCCGATTTACTCTCCATCAATATTCTGTATCCTTTTGACTGTTCATTCCCTTCAACAAATCAAATCCTGTAATTCTTCTTCACTTTCAATCTTATTATTGATATTCTTGCGACATCTATTTTAATCCCGCACTTGAATGTTCTTTTTTCATTTCCGTCATTGCTTCTTCGATTTATAGATTGAACAGTAGGGGCGAGTGAATGCTTACCTATCTTTCACTCTTTTTAATCCGAGCACTTCGTTCTTGATCCTCGACTTTTATTGTTCCCGCTTTGTTCTAGCACATATTGTATATTACCCATCTTTCTCTGCCCCTACTTATCTCAGAATTTCAAGCATCTTGCACCGTTTGACATTGTCGAACGCTCTATCCAGGTCGACAAATCCTATGAACGTGTCTTGATTTTCCTCCAGTCTTGTTTCCGTTATCAACCGCAACGTCAGAACTGCCTCTCTGGTGCGTTTACCTTTCCTAAAGACAAACTGATCGTCATTTATCAGATCTTCAATTTTCTTTTCCATTTTAGATATTCCGATGGAATGTTATCTATCCCTTTTGCCTTATTTGATCTGAAGTCCTCCAAAGACTTTTAAATTCTGCTCTAATACTGAATCCCCTCTCTCTTCCCTATCGAGTCTTGTTTCTTCCTCTGTCACGACATTAGACGAGTGCTCCCCCTCATAGAGGCATTCAATGTATTCTTTTCATCTATCTGCTCTCTCCTCTGCATTTAACAGTGCAGCCCCCATTGTATTCTTAAATGTTACCGTCATCGCTTTTAATTTCACTGAACGTTGGTTGACTCACCTATATGCTAAGTCAGTCCTTCCAACAATCAGTTCATTTTCGATTTCTTCATATTTTTCATGCAGCCATTTCGCCTCAGCTTCCATCCACCTCCCATTTATTTCATTTGCAGGTGACTTGTATCTCTTTATTTCTGAGTTTCCTGGAATTTTTCTACTTTCTTCTTTCGTCGATCAGCTGCAGTATTTCTTCTATTACCCATGGTCTCCTCACAGCTTGTACCTATATTTTCCTTTCCAACTTCTATGCTCACCCTTTTTCGAAATGTCCATTACTCTTAAGCTGAACTGCCTGCTGAAATATTCATTACTGCAGTATCTATACTCTCAGAGAACTTGAAGTATATCTCTTCATTTCATAATATTTCTACATCCAACTTCTTTGCACATTGGTTTTTCCTGACTAGTCTCTTAAGCCTCAGACTACTATTCATCATTACAAATTCTTGATCTGAGTTTGTATTTTTTCTTGGGTACGCCTTACAATCCAATAAGTGGTTTCGGAATCTCTGCTTGACCATGGCATAATCTAACTAAAATCTTTGCGTACCTCTCTGCCTTTTCCAAGTCAACCTCCTCCTCTTGTGATTATTGAACAGAGTATTCACTACTACTAGCTGAAATTTATTACAAAACTCAATTAGTCTTTCTCCTCCCTCATTCCGAGTACCAAGTTCACATTCTCCATTAACCCTATCTTCTGCTCCTTCCCCTACAACAACATTCCAGTCACCCCTGACTATTAGGTTTTCATCCCCCTTTTACATACTAAATTACCTGCCCAATATCCTCATATACTTTCCCTGTCTCTTCATATTCTGTTTGCAACGTCGGCATGTATACCTGAACTATTGTTGTTGGTGTTGGTTTGCTGTCCATTCTGATGAGAACGACATTATCACTGAACTGTTCTCAGTAACTCACTCTCTGCCCTACCTTCCTAGTCATCATAAATCCTGCTGCTGTTGATATTACCCTGTACTCATCTGACAAAAAATCCAGTCCTCTTTCCGTTCGTTTCAGAGACTGGCACTACAACTGGACTAAGCCATAGCATTTCCTCTTTCATCTTTTCTAATTTCCCTACCACGTTCAAACTTCTGAAATTCCACACTCCAACTCGTAGAACGCTATCCGTTCATTTGTTATTCGATCTTTTTCTCATGGTCACCTCTCCCTTGGCAGTCCCCTCCCAAAACTACGAATGGGGAGTAGTTCTGAATCTTTTTCCATTTGGCAGAACATAATGACACATTTTCGGTGACAGGCCACGTGTCCTGTGGATATACATTATGTGTGTTTAATGCAGTGTTTTCCGCTGCGTTCTGCGTCCTGCTTTTAGGGTCAATTTCCCACCCAAAGTTCGAGAGGGTGCCGTGAAACTATGTCCGATCTTCTGTTCTTGTTGGCGGAATGAGGGTGTCTTCTTACGCCGGAAGTCTTCGGCTGACATTGCCGATTATTTTTATTCAAAATTTAAGCAGAGGCGTCATTCGAACCGAGGACCGAAGATGTTTTGATTATTTCTCGAAGACGCTACCCCTAGACCACGCGTGCAAACCCTACATTACGTTGATTAAATAGAGGTTAGGGCCTTGTAAATAATGCTTATCTTTAACTTTCAATTAAAGATCACATAATTTTTCCTATATATTTTCTAACTTGTGACTTTTTATACCTTATTTCAATACTTCGCTACGATTGATTGGAGAAGAGGGGTACAAAGAACAATTTTTATGTTATTTATTCGTTTATTGAAACTACATTCTGATTAACTGCTCCATTTTAATACTGTGTGTGATTGGCTGCAGAGACTGACTTTAAATTTCCAACTAGCACAACAGGGCCAGTTCTGCCTTCTTGGATTTTTTAAATTTTTCCGACAGTTTTTAAATTTTCTACCAGCAACATCTTGGGTCCTTATTTAATTTCCACTGTCCGTCGTCTTGCATTTTTGCATTTTAAACAAATGTTTAAATTTCCCACTATCTGCCATTATAGGTTTCTAAATTTCCCAGTGCCACAACTGCGGCGCTGACTACAAATAGAAACTTGAACTATGGGCCAATCTCATCGTAGATAAACTACTACAGGCGACATCTATAATGGTATGACCTGGCAGAAAACATGATTATCTTTGCTGTGGATGAGTTTCATTGGCATATGTGGTATCTCAACCCTTAGGCTTAAACTTCTAACGGCGGCAGAGAATATTGAACAGATTTAGTTCTCTTCCAAAAACAAAATTTAGAAGCATGACCTAGGGTTTGCAATGGGAAGCCGTCTTGGTAGCCCAATAGCTGAAATAGAGAGAACAAAATATTAAAACTAAAAGACAGTATCACAACCAAAGTTAAATTCTGAAAAATGCATGTGGACGTCACTCTCGTCTCGTTTTATAGAACAGATGATGAAGTCATAACCCTTTCCAATAAATTCAATAACCTGCAAAAAATACCCAGATCACACTTGAATATAAAGAAAAAAAATATCGTACCTTTCCTTGACAAGAAAATATCAAAACAGAAGCGTAAAGTGTCTTTCAATGTTCACAGAAAACCTGTGGCACCGACACCACTATACCAAACTTCTGTATACATCCATCCCCCACTCAAAAAATCTGAATATAAATCTATGCAATGCAGGGCCCACAAGTTTCCACTTCAACATACAGAATTTCATCAAGAAATAGAAACCATGAAGTGTGCCGCAATAAACAATGGACATGACCCTTCATTCATTAATACAATGTCACAACAGATCAAAAACAAACTGCACAAAAAACTACAAACTACATTCACAGCTGACACCACCCAAGCAGTGGAATATGTAAAAACGCCGTATCTTCGTATAATGTCGTGGAAGACAAGGAAACTTACATTCATAATACAAAAAATGGTAATGATATTATTACTGGGACAACTGAATTAAATCTCAAAAACACAAATGTAAAAACCAGCTTCAGCAACTCCAACAACGTAAGTAAGAAACTTATCCAAATTATAAAATCGCCAGATACAGATCTTGGTGCATCTGGCATTAACAAAATTACCTGTAGCCATTGCTAAAATACTATATAAGCCAGACAGAAGAAATTTTAGAATTCGGATTAAACAACATATAGCCTGCTACAGACTAGAGAAATGTAATAAATCAGCAGTAGCGACACATGTTAAGGACACAGGCCACCCTTTGAAAATTGGAAAGAAACTAGAAAATTCGCAAAAAATGTAGAAAATGAAAAGAATAATATCGTGGAAGACAAGAAAACTTACATTCGTAATACAAAATATGGTAATGATATTATTACTGAGACGACTAAATTGAAACATTGAAAATCCTTCAGTAGCGTTAAACCAGTACTAATGGCGGTATATTTAAGGTGAGGCTAGTGTGAAAAGAGTACCAGACTGTCAGTATCGCGAATATCGCCGAAAAGAAATGATAGTCGATACTCACCCAAACGCTGCAAGTCACCATATTGTATTATACTGTTTCCATGCATGGAGACAAATTTTTGCAGTGAAATTACGTCAGAAGCAGCGTTATTTTAATCAGTGTAATTTTGTAACATTGAACAACTGCTCCGCCAGTGTAAAAGCTACGCAGATGAAGGTTCAAAATGGTTCAAATGGCTCTGAGCACTATGGGACTTAACATCTGAGGTCATTAGTCCCCTAGAACTTAGAACTACTTAAACCTAGCTAACCTAAGGACATCACACACATCCATGCCCGAGGCAGGATTCGAACCTGGGACCGTAGTGGTCGCGCGGTTCCAAACTGAAGCGCCTAGAACCGCTCGGCCACAACAGCCGGCGCAGATGAAGGTTTGGGAAGTCAAAATCGTTATTAAATAACCGACATATAAAAAAGTATTCCAAAAGGCTATCACACCATAAAAACTGCTGCAAGACTATCTGAATCCCGCACACACTGTGGTACCAATCAGAACAACGAAGGACAGCTCCACACCAGCAGAAAAAAACATCAGACATCGATTTCTGGCCACCCAGTGTTACCCCCTCCCCCAAAATGCACCAAAAAGCCACTTCAATAGCAGAACAGCGAAGAAAAACGGTTTTAGGTTCATGTAGACTAAAACAATTTATCTATAAGTAACATTTTCATGAACGTCTGGCTATGAGCAAAACAAGCTTGATGAGTTAAATTAAAAGTAAAATTAATAAATACAAAAAATTCTTCCACACAGTCACAGTTCTTAAACTTAGCCAGCGCGGCCACAAATAAATATGGTCATAGATTGGCGAAAGTTTGGCACGTGACCTGCTGCTTTCCAATACAACTCACAAACTTAGGCTCATGAACTGAAGCAGAATGGAAGGATGGAACCACATCCATAGCGAAGCTCAATCCTGTCGATGCCCAGCCAGGTTAGTGTCATTGATGTTGCCAGGGATGTGAATTAAATTTCACATCCTGTATAACCCCAAATCAACTACAAATTTAATAAGTATTCTTCCTCCCTACACAGCGCAAGAACAAAAATTATTTCTTCTGATTTTCTAGCCTTCTTGGAGTTGCAGTTATATTGGTAGAGGTCACCGTATATTGGTCTCAATAAAATAAGCACAGAAATTTCTGAAATACTGTCTTATTCTTCTTCTTTTTCTCCTTTCGTTTCATCCAACTTCGAGGTTCATAAAACAAATACATTTTTAATGTTATGTGTCTTTCTATTAGACCAGTATTGTTTCATTCTTTCTGATCTTGTTCTCCTTTTTTCTTCAGAGATCTGTATCGTTCCTTTTCTTGGAATCTGTCTCTCTTGTATTTAGTGTGTTTTCTTACATTTTCTCAGTGTTATTATGAGCAGGTTTTCTATGATTTGGAGTTCTCAGTTTCCTTAAAACAATTTGATTTGTTTTTTTGTGGAAGTAGTAAAAGAATTGTTTGCTTAATCTACTTGAATTCATTTTGAGAATCTGTCCATAAAAATCAGTTCTTCTTTTCGTCATTGCGACTGAGAGTTTATCGGTAATTTTGTAAAGGGTTCCATTTCCGATGTCGATTAGTTCATTGTCGTGGAAACTGGGGCCAATAAATACAGATTAGATTATCTTTCCTTTTCTTCATTTATGACATGAACTTTGTAATTTCTTTTTACGTCAACATTGCTGGTGGTAACAGTATGTTCACTAATAAAATGAGAAGAAATGTTCTGCTTCTTCCTTTGAAAAAAAAATTAATAATAAA
Source organism: Schistocerca nitens (assembly GCF_023898315.1). Classification (NCBI taxonomy): domain Eukaryota; kingdom Metazoa; phylum Arthropoda; class Insecta; order Orthoptera; family Acrididae; genus Schistocerca; species Schistocerca nitens. Next base: position 192,941,019 of record NC_064621.1, read on the forward strand.
TATTATGCAAAATTATGCATTTAAATATTTCTTATATTTTTCGTTTTTACGGTGTTTTTTCTTTGGTATCAAAAGAAAACTAAACCCAGATGATTTGGGATCATTTTTTAATTTATCTCCGCATTTAGCATCCACGGAAAAAAAATCAAGCCACAGTTGAAGAGAAATGTGCAAGACTTGTCATTTGTATCGAACACTGAGAAGCAAAGTGCGTTTTACTGTGCTTTTATAACATAATTATCCTGAAAATTGTTACGCACACTTTTCGTTCTCCGAAATGTGCAGTTTCAGTCCATTACCGTATGTTTGGTTTAGTTTTATAAAAATCTACGTGAAACGCCTTCACTAGCAGGGTTGAATCAGATTGGCATTGTCAGAACACCAATAGTACGACACTGAGAGGAAAACTTCAGTAAAAGAATGCGATATGTATACTTGTAAATGTTGGTTGCGAAATTTTAACGGTTCTTAAAGAAAATCAGTGCTTAAAGCTGGACTTTATGTTGATCCTAAGATCGGAAGATTGGTGTGGGATGAGGAGTTCGAGCCAACAAAATTTTAAATTATTTGATTCACAATAATTGTTTTATTAGTGATCAACGTTTTGTGATATACGGTGCTTCGTGCTTTAATATCGTTTTCAGTGTCTGGCATGCATTTAGTAACAGTCATAAGAAGTTATCGCTTATTTTGTGTAAAATAGGATGTGCTTGATAAAAGCGAATGTCATTTTCGCCAACAGAGTAAAAACCATTTCCATGTATTTCTGAGGAGTCGTCCAAAAACTAATTATTTCCTACGAAACTAATACCTTGTTTTCCATCTTTGTATGATCGCTGAACCAGGATATGCACCTTGTAGCAAAAACTGAAACACACTGAAGGAAAGGTAATTTCGGCGTCTGAAATTCAGTATACACTTGAGGCAACTGTAAATGCCGTAAATAAGGAACTGTGGCTGTCAATTCTACTGCACCTAATGACAGCAAGTGGCCTTTATTACTCTCGTCACGTAACTTAAACGCTGGTTTCAAAGCTTAGCATGGCAGAAATAGCGGTGTGGGCGTTCTGCATCTGTCAGTGGTTTCAGACGCCACTCATAGAATAGGAATATTTATGAAATGGGCATACATATGCGCAGAACGGAATTTTTGTCGGCAGCAGACATCGACTCCAGCATTCATGTGACTATGGTATGGCGACACATCTTCCCGTAAGCTCTCTGCGAATTTCGAACGTCATTACATAGCTGAACAGACGTATACCGTTACAAAGTACCATGGATTTTGTATACGCGTTTCATACGTATCGTGACAAATTGCATTCGATATAAACTTGGCTTAAAACTTTGAAGAGGTAAACGCAAGGTCGTTTCGTTTGATTCCGCCAAGTGTCATAACTTCTTTTGCTATAGGAAAAGAAGGGACACCCGCCATTTTGTTTTACGTTTTTCACTTCACTCGATCGCACCCGAATCTCTGTATTAATAAATTACGTTGCAGTGCTCTTTCGTAATGGCTTCCGATTAGCTCAAAGTGAGTGCGACTCCAAAAACAGCGGTTTGGAGTTACCGATTTAAACTACTCAGAAAAATTTTTAGAGATGAAATTCTTGCGTTTCTATTTTCTGGTACAATGATCCTAATCTTTTTTAGTCATTAGGGAAAGTAAAACATAATCGCATGTAATCTCTCACCATGTCATAGGAACTCTACGATTACTACAAAATAAGCGAAGTGATTTGGAAAACTGAATATGGTGAAGAAAATGACTCAAGGAATTGGGTGGAAATCTTATCTACAAATGAACATTGCTCGAACGGTGCATATATTCAACGTATTGACTGTAGCACACTTCCACATAATCGAATTTTCCTTGCACTCGTCTCTCAAAGGTATGACCACATAGCCATAAAAATTCGCTATACTTTTCTATGCCTTCAGTACAATGTGACTCGATATCAATCAACACTTAAAGCGCCTCTTACTAGTAAGGCATCTTTAATTATAGATAGCAACTGATTCTGTCGGCGTGTTTAAAAATCAAAGAATCTTTGTAAAAAACGGTTTACATATTTTGTTACTGTTTCGTTGCATCCTGTAGAAGGCCTACTGGTATCTCATAGCCGTACCAGAAAATGAGCACAGTGATTTGGAAAATTGAAAATGGCGAAGGAAATGACTTATAAAATGATACGTAAATCTTTTCTACATACGAACACTGCTTGAACTGTGTAAATATTCAACGTATTGACTGTAGCACACTTTCACACTACCGAATTTTTCTTCCTCTCGTCTCTCAAATGAATAGCCATACAATCATAAAAGTTATTCCTTAAGTACGCTGTTAATCAGCAGAGAAAACGCCTGATATTGGAATGGCAACTATAGTTATAGACAGAAATTTATTCTGTCAGAGTGCTTCTAAATCAAAGTATCTTTGTGAATAAATGATTTACATAATTGCTGCTTCGCTACAAGCTGTAGTACTCACAGTTGCAATTGGTCATTCATTGTGATTCCTCTTGGACTCCGAAATGGTTTTATTTGTCTACTCTAACCTGCCCTCGCCCTCTCGTGAAGCTAACAGATACATTCCGCTGTCCGCATCGTACAGATCCCCTTACGTCTCACCAATGGACGACTGCGTGATAAGAACTTTGTCGATCACTATTGTTGATTGGTTCCGCAGTCACACATCCCCAGACGCATAACGCAAGTGGCCTTCACTAGTATTCGATGTCTGTGAAATTCCATGTTGTACATGTGGGAACTTTCAAGAGGCAAAAGACATTTGTAGTCGTTGTAGGGCTTTTTAAGGAAATTATTGAACGAAACAAATTACGCAGTAGCGGAAACTTAGCTTTAATGATGTGTCAGGAATATTCACTGACAACGCATTCTGTAAAACTGCTTCTGATCCATGACTGACACTTGATCCCTTTTCGGCCGGAGCGCGATGTACGAAGTCCAAGCGAAAACAACTGCAGGTCCCTCTCCGCGAGCGACATATCGAAAGCTGTCAGTCTACTGTCAGAGATTTCAGGGCTTGACGCTAATCAGCACAGAGGGAACGTCAATCCATCAAGTTCCATACAACAGTTCGGCTAGCTTTCTCCCAAGCGTCTGTTTCACTGTACATCTCGTCAGAACTTCCAACGAGAGGAACTGCTGGTCGTTTCTGCATGCCTCCATCAAATGGAAACTGTTAATATCTAGTTAAATGTTAATTAACGGACAACAGCGGTACAAAATAGTATGCGGTTCTTGAATCTCGTCTCTTGCAACTGCAGAATATGTTACAGGTGCCGTATGAAGTGCCACATAAAGTAACACAACTAAACGTTGTAATGTCCACGACACTATGTTCTAGCCACAAGATGTTAAAATGAGCTAATGTACAAACTTCAACAAATATTATCGATACTACGTATAAAAAAAACTGTATCGTGTAAAAATGACGATAATTATTTCATTATTTCTGTAATAATTGAATTCGTGTGTGAATTAAAACTATTATCAAAGAACTACATTCATGGAAAACGACAATTATAATCTTTTTTTTGTTACCTGTGATAACTGTGGTTCAGTTGTTCTTCCTGTGCTAACCGATGAACTGTTCGGACGTGATATGTGTGAGGTCTGTAAACAAAAAAAACTGTAACGATATATTGTTAATTATTATTTGAAAAATAGAGTCGCTGTTGTCTAGACGTTGATTTGTATTTATATCAGTTGTAATCCAATATAATTAATGTTTTTAAGTGTTAATTTTCAGCTCCGCAATTAGGAGCGCAGCCATTAGCGCTTGTAACTTACAGCGGAGTTTACTAGCAGCTGGTATAAAAATTATGACGTAATTTTCATTGAAAATAATTTTAAATGCTAAAGAATAGAGATAAAAGGCTTAAAGAGTTTTATCTAAATATATTAACTTGATATAAAAGGAATCGAGAATAACAATAGAAAAATTGATTATCGCCTGTCTGTAGCCATCTTAGCAAAATATCTTTGCGGCAGTTTTGAATCGAGAATTTTAACAAACATAAATATTGTTAGATATAAATGAATGGAAATAAATGTGCACTGGTGATGCCGAATCTACTTCAAAAGACAGAATTCAGCTCAGATTGAATCTTCAAAAATAGTGCTCACAGCACGTTACGTAATGTCAATTTCCTATTTGCTGATGTATGAAGCTTAATTATTTCGGATAATTTACATGTAATATTTTAATAGGAGACTTACGCCAGTGTTGTACGCGGGTAGTATTTTGTGGCTAAATGCTCCTTTTGCTAGAGAAAGGTGCTTCCATCTTAAGTAACAGTTGTGTAAAATCTGATAAATGATATGCAACTTAGTCCCACTCGCACGACTTTACAGACAACATTTCTACACAAAGTCAAGAGGAGATTTCTTTAGCGGGGTGACAAATATTAGCCGGGATAATAATTTTTAGATCTAACGAATGAAATATCATTTATAAGTAATTAAAGTCACGAAATACTATAAACCAGTTCCGCCACAACTTATCCAAAATTTTTAGAAAAGCGGTAAAAGATTAAGTATCTGCCGTAGGCTAATAAATCTCCTTATTTACAGAGGGTTACGAATTTCTCTTACATCGTTAAATCATTTCATGAAAAACATTTGAATGCCTAATGGAGAAGAGCTATGTAATTTCAGATCTGAACGCTTACGTTTAACCCTTAACTGTGCTGGTAGGGTTTGTAAAACAACGTCACATTTGTTTTGTTGTAATTCTCGAGTTAAACGCGAAACGTCGTTCAGGGCTTTTCGTAATCCTGGTATACATTGTCGTTTAACCGTTGAATAAAGCGGTGTGCATAGTTAATGCTCAGAGGTGAAATATCTCAATTTTTGATCATTTGGGTCCCACCAGCACTTATGTGTAAGATGTTTTTTTCTGTTACTGGGCAAGTTAATCTTTCAAAAATTTAACTTTAGTTTGAAAATTGACTTACACAAAAGTGGTGATTTGTTATTAAACATGTTGTGTACTCTAACGAAACGTCATGCTTACTTTTGTAGCACAATAACTTCGCAGGAACCAACTAGCAGGCTTCTAACAGAAACTGAAACAGAGGCAACTGTCAGTGATCCACACTTTTTCCTTTTTCGGTTCAGACGATGAAAGTGACGCTGGAGGAAATCAGTTTATCGCCAGTGATCATGATTCATAGTTTGAGACATTCTCATATGGATTTATTGACGACAAAGATAAACAACGATTGTTGTATTTGTCCACAGTCAGGAAAAACTGAAAATTAGTGTGAAAGGTGCATTATTTTTATTTGTAGTTTGTTTACCCATTTATAATGCCAAAATTGTTAATAATCTTTTCTCGTCAGAAATTATAATGTATTTGTTCGTAATACTATCGTTTACAAGTAACATTTGCTGTATTTTACATTTTTATAATTTTTTGTTTGGGGTATATAAGACCCCCCAGCATACTAGCGCGGCCTGAAAATACCAGCACAGTTAAGGATTAAACAAGTTCTTCACATTCAGCTAAACAGTTAAGCAACCTGTTTGTGACATAAATAAATAGTAAACCAATTTCCACCTACAATGCATACATATTTGTTTTTAACGCTGTAGTTTTAAAGAATAACGAGGCAAGCTGAGTTGGAGTCACTACAACAAATGTCAGCAGTTTACTGCCACCTTCAGCGCGTTCACTCATCCCAAGTACGCCAACTCTCGCGTGCACAGGAAGTAGTCTGCTCTTGCTAATATGGTTAAAGTTAGCAATCATTAAAAGCATGGTAACCGAGATGTTGATGAACAGTGAGGCACAAGGGTCACACTTCCTGTTTCAAGACAAATAACTGACGAGGTTAACACTAAGAGTATTCATGTTTATCGTTGATCGTTTAGTCGTTAGAAACATCTCCAAACCGCACGGTATTATTATCCTCTGCTCTTCATTAACATCGCAACACTGTAAATCCAGCTGTGATGTTACATTTTGAGTTTAACACTAAAACACACCTTGTGTATGCGACAGCAATCAGCGGATGCTCCCTAAAGGCTGTTGAGCTATTCCTCATAACAATCAGCGTACAGATGGCAACCACAGGAAGAAATGTCTTCAACCTCTTTCATTTAAGATTAGTTATCGCGATGATGTCAGCTTTACTCTAATAATAAGACTTACCTGGGAGAATATTGTACAACGGCCGGTACACCATCGCCACTGCATTTTATGATTGCCAAAGATTATGATTCAATTAGCCCTTCGCAGCGAATTCCTTACGTCGGTCGTTTCTGATTTACATTTTTGCGCGTTAATTATACCCCGAGACGGTGCATTCCCCAGAACGTTAGGATATCACCTTACGCGTATAATGTAAGACTGCCTCTCATACGAGATATATAGACTACCTTGTGTAGTATCTGACATGTCAGCTGTTAGTAGTGAATTATTTCTTGCAGTTATACGTGCCGACACAGGAAGGTGGAACATGGGGCGAACACCTCGTCAAGGACGATAACCCATTACTCTACACTATTTGTGTTACGACGAGAAATCCTATATGTGTATGACCGGACGGGAATATAAACCATACACTCCCCCACCCTCCCGAATAGTACCTATACTTGTACACTACACTATTCACCGGACAGTGTATGGCGGATGGTACTTGCTACCAACGATAGCGATTTAATGTCCTATTTCATTCGGGCATTGATCGAGAAAGACACGACTGTTCATGTACAAGATAACTCCAAACAGGAAGACCATTGCGCAACATGAAAGGCGAACTGTCAGAAGTGTATACATGTTCTGGATATCCTTTAGACATAGTTCTGCTACGGTACGGATTAACAGGTACATAGCAGTGTGGGAATGAAATGGCGCGACAACTGAAAACTAACATCAAAGGTGAATCATGCGCAACAGTACGATTCTTGCAGACAAACCGTCTAAATTACACACTGATTCGTCGGGAAATTCTGACAGTTTACGGACCAAATGCAACGTCGCCTCCAGCTGCGGTGGAATAGTGCCAAGGCCTCACAGGCGTGAATCATTCTGATCGGAATGGAAGGCCATCATCGTCAACCATAGGCAACTGAAAAACTGATTCGCAGCAATTGCAGGTTTTCCAACGATGAGGATGTTCACAGAGTGACTGTCGAATGTCTCCGTGACCAGTGAGCGGATTTATATTGTCGAGAAATTGAACAAAATGGCTCTGAGTACTATGGAACGTAACATCTGAGGTCATCAGTCCCCTAGAACTTAGAACTACTTAAACCTAACTAACCTAAGGACATCACACACATCCATCCCCGAGGCAGGATTCGAACCTGCGACCGTAATGGTGCGCGGTTCCGGGACTGAAGCGCCTAGAACCGCTCGGCCACTCCGGCTGGCCAGAAATTAAACAAATGATAGTACGTTCCGTCCGATGTTTACAGAGACTTGGTGACAATGTTCAGACATAGTGTCATGTACCTGTCTCAGTTGGAAATACACTGCACCATTCATTCAAAGTTACTTGGCCTGACATAATAATGTGAAACATTTTGAAATCCCCTCGTACGTCTGCACGGACCTTAGTTGCTCTTATCTCTTTCTCACGTTTCGTATGCGAGATAAACGTTGGAAACAGCAAAACGATGGCACAGTATTCGTTCAATGGAAATTCTCTTAATTAACCCAAAAGAATTTAGCAAGAACAATGTCGCTTTCCATCCAGACATTTCTGTTTAACTTCTCTGAGTAATTCCATATGGGTTACACAAACCTTTTACAAACCTAGCAAACGTTAACTGAATTCCTTTAGTGTTTCCTGTTAACTCTTCGTGATATCGACTGTAATCTCTGGAACAGTCCTCTAGATAAAATTTCGAGAGAGCACTTCAAGAGAAGATTCGGACAACATATTACTTCCCCCTACATTCGAATCTCGTAATGACCATTAGGAGAAAATTCGAGATATTAGAACCAACACAGAGGCTTACCGGCAATCATTCTTCCCACGCGCTGCTCCCTCCGCCACATACCGTTAAGTGGCTTGGATTGTATGATGTAATCTCATTATCATCTTGCACGCGGTTTCCGTTACAATGCATTGTACTCTCCAGAACCTATAAAACAAAATCAGTCTCTCATTGTCCTCCCCACTCATTCTCGTGTTCACCCGACTTCACATTGCTTCGTAATATTAGACTTCTTTATTTAAACGATGTGACGAGCTTCAGACTGTTATACCCCGCCCCACCTTGGCTCACCGAACACTCTGTTTTAGCACCACGTCAGACTAAATGTTATGTTTCGCCAGTCATCGTGCGCAGGGTGGTGCTGTCGCTGTTGGGGTACTCGTTACACTTCGTCCCTGTTGAAACATATCAACAAAACGAATATCTCTCTACACTTTGGGGACGCTCTGTCGAAAGGGCACATACAATTGCGTTTTAAAATTCATTTTATTCGTAACGGGAAATAAACCGATGTTTTTCATCTGCGCCGGGGTCCGCATGGAAGATGCGATGAATAGTGTTTTCCTCAGCTGAATCCAGCTACACTTTGCATTAACGGAATTCCTCGTGGCTCTTGGGAGAAACACACTGTATATTATAATATAATGAACACCGCATTGTGATTTAAATATATTGGGGTTATTACATGCTACGCGAGTACAATTAATTCAAATATGTGTGCTCCGAGCTGGTTACTACAGGTCAATCAAAACATTCTGTACTGTGCATACAATTCTTGGAGAGAAAACATCATAAAATGAAAACGGTAACGTGTAGCATTAGGCAATGAAGCATTAGAATTGGTCAGAACGTGTATTGAAACAATGAAACTGAACACAGACAGTATGAGAAAAACTTTGGAATGAATGACTAAGAGGACAGAAGCAGATGTTGATCAGCTGCTCAGGGAACAAACTTATTCCAGAGTGTTCTGCCTGGGTAACGCAGAGACGGATGCTATACCAAGTGATAAGGACTGGTGTACAATCTGACAAGGCTTACAGCAAGAGAGAGGGTTCCCACCAGGGCACTGGCAGTGCATTACACCAAGTGTAATGGAGTATTAGTTCAGGAACGTGTGGGCAAGCAGATGCCTGCTGGAGATGGGTGGAGGTGCAGACGATGTAGGAAGCCAATCTGCTGCTAAAGCTCACACAATCGCACGTGAACATAGAGCAGTGTCTGCAGAAGGTAGGCAGCTGACAGCGGATGACTTGGTGTACTCCAGTGCCAGATACGATAGCACCAGGGCCTGGGCAGTGAGACAGTTGACCATGGATCATGACACGGCTACGTCTGTGGCGGCGATGACGTACTTATGACAGAGACTCCAAGGGTGCAGCTGTTACAGACGAGGAGGAAGTAAGTTCCCCTGTTGGTTGACCGCTATGGGAGGAGTCAGAATGCAGCTGGTCCAGGCTGACAGTGTGGAAGTGGGTGCGTTTGTGTCACCGTGAAGAAGTCTGGAGCTGGATTGGTGACCGACGTCTGTTTGTCGTTTGCGGAAGTGTGTCAAATGGTAGGAACTTCCTAGAGCCTGGTCAGTGTCCCAGGCCGCTGGCATACGGGCCAGCAGTATGGAAGCAGCAGCTTCTGAGTTGCTGCGTCAGCAGGCGTGTTGTCTGGCAGTCGATGCCCCGGTCCTGGCACTGTGCCTTAGGCACTGATTGTGTCTGTTCCGTTACAGCTGGTATCTACTGTGCAGAGTAGTGGCGGTTTTCAGTTTATGGGGAACGAGGACTGTTTTCCAGCCTGGAAATAATGGGCTGGACTTCCATTAATGAGGCTAAATGGGTGGAGTACTGGGCTAATTATACTGTTTTCAAAAACGAGTGATTTCCACGGGGTGGCCGGTATTTCGTAACAGCCTTTGAGAGAAACACTTCGGAACGTCCTAAAAGGAAGAAGTACTCTAAAACAGATACTTGGAATGCCCTGAGGTGATGGCCAACTGAAGTTCCTACATTCTGCTCTGGAGGCTAATTGGGCGAAAGTCCAGAATTGACAAATAATTTTGTGCAGTAGCTCGCCAAATCGGGAGTCTGTCGGCGGCCCTCGTGCCGTGCAGAAGTCGACTGACCGCCGGTGAGATGGTGACGTTTTAGTGATGTATTTCCGAAGCTGAGAGCAGGTAATCCCGCGCGATCAACCTAGTTCTTTCTTGCAGTACAGAAAAGAGAGACTCGGAAAGTGTGTTACGACGAGCAGGCGTGGATTTCTGTTTATTCCTCTTCCGGTTTTCTATACGAGGGATGCCGTTTAGCGGCCGTACACGCGTTCAGTAGGCAGAGATGTAAGATAAGATTGTGGAGCCAAGTAGCTGGCTGGACTGTGGTGTTTCATAAGAGAGACGGACTTGGCAAGGTTTCCACTGAAGCCAGTAAATTATATTCGTTTCTGTGGAAATTTGAGTGCGATATTTTTGTGACTCTCTCTCTGTTGGTCTATCTCTGCACCTGACTGGTCAGCGTATCTGACTCCTAAGCAGAAGATACAGGTTCAATTATTAAATGCTGCGGTGATTTTTCCTTAATGTTAGTACTCGAACAGGTTGCAATCAGCCTCTTGAAGCCAACTGAGAAGCTGTTTAAGTGAGAAGAAGAGGCTCCTAGATCTTGGAAGCTGACAACGGCGGGGAGAGCGGTGTACTCACCCTATCCCACAAACCACATCCAAATACGCAATCAACAAAGACGAAACAGTAGCTGGGCGGCACTGAAAGTCCCAAGAGGGTCAGTCGATGGAGCTTTGCACATTAGAATTGTGTTCCTGTTCTGTTGTAGTGGAGGTTGTCGGCGGCAGTTTCTAGGCCGGTGTATGAACTATTAGGGCTATACGTGGTCCAGTCCAGTGGTCAGTTCTCAAAATCATCTGAAAGTAGCTAAATAGCTGCAGGTTTTCTACTATTATTTATTTTCGATTAGTGAGAAATTTATCCCTATCTTGCGGCTCAGATCGAGAAAGGCGATCCTTCTTTAGTCTGGCTGGACAAAAGTACAGAGAATTTATCTGGGTGCATCAATGAAAGTTTCCAATTAAGTCTGTCAAGAGGTACGTTGCGTAATTTGTGCCACACGCTGCAAATCGTCAAAAGGCTCGTGGATTTTGGCCATCGCCGAGAGTGTGACCTGCTGCAACGCATGGAAGCTCCGACGCACAGGCAAAAAGAAATTTTCACCAAACAGAACTCTCTCTATGAGAGTTATTCTCAAAGGCTTCAACAGATTGTGAGCAGAGCTGCCTCTTGCAAGTGTTCTCCTACAATGCTCTTCCTTTTTATCGGTTTATAACCAGTGGTTTGTCTGTAAGATGTTCCCCTGTTACTGGATGTTACTTTCGATACCTCTGGCTTGCGCCACTTATTGTTTGCGCCATTTTGATTTGTCAAACAAGTTCCCCAAGAACTAAGTTCCTGCCGGAATTTCCATGTTTAGCAGCCTCATTCTTCTCAGACGGCCACGTTCCCTTTGACTCCTAAATTCTTAGAAGCATATTTCATGTACACTCTAAGACAAAAAATAAAAGACCTGATCTTTTTGAGGAAGTTAATCGAGAGGATGATATTAGTGACCATAATGTCGTTGTGGCTTCTTTGTCAGTGTAAGTTGCAAAAAAAACAAAGAAACAGCGTACAGTTTTCTTGTTTGGGAAAGCAAAGAAAAGTGTCATTAATGAAAATCTTCATAGTCAGCTCGAAGCATTCACCGCGGGACACAAAGATATTCAGCATCTTTGGTCGGAATTTAAAGGTATTGTCCACCACGTGTTAGAGAAATATCTGCCTAGCAAAAGTAGGGGGGAGGGGAAGGATCCACCCTGGTTCAGCAAACATATTAGGAAGTTGTTGAAAAAGCAGAGAATTTTGCACACTCGTTTTGAACGTAGTCACTTTTCCTCGGACAAACATAAATTATGCGAAATGAAAGCAGCTGTCAAAAGGTCAATGAGAGATTCTTTTAACGAACTTGAAAGCAATATTTTGTCTGCAAATTCTAAAAATAACCCGAAAAATTTTTGGTCGTACGTGCAATCTATGAACGCTACAAATAATTCAATACCTTCTCGCCGGCCGCTTTATGGCCGAGCGCTTGTAGGCGCTTCAGTCTGGAACCGCGCTGCTGCTACGGTCACAGGTTCGAATCCTGCCTCGGGCATGGATGTGTGTGATGTCCTTAGGTTAGTTAGGTTTAATTAGTTCTACATCTAAGGGACTAATGACCTCCAATGTTAAGTCCCATAGTGCTTAGAGCCAATACCTTCTCTTGCTGACAGTACTGGTAATATAACGGACGATGATAAACAGAAGTTCGAAATTCTAAACCTAGCTTTCAAGAACTCGTTTACGGTAGAGGACTGCAGCACCATTCCCTCTTTTAATCGTCGAACAAACTCAAGGACGGCTGACATAATGTTTAGTGTATCTGGGATTGTAAAACAGTTAAGATCCTTAGACGCCAGGAAGGCATCTGGCCCAGACGGTATCCCTGTAAGATTTTATGCTGATTATACTACAAATATAGCACCATTCTAATCCATCGTCTATCAGAGATCATTGGAACAGCGGAATGTTTCGTGGGACTGGAAGAAGGCCAAGGTCATAGCAATCTATAAAAACGGTAGAAAATCGGATGCAGATAACTACCGGCCAATTTCACTGACATCGGTTTGTTGTAGAATCATGGAACAGATTTAGTGCTCAGACATAATGACCTTTCTAGACTCTGAGGAGCTCATCTGCAGAAACCAGCACGGTTTTAGGAAACAGTGGTCATGCGAGACACAGCTGCCCCTCTTTTTGCATGATGTACAACAGGCTCTAGATACCGGCTCCCAGGTTGATGTCATGTTTCTCGACTTTCGAAAGGCGTTCGACTCAGTTCCGCACTGTCGCTTGCTCCAAAAAGTGCCCCTTACGGTCTACCCGATGACATAGGGGTTGGATAGAAATTTTTCTAACAGACGGAGAGCAGTATGTCATCCTGAATGGGAAGACTTCAACAGATACAAGCGTAACATCAGGTGTGCCCCAGGGCGGCGTAATAGGTCCGCTGCTTTTTACGATTTACATAAACGATCTGGTTGATGGTATTGACAGCGGCATTAGACTGTTTGCCGATGATGCTGTAGTCTACAAGAAAGTAGTATCGCACGAAAGTTGTGAACAAATCAGTGAAGATTTGCAGAAAATAAATACGTGGTGTAATGACTGGCAGTTACCTCTCAATATTAATAAGTGTCACCTATTGCGTATAACAAAGCAAAAATCCTCATTAATGTACGAGTACAATATAATGCCCAATCTTTGGATGCGGTACATCCGTCAAGTATCTGAGTGTGACTATTCGAAATGATCTCAAATGGAACGATCAGATTACAAAAGTAACTGATAAGGCGAACTCTAGATTGCGGTTTATTGGTAGAATCCTGAAGTGATGCAGTCCTTCAGCAAAGGAAATTGCTTACAATACTTCAGTTCGTCAAGTCTTAGAGTATTGTTCGTCTGCATGGGACTCTTTCCAGATGGGTCTGATTCAAGAGACTGAGAAGGTCCAAAGAAGAGTGGCAAGATTCGTGACTGCTACATTTAGCCATGGCGAGAGCGTTATAAATCTCATAGAAAATGTGAAGTGTGACACACTTGCAGATAGACGGCGCGCTAAACGGAAGGGGCTGCTCACTAAATTCCAAAATCCGATCTTCGCCGGGGATGTAGAGCATATATTATTACCATCAACTTTCATATTGCGAAATGATCACCATTCAAAAATAAGGGAAATTAGAGTCGTACTGAGGCGTTCAGACAGTCGTTTTTCCCTCGCGCGATCTGCGAGTGGAACAGAGGAGGGGAAACATGACTTTGGCGCGAGTAGTGCCCTCCGCCACACACCGCTAGGTGGCTAGCAGAGTATATATGTAGATGTAGACGAAGGAATTATTGGAATGGACAAAATCTGTAGATGTGATGTGTAAGTACAGACAAACAAATAATTTCAGTTTCACACCTATTGGGTGATTTATTCAAGAGAAAGAGCTTAACATATTGAGCAAGTTAATAACGTGTTGGTCCCACTGGCCCTTATGCAAGCAGTTTTGCGGCATTCATTGATTGTTTAAGTTGAAGTGGTTACATCTCCTCCAGAAGAATATCGTGCCAAGTTCTATTTAACTGGCGCGGTACATTGTCAAAATCCCGAGCTGAATAGAGGGCCCTGCCTACAATGCTCCAAACGTTTTCAATTGGGGAGCAATCTGGAGACCTTGCTGGCCATGATAGGGTTTGGGAAACACGAAGGCAAGCAGTAGAAACTCTCGCCGCGTGCATGCGGGATTATCGTGCTCAATTGTAGGCCAAGGGTGACTTGCTGTGAAGGGCAACAAAACGGGGTGTAGAATCTCATCAACCTACCGCTGTCCTGTAAGGGTGCAGCGGATGACAGCCAAAGAGAAAATTTGTGGTAAGTTCCTATGGGACCAGACTGCTGAGATCATCGGTCCCTAGGCTTACACACTACTTAATCTAACTTACACTAACTTATGCTAAGTACAACACACACACACACACCCATTCCTGAGGGAGAACTCGAAACTCTGACGGGGGGAGCCGCTCGAACGGTGGCAATGCGCTTCATACCGCGCGACTACCCAGCGCGGCCAGCCAAAGAGATCCTGCTATGAAAAGAAATAGCTCCCCAAAACACCACCCCTGGTGAAATGATAATTAAATCAAGGCCCTAAGCTATCGACAGGCGTTGATATACATCAACGGCGACAGTTGAAAACTTGTGCCCCGATCGGGACTCGAACTCGGGATCTCCTGCATATAAGGCACACACTCTGTCCATCTGAGCGCCTCAGTGGCTCAGATGAAAGTGCGACTGCAGTGATTTATCCCTTGCACGCTCCTCGTGAGACCTACATTCCCAACTTAATGTCCACATACTACATTCGTAGTGCCCCCGCCCATTACACTCATTACTCACGGCAGACAATCTTACCGAGTCCCGTAAGAGTTCGGGCAATGAATGTGCATCGAGCACAGAAGAAGAAGGTCAATGGCCGGTTAGCCTTAACTATATGAAGATGGTACCTGTTGTTTCGGACATGTCCGTAAGGACAGATACTATCGGTGACTGTGTAACTCTCTAGAATGAAACGATAATTAAATCAAGACCCTTAGTTGCTGACCCCTGGTTGTCGGGTCATATGGTGGGCGACAGCCAGGTTGGTATCCCAGAGCTGTCTGGGGCGTCTCGAGACACGTCTTCGCTGATCATCGGGACTCAGTTCGAAATGGGACTCATCGTCGAGGACAATTCTACTCCAGTGAATGAGATTCCAAGCCAAAGACGTGTCTGGAGACACCCTGGACAGTGATGGGATAGCATCCTCATTTTTCCCGGCATACGGCCGGTCTACCAGAGTGATAGTCCGGGGTGACTTTTTTTTTCATAGTAGGACGCTTCTGGTTGTCATCTGCGGCACACTTACAGCACAGCGGTACTTGGACAATATCTACGCCTCGTTACATTGTCCCTCTTGGCAAGCCATTCTGAGCTTAAATTTCAGCAAGATAATGACAGTCTGGACACGGCGAGACTTTCTACTGTTTGTCTTCGTGCTTGCCAAATCCTACACATAGTCAGTGGGGGTCATCGGATCCCTCCCCAACTGAAAACATTTGGGGCGTTATGCACAAGGCCCTCCCACCAGCTCAGGATTTTGACGATGAAATGTATCAGTTGGCAGAATTTGGCACGGTGTCCCTCAGGAGGACATCCAACAACGATATAAATTAGTGTCAAGCTGAATAACTGCTTGCGTATGGCCCAGAGATGAATCAGCGCATTTTTGACTTGCTCAATTTGTGAAGTTTTTCCTCCTGAATAAATCATGCAAGTTCTCTGAAAATATAACCATTTGTTTGTATGTACATGAACATCACGTCTACCTATTTCTATCTCTTTTTTGTCTTATAGTGTATTTGTTTCACTCTGTCATACTCGTTCTTCGGCCCAAGTGGACGGCCATGGCTTCAGAGAGGTATTCAAAGACATTTGGCCAAAAAACGTTTACAGGTCGTTTCCAGATAGACCTCTGCTTTTAATAGTGGGCTGAATCGTGCACGATGTCTCTACCAGTGTATGGCATGATGTCACTCATACACTACATCACTTCACTTCTGTGTTTCACGTCACGTACATTCACGTATGTCACAGCAACAGAGCACTGATGTAAGACGTTAACCTTTTACACTGATGAACCAAAACATTATGGTCACTGCCACAAGACTTGTGTCGGCCGCTGTGGCCGAGTGGTTCTAGGAGCTTCAGCCAGGAACCGCGCTGCTGCTACGGTCGCAGGTTCGAATCCTGCCTCGAGCATGGATGTGTGTGATGTCCTTAGGTTAGTTAGGTTTAAGTAGTTCTAAGTTCTAGGGGACTGCCGGACTAAGTGGCCGTGCGGTTCTAGGCGCTACAGTCTGGAACCGCGTGACCGCTACGGTCGCAGGTTCGAATCCTGCCTCGGGCATGGATGTGTGTGATGTCCTTAGGTTAGTTAGGTTTAAGTAGTTCTAAGTTCTAGGGGACTGATGACCTCAGATGTTAAGTCCCATAGTGCTCAGAGCCATTTGAACCATTTTTCTAGGGGACTGATGTTAAGTCCCATAGTGCTCAGAGCCATTGGAACCATTTCTTCACACATATTTTCCTTATTAGATTATACGAGGGGCCTTCAATAAGTAATGCAAAACATTTTTTTCTGAAAGCAGGTTGGTTTTATTCTGGATTCCAATAAACAATATTATTCCCCACTCTTTTACCTACATAACCCTACTTGCCAACATAATCTACGTTCAATGCGACAGCCTTACGCCACATTAATGACCTGCATACCGACAACGAAGTCTCAGCTAATGTCTTGCTGCATCAATAAATTCCTCATCGTCCACATACTGCTTCCCACGGAGTGCATTCTTCATTGGGCCAAACAGATGGAAGTTGGAAAAGTGCGAGATCCAGGCTGTAGAGTGGATGAGGAAGAACACTCAATAAAGATAGTGAGCTCCTCTTAGGTGCGCAGACTTGTATGAGGCCACGCGTCGTCATGGAAAAAGATAAGTTCGTTTGCATTTTTGTGGCGACGAACACGCTGAAGTCTTTTTTGCTAGTTGAACCATGAGGAAGGATATCATACGGAATAACCCATTCATAGTCCCAGAAGACCGTCGTCATGACCTTACCGGCTGACAGTGCGGCTATGAACTTTTTCTTCGGACGAGAGGTTGTGTGACGCCACTCCATGGATTGCCGTTTTGTGTCCGGTTCAAAGTGTTGAACCCATATTTCAGCACGTGCGACGATGTTAGAGAAAAAATTGCCATGATCAGCCTCATAACACGCAAGCAACTCCGTACATACGGTCCTTTGTTGCTCTTTATGGTCTTCTGTTGGGGAGCGAGAAACACAGCGAGCACACACCTTTGAGTACCCCAACTGCTAGATGAGTGTGTCAGCAGCCGAGACGTCCGCTTGTGGAGTGAGGTGTTCGTTTGTGATCCGTCGATTATATCGAATGAGAGGGTCAGCACGTTCCAACACTGCAGGTGTCACGGCTGGGTACGGCCGACCGGCATGCGGGTGATCGGATTGACTTGCGCGACATTGTTTCGATGATGACAGATGTCCCGCCCGACTCACCGTGCTTTTTTTCGCTGCCAGTTCTCCGTATATGTTCTGCAAGCACCTATGAATATATGCGAGGCTCCTGTTTTCCACCAAAGAAACCCAGTGACAGCTCTCTGGTTGGAAGGCATCTCCGTTGCAAACGCCATTTTGAAGGTTACATATAGCGCCGCCGACTATCGGAACTTAGTGAAACTGTATGAGCTGAAGTAGGAATATTTCACGATGTCCCATAACAAATTCCACATTTTTGCAACTGAAACTGGCCGAGAAAAAAATGTTTTGCATTACTTATAGAGCGCCCTTCGCATTAAGTTTCGTGCAGTGAATTACTCTGTTACAGTTTGCCAGGCATATAATTCAATACATTAATATGTTTCATTTTCTCTGTGACTGCAACGCTTATTAACCTTACTGTGATCAACAGTCCAGTGGTGAAAGTTTATTACCGTAATATACATTTCAGACACAATGGATTCATCTTCAAGTGCCTTCTACATACAGTTCGTCTATTAGTGTTTAGTCATTACTGTACCTTTTACAAAAACTTATTAAATGGCGACAACTTCCCACTTTATTAAAACAGTTAGAAACGTATTCTGAAAGATATTTTAACGCAGAGTTGAGTGCCCTTACAGATAATATTTGCAGCAGACATGAGCATTTTCGCTCCCACAACAAACTAACAAGTTTCTACAAAGATTTTAATCTGCTACTGCCTCCAGATCTTCTGTCTTGTTTATTTATTTATTTATTCATTCAGGAATCCTCTGAAAATCATATAGGACTTTCCGTCATAACGCAATGAATATAAATAACTCAAAATATACATATACATTAAATTTATACGTATTTCTTCACATTTGGAGGACTGGTAGTCGGCCATGAACTTGATGAAAAAAATCATTCCCGAATTTGCCTGAAATTATTTAAGAAAACTACGGAAAACCTAAATCCGTGTGGCGGGTCGAAGCAAACTTCATCCTCTCGAAAATGAGGTCAGTTCTTAACTACTGCAGTGCCTAATTCGGTTGGTTGCTATTGTACAATTTTCTTTTGATGGTACACATATTTTATCAGCTATCTCACGACAGAAAACATATTTTATCGCTACACTTTCTCTGGACACCCGCTGGTGACAATTGGACTCCAGGCCGGTTAACATGCTAGCGTGCCTCTTGCACGTCTTCATATCGTCTCTTCAGTCCGTAATTTTTAAAAACATTTCATAGTGTAAATTAATTTAGACCTTCTTCTGCATTTGTATACTACATCTGTAAAAACAGTTGTGACTTCTGAATTACGTTTTGTCGTTTATCGTGTCATCGCATATCTTAAGTGAGTACAAATAAATTCCCTAGGTACTCCAGAGGAACAAAACTCCTGTTCTTGCTTCGTGTGTGCGAAAGTTTAGGATCTAGTTTATGTTGTTCGCTGTAAGTTCAGAGGTGTACATATGGCTGGCTGTTATTGATCTAGTTAATGAACCACCGCTCCATAAGACCGGTTTCGGGCTTTATATTAGGCCATTTTCAAGTGGTTTTAAAAACTGCCGTAAATGTGGTGGATACCGGGTGATCAGAAGGTTTCAGATAGATTATATAATGGTAAGACAGAGATTTATGAACCAGATTTCGAATTGTAAGACATTTCCAAGGGCAGATGTCGACTCTGACCACAATCTATTGGTTATGAACTGTAGATTAAAACTGAAGAAACTGCAAAAAGCTGGGAATTTTAAGGAGATGGGACCTGGATAAACTGAAAGAACCAGAGGTTGTGCAAAGTTTCAGGGAGAGCATAAGGGAAAAATTGACAAGAATCGGAAAAAGAAATACAGTAGAAGAAGAATGGGTAGCTTTGAGGAATGAAACAGTGAAGGTAGAAGAGGATCGAGTAGGTAAAAAGAAGAGATACTGATTTTAATTGATGAAAGGAGACAATATAAAAATGCAGTAAAAAATTAGATCGACAGGAAGTACAAAATTGCTAAACTGGGATGGCTAGAGGACAATTGTAAGGACGTAGAGGCATATCGCACTAGGGGTAAGATAGATACTGCCTACAGGAAAATTAAGGAGACCTTTGGAGAAAAGAGAACCACTTGCATGAATATCAAGTGCTCAGATGAGAACCCAGTTCTAAGCAAAGAAGGGAAAGCAGAAAGGTGGAAGGAGTATATAGAGGGTCTATACAAGGGCGATGTTCTTGAGGATAATATTATAGAAATGGAAGAGAATGTAGATGAAGATGAAGTAGGAGATATGATACTGCGTGAAGAGTTTGACAGAGCACTCAAAGACATAAGTCAAAACAAGGCCCCGGGAATAGACAACATTCCATTAGAACTACTGACAGCCTTGGGAGAGCCAGGCCTAACAAAGCTCTACCATCTAGCGAGCAAGATGTATGAGACAGGCGAAATATCCTCAGACTTCAAGAAGAATATAATAATTCCAATCCCAAAGAAAGCAGGTGTTGACAGATGTGATAATTACCGAACTATCAGTTTAATACGCCGCGGCTGCAAAATACTAACACTAATTCTTTACAGACGAATGGAAAAACTAGTAGAAACCGACCTCGGGGAAAATCACTTTGGATTCCGTAGAAATGTTGGAACACGTGAGGCGATACTGACCCTACGACTTATCTTAGAAAATAGATTAAGGAAAGGCAAACCTACGTCGCTAGCATTTGTAGACTTAGAGAAAGCTTTTGACAATGTTGACTGGAATACTCTCTTTCAAATTCTGAAGGTGGCAGGGGTAAAATACAGGGAGCGAAAGCTATTTACAATTTGTACAGAAACCAGATGGCAGTTATAATGGTCGAGAGGCATGAAAGGGAAGCAGTGGTTGGGAAGGGATTGAGACAGGGTTGTAGCCTCTCCCCGATGCTATTCAATCTGCATATTGAGCAAGCAGTAAAGGAAACAAAAGAAAGGTTCGGAGTAGGTATTAATATCCATGGAGAAGAAATAAAAACTTTGAGGTGCGTCGATGACATTGTAATTCTGTCAGAGACAACAAAATGACTTGGAAGAGCAGTTGAACGGAATGGACAGTGTCTTGAAAGGAGGGTATAAGATGAACATCAACAAAAGCATAACGAGGATAATGGAATGTAGTCGAATTAAGTCGGGTGATGCTGAGGGAATTAGATTAGGAAATGAGACACTTAAAGTAATAAAGGAGTTTTGCTATTTGGGGACCAAAATAACTGATGATGGTCGAAGTAGAGAGGATATAAAATGTAGACTGGCAATGGCAAGGAAAGCGTTTCTGAAGAAGAGAAATTGGTTAACATCGAGTATAGATTTAAGTGTCAGGAAGTCGTTTCTGAAAGTGTTTGTATGGAGCGTAGCCATGTATGGAAGTGAAAAATGTACGATAAATAGTTTAGACAAGAAGAGAATAGAAGCTTCCGAAATATGGTGCTACAGAAGAATGCTGAAGATTAGATGGGTAGATCACATAACTAATGAGGAGGTACTGAATAGAATTGGGGAGAAGAGGGGTTTGTGGCACAACTTGAATAGAAGAAGGGATCGGTTGGTAGGACATGTTCTGAGGCATCAAGGGATCACCAATTTAGTACTGGAGGGCAGCGTGGAGGGTAAAAATCGTAGAGGGAGACCAAGAGATGAATACGCTAAGCAGATTCAGAAGGATGTAGGCTGCCGTAGGTACCGGGAGATGAAGAAGCTTGCACAGGATAGAGTAGCACGGACAGCTGCATCAAACCAGTCTTAGGACTGAAGACCACAAAAACAACAACCGGGTGATCAAAGAGTCAGTATAAATTTGAAAACTGAATAAATCACGGAATAATGTAGATAGTTAGGTACAAATTGACACACATGCTTGGAATGACATGGGGTTTTATTAGAATAAAAAAAATACAAAAGTTTATAAGTGTCCGACAGATGGCACTTCATCTGATCAGAATAGCAATAATTAGCGTAACAAAGTAAGACAAAGCAAAGATTATGTTCTTTACAGGAAATGCTCAATATGTCCACCATCATTCCTCAACAATAGCTGTAGTCGAGGAATAATGTTGTGAACAGCACTGTAAAGCATGTCCGGAGTTATGGTGAGGCATTGGCGTCGGATGTTGTCTTTCAGCATCCCTAGAGATGTCGGTCGATCACGATACACTTGCGACTTCAGATAACCCCAAAGCCAATAATCGCACGGACTGAGGTCTGGGGACCTGGGAGGCCAAGCATAACGAAAGTCGCGGCTGAGCACACGATCATCACCAAACGACGCACACAAGAGATCTTTCACGCGTATAGCAATATGTGGTGGAGCGGCAACCTGCATAAACATCGTACGTTCCAGCAGGCGTTTATCAGCCAGGCTGGGGATGATGCGATTCTGTAACATTTCGGCGTACCTCTCACCCGTCACGGTAGCAGTTACTGACGTTTTGCTGTCCAGCGCCATCTGTCGGACATTTCGTGAACTTTGTTATTTTTTTTCTAATAAAACCCTATGTCATTCCAAGCATGTGTGTCAATTTTTATCTCTCTATCTACATTATTCCGTGGTTTATTAAATTTTCTAATTTATACTGACTTTTTGATCACCCGGTATATAAGCAATGTATATAACAGAAGATGAAAAAAATATGGGTTACATATGTATATTATAAGGACAAATAGAGTGTATACGTCATATTATGTTGTAGAGAACCAACTGATTAATTAATCGAACAGTTGCGGCATTAGCACAAGGAGAAAGTAGCAGTACTGTTAATTTGCAGGAAGAATTCTGACGGATTGCATCCATGAGCTCTCTGAAACGTATGCCACTGACAATAAAAATATTAGCGGAATATAATCGTTCTCATAGAAACTGATTGACGAGCTAAAGTAAGTTATATCAGTTAGTAAAAAACCTCAAAAGCAGCACAAGAAACACAGAAAACTCAAGACAAAAGTATGAAAGTGACCCCTCTCCCGCCTCCTGCTCCTTCCATCGCAAAAAGTAATCAGTACGTTTAAGCAGCAAAGTGAAAATGTATTAATGCACAAACAACCTGTTAGGACGCCGAGTAAGGAATAATACACTACTGGCCATTCAAATTGCTACACCACGAAGATGAAGTGCTACATACGCGAAATTTAACGGACAGGAGGAGAAATGCGTACCATCACGTTTCCGACTTTGATAAAGGTCGGATTGTAGCCTATCGCGATTGCGGTTTATCGTATCGCGACATTGCTGCTCGCGTTGGTCGAGATCCAATGACTGTTAGCAGAATATGGAATCCGTGGGTTCAGGAGGGTAATACGGAACGCCGTGCTGGATCCCAACGGCCTCGTATCACTAGCAGTCGATATGACAGGCATCTTATCCGCATGGCTGTAACAGATCGTGTAGCAAGGTCTCGATCCATCAGTCAACAGATGGGGACGTTTGCAGGTCAACAACCATCTGCAAGAACAGTTCGACGACGTTTGCAGCAGCATGGACTATCAGCTCGGAGACCTTGGCTGCGGTTACCCTTGACGCTGCATCACAGACAGGTGCGCCTGCGATGGTGTACTCAACGACGAACCTGGGTGCACGAATGGCAAAACGTCATTTTTTCGGATGAATTCAGGTTCTGTTTACAGCATCATGATGGTCGCATCCGTGTTTGGCCACATCGCGGTGAACGCAAATTGGAAGCGTGTATTCGTCATCGCCATACTGGCGTATCACCCGACGTGATGGTATGGGTCACCTCTTGTTTGCATTGACGGCACTTTGAACAGTGGACGTTACATTTCAGATGTGTTACGACCCGTGGCTCTACCCTTCATTCGATGCCTGCGAAACCCTACATTTCAGCAGAATGATGCACGACCGCATGTTGCAGGTCCTGTACGAGCCTTTCTGGATACAGAAAATGTTCGACTGAAGCCCTGGCCAGCACATTCTCCAGATCTCTCACCAATTGAAAACATCTGGTCAATGGTGGCCGAGCAACTGGCTCGTCACAATACGCCAGTCACTACTCTTGATGAACTGTGGTTTCCTGTTGAAGCTGCATGGGCAGCTGTACCTCTACACGCCATCCAAGCTCTGTTTGACTCAATGCCCAGGAGTATCAAGGTCGTTATTACGGGCAGAGGTGGTTGTTCTGGGTACTGATTTCTCAGTATCTATGCACCCAAACTACGTGAAAATGTAATCACATGTCAGTTCTAGAATATATATTTGTCCAATGAATACTCGTTTATCATCTGCATTTCTTCTCGGTGTAGCAATTTTAATGGCCAGTAGTGTATAAAATCAGACAGCAACAAGAAAGCAATCAGTCGCTTATGTAAAGTACGTTATAAAAGATGTCCTGTATACTACGTTGGCCTGACATTCAGAAATCCTTACACACGTTTCAAATGCATTGTGCGTAAACAATCGCTTTGTATATGTTGGTGGGTGCCGGCCAGAGTGGCCGTGCGGTTCTAGGCGCTACAGTCTGGAACCGAGCGACCGCTACGGTCGCACGTTCGAATCCTACCTCGGGCATGAATATGTGTGATGTCCTTAGGTTAGTTAGGTTTAATTAGTTCTAAGTTCTAGCCGACTGATGACCTCAGAAGTTAAGTCGCATAGTGCTCAGAACCATTTGAACCATTTTTTGTTGGTGGGTTTTATTCATACACGGTCATTGAAGAGAAGTAACAGATATTAGTTGTTTATTACAGACAAACTAGAGAAGACAGAAATACAATGCGCATGTCAGTCGATAGAGGAATGTTCAAAGTTTTATGTTCGCAATGACACTATTCCATTTATTCAACGTGAGCACCACGCGTTGCTCGAGAACCTCCGAAACGGTACTCCATTTAATTCCACACACGAGTCAACAGATCCCTGTTCCGAATCGACAGCTTCTACAATTCGGTTTCTCAGCTCTTGAAGAGTAGCTGCCATAGGTGGGATAAAGACGCTGTCTTTTATGTACCCCCACAGAAAAAAATCGCAATGTGTGTAGTCTGGTGACGTGGGAGACCAAAAGCAATGAGCAAGATGTTGTCCACCTTTTCCAATCCAACGTTGTTGGATGATGATGTTACGTTGACGCAGCACATCAAGTTGAAAGTCAGGCGGGGAGCCGTTATGAATAAATATGAAATCATTGGAATCTTCGTGAATTTTACGAAACAACCAGTTTTGTAACATGTCCAGGTATGACATTTCTGTTATTTTCCTCCGAAAACAAGAAAGGTCCACAAAATTTGTGAACAGGAACGGCACTAAGCACATTCAGTTTCGGTGAGTCTCTGTCATGTTAGACGATGACGTCAGGATTTTGTGACGCCCAAATTCTTACATTATGGCTGTTTACTTTAACCGACAGGTGAAACGTCGATTCGTCCGAAAAGATGAGTAGTTCAGAAAAAGTCTCCTCTTCCATTGGAGAACTGAAATGGAAACTTCGTACTTTCTGTTATGGTCGCCGGGATGCAAATGCTGCAGTAATTCCAAGTTCAAAGGCTTTGTGACTGCAGCTTGTAAAGCTTCATATGCAGGCGTCGTTTCAGAAAACGCCACACCGTTGTCTGAGGAAGTTGAAGGTCCTGGTCTGCCCGTCTTTGTAGACTTCCAAGGGATCCATGTCAATGCATCTCGGATGCTTTCTACACTACTGACCACTAAAATTACTACACCACGAGGATGACGTGCTACATACGCGAAATTTAACCGACAGGAAGAAGATGCTGTGATATGCAAATGATTAGCTTTTCAGAGCATTCACACAAGGTTGGCGCCGGTGGCGACACCTACCAACGTGCTGACATGAGGAAAGTTTCCAACCGATTTCTCATACACAAACAGCAGTTGACCGGCGTTGCCTGGTGAAACGTTGTTCCGACGCCTCGTGTAAAGAGGAGAAATGCGTACCATCACGTTTCCGACTTTGATAAAGGTCGGATTGTAGCCTACCGCGATTTCGGTTTATCGTATCGCGACATTGCTGTTCGCATTGGTCGAGATCCAACGACTATTAGCAGAATATGGAATCGGTGGGTTCAGGAAAGTAATGCGGAACGCCGTGGTGAATCCCAACGGCCTCGTATCACTAGTAGTCGAGATGGCAGGCATCTTATCCGCATAGCTGTAACGGATCGTGGAGCCACGTCTCGATCCCTGAGTCAACAGATGGGGACGTTTGCAAGACAACAACCATCTGCACGAACAGTTCGACGATGTTTGCAGCAGCATGGACTATCAGCTCGGAGGCCACGCCTGCGGTTACCCTAGACGCTGCATCACAGACAGGAGCGCCTGCGATGGTGTACTCAACGACGAACCTGGGTGCACTAATGGCATAACGTCATTGTTTCGGACGGATCCAGGTTCTGTTTACAGCATCATGATGGTCACATCCGTGTTTGCCGACATCGCGGTGAACGCACATTGGAAGCGTGTATTCGTCATCGCTTCCTGGCGTATCACCCGGCGTGATGGTATGGGGTGCCATTGGTTACACGTCTCGGTCACCTCTTGTTCGCATTGACGGCACTTTGAACAGTGGACGTTACATTTCAGATGTGTTGCGACCCATGGCTCTACCCTTCATTCGATCCCTGCGAAACCATAAATTTCAGCAGGATAATGCACGGCCGCATGTTGCAGTTCCTCTATGGATACAGAAAATGTTCGACTGGTGCCCTGGCCAGCACATTCTCCAGACCTCTCACAAATTGAAAACTTCTGGTCAATGGTGGCCCAGCAACTGGCTCGTCACAATACGCCAGTCACTACTCTTGATGAACTGTGGCATCGTGTTGAAGCTGCGTGGGCAGCTGTACCTGTACACGTCATCCAAGCTCTGTTTTGACTCAATGCCCAGTCGTTGAACTGGTTCAAATGGCTCTGAGCACTATGGGAATTAACTTCTTAGGTCATCAGTCCCCTAGAACATAGAACTACTTAAACCTAACTAACCTAAGGACATCACACACACCCACGCCCGAGGCAGGATTCGAACCTGCGACCGTAGCGCTCGCGCGGTTCCAGACTGTAGCGCCTAGAACCGCTCGGCCACCTCGGCCGGCTGCCCAGTCGTATCAAGGCCGTTATTACGGCCAGTGGTGGTTGTTCTGGGTACTGATTTCTCAGGATCTATCCACCTAAATTGCGTTAAAATGTAATCACATGTCAGTTCTAGTATAATACATTTCTTCAATGAATACCCGTTTATCATCTGCATTTCTTCTTCTTGTAGCAATTTTAATGGCCAGTAGTGTATATTTTAATCAGTCATGCGTAGTCAACCAGTGCTCTTGCCTTTGTACATGCAACCAACGTCCACGAATTTTGAGTGCTAGCCATAAATCCGATAGCGCAGAGGCGGCTTCTTGCTGAATCGACAGCGGAATGCACGCTGCACTTCAGTGATGTATTGACTTCGCACAAAGTCCAACAAACAAAATGATTTCTCTTGTGGCGTAGTCGCTACGTCGCTACAAACAAATAACAGCGCAGCTGTGTCAAAACTTTGAACCTTCCTCTATCCAATGACATGCACAATGTGTTTCCATCTTTTGTAGTTCGTCTGTTTCTTCTTTTTGAATCACCCGATACTGCAGTGCCAATACTCCTTGTTCGGTGAGAAACCGATGTTGACTTCTGAACGACCGTAGCTACCGCTGAGATAGTGAGGTCGGCCTTAATCGTGATGTTTACTCCGGTTCGAGTCGATTCCGCCGCCGCGGCGCACAATCGCGGCCCCAAGACGGCCACGGCCCTCCAGGCCGGCGCAGTGTGGCTCGCCGGCGGCCATTGTGCGGTTTAATTGGCTCCAGGAGGGGCGGCGCTGCTCGCTGGCGTCTGAGTGCTGCCGCGTGTTGCCATTGTCCTTGGCGGACACCCGCACACCGGCTCGCCACTATAAGGCCATCATTTTCCAGGCTTATTCAGAAAGGAACACATTCCAAGAACTTACCTCTCTCGAACCACAAAAGATAGAAAGATAAATCCGTGCAGCTTACGAAAAGAGAGCTGGGAAATCCACAAAACGAGCAAGCAGTGAACTTGTAAGTCCCTCAGCCAACAGTATAGCGAGCCGAAAACACCTTCTGCATTAGAAGCCGCACAAACTGCATTTTATATCCTAACAACCACACCGAAAGGTACTAATTTTGCAATGCAATTCTAGAGGACGAGAAAGAGCGCAGTTGTTCTGAAAGCTTAATTTTCTCGGATGAATCCATTGGTACATTAATCGCCAAATGTCAGATTCTGGGTGAATGAAAATGCAATGGTACGAGGGACCTTCAAAATATAATTTACATATTATGGCTGGTTGTTTCTCGAGACGGCGTGAGATGACGAGATTAAATGAAAATGCAATAGCAGTGATTATATTGGCTGTCAGTTCCATTGTTCCCCTAATGAAATCGAGATGTTAAACCTCATCTGCGGTTCTGTTATTGCCCCAGCCAAGGTCCGCATCAGGCTCCATTACGTTTAGCTGGGGTTTCAGTATTCGACTGATAATATAAGGAGGAAAATAGAGACCTGGCAAAATCTTGCATATGTTACTCAGCAGGGTACATTAAACAACAGGTCGCCTCATAAAAGTGAATAAACGGCTACTGCGCACAAATTAAGGCATGAAAGTAGCGAGAACCGGTCTTGCTGCTGGTCATGAAGCAAGAACAATAAAAGAGGAAATGTTTACGGACGTAGAGTTGCATGGACCAATTCTGATTTAAAAGAGAGTGAGACGAGAGATACTTGAATGCTAAAGCCCGCATCTCGTGGTCGTGCGGTAGCGTTCTCGCTTCCCACGCCCGGGTTCCCGGGTTCGATTCCCGGCGGGGTCAGGGATTTTCTCTGCCTCGTGATGGCTGGCTGTTGTGTGCTGTCCTTAGGTGTTAGGTTTAAGTAGTTATAAGTTCTAGGGGACTGATGACCATAGATGTTAAGTCCCATAGTGCTCAGAGCCATTTGAACCATTTGAATGCTAATAGTCACGTGGTCTGAGGAGACCGGCCCGGCACGGGCTATTCGAGAAACATAATACGATCACTATTTCTACTGTTCGGTGTACGAGATCTGTTAAGAAAATTCCGGAACATTTGTAACTTCGCGCAATGGTGTGTTGGTGCAAAATGCGATTGTCATCCCTGCACACGCCTGTGTTTAATGTTTAACGGCCAGATGTTGTATGGTTGTGTGTGTGTTAGTTTTTTTCAGCGCTGTATTGAGTAGAACGTTGTGTTGCACAGTCTGCGAATTTCGAGATAGCAGAGTTAGAGGAGCAACGCATCTACTTTAAATTTTGCGTGAAACTCAAGAAAACCTTTACAGAGACACTCCAAATAATGCGGGAAGTCTACGGTGATGAGTGCTTAAGCCGTACTCGCCATTGCATCGCGTCAGACGTATTACCTATTTGCAAATTCTTTATTAATTAATCAGTATCAGAAAACTATAATGTCTTCACTACCTAGAAGTCCTGTGGTTAGGCAAGTCTACAGAGGTCCCTAATTGCCAGGGAGAACTCATTTAATACGATTTAATTGGCATTTCATTAAATCGAGCCTTAAGGTCACTTGCTAGTGAATCTGCTCCAAATATTCGAATTTTTTTCCATCTTAATATTTAGAATTTTGTGAACAAAATGGTAGTTACATGAATCGATTCAGACATCGTGAATATCTTTAAAAACAAATTTAAATATTTGTCAGTATGCAGCAACGACCGTGTTTCCGCTACAGTCGGATATCAAATAGTGTCATTAGTACTTTGATATCAAATGCTGTCATTATTACTTTGCCACTTCGAAAAGATACACTGCGTAATCTTTTTTTGAGTTGGCAGCCCTGTTGGCACACACGCTTTCCGATGCTCCTTTGTTTTCCTTTGTATATCTATGGTTTTAGAGGGTTGTTTGTGTTTAAACTTCTGTTCGTTGTCGAGTTGTTGGTGCTGTGTCACTCTCGGAAGTAGTTATGCCTCCAAAAAAATGGTTTGGAACGGAAAAACCTAAGTTTTATAGTAATCGGATTACTTCATTCGAAAATAGAGACTGTGCAATTAGACCCACAAACCAACTGGATGTTATATCAACTACATCAAGACATAAGCTAAAATATCTGAGTACCCATAGTGACATTTCTACAAAATGTGATCAAAAAACTGTAACGGAATGTGTTTCCATAATTGCTGAATTGAGTGCTTTATATTCGCTTCTAAAGAATGCTGCTGCATGTGCGCTTTTTAGAAAAGGTGGTATTAAAATCATCGAAGATTTTGAAGGCATGAAAAGTATGGCTAGTAAGTTACTAGTGTTTGTGATTTCTGTGGGGTAACTAAAACCGGGTATTCTTCTGGATTGTGCGAAGGAAGAGTTTATAACACAAATATCAGACTTTCATATGGAATGAGGTGTATTGGGAAGGGTAGAAAGGCAGCTCAAACATTTTGTGCTATCATGAATTTGTTCCCACCTACGAGACTTGAGAAGAGCACACAGTTACTTCTTGAAAGGCTTGGTGAAGTGAGTGCTGTGTCAGTGAAGAAAGCAGTAGAAGAAACTGTGTTATGCAATGAAGGTGACACTGACATAGCTGCAGCCTTTGTCGGGACATGGCAGAAGCGTGGTCACCTATCACTGAATGGTGCTGTCACCGCAACATCCATAGCAAATGGGAAGGTGATTGACATAGAATGTATGACGAAGTACTGCCATGGTTGCAAAGGAAATAACTATGATCATATTTGTGTTCAGAATTTTTCTGGGTACAGTGGTGGAATGGAATCAGAGGGAGTTCTCAGAATATTTTAAAGGTCAGAAGATAATTATGGTGCACGGTATGTGAAGTACCTTGGAGGCGGAGATTCCAAAGGGTTTGCAAATGTGATGGAAAATATGCCTTATGGAAGAATTGTAAAAATTGAAAAGTTAGAGTGTGCTGGTCATGTCCAAAAGAGGATGGGCACACGTTTACGTAAGCTAATAAATGATATGAAGGGGAAAAAGCTCAGCGATGGCAAACCAACTGGTGGTCGGGGTCGTCTTAATAAGGAAGAGGTGGACAAACTGCAGCTCTATTATGGTTTAGCCATAAGAAGGAATCGAGTCATTATTGAGGCCATGAAGAAAACTGTATGGGGTACCTTTTTCCATAAAGCTTCTACGGATGACTATCCACAGCATGCTTTCTGCGACAGTGGTGTAGTTACATGGTATGGATACAAAAAAGCAATAGCAAATGGTAAGACTTAGGCACACCATCACTCCCTGCCATTTGAAGTATTGGGAGCAATTAAGTCCATATACAGGGACCTAGGTGACACTAAGCTATTGTCACAGTGCTTACATGGAAAGACACAAAATGTTAATGAAAGTTTCGACCATGTGATATGGGGACGCCTGCCTAAAACTGTGTTTGTTGGTTTCAATACCATGAGATTAGGTGTATTAGATGCTGTTATTTGCATTAATGATGGGGCAGTTAGCAGATGTGATGTTTTAGAGTTGTTGCGACTGACTCCTGGTTTCAATATGAGACAAGCACTGATGGCAATTGATTCCTTGAGAGTGGCCAAAGGCGAAAAATGGGTTCTTGAGGCAACTAAAGAGGCCAGAATAGTAAAGAGGAGCAATAAAAGGAAGAGAGAAGATGAGGAACACATAAACCATGAATATTATGCAACTGGAGGGTTTTAAGAATAACGGAGGTGAGTAACAGATGAAATGTACCTTTAAACTGAATTACCCAATAATCAAATTTTCTGGCATGTTTATTTTATGCAAAAAAAACTACCAGAGTAGAGGCCTGAAATTTTCTGTGATATTTCAGGCTACCGTTTGGAGAAAAGTAGACTACAGACACCAACTTACTATCACCAGGAGGAAAAATATACCCTTATTAATTATAAAAAAATTACCTTAATTTTGATTGTCTAATTTATGTATTTATAGAATAAAAACTATTCCAGAATGAGATTTTCACTCTGCAGCGGAGTGTGCGCTGATATGAAACTTCCTGGCAGATTAAAACTGTGTGCCCGACCGAGACTCGAACTCGGGACCTTTGCCTTTCGCGGGCAAGTGCTCTACCAACTGAGCTACCGAAGCACGACTCACGCCCGGTCTCACAGCTTTACTTCTGCCAGTATCCTTTCTTTCAGGAGTGCTAGTTCTGCAAGGTTCGCAGGAGAGCTTCTGTAAAGTTTGGAAGGTAGGAGACGAGATACTGGCAGAAGTAAAGCTGTGAGACCGGGCGTAAGTCGTGCTTCGGTAGCTCAGTTGGTAGAGCACTTGCCCGCGAAAGGCAAAGGTCCCGAGTTCGAGTCTCGGTCGGGCACACAGTTTTAATCAGCCAGGAAGTTTCAATAAAAACTATTGTTTGAAATTATGTTATTGTAGTCTACTTTTTATATAACAATGTTATAAATGTGTGTACAAAGTTTTAAGCATCTAGGAGAAGTACTTAATAAGTCTATAGGCTTCAAACATAGACTGGCAGGAAAAATTTTAAATTTATATAATAAAGTTTATATCAAAGCTATTATGATTATTCTTATACCAAAATCTTTATCCTTGATACACTTTCATTGTCCTAAAATTTCTTTGTATTCAGAGTTCACATTATGTAGTTAGACTCTCACAAACTTTATGAAAATTCTTACTGTTTTTTTCCAGTCATTCACTGGAAAGTTACGTTAAACTACTGAGGCGATTACCCCGAGACCTACATCATTCTATCTGTAATTTAAAGACAAATCTGAATCTGTAATGAAAAGTATTTTTTAAATTTTATTTGGCCATCTCCATTGGTCAAAGGGCTGGACTAACTGCTACCTTGCTTCCACGTGCTTTAAGGCTAGGTAGCACAATACATCAGTGCTACACCATATTGTACGTCACTGAGGTTTTGTTCTGAGTGGCACCGACAACGGTGGCAGACGCAGTCGCCAGAGGCCGCCCGATAAAATTGGCCGACGGCTTGGTCACAAGGCGCCCTATCTCTCTCGTCACTTTTTGGCGGGATGGAGTAGGCTAGGTTTCGTTAGGTTGGAATCTATTCTGTCAAGGAGGTTAGAGTCCATTTTAACTTCCTATAGCTAGGCGGATGGATAACGTCTCTGTGTGCCTGGCTACGAGAGATGGATTGCTTATTTTACTAATAAAAATAGACACCGAATGCGTGTAAATCAGCGTAATCCGTCTCGAAAAAAATGTGCACTGTACAGTCCAGTATTTCCTCAGTTATTTCAATAACCAAAGAACTTTTAAGAATAAATGAGATGAAGAAGAGTTTGTTTCTTTGGCTATTTGTTTTGCTCGTAATTAGAACCGCACATAATTCATTGTTAGTCCATTGTGTATTTTATGTCCTTGTAGATTATACAGGGTGGTCGGAAATTCCCGTTACCAACTTCTATGACATGTAGAGGATAGTGAGTACATAACATTTTGAATAGGAACCCATGTCCTGAAACGTATCGTTTCCGTTCTACGACAGTTTCAATGCAGATGATTATCTCACCCACACTCACGTGAGGAATGTACTTAGACGTGACACAGTACAATTGTTGCAATCCATCTGAAAAGAATACTGACTCGTTCCGTTATTACTTACGCATTTCCATCACATCTTACACCTTATGGTTTACAACAGTTTACAACAACAAGAACCCAGCATCAACGGCAGCAGCCGCAACGTACCGATGCATTACAACAGCGGCTCGATGTGGAGACCACCAACGTTGTTACACACATTGTACCTCCGAAGCATGTTCTCGTACACTCTCTCCATCCCATCTGGTGTCTCTTCAACGTCTTGTGCAGCGGCCAGATCTTCCTCCGTCTCTACAGGTGTCTCATAAATTAGGCTCTTCATACGACCCCACAAGAAGTAGTCCATAGGGGTTAAATCGGTCGATCGTGGCGGCCATGCGGTTGGACCACCACGGCCTATCCATCTTTCACCAACCGTCTGTTGAGATGTCTCCGGACAGCCAGTGAAAAGTGAGGTGGTGCTCCATCATGCTGAAACCACATTTCCTGATGGACATTCAATGGCACAGCTTCCAAGAGCGGGTCCAGTACGTGTCGTAGGAAGACTAAGTATGCGGGACCCGTGAGGTTGGAGGGAAGGAGGTATGGTTCAGTCACATGACCGTCCAGAATACTTGCCCACACGTTAATTCCAAACCTGTCTTGAAATCCCTGAACATCCGTGGCGAAGGGGTTTTCGTCCGCCCAGACATGGCTATTTCGAGCATTCAGAACACAATCCCTTGTGAACCTACATTCATCTGTGAAGAGAACTCGACATGGAAACAGGCGCGCGTCGATGCAACAGTGCGGGAACCATGTGCAGAAGGTGTTGCGTTGTGGAAAGTCTGCTGGACCCATAGCGTGTACCCTTTGTAAGTGGTACTGATGTAATTGTTGCTCATTCAGGACGTCCAAAACGGTTCTGTGACTAACAGCCATTGCACGCGCAATTGCTCGCGAACTCATTGACGGGCTATCTTCAATGCAACACCGTACACCTTCTTCAAATTCGGGAGTGTGGCGTCGCCGTGGAGCACCACAGTCCTGCCTCCTCACAGTGAAGGTACCCGTTTCTCGTAGCCGTTGTGTAACTTGGGCAAACAGTTTGTGCGATGGAGTGCGACTGTGTGGAAAACGTTCGTGATACAGCCGACTAGCAGCTCTTCCGTTACCTCCAGCTCCGCCATACACAAGGAGCATGTCTGTGTATTCCGCAAACGTGTACTGCACCATGTTTCCTCTATCGGAAATGTAGAGGTATTGACTCGGTCTCACAGCAAAGCCGACAATAAGTGACATCTGGGGATCGTTTGATGTAGTGCACGTCATCGTGTCTACCCTGTTGCATACCAGGGCAGGCAACTCTGAGACGTATCTCTTGCCCTAAGCGGACGTTGACGAGGTACAGATCTGAAGTGAATCTGTCGTAGAACGGAAACGATACGATTCCAGACATGGGTTCCTATTCAAAATGTTCTGTTCTCACTACCCTCTACATGTCCTAGAAGTTTGTAACGGGAATTTCCGACCAATCTGTATATTGCATTTTATACGTGTTAAAAATTAATTGATCGCTTAAGTTTACGTTTTTATGTAAGCAAACTACTTGCTTTTAATGCAGGTACGGTTTACATTCACAAACAGAAAACATTATATAATTATTGTTCTTATTTTTTACTCAATAGAACGCTCTTCGTCATGATCAGAGGTACGAGTTTCACGTTACTACTGACAAATGTGAATGTTGTTTACGAATAAGAAAAACAAGTTTTATATAGGCCTAAGTTCGACGAAATACTGAACATGTCTGATATAGTTTTGTTTTCCGCTTTTTCTTTATTTTACCTTTTTACTGTGGATATTACTTTTACTAGAGCTGTATGATAAGTCTCTATTGTTTAGTTTATCTTTATTACAACATCCCTCAGAGTCACGTTGCAAATAACTGAAGAAATCTTCACACGCCAAGATCGCTAAAGAAACAAAGAAAAAAATTATGGGGCGACAGGATTCTCATCGTCAGATCATATGCTTCAAAATTTTCATAACTATTGTCCATCACTGTTTCAGGCTTATAATTCACATCTAAACTATCCAATAAAAATTTTGCTTGTGGATGTATTCCAATAGAGCAGCGATTTCAGTCCATAGATTCCGAGCCATATCCCGATTATAGTTTTCATCATCAGGATGGTGGACTAAACGTATCACTTTCTCACAGTCCATATTCCATGTGTGAGAACGTCGGCCGATTCCATCATTCGATCGAGGAAAACAAACTGACCTGAATTTCAAGGATTTTTCATCGGAAGTCTGTACGTTCGGGTGACGAGATCAGCTGCATTGTGATCACGCATGTAGCCAGGAACCGATTTAAAAGCATAGGCCGACGTCGGTGCCACTGCGGCCGCTGCCTAAGACCAATGTCTAACAAGACTGGCACAGTGTCAGAAGAGAGTATACGTTCTGCATTTCCTACAGACACATATCTGCTCTGGTGCGGATAACGGTTGCATCACACTGAGCGAGTGAAATGGCATGGCAGCTGGCTACCTACTCCAAAGCTGTAATACGCTTGGCAGTACGATTCTTGTGGACAAAACATCTAAATTGCACAAAAATTCACCCTGGAGTTCTGGCGGCATATGGACCAAATACCAGGTCGCGTCTTGCCGTAGTGAAATGGTACCGATAATTTGGCCAGCGTGGCACAAACGTGGGTGATAATGATCGGGAAGGGTGGCCAATGACATCGAGCACAGACGACAGTTTCCAAGCAATCGAGAAACCGATTCACAGCAGTAGCAGAGTTTTCGAAGATGAGGACTTTCAGACGGCTGCTCTCGAATGGCTCCGTGGCCAAGAGCGGATTTCTATCGTCGAGGAACTGGACGGCCGGTAGTACGTTCCGACCGCTGTTTACAGAGACTTTGTGACTATGTTGAGAAATGACGTCATATATCTGCGTCACTTTGAACTACACTGCAGCATTTATTAAAACATACTTGGCCTGCCGAAATAATGTGTAACTTAGTTTTTAAAGCCTTCCCGCAGTTATGTAGCAGGGAAAGAGACTCGCCGAAGGTTAACACCTTCTGTGCCGTTTCTGTAAACATTGTTTACGGAGTATTATTTTTTACTGAGTACACTGGAACAGGAATCTCGTAAATAAACGTGCTAGAAAACTGGCTATTTCGCCAAGTTCAATGCTATTCACGTAACTTCAACTTAACATAAGATGGCGCCGCCCCTCACGTCTGCAGCCACATCCGGCGTACCTGAATGACACCATGCGAAGATGTAGACGTTGGACTGTAAGAAGAGGAATCGAAGAACGATTTAATCGTCGGTGGTCTCTCATTGCGCCAGGCCTTACCCTAGCGACTTTTATCTGTGGGGCTACATAAAAGAACGTATTGTTGACATACTTATGGCTTTTACGCTTCAAGATATACGAGATCTAATTCTGGAAGCTATAATTTCGATAATAAGAGACCAGCTGATGATTTGTGTGATGCAATAAATTCACTAACATTTTGATGTTTGTCACATAACAAAAAAATGGCTCTGAGCACTATGCGACTTAACTTCTGAGGTCATCAGTCGCCTAGAACTTAGAACTAATTAAACGTAACCAACCTAAGGACATCACACACATCCATGCCCGAGGCAGGATTCGAACCTGCGACCGTAGCGGTCACTCGGCTCCAGACTGTAGCGCCGAGAACCGCACGGCCACTCTTTTTTTTTTTAATCTCATTTTTTGTTCGTTGCATCTGCTCAGGGCGGACGTCGTAAGACATCTGTTTAAGTTCGTTGATGATCGATTAACTCAGTTTCTTTATTTCAGAGGGCACGTAGCCCTCTAACCGGACACGCTGAGCTACCGTGCCACTCCGGCCGGCGGTGTCACATAACACATGGTGCCCATATTGACTACACGTATAACCATTTGAACCTTACAATCTGAGCTTTTTGTGTCAAAGAATGGTGGAACTATGCATCCACCCCTTTATAACTTATCAGGAATAAATCTTTCAAACCTGCTCCTTCTTATTGAATAGAGGTAGGGGTGGAAATGTGGAAACCCAGTTTGTTTTTACTGTATAAAAGAAATGTTTACTTCTCTTTCCGCTTCAAAAATTAGCCAAATGCTTTAGCAATGAATGTAATATTATGAAACACAAAAACTAAATATGTTAAAAATTAAAAAACATTTCTGCTTGCACAATAACTCATTAATTTTTCAAGAAGTGTGGGTAATGTGGAAGCGTCTTAAAATTGTGGAAAACTGACTACTTCAAACCAAAACTATTAAAAATATTAGAAACTATTTTATTTTATATTAAATTTAAATTACACAAAAATATTTTTAAACGCAACTGTAATAAAAAAAATGCTTCATAAGCGAAATTCACTTGCAAAAATCGCATATGTAAATATCTCCTTCATTTCCGGCACACCCAGAGTGACCCCACTCCTCACACACTACACATTTAATCCACAATTCTCCCCGAACGTCTTTGGAAAATGTGCCTCCACAAAAAATACAAATGGCATCTTCTTCAGTAGGTTTTTCTTCCCCAACTGGGAGATCAAAATCTGACTAGCCTGAAAAGATAGTTGGTGCATTCGGCTCTTCATCTGAATCCTCAGATAACTTAAGCCGATTTTTGCACGGTTTTCTAGGAGGAGCTTCACGTTTTTTCTTGCTTTTGGCAGGTCCCTTAGGAATCTTCTGTTTACTCTTCAGTAAGGAGTCTTCCAAGCGTGTTTTATATGGTGAAGATGTCAAAGCAGCTGATGAACCTGGCTTACGACCTCTGTTGGAAACCTTCCTTTTTAAAGGAGGGATTGGCATGATATGTTGCGGAGACACACAAGTTTTTAATGAGGTATTTGACAACGATGTTGACCTTCTGCTTTCTCTTTGGCCATCTTCATTTGGGCTACCAGTTGTCACAGGTCTGAATGCGTTCTGAGTGTCTTCTTGTCAGAGGTCATTACTTCCACCTGGAGATACTGGATTCTCATAAGTTCCTCTCAAACTTCTGACCTCATCTAAAGCTGACGTGGCAGAGCTATAAAGTCGATTTCTGCAAAACAGTCCTGTCACATGGAAAAATTCCAGTCTCGAAAAATTCTTTTGCAGCAATAGAGCCAGTCTGGCACTTTCCCAAACAACTCAGATATGTCATGTGGTCCTAAAGGCCAGCTGCTGGGCCGCAAGCATGGGCCAACATACTCAGCGTAATAGGATTTTAGAGTGCCCATAAAGTTCTTATCAAGTGGCTGAGTTTTATGAGAGGTGTGAGGCGGGATGCTCACGATTGTAACATGCTTCTCCCTTGCACGTTCTATAACTTGAAGGTTTCTGGTATGACTGTTATGCTCATCAAGAATTAACAACATAGGAGATTCTTTTGAGGGATGTGCCTTAGAAATGAAGTGGTAAACCACTTGGAGAAGACAAAAATCAAATATCTCTGAGCACTATGGGACTTAACATCTGCGATCATCAGTCCACTAGAACTTGGAACTACTTAAACCTAAATAACCTAAGGATATCACACACTTCCATGCCCGAGGCAGGATTCGAACCTGCGACCGTAGCGGTCGCGCGGTTCCAGACTGAAGCGCCTAGAACCGCTCGGCCACACCGGCCGGTACTTGGAGAAGAACTCAGTTTGAATCCACCCTGAAAGATGGCATTTACCAATTGTTCCAGGTGGTGCTCCTTTCAGTAGAGTATGAGTCCAGTTCTTCCTGGGGGAGATCATCATTGGTTGTATGAAAGTACCGCCAGCACTCATACAGCATATGACAGCCACCAGGGATCCTCGCTCTGCTGATGTGAGGGCACCTACTTGACGTTTACCTTTCATACCAATTACATGTGGCATTCTGTTCTGGACGACAGAGCGCCCAGTCTCGTCCTCATTGTACACACAATCAGCACTATAGGAATGTACACTGTACTCAGCTCCCAAAATGCAAAAAACTTGTCTACAGCTTCTTTGTTAAACCCGTTTGCTCTCGAGAATGAGGTCCCCATAGGTTTGTGGATTGTGAGTTTATTTCTGTGTCGTCTAAGAAAAAGGTGAAACTAAGCTCTACCTGCAGCATTTCAAGTAAAAGGGTGATTAATATTATTTCTTTCCGCTAGCTGATATGCCATTCTTTTGACATCTAATCTGGTAAGGCCATAGAAGCGATTATCCATTTCAATGAGATACTATACCAACTGTTTCTCAAAGCATCAGGTAGTACAGGCTTACGTCCAAGTCTCAAAGAAACACATTCTTCAGGTGACATATAACTATGCACAAACCTTTGAAGTGTCGTCTGAGGTACACTGAAAGCTTTTACTGCTCTTCTTAACCCCAACTGCTTTTCCCTTAAGGCTATTATAGCCTTAATTATGTTTTCAGCACCCCACTTCTTCACAATAGCTCTTGGTTTCCGATCAGTTAGCTTTCGTGGTATGTAGAAACAGATGCAAAACGTATTAGAAGTAATGTATTTGGTGTTGGTATTTGACAATGCTTCCACATTACCTACACAATGGCCATTTCAAATTTCGGTAAATTAAATTAAACAACTATCCATTTAAGGTTGACAAAGGACTGCTAAAACATTCTATGCACCTCCCTTTATAAGCTATCAGACGTAAAAAAAGATAACTACAAAGTATATAGATAAATATAATACCAAAACTTACCTCGGAAAAGATTTAGAAAATGCGCGAACGTAAATTCCATCACCGTCACGGCGTCTGTTGCTCAACTGCTAGCCCTCTACCGTGACAAATAGGAACTATTGCAGCAATTTCTGGCTGCCCCGCTAGAGTGCAGCACTCTGCAGGCCAGATACTAGACGTTTCATCATTAGCCGCACGCTTCCACATTTACACCCCTAACTCTACCCTGTATAATCCCCCTAGGAGACGGTACAAGGAATTTTCAAACAAAAAGAATAATGGCGAAAGGTTAGGAAAGCTTCCAGAGTTTTTGAATTTCTATTGCACTGGATAAATTTCTGTTATTAAGTGAGTACCACACACCACATCTCCAAAGACATTATATTTACAGGTAGAACAGTGCCTTCGAATATCCAAACTCCTAGCTGAAATATTTTCACCTATTCAGCTCATCTAATATTTCCAATTGCTGTGCATCGTCCAGGTCCTTAACATGAAACCATTTCTTTGCCCCAACGTGCTCATAGAAGACAGGAGCTTCTAATAAAAGGCATGATGCTTCAACCTTAGTAACTTCACAGCAACGTCACCAACGAAATTACTTCATGGATGATAGTTCTCCAAATGTCAGGAAATCACATTGATGTCATCATTGATGCCCAACGTCTCCAGGCACTAATCGATCTGGAACGTCATTTTTCTGTTGTATCAAATGCTTGTAGTTACCTGCTGAAGAGGATTATCTTCTGATATTAAAAGACCAAT
The DNA here is from genome assembly GCF_023898315.1 of Schistocerca nitens. Lineage (NCBI taxonomy): Eukaryota > Metazoa > Arthropoda > Insecta > Orthoptera > Acrididae > Schistocerca > Schistocerca nitens. Next base: position 192,981,708 of record NC_064621.1, read on the forward strand.
ATGTTGAAGGCTTCAGATTGTGACAGGGCACAGCCTTTCGAATTTATCTGTTGCCAGAATGTAACCACAAAGTTGTCTTTGGTTGTGACTTCCTGCAGACGGCACAAGCTGTCATAGACGGTAGAAGATTTGTGCTTCAAATCGATGAAGCTACTTTAACAAGTTCGTCCAATGATTGGAGTGTGCAATTTTCTGACCATTGAAGACAAATTAATCCGACTGTCATCAAGGAGATGAGCTCTAGTCAACAGTCTGAAGGATCAGTGACAGTTTGAAGCTCTACTCAAGTTCAAAACTTTACACTGCTTCACAAGATACATCCATGTGTCCACAACGACCATTGCCAACACCTGTGGGCATAGAGACCTGTGGTTCACTGGTTGTCATAAACAGCCACAACTCACTCGAGACAGTTCACGCATAGAGACCGTTGAACCAAACCAGGAAGACCAGCTCAGTGCCATCGGTGGACAATCATGCTATGCAACGAAGTCAAATGGACAAGATATTAGTCACCCCCTTAAAAGAATACGAAGGTCGATTTGGAGCATTGTAGACGGTGGAACACTGGTACTAGACAGTCACGGGGCCCTTTTTTGACGTAATTCGTAGCAGTGAAGTGCTGAGCCTGTGCATGACGGTTTATGGAATCACCATATTATAATGGTTCGACGTGCAGACGTGACAGAGGGACAGAAAAGTCAGTCGTGTTTTGACGTACCAACACAGACTGTCCATCATGTATATAAGGAATGCTGTATCACTCGCAGCATGTACCACGTCATAACAACAGTGGTCGTAGAAAGATACCTACTCACAGGGACTGGAGACGAGTGTCACGTCTTGTCAAAGACAGTTTTAAGATCGACATGAATTGGTATTGTAACTAAATGTAAGTCCAGATCAACCAGGTTCCTCATGAACGTAGCATAGGGAACTATATGGAATGGGCAAAGTCCAATGCTGACAGCGATTCATAAAGCGGCATATTTTCAATGAGCTAAATAACTCAGAAAGGCAGTAGCTGAATGGAAGTGTGTAGTGTGGTCCAACAAGTCATGACTTTCACATGATGCAGGGTGCTGAGTACACTGACGACTCGATGAGGCATTTAATCCACAGCGCGTATAAGGGTGTTCCGATAACATCGAAGTATCACTACCTACTCAATGAGTAATACTCAACTCGTCCCGCGATATTACTCATATGAGTACTCCAAAAATACCTATACCTGTTCATATCGATATTTTTTTAATTTTTTAATGCAAATGAAGTTATACTAAGTATATATGCCATTTTACTTGGTTGCTTATTTAACATAGTCTAGTAAAACTTTTAAAATACTTTTATTTCTTTATTAATGACACTCCTTAAGGGGAATTCGTATGTTGAATATGGTCAAAAAGTAACATTTTCCGATTATTATCTCTTTAATAATATTTAATGTCTCCAGAATAATTTCGTGCATCATATGTCGATACGTATCTCTCGAATCATTCAATCTGGAAGGCTGTGGTTCTCAGCCATTTATTTCGTGAATTCATGTTAATGTTCGTGTAAAGAGGTTGTATGTAGTGTGTAAATAGAAATGGGGGTATTGCACATGCATTTTGTGGAGACTCTTAATGGTTAAGGAAGACTTACCGACAAAAACATTGACGAACTCCAGCAATATTATGGAATGGCAATAAAGAACAAAACACATGACCTACAAGGGATGAAAAGAACAGTGTGAGCTACATTCTTCCACAGATTATTCACTGATGATACACACTCACATGGTTTTTCGCAGCTGGTGCTGATTCATGCTGAAAGTACCGTAAAGCTCAGACAGCGGGTCCAGAGGAACAATTTAAGCAGAAAAATAGCATACCATCTGCAATGATGGAAGCTATTAACCTTCAAGCGCTCGCGCGGGCGGTGAAGTGACCGCCGCCTTTTTGCAATTTCGCTCCATACTTACTCCACAAAGGTAACGAGGCGACGGGAGGGACATGTATTCTCTAGTTGCTCCTTTTTCCGACAGATGCTGCTCAATGTTCGTCCAAGTCGCACCTCTCTGCTTCTCAGGACAAGTTCAAATAGGTCCGAACACGAGACTATTTCTAGCGCGAGCGCATGAAGGTTGATCCAATATATAGAGAGTAAGATCATCCTGATCTTTTTTCAAATGTCTCCATGGTCGAGAGCAATACCCGAATGAGTCCTTCAATAATGTCGTTTGGACCCGCATACCAAAAAATGTCTTTATAGCAACGAATACTTTATGACGCTGTGACGAACGTTTAATGATGGTGGCAAGGGAAGAATTAGAGTACTAGAGCAACTTGGTATCACTCCAGAAGCCGACACACTGCAAGCTTTGCAACGAATGGATCGATTTAGGATCACGATAGCCCAGCGTACAGCAGAGGAAATGGCTAAAGAAGCAAGATACAGGAAAAGAAAGAAGCTTTTAAGTTTGCGGGATGATCAAGCACAGGATACAGATAATGCTGATTATGGGCCTGGTTGTTTCTAGGAGCTGGCATGCCTCTATTTGCGAGTTGATGTCAAATGAAACGTTTAAACTTGATTTCCAGAAAATGACTTTTTTTTAACATTTGACCCATTATCCCAGAAACTATTACTGGGTCATCACTAATGCAAATTTTACACTGTCGGTATAGGATGTACGTACTCCCCACAAACAAAAAAGTCACCTTTTGGAAGGTTTCCCTAAAAGAGTAATTTCTGCAAATGTTTTGTAGAGAACTTATTCCTATTCTGAGTGTCATAGCTGCACTAGCATTAGAAAATAAATACTGCATAGTCGCAGATATCGCAACGACGATAGGACATGGTTGAGCGTATTTGTACAAACACGGAAAAACGACTTTCATATCTTCGTATTCTGCAAATGGATTGCTTTTAAAGTATATAATAGGATTTGACAAATAACGAGATACTTCGTCACTTTAGTGTGGTTCCGTTCTCTGTTTGCAGCCCTGTACTAGCTGTCTATGAAGCTTCCAAAAGTCGTATTTCTGTGTTACAGCAGACGAAGCATCATCTTACTTTGATTCACTTGGGCTTCTTTGTTGCTGTCTATGTAGCTTCCAGAGTTCTGTGTTACAGTAGACGAAGCAGCATCTTATTTTGATTTACTTGGGCTACTTTGTTGCTCACAGACCATAGTTTTGAGTCGCTGTATGGCTTTCCGGTGCACTGCTGTATCTTGAAAATGCAGGTTTTCAAATATTGGATCTGATGGAGTAGCAGTGGCTGCATAGTTATTTAATTCAGTTAACCCATTGATTTTCTTCAGCTGTTTCAATAAATATCCTTGCATTCTTTGCCAATTGATCGGTCAGGTATTAAATTCTGCTGTCAAACAATTAATTATTGTTATAACTTTGGTTATGGCAATATATTGAAAATCGATTCAATACAAATACTTTTTTTAACGACACCGAGGAGGTATCGAAAGAATGATTCGATTCTACACTACCGTTGGAAAAAGGGAAACACCAAGACTGAAAGATATCATCACAATGAAATTTATTCCGCTGATTAGGGACAAGACACTACGTTCACAATCAGCATTACAGACCTGTACATGCACTGTGACTGTGGAAATTGATTAAGGAGTAGAACCACCAAGTGCTGCAATTAGAACCGCTAGACGTCGTGGCATGGAATCAAAGACCGTCCGAATAAGCTTCTGGGTAATGCTCTGCCACGCGATTTGTAGATGCGTACATAAAACATCAACTGTGGGTGCAGGAGGACCTGAACTAATAAGTTGCCGACTTTCCATATCCTAGACATGTTCGATGGGCGATATTTCAGGCAAACGGGCAGGCCAGGGAAGCAGTGATAATCGTCGTTCTTCGAAGAAGGCTTGTGTATTCCACGCCACATGCGGTCGGGCGTTGTCCTGCTGAAATACGGCACATGGAACGGCCTGCACGAAGGAGCAGTACTTCGGGCTGTAACACTTCCCTGATCGAGCGGCAGCCGTTCAGACTGAGACGTAGGAGGGGAGATCGTGTGTTATAGACAATGGCGCCCCAACCCATCACAGGCCGGCCAGAGTGGCCGTGCGGTTCTGGCGCTACAGTCTGCAACCGAGCGACAGCTACGGTCGCAGGTTCGAATCCTGCCTCGGGCATGGATGTGTGTGATGTCCTTAGGTTAGTTAGGTTTAAGTAGTTCTAAGTTCTAGGGGACTGATGACCACAGCAGTTAAGTCCCATAGTGCTCAGAGCCATTTTTTTGAACCCATCACACTTGACGTTTGTCCGCTATGCAACTGAACAGTCCTGTCTGCCCGACTGCATTCACCACGGCGGCGTCGAACGCGTATGCGGCCATCACCGTAGGAAAAACTGAAGTGGAACTCGTCCGAAAACACTGCCACTCGACATGCCAGTGGCAGCGTTTAAGTGTCCATTGCAGTCTGCGGCGTTGGCGGGTTCTGATCAGTGGAGGCCAACGCAATCGCATACGTGGTACCAGTACAGTCCACAGAAGACGGCTTTTGTCCACACCCGTTGCAGTGCGCCAACGTTGTGCACGAAACCGTTCTGTCTGTTACGGCCAAGCAGATAAGATGGCGGTCATCCCACGCTACGGTACGTTAAGTCATCCATTACCCTGTAGGCCATGTTCTCTCCGCTGGATCCACATACACCTCCTTGTCGAAGCAGCATGCCCTGTATGAGCCTCAGTGTCACGGAACGACAGACCGGCTTCGTGAAGATAATCGTTCTGCCCCGTTCGAACGCACTCGCATGCCGATATTCCAACCATTAGTGTCGGCGAGGCATAGTGGCACTTGGCTACACGTTTCCACTTCGTATGACGACTCCGCATCGACTGAGCGTTGCACGACAGTGACCTGTCCGGTCACACAAAGGAGGGCGCTGTTGTGCCTACTTGCACGCCACCTCTCTGCCATTTAAATCACTTGTTATGGTTCCTGTATTCTACAGGTCCTGTTATTGTGGCCTGTTGCAGACCATTGCTTCTGAGTGTTTTACATAGTACACAGAGTAGTGTACAAGTACTGCGTATGCAAAAAAAGATGGCAAATTCTTACTTATATTTACTTTTATCGGAGCATTCCTTTTTGTGTAGTGGGCGTAATTCGAGCGGAAGGATCTCTGATGTTTTCTGGGCTTTTTCGTAGATTGACTACGTCACAAATATTCAGGCTGCCTTGAACGTGTATCATTATGTTTATTTCAGCATTCTCACTGACCATGTGTTGTGCTTTCTTGTACTCCTTCGATATAAATATGCTATGTACACTCACATGTTCCGAGATGAAAACACCCTTATTCACGGGAATGCACGCTTACGATCCTGATTTGACGAACACTCCGGCACCTTATCGCAACTCGACTGATTCGCTAATCTACCCGATCTGAATCCCTTAGAAAATTCAAGGGACTATTTGGAATAGCTGACGAAACGTGGTAATGAACGCCCTGTAATTTGGTTGTACTATGGAATGCAATAATCTACGAATGCTTTCAGCGGAATATGTCATACACTATGTGATCAAAAGTATCTGGACGCCTGGCTGGAAATGACTTACAAGTTCGTGGAGCCCTCCATCGGTAATGCTGGAATTCAGTGTGGTGTTGGCCCCCACATAGATTTGATGACAGCCTCCATTCTTAGGCATACGTTCAGTCAGGTACTGGAAGGTTTCTTGGGGTTTGGCAGCCCATTCTTCACGGAATACTGCACTGACGAGAGGTATCGATGTCGGTCGGTGAGGCCTGGCACGAAGTCAGCGTTCCAAAACCACAAAACGGTATACTGTAGGACTCAGGTGAAAACTCTGTGCAGCCCAGTCCATTACAGAGATGTTATTGTCGTGTAACCACTCCGCCACAGGCCGTGCGTTATGAACAGGTGCTCGATCGTGCTGAAAGATGCAATCGCCATCCCCGAATTACTCTTCAACAGTGGGAAGCAGAAAAGTGCTTAAAACATCAATGCACATTTCTGCTGTGATAGTCCCACGCAAAACAAGGCGTGCAAGTCCCCTCCATGAAAAACACGACCACATCATAACAACCCCCCTCCGAATTTTACTGATGGCACTACATACGCTGGCAGATCTACATCTACATCTACATGGATACTCTACAAATCACATTAAAGTGCCTGGCAGAGGGTTCATCGAACCACCTTCACAATTCTCTATTATTCCAATCTCGTATAGCGAGCGGAAAGAATGACCACCTACATCTTTCCGTACGAGCTATGGTTTCCCTTATTTTATCGTGGTGATTGTTCCTCCCTAAAATAGGTCGGTGTCAACAAAATATTTTCGCATTCGGAGGAGAAAGTTGGTGATGGAAATTTCGTGAGAAGATTCCGTCGCAACGAAAAACGCCTTTCTTTTAATGATTTCCAGTCTAAAGCCTGTATCATTTTCGTGACACTCTCTCTCATATTTCGCGATAATACAAAACGTGCTGCCTTTCTTTGAACTTTTTCGATGTACTCCGTCAGTCCTAACTGGTAAGGATCCCACACTGCGCAGCAGTATTCTAAAAGAGGACGGACAGGCAGTCTGCTTAGTAGGTCTGTTACATTTTCTAAGTGTCCGGCCAATAAAACGCAGTCTATGGTTTGCCTTCCCCACAACATTTTCTATGTTCCTGCCAATTTAAGTTGTTCGTAATTGTAATACGTAGGTATTTAGTTGAATTTACGGCTTTTAGATTAGACTCATTTATAGTGTAACCGAAGTTTAACGAGTTCCTTTTAGCACTCATGTGGATGACCTCACAGTTTTCGTTATTTAGGGTCAACTGCCACTTTTCGCACCATTCAGATATCTTTTCTAAATCGTTTTGCAGTTTGTTTTGATCTTCTGATGGCTTTATTAGTCGATAAATGGCAGCGTCATCCGCAAACAACTGAAGACGGCTGCTCAGATTGTCTCCCAAATCGTTTATATAGATAAGGAACAGCAACGGGCCTATAACACTACCTTGGGGAACGCCAGAAATCGCTTCTGTTTTACTCTATGACTTTCCGTCAATTACTACGAACTGTGACCTCTCTGACAGGAAATCGCAAATCCAGTCACATAACTGAGACGATATTCCATAAGCACGAAATTTCACTACGAGCCGGTTGTGTAGTACAGTGTCAAAAGCCTTCCAGAAATCCAGGAATATGGAATCGATTTGAAATCCATTGTCAATAGCACTCAGCATTTCATGTGAAAAAAGAGCTAGTTGTGTTTCACAGGAACGATTATTTCTAAACCCATGTTGACTGTGTGTCAATAGACCGTTTCCTTCAAGGTAATTCATAATGTTCGAACACAATATATGTTCTAAAATCCTGCCGCATATCGACGTTAACGATAAAGTATGGAGCTAATGCATCAGCATACTCCGAAAGGAAAGTAATTGGTATACAGTCTGGACCAGAAGACTTGCTTTTATTTAAGTGATTTGAGTTGCTTCACTACTCCGAGGCTATTTACTTCTACATTACTCATGTTGGCAGCTGTTCTCGATTCGAATTCTAGGATATTTACTTCGTCTTCTTTTGTGAAGGCATTTCGGAAGGCTGTGTTTAGTAACTCTGCTTTGGAAGCACTGTCTTCGATAGTATCTCCATTGCTATCGCGCAGAGAAGGCATTGATTGTTTCTTGCCGCTAACATACTTCACATACGACCAGAATCTCTTTGAAATTTCTGCCACGTTTCGAGACAAAGTTTCGTTGTGGAAACTGTTATAGGCGATTCGCATTGAACTCCGCTCTAAATTTCGAGCTTCTCTAAAGCATCGCCAATCTTGGGGATTTTGCGTTTGTTGAAATTTGGCATGTTTGTTTCGTTGTTTCTGCAACAGGGTTCTAATCCGTTTTGTGTACCAAGGAGAATCAGCTCCGTCGTTTGTTAATTTATTTGGTATAAACCTCTGAATTGCTGCCGATACTATTTCTTTGAATTTAAGCCACATCTGGTCTACACTTATATTATTAATTTGGAATCAGTGGAGATTGTCTCTCAGGAAGGCGTCAAGTGAATTTTTATCTGCTTTTTTGAATAGGTATATTTTTCGCTTATTTTTCGAGGATTTGGGGATTACAATATTCAATCTCGCTACGACAACCCTGTGTTCACTAATCTCTGTATCGGTTTTGATGCTCGTTATTAACTTAGGATTATTTGTTGCTAAGAGGTCAAGTGTGTTTCCACAACCGTTTACTATTCGCGTGGGCTCATGAACTAACTGCTCGAAATAATTTTCATAGAATGCGTTTAGCGTAATTTCGGATGATATTTTATGCGTGTCTCCGGAATTAAAGATGTATTTTCGCCAACATATCGAGGGTAAATTAAAGTCACCACCAACTATTATCTTATGAGTCGGGTACGTGTTTGAAATCAAACTCAAGTTTTCTTTGAACCTTTCAGCAACTGTATCATCTGAGTTGGGAGGTCGGGAAAAGGATCCAATTATTATTTTGCTATTTCAACGCAATAGAGCTGATTTGGGCTCAGGTTAAACGGCATATTGCTGCAGAAAATAAGAAATTCACATTAACCGAAGTGGAACGCCTTTTGAAAGATGAAGTTGAAATTGTGACATCGGAAGACGCAGGAGGTGGTGCATCACGTGAAAGGAGTGATACAGGACGCATGGAACAATGAAGGTGTCTTACGGCAAAGTGTCGAAGGCTTGATTATATCTGTCAATACGAGCAGCAACACAGATAGTTCCACTGGCCCTGACTCTGAATTAAGCGGTGTTGTCGCGTTGTCTGATTAGTGTGTAGTATACTTACTGCCATTAAATATTGTGTTTCTGAATTTATTTCGATTAATTCCTATTCTTGTTGTGAGACTACGAAATACTGTTTGGCCAGCTCTCGTCATCTCCTTACGGTAAGCTAGACTGAATTTTAATTCTATTTCATTTTTTATATACACCAAGATGTTATACAATGTGTGTAATAGTTTTCGACATTTGAAATCTAAAGAAGACAACTTTCCTGGACGCGAAAATTTCTCACACTTCAATAGTTAACGTAACAGCGGCTCTAATTATAATTAAGAAAAGGTATTTGATATGCTTATAGATACCACTTTTGGTAATGAATGGAAAAAATATTTTGCTGAGACACCAATAGTTTTTCAGTAATGACGTGATAAGTTAGAAGCTGTTTGCGAAATCGAGAATTTAAATGGTTTCAAACAAATTAACGTAACTCTTGTCCTAATTAAAATTAAGAGTAGATATTTGACAGATTGAGAGACATTGTAGAGATATACATCATATGTGGGTTTGAATTTTTTTACTTACTTTTTGTAGAAGATACAGGCTTTAAAACGATTTTCTATCGCTGGGGGTAGCGATGCGCTGAGGCGGCTGCCTCCAGCCAGTGCTTGACGTGGCAACGCCACAACTTCGCAGCGCAAATGTCAAGTGACAACTACTTTAAATTAGACTTTTTTTTTGTAGAGGGCCTATAACATGCCCTGAGGAACTTCAGATATTACTTCTGTTTTACTCGATGGCTTTCTGTCAGGTATGACGAACTGTGACCTTTCTGACAGGAAGTCACGAATCCAGTTACACAATTGAGACGATATTCCATAGGCACGCAATTTAATTTGAAATCACTTGTGAGGAACGGTATCGAAAGCCTTCTGGAAATCTAAAAATATGGAATCAATTTGATGTCCCCTGTCGATAGCACAGATAATTTGACAAACAATATGTCATGCAAAAAACCTAATTGAAATGCGTGAAAAGTGCGGTTTAATCTAAAAATGTAAAGTAGCATGATGAAACTGCAGACCACCGTCCAGCTTTCTTACAGTACAATGTCTTAGCTCAGAGTGTTGCTTCAGCGTTGCCACGCTCCCGCCTAACTGAATATTCGTGGAAAGGCCTCTGATTGTCTCTCACAAGACAAAGTCCTCCTCTGGCGCAAACAACTAGGTATTGCAGCCGATGAGAAATGCGAAACTTTGAAAAGACCGCGGATTGGCAAGCTGCGCGCTTGCATGCATATGAAACAGATCGATGCAAATAGCGAACGTGTTTCACTTCATACTCGGATAGATGCTATCTGGGACGCCATTTCTCAGCTGAACATTCAAAGCTTGTGCTATGCAATGCTACAACGTCTCAGTTGAACTTTCAAAGCTTTTTCGATAAACTTCTACAACGTCTACACCACAACTACAATTACACCTCTCCCCTCACCCACCATCCCCCATCCCAGCGACATTATTCAGAATATCGGAAGGTATTTAGCGTGTTATTTCCATTTCCTCCTTCCTTACTTCATTCGAGAATTTTGGCCAGTAGGAATGACTCCTGGTAAACTTCCGTACGAGCTCAGATTTCTGCTGTTTAACTTATACGGTCGTTTCGTGAGTTATAAGCTGAGAAGCTAGTGTATATTGCTTGAATCTTCTTGAACGACAGTTCTTGAAATATTAACAATAAACCTTTTCGCGATATACAGCGCCTCTCTTGTAGCATCTACCACTAGTGATCAATGAGCAACCCCATGACGTCCTCGCATATACTATTAATCTTAGCCGCTTAGGATTCCATTGTGTCGAGCAACATTCCACAATCTGCCGAATGAAGATGCTGTAACCTACTTCTTTCGTGACTGAACTACATTTCCTAACTACAATTTCAGTGAATCTCAGTCCGATCTTTGCCTTTGCTGCAACTAATTTTGTGCAGTCGTTCCACTTCAGGCAACTGTATTTGATTTGTGATTACAGTCGTGTTGAATGTTTCAAATAACGTCATGTTATTTACACCTTCTACGACGGCAATTTCGACCTTAGGTTGCTTCGCAGTCATACTGCTAGTTATTTAACGGTTGTGGATTTTGCAGCGACTAATCGAAGAATGTTGGGCCTTTTACACTTTCATAAGTGCTCAGCACTGAATATGTGTGAAATTTAAAAGAACCGGAGACATTTCCATAGGCAATTCAAAACGCAAAATAAGTGACAGATATTTTTATTGTGGGCATTTGGTCGTGGCCCAAGGCATAATTCTTTGCCTGGTTCGTGTTCCAGCGCAGGAGACGTCATCAGAGACAGTAACGATTAAGAAAGCAGTTAAATTCTAAATGAGCTTAGCAAGCCCAACTATTTAAATGTATACACGCAACGTTCGCTTCGTGACGTCATCAGACCGCTGCCTAGTATCACGGAGACGCGACCGACGTATGTAAAGAGTTTATAGTGGGGATCATTTCATAATGAACGTGACCTATGCTGTTGCAATACTGTCAGTGGAAAGGGACAGAAAATGCTATTTCAGAAAGGTAGGTTACGCTTTCTGATTCCAAAACGTTGTTAAATGGTGGTGTAGCGCAGTGGATGTGCCACATTAAGAATTTCAAAAGTTTTATTAAAACTGTCTCTGTTCAAGACGATCACAACCACGCGGAAGTAACTGATTATATAATTCAGAGCCAGAAAATAATTTGTGATCTAAGGAGGAAAGCTAAAGAAGATATATGTGAGAGACCATCGAAACTTTCATACTGAAAGGACAACAAACGGGAGAGATAACCATAAAAAATGTCGACAGATTTCGTAAATCCATTCACAAAGCTAGGCGAAAAATTTCACCGAAATTACCTACAAGTACTCAGGAGGTTCATGTTGTTCTGATCTCATATAGTGTGAAAACTACAGATGAGGCGTATTTGTTGTTGCGTAATGGTGCTGGCGAGAACGTTTTACTATTCTGTGAAGCTGAGAACGCCAAAATGTTTAGTCACTGTAACACAATATATGTCGGTGAACGATTCAAGTATTGCACAAAGCTTCTTTGTCGGCTATTTACAATCCATGGGCTTGTTAATCGACATTGTAATCCAATCGTTTGACTCTTTGTTGAACGATAAGAAAACTTTATTTTATCAGAATGCCTTTTCAACAGTAGTTGATAAATGTGACATTGTAGGTTCGAAATTATCTCTGTCAACAAATGTTTTCAGGCTTTGAAGAAAGCATTGTGAAATCAGAAAGTGAAGTGTGGACTGAAGTAAGAAATCAAGATTGTAAATTTTATCACACAGAGCTTGTGGCGAAAGAAACAAATATTGGGACTTGCACGTGAGTGCTGTTCCACAAAGGAAGTAGACAAGTTTCGATCTTATATATTTAGTTCGTCAATGCTGGATCCTGACACGGTTTGTGACTTTTGTTGAGCTCTGAAATGTCAGCGATGCCTTTGTTGAAAAACTGTAAACATTCTGCGATTACTTAGTAGATACTTATACCGACGAAAATGCTTTCTTTCCTCAGTCCACGTGGGCAGCAATAAGTTGTAATAGACAGTGAACCACCGATGCTTGCAATAGTTTCCACAGCAAGTGTAATAGTCAGTTCTACTCCTGCCGCCCAGATATAACAGATTTCCAGAGGTACTGAAGACAGTTCAACTCGACACCAAAACTGCAACTAATTCCTCAAAAAAAAAAAAAAGGAAGAAAAGCTCTTGTCCGGATTTAAAACTCATGAAGACATGATGGCAAACTTCAAAGATGGAAAAATTACAAGAACAAAATACGCGAAATTAATTTCCTATAAAGTAAAACCTGGAAGCACGAATCTACATGAAAAGTATTACCAATTTTAACGATGGGCATACGTTGTAGGCTAGCATGAGAACAAATTCGTAAATGGATTTCAAAATAAAAAAGTGTAAATTTGTAAACAAACCTGAACAAAATTTTTGAGTATGAGACAGCTCTCCTTCTCATGATTCACTCTGGGTAACGCTAAACAAACTGGTAGAAAAACCACTAATTCATATACAACAATAGAGGTTCATTTCCTTTTCATTTCGGCATCCAGGATAATCACAGTCAGTTTTCCTTATTACTTATGACACAAAATTGGCTTACAGCTTCGACTAGAACTAAGTATGTTACTACCTATTTTAAACGGAAGGAATGGGTCCTGTGCTCCAGGTGGACCTTTAAGGGTTAGGAAGCATAGGTCCTATTTTTATAACCGCGGGAGGCATGGGTCTTGCGCCCACAAATTAACAGTCCGGGCCGGCCGCTGAGGCCGAGCAGTTCTAGGCGCTTCAGTCCGGAACCGCGCTGCTGCTACGGTCGCAGGTTCGAATCCTGCCTCGGGCATGGATGTGTGTGATGTCCTTAAGTTAGTTAGGTTTAAGTAGTTCTAAGTCTAGGGGACTGATGACCTCAGATGTTAAGCCCCATAGTGCTCAGAGCCATTTTTTTAACAGTCCGGGTTACTGAGCTTGTTTGAGACTGTAACTGCTTTCGTAGTCGTTAAAGCCTCTGATTGTCGCCAAACGAAACGTTAGGCAGAGAATTATGTCGTGAACAATGGCCTACTGCCCATTAAAGCCTGCAATGTATAATAAGTGACAGACTCAGATTTAATCCACACCAAAACGCACTAGGAGTAATATCCGGTAAGGAAAGTTGTATGAAGTAGCAAACAGTACACGTGAAACTGCAGATATTGTATGTGACAGATTCAGATTTAATCCACACCAAAACGAACTAGAAATAATATCCGGTAAGGAAAGTTGTATGACGTAATAGTACACGTGAAACTCCAGATATTGTGATCATTGGTACCTTAACATGTACCCACTTTACCGTGTTAGATGTTTTCCCTCTGCATCTAACAGTTGTCCCGCAACCACGTCGCATAATTTACTAACCGATGTCTGCTGCACAGTAGCAGCTACACCACTTAGTGAACTACATCTGTCAGTATAGACTAACAATTTTGCATTCATGGGTTCACACTCCAACACCTGACTGCTACACAACAGGAAGTAAGATTAACGGCTTGCTCCTTTCACATGTACCTGGAGGTACTAACCAACCGGAAAACATACTACTTCTAATATCCGTAATTATCAGTCTTCAAATGAAGTAAATAATGACGTAATGTTGCTCAGTAAACTGTCCTCAGTCACCAACAAATACAAATAAAACCGCCTTTTCTTGCTGCAACTTTATTTTTCCCAGACGCGTTTCGCCCTTTTCTTGCTCTAAGGCATCTTCAGTGGGATAGTTTGCTATGATCTGCGTTTCCTCTCATTTCGTCTGGAGGTCGCACTACCACTTTATTTCCGAAACATCAGCACAATTTTGTATTCCGAACTTTGTCACACTTTTCACCGTGTTTCTCCGTTTTTATGGTGTACTATTATTCTTTTGCCACAAAATATAGTTATTTGTTCGAACACTGTGCTTGCAACTGCGCTTTTAACAACGTAAACATTGTAACTACATTACGAAGTTACAATATTTACGTTGTTAAAAGCGCAGTACAATATGGTACCTCCACTATAAAGTTACAATATTTAAGTTGTTAAAATTACAGTGTTCGAACAAGCAGCTATATCTAGTGACAAAAGAATAACGGTACACCACAAAAGAGGAAGAGGAACATGGTGAACAGTGTGAAAAAGTTCGAAATACATCATTGTGCTCATGTTTCGGAAATAAAGTGGTAGTGCGACATCCAGACCAGATGAGAGGAAACCCAGATCACAGCAATCTATCCCACTGAAGATGCCTTAGAGCAAGAAAGAGGTGAAACGCGTCTGGGAAAAATAAATGAAGTTGCAGCAAGAAAAGGCGGTTTTATTTACACAACAAGTATTTCTGTGCTTGCTGCGGAGGCTGGCCACGTAAACAGCTTGTTACCAATGAAAATATATATACGACTACCAATACCCCTAACACGTGTATAATGGCAAAGGATGCTTGTGTAATGAAGTCAAGTTTAATCAAATTATGTTCGGAAGGGAAGAGAGAAGGACGCGAGAAACAAGTTGCCTCACTTCCTTTCCTTGTTACAGAAAATTCAAGCACCTGATTTCTACCTCCTTTTATGGTCTGCTAAATTAATTAAATTTTGTAAATGAAAGCCACGATTTCCTAAATCGATGTTTCTTCAACTCTACATAACTACTGCAGCCTATACCCAGTGCCAACCTGTTTACAGTAGTCAAGCCATCGCCTCCTTTTAGAATTTTAACACTACATTTTTCTCTCCACTACCAAATTAACTGTTCCTCGACGTATCAGGATATGCCCTACAATCTGTCTCCATTTTCAGCCACGTATATACCGTCAGCGGCAGAAGCACGTTATTAACAACTTGTTGTTTTCTACGTAAGACATACAACTTGAGAGAAACTGTTGCATGCAAGAGGAGACTTATCAAGAAACATAGGGGAAGGGTCCTCCAGAAGCAGCATACTATGTTTCATACGGCTATGGTGTCCTGACGAACGCTTTCTCTGAAGTGAGCTAAGAGATTACAAGTGGAAACAGTCCACTGTTGGCGTTAAAATTGTCTCAAACTTCTATCTGTGAAGAGACACGTACAAGACAAAGGTCGTAACTTTTCTGGTCTAAAACTCACGTAAAACACCAGAAGTGTCGTCTATATGAAAATGACTTAAATCTCAGAACTCTGACAAGGGAAAGTGATGGAACTGATGAAAACTTGGCGACGCTAAGTCGCATCCGCGGAAGAATGACGCATCGCCAACTTTAACGCCTTCGCTCGTATAATACCTCTCCAGCTTAACCTGCTGAAGGCCCAAGTTTGAAGACAGGCGTTGATCATCTTAGCTTCTGGGGCGTTGTAAGGACGCTGGAGCCTTTGTGCTGTAGAACTGACGCCTTCAAATATCTGTTAACTTACTCCCGAAACTTATGAAACTCATTTTTCGGATAATTAGGACTTTTAGGTAAGGATATTGTTTGTGAGCTTCGTGCGTGTAGCAGCCTTCCTCAATTTCTGTTGATGATGCTGGCGTATATGATAACAAAGGAAGAATTTAGCAACGAGATGCAAACGGACTTTATATCTTCAAAAATTCTTTGGTCTACTTGCATACTTACCTTGAAGGAAAACGGTAACGTATTGTGACTTCCCTGATTGATGACAAACTTCCGTTTAAAGCAATACTTAAGGGTCTTCCTACCTTTCGCAATCAGAAATCTTGAGTCTGAAACTTTTAGAACTTTAATTTTCTTCTGGGCACAAGCACCTTTTTTACTCAAATTACAAACACCTTCTCAGCGCCGTCCATATCTATAAGGAAGGAGTAAGTAATGTTTCTGAAAGTGTCATGTTTTTTTAAGGAAATACTTTTGACGTATTGAAGATAATATCGTTTGAAAACTATTAATCAAACTTATAAAAATAGCGCATGGGCTGTCAGTGATATATTACACCAATAAGGTGCGACATATCCGTCTAGCAATAGAATGTAATGGGGCTTTGAGACTGACTTTGACGTACTTGCAAAACAAGTTTCTTGAAGGTTTAAGAGTTTCAGTGAACATAAAGTCGAAGAAATTTTTCCAATTGTTTTGCTGTAAAAAAAGTTAGATATTTTCAATATTTTTGTGTACTGAACGATATAGAATAATATAAGCGAAAATTTAATAAAATCTAAATACTGTCAACACTAACAGCAACTTCTCAGTATTTATTTTCTTATAAAACAGATGGTCTTAGCCAATGCCAGTCACTGTGAAAGTTTCCGTAGTGATTTACGTAATACTCAATCTGCCATCTGTTTATCAATTTTTTTTTACTTTTTATTTATTCGTTTGGCACATATGCAGTGTACAAATACAGGTCGATAACGTTAGTGTATGTACATAAAAACAGTAAAGAAAGAAAAAATTACACATGAAACTAACTAAATAATAATATTATCTAAGTTCCATGTAAGAGCTGTATCGTCAGCTTTCGTGAAGTCGCTCCGACTCCCCTGATACGAACGTGCTTGATTCGTTCGGAGCCCCATAGTCATACAGTACGCTTGTTCGCCCACTGCTTGAATACTGCTCAGCAGTGTGGGATCCGTGCCAGATAGGGTTGATAGAGGGGATAGAGAAGATCCAACGGAGAGCAGCGCGCTTCGTTACAGGATCATTCAGTAATCGCGAAAGCGTTACGGAGATGACAGATAAACTCCAGTGGAAGACTGCAGGAGAGACGCTCAGTAGCTCGGTACGGGCTTTTGTTAAAGTTTCGAGAACATACCTTCACCGAAGAGTCAAGCAATATATTGCTCCCTCCTACGTATATCTCGCGAAGAGACCATGAGGATAAAATCAGAGAGATTAGAGCCCACACAGAAGCATACCGACAATCCTTCTTTCCACGAACAATACGAGACTGGAATAGGGGTACTCAGGGTACCCTCCGCCACACACCGTCAGGTGGCTTGCGGAGTATGGATGTAGATGTAGAAACCGGAGACTCCGTAGCATACCGTTCGCAAAGTGAGTATGTGCATCGACCATGCCTAGTACGAGCTCTGTTCAGTTTCACCCATAGTTTCCTGTCGTTTGAGACCAGTATCACAGTTAAACTTGAGGATTTTCAAAAGGTTGACACTTCTGATTCCACAGGTCTCTCACCTCGGTGTTACTAGTATCTAGCTGTTCTGCTTGCCGTAACGGTGGGTTTCTTGAACGGAATCTATTTCGTCGTAGCCTTGGTATGTCTTTCTACATGGGTAATTCTAGTGACATCTGGCGATTTTGTGATAGATGTAAAGTGATAAAGCATCAGAGTAATACCGTAGGCTTCTTTCTGCGATATGTAGTGTTGTAAACACTGTTTCAAAAAGTAATAAAAATAATGAAATTTAGGTTTAGCTTCCATCGACTACGAGATCAGTAGCCTAAATGCGAAAACACATTTTTGTCAAAGAGAACATCGGAATCGATTCTTATTTCAAATAATACTTGTCATCTGTTAGGATCACAAGTATACCATGTCACAGTAAAACATACTCTAGGTTTATTGATTACATGTTCTACTATCATAGCGGATGACCTAAAGATAGTTTATGAAATAAACCGAAACTTGCATTCATCTAAAAGTCCGTACTTGTGATCTTGACTGATAGTAGCTATTCTGTTGAATTCATTAGGGACGGAGCACTGGTTCGTCTCAGGCAAGGATGAGGAAGAAAAACCAACAGCGAGTTTTTAAAAGGAATTATCGCACCATTCGCATCAACTGATTTAAGGAAACCATGGAAAACTTTGATCCGGTTGGTCAGGCCGACGTTCCAACCACATTCAGCCAAAAGGCGAGTCCAGTGTGTCACCCAGTGCACGAGCTATATACCAGAATTGCCAGTTCTAAGTATGAAACTAGTTTTAAAAACGCCGACTACTTACATGACTGCTCAAAACCAGTTTTCTCCACCTATATAGTCAAATGTTACCGGTACCTTTAAAGTGGTATAACAAGGTACTTATTGACTCATAGTTCAAGTTTTCGCCACCAGTCAGCATTGCTTTCGCGGTGCTACTGTCGCTGGCAGTGGTTACGTTGAACAGCAAGCTCACTCTCACTTCATTATTTTGTAACATCCCACAAAGCAAAACTACAAACTATATTACCAGCAATCTGCCCTCTATTTCAAAACGAGCTGCCCCTCCATTGAAACTATCGGCTAAGGACCCCGAGCAATACTCTAGAACAGTGGTCACCAAACTGCGGCCTCGCGGGCCGCATGCGGCTCGAATCAAGTATTCTTGCGTCCCGCGGTTCTCAGCTGCACTTTATAATAATATACATCTAAAAACTAACAGCCAAAAATGTCAGCTGAGGTTAAGAACTTCTTAAGAGTGTAGATTTCGTGCTGTTGGTTCATTCGGCTGTGAGCTGGGTAAAGTTGGCCGCTTACCACAGCGTAGAAGGGTAAGCAGCACAGCTGCTATGGAGGTAGAGGGTGAGAGATAGGGAATGTTTTGTCGTTTCACTGCCAGCACTTCCAGTACTGAAAACTCATGGGCGTGCGTGAACGTACTACCAAGCAGCTGCTATGGTATAACTTTTGTCATCAATTAACATGAAGTCCTGATTTAACATTGTGGAGACGATCATCTGGACGCCGACTTTTAACAATACTAAGGAGTTGGTGGCCAACTTAAGGCGGCCTTTCTGTAGTTGGTCGATCGGGTTCTCATTACTGACTAATAACAAGAACGGTACATAGGCAGCCCAAGGTGCTAGTCCACAACATAAGTATTGCCTCGTGATCAAAAAAGTTTGACGACCACTGATCTAGAAGGTGTCTCTCTCTCTCTCTCTCTCTCTCTATGCATCTTGTGACTGTTCCTCTGTCTTTGTCCTACCCTCCCTGCAACAGTGTCCCCTATTTAATTGGGAACTGACCAGAATTAAGAGGGCACTAGAACCGCTACATTCGATATCTCATGATTGAACGGAGCGAGCTGAGTTCCTTTGGAAAGAGCATAACACATGTTACAAAGTTGCACAACCAATCTACATCAATGATATGGACTGGTATTATCTTTCCAACATCGGGACTGCCGTTCTGCAAAGACTGTGCCGTACTCATCTTATGCACAGCACCCGTCGATGTACATGTGATCTCTATAGATGCGTACGTGATAAGGAGGTTAGCACGCCTCATTACTGTATAGTAAATATGAGTGTGAAATATTTGAGAGGGGTGTGGTGTTATTTCAAAAGAAGAAGAAGAAGATGAAACGTAAGATGGAACTCCAGATGGAAGGAGTCTGAAACATTTTATGTTAATAACTTGTGCTATCAATTCTGGAGTATTGTTCTAGTGTCCGGAGAGAGAAATGATCGTAGAACATAAATACGCAGTCCTAATGCTATGTGGTTCTGCACATAAACTTCACATAATGTTAAAGCCACGTGGTTTTCCGATATATCAGTCATTTGGAACACAATGCTGTTAATACTCCATTGCAGGAAATATTTTTCCAACACCTGACATATATTCACTCTGCAAGTTTTGTATCCCACTCACTATGGTGAGAAACTGCAAGATGATAAAACTACTACCGCCTACACCAAAAAAATAGATTCTTTATCATACACCCACCATATAGCTTCTCAGAGGTGTATAGTACCCACTGTTCACATCCGATTACAGTTCAGAAGTTATGCTTCACTCGCATCAGTCCTATAAAGTGATCATCAGCAAGGAAATGCAAGAAACAACGACATCTTTTGAGGAAATACACAAACGCGTAGCAGCGGTGTCTGACATGAGAAAATACATACCATGCTGCACTAACTCTACGAACAGAACAACGTCTCTTCCACACGCAACAATTGTCAAGCAAATGTGTACACAGGGTTTGCAGTTCCTCACAAACCCGGTCACTAACTTGAAATTACTGCAGTTATGAAGCTGTAGACTCCATTTATTGACAGAGCACTTTGTAAATCGATCCAGTCTATAGTTGACTTGGCTGAATGTCAGACGCCGCAGAAACACATTAATACGCTACAGTCACAGGTTCGAATCCTGCCTCAGGCATGGATGTGTGTGATGTCCTTAGATTAAGTTAGGTTTAAATAGTTCTAAGTTCTAGGGGACTGATGGCCACATAAGTTAAGTCCCATAGTACTCAGAGCCATTTGAACCATTTTGAACACATTAATAGGTCAACAGGACCCTCAAACTCCACTTGAACGGTTCGGAGGAGCTCAGCGTCGGCCTGCATCTTAATCCAGAAATGTCCACTCATCCACTCGAGCCCAAGACTGGCAGCTGCCGGCTCCACCACACAGTGCCACGCTACAAGTTGCGGCTGATGAGCGTCAATTTGCCTTATTATATCTACTCATTTTTCTCTCTATTATCATATTTAATGCAAATGTCATTTTACACTCACAATTCATTGTTCTACACTGACCCCCATTCAATCCCCCAAATATCACACTTTAAGCAATTGTTTGGACCTCATACTATTATTACAATTCCAAATCAGCATACGATGCTCAATACTATCAGTCTGTCTCATGATCACAGTGGCCTGATACACAGTAATACTTTTCAAATTGTCCACCTGTCTATAAGATGCTACATTTCTCTCAATAATTATATCCTGTCAGTGTACGAGGAAGTGTCTCACATACTCAGTAATACAACTGCCTCTAACGTCTCAAAATAATCTGATAGGACAACATGGAACAAGTGTCAGTATAGTTACACGTGAGTAATTGAATTTACATATTAAACCTGCGTGAATATAAACCATTACCATTAAAACTACACACACAACGTATGCAATTAACAGCCGTCTAACCTTGCGTAAGGTGTAGAGGCATGACTCACGAAGATCTGTCTTGGTCTTACCACATCGGCTTATATGTGGTGGCATTACAATTTCAAGTCATATTTAAGCACTAGGATGGATTAAAATCAAGTATCAATACAATCCCTATAACGCAAAACAAAACCATTCCGTTACTACTCTGTAACAAGCCAAGGAGGCCACAAGTCCCTTATACCCAAATACTAAGAAAATATCTCTGAACAGTCTCCAAAATTTCGTTGGTGGGGCTCTAGTTCACCATTTATACATCTAAGTTTACCAAAATAACCGCTTTACAGCTTCTAAATGCGCAATGTGCTCTCTAATGCACATGGCACAGAACCCTCAGAAACATATTACACAGTCGAGTGAGAATAACTAGCAGCAGCACCGAGAAGTTGCAAATATCAGCTTAATACTACAGTATTACTTAGTTTGGGCATTTTATAATACGATGAGATATGTATACAATCAGCACATCTCCAATATTTTATAAATACAAAGAACAGCTCAAGTTAACTACAATTTCTCTCTTTCCCTCTAATGCAGTAACAACTATCACGCAAATGTATACATGTATGGAAGAAGGTGGAGGCTCTTGCTGCTGACTTAAATTCAGAACAATGATCAACTTAATCAGTTTTAAACTCCGCAAAAGCCTATTGTGTTGCTACTTGCAAAACGTCTAATTCGTCATATTAATAAACAATATTGTTATTGTTTTTAAACACATACAGATGGGACTTTATAAAGAAAATTTTGGTGTATTCTTTAATGCAATAACCATACGCGAATCCATCATATACGGAAAATACTCCAAAGTATAACTATCTGCAATTGTTTTTAACAGCAAATGCTTGTATCTCATCTTCTCCATATGCAGCAACGCTTCTCAATACACTATGTTCAAAGCATTGTGCGAAACTTGCCTGTACATTATAATAGCGTCTTCTTTTCCCAGTTGCAGTTTTAATTAATCCTTTATGACAGTTCTTTCCACGAAATACCCAAGTTTTCGTTTATTAACTTCAACCCCATTCATTTCCTGTTTTCTTTTACATATACTTAAAGGAGAAAGAATTTGTTTAATGTGAAATGTTTAATTCTGCTTGACACATTGGTTCCTTGCGCTTAAAACTTACCATATAACATCGGTTGGGGCACACATTCGTTCTCCAATTTTTATTTGGAAATTTGATAATTGACTGGTTGCCTACGGGGTGGTTATTACGACAGTCTCTCCAGACTTTGAGTGTCTGGTACAGCCGGCGTGTGAATACCAGGAGATGGGCGCACCAGCTCCCTGGCAGTCATACAGTCGGCAGACAGTGGACTTCACGATCGCGAGTATGTGCCATTGGAAGGTTTTTTTTTTCCTTTTTTGCTGGATATGTTTAGTGAAAATACTGTGGTGGTCGAGGGTGCTTGTGTTCTCAAACATCGATGCATACAAGACGTCAGACATATTTAGTGCTAAAATTTATATGTGGTGGAAATTTAATTACTTTACTTGCAAAATGTATGTGTGTGATTCTCTGACTGAAAACCTCACACAAGTTTTATTACGAAGACGAGTCACCATAAGGTGGTGGTGAGTATTTTAAATGATCTGTTTCTCTTGCACCTTCCAGAGTGTTTTCCCAACCTGGTCTCCTGTAATTTATTAAACAACTAACTTGATAGCGTAGTGTAAATGGAGTATATCCCACCATTTTGATATTGCAGTCGTGCTAGCTCCCCCTTTGTCCTGTGATGTTATAAGAGTGGGCTATTTTTCCCACTCAAATAAAGAGGACCACAGCCTAGCATTTCTCACCAATATAATTAATGTTAAGATAAGTAAACAATATATTTTTTGAATTTACCACCGATATCATGTCATGAGATCCTCTAAGTCCAGTAGCTCAATACATACTGAGTCTTCTTCCCACCAATTCACAAGTGAGGGAAGAGGGGCAGCTGTAGGACCATTAACATATAAATAAATAAAAACAGTACCTTACATCCTTCCTCTCCAGCAGCTCAGCACAGATGGGGTCTTGATACCACTGTCTCCCGCAAACTGATTAAATAAGGAATATGCAACTTGAATTTTATAAATAAGCAATGTATTATTATGTCCTCTGAAATTTAATTGACACTAGCTTGAATTTCATGTCGTGAGATCCTTCCACAGTAACAGCTCAGCCCTGACTGAGCTTTCCCACCAGTTTCCAGATGGTGGATGGGAGTAGCAAGGGGACTGGTGGAGAGGGGGGAGTGAAGGAAGTGTGGGGAGGAATGACACCTGGGGGATTTGTCAGAGGGGGAAAAGTGGCTCAGAACTGAAATGAGGAGGGGATGACAGAAAAAGTGTACCTGGATCAGCATACCTTTTCCCAGAGGGGCAGGGGAGGAGGGAGGAGAGGAGGCGCTGTTTGTCAAGACAGATTATATCAATGGGGTTATAAATCAACCACCAGTGAGTCATAAATCAATCAGTATAATTACAGTTAAGGGAAGGGCCATAATTTGTCCCTGAATGTGTACTTGCCCCTGACTATATGCAACCTGTTCAAACAAAATGTACCACAGTAGGCTTTACCCCAATACTCTCCGAAAAATTAGTACCATTATAGTCGTCAATCTCTAGTAAAGGGTTCATAAACGTTGCCATTCAACGTGTTTTTCACTATCAGAAACAACGAAATTGATAGGAGATATAAAAATCTTGGAAGTAACAACTTTCCAGTACATAACCCAACGAAAAGTTTAGTGTATGACTCACAGCATTAGTATGCTAATGTAGTTTAAAAAAAAACTTTTGTACAATAGGTCTAAGATGTCTTCATATACTTTAATAGTTGTTCTGTGACATTTTGACAAAGTGTTTCACATTTCGAGATCAAACCGGGCAACAATAAGTGTCATATGGGGTTGCATAAAACGCCATCGGTAGGAGCAGCTGAATCGCCCTGTATATTCGTCTTTTCATTGGGTTATACACCAAAAAGCTGTTACTTCCACACTTTCCATTTTGATATTTCCCTTTATATTCGTTGTCTCCTATGGTCAAACTCAAAAGGGAATGCTTCTGAACCATTTTGTAGTTCGTTGTGAGCTGGATTTCTACTTTCTAGCCCATCCCAGACAAATTAACACTACACAGATAATCACAGCAACATCAGAAAGAGTTTATAACGGCACAGAGGTTGTTTTTCCATAGATATATGACCTTTTACGATTATGTATCTGTGCGAGAAACACAAGCTTAATTAAATACCCAAAGAAGTTATGAATAAATACACTTTATATCTCATTATACTCCAACAACAGTAATACCCCGACCTACACTACTCCATTTTACGCAAATCCATAGTTACTTGATTCGTCTGTTGAAGCGCCATGCACATTTATTCCACCATTCTACCCACACAGTGTTTTTCTGATGACAGGTTCGGATGTATTTCGTGGGAAATCGTTTTATCACGAGATAGCTTTACTGATAAATTCTAAGTATGTTATCCAAACGAAGCAGAAGAGGGAAGAGATAGAAAGAAGTCAATAGAACGTGGGTGGGGAATGTTACACTATTTATAACATGTATATTACATTATGGTGAGAAACATTAAACAGCTGCTCCTATTTTAACAAGAGTGAATAATGAAACTGTATTTGATAATTAAGGATTCTGTGATTAGTGTTTACTGATAGCCCTAATTTCAAATAATGGCAGTTGTCTTCCTATATTTGTTCTGTGGAGAACATCACATTTAATATAATGAGCATGGTCAGTTAAGGTGGGTTCTTTCTTTTACAATCTCTGACTTCTTCCTTGTTCAGTCAGCTAATAGTTCTAGCTCTACCTGATTAAACTACGTAGAATTGATACACAAACGTCACGAAATCCTATAAATTCTACTCTTTTCTGTTGGTGGAATCTTCTCTTCCCTACTAAACAGAATAAAAGTAACGATATTCGTAGTACAGAAAGATGGTTTATTTTTCCTGGGACCTACATGTAGCATGTGGGTCCATTTGTTATCAGTGTGATGTATTGCTTTTTGAAGAGGATACAGAAGTGCTGTTATCCTTTGTTTCTTCTTTCTGCTAAGTACCAACTAGCCTTTTCCGCCCTGCCCTGCACGGTCATGCGAGTTCGGTTTTAAATGGGTCGTGGCTCAACTACGCCGCTTCTGTGTCACTTTTCTGCGTCACTCCGGACGGCAAAGACTGTGCGAGTTCCCGGTTACCGTTTGGCAGTTGTTTTGCTTCATATTGTGACCACCAGAACGCAACAGATCATTTCAAACTTGGACGCGAAGATAAAGGTATGCTTCACCGAGATAAATGCAGTATATTTCCTACATTTTGTGGCTGCATGCAATTCTTGGATGTTTTAGATTGTGGATGTTTCATTTGACGTACATAAGGTGTTCAAAATGCATGAAGTGCATGTTGGATTTTATACATGTTTATATATTGAGTACCATAATAATGTTAGTGACTTCTTGAACAAACTGTCAGTAAGAGAATTTTTTCAATATTTTTACTTGATTGTACACGTTGTAATGTACGGAAATTGGTACATATTAGGTAAAGGTTTAAGAAAATATCTCTTAGTGTGGAAAGGGGTACGGTAGGACTACAGTCATTACTGTATGCAATTTCTTTAACTAATTTTAATTCATTAATAAGATCTGATTTGGTCCGTGTTGTATGCAGCAGGAAGTCTGCTTGGAGTAGAACGCTACATATTTTTGTGTTACAGAATGCTGAGAATTAGTAAGTATTATTGTACATGTAGACGTTAGTTTCCTGTACATCTTAAATAAATGTTGTTGGTTGCTGATATGAACGGTAAGGTCTAAGAAATTTAGTGAATCTTTTCCTAGCTGTACTGTAAACTTAATTTTATTACGGTGTGAATGCAAATGTTGGAAAATTTTGTTTAGCTGTTTGGTGCTGCCTGTCCACAAACACAGTACTATACGCGCAATATACAGGTGGTTTTGTGAGTTAAGGTACTGGTCATCCGGTACTGAACTGTTTCCGCTCTGTGCTAATATTACTTACCAAACAATAATATTCGCAGTTGCGTTGTGTAGTAAGTATTTTGTAATTTGTTGCCACAGCATTTCAAGTTCGGTCCCATAAAATAATATTCATGACCATAACCTTATTTACACATTTCTGCTTTCGTAGAAATACAAGTATTTGTTTGTTTTATACGCTGCCTACCCCGCTGCACTGGTATTCGTGGATGACAGACATAGCTTCCACCGGCTACCATCATCCCCTGCTCGAAATACCAACCTACATTCAACGTTTAGTACTGCTTTAAGCAATCCAGGAAGTGACCTCCCTGGAACTTTGTATGGAGGAGGAACGAGAGGTGACGTAGACTGGAAAGAAATCCAAAGAGTTACTATGCTTGGATAGGAGCGTGTTCAGGGAATGTTTGATTTTGGGTTTTCGATCCTATGATTTGACGACAGTTTTAATAATGTAGTAGCGTTGTTGCATTTCTGTTTGTGGTACATTTTATTTCGTCAGCGAATCAATGAGCTCACGTATCTTTCACTTGAAGACATCGAGGAAAGCACTGCAGATTACTAAACTTTTTTGTGAAGAGAGCGAGGAGTAACTTGAATCTTGTCTTATGGCTTCTAGTGTAACTGACGATCCTTCCTTTATTCTTTTGCTTCAGTTGACCTCTTTATCACTGGAAACTTATCAAAGAACACATCTTTATACACTCAAAACTTTTGCAGGAAATCTGAGACATAGCAAAACGTTGAGCTATACACTTGTAGAATGAAAATAACAATGACAGTATCAGTGATAGTAACAACAAAAATTTAATGCTAGTGTTCACTTTCTTTTACGAATGTTATCAGTGGGCAACGGAATGGGTATCTCTTTCAGTGGATTGTAAGTAGGAACCAGTCAGGACAAAGCTGTGATCATTTAGAAAACAGAAATCTCATACCACAAAAGACGTCATTAACCGTTTAACACATGTGGGACTTGTTCTGATGTGTCTTCCTACCACAGTTGCGCAAGGATGCTCTGTGAGTGTTTTAAGAATTTGTTGTTGAATCTGGCCGGCAGGGGTGGCCGTGCGGCTTCTAGGCGCTACAGTCTGGAAACGCGCGACTGCTACGGTCGCAGGTTCGAATCCTGCCTCGGGCATGGATGTGTGTGATGTCCTTAGGTTAGTTAGGTTTGAGTAGTTCTAGGTTCTAGGGGACTGATGACCTCAGAAGTTAAGTCCCATAGTGCTCAGAGCCATTTTTTTTTTTTGTTGTTGAATCTACGACCTGCAAGGTAGGAATGTCAGTTCGACTATACTCCCGTAAAAGAAACCTTACCGCTAACAGAAATTAGTGGGTTCAGGCATACCATTATTTATTAGCAAAAATGAAAATCTTAGTTTTTACTTACTAAGGTTTAATTTTACTCTAATTGTGACTTCATGACATAGCAATGTTAGCAGAATTATGTACAGGATGATAAAATATTGATACTAGATGCTCAGACTGTGAAGCGTAATTCCTAGCTATTATAGGTTCTTTAATAGTAAGATGGTTGATGACCATGTCTGGGGGTCGATAAAAATACAATCAAATTAAATACAGTTGGAGCCAGAGATATCATTTACGCTAAAAGCCCAATGAAAATACCCAAAATTGAATGAGGATCGGTAAAGAGCAATCAAAAAGAAGTACACATTTAAGACAACTCATAACTCTACAGTGGTTGATCAATCCTT
Source organism: Schistocerca nitens (assembly GCF_023898315.1). Lineage (NCBI taxonomy): Eukaryota > Metazoa > Arthropoda > Insecta > Orthoptera > Acrididae > Schistocerca > Schistocerca nitens. Next base: position 193,009,623 of record NC_064621.1, read on the forward strand.
TCGTTAGATCGGACATCCCGCGTTTCTGCTTCAATTAAGCCCAACAATCGTGAATATGTTTAACTACAGGTCATGATCGGATGTACGAAAGTTAGGAGAGACGGAGACAACACAGTTCTGAGTGTCTATTGAATATCACTTGCTGGCATAGCGTGAGCGTGTGTGATTACCTTGCGTCGGAGGCGGCAGTGGCGGCTGTCGGGACGAGCTGTGAATCTACTCTAAATCACTTTCGACTGTTAAACACCAGTCCGATACATTTCCTACATCTTCGGTGAAGCCGCGACTCCTATTTATTCCATAGCTAAGTTAATTGGCATGGTACACACTGTTTGGCTGGAATAGCACGGCTCAAATCGCTCGCAACCATTAACTGTCAGTGCTCGGTACGATTCTCCGTACTAGGAGAATTTGCAGTTTAACTACTTATGAGCTAAACGAACCTGTCAACAAGTGTTCACATAATGACTCTCGCAATTGTCTCAGCGTGGTGCGAGTCGTCTTGCTAAGCACTCAACGATTTTCTGCAAGAGAAGAGGCAAATTACTCTGTCTCCAATTTTCCTATATCAAAGCTGGTGTCCACGCGTTTTTCTTTCTAGCCAATCAGAGCGTTTGCACTACACACCGGAAGCAGCTACTAGGGTAGCAGAGTACGTGTGGCGTGCACACGGGGGTTTTTTAGGTTAGAGGGACCCCCCTTGGGCGAAACGATAAAATACCTGACGGCTTACCAGAGAGAACATCAGCATCGTTGATAAAGAACGTCCGTCCTCAGAGACCAAAAACAGGAAAAGTTAACGTAATATTGGTAAACTGCAGGAGTATCCAGGGCAAGGTTCCTGAATTAGTATCGCTTATTGAAGGAAATAGTGCGCATATAGTATTAGGAACGGAAAGTTGGTTAAAACCGGAAGTGAACAGTAACGAAATCCTAGACACAGAATGGAATATATACCGCAAGGATAGGATAAACGCCAATGGTGGAGGAGTATTTATAGCAGTAAAGAATTCAATAATATCCAGTGAAGTTATTAGCGAATGCGAATGTGAAATAATCTGGGTTAAGTTAAGTATCAAAGGTGGGTCAGATATGATAGTCGGATGCTTCTATAGACCACCTGCATCAGCAACCGTAGTAGTTGAGCGCCTCAGAGAGAACCTGCAGAACGTCGTGAAGAAGTTTCGTGATCATACTATTGTAATAGGGGGAGACTTCAATCTACCAGGTATAGAATGGGATAGTCACACAATCAGAACTGGAGCCAGGGACAGAGACTCTTGTGACATTATCCTGACTGCCTTGTCCGAGAATTACTTCGAGCAGATAGTTAGAGAACCAACTCGTGAAGCTAACGTTTTAGACCTCATAGCAACAAATAGACCGGAACTTTTCGACTCCGTGAATGTAGAAGAGGGTATCAGTGATCATAAGTCAGTGGTTGCATCAATGACTACAAGTGTAATAAGAAATGCCAAGAAAGGAAGGAAAATATATTTGCTTAACAAGAGTGATAGGGCACAAATCGCAGAATATCTGAGTGACCACCATCAAACGTTCATTTCTGAGGAAGAGGATGTGGAACAAAAATGGAAAAAATTCAGAAACATCGTCCAGTACGCCTTAGATAAGTTCGTACCGACTAAGGTCCAAAGCGAGGGGAAAGATCCACCGTGGTATAACAATCATGTACGAAAGGTACTACGGAAACAAAGAAAGCTTCATCATAGGTTTAAGAGTAGTCGAATCATAGCTGATAAGGAAAAGCTGAACGAAGCGAAAAAGAGCGTAAAGAGAGCAATGAGAGAAGCATTCAACGAATTCGAACATAAAACATTGGCAAACAATCTAAACAAGAACCCTAAAAAGTTTTGGTCATATGTAAAATCGGTAAGCGGATCTAAATCCCCTATTCAGTCACTCGTTGACCACGATGGCACCGAAACAGAGGACGACCGAAGAAAGGCAGAAATACTGAATTCAGTGTTCCGAAACTGTTTCACTGCGGAAAATCGTAACACAGTCCCTGACTTCAGCCGTCGCACGGACGCCAAAATGGAAAATATTGAAATAAACGATATCGGAATTGAAAAACAACTGCTATCACTTAGTAGCGGAAAAGCATCCGGACCAGACGAGATACCCGTAAGATTCTACAGTGATTATGCTAAAGAACTTGCCCCCTTTCTATCAGCAATTTATCGTAGATCTCTGGAAGAACGTAAAGTACCTAGCGACTGGAAGAAAGCGCAGGTCGTTCCCATTTTCAAGAAGGGGCATAAATCAGATGCGAATAATTATAGGCCTATTTCGCTTACGTCAATCTGTTGTAGAATAATGGAACATGTTTTATGTTCTCGTATTATGACGTTCTTAGATAATACAAATCTCCTTCATCATAACCAACATGGATTCCGCAAACAGAGATCATGTGAAACTCAGCTCGCCCTATTTGTCCAAGAAATTCACAGTGCCGTAGACACTGGCGAGCAGATTGATGCCGTATTCCTGGACTTCAGGAAGGCATTTGATACGGTTCCGCACTTACGTTTAGTGAAAAAAATACGAGCTTACAGAATATCGGACCAGGTTTGTGATTGGATTCAGGATTTCCTAGAAGAAAGAACACAACATGTCATTCTTAACGGTTCAAAATCTGCAGATGTAGAGGTAATTTCGGGAGTACCGCAAGGAAGCGTGATAGGACCTTTATTGTTTACAATATACATAAATGACTTAGTTGACAACATCGGTAGCTCCGTGAGGCTATTTGCAGATGACACGGTTGTCTACAGGAAAGTAGCAACATCAGAAGACTCGTACGTACTCCAGGAAGACCTGCAGAGGATTAATGAATGGTACGACAGCTGGCAGCTTTCCCTAAACGTAGATAAATGTAATATAATGCGCATACATAGGGGCAGAAATCCATTCCAGTACGATTATGCCATAGGTGGTAAATCATTGGAAGCGGTAACGACCGTAAAATACTTAGGAGTTACTATCCGGAGCGATCTGAAGTGGAATGATCACATAAAACAAATAGTGGGAAAAGCAGGCGCCAGGTTGAGATTCATAGGAAGAATTCTAAGAAAATGTGACTCATCGACGAAAGAAGTAGCTTACAAAACGCTTGTTCGTCCGATTCTTGAGTATTGCTCATCAGTATGGGACCCTTACCAGGTTGGATTAATAGAAGAGATAGACATGATCCAGCGAAAAGCAGCGCGATTCGTCATGGGGACATTTAGTCAGCGCGAGAGCGTTACGGGGATGCTGAACAAGCTCCAGTGGCGGACACTTCAAGAAAGGCGTTACGCAATACGGAGAGGTTTATTATCGAAATTACGAGAGAGCACATTCCGGGAAGAGATGGGCAACATATTACTACCGCCCACATATATCTCGCGTAATGATCACAACGAAAAGATCCGAGAAATTAGAGCAAATACGGAGACTTACAAGCAGTCGTTCTTCCCACGCACAATTCGTGAATGGAACAGGGAAGGGGGGATCAGATAGTGGTACAATAAGTACCCTCCGCCACACACCGTAAGGTGGCTCGCGGAGTATAGATGTAGATGTAGATGTAGATGTACTTGTTATAACTCCGCCCACTAGAGTTTTTTGTAGCCTGTCACAGGCGTCGTTTCTTTCGTAGGGCAGAGTTTAACTTCCGCAACATAATACTCAGATAAACAGCTTTTTCTTTCATGTGTGTTTTAACGCAGGTGGCTACAGTGAGTCAGCAATATTTTGAGTTGGGTTTCTCCACACGTTTATCTGCGATCTCCGGCTGGGTTCCTGTAGAAAGGCTTTCCGAAGTGTCAGGGACAAGGGCTGCTTTTGCCACCGGCTTACGCAGTGACTGCGGCAAGTCTTTGTGTCCACTAGGTGTCCCGGGGCGAGACTCTCAGCCATGCGAGACTGTGTGCCATCGTAAAATTCTCCTTTCACTCAGAACTGCGTCTCGTAGCTCGGGTCAGGGACATTACTTGCGTGCAATTACTAATGTGAGTGTTAGTGGTTTATACTCACGAAATGTCAGTTTGTTTATTCACTTCACTTTGTCTATCAATAAAATTCGTACAATTTAACGTAACTATGTCGTGTGACATATCGAGTTAACCAGAATTGTTTCAGGAATTTAGTGTAAGGGGTGTTGATTGACACCTTACAATTGCACGAATAATATTGACGGGTATCTATTGATTGACTCTTGATTAAAAATGTAAAGAACTGCGGAACTTCTGAGAAATTGTGGGGCTGCTTATCAAGCCAGTCGGAAGGAACACGACAAAGCAATTAAGAGGCGTGGTGTTAGGTTCATATTACTCGTACGAAAATGTAACTCAGAACTTAAATGGAAACAGATGTCAGAAAAGGCGTCATTGTTGTAGGGAAAACCAGATGTGTAAGTTTACAGCCCAACATTCAAACTAGACTGTATAACAATTGGAACACATCCTTTGTGCATCTAATGTAGTCTAAGGGCATAGGAATAGGAGAGAGATTATGGCGTGTGCAATGTAAAACTTTTTTCTGGTTTTTCTTTTTTTTTTTTTGAGAAGGATTTTGGAAAATTCAGTCAGCATCTGAGAGTATTTTAATTCAGTAAATGCAGTATTTTCTCCATGCCGGAAACATTGTGAACAAAAAATGTTGTTTCATTCTTTGGGAGAGAGTACGGGAGCGAAAATTAATCCCCACTTCCTGTTTACTTTTCATTTAAACTCAACCACCACTGGGCACCGCTGAGGAAAACGCTGACAGTGCCACAAGCCCTGAGTAGCACAACTCTTTGGGGAGCCAGTCGTGACATAAGCAATGGACGAGGCAGAGTGTACAAATTCAGTAACCACAGGTGTAATATTAAATTCTAGTTGCTTCTGTGGCACCTATGTAATGGTAAGTTACTAATGTCTCACAGTTATGGCGATGCCAGATGTGTAATTCCGTCTTTGACGAGCACATATGGGGGCAGCAGACATCAAAACCTCACCTCTCTTTGTTCAGATGTTGTTTTGTTCAAATCTGTAACCGAATTTTTTCGTAAGAATTGTATTCTTAAAATATAATAAATCTGAGACGTTATTTTCTTGGACATACAAAAGTTTAAAAATTACATAACTGAAGGATACTTCATTTTCCCAAAAAGTGGTCACAGCTCATCAAATGAATTGTCACTACAATTATTAAGTATGATACAAGTTTGTCAATACTGAATTTTCTGTTAATTTCTAATTCAGTGGAAAGTGTGCAAATTATTTTTTCTTTAAACAACACGGAATGGTTTTCTATAATTTATAATTACATTCATAGTCAACAAAGCAATGTAATTTTTTTTTTCAAAAAGTTTGCCTTATGCTCTCCTCGTAGCTACAAACCTAATGTTTTACCTACTTAACAAAATATTTTCTGGGCTTATGTACTGAATTTTGTTTGATGTGGCTGAAGGTTCTGTAACTGGAGATTGAGATGGCCTTTTCCTACAGAATTTATGTGAAAGCATTTGTGCAAAGAGGGAAAAATAAGCCGAAAACGTGAACTGAAGTTTGTGATAGGGAGGGCATTGGACTAGGGTAGTCTGAGCAATTGTGTTAGCTATAATGCTGTGGTGGTGTAAGGAATGAGACCTGGGTTAAGTCCCGGCTGTGGCACAAGTTTTAATTCACTTCTTCAACTTTTATCATTATCGTAGAAAGAAGTATGTTCATGTCTAAAACGCCACCGTGGATATACATAAAATTATTACAGAGTACCTAATTCTTGCACATTTACGTAAAGAGTATAACTGTTGGGTGTTGTCGAAACTGTCCGTCTGCACATTTTCCTGAAATATCATTATTAATGAAAGTGGTTACAGCATAGTGGATAACACTGGAGCTGCAACTCATTTGAAGTTAAATGTCCATTGTGAAGTCTGTAGAGGAAAAAATTGTTCCTGTATTAAACTACGTTTGCAATAGTGGCTCTCAAAACCGCACTGCTGATTCTGTTACTACACCGTATTGTTTCACTTCAGCAGCCCATTCATACATCATTTTTCTTTTTATGAAGGTGACCTTCACCTCGGTACTTTCTGTTTCCGATTCACTGATATCTAATAAGGTCTTCTGGTCAACGTTATCCTGGCAACCATACTGTTTGTTTTAGTTACATCTAGGATGAAAATCAGTACTTCATTTGCTTCACAGATGAAGTTCTATTGTGTGTGGTCAACCCTGTGATATTACAGAACCAGTAACCGCACACGTGTATAAGACACACACACACACAGTCATTTTTCCTATGCAAATGGAAGATAACAGAGAGTGACTGAGCCACGCGGAATGGCCACGCGGTTAGAGGCGTCATGTCACGAATTGCGCGGCCCCTCCCGTCGGAAGTTAGAGTCCTCCCTCGGGCATGGGTGTTTGCGTGTGTGTGTTGTCCTTAGCGTAAGTTAGTTTAAGTAGTGTGTAGGCCTAGGGACCGATGACCTCAGCATTTTGGTCCCCTAGGAATTCACAAACATTTGAACATTTTTTTAGAACGGCTGAAATTGTCATGAAGCACCCTCGGCGATGCACTGGGAAATATCTTGCGACGTAGGTGACAGTGTTCTGCCTTGGAAAAGATTCCAGACTTTCGCCTCAAGCCAGCCCTGTCATTTCGCTCTGAAATGACTGCATTCCCTTTGTGTGTGCTGCACTCTTTTCTGAAATTACAAAAATTACTCCAGAATGTAATATTCTTCCAAATTTCGACAACAATTCCATGTAGCTAGGAATTAATATGCTTTTCCAATTCAAAAGTGTTGCAGTCGGGGAAATCTTAGCAGTACTGTATTTAACACTCTGTGTGTTACATTATTAGTCAATAATCAGTAAGAGTTTGACAGAGCACTGAAAGACCTAAGTCGAAACAAGGCCCCGGGAGTAGGCAACATTCCATCAGAACTACTGACAGCCTTGGAAGAGCCAGTCCTGACAAAACTCTACCATCTGGTGAGCAAAATGTATGAGACAGGCGAAATACCCTCAGACTTCAAGAAGAATATAATAATTCTACTCCCAAAGAAAGCAGGTGTTGACAGATGTGAAAATTACCGAACTATCAGTTTAATAAGTCACAGCTGCAAAATACTAACGCGAATTCTTTACAGACGAATGGAAAAACTGGTAGAAGCCGACCTCCGGGAAGATCGGTTTGGATTCCGTAGAAATGTTGGAACACGTGACGCAATACTGACCCTACGACTTATCTTAGAAGAAACATTAAGAAAAGGCAAACCTACGTTTCTAGCATTTGTAGATTTAGAGAAAGCTTTTGACAATGTTGACTGGAATACTCTCTTTCAAATTCTGAAGGTGGCAGGGGTAAAATACGGGGAGCGAAAGGCTATTTACAATTTGTACAGAAACCAGATGGCAGTTATAAGAGCCGAGGGACATGAAAGGGAAGCAGTGGTTGGGAAGGGAGTGAGACAGGGTTGTAACCTCTCCCCGATGCTATTCAATCTGTATATTGAGCAAGCAGTAAAGGAAACAAAAGAAAAGTTTGGAGTAGGTATTAAAATCCATGGAGAAGACATAAAAACTTTGAGGTTCGCCGATGACATTGTAATTCTGTTAGAGACAGCAAAGGACTGGGAAGAGTAGTTGAACGAAGTGGACAGTGTCTTGAAAGGAGGGTATAAGATGAACATCAACAAAAGAAAAACGAGGATAATGGAATGTAGTCGAGTTAACTCGGGTGAGGCTGAGGAAATTAGATTAGGAAATGAAACACTTAAAGTAGTAAAGGAGTTTTGCTATTTGGGGAGCAAAATAACAGAAGATGCTCGAAGTAGAGAGGATATAAAATGTAGACTGGCAATGGCAAGGAAAGCGTTTCTGAAGAAGAGAAATTTGTTAACATCGAGTATAGATTTAAGTGTCAGGAAGTCGTTTCTGAAAGTATTTGTATGGAGTGTAGCCATATATGGAAATGAAACATGGACGATAAATAGTTTAGACAATAAGAGATAGAAGCTTTCGAAATGTGATGCTACAGAAGAATGCTGAAGACTAGATGGGTAGATCACATAACTAATGAGGAGGTATTGAATAGACTGGGGAGAAGAGAAGTTTGTGGCACAACTTGACAAGAAGAAGGGATCGGTTGGTAGGACATGTTCTGAGGCATCAAGCGATCACAAATTTAGCATTGGAGGGCAGCGTGGAGGGTAAAAATTGTAGAGGGAGACCAAGAGATCAATACACTAAGCAGATTCAGAAGGATGTGGGTTGAAGTAAGTACTGGGAGATGAAGAAGCTTGCACAGGATAGAGTAGCATGGAGAGCTGCATCAAACCAGTCTCAGGACTAAAGACCACAACAAGAACAACAATCAGTAAGTGAAACCAGATTAAGAAAAGAAATATCAAAATGAGGTACAAGTTTAAATCATCTGGAAATAGAAAGTATTGGCAACTAACACAAACTTTCATTTTCGAGACAGGGAAGATTGTTAATACATTTAACGCGCTCCAAGGTGGACGACCTTACGTTTCAAGATACAACATGACACACGACCAACGAAGTATAGCCATCCGTATGTTATATAATAAGCTTAAAAATATACAGAATTTTATTCACAATAAAATTCTGTTACTGAAGATTTAACAACATTATCCAAGTACCTTTAATAAATTATACAGCACTTAAACACGGTATACAGTACTTCATCTGGTAATACTTACAAACGTTGCACAAAACGCAAACTCATTTGAAACACCGACAATGAAGTATCACGTATTCCTAGGCACTCTGTCGTCCAAGTACAACACTCTTCCCAACAGGCGTAGATGTAGATACATGACTCGGTCCGCAAAAAGAGAATGTGGAACAGTTATTACAATGCTACACTATTCAGCCCATTCTGAAATCACAATGATAAACATACTTCAGAATCATTCAAGATAACTTTGTTTCTGACCAAAAATGTCGCATTCGATTCTAGTCGCAAATAACAAGGTTGTTACTTGAAATACGCAACAACTACAAACAAAAACGTTTGAATAAGTGCACCAGAGAGGAAACAGTATTGGAGAAAATGATAATTAGTTGCAATAAGAGCACTCAGTTCAGAGCACTGTGGAGGACCCAGCGGTTACGAGAACAATTCCACTCCCAGTAAGCTATTTGCGGGCAACCGCAAAACACGAGTAAAATGTTGTCAGGAGGTCGAATTTATCACGAATAAGCTTCAGTGTGTGATGCGAACTGAATTAAACGTACTGACGCTGAATTCAGTTAGTACTCGACTAAACATTCTGTGGTAGATACATTGAAATCTGTTGTGAGAGATGCAAAATAGGTTGTACCAAAGCAAATTATGTTACAATTAGTTAATGCAAGCCTTCTTCACTTCCTGACCTGCAGCTTTTGACTTCATTTCCCCATGAAACAAAACAATTTTTCTTTCAGATGAGCGTAAGTGGGTGAGTCCGACAGAATAATCAGAACATGAGAATGGAATAAACCTAGTATGAAGAGAGAGATTACAATGTGAAGAATTTCAAGTGAAAATCACATAAATAGTAGACAGAACGTATTACATCAATTTTCTGCTCATAGACTACAAGTTCGCTCTTGTACAGATAGTCTGATTGACTGATATTACACAATGGTACGTCAAAATGCTGGAGCATGATGTTATCAGCCGTAACACCGAAATCTCTCGCAATATATACACTGAGCGATAACCACAGGAACTTACCTTCTTTTCTAACTGTACCTGTTTCGCTTTAGCCTGACCGCAATTAGACGTAATAACCAGTGATAGCCGATCAGTTATTGTTTGCTTTTATAATCACATAACTGAAGCGATAAGAATGTATGAACTTCAGCAAGAGACACGATGGCAATAAATTTTTATGTTTGTTCATAAATGGAAAAGCATTATCAGCTACAGTGTTCGGAAATGCTGTTAAATATACTCTGCAACTGCGATAACGTTCCAGCAGTGTTCTGCGATTTTGTTTTGAGCAGTATACGCTCACAAATTTATAAGAGGTTGTAGTGCAGCACTATTAACTTCCCACGCAGCACTGTGAAATAACCTACAAAGACGGAGGATAACTTTGTTTTAAAATAGTCGTCAAATACCAAAAGTAGCTATCAGTTCATGTTACACAAATTTAATGACAAAACTACTTAGAATACGACTGAGTAATCGATGCCGTAAAATGCTACTGAATAGATGACGCGTGGAGGGACAAAGAATCCAGTGAAATTTTTTTAAATGCATTATCGGAAAAATACCTTGAGCAGTTAAACAGAGAACTGACTCGTGGCGATAACATATTAGACCTTCTGGTGACAAACAGACCCGAACTATTTGAAACAGTTAACGGAGAACAGGGAATTAGCTATCATAAAGTCGTTACAGCATCGGTGATTTCAGCCGTAAATAGAAATATTAAAAAAGGTAGGAAGATTTTTCAGTTTAGTAAAAGTGACAAAAAGCAGATTTCAGATTACTTGACGGCTCATCACAAAAGCTTTATCTCAATTACAGATAGTGTTGAGGATCAGCAGACAAAGTTCAAAACCATCTTACAATATGCATTACATGAGTATGTGCCAAGCAAGATCGTAAGAGATGGAAAAGAGCCACCATCATACAACAACCGAGTTAGAAAACTGTTACGGAAGCAAAGGGAACTTCACAGCAAACATAAACATAGCCAAAGCCTTTCAGACAAACAAAAATTACGGTAAGCGAAATGTAGTGTGAGCAGGGCTATGCGAGAGGCGTTCATTGAATTCGAAAGTAAAGTTCTATGTACTGACTTGGCAGAAAATCCTAAGAAATTTTGGTCTTATGTCAAAGCGGTAGGTGGATCAAAACAAAATGTCCAGACACTCTGTGACCAAAATGGTACTGAAACAGAGGATGACAGACTAAAGGCCGAAATACCAAACGTCTTTTTCCAAAGCTGTTTCACAGAGGAAGACTGCACTGTAGTTCCTTCTCTAGATTGTCGCACAGATGACAAAATGGTAGATATCGAAATAGACGACAGAGGGATAGAGAAACAATTAAAATCGCTCAAAAGAGGAAAGGCCTCTGGACCTGATGGGATACCAGTTCGATTTTACACAGAGTACGCGAAGGAACTTGCCCCCTTTCTTGCAGCGGTGTACCGTAGGTCTCTAGAACAGCGTAGCGTTCCAAAGGATTGGAAAAGGGCACAGGTCATCCCCGTTTTCAAGAAGGGACGTCGAACAGATGTGCAGAACTATAGACCTATATCTCTAACGTCGATCAGTTGTAGAATTTTGGAACACGTGTTATGTTTGAGTATAATTACTTTTCTGGAGACTAGAAATCTACTCTGTAGGAATCAGCATGGGTTTCGAAAACGCCGATAGTGTGAACCCAGCTCGCGCTATTCGTCCACGAGACTCAGAGGGCCATAGACTGGTTCCCAGGTAAATGCCGGGTTTCTTGACTTCCGCAAGGCGTTTGATACAGTTCCCCCAGTCGTTTAATGAACAAAGTAAGAGCATATGCACTACCAGACCAATTGTATGATTTGATTGAAGAGTTCCTAGATAACGGAACTCAGCATGTCATTCTCAATGGAGAGGAGTCTTCCGAACTAAGAGTGATTTCAGATGTGCCGCAGGGGAGTGTCGTAGGACCGTTGCTATTCACAGTATATATAAATGGCCTTGTGGAGAACATCGGAAGTTCACTGAGGATGATGCTGTAATAAATCGAGAGGTTTTAACAATGGAAAATTGTACTGAAATGCAGGAGGATCTGCAACGAATTGATGCGTGGTGCAGGGAATGGCAATTGAATCTCAATGTAGACAAGTGCAATGTTCTGCGAATACATAGAAAGAAAGATCCTTTATCATTTAGCTACAATATAGCACGTCAGCAACTGGAAGTAGTTAATTCCATAAATTATCTGGGCGTAGGCATTAGGAATGATTTAAAATGGAATGACCATATAAAATTAATCGTCGGTAAAGCAGATGCCAGACTGAGATGCACTGGAAGAATCCTAAGGAAATGCAGTCCGAAAACAAAGGAAGTAGGTTACAGTACACTTGTTCGCCCACTGCTTGAATACTGCTCACCGGGGTGGGATCCGTGCCAGATAGGGGTGATAGAAGAGATTGAGAAGATCCAACGGAGAGCAGCGCGCTTCGTTACAGGATCATTTAGTAATCGCGAAAGCGTTACGGAGATGCAGATAAACGCCAGTGGAAGACTGTGCAAGAGAGACTCTCAGTAGCTCGGTACGCGCTTTTTTTGAAGTTAAGAGAACATACCTTCACCAAAGAGTCAACCAGTATATTGCTCCATCCTACGTATATCCCACGAAGAGACGATGAGGTTAAAATCAGAGAGATTAGAGCCCACACAGAGGCATACCGACAATCTTTCTTTCCAAGAACAATACGAGACTGGAATAGAAGGGAGAACCGATAGAGATACTGAAAGTACCCTCGGCCACACACCGTCAGGTGGCTTGTAGAGTATGGATGTAGATGTAGATTACAAATGTTCCGTTGGAACATAGAGTAATTTCTTACGTAGTTTGATCTACCAAAAAAACATGCTTCCCTGTCATGAAATTATTGCTATGAAGTGACACATACACTTATGCCTCTAAACTTAAAACAGACAGCAGCACCTATCTCAGTACAATTATTTACTTTTGTTTTTGTCTCTCACATTGGGTGCACACTGAAAGTACGTATATTTCGTATTCCTATTTACGAGTAAAAACGTTTACAGTAGGCTACTACGAGAACATTATCGCAGCCATAGATCCTATTGAACTGTCGGTCCTGGAAAACTGAGGCTGAAAATTGTGTGATATGGCCTGACGAATAGCTCTGACAAGAAGTGGAACTGCTGAAAGTGGAAAAACGCAGAATTCTGAATTATTGTCAAGGAGGCATTGCATCCTTAATATAGGAATCAAAACGGTTGAGAGATCAGAGTGCATAACACTTATGCCTTTCAGTTTTCTTATGAATCAAATCAAGACGTGTGAAGCCACTTTTTGTACGAATACCACTAGAATAGTTCAGAAATGGACACAGTACTATACGAAGGTAATACGACATATTTGATAAAAACCGCAAAAAACAATTTTTTTTTTCCAAAATCAAAGAATTATTTCTTATTGTAACCTCCATTGTGCCCAAATGATTTGTTCCATAGGGATCCAGTTATATCATTTCACCAGAAAATAATATTGTTCTTGTCATTTCGCCAGCTAACATTATTATTCTTTATACAAAATATTCGTTTAGGGCGTACATACTGTGGTGTCACAGCCAGACACCACACGTGCTAGGTGGTAGCTTAAATCGGCCGCGGTCCTGTAGTACATGTCGGACCCGCGTGTCGCCACTGTGTGATCGCAAACCTAGCGCCACCACAAGGCAGGTCTCGAGAGACTGACTCGAACTCAGCCCCCAGTTGTACGGACGACAGAGCTAGCGACTAGACGTACGAAGCCTTTCTCTCTCATTAGCCGAGAGACAGAATAGCCTTCAGCTAAGTTAATGGCCACGAACTAGCAAGGCGCCATTAGCCTTACAGTGATTGTAATTATAGTCTCACTTGTGTTCACCATAAAGATGTACAAGAAGAAATTAAAGATAAGTATATGAGAAGCTCCGTTCTTTTCTTCATAGCATTAATTACGTATCCTGTTCCAGTACTTCACGCCCGTCTGCGTTAGTCTAGCGTGCATTAAGCCACCTCTATCTACAAGGTGTTGGCCCAGCTGCCGATACATCACATACCAAGCCTATTCATAGAAAGAAAAAATTATCTCCCCGCCCCTCCACAAGTAACAGAGTTTTCTAGGTTAACATACATAAAAAAAACCACAGGAGAGCAATATGACCAATCGTACAGTGGCTAGGGAATTTTTCCGAAGTTCACGTACTTTCGCCTTCGGAACAACCCATGTGAGGCGTAGATTCGTGCATCATTTTCATACAAGGCCAGTTTTTTCACGCTTATTTTCGCCACTTCCACTTCTACTCACTGTGGAAACGGATCATTAGTCTCGCGTGCGTGATAATAGACAGCCGCTGTTTCTAATAGAAACGGTCTGCATCATCTGTGCCGCCGTTTAAAGTGTTTTAGTGCACTTACATTTTTACTGATCCGCTGCACTGAGCCGGCCGCTGTGCCCGAGCGTTTCTAGGCGCTTCAGTCCGGAACCGCACTGCCGTTACGGTCGCAGGTTCGAATCCTGCCTCGGGCATGGATGTGTGTGATGTCCTTAGGTTAGTTACGTGTAAGTAGCTCTAAGTTCTAGGGGACTGATGACCACAGATCATAAGCCCCGTAGTGCTCAGAGCCATTTGAACTCTATTTATCAATTGTTCAGAACAAACCCCAATTGGTCATTAAGAATGTTCCTGTTCTAAAGCGCTCATATGACCACTTATGCCAAACTTGCAAGTATTTGACTCGTTACTATATAATCTAACTGACATATGTCTACTCACATTTTTAATGCCTCGAATTTCTTCACTGCTGTCAATTCAAATTCCAACACCATCAAGGATGAAAATAACGAAATTTTACTTATTGTGAGTATACAGTATAGTACGAAGTTGGCGTGACTAAATTTGTAGGTAATTTGGAGTGTGCAGCATGCGAAATAGGTTCACCTTTGTAGCTGAGTGATCAGCGTGCCTGACTGCCACACACAGGATCCGGTACTCCCAGGGAATTTTCCTTGTTAGGAGGACTGAAGTGAGATGCACTCTGCCCCGCGATTCAATCTAGGATCTATTTGAACAAACAGCAACATCTCCACGGTCTGGAAAACTGACAACAGCCAGGAGAGCGGTACACTGACCTCATGCCCCTCCCCCACACCGCATCCCAATGATGCCATTAGCAGAGGTTGACACGTTGGACTGCGACCTGCGACACCGAATGGGCTGTCAGGGCCAATACTCAGAACTTGTAGGATGCAAAATGTGGCAGAGCTGCCTCTTCTGGCAACAGCAGCAGCTCTAACCCACCTCTGTATGGAGCCAACTGAGCCTGGATGGCAGACACTCCATGCTACTTTGAAGTCAAAGTTCATCAATCATGGTGGTTGGAGGGTGGTAGCGTTCCAGCGTCTCAGAGGTAGAGATATATGGAGAACGTGCTGCCCAGGGTGACAAGCGAACATCCTTCGTATCGAGGTAGGCCAGGACAGAATGGGCAACATTTGATCTCCTGTTATTTTGTTGAAAGACAACGTCACGAAGACCTTGAAGATAAGGCACAGCCACTGTCATTAACTTGTTAACCACACTCATTAACACGTCAGAAATTTATCTCCTGCTTTCCTCATCACCGGCCAGTTAAATCAGATGTAGACATCCTGCTTAACCAATGATGCCCTGATCCATAACACTACATGCTATGCCTGTTTGATGATGATGAATGCAATCTGGTAACGTAAGTCCTCCTCAGAACATCCAAACACAAATATGTCTGTCATAATGATGTACACATAAACGGGACTCGCCTAAGGCGACGCGGCGCCACTCTGTGCCCAATGTTGTCGTTAGAAGCACTGCTGTCGGCCAACTCTCCCTCTGCTGGCGCACCGATCGAAACTGCAACTGTCGTTGAACTGAGAGTCTGTGCTGCTCCAGATATCACCACACAGTGCATGTGGATACTTGTTTTGCTATAAACAAGCCCATTTCCTGACACAATATTCGTGACACGGCTCTGCGATCTTGCATGGACAAGTTAACAATGTGCCTGTCCTATTAGATTCTAGTCACGTGGGGCGGTGGATCCCGTGCATAAGTTGAGTACAGCCTTCCTGCATCCACAGACTCCATATTCTCATAGAAGTCGTGCAATTTTAATGACCTGCAGTGTATACAGACTATTAAACTACAAGTATTTTTATCTATTTTAGCTGGCATCCTGGTGAAAGTAACCATTTTCTTGCGCGAAATAGAGATGGTTGACGTGTGTATTTTATAATCAGTTTTCTTTGTTCAAAATGGCAGAGCACAACGAGTGACAAAGGCTCAAGTTGGTGATATGAAGGCACGTTTAACGTCCTTAACGTCCTGTCAGCTTTTCTGGATCCCACAAGCGAACGGATACAAACTACAGTGAAAGTTACTGCGTGGTTTCTCTGGCAGGACAGCCCTAGGAAAGATCGCTCTGTGTCCAGAAAAAGTGCTACTCCTTTATACATATATAAGACTATCATACAGTAATACTGTTACCGTATGATCGATCTTGCAAAATAAAGTATGGCTTGGGCTGAGAAAAATGGCGCGAGCACTCTTCTCAGTGTCCTGGTGGAATAAGCCCACTCTGATGGTGTGCACTAGGGTTGCATACTTAAAATACGCGAAGTACAAGTAGGGAATATCTATTTGTTCGTACCAGATAAATGTATGTTTGCAAAAAACATCATTTTCTGTAACATTTCTCCCGTCTTTGTACTGTCAAATTCGTCAAGCTGCAGGTACTTGAAGCCGAAACCATTGTTACGATCCTACGCCAGCGGGTGGTGTGCCAAAAAGAATAAGCTGAGAGTTACATCGACGTGCAATAGAATTACACATTTTTATAGCTATTCCGCGACGCACCACCAATCTTACAGATATCTGAGGCTTATCATAAGCCAGCAGCAGGAACAGTTCTAACATCACTTCAAAGTCTGTCACAAGCTCGTTAATTTGTAAGAGTGGACTGCGTCAAGGTTTCTGCCTTTGATCTTCCTGAGATTAAAGAAGATTGGGGTAACGTGCAAGAACAGTATCTAAAAGTTGAGATTCAGAATAAATATTTTCAAATGTATGCTCATGTCTTCAATGTGGTACAAAGTTCTCTCACACATAAACCATAGGAATATTAAGTTTACAGGCGAGATAAGGTGTGCTGTATGTGCACTCTTAAACAGTAACAGGCGGATAAAAGATTTAAAAGCGCTGCGATGGAAGGCGGTAGATTCACTAAGAGTGTAGGCCTGTGAATGGAAACAATGAAGGGATATATATATATATATATATATATATATATATATATATATATATATATATATATATATATATATATATATATATATATATATCACTCATTCCGTCTTCAAGCCACACGCATATTTACAGGGTGTTACAAAAAGGTACGGCCAAACTTTCAGGAAACATTCCTCACACACAAATAAAGAAAAGATGTTATGTGGACATGTGTCCGGAAACGCTTAATTTCCATGTTAGAGCTCATTTTAGTTTCGTCAGTATGTACTGTACTTCATCGATTCACCGCCAGTTGGCCCAATTGAAGGAAGATAATGTTGACTTCGGTGCTTGTGTTGACATGCGACTCATTGCTCTACAGTACTAGCATCAAGCACATCAGTACGTAGCATCAACAGGTTAGTGTTCATCACGAACGTGGTTTTGCAGTCAGTGCAATGTTTACAAATACGGAGTTGGCAGATGCCCATTTGATGTATGGATTAGCACGGGACAGTAGCCGTGGCGCGGTACGTATGTATCGAGACAGATTTCCAGAACGAAGGTGTCCCGACAGGAAGACGTACGAAGCAATTGATCGCCGTCTTAAGGAGCACGGAACATTCCAGCCTATGACTCGCGGCTAGGGAAGACCTAGAACGACGAGGACACCTGCAATGGACGAGGCAATTCTTCGTGCAGTTGACGATAACCCTAATGTCAGCGTCAGAGAAGTTGCTCGTATTGTGGACGGCTGTGATACAATACGCCATTCTCCAGGGCTGCATCAGCGCAGCAGGGATTCCATGCGACGGAGGGTGGATGCATGTATCCTCGCTAACGGAGGACATTTAGAACATTTCCTGTAACAAAGTGTTTGAAGTCACGCTGGTACGTTCTGTTGCTGTGTGTTTCCATTCCATGATTAATGTGATTTGAAGAGAATAAAATGAGCTCTAACATGGAAACAAAGCATTTCCGGACACATGTCCACATAACATATTTTCTTTCTTTGTGTGTGAGGAATGTTTCCTGAAAGTTTGGCCGTACCTTTTTGTAACACCCTGTATATATAGGGTGGTCCATTGATCGTGACCGGGCCAAATATCTCACGAAATAAGAGAAACGAAAAAACTACAAAGAACTAAACTTGTCTTGCTTGAAGGGGGAAACCAGATGGCGCTATGGTTGGCCCTCTAGATGGCACTACCATAGGTCAAACGGATATCAACTACGTTTTTTTAAATAGGAACGCACATTTTTATTACATATTCGTGTAGTACGTAAAGAAATATGAATGTTTTAATTGGACCACTTTTTTCACTTTGTGATAGATGGCGCTATAATAGTCACAAACATATGGCTCACAATTTTAGACGAACAGTTGGTAACAGGTAGGTTTTTTAAAATAAAATACAGAACGCAGGTACGTTTGAACATTTTATTTCGGTTGTTCCAATGTGATACATGTACCTTTGTGAACTTATCATTTCAGAGAACGCATGCTGTTACAGCGTGATTACCTGTAAATACCACATTAATGCAATAAATGCTCAAAATGATGTCCGTCAACCTCAATGCATTTGGCAATACGTGTAACGACATTCCTCTCAACAGCGAGTAGTTCGCCTTCCGTAATGTTCGCACATGCATTGACAATGCGCTGACGCATGTTGTCAGGCGTTGTCGGTGGATCACGATACCAAATATCCTTCAACTTTCCCCACAGAAAGAAATCCGGGGACGTCAGATCCGATGAACGTGCGGGCCATGGTACGGTGCTTCGACTACCAATCCACCTGTCATGAAATATGCTATTTAATACCGCTTCAGCCGCACGCGAGCTATGTGCCGGACATCCATCACGTTGGAAGTAAATCGGCATTCGGTCATGCAGTGAAACATCTTATAGTACATCAGTAGAACATTACGTAGGAAATCAGCATACATTGCACCATTTAGATTGCCATCGATAAAATGCGGACCAATTATCCTTCCTCCCATAATGTCGCACCATACATTAACCTGCCAAGGTCGCTGATGTCCCACGTGTGGCAGCCATCGTGGATTTTCCCTTGCCCAATAGTGCATATTATGCCGGTTTACGTTACCGCTGTTGGTGAATGACGCTTCGTCGCTAAATAGAACGCGTGCAAAAAATCTGTCATCGTCCCGTAATTTCTCTTGTGCCCAGTGGCAGAACTGTACACGACGTTCAAAGTCGTCGCCATGCAATTCCTGGTGCATAGAAATATGGTACGGGTACAATCGATGTTGATGTAGCATTCTCAACACCGACGTTTTTGAGATTCCCGATTCTCGCGCAATTTGTCTGCTACTGATGTGCGGATTAGCCGCGACAGCAACTAAAACACCTACTTGGGCATCAACAATTGTTGCAGGTCGTGGTTGACGTTTCACATGTGGCTGAACACTTCCTCTTTCCTTAAATAACGTAACTATCCGGCGAACGGTCCGGACACTTGGATGATGTCGTCCAGGATATCTTCAGCATACGTAGCACACGCTCGTTCGGCATTTTGATCACAATAGCCATACATCAACACGATATCGACCTTTTCCGCAATTGGTAAAAGGTCCATTTTAACACGGGTAATGTATCACGAAGCAAATGCCGTCCGCACTGGCGGAATGTTACGTACTTATACGTTTACGACTATTACAGCGCCATCTATCACAAAGCGAAAAAAGTGGTCCAGCTAAAACATTCATATTTCTTTACGTACTACACGAATATGTAATAAAAATGGGGGTTCATATTTAAAAAACGCAGTTGATATCCGTTTGACCTATGGCAGCGCCATCTAGCGGGCCAACCAGTACATACAAACTTGACGTACTCCGGTAATGGTAAGGCGATGACGAGATACGCTTGAAGTTCTCTAAGACAACAGATACGGCAATGACGAATAGGTCAGTAGGCAGTGCAGTTGAAGAGGAATGGACATCTCTAAAAAGGGCTATCACAGGCGTTGGAAAGAAAAACACATGTGCAAAGAAGATAACTGCGGGGAAACCATGGGTAACAGAAGAAATACAATTTATCGCTGAAAGAAGGAAGTACAAAAATGTTCACGGAAATTCAGGAATACAGAAATACATGTTGCTGAGGAATGAAATGAATAGGAAGTGCAGGGAAGCTTAGGCGAAATAGCTGCAGGAAAGATGTGAAGAAATCGACAATGAAATAACTGTCGGAAAGACTGACGAGAGTCAAAAGACCATTCGGTGAAATTAAAAGCAAGAGTGATAACGTTAAGAGCGGAACAGGAATTTCACCGCTACACGCAGAGGAGAAAGCGGGTATGTGGAAAGAGTGCATTGAAAGCCTCTATATGGGAGAAGATTTGTCTGATGTGATACAAGATGAAACAGGAGTCGATTTAGAAGAGATAGGGGATACAGCATTAGAGTCGGAATTTAAGAGAGTTTTGGAGGACTTGGGATCAAAAAACGCAAAAGGGATAGATAACATACCATCAGAATTTCTAAAATCACTGGGGGAAGTGGCGACAAAACGAGTATTAACGTTGGTATGTAGAATGTATGAGTCTGGCGACGTACCATCTGACTTTCGGAAAAATATAATCCACACAATTCCGAAGACTGCAAGAGCTGACAAATGCGAGAATTAACACATAATCAGTTTAACAGCTCATGCACCCAAAGTGCTGGCAAGAATAATATATAGAAGAATGAAAAAGAAAATTGAGCCTGTGTTAGATGACGATCAGTTTGGCTTTAGAAAAGGTAATGGCACCAGAGAGGCAATTCTGACGTTACGGTTGAGAATGGAGGCAAGACTAAGAAAAATCAAGACACGTTCATACGATTTGTCAACCTGGGAAAAGCATTAGATATCGTAACATGGTGCAAGATGTTCGTAATCCTGAGAAAAATAGGGGTAAGCTAAAGGATGGCCAAGAGGGAACAATAAGAGTGAACAACCAAGAAAGAAGTACTCGGATTAACTATGGTGTAAGACAGTGAAGTAGTATTTCGCCCCTGCTGCTCAGTCTTTACGTCGAAGACGCAGTGACGGAGATAAAAGAAAGGTTCAGGAGTGGGATCAAAATTCAAGTGAAAAGATATGATTGATACGATTCGCTGTTGACATTTCTGTTCTGAGTGAAAGTGAAGAAGAATTACGTGATCTGCTGAATGGAATGAACAGTCTAATGAGTACAGAATATGGATTGAGAGTAAATCGAAGAAAGTCGAAAGTAATGAGAAATTCAGAAATGAGAACAGCGACAAACTTAACATTAGGATTGATGGTCAAGAAGTAGATGAGGTTAAGGAATTATGCTACCTAGGCAGTAAAATAACCAATGACGGACGGAGCAAGGAGGACATCAAAAGCAGACTAGCAATGGCAAAGAGGACATTCCTGCCGAAGACAAGTCTACCAGTATCAAACACAGGCCTTATTTGAGGAAGGAATTTCTGAGAATGTACGTTTGGAGCACAGTATTGTATGGTAGGGAAACATGGACTGTGGGGAAAACCGGAAGAGATGAGAATGGAAGCATTTGAGATGTGGTGCTACAGACGAATGTTGAAAATTAAGTGGACTGGTGAGGTAAGAAATGAGGAGGTACTGTGCAGAATCGGAGAGGACAGGAATATGTGGAAGACGCCGAGAAGGAGAAGGGATAGGATGATAGAACATCTGTTAAGACATCAGAGAATGACTTCCATGATACTAAAGGGAGCTGTAGAGGGCACAATTGCAGAGGAAGACAGAGATTGGAATACATCCAGCAAATAATTGAGGACGTAAGTTGCAAGTGCTAATCTGAGGTGAAGAGGTTGGAACAGGAGAGTAATTTGTGGCGGACCGCATCACACCAGTAAGAAGCCTGATGGCTCAAAAAAGAAAGTAGCAATATGTGTGTGCCCATCTTCGACAACAGTGTCTAAGCTGCTAACTCATCTTGTCTGGCACCACCTCAGCTACTAATATTCTTGACCCAAAGCTGAGAAACATCTTTCCAAACTTCTGTGAAGGATACGAGGTACTGGCAGAACTGAATCTGTGAGAACAGGTCGTGAGTCGTCCTTGGATAGCTCAAAGGGTAGAGCACTTGCCCGCTAAAGTCCCGAGTTCGAGTCTCGGTCCGGCACACAGTTTTAATCTGCCAGGCAGTTTCATATCAGCGCACACTCCGCTGCAGAGTGAAAATCTCATTCTGGAAACATCCCCCAGGCTGTGGCTAAGCCATGTCTCCAGAATATCCTTTCTTCCAGGAGTGCTAGTTTTGCCGGTTACGCAGAAGAGCTTCTGTGAAGTTTGGAAGGTAGGAGACGAGGTACTGGCAAAATTGAAACTGTGAGGACGGGTCGTGAGTCGTGCTTGGGTAGCTCAGTTGGTAGAGCACTTGCCCGCAAAAGGCAAATGTCCCGAGTTCGAGTCTCAGTCCGGCACACAGTTTTAATCTGCCAGGAAATTTCAACTTCCCAAATGCCTGCATAGTTCTAAGAATATTTTGTTGCCTGCCATATATGAGACTGACGCTGAAAGATCGTTTAACACATCTGAGAGAATAAACAATATTCTACGGTGCGCAAAATACATGTCAGATTTGGCAGTACTTGCTCTGGAATTGTCTTAGGCTCATGAACTAGATGCTAATAGTGTAATTGTCACAGGTTCAAACAAAAAAGCAAGGAATGTTGTTTTATGAGCTTTGGTATCAGTTTCATTGATCTACTAATCCATACATATTATAAAAATGAATGTATGTATGTGTTTGTGTATCCTTGTTCCGCATCTCCTCCTAAACCACCGGACCGATTTCAACCACATTTGGCAGACATATATCTTATTTTCGGTCAACATTCGCTGTGGGAATAAGCTCCTCCTGCCTATTTAAGTGGTGTGGTGATGAGGAAAAAGAAGCTTAGCTCGTGACGCGTGAATTCCCAGACTTTATTTACCCAGTGTTTGAGAATAAGAGCACTAGGCGACTTGCAACAAACTTTACACAATATCTCAAATCTTGACGAATTTTTTTCTCCCTGACACCCCTGAAAAATGATGAGAAGAAAAAAGTTTATCGCTTACTATTTACGCTGCTCGTGAAGGAAAATATCGCATGAGGCATGACTTTGTAATTTATTACTTCTTTACTACTAACTGTACTGGCAACACATTATGCAAACAGTACGCACATAGAGCATTGAACGAAAATGCAAAATTATCTCGATGTTCGACACATAGTTCAGGAGACATGACAGTAAACAGTAAGATGCGTGAAAAACTGAAGCATCGTGCGTGATGTTTAAGTTCATTACTTCGTTATTACTAATACCACTCGAAACAAATTTTGCAGACAGTAATCACATATGCCGCTGAGTGCAGCTACAAAATTATATCGCTGTACAACATACAGTTCAGGAGACATGACACCATAACCATTAAGCACAAGGCCGGACGATGCGTGGTACGGGAGTGGACGCACGGCCATAAATAAACACCTGAGCAACGCCATGTTTCTCTTCTAGTTAAATTATAACACAGCATAGTAGTCTGTTACGTGTTTCAATATTCGACAACCTGTACAGCCCTAAAAAATCCAGGGAATGAAATGTAGGTCCTACATCTTTCATTCTTGCATATCGTATGCGTTGTTTGCTGGGCACGTATACTAAATTTATTTTAAGTCCTCCAACTGGTTTGACGCGGCCTGCCACGACTACCTCTCCTGTGCCAACCTCTTCGCCTCAGAGCCGTAAATGCATGCATCGTCCTCAATTATTTATTGGATGTATTCTAATCTGTGTCTCCCCTACAGTTTGCACCTTCGACAGCACCCTCTAGTACCACGAAAATTATCCCTTGATGTGTTAACACACGTCCTATCATCCTGACCCCTCTTCTGAATGTTTTCCCACGTTCCTTTCTTCGCCGATACTCATTCCTTAGTTTATCAGGCCACCAAATTTTGAGTATCCTCCTAAGCACCGCATCTCAAACGCTTTGAGTCCCTTTTTTTCTGTTTTCGTGGAGTCCACGATTCACTACCAAACAATGCTGTACTCTAAACATACAGTCTCAGGATTTCTTCCCTCAAATTAAGACCTATAATTGACATTATTAGACACGTTTTGATCAGAAATGCCCTCTTTGCCTGTGCTAGTCAGCTTGTTATCTCCTTGCTTCATCTGCCACATGATTTCTGTTTCCAAGACAGAAAACTCTCTCACTTTGTCTACTTTGTGGTCGCCAATTTTATGGCTAATCTCATTTCTGTTGCTGATCAAAAATGTGTGTGGAATCTAATGGAACTTAACTGCTACGGTCATCAGTCCCTAAGCTTACACACTACTTAACCTAAATTATCCTAAGGACAAACACACACACCCATGCCCGATGGAGGACTCGAACTTCCACCGGGACCAGCCGCACAGTCCATGACTGCAGCACCTTAGACCATTTCTGCTGCTCCTCATTGCTGTCCTCTTCCTTTGATTTACACTCAGTCCGTATTCTGTACTGATTAAAATGTTCGTTTCAAGTAAACAGGTCCTGTACTATACTTCTTATTCACTGAGGATAGCAATGCCATCGGCGAAACTTATCATTGATATTCTTTCACCCTGAATTTTAAGGCCACACAGGAACCTTTCTTTTATTTTTTTAATCCGAGCACCTTCCATTCTTATTGTTCCCTCTTCATTCTTGTACATACTGTATATTACTCATGTTTCAGAAAAAGCTTTCCCATGTTTTTCTCGCAGTTTCAAATACCTTGCACTATTTTACATTGTAGAATGCTTTTTCCGGGTTGAAAAATCCTTTGAACGTGTCTTGACTTTTCTTAAGGCTTGTTTTCACTATAAATCGCAAAGTCAAAATTGGGTCTCTGGCGTCTCTACCTTTGCTAGAGCCACACTGATCGTCATATAACAGATCCTCAATTTTCTCTTCTATTCTTTTGCATTTTGTTCTTGCCAGCAACTTGGATGCATGAGCCGTTAAGCTGTGGATGACATTTTTTCCGAATGTCCGATGGTATGTCTTCCTTCTGAAAGATTCCACACACCAGCTTGAACAATCGTTTGGTTCTCACTTCCTCCAATGATTTTAGAAGTTTCGAGGGAATGTTACCTATCAACTCTGTCTTATTTGATCATGTTTTCCAACGCTCTGTTAAACTCTGACTCGTAATACCGAAACCCTGTTTCTCCCATATACGCTCCAACTTCTTACCCTATCCCGTCATCACACAAGCCCTCACCCTTTAATGTACACTTTCCAGCTATAAAATACACTATACATAAAGCACCTTTTGTCTAATCTATTGTTCCACGACCCTGGCTCGATAGCCCTACATTTGCGCCTCCGTAATAGGCCTGCGCGGAAACCACAGTCAGGCTTCTTCCCAGCTATGCGGTCAGATGCAAATCGCTTTACAGAAATGTAAGTACAGCTAGGTTTGTTAGGCATAGAAACAGACGTTCGGAAATCTACTTAGTGATTTGGTTCTTCATTCAGCCAAGAACATCCCGAGATAACTGACACTGACAGATGGGAAGCTACGTATACTGTGTTTCACATGACGAAATGGCTCCTCAACGTGAACTATTTGGAAGTGACGTCACAAAACTCGTAGAGCGCCATATCAACGTTAGCTAACTTGTCACGCATGCCGACAGCTCAACGGAGAAATCCTTAAAGTGACGGTAGCACAAGCCGTTCTTGGTTTAAGCGCGGTTCGTGTGCATACTGTAATCTTTTAATTTCCCCACCAACCAATTCCATAAGCACTGGGCTCCCTTCTGCAGGGTATTACAGATACAGTCAGACGAGTAACCAAATAACAAATATTTTCGTGTCGATAATGGTGTTACCCCCTCTCCCCCCCCCCTCCTCGCCCATGAACCATGGACCTTGCTGAGGTGGGGTGGCGTACTTGCCTTGACGATACAGATACCGCAACAGAGGGGTATCTATAGAGAAGCCAGAGTAGCTCAGGCATCCTAAAGAGGAGTGCAGGAGTTGTATGATTGACTGATCTGGCCCTGTAACATCACCCAATAAGGCCTTGCTGTAATGGCACTGCGAACGGGTGAAAGCAAGGGCAACCTAAGGCCGTTATTTTTCATGAATTGGTGATGACATTCTCTTGGGTAAAATATTTCGGTGGTAAAATAGTCACCCATTCGGATCTCCGAGTGGTGATTATTCGCGAGGATGTCATCATCAGTAAAAGAAAAACACGTATTTTAAGGGTCCCAGCGTGGAATTTTACATTCCTTAGTTTTGTATTTAAGTTAGAGAATTTAAAAAGGGAATGGAAAAGTACGTCTAACAATAAATAAAAAGATAGGAATGCGCGTAAGCTATTATGAACAGCATACTGAACGTGTTATCAAAGCCGATATAGAAATGAAGCCAACATCTACAAGTTTATATGCCTATTAGCTCCGCAGAGATTGAAAGAATGTACGAAGAGATAAAGTAAATCATTTAGGTCGTTAAGCAATACGAAAATTTGATAGTGTTGGGGTACTAGAATTCGATGGTAGGAAAAGGAAGAGAAAGAAAAAAACGGAATGGGGGAAAGGAATGGCATAAAAAGCCACCTAGTAGTATTTTGCACAGAGCATAATTGAATCATCGCAGCCCCTTGGTTAAAGAATCGTGATGGAAGGTTGTGTATATGAAAGAGACCTGGAGACAATGGAAGGTTTCGGACTGATTATGAAACGGTAAAACAAGTACCTCGAAACAGAGATTTTAAACTTTAAAACATTCCCAAGGGAAGATGTGAACTTCGAGTTCGAGTCTCGGTCTGGCACACAGTTTTAATCTGCCGGGAAGCTTCATATCAGTGTACACTCTGCTGTAGAGTGAAAATTTCATTCTAAAAACATCCCCCAGGCTGTGGCTAAGCCATGTCTCCGCATTATCCTTTCTTCCAGGAGTGCTAGTTCTGCAAGGTTTGCAGGAGAGCTTCTGTGAAGTTTGGAAGGTAGGAGACGAGGTACTGGCAGAATTAAAGCTGTGATGATGTGGCGTGAGTCGTGCTTGGGTAGCTCAGTTGGTCAAATGTGAGCAGATTAAAACTGTTCACAACAACGTAGATATAGAAGAATCTGTCTCAGTCAAATTCTTAGCTTTAAATCTGGATAAAAATTTGAGCTGGCAGGGATACGTTGAGTACCTAGCAAACAAATTGAGCAGATTTGCATTTGCAGTGTATGTATTATCAACTGCAATTGACATGGACGCACAAAAAGCAGTATATAAAAGCTATTCTAAATCCATTATTTGGTACAGTATTGTTTTTTGGGGGTAATTCAACAAATATTGTAAGGATACTAAAAATACAGAAAGAAGTCATTTGAAATATGTGCACTGTTAATCATAAAGAACCATGCCATCCCATATTTAGAAAACTTAAGATATTAATTCTGCCATCCAGACATGAAATATTTGAGGGTAAAATTTTGTCCATTCACATGACACAGAAAAACAAAGAAAATTTTATGCTCCCCACCCACCACCTTAAACTGTATTCCCAGGGATTTCAATACATGGGAATGAAAATTTAAAATAAATTAAAAGGTAATAAGTCAATGCAGATGAATTTAGGTCCACTTAAAAGAAACCTATATGAGACACTGACACTGAAATTTTATAACTCAGTGGACGAATTCATGTAGGACAAACTGGAAATTTGAGCTGGAAGCAACATGTTACATATCCCACAAAATTTCATTATAGTATTACAATTTGCTTTAGTGCTATTATTTATTCATGTACAAAATACTGTAACTGTATTATAAATTTTTGACATGTCTCCTGTATGCAAACCAAATGTATTGCAAATATATGTCATGAGATGAATAAAATGTAATTCCAATGCCACAACTGACACGTTATTGCTTCAAGCCAACATTACTTAGCATATTTATTACATTCTCTTTAATGGGATCCTCAGTTTTTACCTTTGAGAGCTGTTAAGAAGTGAGTGTGCAGAGAACATATTCAGGGCTTTATCTTTTCATTGTATACTAGTCTATTTTGGTAGTGGTTTCATTACTTCAGTTTGTCCATATGATAATGAATGAGGGGATACCCAAAAGAAACTGGACTTCCTTTTTTTGAACTTATTTATTTACATTTTAAGCATAAACCTTCAGACCCCTTCAAATTACTTGCCACTTATGCTAAAACATTTATCTAATCTTTTATTCCATTTTTCAAAACATTGTTTAATTCATCTTTTGTGATGCTTGGCAGTGCCTGCATAATGTTTTCTTCACCTCAGCAACATCAGCAAAACACTTTCTTTTCCTGTCTCTTTTCATTCTTTTTCTTCTGTAGTGGTCAATCCAAGGATTGGTTTGCAACAGCTACAATGGCAGCTTGTCTCCATTCTGTGCGTCTTTCAGCTTTTCTCTTCATTTCTTTATAGGTGTTACATCCCACATCTTTCACGATTTGATCCATGTACCTCAGTCGTGATCTTCCTCTTGGTCTTTTTCCCTTGACATATCCCTCTATGATTGTATTCAGGAGTCCTTTATGTCTTAATAGATGGCCTGTAAATTGCACTCATCTTTTAACAATGAAACTCCAGAAGCTTCTCTTCTCACCTGCTCTTTCCAGAACCACTTCGTTTGTGACCTTGTCGATCCATTTTATTTTGAGCATGCGCCTATAGCACCACATTTCAAAAGAATTTAGCTTCTGCTGTTCCTCAGTCCCGAGAGTCCATGTTTCACACCCATAGCATGCCACACTCCACACACATGATTTCAAAAATCTTTTCCTCGTTTCAAGGCTGATGCTCTTAGATGTTAATATGTTTTTCTTCTTGTTAAAAGCAGCCTTTGCTTGAGCTATTCTACTTCTCACTTCTGCCTTGCTCCTTCCATCCCTGGTAATATTACTGCCCAGATAAGTAAATTTATCAACTTGTTCAAGCAGTTCATTGCCTACATGAACTTGGACTTTCACTTGATCTTCTTTGTCGCATGCCATTACTTTTGTTTTTGCTTTATTAATTCTCATATTATATTCTTCACCCATAACTTTATCCATTCTATTCAGTAGGACTACAAGATCTTCTTCACTTTCAGCCAGGACAGCTATATCATCGGCATATCTTATCATATCTATTCGTTGGCCATGAATTACTACACCTGACTGTGAATTTTCCCTTACTTTTTTCAGCGCCTCTTCAATGTATACGTTAAAGATAACAGGGGATAGTGCGCAACCTTGCCGGACACCTTTGCGTATCTGCACCTCTTCTTGTTTTGTCCATCCACGGATAACTGCTGTCTCGTTTTTGTACAGGTTCCATATCATTTTTCTATCTTTATGGTCTATTCCTACTTTTTTGAGTACCTCAAACATCTTATCCTAATTAACATTATCAAAGGCTTTCTCTACATCTACGAAAGCTATGTATGTTTTCAGGTTCTTATCTAGTCGTTTCTTTATTATTAGTTTTAGAGCAAATATTGCTTCTCTGGTTCCTCTACCTTTCCGGAATCCAAACTGGTCTTCGGAGAGTGTAGCTTTGACTTTTTGTTCTATGCGTTTTAGGATAATTGAGGTTAATATTTTAGAGGCATGAGTGACTAGGCTGAGTGTCCTATAATTTTCACATCTTGTAGCATTTGCCTTCTTTGGAATGGGGACCATAATGTTTTTCTCAAAGTCTGTAGGAATTTTACCCTGCTCGTACATGTTGAAAACAAGATTATACAACTCCTGATTCAGTTTTGCTCCTCCAGATTTCAGAAGTTCAGCTGGGATATTGTCTATACCAGGCGATTTGTTGTTTTTCAATTTTTTCAGAGCTAGTTCAAACTCTACCTTTAATATAGGTTCACCTATGTTGTGTGCATCTACTTCTGTTTCTTCTTTTATGATGTTTTCAGACAGGTCTGGTCCGCTGTACAGTTTTCCTATATATTGTTTCCATCATCTTGCAACTTCATCATCGTAATCGAACATATTGCCATTTTCATCCATCACAGCCCTACATTTGTTTCTTCTGTCTCCAAAGCAATGTCTCACACATTTATAGGCCTTGTCGATATTTCCCTTGCTCATGTTGTCCTCAATTGAAATACAGAGATCATCAAGGTATTTTTCTCTTGCTTGTTTTGCCTCTCTGTTGATTCTGTTTTTCAGACTCTTGTATTTCTCTTGGTCTTCCTTCTTCACGGAATTTTTTAATTTCCTTCTTTCTTCCATCATATTTAGTAGGTCATTAGTGATCCATTCCTTCCTTTTCTCTGTCCTTTCTTTTCCTATTACTTCTTCTTCTGCTTCTAAAATACCAGTTTTTATTTTTTCCCAGCTGCTTTGGATGTCATTGCAGCCCTGTGTATTTGTTTTCTTGTCTGTTTCTAGTTTATAGTGCTTCAGTGTATTTTCGTTTTCCAGGTTTGTCAAATCCCATTTACATGTACTTCTCCTTTTAATGTTCTTTAATTTTAGTTCAGTCGTCATCATAACGAGTATGTGGTCACTTTCCACATCACAGCCTGGATATGATCTGCTGTCCTTAACTTGGTTTTTAAATCTTTGCTTCACTAATATGAAGTCAATTTGGTATCTGTTAATGTCACCAGGCATTTTCCAAGTATATCTTCTTCTTGGATGATGATTAAAGAAGGTATTTGTAATGCAAAGTTTATTTCTTTGGCAGAATTCTACAAGTTTATCCCCTCTTTCATTTCTTAATCCTAATCCAAAATTCCCTGCCACATCCTCTTCTTTACCTTCCCCAACAACGGCATTAATATCTCCCACGATGACAACATTTTCAGCTCCTTTAATTCTGCCAATTACTTCTTCAAGGTGGTCATACATCATGTCGATTTCATCATCCTCGTGCCTCGTAGTTGGCATGTATACTTGGATTATGATTGTGTCTCTTGGTTTAGTTTCCAATCGGACATAAATTATCCTCTCACTATGTAGAACAAATCCTTTTACTCTTAACCCCATCTCTTTATTGAGGATAATTCCCACTCCTGCAATCCTGGGACTGTCTTGTGGTGTTCCAGTGTGTATGATTCTGTAATCCCCTGACCAAAAGTCGCCAGCGTTTGGCCATCTCATTTCTGAGACTCCCAGTACATCAATATCCATTCGTTTCATTTCCATTTTCAAGTTTTCCAGTTTACCACATTTAAGAAGAGAGTTGACATTCCATGTTGCTATCCTTCTTACATTAATGCTTTTGGATTTTGGTATCTCTTTAGTTGTCCCCGCCCGGAGATCCGAATGGGGGACTATTTTACCTCCGGAGAATTTAACCACAGAGCTTTCCATCATAAGCTGTTGATACTTGGGATACCCACCCGGGTCTTTAATGGAGTGGTTTCCCGTTGCCTTCTCCATTCTATGCCGTTGACCACCTTGTGGCTCCTCCACCTTTAGGAGCAGTTTCCCACCCCAAGGGCAAGAGAGTGCCCTTCCTTCTAGCCGCTCATCCACCCTCCTAGAAGGCCGTTGGCACTTGATAGAAGGTAATCTCCTTATCCTGGGAGATATTCGGCTCAGTAGAAGTATAGGTTGGAAATGGAAGACCCCTAGCCCTCAAAACCTAATAGCGTCAGGGTCGGAAAAGAACAAGAGTTGGCCGAGGGTGGCCCCTTCAGGGACTCACACCTAGTGAGTACGTGGCTGGCGACCACGGGGTCCCGAGCTGAGTACTGGCATTGCTTCCACTTACTTATGCCAGGCTCCTCACTTTTATCTTTTCATTCTAGGAAATACAAAAAAGTTGCATGGGGTGAGGTCGGGTGAGTGTGGGGGTGGGGAGTGCGGGAGGTGAAGAACGGGGACCACACCATTTTTTGTCAATGTTGTCATACAGGCAGGACTGTGTGAGCAGGGGCATTATCATAGTGGAAGAAACTGTCACCTGACTGCTATAAATCAGGCTGATTCCATTGCACACTGTTGTGCAGTCTTTTCGAAACTTCCAACAAGAAAGCCTGGTTAACTGTCTGATCCTGTGAAATGAACTTTGAATGGAAGACTTCTCCCACATCAAAAAAGGAAATGAGAATTGTTTTAATGTTTGACTTCACTTGACAAGCTTCCTTGGGGTGAGGCAGACTTGAAGTCTCCGTTGTCTTTATTGTTCCTTTGATTTGGTATTGTAAGTGTAGAACCTAGTTTTGTCACCTGTGATAATTTTTGAAAAAAAGTTTGGATCATTTTGGGACTCTTCTCTCAACACTCGGCATGTTTCCACACAACCTTGCTTTTGTTCAGCAGTCAGCAGTTGTGGCACGAATTTGGCATCCATCCTTTTCATTCCCAAATCTTCTGTCACAATTCATTGCACTGAACTCCAAGTCACTCATGACAGCTCCACAATTTTTTCAATGGTTCATTGTTGATCTTTGTTGATGATTGCGCAATGTTTTCAATTTCAATATTTTCATGTGCTTGAGCCATGGAAGAACACCCTGATTGAGGTTTGTCATCAATGGACATTTCACCATTTTTTAAACAGGAAAACCACTCAAATACCTGAATTTTCCCTATAGCATCTTCCTTATACAATATTTTAACTTTTCAAGAGTTTCTGTTCCACTTTTTCTGAGGAAAAAGCAGAATTTCACTGATGCATGCTGTTCATAAAAATCAGACATTGCAAAACCAACAATCACACAAAACAGATGTCACTATGAACTCTTCTGAAACTAGTCCTGACCTCTTTCATTGACAGCACTTGGGTTACTGGCTCTGGAACGATTGCTCTATGTGTGTCTAGCACCAAAATGCAGTACTTCAAAAGCTCTGTCCACTAAAAAATTAGGTTAAACAATGGAAAATCCAGGATGAAGTGTAACAATATAATGAAAAGGATAGTGTGCTACTCACCATGTAGCGGAGATGCTAAGTTGCAGAAAGGCACAACAATAACACTGTCGCAAAGTTAGCTTTCGGTGAACAAGGCCTTTGTCAAAAATAGACAACATTCACACATGCACATACTCATGCAAATCCAACTCACACAAACATGATCAAAGTCTCTGGCTGTTGGAGCCAGACTGCAAGTATCAGGACATTACGGGAGAGGCAACCAGTTGGGGTAAGGAGGAGACTGAAGCAGGGAGGCGGATGGATAGCAGGGTAGGTAGGGGTGGGAGACAGTAAAGTGCTGCTGGGAGTGCACAGGGATGACATGGAGAGTGGGGCAG
Organism: Schistocerca nitens; assembly: GCF_023898315.1. NCBI lineage: Eukaryota > Metazoa > Arthropoda > Insecta > Orthoptera > Acrididae > Schistocerca > Schistocerca nitens. Next base: position 193,042,849 of record NC_064621.1, read on the forward strand.
CTAGATGTAGTGGGGTGGTTAGATGGAGGGTGGGGGAGAGAGGGGGGTTAGCAGAAAAGGAAAGAAGCAAAATGACTGGGTGCATTGTTGGAATAGAGAGCTGTGTAGTGCTGGAACAGGAACAGGGAAGGGGCTAGGAGGGTAAGGACAATGACTAACAAAGGCTGAGGCCAGGAGGGATATGGAAATGTAGCACATATTTCAGGGAGAGTTCCCCGAGTAGTCGACTACCTCTTGTAGTCCCCTGAAATGGGAAATGTGCTACCCATTATCCTTCGCACTTGTCCCACAGTGCTATTCCACCACCCACTGAACCTACACAATATCCTCATCCATCCATAGACAACCTCTGCACCAACCCTTTGCCTCATGGCTCATATCCTTCTAAAAGATCTAGATACAAGACCTGTCCCATACATCCTCCACCATCACCTGTTCCAGTCCTGTCACTAATGCAACCTATCCCACCAAAGGCAGGGCTAGCTGTGAAACCAGTCATGTGACCTTCAAGCTGTGCTGCAACCATTGTGCTATATTCTATGTGGGCATTCATGTCATCCGCATGAATGGCCAATGACAAGATTCTTTCCTAAGTGTCTTAAAACTACCAAAATGATCCCTATTCCTAAAAAAGGTGACAAACTGGAAAACTATATAAAAGTCTCGTAATTATCCGTTTTTGCAAAACTCACTGAAAGAAACATATATCACAGACAAACAAAATTCCTGGACAAGGACAAAATCCTGTTGTGCTCAACATTACTTCCAGAAAAATAAATCCATGACTAGCTCTAAATGTAGAAAAATGTAAGTTAAAGCAGGTGAGTAGGAAAAATAAACTGTAATGTTTGGATACAGCGCTAGTAGTGTCTGGCTTAACTCAGACACGTAGTTTAAATTTCTGTGCTTAACATTGCAAAGCGATATAAAATGGAATAAGCATATAAGGATTGTGGTAGGGCGGGTCAATAGTCAATTTCAGTTTATTGGGAGAATTCTAGGAAAGTGTGGTTGCTGGAATGGGGAACATGGTAGGTGGGTAAAGGACATCAACTAATGAAGGTTGAAGGCTGGAGGATCATGGGAACATAGGATACAGTGCAAGGAGAATTCCCACCTAGGCAGTTCAGAAAAGCTGGTGTTGGTAGAAAGGATACAGATGGCACAGGCTGTGAAGCAGTCATTGAAATGAAGAATGTCATATTGGGCACCTTGTTCAGCAGCTAGGTGGCCCTGCTGTTTCTTGGCCACAGTTTGTTGTTCACCATTCATGCAGACAGATAGCTTGTTGGTTGCCATGCCCATGTAAAACACAGTACATTGATTGCAGCTTAGCTTGCACATCACATAACTTGTTTCACAGGTAGCCCTGCCTTTGATGGGATAGGTGATACTTAAGTGACTGAACTGGAGTGGGTGGTGGTGGGACGAAGTATGGGACAGGTCTTGCATTTACATCTATTACAAGGATATCAGCCATGAGGTAAGGGATTGGCAGCAGGAGTTGTGTAGGGAAAGATGAGGATATTGTGTAGGTTCGATGGGCAGCAGAATATCATTGCGGGTTGAGTGGCAAGGACAGTGGGTAGGCCATTCCTCATTTCAGAGCATGTTGAGAGATAATCGAAACACTGGTGGGGAATGTGATTCAGTTGCTCCAGTCCTGGGTGGTACCGAATCACAATGAGGATGCTCCTCTGTGGCCAGAGAGTGGAAATTTGGGAGGTGGTGGATGACTGGAGAGATAAGGCACAAGAGATCTGTTTCTGTTCAGTGTTGAGGGGGGGGGGGGGGGGGGGGGATGGGTAATTACAGTCTGCAAAGGCCTCAGTGTAACCACTGGTATATTTCAAGAAGGACTCCTCATCAATACAGATGTGGTAACCAGGAGTAGCTAGGCAGTATGGAAGGGACTTCTCGATATGGAATGAGTGGCAGCTGTCGAAGTGGAGGTATTGCGATGGTTGGTACATTTGATATGGATGCAGGAATTTATGCAGTCATCTTTGAGGTGAGGTGGAGATCAACATTGAGGAAGGTGGCTTGTTGAGTTGAGGAGAAACAGGTGGAGCGAATGGGGAGAATGTATTGAGGCTTTGGAGGGATGTGGATAGGGTGTCCTTACCCTCAGTCCAGATCATGAATTTGTCATCAATGAGTCTGAACCAGGTGGGGGTATGGAGTCCTGGATGGTTAGGGAGAATTCCTCTAGATGGCACATGAATAGGTTGGCACAGGATGGTGGAATGCTGGTGCCCATCACCGTGCCCCATATTTGTTTGTAAGTAAAGTCTTGAAGGGAGAAGTAATTGTGGGTGAGGGTATAGTTGGTCCCGGTGACCAGGAACGAGAGTGGAGGTTTTAAATCTGTTGAGCATTGGGAAAGGCAGTTTCAGTAGCAGCAAGGCTATAGGAATTAGGGATGTCAGTATGATTGGAGATCAATTGTGATAAGCAGGGCACCTTGTGGTAATGGAATAAGAAATATGGAGAGTTGGTGGAGGAAACGGTTGGTATCTTCTATATATGAGGATAGGTTGCGGATAGTAGGCTGAAGGTGTTGGTCTACAAAAGCAAAGACTCTCTCAGTGGGGGCACAGCAACCGGTCACAATTCGGCATCTTGAATGGTTGGGTTTATGGACTTTAGGAAGCATGTACAAGGTAGGAGCACAGGGGGGGGGGGGGGGTAGTAAGAGAGAGGAGAGGTGTAGTCTATGGTAGGAGGGTCTAGGAGGAGCCTAAAGGTTTGAGGAGAAATGCTGGAGATTCTGCTGGAGAATGGGATCACTTTGCATGGTTTGCAGGTTGACAAATCTGGCAGCTGGTGGAGTCTGTCAGGTAATCTTCACAGTTCAAAGCAATTGTGGTGGATCTTTGTCAGCATGTAGGATTATAAGGTAGGGATCAGTCTCTTGGTGGTGGATTGTGGTTCTTTCCCGGTGACCAGGAATGAGAGTGGAGGTTTTTAATCTGTTGAGCATTGGGAAAGGCAGTTTCAGTAGCAGCAAGGCTATAGGAATTAGGGATGTCAGTATGATTGGAGATCAGTTGTGATAAGCAGGGCACCTTGTGGTAATGGAACAAGAAATATGGAGAGTCGGTGGATTATAAGGTACGCATCAGTTTCTTGGTGGTGGATTGTGGTTCTTTCAGCAGATGAAAGGTTATCTTGCACTTAGAGAGATTTGGAGAGTGATGGTGAGGCAAAGTTCAGGGTTAAGAAATTCTGGGAAGTTAGCAGGATGTGATTTGGGGGCATTGGGTGGATCACAGTCAGATGAAGGAGTGAACTGGTCAGGCAGGCTTCTTCATTGGTCTTTGGTTGAGTCTGATTAGTTGGGTTAGTGGCATTAAAGTGTTTCCACTGTAGGGACCAGGAGAAGGAGAGAAAATCTTTAACAGATCCAGCATGATTTAATGTGGGAGTGAGGCAAAAAGTAGGGCCTTCAGAAAGGACTGATACTTGTATGGTTATAAGTCTTTTGGAGAAAAGGTTCATGGCTGTTTTTCTCATCTCTTTAGTCTCTGTATTCTGTATGGTGGTTGGAGGGAGTTTTTGAGTTTTGGGTAAATGTAGTAGGTTGCAAGGCAGGGCTTGTCAGCTATAAGGGGATGTGGGGGAGATTTGGAAGCTGTTGTAGAGGGGGGTGATTGTGGTAGTCCAAGGTGGCAGTAGGAAATGAACAGGTTGGAGAGATTTTTGAGGTGGTATTGTGCATGCTGCTCTAGTTCCTGAAGGGCAAGACTTTAAATGTGTGAGATAGGATTTGGGATTGCACAGCACGAGAATTGTGCAGATGGAGAGTTAGTACTGCAAGGAAGGTTGCACCTGATTGACATGGTTTTGTAGCAATACATTGGTGAGGATTAAGGACTGGTAGAATCTGAAAAGATGGGGGTCATTGTGAAAGGAGGAGCTGAAGGTGGATATGGGTGATTTGATGGTACAGCCACTTGAGGGGATTCCATGAGCCAAGCAACAACACAGGAAGAGTTTGTGAGACTTGTTTCTAGCTAATAACAAGAAGCCTTTTCTGTACTGATGCAGGTGGAAAGTGCAAGGACCCATGGTGGAGGATAAAAACATATAAAATACATAAATAACACAGAAACACATGTGAAAAATTGGCATAAATACATCAAAATACCTGAGAACACTTACAAAAAGGTAAGAACGATTGAAGTATGAGGAAACAAGATGAAATGTGAGGAGTATTAAATAACTGGGAAAATTAGAGTTTTGATGTTGTCGGCATGAGAAGACATATCGCAAAACATGCTAAATGCCTTCTCTGAAAACTACCTAGAACAGATAGTCAGGAATGCCACTCATGATGGAGATATACTGGATTTAATGGCAACAAACAGGCCTGACCTATTTGGGGATATCCACACTGCAACTGCCATCAGTGACGATGACACAGCTGTGGCAACAATGATTACCAAAGTACAAAGGATAACTAAAATAAGCATAAAGATATACATTTTCCGTATACTACATAAAAATCAGTAGTGTCTTATCTCAATGACAAAATTGAAACTTTCAGCACAGGGCAGGAGCATCTACAGGAACAATGGCTCAAGTTCCAAAGAATAGCTGACCATGTACTGGATAGATATGTACCCAGTACAACAGTTCATAATGGGAGGGAACCCATATGATATACAGTCACTATAAAGAAACTTCTAAAGAAGCAGTGATACTTCTTTGGCTGTCAATAAGCAATGCATGATGCCTACAATGACTAACATAGCAGAATACTGTTAAAGGATATTTTACAAAACTCAAAAAACATTCTAGTTGTATGCAAAGACAGTGGCACCAAAGTTAGTGTCCAGTCCATAGCAAATGAGACAGGAACTGCAATTCAGGGTAGCAAAGCAAAAGCTGAAATGTTTAACTCTGTTTTCAAATGTTCCTTTACAAAGGAAAACACAGGAGAATTGACCCAATTTAACCCCTGTACCATGGAAAAGATTAATAAAATAAGTATTAGTGCCAGTGGTGTTGAGAAACAGCTGAAATTGTTAAATCTGAACAAACAGAGCCTGATGGAATCAACATCAGATTCTACATTGAATTTACAGCTGAGTTCACCCCTTTTCCAACTATAACCTATCACAGATCCCTCGAACAAAAAACCACACCCAGTTCTTGGGGAAAAGAACCTTTCTACAAGACGGGTAGCAGAGATGATCAACAAAACTGCCAACCAATATCCTTATATCAATTTATTGTAGAATTATAGAACATATTCTGAGCTCAAACACATGACATATTGAAAGTTTTGGATCAAGGCAGCCAGGTAGATGCAGTATTTCTTGATTCCCAAAAAGTATTGGACTCAATACCACACTTATGCTTATTGTCAAAAGTACAACATGTGGGGTATCAAGTGAAATTTATGACTAGGCAGAGGACTTTTTGATAGGGAGGATGCAGCATGCCATCTTAAATGGAGAATCATCATCAGATGTAGAAGTAACATCAGGTGTGCCCCAGGGAAGTGAGTTGGGAGCCTTACTATTCATGTTCTATATTAATGATCTTGCAGACAATATTAATAGTACACTCAGACTTTTTTAAGAAGATGCACTCGTCTTTACTGAAGTACTACCTGAAAGCATAAATTTTCAGTCAGATGCTGATAAGATTTCAAAGTGGTACAAAGACTGGTAACTCACTTAAAATGTTCATAAAAGTAAACCTGTGCACTTCGCAAATCAAGAATATTGTCATATCCTATGGCTATAATATCAGTTGAGCTCTGTCAGAAATGGCCAACTCATACTAATACCTGGGTGCAACACTTTGTAGGGATATTAAATGGAATGATCACTTGTGGGTAATGGAGGTGATAGACTTCGATTTATTGGTAGAATATTGATGAAGTGCACTTAGTCTACAAAGGGGACTGCATACAAATCACTCTGCGAGCAGTTCTAGAATATTGCTCAGGTGTGTGGGACCCATACCAAATAGTACTAACAGGGGATATTGAATGTATAGAGAAAAGGGCAGCATGAATGGTCAAATGTTTGTATGACCCATGGAAGAGTGTCACAAAGATAATAAAGGAACTGAACTGGAAGACTCTTGAAGAGAGATGTAAACTAATTTGAGAAAGTCTTTTAACGAAGTTTCAAGAACCGGCTTTAAATGATAACTCTAGGAAAATACTACAATCCTCTATATATCGCTCACATGGGTATCATAAGGATAAGATCAGAATAATTACTACATGTGTATATGCATTCAAACAATCATTTTCTCTGTGCCCCATATGTGACTGGAATGGCGAGAAACCATAATAACTGGTACAATGTGACTAGATTAGGTTAGGTTAGTACGTGTAAACTGGATTATGAGAGGAGGAAGGGTAGGAGGTGGGGAGGGTTTGGTAGGATGAGGTACAAGTTCGTGTGGTAAGGGAAGATACACTAAACAATATGTGAAAATAGGCAAGAGTGACACAGGTAGAGTGACCAATTTGAAGGTCTTGTATTAATAATATTATCAGGGGTAATAAGGAACATGAGATGCTGTCTTCCTTTGTCGCTACTTTCTAATGCATTACTATACTCATTGTCAACCCTTTCCCCTCTCTTCTTTTATGTGTTTCATTTGTTGCCTTCCAAACTGCACCCCACTCTCCTACCCACAACCCACACCTGCATCAACCACTTTATCCACACACAACACACAGCTACAAAACTATGCTGATTGCTGGTGCAGCATCTCATTTGCCCCACTGCTCCTGCCGAAGTCATTAACTGTATACCCTGATCACTCTTCCTGCATCACTCTTGCATATTTTTGCATGCTATTTCCCATACCTTCTTGTGCCACACAAACTTGTACCTCATCCTACGAACTCTTCCACAACCGACCACTCTTTCTCCTCTCTGATTGTCCACAGGTCGTGGCCTAGTGGCTAGCATTGCTGCCTCTAGATCACAGGATCGCAGGTTCAATTCCCGGCCGGGCTGGCAATTTTCTCCACCCAGGAACTGGGTGTTTGTGTTGTCCTCCTTGTTTCATTACCATCATTATCATTCATGGCAGTGGCTTCATTGGAATGTGTAAAAAACTGGACTGTGTAAAAATTGGTCCTTTGTACAAGTGCTGATGACCGAGCAGTTGAGCACAACACAAACCAAACAAACATCCTCTCCTATTCCAGTTCCAGATACTAACCTCATCTAATTTAGCCACACTTGCTGTCCTTCTTCTCCATTCATATCTGCCCACAGACCTGTAATCCAAAATATATATTTACTTTTATCTATGATCTCATTGTGTTTTGACCTTGATTTCAGTCCATTTCCGACTTTCACTATCAGCTTCTGCCCACAGACCTGCAACCCAAAATATATATTTACTTTTATCTATGATCTCATTGTGTTTTGACCTTGATTTCAGTCCGTTTCCGACTTTCACTATCAGCTTACTCCCTCAGGTTTCATTTTGTTTCCCCATACTCCATCTGTTACATCCTTTTTGTAATTTTTCCCAAGTATTTTGGTGTACTTTTGCTAATTTTTTTGCACACATTTTTACGTTATTTACCAAATTTCCATGTTTCTATCCTCCACCATGGATCCTTGCTCTTCCACCTGCACAGTACAGAAAAGGTTTCTTACCCACAGCTAGAACTCAGGCCCACATATTGTTCCTGTGGTGTTTGTTGGCTCATGGAATCCACCCAAATGGCATTACTTTCAAATTACCCATATCTGGCTGAAGCTCCTTACGCGATGATCTCCTTCTCTTCAAATTCTGTCAGTCCTTAACCCTCACCAGCATAGTCATACAAAACCATGCCAATCAGGCCCAAACCTCCTTGCTATACCTCCTCTCCATCCATAAAATTCTTCTGCTGTGCAATCACAAATTCCTGGATGCCATCTCACACACTGAAAGGCTTTCCCTCCAGGAACAAGAGAAGCATGCACAATGCTACCTCAAACAACTCTCCAACCTTGGACTGCTACAATCCATCACTCTACAACAGCCCTCAAATCTCAACCACATACCCCCATAGCTGACAAACCCTGCCTTGCAACCTACTACATTTACCCAACTCTCAAAAACTTCCTACCACCACCATACAGAATCCAGAGACTAAAGAGATGAGAAATATGATCATGAACGTTTCCTCCAAAAGACTTATACCAACACAAGTATCAGTCCTTTCTGAAAGCCCTACCTTCAGCCTCACTCCAAAATTCAATCATGCTGGACTTGTTAAAGATTTTCTCTCCTTCTCCTGGTCCCTGCAGTGGAAAAATTTTAATACCACTAACCCAACTAATCAGACTCAACCAAATACCAATGTAGAAGCCTGCCTGACTCAGTTCACTCTTTCATCCAACTTCAATCCACCCCACTGCCCCCAAATCACCCTCTGCTAACTTTCCAGAACTTCTTAACCTCAAATTTTGCCTCATCATCACTCTCCAAATCCCTCAACATGCAAGCTAATCTTACATCTGCAGAAAGAACGACAATCCACCACCAAAAAACCAATCCCAACCTTATAATCCTACCTGCCAACAAAGGCTTCCCCACTGTTGTTTTAAACCGCAAAGATTACCGGCACACTTTTCCAGGTGTCAGATTCATCAACCTACGAACCCTGCCAAGCGACTCCATTCCCTAAATCTAGCGAGATCTCCAGTTTCTCCTCAAATCCTTAGGCCCCTTCTAGAACCTCTTCCTGAAGCCTATATCTCTCCTCATTTTTACAACTCCCCATCCTCCTATATTCTACATGCTTCATAAAGTCTACAAACCCAACCACACAGGACACCCCACTGTGCTTGTTTTCTGTGCCCCCACTGAGATAATCGCTGCTTTTGTCAACCAACACCTCAAGCCACTACCTGTAACCTACCCTCATATATAAAAGATACCCACCATTTCCTCCACTGACTCTCCACAGTTCTTTTTCCATTACCACAAGGTGCCTGCCTGACACAACTGATGCCATCTCCAATTATACTGCGATCCCTAATACCCTTGCCCTTAATGCTACTGAACACTACCTTTCCCAATGCCCAACAAATTCCAAACCTACAATCCACTTCCTGGTCACCAGGACCAACTATACCATTGACCACAATTACTTCTCCATTAAACGTATTAATTACAACCAAATATGGCGCATGGTGATGGGCACCAGCATTCCACCATCGTGTACCAACCTATTCATGGGCCATCTAGAGGATTTCTTCCTAACCACCCAGGACCCCATACCCCTCACCTTGTTCAGACTCATTGATGACAAATTCATGATGTGAATAATCTCTCCAGAACCTCATCACATTCTCCCCCATTCACTCCACCTGTTCCTCCTCAACTCAACAAGCCACCTTCCTCAATGTTGATCACCTCAAAGATGACTGCATCCATATCACACCTACCAACCACCAGTCATACGTCCACTTCAACAGCTCCCACCCATTCCATACAATGAAGTTCCTTCCATACAACCTAGCTACTCCTGGTTGCCACACCTATATTGATGAGTAGTCCTTCTTGAAATATACCAGTGGTTACACTGAGGCCTTTGCAGATTGTAATTCCCCCCCCCCCCCCCCCAACACTGTACAGAAACTGATCTCTTGTGCCTTATCTCTCCAGTCATCCACCACCTCCCAAATTTCCACTCTCTGGCCACAGAGGAGCATCCTTATTGTGATTCAGTACCACCCAGGACTGGAGCAACTGAATCACATTCCCCACCAGTGTTTTGATTATCTCTCAATGTGCTCTGAAATGAGGAATGGCCTACCCACTCTCCTTGCCACTCATCCCGCAATGATATTCTGCTGCGCATCGAACCTACACAATATCCTCGTCTTTCCCTACACAACTCCTACTCTCAATCCCTTACCTCATGGCTGATATCCTTGTAATATATGTAAATGCAAGACCTGTCCCATACTTCTTCCCTCCACCACCTACTCCATTCCAGTACAAGCATCACCTGTCCCATCAAAGACACCGGTCATGTGATCTACCAACTAAGCTGCAACCGCTGTGCTGCTTTCTCCGTGGGCATGACAACCAACAACGTATCTGTCCACATTAATGTCCAAGACAAACTGTGTACAAGGAACAGCTGGACTGCCCAATTGCTGAGAAAGGTGCCCAATACAACAATCCTCATTTCAATGATGACTTCATAGCCTGTGCCATCTGTATCCTTCCTACTAACAGTAGCTTTTCTTAACTGCTCAGGTAGGAACTGTACCTGCAATGTATCCTACATTCCCATAACTCTCCTGGACTCAGGCTTCATTAGTCAATGCCTTTACCCACCTACCCTCTTGCCCTTTCCCACTCCAGCAATACAGAGCCTTCTATTTCCAAAATGCACCCACAGCCTCTTTACTTCTCTCCTTTTCTGCCACCCTCCCCCCCTTAATCCCTGCCCACTATCTAACCTCCTGACTGCAACTAGCTGCCAAACCCTCTCTCCATCTTGTCATTACATGCTCTCACAAGCAGCACTTTACTGTCCCCCACCCGTATCCTGGTATTCCTCCCAGCCTCTTCCTTACTTCCAACACCCAGATTGCTTCTCCCATCATGTGCAGTTGCACACAGTCTGGCAATAGCAGCCAGATGAAATGATCATGTGCGTCTGAGTTGTGCATACTCTCTAATTCAGAAAGAAGGCTTTTGGGCTGAAAGCAGTTTTTTTGTTGTGCCTGTCTGCAACTCAACATTTCCACTATATGTTAGTTACATCCTGGATTTTCCATTGTATGACACTACATTTGATTCATAGACTATAAATCTGTACTCAAATTTTGCAAAGGCAAAATATTTTCCACTTCATCAGTAGTTTAATTAATTAACATTAATTAAAACATGTTCTTACAATTGAAACTAATTGCATGCACCGAAGTTTTATGACCTCATAAATCTACTGCTATACATCAGTTGCTCCAACATGCTTTTGGAAAGAAAGTGTTGTAAATTAAGTTGAACCACGCTCTCATATGCATCTTGGCTGTATCTTTGCACAACACCAAATCTTTCTCCATCTCGTTCTCCATTTCAGTGATGTATCTATGGAATAAATTATCCTTTAACCTGTATCTTACCAAAAACACTCTGCATTCAAGAGGAGATCATCTGTGTAGCTTCACACTATGTGCTTTTCTCATCGTTTTCTATTTTTGTTTTCTTTTATCCATCTCCATTCCTAATCTTGCCCTACTAATTCTCACTCTTCCTCTGACCAGTCAACTTCTTCTCCACATTTATTTCTTTCATTCTGTTGTAATTTTCTGATAGATATGAAAACTCACAACAGAATGAGGAAATTGCTTAATGTTAAAAGACTGACATTTCTTTAATTCCACACATTTATTACTACACATATTTTCAATAATTATTATCATCATCATTATAATTATATATTGCTTATGTATCACACAAATCATACGTTTACTCACTGAGAAAGCCTAGTTAGATGTAAAAGAGAGCCCAAAGGAACTAATATGAGTGGGGTTTGTGGGGTTAGTTCATGGAGGCTATACCCCACACTATCAATAAGAGGTGGTTCAGACTTATAATAATTGGTAGCAATGTTGGGAATAATTTCTAAAAGGGATAACAAATGAGAAAACTTTCATTTTATGAAAAAAGCTAATAAATTAAACACAAGTAAAAAGATGTATATGAAATGGGAGGGATAATTTCAAGACATTTTATTTTGTAGCTGAAAGTATCTGTCATGTTGGCGAACCAACTTTTACTATGTGAATATTTAGCTTAAGGTGAACAAAAGATACTTCCTGTTATGTCCCGGCTCCTTCAACAACACAGGTTTTATTGAATACACACTAAGTACAAGTAAATCACACAAAACAACAGATAGTGACTCTCTTTGAACCAAACAGAAATAGAGGCTCTTAGAGATGGATACCTATTGGCAATTAAAGTACTCTGGCACTTGACTGAATAACTCAAATATTAGTCCTGAAGATCACTGTAACTTCGTCAGACTGGGAAAGCTCTCCATGAATGACTCTCAATGCACACACATGCTTTAGGTGTACTCAAGGTAGGCACAACATGCACAGCATTAGGAAAATAGACATGTCCACATGTATCCCAAATGTCAGCAGGTGGAAATAACAGAGTCCAAGTCAGTATCCAGACAATAGCCAAGCATCACAAGGTTGTCGTAAATAAGTCCACCACAGAGCAGATAAAACACACCAGCAAGCTAAGACTATTAAGGCTGGGAGAGTTCATGGAAGTCCTTAAATCTGCCTCAGTTGTTTACCCATGTAACCTGGCACCAATGGATGTATCACTCTATGCCAAGCCTAGCAACGTCACCAGAAATGTATTTAATTATATTGATTGATCTGTTGATACATCCGGTATGGTTACAAAATCTGTCACTTCCTGTGACAGCCCATAGAGCCAGATCTATACTGGTTAGTGTGGGGGTGAATGAAGTGGGCGCCATCTGCTGTGAACATGGAGGTGTGGCTGTTGATGCTGGTGGTGGTAGAGGAGCCCCTCCCATGTCTGGCATCAGAGATGCAAGAGACGATGTTGGGTCACACTCACATCTTGCTGCTGGTTCCTGAGTGGGATGTGGCTCTTACATTAGATCTGGCTCAGATTGGAGGACCTCTTATGTGTTATCCAGGTCCAGATCCATAAGGCTGATGGACAACAACTGGAGAATCGGGAATGTCAGTTATCCACCACCTGTGTTGTAATTTTGGAACCAGAGAACATCTGCTTTTGTCAGTCGTTGGAGTGCATGATGAGAGCTCTCCCTGCTGGTGTGGCAGATCCAAAGGTGGAGCTTGCTCCAGGGGTGCAAGCAGAGCTGGTTTTGATGACAGCCTAGGATACCTCTAGGTGAGACCACAAGGATCAGCTGGCAGCATTGATGAGCAGAGGTGGAGCCATACATACAGTCAGGTCTATTGTGAATGCATATGCGCATTCAGCAATAGCCATCATAAAAGGTGTAGCTTTTTCTTCTTCTTGCACTGATGGCATCTGCAACAAATCTAGCAAGGAACAACAATGGTTCCCACCCAAAAGTTCCGTCAGCTCTTTATCTTGGAATGGTGTTGCTCTGTGCAGTGGTAAAAGGGGGAGCAGTGCAGAATTAATAGGAGTGCATGCCAAGATTTTTTTACACCTGAATCTCAAACATTTTCATAAAACATTCTGCAATGGCATTAAACAAAGGATGAAATGGAGGTGTGATAACATGCTTAATTCCATCTTGGATGCAAAATCACTAAAAATCTGCAGAAGTAAACTGCAGGCAATTGTCTTTGACAAGAGTGTGTGGGTCTCCTTCAGTAGAAAAAATACACTCCTGGAAATGGTAAAAAGAACACATTGACACCGGTGTGTCAGACCCACCATACTTGCTCCGGACACTGCGAGAGGGCTGTACAAGCAATGATCACACGCACGGCACAGTGGACACACCAGGAACCGCGGTGTTGGCCGTCGGATGGCGCTAGCTGCGCAGCATTTGTGCACCGCCGCCGTCAGTGTCAGCCAGTTTGCCGTGGCATATGGAGCTCCATCGCAGTCTTTAACACTGGTAGCATGCCGCGACAGCGTGGACGTGAACCGTATGTGCAGTTGACGGACTTTGAGCGAGGGCGTATAGTGGGCATGCGGGAGGCCGGGTGGACGTACCGCCGAATTGCTCAACACGTGGGGCATGAGGTCTCCACAGTATGTCGATGTTGTCGCCAGTGGTCGGCGGAAGGTGCACGTGCCCGTCGACCTGGGACCGGACCGCAGCGATGCACGGATGCACGCCAATACCGTAGGATCCTACGCAGTGCCGTAGGGGACCGCACTGCCACTTCCCAGCAAATTAGGGACACTGTTGCTCCTGGGGTATTGGCGAGGACCATTCGCAACCGTCTCCATGAAGCTGGGCTACGGTCCCGCACACCGTTAGGCCGTCTTCCGCTCACGCCCCAACATCGTGCAGCCCGCCTCCAGTGGTGTCGCGACAGGCGTGAATGGAGGGACGAATGGAGACGTGTCGTCTTCAGCGATGAGAGTCGCTTCTGCCTTGGTGCCAATGATGGTCGTATGCGTGTTTGGCGCCGTGCAGGTGAGCGCCACAATCAGGACTGCATACGACCGAGGCACACAGGGCCAACACCCGGCATCATGGTGTGGGGAGCGATCTCCTAAATTGGCCGTACACCACTGGTGATCGTCGAGGGGACACTGAATAGTGCACGGTACATCCAAACCGTCATCGAACCCATCGTTCTACCATTCCTAGACCGGCAAGGGAACTTGCTGTTCCAACAGGACAATGCACGTCCGCATGTATCCCGTGCCACCCAACGTGCTCTAGAAGGTATAAGTCAACTACCCTAGCCAGCAAGATCTCTGGATCTGTCCCCCATTGAGCATGTTTGGGACTGGATGAAGCGTCGTCTCACGCGGTCTGCACGTCCAGCACGAACGCTGGTCCAACTGAGGTGCCAGGTGGAAATGGCATGGCAAGCCGTTCCACCGGACTACATCCAGCATCTCTACGATCGTCTCCATGGGAGAATAGCAGCCTGCATTGCTGCGAAAGGTGGATATACACTGTACTAGTGCCGACATTGTGCATGCTCTGTTGCCTGTGTCTATGTGCCTGTGGTTCTGTCAGTGTGATCATGTGATGTATCTGACCCCAGGAATGTGTCAATAAAGTTTCCCCTTCCTGGGACAATGAATTCACGGTGTTCTTATTTCAGTTTCCAGGAGTGTAGTTGTGAGTTTCTTAGTGGTACTTTCCATCATAGTCTGTTCTGTTTTTCTTATATATCGGAAATGAAAATGTGCATCCATCAAAATCAACCACATGGCCTCATGGAATAGCCCTGCAAAATGTGCATGCAACCAGCATAGTGGCTGCTTAGCCCTCAGCTGGTAGATTTGGGGTGGTGGTGCTTGCTGCATCTGACAAGCCTGATATTTCAGAGCCATTCATGCAATATCCTCATTAAATATGCACAATGCACATACTGTCAGGCAAGATTCTTCAATCTGGAAATTCCCCACTGGGACTAATGTGGGAGTTGCAATATATGGGAGCACAGAACCTCTGGAAACAGTACTTTCATTTGGTAAGTCACATCATCTATGTTTTTAGATATATTTTTCCTACGTGGAATGTTTCCCTTTATTTATATATATATATATATATATATATATATATATATATATATATATATATATATATATATATATATATATATGATGATGATGTGACTTACCGAACAAAAGCGCTGGCAGGTCGATAGACACACAAACAAACACAAACACACACACAAAATTCAAGCTTTCGCAACAAACTGTTGCCTCATCAGGAAAGAGGGAAGGAGAGGGAAAGACGAAAGGATGTGGGTTTTAAGGGAGAGGGTAAGGAGTCATTCCAATCCCGGGAGCGGAAAGACTTACCTTAGGGGGAAAAAAGGACGGGTATACACTCGCACACACACACATATCCATTCACACATACACAGACACAAGCAGACATATACATATATGTCTGCCTGTGTCTGCACACGTGCGGACGAACATGCGCGCGTGTGCGAGTGCACACCCGTCCCTCCCACCCCCCCCCCCCAAGGCAAGTCCCCCCGCCCCCGGGACCGGAACGACTCCCCACCAGTACCTGCATTATGACAGCTGCCACCCATTCCACATCAAACGGTCCCTTCCCTACAGCCTAGGTCTTCGTGGCAAATGAATCTGCTCCAGTCCGGAATCCCTGAACCATTACACCAACAACCTGACAACAGCTTTCACATCTCGCAACTACCCTCCCGACCTGGTACAGAAGCAAATAACCAGAGCCACTTCCTCATCCCCTCGAACCCAGAATCCCCCACAGAAGAACCACAAAAGTGCCCCACTTGTGACAGGACACTTTCCGGGACTGGACCAGACTCTGAATGTGGCTCTCCAGCAGGGATACGACTTCCTCAAATCCTGCCCTGAAATGAGATCCATCCTTCATGAAATCCTCCCCACTCCACCAAGAGTGTCTTTCCGCCGTCCACCTAACCTTCGTAACCTGTTAGTTCATCCCTATGAAATCCCCAAACCACCTTCCCTACCCTCTGGCTCCTATCCTTGTAACCGCCCCCGGTGTAAAACCTGTCACATGCACCCTCCCACCACCACCTACTCCAGTCCTGTAACCCGGAAGGTGTACACGATCAAAGGCAGAGCCACATGTGAAAGCACCCACGTGATTTACCAACTGACCTTCCTACACTGTGATGCATTCTATGTGGGAATGACCAGCAACAAACTGTCCATTCGCATGAATGGACACAGGCAGGCAGTGTTTGTTGGTAATGAGGATCACCCTGTGGCTAAACATGCCTTGGTGCACGGCCAGCACATCTTGGCACAGTGTTACACCGTCCGGGTTATCTGGATACTTCCCACCAACACCAACCTATCCGAACTCCGGAGATGGGAACTTGCTCTTCAGTAAATCCTCTCTTCCCGTTACCCACCAGGCCTCAATCTCCACTAATTTCAAGTTGCCGCCACTCATACCTCACCTGTCATTCAACATCATCTTTGCCTCTTCACTTCCACCTCGACTGACATCTCTGCCCTAACTCTTTGTCTTTAAATATGTCTGCTTGTGTCTGTGTGTGTGTGGATGGATGTGTGTGTGTGTGCGAGTGTGTGCCTGTCCTTTTTTCCCCCTAGGGTGGGTCTTTCCGCTCCCGGGATTGGGGTGGCTCCTTGCCCTCTCCCTTGGAGCCCACATCCTTTCGTCTTTCCCTCTCCTTCCCCTCTTTCCTCGTGGAGCGGCGGTTTGTTGCGAAGGCCTGAATTTTGTGTGTGTGTTTGTGTTTGTTTGTGTGTCTGTCGGCCTGCTGGCGCTTTCGTTCGGTAAGTCACATCATCGAAGGCGCTGGCATGTCGATGGGCGCACCGACGGGCGCAGGCATACGCACAGGGTTCGGGCTTTTGCGGCGGGCTGTTGCCTTACCAAACGAAAGCGCTGTCACGTCGATAGACACACAAACAAACACAAACACACACACAAAATTCAAGCTTTCGCAACAAACTGTTGCCTCATCAGGAAAGAGGGAAGGAGAGGGAAAGACGAAAGGATGTGGGTTTTAAGGGAGAGGGTAAGGAGTCATTCCAATCCCGGGAGCGGAAAGACTTACCTTAGGGGGAAGAAAGGACGGGTATACACTCGCACACACACTTGGCTCACTCCTCACACTGTAGATCTTGGAATATTAAATTTCCTGTGTCCTGTGCATCTAGCTCAAACTACCATTCCACAGTCAAAGTTTGTTAATTCCCATCATGGGGTCAAAACAACATCAGTGTGTGTGCGAGTGTATACCCGTCCTTTTTTCCCCCTAAGGTAAGTCTTTCCGCTCCCGGGATTGGAATGACTCCTTACCCTCTCCCTTAAAACCCACATCCTTTCGTCTTTCCCTCTCCTTCCCTCTTTCCTGATGAGGCAACAGTTTGTTGTGAAAGCTTGAATTTTGTGTGTATGTTTGTGTTTGTTTGTGTGTCTATCGACGTGCCAGCGCTTTCGTTTGGTAAGTCACATCATCTTTGTTTTTGGATATATTTTTCCCACGTGGAATGTTTCCCTATATATATATATATATATATATATATATATATATATATATATATATATATATATATAAAGAGTATTTGTTTGTACATAATACAAATCTACAGTTTTATTCTGATCTTGATGATATATTGCACACTATACCTTCAATACAAGAGGAAGATCACAGTCTGCCTTAAACATATATGTGCGTAATATGCACTGAGGTGACAGGAGTCATGAGATACTTCCTAACATTGCGTCAAACTTCCTTTTGTCCAGAAACACGACATGGCATGTACTCAGCAAGTCGTTGGAGGTCCCCTGCAGAAATATTGCGCCATATTGCTTCTATAGCCAACCACACTGTGAAAGTGTTGCTGGTGCGAGATTTTGAGCAAGAACTGACCTTTCAATTACATCCCATGAGTGTTTGATGGGCTGCCAAATCATTCACCCAAACTGTCCAGAATGTTCTTCAAACTAGTCGCAACCAATTGTGGCTCAGTGACACAGTGCATTGTCATCCATAAAATTACATCATTGTTTGGCAACGTGAAGTCTATGAATGGCTGCAAATGGTCACCAAGTAGCCAATCATAACCATTTCCTGTCTGATCATTTCAGTGGGACCAGAGGACTTAGCCCATTCCATGTAAACACAGCCCACAGCATTATGGAGTCACCACCAGCTTGCACAGTGCCTTGTTGACAACCTGGTCCATGGCTTCAAGGCATCTGCCCACACTCGAACCCTATCGTCAGTTCTTACCAAGAGAAATTTGAACTCATCTGACCACGCCACTGTTTTCTAGTTATGTAGAATCCAACTGAATTTGACACAAGGTCAGGAGAGGTGCTGCAGGCAATGTTATGGTATTAGCAAAGACACTTGCATCGGTCGTCTGCTGCCATAGCCTATTAATGCCAAATTTTGCAGCACTGTGTTAACAGATATATTTGTTATATATGCCACATTGATTTTTGCAGCTATTTCACACAATGATGCTTGTTTGTCACACTGGCAACTCTATGCAAATGCCATTCTCGATCATTGAGGGCTGTTGGTCACTGCGTTGTCTGTGATGAGAGGTAATGCCTGAAATTTCGTTTTCTTGGCTCACTCCTCACACTGTAGATCTTGGAATATTAAATTTCCTGTGTCCTGTGCATCTAGCTCAAACTACCATTCCACAGTCAAAGTTTGTTAATTCCCATCATGGGGTCAAAACAACATCAGTAAACTTTTCACATGAATCGCCTGAGTACATATGACAGCTCCACCAATGCACTGCCCTTTTATACATTGTGTATGTGATATTACTGCCGTCTGTATATGTGCATATCTTTATCCCATGATTTTTGTTACCTCTGTGTATAAGAGGGAAAGGCTATACCCAAAAATCTCTAAAAGTTCTCGGCCAATATCCTTCAATTTCTATGTGATCCCCTGGTGAAAATTTGGGTGCTGATAGACTACATATTTTTTTAAATACACACACTATACACACACACACACACACACACACACACACACACACACACACACACACACACACAGGGTGAGTCACCGAGTCACCTAACATTACTGCTGGATATATTTCGTAAACAACATCAAATACAGACGAATCGATTCCACAGACCGAACGTGAGGAGAGGGGCTAGTGTAATTGGTTAATACAAACCATAAAAAAAATGCACAGAAGTATGTTTTTTAACACAAACCTACGTTTTTTTAAATGGAACCCCGTTAGTTTTGTTAGCACATCTGAACATATAAACAAATACGTAATCAGTGCCGTTTGTTGCACTGTAAAACGTTAATTACATCCAAAGATATTGTAACCTAAAGATGACGCTTGAGTACCACTCCTCCGCTGTTTGATCGTGTGTATCGGAGAGCACCGAATTATGTAGGGATGCAAAGGGAACGGTGATGGACCTTAGGTACAGAAGAGACTGGAACAGCACATTACGTCCACATGCTAACACATTTTTATTGGTCTTTTTCACTGACGCACATGTACATTACCATGAGGGGTGAGGTACGCGTACACACGTGGTTTCCGTTTTCAATTACGGAGTGGAATAGAGTGTGTCCCGACATGTCAGGCCAATAAATGTTCAATGTGGTGGCCATCATTTGCTGCACACAATTGCAATCTCTGGCGTAATGAATGTCATGCAGGCTGCAGTACATCTGGTGTAATGTCGCCGCAGGCTGCCACAATACGTTGTTTCATATCCTCTGGGGTTGTAGGCACATCACGGTACACATTCTCCTTTAACGTACCCCACAGAAAGAAGTCCAGAGGTGTAAGATCAGGAGAATGGGCTGGCCAATTTATGCGTCCTCCACGGCCTATGAAACGCCCGTCAAACATCCTGTCAAGGGTCAGCCTAGTGTTAATTGCGGAATGTGCAGGTGCACCATCGTGCTGATACCACATACGTCGACACGTTTCCAGTGGGACATTTTCGAGCAACATTGGCAGATCATTCTGTAAAAACGTGATGTATGTTGCAGCTGTTTGGGCTGCTGCAATGAAGTGAGGACCAATGAGGTGGTCGCCAATGATTCCGCACCATACATTTACAGTCCACGGTTGCTGTCGCTCTACCTGTCTGAGCCAGCGAGGATTGTCCACGGACCAGCAATGCATGTTCCGTAGATTCACTGCCCCGTGGTTTGTGAAACCCGCTTCATCGGTAAACAGGTAGAACTGCAACGCATTCTCTGTTAATGCCCATTGACAGAATTGCACTCAATGATTAAAGTCATCACCATGTAACTGCTGATGTAGCGACACATGAAACGGGTGAAAGCGGTGACAATGCAGTATGCACATGACACTACTTTGACTCAGTCCACCTGCTCCCGCAATGCCCCGTGTACTCATGTGTGGGTTCATGGCAACAGCAGCTAACACACCAACTACACCTGCTTCTCCTGTGACGGGCCTGTTACGGACCCGTTTGCGTGCTACGACCATACCTGTTGCATACAGTTGGCGGTAGATTTTTTGCAATGTGCGGCACGTTGGATGCTCTCTGTCCGGGTACCATTCTGCATACACCCTGCAGGCTTCAGCTGCATTTCGTCGACACTCGCCATAGATGAGTATCATGTCCACCTTTTCAGAGTTCGAATACACCATGGTCACAGTTCCTACAACACTACACTATCACAGACATCTGGTAACACGGTGTACTACAGTTGGTCTGCGTGCGGAGACAAATGCAGAATAACAATAGCAGCAAGCGCTACATGCGGACACTGTGACAGCTAGACTAAACCACAACAGTGTACTACAGCCACACTCATAACAAGGTCGCCATCGTAAATATGTCCCTGCAGATGCTGCTCGCCGACCATGGCCTGTGTTTGTTACAACACGCAACTGAACATCAGAGGTTTCAAGCATCAACTTTAGGTTACAATATCTCCGGATGTAATTAACATTTTACAATGCAACAAATGGCACTGATTACGTATTTGTTTATATGTTCAGATGTGCTAACAAAACTAATGTGGTTCCATTTAAAAAAACATAGGTTTGTGTTAAAAAACATACTTCCGTGCATTTTTATATGGTTTGCATTAAACAATTACACTAGCCCCTCTCGTCACGTTCGGTCTGTGAAATTGGTTCGTCAGTATTTGATGTGGTTTACGAAATATATCCAGCGGTAGCGTTAGGTGACTCACCATATATATAAACAAAGATGATGTGACTTACCAAACGAGAGTGCTGGCAGGTCGACAGACACACAAACAAACACAAACATAAACACAAAATTCAAGCTTTCGCAAGAAACTGTTGCCTCATCAGGAAAGAGGGAAGGAGAGGGAAAGACAAAAGGATGTGGGTTTTAAGGGAGAGGGTAAGGAGTCATTCCAATCCTGGGAGTGGAAAGAATTACCTTAGGGGGAAAAAAGGACGGGTATACCCTCGCACACACACACATATCCATCCACACACATACAGACACAAGCAGACATATGTCTGGCAACACAAGCATGTGATTTACCAACTGACATGCCTACACTGTGATGCATTCTATGTGGGAATGACCAGCAACAAACTGTCCATTCGCATGAATGGACACAGGCAGACAGTGTTTGTTGGTAATGAGGATCACCCTGTGGCTAAACATGCCTTGGTGCACGGCCAGCACATCTTGGCACAGTGTTACACCGTCCGGGTTATCTGGATACTTCCCACCAACACCAACCTATCCGAACTCCGGAGATGGGAACTTGCTCTTCAATATATCCTCTCTTCCCGTTACCCACCAGGCCTCAATCTCCGCTAATTTCAAGTTGCCGCCACTCATACCTCACCTGTCATTCAGCATCATCTTTGCCTCTTCACTTCCGCCTCGACTGACATCTTTGCCCAAACTCTTTGTCTTTAAATATGTCTGCTTGTGTCTGTATATGTGTGGATGGATATGTGTGTGTGTGTGCGTGCGAGTGTATACCCGTCCTTTTATCCCCCTAAGGTAAGTCTTTCCACTCCCGCGATTGGAATGACTCCTTACCCTCTCCCTTAAAACCCACATCCTCTCGTCTTTCCCTCTCCTTCCCTCTTTCCTGATGAGGCAACAGTTTGTTGCGAAAGCTTGAATTTTGCGTGTGTGTTTGTGTTTGTTTGTGTGTCTATCGACCTGCCAGCGCTTTCGTTCGGTAAGTCACATCATCTTTGTTTTTAGATATATTTTTCCCACATGGAATGTTTCTCTCTCTCTCTCTCTCTCTCTCTCTCTCTCTCTCTATATATATATATATATATATATATATATATATATATATATATATATATATATATATATATATATATATATATATATATATAAAGGAGAAATGTTATTACCAAACAATTCAAAAATACTTGACCAATTTACTTCAAAGTTCGAGGCCAATTTACTTCAGATTTCTACATTCAGATGAAACAATGAAGAAAATTAATGAAAAATTAAATGCCTAACGAACTAAATATATCATGGTGAACTGACTGTAATTCCTACTGCGAGAATAAATTACACCAGCAATATCTGTCTTGGATCTAGAACAATGAGACTTCATTAGATAACAGGACAAGTAAGAGCTAGAAAATCTGACAGAAACATGGTTGTAAACTCTTATTTACCGAGAACTTGGAGTTGTTACATATAATATTTACCCTAGAAGATATTTTAATCTGCATTTCAAAGCTTTTTATCATTAAAATCCACAATGTCACACAAATGCTAAGGCAGGCTGTAGATATAGTACCAACAAAAGCAACCAGACTGCAGACCAATAAAAATATTTAACAGAACCAAGAAATCCGAAACTGTGATATAAACTGTTCAAACATTTCAAGCCATCCTCAAACACAGCCTTATCTGAAACAGTCAATACTGAGCTGAAAAAATAGAGGCGACATTTAGAGTGATTGCAGTTTCCCAGGAAGCTTACATTCACTATGAGTATCAACAAGGCACAGGACCAATCAATTTGTGTGGCAGATATTAAACATCCTGGGCTGTGTCAGGTACTGCAACTTGTTACCTATAGAGGATTGGTGCAATGCACACAGCAACACGTAATAGAAAACAGTTAACACCAGCTTTCAGCTCTTACTCTTTTTCCAGTAAGAGTACAAACATTCACATACACAACCACACAGACACTCAAATGTGCTCACTGATGGTAGCAGTAGAACTGCTACTGTGAGCGTGTACATTAGGGTGTCTGTGTGGCTGGGTGTGTGAATGCATGTACTCTTACTAGAAAAAGAGCAAGAGCTTGAAAGTTAGTGTTAAATCTTTTCTACTATGTGTTTCTGTGTGCAACATAACAATCCTCTATATGTAAGTGGTTGCCTTTCCCATATTTTGCGTATAATTCACAGCAAATGACATTCACTCCTTGATGACAGTACCACTGAAGTAGATGATATTAAAATCAAATCATTGGGTATGTACTCCACCACTAGAAATAAATTTTGCCAAATTATCTCTTAGAGAGGTCACAAAGATCATTAGGTCTTTAAAAAGCAGTAACACTTCTGGTTATCGTAGTATTTCAACCAAAGCACTAAAATATTGCACTGACTTGGTTGTGCTTGAGTTCCCAAAATAACCATTCAGTGGGTCAAGATGTATTTCTTGATACAATGAAATATGTAATAGTAACACTCGTTTCTAGAATTATAATGCTGATGATGCTGTGGTGTATGGGAGGGTGTCATTGTTGAGTGACTTTAGGATACAATATGGCTTAACACAATTTCTAGTTGGTGTGACGTATGGCAGCTACTTGAAATGTCAGAGAATTTAAGTTAATGTAGAGGATCAGGAAAAACATACCTGTAATGTTCGAATATTACTTTAGTAGTGTATTGTTTGACACAGTCACACCATGTAACTATCAGGGCATCACACGGCAAAGCTATGTGAAATCTGACAAGCATGTGAGGATTGTGGTAGGGAAGGTGAATGTTCGACTTCAGCATGTTGAGAGAATTTTGGGAATGTGTGTATCATCTGCAAAAGACGCTAGTGAGACCTTTTCTTGAGTTCTGCTCGAATGTTTGAGATCTGCACCAGAGTAAAGGAAGACATCAAAGTAATTCAGAGACAGGATGGTAGCTATGTTACTGGTAGGTTGAACAACACATAGACAATTGATAGTAGTCTGTGTAAAATTACATAAATGCTTTCCTTGGAGTATTAGATCAACATACCAGCTGATTAGTAAACAAGGAGGAGCAGCAGCTTTTTTCAGAGTAGCTGTTTTTCTTCTAATATACTCATATGTAAATATCCGTAAAGTAACTTAGAAGAAAGTCCTGTAATTATATGTGTAGGTATAGTAACAATAGTCAGAATTTGTTGTCAGTACATTTTTCAAAAGCAACTTGCCTGTTAACGTGTAAGTTGATTTGTTCCACATTCCTAAACGTTCTGCTCCATTATGAGATTTATGACAATAGTGTATGAATGAATGAATGCCAAGTGTCATAGATGTTTATGATGGTAAATTTTACTGTGTACTTTACAGACCAAGTAAATGATAGTGTGTTTCTTTTAACAGCATAGTAATGTACATTTAATACACTTACCAGTCTGTACTTCACAGAGTGTTTCAAAAGAAATCATCAGATTTCAAAAGACCATTTCTTCTACATAATTATAGACAGAAACTTGGTGTTAATTTTAACTTACACTGCAAAATTAAAAGGTTACCTTGGAATCTGCAGTGAGTTGCCAGTTCATGTAGTTGCCAATAGGGCAACTCACTCACTTGCTCAGTACTGAATGTCTCATGATTTGTGACTTTTTTTTTGGTGGAGTTTGTGTAACATTATCCATCCGTACGCTTACCCTTCCTACATCTTTGGGTGGACTCGATGTTGCATAGTAACAGCAGTAAATGCAGTAAATCCATATATGCTTGCAAAAGTATGAGATGAGTATATCATTTGGATTCTTGTCATGCATGTCATGAAGGGTACACTGAATACCTGTGAAAGGTAAACGAAGACTTCGATCTTAATGTAATTTTAGAAAGTTCCCCACATTTGTATATGCATGCATATAAAACAATTGCACTTGTAAAATTGGATGGTACTATTCAAAATAAAAACTTTGTTGCCCTGTGAGTAAGTTAACATCTGTTCCAGGTTTCTGTATTTGTTCATATAGAAGATATAGCCTTGTTAAATTGATGAAATCTTTTTGAAACACCCTGTAAACGAATGTGCACCAGGAGAAAGTAGTAAATAGCATTTTCCCCCATGATCTTAGTGCTCATTTAGGTCATGTATGTAAGTGGGGTGTGTGTAGTTGTTAGGATTAAGAGTTGGTGGAGATGTTTCCATAGTGTTCAGGCTGAGATGTTTAAGGTTTATTTCACTCTGTTCTCTAAAACTGAGTGAATGAATGTTTGCAGATTTTTGTCAAATTTCAAAAGTCACCGATCACTTAGGCATGTATACATGGTATCTAGGTTGGTACTATATATGTTGATTTGGTTGGTAGGAAACAGGAAATGACAGTACTGTTGTTAACAAATAAACCATGATCATAACCACATAGACTTGGCAATACATATAACATTTTTCACACAATATTAACAGAAGAAGAAAGTATTTTTGCTGTGAAGACAGCTTACCAAAGTGGGATCAGTGCTTTGCTGAGGGAATCATGAGAACATTCCAAGTCAAATCCATGAACCTGTCACGCTGTTTACAATTTAATTCACAAGCTTGAGACTCAAGGTTCTGTTTTGGATGCAACTTGCAATGGGCCACTTAGGATAGCACAAACTGATGATAATGAACTCAATGTATGTTTGGTTGTTATGATTAGTTATAATAATTCCACAGAGTCCCTATTAAGGGCAGAGTTCCCAGAAATATCACATTGGCCAATTCACAGGATGTTGCATCAGCAGAACTTCAATCTGTACAATGCACATCTGATACGTGGGTTGGTGGAAGATGACCCAGACAGGCAGCTACAATTTTGTGAAACAATGCACAATCAGTATCAAGTTGACCAGAATTTTTTTCTTAACTTTTGTGATTTGATGATGCCAAATGCAAGTTGTTAGGAAATTTAAACCAACCTGACTGTACTTACTGGTACATGGAAAAACACCATGTTGCTTTGAAGGAACTGCTAAATCATCTCAATATAAATGTGTGGGCTACAAAATTGGTATGTGTTTTAATTGGTCTGTAATTTACTGACAGATATGTCACTAAAGACA
Source organism: Schistocerca nitens (assembly GCF_023898315.1). Classification (NCBI taxonomy): domain Eukaryota; kingdom Metazoa; phylum Arthropoda; class Insecta; order Orthoptera; family Acrididae; genus Schistocerca; species Schistocerca nitens. Next base: position 193,069,251 of record NC_064621.1, read on the forward strand.
AGTACTTGGCTGTACTTCAAGATGCTACGCTGGGAATCATCATGCATATGGACAACTATGATCAACTCCACTTCCAGCATGATGAAGCTCCTGTGAATTATGCATTAGCATGTAGGACACACCTTTATAATGTTTTTGTGGTGCAATTGATTACCCGCCACAATCCCCCATATCAACTGTTTTCATCCTTTGGGGTATGGTTACAGATGAAGTCTATGTAAGTAAACCACCAGCTCTTGAAGAGCTGACTGGTTACTTAAGGATACCTTCCACAATCTGGATGACAACATTCAGCTCTATATGCATGTTTGTCAAGTGTTCCAGGCAAATCTGATTGGTGTATTATCAAAGAAAGGCGACAGTTTGAATATAAAAGAAGTGATGTCTACTGCAGTTTGTTGATATGCCTGTATCATGTTCAAATCATTAAAAATTAATGAAGTTACATAAGTTAAATAAATGTGCAGCGACTTTTGTGCTGCGCTCTATACATTAGTCAGCACGTGGTACGAATGTTCTCCAGATGTGTGTAAAGATGTTAACTTTTGTCAAATAGAAGTATCTTTGATAGTCTGTATTTCAGTGGGTTGTGTTATGATTCAGAACAGATGGAATACTTGAACAGCCTAAAGTTGTGAGATTTCAAGCAGTTAGCTTCGTTCTGTTTTCTAGAGATGGAGCAAATGAATATCTTTTTTAACTATATTTCATAGTGCTGTAATTAGGTATACATACAACACGACCAGTAGACTGAATACAAATTTATTCCATGGAATCATTAACAACTTAATTACAGTATTTTAGTAAGATTCAGTAGGAACCAATTATGTACACAAAGAGCTGTAGCTATACACATAGAGAACTGATGCGAAGTGTAGCTTGGCTAGCTTTAAATAGACTGGGGCCCATGGCAGGCTCTGACGGTGATCTCTCTCTCTCTCTCTCTCTCTCTCTCTATCACACACACACACACACATGCAAGTCTGAGGCACCCTCTGCACAGATGACATAGTACTGTTGCATGCACGGCCTTTTGAAAGTACATGCACATGTCACTGTATTCCTCCTCTCTTAGGGAGCTCATGAATTCTTTGAGACATCCATGCTGTCCTCCTCATTGGCTAGGCTCTGGCTAAGGTGGCATGCTACAGCAGGAGCATACAGTCTGAAGTGCTTTGGGTGTGGACATTTTCTGTGCCCATCTTCCCGTGTCAGATCATATGGCAACACTGGTGACAACAGGCCTGTTTCTATGACTACCGCAGGCTCATCGGCTCTGGTGATGGTGCTAATCGTGCTGATGATACTGGTATCAGAAGTTGCTTAGGAATGGGTGACAGAATCCCTGATGATGGTGTCAGAAGCAATAGAGGAACTGCTGGTTTGGCCACTGAGGATAGATGCCCACACCTGTGTGGGAGTGGAGAACCAGCAGCAGCAGGTGATGTGACACACAATGTCGATGGGCTCAAAGGCAATGGAGTGATATCAGGAGGTTCAAAAATGGTTCAAATGGCTCTGAGCACTATGGGACTTAACATCTAAGGTCATCAGTCCCCTAGAACTTAGAACTACTTAAACCTAACTAACCTAAGGACATCACACACATCCATGCCCGAGGCAGGATTCGAACCTGCGACCGTAGCGGTCATGCGGTTCCAGACTGTAGCGCTTAGAACCGTTCAGCCACCCCGGCCGGCTATCAGGAGGTGCCCAGCCATCCACGCAAGGGCAAAGTTTTTCAAAGTACCTCAAGCAGATGCCACCCTAGGTGCAGGTGTCGCAGAGATGCTGCCCTAGCATGTGATGATGACTAATGTAATCCATTTAGGGCAAGACCTGAAACGGCACAACCAGGCAGCCACACCCATCCACAAATGGCGTGGCTGCTGCACAGGTTAATGTCCAGGTGGAGGATGCAGGAAGTTTAGCAGTGTCCTTGGCTGGTACCTGTGGAGTAACTCCAACGGGATCTTCTCACCAAACTGTGTGAGATGGTATGATGAGAGAAACCAACCTAAGGCAACTTCAGACAAAGAGTTGCCAAAATACTTTTTCATCTGAGTTTTGAACATTTGCACTAGGTGTTCTGCTTCACCATTACTTTGTGGATGGAACAGCGGGCCAAGGAAGCAACAGATACCATGGGAACTGCAAATTGCCACAAACTGTTGTGATGAAAATTGTCGACAATTATCAGATACTAACATTATGGACAAGCCTTCAAGTGAAAAAATTTTCGATAACGCTGCAACAGTGGCAGTTGTGGATGTGGAAACACAACACATGTCGTACAGAAAACGAGAATATATGTCAACAATGAACAGCCAATAAGCATTGAGAAACGGACAAGGAAATCCATATGTGTACAGTTCCATGCATGCATCAGCCAAGGAGACAACAATGCCCATGGAGCTGCTTGTTTTGTCACACACTGTGAACAGGAGAAAATGAGATGGGTAACATCATCATCCAAGCTGGGCTAAAAACACCTGTCGATGAGCCAATGCTTTTGTGCATGATACACCCCAATGATCCACATGTAATAAATGGAGAACCTCCAAATGGAACACTGAAAGGATCACTACCTGAGGGGCCATGTGAGCCATGTCTAAAATCAGAGCACCATCCACAACAGAGAATCTATGTTAAAAGATGCAAAAATTATGGAGAGCATTGAACTCACGAGAAAGTGGTGATCCCAACCAACCACATTGTACGAATGTTATTACCTTCTCCCAAACAAGATCTGAAGCTACAGCATTCATGATCTATGTGCTAGTTACAGGAAAACCATCAACCATCTGCTGTGCAGAAACATCAATGTGGAAACACAGCAATTCCTCCTGATCAAATCCTGGGTCCGGATCAGCTGGCATGTGAGACAAAGCATCAGCATCAGTGTGTTGTTTCATAAGATGGAAATGAATCTCGTAGTTGTAACACAAAAGGAAAAGAGCTTGTCATTGAATGAGATATGCCGCTTTATCTCTTAATGATGCAGAAGGACTGAATAAGGAAAGCAGTGGTTTGTTATCAGTGATAAGGTAGAATTTGGTACCACAGAGAAAAACATGGAATTTATTCACAGAATATACAATGGCTAAAGCTTCCTTTCCTATCTGAGAGTACCTAGTTTGAGCAGGAGTCATTGTTTTTGAGGCATAAGCAATAGGCTGCTCAGAGCCATCGGGATATCTACGAGCCAGTACTGCCCACAACCCGAACTTCCAAGCATCCTTCGAGGCCTGGTTGGTACTTCACCAAGCAGGGTGCAGACTGTGACATGATATTAAGGGTGGAAAACAGTGTTTCACAGGTTGTAAAACAGAAAATCTGAACCCTTTGCGCAGCATCACATGTAACAGCTGTGCAATTGTTGCTGCTCCTAGCAAAAATTTATAGTTGTATGCGACATTGCCTAAAAAAACCTGAAGTTCTTTGACTGGCATATGGCTTGGAAGTGGCACAATAGCAGAAACATACTAATGCAGGGATCTGAGGCCCTCGTGAGAAATTCAAACCCGAGCTAAATGATAGAAGGTTGAAAAAATTGATATTTTTCTAAATTGCATTTCAATACGACCACTTGGAGGACTGAAAAAAGAATACAGTGGAGGCACTCAAAACTACAATGTCATCCAAATAGTTTGCACAACCCAGCACAGATGCTGTAAGTTGTTCCAAAAAACGTTGAAAAATAGCAGGATTGCTGGCGACTCGAAAAGGCAATTGTGAGTATTGGTACAGCCTAAAAGCAATATTAACAACTAACATAAGATGCATCTCTGTATCAAAAAGGGAGTTGTAAATAGGCATCCAACAAGTCAGTTTGTGAGAAATATTGACCACCTGATAACTCTGCAAAGAGTTCGTTCAGGCATGGTATCAGGTATGTATGTATCATAGATTGTGCATTCGCAGAAACTTTAAAATCGCCACAGAAGCATAACTGGCCCAACAGTTTCTTTACTATGACTAAGGGGGTAGACCATACCGTTGATGCAATAGATTGAACAATGCCATATTCCATGAGGTATTCTAATTGACCTTCAAACTGTTCCCTGAGTGCCACTGGTAGTGGACGGACCCGGAAAAAATGAGACCAGTCAGAAGGTTTAATGGCAATGTGTGCTCGAAAATTGTTGGTGCACCCCAATCCAAGAGAGAACAAAGAGGAAAATTCAGAACATAATGCATCTAACTGTGTGTACAGCACTTGTTCAGGCACTAAATTCACTCCATCCAAAATGGAAAAACCCAAACAAATTAAAAGCAAGTGATCCAGAAAGATTCTCTGTACATGCGTTATCTACAACAAGAAATGTAAGTGACCAGCCTAGTGACTTGTCAGTCACTGGGGCACAGAACTGGCTGAGAATAAGAATATGCTGTTTATTGTAATTCACTAACTTTTTTGACATAGGGCGAAGTGGAGGGGAGACCAAGTCCATATAAGTTTCTGAGTTCAAAAAGGTTATTTCAGATCCTGCATCCACTTGTGTGCGCAGAACTTTACAAAAAATTATAACATCATGCTTGTTTGGCTCAACAGAAATATCCAGTACAATGTTTATTCCCCTACTCACATCAGGATTGTTATGCTGAATTTTTGCATTACAAACACAAGCACTGTGACCTTTCTTGTTGCAATTATGACAGATAGTCCTGCACTTTGGGCAGTCTGGGTGCCCAAGGTTAATGAAGCAATAAGGGCAGGATGGAGGCATGGAATGTGTACGTTGCTGTTTAATGGCCTGTTTACTTTGTTCATATGGCTGCTGCTGGGAGTGAGGCCAGCTGCCTTGACACTGTGATAGTGTGCAAACTACTGCAACCCTTTTCCCCCGGGAAACTATCTGAAGATTGGTGTGGACGAGAGGGTTGGATTGCTGATATCTCACACCATGACTCAATATGTTTACCTGCAGCTTGAGACACCTCAGACAACTGTGTAATAGCTAAAGCCTCGGAGAGGGACAGATTTTCACACTATAAGGCATGCTGTCACACCTCATGATCCGGAGCTGAAAAAATGATAGCATCTCTCACCATCTGATCATCATAAGGCTCTTTACGTGCATCAGACACAAAATGATGGCAACAATGTAACCCATGGAGTTCAGCCACTCATGCTCGATAGGATTGATGTGGTTGCTTCCTATAGTGGTAATACTCAATCCAGGATGCGAGAACATGGATGTGCTACAGTAGTATTTTGAAAGAAGTTCAACCATTTGGTCAAATGTTACAGAATATGGATTCTGCAAAGGGGCAAGCTGACATGGGACTCAATACATTCTTGATGATATCCTTGAAAGGAACAAAGCATGACATAAAACAGCATCAATAATCTCAAAAGCTTGATATTGTTGTCACAGACATTTCTCATATGTGTCACATTCCTCAATGGAATCATCCAGTGTAGAAAAGGGTGGCACAGATAAACCATGGAGGCCATTGGGGGTGGAAGTGGACCAGGGGTGGGAGGGAGGGGGGGGGGGGGTAGAATAGCAGACAAATAGATAAAACGGAAGCCAATGATTGAGGTATCTGAGTCTGACTGTCCAATGCCTGTGATACTTAGCAAACTGCAGATTTGATTTAATATATTTAATAATCTGTAAGAGCATGTGTTTGTCCAATGGATATGAGTAATTAACAGAACTTTTACCAAGAAAAAGTGATGAAGACATGTACAACAGCACATCTTTTTTTATGTGGTACCCTATTCTTTTATTGGGTAATCCACATCCTCTCCTCAAAAACTGTTCAGAAATGTATCACAGTGTCCCATTAGCACAAAAATGTTTATTAAAAATGTAAGACTAAATTTTGACCAATCCCCATACAATGTCCTCTGTAACTCCATCAGCCATCGGGAGAAAAACATAGGACCAACTACACTAGAAATTTATAAGGTGTACAACTTTGCTTCCTCTGTTTGCTGATAGGTGGCAACAATGGTAAGTAGCGGTCGAAAGAAACAGATTGCAGACATCAGGCAGTTAGCTTGGTGCTTGGTCAACATAACCTCATTCAAACATTAGTCGATTTGTGTCTGCATCATAAAGTTGTTCTTGATTGGAAATGTCAGTTTACCAGCCTAATTCTCGTCATTTGCTGGAGGTGTTACCGTTTTGTTTCAATATGAAGTAAACAGCGGCTGAGTCTCATTGAATACTCTCAAGTACATGTGGTAAGGATGCTATTAGTGAAAGAATGTGTTGTGAGTGGTTTCAACGCTTCAAGAACGGTGATTTTAATGTCGTAAACCGGCACAGTGGTGGGAGAGAGAGTGTTTTCGAAGATGCAGAATTGGAGACTTTGCTGAGCGAAGACTCGCGGCAAACTCAAGAACAATTGGCACTATTAAAGGGAGTACACAGCAAGCCATTTCAAAACGTCTAAAGACTATGGGCATGATTCAGAAAGAAGGAACTTGGGTCCCATGTGAGCTGAAACCAAGAGACGTTGAACAGTGTTTGTGTGTTTGTGAACAGTTGCTTCAGAGGCAAAAACAGAAGGGATTTCTGCATCACATTGTGACTGGGGACAAAAAATGTGTTCATGATGATAACCCTAAATGCAAAAAATCATGGGTATATACCGGCCACACTTCCATGTCGATGGCCAAACCAAATATTCACGGCTCCAAGATCATTCTCTGCATTTCATGGGACCAGCTCGGTGTCGTGTACTGTGAGGTGTTGAAACCAAGTGAAACAATGCAATTAATGCATCTGAGCAGAGCATTAAAAGACAAATGGCCACAGTACATCAAGAGGCATGATAAAGTGATTTTGCAGCATGACAATGTTCAACCCCATGTTGCAAAAGAGGTCAAAACATACCTGGAAACGTTAAAATGGGAAGTCCTACCCCACCCGCCCTATTCTCCAGACATTGCTCCCTCTGACTATCACCTGTTCAGAACAATGGCGCATGGTCTGGCTGACCAACACTACTGATCTCACGAAGAAGTCACAAATTGGATCAATTCGTGGATTGCTTCAAAAGATGAACAATTTCTCAACACGGGATTCGTACACTGCCTGAAAGATGGGAGAAAGTAGTAGCCAGCAATGGAAAATACTTTGAATGATACATGTGTAACCAATTTGTTTCATTAAAGCCTCAAATGTTGGGGAAAAAATGGCGGAAGTAAAGTTGTATACCTTGTACTTGGAGTACAGGACCACACTCATCACTAATGCTGTTTTAATCAGATATAAATACAACAAGCCAGTAGATTGAACATATCTTTAGTCCTAAGAAGCATTAACAATTTGAACACAGTATTTAAGTAATGTTCAGCAGGAAACAATTATATTGACAAAGAGCTGTAGCAACAGACAGAGAGAATGGAGGATGAGTGCAGCTAGGCTAGCCTTAAATAGATTGGGGGCTTGTAGAGGGCTCTGATGGTGATCTCTCTCTCTCTCTCTCTCTCTCTCTCTCTCTCTCTCTCTCTCTCTCTCTCACACACACACACACACACACACACACACACACACACACACAGACATACGCTAGTCGAGGTGCCCTTTCTGGATGACATCATAAGGTTGTGGGATGGAAGGAAAGCCATTCGACAAAATCAAACAATGGAAACCCCAGGTAGGAATATCAGCAATGTGGGAAAAGACCAATTGCTACTTATTGGAAAGAAGACACATTAAGCAATTAAGTTAAATATCACAGGCACTGGACACTTTCATCAGTGGTGGTGATTTTCACCTGATTTCTTGCCCACACTGGGAAATGCCTTCTGCTAGTAAATCGTTTATGTTTTTTTTTCTTTAGACACTGGTGGTTGTGGTCTTAATTTTGAGTTGTAATGCATCACTGTGTGTTTCTTATGTTTTTCACACAACACATTTTCGCTGACCACTGTTTACTGTTTACTGTGTCTAATGAAAAAAACGTTTGTAGTTGCAGCAACAGAACAAAAATACCCTCAAGAACTGTAAAGCAACTACTGACAACATTGCCACACAAATGAAATACAGACAGTGTTCTGTTTATCTTGACCACTTTAAATAGGTTTTTGCCCAGAAGCAAAATAAAAAATGCATCAATCAGATGTTATTTAGCTACCAAGGGAACATTAACCAGCATGACTGGTTCTCTTGTAATTCTGTTTGTTATGAAGATATGAACAACAGTACAGCTTTTTTATATGGTACCACATATCTTTTCTTGGGTAATCCACTTCCTGTCCTCAAAACATGTACAGAAATGTATCACAGTGTCCCATTTGCATAAATATCTTATTAAAAATGCAAGAATAAATTTCAAACAACAGAAACTCCTGGCAATTAAATCAACATGTAAGAAAAAACAGATTGCTACTTACCGTAATGAATACGCATTAAGTTGCAGACAGGCACAATTAAAAGACACTTACATAAAGCTTTCAGCCACTGCCTTCATCAGTAAAAGAGAAACACACAATGTTCACACACACAAGCAAGCACACCTCATGCACACATGACTTCCAACTCTAGCATCTCGGGCTGGAATGTGATTGTTGAGACTAAATTTCCTTTGACTCTACTACACTAACAGACAGTGCAGGTATCCAGGATAACCAATAGTCCACTTGATAAACAAATGGAAACAATGAAAATGCATACTCACAACTCAGTCAACTATCTTCAGTTGAAGGTTTATGTGAGCACAATGTACACCAAAGAAGAGAAGGTAGAAATGCTACCCATCTTTGGAAAAAGTAAGTTTGTGGAACAGTTGTTTCAATAATCTTTTCTTATTTACAATATTGGCACATGTAATATAGTACTGTAGTACTTTTAAACAATATGTTGTCCACAGCAAAGTTAATCCTTGATTAAAGGCTGCACTGTCATTACTTTTCTTTCTCTGTGGTTAAAGATTGGCATAATGCTACTAAGCAGAGTAGCTACACATAGAGTGATACCCCAGCATGAACCCACCTGCTCAATGAATGTTTTTCCATCTTCTCCTGACACTTCATGAAATGGCAAATTATAACTCAAAGCAACACAATTTTTATGAAACTCATGCAGATGAAATTGCTGAAGTTATTGTTTGCACTTCTTCTGTAATTACACCTTCTAACACATCCTCTGTTCCATCCTTAGCAGTTACACCTACCCTTAAGAACTGCCTGGGAATTACTTCCAGAATCTGTGCAGTTCCATCAGTGGGCACAGCAGAAAATCTTCACCAACCAGAATTTCTTATGTGGAACCAACACAATGACTGTCTCCTGACTTAACTCATCCAGGCTTTTTTCTATGAAGACATTGTGTATTGTGATGTTCTAACAACTCCACAGATGATAGAGAAACTATTATGCCTGCTTTTAACTCACATTAGTAGGAAATCCTGGAAGCAGCGATGAACTATTTCATCCAACTCATGGATTCTTATATTAGTGTCCATAGTCAACAAATTAAGCACCTAGGAATGTTCTATCACTTTTTGAGCCCACAATGGATTACAGTATTACAAAACAGTATTAAAGATTTCCATCAGTGTTTATTATTAAGCTGATACTGTGTTGATATGGATATGTGATAGGCTTCTAAACAGATCTTCAGGAGAGAAAATGGGTTACCAAATAAAAACAAATAGGGTGCTATTTAAAAAGGAAGTATTACTATTCATATCTTCAGAACAAACAATGTTCGTGATATTTAGCTTAGCTGGAGTTGTTATTTAATATATTTACTAATCTGTAAATGCATGTGTTTGTGCACTGGATATATGTAATTAATAGTACTTTTCCTAAGATAGGGATATTGCTCATAGTGTATGTTGGGGAAGGGGACGGGGGGGGGGGGGGGTTTAGTGTTGGGTTTCAGAAACAATAAAACTACTACATCTTTAGCCTCGCAGGCTGAGGGTTTTCATGTGGAAAATTTTATATCTTGCACTAAAGACCAAGTCAACGAATACTGCAGTATTTTACATAATTACAATTTTGTTTAATACCTTCATTTCATGTGTCTTTAATGGCGTACTACATGTGTGATGGATAAGTCCTTCAGAGAGTGCCGTATCCAAAAAGGAGATACTCTTCGTGGTTGTGTATAGTTGTTAGTATTAAAAACTGTAGGGGCTGCTCCCACAGCCTAGATGATTTACATTGCGTGTTTTAAGCTGTTCTGTCTAATGCCAAGAAAATGAAAGTTTGCATTTCATAGCATATTTGCAGTTTGCATTCATCTGGGCCCACTGCTTCATATATATCATATAAGGACATTATTTATTACATTATGAAACCAAGATGCTGTTGTGTTTGATTACATTGTTTATTGCAGTAGGCATATTTCAGCGCGATTGACACTTCAGGTCATATCAAGCAGTCTTGTTATCCATATGACATCAATGTCTCAGTTGCTGTCACATTATTGTGGAAGTTTGCACCTTTGATGTTGGTGGAGCTATACTAGTTGTTAAACTTAAACTTTTGCTAGAGCAGTTATTTGTGAAGCTGTCGAATTACGAAAGTTTATTTCATAATGATGTTGTAATGTTCGCCTGCTTTATTTCTTCGATGATAGTCTTCGGTGTCAACATACTGCATAGTTATACTGGCTGCAAAATAGGGGAGGGGGGATTTCATACTGACTTCTGTAAATGATGTAGCCGACAGCTGCACAATAACATTTCACAGTTCTTTACGTTCACTGTTCACAATACCCCAATATTACACAGTTATATGGGCAGTTCACTACTGGTAAATGTTGATAAGCCTCATTAATAGGTTGCAGGCAAACATCAGCATACTGCTACCATAGTTTGATGTCAAACAGCAATGAGCACTAAAAACCACACAGTTCACAGTCTTGCAGACTAATACAGTCTGTGTGACACTATTTTTCAAATACGTCAAACAGACATTGTTTTAATGTTAATGGTAATTAGTAAAAATGAAAATAAAATGAATTTAAGGAGGCAGATGGCAAAACAAGAAAGGAAGTAAAGAGATCACAGCTTGCTTCATCACAACATTGCTTGGCAGCTGTATTCACACTGCTGATTCAACTGCCAATGCAGCTGTCAAGTAACATCACTATGATTTAAAATTTCATAATTTGAGAACTTCACAAATAACTGCTCCAGCAGAAGTTTAACGCCGACTATAGCTCCAACAGCGTCAAAGGACCAACTGAGACATTGATGACATATGGACGTCAAGACAACATGACATAACCTAAAGATGGCAATCATGCCAAAATAGGGCTATCACAATAAATAATGTAATCAAACACAGCAGCATCTTGGTCACAAAGCATAATATATTTGCAGTTGTATCTAGTATATTCTAAAGCCAGTAGATGTATACAGTGTGATTTTGCTATGCGCAAATAAAATCAAGCAATATACAGATAACACTGAAAGGAATCAGGAAGCAATCAGTTGCCAATAGTAGTCCATATAACCAAAAATGTTTTATGTCCAACCAATCAAAATATGAAAGAGGACTCTGTCTGCAATTCATCTGTACTTCCTACACAAACCAGAAGACACCATCTATGAATGTGTGCAACAACTATCAATTTTACCAGGAATAAGATATTGTGCATGCTGAGTGTTTAGGTGAGTTGCAAGGGGTTATTAGGATTCAGAATTGGTGAAGCAACCTCGGCACTCTAGTAGATCTTAAAATTTTCAGGTAATCAATTCCATTCTGTTCTCTACAAACTGAATAAATGAATGTTTGTCTCTTTTCGTCCATCTGTGATTGTATGTAGTATATTCACAATTCTGCCTCTGTATATGGATGTTTACCAGAAGTGTGTACCCAAGAGTACATTTTCCCCAAAGGGGGGATAGTCTCTACGATGTGTGTTCGGGGAGTATGAAAGTTGTTTTAGGAATCTGATGTGTAGGATCTAAGAAATTTCAGGTGATTTCTGTTCTCTACAAACAATGCAAATTACTGTTCTGCAATTTGTATATTTATTATTATGGTATCTGTAAATGTGTGCATACTAGACAAGCATAATGAGTACTACTTCTCACAAAAAGAGATACTGCTTCTGGTGGTTATTTAGGTGTGAAATATCTAGGTATTAAGATTCAAATCTGGTGTAACTTCTTCTCTAGCTCATTAGACAGGTTTCAGGTCGTGAGATTCGTTCTATTCTCTACAGATCAGGTTAAAATTGTTAGCTGGTAGGTTTCAGGTTGTGAGATTCGTTCTATTCTCTACAGATCAGGTTAAAATTGTTAGCTGGTTTTTATGAATATTCAGTTGCAAATTATATATTTGTTAGTCTTTATGAATATTCAGTTGCAAATTATATATTTGTTAGTCTGTATGTGCATGTATGTTTGCCTAATGTGTGTAATGAATAGAATTTTTTCCCAAGCACAAGGTATTGCCAGTGGTGTGAGTGTTGGATGTAGGTGTACTAGCCATGAATCAGAGGTGATGCAGCTTCTTCATCCATCAAGTGGTCTGTAAGATTTCTGATGGCAAGTTCTGTTCTGTTCTCCACAGTGAGTGTGAGTGTATGTTGACTGTTTTTAACAAAAATTATATTGTAATTAATATACACTGCCAGAAAAAATTAATACAACTGGAAAGACAATGTTGATTTTGATCCAATGACAGTATATGCCACCTGGAGGATAGCCTATGTACTGATGGTTTCAACATTGTCTGCCAACAGATAGCATAGTGGCATAGGTACCAGAGCACAATTTGTGTTTACCGTTTAAAAGGAAATGTTCACAGCCAGAAGGTTCAGTGTAGCACAAATGTGTGAAGCTAGCAGGCAACCATGCCATAGAGACGCACTCAGGCTTCCTATAGCCAACTGAATGAGTTTGAAAGGGGTCAAATTATGGCTTTCCGAGTGGCAGGATGGGCCTTTAAGAGAACTACCACACAGGTTGGATATTCTGTGTCAGTTTTACAATGATGTTGGTATCAGTCATCATGTGATCATTCTCGCACCTGTAGATGAGGTTCTAGAGTCCACGCAACACCGATGCCCGCGGTAATCGGTGTATTGTAAGGACAGCAGTGGCAGATCATATAGCTGCTATAGCACACATAATAGCACTTGTGAGCCCAGACATGTCAATACGAACTGCTGAAAACTGATTAGTAGCAATGGGACTTCATGTACACACACCTCTAGCCTATCTTCCACTCATGCCACAGCATTGTTGTGCATGGCTCGACTGGTGTCATCAGAGAATCACTTGGAAGATGGAATGGCATGCCATGCTCTTCACCGATGAAAGCAGATACTTCCTGAATGCAAGTGATGGCTGTCTGCATGTACTGTGTAGACCTGATGAGCACTGTTTCATAGAGTTCATTCGAGCATGGCACTCTGGCCCCCTCAGGCCTTATGGTCTTGTGTGTGATGTGCTACAATTCTTGCTCATGTTTTTGGATTGGATGCTAATCAGCACTTCGTATATGCAGAATGTTGTTAGAGCCATTCTTTTGCCATTCTTGCAACAGGAAGCTGATGTGTTGTTCCAACAGGACAATGTTTTCCACACACTGCCTGTGAAATTCAACATGCTCTGCAAGATGTGCAGCAACTTCTCTGCCCAACACAATCTCCAGACTTGTCTCCAATCGAGCATGTGTGCGATATGATATGACAAGAAATGATTTGAGCAACTTGTCAGTGAACAACTATTACAGAATTATGTAAACAGGTCAAGCAGGCATGGAATAACATATCCCAGGACAGTATTTGCCATGTGTATGATCAACTGGATGCCAGAGTCAGCACTTGCATTGCCTCCCATTTTGGCTACACCATATATTAATAAGGGTGTTGATACCCGGTACCAAGAACCACTCGTGCTGTTGATTTTTAAATCCAATCATTCCATGTATTCCATATGCACTGTTGCAACAATAAATCTTGAGTGAAATGGAAACCTCTAAAAGACTGTACAAATTTCCCCCCCCCCCCCCCCCCCCTCCGCCGGCAGTGCATTTACTAGTCTGCATGTGTATAAGCTTCTGCAGTGGATGTGTGAAACAAACAATAACTTGCCCAAGGAGGACATATTGTTAATTTGTGTATCTAGTTCAGATACACATGGCTGTTGGGATCTGGAACTAGTGCAGTTTTTTCCTCAATCTAGGGGCTTAGGGAATTCAAGCATACGTTTCATCCCATTCTCTTCAGGCCAACCAAATGAAAAGCTTTTAGTGAAATACCAATTTTTACAATCATTTGTATGTGTATGTATGTATAATGTGTAATAGTTTTCAAAAGGAGGAGATATTGTTCATACTGTGTATTTAGGTGGAACAAGCCCAGCCGTTAGGATTCTCTACAGATTTGTTTTTTTGTTTTTGTTGATAGCAGAATTGTGATTGTATTTAAAAAATACTTAAATATGTTCATACTGTAGATGTGTGTGGGCCCAAAATTATTTTTTGTCCACCCTCATGATGACTCATACAGGTATTCTTTCCATTTTTTTCTTTTTTACTACAAGAAATTGATTCATACAACCACCTATGCAATGGTAAGTAAACCAGTAAACCTGCACACTCAGTGTACTTCAATGGTGTGCCCTGCATCTTCAGTTGCAGATGGGAATGTGCAGCCTGTGTACTCTGTTGAGTGTGCTAACATAATTTTGAACTGTCATTTCAGACTTGGACCTCACATACATTATCACAATATGACATGAAGGGTTGCCAACAGTGGGAGTTGTTCACTGAATTGGCATACAGTACAGTGTCACTATTTGTAGTTCCAACTGCTATCATGAGACAAAGAATGCACGATCTGCCTAGACACATACAGAAATACATGCACTATCCTCACTTCCAGAACTAACAGTTCATTCCCTGAGGAGAAGAGGGGGGTAGACTGAGTAAGGTTGAATATAACTGTAACAAATAGTGCCTTTTACCAGGGGGGGGGGGGCAGTTTTCATGGTGCACATACAGGTGGTGTATGTGGTTACTATATTTGAGAACTGTTGTAGCTTCTTCCCCAGATATGACAGAGAGGTTTCATGTGCTGAGTTTTACTTGTTCTCTTCAGACTAAGTTAACGAATGTTTATCATTTCTAGCATGACTGCTATTGTATTTAACATATTTATTTTCCTATATGTGTGTATATGGATGTCCACCAGATGTGTATGTGAAAAGTACTTTTCCGAAGATGGAGATACAGTGCATGGTGTGAATTCATTGGATGTGTGTGTTGTTAGTTCCAGTGCCTTGATCCCATCTCAAAAATGAGTTTCCTCCAGGCCTGCTAAATAGATGTCAACTCCAGGTATCAATTCTTCATTTGAAGTGAATCTCTGTCCCCGAAGAAAAATTTCCAGTTTTTGAAGAGATGGAAGTCTGGCAGAGCCATATCTGGTGATTAAGGTGCATGTGGCAACAATTCATACCTTA
This sequence comes from Schistocerca nitens, assembly GCF_023898315.1. Lineage (NCBI taxonomy): Eukaryota > Metazoa > Arthropoda > Insecta > Orthoptera > Acrididae > Schistocerca > Schistocerca nitens. The sequence goes on from NC_064621.1 coordinate 193,084,650, forward strand.
GTTTGTGTAATTTTGCCATGGTGACCGCACATGTGTGCGGGCACATGTCAAGAGTCACGGCACCCATCCTGCAGATAATTTTTTCATTTCTAATTCGTCAGTTAAAATGTGATATACCTTTTCTGATGACATCTGGCAAGCATGAGCAATTTCACACACTTTCAATCGGCGATCCTCCATGACCATTTTGTGTACTTTTGCAATAATTTCTGAAGTAGTGACATGTCTTGGCCAACCACTGCGCAGATCATCATCTAAGCTCTCTGAACCAAATTTAAATTCCACTTGGCAACAGTTGAATATGAAGGATCAGAGTACCCCAGTGTATTCTATAAATCAGCATAAATTTTCTAGTGGCTTTCGTACCTTTCTTTACGAAGTACTTAATCACTGCTTGAATCTCAATTTCTTTCCATCTTTGCAAATCACTACATGGGAACAACAACATAGCCACATCACTGCCACAGCTCTCTCCAATGAATATCACATGAACAACTTGTTGCACTAGTGCTGACCTCTTGTGGTGATTCTGAGAACTTTTCAAACCATCTCGTATATATGTGAAAGAGGAAGCTCCTTAACAGTACACTTCCTGTTTGGAGGAATTTGAAGGGCTGTGTCAACCCAGACAGTACACAGCTGTCATCACAGGGTATTTGGTCTCCATTACACACAACAGTACAAACCCCCAGCACTACTGGTGATCCAAAGATAATGGGGAAGGGAAGACATGGATGTAATCTTGATTAAAGACACTCAGTTCTCATCACTGATTAGAGAAAGATTTATCTGACACCTAATGATCACCATAGAATTGAGTGGAGGCCACCATGCACCACTGTATGTCTAAAACATGCAGCCCTCACACAATGAATTACCTTTGGCGACCTCCCATCAAATTCTTTAGCAGTGACGTCTTGACTGCTTGTGGACAGCAAACTGAGAGGATCCAAGCATGTTATGATGCAAGAAGTGGAGAACGAAGTACTGAATGTTACCCAGAACAGATTTTGAATCCAGTGATGTGCAAAGATGTGCCCTGTTTAATATGATGCCCTTACAAGCAGTGAATACAACTGTCAGGAATTTGATGGGATGGAACATTTCCAACAGCTAAGGATGGGCGGGGGGGGGATTTCAGGTATTGAATTTTTATCTCATCTGTACAGATGAGACCAATAAAATATTTCAGATTTTTGTTAAATTGGGTCATCCGTGATACAGACTGGTATCAGGTACCAATAATGGACATCTCTTATTATAAGTGAGCATCTTTTCAGAGCTGTGCAGTGCTCGGAGAGGATCCTCCAATGTACTGTACAGCTCTACAGCCAACATTTCACCATTAGGTTAGTTTTTCTATACGACAATACATGAGCACCCTACATACAGTGTGGACAGCTTTTTCCAAGATGTCGAGATGAATCTGCCAAAATGAACACAAATGAACTTGCTTGGAACTTGCTGAAAGTTGCAGTTCATTTTCAGAACCCTTCTGACACACTGAATTACCTTAGGAGAGTGCCCATCAAATTCTTGAGCAGTGACATCTTGACCACTTGTGGACAGCAAACTAAGAGGATCCAAGCATGTCATAATGGAAGGAGTGGAGAAACAGGTACTGAATATTACCCAGAGGCGATTTTGATTCCAGTGATGTGCAAAGATGTGCCCTTTTTAATATAATACCCTTAGTTTCATTACTATTTTGTTTTTATTTTACAGTAAAGCTATGTTTTAAGTTTCATGAGGCTTATACTCTCAGATCTTGTTCCTCTTGAATCTTGGTCCACACATAATTTGAGATATACACATGATAAACGCTCTACATGCATATGTATGTGCACTAAATGTGTAAAAGAATAGTACTTTCCCCAGGAAGGGAAGGAAATATGATTTGTGATGAATTTTGACAAGCAGTGAACACAACTGTCAGGAATGTGATGGTATGGAACATTTCCAACAACAACTGTCAGGAATTTGATGGTATGGAACATTTCCAACAGCTAAGGTGGTGGGAGAGGAGGAGGGCAAGCAGTTTCAGGTATTGAGTTTTTATCTCATCTGTACAGACCATCTAAACAAATATTTGAGATTTTTGTTAAATTGGGTCAGCTGTGATATAGACTGGTATCAGGTACCGATAATGGACATCTCTTATTATAAGTGAGCATCTTTTCAGAGCTGTGCAGTGCTTGGAGAGGATCCTCTAATATACTGTAAACAAATATTTGAGATTTTTGTGAAATTGGAGCTTCATTTATATTAAGTAGCCTCTGTGTGTTCTTGCATATGTAACAGATGTATGTGACAAATAGTACTTTTCCCTAGAAGGAGAAGTTCTTTGTGGTGAGTATTTGTTGAAAATGGGTGCAGTTGGCAGGTCTCAGGAAAGATGGGGCTGCTGTACCAGTATAGGAAGCTGATAGCTTTTACGTAGTGGATTTTGTTTTGTTCTCCACAGACCACATAAATGATCATTTGTGGTTTTCAATGAAGCTGCAAGTGCTATTAATGTACTTACTGGCTTGCATTTGTTCATGTGTATGTGCCAGGTTCATAGAACAAGTAGCACCTCTGAACAAAAAGGATGTATTATTTGTAGTTGTTTATATCAGTGATATGTGTGGTTATTAGGACGAGAAAGGAGATAAGCTTCTTTGCCTGCCTAGGGCCTGAGTGGTATTGGGTTATGAGTTTGACAAACCCGGAATTGTGTGGGTATTCATTTTGGAAATTTTCTATTAGAAATGACAACAAAAAATGTACTGTCTTTGTACTGAACTATCAAAAAATCTGATTCCATGCTTTTCTCAAAACACCTTTGAAATTATGAAACAGTCTTACAAAGAAATATGCATTATGTACAAATGCATAAATACAGTATCCAAATTAAGAAGCATGGTCCTGGTCAGTTTATGTAGACTGAGTGCAGCTTCACATGTATATAACACAATTTTATAAATGTTTCCATGGTGACACCTCTTCATAAATATATAGACAGGTACTGTTTTTGTCCACAGTACATTTGTGCTCGACAGTTGAAAGCTGTCAAATAAACTGTCAGGTGTCATGGATTACCTTATTTTGACTCAACTACATGAGTGTCTTACAAGGGAATGGTCAGACTTGTCATGTCAAAACCTGTGTTGCTTTTTTTACCATTGTGAGTTATCATTGCAAGAAGTCTGTATGCAGAATTTTAGCTGCTGGCATGACCTGGAAGTCTGTAAACAATTTTATGAAGTAAGACATTATTGTCGCATGGTTTCCGCACTTATAACTGCCTCTTGTACAACCCTGACCTCTCTCACTACGTTATACCAACGCCATCTAGGGACAAGCTGGCTTGCCACAGCAGTGAGAGAGCTGATTCCCCCAGTGAAAGCGATCGTATGATAATTGAACATTCGTTGACAAATATGGCTGATATGTTATCTACAACATTCTTTCCAAATAGCTATGAAATAGACACAAATAAATATACGGTTTAGAACACATCCAAATTTTATTTCCTGTAATTACCACAGAAATGCGAAATATTGATACAATGTTCAAAACATAGGTTTTTTGTGCACCAAGAACATACAAGCAAAGACGACATATGACAGCCCTGCGAATCACAGATGTTGTTAGATGTCCGTAGACAAAACTGGGCTGGTGTTAGGAATGAATCATGCCTAGTATCGGTATATTTCGAGGAGTGCCACACACATTCAATCAAATTCTGAAACAATGGGGAGGAAAATTGATAATGTACTACTGATTGCAGCTTGAGAATATTGTCATGGTGATAGACAGGAAATTGCAGTGATCTGCACACAATAATTTTCTCTGTTAGTTTTCTGTAAAATGACTTCCACTGATGGAAAAATTCTCTTTCTAAAGGTTGAATTACGTTCGTCGTGCCGGGTGGAATCTGAAGTATCTCTACTTCTTTGTCAGGATGGGCTCGAAATACAGCTTTTAATGAATCAGACCTTTTATGACCTGACCACGAATCTAGAAGGAGACAAGATTTGTTCCCTCAGAATGGAAGAAAAGCATGACGCATGAAAAGTGTAACGTTTTCATTTCCCATTTTTCCAGACTTCAATGTGTCTATCACAAGATTGTTTGCGTAGAACATTGTTCTTTTGACACGTGGTCCAAAACGTCCAGTTGGTTCTTGAAGACACACATATAGTTCAGGCAGCAATGAACCATCCAGACTAATTATGGGCATTATAGTGTATGAATGGGTGAGTGCAGTCGTGTACTGCGCAATCGCCTCAATATGTTTTCCCCCTTTGAATGACAGTGTTCTTTTGCACGCATTCATTTTTGAAAACCTGACTGATCTGCACTGTACATGTACGATTCACTAAATCTAGCGATCTTATTTTTTGCATTCGTAAGAAAAACTTCTATCATTTCGATTTGTGTCACTTCATTTTCCGACATGTTTCTCAATACAAATTTTGTTATTTTTCTTGCTATAATTGTATGTGATCTTTTGAAGCGACTAATCCAACTTTGAGAAGCTGTAAATTCTTTAGCGCCTATCGCGTTGGCAATCTTTAATGCCCAATCACCCAAAGTTGTATCACTGACACTAAATGACTGTTGCCTGGTATCGGTAAATAGCTCAAAAAGTCAAGCATTTATTTCCATCGCAATTTCCAGTCAACTCTTACGTCGTCCAGCGACTTCCTTTTTCCATTTATACAACTCACGTTCAGAATGGACAAAGCGATACTTATTTTGAACATTACTGACACGTAGGCGTTTCTTACCACTTTCGTTCAACCAATATGTTGCCGGCCGTTGTAGCCGAGAGGTTCTAGGCGCTTCAGTCTGGAACCGCGAGACCGCTATGGTCACAGGTTCGAATCCTGCCTCAGGCATGGATGTGTGTGATGTCCTTATGTTAGTTAGGTTTAAGTAGTTCTAAGTTCTAGGGGGCTGATGACGTCAGATGTTAAGTCCCATAGGGCTGAGAGCCATTTGAACCATTTTTTGAACCAATACATCACTGCCTTTTCTTTGCCTGATAAGGTAATTGTAGTTGCTGATGTTACTTTTGGAGATAATTGATGATGGTACATGGTACTATCACTCGAAGAGTCTCCATGAGTGCAACTTTCGCCGGTGTCTTCGCCGTCTGTAGATTCACAGTCTGCAATATCAAGTGTTTCAGTTATTTCTAGCCATATGTCTGCACCATTTACATGCTCATCTAGAAGTTTGACAACCATGTCGCACAACACATAGTCTTCACACAAGTTTTCTGTTCATTGCTTCATTTGGCGTCTGTGGTATATCACCATGGCAAGCAGCAAAACGTTTACAGGGTTCGTCATCACCTGTGAGGGGAGATTGAATGTTCACCGTAAAGTGGCTTGCGGAGTATAGATGAATATGTACAGAATATCTTTCACATCTCTAACCAGTTTCAAGATGGTATGTTTCGGAATACGTACCAGATATTAAAAGGATGTGCATGCCACAGAAACAAATATCGGTTTCCCCTTTCCACCAAAACCGTGCAGCGATATTCCTCTTTAGTGAACGCCGCGATAAGACGGCTGCACTTTCCGACCATGCGCACAACACTAGCGACTCGCCATTTCCAGAGGTGGCCAGCCGTCACTGCAAGTGCCAAGCAGGAAACACAGCCATGTTCGTGATTTTTTTTTAGGTGACCTCCAGTTCATGTCAGCAGCTACAGTTTTGCATACGGACCTTTTGCACAGTTAAATAACAGTGCTAAAAAAAGCAATACATGTTTCGACATGACAAGTCTGACCATTCCCTTGTTAGTAGTAAAGAATGAATCACATTATTAGAAAACAAACAAAAAATTTAAACATCATGCACAATGCAGCAGTTTTTCATGCACCTCACTGTTTATGAAATCATATTTCCTGAACTGCGTGTGGTACCAAGAAATTCTGTTTTAGGTGCGTTTAGTGGCATATGATGACACTGCCTGCAAAATTTATTGCGAATACAGTTAGTAGCACAGAAGTGCTACATTTCAATGTCATGGATGATGCAGTAGTTTTTCATGCATATCATTGTTTATGATATCATATGTCCTGAACAATGTTAGATGTGTGTGTGTGTGGTCTTCAGTCAAGGGACTGGTTTGATACAGCCCCCCTTGCTACTCTACCCTGCGCAAGCTCCTTCATCTCCAAGTAACTACTGCAATCTGCTTAATGTATTCATCTCTTGGTCTCCCTTTACGATTTTTACCCTCCACACTACTCTCCAATACTAACCCTTGATGCCTCTGAACATATCCTACCAACCGATCCTTCTTCTAGTCAAGTTGTGTCACAAATTAATCTTCTCCTCAATTCTACTCAGTACCTCCATCTAGTCTTCAGCATTCTTCTGTAGCACCACATTTCGAAAGCTTCTATTCTCTTCTTGTTTAAACCAGTTATCATCCATGTTTCACTTCCATACATGTCTAGACTCCATACAAATACTTTCAGAAATGACTTTCTGACAGTTAAATCTATACTCAGTGTTAACAAATTTCTCTTTCTCAGAAACACTTTCCTTGCCATTGCCAGTATACATTTTATATCCTCTCTGTTTCTACAATCATCTCTTTAATTTTTCTGTAGGCAGTATCTATCTTTCCCCCAGTGATATACGCCTCTACATCCTTACATTTGTCCTCTAGCCATCCCTGCTTAGCCATTTTGCATTTCCTGTCAATCTCATTTTTGAGACTTTTGTATTCCTTTTTGCCTACTTCATTTACTAATTTTTTATATTTTCTTCTTTCATCAATGAAGTTCAATATCTCTTCTGTTACCCAAGGATTTCTACTAGCCCTCTTCTTTTTACCTACTTGATCCTCTGCTGCCTTCACTGTTACATCTCTCAAATCTATCCATTCTTCTACAGTATTTCTTTCCCCTGTTCTCGTCAATCATTCCCTAATGCTCTCTCTGAAACTCTCTACAACCTCTGGTTCTTTCAGTTTATCCAGATCCCATCTCCTGAAATTCCCACCTTTCTGCAGTTTCTACAGTTTCTACAGTTCATAAACAATTGATTGTGATCAGAGTCAACATCTACCCCTAGAAATGTCTTACAATTTAAAACCTGCTTCCTAAATCTCTGTTCTACCATTATACAATCCATCAGAAACCTTACAGTGTCTCCAGGCCTCTTCCATGTATACAGCCTTCTTTCATGAATTTTAAACCAAGTGTTAGCTATGATTAAGTTATGCTCTGTGCAAAATTCTACTTTCCTCTTTCATTCCTCACACTCCAGTCCATATTGACCAACTACTTTTCTTTTTCTTCCTTTTCCTACTATCGAACTTCAGTCCCTCATGACTATTAAATTTTCATATCCCTTCATTATCTGAATAATTTCTTTTAACTCATCATACATTTCTTCAATCTCTTCATCATCTGTGGAGCTAGTTGGCATATAAACTTGTACTACTGTGGTAGGCACGAGCTTTGTCTCTATCTTGGCTACAATAATTCATTCACTATGTTGTTCATAGTAGCTTACCTGCACTACTATTTTTTTATTCATTACTAAACCTACTCCTACATTACCCCTATTTGATTTTGTATTTACAACCCTGTATTCATCTGACCATAAGTCTTGTTCCTCCTGCCACCGAACATCACTAATTCCCACAATGTATAACTTTAACCTACCCATTTCCCTTTTTAAATTTTCTGACCTACCTACCGGAACAAGGAATCTGACATTCCACGTTCCGATCCGTAGAATGCCAGTCTTGTTGCTCCTGATAATGACGTCCTCCTGATTAGTATCCAGCCAGAGATCCAAATGGGGGACTATTTAATGTCAATAATATTTTACTGAAGAGGATGCCATCATCATTTAACCATACAGTAAAGCTGCATCCCTTCCGGAAAAATTACGGCTGTAGTTTCCCCTTGCTTTCAGCCGTTCGCAGTACCAGCACAGCAAGGCCATTTTGGTTAGTGTTGCAAGGCCATATCAGCCAATCATCCAGACTGTTGCCCTTGCAACTACTGAAAAGACTGCTGCCCCTCTTCAGGGACCACATGTTTGTCTGGCCTCTCAACAGATACCCCTCTGTTGTGATTGCACCTATGGTACAGCTATCTGTATCACTGAGGTATGGAAGCCTCCTCACCAGCAGCAAGGTCCATGGTTCTTCGGGGGCTATGTTAGATAGGTGGTTCTTATCCCAACAACAGTTATTGCCAGACAGAAATGTGGAACACTATTGCCCATGTGGAACATCAGACCCTCCAAAGATCTGACACAAGACTAGCCGGTATGGAACTAAAGCGACATGCCTGGAAAACAACTAATTGGATCCATAAAGGCCATGGCATCTCTGCTGAAAATCTCTACCAGTGGGTAAGGGCTTCATCTTCTCAGTATGACTGTGGAAATGAACATTAGATGATCCATCACATTGTAACAAGCTGTAGCAGAAGAGCGTACCATAGGAACTTGGAAGATTTCTTTGAAATGAGAGAGGCTGCCCTTGAATGTATCGACAAATATGATATTAATTTATAGACTTATTTTTTAAATTATGAAATTAATATATTTTTGTAAAATTTTGTAAAACTATATAATCTACAAATGCTAGTCACTGTTCATATGTAATGCCATATGTTAAATAAATAAATAATAAGTAAAGGATATGTGTACCATGTTTGGCTGAAATTTCTCCAGCTTCACAGAGTTGATTTGTTGCTGTTGGGATGAAATAAGCTGAAGTCCTTGTGTAACAAACACTGACCAAGTGGGTAGTAATTTCCACATTAGTTCATGCCATTCCACATTAGTTCATGCCACATAAGATTTTGAGTTTCAATATTGTTTATTTCTATGTAGAAGTAATTCCAGCAATTTTATTTATTTATTTATTTATTTCTTACACCATGGATCCAACTGTGACAATTTCACATGGATGTAGTGTGTGTCAATTTTTACATTGTCAATGACAAGTACTTGTACACTATGTTTACAGGTAAAGAATATAAAGTTACTTAACCACTACAATGATCCATAACACAATATAATGGAATGAGAATCCTTAGACCTACAGATTACAGGTATAAAACAAAGTAAATTAAACCTGAAAAGGTCATATAACCCAGACTGTTAAATATAAGCAGTTAACACTAAAACAGTTACATATGTGACAAGAATGTTCAGCTTAATGTTCAATTTATATGATAATACATCTTATTTTAAGGCCGTTTCTCACTGTGTTTCATAAACTCTTCCAAACTGTAAAATGACATGGCTAAAAGAAATTGCCTCAGAAGCTCTTTAAATGTAGATTTGTTGGCAATTTCACATTTGATTTCTGGAGGAAGAGCATTAAATATCTTTATACCAGAGGACTGTACACCCTTCTGCACAATCTTCAAATTTTTACCTTCAGTGTGGAAATCATGTTTCCTCCTTGTGTTATACTGATGGTATTCACTGTTACATTTGTATAAATCAGTGTTTTTACTTATGAAACACATAAGTGAGTATATATATTGAGAAGTAGTTGTAAGAATTCCCAGATTCCGGAATAGGCTTCTGCAGCTGCATCTAGGATCTACACCAGACATCACTCTTACAACACGCTTCTGAGCAATGAATATTTTCTTTGCAAGAGGTTGATTTCCCCAGAAAATAATTCCATATGCCATCAAAGAATGGAAGTAACCATAGTATGCAGCTTTTTTAATGCTTAAGTTTGCACTGACAGAGATGATTCGCATTGCAAAAACTGAAGAGCTGAGTCTCTTGTAAAGATCTAAAATGTGATGGGACCAGTTTACTCTACAGTCAATCTTCACGCCTAGAAACTTTGTTACTTCCACTCTTTCTATGACCTGTGTGGCATATTTAACAGTCATTTCTTCCTCAGTTTTGGCAGTTGGGGTGAACTGAATATAATTAGTCTTACTCAGGTTAAGTGAAAGACCATTTGCAGTAAACCATTTCATTAAATCTATAAGAATAGTATTAACAGACTCTTGAACATTTTCACATTTAAGACCATTAACCATTATGTTAGTATCATCTGCAAAGATGGTAAAATTGCACTGAATCATTGAAGAATAAGGTAAATCATTTATAAATAACAGGAACAGTAAAGGACCAAGAATAGAGCCCTGTGGAACTCCACAATTTATGTCTCTCCATTCCGATGAAATCATTCCACCACACAAATTGTCTGACTTATCTAAGACTACTTTCTGTTTCCTCTCTGTCAGGTATGACTGAAGCCAGTTATTTGCTACACCACTTATTCCTAGATGGTCTGCCTTCAGTAACAGTATTTGGTGGTTCACAGTGTCAAAGGCTTTACATAAATCACAAAATAACCCTGTTGTCACCATTTTCTCATTTAGAGATTCCAAAACCTTATCTATAAAAGCATATATTGCTTGTTCAGTTGACAGACCTTTCCGGAAACCAAACTGATGATTGCTGAGAATATTGAATTTATGTAGGTGTTCTAAAATTCTAGAATACATGAGCTTTTCTAGTACCTTTGAAAACACAGACAGGAGAGATATTGGTCTGAAATTTTTAACATCAGTTTTCTCCCCTTTCTTAAAGAGAGGCTTCACGATAGCATACTTTAGTCTATCAGGAACAATTCCTTGCTGCAAAGAGGCATTGAAAATATGACACAGTATATTGCTTACAGAAGTACAACACTGCTTTAACAATTTGCTAGAAATATTGTCTACTCCACAGGAGTTCTTGGTTTTCATGGAGGCAATTGTTCTTTCAATTTCTGATACTGTAACAGGTCTAATATGCATTTGGATGATTTTGTTAGGGAAAGCATTTCGCAAAAAGGTCAGGGCATCATTCACAGAACCCTTGCAGCCTATTTGCTCAGACACTGACAGGAAGTGTTTATTAAAGATTTCAGCTATGATATCAGGATTTTGCACAAGATTCCCTTCATGTTTGATTATGAAGTTTTCTACAGCTCTTTTTTTATTGTTCCCTGTCTCCTTGTTAACTATTTGCCAGACAGTCTTCATTTTATTATTGGAGTTATCAATTTCTTTTATATAATACAGTGCTTTTGATGTCTGAATAACTTTCTTTAGGATTTTACAATATATGTTATAATGGCTGATTAATTCTCTGTCCCTTGACCCTCTGGTTGCAACATAAAGTTCTCTCTTATATTTACATGACACTCGAATACCCTTTGTGATCCATGGCTTCTTTAAGGATGAGGAAATATTGTTCCTAACAAACTTTTTAGGAAAAGCTTCTTCAAAGTGGGATAGGAATTCATTTATGAATATGTTGAACTTTGTATCAACATCATCTACTCTGCGAACTGAATTCCAATCTTCATGCTGCAGCTTATGGTTAAAAAATTCCAGGGTCTCTTTGTTCATAAGTCTGATTGCCTTCCAGGATGGGACTGCTTTCTTGACAGATCTGTAGTCATGTAGAGTGAGGAGCTGTCCATCATGGTCTGATATGCCATTTACTATTGCAGTGACAGTGAAGTTCTGGTATAAATTTACATCTAAAAATATATTGTCTATCAGAGATTGACAGTCAGGTGTGATCCTAGTAGGAAAGTCAACCACTGATGTAAGATTGTAGGAACTCAGCAAATTCTGGAGCTCTACTTTGTTGTTGCATTCCATTGCGAAGTTGACATTAAAGTCCCCAAGTAAGATAATGTCATTATTTTTAGAAAATAAGGTTGATAGTAACAATTCTAACTGAACCATAAAGACTGTGAAATTGGTTCCTGGTGCCCTGTACACTGTAACTACTATTAATTTGGAACTGTTTAATGTCACTTCTATTGCACACACTTCAAACTGTTGGTCACTGCAATATTTCCTTACATCTACAGATCTAAAAGTTAAATTATTCTTAATGAAAATTACTACTCCACCTTTTCTCATGCTATCTCTACAGTAGTAGGTGGCAAGGCTATAACTGTCTATATGTAACATTTCAATTCCTTCTGTAATATGGTGTTCTGAGAAACATAAGATCTGAGCATTGTTCATAAAGTTTTTGTTATTTATGTTAACTTCTAATTGATCTAGTTTGCTTCTTATTCCCCTTATGTTTTGATGAAAAATGGAGAAGTTGTTTGGATTATTACCTATTTTGGTGGTTTCTTCTTTCTCGTGCCTGTGGTTAAAAAATCCTTCAGATGAGGAGGACACACAACTTTACGTTTACCTCCTGTTCTCTGTGATGATGTCGATTTTTCTTCAGTAGATGCTTCCTTCTTTACTGAAGATGATGAAACTGATGACTTGCTTGTTGATTTACCTTGAGCTGATGCTGTCAATTCCCTTGGAGATGATGAAGCTATTGACTTGCTTGCAGGTGGGGATAAGATTGCTGTTGCTGTAGGCTCCAGGGGTTGTACTGCTGTTGCAGCTGGTGTTTCTGCTGGCAGTGATATTTTTGACGAACTGCATGTAGGCAGGTGCACAAGTGGTGTTGCTGAAGGTTCACAGAGTGGAAATGCTGCCTTTTCTTCTTCTGCAGTACATGTAACCATTGAGTTATCTCTGTTTGGTGAAGAAACAGAATCATCTGAGCATCTAGGTACTGAAACTTCTGATCCATTCATTTTCTTCGTTTTTGTTATTAAGCATACTGGCAGAGGGATTACAGCACGACCTTCCACTGTGTTGCAGTTAATAGAATTTAACAATTGTTTGCACATAGCTTCCTTTCCCTGTGTGTTCCTGTGCATACCATGCTTTGTAAAGTGAGCTCTCTCCATGCTGTTTGCGTCAATAAAGGTAGCCTGTGGGAAACTGCAGCAGAGTTTTCTTATTTTCCTGTTGACTTTGTTAATTTCTAGGTTAACACACGAGCTACTTATTAAGTCATGCCTATGTGGAACACTAAGCACGAAAACTTTTATATGTGAGAGTTTTTCCAAAGTTTCTTTGAGTGCTCTTGTTGCATGATGGCTTTCATTACGATAAACATCGTTTGCACCACCTATTATGACACAGACAGAGGAATTTTTTGTTAGCTTTTCACAGTTTTTCACAATCTCGCCAAGAGGTGCACCTGATTTCACAACACTAGTAATTTTGTAGCGAGATTGCATAGCTACCATTATACTGGCTACTCCTTTGGCATGGCTATCTCCTAATATACATATTTCACTTTTATTTGGCACTGGATTGACATTAAGTTTCTTCCCTGTAGATTTACAAGTTAAACTCACTTTTTTGAGGTTGCTGTTTTCATCATTGGCAGACTTAAACATCACACTCGCAGCATTTAATTGTTCAGTAGGCCTGTATAATAACAGCTTGCTGCACTTGTTAGTATTTGCCGAGAATAATGTTAACATAGGTTCATGATGTTTTGAATGGATCGTTTCTATAGGATTAGGGAAACGATTACAAATAACACTTTCTTCCGAGTTTCTTCTTTTTTCAAAAGAACTTACCACTTTTTCAATGTCGAGGACGTATTTTCTTGCATTCTGTAAATCCTGTTTCAAACAATCTTCAACGGATTCATTGTGACCATTTAAAAATTTCGTGAGAGCAGTTACTTGTGGATCACACTGCGCCTGGCCACAACAACATGAGTGATCTGTCGTATTTATTTTACACAAACACGATGAGTGAATCCACTTATTAATCACTGGACACAATCTGATACCTTCTATAACCTCTTCATTGCACAATACGCAATTTATATCAATAATACTACTAAATTTCGCGGAGCAGTTTACTATAACGTCTATACTCGCCGCCGCCATGATGGTGTTCCTCTAAGAGAAGACATAGTACAACTGTACAAAATTGGCCCAGTGTGTGCCTCTAAGAATCATAATTACAAAACTGATCAACACTGAGGTCACCTCGAATATCTTGGGCAAAACTGGGCGCATAACAGTGGTTCCACATGGATCTTATATGCATTTTGCTACAATGACACGATTGTCAAAAACAAAAAGTTAAAGAAATATAATGAATTCTGACAGATATCAGAACAGTAAGTGACCTCGTATGAATCATGAAATAGAATGACTTTACATAGTATATGAATTTCATTACAGATTGGTCTCATTCACAATGAAAATAGTCAGACACGTAGATATTACAATAAATATTGCATTTTAGTGGATTATTCACAAAAAATTGAAAATAATTTCTTCCTAGCATGTTTCCTAAAATAAAATTAAAACAATTTGGAATATTATTAAAAGAGAAACAGGTCAACCAAGAGCACAGGAACACAGTATTACCAACAAATTGAATGAAAACTTTATGAACAAAAAGTCAGAAGTTGAAAATATTTTTAATAAACATTTTCTAAATGTTGTGGATATAGTAGGATCCAGGTGTTCATTAGAAGATGCTAGGCTGTTAATGGAAGAGGCCATACCTATGCAATTTGATACAATTGAAATCTCACTCACTTCTCCCTCTGAAATTAGGAAAATAATAAACTTGCTTAAAAGCAAAAACTCACATGGAATTGATGGCATTTCCAGCAAAATACTAGAAGCTTGTTCTCAACAGATAAGTAATATTCTCAGCCACCTGTGTGATAGCTCTCTGGAACAGGGCATTTTCCCTGATAGACTGAAATATGCTATTGTTATACCTTTGGATAAAAAAGGGAATAGATCTGATGTCAACAATTACCATACAATCTCCCTTCTAACAGCTTTATCCAAAATTTTTGTCAAAGTAATGTATTCAAGAGTAGCTTCACATATCTACAAAAATGAAGTACTAACAAAATGTCAATTTGGTTTCCAGAAAGGTTTTTCAACAGAAAATGCCATACATGCTTTCACCAATCAAATTTTGAATGATCTGAATAACCGAACACCACCCATTGGGATTTTTTGTGATCTCTCAAAGCCTTTTGATTGTGTAAATTATGAAATTCTGCTAGACAAGCTCAAGTATTGTGGCATGAGTGGGACAGTGCACAGATGGTTTAATTCGTACCTAACTGGAAGAGTGCAGAAAGTTGAAATAAGCAGTTCTCATAATATGCAAAGATCAGCACATTCCTCAAACTGGGGAACTATCAAGAATGAGGTTCCACAAGGGTCAGTCTTGGGTCCTTTGTTATTCTTAATATATATTAATGACTTGCCATTCTATATTCATGAAGAGGCAAAGTCAGTTCTCTTTGCTGATGATACAAGTATAGTAAACCTGACAAACAAGAATTAACTGATGAAATTGTCAATAATGTCTTTCAGAAAATTACTAAGTGGTTCCTTGTAAACGGACTCCCACTGAATTTTGATAAGACACAGTACATACAGTTCCGTACAGTAAATGGTATGACACCATTAATAAATATTGACCTTAATCAGAAGCATATAGCTAAGGTAGAATATTCAAAATTTTTAGGTGTGCCCATTGATGAGAGATTAAATTGGAAGAAACACATTGATGATCTGCTGAAACGTTTGAGTTCAGCTACTTATGCAATAAGGGTCATTGCAAATTTTGGTGATAAACATCTTAGTAAATTAGCTTACTATGCCTATTTTCACTCATTGCTTGCATATGGCATCATATTTTGGGGTAATTCATCACTGAGGAATAAAGTATTTATTGCACAAAAGCGTGTAATCAGAATAATAGCTGGAGTCCACCCAAGATCATCCTGCAGACATTTATTTAAGGATCTAGGGATATTCACAGTAGCTTCTCAGTATATGTACTCTCTTATGAAATTTGTTATTAACAACCAAACCCAATTCAAAAGTAATAGCAGTGTGCATAACTACAATACTAGGAGAAAGGATGATCTCCACTATTCAAGATTAAATCTAACTTTGGCACAGAAAGGGGTGAATTATACTGCCACTAAAGTCTTTGGTCACTTACCAAATAGTATTAAAAGTCTGATAGATAACCAACAAGTATTTAAGAAGAAATTAAAAGAATTTCTGAATGACAACTCCTTCTACTCCATAGAGAAATTTTTAAATATAAATTAAAAAAGAAAAAAGAAAAAAGAAAAAAGAAAAAAAAAGAAATGTTGTTATATCAACTTAATTATGTTGTTAAATTAACTTAATTATGTCATGTATTGGAAAATTTGACTCGTTCCACATCATTACGAAATATCGTATTCATGATCCATGGAACTAGTATTAATCTAATCTAATCTAATCTAACAAAAATGCACTTCATTTCCATAATAACAGTCTTTTGGAAATAAGCACATCATCTACTCGAGGCACAAGGAGTACATTGTGTGGGTTTATTTCATCCTAACTGTTTCCAAAGTATAGTATTACTTATAGTGCCCATATATGGCTATGCTTAGGATTGCTGTTCACACGTTACTTGCTTATCTATCAATTAATGTGAGAAAGAATCTGTTGGTAACAGTCTTTAAAGAAGCAGAAAGGTGCTAGTTGTTATGTTACAACACACACACATTTTCAAAACATGTATGGATTTACAAGTTTACATGAGAGCATGCCAGATGTGTGTAATACACAGCATGTTTCCTCAGGAAATAGATACTGTATTTGTTTGTATTCATAAGGGTGCAGCTGCTTACCCAGCCTAAGGAGCTGACAGATTTCTGTTTTCTACAGACAATGTAAATGAATATATTTGATTTTTGTGAAATTGGAAAACTAATTTTTATATTCACTTATCTGTAAGTGTGAATGTTTATTCACTGGAAGTGTGTTATGAATAACACTTTTCTCCAAGAAGGATATACTGTCCTAAAGTCTGGATTTGGTGGAATTTTTTCACCTGTGCAGGTGATCAACAAGTTTCAGGTGGTAATTTATTTTGTGTTATCTACTTTTCACACAAACTAATCTTAGCAGTTTATTTGAAAATTCAACAGTAAATAATTTAATTACAAGTATCTATCTTCTTTCTTTTCCCTAGTGTTTACGCATTATAGTACAGGGTCCACTTTTCAGGATTTTGCAAGATTCATGTTATTTTCTTTGTGGCAGCATGCTCTTCCTGGACCAATAGTAGCAAGGCAATCTAAGAAAGGGCAATCATGTGATCCATCTACCTATTAATTGTGCAAACTTTACTCTGAGTGTCATCATATTTTAACTGTTTGCGTATTGCATTCTCTCAGGGGGATGTTCGAGACCAGCTCAGCATTTACCTAAAAAGTGTGGGACAAAGCCAAAAAACTGCACTCTGCCTGACTGGTGAACCAATCCACAGTTATTAATACACCACGCAGATTTTTTTGGGTCTGGCTCACCTTCATGTCTCACAAGCTAACGTACTGAGTATTATGCTGTACAGCGGCTAATTACCAGTCTCTCTATATGTCTGCCTACTGAAAAGTAGTTTTCCAAAGGACTATTGGTCATGGTGTTTGTGGAGCGGGGATGAGTTTCAGCTAAATTTGAAATATATTTAACTTTATTGCTATTCACTATACGTATAACTGTTGGCACCAGATGAATTTACTGAATAGAACTGTCCACTAGGCTGTATTACTCGTGGAGTGGAGGATTTATGTAACTGTTGGGCTTCTAAAGTGGTGGACTATCTGATTAAATCAAGGGGCTGAGAAAGTCCACTTACTGAGTTTGTTTTATAGATATATTTTAAATGATTATGTGTGGAATCCTGCTACACTGCAACTCCATAGAACCGAGGAGAAATGGGTGTAGTTGTCAGAGCTCTAAAGCACTGAAACTTCACATCGAACCAATGGCTAACAGTTTTCGGTGTTGAGTATTGCCTTGGTCTGAACCATCTTTGTGAATATTCTATGTTGATGTAAGCAACACTGCAAGTATATTTAATTATTTTTCTAATCTCTATATTATGTATTTGTATATGTATTAAATGTGTGTCCTCAATAGTATTATTTGCAATATATGTAGGTAGGGGGAGAGCGTAGAGTTAGTTTCTAATGTCAGCATGAATATGTTAAGTTTGTTTAGTTCCCTACATATTTTTTTAAAAGTATTGTGTGTGGTTCATGGTGTGGGTTCCTGTTGTCATGTCCTAGTTCATTAACCACGAGCAACGTATGAGTGGCCAAGTAAGTGGTCCTGACAGTCGGGATACCAGTTACTTTGGAATAAGGCTGGGCATCTCGGACATATTCTGAGTCGTGGTCACCTTTGTGCTCAGACGGCAAAGACTACCAAATCCACCGGTTAGTCCCTCACCCGTTAGGGGTAAAACTCAATGGGACCCAGGGCAAGTAAGGCTAGCAACCTGCTTCCCTGGTACTTTAAATATAATGTTGACAGTGTCTAGCAAGAAAATTAGGATTTTGTCAGTATATTCGCATTGTGAAGGGACAGATCAAGATAAGATGGATAGTTTTTATGACACACTCAGTGATGTAGTTGTTAGAGTAAAGGATAAGGACAGTGTTCTGCTCATGGGTGATTTTAATGCCAGGATTGGAAATCGAGCAGAAGGGTATGAAAAGGTTATGGGTAAATTTGGCGAGGACATGGAGGCCAACAGGAATGGGAAACAACTTTTGGATTTCTGTGCCAGTATGGGCTTAATAGTCACAAACTCCTTTTTTTAAACATAAGAACATTCACCAGTATACTTGGGAAGGCAGGGGAACCAGGTCTGTCACTGACTATATAATAACAGATCAGGAATTCAGGAAGGCTGTGAGGGACACACGTGTATTCAGGGGATTCTTTGATGACACTGATCACTATTTAATCTGCAGTTAAATTGGTATTATGAGGCCGAAAGTGCAGGAGGTCAGGTCCATATGTAGAAGGATAAGAGTGGAGAAACTTCAGGATAAGGAAATCAGGCACAAGTACATAACAGTGATCTCAGAAAGGTACCAGTTAGTTGAATGTAGTCAATTACAGTCATTGGAAAAGGAATGGACAAGGTACAGGGACACAGTACTAGAAGTGGCTAAAGAATGTCTTGGAACAGTAGTGTGTAAAGGTAGGATGAAGCAAACAGCTTAGTGGAATGACACAGTCAAGGCAGCCTGTAAAAGGAAAAAGAAGGCATTTCAAAAATGGTTACCTACAAGAGCTCAGGTAGACAGAGAAAGTTATGTTGAAGAAAGAAACAAAGCCAAATAAATAATTGCAGCATCCAAGAAGAAATCTTGGGAAGACTTTGGAAACAGGTTGGCAACATTAGGTCACGCTGCTGGAAAACCATTCTGGAGTGTAATTAGCAGTCTTCAAAAGGGAGGTAAGAAGGAAATGACAAGTATTTTGGACAGGTCAGGAAAACTGCTGGTGAATCCTGTTGATGCCTTGGGTAGATGGAGGGAATATTTTGAAGAGTTGCTCAGTGTAGGTGAAAATACGATCAGTAATGTTTCAGATTTTGATGTACAATGGGATAGGAATGATGATGGAAATAGGATCACATTTGAGGAAGTGGAGAAAATGGTAAATAGATTGCAGTGCAATAAAGTGGCTGGGGTGGATGAAATTAAGTCGGAACTCATCAAATACAGTGGAATGTCAGGTCTTAAATGGCTACACAGGATAACTGAAATGGCATGGCAGTCAGGACAGGTTCCATCAGACTGGATGAAAGCAATAATCACACCAATCTTTAAACATGGAAACAGAAAAGATTGTAACTACTACAGAGGTATCTCTTTAATCAGCATTGTGGGTAAAATCTTCTCAGGTATTGTTGAAAGGGAAGTGTGAGTATTAGTTGAGGACAAATTGGATGAAAATCCGTGTGTCTTTATGCCTCTTAGAGGTTGTCAGGACCAGATCTTTAGCTTACGGCAAATAATGGAGAAGTGTTACGAGTGGAACAGGGAATTGTATCCATGCTTTATAGATCTAGAAAAGGTATATACTGGGTTCCTAGGAGGAAGTTATTGTCTGTTCTAAGAGATTATGGAATAGGGGGCAAACTTTTGCAAGCAATTAAAGGTCTTTACATAGATAGGCAGCAGTTAGAGTTGACAGTAAATTGAGTTCATGGTTCAGAGTACTTTCAGGGGTAAGACAAGGCTGCAACCTGTCTCCACTGTTGTTCATATTATTTATGGATCATATGTTGAAAACAATAGATTGGCTGGGTGAGATTAAGATATGTGAACACAAAATAAGCAGTCTCGCATATGCGGATGACTTAGTTGTGATGGCAGATTCGATTGAAAGTTTGCAAAGTAATATTTCAGAGCTAGATCAGAAATGTAAGGACTATGGTATGAAGATTAGCATCTCCAAAATGAAAGTAATGTCAGTGCGAAAGAGATATAAATGGATTGAGTGCCAAATAGGAGGAACAAAGTTAGAACAGGTGGACGGTTTCAAGTACTTAGGGTGCATATTCTCACTGGGTGGCAACATATTGAGAGAACTGGAAGCGAGGTGTAGCAAAGCTAATGCAGTGAGCACTCAGCTACAATCTACTCTCTTCTGCAAGAAGGAAGTCAGTACCAAGACTAAGTTATCTGTGCACCGTTCAATCTTTCAACCAACTTTGTTGTATGGGAGCAAAAGCTGGGTGGATTCAGGTCACCTTATCAATAAGGTTGAGGTTACAGATATGAAAGTAGCTACGATGACTGCAGGTACTAGTAGATGGGAACAATGGCAGGAGGGTGTCCACAATGAGGAAATCAAAGAGAAACTGGGAATGAACGCTATAGATGCAGCAGTCAGGTCGAACAGGCTTAGATGGTGGGGTCATGTTACACGCATGGGAGAAGCAAGGTTATCCAAGAGACTCGTGGGTTCAGCAGTAGAGGGTAGGAGTCGGGGTAGACCAAGGAGAAGGTACCTGGATTCGGTTAAGAATGATTTTGAAGTAATACGCTTAACATCAGAAGAGGCACCAATGTTAGCACTGAATAGGGGATCATGGAGGAATTTTATAAGGGGCACTTTGCTCCAGACTGAATGCTGAAAGGCATAATCAGTCTAAAATGATGATGATGATGATGATGATGATGAGTATTGTGTGTGGATTCCATGTAAACTGGAATTAAGCATAATTGTTTCACTAGTATTTAACAGTATGCAGATAGTGCCGGGCATGAGTTCTGAATAGTACCTTCCACAACTGGGATGTATTGATTACATAGATTTATCCGGTGTAATGGTTGTTAGTGTTCTACATGGCTATGTGGCCATAATTAATTGTCCTAACAAGATGATATTTTGACGGTCCAACTGGCCACCATTTGCAGGTAAGATTGCAGATGCACTATCATGCCGGAACTGAGGTAACATCCTCAGATACTGCACCTCCTTAATACCCTGGGAACAGGCTGCTGCTGCTTGTGTAGAGAACGAAAGGGCTGCCCTCTGCGAAGCAAAGAATTGTAGTGCTGCCAGTGGTAGAAACTAACAAAAGCAATGAATAGCAAATTAAGATGCAGCTGGTCAAAAACCAGACTGTTGTTGTTTTATATCTGATAGAAGTCATAGCAATAATTTGTTCTTCTGTAAATGACATATCATGCCCTTCATTGAGACAGCATTCAGTGATCGTAGATTTTTCAGACTGGAGCAAACATGTGTGATGTTGATGTTCTACACACTGGTCATCAACTGTATGAATAATCTATCCAAGTATAAGTCTTTCTGCAGTGACACGGAATTTTATACACCCCAGGCTTCCTCAATCCCAAATCATCTTTAACAGATCCAACAAGAGTACTATCTTTGGCCAAAGGCAAAAGGACGCTATTAATATCACATTTTCTGAGGAATCCTGAAATTTTCAAAGAAATACTTCCTGCAAAGGGCAAAAAAGTAACTCATTTACAAGTGTCCACTGTTGGTTCACAAGGTGGTCCCAACTGAAAAGCATGAACAAACTGATGATCAGTGTAACCTTAAGATAATCCAGTTCCTGTGTCAAATTGTCAGAATCTAAAATATTATAAGCTCTTTTGACCAGTGTACATAAAACTCACATGTGTTGAAATTATCAGAATCCAAATTAGCATAAGTTCTCTTGACCAGTGTATGTAAAACTCCAATATGTTGATGTGCATGTAAGAACGCAGCTGTGTGATGCATTCTGTGCAGAGAGAGAGTTACTTTGCAGCACTGACAGTGAGCTCCAGCTGGCATGTACCCTTGTAACTGGGTGAGCACTAAACCAGGCTACTGATTCTGTTTATAACTCTCCAAAGAAGACACAAAGGAATTAAAGACATTAGCTGCCAGTGGACATTGATTTATATCAATGAGAAAGTTGGAAATTGTGCTGGACTTAAATTTGAACCAGGGTTTCCTGCTTATTAGGCAGATGTGCAAGCCACTACACCATCTGGACACAGTGGTCACCACAGTCGCAGACTACCCTAGCACGTCTAGATTGCTGATTCCCATTAAAGTTCGAGCTTAATGTGCATCTGCATGGAAGGCTAACTGGTTACCATCACCTTAATTATATTTCATATATAATTAAGTCAAAGATGGCTAGTGATACCTTCAGTGCAGATACACTTCAGGCTTATATATAATTAAAATGATGATGGCCAATGATCTCTTTACTTCAGATGCACACGAAGTTGAACTCTCACAGGAATAGGCAAGATGCCATCAGTAGTGTATGGTGTCAGCTGACAGTTTGGGTCCACTGGGAGATGTACTAGAGCTGTCCGTGCAGTTGTGGTGGCCACTGCTTTTGGACAGTGTAGTGGTCAGAGCGTCCCCCTAGTAAGCAGGAGACCTGGATTCAAGTATTGGTCCAACACAAATTTTCAACTTGCCCCACTGATATAAATCAATGCCCACTGGCTGCTAGTGCCTTAATTACTTGTGTGTTTTTATTCATAGTGGCTGCAGGATCAAAATTGTGTCTGTTCTTTTGGGTATGTTCAAAAGAACAGACACAATATACATACTTCCTAGTAGACTTTGTGTGCCTGGGAAAGTATAGCTGCCCATTTCAGAACAAAACAGTCAAAGCCCCAAGAAATTAAAATAACTCATAAAAATCAGGATATAGAAGAAATGGATTCTGTGAAGTTTTTAGGGTTAAACCTAGATAATAAATTAAATTGGAATAAACATGTTGACTACCTGTTAAACAAATTATGTAGCTTTGCATTTGCTATGCAAATATTAGCTGGTGCAACAGACATGAATACGAGGAAAATTGCATACCACAGCTACTTTCAATCAGTTGTAAGGTATGGTATTAATTTTTGGGGAAATTCAAGCAATATATTGCGCATACTACAGTTACAGAAAAGAATAATGAGGAACATGTGTACTGCCCATCCAAGGACATCATGTCGCCCACTATTTGAAAAACAACAGTTATTAACAGTTCTCTCCCTATACATCTATGATATTATCATCTTTCTACACAGAAATTTAGAGTTATTCGAGAAAAACTGTTTCAATCACACATATAACACGAGAAACAAAGACAATTTTATGCTTCCCACTCATCACTTAAACCTATATGTGCAGTATATGGCAATGAAAATTCATAACAAGCTAAAAGGAAAGAATGTTCTGAGTATGAACCTAGAGACACTGAAAACAACGTTATACGATATACTTGTCAAATGCTGCTACTACACTGTTGAGGAGTTCATGAAGGATGAACTGAACATTTGAGCAAGATAAATTTACATATAGTCTTGTGTGTAAATGTAGGTGTCCTTCACAAAAGGGAGGAAAGAAAAATAAAAGTTTATATTAATGTTAAAATTCTTTGTACCAATTAGGCCTAAGTTGTGTTATCCACCTTTTTTTTTTTTTTTTTTTTTTTTTGACGTGTCTCCTGTGCACTAATCATATGATTAGAAATTGTATGTTATGAGATGAATAAAACACTATTCTCTATTCCCTCGCTCATATAATACTTGTTGTGTTTGCTTTACGCTACCCATAATGAACACTGTAATGGCTAAGTAACCAAACCATAGCTAAACTTGCATAAAAATCAACAGTAAATGTTCTATGCACAACCTGAAGCATATTCTACAAGCATATGTATCAAAACAATGTTACCAGATGGTGTGTCATGTGGTTTAGTGCTACTTGCCACTGTGTACCACCCCACCACCCTCCTTGTATGTGCACACCATTATAGCACTTCATCACAAAAAAAAGCCCAAAATGTCACGGAACCACTTCCAACTGAAAGGAGGCAAAACTGTGTCATGAGACTGTACTATGTGCCCACAATCAGCTTATGTCCAGGTGAGTTGTTGTTCAGCACACTTGAGATGTGCAGCTTTTTAAACTGCTGTAAGCCTAAGCAACGGTCTTTTGCAATGTACCTGACTCCAAATATCTGTGGTTTCTAGTTCCCTCTGCAAAGTTCACTCACGAACTGGTTTAGATAGAGCTGGATTCAACGACAGCAAAAATTCCTGTCAAGCTTGAAACCAACTGTCATTGATAAGGTGGGATACTCATTTCTGTTCTCTGTCAGTTGGCATCTTTGTCAGACCAAGGTCTTGTGCCGTATTATATCAGCGTAAGTGCTGAATCATTCCTTATGGAGAGCGACAGGGAGAAGTCGTTTTATTTTATGCCCAAAGTTGGTGTTCCTTTTTGTCAAATTCGGTACTATTGTTTCAATGATATTTGTTACTTCTGCAAATTCATTGAATTCTTTGCCGAATCTGGTATTTTTTTGTTACAGTCACTGTAATTTTTACGTCAAATTTGGTGGTTTTACCAAAATGGTGACTTTTTCCCAAATTTGGCGTTCTTTTTTCTTCAAATTCAATGCTATTTATTTTTGCCGAATTCAGTGTTGTTTTCCGAATTCAGTGCTATGTTTTTACCAAATTCTATTATTTTTGACAACTTCCGTGTTATTTATTTTTGCCAAATTCGGTAATGTTTATTGTCAAATTCGGCGTTGTATTTTTGCCAAACTGGACGTCGTTTATCACCAATTCGGAATTATTTTTTGCTAAGTTCGTTGCCTTTTGTCAAAATTCCTGTTTATTGCCAAATTCTACGGTTTTTCTGAATCGGTGCCGGTTTTTTGCCACATTTTGCGTTCTTTTAACCCAAATTTAACGCCATTTTCGTCATACCATCAAGTTTTGTTACTTGGGAAATGAACTGTTGTTTTAAAATTATACATGAGGAGAGCAGAAGACAAAATGCAACAATCAGTAACTGTCAGTTATCATTATTAGTAACTGCCATCCTCAGAATAATAACATTTATGTATGGTAGAATTACGTTTCGAGATATCTCTTTAAAATCGCCTATTTCACTTTATTTCGCTAAAAATCTTTAATTTCACGTTATCGTTTTCCCAAAATTTTCCTGTCCATACTCATAGACACATTGTAAAGTTCGCACTGATATACCACCAAACTGAGAATCTTCATTTACAGTATGGTCTTGAGAACATCCAAACATGGTCATCCCTTTCTGCCATGCTTTCAGGTCTCCACAATAGTCATTTTACTGCACTGATACCACACAACTAACATATACACACCACTTCACTGCCATGACTTACATCACCGTTCAATGGTCACATGTGCATCTGCTACAGATCCACACCATATACAGTGCTTCTTTTAAGTGGATGCCTAATATTTAGTAAGGGTTTTTTATTTTTGCTGATGGGTGTAGCAAATACTACTGTGTTTGGCATACCAAGAGAGAGAATTGAGTGTGTATGTCAGGAATTGATAGTGTTGGAGTTTCTTATTGACCAATGTGGCAAAAAATTTCCTGTGTTATGATATTTTCTAGTCACTACTAACTTTTAACTGATTGTATGTACATTTCATCCAAAATGGAACTCCATTTTCATTATTTTGCTAGCATGAATATGTATCTATATTTATGAATAATATTTGTGCTAAACAGTAATGTTGACCAAGTTGGATGCCTGGTTTGTAGTGTTCATAGATGGGGAGATAGGTGTGGTTATCAGAAAACTAAAGCTGTCGCATTTTTAATCAGGCCAAGAGGCTGTCAGAATTCACATGACGAGTTTTGTTCTCTTCCCTGTAAAGTTTGTAAATGATTGTGTTTAGATTACAGCTACTTTGAGAAGCTGTTTAATTATTTTGTAGTCTGTGTATGTACAGCACATTTCACACAATACCAATCACTGTTAATGGTGTTTCCAGTAGTATGAGTGCGTTTGTTAGGAAGAGAATGTGGCAGAGTTTTTAATGAAGTCCTGGTGACAATTTGCTTCACTTGCTTGAATTTGTTCTTTTCCAATATAATTTATAAATGACAGCATGCGAATCTTAAATTAATTGCAAATACAATTAATTATTTTTAGAGTAAGAAAATGAAGAAATGATTTTGTTAGGTTTATGTAATGAACGGAACTTTTCCCCAAGTAAGATAGACTGTTTGTGGTATCTGTACATGAGGAATAGATGTTGTCATCAGGAAATGAAGCCTG
The DNA here is from genome assembly GCF_023898315.1 of Schistocerca nitens. Classification (NCBI taxonomy): domain Eukaryota; kingdom Metazoa; phylum Arthropoda; class Insecta; order Orthoptera; family Acrididae; genus Schistocerca; species Schistocerca nitens. Next base: position 193,110,989 of record NC_064621.1, read on the forward strand.
TGGAGTTTCATATCAAGTCAAGGTGTTTACATGACTCACAAGTTAAGTTTAGAACAGTTCCCTATATGCTTTGTAAATAATTATGAGAGGTAAATTGATATTTTTGTATTATTTTGCTAGTTTGTATATGTATCAAATTTTTTATCCAACAGCTTTGAGTAAATAGTCTTATGACTAGTTCGATGAGAACCACCATGAATTCCTATCCTGTACCAACCTTTTCATCTCAGAGTCACATTTCCACCCTACATCCTCAATTATTTGTTGGATGTCTTCCAATAGTACTTTGACTCAAACATATTGTTTTGTCCATGGTGCCTGTAGAGGATGGCTGGGCATGGTCATTGGTATTCTAAAGTGACAAAGTTTATAACTGAACCAAGGAGCCTGCAAGATTTACATGCCAAGTGTGGATGTTAGCTACACTGCAACTCTATTTTACAAGTTTCATTGTCTGAATATGTAAAAACCTGTATGAATCCTTGTGTATCAATAATACAGGGTGTATCAAAAATAATCATCCAATTTAAAAGAATAATTTGATATGTGCCTGAACAATGTACTGTTGGAAAGAGCAAACTCTCAAATTTTACATGGTTCCTGCTAGGTAGCAGCAGTGTGCACCAACTTCAGATCTAGTAAAAATAGTATTGGAACAACAGAAGGCATTGTGTCCTATGTTTTTCGCAGTGCAGGTCAGTAATAACTGTTCAACGTGACTTTTGTACTAGGTATGGTGTGGATCCTCCTACAGCACAGAGGATTAGACGATGGCATGAACAATTCTGAGAAACAGGTTGTTTATGTAGAGACAAATCGCTAGGCCATTCCCAACTGTCTGACACAGACATCAAACACATCTGATATAGTTTCACAAGGAGTCCATAGAAATCCATTTGCTGTGCAGCTTGACAGCTCAACATGACCTCAATGTCAAAAACCATACAAAATTCAGCTGCTGCAAGCTCTTCGTGAAGGTGACAAACAACAACATGTGGAGTTCTGAAATTTAGTTCTTGGCAGGACGGAAGATGACAGTTTTCTTCCATGCTTAGTCTACAATGATGAGGCAACATTCCATTTAAATGGAAAGGTGAACCATCATAATGTGAGAATATGGGGTACAGAACAACCACATGAAGTTGTAAAACATAAGAGGGACTCCAAAAATTAATGTGTTTTGTGCAGTTTCACAGGAAAAGGTGTATGGTCCATTTTTCTTTGCTGAGAACACTGTTATAGGAAGCACATATCTCAATATGCTTGAGAACTTTCTTATCCCACAGTTGGAGACTGATTTGAACAAGTTTATTTACCAAGCAGGATGGGGCACCACCACATTGGCATCTTGAAGTGTGAGAATTTTTACATCAAAGGGTTACTGAACAACAGATCAGTCGCACAGGACCAAATGATTCAGCCTTACACTACTGGCCTCCAAGCTCACCGGGCCTGACTATATGTGATTATTTCTTGTGGGGGTTTATAAAACACTCTGTTATGTGCCTCTGTTGTCAACAACACTGAATGAACTGAGACATCGCAAAACAGCAGCTGTGGGAGCTGTAACTCAAGATGTGCTCACTGCAATGTGGGAACAATTTGAATACTGCACTGACGTAAGCCATGCATCTCAAAGGGGGGCATATTTAAGACCTATGAAAAAAAAAAAAAAAAAAAAAAAAAGTTTTGAGGTTCCCGTTCATCAAAAAACAAAATTCATTGTTTATGTTCATTAGTTTCAGAAATATGTTGTTGTTATTGTTGTTATGGTCTTCCGTCCTCAGACTGGTTTGATGCAGCTCTCCATGCTACTCTATCCTGTGCAAGCTTCTTCATCTCCCAGTACCTACTGCAACCTACATCCTTCTGAATCTACTTAGTGTATTCATCTCTTGGTCTCCCTCTACGATTTTTACCCTCCACGCTGCCCACCAATGCTAAATTGGTGATCCCTTGATGCCTCAGAAAATGTCCTACCAATCGATCCCTTCTTCTAGTCAAGTTGTGCCACAAACTTCTCTTCTCCCCAATCCTATTCAATACCTCCTCATTAGTTATGTGATCTACCCATCTAATCTTCAGCATTCTTCTGTAGCACCACATTTTGAAAGCTTCTATTCTCTTCTTGTCTAAACTATTCACCGTCCATGTTTCACTTCCATACATGCCTACACTCCATACAAATACTTTCAGAAACGACTTCCTGACACTTAAATCTATACTTGATGTAAACAAATTTCTCTTCTTCAGAAATGCTTTCCTTGCCATTACCAGTCTACATTTTATATCCTCTCTACTTTGACCATCATCAGTTATTTTGCTCCCCAGATAGCACAACTCCTTTACTACTTTAAGTGTCTCATTTCCTAATCTAATTCCCTCAGCATCAGCCGACTTAATTCAACCACATTCCGTTATCCTAGTTTTGCTTTTCTTGATGTTAATCTTATATCCTACTTTCAAGACATTATCCATTCCATTCAAGTGCTCTTCCAAGTCCTTTCCTGTCTCTGACAGAATTACAATGTCATCGGCGAACCTCAAAGTTTTTATTTCTTCTCCATGGATTTTAATACCTACTCCAAATTTTTCTTTTGTTTCCTTCGCTGCTTGCTCTATATACAGATTGAATAACATCAGGGAGAGGCTACAATCCTGTCTCACTCCCTTCCAAACCACTGCTTCCCTTTCATGTCCTTCGACTCTTATAACTGCCATCTGGGAGTAAATAGCCTTTTGCTCCCTGTATTTTACCTCTGCCACCTTCAAAATTTGAAAGAGAGTAATCCAGTCAACATTGTCCAAAGCTTTCTCCAAGTCTACAAATGATAGAAACGTAGGTTTTCCTTTCCTTAATCTTTCTTCTAAGATAAGTCGTAAGGTCAGCATTGCCTCACGTGTTCCAATATTTCTACGGAATCCAAATTGATCTTCCCCGAGGTTGGCTTCTACTAGTTTTTCCATTCGTCTGTAAATAATTCGCGTTAGTATTTTGCAGCTGTGACTTATTTAACTGATAGTTCGGTAATTTTCACATCTGTCAACACCTGATTTCTTTGGGATTGGAATTATTATATTCTTCTTCAAGTCTGAAGGTATTTTGCCTGTCTAATACATCTTGCCCACCAGATGCTAGAGTTTTGCCAGGACTGGCTCTCCTAAGGCCGTCAGTAGTTCTAATGGAATGTTGTCTACTCCTGGGGCCTTGTTTCGACTCAGGTCTTTCAGTGCTCTGTCAAACTCTTCACGCAGTATCGTATCTCCCATTTCATCTTCATCTACATCCTCTTCCATTTCCATAATGTTGTCCTGAAGTACATCGCCCTTGTATAGACCCTCTATATACTCCTTCCACCTTTCTGCGTTCCCTTCTTTCCTTAGAAATGGGTTTCCATCTGAGTTCTTGATATTCATACAAGCGGTTCTCTTTTCTCCAAAGGTCTTTTTAATTTTCCTGTAGGCAGTATCTATCTTACCCCTAGTAAGATAAGCCTCTACATCCTTACATTTGTCCTCTAGCCATCCCTGCTTAGGCATTTTGCACTTCCTGTCGATCTCATTTTTCGGACGTTTGCATGCTTCATTTACTGCATTTTTATATTTTCTCCTTTCATCCATTAAATTCAATATATCTTCCGTTACTCAAGGATTTCTAGTAGCCCTCGTCTTTTTACCTACTTGATCCTCTGCTGCCTTCACTATTTCATCCCTCAAAGCTACCCATTCTGCTTCTACTGTATTTCTTTCCCCCATTCCTGTCAATTTTTCCCTAATCCTCTCCCTGAAACTCTGTACCACCTCTGGTTTAGTCAGTTTATCCAGGTCCCATCTCCTTAAATTTCCAACTTTTTGCAGTTTCTTCAGTTTTAATCTACAGTTCATAACCATCAGATTGTGGTCAGAGTCCACATCTGCCCCTGGAAATGTCATACAATGTAAAACCCGGTTCCTAAATCTCTGTCTTACCATTATATAATCTATCTGAAACCTGTCAGAGTCTCCAGGCTTCTTCCATGTATACAACCTTCTTTTATGATTCTTGAACCAAGTGTTAGTTATGATTAAGTTATGCTCTGTGCAAAATTCTACCAGGCAGCTTCCTCTTTCATTTCTTAGCCCCAATCCATATTCACCAACTGTTTCCTTCTCTCCCTTTTCCTACTACCAAATTCCAGTCACCCATGACTATAAAATTTTCATATCCCTTCACTATCTGAATAATTTCTTTTATTTCATCATACATTTCTTCAATTTCTTCATCATCTGCAGAGCTAGTTGGCATATAAAGTTGTACTACTGTAGTAGGCATGGGCTTCATGTCTGTCTTGGCCGCAATAATGCGTTCACTATGCTGTTTGTAGTAGCTTACCTGCACTCCTATTTATTTATTCATTATTAAACCTAGTCCTGCATTACCCCTATTTGATTTTGTATTTATAAACCTGTATTCGCCTGACCAAAAGTCTTGTTCCTCCTGCCACCGAACTTCACTAATTCCCACTAAATCTAACTTTAACCTATCCATTTCCCTTTTTAAATTTTCTAGTCTACCTGCCCAATTAAGGGATCTGACATTCCGCGCTCCGATCTGTAGAACACCAGTTTTCTTTCTCCTGATAATGACATCCTCTTGAGTAGTCCCCGCCCGGAGATCCGAAGAGGGGACTATTTTACCTCCGGAATATTTTACCCAAGAGGACGCCAACATCATTTAACCATACAGTAAATCTGCATGCCCTCGGGAAAAATTACGGCTATAGTTTCCCCTTGCTTTCAGCCGTTCACAGTACCATTACAGCAAGGCTGTTTTGGTTAGGGTTGCAAGGCCAGATCAGTCAATCATCCAGACTGTTGCCCCCGCAACTACTGAAAAGGCTGCTGCCCCTCTTCAGGAACCACACGTTTGTCTGGCCTCTCAACAGATACCCCTTCGTTGTGGTTGCACCTATGGTACGGCTATCTGTATCGCTGAGGCACGCAAGCCTCCACACCAACGGCAAGGTCCATGGTTCATGGGGGGGATTCAGAAACACAGATGTGCGAAATTGGATGATTTTTTTTTATGCACCCTGTATTTTTCCCCAAATGGGATCAATGTTGTTTGTCATTGTACATGGGGGTGACTGCAGTTGTCAGGGGACAAAAGCAGCGGTGTTTCTTGTCAAACCTAACAGTTCACATGTCGACTTTTAATCCCATTCCATATACATTTTGTAAATTATTGTGTCTGGATACAGCTAAACTGTAAGTGCACTGTGGCATTTTGGTAGTATGTATAATCATCTGTGACAGATATGAGGGCTACCCAAAAAAACAGAATAACATTGCCATGCGTGGATCTTATGTAGTGTGCATTTCTACTACAAGGGGTGTATAGCATAACTTATTGCCAGTTCAGTGTGCCTGTGTTGTCAACTTGACATGTGTTGTTCATTTGCAGTGATTGTTTTTGTTAGTGCTATTTTATTCTTGTTTCGTTTTTTATGACACCAAGTTTAAGTGAACCATGAGCAGCTGTGAATTTTCTTTCTACTTAGTAAAAATGCTGCTGAAGCTGTTCTAATGTTGAAAACACCTTGCCAAGATGACGCCGTGGGAAAAATTCAAGTTTATGCATGGTCTGCTCAATTTAAAAATGGCGGCATGTCAACTGATGACAAACCTTGTTCTGGACATCCATCAACTGTCTAAATCAATGAAAATATTGAAAAATTCTAGATCTTGTGCTAACAGACCATCAACAGATAATTGATCAACTGTCAAAGATTGTGCAACCATGTTTGCTAAAAAAGACTCGATTTTTGGCAGACAGGAAACTGGTTCTTCCACCATGACAATGTACCTGCACACACAGCAATCTTTGTTAGGCAGTTTTTGGCTAAAAGTGGCATGAGTCCACTGCCCTTCACACCATACTTGCCTGATCTGGCTCCATGTGAATTCTTCTTATTTCCGTGTAAGGAAAGGGGCATGAAAGGACACAGATTTCACAATATTGAAGAAGTAAAAAATAAAAAAAAGGGAAAAAAAGAAGGCCATTACTAAAGATGACTACAAAAAATGTTTCAAACAGTGGAGGTGGCTGTGGAACAATTATATTAGTTGTAATGGAGAATATTCTGAAGGGAAACAATCTTGAAAATATATAGCTTTTAAAAATTAATTCAAAGTTTCTTTCTTTTGTGTGCCCTCTCATAGGTGTACCAAATACTACAATTCCCCTAGCTGAACGTATGCTTTGTGATGTATTTAGAGGGTGAATGGGTGCGGTCATCAGGAATCTTAAACAGTGAAGTTTCTATTCAAGCTAAGGTACCATTAGGATTCATGACTTGAGTTTCCCTGCATTCATTATATGCTTTTTGATGATTGTGTGTCGGCTTTAGCTGGTTTGCAACTCTGTTTCATTATCTTGCATCCCATAAATGTATAAAAATTTGTACTGCATGTGTGTACCAAACAGTACCTATCTCCAAGTAGAATGCATTGTTTCTGGTGGACACAATGGGGAATGGGTTTGATTGTCAGGAATCAAAAATTTTTGAATTTTAAAATGAACCAAGAGTACAAATCTGTTCATGCAGTATGTTTCATTTCCTTCTGTTCTGTAAATACTGTGCACATTATTGTGTCTCTTACAACTAAATTACTACTATATTTAATACGTTGTATATTTGTATACGAATAAACATATTTGTCAGATGTGTGCACCAAACAGTAGTTTCTTCCAAGTAGATGCATAGTTAATGAATGGCATTGGATAATCCTAGAACATATTTTGAATTCAAAATTTAATGAAGTCTCTCAAACAGAATGACTTCCCCATGCAAACAGGAATGTATTTCAAAAAACACCCATCATGTGAAACCCACCTTCCACTTTCCTCTCCTGACATTAGGAAAGAGATAGATAAAGGAACCCAGGTGGGTGTAGTATTTTGTGACTCCTGAAAAGCATTTGACTCTGTAGCAAACCAATATTTATTAACATAAGTATGTTTATATGGAGTGTTTGTTAACAAAAGTATGATTACGTGGAGAGTTAAACAAAAATTATGACTGAATTGAGAAGTTATTTGTTGGTAGGATGCAGCATGTTAACTTGAGTTGATAGTCATTGACAGAAGTGGAAATACCTTAAAGTGTGCCTCAGGGAAGTCCATTAATGACCTGGCGGACAATATTAATAATAATCTCAGACTTTTTGCTGATGAAACAGTTAACTGTAATGAAGTAATATCTGAACAAAACTGTAAAAATATCTCTTCAGATCTTGACAAGAGTTTAAACTGGGCAAATATTGTTAAATTGCTGTAAATGTTCAAAAATGTTAAATTATGCACCTAACAAAATGCAAAAATGTAGTATACTGTGACTATAACACGAATAAATCTGTCAACTTACACAAATACATGACTGTAACAATTGGTAGGGATGGAGAATACAAGAACGACATAGCCCGTCATAGATAGGAGTGAGAGAGGTGGAGTAGGAGATTGACAGAGAGAGTGAGGGGGGGGGGGGGGGGGCGGACAGCAAGTGGTGTTTTAAGTGAGCGTGCATAATTAAACTGTGTGCATCTCCACAGCAGGCCTAAATGGGGCATGTACAAACAGCCATATATAAGCCTATGCACCATACTCTCAGCCACTCTAATGTTTTTGTGTCTACGGAACACTTCACGTTTAGACAGTGCTTTAATGTAACCACTGATTTTGTGTGCTGGTACTTATTTCCAAGTTTTCACTGTCATCGACCCTGGCATGTCTAAGGCTTTCTTTCTGTCATGGATTTCTCCTTGTGTTCATCATCCTTTGTGTCAGCTTGCTCCTCTGCAGGAATCTGCCAGTTTCTCTTTTGATGATATGTGTGGGTTGCGCTGTAATTATCACTGTAAACATACTCATGTTATTGCTGCTTGTGCTGAGTTCTACGATTGTCAAAAGTGGCCATGAAAATTGTATTGAGCTTGGGCAGCAGAATTTCATGGACTTAGCCATCACTTCCATTTTGTTACTGATGTGCATCAGGACTCATATGCTGAGTTGATGGTTCATAATGCTAAATATGCTAGACCACTGACAGAGAAGTACATGTGTGTACTTTGCAATGTGAAAGTCCCTCTCTCGCAGAGGTTTTAAACATTGCCCAGTCTTTTGAAGTATCTAGGAAGGCAGGAAATCAGGCTGAAGCTTGGTGTGGGGTAGCTGCTGTTTCATCTCCTCCTCAGCCACCATCGATTAGCACACGGGGAAGAATGTCGCGGCCATGCAATTGCAGTCTACATGTCACATGGGGGCAGCACTGTGCTACACATCAACAACAGACAGCATCACAACAGCAGCTGCATGCTCCTCTTCTGTCATGCCCTTATTGCTTTGTTCAACATGATCGGGCTGTATGCCCAAAGCACTGGGCAACATGCAACAACTGTAAAAAAAAATGACATATAGTGTCTGTGTGCAGCTCTCAATCTCATTCATCAGACATAAACATGGATGTTAACAGTGTTTCCCAAGTGACTGTGGCCCCCAACAGATTTTATATTGAAGTACATGTTAGGGGCAAAATGTTAAAAATGCAAGTAAACAAGGGTGCAGCAGTGGCTTTGTTAAATCCTGAACCTATGTGGATCTCTGGTCACTGGTGCTGTACCGTCTCCCTGACTGGTTGGTGAGTTACAACAAATAGTAAATACCAATTCTGGGACATCTTTCTACTCCCACAGTGTATAATGCTGTTGTTTGGCCTTTTGACTCTTCTAGTCGTAGATGATGTCAACGCTGAAAACTTATTTGGGTTAGACGTCTTCAAAATCTTTGATGTCCCCCAGTTTTTTACATGTCTGCCGTATCCACATTGCTTTACAGCACAAGGTCAAAGCGGAACACCATCGACTTCCATCCTTGGGTGTTGTCACACCTGTTTTCTCTAATGAATGGCCTACTCAGCAGGTATTTGTCATAAAACCTAACAGCAACCTTCGGTGCTGTAGTGATTTTAAAAAATTCACTCTCCATTACTGATACCTACCCTTTATTTCATCAGAATGAACTCACAGCTCAGCTTTCCAGGAACCAATATTTTTTTTCAAAATTGACTTGTCTGACGGTTACTTGTGGCTGCCTCTAGATGATGATTCCAAAAAATATCCTCATGTGAACACCTCCTTCGGGTTATAGCAGTACCAGGGACCCTGCAATTTTCCAAAGATTTTTGGAGCAATTCATGACCTCCATGCCAGGATGCATAACTAGATGATACAGTGGTCTACAGTTCCCCAAAAATTGAATACTTGCAGAACCTTTGTGCCTTGCTCACGGTGCTGCATGCTGCTGGGTTAAAATAAAATTTAACTTGGACAAATAAAACTTTTTTCAGCTGTCTATTTCTGTTTTAAAGTCTTTCATACAGGCATAAAGTCTTTACACCAGCATTTCAATGCAGATTTGTGATGTCCTACCAGTTTCAAAGAATTGCAGGCTTTTCTCTGAAAGATTGCATACTATCATAAATTTCTTCCTGATCCAGCCATGCTGGCTCAGCCCCTTCATGCTCTCTTATGCAAAGGTGTTCCTTTTCACTGGCCAATTGCCTGAATGTGTGCTTTTAACAACGCGTTGAAGTCAAAATCACACTCAGCATGTTGCATAGTTATCTTCTAACCAGCCCAGCATCTTGTTTTGACCTCAGTTGCCTCCCAGTATGGTCTTAGGGCCATTGTCAAGCACAAATGTGTGAATGATTCTGGACACCCTATAGTGTACACTTCAAAAACTCTGAATATGGGACAACAGTGTTTCTCCCAGACAAAAAAAAAATCCCTTGCTGTTGTGTACGCACTCAAAAAAATTCACGTTTTTCTCTACGGCTCTAAATTTCATTTGATGACTGATCGTAAACCACTGGTTTCTTTTTTACATCCTTTGGCATCTATTCCAGACAATGTGGCCCATGACCAGCAATGCTGCACTCTGCTTTTGTTGCACTATAACTACGAGATCAACTTCTGCCCCACAGCACAACACATTAATGAGGATGCTCTTTTTCAGTTTCTGTCTGGGCTGGATCCTAAATTTGATCAGGATAAACTGTTGAATTTCCATTTAGATGCTGAAGCCCAAAACACTGTGGGTGGTTTTCCCATTATCAGTTCTTGAATTTCAATGACTGTTGTAGCCCATTCTGTCATATATGAGGTTGTTCAACTTGTCCACCACAGCTGGCCAGATAAACCACCAAGCTGAGTGTCTGATTTTTTGCATAATTATTATGCTCTCCATCACCGTCTCTCAGTTCTTGTTGGTGTGTTACAGTTGGCTAGTGAAGAGTTGACACCGAGGGTTGTTCCCCATCTATGTTGCAGCGGGACATCATGCTCCTTCCCCACCTGGACCATTGGGTTGTTTCTTACACAAAATTGCTGGCCCACCACCACGTGTTTTGGCTGCATATTTACAATGCCCCCCCCCCCCCCCCGCCCCCCAGAACCAAGGATCTTGCCGTTGGTGGGGAGGCTTGCGTGCCTCAGCGATACAGATAGCCGTACCATAGGTGCAACCACAACGAAGGGGTATCTGTTGAGAGGCAAGACAAACGTGTGGTTCCTGAAGAGGGGCAGCAGCCTTTTCAGTAGTTGCAGGGGCAATAGTCTGGATGATTGACTGATCTGGCCTTGTAACACTAACCAAAACGGCCTTGCTGTGCTGGTACTGCGAACGGCTGAAAGCAAGGGGAAACTATAGCCATAATTTTTCCTGAGGGCATGCAGCTTTACTGTATGGTTAAATGATGATGGCGTCCTATTGGGTAAAATATTCCGGAGGTAAAATAGTCCCCCATTCGGATCTCTGGGCGGGGACTACTCAAGAGGATGTCATTATCAGGAGAAAGAAAACTGGCGTTCTATGGATCGGAGCGTGGAATGTCAGATCCCTTAATTGGGCAGGTAGACTAGAACATTTAAAAAGGGAAATGGATAGGTTAAAGTTAGATATAGTAGGAATTAGTGAAGTTCAGTGGCAGGAGGAACAAGACTTCAGCTCAGGCAACTACAGGGTTATAAACACAAAATCAAATAGGGGTAATGCAGGAGTAGGTTTAATAATGAATAGGAAAATAGGAATGCAGATAAGCTACTACAAACAGCATAGTGAACACAATATTGTGGCCAAGATAGATACGAAGCCCACACCTACGGCAGTAGTACAAGTTTATATGCCAACTAGCTCTGCAGATGACGAAGAAATTGGAGAAATGTATGATGAAATAAAAGAAATTATTCAGATAGTGAAGGGAGACGAAAATTTAATAGTCATGGGTGACTGGAATTCGTCAGTAGGAAAAGGGAGAGAAGGAAACATAGTTGGTGAATATGGATTGGGGCTAAGAAATGAAAGAGGAAGCCGCCTGGTAGAATTTTGCACAGAGCATAACTTAATAATAGCTAACACTTGGTTCAAGAATCATGAAAGAAGGCTGTATACATGGAAGAACCCTGGAGATGCTAGAAGGTTTCAAATAGATTATATAATGGTAAGACAGAGATTTAGGAACCAGGTTTTAAATTGTAAGACATTTCCAGAGGCAGATGTGGACTCTGACCACAATCTGTTGGTTATGAATTGTAGATTAAAACTGAAGAAACTGCAAAAAGTTGGGAATTTAAGGAGATGGGACCTGGATAAACTGACCAAACCAGAGGTTGTACAGAGTTTCAGGGAGAGCATAAGGGAACAATTGAAAAGAATGGGGGAAAGAAATACAGTAGAAGAACAATGGGTAGCTTTGAGGGATGAAGTAGTGAAGGCAGCAGAGGATCAAGTAGGTAAAAAAATGAGGGCTAGAAGAAATCCTTGGGTAACAGAAGAAATATTGAATTTAATTGATGAAAGGAGAAAATATAAAAATGCAGTAAATGAAGCAGGCAAAAAGGAATACAAACATCTCAAAAATGAGATCGACAGGAAGTGCAAAATGGCTAAGCAGGGATGGATAGAGGACAAATGTAAGGATGTAGAGGCTTATCTCACTAGGGGTAAGATAGATACTGCCTACAGGGAAATTAACGAGACCTTTGGAGAAAAGGGAACCACTTGTATGAATGTCAAGAGCTCAGATGGAAACCCAGTCCTAAGCAAAGAAGTGAAAGCAGAAAGGTGGAAGGAGTATATAGAGGGTCTATACAAGGGCGATGTACTTGAGGACAATATTATGGAAATGGAAGAGGATGTAGATGAAGATGAAATGGGAGATATGAAACTGTGTGAAGAGTTTGACAGAGCACTGAAAGACCTGAGTCGAAACAAGGCCCCGGGAGTAGACAACATTCCATTAGAACTACTGACAGCCTTGGGAGAGCCAGGCCTGACAAAACTTTACCATCTGGTGAGCAAGATGTATGAGACAGGCGAAATACCCTCATACTTCAAGAAGAATATAATAATTCTAATGCCAAAGAAAGCAGGTGTTGACAGATGTGAAAATTACCAAACTATAAGTTTAATAAGTCATGGCTGCAAAATACGAACGCGAATTCTTTACAGACGAATGGAAAAACTAGTAGAAGCCAACCTCGACGAAGATCAGTTTGGGTTCCCTAGAAATATCAGAACACGTGAGGCAATATTGACCCTATGACTTATCTTAGAAGCTAGATTAAGGAAAGGCAAACCTACATTTCTAGCATTTGTAGACTTAGAGGAAGCTTTTGACAATGTTGACTGGAAATTTATTTATTTATTTATTTATTTTTTTTTTTTTGGTCGTCAGTCTACTGACTGGTTTGATGCGGCCCGCCACGAATTCCTTTCCTCTGCTAATCTCTTCACCTCAGACTAGCACTTGCAACCTACGTCCTCAATTATTTGCTTGACGTATTCCAATCTCTGTCTTCCTCTACAGTTTTTGCCCTCTACAGCTCCCTCTAGTACCATGGAAGTCATTCCCTCATATTTTAGCAGATGTCCTATCATCCTGTCCCTTCTCCTTATCAGTGTTTTCCACATATTCCTTTCCTCTCTGATTCTGAGTAGAACCTCCTCATTCCTTACCTTATCAGTCCACCTAATTTTCAACATTTGTCTATAGCACCACATCTCAAATGCTTCGATTCTCTTCTGTTCCAGTTTTCCCACAGTCCATGTTTCACTACCATACAATGCTGTACTCCAGACGTACAACCTCAGAAATGTCTTCCTCAAATTAAGGCCGGTATTTGATATTAGTAGATTTCTCTTGGCCAGAAATGCCTTTTTTGCCATAGCGAGTCTGCTTTTGATGTCCTCCTTGCTCCGTCCGTCATTGGTTATTTTACTGCCTAGGTAGCAGAATTCCTTAACTTCATTGACTTCGTGACCATCAATCCTGATGTTAAGTTTCTCGCTGTTCTCATTTCTATTACTTCTCATTACCTTCGTCTTTCTCCGATTTACTCTCAAACCATACTCTTTACTCATTAGACTGTTCATTCCGTTCAGCAGATCATCTAAATCTTCTTCACTTTCACTCAGGATAGTAATGTCATCAGCGAATCGTATCATTGATATCCTTTCACCTTGTATTTTAATTCCACTCCTGAACCTTTCTTTTATTTCCATCATTGCTTCCTCGATGTACAGATTGAAGAGTAGGGGCGAAAGGCTACAGCCTTGTCTTACACCCTTCTTAATACGAGCACTTCGTTCTTGATCGTCCGCTCTTATTATTCCCTATTGGTTGTTGTACATATTGTATATGACCCGTCTCTCCCTATAGCTTACCACTACTTTTTTCAGAATCTCGAACAGCTTGCACCATTTTATATTGTCGAACGCTTTTTCCAGGTCGACAAATCCTATGAAAGTGTCTTGATTTTTCTTTAGCCTTGCTTCCATTATTAGCCGTAATGTCAGAATTGCCTCTCTCGTCCCTTTACTTTTCCTAAAGCCAAACTGATCTTCACCTAGCGCATTCTCAATTTTCTTTTCCATTCTTCTGTATATTATTCTTGTAAGCAGCTTCAATGCATGAGCTGTTAAGCTGATTGTGCGATAATTCTCGCACTTGTCAGGCCTTGCCGTCTTCGGAATTGTGTGGATGATGCTTTCCCGAAAGTCAGATGGTATATCGCCAGACTCATATATTCTACACACACCCTTCTGCCTTATTTGACCGTAAGTCCTCCAAAGCTCTTTTAAATTCCAATTCTAATACTGGATCCCCTGTCTCTTCTAAATCGACTCCTGTTTCTTCTTCTATCACATCAGACAAATCTTCACCCTCATAGAGGCTTTCAATGTATTCTTTCCACCTATCTGCTCTCTCCTCTGCATTTAACAGTGGAATTCCCATTGCACTCTTAATGTTACCACCGTTGCTTTTAATGTCACCAAAGGTTGTTTTGACTTTCCTGTAAGCTGAGTCTGTCCTTCCGACAATCATATCTTTTTCAATGTCTTCACATTTTTCCTGCAGCCATTTTGTCTTAGCTTTCCTGCACTTCCTATTTATTTCATTCCTCAGCGACTTGTATTTCTGTATTCCTGATTTTCTCGGAACATGTTTGTACTTCCTCCTTTCGTCAATCAACTGAAGTATTTCTTCTGTTACCCGTGGTTTCTTCGCAGCTACCTTCTTTGTACCTATGTTTTCCTTCCCAACTTCTGTGATGGCCCTTTTTAGAGATGTCCATTCCTCTTCAACTGTACTGCTTACTGCGCTATTCCTTATTGCTGTATCTATAGCATTAGAGAACTTCAAATGTATCTCGTCATTCCTTAGTACTTCCGTATCCCACTTCTTTGCGTATTGATTCTTCCTGACTAATGTCTTGAACTTCAGCCTACTCTTCATCACTACTATATTGTGATCTGAGTCTATATCTGCTCCTGGGTACGCCTTGCAATCCAGTATCTGATTTCGGAATCTCTGTCTGACCATGATGTAATCTAATTGAAATCTTCCCATATCTCCCGGCCTTTTCCAAGTATACCTCCTCCTCTTGTGATTCTTGAACAGGGTATTCGCTATTACCAGCTGAAACTTGTTACAGAACTCAATTACTCTTTCTCCTCTTTCATTCCTTGTCCCAAGCCCATATTCTCCTGTAACCTTTTCTTCTACTCCTTCCCCTACAACTGCATTCCAGTCGCCCATGAATAGTAGATTTTCGTCCCCATTTACATACTGCATTACCCTTTCAATATCCTCATACACTTTCTCTAGCTGATCATCTTCAGCTTGCGACATCGGCATGTATACCTGAACTATTGTTGTCAGTGTTGGTCTGCTGTCGATTCTGATTAGAACAATCCGGTCACTTAATTGTTCACAGTAACATACCCTCTGCCCTACCTTCCTATTCATAACGAATCCTACACCTGTTATACCATTTTCTACTGCTGTTGATATTACCCGATACTCATCTGACCAGAAATCCTTGTCTTCCTTCCACTTCACTTCACTGGAATACTCTCTTTCAAATTCTGAAGGTGGCTGGGGTAAAATACAGGAAGCGAAAAGCTATTTACAATTTGTACAGAAACCAGATGGCAGTTATAAGAGTCAAGGGACATCAAAGGGAAGCAGTGGTTGGGAAGGGAGTGAGACAGGGTTGTAGCCTCTCCCCGATGTTATTCAATCTGTATATTGAGCAAGCAGTGAAGGAATCAAAAGAAAAATTTGGAGTAGGGATTAAAATCCATGGAGAAGATATAAAAACTTTGAGGTTCGCCAATGACATTGTAATTCTGTCAGAGACAGCAAAGGACTTGGAAGAGCAGCTGAACGGAATGGACAGTGTATTGAAAGGAGGGTATAAGATGAACATCAAGCAAAGCTAAACAAGGATAATGGAATGTAGTTGAATTAAGTCGGGTGATGCTGAGGGAATTAGATTAGGAAATGAGACACTTAAAGTAGTAAAGGAGTTTTGCTATTTGGGGAGCACAATAACTGATGATGGTCGAAGTAGAGAGGATATAAAATGCAGACTGGCAATGGCAAGGAAAGCATTTCTGAAGAAGAGAAATTTGTTAACATCGAGTATAGATTTAAGTGTCTGGAAGCCGTTTCTGAAAGTATTTGTATGGAGTGTAGCCATGTATGGAAGTGAAACATGGACGATAAATAGTTTGGACAAGAAGAGAATAGAAGCTTTTGAAATGTGGTGCTACAGAAGAATGGTGAAAATTAGATGGGTAGATCACATAACTAATGAGGAAGTATTGAATAGGATTGGGGAGAAGAGAAGTTTGTGGCACAACTTGACTAGAAGAAGGGATCGGTTGGTAGGACATATTCTGAGGCATCAAGGGATCACCAATTTAGTATTGGAGGGCAGCATGGAGGGTAAAAATCATAGAGGGAGACCAAGAGATGATTACACCAAACAGATACAGAAGGATGTACGTTGCAGTAGCTACTGGGAGATGAAGATGCTTGCACAGGATAGAGTAGCACGGAGAGCTGCATCAAACCAGTCTCAGGACTGAAGACCACAACAATAACATTTACAATGATATCACATGTGTTGTGTCAGCTTGCCTGCAGTGTGCCACACATCAGGTGGAACCACAGGCCTCTCTTTCCCCATGGTTGCTCCCCAGCACTCCTGGGAGCGTATTCAAGCTGATTTTGTGGGTCCCTTCATTAACACCTTTTGGCTTATTGTAGTTGATGTGTTCTCAAAATTTCCTTATGTGTTTCACTGTCTGTCTACATCCATGGCAGATATGGTCATTGCCCTTGCAACGATTTTTCCTTGGATGGATTACCATACATGCTTGTGATGAGCCATAGCCTGCAATTCATGCTTAAGGTTTTAAAGATTTTTGTATTAAGAGTGACATTTGGCATGTTACAGCCCCTTCATTTTACCCTCAGTCAAATGGTGTGGCAGAGTGGTTGGTCCACACTTTCAAAACTCAGATGAAAAATAGCTCGTGCAATCCTCCCCCCCAAGGAAGTCTGTTCTTCAGATCCTATATTTAATTATTTATTTGTCATTAGCCAAAAAGGGACAATTTAACAATTTTTAGGTTTGTCACATTTGACAGTGAATCTCACAATGGGAAATTAAGTATATTCATATTTCACTACATGTGGATGGAGAGATTTACTCTTTACATTCAAATTCCTTAGCATCATAGATACACTTACAGCTAACAATTTGTGAAGCTGCTTCTTGATAAAGTATCATCTTGTAGGTCTTTCAGTGATGTTTGTAACTTGTTATATAATTTTATGCCGGTTTGTTTAAAGCTACATTGGACCTTACACAGTCTTGTAAAGTCTACGTTGAGATTGTGTTGTATCTGGTTCCATGTGAATGAGCATCTGTTTTGCAAGGTAATGCATGTATTTGTTTTTTTTATGCAAAGAAAACACATTTTAATATACAGTCAAGGTACAGTCAAGATGTTGAGATCTTTAAAATCCTTTTGACATGATTCTTGGCTTTTAATATCTATAATTGCTCTAATGGCTTTCTTCTGCCTCGTAAACAGTCTGAGCATCAGGAGAGTTGCCCATATTGCAAGTGCAACTGAAAGAAGGAATAATACAAAGATAAAAGTTGTTGACTGTTAACTAATATTTTTAGTTTCCTTAACAAAAAGACTACTCTAAGATAGTCTGGTACATAACTGTTCCAAGTGTCTGTTCCAGGTTAATTTGGGGCCCATATGGATTCCAAGAAGTCTTACAGAGTCAGACTCATTTACTTTTTCCTGTTGATTGTGCAAGAAGAAAACATAGATTTCAGTCTTGCTACTGTTGCTGACCTAGCCCAGCAGAGCTGCTTCACAGCCACCAGCCCTGTATGGTGCTTCTTCTGCTCTGGCAGATGCCCCAGTCACCTGCCACCACCTGCCTCGCAACAGTTCCATCTAGGCTCTACCACATGGGCTGCGGGTTTGGCTGGTCACCTAACTGAACACCAGCAGTCATCCATCACTGCTGCAGCTGCCAGCTCTGCTTGTGTGCACCTTAGATGGCTTGGTGTCCTGACACTGTGACCAGCTCCACCCATGTGTGACCGACCATGGGTCGGAGACCCTGCCGCCCCGGTGTCTACCTTCATTGGCCACGGTGGCCCCTGCAGCACAGTCCAAGCCCCCTTTGGCTCCTGTGCCATTTTTGTTCTGGGTGCTAATGCCAAGGAGCAGTATAGTAAGTACTGGGCTGCCTCCATTCAGCAGCGCCTGTTGCTGCCGCCAGTTCCTTTGTCTTGAGTGCTGCCTCAGTCACTGGATGCTTGCCCAGAGATGGACATGAACACAATGACTCCATCACTGTTGGTTCCTTACAGTCTCTCAGGGGGAGTGGGCACTGCACCTGTCCATGCCCATGCCATTTGAGACAATATTATCTTGTGACAGCATGACACCTGCTCCCGAAGTCATCTCCTTCTGAGAAAGTCATGGACATCTTCATGGTGAAGAGAGAAAGAGTATTGCAACCATATACAGTAAGGGTGCATAATTAAAAAGTGTGCATCTCCACACCCAGCCTAAAGAGGCTGCCTCACATCGGCACAGCAAGCACTGCGCCCTGTGCAAACAGCTGTATATAAGCTGGAATGTTGTACCATCAGCCGCTCTAATGCTTTCAGGATTATGGAACACTCCATGTTTAGACGGTGTGTTAACATAACCACTGATTTTGTCTGCTGATACTTATTACATCATTCAATGTATGTGTGTGTTTTTCCCTTTATATGGAAGCGAATTAAAAGTTGTTTGGTGAGAATTCTAACATTATGTTTGTGCAACATTACAATGTGTAGGAGATGGAGAGAGAGGGGAGGAGTAGATAGACAGAGAGGGCGTAGGAGGAGATGGATAGAGAAAGAGAGTACAAGATGGTCAGAGAGTCGGGGAGGAGTACAAGATGGACAGAAATATTGGGCAGAAAGGAGAGGTGTAGAATACAGATGGAGAGAGGCAATGGACAGGTGTGAAAGGAAGAGGGTATGAAGAGGTAAATCAAAGAGAGAGATGGTGCGAGGAAGCAGTTGGCAGAGGGACAGGTTGTCAGGATATTAATGAGAGAGGGACAGGGTGTAAGGAGGCCAGCTGAAGAAGGACAGGGTCGAGGAGGTTGGTAGAAGAGGGACAGGGGGTGATGAAGTAGAAAGAAAGGAGAGAAAGAAATAGGAGGGGGAGGCAGATTAGGGGGAGAGATTTAAATGTTTCCTAATCATTTAATAGCAACCAATATCAGAATCCATTCCTCATTTTTCAGCGTCATGAGGCTCAGTCCAGAGGATGTTTTGCACCTAGGTGTGTGTGTGTGTGTGTGTGTGTGTGTGTGTGTGTATGTGTGTGTGTGTGTGTGTGTGTGTGTGTGTGTGTGTTGTGCAAAGGGGGTGGTGAGGTGCAAAGACAGTGAAATATCAGCCCACCTCTGTAATGGATAAAGCAACTTGACACACGTATCACTTGCAATGTGCAAAAAAGTACTGTGACAATAAGGCACCCATAGCACTCATGCAGCTGTATGGGGGTGAAAAGAGGTAACATAAAAGCAGAACACAGAGATGCCTGGAGGTTTTCAAAACATTTTGTATACACATCAGGATGCCTGGAGCAATTTCAAAACATTTTGTATGCATGACCTATTTTTTGTGTAAAACTAGTGCAGGAGTAGGGTACCTCTACTAACCCTAGGGGCAGGGAGTTGGGTAATGGTGAGAAGGGAGTGATTTGTGAAAATGCTCCAGAACAACCTGTTGGTATTTCTTTCCTGTATTTAGCTGACTTGGAATACATTAAACACATAAAGTGCAATTTGTCCCTTATTTGTGTTGTTTAGTGTGTCAACTAGGTTGCAAGAATGAGCACTGCAGCACACCAATATTTTTGTTAACATGTTTTGTAACCGAAGATCATACCACATGGCTGAATACCACAGATAAATTTCACAATCTCTCTGGAGTCATATGGAGTAAAACAGCAGACATTCAGATATACAGGGTGAGTCACCTAACATTACTGCTGGATATATTTCGTAAACCACATCAAATACTGACGAATCGATTACATAGACCGAACGTGAGGAGAGGGGCTAGTGTAATTGGTTAATACAAACCATAAAAAAATGCACAGAAGTATGTTTTTTAACATAAACCTACGTTTTTTTAAATGGAACCCCATTAGTTTTGTTAGCACATCTGAACATACAAACAAATACATAATCAGTGCCGTTTGTTGCATTGTAAAATGTTAATTACATCCGGAGATATTGTAATCTAAAGTTGACGCTTGAGTACCAGTCCTCCCCTGTTCGATCGTGTGTATCGGAGAGCACTGAATTACGTAGGGATCCAAAGGGAACGGTGATGGACCTTAGGTACAGAAGAGATTGGAACAGCACATTACGTCCACATGCTAACACCTTTTTATTCGTCTTTTTCACTGACGCACATGTACATTACCATGAGGGGTGAGGTACACGTACACACGTGGTTTCCGTTTTCAATTACGGAGTGGAATAGAGTGTGTGCCGACATGTCAGGCCAATAGATGTTCAATGTGGTGGCCACCATTTGCTGCACACAATTGCAATCTCTGGCGTAATGAATGTCGTCCACGCCGCAGTACATCTGGTGTAATGTCGCTGCAGGCTGTCACAACATGTTGTTTCATATCCTCTGGGGTTGTAGGAACATCGCGGTACACATTCTCCTTTAACGTACCCCACAGAAAGAAGTCCAGAGGTGTAAGATCAGGAGAACGGGCTGGCCAATTTATGCGTCCTCCACATCCTATGAACGCCCATCGAACATCCTGTCAAGGGTCAGCCTAGTGTTAATTCCGGAATGTGCATGTGCACCATCATGCTGATACCACATACGTCGACTCGTTTCCAGTGGGACATTTTCGAGCAACATTGGCAGATCATTCTGTAGAAACGCGATGTATGTTGCAGCTGTTTGGGTCCCTGTAATGAAGTGAGGACCAATGAGGTGGTCGCCGATGATTCCGCCCCATACATTTACAGTCCACGGTCGCTGTCGCTCTACCTGTCTGAACCAGCGAGGATTATCCACGGACCAGTAATGCATGTTCCGTAGATTCACTGCCCCGTGGTTTGTGAAACCCGCTTCATCGGTAAACAGGTAGAACTGCAACGCATTCTCTGTTAATGCCCATTGACACAATTGTACTCGATGATTAAAGTCATCACCATGTAATTGCTGATGTAGCGACACATGAAACGGGTGAAAGCGGTGACGATACAGTATGCGCATGACACTACTTTGACTGAGTCCACCGGCTCTCGCAATGTCCCGTGTACTCATGTGTGGGTTCATGGCAACAGCAGCTAACACACCAACTGCACCTGCTTCTCCTGTGACGGGCCTGTTACGGACCCATTTGCGTGCTACAACCATACCTGTTGCATACAGTTGGCGGTAGATGTTTTGCAATGTGCGGCACGTTGGATGCTCTCTGTCCGGGTACCGTTCTGCATACACCCTGCAGGCTTCAGCTGCATTTCGTCGACACTCGCCATAGATGAGTATCATGTCCGCCTTTTCAGAGTTCGAATACACCATGGTCACAGTTCCTACAACACTACACTATCACAGAGGTCTGGTAACACGGTGTACTACAGTTGGTCTGCATGCGGAGACGAATGCAGAATAACAATAGCAGCAAGCGTTACATGCGGACACTGCGACAGCTAGACCAAACCACAACAGTGCACTACAGCCACACTCGTAAACACGGTCATCATTGTAAACATGTCCCTGCAGATGCTGCTCACCAACCGTGGCCCGTGTTTGTTACAACATGCAACTGAACATCGGAGGTTTCAAGCGTCAACTTTAGGTTACAATATCTCCGGATGTAATTAACATTTTACAATGCAACAAACGGCACTGATTACGTATTTGTTTATATGTTCAGATGTGCTAGCAAAACTAATGTAGTTCGATTTAAAAAAACGTAGGTTTGTGTTAAAAAAAACTTCCATGCATTTTTGTATGGTTTGTATTAAACAATTACACTAGCCCCTCTCCTCACATTCGGTCTGTGGAATCGGTTCGTCAGTATTTGATGTGGTTTACAAAATATATCCAGTGGTAACGTTAGGTGACTCACACTGTATATGGGTTCAGTATGTGTGTCATTCATATACACAAGCAAAGACACAAGTAAAAACCTAGTGTTGTTACATTTTTCAACCTTTTCTGTATTGTTCCCATATTTATTTATTTTTATTTGTTTATTACATTCGTGTTCTGTAGACCCATTAGCAATAAATTGCTTGGGTGTAGAACGTGTCATTTACATAGATTTGTGACATTTGTTTATAATAATAGGTTGTACAATGAATAATATATTACATAGTGACAGTGAGGACAAGATTATGCTAATTACAACACACACTGAGTCTTTTAAGCAGTCATTCTTCTCTCAATGGAATGTGAGAAACCATGACATGTAGCATTATGCAAAGTACCCTCTGCAATGTATTTCACAGTAGTTTGCAGAATATCTCTGTGGATACATTGACATATTTGTATAGAAAGAGATTGGTGGAGTTCTAAAACAAGCCAAGAACAATAAAGCATGTTGTGTTGTGTTTTATTCAGTTTCTTACATACTCTGTAATGACTGTGTATGGATTTCACCTCAATTGCAAGCCCATTTAAAATTTTTCTTGTCTAGATATGTATAAATATTTGTGTCAAATATATATACCAAATAGTACTTTTCCCCATGAAGAATGCACTCCTAATGATGTTCATAGATGGAAGATAGGTATATATGTCAGGATGCTAAATTGGCGGAGTATCTGTTCAAGCAAGGGGCCAATAAGATTCTCGATTTGGGCTTTGTTCTGTCATTGTACTCTTTGTAAATGATTATGTGTGAACTTCAGTAGATGTGTTGACATCATTCTCTAAAATTTTTGAGATGATGTTGCATTCTATAATAGTGTCTCATCTTAGCAACAACAGTATCCTTAGCAAATCAGTTTGGGTTTCAGAAGGGTTGCCCTACTGTGGATGCCATTAAAACATTCACTCACCAGATTTTACAAGCATTAAATAATAAAACAGTGCTGGTTGGTATTTTCTGCAACCTCTCTAAGCGATTGACACTGTGAATCATAGTATTCTCCACAATAAATTGACATTTTATTTTATGAGGTTGATGGTATAGTCATCCAATGGATACTGTCATATCCAACCAAAAGAATGTAGAAAATTGTACTTAGTAATCCAAGCAATATAGCACGGAGACAAAAGTCTGACCGGGGAGCATTCATATATGGGGTTCCCCAAGATTTTGATCTTAGGTCTACTACTTCTCCTCATAATCACATATTAAAAAATGTTTTGCACCACCTCGGTTCCGAGAGTTCTGGAAACTGTACAGAAAATTGGAATAGAGATCAACATTAACATCATATCCGCCATTTTTATTGCTTATGAAAACCACACATTGCATGTTGTACCACCACACAGTGAGACCTTCAGAGGTGGTGGTCCAGATTGCTATACACACTGGTACCTCTAATACCCAGCAGCATGTTCTCTTGCATTGATACATGCCTGTATTCGTCATGGCATACTATCCACAAGTTCATCAAGGCACTGTTTGTCCAGATTGTCCCACTCCTCAATGGCAATTTGGCATAGATCCCTCAGAGTGGTTGGTGGGTCACATCATCCATAAACAGCCCTTTTCGATCCATCCCAGGCATGTTCGATAGGGTTCATGTATGGAGAACATGCTGGTCACTCTAGTTGAGCAATGTCATTATCCTGAAGGAAGTCATTCACAAGATGTCCACGATAGAGGTGCAAACTGTTGTCCATGAAGACGAATTCCTCGCCAATATGCTGCCGATAGGTTGTGCTATCAGTCGGAGGATGGCATTCACATATCGTACAGCAGTTACGGCACTTTCCATGACCACCAGTGGCATACGTCGGCTCCACATAATGTCACACCAAAATGGCAGGGAACCTCCACCTTGCTGCAGTCACTGGACAGTGTGTTAAAGGCGTTCAGCCTGACTGGGTTACCTCCAAATGTGTCTCCGACGATTATCTGGTTGAAGGCTTATGCGGCACTCATCAGTGAAGATAACATGATGCCAATCCTGAGCAGTCAATTTGGCATGTTGTTGGACCCATCTGTACCACACTGCATGGTGTCATGGTTGCAAAGATGGACCTCACCATGGACGTTGAGAATGAAGTTGCGCATTATGCAGCCTATTTCGCACAGTTTGAGTTGAAACACGACATCCTGTGGCTGCATGAAAAGCATTATTCAACATGGTGGTGTTGCTGTCCGGGTTCCTCCAAGTCATAATCTGTAAGTAGCGGTCATCCACTGCAGTAGTAGCCCTTGGGAAGCCTGAATGAGGCATGTCATTGACAGTTCCTGTCTCTCTCTATCTCATCCATGTCCAAACATCACTTTGGTTCACTCTGAGATGCCTGGGCACTTCCCTTGTTGAGAGCCTTAGTTCTTTTTGCAGATGACACCAGTACTGCAACCAATGAAAGATTCACACAAAAATAGAAGAAATGGTGAACAAAGTTCTTCAAAAAATCATTGACTGGTTTTCTGCAAATGGTCTCACCCTCAATTTTAAAAAGACACAACATGCTCAGTTGTGCACATCCAGAGGTATATGACAATGAAACATGTAACACATGGTGAGAAAATAATAAATAGGATGGAAATTTCAAAACTCTTAGGGGCCCATATTGATGAAAATTTAAATTGGAAAAAAAAAACACATTTTGGAACTCCTAAAACAACTTAGTTCAGCCACATTTGCATTTAGAATCATTGCAAAACAGAGAATAAAGGACAATTCTGAGGAACAGAGACATGAGATTTAAACTAAAAACATTTATACAAAACAATACACCATAGCTGAAAAAGTAATTGCAGCCACATTGGAAAGATTGAAAAAATTTTGGAAGCAGAAGGGAGAGCTGAAAAGCTGAAAACCCAAATCCTTATTTGGGAAACTTGATTTTGGACTAATTCAAACTTAAAAAAAAAAACATATGAACGCCAAATGTGTACACCAAATTGTGTTTTCCAAGCAGGCTGCATTGTTCGTTATGTACATACTGAGTGTGAATAGAAGTGGTTGTCAGGGTTTGAAAGCAGTTGAGCTTCTAATTGATTCTAGGCAACAATCCCCAGACACTTACTGAGTGAGGTCGTGCAGTGGTTAGAACACTGGACTCACATTTGGGAGGACAACAGTTCAAACCCTACCATCCGGATTTGGTTTTCCATGAGTTCCCTAAATCACTTCAGGCAAATGACGGAATGGTTCCTCTGAAAGGACATGGCCGACTTCTTCCCCTTCCTTCCCTAATGAGATGAGACTGGAGACTGATGATGACATTGCTGTTTGGTCCCCCCCCCCCCCCCCACCCCCACCCCCTCGCCCAAACCAACCAGCCCAAACACTTTCCAAAATATTGTGTTTGGCTTTCAAATAAATTGCAGCTCTATTATTTTGAGTCACAGATAGGTACCACAAAAAGATTGTCACAAATAACACTTTTGGTCAAACTGCAGTGTGGGTTCAGCTGTCTGAGACTGCAGTCATGTGTGTCTGTGTTTGTGTGTGCGTGTATGTGTGTGTGCATGTGTCATCTATTTTTGACAAAGACCTTACTGGTTGAAAGGTTTATTTGTGAGAGTCTTTTTGTTGTGCCTATCTACGACTCAGCATCTCCCCTATATGGTTACATTCCATCCTGAATTTTCCATTGTTTAACTCTATTATTTTTCTATTCTATGTATATGTACATATTTAAATTAAATGTGTGCACTAAATACTACTTTCCCCCTAGTAAGATGCATTATTTGTGGTGGTTGTATGTGGCAGTTGTGTGTGGTAGTTAGGAATCAGAAGTGATGGAGTTTCTGATCAAGGCATGGGGCCATTCAGGTTCACATGTTTTGATGTGTTAATTAAATACTTCATAACTAATTTGATGTGATTTTCAGCTAAATCAAAACTTTATTTAATTATTTTTCTTATCTGTGTATCTATAAACATTTGTACTGGGTGTTTGCACCAAACAGTATGTTTTATCAAGCAGTGCACATTGTTTAAATCAAACAATGGAAAATCCAGGATGGAATGTAACAATATTATGAGAAGGAAAGTTGCCACTCACTGTATAGCGGAGGTGCTGAGTCACCGATAGGCACAACAAGAAGATTTTCACACTTGTAGCTTTCGGCCAATGGCCTTTGTCAACAATAGACATACATATGCACACACACACACACACTCACGCAAAACACAACTCACACACATGACTGCAGTCTCACACAACTGAAACCACACTGCGAGCAGAAGCACCAGTGCCGCTCCCATCATGCACTAGTGCTGCTGCTCGCAGTGTGGTTTCAGTTACCTGAGACTGCAGTCGTGTGTGTGAGTTGCGTTTTTGTGAGTACATGTGTATGTGTGTCTATTGTTGACAAAGGCCATTGGCCGAAAGCTTTAAGTGTGAAAATCTTTTTGTTGTGCGTATCTGCAACTCAGCACCACCCCTATATAATACATATTATTTGTGGTTTTTGTAGAGCAAGGATGGATGTGGTTGTGAGGAAGCAATAGTGGCAGAATGTTTAAACAAGCCAATGGACAATTAAGTTTCATGAGTGTGGTATTGTTTTGCTGTGTACACTCTTAGGTACATCACTTACATTGCAGATCTGTTTAATTATTTTGCTAGTCTGTAAACTTATAAATATTTTTGCAGGTGGTAGGTAACAAAGAATTCTCTTACACAAGTAGGATATATCTTTAACTAGATAGGTTTTGTTGTCAGGAAATGAAAGCATTTGGTTTTTATTCAAGCCAAGTGCCTAGTACAATTCACATTTTCAGTTTTGTTCTTTTGGACATATGGGCCAAACAGTATTTCTTCCCTGAGTAGCATGGTACTGTGGAGTTTGTATTGAGGGGTTGGGTATTGTTGATTGGAATCAAAAATGGTGGAGTTTGAAAGCAGTGCCTTTTCTTGTTCATATTTTGAATGTTTGAGTTTATTCGCAAAATTATCAAATTGCACAAAAGTGTCCTTGTGAAAAGTGTGAAAATTGCAAGCTGAATTCACTGTTAAAAGTTCTGCGCTGCAAATGCCTTATTTCCTTGAGGTTCAGCATGTTCTTTGTCCAGATTTTCTGGTAAAAAATCTTCAGTTTGGGATGTGGGATCTTGTATATGGTGATGATAAGGGGGATGATTCTATGTGACCACATGCTATTACCATTTATCTTTTCAAATTTTGTCTCATTTATCTTCGCCTGAGGGCTCTGCAAGTTTTAAATTTTTGTGGGTAGGGGTCATTCCTCCATAAAAGATTTGGAATTTTCCCTAGATGTATTTTTTGCACACTGTTTCAGTTTTTCCATCAACAGTCACATGAAAAATGTTAGTTGCCCATTTTTTTCTCTCTATATTGCTGTTCGTGGGTTGATGAAATTGTGGCGTTTTCTGTTTTATCAGGCCACATAACAAGCAGAATTCATCTATGTCTGTTATGTCTAAGACATTGTATATTATAAAAGCTTTCAAATGCTAGAACCTATTAATTGTGATGTAAAGTAAAACGAAAATGAGAAAATAAGAAACAATTACCACCACTCAATGACTCTGACTAATTAAAAATTTTCATTGCTACATCTGTTATCATCCCAAGTAATTGGTTCGCTGATGCTGCTTTATCATTCTAACTCTTGGTGAAGGATAATGAAAATAATTCAAATGACTAAAGAAGAAAATCCTATTGTTGAAACAGTCAGAAGATTCAAAAACTCAAAACAGTAGCACGAACAGTGGCTTCATTCCCAACTACACCACTTTAGTTGTCGACAGGTAGCTGTGTGTAATTACAGCAGAATTTTGTGCTGATACTTATGTGATTGCTATGTGAGTTATGAATTACACCATTTGCACTGTTAACAGAATGTCACTTGCTGAAAAAGATCTCAACCATATTCAAAAAAGTGGAGTTACAGCAGTTGGGTTTGAAGGGGTTAATACATATAGATTTCTGTATGTATGTCTTTAGCAAGTGTTACATTTTTCCATGCAGAATACTTTTTTGTGGCATCTGCGGAGGAGGGAAGGTAGTTTGGGATGTCAGGATGATATGATTTTATTTTATTTTGTGTTCCATAGATCCAACTGTGTTGGGTTCATAAGGATGTGGAACGAGTCAGTTTTTTACAAATACAATATGATAATCTAATAGCAAATACAGACATTTGAGTACATAATTATATAAAAATTTATACAGTAAATTCTTTGAGCAGCAATACAGAAAAAATATGTATCATATTTTCTTAGAATCATTAAAGCACTATGTAAAAACAGATACAGAGCACACACAGATACAGACCTCAAGTTAAATAACATTCTTAGTGGCATTGTGTCAAATTGTATTATATAATATTAAATTTTTACAATTTATTTATTTAAACATTCATCTAGACTGTAAAAAGCTTTTTCTAGCAGAAATATTTTTAGTGGTTTCTTGAACTTACTCTTGTTATGAATCTCTGTCTATTTCATGGGGAAGAGCATTGAAGAGTTAACATTGTGGACTGTGTAATCAAATCAAAGGGATCACAGGTTCAGGTGATGAGTGTTAATCTTTTCATTATGTTTCTTTTAAACAACTGTGTGTAGATTTAAGTGATATTACAAATGCTTTTATATTTCTCCTTGCTTGTATATTTACATATATTCATAAGCAATTTGTGCACTGAATATAAGTTTCCCCATATAGGATGTATTGTGTGTGATGCACAGCGGAGTAGGTGTGGACAAAATCAATCAAAATTATTGGAGTCTCCAACAAAACCAAGGGTCAAACATGTTTCCAGATGAAGAGTTTTGTTCAGTTAATTACATACTCCGTAAATGCTTGTGTGTGCATTTGAGCAAAACTGCACCACAATAATTTTTTTTACTACTCTTTTTTACTAGTATAGATATTTTCCCTGGATGTCAGTAGCAAACAGTCCCCAAGTAAGTTATATAGTTTTTAGAATCTGAAGGGGTGTAAGATGTATCTGTCAGGAATGAAAAGCGAGAGATTTTACAATCAATCCAAGGGACCCACAGGATCTACACGATGACTCCTAATATGTTTCCTGAGTACTTTGTAAATGACTGTGGATTTAACTATAACTGTGATTTTATTTCAATATTTTGCTAGTCTGTATACATAAATAAATATTTGTATAGTAATGCTTGTAGTGTTTTCAATTGAGCCTACTGGCAGACAGAATTCATGTGCCTATTTTTATACTGCCATTTTCATACTTTGCAAGTGATTGTGTGTGGATTGCAGCTAAGTGTAAAATCTGCTGAATTATACACTGAAGTACCAAAGAAACTGGTATAGGCATGTGCATTCAAATACAGAGATACGTAAACAGGAATAATACTTCGTTGCAGACAGCAATGCCTATATAAGACAACAAGTGTCTGGTGCAGCAGCTACAATGGCAGGTTATCAAGGTTTAAGTAAGTTTGAACGTGGTGTTATAGTCAGCACACGAGCAATTGGACACAGCATCACTGAGGTAGTGATGAAGTGGGGATTTTCCATATGACCATTTCATTTACATACTGTGAATATGAGGAATCCAGGAAAACATCAAATCCCCTCACATGATTCAGGTTCATTGATGACATCTTTGCGATCTGGATTGAGTGTGAGGACACCCTGTTCACACTCCTCCAGAACCTCAACAACTTCTCCCCCATTTGCTCATCTGGTCCTTCTCAACCCAACAAGCCACCTTCCTAGATGTCGACCTCCACCTCAAAGATGGCTACATCAGTACCTGTGTCCATATCAAACTACGAACCACCAGCAATGCCTCCATTTTGACAGCTGCCATCCGTTCCATACCAAAAAGTCCCTTCCATACAGCCTAGCCATTCATGGTCATCGCATCTGCAGTGACGAGTGATCCCTCTCGAAATATACTGAGGGTCTCACTGAAGCTTTCATAGACTGTAATTATCCTCCCAACCTTGTACAAAAACAAATCTCCTGTGCCTTATCTTTACAGTCTACCACCACCTCCCAAAAATCCCACCATCTGCCTACAGAGGAGCATTCTCGCATAACTCAGTACCATCCAGGACTGGAGCAACTGAATTACATTCTCCGCCACGGTTTTGACTACCTCTCGACATGCCCTGAAATGAGAAATGTCCTGCCCACTCCTTCCCACCCGTCCCATAGTGGTATCCCGCCTTCCACCAAATCTACATAATATACTCATCCATCCTTACACAACCCCTGTTTCCAACCCTTACCTCATGGCTGATACCCCTGTAATAGACCTAGATGCAAGACCTGCCCCATAAATCCTCCCACCACAACCTACTCCAGTATGGTCACAAACATCACCTATGCCATCAAAGACAGGGCTACCTGTGAAACCAGTCATGTGATCTACAAGGTAAGCTGCAACCACTGTGCTGCAATCTATGTGGGCATAACAACCAACAAGCTGTCTGTCCGCATGAATGGCCACCGACAAGCTATGGCCAATAAACAAGTGGCCACACTGTTGCTGAGCATGCTGCCAAATATGAAATCCTCAATTTCAATGCCTGTGCCATATGGATCCTTCCCACTAACACCAGCTTTCCTGAATTGCACAGATGGGAACTTTCCCTGCAATACATCCTACATTCCCGTAACCCTCCTGGCCTCAACCCTCATTAGTCACTGTCCTCAACCATCCAGCCCCTTTTCCTGTTCCTATTCCAGCACTACACAGTCGTCATCATACCCAGTCTGTTTACTTCTCTCCTTTTCTGCTATTTCCTGCCCCCACTTCTCCCTTGCCCACCATCTAACCTGCAGCATTTCACTGTCTGCCACCCCTACCATACTATCCCTTCCCTTCCCCACCCCAGCCTCCTCCTCACCCTTGTCCAGTCACCACTCCCATCATGCACTGGTGCTGCTGCTCACAGTGTGGTTTCAGTTGCCAGAAACTGCAGTCGTGTGTGTGTGTGGGGGGGGGTCTATGATTGATGAAGGCCTTACTGGCCGAAAGCTTTATTTGTGACAGTCTTTTTGTTGTGCCTATCTGCGACTCAGCAGCTGCGCTATATGGTGAGTGGCAACTTTCCTTTTCATAACATTGTTGCATTCCATCCTGAATTTTCCATTGTTTGATTTAAGATTTTAAATTGGTGCAAATATTGGCAATTTGCTTTAATGGTATAAATGTAAAAAATGTGCATTTCACAAAAGAATGTTGTATGCTATGACTATAATATCAATGAGGCAGAGATGGAATAGGCCATCTCATACAAATACCAGGGTGCAACACTTTGAAGGGATATTAAACAGAAAGAATACATAGGCTCAGTCATGGGTAAAGCAGGTGGAAGAATTCAGTTTGTTGGTAGGGATTGGGGAAATGCAATCAGTCTACAATGGAGACTGCTTACAAATCGCTAATGAGACTCATCTTAGAATACTGATCAAGTGTGTGGAACCTGAACAAAATAGGACTAACTGGGGATGTTGTACATATATGGAGAAGGGCAGCACAAATGATAACATGTTTGTCTAACCTGCTGGTGTCACAGAGATGTTGAAAGAACTGAACTGGCAGACTCTTGAAGATAAAAGCAAAGAGTGCTGAGAAAGCATCTTGCTTACAGAAAGCTAACAAAATTTCAAGAACTGGCTTTAAATGATGACTCTAGCAATATACCACAGCCCTCCATATATCACTTCCATAAGGAGTAGTACAAGTTTACATGCCAATCAGCTCCGCAGATGATGAGGTGATTGAAGAAATGTATGATGAGATAAAAGAAATTATTCAGATAGTTAAAGAAGATGGAAATTTTATCATATGGGGGATTGGAATTCAATAGTAGGAAAAGTAAAAGAAGGAAAAACAGTAGGTGAATATAGACTGCGGAAAAGAAATGAAAAAGGATGCCGCCTGGCAGAACTTTGCACATAGCATAATTTAATCATTGCTAACACTTGGTTTAAGAATCATAAAATAAGGTTGCGTATGTGGAAGAGACCTGGAGACACCAGAAGGTTTCAGACTGATTATATAGTGTTTTTTGTTTTTAAAATTCAGTCTTAATCACACCACATATGTTACAAGTACACAGGTGACCGGTTTCGGTCATATCTCATGACCATCATCAGACCCATGGCATCATTCAAAGATGGTAGGTGGAGCACTCTCCTCAGCTGCTATGATGTCAACCAAAAATGTTTATTAAGATTATATAATGGTTAGAGAGGGATTTAGGAACGAGATTTTAAATTGTAAGACATTTCCAGAGGCAGATGTGGACTCTGATCACAATTTAGTGGTTATGAACTGTAGATCAAAATTGAAGAAATTGGAAAAACCTGGGGAATTAAGGAGATGAGACCTAGATAAGTTGAAAGAACCAGAGATTGTTGAGAGCTTCAGAGGGAGCATTATACAACAGTTGACTATAGCAGGGAAAAGGAATATAGTAGAAGACAAATGGGTAGCTTTAAGAGATCAAATAGTGAAGGCAGCAGAGGATCAAATAGGTAAAAAGACAAGGCCTAGTAGGAATCTTTGGATAACACAAGAGATATTTAATTTAATTGATGAAAGGAGAAAATTTTAAAAATGCAGCAGGCAAAAAGGAATACAAATGTTTAAAAAATGAGATTAACAGGAAGTGCAAAACTGCTAAGCAGAAATGGCTAGAGGGCAAATGTACGGATTTAGGAGTATATTTCACTAGGGGAAAGATGGATACTGCCTAGAGGAAAATTAGAGTCCTTTGGGGAAAAGAGAAGCAGCTGCATGAATGTCAAGAACTCAGACGGTAAACCAGTCCTAAGCAAAGAAGGAAAGCTGAAAGGTGGAAGGAATATATAGAGAATCTATACAAGTGACATGAGCTTGAAAGCAATATTATAGAAAGGGAAGTGAATGTAGATGTAGATGAGATGGGAGGTATGACATTGCGAGAAGAATTTGACAAAGCTGTGAACCATCTACGTAGAAACAAGGTCCTGGGCATATTCCTTCAAGACGATATTCCATCAGAACTATTGATAGCCTTGGGAGAGTCAGCCACGACAAACCTCTTCCATCTGGTGTGAAAGATGTATGAGACAGGCAAAATACCCTCAGACTTCAAAGAGAATGTAGTAATCCCACTTCCAAAGAAAGCAGTTGCTGGCAGTTGTGAAAATTACCAATCAGTCAGTTTAATATGTCATGGTTGCAAAATACTAACACAAATTCTGGTAGATGCAGACCTCATGGAAGATCAGTTTGGATTCAAGAGAAATGTAGGAAGACACAAGGCAGTACTGACCCTATGACTTATCTTAGAAGATAGGTTAAGGAAAGGCAAACCTACATTTACAGCATTTGTGGACTTAGAGAAAACTTTTGACAATGATGACTGAAATACTCTGTTTGAAGTTCTGAAGGCAGCAAGGGTAAATACAGAGAACAAAACGCTATTTACAACTTGTTCAGAAATCAGACGGCATTTGTAAGAGTTGAGGGGCATGAAAGGAGAGTCTGGGCTGTAGCCTATCCCCAATGTTGTTCAATATGTACACTGAAGAAGCAGTAAAGAAAACCAAACAAAAATTTGGAGTAGGAATTGAAGTTCAGGGAGAACAAATAAAAACTTTGAGGTTTGCTGATGACATTGTAATTCTCTCAGATACAATAAGGAGAGCAGTTGAACAGAATGGACAGTGTCTTGAGAGGTGGATATAAGATGAACATCAACAAAGGTAAAACAAGGATTAGGGAATGTATGCAAATTAAATCAGGTGACACTAAAAGAATTATATTACTAACTGAGAAACTTAAAGTAGCAGATGAGTTTTGCTATTTGGGTGGTGAAATAACTGATCATGGCCAGAGTAGAGAGGATATAAAATGTAGACTGCCAATAGCAAGAAAAGCATTTCTGAAGAAGAGAAATTTTTAACATCGAATATTGATTTAAATGTTAGGTAGTCTTTTCTGTAGGTATTTGTCTGGACTGTAGCTATGTATGGAAAAGAAACATGATGAACAGTTTAGATAAAAAGAGAATAGAAGCTTTCAAAATGTGGTGCTACAGAAAAATGCTGAAGATTAGATAAGTCGGACATGTAATATAATGACTCCTTTTATTATTAGGCTAATTTCTGTTTAGCTCTACAGGGCCATTATACTGAAATGTTTCCCCACACGACCTAGTATTGTCTTTCTATGTGTGTGAGTAACTGTATGTTCACTGTTGTGGGTAAATACATACAGCGTACACAGGGCGGTGTGTGAAACTGATGGCGATTACACGCTTCCGCTGTTGTAGAAATCTGCTCCAGATGCTGCAGATACCGTGTTGAGCTGAAAGTGGTAACCAAAGTACGGAGAAATATTCTTCGGGGCTCTGTTGCATAGCAATCAGATTGCTTTCAGTTCTGAGAAATGTCCAGTTACTATTGTGGATTTGAATGATCCATGAAGTGACTTCTTTTCCAAAGAAAACATCGAACTATTTCACTAGAACTGAACGCTCCCGTCGGAACTGTTCTCAACTGGTGTTTATTAGTAAATCACAATAGCAGTACATCGCTGGGTGTATAATAAGACGTACCTTCTTGAAATGAACAATATTTTATTGTTCTATTAACTGATTTCCTTCCATATGCACTTATATTTTACAATGTGAATCAAAAAACTCGCAATGGCGTCAATATTCACATCACAAGAATGGCTCTCCTCCCCTAAAAAAATTACTCTTAACAAGAACAAAAGAACTCTATATCCTAAGAATAATTATGTGAGCGCTGACTGCCACAGAGTAATAAACAATATCTTTGTCTCTCTCTCGCACTGTCACAGCAAGTTACGCTGCATGATACATCATATATTATAATGGCTCTTCTTCTGACTAGGCTAATTACTGTTTAGCTCTACAGGGCCATTATACTGAAATGTTTCCCCACACCACCTAGTATTGTCTTTCTATGTGTGTGAGTAACTGTATGTTCACTGTTGTGGGTAAATACATACAGCGTACACAGGGCGGTGTGTGAAACTGATGGCGATTACACGCTTCCGCTGTTGTAGAAATCTGCTCCAGATGCTGCAGATACCGTGTTGAGCTGAAAGTGGTAACCAAAGTACGGAGAAATATTCTTCGGGGCTCTGTTGCATAGCAATCAGATTGCTTTCAGTTCTGAGAAATGTCCAGTTACTATTGTGGATTTGAATGATCCATGAAGTGACTTCTTTTCCAAAGAAAACATCGAACTATTTCACTAGAACTGAACGCTCCCGTCGGAACTGTTCTCAACTGGTGTTTATTAGTAAATCACAATAGCAGTACATCGCTGGGTGTATAATAAGACGTACCTTCTTGAAATGAACAATATTTTATTGTTCTATTAACTGATTTCCTTCCATATGCACTTATATTTTACAATGTGAATCAAAAAACTCGCAATGGCGTCAATATTCACATCACAAGAATGGCTCTCCTCCCCTAAAAAAATTACTCTTAACAAGAACAAAAGAACTCTATATCCTAAGAATAATTATGTGAGCGCTGACTGCCACAGAGTAATAAACAATATCTTTGTCTCTCTCTCGCACTGTCACAGCAAGTTACGCTGCATGATACATCATAGTAACCAATGAGGAGGTACTGAATAGAACTGGGGAGACAAGGATTTTGTGGCACAATTTGACCAAAAGAAGTGATCAATTGATAGGACACATTCTGAGACACCAAGGGATCATAAGTTTAGTACTGAACAGAAGTGAGGGGGTAAAGTCATAGAGGGAGACCAAGACATGAAGACAGTAAGCAGATTCAAAAAGATGTAGGTTGAAGTAGTTATTAGGAGATGAAGAGGCTCACACAGGATAGTGTAGCATGGAGGGCTGCATCAAATCAGTCTTTGGACAGAAGACCACAACAACAATCACAGGAATTGTGATGACAACATTAGATTAATTGCAGTATGCACAGAGCCAATTAAAAAATCATTATTTCTGTGCTCCATATGTGCATCAAATGGGAAAAAAACCTTCATAAATGGTACAATGGAAATATCCTCTGTCAGGCACTTCATAGTGGTTTGCAGAGTATAGAAGTAAATGTGTATATAGACAATGGGGTCAATAGCAAATAACGTAAAAGGTAGGAAAACACAAAACCTGTGAATGTAAAAGTCTTACTATGTATGAGGTCTCTTCAAAAAAATCCAGAACATTCATAATTTCATGCCATTGGTGTGTTGGACTAAAATGCAGTTTGCTTCCCTCCACACACCTGTGTTTAAAGTGTAACTGCCCGAAGTTTCATTGTTGTATGTCTCTTAGTTATTGTTCAGTGTTGCATTGAGTAGAAAATTGTGTCGCACAGTTTGCAAATTCTGAGATGGCAGATTAGAGGAGCAACATGACTGCATTAAATTTTGCATAAAACTCAAAAAAATCTTTACAGAGACACACCAAATGATGCAGGAAGCCTATGGTATTGAGTGGTGAAGCCATGCTCGGTGCTTAAATGGTTATATGGTTTAAAAATGGCCAGATGGAAATTAAAGATGACCCTCATTCAGGACACCCTTCGACATCTACCAACAACACTCATGTCAGGAACTTCAATGAACAATGTAACATTTCAGTTAGATCATATCATAAAATCCCGACACAGTATCTTGGAATGCATCATGTCGCTGCCAAGTTTGTTCCAGGGATCTTGAGTCAAGGCTGGAAAGGCCTTTGCCTCCAAATCCATGAGGAGACTCTGGATCACACAAATGAGAATGAGATGTTCCTTAAGAGGATCATAACTGGTGATGAGGTGTGGGTTATGATATTGAGACCAAGATTCAGTCTTCACAATGGGTTGGGAAAGGTCTCCAAGGCCAAAGAAAGTTTGTCAGGTCAGGTTAAATATTAAAGGCATGCTGATAGTTTTCTTTAACTTTGAAGAATTAGTTCATCATGAATCTGTGCCGCAGAGGCAAACAGTTAATTGATTGTGTTATAAGCATGTGTTGCAACATCTGTAAGAAAATGTGAGAAGGAAATAGTCTGAAATGTGGTGAGACAGTTCTTGGCTCTTGCGTCATGATAAAGCACCCACACATTCAATTGTGGAGGACAGAATTTTGAAGGAGACCATGCGCAACAAATAAAATGTAAGGGTATAAAAATTTTGTGGACAAAGTTCTGGAGTTTTCTGGACAGACCTCATATAAGGGCATAAGCAATAATTGTTTACAATGTACCTTAGTGGTTACATAGGAAGTCAAAATGAACAATTTGATAAAAGGACACTTGTGGTCTATAAAGTCAGGGAACTACCTCAAATTAGGCAAAAAACATCAGTCAAGCTGCACCGTTTGTACATTGCACAAGACTTTCAACGTTCTCTCGCTCTCTTTGTGCAAACTATTGGTACTGGAGAAAAAAATATCTTTTGTGTAGGAAATCTGTGAGTATATGAATTATTTCCCACATTCAAACATTTTTTTGTCTTCATTGACTAGCCTATTATTATGCCAATAGCTTAGTCATGCATTTACAAATATAAAATTTATGTTTGTGTAAATTTTACCTCAGAATCTTGTTAATTTTAACTGAATTAAATGCCTGACTTTCTTACCACGAAACTACTGTGCTTTTGGGGGTTGAGATTATGTCAAATTGTAAACATAGTTGGATTCTTTTCTCTTTCAAAAGCCTCACTCAATGCTTTAATTTAATAATGTTAACAAAATAGCTGACTAAGGTGATCATTTAATAAGCCAGTCAATGAAGACAAAAAAAAGGTCAAATATGGGAAATAATTCACACAGTCAAAAATTTTTGTACAGTAGCAGGAGGAAGTGCCATGATTAACATACTAGACATCCAGACTGACTGATTGGGGACGAGTGTGAGGACTGGGGAGTGTCTGAAAATCACTTTTGTATGATTTTTTTGAATAACTCAGAAACCGTGGCCTGTAACAAAAATGTATTGTAGCACAACATTAAACTGCATTTAATTAGTACAAAAAAGATCCTGCTCATTTGTTCTCCAGGACCAATAGTTTGCATGAAGAGAGAAAGAGGAAATCAAAAATCCTGTGTGACATGCAGTCAGTGTACCTTAGCTATTCTTTTTTGGCCAATTTGTGGTAGTTTCCAAAACTGATAGACAACAAGCAACCTACATCAAATTGTTTGACTTGACATCCCCTGTTATGTGGAAAGTTGTGAACAGTATTATCGTATACACACTGTACACAGGTTGTTGCTCCTAAGAGTCATCAGGCTCATTTTCTCTCGAGTGTTGGCAGATAACTTCAATTTTGTTTCCGAAACACGTTGCTGTTGTCAACCCAAACAAATGCTGCTGATAACGTTTTTCATATGATACCCATTGTCAACAGCAAGTGTTGGTTATTTTCTGTTACAACCAAAAACATTTTTAAAGTGAGATTTTACGTTCCCCTTCCATAGAGCAATCCCAGGTTGGCTACGTGTGTTACTTGTTTCATCGATATATATTAACAGGTACAATAAAACATCAAGAATAAGCAGTAATCCAGCAGTGACTGCACAGCCCTGGCCTGCACTGACTGCTACCACAATGCAGAAGTGCTGCTCAGTCACTTCTGAAGCATTGTTGTTACTGAATATTGATAAAAAAAATCCATACTGAACTAATTTAGAACCTCTCTATTGAATGGCTATGTAAAATTCTGCTTTAAAAATAATTTTGTTTATAATGGGTAACAAATTGATGTTTTCTAACAACACTGGTCGTCTCATAAAAGATTTGATCAGTAGTATGTGTTTGGCCTGGCTCCAGCTCAACACTGCAAAAACAAAAATGCAAATATCTGCCAAAACACCTATAGTTGGAAATCTAAAGCAGTGGAATATCAATGAGGCAAGTGCCCGATATTATGGGAAGATGAGACTTTGTTCTGTTCTGTATATGTATAAATATTTGTGCCAGATGTTTGTAGGTAATAATATTTTCCTCCAAGTAGTATGCATTGTTTGTGGCATGCATAGGGAGGGGGAGGGGGAGGGATAATAATGGTTGTCAGGAAGCTAAAGAGTTGTATTTTCTAATTGAGCTGAGGAGCATAAAAGGATTTACTTGTTGAGTTTTGTTCTGTTCTCTTTATACTCTGGGAATAATTGTGAGAGGATTTGAGATAAGGTGCATCTCTACTGAAATATTTTGCTCATTGTCTTGTGTACTTATAATCCTATGTGTACTGAATGTTATTTTCTCCAAGTGCAATGTACTGTTTTTGGAGTTTCTAGATGGAAGCTGGGAGTACCTGTCATGAATCAAAAGCCATGCAATTTGTAACTGAACCAGGGGTGCAACAAGATTCACAATCGGAGTTTTGAACTGTTGCCTACATACTTAGTAAATGATTATGCATTGATTGCAGCTAAATTACTACTGTATGTAATATCTTCTAGTCTGTATATGTATACATATTTGTGCCAGATGTGTGTGTGTGTGCACACACGCGCGCATGTGTGTGTGTTTTAAAATGTCATAAAACAAGTAAGAATGTGTTTTACACAACTACACTCGCTCTCTCCCAATCCTGCTCATGGCCAACAGCACGAGCACACTATTTCATATCCTTTAAGATAGTGCAAAGTTGCTCAGATGTTCTAAAACTGTCCAGTAAAATAACTTATCTCCCCCACCAGTACCTTGCTATTCATGCCTCTTCGCCACTCCACTCTGGACTGCTGTTTCTATTTAGATGATAGTTGCATTCTGGCCAGAGTGGGCAAAGATAACGGTCATGTGTATATGAGGTGTGCTTGCTTGCATGAAAGTGTGTGTGTGTGTGTGTTCCTTTCTTTAGTAAGAAAGCTTTGTCTGAAAGTTCAGTGTGTAACAGCCTTTTCATTGTGCCAGTCTGCAACTCAACAAGTCATCTTTACAGTGAGTAGCAATTTATTCTTTTCATAGTATTGTTCAAGTAAAATAACAGTAATACAAGAGAGAACTAAAATAACTACTATGCAGGGATATTTCACTAGCTGTTCACTTACAAATAAAAAAAAAAAAAAGTATGTGTCAGCCACACTGATGACACATAAAAAACTTTTCTCTAAAATTTTAAGGACCAAGACGGACATTTCACAAAACCTTAAATGTTGTACCATATTTGTTAAGACTGTTGGTTCAAATAGAGGGAAAATCTCTTGGTAAATTAGCTGCTGTCCTCTTGTTCAAACGCAAAACACAGTTTCCTGAAATGTGGTGCACTGTGATCCATATGCAATAAGCACCACACATTGGAGTGTCCTATCACCAGCGCAAGAAGCCTTGTGTAACAGGGATGTGTTCCATGAAGGCGAGTGAGAAAGACCTCATCATCTCTGTGTGACTGAAAAGAAGTACGCCATGACCCAGCTGTTGACTTCACTGGGTATAGCTCATTATCTGTCAGGGGCAGATATTCTTCTTCCCCTCTGCACAAGACTCTTACCTCAACAGCGAGGTGACAGCATACAGGGGGCTGGCGCACTGAACTATCTGATTATCGCGCATGCCTGCTTGGCTGCTACATCTGCTATTTCATTTCTGTTAACACCCATGTATCCTAGTACTCAGCAGAAACTCACGTTCTTTGCCAACGTTTGTAGATGGAGAAGGGTGTCCTGGATGTCCTAGACTACTTTGTCTGCTGCATACAAGTGTTGTAAAGAGTTAAGGGCACTTAGGGAGTTAGAACAAAAAAAAAAAAAAATGGTTCAAATGGCTCTGAGCACTATGCGACTTAACTTCTGAGGTCTACAGTCGCCTAGAACTTGGAACTAATTAAACCTAACTAACCTAAGGACATCACACACATCCATGCCCGAGGCAGGATTCGAACCTGGGATCGTAGCGGTCACGCGGTTCCAGACTGAAGCGCCCAGAACCGCACGGCCACAACGGCTGGCCAGAGTTAGAACAGATGAGGAATTTAGCACTCACAATACATCTCACCTGCTCCAGCATCCTCAAGATTGTGTGAAATTCCATATCAAACACAGTGAATTCTAGAGGCAAATGAATATTGAGAACATGATCACGGAAACCAACAGTACAGCCATCAGAGTTTCCCTCTTTAGGCACAGCCATGAATACAGTTGTGGTGGTCATTTAAAATGTCATAAATATTGAATTAAAAACAGATGTATGAGTGCAGCCTCTCCTGTATGTCACTCAATTTAAAATTACTCTGGGCTTTGGCAGTAATCAGGATGGTAGTTGGTTCCAAACCCGGATTTGGGTTTGTATTTGAGTACCTTTCTTCAAGTAGGCTGCATTCTATGTAGTGTTCATATAGGATAATCAGGATGGTAGTTGGTTCCAAACCCGGATTTGGGTTTGTATTTGAGTACCTTTCTTCAAGTAGGCTGCATTCTATGTGGTGTTCATATAGGAGTGGAGAGGAAGAGGGGGGATGGGTTGCCTGAGTGATGGCATTTCTAATCGAACAAGGGACCAACAATGTCATGAGTTGCATTTCATTATGTTCCCTATGTGCTTCGTATATGACTATGGCTCAGTTTCAGCTACACCTTTATATGTATTTAAGTTAGATATTTAACTAGTAGTGCTGCTCCCTAAGGAGGATGTACTGTTGAGGTGTAAGGGGAGGGGGACAGGATGGATTTTTTGCAAGGTCTACTTTATTAATTTTTCTCTGTTCTCTAAAAATATGTTGCAAATGAATTATTATAGATTTCTGTTACACTGCAACACCAGTTACCTGTTTTGCTAGCCTGATTATGGTAATTCTGTGTCAAGTGATCCAACTGCCAAATTCATTCCTAATTTACTGCCTCCGATTCTGTTCACATTTGGCGTGAGGATGCCTGTACATGTTTCATGTAATTCCGTAAATTCTTTGCTCTTAATACACAGTACTTCTCCTTCAGCAGTTCCTTAACACATTGACTGCCATGTGGACAGCGTTGCTGTGCCAGAAGCAGCCTCATGGCAGTCAATGTGTTGAGTCATAGGTGCAAAATTTTGTGACAAGACTGTAAAAGTTATTTTTGGAATAGATGTCTCCCCATGAAAAATTAATCTACAGCCCTATGATAGTTTGGTAGATATAAAACATACAAGTTTTAAGAATCTGGAAATACAAGGGCTGCTCAAAAAGTAATGCTTTCATAAAGTTGGCAATGTGATGATACGAGTATGAATTTGGCGCACTTCTGCGACTCATGTCCTACAGCCCACC
Source organism: Schistocerca nitens (assembly GCF_023898315.1). NCBI lineage: Eukaryota > Metazoa > Arthropoda > Insecta > Orthoptera > Acrididae > Schistocerca > Schistocerca nitens. The sequence goes on from NC_064621.1 coordinate 193,153,291, forward strand.
CAAGTAACAGCATCTTACATCAGCAGATAGTACCACTTATAAATTCAGAAAAAGATTGACATTGATGGGTGTATAAGACAGCATTCTGTGAATGAACTGCTCATTGTGGAAGGTGAAATGCCCACCTACATTCATGAAAGGCTGAAGAAGGTGAATGGAAATACTACAGTGGATGTCAGCAGTGTCAGACGATGGCTTCATCACTGTAGAGAAGCTGAAGTGCAAATCCAGTTGGCTGCTGCAACATGGATCAGCCAGTCAGTGACTGCAGCGACCTCATAAAACACACAATATGTCAATTAAATTATCCGTGATGACTGCTAGGCAACAACAGATAAATTGTGTCACCAGTTATCCATTAGTAAGGGCAGTGTGATGTCCATTATTTTAAAAAACTGGACTACTCCAAGATTTTTGCACAACGGGTACTGAAAATATTAAGTAACCAGAATAAAGAGGCAAGGGGGACCAATTGCAGCCAATCTGTGCACCGTCAGACTTCCATCTGCTCGGCCTCTCATAGAGGCTCATCAGAGGTATCACTTTGAAGATGTGGAGACCTTGCAAAATTCTATGTGACATAATTTTTACTGCCCAGGTATACATGCCATTGTTTCAAAGTTAAAAAGTAAGCCGTGGGCCATGGTGGTAACTTTATTGAGAAGTAACAAATTTATCATGAATATTGCAGCTGTTATCTGACACATAAGGCTTTTCTTGTAAAATACATAGAAAAAATAGGACCTTCTGACTAACCCTCATAGTTTTCACCCCACCAGAGACCCTTAGAGACATCAAAAAATTTTTTATAATAAAAATGTTCAAAGTTGATGTAGAATTATTTCCTGAAAAAACTGTCACTGAAGGCTCTGCTTTGGATTATTAGTATTTGAGTTTCTCTGTGGTATCAATAAAATTTACCTTTCAAGAATGAATGGTGTTTGAGATAATTAGAGGCAAATTTGTTTCAGAAAATTATTCCTTAATATGTAGGTAATTCTGAATTCTTATGTACAATACAGATCATCTCTAATGCTGTTTGTTCAACGTTAATTACAAATAGCATTTTTTTCTATACAAGTTCCACAACTTTGTATCATGTTTTCAGATATCTCCAAGACACTTTCAAGGAAATGACATGAATGGCCATAAGACTTTCTATCTGTTTCCAAACAATTAGTGCATTACAGGAAACAAACAGAATACCATCGCATTAACAATCTGTTGGTCTGGACTGATGGCCATTACTCCACCATAGCTTCAGGAAGCTATATGTGAGGATAGACATACTGTTATCTTAGAAGTTTCCGAACTGAAGTGCAAACTTCATATTACCCTAACTGGCACACTAGGGATAAGTTTGCGTATATTACTTACCTACTTAACTTTTATGTAATGAGGTTCAACAGGCCACGTACTGCTACAAGTTCCCTACTCCATCGACTTCTATCCATAAGTGCCATCTGTCCACATCTGTCACTGGATGTTGCAGATCGTCAGGGAAGCCATCCTTCCATGTCTTCTTGGTCTCCTGGGAATCTCCTACCTCTGAAAATGAAATCGAGAAGCTGCCATGGCTATCTGTTGTCTTACATCTGAGCCACATGCCCACCCCATTGCAGTCACTTGCTTCTGATAATTCCAGTTATACTGGCATCTTGGTACAGTTCATCTAGTTCATGGTTTTGTCTGATCCTCCATTCACCCATATTTGTGTCTAACACTGGCCCAAAGATCTTTTGCAGGATACGAGAGGTTTACGGAAAGTCCTGCTTTCGGATACTCCATGTCTCATAGCCCATATAGTACCATGGGTTGGATCAAGGTTTTATATAGCCAAATCTTGAACCATCAGAAGGGACATCTGGACTGAAGCAGTTCTGTTAGTCTGTACAAAGATCGGTTTCCTGCCTGGATCCTGGCATAGCTCTCTACTTCATACGACGAGTTCCCCATAAAAAATGCTGCCAGGTATTTAAATGCATGGGCTGGTCTCCCACCAACAGTGACTCTAGCTGTCCAGCATCCTGACCTTGTTGATAATTCATAATGTGGTAACCCTTCTTGGAGCAGCCCAAATTTGCTCACTGCCATTTTCAATGATCAGGTCATTTGATTCAGTTCCTCTTCAGAGCTGCTGTTTAACCTCATATTTCCAGAATGTGTAGGCTAGATATGCCAGTTATATTTCCTGATTACTTTATTTTCGTAGATATTATTTTCTATCATTGTCATCTACATTGTTGTACGAGAAGTGTGCAGTAATGTTTTATTTGTTCAGGGATGTAATAAATCCTACGTATCATATCAACATTCCTTAAAAAAAAAGAAAGAAAATGACAGGGGTAACAGTCTGCTCTAAGGGACATGGCAGCAAAGCATAGGAGGAATTACCTTGTGCACTCTGTCTGAAGGAGACAACATTCAACACACTGAAAAGCTGTTCTTGGAGCCAATGATAAAACAAGATGCAACCAACTGCAGATTATGACATGTGCTGGAGTGAACAATACCTGTCATCTGGGATCTGACTAATAATTGTAGCATTCCAACAACTGGCAGAGAAGGCTGAAAAGACCAGCCTTGCACATGGAATTCCGGCAAAACTCACCATCTGCAGCACTGGCCCCCCAACAGATCAAGACCCTCTGATTTGGGTCCCAGAAGAATGCTTCAACCACAAACTTCAAAGACACTGTCATGAGCAAGGAAGTGACTTCCTGGATCTGTACCATAGAATTGAGAATTTACGGCCCCCTTAACATAAATGGATCACGCTTGCACCACAGATAGGAGCCTGCTCTCCTGATGATTGACAATGTGTGGAGCACATACACGGCCTTTTTTAGCTTAGGTGATGCTCCATTCATCCCAGATTATGACACCTGTAGGATATCCAAAGTATTACGGTAACATTCAAAGAAATGGCCCCCACAGATGGACAAATTAAAATCCTAGTGGTCAACAAAGGGTCAGATTTTCAAGCAGCCATAAAAAGCAGTGAAGTTCTTAAAATAGTACACCCAAAACTGACAGCAATGAGTTTTTTTAGGTAAATGTAAGTGCATATTAGAAGGGCAGGCTAATGGTAAATGGAAGTGGTGTATTCATCACAGACAAGGAACTCAAATCCACTGAGATAGAAATGGAAGCTGTATGCAAGATTCCTTCGGTAGGGCTTAATATCAAAGGTGGGCATAAACTTGTAACTGGTTCTTTCTTTTGAAGCCAAATTTGCCCCTAGATGTAACAAAAAGCTTTAGGAAAGACCTCAGTTCACTAGTGTGAATATTCCACAATTATACTGTCATTGTTGGAGGAGACTTTAATAAACTGACCCTCAAGTGGGAAAATTAAAATTTTTTTAAGTTATGGGCATGACAAGGCATCCTGCAAAATATCACTAAATTCCTCCTCTGAAAACTATCTAGAAGAGGCAGTTTGAGAGCATAATTATGATGGAAATGTATTAAACCTAGTGGGAATAAACAGACATGACCTATTTGAAAATGTCTACATTGAAACCATTAGCTGTGACCATGAGGCAATTTAGCAATAATTACCTAAATACAGAGGACAACTAAAACAAGTAGAAGGATCTACGTTTTAAGCATACTAGATCAAGAGGCAAAACTGTCATATTTCAGTACGGAACTCATAGCATGTAGCTCGGGAGCAGAGCTTTTAGAAGAACTGTGGCTCACATTTAGAAGCATAGTTGACCATGCCCTTGATAGATATGCACCTAGCAAAACAGCTCATCATGGGAGGGACCTTCCATGGTATACTGTCACTGTAAAACACTTCTAATGAAATGACGACTTCTGCATAATATTATAGGTGTAAAACAAACGATGAGGCTATACACAGATGCCGAATGAAACAAATTCGGTTGCAATGTGGGGAATGTGCGAATGCTTAAATGATTATCATACCCCAATCTCATTGAAAGATCTCTCATAAAGCCCAGTGAAATTGTACGGATATGTAAAGGCTCTCAGTGGCACCAAAGTTAATGTCCTGATGCTCACGGGTGACACAGAAACTGAAATGGAGGGTATCAAAGCAAAAGCAGAAATATTGAACTCTGTTTTAAACACATTTTACTTCTTCATGGTGTGTATGTGGATAAGGAAAAAAAAAAACGCATTTTTCCCGGATTTCGCTGTTAAAAATACACTTTCTCCCGGGTGACAGTATATTTTCCCTTATCAATCCTTTGAATGGTTATAGTTTTATACGTGGGCATACAATTTCACGGCACTTTAGGAAATGGAACTCAGGGAAAAAGACACATTTTGAAAATATCTTTGATGTGCAGCAACATGTACGCTGCGTACTTTCATATAACAAAGTATATATTGGAATTCCACCAAACACTGCATGTTACTTTCTGAATCATTGAAATCGAGATTTCGATGCGCTTTTGTAAGCCGTTCGTAGCTCATGTCACGTGATCTCGGCTGCCGATGACAGCGGATATTCAGAGCATAGGACACGTGATGTAGTCAGCCAACAGCAATATCACTATTAAGTAGCACGAACACACAAACAGGCAAAGTTAATTGTTTAAATTAATATACAAAGTGTTGCTACAAGAAATGCAAAGCTTTCACATATAATATTGGTCTCAAGCTGCAAGCGAAGCTAAGCTTTCGCATATACTGTTGATTTTTTTTGCGCGTGTTACACTTTAAGATATATCACACAAATGCGAAAGTAAAATTTTTAATAATAACATAAATGTCTGATCTTCAGGGTTCGAAATTCTTCTAAATGGCTTGTCATCAACGAGTTGAATTTTAAATGAGAGTCAAATGCTCTGTGATTTAATAAATTCATGGTACATTCTTGCACATAGTTCAACTCACGTAAAAGGATATTTACTTTGAAAGTAACGCTTTTCAAACCACTATTCGTAATATTTTCCCACGACCTGTTAGAAATAAGTTCGTTTCAGCAGTTTCCAGAGAGCGCAGATAACAGGCGACACTGCGCTTGGGTAGCTATCATGACGTAGGAAGCCCGTATGTACGTACGTGTAAAACATTGAAAGATCATACATTATGTCACAAAAGAAACAAGACATCAGAGGATACTGCAAGAGCATCGAAATTTTGTGAACTATATTAAAATGTGCACATTTAAAGTGTATACTTAAAGGACACATTCGTTATGTCCAGATTACCAATGAAGCAGATCTCGACCTGATATTAAGCTTTTCAGTGTGGTTTTCGGGATGTAAATTTTCTTGGAGCACCAGTACTGTATTATATCATGTTTGGTTCTTTATTGTGGCATAATGCCATACATGCTAGAAAATGAAAACGTGCACTTGAAATGCAGCGAACAGTTGAAACTAGCCACACTGTGGAATTAAACCTGTGGAATTAAACATTGCGTTTCAAATACATTGACTGCCTCTGTGGAAAAGGTTAACGAAAGTCAAATTTCTTTAGCAAACAGACAAAAATAACTTCATTGTTCCGCAAGGCGATTAATGCTTGACTGTCAGAAAGGTGGAAATAAAATCAAATCTGAAACTAATGACGTATTTTAGCCTTCCGTAATTATGTGAATGTGTTTTAATTAACTTGATAGCTCCCGGCCACGGATATCGTTTTTTTTTTTTTTCTTCATTTGACGTGAGGGTCAATGAAATGTTGTTATCTAATACTGAAAAAGCTGTTAATACAAATAATACCCAAGACTGACGTTGTTTCTCAATCTGATTACGTCTATTTTGTCACTGTCTGCTAGATAAGACAAAATAGGCCTTTCTAATTTGGCAGCAATTTTGTAACACACCAAATAAACGAGACTGTTTTGGCACAAATGGCCATTTTTACAACACAACAGAATATAATCCATAAAGTAACAATATCAGATGCCTATTAGGCCTACTACAAGCAAAAAGCTTTATGTTAGGAAATATTTTCACATTTCATTCATACGCCCAGCTTCTCAAGCATGAGATCGAAAAGTAGTATTACGAAATTTTTATATAAATTTGGAATAATCTTATTCTTCCATAATTTGTGTGATGTCCCCGTTTCTTCTCCTTCCTCGTTCTAACAAACAATCTTGTCATCACCAATTCTGTAGCTATTGCTGCCACTGTCAAAATTTGTTCACCGATTAAATTCACTAACCCTGCCAGAATCACAGGTTTAGTTATACCGCGACTATTTTCCGGTTAGGCGTTATGACGTGTTCAAACAACACGTTTTCCGTGTTACTTCCAGAATAGAACTTAATTGGCTGCTAGCCGGGGACTGTACTACTAGTGTAGCGATCTGGCCAAAAATTTTCTGTCAAAATTCATTTTCTTGGATACACGGAGAAGATAATATGTAATCTTTCTCATATGTTATTCCTGTCAGTCGTTTATTTTCATTCTGGTAGTCTGAATCTATGGATTTCGCTAGTAATTATAACAATGCCGATCATTCACAAACCCAGTCAACCACATAATCAGACAGCGATTGGCATTCATCCGTTCGGCTTTACTCCCTCAGCTCGTATAGCCCCGTCCCCTTTTGTCTGCAGAAAGTTTATTTCTAGATGCGACGAGGATTCTCCTGACAGAGACATCACGTACGTTATGCATGCATTCAAAAGTCAACTTATGATTCATTCAGAAATCAACTTAAACTGTGTTCAGAAACCAAGAGGGAAGCGTTTCAAAATCACATGAATAATCGATAGACAAACGCGCGCTGGATGCTAGGCGCTTTGGGAAACAAGTTTTTTTCCTCAAGAATATGAATTTGGCGCCACCTTTTCCCAGTAGCATCTAGCAGCTTGCTGCAACTGCTTGCACAGCCAAGAGCCACATTCCTGTAGCCAGAAGCGGGAGAATCTACTAGTCAAATGTGACTCAACTGCACATGCGCATGAGCCCACGCCTAACTGCTAAAACAAATCGAATGTAGGCAGCTGTGACTTCACACTCATTGGAGGCAATTTGTTGTTATGAAGCACTGCATAGTCTTCCTAAAGCCTTTGACACATTTTCAATTGGCAGACGCTTGCATGAGCACTGTGTGCTGTTGTTGTATATGGCGCATTTCCTTTGCAATTTAAGTTATTTTCGTTTTTTTCTCTAGTTTATGTTTTATTGTTGAAGTATTATTCTGCAGTAGCGGGATACAGTAATATCCTTTGTTAGAGTATCGGTTATTACCAGCCAAAGCTACAAAAATTTAACTGAAAATTAAAACAATGAAAAATTCTCGGAATTCTAAAAATATCCCGGGTTTTTCTCAGTTTTCTCCCAGATGAAAAAAATTCCCAGGTTTTTCCCGGGTCTCCCGGTTGTCCCGGGTTGTATACAACCTGTTCTTACACCACTGCAAAGATGGATGATATATTAGTGGCAGTGGAATTGAGAAAAAGCTAAAATGCAACAAGGCTCCAAGGTCTGATGGGATCCCTGTCAGATACTATACAGAATCTGCAGCTATGTTTGCTCTAAATTTAACTGTAATACACCGCAAATCCCTTAAAAAAAATAAAATAAAAAAACTGTGCCCAGTGACGGAAAGAAAACACAGATCACACCTGTCTACAAGAAGGGCAACAGAATTCATTCCACAACATTCCCATCCAAACATTCCAAAAATACAGATCATGTAAACCCAACCTGTATTTTTGGATGGTTGGTTGATTGGGGGTAGGGGACCAAACGGCAAGGTCACTGGTCCCAATCGAAGGTGTCAGAAATCAAGGGAGAAACAACACAAACCACACAGTGCAGTAAAGGGAAGGGAAAAAGGACAAACAGATGTAAAAGGAATGTCAGGGCAGCAAGAAGAGGAAAGAACAGAAGAGGGTTGGGGGAAATGAAGAGAGCAGGGGTGCCCCAGAAACACTAACCAAGCAGCGGCAGCAGCACTGCCACCCACCCATTCCAAGTCCACACCCTACCATGATCACGACACAACACGGACAGCACCAAGGGAAAAAGACACAAGAATAGGGGAAATAAAACTGTACAAAAGACCAGATAAAACACAGGGAAAAGGCACGGAGAACTTGACCAATGCTGAGGCAAGGCCAAGGCCCCATAACCAGTACCAGCACTAACTGAGTGTCTCCAATACCAGAGGAAAATTGAAGGACATAAACCTGAAATGACAAACCACTTTTGCAATGAAAACCAAAGACAGATGTGAGAGTCGTATGCTAACACCCAGGACAAGGCAGATAGGAGGGCATATTTGGTGTGAAGTGCCAGGTGGGGGCAGTTCAGTAAAATATGGATCAGTGTGAGGTGCTCCCCTCAACTACAAAGGCAGAGGAGGGGGGAGCGGGGGGGGGGGGGGGTGAAACTGCGTCAAGATTGTGGCGCTGAGAAGAGGCTTGCCGAACTGCAGTTTCCAATCGATGTTTGGGAGTTTCCAATTGAAGCAAATGATCGATCGGAGACTGTCCCTCCTGAAAGCTGCACTAGCAAGGAGATAAAAGGCCACAAGGTTCGAGGACCCAACTGAGGCAATCAGCCACCATCCGTTCTAATAACTTGCAGGGGACATTGGTCAGGCTGACTGGCCGATAACTATGAAGGGACAATGGATCTTTGCCCGGCTTAGTGTTGTTGTGGAGGATTGTAATGTTGAAGCAACTGGTTATGGATGGACTCAGGGCCTGAATTGTGGGAAGAAGAGAGGGCTAGAAGAAGCTCCCATTCAATAAAAGGTTCATTGTAGGATTCCGCCTGACAAAGGGTAAAATATTAGCAGGAAGTTTCAGCCCACTGTTTCTGGAGGAGGCTAATGCTAATGCTGACCCAAAATGGGTCGCAAGTTGTTCTGTGAGAAATGATGGATCTGTGCAAAGGCGACCTGGATGGGCAAGACCTGGAATGGAAGGCTACTGCTGACAACCTTGGAGTGAGCAGAGTGCAGCCCACAACTGTGACAAAGGTACACAGGAATCTAGAGAGGAGACAAAATGTTTTTAACACACCTACTTCTTTGCTTTGTTGTGAAGACATTTAAATGTAATAAGATTGGCAAAGTATGGGTGCTGCTTCAGATGTTGTGAGGTACGATGATGATGACAGATGGTGGCGGCAATGGCTGCGCTCCACCATAGAACTGGCTGATGGTGAAAGCGGCCCATCAAGTGGGGAATGGCAATGGCAACAGCACAAATTATCTTATCAGTCAGATCACAGATGACTTCATCAATACAACCTGACAAAGAGAGTTTAAACACGACCTGGAAAGTACATAGAGGTCAATCAGCACAATTGAAAGCCCAGTGGGGTAACCTGGTCACCTGGCAGCAGGAGGGGAATGAGAGAATCAATGGGAAGTGGTCACAATCAGTGACCAGTGGCCAGTGTAAGGAAGAAAGAAGGGGAGGGGAAGAGAGCGAAAGATCAATGGCAGAGAAATTGCCATATGCAGCATTAAACTGAGTAGGGGAACCATCATTAAGAAGGCACAGGTACACAAGAAACAGGTCAATGAGGAGCCGATGACTAGATGAAAAAGCACTGGAGGCAGGGGGGGTGGGGGTGGGGGGTGGGGGGAGATTGCTGAAGGAGGGCAGTTAGGACAGCAGGTGTAGATAACCTGTCAGGAGGGAGGCATATTGCAAACTGTGAACACAGAGTCTGAGTGGACTCAGATGGCAACTTCTTCCAATGTGGTACAAAGTGGGAACTACATACAGGGTGTTTCAGAAATGACCAGTATATTTGAAACGGCGATAAAAACTAAACGAGCAGCGATAGAAATACACCGTTTGTTGCAATATGCTTGGGACAACAGTACATTTTCAGGCAGACACACTTTCGAAATTACAGTAGTTACAATTTTCAACAACAGATGGCGCTGCGGTCTGGGAAACTCTATAGTACGATATTTTCCACATATCCACCATGCGTAGCAATAATATGGCGTAGTCTCTGAATGAAATTACCCGAAACCTTTGACAACGTGTCTGGCGGAATGGCTTCACATGCAGATGAGATGTACTGCTTCAGCTGTTCAGTTGTTTCTGGATTCTGGCGGTACACCTGGTCTTTCAAGTGTCCCCACAGAAAGAAGTCACAGGGGTTCATGTCTGGCGAATAGGGAGGCCAATCCACGCCGCCTCCTGTATGTTTCGGATAGCCCAAAGCAATCACACGATCATCGAAATATTCATTCAGGAAATTAAAGACGTCGGCCGTGCGATGTGGCCGGGCACCATCTTGCATACACCACGAGGTGTTCGCAATGTCGTCTAAGGCAGTTTGTACCGCCACAAATTCACGAAGAATGTCCAGATAGCGTGATGCAGTAATCGTTTCGGATCTGAAAAATGGGCCACTTATTCCTTTGGAAGAAATGGCGGCCCAGACCAGTACTTTTTGAGGATGCAGGGACGATGGGATTGCAACATGGGGCTTTTCGGTTCCCCATATGCGCCATTTCTGTTTATTGACGAAGCCGTCCAGGTAAAAATAAGCTTCGTCAGTAAACCAAATGCTGCCCACATGCATATCGCCGTCATCAATCCTGTGCACTATATCGTTAGCGAATGTCTTTCGTGCAGCAATGGTAGCGGCGCTGAGGGGTTGCCGCGTTTGAATTTTGTATGGATAGAGGTGTAAACTCTGGCGCATGAGATGATACGTGGACGTTGGCGTCATTTGGACCGCAGCTGCAACACGGCGAACGGAAACCCGAGGCCGCTGTTGGATCACCTGCTGCACTAGCTGCGCGTTGCCCTCTGTGGTTGCCCTACGCGGTCGCCCTACCTTTCCAGCACGTTCATCCGTCACGTTCCCAGTCCGTTGAAATGTTTCAAACAGATCCTTTATTGTATCGCTTTTCGGTCCTTTGGTTACATTAAACCTCCATTGAAAACTTCGTCTTGTTGCCACAACACTGTGTTCTAGGTGGTGGAATTCCAACACCAGAAAAATCCTCTGTTCTAAGGAATAAACCATGTTGTCTACAGCACACTTGCACGTTGTGAACAGCACACGCTTACAGCAGAAAGACGACGTACAGAATGGCGCACCCACAGAATGCGTTGTCTTCTATATTGTTCACATCACTTGCAGCGCCATCTGTTGTTGAAAATTGTAACTACTGTAATTTCGAAAGTTTGTCCGCCTGAAAATGTACTGTTGTCCCAAGCATATTGCAACAAACGGTGTATTTCTATCGCTGCTCATTTAGTTTTTTTTGCCGTTTCAAATATACCGGTCATTTTTGAAACACCCTGTACAAACAATGCCCATGTGGACCAATGTGGAGACATCACTGGAAGACCTCAGAGGGCTGAGCCACTTCCAACAGAAAGCATGGAACCCACAAAGGATTGGTGTGTGTTAGTAAAACAAGATTGCTGGAGAACAACACAAGCTGCTGAGTAAAAGGCAATAAGGGATTGCAACTCTGGGAGGTGACTGTAGTATCCATTACAGTTCCACTCAATAAGCACGGAGCAGGTATCCAAATGGGAAGTGAATGTGCTGGAGCCAGTCACACTGGCAAATCACCGGCCATTACCAATGCGTAAGGGGTGACATCCATAAATAGAAGGTCAAACTACGGTTGCAGGGGGGGAGATGGCACCAGTGGGGGGTGGGGGTGGGGAGGGGAGCGAGCACTTGTCTTGGGACTTGTTTCTTTTTCTTATCTTTCATAGGTCGATCAGGGCAGGTCATAGAGGCAGGGCATGCTTCTGCAAGATCCAAGACTGAAAGAGGTTGTGCGACCTTGGTGTGCACAAACTATGTGTACCCTGGCCGAGTCGCAGTAGCAGGCCACTGGCCTGAGAGACATTGGGAGGGTGGGCAGTCCCAGGAGGGAGCCCCATCATCGGTGAGTGCTAAAGATTTGGTTGGGACACTTCTTCAGCTGGGAAGGGCCTGGGAACCACAAGGGAGGGTAGAGGAGAGGAGGATGGGACTGGGGTAAGAAAGAGGGAGTAGGGCTAAAGGACATAACAGGCGCAAAGGTAGCAGTCATCAACACAGGATGAAGTTGATTCCATTTCTGATGAGCCTCAGTGTAACATAAACAATCAAGGAAATTATCTCTATCTCTCTCTCTGTCTCTATCTCTCTCTCTCTCTCTCTAATCAGTGATCACACGCCTTGTAGACCACGTGCTGCATCAACGATATGCTTCCACTACCTTCTGTCTCTCGCAGTCTCTCCACCCTGTGGAAATTCCTAATGCTGTGACATCCTTCTCTATGTCATCTTTCCACCTTGTACGAGGTCGGGCCAATGTTCTTGTTGCCTGGAGAGATCCTTCAAATGCTTTCTTGGTGATTCTGTTGTTTTCCATTCTAGCCACATGTCCAGCCCACTGCAGACTCCTACTTTTTAATTTCTGGATGAAAGTGGGTTGCTTCATTAACTGATAAAATTCATTGTCCTTTCAAATTCTCCACATGAGATTCTCCAACACAGATCCTCAGATTTTTCTCATTACTTTTCTTTCGAAAACATTCAGTTTTTCTCTTTCATTCTTTGTAAGCGGCCAGCTTTCTGAACCATATAGTATTAAGGGGCAGATGATAGTGTTGTATATCTTCATCTTTGTAGTGATTGACACAGCTTTACTTTTGAGTGGGTTGCTTAGTGAGTACAGACATCTCGACCCTGAGGCTATTTTTCATTTATATCCATTGTTGTGATATATTTACTGTTGAAACGTGATCCAAGGTATTGAAATTGAAGAACTTTTCTGAATTTAGAATGTTGGTCAATTTCAAAGTAAGGATTTGGGTTAAGCAAAGTCAGCAATCGTGATAATTTAATTTATAAGAAACTATCAGCCTCAATTGCGGTAATGAAACCAAACTTTACCTAGGTTTCAGCCCAAATAATTGGGCCTTCTTCAGAAGATATACTTGAATCTATAATTTGTCTAAGAGGGCATGGTCTAGAAATAAAACTAAACAGCCTGAATGGGCGTAGTCACATTTTAAAAATGTGGCACATAAGTACTAAGTCAACACCAAGACTTGACTTAAGCTCTGGCTTGCATCTCGTCTCCATGGACGCTGTGTGGTGGGCCTCGGGAGCTCACGCCAAACTAAGTAGGACTAGATAATGTGCTGCAAATCAACATGGTGGGGAACATTGCCCATGTCTAACTGAGACCTTGACTGTCAAAGATAAAAGACCAACACAGTTATATCTTAAACATATAGCCTCTGCTCCAGATTATGACTAAAATGTAACAAACTAGGTTACGACTAAAATGTAACAAACTACGCATAGATTTATATAAGTTTAAACACACTACCCTGACTTACACTATTAGAATAAATGTGAATGTATGCTTTCCTGGTGTATACAGCTGGCAAAGAGTTCTCGGGCTTCCAGCCGGGTGGGGGTGTCTTCAAATTGCGACGTTTTGACGAGTGACATACTCCTCATCTTCTGGCGAAGTGCCGAGACTTTGCAGATGCCAGTCCCTTTATACAGGGTGGCGCAGGGGAACGGGAAATTTTGAACGTTACAGTTGGCAGCACTGTAGCGCCGGCAGATGTTCGAAACTCTGCACAATTGATGTGAACGCATTGCCATTTAGTAATCATGGAGAATTGGACTGGTGCAGAACATGCAGTAGCTGCGAGAGTGTTTTACAAAAATGATGATAGTGCAACTGCCACGCAGAGAACTTTTTGACAGCATTACCAACTTGGATGTCATGGATGTGTCCCATCTGCGCATGCAATTACAACGTGGGTGCTTAATTTTGAAGAAACAGGATCTGCCTTGAAAAAGAAACCTCCTGGTGGCAATGGTACGTACCCAAGAGAACATTGCAGCTGCTAGAGCTGCAATCGAGAGAAGTCCTCGCCGCTCCATTCGACAGCATGCATCTTCACTAGGGATTAAGCGACGCAGCTTACAAAGAATACTGCACGAATTAGACTTCCATCCCTGTAAGTTGCAGATTGTGCAACACTTACATGAACGAGACCCAGCGTAACATATGGAGTCTAGTAGCCAGATATTGGCTAAAATCAATGAGGATGCGAATTTCCTTGGTAACTTATGGATATCAGAAGAAGCCCATTTCCACCTGAATGGATTCGTGAACAAACAGAATTTTCGTTATTGGGCACAGGACAATTCTTGTGAGTTTCACCAGCGACCACTACATAGCGCCAAGGTCACAATATGGTGTGCTGTATCATGTCATGGTGTTATTGGCCCTTATTTTTTTGAACATGAGGATGGTAGTGCAGTGACAGTAACATCCGCTCGATATGTTGAAATGCTTCAAACATTCTTTACACCGAGACTGTACGAGATTAATCTTAACGTCGAAAACATGTGGTTTCAGCAGGACAGTGCCACGTCACACACTGCTCGACAATCGATGGCAGCAGTTCGTAAATTGTTTGGAAGACGCATTATTTCACGTAATGGTGACATTGCATGGCCTGCGAGATCCCCTGATCTTAGTGTGTGCGACTTCTTCCTGTGGGGATATCTTAAAGGCAAGGTGTACCGTACACATCCTGCAACAATCCATGAACTGAAGGAGAACATCGATAACGAAATTATTGCCATTCCCCAAGATTTGCACACTGCGCATTCCAGAGTTTTCATAACAGGCTGTTAGAGTGTGAACGCCGAATGGGAGCACATCTTTCGGATGTCATCTTTAAAAGAGACACTTTTGGACATTTTGATTGTAAAGACATACTGAATAATGGCATACTGAATACATTCACTTTCGTTAATAAATTACTAGTTTTATGAATTTATTCATGGAAATGATGTTATTTCGAAATTTCCCGTTTCCCTGCGCCACCCTGTACCTGCGGCGTGCCCCCCACCATCTGGCCGCAGGAGGCTGGATCCAGAGGAGGCAGCGGGCGGGGTGGAGGGGGAAGCGGGTGCGCCATGCGTGTCTCTGTCAGAGCACTCCGGTCGCGTCTCGTGAGCTGGACGGTTCTTGGTGCATTCCTGGCGTATTGTGGCTAATGCTGAATCCCAGGCCACACTCAGTTGATAACCTTTGTCCCTGTTCACAAGATTCTCGTGGACCCGTATTTCTATTCATTCTTTAATGACACTGTCCCAATAGCTCCCGGCTCGGCACAGCACCCTGTTGTTCTCGAAATCTAAGGTGTGGTTTTGTTTGATGCTATGTTCCGCTATAGCAGATTTCTCTATCTGTCCAAGTCGGACACGCCTGGTGTGTTCCTCGCATCTTTTCGAGATGCAGCTCTGCATTTGTCCAATGTACTGTATACCACATTCGCAGGCAATGCTGTATATACAAGGTGTGTTGAGTTTGAGTGGGTCTTTAGCTGAGCCCAGCAGCTGTTTCGTCTTCAGTGGTGGTCAGAAGATGGTATATATGTTTGATTTTCTCAGTAGCATCCCAATTTTGGCTGATATGGGCCCCAAATATGGAAGAAAGGCGAGTGGAAGAAAGGCGAGTCTCTTGTTAACTTCCTGTTCCTCTTCCTGAAATTTGTCAGCCTGTCTCCTCTTGAAAGCCCTACCAAGATTGGTAGGGCCTTCAAGAGGAGACAGGCTGACAGGTGTTGTAGAGGCTACTTCTGTGGACTCTGTCATAGGCTTGCTGGAAGTCAATGAAGAGACAGAGGATGTTTTTGTCAAAGTCCCAATATTTCCCAAAGATCTGTCGTATAGTAAACAAATTATGAGTTCTGGAATGGTTTGTTCAAAATTCAGCCTCACAATCTTCAATAATGTTTTCTGCATAAGGTTTAAGTTTTTCCAGAATGGTCATTGACAGGATTTTGTATGTTATGATCAGAAAACTGATTCCTCTATAATTTCCACATTCCATTCTGTTTCCTTTCTTGTGTATGGGACTAGTTATTGCTGTTTTCCAATCTTCAGGCAGTGTTTCAGTTTACCACAGCATTGTGATAAGGTTATAAATTTCTTTGTGTAGTTTGCTTCTGCCCTCTTTTAACATCTCTGCTGATATCTGGTCTTCACCTGCTGCCTTGTTTTTCGGCTTTTGAATGGTGTGGATCACTTCCTGTTCTGTGATTCTACATTCATCATTATTAATACTGTCCTTTCAGACACTGCGTAATTGAAGTTTATATGTGGATCAGTGGAATTTAACATTTCTGAGAAATACTCTTTCCATCTTTCTAGGACATATTCCAGCTGTGTTTTTATCATTTATGAATATGTTTTCACTTTGATAACCTCACTTATGTTTCTTTGTATACTGAAACAACTTCTTTGAGTTCCCGTTCCTGCTTTCCACTTCTATAGATTCTGGGACTCCAGTTAGATATTTCCTTTTCTCTGTTTGTAAACTCTTGCTGTTTCCCTTCTAACCACTTTGAAGGTCTCTCTCCTGTTCTCACTCTCCTTATCATGCAGCCACAATATCCTGGCTTATTTCCTCTTTTTCCACTGCTCTCTGACACTTTTCGTTGAACCATTTCCATTTCTTTGTTTACTTTTTCCTGCCCAGTGCATCTTCTGCTGCATCTGTTACTATAGTCTTTATTCCTTCCCAAGCTTTCTTGACACTATTTTCCTCCTCTGCTTCTTGCAATGCTGTAAATCGATTATTTATTTCAGTCACAAAGGTTTCTTTAAAAGACAGTTCCTTCAATTGTTTGATGTCTAAATTAGGTTTTGATGTGGCTTTTGGTTGTCGTTTCCAAATCATCTCGATTTTCATCTTTCCTGCCACTAGGAAATGATCTGAGCCAATTTCAGCTCCTCTGTATGTTCTGACATCTCTTATAAATGAAGAGCAACGTTGATCTGTCTTAACATGGTTAATCTGATTTACTGTTCAGACATCTGGAGAGCACCATGTATCTATGTGTATTTCTTTGTGAAGGAACATCGTCGAGCAAATTCTCATATTCTTTGACAGTGCAAAGTTGATCATTTTTAATCCATTTTCATTTGTGGTTGAGTGCTTGCTAGGTTTTCCTATTGTGGGGATGAACATATCCTCTTTACTTATTTTCCATTAAAGTCCCCTAGGATAATTCTCATATTTCTTGTTCATCCTCAATTAAATCTTCAGTCAGTGCATGGACATTTATGAATGATATACCGTACCACTGGTGTTTGATTGCTGTGTAAGACATTCTTTTGTTAATGGGATGGAATTCCTTAACCTGATTTACAATCCTTTCTTAACAGCAAAACCAGTTCCAAATTCATGTTTTTCATCTCCCCCATAAAAACTGACACAATTATCCCCTGTTTGTATCCCTTCTCCAAGCCACCTAACTGCCTGTAGTGCTACAATGTCTGTCTTGTAAGCTTTTAATTCAGATATCAAAATTGATGCCACATCTGGTTTATTAAGACTACAAATGTTCCATGTCCCAAATGTGAAGCAGTGTTTCTTGTTTCCATCTCACGAATTCCTGTTCCATAGCCTATGTCCATTTCCTTTGAACTTATACTTGACTGTATGTTCTTTCCCTTTTTATACACCGGGCAGTGTGGTGGGTGTGGAGAGTGATGGTTGTGACAATTAACACAACATGAGTGGCAGAACACAGGAACTCACCTCATGGAATAGGTGTCTACATTCACCGCATGGAGGGTCCACCCTACAGTGGGAAAACATGTGCCCAAAATGCAAGCACTGAAAACACTACATGGGTGGCAGGACATACGGTTTCATGTCACACAACCTTTACCTTCTCCAGAAGAGTGTCTCACTCAGATGCCAGAATAAAGGCACCAGTGTCCGTGCAACTGACCTCACAACCTTTCTCAGCACACCAGACAAAATGAATGCCTGTCATTCCAGATTGGCCCAGAGTTTCTCATCAGTTTGTAGGATGAGGTCCCTATGAAAAAAATGGCTCTGAGCACTATGGGACTCAACTGCTGTGGTCATAAGTCCCCTAGAACTCAGAACTACTTAAACCTAACTAACCTAAGGACAGCACACAACACCGAGCCATCACGAGGCAGAGAAAATCCCTGACCCCACCGGGAATCAAACCCAGGAACCCGGGCGTGGGAAGCGAGAACACTACCGCACGACCACGAGATGCGGGCGGTCCCTATGAAAAATGACTCCCTGAACCATAGTAAAAAAATAGATGAGTTATAATGGGCACTGGGCCATCGCAAGCACAAAGTGTTGCAGATTGTGTGGTAGACGAAGTTTTGATCAACAGTGAACCTGACCACACCACACCTTACTGAGAGACTTCACTACACCAAACTTGTCTTTGATATTTTCCACAAAAAATAATGGTTTTGTGGTCATAAGAAACAGCATTAAATGGTCCATTACGAAACAAAGAGATGGCCCTCCTCCCAATGTGTAGCTAGGGAAGGAAAGGCTGCATGGTCATAAGAAACAGCATTAAATGGTACATTACGAAACAAAGAGATGGCCATAGAAGAGCAGCCAATTTTTTGGAGCTTGATATGTTTCATACACAAAGCGTCTGGCCAAATACTATCCACTCCAATCATGGGTGCTCCCCACAGGCACCATCCAGCTATAGCAAGGGCCACCTTGCATGGCAGCCATTGCCATGAGTTCTGATGCTGCAGAATGACAAGCAACCACTCTAATCATACACGGGGAGCCAAACACTCAGGTATTGGAAGTGTGATCCCCTTGTTGTCAGGGGGCTCATCCAGATGAGTACATAACAGCCCCACCACACAGACTGGTTACAAGTGCTGGTGATCTATTGGGGGAAAGGGGGGATATGGTGGAGAAGGGATACACGC
Source organism: Schistocerca nitens (assembly GCF_023898315.1). Classification (NCBI taxonomy): domain Eukaryota; kingdom Metazoa; phylum Arthropoda; class Insecta; order Orthoptera; family Acrididae; genus Schistocerca; species Schistocerca nitens. Next base: position 193,171,997 of record NC_064621.1, read on the forward strand.
CGTGGATGCTAGGGAGGAAGTTCTTCCCCAAATGCCTCACACTATGGAGAGAAAGTTGAAAAGCAGATTTCAAACCCCAAAGGAGAGCCAAAAATGCTAAAAAGAAAGGATGACAAATAAAAAGGCAAGAGGAACAAAACTGCAATAACAACACAGAGAGGTGAAGGAGGGGGCCGAAGGGAAGGAGCAAGGATGGGAAGAGAGGAACATGATAATAATAATAATAATAGTAATAATAAAGATTTTATTGTCTTTAGGCCATTACAGTAATTGACAACATCAAATAAAGATACAATTTATAATACAGTGTGATAAGGTATTGACTACTGAAACATTTTAGGTTGTATTACAATAAATAGCTATTTATTGATTCTGATAATCTGTGGTAAGACGCGTATATGTGTTTGATGCTTCTTGTGTTGTGACAATGTACATTTTATCTACGTTTCACATCTTGTAGGTTCTTCTTCGTAAAGATTAAGACATTGTATATATAGAGGTCTATTACTGTCATAATTTTTTGTTTAGTAAATAAGGGTTTGCAGTGAGCCTTATGTGAAGAATTTGTAATTATCCTAATGGCTTTCTTCTGCAATAATAGGATGTCATGTATATGACTACAGTTACCTCACAAGAAAATGCCATAGGATATTATACTGTGGAAAAATGCAAAATAAGATGATCTGATGTATGTTTCAGGTATACAATTTCTGAGTTGTCTTAATAAATAAATTACTCTAGATAGCTTACTACTAATATAGTTTACATGTTGGCCCCAGGATAACTTTTCGTCTAAATAAACTCCCAGGAATTTAACAGAACTAGGGTCATCAGATAGTGGCTTGTCTCTTAGAGTGAAGATTATCTCCTGAGTTTTATTTTCATTTAGCAGGAAACCATTTTCTCTGAACCAATATGCTGCGTGAGTGAGTGTATTTTCAGCACAGGTTTTAAGATCATTAAGATTGTTACTGCTATGAAGAAAAGTCGTATCATCTGCATACAATACAGTGGTGGATCTAATAAACAAGGGGAGGTCATTGATCATTATCAGAAACAGGAAGGGCCCCAGTACAGATCCCTGAGGCACACCTACTTTAACATTTTCTATGTTTGACATTTCCTTACCAACACAAACTACCTGTTTACAGTTGTTGAGATAAGCTTTTGATAGTCTGAGACTGTTTCCTTTGATGCCGTAGAATTCTAGTTTCTCTAGTAGTGGCATGTGCTCAACACAGTCGAAGGCCTTGCTTAGGTCACAGAATGAGACCTGAGCAAAGCCTTTGTTCTCAAAAACTTAGAGGACGTAACAGATTACCGTGTTGATTGCATCAATGGTCGACAGATTCTTCCTAAGCCCGTATTGTGTAGCATTAATTATTCCTAGATTCTCAAAGTGAGATGATAATTGTTAGTACATGATGCATTGTATTACCTTGGAGAATGTGGGTACTGTTGAAATAGGCCTGTAACTAGATGGAGAGTCTTTATCTCCCTTTTTGTATACTGAGACGATCCTAGACAGTTTTTACTCATCAGGAAAATATTCCTCAAGTAAGCACTTGTTTATGCAATGGGTTAAAGGGTACAGAATGCAATCACACACTTTTTTTAGAAGGTTGCATGATATGCCATATATATCTGAGCTATCAGATGATTTCAGTTGTTTTATGACCCCTTGTAAAAATTTATGCGATACTTCAGAGAAGGTTAGCATGCTTGTATTTAGTGACTGTCTACCCCAATTTTGGGAGAGTAACTCTGATGGACTAATGTCTGGTTTGATAATTGCGTCTCCTATTACTTTCATTGAATTAATAAAAAACTTGTGGTGTCACCGCCAGACACCACACTTGCTAGGTGGTAGCCTTTAAATCGGCCGCGGTCCGTTAGTATACGTCGGGCCCGCGTGTCACCATCATCAGTGATTGCAGACCGAGCGCCGCCACACGGCAGGTCTAGAGAGACTTCCTAGCACTCGCCCCAGTTGTACAGCCGACTTTGCTAGCGATGGTTCACTGACAAAGAATGCTCTCATTTGCCGAGACGATAGTTAGCATAGCCTTCAGCTACGTCATTTGCTACGACCTAGCAAGGCGCCATTATCATTTGCTATTAATCTTGTGATGCATGTACCGTCAGACCGATGTTCACCAATTATGGATTAAAGTTAAGTATTCCAGAAGCTACGTATTTATTTTACTAGTCTCAACTCCTTTAACTGTTCCAGACCTCACGCCAGCCTGCGTGAGCTTAAACACGTGCCTTTCGGCTTCACCTCATAGTGGCTTGGCTGTCTTGCCAAGTCACAACAAAACTCACAGAGTGTTTGAGGTGGGATATTAATTTTGTCTTTTTTAGAATCTGTGGCAGCACTGTTAATTACTTTCCAAGCGGTTTTGCATCTATTGGTGGAATTATGTATGCTGTTGGCATTGTAGGTTTTTTTTGGCTTGCAGGATGGGGAAGGAAATGCTGCCCAGAAGGACAAATGGGCTGCAATAGCTCAGAGCCCCATGGGTGCCATTCATGAACTCACGAAACAACTGTGAGTGGCTTGGGGGGAACCTGTACTTTTCTCACATGGCATCCTTAAACCCATGGATCAAGGAAATCAGGTAATGTAGTATTTCTTGAATTCCAAAAAGCATTTGGCTTGGTACCACACCAACATTTATTAATGGAAATATGATCACACCGAATATCAAGCAAAATTTTTGACTGGACTGGGGATTTCTTTGTACGGAGAACACAGCATGTTATCTTTGATGGAGACTCATTGACAGAAGTAGGATTAATTTCAAGTGTGTTCCAGGGAAGGTGTTGGTAACCTTGTTGTTCATGTATATTTATGAGCTGGTAGATAATATTTATAGTAACCTCAGTATTTTGCACATGGTGCAGTTATCTGTAAGAGCTGTCTTCAAAAACCTGCATAAATATTCAATCATACACTGACCAGTGGAAAGATGCTCCTCTTGGAGCAAAGGCTGGTTCCCTTCTTTTCCCTTATGGGGCAGCAAAATTGAGACAATTTACTTACATGAAATTGAAATACCACAAAATTAATTTTATACCTCAGATCGCATTTCAGGTGCACAAAAATTTTGAATGTGCTCCAGTGCAACAGCATGGTGTTCCCAGAATCCTTCTGATGATAATGGAGACAACTTCCAGGAAATTTCTCCATGCTACATCACTTTATAAACTATGTTTTCACCTCACATTAGATTTTACATGTGTATTTCATGTGTACAAGTAGGGTGACTTTGAACTTCTCTATCTTCGAAATGGATAAAGATATCAAGACAACTTTCAAGGTTGTTTCAGACTGGGATATCTCAAGATTTTTATTGTAAAAATTTCAGCCATTTTCTGCACATAGCCATCTTGGAATCCACAATTCAGGTTTGGTTTGGTAGCTCTTCTAGATAAACGCCTAGTGACTATACCGTTTAAATTTGAGCAATTTCCCGCAGTTAGTTATTTAGATATCTCCTGCTGATGGTAAAGAATGGTGAAAAATTATTTTTTCAGTTTTTCTCAGGAAATGCCGATGAACTAAATGGCGCCTTCATAAGCCACTTAATGTGCACCATAGACCACATCAAATTCAAAAAGAACCAATCAATTTGCTCCATTTTCCTAAGCTGGAGGTAGTGTGCAACATTCAAGTTTTGACCTTGCAGTGCAGGATAGTTACAGTAAAATGATCCTTTTGATGGGTATAAAAATGCTACCTAGCTTAAGATCTATCCAAAACACTTGGCCCTATCTTTCTGTCATCAATACAAACAAAGGTATGAGTCCCAGAAAAATCCCATTTTTAAGTATAGTGTTTTGCAGCATACTGGTAACACATGTGCCACATTCCTCGATGTTTGACCTCCACCTACCTAATGGCTCCATTCACACACCTGTCCATATTAAACCCACTAACCACAAACAGCATCTGCATTTTGACAGCTGTCGTCCTTTCCACATTAAAAAATACCTCCCACAAAGCCTATGGTGTATAAGCAGTGACAAGAACTTACAGTGGCCAAGAACAAGTTCAATCATCCAGTGGTACACATGAAACTGAGCACAATATGGTCAATTTCAATGGCTGCTTCACAACCTGGGCCATCTGAATCTTTATCTTCGCCACCAGCTTTTCTGAACTATGCAGATGGAGTTATCCTTGCAACACATCCTTGGCTCTCACAACCCTCCTGGCTCCAATCTCCCAGCCCATACACCTGCCAGCCTTCCTCTCAAATCCTTAGCCAGGAAACTGGCTGCCTCCCTCTGAATGCTAGGCACCCACACAATTCTTTTTTCTGCCTCCACCTCTTTCTACCTCCACCCGCCCCCATGACACAACTTCCAAGTCACCCATCCCACGTTGCTGAACAGCAATCACAGCATCGCGCATCCAGGCAGCACTGTGTAGGTATACAGGTGTGTGTGTGTGTGTGTGTGTGTGTGTGTGTGTGTGTGTGTGTGTGTGTGTGTGTGCGTGTGTGTGCACTCTAGCTCAAGAAAGCATTGATTTCAATTTAGCAAGTTTCCTTTCTCTTTTGTGTGTGTATGTTTAAAATTCAATGCCTAAGCTATTCAGCGAAAGGTCTCCTTTACTCCTAAAATTGTTTACATTCTACTGGAATAAAAAGACTGCATGCTTCATCCATGCAAAAGCTAACAAGGACAAAATGCATTTGAGTTATACCTTTTGGATATGTGCAAAGATGATGGAAGATGATGTTGAAATCAAACACTGCCTGTTGAAAAATTTCATACTGGAATTGCCCACAAAATTCTCTGACTTAACAATTCACAATATTTTGAAAACTCAGACAAAGAATGTTATAACTTCAAAACAACCCTGACTAATAGATTTTGCAGATCATTGTTTATTTTTAGTTCAGGGATTTGTGTACAGGCTTCATTGTCAAAACAGTTTGCTGGGCACCCATAGTGATTTATTTTGTTGAAAATCAACAAACATACAGCAAATGTCTGTGCATTATAAGTGACAGCCTAAGGTATGATACACAGCTGTTCACATTATGTTACAGAACTAGTGAACTTCCTGAAATAGATGGTGCCTGAGTTACAAAAATTTTGTACTTTAGCAACTGGTTTGCTGCCCAGTATGAAGCTGTTAAAAACTTCATCCATTTGTGCCACTGTAAACATTATTTCCATTAACATTAAGCTTAACAAAATGTCTTTGGTCCTAGCCTTGCTACATCTGCATGTCACGGAGTTGGAAGAACTGTCAAACAACTGACTGTATGGTTATCTTGCAGTGCCCAAAGAAAACCAGATTTTTAACATGATTTTTTTCTGCACATTTTGTCACAAAAGCCTGACAAACATTAAATTAATTTTTGTTGACAAAGCTGAGATAAAATCATCTAGACAGATCACGTTTAACATATTCTTCTGTGTCCACAGTTACTGAAACAAGCTAAAATCACCAAATTGTTCCTAAAGATTCAAGTGAAACAATGCTCTGGGGACTTCCAGCCGTTTATTAGCAAGCTTTCAACATAATTGAAAGTTACAATTTTGTTACCAGATCAGTATGTTGTCTGCATTTACAAAAGCTTGCAGGTTGGTAATATTTTTGAAATTTATCTTGAATACAATGCTCTCATTACTTTTATTCAGCACTGAGACCCTTCACATTTATTCCACTGCTGAATTTAGAGGGATAACTGCTGAACCTGTGACCAGCAAATTTTTAATATGCAGCAAGTTCTTGAAGCATTGCCTTCAGGACAACATTATGCTTTCATTGATGTTACCATTTTATAAAATGATACAAAATTGTAAGTTTTGACACTGATAAATGGATGATTTTCTAGACATAATTCTAGTTTGCAGATTGCTAGACAACCCAGATGAGGTTTAGGAATGTTTGAGAGGTTCATCAGTCTTCTGACTGGCTTGATATGCCCCCCCCCCCCCTCTAATTCCTCTTCTCTGCCAACCTCTTTATCCCAGAATACCACTTCCACCTTATGCACTCAATTATCTGTTGGATATACTGAGTGGTTATAATTAAAATTTCCCTATTTAAAACATTATAATACGGAAACTAATTACTGTACAAGTACCAGACTTGGTACGAACCATTCTCAAATGATACATACAAGATCCATATCATGCAGCAGCTTGCATCACAAGATGAACAATGACACGTAGACTTCGCTCTCCACTTTCTCACAAGGACTGAAGTTGATGAGGGCTGGCCTTGGACCATCCTGTGGACAGATGGAGCTCATTCTTCTCTGATGGGTCAGATGAACACATGGAACTGCTGAATGTGGGGATTTTCACCTGCAGTCACTGTGCATGAAGTTCCTCTGTATGCCGTGGCATCACAGCTATGTTCAATCACTGGCCCATTCTTTTCTGAACAGATTGGCATTCAAGGATCAAAGACGTCCAGTGTAATTGGCCAGCATTACTGATATATGCTTTGCCAGCACATCATACCCGCCCTACAGGAGAGAGAGACATTCAACTAACGGTTTTCATGTAACTAACAATTATAATTCAAGATGGGGACCCACCGCACTTTGATCGTGAAGTTCACCTGCTTCTGCAAAACACGTTTGGAAATGATCGAATTATCAGCTGATCATTTCCAAATGCTTGGCCGGCATAATCACCTGATCTCATTCCCTGTGATTTCTGGTTGTGGGCTACCTGAAGGAAAGGGTTTACCAGGTGAATATTCACACAAGTACTGGTCTGAAGAGCAGCATATCAAGAGAAGTAGCCAGCATACCTATGTACATGCTACATTCCACTGTGCAGAATGCTACCCTTAGCTTTCAGACTCTTCTGGACACTGATGGGTGCCATATTGAGCCCCTTTTCTAGCAGTAACGGTACTGGTACGTAATTGTATGATGTACAATAGCAGCTCAATAGAAGTGTTTCAAGTGAACTGATTCTGCTTCCCCATGTCCTTGACATTAATGCTACCAAATCTGGTTCTCGTATGGCAATTAGTTTTCGTGTCATAATGTGTTAAATAGGGAAGGTTTCATTATAACCACATGGTATTCCAATCTCTTCTTCTCCTACAGTTTTTAACCGTTACAGGTTTGACTAGTACCACGGAATATATTTTGTCAATGTTTTCCATATTTTTGCTATGCGTATGTACCAAATAGTACATGACTTGTTTGTTGTGTACATACAAGAATGATAAGTGTGGTTGTCAGAAAACTTATTAAATAGTGATTTTTTAATCAGGCCAAGGGGCCACCTGGAATCTCATGCTGTTTTCTTCTGTTCCACATATACTTCTTAAATGATTGTATGTGGATTTCAGCAAAATTGCATTTATAATTATGTGTCTAGTCTATATATGAATAAATATTTATGCCATATATGTGTGGTATGGCAAACGGTTTTTCCCCCCAAGAACACAGTGTGGCAATCTTAGTGAGTATCAGGAATCAAGGATGGTGAAGTTCCCATATGAGGGAGCTGGATGCAAGGGCTCAGGTGTTAATTTGGTTCCTTACCCTGCATATATTGTAAACGATAGTCTAAAAAGATTGAAGATAATTTGCAACTACATTTAATTACTTTTTAGTGTTATATGTATGTGTCACTGCATCGTATGTGTGGGACAAATGGTACTTTTCTTAGTTGTGGTTGTCAGGAACATAAATTCTTGAAGTTTTGAATCAATTCCAGGAAAATGGCTGGACCGAGGATAAAGGACTGTTTTCATTCCCTAAATAGTTTGTACATGTTTGTGTGTTGATTTCAGCTGAATTACAATTCCTATTATTTTGCTAGTCTGTCCATGTATTAACATTTGTGTCAGATGTGTGTACTAACACATGCTTTAGACAAAGAATAATTTATTGTTTGTGATTTATGCAGAGGGATGATGTGTTGTTGTAAGGAATATAAAGTGGTGGAATTTGTAATCAAGAAAAAGGGGTCAACTGCATTCACATGCTGAATATCTTTCTGTGCCCTATATGTATGTCAAATGATTGTAGAGTATTTCAGCTAATCTGTAACACTGTTTAATTATTTTTTGAATCCATATATACCAAAAAATTTTTATTGGACATGTAATAATACTTTAGTCATGCAGGATGTAACATCTGTGGTGTATGAATAGGGACAGGGGTTGTCAGAAATTGAAAGCAATGGAGTTTCTAATTATGTAAATGAGGCCAACCGGATTTGTATGTTGATTTTTATACAGAACACTACATAAACTTTAAATGATTTTTTTTTTAAATATCAGTGCTAAACCACAATTCTATTAATTTCTTTAGTGGTCTGTGTATGCCTTTGCTGTAGTCATGTGTACCAAAAGCAGTCTTCCCAAGTAGGAGGGATCATTTGTGGTGTATGTAGAGGGACTGAGGTTACCATTTTCTAAATTGGAGGAATTTCTAAATGATGTAAGGAAAAACAGGCTCAACATATTAGAATATTTTTGTTCTCTGCATACTTAGTAAATGGCTGCATGCAGATTTTGGCCAATTTGCAACTCTAATTTTATTGTTTGTCTAAAAATGAACAAATATTTGCACTTGCATACTTGCAAGTATGGAGAAAATGATACCTTCCCCCATATAGAATATTTTCTTAGAGTCATATGTAAAAAGAGAAATGGGTGTGGTTGTGAGGAAATGAAAAGTATTGAATACATAATCAACCCAAATGGGTCAACACAATTCACATTTTGATATTTCATATGTACAAGATATATATTTTAAATGACTGTGTAGTTCTCAGCTAAACTGCAGCTCTAATTACATTATTACTTTGCTAGTACATATAGATATAAATGTTTGTACTATATTGTGTACAGAATAGTACTATTTCCCAAGTATGATGTGTTGTTTGTTGTGTACATATTGGGTATATTTGTCAGGAATTTAAAGGGGTGATGTATCTAATTGAGCCATGAAGTCAACACAGTTGAAGTCTTGAGTTCTGCACTGTTGCCTACAAACTTCATAAACAAGGGCAGCTTTAATTATTTTGCTAGTCTAAACATGAATAAATATTTGTGCCAGATGTCTGTACCAAACACAATTTTTCCCTTAGTAAGATGTATTGTTTGTGGTGTTGCTATAGGGAGCTTGGGTATCAATGCATGGAATCTAAGTTGGTGGAGTTTCCAACTGAGCAAATAGGCAAAAGGACCAAGTGGTTAGTTTTGTTCTGTGTCGTACCCCCTTTTAAAATGAGTGTGTCCAGATTTCAGATAAAATGTTACTTTACTTAAAAAGTTACATTATATTTATACATAATAATACTTATACCAGCTGTAGGTACTGCATATTAGTTTTCCCTTGTAAAATATATTCTTTGTGGTGTACAAAGTGTGTTCAAAAAATTCCAGAACTTTGTCCACAAAATTTTTCTATTCTTACCTTTTACTTATTGTGCATATTCTACTTTGAAATACTCTCCTCTAAAGTTGATACACTGCTCCCAAAGCCATTTCCACTTCCAGAAGCAGTCTTGGTACGCCTCGTGCTGGATCATGAGAAGTGGCATCTACAAATTTTCTCTTATCTCATATATTATTGCAAATCTTCAACTTTTCAATGGGATTTTCAACTTCAGAAATAACAAAGTCCACAAAGGCCAAGTCTGGAAAGTGCGGAGGATGAGGCAGCACAGTGATTTCGTTTTTTGTGCAGTAGTCACACACAAACAGGGATGAATGTATGGGTGCTTTATCGTGGTGCAAGAGCCATGAATTGTCTTGTCACATTTTAGGCTGTTTCCTTCTCACATTTTCTCACAGGTATTGGAACACATCCCAATAGTACCATTGTTTAACAGTTTGTCCCTGTGGCATGAACTAATGATGAAGTAATTCTTCAAAGTCAAAGAAAACTATCAACATGACTTTGAAATTTGACCTGGTTGATGAGCTCTATTTGGTCTTGGGGAATGTTTCCTGGCCCATTGTGAAGAGTGTACCTTGGTCTCAACATCATAACCATCAAACCACATCACACCACTAGTTATGATTCTCTTAAGGAACATCTTGTTATCATTTGTGTGATACAAAAGCTCTTCACAGTCTGCGAGATGATAGTCTTTCTGGTCTTGACACATGAGCCATGGGTCAAACTTGGCCCAACATGATTCATTCCAAGATGTTGTGTCAGGATTTCATGACATGATATAACTGAAATATTACATTCTTCTGCAATCTTTCAAGCAGTCAGTCTTTGACTGACATGCACAATTTCGACAATTTCGTTAACATTCCTGACATGAGTGTCATAGGGAGAGGTCAATGGGCATCCTGAACAAGTGTCATCTTTAACTTCTGTCAGGCCATGTTTAAACCATGTGAACCATTCCTAACACCAAGTATGGCTTAAGCACTCATCACCGTAGGCTTCCTGCATCATTTGGTGTTTCCCTGTACAGATTTTGTTGAGTTTCACGTAAAATTTAATGCAGTCATGTTGCTCCTCTAACTCTAACATCTAGAAATTCACGAACTGTGTGACACAACATTCTAGTCAATAGAGCACTGAACAATAATTAACAGATGTGAAACAATGAAAGGTGCGGAATTATGAAGGTTCCAGAATTTTTTGAATAGCCCTCATATATATAGAGGAGAAGACGGACATGACTGTCAAGAACCTAAATCAGTGGTGTTTTGAATCAAGCCTAGGGGCAGATTGTATTCACATCTTGTGCTTTCTTCTGTGTACTATGTGCTATGTAAATGACTGAGTATGTATTTCAGACTAATTGCAATTGAATTTGAATACTTTTTAGTCTGTTTATGTGTAAAATTTATGTGCAGGATGTGATAACAGAATACCATTTTTCTGGTGTAGGATGTATTTTTCTAATGTACTTAAAGGGGTAATGGATATGGTTCCCAGGAATCTGAAGGACAGAAATTTGTAATCGATCTGAAGAGACTAACTGGATTCATGTGTTGTACTGTGTTGTGTTCTGCGCCCTACATAGTAAATGACCGTGAAAAGTTTTATTTAAATTTCAAGCTAATTTAATTATTATCTTAGTATGTATATGTACACACAGCAGGTGTTTGTATCAAACGTAACTTTTCCCAAGTGGGGTGTATTGTTTATATTGTACATATGGGGGGGGGGGGGATATTTGTGGCTATCATGTATCTAAAGCTGTCTACATGTCTTGTTTGTTGAGTTCTATGCACCGTTTGCAAATGACTGTGTGGAGATTTCAGTGACTTCACAAATTTACTCAATTTTCTTCTGTTTATTTGTATCTACAATCCTGCAGGATTTTTGAAATGGCAACACTTTCCACATAGACTATTATTAAATCTTGACTGTGATTTCATTGCATTATGCATTCTCAGGCATCCTGTGAACCGCACTCAGTGAAATCTGCACCCACAAAAAGTGTGCGGATGAAGAGGATTGGAGATGCTTGAACAAGTACTGCAATGCCAAAATTTTTACAATGAGACATGATTATGATTTTTTTACTATTTCTTTTCACTTATGACTAGATCATCAGAAAATACAATGGGAAATGTTAAAACCGAATTACAAAAACAAATTTTAAAAATCTTGTCTCTTCTACTGCCAAAACATACTTTGAAATAAAATATGGTCTGCACCCAAGGATCACCATATGGTACATGTAATGTGCATAAGATGTGTTGGATGAACCAGAACACCATTGAGAAAATTTAGGACGTTTCCCAGGTATCTTTGGGTATTTTGGTGTAAAGGACCCGTGGTCTCCAGTTGCTTGTTATAGAGTAAACTCATTTTGTTTGATTTCTTACCCAATGCACTGAAAATATTTGCAGAACAGTGAAAATATCGACCGTGTGTGCTGTGTATCTTGTTTGGAAACAAACTTGTTTTGTTCACTCGTAGTACTTCCTGATGACAACAGTAAGAGCTACTTTACTCTTTGTCCTCAAGTTTACATTCAGTACTGCTCAGTCCAGTCTCAGGATGGTTATTCCAGCAGTACTAGTTGTATGTTAACAGCGGTACACAACAGTACAGACGGGTTTACTGATGACAAATCAGCCAATATGAATCTTGTGGTTGACTACACTGAATGCAATCAAAAACAGCATGACATTCATACGTTCAGCTGTTTCCACAGCAACGGCAACCATTTTACAGTAGTTTTGCATCTAGACATAGGTGCCCACATAAAACTGTATCCTTTCCTGTTACTGCATTTTGGTTGTTCGATATAACAGGTTTTTCCACTTTTGTGAAAGTATTTTCACAAAAACAAGGTAACTTTGGTAACAAGGCCAAATAAGTCATAATTACATTATTACTTTGTAACGAGCCATCAGAGACCATGGGTCTCTCACACCAGAGTACTTAGGAATCATCCCTGAACAATCTTCAAAGTTATGTTGGTAGAGTTCTGGTTCATCCTGTATAGGTGACATGAGCTGTACATAGCTTTTTCTTCCATTCCTATAGGTACATGTGGTGTCCCTTGTATGTGACTCAAAACATGAAAAAATTTTCTTTATAACAATAATTCTACATCTACATCCATACAGTACAAATCACTATGATGTGCGTGGCAAACGGTACCTCATCGTGCCAGTTATTATGGTTTCGTAACATTCTATTCGAGGTTGGAGCACAAGAAGAATGATTGCTTGAACACCTCAGTTGGCACTGGGATCAGTATAAAATTGTACTTGCAATCCCTATGGGATCTATGTAGCATATTCATAGACTCATCATTTAAAGCTGATTCTTGCAACTTACTAACTAGGCTTCCTCAACCTTCAAATGTCTGCCAGTTCAGTTTCATCACCATCTCTGTGACACTTGCCCACTGGTCAAATAAACCTGAGACCATTAGAGCTACCCTTCTACACTCCTGGAAATTGAAATAAGAACACCGTGAATTCATTGTCCCAGGAAGGGGAAACTTTATTGACACATTCCTGGGGTCAGATACATCACATGATCACACTGACAGAACCACAGGCACATAGACACAGGCAACAGAGCATGCACAATGTCGGCACTAGTACAGTGTATATCCACCTTTCGCAGCAATGCAGGCTGCTATTCTCCCATGGAGACGATCGTAGAGATGCTGGATGTAGTCCTGTGGAACGGCTTGCCATGCCATTTCCACCTGGCGCCTCAGTTGGACCAGCGTTCGTGCTGGACGTGCAGACCGCGTGAGACGACGCTTCATCCAGTCCCAAACATGCTCAATGGGGGACAGATCCGGAGATCTTGCTGGCCAGGGTAGTTGACTTACACCTTCTAGAGCACGTTGGGTGGCACGGGATACATGCGGACGTGCATTGTCCTGTTGGAACAGCAAGTTCCCTTGCCGGTCTAGGAATGGTAGAACGATGGGTTCGATGTTGGTTTGGATGTACCGTGCACTATTCAGTGTCCCCTCGACGATCACCAGTGGTGTACGGCCAGTGTAGGAGATCGCTCCCCACACCATGATGCCAGGTGTTGGCCCTGTGTGCCTCGGTCGTATGCAGTCCTGATTGTGGCGCTCACCTGCACGGCGCCAAACACGCATACGACCATCATTGGCACCAAGGCAGAAGCGACTCTCATCGCTGAAGACGACACGTCTCCATTCGTCCCTCCATTCACGCCTGTCGCGACACCACTGGAGGCGGGCTGCACGATGTTGGGGCGTGAGCGGAAGACGGCCTAACGGTGTGCGGGACCGTAGCCCAGCTTCATGGAGACGGTTGCGAATGGTCCTCGCCGATACCCCAGGAGCAACAGTGTCCCTAATTTGCTGGGAAGTGGCGGTGCGGTCCCCTACGGCAGTGCGTAGGATCCTACGGTCTTGGCGTGCATCCGTGCGTCGCTGCGGTCCGGTCCCAGGTCGACGGGCACGTGCACCTTCCGCCGACCACTGGCGACAACATCGATGTACTGTGGAGACCTCACGCCCCACGTGTTGAGCAATTCGGCGGTACGTCCACCCGGCCTCCCGCATGCCCACTATACGCCCTCGCTCAAAGTCCGTCAACTGCACATACGGTTCACGTCCACGCTGTCGCGGCATGCTACCAGTGTTAAAGACTGCGATGGAGCTCCGTATGCCACGGCAAACTGGCTGACACTGACGGCGGCGGTGCACAAATGCTGCGCAGCTAGCGCCATTCGACGGCCAACACCGCGGTTCCTGGTGTGTCCGCTGTGCCGTGCGTGTGATCATTGCTTGTACAGCCCTCTCGCAGTGTCCGGAGCAAGTATGGTGGGTCTGACACACCGGTGTCAATGTGTTCTTTTTTCCATTTCCAGGAGTGTATTTTTCATCAAATGTTCCCTCTTAGGTCTTCTGCTATGGGTTCCACATACTTGAGCAGTATTCTAGGGTTGGTCACACAAGACTTTTGTATGCAGTCTCCTCAACTATGTTTACCTAGTATTCTACCAATGAATCGAAGTCTCCCACCAACTTTACTTATGACTGGGCCTATGTGGTTGTTCCACTTCCAATCCTAAAAAATGTTACACACAGGTATTTGTATGAATTGACTGATTCCAAGGGTGAGTTGAAATTGTAGTCATAGGAAATCCCAGTGTTTTCATTTTGTGAAGTACAAAATTTTGTGTTTCTGAACATTTAAAGCAAGTTGCCCATCTTCACACCACTTTGGAATATTATCAAGATCTAAATGAATATTTGTGCAGCTTTCTTCAGGAAGTATCTCATAATAGGTAACTACATCATCTCTGAAAAGTCTGAGGTTTCTAAGATATTGTCTGCAAGGTCACTACCATACAACATTAACAACAGAGATCCCTGCACACCTTCCTTATGACCACTCGAAGTTACTTCTATATCTGTTGTTGACTCTCCAGCAAACTTGCTGCATCCACCTTACAGAAAAAATCTCCACTCCACTCACAAATTTCACCATATGACCACACTTTTAATGGTATGCATAGATGTGGTACTGAGTCAAATACTTTTCAGAAATCGGGAAATACTGCAACTACCTAACTGCCTTGGTCCATGGTTTTCAGTGTGTCATGTGAAAAAACTGCGAGTTGGGTTTCACATGGCCGATATTTTTGGAATCCACACTGTTTGGCATGGAAGTGATACCTCATTATGTTTGAGTTCAGAATATGTCCTATTATTGTACAAAAAATGGATCTGAAGGATATTGAATGGTAGCTTTATAGTTCACTTCTGATACGCTTTTTGTAAATAGGTGGTTTCTTTCAACCACTGGGCGCCATTTTACATTTGAGGGATATATGATAGATTATAATTAAATGACAGATTAACTAGGATGAAAAATGGTATTGAATCTGATAGGGTTTCCATCAGGTGCTGATACTTTTTTAAATTTTATTAATTTCAGCTGTTTCTTAGTACCACTGAGACTAATATCTACAGCACTTCTCTTTGCACAGATGCTAGAAATATGTAGGAGTAATACTCCTGGGTGTCACCAAGCCTTGCCACAGTGGTTACAGTGGTTCCTATCAGACCACCAAAGTTAAGCACTGTTGCACTTGGCTAGCACCTGGATGGGTGATCATCAGGGTCTACCGAGTGCCATTGGCAAGAGGGTTGCACTCAGCCATTGTTAGGGCACTAGTGGAGCTAGCTGACTGAGAAGTAGTGGCTCTGGTCACAAAAGCTGACAACAGCTTGAAGAGTGGTGTGCTGACCACATGCCCCTCCATATCTGTATCCAGTGGCACCTAACAGCTGAGGATGACACGGTGGTCAGTCAGTACCATTGGGACTTCCGAGACCTGTTCAGACAGAGTTTAGCATAGTTAATACTCCTGGTGAAAATCACTGTAATTATGGAAGATACATAAACACTCTAAAATTATATATTAAGTAAGATACACTATAAAAGAACAGTAATTTAATCACAACTTACGTAACATCATAGATTACATAACAAAATAACATTTTTTAAGGTGACAAAACATAATCATTTTTCACATAAGACAAAATATGCATGATAATGTTACTGTTGACAGGCCACTAAAGTGCAGTTACTAAATCTGGTTTTCCGAAATTCTTTTGTCACAGAAGAGGAAGTAAATATTCCAGAATTTGTGTCAAGAATTGCTGCCAACGTGAGTAGCCTAGACGTAGATATCCTCGGTAAAGCAAATGATAGCCTTAATAAAGGCAAGCCTTTCAGTACAAATTGCATTCTGATTAGGTTCCTTTCAGAGTATGCTGATGCAGTAGCTGCATATTTAGCAGTCATATACCACTTATCACTTGTTGGAAAATCCATACCGTAACATTGGAAAGCTACACAGGTCACACCAATACAAAAGTATTGGTCTGACCTGTATCAAAAACCTATAGCACTGATGTCATTTTGCAGTAGGATTTTTGAACATACACTATGTTTGAAAATCATGAATTACCCCCACAAAAACAATCTGCTGACACGAGGCACAGATTCAGGATAATTGTTCTTGTGAAACACAACTGGCTTTTTATTCACATGGGCTAATGAGTGCTATCAAGAGGGGATAACAAAACTGATTCCATATTTGTAGATTTCCAGAAGACTTTTTACACTGTTCCTCACAAATGGCTTCTAATCAAATTGCTTGTCGATGGAGTACGTCCCAGTTTGTGAGTGGATTCATGATCTCCTGTCAGATAGGTCATAGTTTATTGTGGCAAGTAAATGAGTAAAACTGAAGTGATATCTGGCATTCCCCAATGAAGTGTTATAAGCTTTCTGCTGTTCCTAATCTGTATAAATGATTTCAGAGAGAATCTGGGCACTCATCTTCGATTGCTTGCAGATGATACTGTCATTTACCATCTAGTAATGTCATCAGAAAGTCAAAACCAATCACAAGATGATTTAAACAAAATATCTGCATGGTGTGAAAAGTGGCAATGATGACCATAAATAATGAAAAGTGAGCGTCATTCACATGAGCACTAAAAGGAATCCATTAAATTTCTGTTACACAATATATCATATAAATCTAAAGGCTGTCAGTTCAGCTAAATATCTAGGGATAAGAGTTACAAACAACTTACACTGGAATGATGACACAGACAATGTTATGAGGAAGGCAAAACAAACACTATATTTTACTAGCAGAACACTTGGAAAATACAACATAGCCACTAAGGAAGCAGTCAACACTATGCTTGTCTGTTCTCTGCCAGAGTACTGTTGTGCAGTATGGGATTCTTACCACATAGGACTGACGGAAGGATTCAAAAATGTTCAAAGAAAGCTAACTCATTTTGTATTCTAATGAAATAGGGGAGGGAGTGTCACACATATGATACACGAGATAGGTGAGCAATCATTAAAACAAAGGCATCCTTCATTGTGGCAAGATCTTTTAGCGATATTTTAATCTTCCACTTTCTCCCCTGAATGCAAAAATATTTCATTGATTCCCACCTACACAGGAAGAAATGGTCAACATAATGAAATAAGAGAAAAAAGAGCTTGCGCAGAAAGATTTAGGTGTTTATCTTTCCCGCATGCTGTTCAGGAGTGGATGGTAGAGAAAGGGCATGAAAGTGGTTTGTGAACCTTCTGCCAGGCACTTAGGTGTGAACTGCAGAGTACGATGTGACTTACCAAATGAAAGTGCTGGCAGGTCAACAGACTCACAAACAAACACAAACATACACACAAAATTCAAGCTTTCGCAACAAACTGTTGCCTCATCAGGAAAGAGGGAAGGAGAGGGAAAGACGAAAGGATGTGGGTTTTAAGGGAGAGGGTAAGGAGTCATTCCAATCCCGGGAGCGGAAAGACTTACCTTAGGGGGAAAAAAGGACGGGTATACACTCGCGCGCACACACACACATATCCATCCACACATATACAGACACAAGCAGACATATATATAAACAAAGATGATGTGACTTACCGAACGAAACTGCTGGCAGGTCGATAGACACACAAACAAACATAAACACACACACAAAATTCAAGCTTTCGCAACAAACTTGCCTCATCAGGAAAGAGGGAAGGAGAGGGAAAGACGAAAGGATGTGGGTTTTAAGGGAGAGGGTAAGGAGTCATTCCAATCCCGGGAGCGGAAAGACTTACCTTAGGGGGAAAAAAGGATGGGTATACACTCGCACACACACACATATCCATCCACACATATACAGACACAAGCAGACATCTCACAAGCAGACATATTTAAATATGTTATTTGCTTCTGTACCAGGTCAGGAGGGTAGTTGCGGGATGCGAAAGCTGTTTTCAGGTTGTTGGTGTAATGGTTCAGGGATTCCGGACTGGAGCAGATTCGTTTGCCACGAAGACCTAGGCTGTAGGGAAGGGACCGTTTGATGTGGAATGGGTGGCAGCTGTCATAATGGAGGTACTGTTGCTTGTTGGTGGGTTTGATGTGGACGGACGTGTGAAGCTGGCCATTGGACAGATGGAGGTCAATGTCAAGGAAAGTGGCATGGGATTTAGAGTAGGACCAGGTGAATCTGATGGAACCAAAGGAGTTTAGGTTGGAGAGGAAATTATGGAGTTCTTCTTCACTGTGAGTCCAGATCATGAAGATGTCATCAATAAATCTGTACCAAACTTTGGGTTTGCAGGCCTGGGTAACCAAGAAGGCTTCCTCTAAGCGACCCATGAATAGGTTGGTGTACGAGGGTACCATCCTGGTACCCATGGCTGTTCCCTTTAATTGTTGGTATGTCTGGCCTTCAAAAGTGAAGAAGTTGTGGGTCAGGATGAAGCTGGTTAAGGTAATGAGGAAAGAGGTTTGAGGTAGGGTGGCAGGTGATCGGCGTGAAAGGAAGTGCTCCATCGCAGCGAGGCCCTGGACGTGCGGAAAGGCCTTTGATTGTATGATCACAAAATACTCTAAGCAAATGTTTGGCATTATGGAATCACAGAACCTGTAGGCACCTGGTTAAAATCATACCTTGCAGACAGAAGGTAGTTAGGGGTGTGTATTGGAGTCCTTACTGGTCCTAACATATTGCTAAGCAAATGATCTGCATCAGTTCATCAGCAAAGAATGTAACTTCACATTGTTCACTGATGACATAAGCAGTGTGGCATAAAATGCATCAGTTACTAAATTGGAGCCTGATGTTGATGAAGTTATGGCCTGGTTCTCTGTCAACTCCCTTTGAATTAATCTGTGTATGACAATATTTGTTTTGTAAACAAAACAAAAAAAAGCCTTCTCTTGATGCACTGTATTTAATTTATCCGAGACATGTGTTGCCTTTTTTCATTTTAAGGCATATTTCTGTGCTTGCTGTGGAGGATGGCCATGCAAAAATAAATAAATAAATAAAAATAAAAATCTCGTAAGTCTGACAAGTTTCATTCACTTCCATGCAAATTACAAGAAGCCAGAAGAAGCAGCTATTAAGCTATTAGGTAATAAAACAAGTGGGCATTTTAGAATGCTTTGGCATTGTGTAGACAGTAGACTCATCAGGGAATTACCATGTTCTCCTGATACTGCAACAGTTAATGTCAGCAACATTTACTCCAAAAGAGACATCGAAGTGTGTCAACAGCAGTATCTCAGAGTCAGCTATTCAATTCAGTAATATCTGACGGCATAATATTCTGGGACAATATATTGAAAAAAAAAAAAAAAATCACAGCACAGAAAACAGCATTTACAATCAAGTGGGAGTTATCCCCTGAAACCTCATACTACTCTGTCAAATTATTACAGCGTCACAATTTGTCTACTCCATGATGTGTTTCTTCATAAACAACTTCACTCAATATGAAACAAACTGCCAAAACCATGGTCATCGAAATACATAAAATGAAAGATGATCTCTACTCATGGCTGAAGTATTGGCTGGAGTGCAGTAGTAGACACACTGAATTCTGCACTGTGATGACAGAGTGAGCTGTACCGTAAATCAAGGTCTAGGTTAGGAAGGAAGGTGATATTTTTGTTATGAGTCGACGACACTAACGAATGTGAATGGGAAATATATTCTGTTGTGACGTACTGACCTGTAGCATATCCTTAGTTCAATGTTCGTACCATATTTTAACCACTATTCGTTATAAAATCTAGAACTTCAAAAGTATATTTAGAAGCTTGGTTCTTGCATAAGTTAGTGGACAATCCTCCAATGCGTATTTTGATGCATGTTAAGCACATCATACATACACTCAGTAGCGTCCACATTAATATTTCCTGGTGTGGGGAAGGGGGCTGGACTCTAAAATTCCCATTTTTTTAAGTAAATTAATTTTTCAGCATCAAAACATGTCATGCCATAAATACTTAACTTTATGAGTGACTGTACTAAAAGCTTAATACATCCCTATGAATTGCTGGTTATCCACTCAATCCATGAATGAAAACTCCCTATACCAGATTCCAGGTGCGGGGAACAGAGGCCTACACATACACATGCAAAAGAAAACATTTAATGAAAGTGGGGCACTACGTAACTTTTACCATTTTCAGTTAACAACCAAATGATTGGCACAAGAAGTAATATACTATCGTTTAGAAAATAATTTAAAGAAAATCTGATAAAATATCGCATTTTACACTTTACAAGAATTAATTTGCAGTACCAGTAGTAAATAAAACGTTTTATATGATATCCTCATGTTTTATACATAATTGGAAATTCTTGTTAACTGTCTTCGACATATGTTTAATCTACGATGGAGAGGAATACTGTAGAACACATCACTGTCGAGTTTGATTAATGCATAGCTTGTGTACCACGTACAAACTCATTCCAGAACCTAGTGCCTTGCTGGTACTAAATTAGTTGAACTACTGAAGCGGATCTCTCTAAATTAATTTTCATGCTAGTCAGTTGCACGTGTCTTACGTACCAAATGTCGTACGTACTGTTCTACGGAAAATATGTTTCACTGTAAATTAACACTGCCTCTGCCTCCACTTAGCGGAGACAAAATGCGCTGTTCTACTCACATTGTAGCTGTCCAATGGCGCCGCAGCATCTACAGAAACGATACAAATGTGGAAAATGCTGCCAATTTTTATCGTTTCTGTGGAAACCGATTCTGGGAGACAACAATCGCCAGTGTTCATACGTTAGGCAAGATGCCGTCTGTGGTATGTGAGTTGTGCGATCGTATTCTGATTGTATTCACGCTTTCTTAGACTTGTGACTCCCAAGGACTTTTTAACTAAAAAATTCTGTGCGACTTTCGAAATTCATGTTGTTACGGGAAATATACCTGGTAATGGAATAAAATGAAAACAAAACGCTTTTTGCGACCGATTCTACCGTCCGAGCGTTTGGAGTCCTCACCGGCACGTAATTACAGACAACAAATTCATTGGTAACCTGCTAATGTCCTAACACGATAATATAGCGTACAAATATGTTCGAGGAACTTAAATGGAATCGGCATGTAATTACATACAGAACAAAATCATTGGTAACCTGCTAATGTCGTAACACGATAATACAGCGTACAAATATGTTCGAGGAACTTAAATGGAATCTCCCGAAGGACGACAGTATTGTTCCCTCGAAACCTTATTGCGTAAATTTAGAGAACCTGCATTCGAGGAAGACTGTATGACTATTCTGCTACCACCACCGTATAGCTCGCGTAGTGCTCACGACAATAACGCGAGAGTGATTGATACATAGGCATAGAGTAGGTAGTTTTTCGTCTCTCATTACGTGAATGAAATTGGACAGAGATTGCTGCGATTGGCGTGAGGCGCCCTCCGTCATGCACTGTAGAGTGGCCTATGGCTTACGTATGTAGAAGTATAATTTTGACGTTAAAACCTTTGGACGCCCTCTACAGGTCCTACTTCGAAAGAGACTCAAAGTCCAGTTATATCCCTAACACTGCGATTCTCAACGTTTTTTTCTTTGAGGTACAACAAAGTATTTTTCAAACTTTCGGGACACCCCTAGACGTGATTTTTTTTCCTAGATGCAAAAAAGCAAAGCCATAAAGTACATACAATACATTTATTATTATTATGCGATAACTACGTATAATTATGGCCAATTTATAGCAGATTGGGCTGCTGCAGGACACGATTTGGCGATAAATTTTGTATGTTCTAGTTATTTTATCTACGGAAGATTAGAAGACGTCGAAAATCTCGCGATACACCTGACATTTGTTCGCGAGACACTTATGCCGTGAGACCTGGTGGCTGAGAAACAATACCTATCACATTCAAGGAGCAGTGAGAAGTGGTGGTATATTAGAAACTCTCTCCCATAGCTGAGGCGGCACTCGAAACCTCCGTTAGAGAGCGGTGACATGTATGCATTCAAGAAATTGTTTTCTGGGAAGTAGAGGGTCAGGAGTTCTGCCCAAATTTATGACATAATATTCACTAGTTAATTTCAGCCCCAAAAATTTACTGATTTAAGTAAAAAGGCAAATGTGAAATAACTCTTAGTACTCACGTTTAGCAACCATTTATCTGTCGTGACATTTTGAAAAAGTGGAATAGAGTTCTAATATTGGGAGAAAATTTGAATTGCATGTGTCTAACGCCACCAGAGCGTTCTCCAATCTTGTACTTAGTTCTTATTTAAGCTGCTGCTTTTTTTTTTCTTTGCAAATTGAAATTCTACAGTTAGAGGCGAAGAGCTGGTAACACTACTGAAGGAATCCAGCAGTGTTTTAGCAGTGTGGGATCGGCGTTACCAGATATATTTATTCCAAACTACGTCTACGCAAATTTTATTGCAGTCAGCAGTCATGAAATTCATTGTGTGCAAGGAAAAAGACGCAAAAGAAAAGGTCCCTGAATATCTTAGACTACTCTATGAAAACTACTACGTTGAATATTTTACCCGGCCGCGGTGGTCGTGCGGTTCTAGGCGCTCCAGTCCGGAGCCGCGCTGCAGCTACGGTCGCAGGTTCGAATCCTGCCTCGGGCATGGATGTGTGTAATGTCCTTATGTTAGTTAGGTTTAAGTAGTTCTCAGTTCTAGGGGACTGATGACCACAGCAGTTGAGTCCCATAGTGCTCAGAGCCATTTGAACCATTTTGAATATTTTATTCCACCTAAAGTAGTGGACTGCAGTTTATCTTTGATACTGCGATTAAGGCATTTCCCCGGATGGATGGTACTGTCCCTATTGTTTACTGATAGCCTGCAGGGAACATGAATCTGCTAAGGCCATGTTTCAAAGGTGGGCACCGCGATGTATATCAACATCCATTAGGTATTCTTTTTTAATGAAAGCTTGTGCACCGCGTAAATGACCGTTCATTGCCGTTGCTCCGCTCACAATGAATACCGATTAGTTTCAAATTCGATAATATTAAGTTCGCCAGGCCATGTCCTGTTAAGTATGCAGCAGGTATAAACATCATGAAGTTTTCAGGAACCATATTTAAATGTACATACTGAGCGCACAAAGGTAATTCCTCAATTCTTGCAATGTCTGGCGCTTCGTCAGCAAGAAGGGCGAAGCACTTAGACTTGTTTACTCCCTGCGCAATTTGCTCTTTTATACTGCAGTATAACCTCGTTAACACGAATTCGTAGGGGCCGAAAAATCAAGAGCCTGTTTTAAAAAAATTCGTGTTACGTGAAAAACACAGATTTTATTTCGTGTACATGTACCGTAGTACAATCATGCGTAATACACTACAGTATCAGTCACTTTACATTCCTGTAGACTTATTACACTATAAAGTGACTGTAAAAGGACAAGTATTCAGCAATTACACTATTTTCTTGGAAAAAATTCAAATATGGTTTACTGACGTTTACAGGAACGAAAATATCTTGTAATTTCACAACCAATTGTAACTATAGCGTCCGTAAACCGAGTAGTGACGTCGACTGATGAAGGAATCGTTGTAAACCGATGGGTAGGTGCAATACTATCTGTATTCCTCTCTTCCTTACTTTCTTCTGATGGCCCTTCTTGAACCTCGGCCACATCTATCGGTACATCAGATTCCACAGAAACATACGGCAACGCCGTCGTCTGTACAAATGAATTCATCAAAACTAATCTCAGAGTTCGAAATGTCTTGTAGAACTGTCCATTCGACAGCTGAAGTGGCATAGGCTAATTCTTGGACATCTTCACTGTTGCTGTCTCCACGTTCTGTTAAAGCATCTTCTTGTAAGATATGGCGACCCGGAGTTCCAGGTTGCTGCAATGTCTTATTGTGTCAAACACATTCCAATTTGGTGTTGCAGTGTTGTTTTCAACAGCACGAATTGCAGCTCTTACAAGTCGCTTGTGATAAGCTATCTTCATGAGAGAAATTATGTCTTGGTCCAAAGGCTGAAGGCGGCTTGTCGCCTTTGGTTCAAAAATGGTTCAAATGGCTCTGAGCACTATGGGACTTAGAACCACTTAAACCTAACTAACCTAAGGACATCACAAACATCCATGCCCGAGGCAGGATTCGAACCTGCGACCGTAGCAGTCGCACGGTTCCGGACTGCGCGCCTAGAACCGCGAGACCACCGCGGCCGGCCTGTCCCCTTTGGCTGCAAAACCTGAACCTTTATGTTGGTTAGGTTAAGATCCTGTATGTTATCGACAGTACATCGTCCAATGTAAGAAGAAGACGTCTGTTTTGATGAATCTTTCGACTGTTGAAACGAAGAAGTCGCTTACGAAATGATGTGCCGTCGATCCAAGCTTACTTTCAGTGAGAGTTGATCCAAGATAAAGTGTCCACATATATGTTTTTTAAACAAAGAGCTCATTAATAGAGATGAAATAATGGATGAAAACATTGGCAGTCCATTGATGTCAAAATACGGACAGGTCTGCTTCGATGTACTGGATAATATTGTAACACAAGTGGAAACAATTTATTGCTATAAACTGCTCTTCGTTAAATTAGGAGAATACCAACTACCCTCGGTATTTCTGTGTAGACGGTGTGGATTCATTATTACAGATGTGTGTTTCGTTCTTCAGTTTTTCGCAGTTCTTCCCAGCATAAATAAACATTTCACTCTGTCATTTTGGAAGAGGTACCAGTAATCAAAAGAATGTCTGAGAATGAATCGGACCAAATTCTTCCTGAAGCTTTCAGATTATTTTGTCTAATTGCTATATTTCCTAAAACAAGAGCTTGATTGAAAGGAGTCTTTCTTATCTTAAACTCGTAAAAACGTATTAGAGGAACAGACTGGCCCAGGATCGCTTATCAGCTCTTGCCTGTACCTCAATTGAAAAATCAGTACTTGAGTGCCGAGACACATGGTATAACGACGTCATTGAAATATTCTGGAAGAACAGGGATAAAATGGCTCTGAGCACTATTGGACTTAACATCTATGGTCATCAGTCCCCTAGAATTTAGAACTACTTAAACCTAACTAATCTAAGGACAACACACAACACCCAGTCATCACGAGGCAGAGAAAATCCCTGACCCCGCCGGGAATCGAACCCGGGAACCCGGGCGTGGGAAGCGAGAACGCTACCGCACGACCACAAGCTGCGGACGAAGAACACGGATAGCCGAGTTAACTTGTTTACAAGTAACAACTCTATGATGCAAAATCTACCAGTTGGTCTGTAAATAAAAATGACATTATTATTATTATTATTATTATTATTATTATTATTCTTAATGGTAGTGGTACTAATGATAGGCGTCGTCGTCTTAGTAGTAATAGTAGTAGTAGTGGTGGTGGTCGCTACAAACGCTAGGTAAGCGCACATTAAAAGGGAAGGAAAGGGATTTTCCCACATGTCTCATGACCTTTCCAGAATTTAGGCCCATAATCCGCCACAGTTCAGTGTTCTAACTCGATTTGGCTGCGACTAAAATTTATTTAAATGTATCGTATAGGCTGATTGTTGAGGTGATAATCGCGGTTGCCGACCTACAATACGTTAGAAACGAATCAGCAACGGGTAGTTAGCTTTGTAGTTACACTTCTTGCATTCATTTCGGAAAAAAAATTAAGACTTAAAAATACTGTAACAGCAGAAGTTTGTATTACAAGGAAATTCAATTACTCTAAGAACTGGAACAAGAGTTCGCAATTCGCCTTAACCGAAATTCGTGTTAACTGGTAAAACTTCCCATAAGAACTAATGCATTCCTGTCGGGGCCAATATTTTTTTCTCGTTAACCGCGAGTTCGTCTTAAGCGACTTCGCGCTAACTAGGTTATATTGTATTATCTGATATTTCTATTATATGGTTCTGAATACCAGCAGCTTAGGACCACTCTGAAGATGCCTATGCGAAACTAAATATCCATTTTCAGGTCGGAGCCTCGACAGGAATCGAAAATTGCCATCGTTTAATTCACATCACATCATGTGACATTAAATTTCCAAAGTCGTTTCTGCCGTAAAGGGCCAGTTTCTGCTGGCCCCATAGGATCCCAGTTTTCACAATTGACAGGAGTGCTTTCTAGTCAGCAACTTGACATGCCTTTTCGCTGTTCAACCGATGTTCAAATGTGTGTGAATTCCTAAGGGACCAAACTGCTGAGATCATCGGTCCCTAGACTTACACACTACTTAAACTACCTTATGCTAAGCACAGCACACACACTCATGCCCCGGGGAGGACTCGAACCTCTGGCGGAAGCGGGCCGTGACATAGCGCTTCAAACCACGCGGCCACTCCGAGCGGCGTTCAACTCATGCACAAAAGATTTTTCCTGTCATGCTTTCTTCAAAAAAACTATCAGCGTATTTCACACATTATAGATGATGCAATGGCTTTGCATGAGCCGAAAAACCTTCTAGAAGTTGTTTTCAGTTAGTGTACGGCCGCGTTAATAGAAGCCCCAAGTAGTGATGTACACCTTTCCAAATAGCGTCTGGTTTAAAAAGAAAGCAATATTTACAAAAAGCTCCTTGCATGTGTTCAGAATACACCATCCAGCAGCAACTGGGAAGGCACTATTTTTGGAAACGAAGACTTTTCTGCGGAGGCACCGACGGGAAAATGACTCTATGCTGTATATTAAAACTTTTGGAGAGATGTTTCGTGGCTCTAAGGTTATATTTAAAGTATTTTTCATTCTGATTTCAAATCTGCTTTTGGATTTACTGTTTCACGTCAGATTTTTTCAAATCAAGTCAGACGGTTTAGTTAAAATCTTGTTTTTTTTTCAGAGAATTTTTTAAATTGTATTAAAATAAATTATTTATTTAACCATTTCATACTGCATTAGAGTAGAGGTTGGTATAAGTTCACTAAAATGCAGATAATTATTACAAAAACACAATATACTTATGACAATTTAATTTCCCTTGCTGATTTCACTGCATCCAGTCCTTTCTGACGTGGGGCGAAACATACTTGTATATTGAGCCAAACAAATTTCTGTTACAGTATGTAAAAGTACACCTTTCAGGCTACATTTTGACGAATCTGTAAACACGCTCCGTAAGTGGGTCATAAGTGACGTTAAAGAAATTCAGTGAACTCTTATTCTTAATATCACAACAACAACAAAATAATGTCAGCAATGCACTAAAGTTTTCCACCTAACAGCGAGATGGACCGCAACGCACACCCATGGGCAATGGCGCTAGCCCGAGGCCTCGAAGGCTGGCGTGGTACAGCTTTATATCTTCGCTCTGAGGGTGAAGTAACAATAGGCTTAGCTCTTGAAGACATCTGTGTCTTCGATATTGCAATGCCTGTGTTGGTAAGAAGGACGATAAGATGTTCCTGCACTGTCGTGATTACAGCCGTAATAAAACACATGAAATATATTCACAGTCGCGAATATGGACAACCTCCAGCTTTCTAAAGGAATCACGACACTGACAATTTGTGCCAGATCGGGATTCGAACCCGGATTTCCCGCTTATCGCGATCGGTCGCCTTACCATTTGGCTATCGGAGTACGACTCACGGCAAAACCGAAACTTGCATGCTAGTCCGAAGAAACATTGCATCGTACTTCTTAGCAACACAGAACTCCGATGTCATATATACGCCCATTATCGGACCACCGACTTTCAATTAAAATTCTTCCCTGTACAGCAATTGCGCGATGTGTACGAGAGCAGGCTGTAGACACTTTGATGACGACATATGAAAGTTGGGGCCTGGCCGTGAGTCGTGCTCGGATAGC
Source organism: Schistocerca nitens (assembly GCF_023898315.1). Taxonomy (NCBI): domain Eukaryota; kingdom Metazoa; phylum Arthropoda; class Insecta; order Orthoptera; family Acrididae; genus Schistocerca; species Schistocerca nitens. The sequence continues at coordinate 193,200,040 of NC_064621.1, forward strand.
CGAACGGTTAAGGGGACTGCTCGAGTAAAGCAGGAAATCCGATTGCGAGTACCGGTCCGGCACAAATTTTCATTGTCGTCATTCCATTATTCAGCTGAAAGTTGTTCGCAACTGTGAATTTATTTCATGTATAACTATGTGTTGTTACGTAATCATGGTTAGTTCTCTCAGCAGCCACGACCATAGATGTAAGACTTCGGCCACACAGAGCTCGTCTCACTTGGTTCCTAAGTACTTCGCAAGTCGTCTGGAGCCAAGCGATTGGATGCTTTGTGGCAACACTGGAGCATCGATGACAGTCGCCATAGGCATGTTGCTCAATCACATTGTCGAATCGTTTCTTCCAATGCTGAGTCAGAAAATGCTCATGACAGAAATTGTCTTCGAAATATGAACTGTTATGGCAACTACACGATCCAGTCACATTAATGTCACCAAAGCCCGTGTCTGACGTCAACGTGCAATAACCGCTCACAGAGGGCAGACGGCAGCAATACCGTGTCGGCGGGACGCGGAAAACAAAGCAGTCATTGACATAATGCTGAAATGGGGCGGTTTATCTGATGTCCAAAGGGGTATGAGAGTTGGAGTTCCGGGCCAAGAGTGGAAGCATTTCCGAAACGGCTAAGGCCGTGTCCTACGTCAGCGACAGAAGCGAGCGACAGAGGGCGACAGCTTCAGGCGACAAAACACAACCGCAGGTGTAGTTACGGAAGTGTCCTACGTGAGCGACATTTGTGTCGCTGCGTCTCCCGCTGCAACTGGCGACGTTTGAATTCGAACGCGTTTGAATCTTGTCGCTGCAGCACGCGCGACAGAGAGCGACAGCCACGTGTCTTCTCGGCAAAGCAGTGTAGCGGATGCGACGGCAGCTGTGAATTACTTAACATTTGATTTTAAGAAAACTATTCAGTGAAAAAATTTGCTTCTTCCGCGTCTTATAGCTTGAAATATTTAAACGATAAAGGTCTGAATTTATTTTCGTTATTCGTCATAGTTACTGTGCTGAACGAGATTGGGTACATGGCTGCGCGAAATTTTTAAGAATTTGCAGAGGTAAAATTCCATTGGCGTAGACTTTCCGTATAGTTCATTCAAGGCCATACATTATTGCTTATGAAATGTGACCAATATATCTAATTTGTATTTAAAGCTGAGACCAGAATGATATCTCTTTTCATTCTTGAGATATTGGTTATATCCGCGGACGGGTCGCTCGCGGCGCGTCCGAACCTTTCCTGCACTTCGGGAATCAAGTGCTCTAAAAAATCGTCGTATCTCGTAAACGGTTCAACATATCGAAACGATTAATTTTGGAAATGACAGTACGCAGAAAGGACTATTTTATCATATGATTAACACTCAATACGTTTTTGTAAACGTGTGAGCAGAGCCAAAACAAGACTCCCTATAACTTACACCATTCGGTGTTGTCCAAATTTTCATAGACAAACAGAGGGACAGAAACAGGTAAACGTGGTATCAAAGTGACCAACATGAGGTCTAGTTTGGCATGAAAATATTTATCTGCTTGAAAGTAATCACAGTAATTAACGAAAACTTAATTAATAAGCTGAGGAAACATTGAAATATTTCACGAAAAGCTGCTGCCAAGCTATGTAAATGAAGTGTCAAAAATTTCCTCTGTTCAAGACCTAGCTATTATGCACATAAAAAGATACATTGGTGCGGTATTTAAATGTCAACAAGGCTTCCTTCGAATCAAGTAAGGTAGGAAGGCAAACGAGGAGTCAGTAAGATCATACTTTATGAATAAAACTTGAAATTAAAAATGAAAGAAATCGGTCAAATACACTCCTGGAAATGGAAAAAAGAACACATTGACACCGGTGTGTCAGACCCACCATACTTGCTCCGAACACTGCGAGAGGGCTGTACAAGCAATGATCACACGCACGGCACAGCGGACACACCAGGAACCGCGGTGTTGGCCGTCGAATGGCGCTAGCTGCGCAGCATTTGTACACCGCCGCCGTCAGTGTCAGCCAGTTTGCCGTGGCATACGGAGCTCCATCGCAGTCTTTTAACACTGGTAGCATGCCGCGACAGCGTGGACGTGAACCTTATGTGCAGTTGACGGACTTTGAGCGAGGGCGTATAGTGGGCATGCGGGAGGCCGGGTGGACGTACCGCCGAATTGCTCAACACGTGGGGCGTGAGGTCTCCACAGTACATCGATGTTGTCGCCAGTGGTCGGCGGAAGGTGCACGTGCCCGTCGACCTGGGACCGGACCGCAGCGACGCACGGATGCACGCCAAGACCGTAGGATCCTACGCAGTGCCGTAGGGGACCGCACCGCCACTTCCCAGCAAATTAGGGACACTGTTGCTCCTGGGGTATCGGCGAGGACCATTCGCAACCGTCTCCATGAAGCTGGGCTACGGTCCCGCACACCGTTAGGCAGTCTTCCGCTCAAGCCCCAACATCGTGCAGCCCGCCTCCAGTGGTGTCGCGACAGGCGTGAATGGAGGGACGAATGGAGACGTGTCGTCTTCAGCGATGAGAGTCGCTTCTGCCTTGGTGCCAATGATGGTCGTATGCGTGTTTGGCGCCGTGCAGGTGAGCGCCACAATCAGGACTGCATACGACCGAGGCACACAGGGCCAACACCCGGCATCATGGCGTGGGGAGCGATCTCCTACACTGGCCGTACACCACTGGTGATCGTCGAGGGGACACTGAATAGTGCACGGTACATCCAAACCGTCATCGAACCCATCGTTCTACCATTCCTAGACCGGCAAGGGAACTTGCTGTTCCAACAGGACAATGCACGTCCGCATGTATCCCGTGCCACCCAACGTGCTCTAGAAGGTGTACGTCAACTACCCTGGCCAGCAAGATCTCCGGATCTGTCCCCCATTGAGCATGTTTGGGACTGGATGAAGCGTCGTCTCACGCGGTCTGCACGTCCAGCACGAACGCTGGTCCAACTGAGGCGCCAGGTGGAAATGGCATGGCAAGCCGTTCCACAGGACTACATCCAGCATCTCTACGATCGTCTCCATGGGAGAATAGCAGCCTGCATTGCTGCGAAAGGTGGATATACACTGTACTAGTGCCGACATTGTGCATGCTCTGTTGCCTGTGTCTATGTGCGTGTGGTTCTGTCAGTGTGATCATGTGATGTATCTGACCCCAGGAATGTGTCAATAAAGTTTCCCCATCCTGGGACAATGAATTCACGGTGTTCTTATTTCAATTTCCAGGAGTGTATTTTATGAAATGATTTGTGTAAAAGAAATAAGTGGATCAGAGAAACGTTCTACATGCTTTAGAATGATGCTCGAAATCATGAACAGGAAATGAGGTACACCAAAAGTTTCCTTAATATTTTTTATTTCATCCTTTCAGACAAATCATTACACAAAACGTTGAATTCCTTTTTAAAAATTTTGTGAGCTTTACTTTTACAGACTATTTAGAGTAATTGAAACGCTTGGCCTTAAGACTGATTGTCGATGAATTACGTTCACAACATCAAATATCTGTAAAATTTCATGGTTCATTGTAATTTATTAGGAATTAAATGTGTGTGATATACTGGGATAGATGTGAAGATCAAGTTCTTTGGCAAGACCTTAAAAATTTACTTAGCGATGCAATGTAAACAGTATACATAAAACTTAGTATACAGAATCGGAACTGAGTCACTAAAAATATATGAGCGACCCAGAATCGAATCCAGGATCCTTTTCAAACCATAGCTGACTGTTGCGTACTGTTATCAGTGTTTGTATTTAGTGTAGTTAGTCATGTAGTAGTCATTCCTCCGCATTTATTGGCTGTTAAAAGTTCTTGATGATGCAAAAAAAAAACCATTCGTATTTAATTTGTTGATGAGATAGTCGACTGCTCCTCTGCTCATTACGGGTGTTCGAAGAAGTTGTCTGATGATCTTTGTAGTTGATACTTACGAAATTCTCCATGGACATTGCTTCCTTTGTAAATTTCATGCACAGCATTCCTTTTCGCTTTATTTTCTTAAGTAAACCTAATTATGTAGCCTTACTCTGCAGCTACAGTATTCTACAGGTCGGGTACGCCATTTTATTGAAGCAGCTGGTTGGCTCTAAGCAGCCGTCTTGTAGTGTGACATAATCGCTCGCACGCAGGACACCCAAGCTTTTCGTCCGATGCTGCTGCTTGTCGTTGGAGTGCCGCGTATCCAGAAGTCGCTCGCTGTCTCTCGCTTCTGTCGCTCACGTATGACACGGCCTCAGTTTGAACCGTTCACGTGCCGCCATGGTTGAAGTATACCATACATGTCGAAATGGCGCTGTCCAAAACCGGCCCCGAGGCTGTAACTATTGAGAAATCTTGAAGAAGCAATAAATACGTAACCATAACAGATGCAGCAGAAAAAATAGTTCAGACAAGTATCGAAGTTTCAGCGTCAGAGAAAGTACGTCGAAATAGAAAAAAATATTGTTACTTGCAGATGGCAAACTGCATTAAATACCACCTCTAATAAAGATGGCAGAGTGCAAAAAGAGTGCCTGCCGGTGTGGCCGAGCGGTTCTAGGCGCGCGACCGCTACGATCGCAGGTTCGGATCCTGCCGCGGGCATGGATGTGTGTTATGTCCTTATGTTAGTTACGTTTACGTAGTTCTAAGTCTAGGGGACTGATGACCTCAGATGTTAAGTCCCATAGTACTCAGATCCAACCATTTTACAAAAAGAGTAATCAGATGTTCTACTGAGGTAAAAGTTTTGTACAAACTGTCAGTGAACACTCTCCTGTTTGTATTTTATTTGTCCAACATTGCTTACCTTTCGCAGAAAGATAAAAACGGACTCACGGGGTGATATTTATCATCAGCGTAACATGTAGGGAAAATAATGAATAAAAAGAAATTGTGTTTTATTGTTAGCAGACAGCTTTAGTTACCTTGCTGCTAATAACTACTGGAACATTGCCTTTGTTAATGGTTGTGCAAGAGATCTTTTACGGTGCATAACCTCTCGAATATCTACGTAAGCACGGGCATGAATAGAATTAACGATTCAACTGTTTAAGAGTAAATTGCCCACAACAAGTGCATGGGGATGCCACCTCTCAAGAAACAGTAGACTGTACAAATTTTTGATCGTACGGAATGAAGAAACGCTAAAGGTTACTACAAATATCGTAAGTAATATAACCAACTTGTATCCATGACTTCCAAACATATCAAAATTTAGTTTTATTAGTTTGTAAACGCAAAAATAAAAATGTAGTCTTCTCCATTTCATTCTTATTTGTAATGTATGGATTTGCCATTTAACACGAAATGAATTTTTAAACGACCATTAACAGGCAGTATAATAAATTCCTTTCAAATTCTAGATAAAAAATATTAAAGAAAATGTCAAACAGTAACATGATCACTGTTTTGTATTTTTGAATGCATATTATGTATTGCTCTTTGCTGATTTGAACAGTCCTTCACCGTCGCCCCTCTCTCTCAGAAAGTTCAACAATTCACCACAACTTTCCGAAAAGTTCACTTTTATTTGAAGTTCTCTTTTCACTAAGGCCATGGACATCCAATTTGTTCCTTCTAACCACTGGTTCTTCATCATATGAGGATTGTTTCAGCAAATGAATGACTAGTAGGATTTGAAAATGTGTATAACATATTCCTAAGCAGCTGAAATGGGAGATGTCATTTGTGGTCTGATGCTTGATTAAATCTACCCAAATTTGATGTTCTACTTTACTTTTATCAGTTCCAGCATATGCATTTCGGAAATCGCAGAATTAATTGCATCGGTGATTTTCTAGCAAGCTGAGACTCAATCTACTGGTAGCCTTTAAAACATACTGTCACTGCAGACGAAAAGCCTGTCGTTCTTTAAGCGACAAACCTGTAAGCAAGTTGAACATACTGCTGTCAGAAAAGTTATTTTTTCGAGTCAATAATCAATGCAACGTAACATGAAGAACTGTTCACTATTTTCAAAACTTAACCTCTTTGATTTTGGTATTTATTTCAGGATCTCATGAACTTACTTTCCTTAGAATTTATCTTCTTTCCTGATCTCTAGCTTGCTCTTAAGGTATCTTATTATTGTGAATAAGTCAACAGAAGTGCCTGAGCTGGGTTATAGCCTTCTTCGCCCTTTGAAATGAAGTATGATTTGATGGCCGGCAACAATATATGGTTCTGTCAATTGCGAGAAGTAGCAACACCCATCTTGGTCGGACGTGTCATAACTTTTCCTTAAACTCTGCCTCCACAAACTCTGAAAATTCTCTCAGTGACTGAACATTTGATACAAAGGAACCAAATTCACTGTAGATTTTGAGAAGAAATACCTTTGTATCATGATGAAAACTTTTAAGACCATATTTTACAGTATTATCTAGGACATGGCAGTTGCAATTAGCTCTCAAATGGACGGATTATCGTTTTCCAGTAAGACAAAAATGGAATTGTTTTTGCTGTGGTTTACTGGAGCATTGTCAGCACTTTATGTACTTATTTGATTCAGATGAAAGCCATAAGATTTTCTAATGTTTTTTATTGCATGGAAGATGTTTTTGTGTGTTTCTTTGGAATAGTCATAAAAATTTAACAATCTTTGACGTATGCCGTGTTTGACATCGAAGTACTGAATTGCATAAGGAAAAGTTTTTCTATTTTCTCCGTTTGAAGCACCTGAGGACAGAGGAAAATAAACGGCATTACGAGATAGCCGTTGCCTTGATTGTTCCACACGATGCAATATTACTGTCTGGAAACGGGGAATGATACAATTTCATTTGGTAATCCAATGACCTGTAACTAAGGCTGTGTTTTACACTGTAATGAGCAGATGCAACGTCAACACGTATCACATCATCTTACTCAGATGTATGTTACTTCACAAAGAAAGTTGTAATAGTTTTATTTTTACGACACTGCTATTGTGCTAGAATGTGTTTTTTGTGTCTTCTGACGATCCACTGTAGCTTTTCTTCCTCCAAATTTTGTCGAAAATGTGGCAGGGCAAATCCCACACTTTGCTGTGAAGTATTTTTCTTTTATCAACCATGTGAGAAAGTTTTCGTTTTTTAACCAGCCCTCGTTGAAAGCCGTATAACTTTTAACCTTCTTCTTCGGAACAGACGAACTTGACAACCTGTTTTCATCATTAGAGGAAGGACGAAACATATTTTCCGAAAGACGATCCTTTCTAATTCTAAAATACTCAAACAGGACACGAAACGCGCTGGCAACTTACCGACAAAATGAATAATCACTAATTTAACAGCAAATGGGTACTTTGACTCATGGATAGTGTCTGGGGGAGGAAATCCACACATCATTCTTTCTTTTCGCTCTCATGATTCGCAAATTCAGGACAAGACGGGATAATAAAAGTGTGTCCCGAGTCTCTTTAGCCGGGATCGTGCACAGTACTTGAAATTCCGGGCAGTCCCGACGAAGACTGGACGGGTGGCTGCGCGAGCAGCGCGGCCTTGTACGCCAGTGCTAAGGGAAGGGGTCCACTTTCTCCTACGGTTCACTCATCTGTCAGTCTCATGGTACGCGTAACCCGTTAGAGAAGCATTTCGTAATCGCTAGCAGTTGCGCATTGTCACGTTCAGCTTCTCCTGCAGTTAGGCCCTCATAGTCAACGACTGCCTCAGTGTTTTTCAGTACTTTCGCCAGGATTGTAAGGATAAACAAAACATCAGTGTGAAGGATAATTACGTTGCTGGCAGTACTTATTGTATTTCATCATTGTCGAGAGTACATTGAAGGTGTTAGGAGGAAGAAAACGAGATTTCTGCTTTATTCTGGTTTGTTTATAGATGATATGATTTTAATTTGTTTCATATTTTGCCATGCTGCCATCACTTTCGTTTTCCGTTTGTTCACTTTCGATTTCAACAGTTGAAGAGTGTCTAATACGACATGGGGTGTCTGACGGGAAATACAGAATTTTATTCGCGTCTTTTTTGGAGTCTGATACAACGTATATTTTCACCACTGAATTTAATTCCACTTGGCTTCTCCTTCATGATCTGAATAGCTTTCTCAATGAACATATTAAATAAATACTGAGATAGTGAACACCCTTGGCTAACGCCTTTTGTAAACTTGGCCTCTTCCTCTACTTTTTCTATATTTATTTTACCCTTTGGTCCTGACACAGTTGCTTAATTATTCTTGCATCCTTCCAGTCAAGTAATATTTCTTACATGGTCCTGAAGAGTAGCTCCCAGTTCACATTGTCATAATTATCAGAATATATTATCTTGAATTTTCCAAAAAAGAGCCGGCCGGTGTGGCCGTGCGCTTCTAGGTGCTTCAATCTGGAACCGCGTGACCGCTACGGTCGCAGGTTCGAATCCTGCCTCGGGCATGGATGTGTGTGATGTCCTTAGGTTAGTTACGTTTAAGTAGTTCTAAGTTCTAGGGGACTGATGACCTCAGATGTTAAGTCCCATAGTGCTCAGAGCCATTTGATTTTTTTCCAAAAAAGAATGGTACAAACTTATTGGATCGTAAAAGATCTAATAAATGTGTAAGGAAACAGTGTACAAGAAAAGGAAATAACAGTAGAAAACGCTTCTAAAGCAGAATTTCTGTGAAGCAACACAATTCCCCAAAACTCGAACGTAATGGTGACTGATATACAGGGTAAGCACAAAGTCGTGCCCTGATTATAGCAATTTATTACAGAATAAGCGTTTGACATAATAATTTACATTTGATGCCCTTACATAGGTTAGTGTTACTAGTTTTTTTAAGATCGCTTACGTTTGTAAACCTCAACATGTGCTCCCTTGGTAGCTCGGAGAATGTCGAGGCAGTAATCCAGTTCCCGCCAGGTGTTTCGTAACATGTGTTCTGTCACAGTACTCACAGCAGCTTGTATCCTAGCCTTCAGTTCGTCGACGTCAGCAACTGATGTCAAGGGGCATAATGTCTGGAGAGCGGGATGGCCAGGGTTTTGGACCGTTGCTTCCAGTCCACCGATCCGGGAATGTTTCATCCAGGAAATCACGCACTATCAAAGCCCAGTGGGGCTTCACAGAAGTTTGGAGAGTAGGAGACGAGGTACTGGCGGAAGTAAAGCTGTGAGGAGGGGGCGTGAGTCGTGCTCGAGTAGCTCAGATGGCGTACTTACTTCGGCAGTACATATACTAAAATTGGAACGATACAGAGAAGATTAGAATGGCCCCTGCGCAAAGATGACACGTAAAATCGTGAAGCATTCCACATTAAAAAAAAAAAAAGCCGGCACGGTAGCTCAGCGTGTTCGGCAAGAGAGCCGGTTGGCCTCTGTAATAAAAAACTGAGTGGACGGATCAACCACCGAACTTGAACAGGATGTCTTGCGACGTCCGCAACGACCGAACACAACGATAAAAAAATATGGTAGAGCACTTGTCCGCGAAAGGCAAAGGTCCCGAGTTCGAGTCTCGGTCCGGCACACAGTTTTAATCTGGCCAGGAAGTTTCATGTCAGCGCACACTCCGCTGCAGAGTGAAAATCTCATTCCAGTACTCACATTGTCACTATAGGCACTAAAATCATTTTAATACTACACTGACGGGAAAGAAATCCCAACACAAAGAAGGAGGTGTGTGAGATAAACTAAAGTTTGTAGGCATGTGTGCACAGCTGAAAGATTGTCATCTGCTCAAATTTTGTGCCAGTCGCATAAGACTGGCTCTAACAGCGCCATTATAACGATGCAAATCAGGTTTGCTTTAAGTATGCAATGTAATGGTTGTGAGCGTAAAAGATCTAATAAATGTGTAAGGAACCAGTGTACAAGAAAAGGAAATAACAGTAGAAAACGCTTCTAAAGCAGAATTTGAGATTGGACGTAGTGGGTTGATGCTAGTCAAGAATGTCATTAAGATGATTAAGATACCATTATCAACATCTCACTAAGTTTGAACGATATTGTGTAATAGGGCTACTAGAAGCTGAATGTTCCTTCTGCAGTATTGCAGAATGACTTATCAGGAATGCAGCCACTATACATGACTGCTGGCAGCAGTGGTCACGGGTAATATGTGGTCGCAAGAATACCAGGCTCTGGATGGCCATGTGGCACTACTGAGAGGAAAGACAGTCTTGTTTGGCTTATGGTTGTGGCGCAGTGTACTGTCTGCTGCAGTATTTTGAGCAGCAGTTGGCACCACAGTGACTCAACGAAATGTTACAAATTTCTTACTTTAAGGACAGTATCCAGCCAGATTCCCTGTAGCATGCATTCCACTGACCCCAAACAGCCGCCATTTGCGACTTAAGGCATGCCAAGTGAGACCTATTTGGAGTGTGGAGTGGAGGTCTGGCGTGTTTTCTGATGAAAGCCGGTTCTGCCTCGGTGCTAATGATGGCCGTGTGCTGGTTAGAGGAGGGCCAACAGCTCTGTTCTATATCGTTCGCGCGCCCTGCTGATCAGTTCGGCAGGTGAGCGCACCCCAAGGTGTAAGGTTACCACAACCGAGTCTCCGTACAATTCCGTAAGCCATTCGGCAGCGAGTCGGTACAGCTCCCGAGGTACTGAAGAGGGCCTATGCCATGTTGCCATCTCTCCTCGCGCTAGCCAATCAAAGACAAGTGACCACAGGTGTGGGCATACTCACCCGATGACTGCGCACCCGGCTCGGCGTACCGTAGTGTGAACAGTGTCCCATACCCGAAGCGGCCACCCAACACAACTACCAGACAAGCTATTCTCATTATTATTTCCATAAAATGTGCTTACAGTGAACAGTGGTGCCATATAATATATCAGTGAAAATGGTGGAAGAAAATGAGGTTAGTGTGTTCGTGACCCAGTGACAATGAAATACAGTGAAGAGCCAAAGAAACTGGTATACCTGCCTAATATCGTGTAGGGCCCCTGCGAGCATGCAGAAGTGCTGCAACATGATGTGACATGGATTCGACTGATGTCTGAAGTAGTGATGGAGGGAATCGACACCAGAAATCCCGCAGGGCTGTCTATAAATCAGTAGGAGTACGAGGGGTTGGAGATCTTTTCTGAACAGCACATTGCAAGGCATCCCAGATATGCACAATAATGTTCATGTCTGAGGAATTTGGTGGGCAGCGGAAGTGTTTAAATTCAGAAGAGTGTTCCTGGGGCCACTATGTAGCAATTCTGGATGTGTGGGGTGTTGCATTGTCCTGCGGCAAATGCCCAAGTCCGTTCGAATGTGTAATGGATATGAACGGATACAGGTGATCAGACAGGATGCGTACATGTGGGACACCTCTCAGAGTCGTATCTAGAAGTATCAGGGGTCCCATGTCATTCAAACTGCACATACCCCACACCATTATAGAGCTTCCACCAGCTTGATCAGTCCCCTGCTGACATGCAGGGTCCATGGATTCATGTCGTTGTCTCCATACCCATACGCTTCCATCCGTTCGATACAATCTGAAACGAGACTCGTTCGACCAAGCTACATGTTTCCAGTCATTAACAGTCCAATATCGGTGTTGATGGGCCCAGGTGATGTGTAAAGCTTCGTGTTGTGCAGTCATTAAGTGGGCCTTCGGCTCCGAAGTCCATATCGATGATGTATCATTGAATGTTTCGCATGCTGACACTTGTTGATGGCCCAGAATTGAAATATGCAGCAATTTGCGAAAGGGTTGCACTTCTGTCACGTTGAACGATTCTCCTCAGTCATCGTTGGCCCCTTTCTTGCAGGATCTTTTTCCGGCCGCAACGGTGTCGGAGATTTGATGTTTTGCCGGATTCCTGATATTCATGGTACACTCGTGAAATGACCGTACGGGAAAAATTCACGATTCATCGCTACCTCGGAGATGCTATGTCTCATCGCTCGTGCACCTACTATAATGTCACGTTCAAACTCACTTAAATCTTTATAACCCGCCATTGTAGCATCTATGAACTGCGCCAGACACTTGTCGTCTTATGTAGATGTTGCCGACCTCAGCGCCGTACTCCGCCTGTTTTTGTATCTCTGTATTTGAATACGCATGTCTATACCAGTTTCTTTGGCGTTTCAGTGTATTTTCGCGTATTGTCACTGTACGTGTTGTTTAAGTTTGCTATATTTGAAATAAAACGAAGATGCAGTTAGACACTTTATTATTGACTGGTTTCCATCAACATGTCTGGCGTTCCTCAGAATGACACCTGTGTTAAAAATTGGACGATTGATAAAGATTGTTCAACTGATTTAGTCATTTCAGGACAAATATACCTCCAGGTGCAAACTGGTAACTATAGCTCTTTGATGGGCTCTCAGCTATGGCCGTAGTTCCTCTGCCAAATTACAGGCCACCTGCAAGTGTGCTGTTTCTGTGTTGGTAGCGCTGTGTAGCGCTTTGCATTGGATCTCTGACTGGGTTTTCTTTATAAGAGACTCCGTGGCTGGTTGGAGTCGTTGTTAGAAGTTAGTTGCCAGCAGTGATGGAAGTAGTGTTGGGCAGTTGGAGATGAACAGCCAGCAGTGATGGATGTTAAATGTGAGAAGATAGCATAGGTGGAGGGTTGAGGTCTGAAGTGTTAGCGTAGGCTAACGATCTGTATATGTTCGACTTGGAGACTGAATATTATTCATGATTATATACCTTTGTACTAGATGTCAATGACGAATTTATACTTGTGTCGGAACTGGATGTCACATTATTAGGGTAAAAAATACATTATTTTGTTTGCAACAAAATCTTTCCTTTGCTAACCACATGCCTATTAGTAGTTAGCGGCTTTAGTAGTTAGAATCTTTTATTTAGCTGGCAGTATTGACGCTAGCTGTATTGCAGTAGTTCGACGCTCTACAGAGTGTCGATATGCTGCCTTGGCCTGCTCGATCACCAGATCTGTCTCAAATCGAGCACATATGGGACATCATCGGGCTACACTGCTAGTGTCATCCACAAACAGCATTAACTGTCCATGTATTGGCCAACCAAGAGCAACAGGCGTGGAATTCCATCCACAAACTGACGTACGGCACCTGTATGAGACAGTGCATGCACATTTGCACGCTTGCATTCAACATTCTGACGATTACACCTGTTATAAATGTACCAGCATTTCGCATTTACAATGGCTTTTCTCGCGCTTGCATTAACCTGTAATCTTGCAACGTTTATGACTTAAATATGTTACCTAAGCAAATGTATTCCCGGGTTATTTCTGAGGTAAGTATAATGAAAAATGGTACTGTATGTGTGAAACGTTGGTCCATTGTAAGAGAGAACCGATGGCTCTCATCAGACCAAGTTAAATAAATAAATATATACCCATTATCCGACCGTGTAAGGCCTCGGCAATATTCTTACTTGTAAGGGATATCTGATTTGTTTGGATACTGGGAAGAGGTGGGTCGATATCATAACACAAACAATATAGAAATAAAGGATTAATAGAAATTCTTAAATCAAAATGAAGCAAAATATTATGTTAGTCAATGCCAAACTACAAAAAGAAGTTGTACTGAACCATATCTACGTACACAGAACTACGATCAGAGTGGAGAGAGAATGCTGAACAATGAGAAGCAGATCACGGTGTCAAAGAAGGAGATTATATGTATGTTATCACCTCTCTGGCGACGTTGGTTTGCAGTTACTAGCCGTCACCAGGTAAATGAAAGGCCGTGCGTACTCGGACGACATTGCCGTATTCTCTTCAAAGTAATAAATAACTGAACTGCTGCTGCTGCTGCTGCATGATGGTACATGCCTACAGCAAGAAGCGGACGCGTCGGTTAGGATAGCTGCAGCTGCCGGTCCGTATGAAAGCTCACACTGAATGGGCAGCACGTGGCGATAGACAGACCGTTTCTAGCCTAGAAAATTGCACACTCCGGTAGTCTTAAGACTTCAAAAAATAGAACTGTTGACAGCTACGGGGGAGACCAAGGTGTCAGAGACTGCCTGTTGAGGCATAGTACGTGACAACCTCATTCTACCCACAGGGCTATCCGATACCGGTGCTACCCCAAACATCAGAAATGGGAGTTTCCCTGTATCTCTACGCCACTCACGAGAAGGAGACGCCCATTTAAAACTTCAGCAATTTTTATCTCTCCCACAGTTTTGAGTACATTCTTAACTCCTCTCCAAATAACGACAGCTGAAATCCATTTCCAGATTTGGGTTCCTTAGTACGCCAGGAAAAATTACCATGAAGTTCCTTTTTCCTCGAAAATTTCATTAATGCTTTCAGTTGCGAACGAATGTTCAAATAGTTCGATATGCGAAATACCCTCAGACTTCAAGAAGAATATAATAATCCCAATCCCAAAGAAAGCAGGTGTTGACAGATGTGAAATTTACCGAACTATCAGTTTAATAAGTCACAGCTTCAAAATACTAACACGAATTCTTTACAGACGAATGGAAAAACTAGTAGAAGCCAACCTCGGGGAAGATCAGTTTGGATTCCGTAGAAACACTGGAACACGTGAGGCAATACTGACCTTACGACTTATCTTAGAAGAAAGATTAAGGAAAGGCAAACCTACGTTTCTAGCATTTGTAGACTTAGAGAAAGCTTTTGACAATGTTGACTGGAATACTCTCTTTCAAATTCTAAAGGTGGCAGGGGTAAAATACAGGGAGCGAAAGGCTATTTACAATTTGTACAGAAACCAGATGGCAGTTATAAGAGTCGAGGGACATGAAAGGGAAGCAGTGGTTGGGAAGGGAGTAAGACAGGGTTGTAGCCTCTCCCCGATGTTGTTCAATCTGTATATTGAGCAAGCAGTAAAGGAAACAAAAGAAAAATTCGGAGAAGAAATAAAAACTTTGAGGTTCGCCGATGACGTTGTAATTCTGTCAGAGACAGCAAAGGACTTGGAAGAGCAGTTGAATGGAATGGAGAGTGTCTTGAAAGGAGGATATAAGATGAACATCAACAACAGCAAAACGAGGATAATGGAATGTAGTCGAATTAAGTCGGGTGATGCTGAGGGAATTAGATTAGGAAATGAGACACTTAAAGTAGTAAAGGAGTTTTGCTATTTAGGGAGCAAAAGAACTGATGATGGTCGAAGTAGAGAGGATATAAAATGTAGACTGGCAATGGCAAGGAAAGCGTTTCTGAAGAAGAGAACTTTGTTAACATCGAGTATAGATTGAAGTGTCAGGAAGTCGTTTCTGAAAGTATTTGTATGGAGTGTAGCCATGTATGGAAGTGAAACATGGACGATAAATAGTTTGGACAAGAAGAGAATAGAAGCTTTCGAAATGTGGTGCTACAGAAGAATGCTGAAGATTAGATGGGTAGATCATATAACTAATGAGGAAGTATTGAATAGGATTGGGGAGAAGAGAAGTTTGTGGCACAACTTGACCAGAAGACGGGATCGGTTGGTAGGACATGTTCTGAGGCATCAAGGGATCACCAGTTTAGTATTGGAGGGCAGCGTGGAGGGTAAAAATCGTAGAGGGAGACCAAGAGATGAATACTCTAAGCAGATTCAGAGGGATGTAGGTTGCAGTAGGTACTGGGAGATGAAGAAGCTTGCACAGGATAGAGTAGCATGGAGAGCTGCATCAAACCAGTCTCATGACTGAAGACCACAACAACAACAACAAAAGCGATGGGGAAAGTGTGGTGTCACCGCTAGACACCAGACTTGCTAGGTGGTAACTTAAATCGGCCGCGGTCCTGTAGTACATGTCGGACCCGCGTGTCGCCAGTGTGGGATCGCAAACCTAGCGCCACCACAAGGCAGGTCTCGAGAGACTGAGGAGACCTCGTCCCAGTTGTACGGACAACATAGTTAGCGATTGGACGTGCTAAGCCTTGCTCTCATTTGCCGAGAGATAGACAGTAGAATAGCCCTCTGCTAAGTTAAATGGCGACCACCTAGCAAGGCGCCATTTGTATCAGTGCCAATAGCTTACGAGTATGCAGGAGAGATGTATTCCAACAAGAGAATAAAGTTAAGTATTAAAAAGGCTACGTATTTTTCTTTAGTGCATTTATAAGTCTCATGTTCCAGACTTCACGCCCGTCTGCGTTAGCCTTGCGTGCCCTATCGGCTACAGCATTGTGTCTGGGCTGTGTGGTCTAGACACAACATTATTGGCGACGAGAAAAAGAATTTGTATTAATTCGTTTGTGTCATGGCTTCGCCACAATCTCCGGATGTACTGTCCGAATTTTTTCGCTTGCAGAATCAGCAGACGCAGGCGTTATTGGATGCCCTGGGACAGCTCGTCCAGGGTCAACGTGTGCTGCAACACGATGCGGCAGCCGCCGCTTCATCGCTACCGCTGCCACACAACGCTGTTGCACCTCCGTTTCGTAGCTTTGACGCAGCTCAAGAGTCGTGGACTGAGTGGTCCCGACAATTTGCCTTCCATCTAGCAGCCTACAGAATTCAAGGTAATGAGCGGCAGCCGTTTTTGCTTTCTTGTGTCGGTGTGTGCACCTACCGTGTGATAGTGAAGTTGTTTCCCCGGCGCGACGTAGCAACTCTGTCCTACGAAGAAATTTTGTCGGCGTTAGATGCATATTTCAAAGAAACAGTAAATGTTGTTGCAAAACGGTATACATTCTTTCGTACAAAACGTACGGCCGGTCAGACTAATAGGGAGTGGGTTGCGACATTGCAAGGACTTACTAGGGAGTGTGCGTTTGAATGTGAATGTGGCCTCCCTTATTCAGATACTATGGTGCGTGATGCAATTGCACAGAACGTTTCTGATGTTCGCATACGGGAACAGATTTTGAAACTAGTAAATCCCTCCCTTCAACAAGTGATAGACATATTGGATAGGCAAGACACACTTGACTCTGCTCAGGACTCATTTGAATCTTCGCCAGCAGTGTGTCACATTAACCGGCCCGCCGGGCCCGCTGCACGGGACGCTACGCGGCCCTCGCGACCGTCACAGCAGCGGCAGCCTACCTTGCAAACACGTGCGCCGCGTAAGCAAGCAACTGTAGTGAAATCATGCCCGTGGTGTGCAGCTAGACATTCGCGTGAAAATTGCCCGTCACGCCAAGCTATTTGCTTTTACTGTCAAAAGAAAGGACATGTTCAAAGTGTTTGCCAGAAAAGGCTTAGATCAGACAATCACAATAATTCCAGGCCCTTTGCTTCGCGCCGGAATCGAACCCAGGACAATCAGGCTCGTGGACCTTCGCCCATGGACATTCATGTAGTTCATTCCCACCCGTCCAGTGACACTTTAGCTAACGGTGACTGTGTTCGTCCCACAAACAGTGTGCGTCGACGTCGCCGAAAATCCCGTGAAGTCGCAAGTGCTTCTGTACCTGTATCAGTTCAAATTGCACGTGACAGTCGCTCTTGTCGTCAGCAGGACAATAAACTTTTTGTGGACTTAGACTTTGAAGGCAAAGGGATACCCTTCCAGCTCGATACCGGAGCTGCAGTTTCATTGCTCAATCACGACGCGTACAAACAACTGGGCAAACCGCCATTGCGTGCCGCAAATGTTAAGTTACATAGTTACTCTGGACAGCATATACCTGTGTTAGGACAGTGCAGCCTTCTTGCCACATACAAGGGACAGACAAAACTTGTATCATTTTACGTTCTTCGTTCTACTACTGCAGTGAACTTGTTTGGTTTAGATTTATTTCAATTGTTTAATATGTCTATAGTAAATCAGGTCCTATCAGTGAATCAGACTGTGCCTTCCGCCAGTGTTTCTAGTCTTTGTGAAGAATTTGCAGACATTTTTGCACCGGGCCTTGGTTGCGCTAAGAACTATGAAGCGCATTTGGAACTGCAAGAAAATGCGCAACCGAAATTTTTCAGAGCGCGCAATGTTCCCCACGCATTGCGTGATGAGGTCGCCAGACCATTAGCCGATTTAGAATCTCAAGGTGTAATTGAACGTGTGCAGGCTTCTCTCTGGGCCTCACCCTTAGTAATTTTGCCAAAACCTTCCGGTAAACTGAGACTTTGTGTGGACTTCAAGGCCACAGTGAATCCACAACTTGTGACTGCCACTTTTCCTTTGCCCCGCCCGGAAGATCTTTTTGACAAACTGTGCCCGGGAACAATATTTTTCCAAATTGGACCTAGCAGATGCGTACTTGCAAATACCTGTGGACGAAGAATCCCAGCGCGTCTTAGTGGTTAACACGCATCTTGGCTTGTATCGCTTCAAAAGACTACCGTTCGGGTGTGCATCCGCCCCTGCTTTGTTTCAGCAATATTTACAAACTGTGTGTGCGTCGGTCCCTACTGCTGCGAACTATCTGGACGATATTGTGATCTCAGGAAAGACAGAAGCCGAACATTTGCAAAATCTCCGAACATTATTTCAGGTCTTGCGTCAGAATGGTCTTCGCTTGAGGAAGGACAAATGTGTAGTCCTTCTGCGAGGCCAATGGTATTCAACATCTGACATCCGCGCCGTTTTCGCCTCAGTCAAACGGTGCCGCTGAACGATTGGTCCGGACTTTCAAGTCACAGATGTTGAAATTGAAAGAGTCGCATTCTCGGGAGGACGCTTTGTTGCTCTTTTTGTCTTCGTATCGCTCTCAGCCCCGCGATGGTCGCTCGCCAGCTGAATTGCTCCATGGTCGTTCTCATCGCACCTTGATGTCTTTGCTGCATCCGCCACATCAGGTTCCTGTGCAGCGGCAGACTCCTGCTTTTGCTCCTGGCGACGTTGTTTATTATCGCACCTATCGCGGTTCACGGCGTTGGCTCGCAGGGCGCATTCTTCGCTGCCTCGGCCGCGCGATGTATTTGGTTTTGGGGGCCTCTGGTGAGGTGCGTCGGCATCTCAATCAGCTGCGCCTCTGTCGTCGCCTGGGTTCTGCCGCTCCCCGTCTGCTTTCAGCGACGGAGCCGTCCGGTCAGCGCCTTGGGGACCCATCTACTGGCTCGTCTCATCCCCAGGTGTTACCGACGCTGCCTTCCCTTTTGCCTCATGGCGTCGCGCCGCCGCCGCAGCCGCCGCCGGCGCCGCCTGCAGTGGACGCTTCGCTGCAACCGCATGGCGCCTCCCTCGGTCCCTCGCCGCCGCTCGCTTCCCGTGACCAGCCGTCCTCCGCCATGGACCTCTTGCCCGCTCCGGACCAGATGTCGTCTTCGCCCGTCGGGTGCTCCGACCACATGGAGGTCGACCCTTCGGCCCCTCCTGTCTCATTACGTGCGCATACACCGCAGGTTGACGTGCACCCTGGACTAGGTTTTCAGGCGTTTCCTAGCTCCCCTCGGACCGAATGGCCAGGTGCGGGTGGCACAGCCTCGCCTGTTGTTAGGCTCCCCACCTCATCGCATACGTCAACATGCGGTCCTCCCCACGGCGGGCGGAAGCCTTATCTCACGACCGTTCGCCGATTTGCGGGGGAGGAATGTGGTGTCACCGCTAGACACCACACTTGCTAGGTGGTAACTTAAATCGGCCGCGGTCCTGTAGTACATGTCGGACCCGCGTGTCGCCAGTGTGGGATCGCAAACCTAGCGCCACCACAAGGCAGGTCTCGAGAGACTGAGGAGACCTCGTCCCAGTTGTACGGACAACATAGTTAGCGATTGGACGTGCTAAGCCTTGCTCTCATTTGCCGAGAGATAGACAGTAGAATAGCCCTCTGCTAAGTTAAATGGCGACCACCTAGCAAGGCGCCATTTGTATCAGTGCCAATAGCTTACGAGTATGCAGGAGAGATGTATTCCAACAAGAGAATAAAGTTAAGTATTAAAAAGGCTACGTATTTTTCTTTAGTGCATTTATAAGTCTCATGTTCCAGACTTCACACCCGTCTGCGTTAGCCTTGCGTGCCCTATCGGCTACAGCATTGTGTCTGGGCTGTATGGTCTAGACACAACAGAAAGTACGTATAAAGCTATGGGTTGTTTACTACTAGGAGGTCCTGGACTTGTTATCAGATTGGTTACTTATCAATTTCTACTCGACCCTTTGTGCTCGACCCAGTGCGGCCGCCCACGCAAGTGCCGGTCCTGGAAGTCCGTTGTATTACTAACATAAAAACATTAAGTGCAACCGGACGAGGTGGCGCAGTGGTTAGCATATTGGACTCGCATTCGGAAGGACGACGGTTCAAACCCGCGTCTGGCCATTCTGATTTAGGTTTTCCGTGATTTCCCTAAAATCACTTCAGATGCCGGGATGGTTCCTTTGAAAGGGCATAGCCGACTTCCTTCCCCACCCCTCCCTAATTCGATGAGATCGATGAACTCGCTGTTTGGCCCCATCGACCAACAACCTTTAAGTGCACACGGATTAGAGAGGCAGTACAAGTATTTTTACAAGTCTGAAGTTCCACAGATGCTGGCTGGACATTGACTTTAAAGGCGCACCCGACAGGTGTCAGGGGATGGCAGCTGCCTCTCTCTGAGAAGAAAACGAATAATTTTTGTTTCGTAAACGAGCCACGTAGTCTGATTCACCGGACAAACAGATGCATCGGACCAATGTCAGTTTGAAGAAAACAACATTTAATGCATATTAACTAGAAGTGGCTGCCACGAAATTAAACGCGTCGTCACATCAGTTGCCTGTAGTCCACAGGCGCTAAGTGCTGTGAATCGCCAGCCTCATAGCTTTGTTGCCGCATACACACTGTTAACAGTGCAGTGTGTCAGCGCCAGCTGAATGTTCAGTGATTCCATGCGATATCGTGTGTTCAAGTTTAGTTTCAGGCTTCCATGTAACGATGCATTGCTGTGTGTTTGATAGTGAGCAAAATGCAGGAGCAAGAGCCTACGTGTAAAATCTGAGTGCATAAAGAGCGAAAAAGTCATTTGAAACCAATGTAAAAATGTCGTATCGAATGCGCTAAAGATTTTTACTGATCTGGCCAACAGTGAAGAAATCAGGAATAATATAAATTTTGCGCAAGTTCACTAAACGGCAACAAAACGTTGTCATATTTCGGAATCGACTGTATTTCACGTTACCAGTGCAGTAACAACGGAAGAATCTCTAGATACGAGAGTGCGTTTCGATTCTCTAAAGGAGGGGTACTAATAAAAACGGAAATCTACTGAAATGGACGATGGCGATAAAAAGTTAGTGCTTAGAATTTGACTTAGATACTGCGACAGAAGAGAGTATCCAACGGCTAGAAAAATACAGGATTATCTCTAGCTCAGATACCTCCGTTCTCTGTCTTCTCAGCTCACTTGGTTTTTAATCCAGAAGGTGTAATGATAGACGAAGATTTTTAATGAATTGCAGAGGTGTTGCAGGAGCAAGAACGGAATTTTGTGTGCAGTGCACTTACTGCGTGCTGACGACAATAGTCTTGTAGCATACTTCGATAATACTTAGGTTTCGCTAAAACATACCTAAAAATATACAGGTTGTACATTAAGTCCGGGAATACTTTCAATTATTTATTGCACAAGATGTGCAGTTGTCATTCATATTGCATTTTGAAGAGAAAATCTGGAAGTTTTTTACAAACATTCGATATGCTAACCATGACAGACGTCAATATGGTAATCGAATTTTTGCTTTACCCGTCCCAGCATGGCATCGTCGGCTGTGGCAGTCGCTTCCCGTATTCTCTCCCGGAGCTGTGCTACATCACGTGGTAGAGGAGGTAAACGGCCTTCCTTGTTGGTGGCTTCTTACCGTACTTGGTTCTAAACATCCGTTGAACAGCTGTAGCACACTTGTTTCTGTCGAACTCTTAACACACAGAATGCTCGCTCTACACCTGAACTCGCCATGTTTGCGACTAGCGCTGACTATCGGCAAATTACCAAACTACGCTGCGGCGGTATACACCTGAAAAAAATTTTCAGGGTTTCTCTTCAAAATGAAATATGTACGATATCTGTACAATGTTTGGCTCTTGTGCAACAAATAATTGAAAGTCTTCTTGGACTTTATGTTGCTGTTGTTGTGGTCTTCAGTCATGAGACTGGTTTGATGCAGCTCTCCATGCTACTCTATCCTGTGCAAGCTTCTTCATCTCCCAGTACCTACTGCAACCTACATCCTTCTGAATCTGCTTAGTGTATTGATCTCTTGGTCTCCCTCTACGATTTTTACCCTCCACGCTGCCCTCCAATGCTAAATTTGTGATCCCTTGATGCCTCAGAACATGTCCTACCAACCGATCCCTTCTTCTAGTCAAGTTGTGCCACAAACTTCTCTTCTCCCCAATCCTATTCAATACCTCCTCATTAGTTACGTGATCTACCCACCTTATCTTCAGCATTCTTCTGTAGCACCACATTTCGAAAGCTTCTATTCTCTTCTTGTCCAAACTGGTTATCGTCCATGTTTCACTTCCATACATGGCTACACTCCATACAAATACTTTCAGAAACGACTCCCTGACATTTAAATCTATACTCGATGTTAACAAATTTCTCTTCTTCAGAAACGATTTCCTTGCCATTGCCAGTCTACATTTTATATCCTCTCTACTTCGACCATCATCAGTTATTTTACTCCCTAAATAGCAAAACTCCTTTACTACTTTAAGTGTCTCATTTCCTAATCTAATCCCCTCAGCATCACCCGATTTAATTTGACTACATTCCATTATCCTCGTTTTGCTTTTGTTGATGTTCATCTTATATCCTCCTTTCAAGACACTGTCCATTCCGTTCAACTGCTCTTCCAAGTCCTTTGCTGTCTCTGACAGAATTACAACGTCATCGGCGAACCTCAAAGTTTTTATTTCTTCTCCATGAATTTTAATACCTACTCCGAATTTTTCTTTTGTTTCCTTTACTGCTTGCTCAATATACAGATTGAATAACATCGGGGAGAGGCTACAACACTGTCTCACTCCTTTCCCAACCACTGCTTCCCTTTCATGCCCCTCGACTCTTATAACTGCCATCTGGTTTCTGTACAAATTGTAAATAGCCTTTCGCTCCCTGTATTTTACCCCTGCCACCTTCAGAATTTGAAAGAGAGTATTCCAGTTAACGTTGTCAAAAGCTTTCTCTAAGTCTACAAATGCTAGAAACGTAGGTTTGCCTTTTCTTAATCTTTCTTCTAAGATAAGTCGTAAGGTTAGTATTGCCTCACGTGTTCCAACATTTCTACGGAATCCAAACTGATCTTCCCCGAGGTCCGCTTCTACCAGTTTTTCCATTCGTCTGTAAAGAATTCGCGTTAGTATTTTGCAGCTGTGACTTATTAAACTGATAGTTCGGTAATTTTCACATCTGTCATCATCTGCTTTCTTTGGTATTGGAATTATTATATTCTTCTTGAAGTCTGTGGGTATTTCGCCTGTCTCATACATCTTGCTCACCAGATGGTAGAGTTTTGTCATGACTGGCTCTCCCAAGGCCATCAGTAGTTCTAATGGAATGTTGTCTACTCCCGTGGTCTTGTTTCGACTCAGGTCTTTCAGTGCTCTGTCAAACTCTTCACGCAGTATCTTATCTCCCATTTCATCTTCATCTACATCCTCTTCCATTTCCATAATATTGTCCTCAAGTACATCGCCCTTGTATAAACCCTCTATATACTCCTTCCGCCTTTCTGCCTTCCCTTCTTTGCTTAGAACTGGGTTGCCATCTGAGCTCTTGATATTCATACAAGTGGTTTTCTTACCTCCAAAGGTCTCTTTAATTTTCCTGTAGGCAGTATCTATCTTACCCCTAGTGAGACAAGCCTCTACATCCTTACATTTGTCCTCTAGCCATCCCTGCTTAGCCATTTTGCACTTTCTGTCGATCTCATTTTTGAGACGTTTGTATTCCCTTTTGCCTGCTTCATTTACTGCAGTTTTATATTTTCTCCTTTCATCAATTAAATTCAATATTTCTTCTGTTACCCAAGGTTTTCTATTAGCCCTCGTCTTTTTACCTACTTGATCCTCTGCTGTCTTCACTACTTCCTCCCTCAGAGCTACCCATTCTTCTTCTACTGTATTTCTTTCCCCCATTCCTGTCAATTGTTCCCTTATGTTCTCCCTGAAACTCTCTACAACCTCTGGTTCTTTCAGTTTATCCAGGTCCCATCTCCTTAAATTCCCACCTTTTTGCAGTTACTTCAGTTTCAATCTGCAGTTCATAACCAATAGATTGTGGTCAGAATCCACATCTGCCCCTGGAAATGTCTTACAATTTAAAACCTGGTTCCTAAATCTCTGTCTTACCATTATATAATCTATCTGATACCTTTTAGAATCTCCAGGATTCTTCCAGGTATAGAACCTTCTTTTATGATTCTTGAACCAAGTGTTAGCTATGATTAAGTTATGCTCTGTGCAAAATTCTACAAGGCGGCTTCCTCTTTCATTTCTTCCCCCAATCCATATTCACCTACTATGTTTCCTTCTCTCCCTTGGACTTTATGTACATCCTGTATTGTGTTCGATTCAACGGAAATACTGGCCTGAAAGTACCCGTAGTTTTTTTTTTTTTTTTTTGTATGCATATATCGGCGATTTGGTGTAGGGTGCAATGACGAAAGGTCAGTAGGAGCTGCAAATAAAAATTTCTGGAGTTCGGAATTATTCTCGGTCGTATTAAAAAAGGCGAGCCATCGGAACAACTAAAATCCTGGAGGCGGCCTCAAAATGCTCGCTTGCTGCCGTGCAAGGAGCCTCTCGCAAATGAAATGCTTCTTAGCTGACGCGATACAATAACGATGTCTCAGATGTTATCAACACTAATTTTATAGTTTTCTTGATAACTTTCTCGCTGGAAGCTTCTACAACGTCCAGTAGAACGCAAATTCATCAGCGATGACATTTTTCTTTAATCACGAGGAACAGATTCCTATCTCTTACGATGTTTCATTTTTTATATCGAAATATTTTTATGTTTTCGCTATAAAAAACGTATCACACGCATCTAAAAACTTTCAGAATGTTCATATATGTTTTCGGTCCATATATGTTTGTGGTTCTGTTTTTACAAAAGGTTGAAGTACAAAATTATTTTTCTTCAAAATTTCTTGTAACGTTAAATTTTGTTTTATTTTCGTAGCAGCTGGCAAGAATTTTCTTTTTGAAAGTACTTCATCATATTCTAGACCAAAGATAGAGACGTCTAATATTTTCTTCCGAATTTTTACTACATTTGAAATGATCACTAATTCGCAGTGCCGTAAAATGGTGACATGACCTTCAGGTGCCTATTTTCGTGACGGCTTTTATAGTAGCAAGTGTATCTTATGGAATCGTCGAGTCTCATAATTATTTCATCATTCATAAAAAACTAATGTATTAACGTGAGTTGCTCTCACAGGTTCTGGGCGCCCTGTTGATTATTGTTCGACGATTTTGTAATAACATTGTTAACGTTTGATCTGCTGAGCTAAAGTATTTAAAAATTTTACTGAGTGGGTACATTTTGTGCCCCCTACGTAATTTTTAAGTTTGAGTCGTATTTTATATTTATAGTTATGATCTGAGGTTAATTATGATTACGAGACATATTCTGTCATAATATCGATGTTAGTTATCGAGTAAACTACTTAAAATGCAGTAAAACAGGTTTCATGGCGTCGCATAATTTTGAAATGTCTTTACTGTAAGCATTCAAACCGATCTTAACAGCAAAAAGTTATGCTGTCTGCGGCGACTTTGAGGAGAAGGCAACATTTTCCTTAATTTACGATTTTTCATGTGCAATTTCCGTCCATTTCGTTGTCACCAGATTCTTTATTTTCATCATCTATATCAGAATTGTCACCGTTTTCATATACATGATTCACATCTTCTACATCTGAATTTTCGCTCAGCACATCATTACCAGTATCACTATTATCATCACCAAAGATATCCGTATCACTATCATCATATGAATTTGCATCTAATAACTTTTACAACATTATTCTATTGATTTCGTACTTTATTCATAGGAAAGTTCTTTTGCCAACGAAATGCCTACGGCTGTTAGTGTGTTGCTTGTCAACAATCAACTGAATGTAACGCTAATTTTTAAAATGGGTATATTTATCAACCCCCCCCCCCCCCCATGAACCATGGACCTTGCCGTTGGTGGGGAGGCTTGCGTGCCTCAGCGATACAGATGGCCGTACCGTAGGTGCAACCACAACGGAGGGGTATCTGTTGAGAGGCCAGAAAAACATGTGGTTCCTGAAGAGGGGCAGCAGCCTTTTCAGTAGTTGCAGGGGCAACAGTCTGGATGATTGACTGATCTGGCCTTGTAACATTAACCAAAACGGCCTTGCTGTGCTGGTACTGCGAACGGCTGAAAGCAAGGGGAAACTACAGCCGTAATTTTTCCCGAGGACATGCAGCTTTACTGTATGATTAAATGATGATGGCGTCCTCTCGGGTAAAATATTCCGGAGGTAAAATAGTCCCCCATTCGGATCTCCAGGCGGGGACTACTCAAGAGGACGTCGTTATCAGGAGAAAGAAAACTGGCATTCTACGGATCGGAGCGTGGAATGTCAGATCCCTTAATCGGGCAAGTAGGTTAGAAAATTTAAAAAGCGAAATGGATAGGTTACAGTTAGATATAGTGGGAATATGTGAAGTTCGGTGGCAGGAGGAACCAGGCTTTTGGTCAGGTGATTACAGGGTTATAAATACAAAATGAAATAGGGGTAATGCAGGAGTAGGTTTAATAATGAATAAAAAAATAGGAGTGCGGGTTATGTACTACAAACAGCACAGTGAACGCATTATTGTGGCCAAGATAGACACGAAGCCCACGCCTACTACAGTAGTACAAGTTTATATGCCAACTAGCTCTGCAGATGATGAAGAAATTGATGAAATGTATGACGAGATAAAAGAAATTATTCAGGTAGTGAAGGGAGACGAAAATTTAATAGTCATGGGTGACTGGAATTCGTCAGTAGGAAAAGGGAGAGAAGGAAACATAGTAGGTGAATATGGATTGGGGGGAAGAAATGAAAGAGGAAGCCGCCTTGTAGAATTTTGCACAGAGCATAACTTAATCATAGCTAACACTTGGTTCAAGAATCATAAAAGAAGGTTCTATACCTGGAAGAATCCTGGAGATTCTAAAAGGTATCAGATAGATTATATAATGGTAAGACAGAGATTTAGGAACCAGGTTTTAAATTGTAAAACATTTCGAGGGGCAGATGTGGATTCTGACCACAATCTGTTGGTTATGAACTGCAGATTGAAACTGAAGTAACTACAAAAAGGTGGGAATTTAAGGAGATGGGACCTGGATAAACTGAAAGAACCAGAGGTTGTAGAGAGTTTCAGGGAGAGCATAAGGGAACAATTGACAGGAATGGGGGAAAGAAATACAGTAGAAGAAGAATGGGTAGCTCTGAGGGAGGAAGTAGTGAAGGCAGCAGAGGATCAAGTAGGTAAAAAGACGAGGGCTAATAGAAATCCTTGGGTAACAGAAGAAATATTGAATTTAATTGATGAAAGGAGAAAATATAAAAATGCAGTAAATGAAGCAGGCAAAAGGGAATACAAACGTCTCAAAAATGAGATCGACAGGAAGTGCAAAATGGCTAAGCAGGGATGGCTAGAGAACAAATGTAAGGATGTCGATGCTTGTCTCACTAGGGGTAAGATAGATACTGCCTACAGGAAAATTAAAGAGACCTTTGGAGAGAAGAGAACCACTTGTATGAATATCAAGAGCTCAGATGGCAACCCAGTTCTAAGCAAAGAAGGGAAGGCAGAAAGGTGGAAGGAGTATATAGAGGGTTTATACAAGGGCGATGTACTTGAGGACAATATTATGGAAATGGAAGAGGATGTAGATGAAGATGAAATGGGAGATAAGATACTGCGTGAAGAGTTTGACAGAGCACTGAAAGACCTGAGTCGAAACAAGACCACGGGAGTAGACAACATTCCATTAGAACTACTGATGGCCCTGGGAGAGCCAGTCATGACAAAACTCTACCATCTGGTGAGCAAGATGTATGAGACAGGCGAAATACCCACAGACTTCAATAAGAATATAATAATTCCAATACCAAAGAAAGCATGTGTTGACAGATGTGAAAATTACCGAACTATCAGTTTAATAAGTCACAGCTGCAAAATACTAACGCGAATTCTTTACAGACGAATGGAAAAACTGGTAGAAGCGGACCTCGGGGAAGATCAGTTTGGATTTCGTAGAAATGTTGGAACACGTGAGGCAATACTAACCTTACGGCTTATCCTAGAAGAAAGATTAAGAAAAGGCAAACCTACGTTTCTAGCATTTGTAGACTTAGAGAAAGCTTTTGACAATGTTGACTGGAATACTCTCTTTCAAATTCTAAAGGTGGCAGGGGTAAAATACAGGGAGCGAAAGGCTATTTACAATTTGTACAGAAACCAGATGGCAGTTATAAGAGTCGAGGGGCATGAAAGGGAAGCAGTGGTTGGGAAAGGAGTGAGACAGTGTTGTAGCCTCTCCCCGATGTTATTCAATCTGTATATTGAGCAAGCAGTAAAGGAAACAAAAGAAAAATTCGGAGTAGGTATTAAAATTCTTGGAGAAGAAGTAAAAACTTTGAGGTTCGCCGATGACGTTATAATTCTGTCAGAGACAGCAAAGGACTTGGAAGAGCAGTTGAACGGAATGGACAGTGTCTTGAAAGGAGGATATAAGATGAACATCAACAAAAGCAAAACGAGGATAATGGAATGTAGTCAAATTAAATCGGGTGATACTGAGGGGATTAGATTAGGAAATGAGACGCTTAAAGTAGTAAAGGAGTTTTGCTATTTAGGGAGCAAAATAACTGATGATGGTCGAAGTAGAGAGGATATAAAATGTAGACTTGCAATGGCAAGGAAATCGTTTCTGAAGAAGAGAAATTTGTTAACATCGAGTATAGATTGAAGTGTCAGGAAGTCGTTTCTGAAAGTATTTGTATGGAGTGTAGCCATGTATGGAAGTGAAACATGGACGATAACCAGTTTGGACAAGAAGAGAATAGAAGCTTTCGAAATGTGGTGCTACAGAAGAATGCTGAAGATAAGGTGGGTAGATCACGTAACTAATGAGGAGGTATTGAATAGGATTGGGGAGAAGAGAAGTTTGTGGTACAACTTGACTAGAAGAAGGGATCGGTTGGTAGGACATGTTCTGAGGCATCAAGGGATCACAAATTTAGCATTGGAGGGCAGCGTGGAGGGTAAAAATCGTAGAGGGAGACCAAGAGATCAATACACTAAGCAGATTCAGAAGGATGTAGGTTGCAGTAGGTACTGGGAGATGAAGAAGCTTGCACAGGATAGAGTAGCATGGAGAGCTGCATCAAACCAGTCTCAGGACTGAAGACCACAACAACAACAACATATTTATCAACAGTGTTATTAGAGTAAGCAAAACTTAAAATAATGATTAACCAAACACTATGAGGGTACAAATTGGTCCACTGCTATTTTTATCAGCTTATGCATATGTAAATATAAGTTTGTTTACATGTACGTGATAATAAGACCTTCAATGAGAAATATACATAGTTTCTTCCAAAGAATCGAATAAAAATTAAGAAAATTCGTGACCTGGGTGCAATACGTCCCCACAGTAAATCGAAGGTTAATAACACAAGAAGTAGTATAGAGGCAGAAACACAGTGGGTTTTACGAGAAAAACAAGCTTGGACGTAGTCGTAGTTCGCTAATAGTGGAGTGTGGTGCAAGGCGATGTTTTACTCATTAAGCAGAACAGTTCCCGTATAATCCGGAAGACGGATATTCCAAAACGAGCTGAGAAGCTGGCGGCGGGAAGTAAGCGGAGGCTGTCTCTTAATGGCTGCATCCACGGCGACCAGACCTTCAGCTGTTTTCAGTGTCTGCGTGCCCGCCTGCCCGTTAAAAGGATACGCGCCCCACGGCTCTGCACACACTATCCAGGTAAGTGGCAGCTAACTGCGTCTTTAGCCCGCAGCGCCATCTTTAAAAGATTCCGCTATAGCAATTTAATGAAAGGAACACTAAGTGATAGAGCAGTTTTTAATACTTTTCCAAGTTATGTTCGCACTTAAAATATCAAAACAGCAAATGAAGATGGGCCAAAAGTCACTATCCATCGTAACTGATTGAAGACATTAAGGAAACAGCACTTGTTTATGATAATTATAGATACAAAACCAGAGTGCATTGCTGTATTTTTAGGGTTCTGTGCCTCAATCTTAGGATCGCTTTGTTCTCCGTATGTCTGTCTGTCCGACTGTTAAGAACCATTTTTTCCAGGAACGAGTAGACATATGAAGTTCAAATTTATGTCACGTATTAAACTCTGTAGACCTTTGGCGGTGTAAACATTTTAAGATTCCAAGTCAATGCAATCAAAAGATACGGCTATTTATGTCATATATTTTGATACTCGAAAACTCACTCATCAAAACCGATATGGTACTTCCCGTTGTCCTAGAATCAGGGAAATTCGGGCGAAGCTGTGTTTCACAGTACAAGTAAAGGTAAAAAATTCCAAATTGTTAATTTGTAATTATATCACAACAAAAAAATATTTTCTTTTTCATTTCGAACTTGAAACATTCTTGAAGCTCTTGAGATTCCTGGGAACGATATCTTCTCAGTATCATTGTCGATAACAGCCAAATATCGTCAATATCTTCGATTTCCGGTCTGGATAAATTGTTTAATTAGGTTTGTACGGAACCCTCAGTGCGCCAGTCCTACTCGCACTTGGTCCGTTTTTTTTTTTCAGATAATTATTGATACAAACATCAGAGTGCACTGCAACTAAATTACATATCTCTGGCATTGATCATTGTTGATTCTAACCTACTGTGAAGAAGTTTTCGAATGAAGAAAGAGTTTTTTCGTTAAAAACGTGGTACCGAGGCAGTCGTAATTTAATAATAAATAAGTGGAATAATAATCCCAATGCTGTACCACCTACAAGGAAGACAGTATACAGTTCACCGGAACGTTGTGAGAAAAGTAGACCTGCAGCAGATTGTCACGGGTCAGGTAGGCCATCAATAAGTGATGAAACTAAGCTTACGAAGTTTTACAAACGGATATCCAGAGCTCTAATACGTCTACTCGTGGGTCATCTCTCAAACACGATATTTCTAGAACTTCTGCGCAAAGAATTTTACTTAAGGCTAAATTCAAACATTACATACCTCCTCATACGTAGGCTTCAATTATGCAAGACAGTGTTAAATTAGTTAAGAGAAAGCGATAATAAGTTGTTTTCTAAGATAATTTGAAGTTATAAAGCAAATTTCAAGTTATGAGGCCATATCAACAGACACCTCTGTACCTGGTATACAGATAACGATAGAATTGTTTTTGAGAGGCAATTAAATCAAGCCATTGTTACCTTTTCGGGTGGTATATCATGTCACAGAGTAATTGGGAAGCTAGCAGGAGAGAACTACCTGGAAATGTTGACATCCTATGACATTACGGGACTACAAGTGACCTACAACATTTTCAAATCATTTTACTTTCAGCATGGTGGATCGCCACCGCATTACGCAACAGCTGTACGAAGCTACTTGGTGAGATAAGGGTAATGTTATTGGAGTCGAGGGGCAATAGCAATGTCAGCCAGACCTCCTGACCTTACACCAATGAATTTATTCTTTAGGTTGTGTTCAACTGAAGTGTATCCTACGGAACCGCTTACTGGTGAGGACTTGAAATGACCTACTTACAACGTTTTTGAAGACACTGATTCTAATAAACTACTGAGTCCCAGCCCATCTGACGAAATGTATCAATAAAGCTGGAAAACAATTCTAGAAAGGACGTCATAAATAATTCTATAGCTTCGGTAAAGTGTTCAGTTATTGCAGAATTCCTGTTGTTTATGCCTGCATCAATGAAGAGGGTTCGCAAAAATTGCAACCTTTCGGTCTCATTATAAAATACATATAATATTTAACCACGTCGAGGATTTTACTAGAATTTATTAGCAATGCTCTTCAGTCCCTACATAAGGATATTTGTATGGAATTAGTTCCGCTAAACACGGTCTATCCTTCGTCCTCGCCCTAAATGTAAATGATCAGCGCTTGATAGACAATCTGGCAGCTGTCCCTAATTATAAAGAAAAAATTGTCAAATATGTGTGAAATGTTAGGGGACTTAGCTGCTAAGGTCATCAGTCCCTAAGCTTACACACTACTTAACCTAAATTATTCTAAGGACAAACACACACACCCATGCCTGAGGGAGGACTCGAACCTCCGCCGGGACCAGCCGCACAGTCCATGACTGCAGCGCCTGAGACCGCTCGTTTAATACCGCGCGGCTATAAAGAAACACAGTGTAATGTTCGTTAATAGATGAAAGCACTCTTTATACAATGGTTACAAGATTGTCGTTCGAGTACCTGAGCAGATCGTAACTGACAAGTGTATGTTGGGAATACGTTTAGGTGAAACGATAGCATACATCTGGCGGCGGACAAAATAGATGCCAGAGCAGATTGTCACCAGATGCAAAAGGTAATCTAATTCTTCTTGCAGGAAGTCAATTAAAAATTCTCATTCTATTAATTTTTCAGTGGTGTTGTGTGATTAAAGGCGCTCAATAGATTGGATTCATAGAAAGAAGAGAGAGAGAGAGAGAGAGAGAGAGAGAGAGAGAGAGACTACTCAATGAAGAGCTGCGGGAATCTTTATTTATTTATACTGGTCAGACCGAGAATGTCACTTAATCCCGCAACAAATTCCATTGCGAATCGTTTCGAGGAAGTTGTGAATCGCGGAGAGTATACTTGCAAAATTAAGAGGGTGTACTGTTATAGAATTGTGTTGATTTCTCAGCTCTTTTTGTTAATCAACGATTGACCACCAGCGATCATTTATTTCTGATCGGCTTCGGACTGGAAGCTCTTTGTTCAGCAAAACAGAAATTTTCACCATCATTAGTTGGTTCTGATATACACACATCAAAAAATGTTTTCATCACCTCGGTTCTCAGAGTTCCGGAAACTGTACAGAAAATTGGAATAGAGATCAACATAAACTTGATTTCCGCCCTTTTTATTGCTCATGAAAACCACACATTGTATGTTATACCACCATACAGCGAGACCTTCAGAGGTGGTGGCCCAGATTGCTGTACACACCAGTACCTCTAATACCCAGTAGCACGTCCTCTGGCATTGATGCATGCCTGGATTCGTCGTGGCATATTATCCACAAGTACATCAAGGCACTGTTGATCCAGATTGTCCCACTCCTCAACGGCGATTCGGCGTAGATCCCTCGGAGTGGTTGGTGGGCCACGTCGTCCATAAACAGCCCTTTTCAACCGATCCCAGGCATGTTCGATAGGGTTCATGTCTGGAGAACATGCTGGCCACTCTAGTCGAGCGCTGTTGTTATCCTGAAGGAAGTCATTCACAAGATGTGCACGATGGGGTCGGAATTGTCGTCCATGAAGACGAATGCCTCGTCACTGTGCTGCCGATATGGTTGAACTATCGGTCGGAGGATGGCACACGTATCGTACAGCTCCTACGGCACCTTATATGAGCATCAGCGGCGTACGTCGGCCCCACATAATGCCATCCCTAAACAGCAGGGAATCTCCACCTTCCTACACTCGCTGAACAGTGTGTGTAAGGCTTTCAGCCTGGCCGGGTTGCCTCCAAACACGTCTCCGATGATTGTCTGGTTGAAGGCGTATGCAACACTCATCGGTGAAGAGAACATGATGCCAGTCCTGAGCACTTCATTCTGCATGTTATGTGCGCATAATTTGAGTCGTAACACGACGTCCTGTGGCTGCACGAAAAGCATTATTCAACATGGTAGCGTTGATGTCAGTATTCCTCCGAGCCATAATCCGTAAGTAGCGGTCATCCACTACATTACGAGCCCTTGGGCGGCCTGAGCGAGGCATGTCATCGACACTTCCTGTCTCTCTGTATCTCCTCCATGTCCGAACAACATAGTTTTGTTCCACTCCGAAACGCATGGACACTTCCCTTGTTGAGAGCCCTTCCTGGTACAAAGTAACAATGAGGACACGATCGAACCGCGGTATTGACCGTCTCGGCGTGGTTGAACTACAGACAACTCGTAGCGTGTACCTCTTTCCTGGTGGAATGATTGGAAGTGATCGGCTGTCAGACCCCACTCCGTTTATTAGGCGCTGCTCTTGCATGGTTGTTTACATCTCTGAACAGTCAAAAAATGGTTCAAATGGCTCTGAGCACTAGTCCCCTAGAACTTAGAACTACTTAAACCTAATTAACCTAAGGACATCACACACATCGATGCCCGTGGCAGGATTTTAACCTGCGACCAAAGCGGCCGCACGGTTCCAGACTGAAGCGCGTAGAACCGCTCGGCCACTCTGGCCGGCGAACAGTCAAAGGGACTGTGTCTGTGAAACAGAATCCACAGTCAACGTCTATCTTTAGCAGTTCTGGGAACCGAGGTGATGCTGCTGCTGCTTACATCTATTACTTTCCCCTCTTTGGGGAAGTGTGAGGGGGAGTTTGTAGCCTTTCGGCTTTTACTCCCCTGTGAACGTGTGTGTGTGTGATTTTTTTTTCTATAGTTTTTTTGGTGTCTGTGACTTGAGATGTTTGTTGTGAGTGAGTCTGGTACTTGCCTGAGGTAGGCGAAAAGATTGGTGTTATGTGGGAAGGAACTGGATTAGGGATTGGGTTTTGGGATTT
The DNA here is from genome assembly GCF_023898315.1 of Schistocerca nitens. Taxonomy (NCBI): domain Eukaryota; kingdom Metazoa; phylum Arthropoda; class Insecta; order Orthoptera; family Acrididae; genus Schistocerca; species Schistocerca nitens. The sequence goes on from NC_064621.1 coordinate 193,234,522, forward strand.
TCTCTTCGACTTAATCGTCGAAGATCGTCATAGGGCGCTTATGCTTATCGCGGGGCATGTCATACCGACCTAGGGAGTGGATGAGCGCGTTACCGGATCTGGAAGAACCCTCATAGAAGGCCCTTGCCAGATCCTGGAAACGCTCTCTCAGGAGTGGGATTTCGGCTGCGGCGTGCAAGTCGTCCGTGGGGAATCCATAAGGTAGACGCAGCGCCCTTCTGAGGGCGCGGTTCTGCAGCCTCTGGAGTTTGTCCAGGTGCTGCTTTGCCGCGTATCCCCAGACAGGGCACGCATACTCCATCACCGGCCTGATCAGGGCCTGGTATACATTTACTGCTACTGGGCAAGGAAGGGAGCTGGTTGTGTTCAGGATAGGGTATAGGATGGACATTCTGGCGCAGACCTTCCTGTGGACCTCGTCTATGTGGGGTTTCCACGTAAGACGAGAGTCCAAGGTTACGCCAAGGTACTTGGCGGTTCTGCGCCAGGGGAGTTGGATTCCATTTAGGTGAAGGTGGAGGGGGGGACGTTGAGGAGGTTCGCGCCTTCCGAGCCTGCGGGTAATCAGCATTGCCTGCGTCTTCTCAGAGTTGATGGTGATGCGCCAGCGACGGGCCCATGTTTCCGTGTCATCTAAAAGGTGATGCTGTGTTGCGCGGTCCTATAAAGGCTCCTGGACCAGTGACTGATTCCGGGCGCCGACCAATCAGGTACCTGCGGAATCGGCCGCCGCGCCAGTGGTGGGGGGTTTGCGGCGCGGACCGGGCGTCGAGTCCCTGCCGGTTCCTAATACGTCTGTGGCCGCTACCGTCTTCGTGCCGGAGCGTTCTCTTCTAATTTTAGTTATTGCGGGATTCCACGCTGTACTGAGTTGGAAACCAGTGTCTCGATTGATCAGGTTGCTGTTCAACCGAATTTCTACAGCCTCTTTGAAAACTGAATCCCAAAATCCTTTAGCGTCACACAGCTTCTTCGTACCCTCAAAGAGGAAGGTGTGTCCTTCGTTAAGGCTATGTTCCGCTACCGCCGATTTTTCTGTCTGACCAAGGCGTACATTTCTAATGTGTTCCGAGCGCCTCTGCGTGATGCAGCGCTGCGTTTGTCCGATGTATTTCGTACCACATTCACATTCAATACTGTATACGCCCGGAGTCTGCAGTCCTAGGTGGTCTTTGACTGAGCCAAGTATGTCCTTAATTTTACTTGGGGCATGAAAAATTGTCTTGATGTTGTGTTTCTCCAGAATGCGGGCAATCTTGGCTGTTGGCGGTCCCGCGTATGGTAGAAATGCCAGGCATCTGGTCTCATCTTCTTCTTCTGGTGTGTTTACCTTCCTGCTCTTGTGTAGGGCGCGCGAGATTTGCGTCTCATTATAACCGTTGCTGCGGAAGGTCTTCCTTAGGTGTTGTAACTCTCCAGGTAGGCTGTCATCATCACAGATAGACTTGGCCCTGTGCACAAGTGTGTTAAGCACTGAGTTACGTTGTGCTGGGTGGTGGCAACTCTGTGCATGAAGGTATAAATCCGTATGTGTCTTCTTTCTATACACAGCGTGACCCAAGGTGCCATCAGGGTGCCTCTTGATTAGAATGTCAAGGAAGGGCAAGCTTCCGTTTTCTTCCACCTCCATGGTGAATTGTATGTTGCTGTGTATGCTGTTGAGATGTCGCAGGAAGTCTTGCAGGTTCTCTCTGCCATGTGGCCACACGACAAAAGTGTCATCCACATATCTGTAAAAGGCTTTAGGTTTCAATGGGGCGGTGTCCAGGGCCATGTCTTCAAAGTGCTCCATGTAAAGATTAGCGATGCCTGGAGCTAAGGGGGACCCCATGGCTACACCATCCACTTGTTCATAAAATTTGAGGGTACGAAGAAGCTGTGCGACGCTAAAGGATTTTGGGATTCAGTTTTCAAAGAGGCTGTAGAAATTCGGTTGAACAGCAACCTGATCAATCGAGACACTGGTTTCCAACTCAGTACAGCGTGGAATCCCGCAATAACTAAAATTAGAAGAGAACGCTCCGGCACGAAGACGGTAGCGGCCACAGACGTATTAGGAACCGGCAGGGACTCGACGCCCGGTCCGCGCCGCGAACCCCCCACCACTGGCGCGGCGGCCGATTCCGCAGGTACCTGATTGGTCGGCGCCCGGAATCAGTCACTGGTCCAGGAGCCTTTATAGGACCGCGCAACACAGCATCTCGACTTCCCGGGAGTATAGTTCAGCTGATCAAGAGCTACCTCACCAATAGGACTTTCTCCGTCAAAGTAGAAACTGCCACCTCCACCAGAAGGCGTATTCGTGCTGGGGTGCCACAGGGATCGGTCCTGGGGCCCGTATTGTACAGTTTGTACACTGCGGACACTCCAACGGCCCCCCTGGTGCACGCTGCACAGTACGCTGACGATACAGCCTTCTACACGAGAAACGCGAACAAGGACCTGGTCATCCGTAGGCTACAAAGGGTTTTAGATGACACAGAAACTTGGGCCCGTCGCTGGCGAATCACCATCAATTCTGAAAAGACGCAGGCAATGCTGATTACCCGTAGGCTCGGAAGGCGCGAACCTCCTCAACGCCCCCCCCTCCACCTTCACCTAAACGGAACCCAACTCCCCTGGCGCAGAACCGCCAAGTATCTTGGCGTAACCTTGGACTCTCGTCTTACGTGGAAACCCCACATAGACGAGGTCCATAGGAAGGTCTGCGCCAGAATGTCCATCCTGTACCCAATCCTCAACTCATCCAGCTCCCTATCCTGCTCAGTAGGAGTGAACGTTTACCAGGCCCTGATCCGGCCAGTCATGGAATACGCGTGTCCTGTCTGGGGATACGCGGCGAAGCAGCACCTGGACACTCTCCAGAGGCTGCAGAACCGCGCCCTCAGGAGGGCACTGCGTTTACCCCTTGGATTCCCTATCGACGATTTGCATGCCGCTGCGGAAATCCCACTCCTGAGAGAGCGTTTCCAAGACCTGGCAAGGGCCTTCTATGAAGGTACTTCCAGGTCGGGAAACGCCCTCATCCATTCCCTAGGTCGGTATGACATGTCCCGCGATAAACACAATCGCCCCATGACGATCTTTGACGACTAAGTCGAAGAGAAAAATCCCAATACCCATTCCCAAATCCTGCTCCTACCCCAAATACTACAAATATCTCGCCAAACCTCAGGCAAGTACCAGAATCACACAGAACAAACATCACAATCTCACAGACATCCAAAAAGTACAGAAATAATCACACACACAAGCACACAGGGGAGTAAAAGCCGCAAGGCTACAAACTCCCCCTCACACTTCCCCAAAGAGGGGAAAGTAATAGATGTGAGCAGCAGCATCTCGACACTTCGCTTGAAGATGATGGGTACGAAACCCTTCGAAACGTTGCGAGAAGACGACGCCTTTACTCGGCTGATCACCCGAGAAGATTTCACGAATGGAATACGCCGAGAAAGTCTCAAATCACATTCAATCTCAGACTGTCAGATCAGGTGACCTGGGTGGCTAACTAGAGCCACGAGCAGGCTCACCCCCGCTAACAACTGTGTCAGGCGTCAAGATTGTGGAAATATGCTCCAAAGTTCGGCCTGCTGTTTGGACAGTCGCTCCATCCTGTTCGAAGTAACTGTGGTCTTTCAGTCCTCCGTTAATGCTACCACGTATGGGTTCAAAATGTTGGCAATATAACGTGCCGAAGTTAGCGTCTAATAAAAGAAGACAGGACCAATAACGCGGCGTGCAGACGCCGCACACCAAACCCCGACCTTCTGGTCATGTCGTGGTGTTTCGCTGAAGTAATGCGGATTCTCCGCTGCCCAGAACCTGTGGTTTTGTGAGTGGACATAATCACGCAGGCGAAACCAGGCTTTATCAGACATAAAGAACACATCCATGTCAAAGCCATTCATTGTTAACTCAGTGAACAGCCAATCACAAAACTGGAGGCGCCGAGGAGCATCTACTGTTTTTAATGCATGGCCAACAGACACTCAAAAAAGATGCGTGTGCAGGTCAAGGTTGAATATTCGTCCGCAGGATCGACGTGATAATCTGGTCGCTCGCGACAGGCGTCGGGTTGATTTGGTGGGACTGTGAAGCATTTTCTGGTGACCTGCAGCCACATTTTCTGGTGTGCGGGCACGTTTCGGAATGATTTTTGGGTTGTTCAAAACAGATCCTGTGTGACACCGTTTTGGGATTAAGCGTTGCATGGCAATCTTCGCTGGCGCCTTAACACCTTTAAATTTCACAGCAAACAACTGACCACATCGTTTCCAAAAGTTTGTTGCCACGTAACTTTCCACAACGCCCTGAACCTGTGTGGATCACGTGGCGGACGTAAACGTGTTGTGTGCTTCACGAGATGCGTTGGTGTGCATACATTCACGTCCAATCGTATTCACTCGCCTGGGCCACTTTTATTTGCCTCACGCTGTATATTCTCCTTCACGATCTACAACTGTCTGGCAACGCTGGATAACTTTTCGATTCCGCGAATGTGGAAATTACGTTGTTTTGAGGCTAAGAACTCGTCGAGCCATGTTCGGAACGCATTTTCATCCGGAGAGGAAGTTCCTTGGAGGTTATTCTGTAGAAAACGGAATAGGTGAAAATCTGAGGGCACAAGACGAGGTAAACAAGGTGAGTGCGGAATGACTTCCCAACCCAACTCCTGTGTAGTGTTTTTTGTCAGTCTATCAGAATGCGGGCGGGCGTTATCGTCGAGCAGCATTGCTCCACGCAGTATTCCTGGTCGTCGTTCTTGGACTACGTCTGCAAGCCGTCACAGTTGTTGACAATAAATATCAGCAGTGATGGTTACACCTTGGGGAAGCAATGCGTAGGGCACCACACCACCACTGTTCCACCATATGCATAATACGAGGGCAGTGCAATAAGTAATGCAACACATATTTTTTCTCGGCCAATTTTGGTTTAAAAAACCGGAAATTTCTTGTGGAATATTTTCAAACATTCCCGCTTCGTCTCGTATAGTTTCATTGACTTCCGACAGGTGGCAGCGCTGTACGGAGCTGTTAAAATGGCGTCTGTAACGGATGTGCGTTGCAAACAACGGGCAGTGATCGAGTTTCTTTTGGCGGAAAACCAGGGCATCTCAGATATTCATAGGCGCTTGCAGAATGTCTACGGTGATCAGGCAGTGGACAAAAGCACGGTGTGTCGTTGGGCAAAGCGTGTGTCATCATCGCCGCAAGGTCAAGCAAGACTGTCTGATCTCCCGCGTGCGGGCCGGCCGTGCACAGCTGTGACTCCTGCAATGGCGGAGCGTGCGATCACACTCGTTCGAGATGATCGACGGATCACCATCAAACAACTCAGTGCTCAACTTGACATCTCTGTTGGTAGTGCTGACACAATTGTTCACCAGTTGGGATATTCAAAGGTTTGTTCCCGCTGGGTCCCTCGTTGTCTAACCGAACACCATAAAGAGCAAAGGAGAACCACCTGTGCGGAATTGCTTGCTCGTCATGTGGCCGAGGGTGACAATTTCTTGTCAAAGATTGTTACAGGCGATGAAACATGGGTTCATCACTTCGAACCTGAAACAAAACGGCAATCAATGGAGTGGCGCCACACCCACTCCCCTACCAAGAAAAAGTTTAAAGCCATACCCTCAGCCGGTAAAGTCATGGTTACAGTCTTCTGGGACGCTGAAGGGGTTATTCTGTTCGATGTCCTTCCCCATGGTCAAACGATCAACTCTGAAGTGTATTGTGCTACTCTTCAGAAACTGAAGAAACGACTTCAGCGTGTTCGTAGGCACAAAAATCTGAACGAACTTCTCCTTCTTCATGACAACGCAAGACCTCACACAAGTCTTTGCACCCGAGAGGAGCTCACAAAACTTCAGTGGACTGTTCTTCCTCATGCACCCTACAGCCCCGATCTCGCACCGTCGGATTTCCATATGTTTGGCCCAATGAAGGACGTAATCCGTGGGAGGCACTACGCGGATGATGAAGAAGTTATTGATGCAGTACGACGTTGGCTCCGACATCGACCAGTGGAATGGTACCGTGCAGGCATACAGGCCCTCATTTCCAGGTGGCGTAAGGCCGTAGCATTGAATGGAGATTACGTTGAAAAATAGTGTTGTGTGGCTAAAAGATTGGGGAATAACCTGGTGTATTTCAATGCTGAATAAAACAACCCCTGTTTCAGAAAACAACTGTGTTGCATTACTTATTGAACTGCCCTCGTACTATCTTTTGTCGATGCGCGCATATCTTCGTAGGGATAGTTGCTGCTTTGTTTGAGCTCATCAATTCCTTTCTGTGCCTTATGTTAGCATAAAGATGCCATTTCTCGTCACGAGAAGCGGTACAGAATAGAAACGGGCGATGTTGTTAATGAGCCAGCTGATGACGAGGAGGCAGAGACGCACATATGGACTCTCGCTGATTTTTGTGATTTTGACCTAGAGCATGCTGTACCTATGCACTCGATGTTTGAACCTTCTTCATAGCATGCAAGTTTCACGTAATGGTGGAATGATCACAGTTCATCACATCTGCCAGTTCTCGAGCACACTGACATGGATTATTGTGGATTAACGCGATTAAACGATCTTCATCAAACCCCGAAGATCTTTCTGGATGCGGAGAGTCACTAATGTCAAAACAATCCTCCTTAAAACGAGAAAACCGATGGTGTCGTGGTACGTACAGTAACATTATCCCCACACATGACGCTAATGTTTCTGTCTCCGCTGCTGTCACCTCTGTTGAATTCAAACAGAAGAATACGTCGGAAACGTTCCTATTTCAAAACTTGGCATTCGATTTTCTAGCGTCCACAGCTCCACTCACTATCTCCAAATGACAATATGTAAACTCAACTAGCAACAGCGCAATACAAATAAAAAATAACAATCGACAAATAAATCCATAGCATCCGGAATACAAATATGCAAAACAAAAACGCTAGAAACTTATGCACCATCCCAATAATTACTGAAACATCGATAAAGGCATCAATAACTCGCAAGTCAACTAGCCCGAGTCCAGATTTGTAATTTACTAATCAAACGCAATCTCCCGATACACATACCAGATTTTGTCCAATTTTTACTATGTCATTTTCGTACTGATTTTCATTTTAGTCTGTTTGTAGCTGTTGTATCACGATGTAAACCCCGCTCAATAAGTACGTCATAAACATGAACTGAATGTGAACAGAACCGGCTGTCTGTGAGAACCCCCGAATTCTGTTTTGATCAATTTAATCACGATTTAAAATGGTCCTTTAGCGTTATCTGAAACTGTGTAAACGATAATTCGATTCAAAAGACATTGTGTAATTCTAACGATGGCTTGGTTGACGCCATAAGAAAGACGTAACAGGGCACCATATATGTTACTAGCCGACTAACCTGGTTCATGGTTCATCGTTTCAATTGCAGGTTGCCTGTCTAACGGCTTTCATTCGCAAGAACATTTGATTTTCAGTATTTCATGTAATTATTGACCGAAATTAAAAGTTTCAAATGCTCCAGTTTAAAATGCTGTCTGCTCATTAAAGGGTCTAATCTTACGTTAAAGGATTAACAGAATTCGACTGTTACGGATAGAAACTGTGTGTATACTCGTATCTTGAGGCAGCGTGGTCCAGCACACGCAAATTATCTCGACTATATCGATCCAGTATTTGAGAAAGAGAGCACTTAGTGACTTCCAACAAATTTTGGACAGAATTTCAAAAGTTTTCTGAACATTTTCTCACTTGAATGGTTAACGTCAAATATTTTACACATTTACTCATTTGCAATCAGTCTTTGAAGGTGTTATACATCGGAGTTCGGGTGTTTAAAGAACTGTGCGTTTACTGTTAATAAAAAATACTACCTCAGCTGAAGATGGTACTTAACGTGGAATTACCTGATGTTAGTCACTAGCATGGTGGCAACTGCTATATGTGATGGTTTGTTTGGCTTAACAGTTTCGGCTGACACTGTGTACTTTCGTTTCTATGAATAACGATCTGGTGAAAGCCATGGTGAAGTGCAGCAGATATATGTCTTTATTGTTCTGGGTGCTAATAATAATAAACTTTTCCTTAAGTGTTTGTTTCTTACTTAGACCTCTAATATTACTTCGGATATCGTATGAAATCATGGGAAAGAAAACCTGCACAAAACCGACACAATAAGATATGAATATTCAAGTGAGTTACTGATTTCAGAAACCATTGGTTGGGACTCCAGTTATACGCCAGACAGTAAACATTGGTATTTCTTACTACGTTCTAATATGAGTTGAGAAAAAAATTAATTACGCCAGTATGCATCTCAAATAATGTCTAAGAGGGCCAAATTACAGAATTTCGAGTGGAAACAGACGGATGGGGAGTGATGGTGGGGAGAATTTTGGTAAATCTGACGGTGGGTTGCAGAGTGATGTCGAATCTGAGGACAAGTTGATAGTTGGTAAACCGAGGCATTGCACCTAAATGATCGGAACAATTTTACGAAATGTGTGGCTTTAGGTATCGTCTCCATTCCCTTTGTCCGACTGGAATTTGGATCCAAGGACAAGCATACGGCTAATTCGAGGCATTTAATTACACTAGTTTAAATCGCAACTGCCGTTCTAGTTTTCAATTAGCTTCTCGTTGCGCAAGCATTCTGCTCGATACATCGTCGACATTTTGCGCGATAGGTGTCTTAACTGTAACTGACAGGTGGAGGTGAGCGATGAGTGCGTGCTTGTTTGTGTTGGCGGTGATGGTGAGGGAGGGAGAGGAGAAGAACCAGAGAAATAAAGCGTCGGCGATGTCGGCTTAAACAAACGACGGACGAATCATGATCAACAGTGTCACAGGTTCATTCAAAAAGAGAGTGAGGGGAGATTTGCAGTTTAAACCACGACGCTGAAGTGAAGTCGATCAATTAAGAATTTTAAGCGACAATCTCTCTCCTGCACCCACTTTCAAACTAAATCCTTGCGATGAATGCACAAAAAAACCTTTAAAATAGAAGGACCAACTAAAGGAGGTTACTGTTCGTAACGTCGATAGATTATTTACCTTTGTTATCGAGAAAGTGAAGAAACAATTTTATCTTCGTCGTCAATGCGTCCTTCAGCAAACAATGGCTTAACAACAGATTCGCTAACCACTCTCCCACGAGCCACACAAACCTTTGACCACCGTGCTGCCCTTCTCTGTATACGTTCTATATCCTCCGTTAGTCCGTTTTGGTGCTAGTTCCAAATTCTTACGCAGTGCTTTAGGATGATTCGCATGAGCATTCAGCAAGAAATTTCCTGTATTGGTTGAGCAGATTTACCCACTATCCTTGCAACGTACCAAAGTCTGTTCATTCCATTTAATATCCCTACAAATTATTGTACATAGGTATTTATATGAGTTGATTAATACCAGTTGTGACTTATTGATATTACAGTAATTGGATAGTACGTTTCTGAATTCTGTGAAGAGCACTGTTATACCTTTCTGAATAATTGCAGTTAACTGTGAACCTTTGCACTACTTTGAATCCTTATCAAGATCTTACTGGTTGTTTGTGCTGCTTTTCCAGATAGTACTTCGTTATAGACAAATGTATTATTTGCGAATAGATTCAGATTATTATTAACATTTCTGGCAAGTCACTAATAAGCAACATGGACGATGAAGTCCCCAACACGCTTCCAGGGGGCGCTTCTAAGTTACTTACCATAAACCAGTGAAGGGAATTATGTTCTTTTATAATAACCCTGCTACACTCACTCACTTCTCCGGAGAAGCTGGATTCAGACTTCATGCTCGTCTAGAGTAAGATTTCTCAAATTCTCGTGAAGTATTTAGTAAGAATTCTGGCAGACAATGTCCCGCGACATAGGACAGACGAGAACGCTTAGGTGCCCGTTTCCGAAACAGGAGGAGGTGAGCTAGCCCCAGATGGAATCCGCCTTGCGGAATAACGACGAAGGCCGGCGAGCCAGCCTGCCTGGATGTGGTTTTTAGGCGGTTTTCCACATCCAGCTACGTGAGTACCGGACTGGTGTCCACTTACCACCTCCGATACACGCTATGCAACAATGTAAAAAATTTATTACATTTCCACATGAGATCTACACTAGACATACACAAGTGAGGTACACAGATTCCTTACCAGGGGACGTGGTGGCGTCAGGAAGGGCATGTGGCCACCAGAAGTCATTAACATAATAATTGTAGCTCCTTAGAGACAGGGGAAAAGACAAGAGAAAAAGGAAAAAAAATGACTAGACCAGCGACAAAGGCCTGTAAAATACGATTGTAAAGTGATAGGGTACATTTATCAAGGTTTCATTTTTGGAAGAAGTCGCTGTAAGTTGTATTTCATCCGTTTAGAAAACAAATTAATTTTTGTCCCGTAACCGCTTCTCACGATTTCTCTATTGCTGCAGTTGTACCTCTTGTTTTTACATCCGTCTGATGAGATGCTGTTCTGTATTGTCGACAGAAAGCTGATTGGGTCTTTGCTAGAGTGACCAAAACATTTATGTGTCAATCTTTTACGACATAGACCGTGACTGTGTTGGCCTTTAAAACGTATCCAGGGTTAACCTGAACCCTACCGACCAAAACAAGAAAAAAATGTCTAATAAATATAGGCTCTACGATGCGTACCCTAAGAGGTATGAGCATTTGTCCATCTTAGATACTGTGAAACACATCTCTTCTACTGCAAGCTTAACTCCAAAGCAAGAACACCGACTCAATCCGGAATATAGACCACCTCTCCAATCTCACCTATTCCCGACGTTTTCTCAGTTTTTTTTTACATTATATTTATCGTTTTCCATGGATCCCTTGGAGACGAGTCTCTGGGATGTGGAAAGAGTCAAAGTATCTCTCTCCTTTTTTTTATTTTATTCAGATACATGGATATTGTACGATTATAATGCAGACAGAGTTATGAGCTATACTCCTTGTGAAGATATTCATCGATGGAGTAGGAGTTGAGCAGCAGGAAGTTCTTTAATACACTCTGAAACCAATCTTTATTACTTACAAGACCTTTGATATGCTCTGGTAAGTTATTGAATGTACGAGTACCCATGCATTTCTGGTATTATAATCATGTTTTGCACTATTTTGTGTAAAAAGAGACATGTTGGAAATGACAAAGGACATCAATGAGTATACGTACTGAGAAGTTCTAGTTAGAATATCAAGTTTTTAGAAGAGGCCTCTGCATGATGACCTAGTACTGACACCATATATAACTGTAATGACTAGTTTCTGAATTTTGAAAATGTTCTCTTTGTGAGAGGAGATTCTCCAAAAGATGATTCCATAACTCATTAGTGAATGGAAGTAGGCCGAATAAACTAACTTCTTCATCATGCGTATTGCAAATGTAGCTGAACTAAGGCAGTTCATTAAGTCTAGAGTGTGAGTTTTCCAATTTAGGTTGTGGTCAATTTGTAGCCCTAAAAATTTGACACTGTCTACATTTTAATTTTATTGTTTGAATACATTATACTTATAGGGTCAGGTATTCTTTGTGAGGTACTAAACTGTATGTACTGGGTCTTGTCAAAATTCAGTGACAATCCATTTGCTGTGAATCATCCATTGATACAAATATTTCATTACCTGATTGCTCAGAGAGATCACGGGTACGGTTTTTTATACCAATACTTTTATCATCTGCAAATAAGACAACATTTGCATTTTGTGACACTGCATATGGAAGATCATTAATATATAATACGAACAACAAGGGACCCAAAATAGAGCCCTGGGGCACTCCTTGTTCTTCTCCCAGTTCTTAAGAAATTTCATCCATCCATCCATCAGGCTCGTCTCTCATTGTAAATGATGTGCTTCTAGTAAAGTCACATGTTCTCCTAAAGATTGTTTTCAAAGAAATGTAAGTACCTTACTTAAAACGGCTTTGTCAGTATTTACCAACTAAAGTCGGCAAACAGCCGTACGTTTTGAGAAGTTATTTTATTTTACTTTGACAGCTAATATCGGCGTTTCAATATGCCATCTCCAGGCCCCATATGCACTTCATGTACACTGATAAGCCAAAACATTATGATCACTGCCCACCACGACGTTGGATCCACCTGGTGGCGTTGCGGGCATCTGATGCAGTAACAAAAGTATGTAAGCGGAGCAGATACGGACGGAGGATCACCCTAGCGGAGATAAGGTCTACAATTGGGTAAATCTATTGAGAGAAGAAACTTTGACAAAGGTAAGATTAATATTACACAGAGCCTGTGAACGAGTAACTCAAAAACGCTGAAGTTGGTCGAATGTTCTCGTGCTACTGCCGTGAGCATTTATGAGAAGAATAAGGACAGTGAAACTACCGCTAGGTGATAAATGGTTAGATGTCCACGACTCTTCACAGGACGTGGGTTTCAGAGGCTGGTGATCTGCATCATCTCTGTGAAGAGCACATTCAGGTCCACACACACCGTTGATCGTACATTGTTGAACATGGAGATCCGCAGCAGACCACCCCTACGTGTTCACATGTTGACCCAACGATGTCCCCACTTACGACCGCAATGGGCACGGGACCATCGGGATCCAACCGGCGGTCAACGCAAACGTGTCGGCTCTTCGGGTGAATCACGGTTTTGCTACAGTAGGTCGATGATCGTCTCCACAAACGCAGTCATCGCGTTGAACGGCGGCCCGAAACGTGCAGTGCGCCACCGATGTAGGCTGGTGGGAGCAGCATTATGCTAAGGGGGACATTCTCCTACGCTTGCATGGGACTTGTGGTAGTAATCTAAGACACACTGACAGCTGCGAACCACTTGCATTCCTTCATACTTCATGTCTTCCTCAACGGCGATGCCATCTTTCAGCAGTGTAATTATACGTATATTGAAGCGAGACCCGCACAACAGTGGTTTGGGGAGCTTTATAGTGAACCTACTTTGATGTCTCAGCGACCAAATTCGCCTGATTTAAATCCTATGGAACCCGTCCGGGTCGCTATGTGGTGCCATAGCCGCGTACGCAAATCAGCGGCCCGTTATTTACGCGAATTACATGGCCTATACGTAGATGTCTAATCCCAAATACCTCCACAAACCTACCAACAAATCTCGGATCCCTGACAAGCAGAATCAGTGATGTATTTCGTTCCAAAGAGGGACAAACAAGCTATTAAGCAGATGGTCATAATGTTTTGGTTCACCACTGTATATGGGTCCTGAAGGTGGAATACTGAAACGCCGAAACAGGTTGTCAAAATTAAATTAATAACTTTGGAAAACGTACGGCTGTTTGGCAACATCCCTTGGTAAATATTTGACCAGTCGTTTTTCCGCGTCCACAATGGTTCAAATGGCTCTGAGCACTATGGGACTTAACTTCTGAGGTCATCAGTCCCCTAGAACTTAGAACTACTTCAACCTAACTAACCTAAGTACATCACACACATCCATGCCCGAGGCAGCATTCGAACCTGCGACCGTCCACAATGGATCAGCGGGGACTTTGCCAATAGGTGACGTCTGCGCTATCGCACAATCGTATGATAAATTGTGAAACAACAATAAATCACCAAATTTTTGAAGTATTTAAATAAATTCGTTGTTCACTATCATTTCCAGTTTAAAATAAAAGCTAGATCACAAAAAAGAAAGAATAGAAATCTGAGTCTGTTTTACTGGCATCAGGGAACTCAAAAGCATGAACCCACTTGTTTGTGACTCGTCTTATAAATTTACTTAATCCATCTGATAATGACCGTTTTGTTTGGCGGCTGTTTCACATCTTTCCTAACACAGAGACGTACCACAGGTGTTTATAGACTGGATCATTAGAAACCCATTAAGGGGCCGCAAGGTACCTTGCCGTCGTCTCGCCTCTCCTCGAACTAAATAGGCGGCTTCACATTGTCTCTAGTGTTAGGCTTCTACCTATAAATTCACTTGATGCGGTCCTTTTATCATTCAGCAATTAACTAATCAGCAGTTAACTTTCCTTTTGCTTTTTGCTATAATGGATGATGACTGGTACACATGTAACAACATGCGAACTGTCGTGCACGACAAAGGAAGTTTGACAATGAGACTAAGCAAAATACGTCATTAATGCTTTCCTTTAGTCTTATCAGTCCGCACAGAATCACAATGAATGACGAAATATTAATTACGATTTCATAAGGTCGTTTGTGATTGTGAGAAAGGTAAGGCAAGGATGCCTGCAGGGGTTTCGACAAGTGGTACCGAAGTCCAATATTTTGAGACTGATTGATCACGTAAAAAAGAACAAAATATGTAATTTTAACATTGTGCAAGCACTGGCCACCCACCTCCGTAGCCAGAGTTACTAACGCACGCCTCTGTGGTGGAGCCTGACTCGGAGGTAAGCTGGTTCCAATCCTGGTGGTGGATGAAATTTACGCTACCAGTATTTGGCCGGCAAGGTCAGGAAAGGTGGTGATGAAAAAGTTTCTCATTATCGTTCTACAGCTACATCTACATCTATGTGATTACTCTGCTATTCACAATAAAGTGCCTGGCAGAGGGTTCAATGAACCACCTTCAAGCTGTCTCTCTACTGTTCCGCTCTCGAAGGACGCGCGGGAAAAACGAGCACTTAAATTTCTCTGTGCGAGCCCTGATTTCTCTTGTTTTATCGTAATGATCATTCCTCCTTATGTAGGTGGGTGCCAACAGAATTTTTGCAATTTTTGCACCCACGTTCTAAATTTATTTCCAGACTTCTCCGCAGTGTCTCATGAAGTAATGGCATGTGACACTATTGATGGTTAATCAGTCTGTCTTATCAGCTTTCAATGATGACTCAAAAAGAAGATTCTACACTACCAGAAAGAAAATGCAACATCGACAAGGACAGGTAATGTGACAGGTAGTCCCACATCGCAGAAGTATTGGCTAACAAACTTAGACCAATTCAAATACACATTTCGCAGAAAAGGGTATCCGAACAGTCACACCATACAATGTACAACCCCCCTCTGTTGGCTATCCAGGCGTGTATTCTCACATGAAAATGATCATAAAGATGCTAAATGGCATCCTGCGATAGAGTGTGCTGTGCACCTAACGCCTTTTGCTGTAAATCGGCACTGGAGAACGATTCTCATTTCATCATGTTCCGTACGGCGGCCGCCTTGGTGCTTCTCGATAGGACTGGGCTATTTGCCGGTACTGGGTTTCACCCTCTCTCTTCCCTTCTTTGGTGACAACCCTAACCAAACACTACACTGTGCAATCATTCCCACAGTCATCCACACGGCGGACACTTGGCACTTGTTAATAGGTCAGAGGAAGGCAATGGTGAACCACCTCCACTAGGACTTTCCCATGAGCGGCAGTGCAGGATTATTGCATGTACTCCCCGTACGCTCATTTCCTGAGTAAGGGACTAATTAAAACGTACGTTGCAACACCCTCAGGGATTGTGTCAGTGGCTCTTCGCTATAATACGTGCATACTGAGGCTTTGTGGTGTTGGTCATTTGTTTCTCACGGTCACCAGCGATCACGACGCTTCGGAAGCCTGTCTATGCTCTCTCTGCTTTGACTCTGCAGGTAGCAGTTGCGCTCAGTTTAGGGATGAACAGTGTTTGTAACTTTAATTCTAGTACGCAACCATAGCTTTACCATATGAATGGGGTCGGATTGTGGGCGCCTGCATGAAGCTGGATGGATGTATCGAAGAACTGGTGCATATGATGGGCACAGTTTATCGCTGGTGTGTTACTGGTTTCAACAGTGGTCTGTGGAACATTCCTACATCTGTAGACCAGATTCTCGTCGTCCGTATAGTACAGACGTCCGTCGGGAACGACGCATTGTGCGAGTGGCAGTGGTAGACCGAATATCATACAAGTACGAAATCTGCTCACATTTTCACTGCTGTGTCATCAAGGACCATTTGGAACCATATTCTTGCAGCAGGACTGAGAACACGCGCTAATCTGGTCACGCTACCTCTGAGACTACGACAACGCCAATCATAGCTACTCCTGTGTCGTGAAATTGTGCAGTAGTGAGAGGAAAGACGCGCTGTTGTTTCCAATGGTGAGAGTAGGTTCTGTGTGCGTGCATATACCCGGTGATCTGCCTATTCCGGAGTACGTTCGTCCACGACACACAGGGTTCATCCGACGCTTCATGATGTGGTGAGGGGGGAGGCCACCAATTACAAATCGCGTTTACAGTTGATGTTCATGTAGGGTAAGGTAATCAACCAGTGTTCGCCACAGTGGACAGGCTGTTACCCCATGCTACTGCCATTTATTCGAAAGGAAGGTGATGTATTCTTTCAGCAGGACAATGCGAGTGTACATACGTCTACTGCGGCGCAACATGCTCTTTATCGGTGTAAAACAGCTGCACTGGTCAGCGGCGTCACCAGATCTCGCGCCAGTTGAACACGTATGGGGCACGATGAAATGAGAACTTAATCATTCTCTAGTGCCGATTTACAACAAAAGGCGCTAGGTGCACAGGAAGCACTATTGCAGGATGGCATGTTTATGATTATTTTCGTGTGCGAATACACGCCTGGGTTGCCAACAGAGAGAGGTAGTACACTGTCTGGTGCGACTGGACGCCCTTTACTGGGACATGTGCGTTTCATTTGGTCTAAAATTGTTATACAATACTTCAGCGATGTTGAACTACCTGTCAAATTACTTGTCCTTGATTGTGTTGCATTTTCTTTCTGGTAGTGTAGAATGTTCTACTTGAGTCACTATTGAATGCTGATTTTATGTGATATTGGCAACAAAAGTCGACCTGTTGATAAACACTCCCAGGTGTTCCACAGAATGTCAGGATGTTATTGCGGTAATCACAAGAACCTTGCAGATCAATAATTACGAGCACTGTTTCAGTCACACTGTCGCAGATGCACAAGGCAATATCAGTCGTGGAAAATGGATAGGCAGAGGGAGACCAGGTCTGTAGCCTGCAAGTTTGGTGGCTCTCGATGTTTAAGGTTTTTTCTGTGGAGTCACATGAAACAATTTGTTAATACAATGGACATTCAAAATGCAGACACGCTTCAATGTTCAATATTTCTACAGCTAAATGACGGTTCCTTATGTTGTTGTTGTTGTGGTCTTCAGTCCTGAGACTGGTTTGATGCAGCTCTCCATGCTACTCTATCCTGTGCAAGCTTCTTCATCTCCCAGTACCTACTGCAACCTACATCCTTCTGAATCTGCTTAGTGTATTGATCTCTTGGTCTCCCTCTACGATTTTTACCCTCCACGCTGCCCTCCAATGCTAAATTTGTGATCCCTTGATGCCTCAAAACATGTCCTACCAACCGATCCCTTCTTCTAGTCAAGTTGTGCCACAAACTTCTCTTCTCCCCAATCCTATTCAATACCTCCTCATTAGTTACGTGATCTACCCACCTTATCTTCAGCATTCTTCTGTAGCACCACATTTCGAAAGCTTTTATTCTCTTCTTGTCCAAACTAGTTATCGTCCATGTCTCACTTCCATACATGGCTACACTCCATACAAATACTTTCAGAAACGACTTCCTGACACCTAAATCTATACTCGATGTTAACAAATTTCTCTTCTTCAGAAACGCTTTCCTTGCCATTGCCAGTCTACATTTTATGTCCTCTCTACTTCGACCATCATCGGTTATTTTACTCCCTAACTAGCAAAACTCCTTTACTACTTTAAGTATCTCATTTCCCAATCTAATTCCCTCAGCATCACCCGACTTAATTTGACTACATTCCATTATCCTCGTTTTGCTTTTGTTGATGTTCATCTTATATCCTCCTTTCAAGACACTGTCCATTCCGTTCAACTGCTCTTCCAAGTCCTTTGCTGTCTCTGAAAGAATTACAATGTCATCGGCGAACCTCAAAGTTTTTACTTCTTCTCCATGAATTTTAATACCTACTCCGACTTTTTCTTTTGTTTCCTTTACTGCTTGCTCAATATACAGATTGAATAACATCGGGGAGAGGCTACAACCCTGTCTCACTCCTTTCCCAACCACTGCTTCCCTTTCATGCCCCTCGACTCTTATAACTGCCATCTGGTTTCTGTACAAATTGTAAATAGCCTTTCGCTCCCTGTATTTTACCCCTGCCACCTTCAGAATTTGAAAGAGAGTATTCCAGTCAACATTGTCAAAAGCTTTCTCTAAGTCTACAAATGCCAGAAACGTAGGTTTGCCTTTTCTTAATCTTTCTTCCAAGATAAGTCGTAAGGTCAGTATTGCCTCACGTGTTCCAACATTTCTACGGAATCCAAACTGATCTTCTCCAAGATCGGCTTCTACCAGTTTTTCCATTCGTCTGTAAAGAATTCGCGTTAGTATTTTGCAGCTGTGACTTATTAAACTGACTGTTCGGTAATTTTCACATCTGTCAACACCTGCTTTCTTTGGGATTGGAATTATTATATTCTTCTTGAAGTCTGAGGGTATTTCGCCTGTCTCATACATCTTGCTCACCAGATGGTAGAGTTTTGTCATGACTGGCTCTCCCGAGGCCATCAGTAGTTCTAGTGGAATGTTGTCTACTCCCGGGGCCTTGTTTCGACTCAGGTCTTTCAGTGCTCTGTCAAACTCTTCACGCAGTATCTTATCTCCCATTTCGTCTTCATCTACATCCTCTTCCATTTCCATAATATTGTCCTCAAGTACATCTCCCTTGTATAAACCCTCTATATACTCCTTCCACCTTTCTGCCTTCCCTTCTTTGCTTAGAACTGGGTTTCCATCTGAGCTCTTGATATTCATACATGTGGTTCTCTTCTCTCGAAAGGTCTCTTTAATTTTCCTGTAGGCAGTATCTATCTTACCCCTAGTGAGACAAGCCTCTACATCCTTACATTTGTCCTCTAGCCATCCCTGCTTAGCCATTTTGCACTTCCTGTCGATTTCATTTTTGAGACGTTTGTATTCCTTTTTGCCTGCTTCATTTACTGCATTTTTATATTTTCTTCTTTCATCAATTAAATTCAATATTTCTTCTGTTACCCAAGGATTTCTATTAGCCCTCGTCTTTTTACCTACTTGATCATCTGCTGCCTTCACCACTTCATCCCTCAGAGCTACCCATTCTTCTTCTACTGTATTTATTTCCCCCATTCCTTTCAATTGTTCCCTTATGCTCTCCCTGAAACTCTCTACAACCTCTGGTTCTTTCAGTTTATCCAGGTCCCATCTCCTTAAATTCCCACCTTTTTGCAGTTTCTTTAGTTTCAATCTGCAGTTAATAACCAATAGATTGTGGTCAGAATCCACATCTGCCCCAGGAAATGTCTTACAATTTAAAACCTGGTTCCTAAATCTCTGTCTTACCATTATATAATCTATCTGAAACCTGTCAGTATCTCCAGGTTTCTTCCATGTATACAGCCTCCTTTCATGATTCTTGAACCAAGTGTTAGCTATGATTAAGTTATGCTCTGTGCAAAATTCTACAAGGCGGCTTCCTCTTTCATTCCTTCCCCCCAATCCATATTCACCTACTATGTTTCCTTCTCTCCCTTTTCCTACTGACGAATTCGAGTCACCCATGACTATTAAATTTTCGTCTCCCTTCACTACCTGAATAATTTCTTTTATCTCGTCATACATTTCATCTATTTCTTCATCATCTGCAGAGCTAGTTGGCATATAAACTTGTACTACTGTAGTAGGCATGGGCTTTGTGTCTATCTTGGCCACAATAATGCGTTCACTATGCTGTTTGTAGTAGCTAACCCGCACTCCTATTTTTTTACTCATTATTAAACCTACTCCTGCATTACCCCTATTTGATTTTGTATTTATAACCCTGTAATCACCTGACCAAAAGTCTTGTTCCTCCTGCCACCGAACTTCACTAATTCCCACTATATCTAACTTTAACCTATCCATTTCCCTTTTCAAATTTTCTAACCTACCTGCCCGATTAAGTGATCTGACATTCCACGCTCCGATCCGTAGAACGCCAGTTTTCTTTCTCCTGATAACGACGTCCTCTTGAGTAGTCCCCGCCCGGAGATCCGAATGGGGGACTATTTTACCTCCGGAATATTTTACCCAAGAGGACGCCATCATCATTTAATCACACAATAGAGCTGCATGTCCTCGGGAAAAATTACGGCTGTAGTTTCCCCTTGCTTTCAGCCGTTCGCAGTACCAGCACAGCAAGGCCGTTTTGGTTAATGTTACAAGGCCAGATCAGTCAATCATCCAGACTGTTGCCCCTGCAACTACTGAAAAGGCTGCTGCCCCTCTTCAGGAACCACATGTTTGTCTGGCCTCTCAACAGATACCCCTCCGTTGTGGTTGCACCTACGGTACGGCCATCTGTATCGCTGAGGCACGCAAGCCTCCCCACCAACGGCAAGGTCCATGGTTCATGGGGGGGACGGTTCCTTATATAGGTCTATAATTATGTTCATTATGTCCGACGACCCTTCTTGAAATTGGAAATGAGCTGCCTTTTCTTTTTCCAATCTCTTGGTTCTCTTCGTCGCTGCAGCGACCTATCATAAAATACTGCTAGAAAGGTAGTAATTTCTTTTGCATAATCTCGTTATATCCTCATAGGCAAATCACTCGATGCAGTCGTCTTTTCACTGTTCAGTATTTTCCGTTGATTTTTCATTCCGTGATAGCTGTCTCGATACTACGATTTCGGAATTTGTGCGATGACTGGTAGGACAAATCGTACTACGATATTCCGCTGTGAAACAATTTCGGGAGACAGAAATCAATATTTCCACCTTCTCTCGGTCATCTGTTTCAGTGCCACTGTGGCCAATTAGTTTCTGAGCAGATGACTTCCGTTCACTCCCTGATGTTATATAAGAGAAGAAGTTTTTTGGATTGTTAGATCGTTCGGAAAAGTTTTGCTTCGTATCGACTGAAATATTCTAGAATGTCTCTCCTTCTACATCTACACCTGTATCTACACCTGAATAACTAGTATGCAGTTCAGTGCCTGGCAGATGGTTCGTCGAACCTCTTCCACGACACTTCTCTCCCTTTCGAACAGGGACCGGTAAAAAGGACCACTTACATCTTACAGTGCGATCTCTGATTTATCTTATTTTAGTACGATAATCATATCTCCCTATATAAATGGGCGTCAATAAAATATTTTGGCGTTAGGGGGAGAAAGCTGTAGACTGAAACTCTGTGAAAAGATCTCGCCGCAACAAAGAAGGCCTTCGTTTTGATAACTGCCACCCTGTCCCTTTCGAACAGGGACCGGTAAAAAGGACCACTTACATCTTACAGTGCGATCTCTGATTTATCTTATTTTAGTACGATAATCATATCTCCCTATATAAATGGGCGTCAATAAAATATTTTGGCGTTAGGGGGAGAAAGCTGTAGACTGAAACTCTGTGAAAAGATCTCGCCGCAACAAAGAAGGCCTTCGTTTTGATAACTGCCACCCTAATTTCCGTATCATGTCCGTGTCACTCTTTCCCCTATAATACAAAACGAGCTTCCCTTCTTTGAAGTTTCCTAATGTCCTCCGTAAATCGTATCTGGTAAGGATTCCGTAATGCATAGCAGTATATTAGCATAGAAAGGGCAAGAGTGGTGTAGGCAGTCTCTTTAGTAGGTTTGTTGCATCTTCTAAGTGTTCTGCCAATAAAACACTGTCTTTCGTCGCCTCCAAACAACATTACCTGTCATTGTTTGAACTTATGTTCTCCGTAATTGTTATTCGCAGGTGTCTAGTTGAACTGGAAACCTTTAGATCTGTGTGATTTATCGTGTAGCCGAAATTTAACGGATTCCTTTAAGTACTGATGCGGATGACCTCATGTGTTTCATTATTCAGGGTCAATTACCACTTTTCTCCCATACAGATATTCTGTCTAAATCATTTTGCAATTGGTTTTGTTCTGATGACGGTAAATGATAGCATCATCCGCAAACCATCAAAGACGACTGCCCAGATTGCCTCCTTAGTCATTTATACAGTTTAGGAACAGAAGAATGCCTTGCGCTCATTTTGGTTTCACTCAACTTTTGTTTGTCCACTACGCTTTGAGTTCGTAAAACCTGTGATGCAGCTGTCTTTGTTTCCGCGGCAATTTTCTAATACGGCTACTGACCCACTGTAGATCCCTTCCGTTCCTCATAACTTTGCTCGGTCTAACTGTCGTAACTGTCCGAGGCAGAGCGCCAGTATGCGGGGTAAACATTAAAGTGCGCATCAGTACCTTTGCTTCTTCATAAATACATGAAAAGGCAGTTGTGACTTTGCCGCAAATCCACCTGCCTAACGCCGGCCGCGGTGGTCTAGCGGTTCTGGCGCTGCAGTCCGGAACCGCGGGACTGCTACGGTCGCAGGTTCGAATCCTGCCTCGGGCATGGGTGTGTGTGATGTCCTTAGGTTAGTTAGGTTTAAGTAGTTCTAAGTTCTAGGGGACTTATGACCTAAGATGTTGAGTCCCATAGTGCTCAGAGCCATTTGAACCACCTGCCTAACGATGAGAACGATGAGAGACGTGAACGTCTGTCTGTCTGTCGCGCGTTATCTGCTCTTTGCTGCGTTGTGTGTAACGTTACGTGGAACTTACAGGTTTTCACCAGCGAAGTTCCCACATGGTATATGTTTTGCAGAAATGCGTGGTGCATCCTGGCTGTTTGTCGTCCTTTCGGCCGTCCTCTGCGGCAGCGCTGAAGAGGCGTCCACGGTGGGCGACGAGAAGAACGTCACTGTCGACCAGGACACAGCCGTCAGCGATGACGGAGTCACAGTCGTCGAGCGAGGTCTGATAGGCGGAGGCCCCGACGATGAGGACGTGCACCTCGACGCGGTAAGTCGTGTTAGTTTGATGTTACTGAGTATGTTGGCGCCGGCTGCGATGTGACATCCCTTGGGACAGCAAATAAAAAGGTATTGCAACGTCTGCGTGTTCGGTTTCCATGAGAACATAGACACCCCACAGGCATAGCGAGTAGCTATAATTTTAGTGGGAAACCTATCACGTTCAGCAGACAATAAATATCACTGAATACACACTTCAGTATGCTCTATGTAACGCCTCTGCTGTCGTGACTATGTGGCGACGTTTAAGATGAATCGTCTGGCCAAGAATCCACACACACACACACACACACACACACACACACACACAATTATAATTTTTGAATGAGACGGTGTTTACCTAGAAATAAAATAGTTCCAGCCCCTCAATTCCGATTAGTTCCGTTAGTCAAATGCTGGAACTGGAAATTCCCTCCCAAATACTCCCAACTCGGAACCCCTCTGCCCCACTCGCAGCCTGCTGGGGTGTTTAGCTGAAAAGAATGAACTTTGCTCTACACTGCCGCAGAAGCTGCAACACCCTTAGGAACTGTGTTTGTTGGCCCCAGGGTACAAAATGTTGTATTGTTAGTCATTCTTTTCTCATTGTCATCGTCGATGAGAAGGCGCTCAGAAGATCTGTCTGTGCGCTCTCTACTTTGAATCCGCAGGTAATAACTGGGCTGAGTTTCGAGGTGAACAACATTCATTCTAGGGTACAACCATGCCCCACCAACGAGTACATACTACTGTTGAACAGCTTCAGCCATGCGAATGGGGTCTCATTGTGGGCACCTGCAGGAAGCTGGGTGGATTATCGACAGACTGCTCTACATGTTGGACACAACGATCAGTGGTGTGTCAGTGTTTTCAACGTTGGTCTATGGAACATTCCCTCACCCGCAGACCAGCTTCTAATCGTCCGCGCAGTGCAGACGTACTTCAAGATGAACACATTTTTTGAAGAGCGGTGGCCGAATGAACATCATCCAAAGACAAATCTGGGCACATATTGGACCTGTTATGTCATAAGGGACCATTGGCAAGCATCTGCTTGCAACAGGATTAAGATAACGTGCGTCTCTGGTCAGGCCACAACTGGCACCATGACACCATCAAAAATTGCTATTCTGGTGTCGCGAAAGAGTTAACTGGAGAGAAGAATGCCGCTCTTTTGTCTTCAGTGGCGAGATAGGTTCTGTCTGTACGCGAGTGATAAAAATACAAGTATATGGCGCAGAGATGGTCAGCTGCCTGCTCGAGAGTGCATTCGCCCACGATATACAGTCTCTGTCCCAGGCTTCATGGTGGTGGTGGCGGGGGATGAGAGAATTAGATACAACTTGCGATCACATTTGTTGTTTTGGGAGGGTAAAGCAACCAGTGCCCGCTACATTACACGGGCTGCTATCTACGTGCTACTGCCATTTCTTCGACAGAAAGATGAGGCGCTTTTTCAGTAAAACAATGCACGTCCACATAACGTTGCTGCGACGCGACGTCTTCTCCGTGGATGTAGAACTATTTCCCTGTCCATTTAACTGGATTATGTTACACAGAAACCAATAAGGGTACAAAAGGAAATAAATATCATCATTCAGTATTATCTATCTCGTCATTTTACTCACTCCACTAGGAGCTCTAACTCAGCCAATTACTGCTGACTAATATTTTCATTTCAACATAGACTATGTTGGTGTTCAGTTTCTTACCTTAAACACGATTCTTAACGCTGTTGAATTGTTCTCTATTTTTCCTACTCTGCCCATTATGACTTCTCATGCTAAATTGCAAATTTTAGTGGTACGAATTAATACACAGAAAAACATGAAAGCATATTTTTTTATGTATTAACTCATAAAATGTTAAACATTGTATGAAATAATAAATTATGACATGTAAATCGAGGAAGGTGCTCCACTTGTCACTGGGAGCTACCTTCCAGCTGGGAAAGACTTTATTTACTCAGTGATTACAGTTCATATAGTTTGATAGGTTGGTTGGTTGATTTGCGGTAAGGGACCAAACTGCGAGGTCATCGGTCCCAGTGGAATAGGGAAGGATGGGGAAGGAAGTCAGCCGTGTCCTTTGAAAGGAAACATCCCAGCATTTGCCTGAAGCGATTTAAGGAAATCACGGAAAATCTAAATCAGGATGGCCGCATGCAGGGTTGAACCGTCGTCCTCCCGAATGCGGAGTCCAGTGTGCTAACAACTACGCCACCTCCCTCGGTATAGTTTGAAACTGTGTAACTATAGGGAATCACTTTCCGTTGAGTTTTCTTTCTTTTTTCCTCCTCGGCTCCTCGATCATGAAAATTTTATTTCTATTGTGTTAATATCTATGAAGTGTCATATTCTCTTAAGACAATCATATTTTGT
Source organism: Schistocerca nitens (assembly GCF_023898315.1). Lineage (NCBI taxonomy): Eukaryota > Metazoa > Arthropoda > Insecta > Orthoptera > Acrididae > Schistocerca > Schistocerca nitens. Next base: position 193,259,670 of record NC_064621.1, read on the forward strand.
TGAATCAACCATACTAACATGCTTCGAAAAAATATGGCAGTAGGACAGTCCAGATTAACTTGGGAAAAGATTTAAGCTGTATCTTGCTCGATTACTATTTTTTATGTATATTAATAATGTGTGCGTTAAATAACAAGTGTTTCTGTAAGGCTGGTAATTCAGATTTCTACTTTTCACGCTGATGACCAACATGCAAAGTACTCTGGAATGCAAAGTTTAAGGGCGAAAGTAACTTTCTTATAAAATACGTGTTTGACCATCAGCTGCTTTTATTTTAAGCCCAAATATCTACACGAATTACGGTTAAAACAGTTTAAGCCACAACATCATATCTGACATTACTTAAATAATGGCCACGCCTCATGTGTAGAGTATGTCATGAATTCCAGTAAAAGACACAGGATATTTAGAAGCAAACATACTAATAACAAGCGTAACCAGAGCAGTACAGTTGCTTCTAGAAGTCCTGTCTCGTATACTGGAATTGATGACATACTCTACACATGAGGCGTGGCCATTATTTAAGTAATGTCAGATGTGATGTTGTGGCTTAAACTGTTTTAACCGTTTCCAGAATGAGATTTTCACTCTGCAGCGGAGTGTGCGCTGATATGAAACTTCCTGGCAGATTAAAACTGTGTGCCCGACCGAGACTCGAACTCGGGACCTTTGCCTTTCGCGGGCACTCGTTCGGGCATACAGTTTTAATCTGCCAGGAAGTTTCATATCAGCGCACACTCCGCTGCAGAGTGAAAATCTCATTCTGGAAACATCCCCCAGGCTGTGGCTAAGCGATGTCTCCTCAATATCCTTTCTTTCAGGAGTGCTAGTTCTGCAAGGTTCGCAGGAGAGCTTCTGTAAAGTTTGGAAGGTAGGAGACGAGATACTCGCTGAAGTAAAGCTGTGAGGACCGGGCGTGAGTCGTGCTTCGGTAGCTCAGATGGTAGAGCACTTGCCCGCGAAAGGAAAAGGTCCCGAGTTCGAGTCTCGGTCGGGCACACAGTTTTAATCTGCCAGGAAGTTTCATGTTTTAACCGTAATCCGTGAAGATGGTCTGTGGGTAAAACCGGTCGATATTTGGGTTTAAAATAAAAGCAGCTGATGGTCAAACACTAATTTTACGGCTGTTGACAGTCACCTTTAAAAAATGTTTAAAAATAACTTCCGTCTCAATGCTTATTTCTTTCAGCTACCTTCTGTACATACTGTAGTAGTTCTTTCTGTGTGTGGTCCATGTTTAAGTGAGCTATGTTACTAGGCAGTGAGACATCATGCAAAAGTTACTTTTTCCTTAAGCTCTGCACACCAGTGTAATTGAAGAAGAGAGCTTCTGTGAGACAAACTTTTTTAAATCATTGTACACGGGTAATCCTTAGGAATTAAGACCCAAGTCATCATTCTCATTGTATATTATGAAGTGCACACTAAATCCCTGTTTTAATGTTCTTGCAGCCTGGCCTTCTTACGAAGTATGGGTATCCGGTCGAAACATATGAAGTGACGACTGAAGATGGCTACGTACTGACAATGTTCAGGATTCCCTATGGCAAAAAATCGCCTTTGACGGAAGGAGAACGCAGACCAGCAGTCCTTCTCCAGCACGGTCTCATGAACAGCGCCGACGACTGGTTAATCATTGGTCCAGACAGGGCTCTCGGTAAGTTGATGCTGTGTCCGCAGCCAGTGTTGAAGTTCGGAATCCCCGTTCTTGTTTTATACCCAATTGTGCATGATACTCTGCGTATTTAAGCTATTTCAGTATACACTGTCACACGGCCATACGTTAGTTTTTAGCTCGCTTGTCCATACTAAGAACAGCTATTTATCGTATGGAAAATGGCAGTAGCTTCAAGAAGATCGTCATTTCAATTCTTGATTTATCCTAATCCTTATACGTACAGGTGCTGAGCTAATATGCTAGATCGGTCGCAAACTATTGAAGCATTCGTGTGGTCCGCGGTTCTCAGCTGTATTTTATAATAATGCGCATCTAGCAGCTAAAATTCGCAACCATAAACGTCAGCTAACGTTAAGAGCTTCGTAAGAGTGTAGTTCTCCTGCTCTGTAACACACAAAAAATAATTACTCAGACAGTAATATTTAAACATGTGCTTAATTGTAATTGGGTTGGTCAGTACCGCCATGAGCTAACTAAAGTTGGCCGCTTACCTAAAGGGCAGAGGGATAAGTAGTGCAGCCACCGCAGGGTTAGAGGGTGTGAGAGAGGGACCGTTTTATTGCTTGTCTTCCGAAACTGAGAACTGTGCAACTCTTACCGATCAGCTGATACTGTACAAATCTTAATACGAAATTAACATGGATTCGTGAATGCGCGTTACAGACAAATCTTTGAATCTTCAAATCCGGTACTTGTTTGTAGAAAGGGATATCCCAACCGGAAGAAGCTGCCTGTCTCATTGGAGATAGTGAGTTGTTTTTCAGACGAAAAACCCGCCTTTGAATTATACTAAAGAAGATATGGTTTCATTGGAAAAAGCTTGAAAATTAACAAGTTCCGTGTCTGTTTTTCCTGGAGTTGAAAGAGCAGCAGTTGGTTCCTGCAGTTTCCTGGAAAAAGTGTTCTGACTGAAAGGGAGGATTTCGTTGCCTGGAGATGCTGTTTTTTGAGGCAACTATCTAAATCCAAACCTCGCGAAGTCGTTTGGAAAATGTTGATCATACCACGCCGACTGCGAGGACTGATGGCACTGCTCCAGAAAGAATGAAAGCTCCAGCTGGAAAAGGCAGTCAAGGCATCCTTTTACGTACTGCAACAATAGGTGAGTTTGTTCCAAATGCTTTGTTGTTGTTTACATCAAAGAAATGGGGGGAGTTCCAAGGGGAAACGACGCGAAGGGAATTTAAAGAATGGTTCGTACACTCTCTGCTTCCAAACGTACAAAACAACTCAATTATAACATTCAATCGTGCACCATATCACTCCGTTCAGTTACACAAAGTTTGCACATGCAACAGCAGGAAGAGTGACATAGTGGGGTGGACAGACAAGAATGGCATAAGTTCGTTTGACAGGGAAATGAAAAAAAGCAAAAATGGTGGAAATCGTGAAAGGGCATGAATAATGTAATATCACTTATGAGATTGATAAAATTGCAGAATAAAATGGTCATAGTGTGGGGCGCCTTTCTCCATATCATTGCCATTTTAGAGCAATGGAAATCACGTGGGCTCAGGTAAAATCATACATTGCGGACAGAAATAAAAGTTTTAAATTAAAAGACGACGAAATTTAAGTGCATTAAATGAAAGCACGATGTCTGTTCTTTTGCACATGTCCGAGAGAAAAGACAGCTGATTCTCCTCAATGGGATGGATCCACCACATTCATTGTGGGTGCACAATTACGTCCGACCTCCTGCGGGAATCTCTAAGTAGCGAGCTTAGAAGAATGAACAGGGACTGCAGGTAGGTGGCGCTAGATGGGAATGTGGGTTAGTCGAGAGGCGTGTCAAGCAGCCCGCGGAACTGCGACGAACATAATGTCCGGGTGGCGCAGTGATTAACACAACAGGGGACCTCGGTTCGGTCCGCACGATGTCCTGATGCAGCTGATATCAATAATCCCTTCCTTTACCTTTCCTTTCTCCCCCTCGTCCTTCAATTTGAATAAAAATTGGACAGTATGACTCCCACAAAACGGAACAATATTGTTACACACATATTGTTACATCTTAGATTCGGGGATGGCAGCAGTAGCAGCAGGAGCGAAGACAGTTATCGCCACATTATAGATGTGGCTAATGAATACACTCTCACTTAAGACGGTGGTTCACTATATTCTTCCATGAGATGGAAGTATGAGATACATCTCCGCATTAAAATATGTACTGAGATACTGAAACATCGTAATCTTTACTCTCTCACGACATATATTCCCAAACCTTATATTCGTTTGGATTACGAAGAGACACGTTTCAAGCCTCCAGTGTTATTAGCGGTTGTTCACGCTTTAGTGGCACAACATTGGAACGGCTCTACAATTGTCTTGTGGGACGCTTCGTGTCGTGTGACAGTTGTGAGCTCGAAGATAATCTGGAGGTAGTAGTGTGTATTACGAAGTCATGATGCTCGATATTTTTGCCCTCGATACTGACGAACGTATATCTGTCTCTCTCCCTCTCTCTCAACTGTCAGTACACAACTGATTCGCAAGTAGACTAGTAAATTTTCCTTTGCCGAAATCATAGGTATAACAATAGTCTGCACTTTAAAACTTTTTGTCAGTCGATTTCTTGAATATAGGTGTTCTTGAATCAATTATTTGTGCTGGTTCTAGAAATAACTCCCGTTTTTGTCTATCACGTTAGGCATTTACACAAAATAAGACGTAATTTTTTGACGATTTTTACTTCTGAGCCCACAAACCTATTCAAACACCATTTCATATAAGGCGAGTTTTTCCATTAAAAAACATTTAAAAAATAAAATACATTTAAGAAATACTTTACAGGCCCCGCTCCTAATGTATTTCGTGACTACCTTGTCTAAAAACAAGAAGTCAACAGTGCTCCATTAATTTTTAAACTTTCTCTTCTTTGACTTTCTTGCGGACCCTTGTATATGATGACTCTCCCTCTTCAGCATCGAACAATATTCGACCATTACAGTTGCTTTCAAGGTCCCCTGGTACCTCCTCTCCACCTCCTTAATATCCTGGTGCAAACGTTTACCCTGGGCTTCACGGTAATGTCCCAACTTTTCCGGAAAGTTGTCGATACTTGAGTGTAGAAAGTGGACTTCCAGTCTCATATTACACCCGATATTCTCGAAATTCTGCAACATTTCTTGAGCAAATGCGTTGCAATTAGGACATTTGTTATTTTCAGAAAGTACTCAGCAACTGATCGGAAGGAGGTCCATGCGTCGTTCTCTTTCCTCTTCATTGTCTTATCAAAATCTTTATCCTTTATCAGTTTATTTATCTGAGGACCAACAAAAATTGTCTCGTGTGACGAAGGGAAAATTCTTGGAAAGTTACTTGAAGCAGTCAGTGTCTTAGAGCCGTTACAAACTGCTTCATCCAGCCCAATTTTGTGTGTAGTGGTAGAAGCAAATTTTCTTTTTTATTGTGTTTCTACAAGCAGTCCGCCAGGATATTATTAGTTCCAGACACAAAATTTCTGTGTTCTGGCCAAACTCTCACTCTTCAACGTGTTTTCGTTGTCCAGCTGTCCCATTCGCGTATAAAGCAAGGCGTTTTTGTGGGCCCAGCTTGTTGTCCTAATATTATTCCGATAATTCTGAAGTCTACGTCTACGTGATTACTCTGCTGTTCACAATAAAGTGCCTGGCAGAGGGTTCAATGAACCACCTTAAAGCTGTCTCTCTACCGTTCCACTCTCGAGCGGCGCGCGGCATAAAAGAGCACTTAAATTTTTCTGTGCGAGCCCTGATTCCTCTTATTTTATCGTGATGATCGTTTATCCCTAAGTAGGTGGGTGACAACAGAATGTTTTTGCAGTCGGAGGAGAAAACTTTTGATTGAAATTTCATGATAAGATCCCGTCGCAAGGAAAAACGCCGTTGTTTTAATGATGGCCACTCCAATTCACGTATCATGTCTGTGTCACTATCTCCCCTGTTTCGCGATGGTACAAAACTAGCCGCCCTTCTTTGAAATTTTTCGATGTCATCCATCAGTCCCATCTGATGCGGATCCCACACCGCACAGCATATATTCCAGAACAGGGCGGACAAGCGTGGTGTAAGCAGTCTCTTTAGTAGACTTGTTGCACCTTCTACTTTTTCTGCCATTGATCGCAGTCTTTTGTTTGCTCTACCCACAACATTATCTATGTGAGCGTTCCAATTTAGGTTATTTGTAATTGTAATCCCTAAGCATTTAGTTGAATTTAAAGCCTTCAGATTTATGTGACTTATCGCGTAATCGAAATTCAGCGGATTACTTTTAGTAGTTATGTGAATAACTTCACACTTTTCTTTATTCAGAGGCAGCTGCCACTTTTCGCACCATACAGATATCTTATCCAAATCATTTTGCAATTCGTTTTGGTCATCTGATGACTTTAGAAGACGGTAAATGACAGCATCATCTGCAAACAATCTCACAGGGCTACTCAGATTGTCTCCTACGTCGTTAATACAGATCAGGAGCAATAGAGGACCTATAACACGTCCTTTGGGAACGCCGGCTATTACTTCTGTTTTAATCGATGACTTTCCGTCTATTACTACGAAATTTGACTTTTCTGACAGGAAATCACGAATCCAGTCGCACAACTGAGGCGATATCCATAGGCATGCAGTTTGGTTAGAAGACGCTTGTGAGGAACAGTGTCGAAAGCCATCTGGAAATCTAAAAATATGGAATCAATTTGACATCCCCTGTCGATAGCACTCATTACTTCATGAGTATAATGAGATAGTTGTGTTTCACAAGAACGATGTTTTCTGAATCCGTGCTATGTGCCAATAAATCGATTTCTTAGAGGTAATTCATAATGTTCGAACACAGTATATGTTCCAAAACCGTACTGCAAATTGACGTTAGTGATATGGGCCTGTTGTTCAGCGGATTGTTCCTATTTCCCTTTTTGAGTATTGTTGTGACTTGAGCAATTTTCCAGTCTTTAGGTACGGAACTTTCTGCGAGCGAAAGGTTGTATATAATTCCTAAATGTGGAGCTATTGTATCAGCATACTCTGAAAGAAACCTGACTGGTATACAATCTGGACTGGAAGCCTTGGCTTTATTAACTGATTTAAGCTGGTTTGCTACACCGAGGATATCTACTTCTATGTCTCTCATCTTGGCAGTTGTTCTTTATTGGAATTCAGGAATATTTACTTCGTCTTCTTTGGTGAAGGAGTTTCGGAAAACCGTGGTTAATAACTCTGCTTTTTATGTATGACCAGAATCTCATTGGGTTTTCTGCCAGATTTCGAGACAGAGTTTCGTTGTGGAAATTATTAAAAGCATCTCGCATTGAAGTACGCGCTATATTTCGAACTTCTGGAAAACTTTGCCAATCTTGGGGATTTTGCGATCTTTAAAATCTGTCATACTTTTTGCTTCTGCAACAGCGATCTGACCCGTTTTGTGTACCATGGGGGATCAGTACCATCACTTATTAATTTATGTGGTGTACATCTCTCAATTGCCGTCGATACTATCTCTTTGAAATCATTCCACATCTTTTCTACATTTGCGTGATCAGATCTGAAGGAGTCGAGATTGTCTCTTAAAAAGGCGTTAAGAGCATTTTATCAGCTTTTTTAAATATATGTACTTTTCTTTTCTTTTTGATGGTTGTAGGTGTTTACCACAGATTAGCCATTCGTGTTCCTCATAATGGGCACTTGTTAAGAGTATCTTAATGTTCTCATACGCCTCTCTCAGTTGAAATGAATGGGCCACAGGAATGGACCCACACACGTTCCCATTATGCAGTAACAATCCTTCAGGCTCTTCGCTGATGAGTCTAGAAGACGTTCCCACTGATCAGGATCATGTTCAGTGCCTTAGAAGTGCATTAACTGATTCACATTGCTGCAGTAAACTAAGGAGTCGTCCTCTGAGAATAGAGCAACTAGTTCTTTCTCTCTATGTCCGTACTATGAGTAATGAGTTTCTGGTTCCAGAAGATTCTTAGTTTTTAACAGGGAGCCAAGTATTTCCGCAGATGCTTTAGGCAAATTGGAATCTCGTACGAGATCATTAACTTCGCTCTGACAGAATAATTGTGGAGTAAAGTCATATTCAGATTCGTAGGCCTCACTATCGTCTTCGGCAATTGCATCGGCTTCATTTTCATCATCGTCTTCTGCCATTTTCTCTAAAACAGCTGGAGGAAGAAAAGCAATCAGATCTTCTCCACGTGCAACTGGCCTAACGGCTGAATCAAAGTTTGCCTGCAGAGCACCCCTGAACAATAACTGAGCAGATTACCATTCGTTAAGGCGATTTTTGCGCTACCTCCACACCATTTGAATTGCAAAAGGCATGCTTGGTTCCTTTCCACAATCCTCAACACAACAGCGGCGAACTGTCTTTGGCGCCCATCACCTGTCCTGGTCACCAACTTTCATTTTAAAAGAAGCATGGTAAGCTTTTTTCACAAAGTCTGTTTTAACCATTCTCTGATAAGGCACTGTATAATTTCCACAAATGCAGCAGAAAACATTTGGGTCGTCCGCACACTTGTGTGTTACATTGCAGTAACAGCAAAACAACAGGCGAACTGTTTTATTAATTCTTTTCTTAAAGATGCAGAATATTCGAAATAAAACACTGGTAATGTAAGCTTGTGAGATAAACACAATAACAACTAATATCAACAGGTGTAGCAACCGTAATGTATACAGTGCCATATTGACAAAATTTCCCTCCAACAATATGCATAACCTACTGGCACAGCAATATACTTTGAAGCAGATTACGGCAACGGTGTATGTGATGGAAAAAACTTAAAACAGATTTGGAATCAGCATAAAAAGTTGAGGTAGAATCAATATTAGTTTTCAGTAATCTGATAACATGCAGGCTAGTGTAATGTATCACATATTATGTGAAATTTGAATTTTTGACTGCCTGATTGCTCAATCGAGCAACTATTTGAACATTAAATATCCATACAAAATAAAGTCTTATTGATAAATAAATTGTCTCTTCATGTTGGTCTTTTCATTAGCTGAAAAACTGTACAGTAAAAGTTTCCAGAAGACATAACATTTCTATTATTTGGTTGTAACCTTCATCGAAAGTCAATTACAAGTTAGTTGACCTTCATTCGAAATAAAATGCTTTATATGTTTACAACGAATCTAACATTCTGAAATTTTTAATTGTTTCTTCTAGTTGGTTTTTTGGAAAGGAAAGAACAAAATTTGAAAGTAAACAACGTTCGAGTCAATATTACTTTCTATTTATTATTTGTACTAGACATTTCAAAACAGAATGATTTTTGTGGGCTTCTGTCGTACAGAACAGTTTTTCCCTGGACTTTACTAGTTGCAATTTTTGATTTAGCTCTTAATCTAAGTCTAACATATATTGATGCTATATTTTTAACGACTTTTCTTTCGTTCATATCTTCCAGGTCGAATGCAGAATGTATTGACTGTGGTTTAAAAATATTGTTTTCATAAACAGAAAAATGGTGAGACATTGAATTAACGAACTGAGCATAAACCTTGCCCAGATTTTCCACAGTAGCAAAACTACGAAAATTCTTCTCAAATAAATTATAATTTTATAAACAGTTTCAGAAGCAAATTTAAGTTCTCCATAGAAACTTTCTAACTAAAAGCAAAAGCATCAGACAGGCTTTTTACAATATGCGTAGTCACGTACATGGACATTCTCAAAAATTAACAACCTGGAACACTCACAACACTTAATAAATGGATCAGCATTTGTTAAGAACAGATACTGCTGTCTATTACGAAATATTGTTGATGTAAGTGCTAATATTTATATCATTCAGGGTACAGCAATAATTTAAACATTGTCTTACTGAAGCATCATTTAAATCAAAATTTTCACTCTGAAGATGATGTTACCTAGTGTGCAAGGGAAAAAAGATGATTTGCATTATGAAGAAGATCCTCTTAGTCGTACTGAATCCTAGTCAAGGTTTGTATATCAAAATTATGCAGTCGGTTAGCTGTATACTTCATATATTGAAAATTTATTTATGGTTGTGCCGCCAGAAAAGTTTAAAATTGTGGAATAAAGATGTAATGTCAGAGCAAACTGTCTTATGATATCAGAGTACCTTCTGACTTGTTTGTCTCATATAGAGTTTTTCAACTGGTTAACAATGATATGTAATGGAAAACTACTAAAATTAAATTTCAAATGATTGCTGTTGAAGTGTCCTTTTTTCTTTAATTGAACCATCATCTGGGTCACCACTGAAATCTTTTTGTTTCTTCGGCTTACAGCCATTTGTAAACTTCTCATCTTCTTCCTCAAATTTATTTTTGTTGGTAAACGGAGAGTTGTCTACGTTCCTTTGTTTTCACTAAGTGCTTCAGGAGACCTTACCAAATATATGTCTGCCTAGTTCACATACTGCAAGGAAGGTGATTACTGAAATTTTGCACTCACCATAGTTCACAATTGTAATTGCTTCTCTAGCATACTAACAAACAACACTTTAATGAAAAATGTTGTTTTAGCTGTTATCTCGTTGACACGGTTATACCTTAAATGCTTGTAATGTGTTTAACTTACCTGAGTGCCAACAGATTCTTTTCGGACCAATTATCTCCTTGCAACCATCGTTTTCTGCATGTATTTAGGAAAGTCAAACACAGACGGAACTGCATCATCTGTTAACAATCTTAGTAATGCTCTTGGTCTCGCTTGGTACCAATTGCACTGTAAGAAGTAGCGAACCAGTCATCTCTGCGAATTGCTTGTACCTATAATTTTAGAATTTCCGGTCGAGAAAAGGGAAATCTGCGTAAACAAGAAACAGCTACACAATTGAATACGAGAAGCACCACCAACAGTAGTGTAATTTATACATAAAATACAAAGTGAGAAACACTTGTTCTGAATAAAAATATAAATTACCTATGAAACTGAGCTCCACGTCCTTTCTGTTAGAGTTGTCTACAACCATAAGCTACACATTACTTCACGGTTATACGTTTATAAAAGTAATACGAGTAATTCGTTCACAACTTATTTTCAAACGAGGGAAAGCATGAAACAAACATGATATATAAGAGCGGAGTTGCCAATCTAACAATAATTGACCATCACGATTTTCATAGATACAAAGCACTACAGTTGTCTTTCATGTTTATATTTAAGACCACTGGTTGACCGAAACGGCGTAACAACAAACATCCGTGTAGTAGCGTTCGCAACATAGTCGCGGGTTGTCAAGGACGTTATTTCGGCAGCTCGACTGTAATAGTAAAGTCGATAAATATTCTGCCCGAGATGCTGCCCCACAATGTCAAAAAAAAGTTTGGCGATCACTTGTTTAGGTGTGATGCCGTTTCTATGAGCAAGTGCGTTAACAGGAGAGAGAGAGAAGGTGAGATCTTATAACAGAACGTAGCCTGTTTTAAATCATCAATTCTGTGGATGGTTCGATGCCATCTGTGCTCATTTTATGTTCTGTTCTTATCTTTTATCTCTACGTAATGCTCCTACTGCATTTTCCCTTACAGTGCCCAGTTACATATTCCTGGCTGCTACCAAATGCTCACTGTTTCATTCAGTCCTGCTGTCACACACCCATACGATGCTGTATTGCTAGACTTGCCTTTGAATTTCTTAACAACATTTGATATCAATAATGCTCTTTCATTAAGGAAATATTTATATGCACCAGCCGACCTTTCTCTATCTTCGTTGCTTCGGTCATCATGTGCACTCGTACTTTCTAGGCGGAGGAGTTCCTTTACTTCTCCTACACCTTCTGTTTTAACAGTTTCGAACAGAAGCCAAGCTTTCTACTACTCAGCAGCGCCTTCTTCTTAATTTATGCGTAACTCTACTTCTGCTATGCACAAGTAAACAATATTTGTGATAAACTACGATCCTGCTTACGTCGCCCTTAGCATAGATTCTCCTTTCTTAATATTCCACTTTAGTTAGTCCCTGTTGGCATTTGTATATGTCGTATACTATTCATCTTTTTCCATATTTTAGCTCCACATTTGTCAGGATTACGAATATCACATTTTCTATGACATTCTCACTGGTTTTCAAAATGCTTGGAATGTTTTCTCGACTATTCTTCGGCTTCCTCCCCATTACTAATCGTAGGGAATTGCAGCACATTTACCTTTTCATCTTTTGTAACTGAACAGGTCGTCGTCCAGTATGTCATTACTTTCTACCTACTTATCTGTCTATTAAATACACATTAAATAAATAGCACAGAGCTAGCCTCCTATCTTAATGTCGCCATTTGCCGGACAGACCAGGGCGATATAACGTCACACAATGCGACGCTAGCGAGAAACGACATTTGGAACAGAGCTGCAAGTCTACCGATCAGCGACTGTACCTCACCAGCTGTCCTACCCCTGTGCAAAAAGTTTTGGGGATGATAATTTATTTCACTACCTGGAACTGGTCCAGCTTCTAGAGCGAGGGCAGTAGCACAGTGGTAGAAGCACAAGACTCCTAATCTGGAGGAACGTGGTTTATAGCCTTGTGCAGCCATCATGATTTATACGAGTATTTTCCATGATTCCTCAAAAACCACTCTTGCGGTTGCGGGAATGATTCACTGAAAGTAGTCCACATCCAATTTCCTGTTCAATACTTTCCCAGCTGAGCTAGTGCTCAAACTTTAATTATTTCACTACCATTAAGCTCTAAACTTTTTCTCCAGATCTACATCTACACCTATATACATACTCCGCGAGCTACCATACTGTACATGGTGGAGAATACCCTGTATCAATATTAGTCATTTCCTTTCCTGTTCAGCATGCAAGTGGAACAAGGGGAAAACGACTGTCTATGCATCAGTACGAACCATAATTTCTCTTGCCTTGGAGGAATTTACGATAAACATATGTTGGTGACAGTAGAATTGTTCGGAAATCAGCCGAAACACTGGTTCTCTAAATTTTGTCAATAGTGTTTCACGAAAAGAACGTCTTTCCTCCAGGGATTCGAATTGGAGTTCATGGTTTATTTCGGTAATACTCAATTGTTGAAAGAGTCTATTGGTAACGTAAGCTGATCAGCCAAAACATCATGATCGCTGCCCACCGCGACATTAGTTGCTGCCCGGTGGCGTTGCGGGCACGTGACACAGTAACAGCAGGATCTAAGCGGAGCATCCACGGACGCGTGAGCATATTAGCAAAGATATGGGCTGCAAATGGGGAAACCCACTGAGATAAGCGACTTTCACAAAGGGCAGATTATTATTACACTGAGCCTCTGAAAGACTATCCCGAAAACGGCGAAGGTGGTCGAAAGTTCACGTGCTACTGTCGCGAACATCTACGGAAAGAGGTAGCAGGGCAGTGAAACTACCAATAGGCGCTCAATGGGTGTACGTCCACGACTCTTCAAACAACATGAGGTTCGGAAGCTTGTCTGTTGTGTAAAGTAGAATAGATGGTGATTTGTGGCGTCTCTGCCGTAATAACACAATGCTGGTGCACGCACAAGTGTTTCGGAACACACTGTTCATAGAACATTGTTGAACACGGAGATCTGCAGCAGACCAATCTTACGTGTTCACATGTTGATTCAATGAGATCGTCAATTACGATTACAGTGGGCACGGGACCATTGGGATTCAACCGTCTATCAATGGAAAAGTGTCGGTTCTTCGGGTGAATCACATTTTTGCTACTCAAGGTCGCTGGTCGACTGCGCAAACGCCGTCATCGAGGTGAGCTGCGGTTCGAAACGTGCAGCGCCCCACGGACGCAGGCTAGTGGGCGCAGTGTTATGCTGTGGGAGGCAGTCTCCTGCTCTGGCATGGGGGCGAATACACGCTGACAGCTGCGAACCAATTGCATCCCTTCATGTTTGATGTCTTCCCCGACGGTATGTTTGCCCGCGTCTCGGAGCCAGGACCATGCAGCAGTGCTTTGAGGAGCATTATAGTGAACGCAAGTTGATATCTCGGCGACCAATTTCGCATGATGTAAATCATATGGAACCCATCCGTGTCGCTATCGGGCGCCATCACTGCGAACGCATATCAGCAGCTCCTTATTTACGTGAGTTACATGACCTGTGCGTAGACATCTAATGCCAAAAACCTACCAACAAACTGCTGGATCCCTGATAGGCGGCACGCCCGGGTTCCCGGGTTCGATTCCCGGCGGGGTCAGGGATTTTCTCTGCCTCGTGATGGCTGGGTGTTGTGTGCTGTCCTTAGGTTAGTTAGGTTTAAGTAGTTCTAAGTTCTAGGGGACTTATGACCACAGCAGTTGAGTCCCATAGTGCTCAGAGCCATTTTTGAACCTGATAGGCGAAATCGGTGAGGTATTTCGTTCTAAAGACGGACAAACAAGCTATTAAGCAGGTGGTATCAGTGTTTTGGCCCATCAGTGTATCTGATAGCAGGCTTCTGAATTGTTCCGATGTCTTCCTTTGATCCGACCTGGTGGGGATCCCAAACAGTCGAGAAATACTCAAGAATGTGTCCTGCTAATGTTCTATAAGAGGTCTCTTTTCTAGATGAGCTACTCTTTCCTAGAATTATACCGATAAAAAGAAGTTCCTACCACCGACCTTACGCGAGCGTTCCATTTCATATCGCTTTGCAACGTTACACCTAGATATTTAATCGACAAGACCGCGTCAAGCAACACACAGCCCATACTGTATTTGAACATGAAGGACTGTTTGTCCCACTCATCTGCATTAACTTACATTACCCTACATTTAGAGCAAGCTGCCAGTCACCTCACCAAATAGAAACTGTGTAAATCGTCCTGAATTTTTCTACAGTCACTCAGTGCCGACACTTTTCCATACACTACAGGATTATCATCTAGTGCCAGTGCACCAATATGTGTGAGCGACTTCGTCTACAGAAGTGACTTTTTTTGAATTCGTAAAATATTTGCGATGAGGCGTACTTACTTCAGTGTTGATATTTACACACACAAACACACACACACACACACACACACACACACACACACACACGCACACCCGAAATTAGCGCTACAGGAACAGTTCACAGCCGGCCGCGGTGGTCTAGCGGTTCTGGCGCTGCAGTCCGGAACCGCGGGACTGCTACGGTCGCAGGTTCGAATCCTGCCTCGGGCATGGGTGTGTGTGATGTCCTTAGGTTAGTTAGGTTTAAGTAGTTCTAAGTTCTAGGGGACTTCTGACCTAAGATGTTGAGTCCCATAGTGCTCAGAGCCATTTGAACCATTTGAACAGTTCACAATCCGAAAACAAAAGTTATTTTTCATCTTTTCTGATTAAGCTGATAAGACAAAAGAAGATTTTCGGGAAACGGATATGAATTGTAAATGTAGCGGGAGTCCTTACTGTTGCAAAATACGAAGCAATTTAGGAAATTTGGCAATGAAGAACGAAAAGTTTGATATGAAATTCCTGTCGATACCAGTGTTATTAAGCACAGGACACTGCATCAGTCATAATGGACTACAGGAAGACATCGCTTGTGTCTTTTCTGAGGAGACATCCTGGAATTTCTATGTTTGATTTAGCCACCAAAGGTAAACCAAACTCCGAATGGCTGGATAGGAATTTGCAGCCAGTTCCGTTGGAGTGCTTACTAGTCTATAACATCAAGGTACGCTACAGGGGAAGGAATATATATATATATATATATATATATATATATATATATATATATATATATATATATATATATATATATATATATATATTTGAATCTTTTCAAATCTACAGTGAACGCAGTTTTCATTAAGTTCTAATAAGTATACCACAAAGGTCTGTAACGACCTTGTCTAAAATCGTAGTAACTATTAGCACATCTTATGTTATTAGGCATAAGCACATAAACTCGCTAAGGTTCCCTAAATCGTCTGAACAACTGCTCCTAATTGGGTTTGCAATACCACAATTCCTGTAATACAATAACAGCTGCTGATGCATTAATTTTGTTTCCATAAAATGTCCTTGCAAGAGCGTCGATTCGAGCGTCGGTATCAGGAACCAGGAAAGCAAACCGAAGACTATCAGTATAGTGTCTGATGCGGTCCCAGGTTTCGTAAAAGAATAATAAAGCCAACATCAGCCGTAACAATACGCCTTTATTTAAAATGTTATATTACCTTTCCTCTTACAAAATGTTAGTGTTTTACGACGCACCGCGAATGAGTTATTCGAACGGGATGGAAATCGGTAGATGTGATGTACATATACGGACAAACAAATGATCACAATTTCAGAAAAAAAACTGGACGATTTAAATAAGAGGAAGAGCTTCATAAATCGAGCAAGTCAATAACGCGTTGGTCCACCTCTGGCCCTTATGCAAGCAGTTATTCGGCTTAGCACTGATTGATATTGTTGTTGGATGTCTTGCTGAGGGATACCGTGCCAAATTCTGTCCAATTGGCGCGTTAGATCGTCAGAATCCCTAGCTGTTTGGAGATCCTACCCGTAATGCTCCTATCGTTCTCAATTGGAAAGAGATCCGGCGACCTAACTGACCAAGGCAGGCTTTCGTAAGCTCGAAGACAAGCAAACGCGTCGTACACGGACAGGCATTACCCTGATTATATGTAATCCCAGGATTCTTTGCCACGAATGACAATAAAAAGGGGCGTAGAATATCGTTTGTGACGGCAAACACAGGTGTCCTGGTATGAAAACAAATGACAACCGCACACCATCAGTGTTGGTTGTCGTGCTGTAAGACGGGCGACAGCCAGGTTCGTATCTCACTGCTATTCGGAGCGTCCCCAGACACGTGTCTGCGGGGGCTCATTTCGAAGCGGGGCTCAACACTAAAGACAATTCTACTCCAGTTAATTAAATTCCAGGCACCATGCTTGCTGAAAACGTGTCTGGAGACGCTCCGGACAGCTGTGGGATACCAATCTAATTGTCGCCCGCCATATGGACCAACAGCCAGGAGCGATGGTTTCGTATGTTACTCCTTTTCATAGCAGGACCCCTTCGGTTGTCATCAGCGGCAACCTTAAAGCACGTCGGTATGTCGACTATATTTTACGCCCCGTTTTGGTGCCCTCCACGGGAAGCCATCCTGGGCTTACATTTCAGCAAGATATTGCTCTTCCACAAACAACGAGAGATTCTCCTGCTTCTCTTCTTGCTTGCCAAACCCTACCTCGGCAAACAAGGTCGCCGGATCTCTCCCAACTTTAGAACATTTGGCGCATTAAGGGTAGGGCCCTCCAACCAGCTTGGAATTTTGATAATCTAGCGAGCCAGTTGGACAGAATTTGCGACAACATCCCCTTAGTAGAACAACCAGCAACTAGCAATTAATGCCAAGTGAATAACTGCTTGTATAAGGACCTAAGCTGGATCAACGCGTTATCGACTTCCTTAATTTGTGAAGCCCTTTTAATTAACAAATTATGAAGCTTATCTGAAATTGCAATGATTTGTTTGCTTGAACATTTACATGACATCTACCGATTTCCGCCCCTTCTAATAATTCCTTTGTGGCGCATTTTTTTTTTTTTTGTCTTAGAGTGTACTTACGACTATAGCGTGTTCGCCTCTGTGCTAGTTTGCTATATATTCATTCACCTTTGTGGTCGGTGTAATCGCTACTGTCCTCCATGACATGTAGCATGTTGAATGGTCTAGGCAGAGGTGAATGCATTTGGACCTATGAAGGTAGCTACTGGATTATTTCCTTTCCTTTCATTTCAGGGTACATTTTGGCTGATGCTGGATATGACGTTTGGCTGGGCAATATTCGTGGTAACTGGTACTCACAGAAGCATCAGGATTACTCTCCAAAAAAAGATAAATTCTGGAAATTCAGGTAAGTTTATTATCGATTAATTTAGCTTTGAAGACAATAAAACTAAATAGCAGCCAAATAAATTTTTTATGGGGATTCACGTCCATCTGTTATGCAAACAGCTGTTGTTTTTGATGCTCAACACATTCGTGCCGTCATCACAGGGAATTTTTATTCAGTTCCGTACAATGCAAAGAATATGCGTATTATAATGAAGAGGGATGGAGAAAGACATGAAGGCACAATTCGTCAGCCTAAGCAAGACAGCCGTAGGGATGGAACTGAGAATCGGGTAGGACAAGACAAAGATGTTGATACTACCCAGTACTCGAAAACATACACGGCACATTGCAGTAGGTGGACAAATTTAAATACGTGGAAGAATATATAACTGGAAGAAACAGTAACAAAGAAGGAATGTATATGAGAGAGGTCACCTTTCGGTATGAGTGGAGCTGTATACAATAAAGAAAATACAGACACAAAGATGAAGCACAACAAGGCAACGCTGAGGAATGTGGTATTATATGCGGCTGAGACGATAAAACAAGGAAGAAATGATGCAGGTGCTGTTGTTGGTGTTGTTGTCTTCGGTCCGAATACTGATGCAGCTATCTGTGCTAGTCTACCTTGTGCAAGCCTCTTCATCTCTGCATAACTACTGCAGTCTAGATTCAGTTGAACTTGCTTACTGTATTTTGAACCTTTGGTCTCGCTCTACATTTTTTATCTCCCACTCTCTCTTCCTTTACCATACTGGTAATTACCTGAGGCTTCAATATGTGTCCTCTCAACGGATCCCTTCTTTTAGTCGCCGACCGCTGTGGCCAAGCGGTTCTAGGCGCTTCAGTCCGGAACCGCGCGACTGCTACGGTCGCAGGTTCGAATCCTGCCTCGGACATCGATGTGTGTGATCTCCTTAGGTTACTTAGGTTTCAGTAGTTCTAAGCCTAGGGGACTGATGACGTCAAATGTTAAGTCCCATAGTGCTTAGAGCCATTCGAACATTCTTTTAGTCAGGTTGTGCAATGAATTGCTTTTTTTCCTCAGTTTGATTCAGTTCTTCCTCATTAGCTGTCAGACCTACCCACCCAATCTTCAACATTCATCTATAGCACCAAATTTCAAAAACTTCTGTTATCTTCTTGTCTGAACTACTTATCGCCCGCTTTGCAGAAGAACTTGAAAAAGAAGAGAGAAAAATACTGAGGAAAATACTAGGCCCTCAATGAGGTACTGAGATATGGATGCAATGACCTAGGGAAGAACTATGTTGGGCCATGAGGAAGAATGCAAGCGTAATGACGAAGTGAGTATGGGTAACAACGCCCGCTCGGCTAGCGCTGCTTCCCAAGCGGGAAGGCGTGCCGGTCCCCGGCACGAATCCGCCCGTCGGATTAGTGTCGAGGTCCGGTGTGTCGGCCAGTCTGTGGAAGGTTTTTTATGGCGGTTTTCCAACTGCCTCGGCGAATGCGGGCTGGTTCCCCTTATTCCGTCTCAGTTACAATTTGTCGGCGATTGCTGCGCCAACGCTGTCTCCACGTACACGTACATCATAATTACTCTAGCGTACAAACATTTGTGGTTGCACTCGTCTGGTATGAGACGTTCCCGGGAGGGGAGAGGGAGGGGGTTCCACTGGGGGCCGAACCGCACAATAACCCTGGGTTCGGTGTGGGGCAGCAGTGAGGTGAGTGGACTGTTGTAGCCAGTTGTGGGGTTGTGAACCACTGAGGGCTACGGGGGGGAAGTAGCCTCTCTGTCGTTTCTAGGTCCCTGGTTCAATACACATGCACATACACATGGGTAACAACAAGGAGAATAAGAGGAAAGGCAGGACCAAGTGGGTTTTGAAGTCATGAATAGCTGGTCGGAATTGGTGGTCAATGTAAAAGGGAAATAAAATTGGAGAAGCAATTATACAAAGGCAAATTACGCCAGAGATCGACGACAGAGAAGGACGCAGGAAATGAATAGACAGTCACCAGTGGAACAGACAAGAGATAGCGAAATCGAAGATCCTCGGAAAGAAAAGAACGGGAGGGCCAAAGGGAAGGGCTGAAAGAGGTTGTGGAATGGTAAGAAGGAAGTCGGATAGTGCGATTATCTGGACTTCTCGATTAGTTTCACAAACGTTCATGCGGCCTTGGTCAAACTACTGGCACTGTTTACCATTTTATCACTGTTGGACCCATACTACATTTGGCCTGCCTGAATTTCACCGTGAATCCATCTGCAATTAAGACCTCTGTGCGGCCTTAGTCAAATTGTTGGCACCATTTCATTACGGCTGGACGCAACTTTGCATTGCATTTGGACCCCCAGAATGTCGTGGTGAATCTCTGTGCAATTCAAACGTTTTGTCCACGCTAGTCGTATTATCCCACGTAATTCGAATCTAGAGTACGTTTACAGTAGTCGTTCTGTTTCAATCAAACGCACTTGTTATCCGTACCGCACCAGAACTGAGTCTGCAAGAAACCAGGAGCTTGTACTCTCTTCTGATAATGCACCGTTCTTGTCCAATGGTCTTAGCATGAGACAAAATGTGTATCTTACTTTCTGAAGTCGCTTCGTATTATGAACTTGGTTGACGAGATAGCAAATTTCTTACGTGACCATCATCCAACCGTATTTGCGGACGTAATGTACCGCACTTCCGAGGCAATAATAAAAAATAGAATAACATAAGAATAATTTTAGTGACATGACTAAGTGTTATAAGCGAAAAGTTGTTATCGTTACACAAGGAAATGCGTTTTTTGTCAATGTTTATAGTGTGCTGTTAATTAATCTAGGCACCCCATCCAAATTACCCCTGGCTGACGGGCACGTTAGGACAGAAGTGTAAACAAACGTTCGCTCGTAGCATCCATTTGTTCCACATATGAATAAAATAGATTGTTTATTCCAAAAACACCCTTCAAGTTCACATACAACTATGTATTCTTCAGAATAGAAAATTGTTACCCACAAAATATGAAGCCAAGAAGTTTTTAACATCAGTGTAACATTGCAGTTCACAGATACTGGCCAATGTCTTTAACAATGTGCATCTTACCAAAACTTAGAAGAAATTCCCACAATGTCTTAACAACATTAAAACAGTTTCCTCAAACGTAATTACAGTAGACTGCCAAAACGTTTTTTTTAAAAAAAGCATTAATATTTCGTAAACATACAAAAACAACAGATAAAGATCGTTCAGCAGAACAATAATAAGTTCACAGAAAACGACAGGCTGTCGGAAAGGTAGTTTGGTCCGTTGACGACGCATTACCATTTACGTCATACATTCCACGTATGCTGAACATCTCTTAACGACTAGCATGGCTACTGACGGCTGCTTTCACTACAAAATAGCCCAGCTTCACAGTCTTTGACCATAATGCAGTCCGTTTCCTAAAATATGCATATTTCAGACACAGCCTAACAGTAGATGATACACAAGCAAAAACTAACGGTAGCGCTTACTGCGCGACAGTAACTCTAACATTCTGCGCGGTTTCAGTTTGTTCTATGTCGTGTCTCCCTACCACTTTCGCGCAACGACGCTCTGAGCGTGTTTCTTAGGGAATTGACTAGTTTGAACCTGGGACCTGTTGCTGGTAAGGAGACGCCAGACCACACATGACATGTAGAGTTCAGTGAGACTAGCGATGATATAACCAAATACTTAATGATTTCAGCGTCAGCTCCACTGCACTCCCTGTAAAACAATCTTAATACTAACTAAATTTAGTGGACGGGGTTCAAGGCTTTCCTATTTTTAGTTACCTGGTAAAATAACGTCGAAAAGGCAGTTAAGTTTACGATTGAAAATTTTATTCTACTCACAAAACATTGTTTATAATTTGCACTATTGATAAAAGGAAATATTTTAATACAGGATGATAAAAACCAACTGCGTTCAACAAAAATGAGAACGAATATTCCCTGAGTGGGTTTCCAAGTTTTACAATGGATCGAAGGATGACCTATGCCATATCACACCTATAATCTAGGTTTAAATTAAGTTTCACAAAAGAGAAAACTATCAAAATGGTCTACAGTGAACCTCAATTATCTTTAATTACTTATCTAACATTTCGTAAATTACAGTGGCTGATGTGGCTTCTCAATAATTATATAACCGAAAAATCATCGCGTTTCAGATTTTAACGTACGTAGCAAATGTGAATCCCATTAGCTTCAATTGACGATCGACACTAGTATTACGTAAAAAGGGGATGTAACAGATGAGACTTCTGCAGTTCTGAGTGAAGCCTTATGCGCTCAAAAATGCGGCATCGCGTGCGTTCATTACCTAGTCGGTGTTCATCAGGGGGCGGTGGCCGGCGCAGCTCCATACAGCTCACCGTCTCGGAAGCAACTCTCTCCTGACTTCTCCTTACTACAATTTCCCGAAGTTGGTTTTAAAAAAAAAAGCTATCTGACTGTGTTTTCATCTGACCAATCAGGGTCTCAATGTTAACCTTAAGCTCCGCCTATCAAAATTCTGTCTATCCAATGACAAACGTTATACTTTTCGTGGTGGGGCAATGTTTTTAAAGTTTGAAACGTAACAGAGGCGAAAAAGTCTCACGCTAAAACTTGCAGCTGGTGTGGCCCTTTTAATGTTATCGTAAGATCTATACTGTTCTTCTGGAGGGTTTTATCTTTTAACATGGGCTAGGGGGTGGTCCTGGCGGTTACTTTTCGTGGTGGGGCAATGTTTTTAACGTTTGCAACGTAACAGAGACGCGAAAAAGTCTCACGCTAAAACTTGCGGCTGGTGTGGCCCTTTTAGTGTTATCGTAGGATCTATACTGTTCTTCTGGAGGGATCTAGCTTTTAACATGGGCTGGGTGGTGGTCCTGGTGGTTAGCTGCGACGTGGGTGTTTGTCCCTTGTCGTAGGGCCTTCTAGCTTAACACGGTTCTGCTCTCGGCTTCTGTTCTCAATTCTCCCCTCGGAACTGCGTCTGTCTCACGGTGGGAAGGTATGACATGCATTTAGGCATTCTTGTGTTAGTCTGTGGTATTCCATTTGCTCACTCGTTACTTGTATTACTTTGGTTAATTTAATGTCACGATTTATTCGGAGCTATGTGACATACTACTGGATTTGCTTATCATGTCAGGGTTTTCATGGAAGGTGTTGGATTTGCCTGACACGTTACATATCACTACCCTTCGAACTTAATTTTTGCACTGAAGTTAGGCAATGATTGAATCGTTGTCTAAGTCAGTCAAAAATTATTCCTTTATCTAAATTTTGTTGCCTACTGTTTAGCCACATTATTCTGGTTCTATGTTAGTTTGTATTACTGATTTATATTTTTATATTCTTCCACATTATTCTCGAAAATATGTTTATATTGACAAGAGAAGAATATTTTTATGCTATTATTATTATTAATTTTTAATTATTTTCTTTGTTTATTTAAGTGTGAAGCTTGCTTTTTAAGGAGTTTGTTATTGAAAGTAAGGAGTCTTTCACATCGATTTTCTTAGAAATATTTGTTTTTATAAATGTAGTAATTAAGCAAAATCTATTCCTAATACATTTTCTAAAGATCATCTACAAGTAAAATGTTTTTGTTTCTAGACACTCAACTCACCATTGTTACACTGACAAATAAGAATTACTTCCAAGAATTGCTTTGACAAAGAATTATACATACACAAGTATTGAGATATTATCCTAACAAATGGTACAAATGTTAAAAAAAGGGAAAACATCCAACAAGATAATTTTTTATTCTTTGTTTTTATAAGGAGAAAATAAGTAAAATATAGTTATTCTTTTATTTTTATGAGGAGAAAATAAGTGGCATATAGTTTTAGTGTTTATTATGCCTGACTTTTGTTCTTTATATATTGTCCATTTCAGAACTAATGACTTATTTTTATCGATAGTCTATTTTTCACTTAAGTCCATAGTCAATGACTGTTATTTTGTAGTTTATTAACTGTCTGGTGTGCTTAACTTATTTAGTTTCTTTTTGCACAATTCCTACATCACATAATTTAATTTCACACATTCACACAATCCTATGAATGTTTAAGCATGAGGTTTACGAATGTTTTTGCACGAAGGTGATGGACTTGAGCAAGATGGATGTGGGCAAGTGTTTGATGTACAGCTTTGTTCGTCGTTCCTTGTTGGCTTTGCAAGTATGTGTTGCTGTTGTGGAAGTCCCATAATGGAATGGAGCTGTGAGTTCAGAATCTCGTTGTTTACTGGCTTTGTATGCGTGAAAGTCATCGTTATGTGTCGCCAAAAGCTGTCGTTTTTCGTTGTAATACTTCGCAGACAACTAGTTTACAATAGGATAGGGATTTGTGAAGGTATGTCCTCTATTCTTCACCCATCTTCTTTCTTGGTCTCAATCTTGCGAATCTTCAACTTCTGTTCTTCCTGCTTTTTCTCTGCTTCTTACTTGCTTCTTGGTTCTTCTCTGGGCAGGATATGGAAATATTTATTGATAACTAGTCGCTTTGAAGTTCTCCTCTTAGTAACAGTTTGATAAATTGTTTGAGTGTGTCATTTTTACTTTATGGAAGTTTTCTTCAGTTTCGTGCACCAGTGTGCTGTTTAATAGCAGTAGTGTGACTTTTACCCATTTTTTTTTTTTTTTGCCAGTGGTGGCTTGCCCAAGCGGTCTTCTCGTTGGGCCGTTTTTTGCTCACTCCGCTGAGTCGGGGCATTCCAAGACCCTCTTGGCCTTCCGTGTTCCGCCACTCTGTGGTTCCATGTTCTGCCCCAGCAGGGTTCCGCTTAGTGGGCAGATTTACTGCCCACTTCAGCTACAAGGGCCCTCTGTTGGTCTTGCTGTCCTTTCCCTTCTCTCGACGCTTCTGCCTTGTAGGAATCGTGTCTTGCTAATTATGTCGTTTTCTTTCTTGATACTTCTCGCATTGCAACTTGTGGGTCGTTGCATCTGGTCTTTGCTGGAGTTTTTACAATGGTTCTTACAAATAGTTTTACTTATAATCATCTAACATATGTCTAGTACCTACATTGTTTTACGACTTTTTAAAAAGCTTTACAAATTTTGGCGCCCTTTCCATGTTACAATTCTAAGATATTTTGAGTCTTAACTTCTACAAGAATCCTCAAATTCGTTTTTTATTTTTGTGTAGTGTCGTGGTGTATAGCATTTTAGTATTTCATTCTTTTATACTATCTATGCTTTATCCCTTCACCTTAATCTATGCTGCTATAGGTGTTATTTTTGTTTTTGTTCTTATTGAAACTACTTTCTTTTTCCCACCTTCCTCTCTCTTCATTCTTCTTTCTCCTGATGATCTTATCTGCAACATAATCTTGAAATATTGTGCTGATTATTTACCAGTAATAAAATTAATCTTCGAACTTTTTGACATGGCTCACATGATGAAGTGCTAAGGTTTTGCCTGTTTTTGGGTTCATTAGTTCCACAGCATTATCATGAGCAATTCGGCTAATTATGACAGGTCCTTTGTATGCAGCGTGAAACTTATGTATTTTGTGTTTCTGTTTGCTGGAGAGATGGTGTGTTTTTACAAATACTTTGTGGCCTACTGAGAATGTTCTTTTAATTGCTGTTCTATCTCCTCTTTGTTTTCTTTTAATGGCTGCTTTTCTGATGTTGGAGAGTGCTGTTGCTATGACTTGTTTGTGCTGCCTACATGGTACAATAGGAAAACTAACATTTTCTGTAGTTAAGTTTGGGGGTTCAATATTTTTAAGTGCAGTAACTGGAGGTAGTAGTGTAGTGCTATGTGGCATTTCATTTATTACTTCTTGAAAATCTTTAAGGTATATATCCCAAGTGTTGTGTCTTTTGCCTGCATATAGTCGGCATAAACTGCCTGTCCTTCATAGATCTTTCTGCTGGATTTACGCTAGGTTTGTACTTAGATATATAGATGGGTTTTATTTTGTGTTGTTTTAACGTGTTCTGCCATTGCACTGATTTGTATTGTGGGCCATTATCCGAAATTATTCGTTTCACTCGACCTACTTGTCTGAGAAAATCTTGTCTAAATAATTTACTTATAGTAAGACCTGTAGCCCGTTTTAATGGTGTCAAGGTAACATATTTAGAAGTAAGTTCCAAAACGACAAATATGAAAATATATCCATTTTTTGTGCATGGGAGGGGCCCCATCAAATCTGTTGCAGCTATTTGTTTTAATTTTTTAGGGATTATTGGAAACATAGGTGGTTTGGTTTGGAAAGTGACATGTTTAGCCCTCATACTTTTTTTGCATTTGACTAATACTGTTCTAATTTGTCTTTCCATATTAGGAGAATGTCTTGTTTGTTTTATTTTTAAAAAGCATTTCTTTGGTCCAAAGTGGCCATTACTTAAATGTGTATACCATATGTACTTATTAATTAGTTCATCTGGGATATAAATTAACCATTCATTCGTTGCAACATTTCGTCTAAAAATAAAACATTGTTTTTTACGAGGTATTGCTGTCGAATGTCTGGAAATTCCTTACTTCTCCACTTGTGTTTGATTCCTAGTATTTCGGGATCCTTGTCCTGTTCTTTGCCTATGTTTTTCAATGCTGTCGTAATGTAGTTTTCGAAAGGTACTTGTTTCATATAGTGCATTGTAAACTGGTCTTCTGCTGCTTCCAAACCTTTGTTATTGGATGCACCCTGTGGACATCGTGATAAAGCATCTGCTAATACATTCGCTGGGCCTGGTATGTGTGTAATAGTGAAGTCAAATTCTTGTAGTATTAACATCCATCTGGCTAACCTCCCAAGAGTTAGTTTGGCGGATAACAGAAATTCTAATGCTTTGTGGTCAGTGTATACTTTTGTTTTTCTTCCGAATAGGAAGTATCGAAGAGGTTGGAAGCCCCATACAATGGACAATGCTTCCAGCTCCGTGACTGAATAGTTTTTCTCGCTTTTTGTGAGTACCCGACTGGCAAATGCAATTTTTCTATATGATCTTAGCCCTGCCTGTTCGTATTCTTGGAATAAAACAACTCCTAAACCTGTTTTCGCGCTATCAGTGGCCATACAAAAATTTTGTGTTAGATCAGGATGTGCTAAAATCGGTGCTGTTGTTAGTACGTTTTTCACTTTTAAAAATTCTTCATTGACTTGTTGATCCCATACCCATGGCGTGTTTTTTCCAGTCAATGCACATAGGCGTGGTGTTGCGAGAGAGTCGATCCAAATAAATTTTTTATAGAATCCAGTGAGATCTAGAAATCCTCTGAGAGTTTTCTTATTGTATGGAGTACAGAACTCTTTGATTGCCGTTAGTTTTTCTGGGTCAGGAATTACCCCTTTCTCTGAAATTATGTGTCCTAGAAATTTGACCTATCGCCTTCCAAATTTGGATTTTGTTATAATTACTGTGACCCCATGCTCTTTCATGATCTGTAAAAACTGATTTAATGTGTCGTTGTGATGTTCCAAAGAGGGTTCTGCTATAATCACATCATCAACATAACAAGTAATTTTTTGTAAAATTTCAGGACTGAGTATAGTACTGTATTAAATCCCCTAATAAACGCTGCTGATGATATGTTTAAACCAAATGGCAATCGTTTAAACTGGTAACATCTACCGAATACGAGAAATGCTGTAAATTTTCTACATTCTGGGACTAATTCTACTTGCCAGAAACTACTCCGTAAATCAATTGATGAAAATATCTTAGCACCGTGGAAGTTTTGTATCAATTCCTCTAATTTTTCTGGGCGATCTGTCTCAGTGATTATGGTTGTGTTGATCTGTCTGGAATCAAGCACTAACCTGATGCTCCCATCTCGTTTTTGTACAATATGGAGCGGGCTGTTATATGTGGAGGTAGCTGGTTCAATAATATCATCAGCTAACATTTTAGATATCTCCTGGAATACTTTATTCCTGTAGCTTAATGGGATTGTATAGGGTGGCACTCTAAATGGTTTGTGCTGTTTTACTTC
This sequence comes from Schistocerca nitens, assembly GCF_023898315.1. Taxonomy (NCBI): domain Eukaryota; kingdom Metazoa; phylum Arthropoda; class Insecta; order Orthoptera; family Acrididae; genus Schistocerca; species Schistocerca nitens. Next base: position 193,287,031 of record NC_064621.1, read on the forward strand.
GAACTTGTACTGAAAGTCTTTAATACTGCCAGTCTTAGGTAAAAGTACCTCTGCCTTATCTCGTACGATACCCTCTAATTCTCTTTTACTGTGTTCCGAAATACCTTGAACTTCTTGCAATTTTTCGTCTATTTCTTTATGGACTTCTAACATGAGTTGAGGCGATCCCCCTTTTTGTGCATACCATTCTAATTCTTCATCCTCTTTATCTCGCGTCATTCTTAATTGTTTGTTTATAACTGGTACTTCTTCTAATTTTAGCTTTTGCTCAAAGAGAAGTGTGACTTTCCCGAATGTTACGCTACCTTTCCCCATATCTATTATCGCTCGTCTCTCATTTAAAAAATCTGCACCTATAATCAAATCTACAGTTAGTTTAGGTATAATCACGAAGTTGGCTTCGATCTTTTGACCTTGGCACGAAAGAGTTAACCTTGTTTGTCTCCTAACTTCCGCAGCATTGTTTCTAATAGGACTTCATACTTTAATCTTACGTGTTTTCAGAACTGGCATTACAGTGCATGAATAAATTTTCTGAGATCGCAGTCAGTTCACTTCCGCTATCAATGACAATATTGACTGGGATATGCTTTACCATGGCCTTCACAATTGGTTGAATTAAAGGGTAGGTTCTGTTCTTCTTCTTCTTGCATCAACGAATCCTCCACTGAATCATACATGAGTCTTTTCATGAATTTCCCTTGTGAATTCGAACTTTCTGTAGAATAAGCTTCGACTGCTACTTCTCTCTCTTTTATTTCCTTTTCTCTATTTCTTCCTTCATTTACGCTTTCTTCAACATCCTCTACTTTTTCCTCATCCTCGTCTATCTTCTCCTTCTTCGTCGCTACTTCCACATAATCGCATCTAAAAGCTCTAATTATCGCTTCATAACTTCCTTCATTATGTACGTTGGGTTGTGTGCTCACTAGTAACTTATTTTCAACTTCTGTCGACTGCGCACTATCCTCATTGAATTCGCTTTCCCTGGTTTCCATCTCAAATAGCTCTGCAATACTCATTACTTCGTCCTTTCCTCCTACATTCGTTATGCATGCCTCTGGTAATTCATCTTCCTCGTCAGTATTCTCCCAATTAATTTCGTCCCAACACGATATTGTTATTTTCCTGTCTTCGTTTTCATCTGGTCCCTGCGGATTTGTTTCTTCCTTCTTCTCTTCTCGTGATAAGGTATTTACTTCTCTGTTCAAGGTGCTGCAATTGTCCTGGGTCGGTGCGTCATTCTCTTTGGCATGGGCGCTTAGCTGTCAATTCGAACGTTTATCGGGGTTTGGTGGTCTTACCTCCACCTCTTCTATCTGTATTCTCTTTTCTTGTTCAGCTTGTTGATAGTGGTTTCTTTGTTGATAATTTGTCGGTCTATTGGTTCTCCAGTACCCGTTCCGGTTGTCGTTATTCCCTCTGTAATAGTTGTTGCCGTTCCTGGGTGAATTATTGTTATTGCCATATTCTCTTCTAAATCCATAACCGGTTCTTTGTTGAAATCTATTGTCGTTTCTTGGTGCGAAGTTATCACGTGGTTCGTAATTATTGTTTCTTCGTACTATGTCTTGAGGATTCCACTGCTTTTTGCTTTCGTTTTCACGTGCGCTTCGTCTTTTTCTTGCGTCATCTTCCGAAAATATAAACTCTAGTTCCCTTAGAATACCTTTAAATGCTTCGACGTCATTGCCTCCGCGCCCTACTAATGATTGCTGGTATTTCAATGGTAACTTCATCGCGCATAATTTAATCAACTCTCCGTCACTGTATGGTATATCTAAGCATTGATTTTTCTTTGCCATTAATTCGAAAAATATCACGGGACTCTTCTCTCCTGAATTTTCAAAATATGGGTTCTGTAATAATTCGTACTTCACTCTGTTCTGTGCTTCGCTGGACCAATATCGTAAGAGAAACTTCTCTCTGAAATCTTCGTACGATCGGCATGTCGCTGCAACATTCTGCATGGTTTCTGCGACTGTTCCTAACATGTGTGCACATATAAAGTCTAATTTGTGTGCTAGCGTCCAGTGTTCTGGTAATCCTACTCGGAATTGATCAATAAAAGTTCGTGGATGTAATGAGTTTCCTTCTCGAAAGTGTTGAAATTTTCCGACTGTAAGGAAATGATCGCTGTCGTACTTCGTCATAGTTCCATATGAAATTCGCGATTCTTCGCCACTTTTGTTTCTGAACATTTCTCCCGTCGTTCTTTCCGATTGTAGTAGATCCATTGGATATTGTCCACTGTAACTTTCGCGTACCCTTGCGTAGTATCGTTGGAGTGGTACGCAATGATTTTCTTCCATCGGTTGTGAACGTGTAGCTGATGCATTGCACTGTACTCTTCGCGACCTGGCTTTCCATTGTCAGGTATTGGTTCGGTATCTTGTCTGGCTAACCTTGCCGCTTCATTGCACGATTCAAACTGTCTTGGAACATATATTTGTGGTTCTGCATGTGTTTGTGGTGCCGTTTGTTCATAAAAAATTTCGAAACGTGTTTTTTGCGGTGCAGGCTCTCTGATTTCACGTATGTTATTTTCCGCCTGTGATTGGAATCGAAAATGCATGATATCTTCGTTAACTGCTTGTTTTTCCGGTGCTACTACAGATACGGATGTGGTTGCAGACTCAGTGCTTATTCGATCTTGTTCATTATCTTGTTCACTGCGCTCTTCAATGGTTTGCAACAACTCTGTTCGCAATTTCTGAAATTGTCGCTTCGTTTGCGCTTCTATTTTGACTATGCGTTTATCATATATTTTCAGCGCTGCTTTTGTGATACGTTTGCGTAACATACTGTTTTCAATAATTTCACGCGCTGTACCTGCTGCTTGTCTAGTAATTACGTTTATCTGTTTCCTTAGTTTCATGACTCCTCCCTGGGTGTTGTTACGTAATGTTTTGATCTCGTCCTGAGTGTCATTACACAATGTTTGTACGTCCGCTTGTACCTTGTCAATGTCTGTTCTCAATTGATTGTGACCTGTTACTAAGTTTCCTATCACTTCTCGGGATTCTTTTGCCTCGTCTTCAATATGACTTAGGTGTAACTGAATTTTTTTGTTTTGTTCTTTAATCTCACGCATTTGTCTCGTGGTTTCTGCAATTTGTTTCGTCGTTTCTGATTTCTGAATTTTAATTTGGTTCGCAATTTCTATATTTTGTCTTGTCATGGTTTCCGTCATTTGATGTAATAATTCTGCCAGATTGGTGGGTCCTATTGCGTTTTCTTCCGACGTCCTACGCTCTGTGTTTTCGCCCAAGAGTTGGCTGTCCTCGGGCATGGATGTGTGTGATGTCCTTAGGTTAGTTAGGTTTAAGTAGGTCTAAGTTCTAGGGGACTGATGACCACAGCAGTTAAGTCCCATAGTGCTCAAAGCCATTTGAACCAGTTGGTTCGCAACCGATTGCACTGAACTGTGCGGTGACGCGTTTCTGCTCGAATTCCTTGTACTCTGTGGTGAGGGAGCTCTGATTACTTGTACTATGGGTTCTACGTATTCAAGACGCAAGTTAGAATCCTCATCGACTGTCTCTCTACTTTCCTGTTCCTCTGTCGTATGCTGACTTATGTTTTCTATGCCTTGACGTACATTATCCTCGTTATGGTGCGTTATCTGTTCTATTTCTCGCGATACTGCATCGTCTGTTGTACTGTCCTCTATTCTCTGTCCGTCTTCATGTTGGGTCTCTACCTCAATTCGGTCAAGGTCTCGATCTGCCATTGCTGATCTTTCCGAATCCCTTATTTTCTGTTTTAAAAGCAATTCACGCGCCCTACTTCGCGTCAACATGCGCTCATACGATCTCACGCGTTTCATAAACTTTTTGCACACACGACTTGACAATCCATTCACTTACTTGTTGGGTCAGAACCAACTTGTCAACAATGTATCCGCCACCTGTGCGCTTGCATTGGAGACAAAACTGAATTCTAACAATATTAAAATTCATAACTTAATTATGCTATTGTCTCTGCTAGAATATCTCACGTTCTATTGAATACTTTCTTACTATGTATCGCAGCAGCTACTGTTTTCGACTATTTATAACTTTAGTAAAAAAATTTTTACTAAGAAAATATTTCAACAGGATATTTTTCTGACCTATGTAGGCATGTGGTCGCCCTTCAATCATGGTATTTTACCATCCTGGCAGGGTCACCATTCTCTAACATTCTGCGTGGTTTCTGTTTGTTCTATGTCGTGTCTCCCTACCACTTTCGCGCAACGACGCTCTGAGCATGTTTTTTTAGGGAATTGACTAGTTTGAACCTGGGACCTGCTGCTGGTAAGGAGACGCCAGACCACACATGACATGTAGAGTTCAGTGAGACTAGCGATGATATAACCAAATACTTAATGATTTCAGCGTCAGCTCCACTGCACTCCCTGTAAAACAATCTTAATACTAACTAAATTTAGTGGACGGGGTTCAAGGCTTTCCTATTTTTAGTTACCTGGTAAAATAACGTCGAAAAGGCAGTTAAGTTTACGATTGAAAATTTTATTCTACTCACAAAACATTGTTTATAAATTGCACTATTGATAAAAGGAAATATTTTAATACAGGATGATAAAAACCAACTGCGTTCAACAAAAATGTGAACGAATATTCCCTGAGTGGGTTTCCAAGTTTTACAATGGATCGAAGGATGACCTATGCCATATCACACCTATAATCTAGGTTTAAATTAAGTTTCACAAAAGAGAAAACTATCAAAATGGTCTACAGTGAACCTCAATTATCTTTAATTACTTATCTAACATTTCGTAAATTACAGTGGCTGATGTGGCTTCTCAATAATTATATAACCGAAAAATCATCGCGTTTCAGATTTTAACTTACGTAGCACATGTGAATCCCATGAGCTTCAATTGACGATCGACACTAGTATTACGTAAAAAGGGGATGTAACAGATGAGACTTCTGCAGTTCTGAGTGAAGCCTTATGCGCTCAAAAATGCGGCATCGCGTGCGTTCATTACCTAGTCGGTGTTCATCAGGGGGCGGCGGCCGGCGCAGCTCCATACAGCTCACCGTCTCGGAAGCAACTCTCTCCTGACTTCTCCTTACTACAATTTCCCGAAGTTGGTTTAAAAAAAAAAAGCTATCTGGCTGTGTTTTCATCTGACCAATCAGGGTCTCAATGTTAACCTTAAGCTCCGCCTACCAAAATTCTGTCTATCCAATGACAAACGTTATACTTTTCGTGGTGGGGCAATGTTTTTAAAGTTTGAAACGTAAAAGAGGCAAAAAGTCTCACGCTAAAACTTGCAGCTGGTGTGGCCCTTTTAATGTTATCGTAAGATCTATACTGTTCTTCTGGAGGGTTTTATCTTTTAACATGGGCTAGGGGGTGGTCCTGGCGGTTACTTTTCGTGGTGGGGCAATGTTTTTAACGTTTGCAACGTAACAGAGACGCGAAAAAGTCTCACGCTAAAACTTGCGGCTGGTGTGGCCCTTTTAGTGTTATCGTAGGATCTATACTGTTCTTCTGGAGGGATCTAGCTTTTAACATGGGCTGGGTGGTGGTCCTGGTGGTTAGCTGCGACGTGGGTGTTTGTCCCTTGTCGTAGGGCCTTCTAGCTTAACACGGTTCTGCTCTCGGCTTCTGTTCTCGTTTCTCCCCTCGGAACTGCGTCTGTCTCACGGTGGGAAGGTATGACATGCATTTAGGCATTCTTGTGTTAGTCTGTGGTATTCCATTTGCTCACTCGTTACTTGTATTACTTTGGTTAATTTAATGTCACGATTTATTCGGAGCTATGTGACATACTACTGGATTTGCTTATCATGTCAGGGTTTTCATGGAAGGTGTTGGATTTGTCTGACACCTTACATAACTTTTAAATCTCGGCCAGGAAGGTAACAAAATCTTTTAAGGTGACGCGCAATAGTTCGAACAAAACATAATAAGGTTCAGCGAGACATGCACCACTTCTAATCTTGCCTCAGAAATATATGTAGTGAAACCTCAGCCTTAAAGCAAACCTTAATGTTACTGTGTAAGCTTCACATTAGCCTCGACAGTATAAATCATAGACCACAATTTTACTTGGTGCCACAAACAGAAAAAAAATTCAGTAATAATGGACAAGACAGGCACCGTAATGTTCTTGACCACCTTGACGAACGACCGCAATACTAAAAATGGCTCTGAGCACTATGGGACTCAACTGCTGTGGTTATCAGTCCCCTAGAACTTAGAACTACTTAAACCTAACTAACCTAAGGACATCACACACATCCATGCCCGAGGCAGGATTCGAACCTGCGACCGTAGCAGTCGCACGGTTCCGGACTGCGCGCCTAGAACCGCGAGACCACCGCGGCCGGCTACCGCAATACTGTCGTACCTATAAGCACGCAGGAATAATTACTGTCCAAGCTTACAGTACACCGGCGGCATTAATCTTGAGACTAAGATGCAGAAACAAGAACATACACAGTGCAGTGTTAGTGATGCGTAACCATAACGTACCACAAAACAGCCTAGAAACCCTGATCCCATCATCATAACATCATCCAGTTCAAAAATAACCCGACAAGCATCACCTGAGAGCGCCCCCAGTGCACCACAGCTTATCGAATGTGGCTGTTACTTCCTCGTGAACACATATGCACATGCAGACTCAACTGTACGCCGTAACATGTATCTGGAAGGACTTGATCCCGCCCGGGAAGCATTCGAATGTCACTGCAACACCAGCATATATTAGCCAGGAGCCCGTTACCACAAGCAGCTAAACGTGGTTCTCTTCGATGGCGCAGAAACCATGTGCTAATCATCCAAGAGCTAACAGCCTGCTCTCGGCATCGTTCACGTCTAAGTGACTTGTAAAGGCATTACGGGTCTCTCCAGTCTGAACGTCCACCTCCATTCGCTGCCTGTAGTCACTTCTCACTGTTCAGATACGCGTCTAAGAGGGCACCCAGCATAGAGATCACTGAGGGCACCTGATCTTGCGATATCTTTGACACAGCAGCTGTCGATAGCAATAGTGCCAACCATGGGTACAATTGACTTGGAATCCAAAACTCAGATGGTGTACGGTGAAACATGTATTCAGTACACAAAAGGAGGTCAGGAATTTTCACCTGCCCCCAGATGACTGGGTGTTGTTGTGTCGTCTCCATCATCATCATTCATCCCCATTACGGTCGGAGGAAGGCAACGGCAAACCACCTCCATTAGGATCTTGCCTCGTATGGCGGTGCGGGTCTCCCGCATTCCCCTTCGCTCTGTCAAGAAGCATGGGACTTCATTCCCATTGAATTAGAAGGTGCATCGAGTCTGTAAGAAAGAAGACAAATAGATACCACTTATAGGAGAATTTAAAGGCCTGAAAGACTAAAACCATATACCCGACTGGAACTCGAACACAGTTTGCCCCTTCGTGTAGCAACATGAAGTTCCGAATTCGAGTACCGAGCTACCACCTTCTTTCCAGCAAGTTCTATGAGAAGAAATTTTCATTGCAGGCCATATTTACTTTATTTGCTACGGAAGCTCAGTGTCACAGATCTTACTTAAGCAGCACAAGGTAGTATGTGGTGCTCATCATAAACCCACCGATGATTCGCTGATGACAAGACATTACGACCACCTGCTTTATAGGTGTGTTGGGCAACCTTTAGCAGACAATACAGCAGAGAGTATACGTGGAATGAATTGGAAAATTCTGTAGCAGGCTTCCGGAGGTATGTAGCAGCTGTTGTCTACATCTACGTGATTACTCTGCTATTCACAATAAAGTGCCTGGCAGAGGGTTCAATAAACCTCCTTCAAGCTGTCTCTCTACAGTTCCATTCTTGAACAGCGCGCGGGAAAAACGAGCACTTAAATTTTTCTGTGCAAGCCCTGATTTCTCTTATTTTATCGTGATGATTATTTCTCCCTATGTAGGTGGGTGCCAACAGAATGTTTTCGCAATCGGCGGAGAAAACTGGTGATTGAAATTTCATGCGAAAGTCCCGTCGAAGGAAAAACGCCTTTGTTTTCATGATTGCCACTCCAATTCACGTTTCATATTTGTGGCACTATCTCCCTTATTTCTTGATAATACAAAACGAACCGTCCTTCTTTCTACTTTTTCGATGTCATCCGTCAGTCCTACCTGATGCGGATCCCACACCGCACAGCAATGCTCCACAATAGGGCGGACAGCGTGATGTAAGCAGTCTCTTCAGTAGACCTGTTGCACCTTTTAAGTGTTCTGCCAATGAATCGCAGTCTTTGGTTTGCTCTACCGACAACAGTATCTAGGTGGTCGTTCCAATTTAGGTTCTTTGTAATTGTAACCCTTAAGTATTTAGTTGAATTTATAGCCTTCAGATTTGTGTGACTTATCGCGTAATCGAAATGTAGTGGATTTTTTTATAGTATTTATGTGAATAACTTCACACTTTTCTTTATGCATGGACAATTGCCATTTTTCACATCATACAGGTATGGTGATGCATTTTGCACGAAATTCCCGGAACTTACAGTTTGTGGGCACTGAGCTGGTGCCCTAAGCGACCCAAATATGTTCCATACAGTTCGGATTAGACAAACTTGGTGGTGAAGACATCAGCACGCGTTCACTATAATACACTTCAAAGCGCTGTAACAAGATCCTGGTTTTGTGACACGGACAGTTATCCTGCTGAAAGGTGCCATTGCCGTCGGGGAACTCTTCAAGCATGAAGGGATGCAGGTGGTCAGAATTAATGCTCACGTAGTCTGCAGGTGTTACGGTACATCCGATTTCCACCGCAGGTTCCATGGAAGCCCAGGTGAACCTCCCTCACGGAGTAGTACTGCCAACATCGGCTTGCATCCGAGGCGCGGTGCATGTTTAGAACAGCAATGTCCTGAGTGACGTTGTTCGGGACACGAAATCTCATGGTGTTATAAGAAACGTGTTTTACGCGGACAGTAGCGTTCTCGCTTCCCACGCCCGGGTTCCCGGGTTCGATTCCCGGCGGGGTCAGGGATTTTCTCTGCCTCGTGATGGCTGGGTGTTGTGTGCTGTCCTTAGGTTAGTTAGGTTAGTTAGGTTTAAAGTAGTTCTAAGTTCTAGGGGACTTATGACCACAGCAGTTGAGTCCCATAGTGCTCAGAGCCATTTGAACCATTTTTTTTTTTACGCGGACAGGAGACTCCTTTCCACTGATCGGCAGTCAGGCTACGATGATCCTGCGCCCTTACAATCGTAATTGACGATTCCGTTGCGTCAACATGGGAACACTGCTGAGGGGGTCAATGTCCAACAATGTGCACCTACCAAGTGCTAAAACACGCTTGTGCCTGCACCAGCTTTGTACTCTGTCGTCCTATGTACCACAGATCAGCGCCTACCCCACCTTACAGAGCGGGCAAGCTAGAAGCCTCCGCATTGTGCGGAGAGGCGTGTGCGTCCAACACCTTGACGCCTACTCCTGGTTTCAACTCCTTTCAAGCACTTTCCATATATTTTTTCAAACAAAATTCCAAAAAATTCCGCACTGGCTGTGTGAATGATTTTTATTAAATCTGCGACCGGTTTCGCACCACTTACCGGTGCATTCTCAGGCAATCTGTACCAAGAACAATATAATAAGAGCTCATATAAACTACTCGATCCCCCAATTCTGAGGTGTAAATTACACTTTTAAATAGCCAGTTTTTTTAATGAAACAAGAAAGTACTCACACAAGCTGTTTACAACATAGTAACGTTGAACATTGCCCTGTAGCCACTCCCCACCATTCACGTCCAATGTACGGTCATCTGGTAAAAGCGATAATTAAAATTTAAAAATCATTTTAAAAAATTTTGCCCATTGTCAAAGTCGTTCGTGTCAGTTGATTTCCCTATTTGCGGCCCCTGTTGTCACTAGGCTGGTTCCCCATTCGATTCAACTGCGCTTACATAACAGGTGTTTATCATTAAAGTGCAGCTAATCAGGGAGGTCCAGCGTGGACTGTAATTATCGGCATATAATGCCTGGTAGATAGGGTAATGCGTTAAAGCGGAATCGATTCTCGCTGGAAAACAAATTAGTTCCTGTTGTGGCCACCAGGTGCAAATCTGGCGCTCTACACTGTGTGTTTGTAAAGCTCTGTATAAAGGAATGGCTCAAAAATGGCTCTGAGCACTATGGGACTCAACTGCTGAGGTCACTAGTCCCCTAGAACTTAGAACTAGTTAAACCTAACTAACCTAAGGACATCACAAACATCCATGCCCGAGGCAGGATTCGAACCTGCGACCGTAGCGGTCTTGCGGATCCAGACTGCAGCGCCTTTAACCGCACGGCCACTTCGGCCGGCTATAAAGGAATGTATGTCCATCCTTTTCCCCTGAGTTTGTCGCCGTCCGCCGTTCAGGACTGGCTAAAACTGCGTCACGTGACATTAGCGGTCATTGTGGGCCCAAGCGTTACGTGTGAAGCGTAAGAATTGTTGTGTACCTTCGAAGTTTTAAGTAGAATAATGCCTCAGTGCTTTGCTTTTGGCAGTTCATTTCGAAGCGAAAAGGGGGGGAACACTGTACAGAATTCCTTCCGAAGATAGAGATGCAACAAGAAGGAGAATATTGGTCACAATGGGAAAGGTTGCAGGAACTCGACTCAACCATTCAGTTAATTTTATTCATTTCTGGCCTTTTATCTTCGTCTCCTTTTTACACTTCTGTTACTTCATTTCCAGTCCATTCGAACAGCAAAAAAAGACAGAAGAGCTAATAGGATGGCCTAGTGGCAATTTAATTACAAAATAGAAATCTTAGAGAGAAAACTGCCACAGTTAGTACATAAAACGAAAAATAGTAAGTGGTACGGTACAAAGTTATCATGACCGGTAAAAAGTTTGTCCTGGTCGACTGTATAGTATGGTTTAAACTTATATTTACGATTCTCACAATAATAAATTGTACTTTGTTCCACAGAATATTATGTAAAAAAAATTGCTCTAGGCAACTACCGAACCTACGACCTTTCATTCAGTAACCATTGCCGTTACCAGGAGACTATTATTACTGTTGCAGCCTGGCCGCTAATCGATGTTGTATTAATACAAATAGAGTTGTTACTGCTTCCTACAGTTTACTTTTGATCGTAGGCTTAGTGTTATTCGAACACACCTTAAAAATATTGTATTCTCTTGTACTTTCGTAAGCATTCTCTTAATGTCAGCCGGCCAGAGTGGCCGAACGGTTCTAGGCGCTACAGTCTGGAACCGCGCGAACGCTACGGCCGCAGGTTCGAATCCTCCTCGGGCATGGATGTGTGTGATGCCCTTAGGTTAGTTAGGTTTAAGTATTTCTAAGTTCTAGTGGACTGATGACCTCAGCAGTTAAGTCCCATAGTGCTCAGAGCCATTTGAACCATTCTTAATGTCATAGAAAAATTTTCAGACAAAAGTTTTTGAGATAGATCTGACAAAAATATAAAGTATGCATAACCATATAGGCATCTTTGTCAGTTCTACTTACTAACTTACCGTGTATGTATATATTTCAATCCAATGCTTTATTTTGTATAATAGAAGAGACATTGGGCGAATTTTCGTAGTACCGAGTAGCAGGAACAAGAAGTATGTCGATATAGAGCTTTAAATTAGCGACGGGTTTTTCCTTACATTTGTGAACTAATATTGGTTCCCTTTTGTCCCGTTGACTATTGGATAGTATCAATTTAACGTTATTTAAGAAAAAAGGTGTCAAACTCGATACCACAACAATAACTGCGAAATCTGCTTTCGCTATTAATAAAGGATAGCAGGAAAAAAACTGTTTCGTACTCGCCACAACAAATGCTTTTCGACTCATTTAGCTTAAATTTGTTCCGTTTGAAGCCATTGATTAGTTTTAGCAGTACATTAGACGGTTGAGTACACTTCTTTAATTTACACTGCTAAATATGCTCAAATATGCTGCGGAAGTCAATATAGCACCAGCGGCGCAGTGGGCCCAAAATGGCGGTCACTGGCAAGTAGGCCGTACTTTCCCTACACAAAGTTTTATGTGTATGACGGTACGACATCCACGCTGTCATCTGAATACCCACAACGTGGGTTAACAGCATGGCTATCGAGAAGAGAGATGGTGCGCCGTTAGTGAGATTGTTTTATGTGAACTGCAGCAATTAAAGTGCTGCACTGAGACAGTGTTGCCGATGAAATGCCTGAGGAGACGCCCGATGTCATTAAATGGTTTAAAGAAGATGATAATGAAATTCGAAAATACGGGTGGACTTGGTGTGGCAGCCGGCCGGTGTGGCCGTGCGGTTCTAAGCGCGTCAGTTTGGAACCGCGTGACCGCTGCGGTCGCAGGTTCGAATCCTGCCTCGGGCATGGATGTGTGTGATGTCCTTAGGTTAGTTAGGTTTAAGTAGTTCTAAGTTCTAGGGGACTGATGACCTCAGTAGTTAAGTCCCATAGTGCTCAGAGCCATTTGAACCATTTGGTGTGGCACTTGGAGCAGGAAGACATCCTACCCCGGTAGAAGCTGTTGTCGAGGTTGCTGTTGCTGTAACTGATCATGTAGCAGATGCATCGACTACGTGCTATTGCTCGTGCAGTGCCACAAGAATTGTCCATCCCATGGGCAACGGTACAGAAAGTTTGCGATTTATCTTACATTGGTATCGGTACAAGATCCAGACAATGCAGCAACTCAAACCTCCTGATCCGCAGCAGCGTTCTGAATTTTATCTCCGGTTCCTTTGTGAATTTTCTCTTCGGTTCCTGGCGCGGATCGAATGATGATATGTGGCAGGGCAATATTCTATGGAATGGCGAGGCACATTTTGCACTATAGGGTGCAGTGAATACACAGAAAAGCCGAATATCGGGTACTGTTAAACAGGGTGTTGTGCACGAACAACCATTGCACTCACCGTGTAAGACTGTGTGAGGTGGATTCACAAGCTACTTCCAGATGTACCGTGACGTGTGCACGTTATCGAGAGCTCTTTGTACAACATGTGATTCCTGCTTCCGAAGAGAGCAGCTGTATGGAAACAACTATTTTCATGCAGGACGGGACAACACCTCATGTCGCTCGCCGTTGAAAGATCTGCTGTCCGGAACCGTGTGACAGCTACTGTCGCAGGTTCGAATCCTGCCTCGGGCGTGTATGTGTGTGATGTCCTTAGGTTAGTTAGGTTTAAGTAGTTCTAACTTCTATGGGACTGATGATCTCAGATATTAAGTCCCATAGTGCTCAGAGCAATTTAAACCAAAGATCTGCTTAATGTAGCCTCCCACGAACGTGTTACTCCAGAGATTTTCCTGATAGATGAGTTGAAAATCCATCTGACTTTTAGCTCAGGGGATATCTAAAAGAAATTTTTCCGCCGACGTCCAGTTCCTAATCAACTGTAATATAGAAACGTTTCTACACGTCTTTCTTGCATTCGCAGCGCCAGATTTTCACCTAGTGCCAAAATTGGATTTTCTTTCAACGTAAATCGCTTCCACACTAAGTGATTGGAATATACGCCAAGTTTCGCTGCCGTACGATAATTACAGCCCACACTGGACCTTTTCGTGTAGTTGCACTTTAGTTTTAATCACTCGCTACTTTCCGTACCGCGCAACATAGGTGCAACGCCACTTGGCACTGTTTATTCTCGTGGTGGGCAGTGGACTTAATCTTAGGGCTCACCAGTGAACATTTATATTTACAAAACCGTGATATGCAATTTTCCATGCAGATAGTAAGAAATCCACATTTTGAAACGCAGTCAATGCCAAACTTGTGAAGTTCAAACACTAAGACGCTAAGTCATAAATTTTCTGCTTAGAGTAAGTAACTTTTTTCGAGTTTGGGTGGTTAGCACCAGATTCATATCTTAAAGTTCTACATCTAATTCTACATCTGTGCTCCGCAAGCCACCATGCAGTGCATGGCGGAGGGTTCCACTTACAGCTAATAGTCATTTCGTTTCCTATTCCACTCGCAAATAGAGCGAAGGAGAAACGTTTGGCTGTACGTGTTCCTACGAGCTCTAATTTCACTCAACCAGTCTTCGTGGTACTTATGCGAAATGTACGTTTCCAATAATAGAATCGTTGTGCAACTGGATTCAAATGCCATTTCTCTAAAGTAGTGCCTCGCGAAAAGAGCGTCCTCTTCCGTCCACGGATTCCCATTTTAATACACGAAGCACATCCGTAATACCTCCGTGCTGATCGAACGTATGGTTAACAACTCTAGCAGGACGCTTGCTTCGATGTCTTCCTTTAATCCGACCTGCTAGGGATCCAAAACACTCGAGCACCACTCAGGAAAAGGTCGCATATGAACCATACTTCCCTAAAATATCCCAATAAACCGAAGTCGACCGTTGCCTACACTACTACCAACGTTACGTGCTCGTTTCACTTCATATCGCTTTGCAGTTTTACCCTTCGGTATTTATTCGATGTGGCCGTGTGAAACAACACACAACTAATGATCTGTTTGAACGTTACAGGACTGTTTTCCCTTTTTCCCTAGTCATTCGCATTATCTTACATTTTCCTACATTCAGAACGAGCTGCCATTCATCACACCAAGCAGAAATTCTGTGTAAATCATTCTATATCCTACTACAGTTACTCAACGACCACACCTTCCCGTACAACGTAGCGTGATGAGGAAACATCAGTAATTGCTAATCACCTTGTCCGTCAGAACATTTATGTACAGAGAGAATAAGAGTGGTCCTATCACACGTCCCTGGGGCACTCCTTCTCACAGCCTTCTCTTCCCCCATCGTTCCCGACTGGCGTGCCGGCCCTGATGAACTCTCACCGTCGAGAACAACGTACTGGGTTGTATTACTTAAGAAGTCTCCGAGACCCTCGCATATCTGGGAAGATATTCTATGTGCTCGTACAAGTCTTCGACGTACGACGACATCTTCAAAAAAATGATTCAAATGGCTCTGATCACTATGGGACTTAACAAAAATGGTTCAAATGGCTCTGAGCCCTATGGGACTTAACATCTGTGGTCATCAGTCCCCTAGAACTTAGAACTACTTAAACCTAACTAACGTAAGAACATCACACACATCCATACCCGAGGCAGGATTCGAACCTGAGACCGTAGCGGTCGAACGTTTCCAGACTGAAGCGCCCAGAACAGCTCGGCCACAACGGCCGGCGACATCTTCCCGTAAAACGCAGCGTGATGAGGGAACATCCGTAAATTGCTAATCATCTTGTCCGTCAGAGCATTTATGTACATAGAGAATAAGAGTGGTCCTATCACACGTCCCTGGCGCACCATGAAAACGCCTTAGGAAAATCTAGGAATATGGAATCTGCCTGTTACCCTCCGTTTGTGGTTCGTAGGACATCATATCTGAAAAGGGCAAGCTGAGTCTCACACGAGCGAAATCCGCACTGATTTATGGACGGAAGCTTTTCTGTCTCAAGGAAACTTATTATATTAGAATCCAGAATGTGTTCAAGAATTCTGCAGCAAACCGCTGTTAAGTGTTGTGTCTAGAAACCTTGCCTGCTCGGTTCGCTGGACAAACAATCAAACAGCTCATATTAATGAGTTTTATTACAATAAGGCAATTGCAATACTTAACTCTGATATGTGTCGCAAGCAAAGGGTGACGTACAAAGCACTCAGTCTTCTTCATAATAGAGAAACACAAGTCTGTGCTACATAGAGATTCCTAACGAAGTCACTAACGTTGATGTTGCTATCCAAGTGGCTAATATTGAAGCTGCTATTGAAACGACTAATCTTGAAGCTACCATTGAAGTGGGCCCCAATAGTTGGGCGCGGCGCATATGTCCTCTTCACGTAGGGGCTGCCTCTAACGCGTTGTCGTCCTGGAAGGGAGGTCAGTCAGCGTGCGTTTGGCTGACTTCTTCTCACAGCCTTCTCTTCCCCGTCGTTCCCGACTGGCGTACCGGCGCCGTAACATTAAAAATATGGTTCTGTAATTATGCGGGTCCTTTCTTTTACTTTTCTTATTTAGAGGAGTCACCTGCGCTTTTTTCCGCTCGATTGGTCCTTTGCGCTCGGAGAGAGATTTGCGATAAATGCAAGCTAGATAAAGGGCCAGCGTCGTGGAGTACTCCGTCTAAAACTAAACTGGAATTCCGTATGAACCTGTCGACTCATTTGTTTTTAACTTTTTCAGGTGCTTCTCTACGCCAGGGATGCCTATTTCTATGTCTTACATGCGGGAGTCTGTCGGACAGTCAAATGAATTTACAATTCGTTTTAACTTTGTCCATACTTTCTCCACATCTGTCATACTGGAACTAATCGATTTCCATTCATTGTCTGAGTAGGAAGCTAACCACTGCTTATTTGCTTTTTCTAGAATAAATACTCTCCTACCCCATTTGACGGTTTTGTTAACTTTAATAGACATCATCGCTATAATGATATCATCACCGATTCCTGACTCTACAACTGACATTGTCGATAAGGTCACGTCTGGTAGCAGCTATGTAGCTAAAAGGTCTAAAATATTGTCACTGTTTGTGAAAAGGCAGTTTTCGGAAAACGTGTTCAAAAGTACTTCGCAAGAGTGTCGGTCTGTAGCGACAGCAATGAATCAATAGAATTCCCAGTCTATACTTGG
Organism: Schistocerca nitens; assembly: GCF_023898315.1. Taxonomy (NCBI): domain Eukaryota; kingdom Metazoa; phylum Arthropoda; class Insecta; order Orthoptera; family Acrididae; genus Schistocerca; species Schistocerca nitens. The sequence continues at coordinate 193,303,610 of NC_064621.1, forward strand.
TAGATTTAAGGCGCCTCAAACAAATATTGCATGATCTGGGTATTTCCGCTCTACTGAGCGAGACTTTCACTGACTGAGTCTACAACTGTTACGGCGGAATGGAGAGGCCGGTAAAACTATATGATAATTAACGTAAGTTCACCTAGACCTGCTAATCGTGTCCAGATAACTTAATAGTAATATCTGACCTTTTCAAAGTAGAAACAGTTGTTCGTACAAAACTATCTGTTTAGACACCTCACAGTTTCTGTCTAAAAAATAAAATACGTTTTTTACTTTATCTGTCCTATGGCATATGCTGCAGTGTGAGGAAAAAGTGAATGGTTAACCATTGCAATTTTCTGTGTGTATTTTTAATGTCTTAGCGGAACAGAAACTCTGAGAACGGAGTCTGAATGAACACATACGTAACAGTAATATAAACCGAATTAATTAATTTATTTAAAGAAATCCGCTTCAGTTGTACTAATGATTTGTTCAAACCACGACCGGTGTCGGAATGTTAAAATTACGTCTTCAGGTGTATAACTGAAGAGAATCTCTTTAATTAATCATGCCTGTCAGTTCCCGAATGTCCTTCATAACAAATCTTGTGCTAAACCGCCTTAATATTTAGATTAACCCTAACAAAGTAAACACATTCTCAAACAACCACTGCGGAAGATCAAACATTTGGATTGAAATGACACTCGAGTCCTTATTTCCGCCTTCTGCAAGTAGTCCCTGTTTTACTGATTTCTCCCACTACGTTTTGGCTATCGCGAAGATTTTAAACATCACTTACGTTTTGTCCTATCCTTTCAGGGTATTAATTTCTAAATACTGTTGGTTAGTTCACATCTTTAATGACAAACTCTAAAACGCAGAAAGTGTTTTCCGATCAAAACAATGCAGTATTTTATTACATCAAGCTTACGCGATGGTCAGTTTTTCTTTCTTCTCATTTCTGATTTCTGTGATTTTCCATGTCGAAATTGTAGTTAAGTTTGGTAAATTACCCCGTCAAGGATTTGAGTTTAAATATTAAATGATAGAGATATTTGTAAGATAAAGTGAAAATTAATGCTGTGTTGATTTTGAAGGTGTGATGATAATAATGCGACGTGGATTCAAGGGTAACGTAACGTTTTCCAGCCAACTACATCACAGTTTTCCTTGAAATTCGTTCACTTTCTCCCTCTCTCCCTCTCTTTCACACACACACACACACACACACACACACACACACACACACACACGCGCCGCATTTCGTAGACAGATAGGCTGACTGAATTTTGAAACACCGTTCTCTTTTATTTACCTCTGGTTTAGGACAGAGTGTTTCTGCATGCTAGACAGAACTTTCCGTAACTCCTCCGGAGTAGCTAACCTGTTATTTCAGCTATTGAACTATTAATACAGGCACTATGGACCAGGAAATCAACCTGTTTTACGTAATGTCACAAATTTCGTACGGCTGTTAACTATCGTAATTAGATTCGTAACCCGAAAATAAAAATAAATCATATAGAGCAGCGTTACGCATTTAGAAAGCTGATTATTAACCAAAAGTCATGAAGATATCTGGCTAAAGAGAATGGGCTGTCATGCAGATGAAAATAACATACATTCACGTGTTTCAGCTGGCACGAGCATGGTATTTATGACATGCCGGCGCAGATAGACCACGTTTTAAATGCCACTGGCCACAAGCAAATATTTTATATTGGGCATTCCATGGGAACGACCATGTTCTACGTCGGAATGTCTTTGAAGCATGACTACAACGAAAAAATTCGGGCAATGTTCAGCCTGGCACCAATTGCTTTCATGAACCACATGAAGAGCCCGCTGTTCAGAATTTTAGCACCTTTAACATCCGTTGTCCAGGTAAGAACTCATTTAGGATAGTTTAACGCCTTGTACAGACAGACTCTACTGAAACTTCCTGGCAGATTTCTCTACCAGCACTTGCCCGCGAAAAGCAAAGATCCCGAGTTCGAGTCTCGATCCGCCATACAGTTTTAATCCGCCAGGAAGTTTCGTATCAGTGCACACTCCGCTGCAGAGTGGGACTTTCATTCTGCAGACTAATATTTGTTAAAACTTCAACGCCATCGAGAAATCCTCAAAATTCATTTGAAATTCGTTCAAATATAATCAGCAGTCATACAGAAAAGGCGTAACTTACTAGGGCAATAAAACAATATTTATTTATCCATTCATTCGATTTTAACACAGCAGGTGTCGCTGCTGTGAAAGACAGAACTATAATAACAATAAACTGTGCTCAGCAGCCTGCGACAGTTCAATGTTTCAGTGTTACATTCATTAATTTAATTGATTACTATGTCTTTAGGCCAATTTCTGAGAGAGTATATGGGGTGATGTCCTTCTGAGAGACGATATTGCTATGTTTTGACAGGCCTCATAGTTAACACTTACTAAGTGAGGACAACCACACAATATCACTACGAATCTTTACTGTCATTTCTGTACGCACCTAGCAGTGTAAAAGCTGGTCCCTCTCAAAATATCACACGAACATTGTTCAGGAGGGCACCAGCTCGGGTGTCGTAGATGGCTGGTACCGGGAATATTGGGTTCTATGCTTCGAAACTTGTTCTACGAAATTGTTACATCAAATTGTGATTTGTTACGAGCTGCAGTTTGTTCTTTCAATATTATTTATCGTGTTTAAATTACTACTTTCTAGCTCTCACGTATATCGAACGACAAACTTTAGATTTTCCAGCGTAGTCAAAATAATGACAATACCTCAGAATAAAATAATGATCTTCGTCATAGTGATTCTAATACCAAACTATGGCAATAACGGACGCAAAGGAAAATGGGAAGAGAGGCTCGGAAGGTAAAACAGAGGTGGATGACGACGGTCAAAGCGAGTCTGATTATTCTGATGATGAAGACAAAACTATGGCAGTACAGGGAACAAAGTAAAGAAGAGCAAGAGAAGCATAAAAGTTAGAGGACAGGACGATGGCGACGGATAAAATGTATCTCCAACGTTGAGAAGCAAATCAGAAGTTGTTCACTGTATTAGATTGCGGTACATGTCTGAAGGAACAGACACTGCAATGATCAACAGCCAAATGAAATACGGGAATTGTAGTGGACTGTTAAGGCAGCCAGTCCACAGTGAAGTAGCCGAAAGGGCACGCGTCAACTCACGCCGTCTGGCGTTAAGTCTGGAACAGGATTCGTAATGAATGTGATAAAGAAAAGAACGTAGCTACTAGAACACTTAACTTTTATATTGTCCTTTGGTATACAGCATTCTGGATGATACAAGTGAGACTCTATCTTGAGGTACATGCAACGTTACAAATGGTTAATGGCGCCTTGCTAGGTCGTAGCCATTAACTTAGCTGAAGGCTATTCTAACTGTCTCTCGGCAAATGAGAGAAAGGCTTCGTCAGTGTAGTCGCTAGCAACGTCGTCGTACAACTGGGGCAAGTGCTAGTACGTCTCTCGAGACCTGCCTTGTGGTGGCGCTCGGTCTGCGATCCTGACAGTGGCGACACGCGGGTCCGACATGTACTAATGGACCGCGGCCGATTTAAGCTACCACCTAGCAAGTGTGGTGTCTGACGGTGACACCACAGGAATCATATTCGCATTTGCGAATGTGGCTTAACTTTGGCTGCAGCATGCACTGGTGACAATGAAATTTTGAGCCGGGCCGGGACGCGAACCCGGAGCTTGAGCTTGACCCGAGGGGTCATCTTGACTAACATTTTTGTTTTTCTACTAAGTTTTTTTACTTTCCTGATTACGGAACCTTTTTGTATCAGACATGCCGAAGAAATATCGAATCAAAAAAAGGTAAAACCAAGAATAAAACACCTACCGGCAGTTTTTTTCACTCATCTGCAAGAAATTTCATTTTCCTTCTACAGAGAATTACACCAACATTTCAGTAGCATAAAAAAATAAAAGGTACCCTTATGGTGCAGTTTACAGAATGAGATTAACAATTAATTTCTTAAAAAGTTAAATAGTATAACAAATATCCTGACTGACATGAAACTAGCATTTTAATAAAATAGTATACTTTGTAAAGTTAAACAAACATCATAAATTGAAAAACACAATAAAAGTTTCAAAAAATAATACTGCTCCAACTGCGCTACAAATTTTAATGAAGGTCTTTCACATTCGCCTCGGCCGTCTTAGAACGTTTGCTATCGCTGACCCAAACTTTCTTATCCTATGACTTTCGTCTACATCCCATACTCGCCCAGATAGTGTGTGTGCCGTACATGAAGAGATGTATGATTAAAGTCGAAGCCCAGTTATTAGGCCTGAAATACTAGATTGCGATGTTTTGTAGTTCTAGTGTACATTTTGCAGTGAGGTTATTAATATTATCTGCATATTACAGATGTATGAATATTCATATAAATTGCATTAATGGTAAGTGCTTAAATTTTTTTTTCTAACGTTGACAAAATGATGGTTTTACCCCGTACGTGGCATAGAACAGACACCCATGAGGTTTAAATGTAAAAACGTTTATTCCAAAATGTACAAAAAACTATACAAATGAATGTCTTGAAATGTAATGAGACATATATCAGCATGAAACGAGAAATTAACACTACATGACGCTGCATTTAAGTTTTAAGAAAAAAAGTTACAAACGAAATTGGTATCTCGTACTTCACAATTTTTACAAGCCTCGTGGCTCCATCCCTTACAGATCAGACACTGAATTCACCCCTCCCTGTCCTTATAGTATAATTCATTGCAGAATATGCAAGCCTCTTCGTCTTCATTCAAGTCATCGTCACCTCTTTGACATTTGCTTTCACTTTCTTTTCTTTTACCTTGCAATTTTCAGATTCTGTTTGGAGCTTAGATTGAAAAGAAAGCTACCTCTTTGGACACCTTTTATTTTTACTATCTGTGTCCAACAATCAGTAGTTCCCAACTTTCATTCTTTCTGCTTTAATTTCCCTTTGATTTTCTTTTTTCTTCTCCTCAATCTCCAGTTCTGATTTGTAAGGTGAGGATGTGAGGTTGACCGTTTTTCGTTTTTTCCTTGCATTTTTCTTGTGGACTCTCTCCTTTTCTTGTGGGGGTGGCCTAGTAATTTAGGTGATATTAGAAATGCACTTGTTTGCAATTGTTTGCAATGGTACTTTTTGTAGCCCTCCTGGACTTCGCTCTGATGACGTATGTAGTGAACTTGTTGCTCCAAAAGTGGAGGGCTGGTTCCCTTCTTCATTTTGTGCTTCAGAAGTTGAAGGCCGAGAACACGTAGCATCAGGTATTACAGATGTAGATGGTTGTGGACGTTTATCATCAGGTATTCTAGAATTAGACTCAGAAAGGTTGCAGAGACCTGGAAATGTGCAGTACCGGACACTTCAATGTTCGATGCTTCTGTAGCAGTTCATGGCTGAAGGTTTGTAGGATCTGATTCTTCTAGTCTAGTTGTGGTTTCAGATGGATCATACAGGTGAGCAGGGAATACGTTTCTATTGAATGGGTGTATTCCACTGTTCTCGAAGCCCTTTACGGCAGTTTGCATAAGAGCAGCTGTCGTGAAAGCCCTATTCACAAGCTTACCGATTTGGTAGACGGTGATGCTACGCCCAGGATCCGCAATTAACCACTGCCTAGTTTCTTACTCATAGTATGCACTCAAGGGTATCCATAAAAGAAAGATCTAGGGGATGAAGGCGGTGTGTTGTACGCGGTGGAAAATCCAATAGAATGACACTGTGTTTCCGAGCTACGTCAATAAGACCCAAACTGTTAATATGCAATACACGTCCGTGCAAAATGAGCAAAATTGTTTTTTCCAATGGTGGGAGAAAATTAGATGAATTTCTTAAACCACATTAGAAAAACGTGCTTATTGATCCACCCCGACTCATGATAAAAGGTGAAGGATTCTGAAGAAGCATCGTCCATTAACAATGGATTTTCTTTCTTGCTGGAAGATACAAAAATCGGCTGCATTAAGTTCCCAGGTGCACTCATACGTGTTTCTACAGTAAGGAGCACACCACGTTCTGTACAAGATAAACATCCAACTTGTTTTTTTTTTTCGCAGGGGGGCTAATAACATTGAAGGTTTGTCTGGGACTGTGAGAACCCCTGTCTCATCCACACTGTACCATCGTTTGGTTTAATTTTGTACTGTATATAAACTGACGCCCAAAGGTAAAAAAATTTCCCAACGGCAGCTTTATTAAAAGCTCAAGCTCGAGCTAAAAATGTATGGTCTGGTAACCTTAATTTTAATTTAGGATGTCGTTTAAAGAAACCGTAATACCACTCATTACCTGCCAATTTTTCGACTCTGTTGAAGGTATTGTTTACGATATTTTATCTGCTGAATCAAACGTCAGCCTGCGTAGATCAGAAACTGTAAGGTCACAGAGTCTGTCTTCCATAAATAATACATACTCAGCTATTTCCTTTTCTTGAGCTTCAGAAAACACAGTATCATAGCGACGAAATCGCTTTTCAGAAGCCAGCTCGTGCGTCAATTCGTTTTTTCGCTGTTATTTCATCCTGTCAATCAAGGTTGTACGAGGTATATTGAGAAATTTAGTTGCTGCAGTATATCCCATTAATACTTCAAGAACCACATTTACTGCCTCCCTCATTCCTTGTTATGACCATCTCTGCCGAGTTGTCGCACATAGTTCCTCACCATATCTGAAATGAAATTGTAGGTGCATAACTTTTACGAACGTAAAAAAAATATTACAGTTAACATTGTTTGCTGTGAGGGATAAAAAATCAAAGAAAAGATTTTATCAGTTTTAAGAGAACATTTTACTTGAAATAGAAATTTATCTTAGGCTCTACTAAAAATTCCAGTTTCCTGCTGTTTCAATTTATTTGTGTAACAAGTAAAACAACATTTATGTTAAATAAAAAGTAAAATATTGGTCCAAAGCCTTTTTATGTCCTGTTTACTTCCATCCACATTGAGAGTAAATTTTTATGAAACACTTAATATTACTAATTCGGAGTTTTAATTGTATTATACAGCATAATGAAACACACTGCGGGGCAAGACCGACCTTCGTCGGTTTTATCCCACCAGCGGTTGACGGATCTGCCCCACAGTACACAATGAAAAAAATACGGCGATTTCAGTTTATCGAGCAACAGTTGCCAGGCTACGTTTACTGTAAAAAATACAACTAAATACACTGAATAATCATACTTACTCACTGATGGTAAATCAGATTGCCATACTAATTCTCAAAACCATAAAGAAACTTAGTGCACGTTGGAAAAGAAACTGTTAAAAACTTCAAAAGTTTGCACAATCCAACCAATGGCCAGTATGCAAACGAAATCAAGCTCGAACTACACATAATCGCTGTCTCTTGACGAACTCTTAATGTTGCCTCCCGATAGCAGCCCCTAACAGGAAATCTTCTACGAGTCGGTTTGACCCGTCCAATCTGTTTTGCCCCATTCTTCCGTTTTTCCACATGTCGTTCAGATACGCTAAGCATGAAATATTTTGGAGATTGCACTAGTCTAAAATACTTTAGAATCGCTAAGCTATCATTAATATTAATGTAAAAATTTTTCTAATATGATTTATACTTGAATAAATACCTCTTACTATGTACTCGTTTCAGACGATCCTGAAACTAATTGGAGCTACGAGGTTTGCTCCTAGCCCAGAGTTAATAAAACGTATCCAACCGAAAGTCTGTCAGAGCAACGTTATCACCGAGAGAATATGTAGAAATATAGTATTTCTCATCTGTGGCTTCGATAATGATCAAGTTATTGACGTAAGTTACTTTCTTTCCTTTACAGAACTAGTTATTATAGATAGTGATCCTAAATCTGAATCTCTACACCTTGTATTTAAGTTTGTTAATGTAACAGAGTAACTTCATAAAGCGGCAGTTATCCATTCTGGGACTAAATAAATGATGTTGTTGTTGTTGTTGTGGTCTTCATTCCTGAGACTGGTTTGATGTAGCACTCCATGCTACTCTATCCTGCGCAAGCTGCTTCATCAAAAATGGTTCAAATGGCTCTGAGCACTATGGGACTCAACTGCTGAGGTCATTAGTCCCCTAGAACTTAGAACTAGTTAAACCTAACTAACCTAAGGACATCACAAACATCCATGCCCGAGGCAGGATTCGAACCTGCGACCGTAGCGGTCTTGCGGTTCCAGACTGCAGCGCCTTTAACCGCATGCCAGCTGCTTCATCTCCCAGTACCTACTGCAACCTACATCCTTCTGAATCTGTTTAGTGCATTCATCTCTTGGTCTCCCTCTACAATTTTTACCCTCCACGTTGCCCTCCAATACTAAGTTGGTGATCCCTTGATGCTTCAGAACATGTCCCACCAACTGATCCCTTCTTCTAGTCAAGTTGTGCCACAACTCCTCTTCTCCCCAATTCTATTCAATACCTCCTCATTAGTTATATGATATACCCATCTAATCTTCAGCATTCTTCTATGATGATACCACTATTTATCTAGGTCTGGCATTATTGCGTCTATCGCAAAAAGTGTATATTGTTGTTGCTAGAAAACACTGTGAATTATCTGGGTGTTCATAGCTGGTGTGTACTTGAATACGCAGAGGACACCGGCACCCCTTCTGCGACATGACAGGTATTTACTCTGTAACTGGGACCCTGTGTTCCACCTGCGTCCTCAATGACATGGCGAAAAAATGAGCCGGCGGCAGAAAATGTTATTACCCTTGAAGACGCTTTCTAAAGCCAAGTTTAAGTGGAAAAATTCTAATGCATGTATGCATCAGTGGCGCATGATGGCAGAAAAAGAATTTGCATCTCACCAGGCAATGATACCCCAGGCACCTAAGAGAGTGAAAGGGATTTTAGCCTTACTGCTGTCGGCAGGTGACAGAGAACAATAGCCAGGTCGGAGCTGAGATCAGGGCCCATGAAACATTTTAACACTACAAAACGTGTAGTTCTGAGAGATGCTGAAGGACATACCAGTAAAATTAAGCGTTAGGCGGTAATTTCTTTTAGAGGGGACGTTTTAGGGAAATGTGATTCATTTAGAATGAAAAAAGAGTGAATTTCTCAAAAGCAACGAAAGCTAATAAATACTTCGGTTGATCAGACGATAAATCCGAGCTGATCAGAATGTAAAAAAAAAAAAAATTAACTAAAAGTGAATACACACTCACAAGGAGACGTTCCCAGCCTTGGGATCGACTTTCTGGAACCATCTATACGGTTATGTAGGTTAAGATTCCAGGTATCATACACTGCAGCCATTCACCGTGGTGGGCACTCATTTGTGAGTAATTGACGAAATAAAATTTCGGAATTTTGTGTGGCACTCAGTAGCGTTATAAAGTTGCAGCCTACAGTCTGGTTGCGTAGTGGATAGATGTTGGATTTTTTTTGCATTTTCAAATATTTGTTGAAATTACTTTGATCACAATTTTTATACAGTTAATTGATTTAAGTGTAATTTTTTATTTTCTTTCCTTTGCCACATCATTTTAATCATAATATCAAGTTCTTCATTTACTCTCATTTTTCTTCCTGTCATTCTTTTTCCACTTGAAATGTTTATGTGTTTTTAATTAATTTTATCTATTAATTTCGATTTATTTTTTGTTTTGTCACCCTATTTTTTCGTCGACATTAGTGTTTTCATTATATTTATTTGTCATTATGTTTGAATTTCGTTATATTGATAAGACATTCTTCCATTAAAATCTTCACCTGCGTTATTTTGTCCTTAGTACAATAGGTATTTAGGTTATATTTTAAATGTTTCTATGACGATTACCGTGAAAAAAAATGCACACATGTTAACGAAAACTGCATTTTTCACACCACTGCACATTCAAAATAAATAGATTATGTGGTCTTTTGTTTTTTAACCGATAGATCGGAATTTTCAAAAAAATTAATATTATAATAGATGAATATAATTAAATCCACATTCACAAAAATTCCGATTGGAAGAAGAATATGACGAAAAAATGAAACAAATGAAAAGAGTTCATATGGTGATTAAAATAATGTGACACTATTTAAAAACATTACATTTAAACCAATTAATTGAATAAAAATAATAAAGTCATTTCGATAAAGATTTATCTATAAAAAATTATTGCATCTGAGAAAATTCGAACCCACAACCTCTTGCAAGAGAAACTTATTATCCTAGCCACCTCGTAATCGGACTTGTGATGTATCTTTCTTAATGCTATTGAGCATCATGCAAAATTTCGAACTCTTTTAGTCAGTTACTCGCAAACGAGGGCCCATCAGGGTGAACAGTTGCAGGGTATGATACCTGCGATCTTAACATACAGCACCGTATGTTTGGTTTCGGTGCACATAAAATGTGATGCTTTGAAATCTGCAAGGAAACGTTCAACATTTTGTTAACTAGTGTGAACAATGACGATGAGACAGAGTCATTAGTGGGATTTGTAGGGTCAGGTCTGGTTTGGTCGCAATCACTATAAATATGACAATTGCACGTAGAGATACTGATGTCTCCTGTTTACAGCGTGCGTGACTCATGTCATCTGACGTCAGACTGCAGTTTGCAACCGGTAATGAGATGAACCAACAGATTTCTGTTAAAGTTAGCCTTTCAATGTTCCCTTTGTCTCAAAGTCATTAATACCCAATACCCGAAAAAGGAACCGAGCCGGCCGAAGTGGCCGTGCGGTTAAAGGCGCTGCAGTCTGGAACCGCAAGACCGCTACGGTCGCAGGTTCGAATCCTGCCTCGGGCATGGATGTTTGTGATGTCCTTAGGTTAGTTAGGTTTAACTAGTTCTAAGTTCTAGGGGACTAATGACCTCAGCAGTTGAGTCCCATAGTGCTCAGAGCCATTTTTCGAAAAAGGAACCCAGAGATTATTATTAACACTGTGTTTATATTATTATATTTAAACCTTGATTTATAATGGAAATCTGTTAATTGGTTTCCATTAAGTGCTTTAGGTATTAATTAATGTTTTTATAGTGTAACTTCTGTTGATTTGACTGTGGTGGAAATTAGATAAATAGTGTAGAAATAAGGCCAATTAGAATGTAACGTCATTACATTCCTGTAGCTGAGACAATATCTTGTAGTGTTTACTGACGAAATTCTGCATACAAGTGTGTTACTTTGATTGGTCTGTCTGTCTGATAATTTTCTGCGTTCATCAGTACAGTATTTGTGATTAAAGTAACGTACTCCCCAAGTTGCCTAGCGTAAAAAAACCGTCGCTGCAGAAACTGTATGCCCAAAGTCGCCATAACACAAAGTGAAAGTGAATTTCCTCAGAAGTCCCACAGCAATCAGTGCAGAGGAACAACCAAGAGCAGCTATAGTCACTGGTAACAACACGGACGTTATCGTTCTTGTGAAACAATAGCTCTTTATTCACACGAAGTAATGAGTGCTATCAGCAGGCGATCCTAGACTGATGCCATATTTGTAGATTTCTAGAATGCTTTTGATACCGTTAGTTCGTTTCTCACTAGGGGCTTCTAATGAAATTGGTGCCTATGGAATATCGTCTCGTAAGGAAATTGTCTAATCCGTCATGTCGAAACCTGTCGTGGAATGTTTTATACAGGTAGAATACACCGAAAGAAACACCACGTAAAAATTTTAGGTCCTAAAATAACTGCAGGTAAAACTGTTGAAATATGCGAAATTCGTAATAGGCAGTTGGAGAAATCTATACCCCTGCGGTAGCTGTAGCAGCAGACAGTGTATACGGAACACGGTGGGCGCGTGGTTGACGGCACATGGGCAGGCAGATGACACGGCAGAACACGACCGTAATTTCTAAAGCGAATTTCAGTTTATATTGATAGTTATCCGGACACAACTCTCAACAGATACTGTTTGCTTGAATTTGCAGCTTATTTTTATATCAATAATAATTAGCAGTTGCTTTTGCAGTATTGCTAGCCGGCTGGGGTGACCGAGCGGTTCTAGGCGCTTCAGTTTGCAACCGCGCGACCGCTACGGTCGCAGGTTCGAATCCTGCCTCTGGCATGGATGTGTGTGATGTCCTTAGGTTAGTTAGGTTAAAGTAGTTCTAAGTTCTAGGGGACTGATGACCTCGGAAGTTAAGTCCCATAGTGCTCAGAGCACTATGGGACTTAACTTCTAACGTTAAGTCCCATAGTGCTCAGAACACTATGGGACTGAACTTCTAACGTCATCAGTCCCCTAGAACTTAGAACTACTTTAACCTAACTAACCTAAGAACATCACACACATCCATGCCAGAGGCAGGATTCGAACCTGCGACCGTAGCGGTCGCGCAGTTCCAGTCTGTAGCGCCTAGAACCGCTCGTCCACTCCGGCCGGCATAGTTTGTGAATGCTGTGACACATTCGTATACAACAACGTCAGTGATAAGTATCAATGGATTACAGTTTCCGCAGCTTTGTAGCTTTCTTCAGGAACCTCGGGGCAGATTAGTATCAAAAATTTAAAAAAAACGACTGGTTAGTTGCAAAAATTTTGTAATTGACGTAGTAAAATCTGGAAAAATGGGAGAGAATAAGTTTCAGTATTACATCCGATGCATCTTCTTACCAGTAGCGAAAAACAACTCATTTCTTTTGTGGCACTCTTGACCTGCACAGAACAATATCTCTTTAGGAGGACGACGAAAAGACTGTTAATGTAATTTGGATTCCACTCGCCACTAATAGTGTGATTCAGCCTTTCGATAAAGAAAAGAATTTTTTCTACAGTGTGAAGCATCTTTTCCTGAAAACCGTCGGACAGTATAATTTCTGATAGCTGTAATTCGTTTCATATTTATCAGCGGATCAGTATAATTGAACTTCTGACGTTCGCGCATTTTCAGTTTGCATCACCACATTTTAAGAACTTGATCAAGTATGCCTGATACGCAGCTTAATATACAGAGCAACGGCCACGACCATTTCTTGCTCCATGTTAATTTTATCTGAATAATACTAGTAATTACTGTGAAATGCCTGAATGAACTGATTTTTCTTTTATCAGCTGTGCCTGGTGCATAGAAAATATTTTTTTCGTCATCCAAGTGACGCTTCGCGTTTTTGTTGCCAATACATTGAATAAAATGTAACTGTTTCATTGTTAATAAAATCTACGCTACTTAAATATTACCACAAGAACTGTGCTACAGATATTGTTATAAAGTATATAATGCCTACAAATTGAAGCCCCGATTGATGGACGTAATCCGTAATGTAACCTCTTAGGAGGGCTATTGGTAAAGTTAGGTCCGATCGGGCGCGAAATGGAATCGATAGTGAATATCCCACGAAGCTATGCAGAGATGTGTTGAGCAGTGTTACTATTATCCCGGTCAATCGCGTCACGTCGCTCTTTTCAGTTTTGAACGCATAGTGAGCACGCAAAGATTCTTAGAAAATAGTGCCTCCAGCCAAGTATGAGGTCCTGGTGAGGGACTTCACCCAATGTCATGCAGCCCACATAAGATTAACTGTCATGTGTTTCCTAACTCATGACAATTCCCGGTCGCACTCTGCAGGGGCAATGAGGATGCTCCTGCAGCATTTTCGATAGGACGTTATTCATCACCAACACTTCGGCCTATAATTAGCTCGCTCTAAGTTTCATCTCTGCTCACATGAACCGCTGGCTATGAAGACAACATTGTGGCATAGACTGTAGACCAATGTAGAGAATTGGCGGAAAGATAGATGGGTAGCTTCTATGACGAGGGTATTGGAAAGCTGCTGCAAAGCTACGACGAGTCTTGTAAGTCGGAGCAGAGACTATATAGAGGTGTAGCTGGAAGGTGTAGCTAACTCGATTTTCACAGTGGTTTCCATTTCACGACCTGTCAGTCCTTTCTTTCCGAATAGACCTCGTACATTGCCTTGTGTTTCTATCCTCTCCTAGTCACTTGTGTAACAATTACATATGCGGCAGTTTAGTTGTCGATATGAATTGCAAGTTATTCAAACAAGTAATAAATTGAGGCACTTTTGGTGCGGTTTAAGTGCTTAAATTTCCCATGTGAGCGCTTTGGACATCGCACTACGTGGCGCTACGTTCTCTTATCCCGGCTGCGTCTGTTTATTCGCACATTCGCGCGGTCGGTAGGAGGGGCTGTACGAACTGCTGCTATCAGTGTTTCCTCGTGCGTCAAATATGAAAATTTTGCCGTTTTTTTGAAGAAATACTCGTAAGGTGCCTTAGCACCTAAAATTTTGACAGGGCCTATCCTTTGGTGTATTATTCACGTGTGAAAAATTTCAGGGCTGGTTTCGACATATCGGATTGTGCTATAGGTTTCGTGATTTCCTGTCAACGTGACCACAGTACACAGTCATCGTGTAAAAAAAGAAATGATACCTGGTGCTCCTAAATGAAGCATTATAGGACCCATCTACGTAAACGATTCAGGAGAGAGTCTTAGCAGCGCTCTTACTTTGTTTGCAGACGATACTGTTGTTTATAGCATATGAAAGTAATCATCAGACTTTGGAAGAGTAATTAGAAGATGCAACAGATCTACTAAAGAGACTACCTGCTCAACACTCGTCCGTCCTCTTCTGGAAACGTGCTGCACGGTGTGGGATTCTTACCAGATGGGATTGATGGACGGAAGCGTAGAAGTTTAAAGAACGGCAGTTCGTTTTGTGTTTTCGCGAAGTTGGCGAGCTAGTATTACGGGTGTGGTAAACGAATTGGGGTGGCAATCATTAATTGCAAGGCATTTTTCGTTGCGGCGACGTCTTTTCACCAAATTTCAATTGCGAAATTTCTCCTTCGAATGTGATAATATTTTTTGACGTGCAACTACATAGGGATAAACGATCATCGTAATAAAAAAATTAAAAATTAAAAAAGACGACAAAAAACTTCTAAAAAGTAAAAAAAAATACATATTGCCCCTTTAAGTTTAATGTAAATGTAATATTCCGATCCAAGCGTTGTCGCGCCGTAGGGCCGGAAAGTAAATAAAAAGAAAAGAGTTAACAGCAGCTATCTTTTCTTTAACAGAATACTCACATTATTGCTAGATATAAGCCTCTTCTGTTTGGCGTCATCCCTTCCAGTTCTTTCCGTCTCGCATCCACACCTCGCATTAGTTAGTGAAGTTGCAGTTACTCATTATATAAACACGAAATTCAATTTGTCTGTAATTAGCATAACGTTGTTAAGGAGCAGCGTTACCTAGTTGTTGTTGTTGGTTTAAAAGAGAGGGGGAAGGGACAAAACTGCGAGGTAATCGGTCCCGTTACCTAGTTATTTTATACCGTGCTTTTACACAATTACGTACCAGCCTAACTAAGTTTGTACGTAATTACAACCCACGCGCTCCAGTCGCGCGGTGCGTCGTATGTAGCGCATGGGGAGTGACCAGGTGCCGCCAGGTACCCTAAGACGGAGTCGCATTAGGGCAGGCGTCGTTGACGGCTGCCTCTGCACTGCGAATTTTTCCGAGTAAATCAGCTAACACGCAGACTAAACGATTTGATATTGTTGTTTCAATATTTACGTTCTTTGCCTAGGCAGCTTACTTTTATTTAAATTTCATACGTTGCCATTTTTATACTATTTTATTTGCTTAGCGGTCCCCCGACGCAACGACGCTTCGATCAAAATATTACGACTTATACCAAACTGCAAGGGGCAATACATATATATATATAGGATTTTTTCGTAGTTTTTTAAAATCTGTAATTTAAGTCTTATTTAATGGTTTTTAATGTTTATATTTTACTAGTAGACTCGGTACGATCCACATCCAACCCCGCAATCACGCAAATATTGTCCGGGACGATACACGAAATGGCAACGCGAGATCTTGCCTCGCCTAAATCTGCTTATTCTCAGAATACATGTTTTTTCATAAACATTATTATACTTGCAAGATTTTGGCAATGCAGTATTTAAAAATACTGTTATATTTCGAATACTTTGCACTTCTCACATGTAGCTACTATTAGTAATTAAAATGCATTAAAAACTATCATAGTATTTTGCCATTTTGACTTACATGATTTACGTTTTTGTTTTTTTAATTCACACATCTATTCATCGATCCGTTTTAGTATATATTTAGCCGATTTAGGTAGTACAAGCAATAAGCAGTGGCGACAATTCTAAATCAAATCGGAAGATAGGGGTCTGCCACTGAACTCTCCTGCAGTAGGCTGCCTTAACTATTAGGATAAAATCATGTGATTTAGGACTGAAAGCTAGACCTCAAAAATACCTACAAACAAGTCTGTGAGAGCATGTGTTTGTCTCTTATAGTTGAGTCACAGTCACCCTTTTTCTGCTTAGTAGGTGCTACAACGGGCGACTTCAAAAAACAAAATTCATCACTGTTGATCAACATATAACTAGATATTTTTGAGCTCTACACTCTGGTACTACGTAACTTGATGTAGCTTTTATGCGTTACGTAGCGTATATCGAGAGAGCGCGGTGGCGGAAAACATTTTTACTGAATTTAGCTGATGAAATTTAAACGGCTGAACAGACTTTCACGGAACGTAGCTAAGAATCACCCCGATTAAACCAGCTTTGAAATAAAAAAAAAAAAAAAATACTACCTTAAAATCGGACCTTACGTTTGGGGACTACGATGCCACAGACAGATACGTAGATACACACGTTAAAATAACACCCCTCTGCTTGCGTCGGGGGTTAATAAGAGAAATCAGAGGTCTCACGGGAATATATAAGCTTTCATTTATTCCCGCGCACTGTTCGAGAGTGTAACGATAGAGAAATAGTCTGTAGGTCGTTCGAGAAACCTTCTGCCAAACAATGAAGTGTGAACTGAAGAGAAGTGTTATAAATGTAGATGTAGTTGTAGATGCAGATGATTGCAGTGGGGCTTGTACAAATGGGTGTTATACTTACTGAAATCTTATCATGAAGAAGCAGCTTTTCTTACAGAATTTCGTGTCCGTTGGCGAGCAGGCTCACATTTTGCTGGAAGGGATCATTACCGGTGATGTAATGGCATTGCATTTACTTGGAAAATTCAGTAGCCCAGTGTGCTAACACAGGGTTCTGAAAAACTTTGTTGTGTCTCTGAGATCCAACGCGACCACCCGTGTACGTGTTCTTTGTGTTTCCTGAGTGACACCTGTTTACCTGTTCGTCATCACTGAAAATATTATTAAAGGACACACACATGTACAACACAGTTCACAGCGTGCTACCCTATTGGTATACGGATGATTACAAATAATTGCACTGAAACATTCCGCATCAACGGACTGATTGCGCGTCGGCTGCACACAATGTTTTCATATGGTAACCCATCTCGCTCGGTCTCCTACTTCCTTATTTCTTCCCGTCAGGTATCATCAAAGACAAAGTTAACAAATCTGTCCTTAATCAAGGTTT
Organism: Schistocerca nitens; assembly: GCF_023898315.1. Classification (NCBI taxonomy): domain Eukaryota; kingdom Metazoa; phylum Arthropoda; class Insecta; order Orthoptera; family Acrididae; genus Schistocerca; species Schistocerca nitens. Next base: position 193,320,966 of record NC_064621.1, read on the forward strand.
TCGGAATCGAGAAGGTTAACTACCGCAGCTATGAACGATGTCACGCAAGCCTCTTTTACAGGTCTCCGCGAGAAAGAGACTATCGCCTGGATGTTTATTCCGTATTACTCACGGGGTCCACAAGGAGTTCTATAAGCACCGCAACCAAGCGAGGTGAAGCAGTCGTAAGGCACTACTAGACTTTCGTTCCGGAAGTAGGTGATTTAGATTCCCGCCCTGCAATCCAGATTAGTACTTCAGTGATTTCCTTAAGTCGCAGAAGGAAAATTCTAGGATTTTCCTTTTAAAGGACATGGCCTGTTTCCTTTTCCATGCTTCCTCGCCGGCCAGAGTGGCCGAGCGGTTCTCGGCGCTTCAGTCTGGAACCGCGCGACCGCTACGGTCGCAAGTTCGAATCCTGCCTCGGACATGGATGTGTGTGATGTCCTTACGTTAGTTAGGTTTAAGTAGTTCTACGTTCTGTGGGATTGATGACCTCAGATGTTAAGTCCCTTAGTGCTCAGAGCCATTTGCTTCCTCTATGCGTGTTTGTGCTCCGTTTTTGATGACGACGTCATCGAAGTCACGCTGGATCGCAATCTTCCTTCCTTCCTTCCTAATCTAAGCAATGCGTAGTCTCCGTCATTTGAGGTAATAGAAGATAATGTATTCATGTTCTGTGTTAGGGAAAATGTAGAATTATTAAATACCTCAGTAATTTATAATGACTCTGCACAGAATCATGAGTTACTCAACAAATTTTCCGATATTCTTCTAAAAGTTTTTCGTCCAGTATCTCTTCATCTTTAACTTGACATTTGATTCCTTTACTGTCATCAGTCTTCTGACTGGTTTGATGAGGATCGTCGCGAATTCCTATCCTGCAGTAACCTCTTCATCTCAGAGTACTTGTACCCTACGTCCTCAATTATTTGTTGGATGTATTCTAATTTTTGTCTTCTCTTATAGTTTATACCCTCTACAGCTCCATCTAGTACCATGGAGGCTGTTCCATGATGTCGTAGCACATGTCCTACCATCCTCTACCTTCTTCTTGTCAGTGTTTTCCATATGTTCCTTTCTTCGCCAATTCTGCGAAGAAACTCCTTTATTTTATCAGTCCACCTAATTTCGACCTTCTTCAGTAGCACCACATATCAGGCACTTCGATTCTCTTCTGTTCAGGATGTTTATATGTTATGAAATACGAGGGCGTGCTGGAAGGTAATGCCTTTGCAGTTTTTATGTGAAAACTCTTAAAGCTTTTCAAGTGAAACAACCGTTTTTAATATTCTACATCTTCAGCTCCAAATTGTGAGTGTGACATGGCGGCGTGGAACGTAACTACGCCAGTGCGTGAGAAACAGCGTGCTGTAATCGGGTTTCTAGCCGCAGAAGAGTTTATCCAAACATGGAGCACCCCTCCTTCAGCATGACAATGGCGGACCTCACACGAACGCTGAGACACCTGAAGCTATCTGACGCCTTGCTTTCACTGTCATCGATCACCCTCCATACAGTCACGACTTGCCCCCATTCAAATTTCATCTGTTTCCAAAAATTAAAGAACGCTCTCGAGGACTTCACTTTGATAATGACGGAACGGTGCAAGCAGAAGTAATGTTGTGGCTCCGTCAAAAAAGTCAAACATTCTACAGCGTCAGTGTCAAGAAACTGATTTCACGCCGGGAGAAACGTGTTCATTGCCAGTGTGACGACGTTGAGAAATAATTAAGTAGACAAGAAGAATAAAGATATAGAACGTTAATTACGTTTGTTTTATTCGAAAAGCTTTAAGAGTTTTCACACAAAAATTTAGGAGGTATTACTTTTTATCACTCCTAGTATTCCCCATCCTCCATTGTTTCTTCGTTTGCTGCTCTTCGACAGAGGAAATAAGACTTTCACAGAGCCAGTAAAATAACAATATCCCGTACGTAACTTCACAAACCTGTTATTCGTTGCCACTGTTCAGTGTTACGGATGATAATCTTTCTTGCCCACCCATCTGTTCTAAAAGTTCCACATTGACCATTTAACGGATTTAACTGGTGGTAATAACGATTTTTGACTGTGTGAAGTGCTTCATTTCCCATTAATACACTTTATTTCTTGCTTCATTCACACTGGATGTAGAAAGTGATGCAAACCAACTCATCGTGATTATGTTTCGCTCGTATACTGTAAAGTAAGAGTTATTCACTTCTTTGAGCATAATTTGACGATACAACATATAATTAAATTATTAATCTGACTGTTCTTGTCCAAAAGTTCGTTGCAGCTCAACGAGTTGTTAAGACTGCGGCAGTACCCCACTGTTGTACGCTCTCGGTGCTGAAGACAGCCCATTATCGTTATGTTGAAGTAACTCTAGATAAGTAAACGTTTCTAAAGGCAAAGAAGGCGAATATTGCCGCAGCATGACTCTCTGCTGTGTTTTTTGAGCTGTAATACGAAGTGTGGCTGGGTGCATGTAAAGCAACGTGCATCACAACAGCAACTAGCCTCGCTAGAGGTAACAAAATGTGAGTCTTGAAAGTGCCTCTCTCGTTATTTTCTTTCACCAAGCCCCACAGACCGCGCATAGAAGTAGGCATACCAACCTGTTCCAAACATAAATCCCGTTTGGCTGGTTCAAATGGCTCTGAGCACTATGGGACTCAACTGCTGTGGTCATCAGTCCCCTAGAACTTAGAACTACTTAAACCTAACTAACCTAAGGACATCACACACATCCATGCCCGAGGCAGGAGTCGAACCTGCGACCGTAGCAGTCGCACGGTTCCGGACTGCGCGCCTAGAACCGCGAGACCACCGCGGCCGGCTCCCGTTTGTTTCAAACATATATCCTGGGGGGATATCACCATGATCAATCATCTCTCGCTTGAGCTACAAGTCAAAATGAAACTACGACTCTGCGTTGCACGCTCAAATTGCGTCAGACCAACCAGATAACGTATCACATTCTTGAGTACCCCATGTAGTATATCGATGTGGTCAGGTCCATTTTTCATGTTGCACTGGTGAAGGAAGCAATGATGAGCAGAGAGCTTCAGCCAATGCGCAGGCTGTCATGGAGACGGCAGCTACGTGAATGGAGGAAACCCCACAACCTTCGCGTAGTATAGTTAACTATACCCCTGCTTTGTGCTGCGTGCCAAGCACCTATGAAAATGGTTCAAATGGCTCTAAGCACTATGGGACTTAACATCTGAGGTCATCAATCCCCTAGACTTTGAACTACTTAAACCTAACTAACCTAAGGACATCACACACATCCAAGCCCGAGGCAGGATTCGAACCTGCGACCGTAGGAGCAGCGCGGTTCCGGGCTCAAGCGCCTAGAACCGCTCGTTCACAACGGTTGGCGTAGCACCTATGAAATCAGAAGCGGCACACCAAGGAAACAAATTATTACATCTCTGTTGTAATCGAAATTCAAGGTAGTTCAATGATATGTTCAGCAAAGGTATTTACTACTCCAAATTGAGTAATTTATTCTTTCATTTGACAGTCTTACAGTCATTTTCCACACCATACAATTACTACTATTACCTACCTTAATTTTTAAAAGTTTTACAGGGGCGTCAGTCAACTGTCTGATTTGCTGCGGACCACCCCATCTCCCCCCACGAACCATGGACCTTGCCGTTGGTGGGGAGGCTTGCGTGCCTCAGCGATACAGATGGCCGTACCGTAGGAGCAACCACAACGGAGGGGTATCTGTTGAGAGGCCAGACAAACATGTGGTTCCTGAAGAGGGGCAGCAGCCTTTTCAGTAGTTGCAGGGGCAACAGTCTGGATGACTGACTGATCTGGCCTTGTAACATTAACCAAAACGGCCTTGCTGTGCTGGTACTGCGAACGGCTGAAAGCAAGGGGAAACTACAGCCGTAATTTTTCCCGAGGACATGCAGCTTTACTACATGCAGCTTTACTGTGTGATTAAATGATATTGGCGTCCTCTTGGGTAAAATATTCCGGAGGTAAAATAGTCCCCCATTCGGATCTCCGGGCGGGGACTACACAAGAGGACGTCGTTATCAGGAGAAAGAAAACTGTCATTCTACGGATCGGAGCGTGGAATGTCAGATCCCTTAATCGGGCAGGTAGGTTAGAAAATTTAAAAAGGGAAATGGATAGGTTAAAGTTAGATATAGTGGGAATTAGTGAAGTTCGGTGGCAGGAGGAAGAAGACTTTTGGTCAGGTGATTATAGGGTTATAAATACAAAATCAAATGGTTCAAATGGCTCTGAGCACTACGGGACTTAACAGCTATGGTCATCAGTCCCCTAGAACTTAGAACTACTTAAACCTAACTAACATAAGGACATCACACAACACCCAGCCATCACGAGGCAAAGAAAATCCCTGACCCCGCTGGGAATCGAACCCGGGAACCCTGGCGTGGGAAGCGAGAACGCTACCGCACGACCACGAGATGCGGGCAATACAAAATCAAATAGGGGTAATGCAGGAGTACGTTTAATAATGAATAAAAAAATAGGAATGCGGGTTAGCTACTACAAACAGCATAGTGAACGCATTATTGTGGCCAAGATAGACACAAAGCCCATGCCTACTACAGTAGTACAAGTTTATATGCCAACTAGCTCTGCAGATGATGAAGAAATTGATGAAATGTATGACGAGATAAAAGAAATTATTCAGGTAGTGAAGGGAGACGAAAATTTAATAGTCATGGGTGACTGGAATTCGTCAGTAGGAAAAGGGAGAGAAGGAAACATAGTAGGTGAATATGGATTGGGGGGAAGAAATGAAAGAGGAAGCCGCCTTGTAGAATTTTGCACAGAGCATAACTTAATCATAGCTAACACTTGGTTCAAGAATCATAAAAGAAGGTTGTATACCTGGAAGAATCCTGGAGATACTAAAAGGTATCAGATAGATTATATAATGGTAAGACAGAGATTTAGGAACCAGGTTTTAAATTGTAAGACATTTCCAGGGGCAGATGTGGATTCTGACCACAATCTATTGGTTATGAACTGCAGATTGAAACTGAAGAAACTGCAAAAAGTTGGGAATTTAATGAGATGGGACCTGTATAAACTGAAAGAACCAGAGGTTGTAGAGACTTTCAGGGAGAGCATAAGGGAACAATTGACAGGAATGGGGGAAAGAAATACAGTAGAAGAAGAATGGGTAGCTCTGAGGGATGAAGTAGTGAAGGCAGCAGAGGATCAAGTAGGTAAAAAGACGAGGGCTAATAGAAATCCTTGGATAACAGAAGAAATATTGAATTTAATTGATGAAAGGAGAAAATATAAAAATGCAGTAAATGAAGCAGGCAAAAAGGAATACAAACGTCTCAAAAATGAGATCGACAGGAAGTGCAAAATGGCTAAGCAGGGATGGCTAGAGGACAAATGTAAGGATGTAGAGGCTTGTCTCACTAGGGGTAAGATAGATACTGCCTACAGGCAAATTAGAGAGACCTTTGGAGAGAAGAGAACCACTTGTATGAATATCAAGAACTCAGATTGCAACCCAGTTCTAAGCAAAGAAGGGAAGGCAGAAAGGTGGAAGGAGTATATAGAGGGTTTATACAAGGGCGATGTACTTGAGGACAATATTATGGAAATGGAAGAGGATGTAGATGAAGATGAAATGGGAGATAAGGTACTGCGTGAAGAGTTTGACAGAGCACTGAAAGACCTGAGTCGAAACAAGGCCCCGGGAGTAGACAACATTCCATTAGAACTACTGATGGCCTTGGGAGAGCCAGTCATGACAAAACTCTACCATCTGGTGAGCAAGATGTATGACACAGGCGAAATACCCACAGACTTCAAGAAGAATATAATAATTCCAATCCCAAAGAAAGCAGGTGTTGACAGATGTGAAAATTACCGAACTATCAGTTTAATAAGTCACAGCTGCAAAATACTAACGCGAATTCTTTACAGACGAATGGAAAAACTGGTAGAAGCGGACCTCGGGGAAGATCAGTTTGGATTCCGTAGAAATGTTGGAACACGTGAGGCAATACTAACCTTACGAATTATCTTAGAAGAAAGATTAAGAAAAGGCAAACCTACGTTTCTAGCATTTGTAGACTTAGAGAAAGCTTTTGACAACGTTAACTGGAATACTCTCTTTCAAATTCTGAAGGTGGCAGGGGTAAAATACAGGGATCGAAAGGCTATTTACAATTTGTACAGAAACCAGATGGCAGTTATAAGAGTCGAGGGGCATGAAAGGGAAGCAGTGGTTGGGAAAGGAGTGAGACAGGGTTGTAGCCTCTCCCCGATGTTATTCAATCTGTATATTGAGCAAGCAGTAAAGGAAACAAAAGAAAAATTCGGAGTAGGTATTAAAATTCATGGAGAAGAAGTAAAAACTTTGAGGTTCGCCGATGACATTGTAATTCTGTCAGAGACAGAGAAGTTGCAGCGTTAGAAAATTGTAGCGAAATGCAGGAAGATCTGCAGCGGATAGGCACTTGGTGCAGGGAGTGGCAACTGTCCCTTAACATAGACAAATGTAATGTATTGCGAATACATAGAAAGAAGGATCCTTTATTGTATGATTATATGATAGCGGAACAAACACTGGTAGCAGTTACTTCTGTAAAATATCTGGGATTATGCGTGCGGAACGATTTGAAGTGGAATGATCATATAAAATTAATTGTTGGTAAGGCGGGTACCAGGTTGAGATTCATTGGGAGAGTGTTTAGAAAATGTAGTCCATCAACAAGGGAGGTGGCTTACAAAACACTCGTTCGACCTATACTTGAGTATTGCTCATCAGTGTGGGATCCGTACCAGATCGGGTTGACGGAGGAGATAGAGAAGATCCAAAGAAGAGCGGCGCGTTTCGTCACAGGGTTATTTGGTAACCGTGATAGCGTTACGGAGATGTTTAATACACTCAAGTGGCAGACTCTGCAAGAGAGGCGCTCTGCATCGCGGTGTAGCTTGCTCGCCAGGTTTCGAGAGGGTGCGTTTCTGGATGAGGTATCGAATATATTGCTTCCCCCTACTTATACCTCCCGAGGACATCACGAATGTAAAATTAGAGAGATTAGAGCGCGCACGGAGGCTTTCAGACAGTCGTTCTTCCCGCGAACCATACGCGACTGGAACAGGAAAGGGAGGTAATGACAGTGGCACGTAAAGTGCCCTCCGCCACACACCGTTGGGTGGCTTGCGGAGTATAAATGTAGATGTAGATGTAGATGTAGACGAAAGGACTTGGAAGAGCAGTTGAACGGAATGGACAGTGTCTTGAAAGGAGGATATAAGATGAACATCAACAAAAGCAAAACGAGGATAATGGAATGTAGTCAAATTAAATCGGGTGATGCTGAGGGGATTAGATTAGGAAATGAGACACTTAAAGTAGTAAAGGAGTTTTGCTATTTAGGGAGCAAAATAACTGATGATGGTCGAAGTAGAGAGGATATAAAATGTAGACTGGCAATGGCAAGGAAATCGTTTCTGAAGAAGAGAAATTTGTTAACATCGAGTATAGATTTAAGTGTCAGGAAGTCGTTTCTGAAAGTATTTGTATGGAGTGTAGCCATGTATGGAAGTGAAACATGGACGATAACCAGTTTGGACAAGTAGAGAATAGATGCTTTTGAAATGTGGTGCTACAGAAGAATGCTGAAGATAAGGTGGGTAGATCACGTAACTAATGAGGAGGTATTGAATAGGATTGGGGAGAAGAGAAGTTTGTGGCACAACTTGACTAGAAGAAGGGATCGGTTGGTAGGACATGTTTTGAGGCATCAAGGGATCACAAATTTAGCATTGGAGGGCAGCGTGGAGGGTAAAAATCGTATAGGGAGACCAAGAGATCAATACACTAAGCAGATTCGGAAGGATGTAGGTTGCAGTAGGTACTGGGAGATGAAGAAGCTTGCACAGGATAGAGTAGCATGGAGAGCTGCACCAAACCAGTCTCAGGACTGAAGACCACAACAACAACAACACCCCATCTGTGCCAACTCCTTCGTCACAGAGTAGCACTTACACTCAACGTCCTCAGGTACCTATTGGGTACTTATATTCTAACCTCCGCTTTGAAGTGAAGTTTTTGTGGTCTGCAGATCCCATTAGTACTACGGAGCTATTCTCTGATGACTTAACATATGTCTTAACATTTTCTTCTTAGTTCTTGTCACTGTTTTCCGCATTGTCCTTTCCTCGCCGACTCTGCAGAAAACCTCCTCATTTCGTGTCTTAACAGTCCACATAATTCCCAACCTCCTTCTGTAGCACAACAATCCAAACGCTTCGTGTGAGTCTCTTCTTTTCCAGTTATATCACAGTCCATGATTCACTTCCAAATGTACGTCCTCAAAAATTTTTTCTTCAGATTAAAACCGATGTTTGAGGCCAGTAGTCTTCTTTCTACCAGGAATATCCTTTTTGCCTTTTTAGTCTACTTTTTGTGTTCATCTTGTTTCGTCCATCATGCGTTACGTTCCTTCCAATGTATCAGAATTCCTGCATTTCGTCTATTTCTTGAGCCCGAATGCTGATACTAAATTAACCGCTAATCTCATTAATACTACTCCTTATTACTTTCGTCTTTCTTAGATTTCCTCTCAATTAGAATTCTGCTCTTATGAGATTGTTCATTCATTCAACAGGTCCTCTAATTATTCCTAGTCATCACTGAAGATAACAGTGTCGTGAGAGAATCTTGTCGGTGATATCATTTCACTCAGAAATTTAATCTCACTGCTGAACCTTTATTTCTGTAATTTCTTTCCCGGTTTACGGATTGAACAGTAGGGCCGAAAGACTTCATCCGCACCTTATGCCCTTTGTAATCTGTGAAATTCGTTCTTTCCTTATCGTTCTTTCTTGATACTTGTGCATGTTGTATATTACCCCTCTTTCTCTATAATTTACATTTCGAAATTTAAAGCATATTGCACCATTTTGTATTGTCATAACCTGTTTCAAGATCGACAAATTCCATGAACATGTCTTCTGAATTCTTGCGCCCCCTATATTAACAAGTGCAGTGTAAGGGTTACCCCTCTGAATTGTTATCTAACAAATCCTCAGTTTTCTTTTCCATCCTCCGCATATTATTCTTGACAGCATAATGAACGAATCTGCTGCTAAGTTGATTATGTAGTACTTCTCGCATTAATATCATATTGCTGTCTTCGGGAATTTGTATACAATATTTTCTGAACTTCTGCAAGTATGTGTCCTGGCTCACAGATTCTGTACATGAACTTGCATAATAGTTTGGTTGCCACTTCTCCAAGTTTCTTTAGAAATTCCTTATGTGACTGCAAGTCTTCCAAAGCTCTGTCGACTCTAACTCTAGTATTAGATCCCAAATCTGATACAAATCGACTCCAGTTTCTTCTTCTATAAAGTCAGCAGACAGTTCTTTCCCCTCGTAGAGGCTTTCACTATACTCTTTCAACTTATCCAACTCTCCTCTGCGTTTAGCAAAGGAATTTGTTTTACACTCTTTTCTTTTAATTTCACTGAGGTTTGCGTTGATTTTTATATATGATGAATCTGTTCTTCCAAAGACTATTTCTTCTGAGACATCTTCACGTTTTTCATGGGGCTCTTTCGCTTTAGCATCACTGCACTTACCTGATTTCGTTTTTAAATGACTGGCAGATTTCCAGAAGGCTTCTGACACCGTTACTCACAAGCAATTTCTACATAAACTGTGTGCCTATTGAGTACCGTCTCAGATGTTCTACTGGATTCGTGACTTCCTGCCAGAAACTTCTAAGTTCGTAGTAACGGACGGAAAGTTATCCAGTGAAACGTAAGTGATATCTGGATTTCTCCAAAGAAGTATTATAGGCCCTCTACTGTTCATAATCTATGCAAACGGTTTAAGAGACAATTTCAGCAGCCCTCTTAGACATTTTATACATGATGATGTCATTTACCGTCTCGTAAAGTCAACATGAGATCATAACCAATTGCAAAATTATTTAGACAAGATATCTGCATGGTGCGAAAAGTGGCATTTGAATCTAAACCATAAAATTGGAGGTCATCTACAAGAGTACTGAAAGGAATCCATTAAATTTTGGTTACACGATAATCCACACAAATCTAAAATCTGTAAATTCAACTAGTTAGTTATGAGTCGAATGTGAGTCAAGGATTGCGCTTCATTGACAGAACACTTTGGAGATACAATAGGTATATTAAAGACACTAAGCATGTCAGCTCTCTTCTGGAGTATTGCGGCGCGGTGTGGGATTTGTACCACGAAATCACAGCGAGTTGGGGTGGGACTGATTAAAACGAGGGCGTTTTTGGTTGCAGCGAGATCTTCTCACGAAATTTCAGTCACCAACTTTCTCCTCCGAATGCGGAAACATTTTGTTGGCACCCACATACATAGCGAGATATGATCACAGTAATAAAATAAAAGAAATCTGAGCTCTTAAGGAAAGATTTAATGTTCGTTTTCCCCGTGCGCTCGTCGAAAGTGGAAATAGCTTGAGGGTGGTTCGATGAACTCCCTGCCAGGCACTTAATTGTGAATTGGAGAGTAGTCATGTAGGTATAGACGCAGCATTTACACACAGTCGCTTTTCCACAGAGTCCCTCTCCCAAGTACAGTCTTGTATCATAGTTCTTAATCTTGTTCTTATTATCAATAAATGATGACAAAATTTTTACCTTTTTCCAAAATAACTTTTAGTTCTCAGGAATATTCGCTAGCGTGTGCTTTTACACTACACATAATATTGGTAGTGGCCAGTAGTGGGTTTAAGTCTTGTGTCAACTGCCTATTCCTGGGGACCTATTGATAAACATAAAATTGACATGCAGTGCAACTTGTTGCTATAGATATACGATAGAAAAAAAAAAACCTTTTGCCTTTAATGAGGATACAAGATATCGTTCACTCTCCATGTTCTTGTCTGCTGTCTCCGTAACTGACTAAGGAATCTTCATCTGTAGCACTTTTACATGAGACTCTTGTACCAATGTAGCCTGCTTCAACCAAAGATGAATGTTACATTTAACTGAACAACTCTTGTTTTCGATAAGTAGAAATATCTGTTATCGCATTAGTAACGTACTAATATTGACACTAACATGTTTCATTTTTGTCTTTTTATAGGAAAAATTAGGGGCAATTTCAGCACATATTCCTGCTGGATCTTCTATTAGGCAATTCATACATTATGCACAAGGCATAGCCAAAGGTAAATATGCAATAAAATTATAATTACATTCATATTATAAAACAACGTATCCTACACTGTATCTTGTCACTTTTCGTGCACTTTCTTCAAACACAGAGTTTTAGAAGTTAGTAATCTTCCACATTTTCTGGTTATGTGGATGCCTGAGGTATGTGATTCCTTTATTTTGGCAAGAAACATTAGCATTACTAAATTCGTCTTTGAAAATGAATCTTTGTTGCGAGCTAACATCCCAAAGATGTTCAGGCTCACATGCGGTACCTCTTCGTCGAAATATCTGGGCTGAAACTCGTCTAGGGGTTGAACTGCACGTGTCGCATTACACGTCCTAAATTAGACACTTGTGACCCTTTGGTTAAATTGTCTGGCTTATGGCAAGTTTGCGAAATACAAAGTGAACATAACATATAATAACAGTAATAATAATATTGGGAACTAAATTAACGATCCATGAATGATGTAGGCCTCACAGTTGCGATTCGGTTAGAATATCGTTTATTCCGAAAGCAAATTAATAACGAAAGTGGTTGTATTTAGAGTTATTGTTACACTCGAGAGCATATCCATTTGACACACTTCGATAATTCACAATCTCATCGCGAATTAGCAGTCCAATACTCCACCTCGTTAACTATGCGAAAAGTTAGGGTTCACAACAGGCGCGCGGCTTCTCAACCCTTAGAGACTACGTCCCGCGAAACCACACTTCGCGAAATTTTCTACGTCGTTTCACTTGCTAGCTACCTAAAGACCGACTGTCGGAACTGTATCCTTTGGTGTCTCCAGCCGAACTGTTGGTTTTCGCGTCTCCATCCGAACTGTCCCCTTTTGTGTCTCGACCAGAACTGCCCTTTGCTCGTCTCCGACCGCGTTTCCCGCGTGCCGAACATCTTCGCTCAACTGACTAGGGCAGCTCCCTTTCCTGAAGGCGTCCATCTGATTGGCTACAGTTTATTCTACATTACTTTACATTTTAACATATTTAAATAATCAAAGCTTGACCACTTTCACGTTCTAAATAAAATAACAGAAGTAACAATAGTATCCATTACACAATAAAAGTTAAATTCTTTTACATAAAACCAATACAATTGCCTTCTTAACTTTGAATGTCACGGCCAGTATCCTTGCACCAGTGTGCTTTCTGATAAATAAACAAAGAACAAAAGTAACTATTGTGCACTACACTTTACAACAAATATTCTATTACCTAATGTTTAAATAAGGTGTCATGTTGTCATCGTTCAATGTGTTTTGTGTGGAGGAAATGATGATCTGATACTTAACTGAAAATAGTGATAATTTAAGTTTATTATATCTTTTAAACAAATGATGTTGCAGAGTTGATATTTACAACGTTTGTCATTTTAATGATGCTCTTCTATATGAAATATCGATCGTTGAGATCGACCAAAGCTTTCATATTTCAGCATTCAGGTCTTTGTAACAAAACTTGTGAATTTCTCTTTAACAGTAAACCCTAAACAATTAAAGATAAGATCAATAGTCAAGTTTTATTGGGATCATCATGAAAATTTATGGAGGCTGGCAGATTAAAATTACTGTGATTCCCAGCATTACTATAGAATTAAGGGGCTCCGGAACGCCCTATACTTGCAATGTTAAAATAACGCTTATAAATTACATCTTTCCTCACAAAGTATTTGAGGTAGGAAGTTGAACTTTTTACAGATTATTTATTGGAATATGGGCTACAACTTAACACAGGGATTTTACAAAATTTTAGTTCAGTTGTTAAAGATGATTTTTTTTTTCATTTGTAATGAAAATTCACAACATGTTTTTGCAATTTTTTATTTATATATTCAAAAATATACAGTTTTTTGGAAAAAGGCTGTGTTAAATTATGCAGAAGGTACTGTGTAACATTTACTGAAAGTTTGAAACAAATATGTTTGGAAGATCCTTAGAAAACATGTAATTAGTATGAGAAAATAAAAGTTTTGGGAATCGAGCGACAAGATTGGATTAACTTTTTAGTGTATTCCAGGTCCATAGGATGAATTATCTTCATCCTCTGCAAACTCCTCCTCCAGCTTCCTCTTGTTCCTCCTCCTGTTTACTCTTGCTTGTATTTCTAGACTCTTTACAGCCCTGTCTGCAGCCCGAAGGCGTTCCTTGTCTAAAGCAAGCATCGCTCGTACCATGTTACAACCTATCTTCATTCCCATATTTCTAAATACCTTGCACCTTACAATGTTGCCATCATTGAAAGTCGCAACAGCATCATACACACCAAAGTGAAGTGTTTCTATTCCAACATATACAGTCTTGGGGATTCTCGACCATATAACACTATTTACACTTTCATTGGGGTTTTGAGTTTTTCCGTGAATACAGTTTTTCAACAGTTCAGGTGCTGCTAAGTCTCTGAAAATAGGTTTTATCACCTCCATTATTGCTTGAGGCAGACTATGCTTATGAGTGTACACTTCACCAGTTAGCAATCCTTTGTTATATTTACACCAACTGTCTTCTTCTTTGGGGCACAAGCTATGTTGGGGATTTTCATCGTCTTTATTGTTTACAGTAATAACACATACCTTTGGCTTTCCAACATTTCTCCTTTTCTTAAAAGCCTTCAGAGGATATCTAATAACTTTACTTTTACTCATTATTATACTTCAACAAAACAGAGACTCAAGAAACAGAATTAATTACGAATATTTTCGAGATAACGACAGAGTAAATAAACATGAAACAATCGACAATCACACCAGCGATATATATTGAACCATCACAGGTTAGCCACAACACATACTTTATCTCACATCACTAAAATGTACCTGACGAACACGGACGTTAATAATAACACCATTTGACAGCAGTTTAACAGCGCCACAGTGGGTCACGCCCATGTAGAACACATTTCAAAAAAAGTTTAAAAATAGTTGTAGTCTTCGGAATTGAATAAATTATATATCTATTAAAAGGTAATAGTCTGCAGATTCAGAAAACGCAAAAAAGTAAAAATTGAACTTTTCATGATTTTGAGCCTTTCCGGAGCCCCTTAAATAGTTTTCATAAATGTTTCCCTTTATCGCCGATCTTACGTCAACCATATTTAACACTGCTACGTCTCCCTGGCCACAAAAGCCTTCTACTGGGTTTCCCTATGACGTAGGTTCTCGTCTGTATCACACGCACACTACAGCGCTTAGGCCTCAACAGGCAATAGACGCCTGTGAGTTTCCCCATCTCGTGGTGAATCTGCGCACTTTATGGCATCCGGTCCTGGACGACAGGGTTCGTTTCACAATTCCTGTAGGCTGACTCTTTCGTCCAAATATTTAAATGAGAGCGCAATGCTCGTTAACGCACACTGTGAACAACTTTGCTATTTGTATAAAGAGCTATCGGTGCACTTTTCACATTAATTCACTATGCAAATTCGAGCTTTGGACAGTAACCACTAGTTTCGTCGTCAGTAGAGTGAACGACTATCGAATATGTAAGGTATTCACAAAACAGTTACCCAATAAAGGAGAGATGGCGTAATCTACGTCGAGCATAGAGCTTCGTTAAACCCCAGTGTTAAACTGCCCTCTAAGCATTCAAGCATTGAATTGACAATCAGTTCAGGGAGTGTACTTTGAAGGAATATACATTCGTGAGTGAATACGTATCCTCCGACAGCTGACAAAGTACGATTGCTATGGAGATTCTGGGACAAATCTGTGCGACTAGCGCCCGAAAGCTTGAGTGACATCATCAGCAACATCATCACGATCAGTGATTTTATCACTGATGTAATCGATGTCCTTGAAATCATGAAATCATCAGTGATGTCATCACCTGTATCAGCAACATTCCACGCCTCCTCCTTATCTCCAACCAATGTTAACACAGTATTAAGAATGCAAGGTGGTGGAAATTGACCAGTTGTGTAAGTGCGTGCAGTACACGTATTACGGAGCGTCAGTGAACGTCTTCACTTGCTGCTGCGAGGCAGCGAGGGAGGTTCAAAATGGTTCAAATGGCTCTGAGCACTATGCGACTTAACTTCTGAGGTCATCAGTCGCCTAGAACTTAGAACTAATTAAACCTAACTAACCTAAGGACATCACACACATCCATGCCCGAGGCAGGATTCGAACCTGCGACCGTAGCAGTCGCTCGGTTCCAGACTGTAGCGCCTAGAACCGCACGGCCACTCGGCCGGCGAGGGAGGAAGAGGAGCAGTTAAGAGAGGCGAGATATCTCTGCATGTCTCAGCTGTCCTGTTAAGATGCAGTGCCCCCGGGAGACAGAGACACTCACAAACGATGTCTGGAAACAAACTGTACGGTCAGCGGGAAGGAAAAGTCAAACACAAAAAAAGGCTACATACGAAGTTTGTTATAAAAAAGGCTTTTTACCATACGTTTTTTTACAGTATTCTCATTTCATTTTTACAGGCCTATACAAACATTGTGAAGATATTTGCTTTTTAGGGTCCTGTACCTCAGTCGGTTAAAACGTAAGCCTTATAGGATCGTTTTGTTGTCCGTGTATCTGTCTGTCTGTCTCTCAGACTGTCAAAAACTTTTTTTCTCCGGAATGGGTAGGCGTAAAATGCTGAAATTTTTACCACATGCTGGGGTATAAGGTCCCTTAGCGGAGCAAACAAATGAAGCATCTATGTCAATGCAGTCAAAAGGTATGGCCATTTATGTCACAGACTTCCATATTCGAAAACTCACTCATCACAACCTACAGAGTACTTCAGTTTGTTCTAGAATCAGGAAATTTGACAAGAAGCAAGCTTTCACAGCAAAAGGGAAGGAAAAAATCCGAAAATTGCTAATTCGTAATTGTATCACACGAAAAAAATATTATTTTTGTCTTTGGTTGTCCGATTGTATGCCTGTCCGTCTGTTAAGACACCTTTTCTTCAGAAACGGATAGATGTATCAAGTTGAAATTTGTATAGCATCTAAAGGTCGACGGTCCATTGGTGTTTTATAAGATTGAAGCTTCTAAGTGCAATCAAAAGATACAGCGTTTTATGTCACATATGTTGATAGTATAAAACTCTATCATCACAAACTATAGGGTTCTTCACGTTGACTTAGGCTCATGAACTCTGACGAGACGCAAGATTTGGAATTACAAGTAAGGGGAAAAAATCAGAAAGTTGCTAATTTGTAATTACGTCACACGCAAAAAATTCTTTTGCCCTTTCTTATCCAACCTCAAACTTAAAATGAAAAGTTCTACAGAGTTTAGGCGTTCCTGTGTCAGATATCTTACCAGTATCAATATGATAATAGGCAAATTCGTCAAGAGCCTCGATTCTCGGTAGGGATGAACTGTGTATATACACAATTAAGTTCATACGGAACCCTCAGAGGGCAAGACCTACTCTCCTGGCCAGATTGTACAATATAATCAAATTACGATGGACCATTTAATTTTTCCATCAGAAAAAGGTGCTGTTCGCCTAAAGTTCCAGTTTAAGCTATTTACATTTTTAACGGTATTTGCAATCTTCATTTTTCTTAAGGTAGTGACCCCGAGCCACCGTACTGACCTCATCAGGAAATATCAAACGTTTATCGTCTCGTCCAGATAAAGTAAGATTTTCCTGTCTAAAAGAAGAAACAAGAGGACGCTTGGACTTAATTATGTACTGCACAGTGGATATGTCAGTGTCATTTAACAAACATTCCTGATAATCATCAACGGCAAGTTCTTTTGGTGATCAGTGTTTCACACCTTTTGCGTCTCAGTTTACAGAGCGTCCGGTTTTGCTCTCTGTCCGATGAATTAAGTAATTATCCCACCCGACAACTCATTTATAGATCCATTTTCTTTTTGTTTACACGTGGGTATTATGAACGTTGTAATCGGGTTAAGCCGCCGTATCAAACCACCTGTCTACATCGTTTTTAATGTTATCATTATTTTTATGATATATTGGACTATACGTATCGGTGTAACACATTTTAACATTTTTTTGGGTCAGATTTTCTCAGCACGCACTCATGACGAAAATCTACAACCAACATTTGGGAAATACCTACCTGAAGAGCCAGACAAACTGGTACACCTGCCTAATATCGTGTAGGGCCCACGCGATCACGCGGAAGTGCCGCAACACGACATGGCTGGAGGGATTTGACACCATGAATCCTGCAGAACTGTCCATAAATTCGTAAGAGTACGAGAGGGTGGATATCTTTTCTGAACATCACGTTGGAAGGCATCCAAGATATGCTGAATAATGTTCATGTCTGGGGAGTTTCGTGGGCAGCGGAACTTTTTAAACTCAGAAGAGTGTTCCTGGAGCTATTATGTAGCAATTCTGGACGTGTGGGGTGTCGCATTGTCGTACTGGAATTGCCCAAGCCCGCACATGAATGGGTGTAGTTGATCGCACAGGATGCTTACGTACGTGTCACCCGTCAAAGTCGTATCTAGACATATCGGGGGTCCAATATCAATCCAACTGCACACGCCCCACACCACTACAGAGTCTCTACCAGCTTGAATATTCCCCTGCCGACATTCAGGGTCCGTTGATTCATGAGGTTGTCTCCATACCCGTACACGTCCATCCGCTCGGTACAATTTGAAACGAGACTCGTCCGACTAGGCAACATGTTTCCAGTCAGCAACAGTCCAATGTCGGTGTTCACGGGCCCAGGCGAGGCGCAAAGCTTTGTGTCATGCAGTTATCAAGGGCACACCAGTGGCCTTCGGCTCCGAAACACCACATCGATGATGTTTCGTTGAATAGTTCGCACGCTGACACTTGTTGATGGCCCAGCGTTGAAATCTGCAGCAATTTGCGGAAGGGTTGTACTTCTGTCTCGTTGAACGATTCTCTTCAGTCATCGTTGATCCCCTTCTTGCAGGATCTTTTTCCGGCCGCATTGATGTCGGAGAGTTGATGTTTTACCGGATTCCTGATATTCGCGGTACACTCGTGAGATGGTCGTACGAGAAAATCCCCAGTTCGTCGCTATCTCGGAGATGCTGTGTTCCATCGCTCGTTCGCCGGCCATAACACCACGTTCAAACTCACTTAAATCTTGATTACCTGCCATTGTAGCAGCAGTAACCGATCTAACAGCTGCACCAGGCATTAGTGTCTTATACAGGCGTTGCCGACAGCAGCGCCGTATTCTGCCTGTTTACATATCTCTGTATTTGAATGCGCATGCCTGTTCCAGTTTCTTTGGCGCTTCAGTGTATATTGGCAATTGCTATGGCTATAGGATTGCCGGCCGCTGTGGTCGAGCGGTTCTAGGTGCTTCAGTCCGGAACCGCTCTGTTGCTTCGGGCCGGCCGCGGTGGCCGTGCGGTAATGGCGCTGCAGTCCCGAACCGCGGGACTGCCACGGTCGCAGGTTCGAATCCTGCCTCGGACATGGGTATGTGTGATGTCCTAGGTTAGTTAGGTTTAAGTAGTTTTAAGTTCTAGGGGACTTATGACCTAAGATGTTGAGTCCCATAGTGCTCAGAGCCATTTTTTGCTGCTTCGGTCACAGGTTCGAATCCTGCATCGAGCATGGATGTGTGTAATGTCCTTAGGTTAGGTTTAAGTAGTTCTATGTCTAGGGGACTGATGATCTCAGATGTTTAGTCCCATAGTGCTTAGAGCCATCTGAACCATTTGAGCTATAGGCTTATCGAAAACAATGTTGCGTCCGCCCATTTCAGTAATTTTTAAATATGGTGCTGCTTGTACAATTACGTCTTGCGATCAGAGCTGCAGCTCCGTATCTTCCTTCCCAATATGTTACCAGTTGCATGTCGCTTATTCAATAGCTATGCCGAAAACCGTATTGCTCATCAGTCTTAAGATTTTTTTTTCGAATTTGTTCTTCACATTCATGTATTCCTCGGTATTAATACCTACATAATTTTTCATCCAGGCTGATCGACGGAATGGCAATATGCAGCGAATTTTGCGCATAGTAAGTCTGTTCTTTAGAACTGCTTTAAATTTCTGCGTATAATGAATTACATATTTTTTCTTATTGTTCGGTGTGGAAATTAGTTTCTTTGGAATGCCCGGCTTGTTCACGCTAGATGGTGGCGTAATTTTCTCCGCACATGTAGATAGTTCAGAGAGCAGATCATGGAAATTTTCAGGATTCTCTTAGGGAGGATACAGCCCTTGCCTGAATCATAGGGTACGCTCATCACCTTGAAACCCTCAACAGGTATCCATGAAAACTCAGTCTCGTAGTTGTTGCATCATGACCCAACTGAACAGATTGTTAACATCGAGGTCTACAACTCATCCTTATTTTCATCAGAGTCGCCACCTAATTGCAGTTTGCCACTGAATGTCTATGGAAGCAGTGAACAATAACAACTCTGATGCCGCGCTCAGCGGATTGCAACTGCTCGATATCGGTAGTAAGTTGTATTTTTCCCTTATTGGTTTTAGCAATACGTCCCACGCCAAGCCAGATGTGGCCACATAGTAGGGATATCTGTTTCGTATGTTTTAAGTCAGAGTGTGCGGAACTTTTCAAACACAACAACGAGAAGCAAGACTCGGCTTTTTATGTATAAGTCTGCGTAATCTTCCACGGTCTTGTATTCAGATAAGCTCTATACTTTGTAACGTCCCTTTAGAAAAACTATGAATGACTGTGTTGGTAAACTTCTATGTTGTATGATACGAAGACAGCTGAGTAAAACTGAACGTACTCAGACAGTTCTCCCTTTACTTATTCTGATCATCACTAAACTGACACACAATATTTTTTTAGCGCAGCGCAATTTGACTTTCAATAATCCCTATAAAAGAATGGCCTTGACTAACAGTAACCTATACCTTTCATGAATCACTTACCTCACAAAAATCTTCGTTACTCGAACTACTACAATACAGCGAGCGCCAGTACTGCTAGCTAAATAAAAGATTCTATTGAAGGCACTAACTACTGATAGTCATAGTTCGCAAATGAAAGATTTTGAAAGAGAACAAACAATGTATTTAACTTAATAGCGTTCAAAAGTAATAATATATATGTATGTATATATATAATTTTGTGACACCCAATTAAACAAATTTCCTTTTTCTGACGGACACACGTCCAGATTGTCCACTCAAAACTCTGACATCTCTCTCATCACATCCACCATTGCTGGCGGCTCACCTCCAACTGCACAACGCTACGCGCTGCTCACATCCAACTGCCCAACACTACAACAGCGGATATTCCAACAATGCCAACCAGCCACAGGCTGCACACAGCACAGTCAGTGATTTTCATACAGAGTGCTACGTGGCGTTACCAACATAAAAACCCAAACAGCCGACTTACAACTTTGCATGCTCTTCAGTAATACTGTTCTTTGATCAATGGCTTACCACTCCGCAAGCTTGTGAAGGACTTAATCGGCGGTAACTGTTTTTTCACCAAAACAGGTCCGTTAGTTACAGATTCGTAAGGAAAGGCGACTTTCTTGTTGCTTTAATCAAACTTCTCGCTGTTAGGGAAACGCTTTCTTGTTATCTTCAATTCATTGGCCTTTAAATGTGAGACGTACATTCATGTGCAGAAAAAAACAGAACACCTAGAACGACTAGAGACAGGACGTTAAATTCACAGGACATATACATTACTATGTTCTGCAGAAATGATTAGCATTTCAGTCACCTCGGTTCAGCACAGGTTGCCCAGTAGGCGCTGGGTCCACCGTAGGCCCTGATAACATGTTCGATACGTTACGGCATCTATGCGTATCAGGCGCGAATGGCGTCCTGTGGTGTAGCCATTCATGATGCATTCATCTGGTACCAAAGTTCACCTGTGGTGGTTGGCACAGTGTCAGAGCGCTGCACCAGTCTTTTCACCATATCCCACACATTTTCGATTTGCGACAAGTCTGGTGGGTAAAAAAAAAAAAAAGGTTCAAATGGCTCTGAGCACTATGGGACTTAACATCTGAGGTCATCAGTCAACTAGAACTTAGAACCTAAGTACATCACACACATCCATGCCCGAGGCAGGAGTGGAACCTGCGACCGTAACAGTCGCGCGGTTCCGGACTGAAGCGCCTAGAACAGCACGGCCACCGCGGCCGACTCTTGCGGGTCAGAGCAAAAGGCTGACATCCTGTGACACCAAGAGGTTACGTATTCGTACAGCAACATGTGGTCCTGCATTGTCTTGCCGAGAAATGGCGTCTATGATGCTGTGCAGAAAGGGTATAGCTAAGTAGGTCACACTGGCCACAGTGCCCTGGACACGCACAAACTGTGATTTGCGGTTGTATCCAATAGAAACCGACGCTATGGGGCCTCGAGTTGCCTCTGAATGTCCTTTGCGAATGCAGTCACTGTGATGCCACTTCCTCTGTCTGCGGCGAACGAAATGCGGTCACCATTTACAAACAAATTCTGGATTCGTTCGGAAACACGATCTGATGCCATTCCCGCCCCCAGTGACGTCCTTCCATACACTGCCTTGTAGCGTGTTTCTGCACATTCACCAAAGGTAGACGTAGAAGTGGACGACGCGCGCTTAACCAGTGCCGTTATAAACGGCGACAAACTGTCACCCCTGATAATGTACGATGTGTTCCACTCTTCCACTGTTGCGCCAGGACCGAGTTGGACGCAGAAGCCATTCGGATGAGGTATCGTTCTTCTTGGGGGGGGGGGGGGGGGGTTGAGTGTTCTCGGTGGTGCGGCCTAGTCCTAGCCTTCCGTGAACCGTTCTGCATACACTCGTTGCGCTGCCGGAACACTTCGTCTCACACGAGCAGGAATTTCCCGAATAGATGCATCACATTCTCTCATGCCAATAATGCGCCCTCGTTCAAACTCACTGATTTGACGATAAGGTTCGCACATACGTCTGCGAGGCATCCTGCTCGTCTGCTCAAGTCACACTGGTCCATTACCTCTGGTTTATGGTGCCAACGAGAGCCGCAGGCACTTTTTACCGGTAGGTGGTGTTGCGCTGCAATATCGATGTCGACCTTGAATCCGCGGGCCGACATGGTTCAAACGCTAATCATTTCTGCAGATCATACTAATGTACGTGTACTGTGAATATAAACGTCCCATCTCTAGTCGTCCAAGGAGTTATGACTTTTCTGAACACGAGTGATTTTTTTTTTCCAGAGAGCAACTTTTCCAGAGAGCAACTTTCTGTTGAAGAAATCTACAGGGTGATTTTTTCCACCATGTACAAATACTAGGTATTGATCGATGAAAAGGTACAGAACAAAAAGTATATAATAAACTTGTGTCCGGAGATGCATTGTTTCCATGCTACAGACCATTTATTCATACTTTGCCGCAGACCGAGCGAGATGGCGCAGTGGTTAGACACTGGACTCGCATTCGGGAGGACGACGGTTCAATCCCGCCTCCGGCCATCCTGATTTAGGTTTTCCGTGATTTCCCTAAATCGCTCCAGGCAAATGCCGGGATGGTTCCTTTCAAAGGGCACGGCCGACTTCCTTCCCCGTCCTTCCCTAATCCCATGAGACCGATGACTTCGCTGTCTGGTCTCCTTCCCCAAACAACCCAACCCCAACCCCAACTTTGCTGCAGAGACTCTATGGCTTTCCTCCTTGAGACCGGTACTGTTCCTCATACGTCATGCCCTAGCACCCTCTCCTTCCATAGTAATTGGGAATGTTGTGTCCGATTCAATTCTCTTGGTGACACACCTTGTGGTGTATGGATACAGCGCTGTACACTGTTGTTCCGTATCTGAATCGAGAGCTTGCCGACAAGGTGTTTACTTTCTGTAAGGCAAATGGCAACGCGCGGGGGGCAGCAGCAGGAGACCCATCCCCACCAACAAAAACCTCAGCACTCAATGTTCGCAACAGTGTTTCACTGTTTGTCTGTCCGCCCCCGGTAGCTGAGTGCTCAGCGCGACAGATGTCAATCCTAAGGGCCCAGCTTCGATTCCCGGCTGGGTCGGAGATTTTCTCCGCTCAGGGACTGGGTGTTGTGTTGTCCTAACTATCGGCTGGCCCCGGCGGAGGTTTATGTCCTCCCTCGGGCATGGTTGTGTATGTGTTTGTCCTTAGGATAATTTAGGTTAAGTAGTGTGTAAGCTTAGGGACTGCTGACCTTAGCAGTTAAGTTCCTTACGATTTCACACACATTTGAACAATATTTTGTCCTAACCACCATCACTTCACTCCCATCGACGTGCAAGCCGCCGAAGTGGCGTTAAATCGAAAGACTTGCACCCGGCGAACGGTCTACCCGACGGGAGTCCCTAGTCACTTCCACTGTTTGTCTGATTCAGGGTCATTTCAGAAGGCGGAAAATCATGAAGGACGTATCCGAACTGTCCGGGCACCAGACTTGGGGAAAAATATGATTACCATCTGGAAGGTACCGTCGTGTTAGTACCAGGCAGTTGGCCCGCGAGTACAGGGTAAGCCAGCGACCATGAGGAACATTCTCCATGATAATTGCTGCAGTCCTGATTACGTACAGCGTGTTCAGAGCTTACTAGCGACAGACTTTCCAGATCGGGAGCAGTTCTCCCATTGGTTTCTTCACCAGGCAACCACGTTTCCGGGATTTGTGTCATCCATCCTGTTCACAGATGAGAGCACGTTACACGGAGTTCTATCTTCAACTTCCATAACAGTCATCTGTGGAATAGTACGCAGAACCCCACTGGGATGCTGATAGCGAATCATCAGCATCGGTACAGCCGGAATATGCGGGCCGGGATAATTGGCGACCGTATTTTGCGACCAGTCTTCCTTCCACGTCGCCTAACAGGCCGGAACTGTCGGCGTCTCTTGCGGGTGACTTTGCCTCCCCTGCTGGAGGAAGTGCCATTGATGATTCCAAGGTTTATGTGGCTGCTACATGATGGAACTCCAGCCTACTTCGCCGTTAACGCCCGGACGCATCTCGGCCGTGTTATCCCTGGATGATGGACGAGGTGCTCCCTTCGTTTCACATCTTTATTGTTGAGGTATTCTTTGCATGGGTGACAAATTTCTGCTGTTTGGAAAGCTTCTTCATCTTCGGCTTTAATAATTATCTGGTTGTTCTGGAACAGGTAGTTTTTTATTCGCTCAACAATCAGACACATACTATGGGTAAAATACTCCATGTAATCTGCACCTCGGTGTAGCTGAAACTCTGCATATTCATGACTAAAACTAAAGTACGTGAAGAAAGGTATACTATAAGGTTTATGTGAGTGAATGTCGTTACTAACACCTGGTCGCAACAAACATTGGATTTTTGCATCAATGAAAAAAAGGCGATTTGAACGGTTTTTTATACGAGTCTAATTTAAAGAACTGTTTCTCTTATTCGGGCACTATATTTCTGACTGCTGTGAACTCTGAACAGTCAACCGAATGTGATGCCAACTTCTCTTTAGAAAGAAAATAGCACGAATAACGTCCGCATTGTTACTTGTGCCAGGAAGGGCTCCCAACAAGGGAAGTGTCCTGGCATCTCGGAGTGAACCAAAGCTATGTTTTTCGGACATGGAGGAGATACAGATGAGCAGTGATAGTACTGCGTGGTAATCTTGAAAGCTTTTCTATGTAGGAGATACGGTGAACTTTAATGATAGCTGAATGTAGCATCAAGAGATCCATATGCTCCACACGTTTATAATGTTTCGAGACATTTAATGAAACGACGTGAAACTTTCTTTCCTTCGTGTTCCTCCTCTGATGTTCCCATAGCCATTCACTCGTGATCAGTGAACTGAATACTGTAGACATTAAGACACACATCAAAAAAAGTTTTCTATCACCCCAGTTCCCAGAACTCCTTGAAGATAGACGTTGACTGTGGATATTGTATCACAGCCACAGTCCCTCTGACTGTTCAGAGATGTCACTGAACCCACCCAAAGATGTAAACAACCATGCATGAGCAGCGCCTATTTGACGGAGAGGGTCCGACACCCGATCGTTTTCAGTCATTCCGCCAGGAATGAGGTACACTGCTCGTGTTGTCTGTAGTTCAATCATGCCTAGAAGGTCAATACCGCAGTTCTATCGGGTCCGCATTGATACTTCGTGCCAGGAAGGGCTCTCAACAAGGGAAGTGTCAAGGCATCTTGGAGTGAACCAAAGCGATGTTGTTCGGACATGGAGGAGATACAGAGAGACAGAAACTGTCAATTACATGCCTCGCTCAGGCCGGCCAAAGGCTACCACTACAGTGGATGATGGCTACCTGCGGATTATGGCTCGAAGGAACACTGACAGCAACGCCACCATGCTGAATAAATACTTTTCATGCAGCCACAGGACGTCGTGTTACGACTCAAACTGTGCACAATAAGCTGCATGATGCGTAACTTCACTCCCGACGTCCATGACGAGGTCGATCTTTGCAACCACGACACCATACAGCGCGGTATAGATGGGCCCTACTACATGCCGAAAGAACCGCTCAGGATTGGCATCACGTTCTCTTCACTGACGAGTGTCGCATATGCCTTCAACCAGACAATCGTCAGAGCCGTGTTTGGTGGCAGCTCGTTCAGGCTGAACGCCTTAGACACACTGTCCAGCGAGTGCAGCAAAGTGGACGTTCCCTGCTGTTTAGAGGTGGCATTAAGTGGGGCCGACGTACGCCGCTGGTGGTAATGGAAGGCTGTACGATACGTGAATGCCATCCTCCGACCGACAGTGTAACTATATCGGCAGTATATTGGCGAGGCAAACGTCTTCATAGACGGCAATTCGCGCCCCCATCGTGCACATCTAGTGAATGACTTCCTTTAGGATAACGACATCGTTCGTCTAGAGTGGCCAGCATGTTCTCCAGACATGAACCCTATCGAACATGCCTGGGATAGATTGAAAAGGGCTGTTTATGGACGACATGACCCACCAACCACTCTGAGGGATCTACGCCAAGTCGCCGCTGAGGAGTGCAACAATATGGGTCAACAGTGCCTTGATGAACTTGTGGATAGTATGCCACGACGAATACAGGCATGCATCAGCGCAAGAGGGCGTGCTACTGGGTAGCAAAGGTACCGGTGTGTACAGCAATCTGGACCACCAACTCTGAAGGTTTCGCTGTATGGTGGTACAACATGCAATGTGTGGTTTTCATGAGCAATAAAAAGGGCGGAAATGACGTTTATGTTGATCTCTATTCCAATTTTCTGTACAGGTTCCGGAACTCTGGGAACCGAGTTGATGCAAAACATTTTTTGATAAGTGGAGATACATTTACATTGTTTTTCTCAAATATTCAGTTCAGTAGGAAATGAGACATTAGCGAAGTTTAATGCAACTGATGAAGGGTCGCGTCAGGGATGTGAAGGGAAACTTTATCTTTTTTTTTGATAGGGATGCTATAGTTTGGATCTTATCTTCTGATAGCGGATATCGAGACGAATCCAGTGATGTGTAACAGTAAGGTCTTTGAAGCTCAACGAAGCTCAAAAAGGTGGCATGAACGTCCATTTACAGAAGGTGTTCGAAGTGATGACCGCCGGCCGGAGTGGCCGAGCTACGGTCGCAGGTTCGAATCCTGCCTCGGGCATGGATGTGTGTGTTGTCCTTAGGTTAGTTAGGTTTAAGTAGTCCTAAGTTCTTGGGGACTGATCACCATAGATGTTAAGTCCCATAGTCCTCAGAGCCATTTTAGAACCAAGTGATGACCATTGTTATCAATGCAGTGCTGCAATCTTCCTATCATGGATTGAATGGTACTCCTTATCGCATTGGCACTTATCGAAGCACGTGCTCTGACAATTCTCTCTCATTATGTCGTGCATATAGTAAATATTCGACGAATACAGCGCATCCATCTAACGTGCCATTGACATGTAAACACCATTCGACGGTTTCGCAAGACAACACTAATATCGTCGAATCAAGCGAGTGTGAATGGGGTATTCCTTAGAAGAACAAGTCAATATGCTTCTTATTTACGGAGAATGACAACAAAATTTAGTGAGAGCTAGAGACTTATATGCTGAAAGATATCCTCAACCTACTCACCCTATACGCCGTACATTTAAATACGAGTATGATAAATTGAGGACAACTGTATTTTTAACGCATCAGAACCATATCCAGCAAAGGAAAGTTACTAACGAGAAACGGAAATTGGTACTCTTGCCACTGTGTTTGTAGATCCTTGTGTTAGTTCGCGTCAAATTGCAATGGAGTCTGACATGGGCCATAGCAGTGTTGATCGTATTCTGCATCGCCATAATATATCACCATATCAATCTCCACCAAGAATTAACTGACACGTATTGTATGTGTCGCACTGAATTCTGCCGGTGGGCTCAACTTCAGATTCAGAGGGATGACACATTTATTAATTTGATTTTGTTTACTGACGAGGCTACATTCACGAACCATAGAAATGTTAATGTATATAACATGCATTATTGGGCAAATGAAAATCCATGTCGGCTGCGGAAAGTTGCACACCAAAAACTGTGGTCGGTGAGTGTATGGTGTTGGGTTCAGGAGGACAGAATTATAGGCCCCTATTTCATCGAAGGAAATCTTAATGGTAGGATATACACAACATTCCTGCAAGAAACATTAGGTCTGTTATTGGAAGAAATACCTTTAGGAACAAGGAACAGAATGTGATATCAACACGATGGGTGCTCGGCACATTTTTCGTTAATGGCTGGAAATAAGTTGCAGAAACAAATCGCAAATCGTTGGATTGGACGCGGAGGAGATGTGTCGCGGCCGGCTCGTTCGCCTACTTGGCGCCTCTGGATTTTTTCTTGTGGGGATTCGTAAAAGACATTGTTTATGAAGATGTTGCAACTACACCTGAAGATATGCAAGAGAGAATTGTAAGAGCATGTGCTTCGATAAGAGCCGATATGATAAGGAATACCACTCAGTTCATGATAAGAAGATTGAAGGACTGCATTGTTACCAATGGTCATCGCTTCGAACATCTTCTGTAAATGGACGTTCATGCCACCTTTCCGACCTTCGTTGACCTTCAAAGATCTTACTGTTACACATAATTGGATTCGTCTCGATAACCGCTATCAGAAAATAAGTATCAAACTAGAGTATCCCATTTAAAAAAACCAAGTTGACCCATGCAACTTTTGTCCCACAAACTTTTCAGCTCCTGTCATACTTTCGGAGTTATTCTTGGTGGCAATAGTTAGTGACTCATCCCGTATAATTAAAACTGCAAGTAGACAGAGCATAGTTCATACAACCCTTCCTGTCACGACTGGAAGGTCCTGTGACTAGGGCCTCCTGTCGGGTAGACCGTTCGCCGGGTGCAAGTCTTCGACTTGACGCCACTTCGGCTACTTGCGCGTCGAATGACTGGAAGGTGTACTTCTACATCAGTCGCCTTTTGTGACAGTAGTGTCACATACGGTCAGTGATCAATAATGGTAATCAATGATGATCAGTGATCAGTGATGCTCAGTATCAATTATGGTCGGTGATCAGTGAAAATCAGTGATCAATGATTGACAGCGATCATTGATGGTCATTTATCAATGGCTGTCAGTGATAACTATCGGTCAGTGGTCAGTGATGGTCGGTGATCAGTGATGGTCAGTGATCAGTGATGGTCAGTGATCAGTGATGATCAGTGATCAGTGATGGCCAGTGATCAGTGATGGTCAGTGATCAGTGATTATCAGTGATCAATAGACATTATGCGTCATTTGTTAGGCTTCTAGTGTTTAGCATTTACCATTCATCGTTCAATTTAACCGTTTAGTGTTTATCGTTCGTCCTTTAGTATTTACCGTTTACCATTTATCGCTCAATGTTTAGCGTGTACTATTTAGTGCTTACCGCTAGGTGTTTAGCATTGACCTTTCAGCTTTTAGCATTATGCATTTAGAGTTTGCCATTTACCGTTTAGTGCAGAGGCTGGGGTTGGGAGTGGTGCTTGGGGGGGGGTGGGGGAGCGGAGTATAAGGCACACAGTTGGTCTATTTCCATCATCTTCGATTTTATTGCTGCATCACTAGGTCAGTGACACAGGTCGACTGACGTCACAAATGTAAACAGAGCTGGGCAGAGTCGCTACAATAGTCCTACCAACAGCTAATTTTTTACGCCAATTCACACTCATTGAGCATGGTGTACATCGAGACAAAACAGCCGAACCTTTTATTCCTGTTTTTAGGAGAGATCAAAGAGCAGCGCTTCACCAAAACTCAGCAATATGGCGGAGGCGGGCTTCTATTTCGGCTTGAGAAAGTCTTCCTATATTCTAACTTCGTTAGTAGTACCCGCTGCTACCACAGATTACACTGACGCTAACGACGAAATGTCACTGGTCGCGTCTTTGATGTAATGTGGTCTTTCGTCGAAGTGACCTGGTCGAGTCCGTTACTTCTTCGCCGTTACTTCTTCAATACACAGTTGCTATCCTGAAGAAGGCAATAGTACTGTTGTCGAAAGCTTGAATTTTAATAGTAAATTACACCGAGAAGTGTATCCAGAACATTTTATACAACATATCCGAGGTCGTACCTTTACAACAATGCAAATATACTCGTTTTGCATTACTACCTGAAAACACACACAGCAATATTGCAGTAGACACTGATTCTTATAACTGTGCATGACATGGATCACGTTGTTATTGAGACAGCTTTATCTGATGAAAAAGGAATCTACATCACATTATACGTACCTGCCATCTTCAGATTTAAAACGAAAATAGAGGACTGTTGCTACCACTAGCATCAGCTGTTGTGCGTTGTTACTCAAGACTTATTTATGTACTTTGCAGTTGCGTGCACCACAACTGCATTGTATTTACATCTGAAAGAGGAGCAGAAGAAAAGTAAAAGGAAACATACATGGGTGAAGCCGTGAGTTTCACGGCGAGATGCCAAAATCACCCAAAAAAATCTGTTACGGGAGCTGCAAGTCGAGAACGTTAAGTCATATGAAAATTACTTGTGAATGGACGAGAGTACATTTCAATATGCGCTCAGGAAAGTGGCTCCTTATATTACGAAGCAGAACACTTACCTCAGAAATGCTATATCCGCAAAAGACAGACTTACAGAAACACTCACTACGTTTACTTGCGACACATCTTACGGAAGACGAAAACCGAATTTCGGAAACCATTTTCCGCTCTCGTGTTTACATGTTAAGGACTTAAATGGATTTTCTAGTGTAGTTAAATACAGCGGCCAGAAAACAGCTGTTCCAGTTTCTGATTTACTCAGCACAGTCGTTATTTCTCTTCAGTTAGACATTAGAGGTGTAAACAGCTTTGTGCTCAGCGTAATGTTTCTACTTACCCTTCACCGTACAAAAGTCAGTCTGTCAATATTAGCCGAAAATTTTTAAAAACTAGACGTAACCTGACAACCGAAGCAGGTTTCATAAACGATTGCACGTTTATGTGGGAGCAAAAGTCGATTGCGGAAGTGGAAAACCGGTAGCTGGAAGTGAATTTCCTACAGCGGTTTTGGGGCGTTCACTTCATCAACCAGAAGCGGTCTTGGGGAATCGGTATACGAAATCTGGATTTGGGAGCTCCATTGTAAACATAGTGACTGTGATTTGCTCCGAAGAAGGAGTATCTGAAAGCAACTACCTGTTTAGTTCATATCAAAGCCATTTAAAATATGTTTATTCTTACAAAAATTGTAGATCTCTTCCTTTATATCCTCGAGGGTACACCCTGGCCATATTTCACGGCTAATGGCCTCCGAATTTTTTTAATAACTACTGCATCTTGTTATTTTATTTTTGTATTCGGAATGCCGCAAGTTACACAGTGCTTTATCTGGCTCGTACAATTCTATCAATTTCCTTATAGGTGTGACGCACCATGTAAATTTCGGTCATGTAGATAAACATTGGATGTCAAACAGCTCTAGTGATGTTAGCACTCCAAGCGGTTACATTTATCTATGCAGTAAACATAAGACGGACACTTTCTTTGACCAAATCTAATGCAAGGCGCTAGATTAGATCAAAGAAAATCTGACCAAGACCTTTGACAAAGTGTCTTATACCACGATCAAATTTTGTTTCACACAGAAACTTCGTAAAAAAAAATCTGGTAGTGTAGTATAGGTCAAAGAGTAAACGCCATGATATTCTGTGTCAGTCTTCGACTACCTACAGTTATACAAACACCTTTTTTACAATGTGATATACAATAGAACACAATATGTTGTTACACAGATTCATGGGAGCTGTATACTCGATTATTCTGTGTCCAGACGAATTCTTTCAAACTTCACAGAGAACATGATTTCACGATAACCAAAATATATCACTGCAGTAATTCCGCGATCCATCTGCTAATGCTTTCAACACATCATTTTCTCTTTTTCAGGTCACTTTAGGCAATACAATTATGGCATCTTAAAAAATTTCAAGCGTTACGGTAAGGCCACGCCGCCTGACTACAACCTTGCGAACGTCACTGCACCGGTCTATCTTTTCTACGGGCCTAACGACTGGCTCGCTGGACCGACGGTAAGTTCTCGTGATGAGTGACGACTGTGTAAAAATAACAACAGCGAATCTCAGATTATTCGTTGTATACTTGACCAGGTTGTTGCCGTTTTGGCTTTCAGTCCGAAAACGGAACTGAGGTAGCACTTCACACTAGATTATCCTGTGCAAACTTCTCATAGCCGGGGTTCATAGTTATGTAGAGTTTTTTAAAAAAGACATCACGGACATCATATTCGCTGTTGACTGAAAAATTATTTATTTCACTATTGTAATTTCGCCTTTCGGGCCATTCTCAATTGGTACTGCAAAAGCTTCTTAACTCGTTTCACTGCTGTAGATGTCAACTTAATTTTATCATTGGTGTATTTTGAAGTTTCGTTATTGGATTTACATTGCTTGTTAAACGTTATACACTCTGCTGTCTTTAGAAATTTATTCTTCGTTCACTGAAATTGCAGTAAAACCACATATGCCTTGCTAGGCATGCAACTGATTGAATTCTGAAGCTTTACTGCGATTTCAGCGTACTAAGATTAAATTACTAAAGACAACAGATATATAAAGTTTCACAAGCAATGTAAATCCAACGACGTAATTCCAAAATACATCAAATACATAAAACTAAGTCGACATCTACAGCAGAAAACGACCTAAGAAGCATTTGCAGTACCACTTGAAAATCCCCAAAAGCCTAAACTGCATTAGGCAATAAATAATCCTTACAGACAACGGCGAATATGATGTCCTTTTAAAAATATCCTTTGCAAGTCGCTTCATATCTGAATAACTACTGCAACCTACATCCTCTCCCTCTACAATTTTGCCCCTCCCCCTCCCCTCCCCGCTGCACCTCCCTCCATTACGAAATTGACGATTGT
The DNA here is from genome assembly GCF_023898315.1 of Schistocerca nitens. Taxonomy (NCBI): domain Eukaryota; kingdom Metazoa; phylum Arthropoda; class Insecta; order Orthoptera; family Acrididae; genus Schistocerca; species Schistocerca nitens. The sequence goes on from NC_064621.1 coordinate 193,353,408, forward strand.
TTGACGCCTAAGGATGTTTGCTATCAGCGGATGCTTTAGTTTAGTCAGGTTGTACCACAAATTTCTTTCATCCAATTCGATACAATGGCATATCATTAGTTATTCTATCTACCCTTCTAATCTTCACGGTTTTGCTGTAAAACCACATTTCAAAATCGTCTACTCTCTTCTAGTCTGAACTGTTTTATTATCAAACGTTTCAGTTCTGTAGAAAACTACGATTCGTATCTTAGCACTTAAATTTATAGTCGATATTAACAAATTTGTCTTTTCCAGAAAGACTTTTCTTGCTATTACCAGTGTGCATTTTATATCTTCCCTGTTTTGGCTGTCACTTATTTTTCTAGCTCGTGCAAGGATCGCATGCAGGGGGAAAACGACCACTGGAAATTAAAATGCAGCCTCAAGAAAAGCTCTACAGCTTTAAGTTGTTTTTCTGTCCAAATAGCAAAACTCATCTACTATTTTCTACTTTTAGTGCCTCAATATCAAATATAGTTCCCTCAGCAACGCCTGATTTAATTCACCTACATCACCTACCCTTCTTTTATTTTTGTATCTGTCCATTTTATATCCTCTTTTCAATACACTAGCCATTTCATTGAACTGGTCTTCGAAATACTTCGCCATCCCTGCAGGATTACGATGTCATCGGAGAAACCTCAAGGTTTTATTTCTTCCTCCTGAAACTTAATTCTCCAAACTTCTCCTTGCTTTTTAATGTTTGCTCAATGTACAGGTTGAATAGCACTGGGATTAGGTTACGGCCTTGTCTCACTCTTCTCTCACCAGTTACTTCTTGTCCTTGGACTCATATAACTGTACATGAAACGTATTCGCAGTTGAGAATATGGACAACCATCAGCTGTATAATGAAATTATGACAGTGAAAATTTGTGCTGGACCAGGACTCGCGAGCACTCACCCTACCATCTGGCTATCCGAGCACGACTCACGGCTGGACATAAACATCCATCTCTAGTCAGCCCTTTGTTTACAACCTGCTCTCGTACATTCATTATGTATATTTCCGTATATGGGAGACATTATAATGAAAGTCGCATGCCCGGAGTCGGCGCATAAATGCGCTATTGCGGTGCCTGTGTTGTTCACAAGTACGATGCATAATTCTTTTGGACATGCACTTCTGAACAACTGAGGCACTGCAATATCGCATTACACTGATGAGTCAAAACATTATGACCGCTGCCAACCGCGAGGTTGTATTCTACCTGATGGTACTAAGAGCACATGACGCAGTAAGAGAAGTAGATGAGCGGAGCAGAGACGAATGGGGGAATCTCTCCATCAACAATAAGTGGCCTAAATGCGAAATCCGCCGACTTAAGCAACTTCGACAAAAGCCAAATTGTTGTGGCCCAGCGCCTGAGAGCGAGCATATTGGAAACGGCGAAGCTGGTCCTCTGTTGGGGTGCTGTTGTCGTGAGTATCTATGGAAAGTGGTCGAAGAATGCTGAAGCCACGAGTAGGCGACAAGAAGTTGGACGTCCATACCTCACCACAGAACATAGGTATTGGAGGATTGCCCGCTATCTAAAGCAGGATAGGTGGCGACCTGTGGCAGATCTGACGACCGAGTACAGTGCTGGCGTAGCCACAAGTGTTTTTGAGCACAGTGTTGAACTTGGTGTTCCGCAGCGTAGGAACCCTACGTGTCCCACGTTGACCCGACAACGTTGTCAGTTACGATTACAGTGGGCACGGGACCATCGAGATTGGACAGCGGACAAATGGAATCGTGTATTCTGGTCGGATGAATCCATTTGTTGTTAAACCCTGTTGATGGTCATGTCCAGATACGCCATCAGCTATGCGAACGTCTGGTCTAAACATGCAGCGCACCACGGACGCAGGCCAGTGGGAGCAGTAGCATGTTATGGGGGACATTCACCTAGGCTTTCATGGGCACCATGACAGCTGTGGACTAAGTGAACATTGTTAGGGACCACCTGCAACCCCATATGGTTGATGTCTTCCTTCACAACGATGGCATCTTCCAGCAGAATAACTACCCGTGTCGCAAAGCCAGATTCGTGTTGCAATGGTTTGAGGAGCATGATAGTAAACTCAGGTTGATATCTTGTCCGTCAGTTTCGGCTTATCGGATGAAACCCAACTGCGACGCTATCGGACGCCAGCTCTGCACCCACAAACCAACAGACAGTAACGTACGGGAAGTGTGTGACTTCTGCATAGGCACCCGGAGCCACAAACCTATCAATTACTTTTCGAATCCATGGCACGCAAGTGGACCGTCACGCTTTCAATTAGGTGGTCGTAATGTTTTGGCTCATCAGTGTATAGAACTGTAGTCTGGATTCTGAGCAAGTTGTAAATAAGGTTATGCTAGGCGTTTTTCCCCCTGCTACCTTCAGAATCTTAAAGAGTGTACGCCACTCAACATTGTCAAACAATAGTCTACGTATACAAATGCTATAACGTAGGTAGGTCCTTCTTCAGTTTATCTTCTAAGGTAAGTCGTAGGGACGTTATTGTGTCATGAGTTTCTGTATTTCTTCTGAAGCCAAACTTTTAACCGTTTAATTCTGTTGGCATCGTTGCACAGGATTCTGATATGACAAGTTTGATATAGGGCGCATGAAATCGCAAGAGTCGGGAAATGCTTTAAATTAGGTCGTGAGAACGTAACTCTTGCTGTCATTTACAGACGAAATCATGCTAGTTAACTATCGTAGATTCATATTACGAGGGTAGACTGAAAAGTAATGCACAAGTGCTTGTAGAACACAAATAAAAACAATGAGGAAGATGAGGTAAAAAGTACGTTAATGTTATTAATGCCCAACTGTTAAGCTTCAGAATCATAGTCTCAACGTGTAACGAGTTTTTTCATTACGTCTCTGAAAAATTATTCCGACTTTTCTCGAATCCAAGATTTTACAGCTGCCTTCATATCATCGTCCAAGACGTAATGATTACCCTTGAGATTTCTCTTGAGTAGAGGAAAAAGAAATCGCAAGGCGCAAGATCGCTCCTAGTAAGGAGGGTATGGAATCGGTTCAGACTTCAGTTTTCGCTGAGCCTTTTCATTTTCGCGCAAGGTGTGTGGACGAGTGCTGTTATGTTGCAAGATTGTTGGCTCCAGGCTGCCTCGAAGACTACAAGCTTCGCATGAATGGTGCTTTAGAACCTCTGTGTACTGAAAAGAATTTACCGCTGCCCGTCGTACCAGATAATCAGTCACATAAATTCGGTCAGCATCCCAAAACACAGTCAAAAGAGTTTTTTTACGTATGGTTGTGTTTTGAACCTTTTCGCCTGAGAAGAAATATGTCGATATACGGAGCATTGTCTTTTCTCCTCTGGGTCGTAATGGTGGATCCATGAATCGTCACACGGCCCAATATTCAAAATGGAGCCAGTCTCCTTCGTCACGGAACCGCTTCAAATGCTGCTCGCAGTACTCCTATCGACGCTGTGTGTTCTCGTCTGTGTGACGGTATGGTATCTATCGTGCACAGATTCTACGGTATCCTAACTGTTTAGTAATGAAGCCGACATTTTCCTTGGATATTGCACTATTGTTCGCGATACGCTTTGGTGTGATTGGCCGATCATTTTGAGTCAAGCTTTCGACGAGTTTGCGATGTTTATCGTCTGTGGTAATGATTGCACATCCGCCGCGCGTTTAATTAACAATAACTTTTCCAGACTCGCTACACCGAAATTTTAGTACCCATTGATTTACAGTAAATCTATCAACAGCACGTCACCATCAACAGACATTAAATGAGGAGAATCTCCCTACGAGTCACATTTTCCGTTACTCAGAGTACAGTGGATGAATGCAACGCATTCAAACGACACATGCGTAAAGGGGGGGATGTTACCTTCCACAGCTCACCTGGTACGTTTCTCAGCATCATTTAGATCGCATTCTACAAGCAGGTGTGCGTCACTTTTCAGCCCGCATTAATTTTCAGGCTACCCTTGTAGTTCACGATATTCTGTTTTTAATTGAGCATAACACCAAAACAGTTTTTTTTTTTTGAGTCAACAATCTTCTGAGTGGTTTGATGCAGCCCACCACTAGCTCCTCCCTTGCTCCAACCTCTTCATTTCCCAGTACCACTTGCATTCTGCATCCTCAATTATTTTCTGGGTTCGTTCCAAACCCTGTCTTCAATTACAGTTTTTACCGTCTGAAGTTGCTTCGGGTACCAAGAGGCTATTTTCTGTGGCCTTAACACATGTTCTGTCATCCTGTCCCTTTTTCTTGTCAGTGTTTTCCGTATGTTAGTTTCTTCGCCGAGCCGCGCGGGATTAGCCGAGCGGTCTCAGGCGCTGCAGTCACGGACTGTACGGCTGGCCCGGCGGAGGTTCGAGTCCTCCCTCGGGCATGGGTGTGTGTGTTTGTCATTAGGATAATTTAGGTTAAGTAGTGTGTAAGCTTAGGGACTGATGACCTTAGCAGTTAAGTCCCATAAGATTTCACACACATTTGAACATTTTGTTTTCTTCGCCGAGTCTGCGGAGAACCTCCTCATTCCTTATCTTATGAGACCACCTAATTTTCAACACTCTTCTGCAACATTACAACTCAAACGCTTCGATTTTCTTCTGTTCGTCTTTCAATTTCCCTCGATTCACTACCGTACACTACTGTGCTCCAAACGTAGATCCTCAGAACTTTTTTCCTCAAATTAAGGCCTATGTTTCATACGTGTGGACTTCTCTTCGCCAGGCACGTCCTCTTTGCCTGTGCAGGTTTGCTTTTTATGTCATCCTTGCTTTGTCCATCATGAGTTATTTTCCAGACGACGTACTGGTGGAATTACAGCTATGAGGAGGAGTCGTGAGTCGTGCTTGGGTAGCTCAGTCGGTAGAGCACTTGCCAGGGAAAAGCAAAGGTCCCGATTCCGAGTCTCGGTCCGACACACAATTTTTATCTGGCAGGAAGTTTAATGGGTTATTTTGGTTTCATTGTAGCAGAGTTCCTTAACTTCGTCTGCGTCGTGACGACAAGTTTTGGTGTCAAGTTTCCTGCTATTCTCATTTCTAATACCTTTCATTACATTTGTCCTTTTTCGGTTTACTCATAATTCATATTCTGTACTCATTAGAGCAGAGTCGGCCAGGGCGTGACACACTTCACACAGGCAGAAGGTACGGACCATGGTCGGCCGGAGTGGCCGATTGGTTCTGGGCGCTACAGTCTGAAACCGCGCGACCGTTACGGTCGCAGGTTCGAATCCTGCCTCGGGCATGGATGTGTGTGATGTCCTTAGTTAGTTAGGTTTAAGTAGTTCTAAGTTGTATGGACTGCTAACCACAGACGTTAAGTCCCATACTGCTCAGAACCATTTGAACCATTTATGGACCATGGGCGGGCCAAGGCTTGACCCTCCCGACTTTGCTTTTTCCTTCAGAGGAGTTTTCTATACAGCGTGACATTTCACTTAGTGTTGCGATGTGGCATTTCTCGGTCGGCAGAATTGTGGTGTCAGGGCTGTTTACCCTTCGCTCTCTGTTCGTGGCATGATGGCCGTTCACAGTTTCAGTGGATGTTTGCACAAAGACAATGTAGCGATCTATAGTGACACACCTTTAAACATGACTGGGAATGACAGAATACAGGGATGAGAATTCTCGGTATTTATTATGCAATCACACAAGCGACGGGAATGGCAAATTTCCTATGAAACTACATTACAAACCAGGCAGAAAGAGTTTAAAGATTTAGCAGGCAATGAAAGAACAAAAAATTAAAACAGTCTGCAGACGGGATTCGTTGTTCAGTACATCAGCAAACACTTAACTTCTAAAGTTTTAGGCACGCAGCACGTGAAGAAACTGGTGGTACGAATATGAAGTCGCATGTGTTATTCCACCGTCATTCGCAACTGTTTTTTATGGAACTGATCAAACAGTATGGAAACTTTGTGTATCACTTCAAAGCGTATACCCGGAACGATTTATTGAATTTAAATTCGCTATCGTTGAATTTATGAAGGAAAAAAAGGAGTGCAGGAACGAAAATGAAAACATCTAGAATGGATTGGAAATCTTATCTTTTGAGTGGACTTCAGAGCACACTGTCCACAGCAAGGCAGTGCCCGATGCGAAACACCTTCTTTCTGGCTTGATGACGTTGCACTTAAAAAGAAAATCGCGTAATAGAAGGGACACATTCTAACAAACGCAGCCCAGTTCCCTGAGCTCACTGACGTTAAAGAAAACGCGAGGTCTGAAGAATTCTTTGTGGCCTTGAAACAAGTACAGGGATAGTTTTCTAAAGGTTTTGAGGATAATGTTACTCGTACATCTGTTTTCGAGACCGTTTGCCGATCCAGTTGAAAGCGCCCTTGTGCATGTGCTGATGTAACAGATTGACCTGCAAGGTAATTCCAGATTTAATGACAAATCTTTATACGTTACAATTGTCCAGGGCGTCTACATTGCATTCCCCAGGTAGAATTTCCATGTTTCCAGTATGAGGTTGCAAAAACGCTACAATATGTCGATCGACGTATTTGTGTGAGAGACCTTTTCTCGATTATGAAACTGAACAAGTCGCTATTATGTCACATTTTGAGTGCGACAGCTTGTGAAATTAATTGCATCTGTCCGTATGCCGATAGTTTCTACCAGATAAAAATTTTATTATATCTTCATCGCCCCAAAAATAATTGATTAATTCTGAAAATTTATTTCATTTGTGAGCTGTTTGTTGAGATATGTCAAGTATAAAAAAAGTCGTATGCAATGTGACTGCATTACCATTTAAATGTGGTGCGTTCGCAGTTTTCCCCTCTTCCTCCTCCACATGCTCAGACGGCGTGGCGTGGCGCTGGTGGAAGTGCGCATCGAAGCAGAGCGCGTTGTATCTCACGTCGTGGCACGGCACGCGAGCGGAATTCTTACCCTGCTGTTCATTGGAATGTTGATTATATTCAACACAGTACTGCAAAATACACAATGCTTGCCTCATAACAATTGATTATTTAATTTGTGGTAAGTCCCCGTTAGTAAAATAGTGTTTTCTGTGCTATCAAAATAGTACAGTTCCTCTACCTCTCTAGATTCAAGCCTTTGTATTTTCAATAGATGATCGTTCTTCCCGTCTCGATACTCTTCGTCCGTTGGTAAATGGTCTCTGATCTGGTCGACCTTTTAGCTGAGCTGTATCTCATTTTGTTTTACAGCCTGTGGACTTCAAAGTTTCAAATCTGTGCCACCCTACATTTATAATTGATTCGATGATAGTAGCAAAGGTTGGTAGAATGCAGCTCCTCACGTCTCTTCACCATTTTCAACCATTTTGCAAGTAATCGTTGAAATACTTTATTTAAAATGCATTCTATCTTGCATTTTTCTACGTACACAGTACAGGTGTCACTTAAGTAATCATCAGAACTTTTTACACCCTAATCATCTATGCCATTCTCATGCATAATATCCACTGCCGAACTATCGATCGCATGTGAAATTCTACACAAGCAACGAATAAGAGAGATAAATACGCTATTTGTGCTATATCCAAACGAAAACTTTCTATTTGTATCCGATCATTAAAGCTACTCCAATATATTCTGTCCACAGCGATCTATAAGTAATTACAAAACAAATCTAAAATCTCGAATGTTTCATCTGTCAAATAACTTCCTTCATTACACCTCTCTTTGAAACGATTCCAGAACTTCAGTTTATACCGCAATAATAACATACATTGGAAGTTGTTGTACGTACTTTTTGTATGAGTTGTTACCTAAATCACAGCAGTCATGTTCTGCAGGAAGGAAACAGAGGAAATGTTGTCCAAGTACTGTAGAAAGCGTACTGTAGAAAAACGCCTTAGCCACGGCATTAACTTGTTTCCAGCATGAGTCATTCACTATGGTTTGTGCTTGCGTTATTATGAAGCTTCCTGGCGGAGATTTGTGAAGTCTGGAAAGTAAGAAACAGTTACTACCAAAAGTGCTCCTACCCCCCCCCCCCCCCCCCCCCGCCACTCCTGTTGTACTATTAGAACATCAAGTTAAGCACCAGACTTAGGAGAAGAGAATGCGTTATGTACCAACAGCCCTGTTGAATTATACAATTTAATACTGCTCACGTAGTTTACTAAAAAGATTCTAGAATCTGTTTAAATAAACGATAATTCATGTCTCAAAACTATGTTATTATTTATTAATTCACAAATGAAGGATATAGGTGTTCAGTCTTTCCGCGCGCAATACGAGATTGGAATAATAGAGAATTGTGAAGGTGGTTCGATGAACCCTCTGCCAGGCACTTAAATGTGATTTGCAGAGCATCCATATAGATGTAAAACGTGTTCTGTTGTAATTTCACTGTTAATTACGTCTTTTTTACACTAAAAAGAGTGAAATCACTCAGTTGAAATTGTTTTCAGTTATTATAAATATTTGTATTTTGTAAGGCTTGTTTAATTCCTAAGATAATAAGTATTTTCTTTTGCAGGACATCGATCGTTTGCACAATCAACTTGGAAATTCAAAAGAAAAGAACATGATTGAATTTCCGAAATTTAACCACTTGGATTTTATATATGGCAAAGACGCATATGATTTTGTGTACAAACCAGTTTTGGACGTGATGAACAGTTATGAAAAAGGAACAAAATGACTGCAGAAAATGAACTTGTATACTGTTAAGAGTGGAACGAGAGAAAATTAATGATAGCCTCTTCACGAAAATGGTACTGAACTACTTAAATGTATCACTATTAATCTGTTAATTTTCAGTGGTTAATATACACTCTGTAACTACGTATGTATTGTGTTTTCTTTATATTTCTCCAACTTTTCTTCCATTACTGTTACTGTGTTACTCAATGTACTGCGACTTGCACGTGTTGTTCTTGTTAAAAAATGTTAAAATGTGTGTGAATTCCTAAGGGAGCAAACTGCTGAGGCCATCGATCCCTAGTCTTACACACTACTTAAATTGACTTAAACTAACTTATCCTATGAGCAACACAAACACCCATGCCCGAGGGAGGCCTCGAACCTCCGGCGCTAGGGGCCGTGCTATCCGTGACGTGGCGCCTCAACCGCTCGGCTACTCCGCGCGGCGTTGTTCTTGTGCTTTTAGGTTGAAGACCGGTTTGGCGAAGCTGTCCACGGTGGTCTACCGTGTGCAAGCGTATTCATCTCTTCACAACAACTGTAACCGAGATCCATTAGAACTTACTTAATGTAGTAGCCACATAGTCTCCTTCATACACTGAGGTGACAAACGTCACGGGATAATGATATGTACAATACAGATGGCAGTATTATCCCGTACACAAGGTATAAATGTTCAGCGCATTGGCGGAGCTGTCATTTGTGTCCAGGTGTTTCATTTGAAAGGATTTTCGATGTGATTATGGTCTCACGACGGGAATTAACAGACTTTGAACGCGGAATGGTAGTTGGCGCCAGCCGCATGGGACATACCATTCGGAAATCGTTACGGAATTCAATATTCCTAGATCCACAGTGTCAAGAATGTGACGAGAATACCAAATTCAGGCATTGCCTCTCACCATGGACAAAGTAGTGGCTGTCGGCTTTCACATAACTACCGAGAACAGCGACGTTTGCGTAGAGTGGTCAGTCCTGAAAGACAAGCAACACTGCGTGAAATAACCGCCGAAATCAATGTGAGACATACGACGAACGTTTCCGTTAGGCAGTAATGGGCTATGTCAGCAGATAACTGATGCTAGTTCCTCTACCAACTGCACGAAATCGCCTGCAGCACCTCTCCTGGGCTCATGGTGATGTTGGTTGGACCACAGTCGACCATAGACCTGGTGAGATGAGTCTCGATTTCAGTTGATAAGAGCTAATGGTAGGGTTCGAGTATGGAGTGTGGCGCAGATCCCACAAAGTCATGGACTCAGGTAGTCAACAAGGTACCGTGCAAGATGGTGGCAGCCCCTTCATGGTATGGGCTGTGTATTCAAGGAAAGGGCTGGGTGTTCTGGTCCATCTGAACATATTATTGGCTGAAATACACTCCTGGAAATGGAAAAAAGAAAACATTGACACCGGTGTGTCAGACCCACCATACTTGCTCCGGGCACTGCGAGAGGGCTGTACAAGCAATGATCACACGCACGGCACAGCGGACACACCAGGAACCGCGGTGTTGGCCGTCGAATGGCGCTAGCTGCGCAGCATTTGTGCACCGCCGCCGTCAGTGTCAGCCAGTTTGCCGTGGCATACGGAGCTCCATCGCAGTCTTTAACACTGGTAGCATGCCGCGACAGCGTGGACGTGAACCGTATGAGCAGTTGATGGACTTTGAGCGAGGGCGTATAGTGGGCATGCGGGAGGCCGGGTGGACGTACCGCCGAGTTGCTCAACACGTGGGGCGTGAGGTCTCCACAGTACATCGATGTTGTCGCCAGTGGTCGGCGGAAGGTGCACGTGCCCGTCGACCTGGGACCGGACCGCAGCGACGCACGGATGCACGCCAAGACCGTAGGATCCTACGCAGTGCCGTAGGGGACCGCACCGCCACTTCCCAGCAAATTAGGGACACTGTTGCTCCTGGGGTATCGGCGAGGACCATTCGCAACCGTCTCCATGAAGCTGGGCTACGGTCCCGCACACCGTTAGGCCGTCTTCCGCTCACGCCCCAACATCGTGCAGCCCGCCTCCAGTGGTGTCGCGACAGGCGTGAATGGAGGGACGAATGGAGACGTGTCGTCTTCAGCGATGAGAGTCGCTTCTGCCTTGGTGCCAATGATGGTCGTATGCGTGTTTGGCGCCGTGCAGGTGAGCGCCACAATCAGGACTGCATACGACCGAGGCACACAGGGCCAACACCCGGCATCATGGTGTGGGGAGCGATCTCCTACACTGGCCGTACACCACTGGTGATCGTCGAGGGGACACTGAATAGTGCACGGTACATCCAAACCGTCATCGAACCCATCGTTCTACCATTCCTAGACCGGCAAGGGAACGTGCTGTTCCAACAGGACAATGCACGTCCGCATGTATCCCGTGCCACCCAACGTGCTCTAGAAGGTGTAAGTCAACTACCCTGGCCAGCAAGATCTCCGGATCTGTCCTACATTGAGCATGTTTGGGACTGGATGAAGCGTCGTCTCACGCGGTCTGCACGTCCAGCACGAACGCTGGTCCAACTGAGGCGCCAGGTGGAAATTGCATGGTAAGCCGTTCCACAGGACTACATCCAGCATCTCTACGATCGTCTCCATGGGAGAATAGCAGCCTGCATTGCTGCGAAAGGTGGATATACACTGTACTAGTGCCGACATTGTGCATGCTCTGTTGCCTGTGTCTATGTGCCTGTGGTTCTGTCAGTGTGATCATGTGATGTATCTGACCCCAGGAATGTGTCAATAAAGTTTCCCCTTCCTGGGACAATGAATTCACGGTGTTCTTATTTCAATTTCCAGGAGTGTAGTTATGTTCGGCTACTTGGACAGCGTTTGCAGCCATTAATGGACTTAATGATCCCTACCAACTATGGATTTTTTATGAATGACAATGCACACCAGGCCACAGTTGTTCGCGATTGGTTTGAAGGACATTTTGGATAATTCGAAGGAATGATTTAACCACTCAGTTTACCAAACATGAATGTCATCAAACATTTATTTGACATAACTGAAAGGTCAGTTCGTGCACAAAATCCTGCACCGGCAGCACTTACGCTATTCATGGCTCAATATTTCTACAAGGGACTTCAAACGACTTGATGAGTCCATGCGACGTCAACCTGGTGCACGATATGTTCCACATATCCTCTAATCCACTGGACCTATATCAAGCAAACATGATACACACAACACTTACTGAATGGAAAGAATCACCTTAGGGGTATAGCTGCCAAAGGGGTGGGGATGACAAAGAAGTGAAGCCCACGACGAATGAATACCCACAGTTTATTCAACGAGTGTTTGAGAATTAGAGCACTTAATGACTTGCAACAAAGATTACACATAGTTTCAAACCTTTAGGAATCATTTTCTCTCTGACAACCCCACAACATGATGACACAAAAATGTTTATCGTTTATTACAATTTCTCCGTTCATGCAGTAAAACCGACGCATCGCACATGACGTTTTAATTTATTACTTCTTTACTACTAACTACATTCATTACACATTCTGCAGACACTATTCACATACACCAGTGAATTTATCTGCAAAATTATCTCATTGTGAAACACATAGTTCATGAGAAATGACGTCTTATACATTATGATTATTGAAAAACTGACGCATCATTCATAACGTTTAAATTTATTACTTCTTTGCTACAAAAACTATTCACAACAAATTTCCCAGTTAGTATCCACATATGTCGGTGAATGTGCCTACAAAATTATGTTATTTTACTGCACAAAGTTCAGGATGTACAGGGTCTTCAAAAAAGTGTCAAATAGTTTGAGAGGTGATAGTACTCATCGAAACAAGAAAAATAAGTCCAATAAGCATGGGTCCGGAAAACATACTTTCCGAGATAGATACTTGTTTTTATGAAGGGCTGCGTGACGCTTGGTTGCGGATATAGGCACAGTCGTTGCATTCGCGAATGTGTCGGCATGATTTTATGATGTTTTACTCATAGTACTTTACCTACCATTAGATGATTATAGGATCTCCCACCCACGAATTAGCTATACACCTTCCGTCACTGCTGCAACCTTATGCTGGTGAAACTGATAGCCATATTAAAATTCATTGATAAATTAAAAGAAATGCACGTGAGCCAAAGTGATATCCTTGTTAGTTTCGATCTTGTGTCGTTTTTTACCATGATTCCAGTGAACGAAGCTATCTCATGTATATGTGATATTTTTCCAGCAGATGTTGTGCCTCACTGAATGTTTAAGATCAGCGAAAGATAAACGACATCCTTTGGCTACACCGGGTGTATATAAAATTTCTTTTAGTTGTTGACTGGTTTACATTGGTACCACAAAAAGAAGTGTTAACAATCGTGTTGTTGAACACAAGATGAATTACTGCCTAAAACGCACGGATAAATCTAGCGTAGCGGAACATCTTTATCAAGAGGGTGATCGCGAAATAAAGTTCACTGAGACGAGTATCGTATCGAAAACATCGTATTATCATGCGCATATGTATGGAGAGACTATTGAGATTTATAAACACCATAATAATTTTAACAAAAAAGAGGAAGGTGTTAAATTAGATAAAATCTGGATGTCAATATTGCAACGTAAGAATGACGGTCGATTACTTTCAGTCGAGAATGTTGGCAGTATCAGCGATAATCTCGTAGCCGAAGTCTTGTGATAGACTGTGGTGCCCTCTACACAGCCTATAGGAGTATATTCGGCGCTCCTTCGAGTTCTTGTTGCAGTTCGACGTTTTAAATCTGAAGATGTCTTCTGCAGTTGGAGAGGAAGCGTTAGGAGAAAGTTTTATAAATCGACCACCGTCTAATAGCCTGGAAGTTTTAAGTGATGCCAATACCTACCGTGAAAGCTTACACTGCACGATATTACTTCCGTTTTAATCTATGAATTTATGACTTTCCAAGAATTAGAACTAACTGTGACCTATCTGAAAGGAAATCACGAATCCAATCGCACAACTGAGACGAACTCCATAGTCACGAAGTTTGAGATGAAGTCGCTCGTGAAGGACTGTCTAAAGCCTTCTGGAAATATGAAAATATGGAATCAGTCTGACATCCACTGTCGATAACACACAGTACTGCGTGAGAATAAGGAGCTAGTTGGGCTTCACAAGAACGATATTTTCTGAATCCGTGTTGAGTGTCTGTCAATAAATCGTTCTCTTGTTGTTGTTGTTGTTGTGGTCTTCAGTCCTGAGACTGGTTTGATGCAGCTCTCCATGCTACTCTATCCTGTGCAAGCTTCTTCATCTCCCAGTACCTACTGCAACCTACATCCTTCTGAATCTGCTTAGTGTATTCATCTCTTGGTCTCCCTCTACGATTTTTACCCTCCACGCTGCCCTCCAATGCTAAATTTGTGATCCCTTGATGCCTCAAAACATGTCCTACCAACCGATCCCTTCTTCTAGTCAAGTTGTGCCACAAACTTGTCTTCTCCATAATCCTATTCAATATCTCCTCATTAGTTACGTGATCTACCCACCTCATCTTCAGCATTCTTCTGCAGCACCACATTTCGAAAGCTTCTATTCTCTTCTTGTCCAAACTGGTTATCGTCCATGTTTCACTTCCATACATGGCTACACTCCATACAAATACTTTCAGAAACGACTTCCTGGCACTTAAATCTATACTCGATGTTAACAAATTTCTCTTCTTCAGAAACGATTTCCTTGCCATTGCCAGTCTACATTTTATATCCTCTCTACTTCGACCATCATCAGTTATTTTACTCCCTAAATAGCAAAACTCCTTTACTACTTTAAGTGTGTCATTTTCTAATCTAATCCCCTCAGCATCACCCGATTTAATTTGACTACATTCCATTATCCTCGTTTTGCTTTTGTTGATGTTCATCTTATATCCTCCTTTCAAGACACTGTCCATTCCGTTCAACTGCTCTTCGAAGTCCTTTGCTGTCTCTGACAGAATTACAATGTCATCGGCGAACCTCAAAGATTTTACTTCTTCTCCATGAATTTTAATACCTACTCTGAATTTTTCTTTTGTTTCCTTTACTGCTTGCTCAATATACAGATTGAATAACATCGGGGAGAGGCTACAACCCTGTCTCACTCCTTTCCCAACCACTGCTTCCCTTTCATGCCCCTCGACTCTTATAACTGCCATCTGGTTTCTGTACAAATTGTAAATAGCCTTTCGCTCCCTGTATTTTACCCCTGCCACCTTCAGAATTTGAAAGAGAGTATTCCAGTTAACGTTGTCAAAAGCTTTCTCTAAGTCTACAAATGCTAGAAACGTAGGTTTGCCTTTTCTTAATCTTTCTTCTAAGATAAGTCGTAAGGTTAGTATTGCCTCACGTGTTCCAACATTTCTACGGAATCCAAACTGATCTTCCCCGAGGTCCGCTTCTACCAGTTTTTCCATTCGTCTGTAAAGAATTCGCGTTAGTATTTTGCAGCTGTGACTTATTAAACTGATAGTTCGGTAATTTTCACATCTGTCAACACCTGCTTTCTTTGGCATTGGAATTATTATATTCTTCTTGAAGTCTGTGAGTATTTTGCCTGTCTCATATATCTTGCTCACCAGATGGTAGAGTTTTGTCATGACTGGCTCTCCCAAGGCCATCAGTAGTTCTAATGGAATGTTGTCTACTCCCGGGGCCTTGTTTCGACTCAGGTCTTTCAGTGCTCTGTAAAACTCTTCACGCAGTGTCTTATCTCCCATTTCATCTTCATCTACATCCTCTTCCATTTCCATAATACTGTCCTCAAGTACATCGCCCTTGTATAAACCCTCTATATACTCCTTCCACCTTTCTGCCTTCCCTTCTTTGCTTAGAACTGGGTTGCCATCTGAGCTCTTGATATTCATACAAGTGGTTCTCTTCTCTCCAAAGGTCTCATTAATTTTCCTGTAGGCAGTATCTATCTTACCCCTAGTGAGACAAGCCTCTACATCCTTACATTTGTCCACTAGCCATCCCTGCTTAGCCATTTTGCACTTTCTGTCGATCTCATTTTTGAGACGTTTGTATTCCCTTTTGCCTACTTCATTTACTTCATTTTTATATTTTCTCCTTTCATCAATTAAATTCAATATTTCTTTTGTTACCCAAGGATTTCTATTAGCCCTCGTCTTTTTACCTACTTGATCCTCTGCTGCCTTCACTACTTCATCCCTCAGAGCTACCCATTCTTCTTCTACTGTATTTCTTTCCCCCATTCCTGTCAATTGTTCCCTTATGCTCTCCCTGAAACTCTCTACAACCTCTGGTTCTTTCAGTTTATCCAGGTCCCATCTCCTTAAATTCCCACCTTTTTGCAGTTTCTTCAGTTTCAATCTGCAGTTCATAACCAATAGATTGTGGTCAGAATCCATATCTGCCCCTGGAAATGTCTTACAATTTAAAACCTGGTTCCTAAATCTCTGTCTTACCATTATATAATCTATCTGATACCTATTAGTATCTCCAGGATTCTTCCAGGTATACAACCTTCTTTTATGATTCTTGAATCTAGTGTTAGCTATGATTAAGTTGTGCTCTGTGCAAAATTCTACAAGGCGGCTTCCTCTATCATTTCTTCCCCCCAATCCATATTCACCTACTATGTTTCCTTCTCTCCCTTTTCCTACTGACGAATTCCAGTCACCCATGACTATTAAATTTTCGTCTCCCTTCACTACCTGAATAATTTTTTTTACCTCGTCATACATTTCATCAATTTCTTCATCATCTGCAGAGCTAGTTGGCATATAAACTTGTACTACTGTAGTAGGCATGGGCTTTGTGTCTATTTTGGCCACAATAATGCGTTCACTATGCTGTTTGTAGTAGCTAACCCGCACTCCTATTTTTTTATTCATTATTAAACCTACTCCTGCATTACCCCTATTTGATTTTGTATTCTTAACCCTGTAATCACCTGACCAAAAGTCTTGTTCCTCCTGCCACCGAACTTCACTAATTCCCACTATATCTAACTTTAACCTATCCATTTTCCTTTTTAAATTTTCTAACCTACCTGCCCGATTAAGGGATCTGACATTCCACGCTCCGATCCGTAGAATGCCAGTTTTCTTTCTCCTGATAACGACGTCCTCTTGAGTAGTCCCCGCCCGGAGATCCGAATGGGGGACTATTTTACCTCCGGAATATTTTTCCCAAGAGGACGCCATCATCATTTAATCATACAGTAAAGCTGTATGTCCTCGGGAAAAATTACGGCTGTAGTTTCCCCTTGCTTTCAGCCGTTCGCAGTACCAGCACAGCAAGGCCGTTTTGGTTAATATTACAAGGCCAGATCAGTCAATCATCCAGACTGTTGCCCCTGCAACTACTGAAAAGGCTGCTGCCCCTCTTTAGGAACCACATGTTTGTCTGTCCTCTCAACAGATACCCCTCCGTTGTGGTTGCACCTACGGTACGGCCATCTGTATCGCTGAGGCACGCAAGCCTCCCCACCAACGGCAAGGTCCATGGTTCATGGGGGAAGGATCGTTCTCTTCGAGATAACAAATAATATTCGAACACAATATACCTTTCATAATCCTAATGCAAATCGACGTTAGCGATATGGGTCCGTAATCCCTTTCTTTTGTATTGGCGTGTCTTGAATAACTTTCCAGTGTTTAGGTTCGGATGTTTCGACGAGGGAACGGTTGTATACAGGGTGATTTTTTCCCCGTGTACAAACTCTAGTTATTGATCGATGAGAGGGTACTGAACAAGAAACGTCTAATGAACTTACGTTCGGAAATGCATGGTTTCCATGTTAGAGACAATTTATTCAATCATACATTGATACAGAGACTGCGGTCTAATACACGCTTACCATGCAGCCACAGTCACAGTATGCGTTGAAAATGGTTTCCATGTGCTTCAACGAATGCGAGTAATCGCCGTAGCATGTTCTGTCTCACACGTTCACGTGGGCCAGGCTGCATCCTGAACAGTATCAAAGGCAGCATGAATTCGCTGCTCCATTGTCTCCACATCTGGAATGGGCTCTGCATACACGATACTTTGGAGATTGCTCCATAACCAGAAATCGCACGGGTTGAGATCCAGTGAACAAGCAGGCCATGCAACTGGACCCCTTCGTCCGATCCATCGACGAGGATAACACGATTGAGATGCATTCGGACTTTAACGGCGAATTGGGCTGGAGAACTATCATGTAGCAGCCACATAACCTTTTGAATCATCAATGGCACTTTTTGCGGCATGGGAGGCAAAGTCACTCGCAAGAAACGTGGATAGTTCCGGCCTGACAGGCGACGTGGAAGGAAGACTGTTCCCAAAATACAGTCGCCAGTTATCCCGGTCCACACGTTCTGGCTGCACCGATGCTGATCATTCGCTGTCAGCATACCATGGGTGTTCTGCATACTGCCGCACAGATGACTACAGGGTGATTCAAAAAGAATACCACAACTTTAGGAATTTAAAACTCTGCAACGACAAAAGGCAGAGCTGAGCACTATCTGTCGGCGAATTAAGGGAGCTATAAAGTTTCATTTAGTTGTACATTTGTTCGCTTGAGGCGCTGTTGACTAGGCGTCAGCATCAGTTGATGCTAAGATGGCGACCGCTCAACAGAAACCTTTTTGTGTTATTGAGTACGGCAGAAGTGAATCGACGACAGTTGTTCAGCGTGCATTTCGAACGAAGTATGGTGTTAAACCTCCTGATAGGTGGTGTATTAAACGTTGGTATAAACAGTTTACAGAGAATGGGTGTTTGTGCAAAGGGAAAAGTTCTGGACGGCCGAGAACGAGTGATGAAAATGTAGCACGCAGCCCAGGAAAATCGACTCACAGAGCTAGCAGAGAGCTGCAAATTCCACAATCAACTGTATGGAGAGTCCTACGAAAAAGGTTAATTATGAAACCTGAACGTCAACTACCCGAGGCGATGGATCGGCCGCCAGGCAGCCCGTGGCAGAGCACTTCATCACTGGCCTCCAAGAAGCCCTGATCTTACCCCCTGCGATTTTTTCTTATGGGGGTATGTTAAGGGTATGGTGTTTCGGCCACCTCTCCCAGCCACCATTGATGATTTGAAACGAGAAATAACAGCAGCTATCCAAACTGTTACGCCTGATATGCTACAGAGAGTGTGGAACGAGTTGGAGTATCGCGTTGATATTGCTCGTGTGTCTGGAGGGGGCCATATTGAACATCTCTGAACTTGTTTTTGAGTGAAAAAAAACCTTTTTAAATACTCTTTGTAATGATGTATAACAGAAGGTCATATTATGTTTCTTTCATTAAATACACATTTTTAAAGTTGTGGTATTCTTTTTGAATCACCCTGTATAATGGAAGTTAAAGATACCACTCCGCGTAAAGGTGGCCTTATCTGTGAATAGGGTGGATGACGCAAATCCCGGAATCGTGGTTGCTTGGTGAAGAAATCAGTGACAAAACTGCTTCCGATGTTGAAAGTCTGTCGCTAGTAAGTTCTGCTCACGCTGTAAGTGATAAGGGTAGTAACAATTGTGGTGGATGTTCCACACTGTCGTCTGGCTTATCCTGCACTGGGAGGCCAGCTGCCTGGTACTGACACGGAGTCACCTTCCACTGTGTTAATCAAATTTTCCTCCAGGTCTGTTGTCAGAACATTTCGGGTACATCCTTCATGATTTCCTGGTACCTGAAAGGACCCTTTGTCGGCTAATCGGTGAAACACTGTTGCAAACGTTGTGTACCGTGGTTGTTGTCGGCGGGGATATGTCTCCTTGCTGCCCGGGGCCCGTCATCATTTGCCTTTCTGTAAGTAAACACCATGTCGGCAAGCTCTCGATTCGAATACGGAACCATTGAGTACACCGCTGTGTAACATCCACTACAAGATGACTCAGCAAGAGGACTGAAATCGGACACAGTATTACAAATTACTATGGCAGGAGAGGGCGCTAGGGCATGACGTATGAGGAGCAGTACCACCCTCTAAGAGGAAAGCATGCATACTGTAACTGTGACTGCGTATTAGACCACAGTCTCTGTAACTGTGTATGACTGAATAAATGGTCGCTAGCATGGAAATTATGGATTTCCGGACATAAGTTCGTTAGACCTTTTTTGGTCCGTATTCTCTCATCGATCAATCCCTGCAGTTTGTACAGGATGGAAAAAATCACTCTATCTGGTTGCTAAGTAAGTGGCTATTGTATCAGCATACTCGAAAGGAACTTGACTGTTATACAATCTGGACCGGAGGCCTTGCCTTTACTAAGTGATTTAAGCTGCTTCACGGCAGCGAAGATATCTACTTATAAGTTGCTCATATTAGCAGTTATTCTTGATTCGATTCCGAGAATGTTTACTGCATCTTCTTTGATGAAGGAATTTCGGATATCTGTGTTTAGTAACTCTGATTTAGTGGCACCGTCATCCGTAACGTCACCATTGTTATGGTGCAGTGAGGGTATTGATTCTCTCTTTCTACTGATGTGTTTTATATATGAACAGACTCTCTCCAGATTTTCTGCCAGATTTCGAGACCGAGTTTAGTTTTGGAAACTATTAAAAGCGTCTCACATTGAAGTTCGTGCTACGTTTCGAGCTTTTATAAAACTTTGCCAATCCTGGAGGTTTTGCGTTCTTTGAAATTTGGAATGCTTTTTTCGTTGCTTCTCCAACAGTGTTTTGACTTGTTTTGCTGCCGTGGGGATTCAGCACTGTCTCTTATTAGTTTATTTGGTATATATCTCTCAATTTCCGTCGATACTATTTCTTTGAATTTAAAACACATTTGATCTACACTTACATAGATTGGAAGGAGTGGAGACTGTCCACTAAGGAAGGCATCAAGAGAACTTTTATCTTATTTTTTAAATAGATGTTTTGCGTTTTTTTGGAGGTAATTGATGTTACGATATTTAGTCTCGCTTCAAGAACCTTGTTGTCACTAATATTTGTATCCGTCATGTTGTTCCCTATTAGCTCAGGAAGTTTTATGCTTACCACCGCCTTTAAACATGTTGTTTCGCCAACATATCGAGGGTAGATAGAAGTCAGCACCAACTATAATTGTATGATTGAGGTAACTATTTGAAATGACATTCAAGTTTTTTTTAACTGTTCAGGAACTGTATCATCTGAGTCGGCGGGACGTTGAAAGGAGCCAATTATTAATTTATTCCGGTTTTCAAGTGTAACCTTTACTCATTCCAGCTCACAGGAACTACATACGTCAGTTTCACTACAACGTAAACTACTTCTGACACCAATAAACGCTCCACCACGAACTCTGTTTAATCTATCTTTTTTGAACACGGTTTGGTCCTTTGTAAAAGTTTCGGCTGAACTTATTTCCGGCTGTAGCCAGCTTACCGTACTTATAAGGATTTGAGTTTCAGTGCTTTCGCTTAGTGCTTGGAAGTCTGGTTCTTTCCCAACACAGCTACGACAATTTACGACTATAGTGCCGATTGTTTCTAGGTCTACCTTCCTATATTTTTCCTGCACACTTTCAGACTGACGCCCTATCTGTAGTTTATCGAGAGCTTCTAACCTAAAAAGTCGCCCAATCCCACTCACACGGCCACCGCTTCCAGTGTAGCAACTTCATATGCCTAGTTCTCTAGTGATGAACCATTACATATAGTCTTCTTTTTATTGTATTCCGAATTTTATTTGTTTACTGCTTGGTGCGGCAGGTAAAATGTGTCACAGAAGGGAGAGATGTCTTTTAGCTGCCCTTCTTAATGTGGTTTAAACGATTGTGACTTTTATACGCTGTTCAAATGGCTGACGTTCACAAACTCTGTCTCTAATGAGAAAAATATTTTCTCCCCCCTGACGTAAATTATTTATCACTGCAACGTACAATATGTGACTCGAAGGTCGGTCCTTGATCGAAGCTGGTTATCTGTTAGTAAATATACATTACAGTAACTTTTGGTGGTCCTACGACGCCGTTATTTTAGTGCATTGCAACTGTGCAACACTGTTTACAGAAAATATTGTGTGTAATTATTCAGCCGTGAACGAAACTTCTGAAGTAAAGTTCTTTATGTGATTTTAATGTTTACGTGTCGAAGGATTGCTGTCTGATTTATCTCAGATATAGATAGGAGCCACGAGTAGTTTCAATAATTATATTATTAAACAGCTATAACCGTCAGCCATTATTAACTGCTTCCAGGGCCAACAACAATTTGAGTTTCAGTATTTCGTGTGACTATTGACCAAATTTAAAAATTTGTAATGTTTTTACAATCTGCTCGTTAAGAACTATAGTTTTAGAATGTACTCATTAAGAACTATAGTTTTGCACTTAAGATTTAACGAAATATGAGACGTAGTCCATGAAAGTTAGAAACTGTTTGTCTTGAGCCAGTGCAACACAACGTACGTATTACCCAAACCATATTCATTCAGTCATTCAGTATTTCAGAATGAGAGCATTTAACGACTTCTAGCAAACTGCATATAATTTCAAATTTTTTGGAATATATTTCTCGCTGAAAGTCTCCAACAAAAAATGAAAGCAAATTTTTTTTCGCTTACTAAATTTTCACTGTTCATGCAGTGAAACTTTAGCATTAATCATGACTTTTAATTTATTACCTTATTCACAATGCATTTTACAGATAGCATCCACATATTCCACAGGATGTTTTACATCTTCAAGTATAAAGCTTCTACATGCTGAACATCAAATATATTTAACACATAAAGTTATTCTGATCTTCCATCGTCGTGGATGGTGGGGTCTGATATTCAACTGTAAATAAATTTGCCTCTGGCTACAAGGATGGTTTTTGATTTCTTTGATTGATAATCGATTTAGGGACGGCCAATCTCATCTTCAGATGCAACTGTTCAAGTAACGGAAATTTTCCAAAAACCATTACATCAGAGTATATGCAACATAAGAGCATCGCACATTTATTGCATTTTACTAGTTGTCACACCTACCGCTTATAGAATCAGGTTGAAGTTTTGGTGCTTAGGTCAGATTATACATGAAAATACCATTACTCATAGAGAAAGACTGAATATTAAGCTGATAATATTTTCTATCATACGCATGTTAATGTCACAGTATATGTTTGGCCACCAATTATACATTTGATACCATTCTCTAGAAGCATCAAAAATTTATGTCGTTAAAAGCAAACGTCTATCATAAAAGCGTGTAAATATTATTCTGAAAGGGCACTGAGATATATTAAAATACTGTTTTAGCGTTTAAAATTAAGTGAATGTTCACCTGTCAAAACGTAACATGAAAAAAATGATAGTTGCTAAAAGAACAGAAGTTAAATACGTTGTGTGATTACTAATAATCATAGATAAAATATTAATAAAATATTTTTTTACCTTATGAGAGTTAAGTGTCACTATGTATTGTTGGCAAACTATTTTCGTTAAAATTAAGGACCATTTATGGTGGAAGTGTGGTTAACACTTTACATAAACATAAATTATTTACGGAGTTAAAACCTTTATGTTAAAACCGGTGGAAGGATGCCAGGGTATAATAAAATATGCCGGTGAGCAAAACGTATGGACGAAAGTAACTTTCTCATGATGTGCGCTGCCAAGTAACATAGTTCGTTGGAACTTGGACCATTCATTGAAAGAACTGCTACAGTAAAGTACAGAGGGAAACGAAAAGAAATATCAAGTGAGGGAAACGAAAAGAAATGTCAAGTGAGACGAACAGAAATGATACTTTTATTCAAAGACAGTACTTACACTGTAGTCACCGCGATTTATGATGGTTCCCTGGACATTAGGAAAGGCTGGGAATGTTACTTAATAGGGTGTGTGATCACCAGCGACGGCAGTGCATGCTCTGAAAGTTGCCCCCTTGCTTGCCACAAGTTGGTAGCGAGTTCCTGTAGTAGGGCGTTTCATTCTTCCACCAGTGCGGTTGACAACCGATGGTTGGCCATTGGTGTTTATAGAAATGCCGGAAAACGTATCCCCAACATATCCCTCATGTGCTCGATGGGAGCGGGTAAGTCAGCCAGTCCATTCGCCGAGTGTCATCTAATTCCAAGATCACCTCCACCTGCACAATTCGATGCAGTCGCGCATAGTCATCCATAGAAATGAAATCAGGACCGAATGCAACTCTGAAACGACGCTAATAGTGAAGGAATACAGTGTCGTAGTAATACTGATTGGTGAGTGTACCATGTACAAAGATCTGGAAGTCAGGACATCACCACGCGGGATTAGCCGAGCGGTCTTGTGCGCTGCAGTCATGGACTGTGCGGCTGGTCCCGGCGGAGCTTCGAGTCCTCCCTCGGGCATGGGTGTGTGTTTGTCCTTAGGATAATTTAGCTTAAGTAGTGTGTAAGCTTAGGGACCGATGACCTTAGCAGTCAAGTCCCATAACATTTCACACACATTTGAACATTCAGGACAGCCTTGTAACTTTTTGTCTTCCCACACCAAAACAGCAGGACCACCAAAGCGATTCCTGGGTGCATTACGTGTTACCATCCTTCGCCACGTGAGGGTATGTCCAAAATCACTACTCAGACTGAACATTCTCTAATTCGAGAAGAGCACTGCAGCCCCTATGCTCTTATCTCCATGTGTGGATGTCAACGGAACACAATGCACTGGTCGTCTGGCGAAGACCCCACCCTCACGCAGTCGCCGGGCCACTGTGCAGCTTCAGACTGCGTGCCTTGTGCAGAGGTGTGAAAATTATTAGACTCAATGCTATTTTTTCTTAAAATGGAAACATTTTACCGTTAGAAGTTCTTAAACGCCAAATTATAACACATTAGTGCTTTGTGTGCATGCCTATGTTCTTAATGAGAAATTCAACACGTCTTGGCATTGTTTCTATGCATGAATTTTCGACATCTTCATCATGGTGCCATATTTATATGAGTTTCTCTATGAGTTTAAACTTCGTTGTAATGTTGATCTTCCTCAACTTCTGCTTAACAATTGCTCACAGATTCTCTATATGTTTCATGTCTGCACTATTCCCAGGCCATGGCAACGTTTCTACATTATTTACAGCTGAGAACTGCGGAATTGATTTAGCTTTATGACTCGATGTACCATCGTGCATGAACACAAAGTCAGCGTCAGGAAACAATTCCTTCACCTGAAGTAAAAGCCTCTTTTCCAAAACTGTCCTATACTGATTCTGATTCATAGTGCCTTCCACAATGTAAAGTCGGCCAGTACCCTTGTGCTGACATGACACTCTACAACATAACAGATGTGGGATGTTTTACAATTTGTGTCATGCAAAGCTCAGAAAACTCTTCCTCAACCGTTCTTCGGACATACTGGCTATTTTCTTTAAATGTGGAGGATACTGACTAGTCAGAAAAGCAGACATGAAAGGAATAAAACATTTTAATCGTAAGAAGTCAATGATTTCAGATGTTATATGCTCATATGAATCGTACTGTACATAAGAAAAATTCTCCATGTTGAGGCGTGGCACGTTATATCGGTCCTGTCTAGAGCCTGTGTATCGGGAGAATGACTCACGCATGCACAGTGACATATGGTCTGAAGCGGGTTCAGTCCAGTAAGTAGTTCTAATGTTCATCTGCTAGAGGACAGCAGTGCACAGAGACATTCAAGAAACAGGCCAAGAGAATGTTTTCGTGAATTGTTATATTTATCTCTTGAAGGCTTTTTTGTTTATTGACAGTTGTACGGTTTTGTATGTGCTTTTAGTAGTGTGGATGATGCTTGAATGTGGTCTAAAGTAAATACGTAGATCATTGTTCTTCTGATAAACGTTGTACGAACTAGCGTGAGAAATTTTTACGACAGTGTGAAAGCAGACGACAGGGAATTTTGTATCATAAAGGTGCGTTTACACTGCGATTTGTATCGGTACATGTATGAGATACATGTATATGCGACTTTGCGACAGGTATCGCGACTTGTATGAGTTGACAAGTATCAATCTCATACATGTATGAGCGTGCGTTTACACTGGTTGATATGTATCACTGTGCGATAGCTTGCGACGACGATTTGGAAGATTTCACATTTTTATGTGCTGATACACTTGCTCTTTTGGAAGATGATAGGAAGAAAAGGCGAAGGAAGCGTAGATGGTGGCACAGAGAGTTTCTCGCGAATTAACGCTAGAAGATGGCGCATATTTTAGAAATTATGTTAGGACGAGTACGGAGGATTTCCGCGGTTTGTTATCACTTGTGGCTCCTCTTGTGTCCAAAACCAACACAAACTTTCGGGAAGCGATTCCACCAGAGGATCAGTTGGCAGTAACACTCCGTTTTTTAGCCACTGGGGATTCCTCGTAAAACGAAGATTTCATGACAAAACATTTGCATTGTCGCGCGATTGCTAATGCCAACGTCTCACACACGATTGTCGGCATCCGTTGTCAACATTATCACGCGAGGCCGCCGGAATAATAGCAAAACATTGATATACGTGCCAGATGCATGAAAAAATTATATAATGTATTACATACTCTGATATATATATAAAACTTTTACCTTCACTTCTTGGGATAAAACTTGCACAATGGCCTCGCAAACACGAAGAATAATGTTGCATATGGCACTTTTTGATACTCTATGCAGATACATTAACGTCGAAACGACAGTCGGCACCTTCAAAACTCAAACAGCCGCCAAAGAGCCTGGTACTACGCATGCGCTAATCGTCGAAATAAGCGGCAGTCGACAAGACGACAGGAAATGATAGTACTGCGCATGCGCGAGTTCTTCAAATGTCGCTCATACATGTCGCGTATATGGCCAAAAAGCGATATACAAAATGTATACGCGACATGTATGAGCTCGAGGGTCCGCATACAAGTTCCGTGAATTTTTGTATGAGGTGATGTATCGCGACATGTCAAATTGACATGTCGCTCATACATGTCGCGATACATGTATCCCAGTGTAAACGTACCTTAACATGTTAGGCCGGTATTACACTATCAAATTTCTTTGTCAAAGATTTGATCAAAGATGTGAACAAATATTCCGTTAAATATAGTTGACAAAGGTCTTTGACGTAGCGGTAGAAGGGATATTACACTGTCATCATATTTTTCGTCAAAGTTCAAGATGGCTGACAACAACAACTTGCTATTAACCGCAGCAGTTGCATATACCACAATTGCACTGTGTGCACGTGCGGAAGAGAAGCGGAGGGTGGGGGGGCGGGGGGGTAACAGGAAGGAAACATACCTGGGTGAAGCCGTGGGTTTTAAGACGACATGATAAAATCATTCAACAAAACTTGTTACATGAGCTTATAGTGGAGGATGTCAGGTTGTACATCAATTACTTAAGAATGGATGAGCATACATTTCTGAATGTGCTCAATGAAGTGTATCCTCATATCACAAAGCACAATATTCACTTAAGAACTGCTACATCTGCAGAAGACAGACTCACTGTAACACTCCGATTCCTTGCTACAGGAGAGGGTTAGGTTAGGTTAGGTTAGGTTAGGTCAGGTCAGGTCAGGTCAGGTCTCCAATCTTCTTAATCTATTTTTGTATTCAGCATGCCTCACGTTGTAAAGCACCTCATCAGCTTCATACATCTCTATTCATTTTGTAGTTGTCGGCACACACCAATTGTATTTACTGGCATTGTTTATAAAAACACTACATACCACATAATGCTGCAGCGATGCTAGCGCTCCATGTGGTAGCATGTCACATTGCAGTGAACAGGAGACAAGCGACTTCTTTGATCAAATCTACAGCGAGGCGCTATATTTGATCAAATATTGGACGACATTTAACAAAGTTCCCTATTACACCATCAAATACATTTGACAAAGAAATTTAATAGTGTAATACCGGCCTTAGGTAAGTTTAGGTAAAAGGAAGGGTAATTCGAGTGCAAATGAAAATAGTCAATAACGTAAAGAATAAACAAAATATCAGAATGTTAAATATTTATTTCGGGAAAAAGTACTGTTTGAAAGTGTGTTATTTGTTGATTGGTTAGTCATGAAAAGCGTGGAGTAACACGGGAGAGTAACGTCTTCCTATTAGTCTTAAAGAAAACTGACCAATCAGAACGGAGTATTCATAGCGCGTCTTTCCTCTTGGAGACAGAATGCTTACACCATCTAGCCCAGCCTTTCAATGGTACGGTCGTGTGTAGTATGAGCTCCGAAGGAAGTTATAATTGGTCGGTTTTAATTGTGCTACATGTTTCAAAAGTGTTTTAAAGTGAAGACATATTTATTCCGTTGTGTTTTTTAGAAAGTACGAATTTTTTAAGTAATTTTGTGTATGAGAAAATACATCAATTCCGCGTAGCATATTGAGCAAATCGGTGACTAAAAACCTGAGTGCATTAGACACAGATAAACTTCATAGTATGGCGAGCATTTTCATTTCAGAACAATCCGTGCTTAGTAGCTGTTCAGATTTCGGAAAATACGTTACCATAAACTTGCTAACGTGAATGACAGTGTTTGTGCATGACTGTGTTAAGATTAGCACGGGCTTTGCAGTGAACGTGTACATTATCAAGTTTCAGGATATACCGAAATTCTGCCAGTATTTCCACCTTTCATTCAAAATTAAGACCTTTTCGCGATTCTTGGAATAGTTAGGTTGTATGCAGCCTGGTGCGAGTTGCAGCATGGTAAGTTTCTGCTCGACTTTCCTACCGGCGATCTGCTGCTACAAGTTCACAGGTAGGTGCAGGTAATGGACGAAAGTAACCGCATTTGGATGTGAGTGAAATGCCAATATCACATGGCTGAATAATTCTAGGCTGAGAGAAACTAGGAAATATCAATATTTTCGTTTTGAGTCTAATAATTTTCACACCTCTGTAGTCATGTTAAAAGTGGTCGCAGTTGCACCCGCTGTTTGAAGTGGGTCCCTTCTTGCCTGTAGCAGAATGCTGTGTGTGATGCTGTAATTGCCCATGGTCGATCCCCTCCTCTCCTTCAGCTGGCAGTGCCTGTGGTTAGGAGCGCTTCCCACGCACGTGAAACAATGGTGTGAGGAATACCAAACTCCTGGGCTACTCTCGTCGCATTACGACCTTCTACCAGTTTCCCGATGTGTAAAGTCATCCAGATATTGTCTCCAGAATACTTCGTATTGAAGAACACGTCCACAGTGAACCTGACCGCTCGCTGACTGGCACATACTGTCTTTTCCCGTTCCTTCGACTGCATCGTGTTGCGGAGCCCGCATCATTTGGCGGTATAGTCGCACTGACCCCACCCTATGTGACGTCCTACTTTCTGTGCACGACTGGGAGACATCTGTGCACTTACATTCATTTCCACCGAGTAATTAATATGTTATGTTACTTTATCTATTCCGCCCTTATGTTTTGCAGAGCCTTGTACTATTCCGTGCAATATTGACTGCTTGGTCATATGTTAAAATCAGGTAGTTGTGAGAACATGGTAGGACAGAATAATAGTTACTAGTCACTAGGAACTAATTTTTGTTATGTATTGTGTAGTTACCTGCGTTTGTCATATATTCAATGTAGTCTATAGTAGATGGATGTACGCTTAACTAACCATGAATTAGGAAGGCACCGATTCATAACTTTACTGAAGTGTCATTGTTGAGGTACTCCGGATACAGTGATTACCCAATGATGCTGTACGCATTACACCTCAAATACGCCAGGCTGTCTAGCGAACCCGCTAATCCATGCGTAAAATAGTTAAATGTCCTGTACAAACACTTCCCAACGGCTCATAAAGGCTGAGGATAAGGGACTTGTAACAACATCTATATGATTTTCAGCTCAGGGTCGGAACCTCCACTCTGTACTTCCTGTATCTGTATCCCCCCCCCCCCCCCCGTGCTTTGATTTGTGATTAATCGACGCTTGATATTAATGTTTTAATACTGCCAAAAATACTTTTTTTTCTGTTTGGATCTGGCAGTTCTATCCACTTCTGTAAAGGCATTCTAAGTTCGTAGATGTCTCGTTATGGATCAGTACACTATGGTAAGGTTCAAATGGTTCAAATGGCTCTGAGCACTATGGGACTTAACTACTGAGGTCATCAGTCCCCTAGAACTTAGAACTACTTAAACCTAACTAACCTAAGGACATCACACACATCCATGCCCGAGGCAGGATTCGAACCTGCGACCGTAGCGGTCACGCGGTTCCAAACTGACGCGCTTAGAACCGCACGGCCACACCGGCCGGCACTATGGTAAGGTAAGTGTCATTAACCAGCGAGAGAGTTTCACGGACGCTCAGATGAAACAAAGTGCACGAAACCTGGTTTGTTACTCTTATTTGTTAATAAGTACGTTGGTTGTTAACGGCGTTTACTTGGTGAAGTAAGTCATTTCCGAAAGCTTTTTGTTACTTGAGCTGCGTTTTGACAGTTTTCGCAGTGTGTGCAATAGGTAGAACTGCCAAAAAGACTTTTGTAACGGATTAGCAGCCTTGTTTCGACTGAAGTATGTATAGCAGAGACACCCCACACTCAATCTCTCTGCGGGACAGAGCGATACGAAAGACCATTTTCTTCTGGTACCTTGTATAAGGAGCCAGTCAGAATGTTGAAGTCGGATCTTGCAATAAACTGTGATTTCACCGAACTGGAAATAACTCCTCACCTTCCTGGAAAACAACAGAACAGTAGTAAATCACTGCATTTTCTTTGGTGCAGAATGCTTAAACATGGCCCTAGAATGTTAACTTAGGAAACTGGAACAGAAAGATCGGAAATCCCCGAGGAAAATATTTGTCTCCAGAGGGTAGGCAACGAATGTTGTGGGACTAAATTAGTATGAGATTTGTAATAGTTAAACGTAATGCCAGTGACACATGTTCATAATTACCTTGGTAACTACATCCAACTCTTTAAGTTATTGTCAGCTAAAATTACAGCCCCTATGATTAGGAATTAAATGGACGTAAAAAAGGAAACAAGCGAACGACGAAGTTAGGATGGAAGTCGGCTGGAATACGAAGATAATTCTTCACATTTGTGAACCATCTGCTCGTTTAAGTGCTGAAATAAAACCGTCGCGACCGCCTTCTGATCGTGGAATACGCGAGACTGCCAGCTCCGACGTCTCTGCCACTTCGCTGATTCTTCCTAATGCCTTCTGGTATTCTGCATCTATGATTGTGTGTGCGGTTCCCTTCGGGTATTCTTATCTGTAATGTGATTCCGACATTTAGACTGCTTGCGTTAGCTAGAAAACATCATTTCAACTGCTTTTAATTTTGCTTTTTAATTTCCTTCCAACCACTTTTGCTTAACCTAGGTTAGACCTCTCATATTTTATTGAGTGGCAACTTGTTTTCCTTACACTTTTCAAGTATCGAGTTCATATTGATTGGATATACAGTGAAGCGCCAAAGAAACTGGTGTAGACATGCGTATTCAAATAAAGACACATGTAAACAGACAGAATATGCCACTGAGGTCGGCAACGCCTGTATAAGACAACAAGTATCTATGCAGTTCTCGGCTGTAGCTATTACAATGTCAGCTTATCAAGATCTAAGTGAGTTTGAAAGTGGTGTTATAGCCGGCGCACGAGCGATGGGCCATAGCATCTCCGAGGCAGCGACGAAGTGCGGATTTTCCCGTACGATCATTTCACGAGTGTACCGTGAATATCAGGAATCCGATAAAACATCAAATCTCCGACATCGCTGCGGCCGGAAAGAGATCACGCAAGAACGGGACCAATGTCGACTGAAGAGAATCGTTCAACGTGACAGAAGTGCAACCCTTCCGCAAATTGCTGCTTATTTCTGAGCCGAAGGCCCACTCGTGTATCCTTGATGACCGCACGACACAAAGCTTTAAGCCTCACCTGCGTCCATCAACGCCGACATTGGACTGTTGGTGACTGGAAACATGTTACCTGATAGGACAAGTTTCGTTTCAAATTGTATCGAACGGATGGACGCGTATGGGTATGGAGACAACCTCATGAATCCATGGACCCTGCATGTCAGTAGCGGTCTGTTCAAGCTGGCGGAGGCTCTGTAATGTGGGGCGTGTGCAGTTGGAGGAATATGGGACCCGTGATACGTCTAGATACGATTCTGACAGGAGACATGCAAGTAAGCACCCTGTTTAATCTACTGCGCTCATTCATGTCCATTATGCATTTCGACGGACTTGAGCAATTCCAGCAGGACAATTCGACACCCCACTCGTCCAGAATTGCTCCAGGAACACTTCCGCTGCCCACCAAACTCCCCAGACATGAACATTATTCACCATATCTGGGATGCCTTACAACGTGCTGTTCAGAAGAGATCCCCACCCCGTCATACTCTTACGGATTTATAGACAGCCCTGCAGGATTCATGGTGTCAGTTCCCTTCAGCACTACTTCAGACATTAGTCGAGCCCATGCCACGTCGTGCTGCTGCACCTCTGCATGCTCGCGGGGGCCCTATACGAGATTAGCAGGTCTACCAGTTTATTTGGCTCTTCAGTGTATTTTCACGTTTATTAATGTCATTATCAGTCTCATGATTTAAATTATTTTCAATCAAAATTTTCAAAATTAAAGCAGTGTAGCTGCTACAACAACCTGTTACCAGTCACTATCTTGTTTCTCATTTATTTATTTATTTTTGAGGCAAATACCACAGTAATTGTGCACTCAGTGAATTTTTTAAATTTACTCAGGAGTTAGGGTGTATTTCCGATGTACTGCCTTATGAATATCATTGTCTGTATCTTGTATGTTGAATTGCTTGTAAATGGATAAGATGATGATATTGAGTCAACATTATTTAAATATATTCCACTGAGGTGTTTTGAGGGAAACTACGAGGGCAGTTCAATAAGTAATGCAACACATTTTTTTTCTGAAACAGGGGTTGTTTTATTCAGCATTGAAATACACCAGGTTATTCCCCAATCTTTTAGCTACACAACACTATTTTTCAACGTAATCTCCATTCAATGCTACGGCCTTATGCCACCTTGAAATGAGGGCCTGTATGCCTGCACGGTACCATTCCACTGGTCGATGTCGGAGCCAACGTCGTACTGCATCAATAACTTCTTCGTCATCCGCGTAGTGCCTCCCACGGATTGCGTCCTTCATTGGGCCAAACATATGGAAATCCGACGGTGCGAGATCGGGGCTGTAGGGTGCATGAGGAAGAACAGTCCACTGAAGTTTTGTGAGCTCCTCTCGGGTGCGAAGACTTGTGTGAGGTCTTGCGTTGTCATGAAGAAGGAGAAGTTCGTTCTGATTTTTGTGCCTACGAACACGCTGAAGTCGTTTCTTCAATTTCTGAAGAGTAGCACAATACACTTCAGAGTTGATCGTTTCACCATGGGGAAGGACATCGAACAGAATAACCCCTTCAGCGTCCCAGAAGACTGTAACCATGACTTTACCGGCTGAGGGTATGGCTTTAAACTTTTTCTTGGTAGGGGAGTGGGTGTGGCGCCACTCCATTGATTGCCGTTTTGTTTCAGGTTCGAAGTGGTGAACCCATGTTTCATCGCCTGTAACAATCTTTGACAAGAAATTGTCACCCTCAGCCACATGACGAGCAAGCAATTCCGCACAGATGGTTCTCCTTTGCTCTTTATGGTGTTCGGTTAGACAACGAGGGACCCAGCGGGAACAAACCTTTGAATATCCCAACTGGTGAACAATTGTGACAGCACTACCAACAGAGATGTCAAGTTGAGCACTGAGTTGTTTGATGGTGATCCGTCGATCATCTCGAACGAGTGTGTTCGCACGCTCCGCCATTGCAGGAGTCACAGCTGTGCACGGCCGGCCCGCACGCGGGAGATCAGACAGTCTTGCTTGACCTTGCGGCGATGATGACACACGCTTTGCCCAACGACTCACCGTGCTTTTGTCCACTGCCAGATCACCGTAGACATTCTGAAAGCGCCTATGAATATCTGAGATGCCCTGGTTTTCCGCCAAAAGAAACTCGATCACTGCCCATTGTTTGCAACGCACATCCGTTACAGACGCCATTTTAACAGCTCCGTACAGCCCTGCCACCTGTCGGGAGTCAATGAAACTATACGAGACGAAGCGGGAATCTTTGAAAATATTCCACAAGAAATTTCCGGTTTTTTCAACCAAAATTGGCCGAGAAAAAAAATGTGTTGCATTACTTATTGAACTGCCCTCGTATAAGTAACAGTAAATCATGACGCATACTCATATATGCTAACTGCTGGTGTGGGTAATGATAGTTATATATCATAGACTTTGGAATCGTATGGTGAAGTTTGATACACATCTGTAGTGCCTTAACTGCAGATAAATAATTATATGTAATTTAATGAGTAATGTACAAAAGAAGAATAAACTTTTTTGAAAAATGATTTATTTGAAGAACTAAAAACATACAAGTCGTGGTAATGGTATGTCTCAGCGATTCCTTATACATGTGTCAATGAAGTGGCTATTTGTCGTGCTTTGATGGCAAAAGTCTACTGTTTACAAATCTCCTTGCTCGTATTTGCGCATCAGATCCAATACATGTCTATAAACTAACTTAGGTGCATCTTTGCCGTATGTGAAATCGAGATGATTAAATTTCTTGTATTCGACCTTGAACTTCTTCTTTGGATTTCCTAGTTGAGTGTACAAGCGATCAATGTCCTGCAAAATAACGAACAACATTTTAGAAAAGCATTGCAGTTGGGTGTTAGGCATTCAAATGTTATGAAACAACTAAACTACGTTCAGTAAACTGAGAAGTATTCGCTATTACCGGAAGCTGTTCTTAGAAGAAAAATATTTCGATTTTATGAAATTTAAGTATCATTTAAATTAAACTTGTGTGTGATATAAATTAAACTTTCAATTAAAGTTGATCTTAACCTCAGATGTATAACTAATTGCTATCTCAGTCATAAAAGACAAAAAATGGCTGCGGTAAATAAGAATGTACTGTCAGTTCATCCAGAAGAAATTATGTATGAAAATTTTAACTGTGTTTAAATTTAGTTCGGGAAATATGCCTTAAGAATTCGACTAATTGAGCCAGGAGTGTATAAACGTAGAAACACATAGTAAAAGTAGTTAAACGTTCTGCGTACCTTAGGTCCTGCCAGCCAGTCGTTTAGACTGTAGAACAGATAAACCGGAGCCTTGACGTTGATAAGCTTGTAATCAGGCGGCACACGTTGGCGGTAGCGCCTCATATTCTCCACGATGCCATAGTCGTATTGCCTAAAGTGGCCTGAAATGCAAAACATTGTGTGAGTAATGTATCAGCTGGCGTACTGAGTAACTCTTACAAATTTACGTATTGTCAGTCCGAAAGCGAACTAAAAGTTCGGTGTATTATCGTGAAACGGGATGTTCTATGATAGCAGACAGAAACTGGCAAGTTAAATGAAAAAGAAAAAAAATTTGTTCCGAATTGCTGCTTGAACGATACAGACATACAAAGACAAAATTCAGTAGGGCAGTGTGTGTATTTTGCAGTGTCTGTATCGTCCGAAGGAACATTGCATCGAACTATACAGACAACGCAAAATGCAGACACTGCCCTAAGGTATTTAATGTCAAAGCAAGAGAATCTGAACAGCAAAATGTCTCTTCCTGTGCGGGAATCATACGGCTTGCATGCGAGCATTATACTCGTACGACGTAGACACTAGGACATATGGAAGTTTGGGTCTGGCAGTGATTCGTCCACAGATAGCCCAACCCGTTAGGGCGACAGCCCGAGTAAAGCGGGGAATCCGATTTCGAGTCAAGCTCCGACACAAATTTTCATACGTTACTAGTAAATCGTATAGTCATTGTACAATCGTTTTTGTAGTTTGCGAATGCATGTGATAAACACAAAATTGTTACATATTTCTGAAAGTAGCTTATTTCCCACATGATCATTTCGGCAAAGGTGATATGTGTGAATAACTTACCTTTGTCTATGCCTTGCGCGTAATGTATGAACTGCCTGGTGGAGGATCCAGCAGGGATGTGTGCAGAAATTGCCGCTAGCTTTTCCTATGGGAAGAAAAACAGAAGTGTTTCAGTAAGATTGGAAGAACTCGGGAGGTATGTTACGTTTCTGCCTTCAAAGTGGAAGCAAGAAGGAAGATTATTATTTAAAGTCCTGTCGATGACAAGGTAATTAGAGACGAAAAAATGCAACTGATATTAATGCCATCAGTTAATGCTCCACATGTGAGAAGAACGTTGACATTTCCGGTGATCACACAAGGTACTAAATCACTAACCGTTGTTCCTTTTCCCACGTGTAAGGCAATTTATTTATGGACTTTTCTATTATGGCAAATATGGGTTATAAGGCCTACTCTCAAATCCAACCAGACCTTGTCCGAAATTTATTACGAAATTTATTGTGACACTTGAGTTTAAGTAGATGATACTGCAGTATGTACTATAGCATTTCCAACGACAGACAGAATAAAAATAATAGTAACTACACCAGATAAACATTTACTTTTATTTGAGGAGAGTGCTGCCATATAGGTGATTTAAAGTTGGTAAATGTGTTGACTGGTGACCGTGGCAGTATTGAGTATGACGGAAGAAATAATAGAGGAAGAAGTGGACACGTTGGATCGTGAGGATGCGGCAGGGGAAGAAGACAGGACGAGAAACAGGCACGGTAAATGAAAAAGAAGAAGAAAAATAGTTTCGTATTGCTGCTCGAACGGTACACACATACGATAAAGTGTGTAGAAGTGGTTTGCAGCCTTTGCATTGGCAACATTTGTTTAAGGGCTGGGTATTATTGCGAAAATGTTACTGAAAATCGTCGAGATGGATGCGATATGTTTTGCAGTGGGAGTAC
The DNA here is from genome assembly GCF_023898315.1 of Schistocerca nitens. Taxonomy (NCBI): domain Eukaryota; kingdom Metazoa; phylum Arthropoda; class Insecta; order Orthoptera; family Acrididae; genus Schistocerca; species Schistocerca nitens. The sequence goes on from NC_064621.1 coordinate 193,389,759, forward strand.
CCATGAAGCTGCTGTATGATTAAATGTTGGTCATAATATTTTGAATTAAGTAAACATTCCGTCAAGATCACTGGGATAAAAATAAAAACTAAATAGTTCGAAAACAGTCGTATTCCAAGAAAATAGTTCTAAAAGTGGCTGTTAAAGAAATTTGAGCTGCAGGCGTTACACGCCATCTCTCATAGAGTCGGAGAAAATTAGAGTGTGATGGAGGGTTGTGAGTAGTGCTTGGATGGTTCAGCTGGTAGTGCACTTGCAAGTGAAACAGAAAGGCCCCAGCTTCGAGCTGCGGTTCGGCAAAAAGTTTTAATCTGCCAGGAAATGTCAAAACGAATATAGCTTAGATTTGCGAAACAAGGATTTACTTCTTAATTACGTAAGGAGAATTTATGCAATGTTTTGTTGTATAAATTATGACGATGACACACTAAAGTGCTTTATCTTTTTCCTCAAAGGCAACATTGTGCAGAGTTTAGCGTAGACTGCCGTATGCCTTTTTACAAGAAGTGGAGCGCACCAACGGAGCAAGAGTTTTTGAATATGTCTTACGTCCGGGTAGCACCAGGGTGGTGTGTAAGTCATAACTTACATTCCGGTTTATGATCGTAGGTACGTGATGTGTGAAGGAAGATAATGAAGAGCGTGATCACTTGCATGTTTTCCAGTTGTTATGAAGCGTAGACATAGCGCACAACAGTCATGTCTTACTAAGCATACGAAACATAGGAACAAGAATTTTGATGTCATATCTTGGGCCATGTCGACCAGAATAAATAGTAAAGAGTATATTGCATTGCGTTGTTGCATTGCTGTATATTTGAATGGCTAGTCCTACATAACAAAGTGAAGACTTATCATACTTGAAATAAGTGAGACAAGGTTGAAGCTAGAGAGCAGACACATCACCTCCTGGAAAAAAAATGACTGTGGCCAGTGTCGGAGAGTCTTAAGAAGTAGTACGCTACCATGTAGATGCACTTAAAATTGCTGTAAGATGAATTGCAGCTCCAACTCAGCAACCACTTGGAAGAGGACTCGCAAAAAATAAAGTCAAGGATGCAGTAGCTGAGGTGGCAAGTGCAGTCATCAAGAAGCGGAAAGAGAATGTACGTCGAAGGAATGACAGAGGAGACAAGAATTCCTGGGGAAAGAGGCGCAAGAGATCTACCGGAAAGCTAACTTTTTTAAGAAGGGATACCAGAAACGCCAAGGCAATATTAGGACCATGCTCACCATACTCACTTGGTTTAAGAATCATAAAAGAAGAGATCTCGAGACACTGGAAGATTTCAGATTGGTTATACAAGTATAATGGTTAGACAGACGTTTAGGAACCAGATTTTAAATTGTAAGACATTTCCAGGTGCAGATGTGGTCTCTGATCACAATTTATTGGTTCTGGACTGTAGATTAAAACTGAAGAAACAGGGAAAAGGTAGGAAATTAAAAAGATGGGACCTACATAAGTTGAAAGAACCAGAGAGTGTTGAGCGGATGGTGCTTAAGGCAAAAGTTGACTAGAAGAGGGGAAAGGAATGCAGTAGAAAACGAATGGGTAGATTATAGATAAAATACTGAAGGTAGCAGAGGACCAAATAGGTAAAAAGGCAAGGCCTAGTAGAAATAGATGGATAACACAAGAGAAATTGAATTTAATTGATGAAAGGAGAAAATTTAAAAATGTAGCAAATGAAACAGGTGAAAGGGAATACCAATAAAAATGTAGCAAATGAAGTACGTGAAAGGGAATACAAAGTGGCTAAGCAGGAATGACTATAGGACAAATATGAGGATTTATAAGCGTATTTCACAAGGAGAAAGATAGGTACCGCCTATAGGAAAATTAAAGAGGCCTTTTGGGAAAAGAGAACTACCTGTATGAATATCAAGGACCTCAGATGGAAAATCAGTCCAAGCAAAGAACGGAAAGTTGACAGATGGAAGGAGTATATAGAGGGTCTATACAAGGGAGATGAACTTGAAGGCAACATTACAGAAAGGGAAGAGAACGTAGATGAAGATGAGATGGGAGATATGATAACGCGAGAAGAATCTGACAGAGCTCTGAAAAATTAGATATTCGGTCAGAATCACTGATAGCCTTGAGAGAGCCAGCTATGACAGAACTCTTCCATCTGGCGTGCGGGACGTATGAGACAGCGAAATACACTCAGATTTCAAGAAGAATGTTGTAATACCAATACCAAAGGAAGCAGTTGCTGTCAGGTGTGAAAATTACTGAACTATCAGTTTAATAGGTCATGGTTGCAAAATACTAAGAAGAATTATTTACAGAAGAATGGAAAGACTGATAGAAGCCAACCTCGGGGAAGACCTGTTTGGATTCTGGAGAAATGTAGGAACACGCGAGGCAATACTGTCTTTCGACTTCCCTTACAAGATAGATTAAGGAAAGGAAAACTTACATTTATAGCATTTGTAGACATAAAGAAAGCTTTTGACACTGTGGACTGGAATGCGCTCTTTGAAATTCTAAAGGTAGCAGGGGTAAAATACAGGGAGTGAAGGTCTGTTTACAGCTTGCACAAAAAAACAGACTGCAGCTAGAAGAGTCGAGGCGCACGAGAGGGAAGCTCTGGTTGAGAAGAGAATGAGACAGGATTGTAGCCTATTCTCAATGTTATTCGATCTGTACACTGAACAAGTAGTAAACGAACTAAAGAAAAGTTTGGAGAAGGAGTTAAAGTTCAGAGAAAAGGAATAAAAACTTTAAGGTTTCTCGATGACATTGTAATATTGTCAGAGGCAGCAAAGGACTTCGAAGAGCAGATGAACAGAATGAACAATGTCTTGAAAGGAAGACATAGGATGCACATCAACAGAAGTAAAACAAAGATAATAGAATGTAGACGAATTAAATCAGGCGATCCCTAGGGAATTAGATTAGAAAGCGAGACACTTAAAGTAATAGCTGAACTTTGCTATTTGGGCAGCAAAATAACTGATGATGGCCGATGTAGAGAGGATATAAACTGTAGACTGGCAATGGCGAGGAAAGCTCTGAAGAAGAGAAATCTGTTAACATCGAATACAGATTTAAATGTTAGGAAGTACTTTCTGAAAGTATTTGTCTGGAGTGTAGCCATGTATGGAAGTGAACCATGGATGAGTAACAGTTTAGACAAAAAGAGAATGGAAGCTTTCGAAATGCGCAGAAACATGTTGAAGATTAGATGGGCAAATCACGTAAATAGTAAGAAGGAACTGAACAGAATTGGGGAGAACAGAAATTTGTGGCACAACTTGTTTAAAAGAAGGAGTCGGTTGACAGAACAAATTCTGACACGTCAAGGGATCACCTATTTAGTACTGGAGGGAAGTGTGAGGGTTAAAAGTCGTACAGGAAGACCAAGGGATCAATACAGTAAGCAGATTCAGAAGGAAATAGGTTGCAGTGGTTATTCGGAGATGAAGAGGCTCGCAGAGGATAGAGTAACATGGAGAGCTGCATCAAACCAGACTTCGGACTGAAGATCACAAGAGTAACAATAACAACAGCAACACATCAATGAGTTCAACACTGCTGAGAGATGGAAACAATACTTCATGCTGCTCCCCAACTGCGATGAACCTAAAGATCTGTTTGAATTTTAATCTCTTCACACTGTAGATTTAGATTATCCATCACATACACGGGAAGAAATATAGGTCCAGATAATGAAGCCGAAGAAGAACAAAAGTCCAAGGCAAGATGGAATCCAGGCAGAAGTCATTCAAGCTGGAGGAGATACACTCCACAAGAAAATTCACCAACTAATCAAGATGATCTTAATTTTGGAGGAGATCCCAGAGGATTCGAAGACACCAGTCATCTGCTGTATATGCAATAAAGGCCACAAAATAGACTGCACCCACTACAAACGAATCGCCCTCCAGAACGTCTGTTATAAGATCTTGTCCAACTGTATAGGGATAGAATCCAGCCGTTTACAGAAGAGATAATTGGTAAATATCAAGGGGATTTCAGAAAGGGGAGTTCGACTGTTGACCACGTCTGTGTGCTGCGACAGATCAGTGAAAATTTCGTCAAAGACCTAAATGTTGGTTGGTTGGTTGTGGGGGTTGAAGGAACCAGAGACCTAAATGTACTCTTCGTAGATTTTAAGGAGGTATATCACTGCATCCACCGGGAGAACCTTATGAATTGCCTAACCGAATTTGAAGTACCAAAGAAACTCGTCAACCTAGTTCGAGCTTGTCTCACTGGTCCCTGAGGCAAACTGGAGCTCGGGAACCAAGTCATGGAGAGCCTTTACGTAAACACAAAGTTGAGACAAGGAGATGGTGTGTCATCGATGTTGTTCAGCCTGGGCCTCGAAAAGGTAATGAGAGAAGCTTTCCATAAGAACTTCGAGGGGATCGTGGTAGAGGGTGAGATAATCATACATCTCGCACTTGTCGAGAAAGAACTGATACGGATGAGCGACAGAATGGAGGCTCCAGCGAGCAGAATCGGTCTCCTTGTGGACCAGTCGAAGACCGAGAATCTGGTGACGTGCAGGACCCATGCCTATTCAAGAGATCCACTCCAGCCTCTGGCAGTCGTAAACCGATCGTACAAAAGCGTTCAGAATTTTATATATCTGGGGTAATCTTTACAGAGGACGCACCGTTTGAGACAGAAATCAAAGCGAGAATCCAGGCTGTAAACCGGTAATAGTTCAGTCTGCATCAGATTTTTAAATCGCTCAGTCTGTCAAGGAATTTCAAGCTTCAGCTACACAAAATCCGCAGTGTTGTATAGTTGCGAAACTTGGATTGTCCGGAAAAAGAGACTGGAATAATCTCATTTTCGAGGGAAAAAGTCTTCAGTATGGTCCGGTATAAGATGAAGTCATTGGAGAAAGGAGGATCCGGCGTAATGTAAAACTGGATGAAATCTACAATAGACCAAACGTCTGATGGAAAGCAAGCAGCTAGTGTGGACATGACATGTCGCTCGGATGAGGTTTCAAATCCATAGGAAGAAGAACAGGAAAGATGGAGATATGGCGTCTATGAGGATGCAGATGGACATAGAGAGTGACTGGCGAGAGAAGGCACAGCACAGAATCCAATGGAAGAGGAGTCTTGTAGCTGCACACGGTTCTCTGAGCCTGACCGCGCACTGTAAAATAAGTGGTGTTTCCGGTCACATTATAGATAGGTGCCTAATGTTGTTGTTGTGGTCTTCAGTCCTGAGACTGGTTTGATGCAGCTCTCCATGCTACTCTATCCTGTGCAAGTTTCTTCATCTCCCAGTACCTACTGCAACCTACATCCTTCTGAATCTGCTTAGTGTATTGATCTCTTGGTCTCCCTCTACGATTTTTACCCTCAACGCTGCCCTCCAATGCTAAATTTGTGATCCCTTGATGCCTCAAAACATGTCCTACCAACCGATCCCTTCTTCTAGTCAAGTTGTGCCACAAACTTCTCTTCTCCCCAATCCTATTCAATACCTCCTCATTAGTTACGTGATCTACCCACCTTATCTTCGGCATTCTTCTGTAGCACCACATTTCGAAAGCTTCTATTCTCTTCTTGTCCAAACTGGTTATCGTCCATGTTTCACTTCCATACATGGCTACACTCCATACAAATACTTTCAGAAACGACTTCCTGACACTTAAATCTATACTCGATGTTAACAAATTTCTCTTCTTCAGAAACGATTTCCTTGCCATTGCCAGTCTACATTTTATATCCTCTCTACTTCGACCATCATCAGTTATTTTACTCCCTAAATAGCAAAACTCCTTTACTACTTTAAGTGTGTCATTTCCTAATGTAATCCCCTCAGCATCACCCGATTTAATTTGACTACATTCGATTATCCTCGTTTTGCTTTTGTTGATGTTCATCTTATATCCTCCTTTCAAGACACTGTCCATTCCGTTCAACTGCTCTTCCAAGTCCTTTGCTGTCTCTGACAGAATTACAATGTCATCGGCGAACCTCAAAGTTTTTACTTCTTCTCCGTGAATTTTAATACCTACTCCGAACTTTTCTTTTGTTTCCTTAACTGCTTGCTCAATATACAGATTGAATAACATCGGGGAGAGGCTACAACCCTGTCTCACTCCTTTCCCAACCACTGCTTCCCTTTCATGCCCCTCGACTCTTATAACTGCCATCTGGTTTCTGTACAAATTGTAAATAGCCTTTCGTTCCCTGTATTTTACCCCTGCCACCTTCAGAATTTGAAAGAGAGTATTCCAGTTAACGGTGTCAAAAGCTTTCTCTAAGTCTACAAATGCTAGAAACGTAGGTTTGCCTTTTCTTAATCTTTCTTCTAAGATAAGTCGTAAGGTTAGTATTGCCTCACGTGTTCCAACATTTCTACGGAATCCAAACTGATCTTCCCCGAGGTCCGCTTCTACCAGTTTTTCCATTCGTCTGTAAAGGATTCGCGTTAGTATTTTGCAGCTGTTACTTATTAAACTGATAGTTCGGTAATTTTCACATCTGTCAACACCTGCTTTCTTTGGTATTGGAATTATTATATTCTTCTTGAAGTCTGTGGGTATTTCGCCTGTCTCATACATCTTGCCTAAGAAAAGAGCTAAATCAGAAACGAGCATTAGTCAAGGCCTCTACAAATAAGTTATGCTGGCAATAACGTGTGCAAAAATTGAATGAAGGGAGCCTGTGTAGTTTAATACATGAACTTTGAGAGATATGCCATTTGACCAAGCAAGCGTTAGAATTATAGATGAAATCTGAAGAGGCTGGAAGCCTGATTCCAGACATCTGACGCCAATCGTACTGCGATGGAAGTATATAAAACTTTGTTTCATAAGAACGAATTAAAAAACTTATCGTTACTCATTTACTGGCACCTTGGCGTGTTAATTAATTTTTACTACTGTGCAATCTTTAGCGAACATCAGGTACCAAGGTCACGTTGCCTGTCGGAGATGAAAAAATAACACACATATGAACTCACAGGAAAATTATGTCGGTACATAAATTTAGAAGTAATGGAGACATGAAGCAATGAGAGACCAGTGGATGTACTATGAAATGTTTAGACTAATAAGACACACATAACGTTTGCACAAGTAGATGGTCAGATCAAGGAAAAAATCTCTGTGAACCCAAATCAGTGAAAGCGAGGGTAACGTGTAGCGTATCTTTGCCGGAATCGTTACATCACTTAGGAACAAGCTTGAAAGATGATCTGCAAAACACAATGGGTATTACAGTGGAATTAAAATAATTTCAAGTTGACAGTTTAGGAAATCAGTGTCAAAAGTAAAGTTTAGGAAATGAGTGTCAAAAGCACAGTGAAACACGGGAAGAAGAAGACTTCAAAGAGACTCTCAATATGGTAAATTTCAGCGAAGTTAAATAGCAACTCTAGAAAACGTAGCTTTACATTACAGCTAGTTCAGCTATTTTCTGAGAAACGAATACCAGCAACTTACCTTGACGATCTGCTCCTTATCAAAACCACAGATGAGAAATACTACATTGGTACACATTGGTTCTGTAATTGCTTTTTCTTTGCAGATCTTTGGTTGAATAAGCCTGATCATCTCTTGGCTAGGAGTAAATTTACTAACTCCAATTAGATCCATAAGCACCTGCAACCAAGACACACAAATACAGATGAATATTTTAGCTCTTTGCACCCAGAAAAATGAGCAAGAGTCCGTTACCGTTCATTTCTACGCACCTAAGATAATTTGAAGTATATTTATATTAATTGAAATTTAACCGTCAAACAGTTATGGTCATATTGTTAATTAATAAAATATGCCCGCTTAAAATTTGGCAATATGATGTTACGCAAGTTTGTTGATCAGGTTTTAATGAAATATTGTTTGCTTAATGTTAGTGTCGATACTGAACTTTACTAACGAAATTGGTAACACTGTTACTGCACTTCTGCTACTCACGAATAGTTACATGATGTACAGCTATTACTGAAATCCAGTTTTGTGAAACTACTGATTATTTTACTGTAGCACCTCACATCTTCGTCATTAGTATTGTTCTTTCATGAAACTACATGTAAATAACGGATTACATGTCTACGTAACACAGAATATTAATTGACTATATCTCGAATGATGGCTATTGTTTCAATGTAAATGTGTTTGGATATGAAAATGAAGTCCATACAGAGATCATCATCACATAAATATCATCATCATCATGGTCATCATCATAGACATCAAGAATTGGACGTATTGGCCTGTTTCGCCTCTACACAGCTAGTCAGTTTGATTACAACTGTTGTTACTAACACTTCTAAAACTTGCACGCACTACTACTGTGAATAGTAAAATAGGTGTGGCCATCACCTTTATAGATAACGAGATGAATACAATAAAAATATTGCAAAAGAGCAGTTCTGTAGTCAGTTCTACGTTCTCAAGTTACCGTTTCGCAGTTAGTGTTTCTACGAAAAAAAATAGTTTTTCTTAAAAGACATGATAGCCGCCGTTAACTGTATGAAATATTTATTATTACGATTGCAATTTCGACTTTAGGGCCATTTTCAAGTAACACTGCAAAAGTTACCTAAATACAAAGAATACAAAAATGAAGCCCAGGGTGTACATGCGTAATTAAAGAAACAATCATTAAGATAGTAGCGTAATTATAAAAACTATAAAAATATAATTTAAGTATGTGTATACACCCTGTGCTGCATTTTTGTATTTTATGTGTTTAGGTAACTTTTGCAGTGTTACTTGAAAATGACCCTAAGGCCGAAATTGCAATCGTAATAATAAATATTTCATACAGTCAACGGCGACTATGACGTCTTTTAAGAAGTATTATATGACTGTGAATCCCAACCATGAGAAGTTAATCAGAAAAATAATTATTTTGGCAGAGGTTATAATTATCTTCCTTTCGAAATTAGGAGTGGATTTTATGTCACCAAGCTGTTGACCGCCGTTTCATTGATAAGCTGCTTAGACTCATTAGAATTTGTTCTCCAAATAGTCGTAGTAACCGGCAAAACGTCCCACATATGATGCACTAAATCTAAAAAACTTCAAAGGGTGAATGTATGAAGATTTCGAGATTGGAAAATAAAATAAGAACACTGTTCTCACATTAACGGAAGCCATTTAAGTGTTTATACAGGCAGTTCTGAAGAGGAACTCATCTTTTAAGCAATTTAACTACAATTACCTCTAAAATGCAAAAAAAGATTTTCGTTTCCTACATTTTTCCGCATTCTTACGAGACAGCAGGCACTTAATTTTATTAAAGACGAAACGTAGAGGTAATAAAAGAGATAAACAATAAATATAGTACATAAACAAATGCCCTTTTCTACAAGAAGTGTTAAGTGGAGATTTCATATTTCATGTTAAAAGTGTGTATGCACTAAAATGTAAATGAGGGTTTGAATAAGCTCTTACCTGAGCGGACGTTGTAAAAGGTGCCAAAAGTTGGAACAGTGGGCTGATCATATGGTTCATGTAAGCAATTGGCGCCAAGCTGAACATGGCGCGAATCTTTTTGTTGTACTCAGGCTTCATTGACATTCCGACGTAGAACATTGTCGTCCCCATAGAATGTCCGACATAATAGATCTGCTGGTGCCCAGTCGTGTTTAAGACATGGTCTATTTGTGCCGGCATGTCATAAATACCATGTTCGTGCCAGCTGAAAACAGAAAAACGGGCAGTGACGACAATGAACAAATAACATTCCTTTCGCTCCTCGGAAAACATTCAAAGAAAAATCAACGAATAAGTGAGTAATGATCACCCACAAAATCCAGTGACACGGTCCGAAACAGTTTGTAATACAGGCAGCGTTATGTGCACATCAATGAACTGCCGAAATGTAGGTAACAGGCATTGCGTAAGCTTGTGCTGCTGTGATGGTCATGAGACGATTATCAAAACCTGATCATACCAAACGATAAATTAAGTATAGTCATAAAATGCACCGAGAATTAACAGATAGACTGCGCCATTGAAATCTCACTTCAGAAAGGGTCTTTCCATTGTCTCAGGAGTACTATAGCTCTTTTGAATCTTGATTCAGTAAAATACAAAAGATTAAAGGACACTTTTAAGCTCAACTGAAACGCCTGTGGAAGTACCTGAAAAGATAAATAAATAAAAAACCCTGTTGGACAAATGTGTCTCTCGATTACCTCGCTTCGTATCTTATGGCACAAGGAAAGAACTATCGTATTTCTGTCCGGATAAGTTAAAATAATGTAAACATATTCGTATTCTTCCTTTACTTATTCTTTTTCGTTCGAGCAGTGGACGTTACTATATGCTAAATTGCGACTTCTTCGCCTGTTGGACTGATATGTCGTTGGTCACTGTTGTATAGGGAATGGGGAGTCCATTGTTACGTAGAAACTTGATATTCTGTCACTCCTAATCTTTTGGCAAGTATTCTTCTGTGTTGCATTTACATACTTCAAATTTTCCTGCTAGCAGTCGCTATTCACTTCTCACCCGTCCGACAATCAGTGGCTTATTAAGAACTTGACACGGCCAGTGGACGACTAGCGTTGCTTCGTATTGGTGACGAACCCATAAAATCATTAGTGTCGTCTGAAGTATAGAAATTACGAGATTATATACGCAATAAATTCAAAAGAATGACGTGGAACTGCACCGATTGCAATATATTGATTGTAAAGGAAAGTTTGAGTCACGTTTATTTTCTGTTGTGAGCACTTACTGTCAATAGACCACCATCTGAAAAATTTGAAGCGGCAATGTCGTGGCCTTTGAGGTCATACCGACTAGTAGCTGTCGAAAACTGAGCAGAATGATTGGGATTGTTTTTTTAAATTGAGACTATGTACGTTTGCAGTTTTATATAATGCGTAGCATCCTCGTTGCCTATCACACTGCATTCTGGTTTCAAATTACAGTTTAATCACGCGAAGGTATCAATGACGAAATAAATTAGGAAATACGTTTGAGTTTAGTTTTTCATTCTTGAAAATCTCCGAATAAAATTTTAGTTAATAAGAATAAATCGAGGCAGTTCAGAACTTATTGATGTAGAAGTTCTAGTTGATGTATCAAAGCACAATTTTTAAAAGAGTGAAAATGAAGTATCCTCTTTAACTATATACATGGTAATTACTATCACTTTATTTTCCAGTTAACAGAAAGATAGGATCGTGCTTTCGTCTAGGACAAAACATTTTCTCCATCAAATGACGCTAAGCTATAAAGTTCCCATATCTCATTGGTGGACCGATTTTTCAATTTGTACATTCTCTGAGCGTCATTCTATCTTCAGTGAAGGATGATGTTAATTACTTTGATTCAAAGCTAATTATACGTGTAACTGTACCTGAAATTCCAGAATTTGTTCTGTTCTGGCGATAGGGTACGATGTCTCTGTGAGTACCAGTTTCCACGGATGTTGCCGAGCCAAACGTCGTACCCTTCGTCAGCCAGAATGTATGCTGAAACGAAAAAACCATAACTGTTGCAATATGAACTCGATGTACACCGCTGTATACGAAGATTAGATTTCAATTGTTATATCTGCGAAGTGGAAAGCGAACTTTACAGTCTATAAGTAACTGGTCGATTTTCGATTATTATAAACTCAGAAAACTGTAATGAAATCTTTGTTGCACCTGTCACAGAGGTTGCTTATCTTTCGTCTTTCTTGAAACGGATGGGTGTTTCTGCACTTTTAGGAAGAATTACAGAACGATTGCAGTTTCCTTTTGTTATGTAGCCACATATTTGGAACGTAATCGCACGTTTAAAGGATCAACACTGTTTTATTACACACACGACTGTCTTAGTTGCTGTGCTTCGGTTTTGTCTGATTCAGTAGCATCAGATATACAGTCGCCCTGAAAAAGGAGTATCGAGAAGAAAGAGGCACAGATATTGACCTCTAAATGATTAAAAGCATTTGGATATTAGGCCGTATCATCCTGAAACTAAAACAACTACTGTAACGTTCGCAACAATTCTCTTCAGTTGCCCTGAAGAACATCACTGTAAAGACGATCTGAACGTCGGTTTTAATTGTTGTTTTTTTTCAGTCTCAAAATCACGGGTTTTAATGCCTAAAAGCATTTTATTCTAATTCATACGGGCCGTGGAAGCTTACGAACATACATTTTTCTCTTTGGTCTATACTCATAACTTCCTTCATGATACGTTTTGTTTTAAACAGCAAAGTTATTCGCTTAACGGAATTCCATGGCTATGGAAACAAAGAGTTAACGATAGCGCCTTTCACGAAACTATTTACTGCGGATATTTACTCAAAAATTGCTGAGCAAAGTACTGAAATTAAGATTCAAGACTGGCAGTGAAGGTTTAGCTCTGTTGTCGCGTAAATATTGCACAAGGGGGCGCAACTTCGTCGTGACGGTAGATTTATGTAATGCAAAGCTCTTTGCCTCCGAACATAATTTCTGATCCCACCCAGTTTGAAGGATGAGAGCAAAAATTAAGCAGAATATGATCAATATACAAAGTCCGCCAGAAAAATGTATACACGCGTTAAGTAACGAAAAGTATTACTTATGTGTTTATTTTACATTTAATAGTTGATCACGCATGTTTTACAACCTTCAGTTTAGCACATGGTTACTTTAAATGTTCAAAATGTTCACCGTTGGCGGCTATACACAGAATAACGAGCGGTCGCCGCAGATACGTCAGTCAATGCTACAGTGGAGATCGCTGCACATGTGGCTGTAACCTCCTGGCGAAGTTCCTCCAGCGTGCGTAGCTTACGTCGATCGAAGTTATCTTTCACAGTTCCTTACAAGTAAAACTCCATAGGTGTTAGATCTGGCGAAAGCGGAGGGAACTTAATCGGCCCTCTTCGTCCAATACAGTGTCCGGAAAACTGTCATCCGAGAAAGCTAGTAGGTCTAGGTGGTAGTGTGGTGGCGCCCCAGCCCTTTGGTAGAAGACCTCTTCATCAGCTACATAAAATGCTCGTATATCTGGCAAAACTGATGTGCGTAACATATCCATGTACAGTTCTCCAGTGACTTTAGTATCAAAGAAAAAGGGTCCTACTAAACTGTCAGATGATAGTCCACACCACACATGAACCCCTGGTATATTGACCGCTTTATCCACATAAACACGAAAATTTTCTGGTGCCCAGTACACACTGTTATGCCGATAAAAAAAAAACAATGGTTCAAATGGCCCTAAGCTCTATGGGACTTAACATCTAAGGTCATCAGTCCCCTACACTTAGAACTACTTAAACCTAACTAACCTAAGGACACCACACACATCCATGCCCGAGGCAGGATTCGAACGTGCGACCGTAGCAGCAGCACGGTTCTGGACTGATGCGCCTAGAACCACTCGGCCACAGCGCCCGGCTATGCCGATTCAGGGTTCCACGTCAGACATTGCTCGTCATCAGTTACCACCTGCTGATACTATTCGCAAAATTGCATTCGATGAACAGGATCGTCATCATTAATCCCGTGCAATAATCTGGAATGTTAACTTGCCTCTTTCCAGCTTTCAGAATTCTTTATACACCATTACTGCTAACCCCCACCTCACGTGCACATTGCGTAACAGACTTCTGTGGAGGATTAACAAACATTTCAAACACGAGAGCCGACGAAGCAGGACTTGTAGCTGTACGCTGTCTTTCTGAGCGTCCTCTGTGAATATCACAAATCGTTCCATGCAATTCCAACTGGTCAATGATGCGTTTAATTGTTAGGCGGGTTGGCGGTCCTGTTTCAAACATCCACCTCCACTGAAGTTGCACTTCAGCGGCATTATCAAACTTGAAAAACGACATAAAAATACATTTCCGTTGTTCGAGTCTGAAGCGTGCTCCAGCCATCGTGTTTTCTCCTTACCGAGATGAAAGTACTAACATCTGTTGAACCAAAGATCTTATTACAACACACTCGTAACTCAAATCAAACAATATAGATATCGCGATGGAGCCTGACAAAGAGTGCATATATTTTTCTGGCGGACTCTGTATTTACAATGTATTTCAAAGAGTCCAATACACACAAGAATGTCGTAATCGGGAACACAGTTGCCACTTGATAATAATCATACGGTCAAAATTGCTGTATTGGACTATGCAAAAATAAATACACTTTACTATCAGACCCGCTCATAAAAAATAAATGAAAAAGACTATGCTATAGTATTCGTATTTCGCCGAAGGAGGAATACAGATTATCGTGCAATATTTTCCCGATTTGGAAGTTCACTGACAGTACACTCGCAGCGCTGCATTCTGTGGCTACAAACATGGCTACGTGGTTCTCGTTTTTTGAGTACGAGTGGTGCGAGTGCTGCAACCTCTGTCTGTCAGCTGATTCTAAAGGTATACATCCATAATATCAGTAGAAGAAATTGAGTATTTGCGGCTGCACACCCCGAATCAGATGAATCATTCAACAGTTAAACAAAATGTGTATGTACACATCAAGTATATACTATGTGTTTGTCAGTGAATTAATCCAGCTAAAATAATGTAAAATTATCGAAATTGCTGGTACTACTACTGCGAAAATGAATGTGGCGTGAAATGAACCTGAAGTAGAACCAGTGAGGTCACTCACCCAGGGAGGCGTTGGGCCCCATGATGACCCAGTCATCGGCGCTGTTCATGAGGCCGTGCTGCACCAGCACTGCGGGCTTGCGTTGTCCAGGGACGAGAGGCGAGGCCTTACCGTAGGGGATCCTGAACATCCGCAGAATGTAGCCGTCCTCAGTCTCCACGATGTGTTCTTGACACGGATACCCGTACTTCTCAAGCAACTCCGGCTGTAATGAAGAGAAATGCCAACTTGCTTTTATGTAGCACAGATAGTGACACATATGTTTGTTCAAATGTGTGTGAAATCTTATGGGACTTAACTGCTAAGGTCATCAGTCCCTAAGCTTACACACTACTTAACCTAAATCATTCTAAGGACAAACACACACACCGATGCCCGAGGGAGGACTCGAACCTCACAGTCTAGGACTGCAGCGCCTCAGACCGCTCGGCGACACATATCTTTGTTAACATCTGAGATCGGTAGGTACAGTAAAATAATTGTCTGGCTATACGAAACCTCCATGACGAAGTAGATTTTGCAAGTTTTTTGTCGATCGAAAGTTTCAAAATTCATCGTACAAGTTTCTCTGTTTGTAATCGAAACTTATGAAAGCTTCCTAGGCATACTTTATTGCGAATCCTTGCTTACCGAAATAATTAAAACACGTGAAAATAAACATGGAGCGCCTTATTGCTCAAATCTCGGAGTTAATGATAAATTCATTTTATTAGTACAGTTTCATATGAATATGATGGTTATACTCTGTAACCAACTAGTGTGTGTAAGCTCCCTTGAAAGAGCACGCTTGTAGATTTAGAGCGCTATGGATGGTGTGGAATTGGTATCAGGTGGTCACGTGACCCTCCGCGCTGACGTAATTCATAGCAGTGAAGCGGTGTGTATGTGACAGTCGGTTGTATGGAACCAGAGCAGTAAGATGATTTGACGTCAAGTAGTGAAGTTCTCAATACGTAAAACGCGTAGTTACCTTTCACTACTGTTCAGTCATAAATAATTTCAGTCACGTCCTACACACACCTGCCAAGTATCCTTGCGATTGGATGTGACTTGGAATGGTAACATAAATTCAGTTATAGACAAACAAAATAGGAAAATAGCAATTTGCCTACGAATGATGTTGCTTTAAAACAACTTAATCGTCGCTTGTGTATTGTGTGTATTGAATCGGGCACCTAGAAATGACGAAGAGGCTCCGTCCCGCCGTAGCCCTCAGTGGTTCACAACCCCACAACAGGCCACAGCGGTACACCAAACTCACCGCCGCCACACTGAACCCAGGGTTATTGTGCAGTTCGGCCCCCAGTGGGGGCCCCCGGGAATGTCTCATACCAGACAAGTGTAACCAAAAATGGCTCAAATGGCTCTGAGTACTATGGGACTTAACATCTGAGGTCATCAGTCCCCTAGAACTCAGAACTTCTTAAACCTAACTATGCTAAGGACATCACACACATCCATGCCCGAGTCAGTTTCGAACCTGCGACCGTAGCGGTCGCGGGGTTCCAGGCTGAAGCGCCTAGAACCGCTCTGCCACACCAGCCGGCTCGAGTGTAACCCCAAAATATGTTTGTGTGGTAGAATAACGCTGGTGTACACGTAAGTGGAGATAGTGTTTGCGAGCAGCAATTGCCGACATAGTGTAACTGAGGCGGAATAAAGGGAACCAGCCCAGCATTCGCCGAGGCAGATGGAAAACCGCCTTAAAAAACATCCACAGGCTGGCCGGCGCACAGGGCCTCGACGATAAAGCCAGGTGGATTCGTGCCGGGGATCGGCACGCCTTCCCACTCGGGAAGCAGCGCGTTAGACCGCATGGCTAGGTGGGCGGGCGATCGTCGCTTACTGAAATACTGTTCAAACAAGTTGGATCCATATGAGGTCAGGCTAATAGGATACATAGCCTACAGCGTAAGGATGGGTAAAACAGACTCGTTAGAACTGATACCGGTATTTTAGTTTAAGAAATCCGGTATTTTCCGTATTTGATTGGTCTCGGTTCTAGCAGGTGTTTTCATTTTTACTAATAACCAGGTAAAGAAAAACGAAATATCGATTATCCATAGCAGCAATAATATTGGCATTCAAATAAACCTTTTTTAATGAACATTTCTGTTCGTAAAATTTGCATTGCTTTGAAATATTGCATCATTATAGAAATGGGGAAAGCGAACATTGTTATTTTAATAACCAATTCCGACAGAAACTAGCAACAAACACGTGATATAAGGATTAGTAAAGCAGTGCCGAGACAATAATTTACATGTTACCAGTGGCGTGCCCTATTTACCATGTGGCGTGGCCTATTAGGTGGTATGCGCGTACTTGCATTGAACAAGGCTTGCCCCCTGTGGTCTGTATGGTAGCTTCTGACTGTCGTCGGTCATCAGCTATATTACAGGACGGCACTCTACCTAGTCTGGAGGTAATTTTCTGTAGTATGCGGTACCAATGAAGTACAATGCTTCACTTGATTTCAAATATTAAAATCTGGAGGAGCCACAACCAACTTGACACAGTGTAAGATGAAAATCTAAAACTTAACAGTTCATTCATAGTTTACAATAGAAATAGAAAGGAGCTGGTCTGCTGCTTGGTGTGTACATAACTTGCCTTTATCTACTTGTAGCCTTGAAAACGGATAAATCAGCACGGAAAATATAGTTATTCAACGTCAGTTTTCACTCATTAGCACCGACTAGTCGAAATGTCGAAATACTGACATGATCCTCGGTTACAACATGATTTTTGAGCAATGTTAAAAAAAATTGAGTCAATAGGAGAATACTGGTGATTTTTTGTAGTAGTAAATGACTTATCACTTTACGAGAAAAACAGCGAACGGTGGACGGACTAAGTTTTCTTTTATTTGCCTATTTAATTAAAATTTTTGGTTATGTATCGTGAAACCGAGAGAGTCAAAATTTTTCAATCTTTTTTTCGATTTCTACTTTTATTACAGCAAGTAATAGGAATAAAAACAAAAAATTGTTATTTCAGAAATCGGTTATTTTGAGCGTTTTAATAGTTCGGTTAAACTGGAGTTGAAAAAGAAAACAACATAACCGAAGACCATTAGTTTCAGCAACCGCCATCCCTAATACAGCGGATACGAACAAGAGAGGCGCGAATAGTCAGTCACTTGATTGACTGGTGAGAGAATGCTGTAGGAATGGTGGAAAGTCTTAACTACAGGGGTGTGATGGAAATGCCCTGTGCTTACCGCGAGAACTTCTTCAAACAGTCCAGACATAATGTCTTCAGCACGGAAACCACGAAGCCGCTTTAGCGCTCTGTAGATCGCATTGATGCACACACACCCATTCTTCCCACGTTCGACACTTCAGCGGGACTGAGAAGATACTTAAATATGTGATACAATGGAACGAATTCTCGTTCACAAGGTTTATAATGACTTCTACAGTGTACATGTAGATGTATGAAGTTAAAGAAGTTATTGACGTGGCTAAGGATGAAACTGAAGGAATGTTGCAGTATAGCGTCTCTTAGACTTCTAGACGGAGTACGACTTACGATCGGACAAGGATACTGAAGCGATTTAAGGATAATGTAAGTCAGCATGAACGACGCATTGCTGCCGATACCGATGCATTGTCTTAACAGTTGCGCCGGATCTCTCGTTCACTGATGTTTCACCGCTGAGGGTCAAAAGAGTCCGTCTCGCAGACAGATGTCACAGTCTGCGAAATTATTCCCCCTTGTCCAAACCTAGGATTTACACTGTCTCGAAACATCAGTAGGAAAGGGGCGTTCTTCTCAAGAACACTAATTTCTAAGAAATGTCGTATCTCAGCTTAAGATACAAAACCATGCTCAGCTTAATGTAAAGTCAAATATTTCTTTACTCGCCACTCTGCAGCACTGCTAGCCTCTTCTTAAAGAAGACACGGTTCATCTTACCGTGTCCAAGTCGATGTCATCATCCTTAGCGCTGGCTTGCAGAGCCACGGCGAACAGGACGAGAACCACGTGCTCTGCGACACGCATTTCTGCAAAAACGGAAGAACAGGTTGAGAAATTGCTGTAGCGATACCATAACTAAAGTTACGTAAAAGCTATTTAGAGTAAAAGGTAAAGTAGTGAACAACAGATGAAATTTGAAACTTGCATATTTGGAGAGGCAGGAGTACACTGTTAAACGTCTCTTCCGACAAATTCCAAATGATCTGGGCCAGTGACAGTATCTCTTCCAAAAAAGTAGATACTTATAACATAAATATTTTTCTGAATGTGTAGCGTGCGCCCATAACACGCGTGTAAAAAAAAAAATTCATTGTGGGCAACCTAAGGTACCATACGGAATTACAGTAAAGAGAGCTACATCTGACAACAGAGAATTTTTACCGAATCACGCAGTTCTGATGTTGAATTATGGTCTTATAGTAAGTAGAATCCAAGGAGGAAATCGGCTGTGCCCTTTCAAAGAATTCCCCGTAATCACCTTGAACGACTCAGGGAAATCACCGTCAGCCTAAATCTGCGTGACTGAGAGGGGATTTGAACCTCCGCTCTCACGGTCGCAGGTTCGAATCCTGCCTCGGGCATGGGTGTGTGTGATGTCCTTAGGTTAGTCAGGTTTAAGTAGTTCTATGTTATAGGGGACTGATGACCACAGCAGTTAAGTCCCATAGTGCTCAGAGCCATTTTTGAACTATCTGAAATACGGGATATTGTATCCGAGCGCAGAGGCTGATTCTGGAAACTTAGTAGTTTTAAACGCTTTCAGATTTGCATTAACAGCAGAAATAAATTTATGGCTTACCAGAGAAGGTTTTCAATCATATCCGCGTGGCAAAACATTGGCACTGTGTTGCTAAGGCCACAGACCAAATGTTTTTACGAATTTTGCAGCAGGAAGCAAAATGCAACTTCCTGTCTCTCTTTTAGGTATTAACGACCTTTCAGATTACGAGCGGAGAGGTTAAACTTGACTGTGCCACAAACAGTACAATTACACGATAGAGTACTACACTAAGAAACGTCGACCATGTTATGATGTAACACATAAACCAAAGGGAACTGCATAGCAAGAATAGTGATTATCCTGTTGTGAGAAAAGAGATTGGGAGTTTTCGACTTTTTGGCGGTACCTTAAAATTAGAATCGAAATAAGTAGCAACTTGGTACATCGCAGTGAATCAGTATCACAGTGCACTAAGAAAAACTGCATGGGCCAGTATACATATTTCGAGGTAATCAGGGTTGTAGTTAAACACTCATTGCAGTTCGAACTAATTTTAAACTACGTCGAAGAATGAATAACTCCGGACATCAACAATGACATTAAATGGTTCAAATGGCTCTGAGCACTATGGGACTTAACATCTTTGGTCATGAGTCCCCTAGAACTTAGAACTACTTAAACCTAACTAACCTAAGGACAGCACACAACACCCAGCCATCACGAGGCAGAGAAAATCCCTGACCCCGCCGGGAATCGAACCCGGGAACCCCGGCGTGGGAAGCGAGAACGCTACCGCACGACCACGAGATGCGGGCAACAATGACATTATATTAAACAGCAGATACTCTAAATTGCAACACAGACAAGTGTGAAAACCTTTCACGTAAATACTAGGGTAACTCAGTACCAGTGCTGTATACATCCAATGCCTAAACGTGGCCTAAAGCACCCGGGAATCTGGAATTGAAAGACAGAAACATCCGAGTTAACTTGTAAGTAAATATGTAGGGGCAGCCGTATGCTCGATAAATCACTGTGTCGCCAAACAGGGAGCAAAGAATAGTTATGGAAAAAGGGGTGACTAATGTTTTACGGGCACTTCAAGTTTTCATCTGGAAAAGTGTTGACAACGAATGATAAATGGCCTGCACTAATTCGTAAGGTTCTAGATCACATAACAATGATCCGAGTGAGATTCGCATGAAAGGAATGTACACAACTTGGAATAAAACATCCGAATTTCATCAGTTACTGACTGGAGTGGGAACGTATTCGGCGCAAGAACCAAATGTCAGACATTGCTCTAGAATGACGACGTACAGGGGTACGTCTAGGAACTAGACGGTCCATTCTTGACATAGAGGAAAATATTTATGATACATAGAATAAAATCAAGATAGTGCTAACGCAAATATATACAAGGTAATGCAGATGAGAGCCAAATCAAGAGACTTTCCACATTAAGACAAGCAGAGACTCACCCGGCTGCTGGCGTCTGTATCAGTACGGGGGCCGTAGGGGCCCCTGGCCTGATAAAGACCAGAGAGGGGAAACAGCTGACGGGCGCTGCGCTGAGGACGCAGACATCAGCACCGCAGGAAAGGGCGGGTGGACCGCGCGTTCCCCAACACGTACCGCCGACACGTGTGATGAATTTCGGTTTCATTACGCCCCCATTTAAGTGGTTTTAGTAGCGCACCGCACGTGGTCAGTGCCCTTTAACTATTATTTCTTTGTTCAGCGGCACTCTTAAATTAAAATATGTGTCCTACAATCCATTGTACTGTACCAACGGGAAAAAGTACGATTTGTGACTTGACTTCGAAATTTATAAGTGTGGCGTGTTATGAACGTGCGAAATTTCTTACAAGATTGTTGTTAACACACTAGCTATTCCCAAGTAATATATGATCTGTAGGGTATTCTTCATAACGTATCGTTATATCATGCCATTAGTTTGTAATCATGAACGGTGGGCGGGAAGGAACATGTATTGTGAAAATTCTGATGCGTCAGGATACCTTTAGACGGTATGTAAGGGAACTTAAAAATTCTGCAAGGAGTTACAACTAGTTTATTATATAATTGTGCAGGAGCAAATATTAATCAGTGTAGGCAAAGTTCTTGAGCCTAGAACTAGGAAAGTTGAACGTGTTGATGTGAATAACACATTTGGCTGTAAGAAATAAATTGAGAGAATTAGCGACTAATGAATAATGTTTCTTCTGCCCTCGATGAGATTTACCGCTTCTTTTTCTATCTTTTACTTTCCGACTATCTCCAAAAATTGTGCGGTTACCTAGCTTCAGATGGTAGTTACGTTTACGAGCATAACAGAATCACAGTGCTGAATGTAAATAGGTCACTACCTTTCCAGCAATTATTTTTTAATTACCGGTGTGGTCTTGTGAATATTAGAAAGGAAGCAGAAAGTGATAGTTGATTAATATAATTATGAAAGCGGCAGCTTTTTTCCAAAGTCATTCCTTCCCCGCAGATTTGAGTCTGTTAATTTACACTTTTATTAAAGGATGAGTAGAATAGTCCGTTCGGTGATAGTTCATTGTTTATGGAATGTACGATATTAGTTTGATAGCTCGGTTTACACGTTGTCGTAATCTACTTCCCTGGAACTTCTTCGCGGTGGTATACACAGAACATTGAATAAATGAATAAACGAATGAATTCGTGAACGTTCCATATCAGATAGTTACACATCCAGAAAATGTGAAGTTCGTTCATCTGCTTTGCTTGGAAGACATTAGATGGTGTACATTTCAGATAACTCTTTCCTTTATTTTACTGGGGGCTTATCTCAGTTAAGTTACAGCGGAAAAATACTGACCACTGAAGTTTTACACGTTTCTGTCCTAGAGTTAGTATAGGCCATCAAAGATATGGTCTGACTTTATTCAGAACATCTGAAAACGGCACATCAGCAAATGGGAAAATGAAAAAAAAATTTTTTTTTTTACTCTACACGAACTTAATACAGAAAGTATTAAAGAATAACGGAGAAAAGTTTCCATTGACCGTTCTGTAAACTCTTGGCCGGAACCACGTAAGGCTAATAAGGCGCAGAATGTAATTGGTGCATTAAGAGTCGTACTCAACTGCGAGCCATCTCTAATGAATTCTATAACAGTTACCTGTCTTTAACTAAAGCTTACTATAGGTGAATGTTAACGATAAGAGAAGCAAAAACATCTCACATAATATGGCTCAGCAAAAATCCGTTTGCGAGTTAGTTGCGATTGTAAACTTTTCATTTCGACTTAAATTTCACCCATGGTCAAAGGTTACGGAATGTGGTGAATACATGACGGAGGACTAACACATTTTGCTGCAGACATAAGATGACCACGAGCGTGGATTAAGACAGATACCCTTCTGATTTTATCCTCTGAATTACGTTTGAAGAATTCGAACAGCGAAGTGTACTGTCTTGTTAAGATTTTCGAGGTGGTGCTAGGGCGTCCGAAAGAATTTGTAACTCCCTGCAAGGACGTCTGAAAAATTGTGCAGTGAGTCGTAACATGTAACGTGCTGCAGCAGTACTGTATATCTTGTAAACATGGACCATTAGCCTTATTGGATAGTTTATATCCCACACACGTTTGTCCTAACCAAGACAACTCTCAAGATACACCATGCACTTATCACCTCACGGGCAACGGGGTCGTTAGGAATGGAACACTACCTCGGATTTGGGAAACGTGAGGAAGGAATTCGGCTGTCTCATTACCAAAGAGTTCTTCAGTCATCTGCCTTAAGCGGTTCAGGGAAATCACGGGAAAACTAGATCTGAACGGCCTGACTGGGACTGGAACCGCTACCCACTGTAACGCGAGTCCAGTGTCTTACCATTGCAGCACATAGCTCAGGTTTCATACAAGTAGAAAATTCTAAATTTGCGTGTGCATAAATACTCCGCAAGTCACTGTACAATGCACTACAGGAGATACTTTGAACCCATATTATTAACGTTCTGTGCTATTTTGTTCCCGGTTGAACGAGTAACAAACGATTGTCTATACACCTCTGTCTCCGCCCTAAATTCTCCTATCTTATTGTCATAAGTCCTGCGTGTGATTCACAGTGGTGGCACCAGAATCGTCATACAGCCGCACTCTAATACACGTTCTCTAAGTGTTTCTCGGTAACTACGTCGCCTTTCTTCTAAAACAGTGGCCGTCAAACTTTTTTAGTAAAGAGCCAATACCGACTTCATGGGCGGCACCAATGGCCGCATACGTACCCGCCTTATTTTTAAATTAGTAAGTTTGAGTCCCCGATAGATTGACCTGTGGCCTCAAGTATCGATCGTTAATAGTCGACACCGTTCGGAAAGCTGTGTGATGCCTGTTCTGTGTTTCAGATAACTGCCACCTTCAGGGACCCCCAAGTTGTGACACTGCAATTGCCTAAGGAATTGTTGTTATTTTGTCTCTGTAAGTGGATGATTAATTAATTTATAACACTAATTGTAGTTACATTTCAGTGCTTTACGCAACATCAAACACAATCGTAAATCTTTACTAAATGTGCCGAATGTCACGTTCCTACTATTAATTATTTTGTATTGCAGTAATCTTCGTTGCAGATGACCGTCCCTATAAGGCACAGTCACGAATCTATGTTACTTCTCAGTTAAAATTTATGCTATAGCAGCTAATCGGTACGAGTCGCGCACAATTTGAGTTGTCAGTACTGGGAGACAAACAATACAACACTAGCGGAAGTATGCTCCTCTCGGAACACAAAAAGGCAGCCGGCCGCGGTGGTCTCGCGGTTCTAGGCGCGCAGTCCGGAACCGCGCGACTGCTACGGTCGCAGGTTCGAATCCTGCCTCGGGCATGGATGTGTGTGCTGTCCTTAGGTTAGTTAGGTTTAAGTAGTTCTAATTTCTAGGGGACTGATGACCACAGATGTTAAGTCCCATAGTGCTCAGAGCCATTTGAACCATTTTTTTGAACAAAAAGGCAAATATAGTCCTCTTTAAAAGACTCTGACAGAAAAAGAAAGACTCTGACAGAAAAGTGGGGAACCAGTTGCGTTAATCCTCATTCCGCCTTCCTCACTGTTATATTGCTAGAGAAGGCCGAAATGCATGCTATAAGCTCACGCAGGATGGCGTGAGGTCTGAAACAGGATACGTAATGAATGCTATAAATAAAAGTACGTAGCTTCTGGAGTACTTAACTTTAATCCATCATTTGTATACATCGTTCTTGATGAGACATGCTTCATACAATAACTATCAATTGCTATGGCGCCTTGATAGGTCGTAGCCATTGACTTAGCTGAAGGCTATTCTAACTATCTGCTCTGCAAATGAGCGAGGCTTCGTCAGTGTGCATCGCTAGCTAAGTCGTTCGTACAACTGGGGCGAATGCTAGTCCGTCTCTCGAGACCTGCCGTGTGGTGGCGCTCGGTCTGCGATCACTGACAGTGGCGACACGCGGGTCCGACATGTACTAATGGACCGCGGCCGATTTAAAGCTACCACCTAGCAAGTGTGGTGTCTGGCGGTGACACCACACTCACAAAAAGTTTTGGCGTGAGAACGCATTCGCCCTCTTTTAACAAAAAATATTGGAAGTCCTTCTACAGTCTCTCTTTGTAGTTAAATCTTCATACTCAGCATTATCGTCTCATTGCCAATGTCTGTACAAGACGTCTCCCTCTGTTTTCGTTTTTTCCGTTGATTTACAGTAATCTCACTGTAGCTTTCTCCTTCCTCACTTACGCTGTCTTCTTTTGTCTTTCTTTCCTCCTGTCACAGTCTGCTCTGCACAGTACAAAAATTCATGGAAGTCCAACATATTTTTACCCCACGTTCCAAAACACGTCCTTCCCTATACCTATGTCTTACAGTTCCCTGGTCTGAGAGGGTCCAGACTCTCTCCCCTATGGCTGTGTATGGTCTCTACAAATATCTCTTTTTCTTTTACACAGGCTCCTCTCTCATTTCCTTGCGCTGCTTCTGTCTCCATCCATCTGTATTTCTTTTTTATTGCCTATGTCTTAGACTGACCATCAATATCTCCTCACTCTTTGGTTCCCACTGCTGTTGTCCTCGTCCATCTCTCTTTCTCTTTCACTCCCACTTTCTCCCACCATCACTTCTGTCTCTTTCACCTCAACTGACACTGTCTCCTCTCTCTTTCACCGTCACTGTCTCTCTGCTATCCTCTCTCAGAAAAAAAAAAAAAAAAAAAAAAAAAAGCACGCTAATATGTTCACACGCCAAAAAATTTGGTGAGGAAGGTGGACTGAGGACCTTAACTTTTCTGCCAGAGTCTATTACAGAGCAACGTATTAACTATTCTTGTGCTCCGACAGGAGCTACAGCAGGGTGCGCTCCTCGTATAAAACGAATTCTATAGGTTAGGAAAGTTTTGATAGTTTACTTCTATACGTCGCAAAATTTAGATGCTTTGACAAATATAAACAACAAATAAGTACGCATAATATAGGCTGAACACAAAATAATTTGCTGCACATTTGTTCTCTCTCTTTCTACATATTCCCATTTTCCTGTAATCATTAACTTCTTTTGTTTTGTTGAAGATGTCTTTGTATTCCATATAGACTGTAGATTCAATAGTTAAGGCTTTCTTTTAACTGATACTTGTATTACTGTCCATGTTTAACACCCCTTGTAGTTGCCTCATCAAATGTTGTTCATATTTCACTTTGTTCATTTATTTAATACAAACTGTTACACAGCCATTGTTTTGAGTATAATGTTAGTGTCAAAATGCAGTACCCCCACACTTTCAAAGATTGCATTTACTGTAGGTTCCCTCAAACTCCTCCATTTTCCTGCATTTATTTATTTCTGTTTATCTTATTGATATTGCTTAAGTTCCTTATGTATTCTGTAGTTACAATGAAACGAACACCCTTAGATGCTTACAGGCGTTGACATACGTCAACGGGGACAGATGAAAATGTGTGCCCCGACCGGGACTCGAACCCGGGATCTCCTGCTTACATGGCAGACGCTCTATCCATCTGAGTCACCGAGGACACAGAGAATAGCGCGACTGCAGGGATTTATCTCTGGCACGCCTCCCGCGAAAACCCACGTTCTCAACGTATTGTCCCGCACTACATTCGTAGTGCCCCCGCCCATTATACTCATTACTCGCGGCGCGTTGCTGATTCCCGTAAGAGTTCGGGCACTGTGCATTCGCACAGAAGAAGAAGATGGTCAAGTGGCCGGTGAGCCTTAACTATATATATATACTAAGTTGGTATCTGTTCTTTCGGACATGTCCGAACGAACAGATACCAACTTAGTATATATTCTATAGTTAAATTAATAATTGTCTCTTCTCTTAATTGGTTTGGTTATCACTCCCATGTTTCAGACCTTCTGATGTAGCCTTGTCTAGTACTAATTTTATTTTACTTTATTACTTTCGTTCATTAATAGAAACTGTTATGTAGGCATGCTATTCCTATTTTGTGTTAATGGTTTTCCTGTCTATTCCTTTGTTATTTATGTACAGTTCAATTTTTACTTTTTGTTTGCATTACCACCACACTGTCAAAGATGTTACTTATTGTATGTTTCTACTTCAGTCTAGACGTGTTACTTCTCTTCCAACGTTGTTTGCAAACATTGTAACTTCTTTGGTGATAATACTCGGTAAATGTCTGAAGATGGCCTTGTAAGCCGAAAACCGGTTAACAATAAAAGTAATATTATAGAACAAAAGCAAACTGGTGCTTTTCATTTATTGTTCTGGATGCTTTGCTTGTCGGTCGTTGTTCGTTGTGTCTTAAAAGCGTAGAAAAATTATTAGAAATATTTTACTGAATTTTCAGTCTTTCCAATTTCACAACTTATTCAGACGAGTTACATCGCTTTTAAGCCATTTCTTGTCACTGCAGTACCACTTTGGGTATATTTGTATAGGGGTATAGTGCTCATTGTACAGAGACAAAATGGCTTTGGTTCAAATGGCTCTGAGCACTATGGGACTTAACATCTGAGGTCATCAGTTCCCTAGAACTTAGAACTACTTAAACCTAACTAACCTAAAGACATCATACACATCCATGCCCGAGGCAGGATTCGAACCTGCGACCGTAGCAGACGCGCGGTTCCGGACTGAAGCGCCTAGAACCGCTCGGCCACCGCGGCCGGCAGTACAGAGACAGCGCGTCATAATCTATTATTGGTGAAAAAAATACTAAGACATAGTTTAGTGAAGTCAGAATTCTTGCGATGAGCCTAAAACCCTTGTCACTTTTTCAAAACGTCAGTTACAAACACATTTACGCCTCAGACGGGATATTACATGCATATTTTATGTGCGCAATTACGGTAACTTTGAATCTCTGGTTTTCGATTACGGTTTAACTTTGTCGAAAGAAGTTTCGATGTTCCCAGAGAATATGACCCCAAGAACATATCGTAAAAACCTCTACTATCTGCCGTGAGTAGAAATTATAGATGTCACCATCCCCACAATTGGCACTCCGTACTCAATAACCATGCTTTTCTCTGGGTTTTCGCGGGAATCACCATGAGTAAAGGATATTTTTATAAGCTGCCTAAGGATCACCGTAGACCACATCTAATGCAAAAAGCCAGCCGATTTGCTCAATTTACCCGGCTTGGAGGAAGTCCGTAGTGTTTAACTTTGATCTTATAGTGTAGGATAGGTACAGTATGCCCGTTCTTCTCATAGGTATACAAATGATCGCTCGGCCAAGGGCTATGCCAGATACTTCATCTCTTATCGCTGTGATCAATAGACTCGAGTCATGACCGCTTGGAAAATGATGTTTACTAGCATGGCTTTTTGGTACGTATTGATACCGCACACTATCACAAGCTGCGACATTGTCGGGAATAAAACAGTGACATTGTATACAATAAGTTTCATTTAATTTACGTCTATGGTCACAAACTTTTTGTTAACAGATTACCGGTTTCGGTCTATAATGACCATCATCAGATCTGTTTTATAAAAACAAAGTCCTAATGTTCTGCAGCCATAGCGGCATCGTCAAATGCTGATTTTGCATTTAATATTTGACGATGTCACTATGGCTGCAGTTCATTAGGACTTTGTTTTTATAAAACAGATCTGATATTGGCTATTACAGACCGAAACCGGTAATGTGATAACAAAAAGTTTGTGACTATAGGCGGAAATTAAAGGAAACGTACCGCATACTATTCCACCTCTCACATCCTCTATCGCCGGCAGTAGTCGCCCTGTTTACCCCTCTGCGCCTGAAGAAAGCGGCCACTTTTACTTAGCTCACAGCCAAATTCACAATCGTCATTTAAAGCCTCTCCCCGATGTTATTCAATCTGTATATTGAGCAAGCAGTAAAGGAAACAAAAGAAAAATTCGGAGTAGGTATTAAAATCCATGGAGAGAAAAAAAAAACTTTGGGGTTCGCCGATGACATTGTAATTCTGTCAGAGACAGCAAAGGACTTGAAAGAGCAGTTGAACGGAATGGACAGTATCTTGAAAGGAGGATATAAGACGAACATCAACAAAAGCAAAACGAGGATAATGGAATGTAAGTCGGGTGATGCTGAGGGAATTACATTAGGAAATGAGACACTTAAAGTAATAAAAGAGTTTTGCTATTTGGGGAGCAAAATAACTGATGATGGTCGAAGTAGAGAGGATGTAAAATGTAGGCTGGCAATGGCAAGGAAAGCGTTTCTGAAGAAGAGAAATTTGTTAACATCGAGTATAGATTTAAGAGTCAGTAAGTTGTTTCTGAAAGTATTTGTATGGAGTGTAGCCATGTATGGAAGTGAAACATGAACTATAAATAGTTCGGACAAGAAGAAAATAGAAGCTTTCGAAATGTGGTGCTACAGAAGAATGCTGAAGATTAGATGGGTAGATCACATAACTAATGAGGAGGTATTGAATAGAATTGGGGAGAAAAGGAGTTTGTGGCACAACTTGACATGAAGAAGGGACCGGTTGGTAGGACATGTTCTGAGGCATCAAGGGATCACAAATTTAGCATTGGAGGGCAGAATGGAGGGTAAAAATCGTAGAGGGAGACCAAGAGATGAATACACTAAGCAGATTCAGAAGGATGTAGTACTGGGAGATGAAGAAGCTTGCACTGGATAGAGTAGCATGGAGAGCTGCATCAAACCAGTCTCAGGACTGAAGGCCACAACAACAACAACATTTAAAGTAAGCACTCTTAAAATATTGTTGTCTCCGTAAGCATTTTTGTTTGTTTCTGATCTACGCTCTTAAGAAGCTCTTAACGTTAGGTGATGTTTTTGGATTCGGCTGTTAGCTGCAGATGCACGTTTTTATAAAACACGACTGAGAACCGCTGGTCGTGCGGCTACTTGATTCGGGCTGCTGTTTGACGACCTCTGTTCTAAATATCCCTGTTTGTTCTCCGGTAGAACAGGCCTGGCCAAGATTTGCGCTGACGAAGCGCGCTGGCGCTCTGCGATCGCAGCAGAGTCTGCTCAGCGCTGCAACTTCCCCCAGCACTGCGTTATACCGAGGAGGTGAGCGGGTGAGCATGCTTCACGCTGTAAGCTGCACACGCGGGAAAGTTAGGATGAGGTGTTTGCAACAAAATGCGACTGCGTTTAAGGGGCGAATATTGTAGCACGCATCTATAAGCGGGATGACTGTTGTTTAATTTAACATTTTACCTTTCTGCCAAAGCATTAACTTTTGATTAAATTAGTACATTATGGAGCGCGAATAAAGCGAGCAGAACTACTCACAACTTTAGATACAGTCACCTAACATTAAATAGTGCTGTTTAAAATTTACTCACATTTCGAAGTTACAATGGGCACAACACTTAAAAAGTGACGCACCACGGAGGAATTACCCGAATCAATAGATGGTATGTACATGTACAGACAAATAAATGGTTACATTTCGGAAAAAGTGGATGATTTATTCTAGAGCAGGGTTACCGAAAAAAATTTTGTTGAGGACCCCCTCATCGAGAATGATTGGTACCTTGTCATATCACAGTGTCAAGTACCTAAAAAAGCCAAATTAAGAGTCTTTTTATACGTTTTCTATTTTTGGTACTTAGGAAAAACATTGACATATTCATTACTGAAACAATATTGAGCTTAAAACTTTTTCAATTTAGCCATCATTGTTACTGTTACATTTTTGATTATTGCTCACAATCTTTGTCTTCAAATCTGGGTGTTTAGTATAACAAACTCGTTAAAAAAATAAAAATTGAGTATGAACTGAAAATGCCAAAAAAATTTTAAAACTGAGTGTATTGGTCTTTCAAGTGAAATACACTTGAGATTGCATTGAGTAGACATGTGTGAAATACAAGAAAACACTAATTTCATACCAGGTATTATTTACTTCAAAAAATACAGTTACGACAGAGTACTCCATCAGTTTTTAATGGGATGAGGTCAATCTGACCTTTGAATCCGTTATTTCTGAAATATTAGGTTTCAAACTTGAAACTTTCACGGTCTGTGAAAGCACTGGAAATAAATTAACAATGGCCGCTTGTCGTCTGAAATGCGAGTGTTTGCGTAAAGTGACTGTCAGTTGTCAGCTGCAAAGAGGCATTGCGCGCAGTCTAACGGCATACAGCAGAACTATTTGCCTCTATCTAATTCTAGTTTTGCGCTAGAGTGTGCCAGTGTCAGTTGCCTCTAGGAAGACGCAGAAGCTAGCGTTCGCTAAAGCTCTGCTCATGCAGTAAGCAGCCAAAACAAAAAATCTGTTATCATACGAAATATATTTAATATATTTTTGCGGACCCCTCCGGCATAGTTCGCCGACCCCTGAGGGCCCGCGGACCACGTGTTGGGGACCACTGCTCTAGAGAAAGAGCTTCACAAATTGAGCAAGTGAATAACGTGTTTATCTGCCTCTGCATCTTATGTGCGTAATTATTCGGCTTGGCATTGATCGATAGGGCTGCTGGATGTCATCCTGAGGGATATCATGTCATAGTCTCTGCAGCTTCAACCTTAGGTCGTGAAACTCCCCAGCTGGTTGAAGGGCCCTGCCCATAATGCTCCAAACGTTCTCAGCTGGGGAGAGATCCGGCGATCCTGCTCGCCAAGGTAGGGTTTTGTAAGCGCGAAGACGAGCAGTAGAAACTGCCGCCATGTTTGAGCGAGCATTATTTTTCAGAAATGGAACTGCAGAATGAATAGCCACGGAGGGCAAGGAAATGGGGCATAGAATATCGTCGACGTACCGCTGTGTTGTAAGGTTGCCGCAGATGGCAACCAGAGGGCTGCTGCTACGAAATACGAGTATAATGGCGCCCCAGCCCATCACTCCCACCTGTCGGGGCTGTATGCTGGGCGACAGTCTGGTTAGTAGCCAACTGCTGTCCTGGGCATCTCCGGATTCGATTTGCATCGGGGCTCATTTCGAAGCCGGACTCAACATTGAAAACAATTCTACTCCAGTCAATCAGATTCCAGGCCGAAGACGTGTCTAGAGACACTCCCGACAGCATTCAGATACCAACCTGACTGTCAACCGCCATATGGCCCGATAACCAGTTGTGATGTCGCCCTGATAGCTGAGTGGTCAGCGTGACGGATTGCCGTCCTACTGGCCCGGGTTCGATTCCCGGCTGGGTCGGGGATTTTCTCCGCCCTGGGACTGGGTGTTGTCTTCATCATCATTTCATCCCCATCCGGCGCGCAGGTCGCCCAATGTGGCGTCGAATGTAATAAGACCTGCACCAAGGCGGCCGGACCTGCCACGTAAGAGGCCTCCCGGCCAATGACGCCAAACGCTCATTTCCATACCATGTGTGATGGTCTGAGGTGCCATTTCTTTTCGTAGACGACTCTCTTTGGCTGTCATCTGCGGCATCCTTCAGCACAGCAGTACGTCGACGATATTCTACGCCGCGTTTGTTGTCCCTTATGGCAAGCCATCCTGGCTCACACTTCAGTAAGATAATTCCCGTCCACACACGGCAAGATTTTCTGCTGCTCGTCTTCGTGCTTGCCAAACTCTACCGTGCTCGACGAGGTCTTAGAATGTCTCCACGACTCAATACTTTTGTAGCGTTGCGGCAGGGCCCTCCAATCATATCGGGACTTTGGCGATCTAGTCCACCAGTTTCATAGAGGTTGGCACGATATCCCTCAGGACGACATCCAAGGGCAGAGGTTGACCAACGCGTTATCGGCTTGCTTCGTGAAGCTCTTTCTTTTGAATAAATCAACCAATTTTTTTCTGAAATTGGAATCATTTGTTTGTCTGTGCATGCGCATCGTATCTACCGACTTCCGTCCAATTCCCATAATTCCTTTGTAGTTCGTTATTTCCTCTTTTTTGTCTTAGAGTGTAGTTCCGTAATGGTGGTTCATGATACACTCAAATACGTGGAATCACACAGCTTAAATTCTGTTAAATCCAAACATTGGTGGGACATGTTGATTTCATAACAGAAAAGTACCGTTTGCTGACATGCACTGTCTCAAAGATTTAAATAACTTTTGCAGCTTGTTTGTGTAGTTGAGATTATTACTCTTGGCATGACATTTTTATGAGTCTCATAAGTAGCTGGGTTGGTGAAACAGGCCATTGATCCAAGTGTTAACACTGTGTGTCTGTCAGAAAAAGTTCTATCTACACCGAAATATACGTGAATAATCTGCAATTCACAATTAAGCCTTAGCAGATAGTTTTTCGAACCGGCTTCTGACTATTTCTCTACCATTCCATTCTCTAAGGTGCGTGAGAAAAAAGTAAACAATGAAATCTTTCTGTACGAGCTCTGATTCCTCTTATTTTACTACGATGATTATTTTTCCCTATGTAGGTTACCGACAATAAAATGTTTTCACATTCAGAGGAGAAATTTGGTGACTGAAATTTCGTGAAAAGATCTCGCCCCAACGAAAAACGTCCTTGTCTTAATCACTGCCATCCCAACTCGCTTACCATATCCGTGACGGTCTCTCCGCTGTGTCACGGTAATACAAAACGAGCTGCCCTTCTTTGAACTTTTTGGACGTCTTCCGTCAATCTTAACTGTTACGCAATCCATAAAGCAAAGAAAAACTCTAACAGAAGACGGAAAAGCGTAGTGTTGGCAGTCTCTTAACTATAGCTGTTGCATCTTCTAAGTCTTCTGCCAATAAAAGGTAGTCTTTGGTTTGCCTTCACCTCAGCATCATCTATGTAATCGTTAGAACATAAGTTACTCGTAATTCTAATTGCTAGATATTTTGTCGGACCGACAGCCTTTAAATTTGTGTGATTTATCGTGTAATCGAAATTTAACAGATTACTTTTGGTACTCATCTGGATAACCTCACACCTTTCCTTATTGAGAGACAGTTACCACCGTTCGCACAATTCAGATATTGTGTCCAAGTCATTTTGCAATTCATTTTGATCTTCTGATGACTTTACTAGACAGCATCATCTTCAGTCATTCTGAGGGGACTGCTCAGATTATCTCCTAAATCGTATCTGTAGATCAGAAACAGAAGAGGACCTATAACACTTTCTTAGAGGACGCTGGATGCGACTTCTGTTTCACTCGATGATTTTCCTTCGATTTCTGCGTACTGTGGCTTTTCTGAGAGGTACTGTCGGACACAGTCGCAAAAATGAAGCATTATTTCATAAGCACGCAATCTGATTAGAAGTCTCTTGTGAGGAACGGGGTCACAAGCCTTCCGGAAATCTAGAAATATGGAATTAGTTGGAAATTGCCTGTCGATAACACTCATTACTTCGTGCCAATAAAGAGTTACTTGGATGGAATGAAGACGTACATCAGCAGCGAAAAGCGAGAACGGTCTGACAAACAAACCGGTGTCAGTCTTTAATGTGCGAAGTTCTGTGTTTGAGCACTCATGTTGAAATGTTTCAATTACTGAAAGGGAGTCAGAATGTCTGGTCCACAGATGACTGCCTTGAGTTCCGGGAAATCTCTCATGTCACGAACATGACGCTGATTTTTCCACAGGATTAATTTTTGTTTGATAGCACCAATCTTGTTCGCTGTACCTGTTGCCAGTTATTCTCCTCTTGCAATAAAAGACTTAATGAATTCAAATAATCGGTTATAACGACTATAAAAGATTTTCTGACAGTTTTATTTGCCCTTACCTCAGTAGTCACCCTACGTTCAGCCAGCACTCACTCTAGTTCGACAGAAGACAAATGCATCGTATCATCTTTGTGGCTGGTATTGTAATGATGTCCCAACGAATGTCTTCCCACCTCATAATACTGCGATGGTGTATTAAGCACTTGCGTGGATTTCAAACTATACGATATTTCCATTCAGTACTGAATGATGTGGCTTTTCCAATTCTTCTTTTTTTGGACAAGTACGTAGACGCCATGGTATTCCTAACGCAGAAAATGAATCTCCTTTAACAGAATTGGTATTGTTAGCAGTCTATGACAAGCAGACTACTTCGCTCTAGCGGGCTCCGTTATTCCTCGCCCCTCTGCCCCAGTCGCCGTTAGGCAGGAGTGTGACCGGAAGACTGTTTGGCCTGGTCTGACATAGGGATGGCAAAAACCGACCGGTTAAAACCGACAGTACTACTTTACTTCTGAATATTTTTCATTGTTTGTTTGGTCTTGGTTATAACAGGTGATATTCATTTTTTACTAACAACTGAGTAAAAAACCGAAATGTCAATTGAAAAAGGAGTGATTTATATTTGTGAAATTTGATCTTGTTTGAAATATTGCGTTATTATAGACAATGGGAATAGCGATCAGTGTTATTTCAATACCTTTCGCCACCGGACATCGGCTATATTGCAGAATGGCCCCACCGTAGTTTGGAAATATCTCTACGAACTGACGTAGCAATGAATTACAATGTTTCATTTGCTTAAAGAGATTAAAGATTTGCCTGCCATTTCTTTGAAATAATAAGAGAGGAAGGAAATTATAACAGTAATAAGTTAAAAATTTAACAACGTTCATTCGTAGTATACAATAAAAATAGAATGTGGCTAATCTGATGCCTGTGTCTACATAACTTGTATTTGTCTGCTTGTAACACCTGAAAAAGGGACAAATAAACTAGTTCCTTAACCTCAGTTTTCACCCTCTAGCACTGACGGTAATGCGCAACTAGTGGTATTATCCCCGATTACATGATTTTTGAGCAGAGTTCCAAAAAAATGAGAATCAACAGGAGAATACTGATGATTTTTTTGTAGTACTCAAGCACTTATTTTCCGAGGAAAACAGCGAATGGTCACGACTAAGTTTTTTTATTTGCTTATTTAGTTTAATACTTTGATTCTTTGTATCTTGGAACTAAGAGGTTTCAAAATTTTCAGTCTTTGTTCGATTTCTACTTTTATTAAGAAATTTATAGGAATAAAAGACCGAAAACCGGTTATTTGTAAAACCGATTATTTTGGGCGATTTTAACAGTCAGGTTAAACTTGAGCGGGAAAAAAACCGATATAACCGAAAACTGATTGTTTCAGTGATTACAGCCACCCCTAGCCTACCATTGAATCTCTTTTACAATTCTGTGTATACTGACGTGTTACGATTTTTTCAGTGCGTCCGTGATATCGTTCGAAGTTTGCTGTTATGCCTACTTGATGTTGTTGTTGTTCAGTGCGAAGACTGATTTCATGTATCTCTTCTTGCTACTCTATCCTGCGCATGTCTCTTCATCCCCGAATAATTTCTGCAAGCTGCATCCATTTGAATCTGCTTACTGTAATCACCCTTACGTCTGCAATAGAAAACTTTTACCCTCCCCACTCCTCCCCCCCCCCCCACACACACACGTCTCTCCAATAACCAAATTAATGAGTTCCTTGATGTATCAGAACGTGTCCTATCAACTGATACTTTCTTCTAGTCAAGTTGTGCCACAAATTCTCTTTCTCCTCAATTCCATTCAGTTTCTCATCATACGTTACGCCATACAAGTATATCCATAGTATCTTCAACATTAGCGTTACATTTCGAAGGCCTCTATTCTCCTCGTGTCTCAAATGCTTATTGTCCAGGTTTCTCTCCTATATTTTTTTATGGATACGCTCCAGACAAATACCTTCAGAAAAGACTTCATATTCCACTTTTTCAGAAATGCTTTCCTGCTCACAGCCATTGCATTTTATTCATTTTATTTCCTCTCTACTTAGGCCATCGAGCTAGATGGCGCAGAATGGTTAACACACTGGAGTCGCTTTCAGGAGTACAACGGTTTCAACCCGACTGCGGCCATCCAGATTTAAAAATTACGTGACTTTCTTAAATCGCTCTAGGCGAACGCTGAGATGGTTCCTTTGACAGAGCACGACATATTTCCTTCCCTATCTTTGAAACAAGCCGAGTTTGTAGCCCTTGTCTAACGGGGTCGATATCGGCGAGACGATAAAACTTAATCTAGGTTCTCCTTCCGCCATTATCAGTTATTTTGCCTCCCAAATAGCAAAACTTATTTGCTAATTTCAGAGTCTCACTTCCTAACACAGTGCCCTCTGCATTGCCTGTTTTAATTCGATTGAATTCTGTTACCGTTTGTTTTTTGCATTTCTTATTGTTCATCTTATATCCTCCTTTCAAGACACTCACCTTTTGGTTTAACTGCTCTTCAGTTTCGTTTGCTGCCTCTGACGTAATTGCAATGTTATTGACAAACCGTTGGATTTTCATTCCTTCTCTCTGAACTCCAATTCTTTCTCAGAATTTTTCTTTTTGTTGTCTTCAGCTTGCTCAAGGTACAGATTATCGTCAGCGACAGGGTACAACCCTGTCTCTCTCTCTCTCTTCTCAACTAATGGTTACTTTTCACGCTCTTCGACTTATATTAGTGCAGTCTGGTTTCCGTAAAAGTTACCTATAGGCTTTCAATCCCTGTGATGCGCGTCAGAATTTCAAAGAGTTTATTCCATTCATCATTGCCAAAATCCTTCTCTTAGTCTACAAATGCTATAAACTTTGGTGTGCCTTTCTTTACCCTAAGATAACTCGTAGAGTCATTACTGGCTTGTGTATACCTACATTTATGGAACCAAAACTGATATTGATCGAGTTCGGCTTTTACCACTTTTTCCATTCTTCTGTAAATAATTCGTGTCAGTGTTTCATAACCCTGATATCTTAAACAGATAGTTCGGTAATATTTACACCTGTTAGCACCTGATTTCTAGCCTTCAAGTTTATTTCCAATATATAGACCCTCTATATATTCCGTCCACTTTTCAGCTTACCTTCCTGACTGCTTGATAAAGGCTTTAAGAGCTGTAACAATGCTCCAGACATGAACACACAGGTGGTTTGTAATCTATTTCTTTTACAGATGCACTGCATTTTCTCACAATCATTCCAGAAAATTAGACTCTTCCATTCGCCTTCCATAACACTGGCCTTAAGTGTTCGTCTCATTCTAGTTCACTTCGCAATATTCACTTTCAATACATATACCATGTAACGGGCTGAATATGTTCATCACTGATTTTGTAATCCGAAATTAAGACTGCAATACAGAGATTAAAATAGAACTGTGGAAAGTAAATGGATGAAAAGAAACAAAATAAGAAAAA
Organism: Schistocerca nitens; assembly: GCF_023898315.1. Lineage (NCBI taxonomy): Eukaryota > Metazoa > Arthropoda > Insecta > Orthoptera > Acrididae > Schistocerca > Schistocerca nitens. Next base: position 193,427,561 of record NC_064621.1, read on the forward strand.
TATTATTTAATTGAAATTAAAATGAAACTGAAATTACCTATTTCTTTTTTATAAACTAGTCTTAGACGATGGCGAAATCTTCTGGTACAAGGAAGGCCTTGCCAAGGGTCAAAAATAAATTTACTGTGTAAGTAGTCTCGGGCACAGCTGTAAGTTAATAATACCAGGGCAACACTGGATTTCTCAGCCAGTACACAATAAAAACAATACAACTAGAGCCATAACTACTGCACGCCGTCATGAGGACCAAACCACTTTAATTACTGAAACACATAATCACAGTCGGCTATGACTCAAAAGCAGTTCATATGGACTCAACTCAGCAGGAGACGGTGTCTTAAAGAACTTGCGCAAAGTATACATTTTGGACTTTAAAGGCGATACACATATTGTCTTAACACACTGAAGAGCCAAAGAAACTAGTACACCTGCCTAATATCGTGTAGGATCCCCGCGAGCACGCAGAAGTGCCGCAACACGACGTGGCATGGACTAGACTAATGCCTGAAGGAGTGCTGGAGGGAACTGACACAATGAACCATGCAGGGCTGTCCATAAGTCCGTTAGAGTACGAGGGGGTGGAGATCTTTTCTGAACAGCACGTTGCAAGGCATACCATCAAGGCATATGAGATACGCTCAATGATGTTGGTGCCTGGGGAGTTTGGTGGCCAGCGGAATTGTTGAAATTCAGAAAAGTGTTCCTGGAGCCACTCTGTACCAATTCTGGACATGTGGGGTGTCGCATTGTTCTGTTGGAATTGCTCAATTCCGTCGGGATGCACAATGGACATGGATGAATGCAGGTGATTGGACCGGGTGCTTACGTACGTGTCACCTGTCAGAGTCGTATCTAGACGTATCAGGGGGCCCATATCACTCCAACTGCTCACGCCCCACATCATTATAGAGCCTCCACCAGCTTGAGCAGACCCTTGCTGACTGACATGCAGGGTCCGTGGCTTCGTGAGGTTGTCTCCATACCAATACGCGTCCATCCGCTAGATGCAATTTGAAACAAGAATCGTCCGACCAGGAAACATGTTTTCAGTCATCAATAGACCAATGTCGGTGTTGACGGGCCCAGGGGATGCGTAAAGCTTTGTATCGCGCAGCCATCAAGAGTACACGAGTGGGCCTTCGGCTCCGTAAGCCCCTATCTATGATGTTTCGTTGTATGGTTCGCACGCTGACACTTGTTGATGGCCCAGCATTGAATTCTGCAGCAAGGATTGCACTTCTGTCACGTTGAATGATTCTCTACAGTCATCATTGGTCCCGTTTTCGCAATATCTTTTCCCTGCCGCAGCGATGTTGGAGATTAGATGTTTTACCGGCTTAATGATATCCACGGTACACTCCAGAAATGGGCGTACGAGAAAATCCCCACTTCATCACTTCCTCGGAGACGCTGTGTCCCGTCGTTCGTGCGCCGACTATAACACCACGTTCAAACTCACTTAAATCTTGATAAATTGCCTTTGTAGCAGCAGCAACCGATCTAACAATTGCGCCCGACTCTTGTTGTTTTATACTTGCGTTGCCGACCGCAGCGCCGTATTCTGGCTGTTTAAATATCTCTGAATATGCAAGACTATCCCAGTGTCTTTGGTGCTTCAGTGTATTGTATGAACGGTCTAACTTGGCACATTTCTGGGAGTGAAGGAATCAATGTAATTCGCGTGACTTCGGACTGACATGCCCGGGTGGCGACAGGAAGTGCAACCGGCCAACCTCTACCACTTGTTTTTGAGTCATCAGACTTCTGACTGGTTTGACGCAGCCCGCCACGAATTCCTCTACTGTGCCAACCTCTTCATATCAGAGTATCACTTGCAACCTACGTCAGTTAATTGCTGGATGTATTCCAGTCTCTTTCTTCCTCTACAGTTTTTGCTCTCCACAGATCCCTCTAGAACCATGGAAGTCATTCTCTCACGTCTTAACAGGTGTCGTATCATCCTGTCCCGTCTCCCTGTCAGTGTTTTTCACGTATTCCTTTCCTCTGATTGTGCACAGAATCTCCTCTTCTTTACCTTATCAGTCCATCGAATGTTCAACATACGTCTGTAGCACCACATCTGAAATACTTAGATTCTCTTCTGTTCCGGTTTTCCCACAGTCCATGTTTCACTACAATACAATGATGTGCTCCAGACGTATATTCTCAGAAATTTCTTCCTCAAATTAAGGCCCATGTTTGATACTAGTAAATTTCTCACGGCAGGGAATGCCCTTTTTACCAGTGCTAGTCTGCTCTTGATGTCCTCCTTGCTCCGTCCGTCATTGGATATTTTGCTGCAGAATCCCTTAACTTCATCTCCTTTGTGAAAATAAATCCTGATGTTAAGTTTCTCGCTGTTCTCATTTCTGCAACTTCTCATTACTTTCGTCTTTCTTCGATTTACTCTCAATCCATTTTCTGTACTCATTAGACTGTTCATTTCATTCAGCAGATCATGTAATAAATCTTCACTTTCACTTAGGATAGCAATGCCATCAGCGAATCGTATCATTGATATGCTTACACCTTGAATTTTAATACCACTCCTGAATCTTTATTTTATTTCCATCATTGCATCTTCGGTGTACAGATGGAACAGTATGTGTGAAAGATCGCATCCCTGTCTTACATGGTTTTTAATCGGAACACTTCGTTCTTGGTCGTCCACTGTTTTTACACCCTCTTGGCTTTTGTAAATATTGTATATTACCCGCTTCCCTCTATAGCTTAGCTCTATTTTTCTCAGAATTTCGAACATCTTGTAGCATTTTACATTGTTGAACGCTTTTTCTAGGGCGATACATCAGCAAGTTGGATGCATGAGGTGTTAAGCTGATTGAGCGACAGTTCTCGCACTTGTCAGCTCTTGCAGTCTTCGGAATTATGTGGAGGATATTTTTCCGAAAGTCAGATGATATGTCGCCAGACTCATACATTCCACAAACCAACGTGAACAGTCGTGTTTTTGCTACTTCCCCCAATGATTTTAAAAATTCAGATGGAATGTTATCTACCTCTTCTGCTTTATTGAATCTTAGGTCTTCCAAAGCTCTCTTAAATTCCGATTCTAATACTGGATCCCCTATCTCTTCTAAATCGACTCCTGTTTCTTCTTCTGTCACATTAGACAAATCTTCCCACTCATAGAAGCCTTCAATGTACTCTTTCCACCCATTCCCTCTCTCCTCTGCATTTAACCGTGGAATTGCCGTTGCAGTCTTAATGTTACCACCCTTGCTTTTCATTTCACCGAAGGTTATTTTGACTTTCCTACATGCTGAGTCAGTCCTTCCGACAACCATTTCTTTTTCAATTTCTTCACATTTTTCATGCAGCCATTTCGTCTTAGCTTCCCTGCATTTCCGATTTATTTCATTCCTCAGCTATTTGTATTTCTATATTCCTGAATTTCCCGCAACATTTTTGTACTTCATTCTTAGATCGATCAACTGAAGTATTTCTTCTGTTACCCAAGGTTTCTTCGGAGTTACCTCCTTTGTACCTTTGTTTTTCTTTCCAGATTCTGCGATTACCCTTTTTACAGAAATACATTCTTCTACAACTGTACTGCCTACCGAACTATTCCTTATTGCTGTATCTACAGCCCTAGAGAACTTCAAGCATATCTCGTCATCGCTTAGTATTTTAGTATCCCACTTCTTCGTGCGTTGATTTTTCCTGACTAATCTCTTAAACTTCTGCCTATTCTTCACCAAAACTACATTGTGATCTGATTTTGTATCTGCTCCGGTGTGCGCCTTAGAATCAATCCAATATCTGATTTCGGAATCTCTGTCTGGCCATGAAGTAATCTAACTGAAATCTTCCTGTATCACCCTGCCGCTTTCAATATACCTCCTTCTCTTGTGAGTCTTGAACAGGGTATTAGCTATTACTAGCTGAAATTTATTAGAGAACTCAATTAGTCTTTCTCCTCTCTCATTCCTTGTCGAAAGCCCATATTCTCCCCTAAGCTTTTCTTCTACTCTTTCTCGTACAACTGAATACCAGTCGCCCATCCCTCGGGCATGGATGTGTGTGTTTGTCCTTACGATAATTTAGGTTAAGTAGTGTGTAAGCTTAGGGACAGATGACCTTAGCAGTTAAGTCCCATATGATTTCACACACATTTGAACATTTTTTTGAACCAGTCCCCCATGACTATTAGATTATCATTTCCAGTTACGTATTGTATTGCCCTTTTAATATCCTCACATACCATCTCTGTCTCTTCATCTTCAGCTTGCGACGTCGGCATGTATACCTGAACTATCGCTATCAGTGTTGGTTTGCTGTCGATTCTGATAAGAACAACCCTTTGACCAGACTGTTCACAGTAATACACTCTCAGCTCTACCTCCCTATTCATAACGAAGCCTACTCCCATTGTTCCATTTTCTGATGCTGTCGATATATACTCATCTGATCAGAAATCCTAGTCTTCTTTACATTTGTCTTCACACTACTATATCGTGATTGAGCCTCTGCATCTCCGTTTATAGATTTCTAGCTTCTCTACCACCAAGTTTCTGACATTCCACGCCCCGACATGTAGAACGTTGTCCATTCGTTGGTTATTCAATCTTCTTCGCACGGTCACCTCCTGTTTGGCAGTACTCTCCCGGAGATCCAAAGTGGGATATTCCGGAATCTTTTGCTAACGCTCTAACACTAAAGTTGTCAAATCCAGATTAACATGCAAACTGTGTGAAGAAACGTCTAAGGTCAGGAAAAATTGCTCAGTTACTAGAATCTGAGTTTCATTGGGAGTATGCCCACGAAATGTAGTTCACTCACAGATGCGGCAGGTTACAAAATCCTCATTGTACCTGTACTTGATTATTGCTCATTAGTCTAGGATCTATACCAGATAGGATTGATAGAGAAAATCAGCACTTTATATGCGAATTTTGACTTTTTAGGAGAATCTCGATGATGAAGTCTTCTCGGGTTATCAGCCGAGTCAAGGCGTCGTTGAGCGGCAGCTTTTCAGCAGGTTTCCTGCCTGTCATCTTCCGTCCTGAAGATGACAAGTAGGAAACTTGTTGAAACTTGCCACAGAACGACGCCTTGATTCGGCTGATAACCCGAGAAGACTTCATCATCAATATCAGCATGTTTTGTAAGAGGTTCATTTAGTGAGCGTGAAAGTGTTGCGGAGATGTTCAGCGAACTCCAGTGGTATACGCTACAAGACAGACGTTCTACAACGCGGCGTTGTTTACTGCTAAAGTTCTGAGAACGTAGGTTCCTAGAAGAGTAAACTAAACTAACATACTGGTTCCCCCTACGTATACCCCACAATGAAGTTAAAATGAAAGAGATTCGATCTCACACGGAGGCTTGTCAACAGTCGTTTTTCCCATGAACTATTCGTTAGTGGAAGAGGTAAAGAGGGAAGTGACAGTGGAACACACAAAGAACACCCGCCATTCACCATAAAATGGATTGCAGAGTGTAGACGTAAATTTTTAGTTTAAGTTTCTGTTTCTCGGTGTAATGGTGGATTTATATCTTTGAATACGTCACTGTGTTATTTCAACAGTGCTTTGAAATTCCCAATGACATGGGCAGTTGGTGACATGCGCAGACGCCGACTGTGCCTCTCATCGACCGTACACTGTCGCTTAACTGAAGCACAGTGACTGGCACTCCATGAGTATATTTTACGGAGAAATTGTATCCTTTAGTCGCCGGAATTTAAATTCGATCTTCAAAACTTGCTTTGTTAAAGGAAAGTGACACATGTTGAACAGTGAAGGGTCTTCTAAAACCGTCATAGATAGTCTGCTGTGTGATACTGTTCTGCCATGCGTACGAAATCATTCCTTGAGTATTCTAATGCATTTCACAGATGGAAAAAGTTGAATGACTTTTCTCGTCAAACTGTGATACACTTTTGTTTGCAAAGCAGTAGTCGATGAACTTAGCTATATGAAAATTTTTAATAAATCCTTGTATTATCAGCATACCGATGGATGAAATAATGTAGACTGTCATTTTTTTACGGTCACGAGAAAGGATAAGTAGTACGTAAGTCAATGGATTTGGATTTCGGGGAGTACCCTGTCCTGAATATCATCCATCATTTGTTAGCTATATTCCATCCTTTCAGATGAATGTTGGGTTGGGTTTCTTTGACAATCTCACGGTCTATTCTTGCTCATATCTGTGAACAACTCGGCTTCTACTCCACCTCAGAAATGTTACTTTACTGCACGGGAAGTGCAAAGACTGAAATTTGTTCGTGACATCACGAAAGAGAAAAATGCAACTATAACATCATAAATCACTACAGAAGAAATTTTATTTTTATTTGTCACTTACGCTAACTTTAGTTTCGAGATTTTTGGTTTTCGTTAAGTAACTTCGTTATTGCTGTTTCTTGAAGTAAGAAACGAATTATTTGATTCTAATTAACTATGTCCTCGTGGATGATGTCAAAATAAGGAAAACAGAAGTACGTATTGAGCAGACTAGCGTTACACCCAGGTTCTTTACGGAGAAATTAAGTTCAAAAATGGCTCTGAGCACTATGGGACTCAACTGCTGTGGTCATAAGTCCCCTACAACTTAGAACTACTTAAACCTAACTAACCTAAGGACATCACACACATCCATGCCCGAGGCAGGATTCGAACCTGCGACCGTAGCGGTCGTGCGGTTCCAGACTGTAGCGCCTTTAACCGCTCGGCCACTCCGGCCGGCTGAGAAATTAAGTTCTGGTTATTGGTGAAACATATTACCTCCTTTGTTTCATTGTATCAGCCTCCCTCAAAAAGTAAGATCGTAAGTTCCTAGCTAGATGCAACAAAGATGGTATTCCCAAAAGTGGTCGCTGAAGGTTAAAGTACGACGGGAAGAATTAGACGAACAAAGAGCTCGCCGAATGATGTGAACATGATCTACGCGATGGACATCATCCAATAATTCTGACCACAACACTGATGGTCCAGTGCCACATATAGCAGTTTTTAGATATTTAATAAATAGTCTGCATGATTAATGATTAAAGATACACTAAATAGCTAGATCCTTAGGTGCAACAAAAGAGAAAGTATTGGACATTCTTTTATGCGGAATTAGATATGAGAAAGCTTCATGTTCGACGGGATTGAATACTGACTATAAGCAACTGATAAAACGAATTTCTTAGCAGTATATTCATTGTTTACCAAATAAAATATTTATTGTTTCGATCGGTTATTATAACTAAAACGTGGGCCCGTGACTCACGCTAGACACATGCACTATGTGATCAAAAGTATCCGGACACCCCAAAAACACACGTTTTTTCATATTCGGTGCATTGTGCTGGCACCTGACGCCAGGTACTCCATATCAGTGACCTCAGTAGTCATTAGACATCGTGAGAGATCAGAATGGGGCGCTCCGCGGAATTCACGGACTTCGAACGTGCTCACGTGGTAGGGTGCCACTTGTGTTATGCGTCTGTACGCGACATTTCCGCACTCCTCAACATCCCTAGGTCCACCGTTTCCGATGTGATAGTGAAGTGGACGCGTGCAGCACAAAAGCGTACAGGCCGACCTCGTCTGTTGACTGACAGAGACCGCCGACAGTTGAAGAAGGTCGTAATGTGTAATAGGCACACATCTATCCAGACCATCCCACACGAATCCCAAACGGCATCAGGATCCACTGCAAGTACTATGATAGTTAGGCGGGAGGTGAGCAAACTTGGCTCATAAGCCACACATCGCACCGGTAATGTGGGTACGGCGAATTGTCAGTGACCGTCATCTGCCAGCTTGTGTAGTGCCAACAGTAAACATCGGAGGCTTTGGTGTTGTGGTGTGGTAGTGTTCTTCACGGAGGGGTCTTGTACCCTTTGTTGTTTTGCGTCGCAATATCACAGCACAGATGTTTTAAGCACCTTCTTACTTCCCACTGTTGAAGAGCAATTCAGGAATGGTGATTGCGTCTTTCAACACGATCGAGCACCTGTTCATAATGCAGGGCCTCTAGCGGAGTGGTTACACGACAGTAACATCCCTGTAATGGACTGGCCTGCACAGAGTCCTCACCTGAATCGTACAGAACACTTTTGGGATGTTTTGGAACGCCGACTTCGTGCCAGGCCTCACCGACCGACATCGGTACCTCTCCTCAGTGAAGAATGGGCTGCCATTCCCCAAGAAACCTTCCAGCACCTGAATGAACGTACGTCTGCGAGAGTGGAAGTCGAAAGGTGGGCCAACACCATATTGAATCCCAGCATTACCGATTGAGGGTGCCGCGAACTTGTATGTCATTTTCAGCCAGGTGTCCGGATACTTTTGATCATATAGTGTATAACAACCAAAGCAGATCGTGAAAACCTGTAACCCAGTATCAAAGTTGGCGAACTCGATTTCATCTTCAAGAAAGTCTGTGGGCAATGTTTTCTTGAATGCAGAAGGAATACTTCATATTGTTGTTGTAGTGTTGGCCTTCAATCCGAAAATTGTTTTGCTGCAGTTTAGCTCTGTACTCTAAACTGTTAGCTATTGCAACTTACTTCGTTTTGAAACAGTTTACAATAGCAAAACTTTTCTCTTTGTATACAATTTTTGCTTCTCACAGACAAATATTTTCAGGAAATAACTCCTCACACACAAATGTATGTTAGATGTGAAAACATTTTTGTTTTTCATAAAAGGTTTCTTTGTTATTGCAAGACTGTATTTTATACTCTCTTCACTTCTGCCATTGTCAGTTACTTTGCATCCTGAATGGAAAAATTCATTTACTGATTTTAGTGACTCTTTCCTAACTGAATGCCCTCTGCATCATCTGACATAATTCACAACGCTCCGTTACTCTCGTTTTACCTTTAGTCATGTTCAGTGAGTGCCTTGGACAACGTGGACGAATAATGATTTAAAATAATAAAGCTACTGCACCAGTTACGTTCTTACATGCGTAGCAAAACGCATTTAGATAATTTATTACGTGTTTCAGTACTGTAGAATTTTACGTAGTTTTTGGATGTGGTGTGTTTACACATATTTTTGTGTATTTGCTTACATTGATCAACCAGAACATTATGGCCACCTGCTGTCGATATAAACCCGTCCACGCAACAGCAGCATCACCTGGCGAGGAATGATTGCTAGTCAGACACACGCACGGTGCATGCAGTACCAATCAATAAGCTGGCCCTGTGTATATTGGTAAGAAGCGCGATGTATCTGAGTTTGACAGAGGTCAGATTGTGATCGCCCGAACGCTTCGAACGAGCATTTCGGAAACTGCACGATTTGTCGGATGTTCGCGGAGTTCTGTGGTGAGTGTATTCAGCACGTGGCGAAACCAAGGGGAATAAATTACACATGGAAAACGTTACTACACTACTGGCCATTAAAAATTCTACACCATGAAGATGACGTGCTACAGCCGCCAACTTTAACCGACAGGAAGAGGATGCTGTGATATGCAAATGATTAGCTTTTCAGAGCATTCACACAAGGTTGGCGCCGGTGGCGACACCTACAACGTGCTGACGTGAGGAAAGTTTTCAACCGATTTCTCATACACAAACAGCAGTTGACCGCCGTTGCCTGGTGAAACGTTGTTGGGATGCCTCTTGTAACGAGGAGAAATGCATACCATCACGCTTACGACTTTGATAAAGGTCGGATTGTAGCCTATCGCGATTGCGGTTTATCGTATCGCGACATTGCTGCTCGCGTTGGTCGAGATCAAATGACTGTTAGCAGAATATGGAATCGGTGGGTTCAGGAGGGTAATACGGAACGCCGTGATGGTTCCCAACGGCCTCGTATCACTAACAAACGAGATGACAGGCATCTTATCCGCATGGCTGTATCGGATCGTGCAGCCACGTCTCCCCCCTGTGTCAGCAGATGGGGACGTTTGAAAGACAACAACCATCTGCACGAACAGTTCGACGACGTTTCCATGCGTTGGACTACCAACTCGGAGACCATGGCTGCGGTTACCCTTGACGTTGTGTCACAGACAGGAGCGCCTGCGATGGTGTACTCAACGAAGAACCTGGGTGCACGAATGGCAAAACGTAATTTTTTCGGATGAATCCAGGTTCCGTTTACAGAAACATGATGGTCGCATTCGTGTTTGGCAACATCGCGGTGAACGCACATTGGAAGCGTGTATTCGTCACCGCCATACTGGCGTATCACCCGGCGTGATGGTATGGGGTGCCATTGGTTACTCGTCTCGGTCACCTCTTGTTCGCTTTGACGGCACTTTGAACAGTGGACGTTACATTTCAGATGTGTTACGACCCGTGGCTCTACCCTTCATTCGATCCCTGCGAAACCCTACATTTCAGCAGGATAACGCACGACCGCATTTTGCAGGTCCTGTACGGACCTTTCTGCATACAGAAAATGTTCGACTGCTGTCCTGGACACCTCACCAATTGAAAACGTCTGGTCAATGGTGGCCGAGCAACTGGCTCGTCACAATACGCCAGTCACTATTCTTGATGAACTGTGGTACCGTGTTGAAGCTGCATGGGCAGCTGTACGTGTACACGCCATCCAAGGTCTGTTTGACTCAATGCCTAGGCGTATCAAGGCCGTTATCAGGGGCGGAGGTGGTTGTTCTGGCTACTGATTTCTCAGGATCTATGCACCAAAATTGCGTGAAAATGTAATCACATTTCAGTTCTAGTATAATATATTTGTCCAGTGAATACCCGTTTATCATCTGCATTTCTTCTTGGTGTAGCAATTTTAATGACCAGTAGTGTAGTAACATAATTTTACTATTTTAGTCATTATGCACACAACTTCTGGCTTTCGAAAATACGTCTGTTATGATGAACGTAATTAAGCGACAAACAATAACTGTCGATAGCTATACAACAAGAAGGGAACTGTACACCGTATTTACCAACGACTGAAACCTGTGGTTTTCAAATATTCAGACGTCAAAGGGAAGCTGTGATCCTAAATTAGTGTCGAAATAAGCACTAATCGTTGCTGTAAATCGATATTTTGCCACTCTTCAGAATACATTTCAATGGAAGAATCTACTCGCCGGGGAAGAAAACTGGACAAAGTGCTCTGTTCTGAAAGAGAATTTCGTATAAAAGTGAATGTTTTTTGACAAAAATATTCACGTTGTTTGACAGCCAGGCTGGTAGCTCATCACTTGACCCTCGTACCGAACACGTTTTAGCACCGTATTGATATATTCTTTCCGCTCCAAGCCTGCCTTTCTTTTACTACCTGTAGTTTGATGCCTTTGACGAAGCCAACTCTGAATTATCGACCATGTTCCTCAGATTCTCAGTACAGATTATTGTGGTTGGTATCCTCGTTATTTTCTTTCGCAGACAGGGCGTGCTCTACTCACGCACAGGCTTGCGGCTGGTGGCGGCAAGGTAAGCAGTCCAGCCACCCGGCTTCGCTATTGTCAGCACGAGTCTGCTGCAGCCACTGTGCGGCCTTTGATCCGCTGCGTTCAGCACGAACCCTACGCACCACGTGTAGAAATCAGCAACGAAATGCCACTCTATGGTACACCCTCCGATCATGTCAGACCAGCCAGATGATTTGAATCGCATTTTTGAGGGCACCATGTAGTACTTTGATGTGGCCGTGTCCACTTTCCTCGTAGCTCTGCTGGAGCCAAAGGCTGACAAAGAATAACTTCTAAGCGAGCATTCACTCTTCAACATTACCGAAAAAGTATTACATCATCGCTGAGACAAAGTCGTCGTTTGAGTTGTTACAACGCACAGCAGCCGACGCTGGCGGTAGCAACAGTTCTTTATTTTCGTTTTAAATCTGAAGGCGACACTTATATAAAACGTCATCCGCATTGCTTTTTTCAAAACTAAAGTTGGTATGGGTGTTCCAGCACTGATAATGGAATTTCCATCACGCAGTTTTGTAGGAGTCAATATCTATAGTAGTTTGGTTTACTGTGTCTTCAGCTGCTAATACAAAACGAGTATCTATATCAAATAATAAAGGGATGACAACAGATTTGCTGTAAAAATGTTCTGTGCGTGCTTGTCGCGTTAATTAACTGATAAAATGCAAGCTTTCGACAACAATCAGCACTGTCTTTGCCAAGAAAGCAACTGCATAAGATGTAGTGGTCACTGCGACTAGCTATCACATTACACCAAAGACGCTGGGAATGACATTACGACGTTGACGCTACTCCACCCATTACATCTGTGTGCCTCCTTTACATCTTCGACATTCGTTTTCTCTCTTCACGAAAACAACGGTGGTTAATATCGAAACCTCGAATTTTCATAGTGAATTAACGCAAAAAGTGCACAGGGAACAGTTTATACAAATAGTAAAGATGTTCACAGTGATTCTCTATCTGAGACGAATTGCGTAATTCTAACATTTCGCCGGCCGGTGTCGCCGAGCGGTTCAAGGTGCTACAGTCTGGAACCGCGCGACCGCTACGGTCGCAGGTTGGAATTCTGCCTTGGGAATGGATGTGTGTGTTGTCCTTACGTTAGTTAGGTTTAAGTAGTTCTAAATTCTAGGGGACTGATGACCTCAGTAGTTAAGTCTCATAGTGCTCAGAGCCATTTCTAACATTTCCCTGCCAATAGCAAGGATAAAGAGACCCAGAAAAGCACGAAACTAAAATCTCTAAAAGGCGTTTATCTGACGAGTAAGAATTTACCTCCTAAATTGGTGTTCAAAGACATTACATTCAAAAATGACAAGTACATTGTAGAATATTATTTGTCAATTCATTTTCTGACACCTCTGAACGAATATTTTTAACAAACTCATATTTATCGCTGATTTACCTCCGTCTACTCCTTGTGCATAATATATGAACTGCTTCATAGAAGATCCAGCATAATATGTGCTGAAATTGCCGCTAACGTTTCCTATAGACGGATAAAAATGGGGGTTACAGAATTTGTTGAATGTTACTTATGCGATTGCTGATAATTCTACGAGAGTTAAAAACTTAATCTTCATCTTCGGTTGCCCCAGGTTGTATTTGTGGAAGAGATTCTAGTAAAAGTACTACAGAGCAAAATTCCTTTAACACTTACATGGACAAAGGACAAGAACATGGAGGATGAACAACATACAGTATTCTCACAACGGTAAAAGGTTTTTCTGGTGGATGTCTACAGTATCAAGCTGCACTGTCTGTAAATTTTTTGTTGACTAAGTTACCAACTCTGAATTCATAGCAGTCGAAAGACTTCAGACACCTACTGTTTTAACTCCGGCCACTGTGAACTATTAGTTGCATAATCGTAACTGCTAGTGAATGTTTCTAAGGACCAATAGTTATTTTGGAAAACGGAAAAAATCTTTGTGATGATCTATTCCTAACACGTGCAAGACTAAGAACTGTGATGTGAGAGTGTATGTGTGGGAATACGTATGTGTAAAAAAGTGTGGTGGTTGAATTATGAAATTTTTTGTCCATTAATGCTACAATTTAATTAGAAATGAAATCAAGGAAGTGCATGGGTGCTTGGAAAGCTGCAGAAAATACTGGATATCTCAGATTAAACTGTCGTTGTATTCAACATGTAGAGAAATCAAAGGAACCTTTTGTGAAATTAAAAGTAAATAATGCAAAAGGAATTCCAGTACTGAAGCTACAGGAGAGAGCGGATACGTGGAAAGAGGCCTCTACGAGGGGAATTAACTGTTTGTTCATTTTATAGGAGAATAAATTTGGGTCGATTTGGGACGCATTGGACATCTAATATTAGAGTCAGAGACCGAGAGATCTTTGGAAGACTTGCAGTAACATAAAACAGAAGTGATAGAAATTTTTTTTTAATTTCTAAAACAATTTGCTGAAGTGTTAATCAAACGATTATTTAACTGAATGTGTAGACTCTATAAGTCAGGTGACATACTAGAAGACTTTCAGAAAAAACTGTAGTACACACAATCCCGAAGATAGCAAGAAGCATCCGATAATCAGCTTACGAACTGAAGCATCCGTTATTCTGGTAAGAATAATATGTAGAAGAACGGAAAAGAAAATTAAGTGTTTGTTTGACTGCGATAAATTTGGCTTTAGAAGAGGTAGAGGCACCAGAGGGGCAGTTCTGACGTCGCACTTCATAACGTAAGACTTCAGAAAAATCAAGGCTTTGTCATAGAATTTCTCGACCTAGAAAAAGGATTCGACAACATAAAATGGTGCAAGATGCTTGATATTAAAAAAGAATTTAGTTAATTAATTAGTTTCATGTTTCATGGGGCAATTGCGCAATAATCGTAATGAAGTGTAACAACTCATTTTACATTTACGGCCCAAATTAATTTGTAAAATAAATTTATTATTATTATTCAGTATACATAGATGAGTCACATATTCCTACCCACCATCTATTACACGTTACAATAATAGCAATTCTTTACGGAATAGTAAGAGCTGTCAAGAAGTAACCTTTTTTCTTTCCTGTCTGTCAGACATTTTAGATCACTGGGTATCAAAAATTTTAGTTTCGGCATTGTACACCCATTTTTGTGCTAAAGACCACCTTAATGTGAAATAACGAATGTCATTTTTCTTTTGGTATTGTAAATATGTATACTATCGTTCATTTTGAACTGCAGTGAATTACTTAGAACAAATTTCATGAGGGAATAAATATACCGTGAAGCACCAATCAGAACGCCCAAATCTTTAAACAAATGTCACTAAGATGATCGTGGTCAGCACCACAGATTATGGTTACAGCAGGTTTCTGAGCAGTGAAAACTTTATTTCTTAAAGTTGAGTTACACCACAGAAGTTTATTCCATGTGACATTATTGGATGATAAAATGCAGAATATGTCAACTTACTGATTTGTCTTTCCCCAAGATCTGCAATTAATTCAAGTGTAAATGTAGCTGAATTGAGTTCTTTTAGGAGATCCAAAAGATGTTTTTTTCTAGTTTAAATTGCTACCATACCGACACCCAAAAATTTTACGCCATCACCTTACTTATTATTTCCTCACGGTGTGTTACACTTATCATTGGTGTATTACCTCCAGATGGGCAGAAACAACTACGTTGTGTCTTTTAAAATTTAGGAGTGAGACTATAAGTAGGAAACCAGTCAACGACACCGGCAAGAACGTTATTTACAGTTTCTTCTGTTTCTGTACGTATGCGTGGATTGATTGCAATACCAGCACTATTCCTCAAAAATAACTAATTGTACTTGTTTTATATTACACGGAAGATCGTTTGCGTGCAACGGCGGACCTAAGACTGAGCCTTGGGGAAATCTATATACGATTTTTCCACAGTCAGAGGAATCTTCCCTGACTACAGTCGTTGAATTCCTACGTACAGCTTCCTGTATTCTTTTGGTTAGATATGACCTCCGCTGCTTGGCTATAACATCAATCCCATAAAGGCATAAGCTATACGGAATGACAGGTAATACACAATACGTACAGGAACCAATACGGAAATAAAAGCATGAAAGAAATGAAAGAAGCGGTGTAATTAAAAAAGAGTCTAAGACAGGGATGCAGTTCTCTCCACCACTGTTCAGTCTGTTCTTTGACAAAGCAATGAAAGAAATAAAATAAAGGTTCAGGAGTGGGATTAAAATTCAGGGTGAAATGATATCACTGAGATTTACTCTTGATATTGGAGCTGTGAGCTGAAATGAGGAAGAATTGTAGAAACTGTAGAATATGCGGAATGAACTGTATGATAAGAATAGAATTTGTATTGAGTGTAAACCTAAGAAACACGAGAATGAAATGAGAATAGCAAGAAACGTAAAATTAAAATTATGAAGCATGAAATAGACGAAGTGAATGAAGGAATTTTGCTACGTTGTAAGCAAAACAATACATGAAGGGTGTAGCAAGGAGAACATAAAAGACGGTACAGTATAAGGTAATAACACATTCCTAGCCAAAGTAAGTGTACTCAGGTCAAACACAGGAAGAAATTTATGAGAATGTACGTTTGGAGCCAAGCATGGTCTGGGTGAATCATGAAATATGGGAGAACCGCAGAAAAAGGGAGTCGACTGGTTTATGATGTGGTGTTGTAGAAGGATTCTGAAAAATTGTGTGGACTGGTTCAATGAGGAATGAGGATGTTCTCCGTAGAATTGGCGAGGAAAGGAATGTGTGGAAAACACTGAGAAGAAGACGGCACAGGATGTTAGAACCTGATGTGTTAAGTGATCAGGTAATAGAGTCATTGTACTAGAGGAAGCTGAAAAGGGTAAAAACTATAGGATAAGACACGAATTGGAACACATTCAACAAATAATTCAGGACACTGGATGCAAGTGCTACTCTGTGACGAAGAGGTTGGCACAGCTGGGATAGTTGTGGTCTATCGCATCAAACCACTCAGAAGACTGACGACGACAACCTTCCGACCCTCTACTCCAAAGCAAATAGCTGTAAACAATAATGGTAACTGTAAATTATGTGAGGTGACTATGTGTTTGTTAAATAAATGACAAATCTATACGTATGTACGTGTGTATGTTACAATTCTCCTCCTAAACCAATGGATCGATTTCAACCAAATTTGGTACACATACCACTTACAGTAAGGGAAGAACGTTATACATATTAGTTATACACGCTAGTAAGAACATCTGTGCAATACTGTTGCTCGTAATGGAGCACAATCCATTTCATGCACTGTGGTTAACTGGATCACGGAAGTTGTAAACTCAGTATTCTGCATTTAGTGGAATGTTTTCATACTGTGCAGAAGAAGTGATTTCCATCCGGATCACCAACATCACAAACCAGTCTCACTGCAGTAATTAGTCTAACCATAAGCAATTACTTTCATAGATCATTTCCTGTCTTACAGGTCATTCTAGGCAGCATGATTACGGCATTTTAGAAAATATCAAGTGTTACGGTAAGGCTACATCTCCTGACTACAGCCTTCCGAACATCATCTCACCAATCTATCTTTTCTCAGAGCCAAGTGGCTGGATCTCAAGATGGATGACAACTGTGTAGAAATAATAACAACGGATTTAGGGTTCAACTTGATGTAGTCACAGAAGTTGTTGTTCATTTTACTGCTGTCTTCAGTCCGGTTTGATGAAGTTCACGAGCCTCCTCATCTCTGCGAACAGTTGCAACATACCTCCATTTTCGGCTTGGTATTCCTGTACATTTCTACCCCTATATTCCTCTCGATTACCAAATTGACTAAATAGCACTTCCTTTTTCCATCTGTGGTTGTGGCACACGATGCAAAAAACTAACCAAACTGATGGTTTCTTCGTGACTCAGGATGTATTCTCTTAATCGATACTTTCTGTTAGTCAGGTTGTGACACATATTTATTTTTACCAATTACGTACAGTATCTACTCATTAGTTATTCGATCTACCCATCTAATGTACAGCATTCTTTCGTAGGAGCATTTTTCAAAATTCGTTCGATTACCTGAAATGGTTGTGATCAAATTTTTACTTCTGTACAAGGCTGCACTCAAAGTAAATGCCTTCAGAGAGCGGTTCCTAAGAGTCTATGTTAACAAATTTCTCAGTTTTACAAATGCTTTTCTTTCTGTTCTACTTTGTTTCAAATGGTTCAAATGGCTCTGAGCACTATGGGGCTTAACATCTATGGTCATCAATCAGTCCCCTAGAACTTAGAACTACTTAAACCTAACTAACCTAAGGACATCACACAACACCCAGTCATCACGAGGCAGAGAAAATCCCTGACCCCGCGGGGAATCGAACCCGGGAACCCGGGCGTGGGAAGCGAGAACGCTACCGCACGACCACGAGCTGCGGACCTACTTTGTTTCTTTCCTACCTTGACCGTCAGTTACTTTTCTGTCACAACTTCAACATTCATCCACTACACTTCTACTGTTAATGTCTCGTTTTCTACTACTTTGGCCGTCAGTTACTTTTCTAACACAACTTCAACATTCATCCACTACATTTCTACTTTTAATGTCTCGTTTTCTACTACAATTCCCTTCGTAATGGCTAATTCATCTCCAGTCCCGTACCCTTATTTCACTTATGTTGATGTCCATTGTATAATCTGTTTTTAAGACGCCATCCATCCTGTTCACCTGCTCTTCCAAGTATTGAGTGGTTATAATTAAAGTGCAGCACCACTCAGAGTTCCAGTGTGCGCTGTAATTATCGTATGGCAGCGAAACTTTGTAGATATTGTAAGAAGTTAATGTGGAACTATTTACGCTTGAAAAAAGTTTGTTCCGATTTTGGTTACCTGGTTCAAATGTGGCGTTGTCGATACAAGGAAGACGTATAGAAATGTTTCCATATGTAATGGGCTAAGAACGGAGCCTGATCTGAAAAAGTAAAACAACGTAGAAAGGTACACTATGTGATCAAAAGTATCCGGACATCTGGTTGAAAATGACTTACAATTTCGTGGCGCCTTCAGTCGGTAATGCTGGAATTCAACATGGTGTCAGCCCACCGTTAGCCTTTATGACAGCTTCCACACGTTCAATCAGGTGCTGGAACATTTCTTGGGGAATGGCAGCCCATTCTTCTCCGAGTGCTGCACTGAGGAGAGGTATCGATGTCGGTCGGTGAGGCCTGGCACGCAGTCGGCGTTCCAAAACATCCCAAGGGTGTTCTATAGAATTCAAGTCAGAGCTCTGTGCAGGACAGTCCATTACAGGGATGTTATTGTCGTGTAACCACTCCACCACAGGCTGTGCATTATGAACAGATGTTCGATCGTGTTGAAAGATGCAATCGTCATCCCTGAATTACTCTTCAACAGCGGGAAGCTAGAAGGTCATTAAAATATCAGTGTAGGCCTGTGGTGTGATTGTGTCACGCTAAACAACAAGAGGAGCAAGCCCCCTCCATGAAAAACACGGCCACACCACAACACCACCGCCTACGAATTTTACTGTTGGCACTACACACGCTGGCAGATGGCGTTCACCGGGCATTGGCCATACCCACACTCTGCCACCGGATCACCACATTGTGTATCATGATTCGTCACTCCACACAACGTTTTTTCACTGTTCAGTCGTCCAATGTTTACGCTCCTTACACCAAGCAGGGCGTCTTTTAGCATTTACCGGTGCGATATGTGGCTTATGAGCAGCCGCTAGACGCAGTATCGTATTTTCCATCTTCGCCAAAATCTATTTCTCCTTCCATAATATTGTCTTCAAGTTAGTTTTCTTTGTATAGCATTTCTATGCACTGCGTCCCTCGTTTCAGGCTTTCCTCCCTTGGTTAGTACTGGTTTGCCATTTGAGCTGTTGTAATTCAGACAGCTGTTCCTCTTTCTTACGAAGGTTTATTTAATTTTCATAATGACATTATCTATCTTTCTTATAGTCATGCACACTTCTATCGATTTGAAATTTTTATCTAGCATTGCTACTTTACCATTTGTACAGAAACCAGATGGCAGTTATAAGAGTCGAGGGGCATGAAAGGGAAGCAGTGGTTGGGAAAGGAGTGAGACAGGGTTGTAGCCTCTCCCCGATGTTATTCAATCTGTATATTGAGCAAGCAGTAAAGGAAACAAAAGAAAAATTCGGAGTAGGTATTAAAATTCATGGAGAAGTAGTAAAAACTTTGAGGTTCGCCGATGACATTGTAATTCTGTCAGAGACAGCAAAGGACTTGGAAGAGCAGTTGAACGGAATGGACAGTGTCTTGAAAGGAGGATATAAGATGAACATCAACAAAAGCAAAACGAGGATAATGGAATGTAAAATTAAATCGGGTGATGCTGAGGGGATTAGATTAGGAAATGAGACACTTAAAGTAGTAAAGGAGTTTTGCTATTTAGGGAGCAAAATAACTGATGATGGTCGAAGTAGAGAGGATATAAAATGTAGACTGGCAATGGCAAGGAAATCGTTTCTGAAGAAGAGAAATTTGTTAACATCGAGTATAGATTTAAGTGTCAGGAAGTCGTTTCTGAAAGTATTTGTATGGAGTGTAGCCATTTATGGAAGTGAAACATGGACAATAACCAGTTTGGACAAGAAGAGAATAGAAGCTTTTGAAATGTGGTGCTACAGAAGAATGCTGAAGATAAGGTGGGTAGATCACGTAACTAATGAGGAGGTATTGAATAGGATTGGGGAGAAGAGAAGTTTGTGGCACAACTTGACTAGAAGAAGGGATCGGTTGGTAGGACATGTTTTGAGGCATCAAGGGATCACAAATTTAGCATTGGAGGGCAGGGTGGAGGGTAAAAATCGTAGAGGGAGACCAAGAGATCAATACACTAAGCAGATTCAGAAGGATGTAGGTTGCAGTAGGTACTGGGAGATGAAGAAGCTTGCACAGGATAGAGTAGCATGGAGAGCTGCATCAAACCAGTCTCAGGACTGAAGACCACAACAACAACAACATTGCTACTTTGCCATTTAGCACTTCCTCTCATTTCTAGATTTTTTGCTGCATTTTGAGTTTTACTTTCCTCAATTACTTTCAGTATCTAGTGCATTAACCAAGGTTTTTTAAGGGGCTTTGTCTCTTTGCCTAGTTGTTCCACTGCTGCCTTCACTACACCGTCTATCAGAGATACACATTCATATTCTGTTTCTTCAATCTATTTCAGTAAATAGGTGCCTTTTGCTCTTTTTGAAACTCTCGTCTACCTCTGGTTGTTTGATCTTATAATAATTACTCTTCTGCATTTTCTTAGGTTTTAAAATACAATTCATAACCAGTAAGATATTTTCAGAGTTCATATCTGTCGCTGGAAATGTTTTACAGGTTAGAATATAATTTTGAATTCTCTGTTTTACCATTATGTAACATACCTAAAATCTTTCAGTGCCTACAGGCCTAATCCATTTATACAACCTTCCTCGTACGATTTGTAAACGAAGCGTTAGCAGTGATTAAATTGTGCTCTGTGTAAATTCTACCACACTTGCTCTTTCATTCCCTTCGCCCAGTCCACGTTTCCTTCTGTTTCATTTCCTACTATTCAGTAATAGTGCACTCTCATAATTAAATTTTAGACTCCCTGGATGATCTGAACAATTTATTTCAGTTTATAATACTTTCTCTTAATATCTTCTTCATACGCGGAACTAGTAGTAGCATAAAATTGTACTACTAAGAGTTGGTCTTGGATTTGTGTCTGTCTTGAATGCGGCTTTTACAAAAGAGATTATGAGAAGTTCATAAGCGTTTATTTAATGCTCCAGAACAAACATCCACTGAAACAAAATGGACACCCGGGATAAATAATAAATTACAGCAATAACAACAATATAGGAGTGCAGAACTCTCAACACGGTGACATGAATATTTCCAAATGTACCGGGCTATTACAAATGATTGAAGCGATTTCATAAATTCACTGTAGCTCCATTCATTGACATATGGTCATGAGACACTACAGATACTTAGAAAAACTCATAAAGTTTTGTTCGGCTGAAGCCGCACTTCAGGTTTCTACCGCCAGAGCGCTCGAGAGCGCAGTGAGACAAAATGACGACAGGAGCCGAGAAAGCGTATGTCGTGCTTGAAATACACTCACATCAGTCAGTCATAACAGTGCAACGACACTTCAGGGCGAAGTTCAACAAAGATCCACCAACTGCTAACTCCATTCGGCGATGGTATGCGCAGTTTAAAGCTTCTGGATGCCTCTGTAAGGGGAAATCAACGGGTCGGCCTGCAGTGAGCGAAGAAACGGTTGAACGCGTGCGGGCAAGTTTCACGCGTAGCCCGCGGAAGTCGACGAATAAAGCAAGCAGGGAGCTAAACGTACCACAGCCGACAGTTCGGAAAATCTTACGGAAAAGGCTAAAGCAGAAGCATTTCTTAAACAGGAGATTGGAAAACCGATGGATCGGTCGTGGTGGAGATCATGATCAACAATTCATGTCATGGCCTCCACGCTCTCCCGACTTAACCCCATGCGATTTCTTTCTGTGGGGTTATGTGAAAGATTCAGTGTTTAAACCTCCTCTACCAAGAAACGTGCCAGAATTGTGAGCTCGCATCAACGATGCTTTCGAACTCATTGATGGGGACACGCTGCGCCGAGTGTGGGAGGAACTTGATTATCGGCTTGATGTCTGCCGAATCACTAAAGGGGCACATATCGAACATTTGTGAATGCCTAAAAAAACTTTTTGAGTTTTTGTATGTGTGTGCAAAGCATTGCGAAAATATCTCAAATAATAAAGTTATTGTAGAGCTGTGAAATCGCTTCAATCATTTGTAATAACCCTGTACATTAATTCCCATGATGAATCGACGTGAAACAGCTTGGTTTACTGCCCACCGCGGGAGTGAGATCCGCCCGGTGGCTGTGAAGTCATATCACAAAGTGAGGAAAGTATATGAGAGCAGCAAATGCGGAAATACACTGATATAAGCGACTTTGACGAAGTTCGGGTGCATATGGTTCTGTCGTGAGCATCCGTGGAGATTGGTTGATGCTCGGTGACACCACGTTTTGGCACAATATGTTGGACGTGTCAGTCGAAGGTTTGCCCACTGTGTAACACGGGGATAGGAGGTGGTTTGTGTTAGGTTTGACGATAGAGTCAATGCTGGTGCAGGTCAGGTGTTACGAATAAGCCATGAAGCGCACACTTTTGGACATGGGGCATTGCAGTAAACGATCCCTCCGTTTTCCATGTTGACTCAAAGACATCGTCAGTTACAACAGCAGCAATGAAGGGATCGTAGAGATTGACTCGTGGATCAATGAAAACGTGTCGCTTGGTCTGATGAATCACAGACAATATACGAGGTGTGGCTAGAAAAAAACCGGACTAGTACTGGTGAAACAATAAAACGAATGCAATAAGGCTGAAAGTCGCGTGGCCTGTCACGTGACTCTCGCTCCGCCTACTGCTCGAGTTTCATCTGCCTCCTGCACTCAGTCTGCCCGTGGCGTCTGTTTTAAGTAGTTGACGTTTTGTCTGTGCGTCGGAAAATGTTGAGTGTACAGAAGGAACAGCGTGTTAACATCAAATTTTGTTTCAAACTAGGAAAATCTGCAAGTGAAACGTTTGTAATGTTACAACAAGTGTACGGCGATGATTGTTTATCGCGAACACAAGTGTTTGAGTGGTTTAAACGATTTAAAGATGGCCGCGAAGACACCAGTGATGACACTCGCACTGGTAGGCCATTGTCAGCAAAAACTGATGCAAACATTGAAAAAATCGGTAAACTTGTTCGACAAGATCGCCGTTTAACAATCAGAGCAGTGTCTGAGTTAACAGGAGTTGACAAGGAAAGTGTCGAACAAGTTTACCGATTTTTTCAATGTTTGCATCAGTTTTTGCTGACAATGGTCTGCCAGTGCGAGTGTCATCACTGGTGTCTTCGCGGCCATCTTTAAATCGTTTAAACCACTGAAACACTTGTGTTCGCGATAAACAATCATCGCCGTACACTTGTTGTAACATTACAAACGTTTCACTTGCAGATTTTCCTAGTTTGAAACAAAATTTGATGTTAACACGCTGTTCCTTCTGTACACTCAACATTTTCCGACGCACAGACAAAACGTCAACTACTTAAAACAGACGCCACGGGCAGACTGAGTGCAGGAGGCAGATGAAACTCGAGCAGTAGGCGGAGCGAGAGTCACGTGACAGGCCACGCGACTTTCAGCCTTATTGCATTCGTTTTATTGTTTCACCAGTACTAGTCCGGTTTTTTTCTAGCCACACCTCGTATCAGACTAGCCGCATCCCTTCATACCTGATGACTTCCCTCGACAATGATGATGTCTTCCAGCAGGATAACTGCCCGTATCACGAGGCCAAAATCGTGTTACAGTTGTTTGAGGAGCATGATAAGAAACTGTCGTTGATGTCTTGGTCACGAGATTCGCCATATCTGAGCCCGACGGAATATATCTGAGGAGCAACCAAACGTCAGCTAACCGCTCACAAATCTCCGATCGGTAATCGCTAATCACTTTTAGTGATAGGACATCACACACATCCATGCCCGAGGCAGGATTCGAACCTGCGACCGTAGTGGTCGCGCGGTTCCAGACTGTAGCGCCTAGAACCGCTCGCCCAGCCCGGCCGGCCACGTACAACAATGTACCGTATTCGGGATAAATTTGAAGCTGACGGTGCTGTTCAGGATGCGCATGAAGAAAGGTCTGGCAGCATAAAAACATCAACATGTCCAGCTTCCAGCGCTGCTGTGTTGCAACATTTTACTAGGTCACCTCAAAAATCTGTGAAGCGGGAAGCACGTGAAAGCGAGGTAAGCCGGTGAAGCATACGACGAATTATGAAGACTGCAAAGTTAAAATTGTACGCTTCTAGGTCGCTGCACGCTATGAACGAAGACGATCTGGGTCGAGGTGTGGAGTGGTTTGAAACTATGCTTTGCGAGCATGAACGGTTTACAGGGGTGGTTATCTGGTCTGAGGAGGCGCAGTTGAAATTGAACGGTACTGTAAACCACTTCAGCTGCATGTACTGGGCTCCTGAGAATCCTCACGTACATGTGGACAAACATGTTAAACTATCGAGTGTTAATACGCGGTGTAGTCTGTGCTCGCGCGATTTGATTCGCCCATACTTCTTTGAAGGTAGTGTAACTGGTGAGGTGTATCTTCATATGCTACAAACACCGATTTTACCTGCCATCCGAGAGGTGTTGGGAAATGAAAGATTTTACCTACAACAAGCTTGCTTGCGTTGCACCTCACTACCACATAGATGTCAGAGCCCACTTGGATGAACATCTACCTATTCGAAGAGAAACTGTTGTTTACCCGCCACAGTCTCAAGACCTTACACCTCTTGTTTTCTACATATACAGGTCTTTGAAAAGTGAAGTTTATCAACAGAAGCCAGGTACACTGAACGAGCTACGAGAAACCATCGAGGAGTCCTGTGCGGCTATCACACCAGCAACACTGACAGCCGTAGTTCGGCCAACAATTCAGCAGCGTTGACGTTGTTTGTCTGCTAATGGGGGTCATTCTAAACACATAGAATAACTTTCCCCCGTGGAAGCATTGTAAGGCTATGTCATTTGTTGCATTAATATTGACTACCAAAGAACAAGAGTTCAAAACACATTGGACGGATGTGTCCACTTCGCCCTGTTCCGTTGCCTTCAACATCTCGCGAATAGGAGAGCTCTGGACGTCACTCCGCTGTAAAGAACTTCACACTCGACCGTTAAGTGTCTGCAATGGGGTGGGGCGACCGCCAAACACCTGGTGAACGCCAAAATTTAAAAGCTGTTCTTTCAGAAGATCATAACTGCATACTATCATAAATTTTCACTTCGCATCGATTATTGGGGCTGATATCTTGCAGGTGTGCTCTTTCCTCCTTAAAACATGAGTACAAGTCGTTGCATTTGACATTGCAACATGGATACAAACTGAATCATATATAAAGTCTGTAGCGCACAGACTTTGGGGCTGCTGCTGGCCTGACTGTAGGTAGAGTATACCATTTCTTCGCCGTCATTACTGAGAGGGGAAGGCGGAGGACCTGTCTTCACGGCACATTTTTATCCCCAGAAAGATGTCCGGTACTCATTTGATAGCAGACCACCAGGTGTGGAAACTAGCTCCCTATCTGTTCGGCTACCACGGCCACGAATTGCAGATAGTAATATTGAACACGATCAGTCTCTTATGAGTCACTAACACTATCCCGTAAGATATCGAAGGGAAACAAGTTTAGCACTTACCACATTTTCGCAGTTCATGCAGTAAAACTTCAACATCTGTTTTGACGTTATTTATTACTAACTCTATTCGCAACACATTTTACAGACAGTATCCACATGTGCCATTGAATGTTTTTAGCCTTCACCCATAAAGATTTTTCACGCTTAAAGTAAAATATTTAACGCATTAACTCATTTGTAAAGTAATCAGATGTTTGAAGGTTCTTTATGCACATGAATTCGACTCTTTAAAGAATCGGGATTGGAGGGTTAAAGTTGGTAGAGATGATACCTGTGATCCTCCAGTTTCTCTCATAATCTTTTATTGTGAAATGGTCCAAGAGAGTACTGTCTGTTGATGATGTTGGATTATATTGTTAATACGCATTCTCCTCCAGTGGCTATTACGGAAGATGATTCGGTAATGTACGAGTGTAGATGAACTCGGTGTGTCATCAGAGAGACCAGTCGTGGCTTGTAATCCAGTGCTCTGAGTCCGAATCACCACAAAACGCACATTGAATTTTTTTTTTGTCAATACGTTAAAGACTTATAATTTTCAGGAAGCATATCGAACATTTCCATTTTGCTTTAAACAATGACAGTCGATTTTTTTATAACTATTAATCACATAGTGATGTTCGTCAAACAGTGTTAGACTTCCGGCTGCGTCAGAAACTAGCTGCTTCTTGAAATGTTGCTTACCTACAAGTGGTAGAAGTTTAGGGGTGTGCTTTGTACAGAGTATAGATCTATAAACGCTCCCACAAGGCTCAAAACACTGAGTCTAGGGGACTTCTAGTAACATCCGTATGGTTTTCTTGTTCCACTGCTTATAACACAGGGATATCAACAGACCTACACCCTTTATTCCCTGTATATTCTCTCATAGGCTTTGATGGGTGATTAATCGACCTTTAATATTAATGTTTTGGTAGTGTAAAGGTACTTATTTATTTGTGGCATTGGAAATTCTGTCACTGTTGCAAAGACATGCTAAGTTGTTGAATGTGTCGCCGGAGTTCACTACGGTATGTTAATAACATAAGTGACGCCATCTGGCGAGAGTTTCGCGAACGATTTAGATGGGCGAAACATGGGTTGTTACTACCTGTTATTGTCAGGTTTTTTACTTGTTAACGGTGTTTGTATGATAATCTAAGTAATTTCTGCTGTGTCTAGTCAAGACAGTCTAGACACAAGGGAGGTAGCCGAAAGGGCACGCGTCAACTCAAGCCGTCTTGCGTTAAGTCTGGAACAGGATACGTTATGAATGCTATAAAGAAAAGAACGGAGCTTCTCGTATACTTAACTTTTATTCACTTCTGCGGTACATCGCTCTTGATAATACAAGTGAGACTCTCTCCAGATATGGTTAATGGCGCCTTGCTAGGTCGTAGCCATGGACTTAGCTGAAGGCTATTCTAACGGTCTCTCGGCAAATGAGAGAAAGGCTTCGTACGTGTAGTCGCTAGCAATGTCGTCCGTACAACTGGGGCGAGTGCTAGTACGTCTCTCGAGACCTGCCTTGTGGTGGCGTTCGGTCTGCGATCCTGACAGTGGCGACACGCGGGTCCGACAGGTACTAATGGACCGCGGCCGATTTAAGCTACCACCTAGCAAGTGTGGTGTCTGGCGGTGACACCACAATTTCCAAGTTAATTTTTGTTACTTTAGGTGCATACAGGGCCAGTTCAAGGCCCATACGACGCAAGTGACCACTTGGGACGCTAAGCTACCGAGCCGCCAGAGGCGCTCAGGTGCGTAACTTGTTTACTGGATGTATCAGAGAGTAGCAAAAAATTGCGTGGCCAAAAGTAACTGACAACAGAAGTAAAAACATTCCAAATAAATATGGGTCATGTCATTTACTACTAATAACCTTGTATGTGTAATTACCAAAAATTATTGTGTTTTTAGATAAATAAATAATAAATCTCACGTGATTTAGAGCGTCGCGTAAATGTTTTAGTTGATGCCATATCAGTGTTAGGCATGTCCGATAATCTGGTGATGTCACCAGTAGGCGAATCTAGGTCTACTGCATTATTTCTCTTTTGTACCATACACAAATTTATACAGTCTTTTTGAGTCACATACACAACAATTTTCACCATTTTGACCAAATTTATCAACTTTCAACAACGTTCACGGAAAATTTCATAAAATTTTCTAGAGAGACATCTTTTTCATGTCTAATGTACAACTTCCACAGTCTTATGTTTAACACGTCAGTAATTAGAACTAGCTGTTACCAGCAGGTATACTCGCATGTCAGTAGTTCTGTTAGGATTAGTAATTGTGAGTAATCAGTTGCCCCCACCTGTCTGCCTGTTCGGATAAGCACAGTTTGTGATGCGTCGTCACTCCCCCTCTACCTTAACTGCTGGAAGACACAACACGGCAGCATGATCATCAGTCGCCGCCAGGCAGTACATGGGGTGTCGGCAGCCTTGCACATCTGTACGTCATGTTATTGAAGTAGCTGTATATCATACAACGTGTACATAAGACTGGAAACTTTATAATTTTTTAACATGTAGCCTGTGTTCTTCCTCGAAGTTAACGCTATCTCCACACAAAATTTCATCAAAACTGGTGCAGCATTTTAGGTGAAGGACAAACACACTTTTGCATTTATAATATTAGTATCGATTAGATGACATTTTATGTATTTCTGTTCCATTTTTCTAATGAAAAATGAAATAATTTGTAAATTATAGACTTCATAATATTTTTCATAAAATTAAAAAAAATTAGAATTATTTTCATTCCTTACGTCTAGCTTAATAAACAGATAATAATTATTAAACTAAAACAATACAATGACGCTAGTCTTTTCTGGTTTCACTAAAAGCTTGTAAATATCTCGGGAATTACTTAAAATGGAAATGAATTTTTTCTTTGTCATCTGAATAAGATATGTGAATCTATTTCTGTTACAGAGGAATATTTGGGTAGCACTCATTTTAAAAGAAAAAAAAGCAACCGATTTCCAAGGTCGTTAGATTTACGTAGTTTTAAAGTCCTTACTAAGAGCCGAGGAAGAAACAGAAAATATCTGCTGGAGGCGTGAGAGGTCGGATATCAACAGATATGTCGCTTGTGTAGAAAAATGTACTCAAGCATGCTGTGGGTGCATTTTGATAGTTTTCGCAGTGTGTGCGACACGTATAAATGAAAAAAAAACACGTGTTCTTAAAGCTGATTGAAGGGGACGAAAAAATCTTTAGAACCCTCGGGCATTTTAGAATTTCACTAAAGTGGTAAGTTTCGCAGACTACCTAGTACTGAAATGTGTATCATTAGCTTCTATGCAAGCTAGAGCTATATGCAAGATCAGTTAATTGAAGGACCTTGGTCAATGAGCTATCCCAAACGTGAAAGTGTAACCTTACAATACGTAGCTGTTTCACCAGATTGGAAATATTGATCTGATGGAACTATATTTTCCTGGAGACATACTGAATCTCAACTTTATCTTTGATACGGGTATAAGCCGAAGTAATTAATTAAAATTTGTGCTAAAGCTGGAACTTGAACTCGGGCCTCCTGCTTACTAGGCAGATGTGTTATCCACTAAACGACCCTGACACTGTGGCTAACATACCTACTTGGACTACCCTAGTCGACTGCCTTCCCTAACACAAACTTCAATTCACGCCGCAACCCATACTGATTTTCCCCTTGTTATATCGTCAGTATTGCCGATACTCTCTGATATTCGAATAGCAGCCAGGCATAGTACATAATGGGGAAATCCTGCCTGTACCTCAGGCATAGGTGATCTATTGGTCTGAGTGTATTACTTCAGCTTCTGTCCTTGCGAAAGATGAAAAATGTAATTCCATCATATCAACACATCACCTACGCCTGAGGTACAGGTTGGATTTTCCATTACGCACAAAACTGGGAAACTACACTCCTGGAAATTGAAATAAGAACACCGTGAATTCATTGTCCCAGGAAGGGGAAACTTTATTGACACATTCCTGGGGTCAGATACATCACATGATCACAGTGACAGAACCACAGGCACATAGACACAGGCAACAGAGCATGCACAATGTCGGCACTAGTACAGTGTATATCCACCTTTCGCAGCAATGCAGGCTGCTATTCTCCCATGGAGACGATCGTAGAGATGCTGGATGTAGTCCTGTGGAACGGCTTGCCATGCCATTTCCACCTGGCGCCTCAGTTGGACCAGCGTTCGTGCTGGACGTGCAGACCGCGTGAGACGACGCTTCATCCAGTCCCAAACATGCTCAATGGGGGACAGATCCGGAGATCTTGCTGGCCAGGGTAGTTGACTTACACCTTCTAGAGCACGTTGGGTGGCACGGGATACATGCGGACGTGCATTGTCCTGTTGGAACAGCAAGTTCCCTTGCCGGTCTAGGAATGGTAGAACGATGGGTTCGATGACGGTTTGGATGTACCGTGCACTATTCAGTGTCCCCTCGACGATCACCAGTGGTGTACGGCCAGTGTAGGAGATCGCTCCCCACACCATGATGCCGGGTGTTGGCCCTGTGTGCCTCGGTCGTATGCAGTCCTGATTGTGGCGCTCACCTGCACGGCGCCAAACACGCATACGACCATCATTGGCACCAAGGCAGAAGCGACTCTCATCGCTGAAGACGACACGTCTCCATTCGTCCCTCCATTCACGCCTGTCGCGACACCACTGGAGGCGGGCTGCACGATGTTGGGGCGTGAGCGGAAGACGGCCTAACGGTGTGCGGGACCGTAGCCCAGCCTCATGGAGACGGTTGCGAATGGTCCTCGCCGATACCCCAGGAGCAACAGTGTCCCTAATTTGCTGGGAAGTGGCGGTGCGGTCCCCTACGGCACTGCGTAGGATCCTACGGTCTTGGCGTGCATCCGTGCGTCGCTGCGGTCCGGTCCCAGGTCGACGGGCACGTGCACCTTCCGCCGACCACTGGCGACAACATCGATGTACTGTGGAGACCTCACGCCCCACGTGTTGAGCAATTCGGCGGTACGTCCACCCGGCCTCCCGCATGCCCACTATACGCCCTCGCTCAAAGTCCGTCAACTGCACATACGGTTCACGTCCACGCTGTCGCGGCATGCTACCAGTGTTAAAGACTGCGATGGAGCTCCGTATGCCACGGCAAACTGGCTGACACTGACGGCGGCGGTGCACAAATGCTGCGCAGCTAGCGCCATTCGACGGCCAACACCGCGGTTCCTGGTGTGTCCGCTGTGCCGTGCGTGTGATCATTGCTTGTACAGCCCTCTCGCAGTGTCCGGAGCAAGTATGGTGGGTCTGACACACCGGTGTCAATGTGTTCTTTTTTCCATTTCCAGGAGTGTATTTCACTATCGGAGAGTATCGACAATAGTGACAATTTAAGAAGGGAAAAGTCAAGATGGGCTGAGGTGTGAATTGAAGTTACTATTAGGGGGCATTGTACTAAGTTAGTCCTTATAGCTGTGTTAGCAACAATGCCAGGATGATATTGTGGAGAACACTCTGCTTAGTAAGCGGGGGATACAAGTTTAAGTCCTCGCCTTGGCACAAACTTTAATTACATCAGCTTCTATCTTTACCGAAAACTGGAATTAGTTCATCGTCTTTCCTAAACACATAGTGCAGTAGTGAAAATTGGAAATTTGTGGTAAGTTCCTAAGGGACGAAACTGCTCAGGTAATCGGTCCCTAGGCTTACACGCTGCTTAATCTAACTTAAACTGCTTTACGCTAAGGACAACACATACACCGATGCCCGAGGGAGGACTCGAAACCCCGACGGGGGGAGCCGCGCGAATCGTATCAAGGCCCCTCAGTCCGCGCGGCTACACCGCGCGACCAGTAGTGAATCATTGTATGTTCTGTGCTGCAGAATACTTATACATGGTCCAAGAAGGTTAACTCAGAAAACTAGAACTTAAAGGCCAGAAATTTCCGAGTGACATGTGACCAAAATAGTTCGAAAAGACCGATAATAGTTAAAGGTGATCTCAATGACATCTGATGTAGAACACATGGAATTACATTACTTTGAGGGCAACATACGTCTCTCTTCAGTTACTGATAGCTAAAATTACAGCCTAAATCGTTAGGAGTTAAACTGTTGCAAAAAAAGGAAGGAATGCAACCACGAAGTTTTAAAACAGAAGCGATTTCTGGCGTTCCCCAAGGTCGTGTTATAGGCCCTTTGCTGTTCCTTATCTATATAAACGATTTGGGAGACAATCTGAGCAGCCGTCTTCGGTTGTTCGCAAATGACGCTGTCGTTTATCGACTAATAAAGTCATCAGAAGATCAAAACAAACTGCAAAACGATTTAGAAAAGATACCTGAATGGTACGAAAAGTGTCAGTTGACCCTAAATAACGAAAAGTGGGAGGTCATTCACATGAGTGCTAAAAGGAACTCGTTAAACTTCGGTTACACGATAAACCAGTCTAATCTAAAAGCTGTAAATTCAACTAAATACGTAGGTATTACAATTACGAACAACTTAAATTGGAGAAGGAACACACAGATAATATTGTGGGGAAGGCTAACCAAAGACTGCGTTTTATTGGCAGAACTCTTAGAAAATGTAATAGACCTACTAAGGAGACTGCCTACACTACGCTTGTCCGTCCTCTTTTAGAATACTGCTGCGCGGTGTGGGATCCTTACCAGATAGGACTGACGGAGTACATCGAAAAGTGGTATTATCGCGAAATATGAGAGTGTCACAGAAATGATACAGGATTTGGGCTGGACATCATTAACAGATGGGCGTTTATCTGTGCGACGGAATATTCTCACTAAATTCCAATCACCAACTTTCTCCTCCGAATGCGAAAATATCTTGTTGACATCGATCTACATAGGGAGGAACGATCAACACGATAAAATAAGGGAAATCAGAGCTACGGAAAGATATAGGTGTTCATTCTTTCCGTGCGCTATACGAGATTGGAATAATAGAGAATTGTGAAGGCGGTTCGCTGAACCCTCTGCCAGGCACTTAAATGTGATTTGCAGAGTATCCAAGTAGATGTAGATGAAAGTGTACTAGGATTCCTAGAAAACTCTATACTTGTGAACCGCTTTTAGAGCTGAACGAAAATCATCGCCATCATCTTCTGATTGCGGACTGCGTACGATGCCCATTACTTTTGAGCTGATCTACACATCTTCTGCCATTTTACTGATAATTATTAATACCTTCTGGCATTCTGCATCTGTGACTGTATGTGTGGTTCCCTTCAGATATCATTACTTGCACTCCTTTTGTCTTTCTTTCCACTGCCGCCATACTTCAGCAGCTTAAAAATTCTAGGGGCTGCAACTTGCTTTTTCCTCTGTACCTCCGTTATTAAAATTTTAAGTCCAAGATGTGGCCTCCCCTATACTTATGTGTCAAAGCTCGCCTGTCATGAGGATCCAGTCCCCACAAGCCTATGTTTGGGCTCTAATCATCTGTATTTTTCTCATTTCCTCTGTCTCCTCTCTCTTTCGCTGTCCTGCAATGTGTTCTCTCTACTACTATGTCTCTGTATCTGCTAATCTGTTTCACAAAAAAAAAAAAAAGCTTGAATATCTTCGCATGACAAATGTCTGGCTAAGCAAGTCGGAATGACGTTTAAGGCAGCTAGTTCCCCACCTTTCTGTCAGTCTTTTAAAGCCCAACATATTTCCCATTATTTACGCTGGTTCCCTTCTTTTCCCTGCTAGAAAAGGGTGTGCTGCTTATGCAGGTGTGAAACGAATAATACAAGTCAGTTAGGTTTCGACATATTGATATAATTTGACACATATGAACACCAAATAAGTACGCATAATACAAGATTAAATCAAAATTCTTTGCCTTACAATTTTTATGGATTCTTTGATAATCGATCGCAATTCACTGGAAACGCCCGGCTTATGATTTGTATCTTAAGACAAAAAAAGTGTTATTAGAAATATTTTACTGAATTTCCAGTCTTTTCAGTTTAGCGTAATATTTGGCAATCATTTTAAGTTCTTTTCAGAAAAGTTGATATTTCTTTTAGCCTATTTTTTCCTCACTGTAGTACCATTGTGGGCATACTTGTATAGCCATGACGTGTCCATTACACAGAAGCAGTGGGTCAAAGTTTTATTCGTGAAAACGTTGACCAAAAACATAGCATGGCGACCTCACAACCCTTGCGATGATCCTAGAAACCTTTCTATGTGTTCACTACGCCAGTTAATAGTACACTTACAACCGAGACCGAATATTACCCGCATAAGTAAGGAAAATTAGAACTTCTGGATCTCTGTAACGAATAATGATACCAAAACCAGTTTCGACGTTCCCCGAGATCATCATCTTAAGAACATTTTGTAAAAATGTCGCCGATTCACAATGAATAGAAGATACAGAACTGGTCATCCCCAGAATTATTAGTTTTGGTGCCCAAAAACAATGGTTTTTAGGGTGTATCTTTATTATAGGTACAGATTTTCGAAAACAGGAAAATGGAGGTTCTAGGTGAACGTATACAGTATAATGATATCGGAAAAAGTTCTTAAGAGCGTAAGGGAAAAATTTTGACGATTTGACATGAACAGAAATTTCAAAAGCGGCCATCCCCACAATTGGTACTTTGCGTACCCAGAAATCAAGGTTTTTCGGGGTTTTCTCAGGAACGGCCCATAAACAAATGGTGTTTTTATAAGTCTTCTAAGGTGAACTCTAAACCATAACTAATGCTCAATTTTCGTGGTCTGGAGGAAGTGCGTAGTGTTTAAATTTTAACCCTGTACTCTAGGACTGCTACAGTATGCCCTTTTTCCGACAGGGATACAGATTGTCACTAAGACAAGGGCTATCCATAACAGTTGACCTCTTATTTTTATGAGAAACTGAAGCCGAGATATGATCCCCTGGAAAATCGCATTTCCGCAAGCGGCTTTTACGAACGTATTGGTACCACGCACTATCGTACTTGACCATCTAGTTCTATAACTTGCGGACAGCAAATACATAATTCGTCGGTCTTGTACAGTCTTGCACCTTGAAACCGAAGATGTTCGTCTACCATGGAACATATGGTATTTATAGACGAACAGTTCCCTTAATGTCTTAACAAATTACCCTATTTTGGAAATAGAAATTTTTGCTCAGTCTCATTACCTTAAATTAAACATTTTTTAACTTGCAAATGGTTTCTCATGACACTTCGTAATTTCCTTTCACTTACTGATTATTGATCTGTAGTAGTGTCATAATGGCCCATACAGACTCCCAAAAACGGGATTGACAATATCGTTTCGATTGCAACACTTCCAAGTTTGAATAGAATGCATGACCCTGGGTACTTAACCATTTTGCATCTTGGAACAGTTTTTCACATTTCGAAAACCTAACTTTTCCGGAGTAATTTCTGTAATTTAGGATAAAGCCTGTACTACACGTGCTATACTTTAAAAATGGAATAAGAAAATGTATTAGTCTTCTGTTACAGGGCTGTCTAGGGGCGAAAGTCAGAAAAATGTTCCAACGCTAAACATGCTCACCTCCCCCTCCCCTGTCCCCTATAGCATATAGTTGTAAATATATTATTTTCATCATAAGTATCATGATTTAAATTGTGTACTGCATCCATCTCCTGAATACCAAAGCTCTGTAACTCCTGAAGTACCCAGTTCTTAGTCGCTATGTTGGTTCTACCTTAATTTTTTTCAGCTAATACCGCCGTCTTTGTCCATTTAGCAAATATATTAAAATTACTTAGGAATTAGAGCATTGCTCTTTGAATAAAATTTCCCCTATCTTGTAAACTGAGGTGACAAAAGCCATAGGGATAGCGATATACACATGTACAGATGGCGATAGTGTCGGTTCACAAAGTACAAAAGCACAGTGCATTGGCGGAGCTATCATTCGTACTCAGGTGGTTCATGCGATAAGGTTTTCGACGTGATTATGGTTGCACGACTGCAATTAAAAGACTTTACATGCATGTTTAGACGGAATAGACTAGGTTCTCTGGTCCAACAGAGGCCCAACTGAACCTATCATTTCGCTACTTGCAGACCATTTGAAGTCATTCATGGAGTTCATGCTCCCAAACAACGATGGAACTTTTATGGATTACAACGTGACATGTCAGTGTGCCACAGTTGTTTGTTTTGAAGAACGTTCTAGACAATTTGAGCGAATGATTTGGCTACCCAGATTGCCCGAAATGGGTCGTGAAAATCGTGAATTCAGTTCGTGCACAAAATCCTGCACTAGAACACTTTCGCAAGTGTGGACGGCTAAAGAGGTAGTATTGCTCAGTATTTCTGCAGATGACTTCCAACAACTTGTGGAGTCCGTGCCACGTCGAGTTGCTGCACTAAGCCGGGCAGGCCGAAGTGGCCGTGCGGTTAAAGGCGCTGCAGTCTGGAACCGCAAGACCGCTACGGTCGCAGGTTCGAATCCTGCCTCGGGCATGGATGTTTGTGATGTCCTTAGGTTAGTTAGGTTTAAGTAGTTCTAAGTTCTAAGGGACTAATGACCTCAGCAGTTGAGTCCCATAGTGCTCAGAGCCATTTGAACCTAAGCCGGGCAATAGGAGGTCCGACACGATATTAGGAGGTAACCTACGACTTTTGTCAACTCGGTGTATTATGATTTGCTCGTATCCACTTAAAATGAATAATAGTGTATGAGCATTTTTTAAATGTTATGCCACTGGGCTGTTTTAACGAAAATAATGAATAATTATAAACAACGTTGAAAATTCGAATATGCTGTCTGTTTGAGTCGCTTACAGTATTATTGAAATAGTTCATAGACTTTGGCATCGTGTGGTATAGACAGATATGTGCAATTCATTAATTGAGGATAAGCCGTTACACGTAAAACAATGAGTGATGCACAAAAAATATTAACAAACATTTTTGCTAAATGATTTATTTAAGGAACTGAAAATTTACATGCAATGATAATCGAATATGTTTCAGAGAATGGTTGTATGAGCGTCAATGAAGTTGCCATTCGTCCTGCAAGGGTCATCTGTTTACAAGTCTCCTTGTTCATACTTGTGCATCAAGTCCAACACATGTTTGTACACCAAATCATACGCATCTTTTCCGTATGTGAAATCGAGATGGTTAAATTTCTCGTACGCAATCTTGAACTTCCTCTTTGCATTTCCTAGCTGAGTGTACAACCGATCGATGTCCTGCAAAAGAACAGATAAATTTTGGATAAGTGTTGCGTAGTTGTTGTACCTATTGTAATGTCACGAAATAAAGAAGCTATGTTAAGTAAATTAGGAAGTATTCACTTTTTCAAGAGTGCTGTGCATTATGCTACTACAAGATTACCAACTCCTTTCAAATTTTAAGTACAATTACTATCTGAGATAGTTCTTAATTAGAAGTGAAGTATTTCGACATTATTCAAAAATGGTTCAAATGGCTCTGAGCACTATGGGACTCAACTGCTGAGGTCATTAGTCCCCTAGAACTTAGAACTAGTTAAACCTAACTAACCTAAGGACATCACAAACATCCATGCCCGAGGCAGGATTCGAACCTGCGACCGTAGCGGTCCTGCGGTTCCAGACTGCAGCGCCTTTAACCGCACGGCCACTTCGGCCGGCTCGACATTATTAAACTAAATTTAGATATAACTGAAATTGATCTTTAGCAACATATAAATAAGATTAAAAGCGAAACTGGTCTACACATCCCGAAACACGGCGACAGTTTACTCCGAAAACGAACAATTGAAGAAAATTGTTACATATAAAAGGCTACAGCAGAACGGAAAAACGTAATAAATTAAAACACAACACTGTGCAACAATACACTCTTTGCGGATGTAAGACAACTGAGACAAGTCACAGAACAGGAACACCCCTCCCCCCATATGTTTATGTATATATCACTTCCCCAATCACATACAGAGTCATAAATAAGGAACAGAAGAAGCGTCCCGCTACAATTTTCAAACTTTATAATATACAATACACTATAGCAACATATGCGAACAGCAAGATGGCGTAACGTTTTGAATTGCCACCAAGGTGCGAAAGCTACGTTTTTCTGTGTTTAAACGCAACTGCAAGCTGGCGAGTGAACGCGAGTACATGACAAATTACGTAAAAGCCTAGTACGCACCAAAATTGTAGCCACGACACTACCGCAATTCCCAGTAGTATAACGCTGACGTACGAAAATTCACTTTTCCATATTTGTTCAATACTAGCCGCTCGTACTGCTGCATTCAAACTGTATGCCGAAGAAACAGCAATAAAAACGCAGAAAACATATGCCGGAAATAACGGCAACAAACACAAAAACCATGCTATGAATTAAAGTAAATGAAGTATTATGGAAGTATTCACAGAACACAATATTTGGTACCAAACCGTAGACTTATAATAATGTTTATAACGATGCTATTTACTCATGTTCTAGAATAAAGAAAAAGAAACACTGATCATAGCGGTATTGTCGCTGAAACTAGTTTGGGAAACTTTAAATGCGAACATGTTAGGTTAGGCTTTACCGTCACTGTTATTGACACTGAATGAAACAAGTTTACTGTTACCAGTCACTGTTTATTTATCTCCACGATGCGTTTCAAAGGTTTAAACCTCCATCATCAGGTGGATTTACATTTGATAATATGACATTTGTGTATGTGTTTTGTTACGATATTTTGGAGGAACTTGTGGCTCTGTCTCCAGTGGTCACAGGTTCCTTTCACTGTCGTAACACATCACATGTATACTGTCATATTTTGTACAAAATCCAGTGGTCACAGGTTCCTTTCACTGTCGTAACACATCACATATATACGGTCATATTTTGTACATAATATGACAGTATACATGTGACGTGCTACAACAGTGAAAGGAACCTGTGACCACTGGAGACAGTGCTACAAGTTCCCCCAAAACATCGTAACACAACACACACACAAATGTCATATTAACAAATGAAAAACCACCTGATGAAGGAGGTTTAAACCTTTAAAACGAGTCGTGGAGATAAATAAACAGTGACTGGTAACAGTAGACTTGTTGTTTCATTTAATAGTTTGGGAAACAAAATAAAGTAAATCATGATGGACCAACAATCCCATATTGTTGTTTTTATGCAAACACGGATCAATGGACGAGTGTCAAGATAAAATGATAATTTTAACAGTATTTACATTTAGTTCTGGAATTGTCTCTCTTACCAAACTGACTAATTCAGTCGGGAGTATATACGGACAGATACATAAAGTAAAAGTAGGTAATTGTTCTGCATTCTGTTGATTACCTTAGGTCCCGCCAGCCAGTCGTTTAGACTGTAGAACAGATAAACCGGAGCCTTGACGTTGATAAGCTTGTAATCAGGCGGTGTAGGCTGCTTGTAACGTTTGATGTTTTCCACCAGACCATGGTCGTACTGCCTGAAATGGCCTGAAATGCAAAAAATTGTGTGTGTAAGGTATAATCTGGCGTACTGAATACTGACTACAAATGTACGAATAGTCACTCTGAAAATGAACAAAAATTTCTGTATATTATCCTGAAACAGGTTGTAAGACATCAAAAACAAAAATAATAAAACCATGATATGTTTCTGAAAGTAGCTCGCGTTTCACCTCATGAAAGATGATGTTTATCACAAACTTACCTTTGTCTATGCCTTGCGCGTAATGTATGAACTGTCTGGTGGAGGATCCAGCAGGGATATGTGCGGAAATTGCTGCTAGCTTTTCCTAGGGAAGAAAAACACAGATATTCTTTAAGTTGATTGGAAGAACTCTATCGATATGCTACTTACATATCTACCATCAAGGGTCAAGGAAGAATCGAGATTAATATTTCAGGTCCCTTTGGTGACAAGATAATTAGAGGTATACAAAATGCAAGTGATGTGAATAATATAATCAGTACATTCTTTATATGTACGAAGCAGTGTTGACTCACGCGGTGACGACACAACCTTATAAGATAGTAATCTTCGTTGTTCTTCTCGCTTATAAATTAATTTCTTTTCGGA
The DNA here is from genome assembly GCF_023898315.1 of Schistocerca nitens. Taxonomy (NCBI): domain Eukaryota; kingdom Metazoa; phylum Arthropoda; class Insecta; order Orthoptera; family Acrididae; genus Schistocerca; species Schistocerca nitens. Next base: position 193,467,173 of record NC_064621.1, read on the forward strand.
TTTTTTATTACGGAAATATTGGGGTCTTTTTCCTATTTTATCTTGAAATCTATCGTGACACTTGCGTTTCAGTATCTGATATATGTAGTTTGTGGTGCAACATTTACAAATAATGACAGAAAAATAGAAATAACTACACTAGGAAAAGTAGTTTACTTCTGTTCGAGGAGAGTCTAGACCACGGCAGTATGGGCGTGATGAAAGACATAGGGGAGGAAGAGGTGAACTTACAGATACGTTAGAAGGGATACGACAAGCGAAGCAGACAGGGCGAGAAACAGGCAATTTAAATGAAAAATAAATAGCCTCATATCGGTACTCGAACGGTACAGACATGTGATAAAATGAGTAAAAACTTGCAGCCTCTGCAACGAGACATATGATTAAGGTCTGGTTAATATTTTGAACATATTGTTGAATAGCTTCATTATGTATGCGATACGGTTTCCAGCGGAGGTGCTCGAGGAGATGATTTGTGACTGAATGTTTGCCACCATTTTGGACTTAGTACACATTAGACAGAGTGAACTTAAAAAATTAAAAATAAAATGAAACAGAAAACTATATGCAGTATTTCGACGGCAGTATGACAATAGGAAAATAATAAATAAAGTGGCTGTTGTAAAGAAAGAAATTTAGGTGCAGGCGCGGCATGCCGTCTTCATAGAGATGGAGATAATTTAGCTGTTAGGGCAGTTAGTGAGTCGTGGTTGGACAGCTGAGCCGGCAGAGCTCTCGACCACGAAGGTGAAAAGTCTCAGCTTCGAGTAGCTGGCTGGAAAGCAGTTTTAAGCTGGCAGGAAGTCTCAAAATAAAAATAGCTTACAGTCACGAAATGAGCGTTTACTGTAGCGTCAGATAAGGAGTAATGGCCATTATGTTAATTTTCGTAGTATAAATTATGAGAATGAAACACTATAAAGTGCTGAATCGCTTTCCTAGAATGCAAAATTGGGGGCAAATTAGCGTGAAGTGTTGGGCGGACAGTAGCAATGGAGCAAGAGTTTTAGAATATAAAATTTTTATCACAGATCGCTACAACCAAAATAATAGATAAATCAGAACTTGTGTTTTACCGTATAATAGGTACTTCATGATCTAAGCAAGGCAGTGATTACTGAGAAACCAACGAAGTACACGTGGCGAAAGACAGAGACATATAACTGGGCATACAAGGCACGGGTACAGGAATTTTCATGGCATCTCTCGGATCATGTGGAGTGTAATTAAACTCCGTTGTATTGTATTTGGTTGATGCAAAAGTTCGTAGCTTTTTCCATAAGTTTAATGAAAGCAATAGGTATACATAACAGAGGCTTAGTCATCACTAATGTATTTACCTTTACTATCTACTACAGTCTCCCAATTTTGTGGTAACTTTTTGATTCCGCTAGTACAAAAGTCACATGGTTCTGAAGCAAGAGCCATGTTCGAAGCGCGTTTTCATCCGGAAAGGAAATCCTTGAAGGTTGTTCGATAGAGAGCAGAAAATCTGAAAATCTGATGGCGTAGTATCAGGTGAAGAAGGTGGGTGCGGAATGACTTCCTAACCCTACTCCTGTATAGTGTTTTCTGTCAGTTTCGGAGCTTGCACGCGGGCCTTATCGTGGAGTAGCATCGCTTCACGCAGTCCTCCTGATTGTTGTTCTTGAGCTCCGTCTGCAAGACGTCTCAGTTGTTGACAATAACTGTCAGCAGAGATAGGTACACCTCGGGGAAGCAATTTGTAGTACACCACACCAGATGCATAATAAAATATCTTTTGTGGTGCGCTCTGGTCTTCATGCGGGGAGTTGCTGCTTTGTTTGGCCTCAACCTTTCGTTTATTTTCCACAAGTTAGCATAAAGGAACCATTTATCATATCCAGTAACGATACAGGATAGGAACAATTGGTCTTGTTCACGAGCCAATTGATCACAAGCAAGCAAAGTAGCCCATATGACCACTCTCCGATTTTTGTGATTTTTGCTTAGAGCATGCGGTACCTATAACCCCATTTTGGAACCTTCCCCATTGCATGCAAATGTCGCACGACGACAGAATGATCACAGTTCATCACATCTGCCAGTTCTCTAGTACAGTGACGAGGATCATTGTGGATTAATGCTTTTAAACAACCTTCGCCAAACCCTGAAGATCTTCCTGAACATGGAGTGTCACTAATGTCAAAGCGATCCTCCTTAAAACAAGAAAAGCATTTTATTGCCATGCTGTATCCAATGGCATTATCCCCATACACGGCGCAAATGTTTCTGCTTGCCTACGCTGCTGTCACCCCTCTACTGAACTCAAATACAAGAATATGACGGGAATGTCCAGATTTCTCCACTTACGAATCCATTTCCTAGCGTTCAGAGCTCCACTCACTCCAAATGGCAAAATGACTATATATAACCTCGAATAGCAACAGTTAACTACGGATAAAAAATGACAATCGATAAATGAACCCACAGCAATCGAAATACCAACATGCTAAACAACAACGCTACGAACGTATGCACCAACCTAATAGTATGTTTGACCAGGTGGTGCTACGTAACAAGTCAGTTGAAGACTTGTCACACGTGAAATAGTTGGAATAAGGCTTAAGCTTCAAAGTAGACGCATCATTCACAACCTGAGAAGACTCCACACCAGCTGCTGAACAATGGTAAGTACCCAGAAAGATTCAAAACGGAAACAGACATAGTCGTAACTTGAAATTTATGCAAATTTGATAGTTCAAACATTCGTGCGTGGTTTTAGAGTACGGCCCTTTCGCAGAGCTTATAAAAACAAAATTGGGGCAGCAAAAATACAATTTAAAATGACTGTAGTTTTGCAGATCACATCACACAGAGGTACCTAAGAGAACCAGTGCTAAACAAGGTCCCCTATAAATAGAAAAAAAAGTGAAAATGTGTGGTAAGTTCCTATAGGACGAAACCGCTGAGGTCATCGGTCCCTAGGCTTACACACTACTTAATCTACCGTAAACTAACTTACGTTAAGGTCAACAAATTACGCTGTCTACAATGTATGGAAAAGTTGGATGAGGGAATGCCTACCTAATGTAATAGAGTGCCGAACAGGGGAAGAGATGCATGCTGAGCACGCAAGCGGTAGAATGAATGATGAGACATCAACAAGCTGGAAACCAAATTCTGGATAGTTGACGACAATAATACTGAAATGAATTTTTGTAACGCTGTGTTTAAAAGAACGAATTAAAAACTTATCGGTACTCATTTACTATCTCTGCGTATTAATTAATTTTCATCAAGGTACAACCTTCGCTGCGCATCGGTTACTAAGGTCATGTTGCCTGTTGTAAATTAAAAAGATAATACCATACGAAATCAAGGATGTACTATGGAATGTTTACACCAGAGAAGACATACAAAACTTTTACGCAGTTAGACGATAAGGTCAAGGAAACAATCTCAGTGAAACCAAAGTTGGAAGATGCTCTAAGAAACACAAAGAGACTTAAAATGGAATTTTTAACGGTACAATCAATTTTGGAAATGAATACATGTACAAAGAACGTGGGAAGAAGCGGAGTTCAAAAAGACGCTCGAGACAGTAAATTTCAGCGATGTTAAGTAGCAACTGTCGAAGTCGTAGTTCCACATTACACCTAGTTCAGTTATCTAAGAAACGAATAGTAGTAACTCACCTCCACGACCTGTTCCTTATCAAAACCACAGATCATAAATACGACATTGGTACATATTGGTTCAGTAATGGCTTTGTCATTGCAGATCTTTGGTTGTATTAGCCTTATCAATTCCTGGCTGGGAGTAAATTTGCTAGCTCCAATTAGATGCAGCAGCACCTGAAACACACATACAGAAATACAGATGGATCTTTTAACTATTTACTTCTAGAACAATGTGCACAGTCAACTATCATTCGTTTCTTCGAACAAAAGGTAAAATGAAGTACATTTATATATGGACTAATTGAATTTGCTAGTCAGAAGATTATAGTGGCACTGTAAATTTAAAAAAATAGGCATACTTCTATGTGGACTTTTCTTTACAGTTACCATTTGGCAATGTAATGTCACGGAAGTCTGTGACTCAGCTTTTCATGAAATATTGTTTGATTAATGTTAGTGCAAACACTGAATCTTATTAAACAGTTTATTTCTGCTATTATTGTAGTTCCATTACTCATAAATAATTACTTCATGCACACCTATTGCTAAAGTCCTTTTTTGTGAAACTATTGTTTATTTCACTGTAGCACCTATGTCATCGTCATTAGTATTGTTCTGTCATGAAATTACATGTACATAATGGGTGCCATATGTACTTAATACAGAATAGTAATGTCATTTTCATAGCAATATACTGATGTATCTCGAATGAATACTGTTCTTTAGTTTAGATTTGCTTGAATTTGGAAGCAAAATCCGTACAGGTACCTATGTCAAACATCATCATCATCATCATCATCATCATGCAATTAACAATTGGATCTACTGGTCTGTTACACCTCGGAATTGTTCACACCTTCTCTACATAACTAATTTCTTTACAGATGCTATTATCAGTACTTCTAAAAGTTTCACACACTCTTGTTGTGGATCCTAAATTCAGTGAATTCATTGTCTTTACAAATTTAAGGATGAATACCGTTACAGTAGAAATATTGCAAAAGTACAAGTCTGTTGTCAGTTCTAAGTTCTTCAGTAGCTGTTTCACATGTAGTGTTTCCATGAAAAATATTATTTCAGTAGAGATTACAATTATCTTCGTTTCGTATTTAGGAGTAAATTTTACTTCAATGAATTGTTGACCGACTTTTGCATTGCTAATCTACTTATAGCCACTAATATTTGTTCTCTAAACGATCCCATTAAAAGGCAAAGCACGCATAAGTGATGCAGAAAATTTCAAACTTTGAAGAGAGAATTTATGAATATTCCAAAAGGCTGGTTTACAAAACAGAAATACTTTTTTACGTTAATGAGAAGGAATCAAATGTTAATGCAGATGGTTCTAAATAGAAACATCTCTTTTAAGCAGTTCTAGGTACAGTTACTTACCAGTTCCAAAAGAGATTTTATTTTCTTACGCTATTTCGCATTCTTGTCAGACAAAAGACACTTGGTTTCCATAAATGACAAACGTACAACTAACAAAAGAGATAAAAGGTCAGTATACAGAAATAACAGTTCGTTCATGCAAGAAGTGAAGAAAGAATATTTTAAATTTCACGTTAAAAGTGCGTGCATAGATCAAATACAAAAAATGTTAGAAAAGATTCTTACCTGAGCGGATGTTGTAAATTGTGCCAAAAGTTGGAACAGTGGACTGATCATATGGTTCATGTAAGCAATTGGCGCCAAGCTGAACATGGCACGAATCTTTTCGTTGTACTCAGGCTTCATTGACATTCCGACGTAGAACATGGTCGTGCCCATGGAATGTCCTATGTAGTAGATCTGCTTGTGGCCAGTCGCGTTTAAGACATAATCTATTTGTGCTGGCATGTCATAAATGCCGTGTTCGTGCCAGCTAAAAACAGAAAAATGGACTGTTACGACGATGAAAAAATGTCATTCCTTTTGCTCCTGAGGGAACATTCAAAGCAAAATCAATGAATAAGTGGGTAATAATTGCCCGTGAAATTCAGTAACGCCATTCGGAGCAATTTATGTTACTAACTGCATAACGTACACGTCAATGATATGTCGTAATTTAGGTAATAAGGATTGCGTAGACTCTACCATTGCGATGGTCATCAGACGGTGATCAAGAACACAAAATACTAAATGATAACTTCAATATAATTATAAAATACATAGAGAACTAAATGACTTATTATTACGGTATTGTACAAGGGGCAGTCAAGTGAAACCGAGACAGATGGAAAACAGTAAGTAAACTGTTTATTATTTCAAAAGTAATCGCTATAACTGTTACAAACTTATCCCACTGAGTGGCAAGACGGTCAATGTCTTCATGGAAAAATGTTTTCGGATGCTTACGGAACCATGATTGTTCCCAGGCGAGCACCTCTTGGTCCGAAGGAAACCAAGGGCCACCAATATCGTTCTTCAAGAGTCCAAGAATATGCAAATCGCACCCGGAAAGATCGGGATTGTATGGTTGGTGCATAAATGCTTTCAAGGGAAACTTTTCACTCCTAATCTTCTGCTAAGGATTCTTCTACCTGTTTCATACACAGATTCTCGAAATTCGCCAGTTAGGAGCCACTTTTCATTTCTCTACTGGGTGATAATTAGAGGACTAAAAAATTGATTGCCGTTCGATTGTTACTTTTTCGAGGACTAACGTGCCTGGTACTGCCGAGGATCCTAAGAAATTATTAGTTTTGTCTGAACTATAGAAATTATGAGAACGTAATTATGCAATAAATGTAGACATAATCTTTGCCGAATTCCAGCGATTGTAATATACTGATTGTAAAAACAGTCTTAGTCGTGTTTATTTACTATTGTGAGCGCTTTCGGTGCATCGACATAATATGTTTACAGTGTTGTACAATTCATAACATCCCCGTTTATATCATATTGTTTTCTGGTTTGGAATTATTATTTAATTAAGTGGGACCGCAGAAATGGAAAGACAATTCTTTGAAACATGTTTGATTTCAGTTTTCAGTTTTTGAAAAGCGCCGAAGAAAGAGTGACTGACAGAGATACAGAGTACAAGTTCTAGTCACTGTATCGAAGAGGTGATTTTTAACCAGATAAACGGTAATTACAATCAGTGTATTTTCCCGTGAGAAGGATGGTAGGTGAGTGGTTTCGGCTGGGACAAACGGTTCCCCTATCATGTAATGGTAAGTTAAAACGTTCCAGAACAGACTGCTCGACATATAGAGTCTCTGAGGATGGTTCTGCCTTCAGTGAAGGATGATGTGTGAATAAGTGTGATTCACAGCCTACTGTATATTTGTAGCCGTACCTGAAATGCCAATATTTGTCCTCTTCTGGAGAAAGGGTACGATGTCTCTGTGAGTACCAGTTACCACGGATGTTGCCGAGCCACACGTCGTACCCTTTGTCAGCCAGAATGTATGCTGAAACGAAAAGACAGTACGTGCAGTCTTGAAATGTATTGATGTTTCTGTACGTTCACGAAGAACAATAAAACCACTTCAACGTCTTATTGGCAACGTAGTTATATATCTGGAAAATAACAAAAATGAATGCCCCAGTTGCAGTGCTCCGGTTTTTTCGGGTTTTTCAGTAGCATCAGGTATACAATAATCCTATAAAAGGAGACTGGCGAAGAAAGGGAGCGGAGAGGTCAAATCCTACGTGAATAAAGTAGTTTTGAGCATTGCGCCGCGCGTCGCGTCATTATGAAACTAAAAGCAAGTATCAGAACCTTTGCAAAAGTTTTCTTCAGTCGCCTGAAGTACAGGCGTCCGTTTTAATTGTAGTTTTGAATCCGAAAATCACCTGGCATAATGCCGGAAAGGATATTATTCAAATTTATACTATCCGTGGAAGCTTAAGAAAGAATATTTTAGTCTATGAGTTATACTCGTAATTTCTTTACATACAGAGACACTGAAGATGATACGATTTGTTTTTAACAGCAACGATATTGGTTGTTTAACGGAATTCCATAGTTCCTGAAATAAGGAATTTAACAATATATCCTTCTATTAAGTTATCTGGAGCGCAACTTTTCTCAAAAATATCCGGACGAAGTACTGAAAGTAAAAGCCGAAACTGCCAGTGACGTTTGAGAGCATCTGTCGAGTGAACATTACACGAGGAGGCGGAACTTCGTCATGACCGTGGATTCGCTTGACACAAAGCTCTTGGTCACAAAACAACATCTCTGACACTTGTGTATTCTGTGGCACTAACCCGATGCCGTGGTTCACGCGTTTAAGGGAACTTGTACTTGAATAACAGTCAAAAACTCTATTTTTAATTTTTGTCTTAAAAAATTCTCTACAGTTTTCTGAACAAGAAAAAGTTTAGTTCGTGGAAAATGAACCACAGGAAGTACCAAAAGTAGAGCAATTTAAAAGTGGTTGCAAGCACCACCTCGTCCCCATGGCACACGGTCATCTCTGTTAGAAATAAAGTTTTGCTCTCACTTGTTTCCTTTTTATGACTTTTTAGTCCCTTAAGTTGGCTAACCTGCGAAAGCTTTACAGATGCTTATCTTCTGTTTATACAGAGAGTTAAGTCATTGTTTGCTGTTGTTTTGATGCGAATATTTTGTTTACATGGAAGTAATATGTGTGTGTGAGTTCCTTATTGCGTGCGTGAGTTTCGTATTTCACTTGAAAGCAATGAGAAGAATTAAGAAGTTCGGTGTTAAACAACATAAATTTTATGGAAATTGGTCAACCAAACGGATTAACTCTGGTAATACTGAAATGCAACGAGATACAACACTTTAATCAGCTTCACTAGCCCAAATGCTTCGAAACTAAAACTGAAATATTTGGACAATGGGCTTGAAAGTATTAATGCTGTTAATGCAGAGAAGCCAAGTATTGATTCAAGTTGTATTATTGTTGAACTCCCTGCTCTGTCTGAACTAATAAATAAAGCTTTGCAACTTAACGATTGTGGCAATAGTGGTGTGAAGGTAGTTGAGGTCATACGTGCTAGAACAGGTTGTGCATCAAAATTAAGGACTGTTATGACCTTGAGGGAATGAAAAAGGCAGTATGGACTACCTTTTTTTTCATAGATCCTCCACAGATTACAACCCATGTCAAGCACTCTGCCAACCTGGCAGTGATTCATGGTATGGCTACTAGAGGGCTGTTACTCAAGGTGAGATCTACACCCATAAACATTCTTTATCATATGCAATAATGGAAGTTATAAAACCTATATATACGGATCTTAGTGACACAAGATTGTTAGAGAAATGTTTACACGGTAGGACTCAAAATCCAAACGCAAGTTTGAACAATTGTATATGTGAACGGATACAAAAACTTTCTAGCAGGACTAAATACTCTGAAACTATGTGTGGTAATTGCTGTTCTGTGTTTCAGTGACAGTGTTAAGGCTTATTGTTATGGAGCTGATGGGAGTGCCTGGTGGACTAAATATGCATAGAGCTCTAATAGCCACTGACCAAAGGAGACTCTCTGAAGCACAAAAAATCTGTGTTGGAAGCCACCAGCGAAGCAAGAATAAGAAGAAGTGTGAAGAAGAGGAGAGAAGAAGAGCAACATAGGAAACTAGATGAATATGGACCTGGCATGCGTTAGTGCCATGAAAGTTTAATAGAAAAAGCAAGTTTTAACTTTACTTGGATTTCCCAGAGGTTAAATTACTGCATTGTCTGGTAAACTTTGGCTAAAAAATTATTAAAGATAGAGAGCAGAAATTTTGTATACTGTCTTAAAACATGCATAACTAAAAACTGAACTATTCTTGTTACTTAACTTTGAAAAGATAATGCTTTTTTGAAAAAAACCATAAATTAATTTCCAAAATTTTTGATAATCATACTTTAAATTTTTTGTACCACAGCTTGTGTCGGCACAATCTTTTCAGTAGTCTGCTTTAAAGATAATAGTGTAAAGATCCGTATACATAGGTTTTATAACTTCCATTATAGCATATGATGAAGAATGTTTATGGGTGTAGATCTCACCTTGAGTAACAGCCCTCTGGTAGCCATACCATGAATCACTGCCAGGTTGGCAGAGTGCTTGACATGGGTTGTAATCTGTGGAGGATCTATGAAAAAAAAGGTAGTCCATACTGCCTTTTTCATTCCCTCAAGGTCATAACAGTCCTTAATTTTGATGCACAACCTGTTCTAGCACGTAAGGGATTTTACACAGAGTACGCGAAGGAACTTGCCCCCCTTCTTGCAGCGGTGTACCCTAGGTCTCTAGAAGAGCGTAGCGTTCCAAAGGATTGGAAAAGGGCACAGGTCATCCCCGTTTTCAAGAAGGGACGTCGAACAGATGTGCAGAACTATAGACCTATATCTCTAACGTCCATCAGTTGTAGAATTTTGGAACACGTATTATGTTCGAGTATAATGATTTTCCTGGAGACTAGAAATCTGTAGGAATCAGCATTGGTTTCGAAAAAGACGGTCGTGTGAAACCCAGCTCGCGCTATTCGTCGACGAGACTCAGAGGGCCATAGACACGGGCTCCCAGGTAGATGCCGTGTTTCTTGACTTCCGCAAGGCGTTCGATACAGTTCCCCACAGTCGTTTAATGAACAAAGTAAGAGCATATGGACTATGAGACCAGTTGTGTGATGGGATTGAGGAGTTCCTAGATAACAGAACGCAGCATGTCATTCTCAATGGAGAGAAGTCTTCCGAAGTAAGAGTGATTTCAGGTGTGCCACAGGGGAGTGTCATGGGACCGTTGTTGTTCACAATATACATAAATGACCTGGTGATGACATCGGAAGTTCACTGAGGCTTTTTGCAGATGATGCTGCGGTGTATCGAGAGGTTGTAACAATGGAAAATTGTACTGAAATGCAGGAGGATCTGCAGCGAATTGACTCATGGTGCAGGGAGTGGCAATTCAATCTCAATGTAGACAAGTGTAAAGTGCTGCGAATACATAGAAAGATAGATCCCTTATCATTTAGCTACAAAACAGCAGGTCAGCAACTGGAAGCAGTTAATTCCATAAATTATCTGGGAGTACGCATTAGGAGTGATTTAAAATGGAATGATCATATAAAGTTGATCGTCGGTAAAGCAGATGCCAGACTGAGATTCATTGGAAGAATCCTAAGGAAATGCAATCCGAAAACAAAGGAAGTAGGTTACAGTACTCTTGTTCGCCCACTGCTTGAATACTGCTCAGCGGTGTGGGATCCGTACCAGATAGGGTTGATAGAAGAGATAGAGAAGATCCAACGGAGAGCAGCGCGCTTCGTTATAGGATCATTTAGTAATCGCGAAAGCGTTACGGAGATGATAGATAAACTCCAGTGCCCAAGACTCTGCAGGAGAAACGCTCAGTAGCTCGGTATGGGCTTTTGTTAAAGTTTCGAGAACATACCTTCACCGAAGAGTCCAGCAGTATATTGCTCCCTCCTACGTATATCTCGCGAAGAGACCATGAGGATAAAATCAGAGAGATTAGAGCCCACACAGAAGCATACAGACAATCCTTCTTTCCACGAACAATACGAGACTGGAATAGAAGGGAGAACCGATAGAGGTACTCAGGGTACCCTCCGCCACACACCGTCGGGTGGCTTGCGGAGTATGGATGTAGATGTAGATGTAGAACTTACAGGGGAAAAATTAACATACTTTGTTTATATTTTGAATAATGTGTACCTATGATGTACAGAAATAATTAGCATGGTTTATTTCACGTGAAACAAAAAGAATTAAAAAAGTGTTGAGAGCTAAATCTGTGGTTCATACATAAAAATGTTCCCAAAAGATGTCTTAAACGACGGTAAGCATTATATGGGCATACAAATCTTCTTTGAGTGGCACTGTTTAGAAAACTGACAATTTTTTCGGGGTTTCCACTGGTATTCACGGACCAGTCCCCTTAAAGTAACGGTGCGAGTGCTGCAGCTTCTGTCTGTCAGCTGACTCGTAACGGATACTACCATAATATCAGTAGAAGGAATTGGGTATTTCGGCTGGACACCTCAAATCAGGTGAATCAGTCAATAATCTGTGAAAATACGTATGCCCACATCAGGTACATACTATATGTTTCGTTCGACTAAAATAATGTAAAATTATCTAATTTCCGGACTGATGCTGCTGAAAATGAATGCGACGTGAAAAGAACCATAAAGTCACTCACCCAGAGAGGCGTTGGGCCCCATAATGACCCAGTCATCGGCGCTGTTCATGAGGCCGTGCTGCACCAGCACTGCGGGCTTGCGTTGTCCAGGGACGAGAGGCGAGGCCTTACCGTAGGGGATCCTGAGCATCCGCAGAATGTAGCCGTCTTCAGTCTCCACGATGTGCTCTTCACAGGGATACCCGTACTTCTCAAGCAACTCTGGCTGTAATGAAGAGAAATACCAGCTTGGTTTTGTGCAGGACGGATAGTTACACATATATTTGTTGACATCTGGGATTAGTAGGCACAGTAAAATGATTGTCTGGCTATAACGAAACCTCCATGTGGAAGTAGATTTTGCAACTACGTTGTTGATCCAGTTTCAGAATTCATCAATGAGGTTTGCTATTCGGTTTGTAATCGAAAATTACGAAAGTTTCCTTGGCATACTTCTTTGCGAAACCTTGCTTGCTGAGGTAATTCACAGACGTGAAAATTAACATAAAGCACTATTTGCTGGAATTCTTTAGTTAATGATAAATTCATTTTATTAGTACAGTTTTGTATGAATATGGCTGTTGATACTCTTTAACGAAGTATTATACGTTCGATCAACCTATGCGCCCTTAACCGATCACGCTGTTCAGTTTGGACGCTGTGGATGGTGTGGATCTAGTACCACGTTGTCACGTGACAGTGGCAGTGAAGAGGTGTGTATGTTCGACTCGGTTCTAAGGAATCAGCACAGTAAGATGAGCTGTTGTCAAGTAACGAAATTCACAATACGTAGAAACGTAGTTACCTTCAACTACACGGTTAATTAGTCTTACATAGCGTGTGTCACGTCCTACAAACTCCTACAAGTGACACTGTGTATTGTTGTGAACTAAAATGACCACACATGAATTCAGTTGCTGATGAAGAAAATAGAAAAACTACAGTTGGCCTAGGAATTATGGAACATTCGAAAGACATGAATTTCTCTTAATGAAGTGCTGCTCAAATATGTTATATCTATATCAGGTCAGATTTACAGGATACATAGTGTACAACGTATACAAACAAGAACGGAACGAATGGTCACAGGCTTGTGTCACTGGCATCAGACTGCAATGGGAATAAATTGATAAATTTATGAAGATGATATCTATTCTTTCGGACATTCTTTCTTCTGCACACGCATTGCCCGAACTCTTACGGGACTCGGTAAGATTGTCCGTCGCGAGTAATGAGTGTGATGGGAAGGGGCACTACGAATGTAGTGTGTGGACATTAAGTTGGTAATGTGGGTCTCACGGGAGCGTGTAAGGGATAAGGCCCTGCAGTCACACTATGCTCTGTGCCCTCGTTGGCTCAAATGGATAGAGCGTCGGCCAAGTAAGTAGAAGATCCCGGGTTCGAGTCTCAGTCGGGGTACACTTTTTCAACTGTCCCCGTTGATGTATATCAACGCATCTTGACAGCTTAAGGTCTTGATTTAATTATCATTTCATAAATTGATAGGATCTCATAGAAAGACTCTGCACTTGCCACGAAAATCTGTTTCAAGAACTCCAGGAATATTGATTTCAGCTTGGAAATGACGACAGCTCTTCAGCGCTCTGTAGATTGAATTCTTCACACGTTCGTCATGTGCACTGAACTAGGATGAAATTTTCATATTCACTCTAAGACAGAAAAAAGAGGATGACGTACCACAAAGGAATTGTCCGCATAGGGCGTAAATCGGTAGATGTGACATAGATGCACAGACAACAAATGATTACAGTTTCAGAAAACTTGTAATATTTATTCAAGAGAAAGAGCTTCAGAAATTGAGCAAGTCAATAACGCTTTAGCCTACGTCTGGTCTTTATCCAACAAGCTATTCAGCGTGGCATTCATTGTTAGAGTTGCTGGATATTCTTCTGAGGGTTATCGTGCCAAATTCAGTTCAATTTACGATTTAGATGGTCAAATCCCGAGCTGGCTAGGGGAACCTGCCCGTAATGCTACAAACGTTCGCAACTGGCGAGAGATCCGGTGACCTTGCTGGCCAACGGAGTGTTTGACAAGCACGAAGACAAGCAGTGTGAGCGGGCATTATCTTGCTGAAATGTAAGCCAAGGATCGTTAGCCATGAATGGCAAGAAAACGGAGCGTAGAATATCGTCGACATTCCGCTGTGCTGTAAAGGTGCCACGGATGACAGCTAAAATGGTCCTGCTGCGAAAGGGAATCGAACCCCAGACCATCACTTCTGGTAGTCGGCGACAGTCATGTCGGTATCCCTACACAGTTCGTGGCTTCTCCAGCCACGTCTTCGCTGGTCATCGGGGCTCATTTCTGAGCAAGACTCATCACTAAAGACAATTCAAGTCCAGTTAATGATATTTCAGGCCGAAGACGTGTCTGTGGACGCCCAAGACAGCGGTGGGATACCATCCAGAGCTAATCCGCAACACAGCGGTACGTCGGCGATATTCGTTTCGTTGCCCTTGATGTCACTTCATCCTGGGCTTGTATTTCAGCAAGATAATGCCTGCCTGCACACGATGAGAGTTTCTACTGTTTGTCTTCAGGCTTTGCAAACCCTGTAAGGTCGCTTGACATCTCCCCAACTGAGAACGTTCGAAGCATTATGGGTAGGGACTCCAACAAGCTTGGGATTTTGACGATCTAAAGCGGCAGTTGGACAGAATTTGGTACGATATCCCTCAGATGGACATCCAAAAAGTCTACCAATCAATGCAAAGCCGCGTAACTACTTGCGTAAGAGCTAGAAGTGGACCAACGCCGCCGTCCGTTGTGGCCGAGCGGTTCTAGGCGCTTCAGTCTGGAACCGCGCTACTGCAACGGTCGCAGGTTCGAATCCTGCCTCGGGCTTGGATGTGTGTGATGTCTTTAGGTTAGTTAGCATTAAGTAATTCTAAGTTCTAGGGGACTGATGACCTCAGATGTTAAGTGCCATAGTGCTCAGAGCCATTTGAACCATTTTTGGACCAACGCCTTACTGACTTGCTCAATTTGTGAAGCTCTTTCTCTTGAATAAATCATTCAATTTTTATTAAATTGTAATCATTTGTTTTTCTGTACATGTAAATTATATCTACCAATTTTCGTACCATAGCGAAAATTCCTTTGTGGTGCGTCGTTTCTGCCCTACAGTGTATGATGGAATGAAAAGAACGCTCTGTCACACGGTTTATTGTGATTCGGAGAGTACGTATGTAGATGCAAGAAATTGTAGAAGTTATTGATGTAACTAAATATGGAGTTGAAGAAATTTTGCCGTTTAGTAGCTCCTAGACTTCGATATCATTCTAGACGGAGTATGACCTTGGATTAAACAAGGATGAACAGCTACGCTGTCCGCCCCTCTAGCTGAGTGGTCAGCGCGACGGAATGTGATACCTAACGGCCCGGGTTCGATTCCCGGCTGGGTCGGAGATTTCCTCCTCTCATAGACTGGGTGTTATGTTGTCCTTATCATCATCATTTCATCCCCATCGACACGCAAGTCGCCGAAGTGGCATCAAATCGAACGACTTGCACCAGGCAAACGGTCTACCCGCCGGGAGGCCTTAGCTACACGGCATTTCCATTTCCAACAGCTACGCTTACGTAGACGCAATGTGACTTTCGAATGAAGTGATTTAGGAATAATGTAAATCAATATGAAAGTCTCATTGCTGCCGAGACGAATGATTGTCTTAATTGTTGCGCCATATCTCTCGTTCACTGATCTTTCGCCGCTGATGATCAAGAGAGTCCTCTTGAGAGATAGATCCTGCATTCTGAGAAATTATTCATCCTTTTCCAGTCCTGCTTTCTACTCCGTCTCGAACCAATGGCAGGAATCGGAGTTTATTTTCATGAACTCTGATTTCTTACGCATGCTCCATCTCAGCTTAAGATGTAGTACAGTGCTCAGCCACGTAGGAGATCGAAAATTTTGTAACTCATTACTTCCCAGAATTGCCATCCTTTTTACGAAGATATTCCGCTTACCGTGTCCATGTCGACGTCATCGTCCCGATCTTCAGCTCTTTCCAGAGGCCTGTCTGCCGCCCGGGTGCAGGCGGCGGCGCATAGGACGAGAAGCAGGTACGCTCCGGTACGCATTTCTGCAGAAACGAAACAACAGGTTGAGAAATTACTGTATCGATACCCTTTTTGAAAAATCATGCGAAATTTATTTAGAGCCAAAGGTAAAGTAGAGAGCAACAGAGCAAATCTGAAATTTATATTGAGACAGGAATACACTGTTAGACATCTATTCCGACAAATACACAGTGATCTGGCCCAGCGATAGAATTCCTCTCAAGTAAAAATAAAAATAGATACCTCTAAACATTCCCTTTGGTTGAAGGTGTAAGATGCGCCCATGATACGTGTTTAAGTAAATTGAATGTGGGCGTCCTATGATACCATGCGGAACTAAAGAGAGCAGCGTGTGACAGAAGAAGAAATGAAAGAAGTTTTGTGTTTAACGTCCTGATGACAATAAAGTCATGAGGGACAGAGATTATGATCAGTTTCGACAAGCACGGGGAGGAAGTAATCCAAGTACTTTTCGAATTAAACGAAGCCACGGTGAAACAAAACCTGGATAGCGAGGCGGACGCGCTTTAAGCGTTGTACCAGCTATCTCAAGACGACAGTGGGATAACTGAAGATTAGTTGAAGTATGATATCGGGATAATACAACCGAGCGCAGGGGTAATCTCTACAAACTTAGTCGCTTGAATTGCACTAACAGACAGAAAGAAATTGATCACGAGAGTAAGTTTTCAAACGTATCTGCGTGTAGTAACTTAGGCAAACTAATTTTACAGCTGGAGAACAACCGTTCTTCGGAAATTTTAACACTCATTTTGGTAAAGTCTTATTTATTGCATTCTAAATGCAGCAGTTTTACACGGTCCTCAGAGGTGTGGTTTGGCTGAATACCGATATGTGACCAAAATGTAGCCCTTTTTAGGAGAGAAAATTTAAAATTTATGGCTCATAAACATACATTTCTTGCATACGTTATGGTATCGCAGTAAATGTAAATTGTTTGTCACAGTGTATAAAATGTTGTTGAAAGGTTTCAACTAACTCAATATTAAAATTTTGAAAATCATTAACTTAAGAAAATTGTTTGGGAAGAACTGTTAGTCATCGTCAAGAGATATTAAGAAGAAGGGGAAAAAAAACATAAAATAAAGAATCAGACAATTTCATAGTTTCATGAAATTGCTGGTTAGTCTTTGAAACGTCACCACGACCACATTTTAAATCTAAAAAGAAATGTCCTATGCAAGGTTGCATAAAATCCAACGGCTCCGTCTATTTTTTTCTATACTTCCGCCACGGATTATTAGTCAGGGGAAGTTTGAAACTGCCACCGAGGAAAGCTCATTGAAAGCTTGAGTTGTGAGATGAAGCCGCTGGAATTCGACCTTGTCATTCAGGTTCCATGCGCTTTAACGTGCTTTATGTTACACATTTGCAGCAACATTGCTTTCCTCTTCGTGGCAAACTCCTGAAGGTCTTTCCCAGAAAGACAGCGCTCGACTACCGCTCGACTGCCAGGGCGCTCAGCAGCTCCCTACAGTATGCGCGAACTTTGAACTAGGACCCACGCTGCTCGTCGGCTACGAAGATCTCCCCCTCAAGTAACGATAAGTGGTGTCAGCCAATTTTTCAGTTTTTGTGACGTACACCATTTGGCATCCAACGCGCCGATATGTAGACTGTAAAATATTGACACGATGTCAAGTAAACATAAAGACTTTCTCAGATTATAAGCTGAGAGTCTTAACGACAGTATACGAGAGATACTACAAGTACTTGATAGTACAGTAAACTAAGAAACAGCCGTGTTGTAATTATGTAACATATAACGTAAAGGTAACTGCGCAGCAGAAATAGTCGCTGTACTGCTGCGGGAAATACGGGTGAGAGTTTTCCACGCTGTTGGTGATAGCCTTAAAGCTGTATCGCAATAAATCGTAAGTCTGCTAAGTTTTAAGTACTTAGTGTCACACAACTCATACTGTGAAATAATCTTGGCTGTACTTAAACTATTTTAAAAAGACATGGCAGAATGGAGAACCACGGAAGTCAAGAACGACATTATGTTAAAACGTAGATACTCTTAAGTTTCAACAAGTTTTAACGTCTCTGCGAGCATACGCAAGAGTAAAAACCATTATCGTAAGCTCTGCGGTAACTTAGTGAGAACTTCAGTGCTGTATACGTCACAATTCCTAAATGTGACCTACATTGCTCAGGAAGTTGGAACTGAACGATGAAATGATACCGAGGAAACTTGTAAGTAAATATTTAGGGACAGACGTATGCTCCATAAGCAATTCTACCATCAGAGAGCATAGAACAGTACGGAAGACGGTGCAACTACTGTTTTATGGATCCTTTAATCATGGTGGTCACCTGAAGAATCGTTTTCCTCTGGAGGCAGCTTCGACGACGAATATTCGTAAACTTCTACATTATCTAATCAGTGATCCGGTTGAGATTCACATCAGAGGAAAGTACACAACTTGGAGCAGAATATCCAAATTTCGCTAGTTAATGATTGGTGTAGAAGCAAATTCGGTACAACGAATAAAACAAAGAACATGTTCCATTCTAGGTATAAACGAAACTAATAGTGGTAACATAGTAAAACATGGAGATAATGCAACGGTAATTGAGTGCAAGATAGTGCAGATGAGAACCAAATAAAGATACGTTTCATATTAGGATAAGCAGACACTCACCCGGCTGCTGGCCTCTGAATCTGTGTAGGGAGCCGGTGGAGCTCTCGCCTTTATAAACACCAACGCCGGAGCTGATGTGTGAAGCGCTGAGAACGCAGACATCAGCACCGAACGAGGCGGGCGGCTCGGCCGCGCCATCCATACCACGTGCCGCCGGCACCTGTGAATAATTTCATTTTCGTTACAATTTGTCACTTGATTTCGATTTAACAAGTTTGTTGTAAAGTGTAATATACTAGCAGTTCTCAAGCAACATAGGATTTGCAGTAGAGACTTCATATGATGTCGATAAATCGTGCACTCAATTTCTAATCATGGACGGATAGCGGAAAGAACGATTTCCTGTGCACTTTCTTATTTCAGGATTTCTCTGATATTGCTCGAGTCCATTTAGACGGTATTTAAGAGAAAGATAAATGTTATTTGTCTCAAAAATCTCGAAGTGATTCCAGTTTGTTTACCACATAATTGTGAAAGAGCAAGTAGTGAAGAGCAGAGGTAAACTTATTGAGCATAAGGCTATGAAAGTTGATTGTAAGGGTGAAAGTAATGCACTAGATCGTAAAAATAAAATTTATGGACCAAGTAACTGCTAGCATAATATGCATTTTGCGTTGTGCCCTGGTTACTCGTTATTTGCTTCTCGACTATCTCCAAAACCTGTGCGATTATCTAGCTTCAGCGATTGTAGGCACTTTTCATGAGTATAGGAAAGTCACAATGTTCTATGTAAGTACGCCGTTGCTCTTTCAGTAGTTGTGTTAATAGTTACCTTTTAATAATCAGTGTAGTCTTGTGAATATTACAAAGTAATAGAAGAGATATAACACTTGATTAGTGTAGCTATGGATGAGGTAGCTTTTTCCTCAATTTTTGGCTCCTTGCATGTTTTATTTTCTTAATTTATAGGTTTCTTGAATGAAGTTTAATACAAAAGCTCACGCATACTTAATGGTTTGTAAACGCTACGGTATTAGTCTGATAACCAATTTTACATCTCATATTGTACTATGACGTAATATGCTTCCCTGAAAATTCTGCTTTCCGATGGAACATTCGAAACATTGTGAATAGTGAATGAACGTATGAATTCGTGAATGTTCGTTATCGAATGATTACACAACCGAGAAAACAACGTGTGCATTTATTTGTAGTGCCTCAAATATATTAGATGGTGTGCATGCCAGATATCTGTTTTCATTATTTTATTTGAAACTTAATCATTGGCTGTTAAGGTAATGGCGAAAAGTATTGACCACTGGCGTTTATCGTATGGACCCCACACAAATCGAAGATTTTCAGTAATTCTATTCTCAACACTTGAAAACTGCGCACACCAGTGGAAAAAAAAGAAAATAAAATATTTTTTTAAAATTCTACACATAGCTGGTACAAAATGGATTAAAGCGACCAGTGCTATTCTTAATCTCACTCCACATTTTCACTGACCTTTCTGTAAAATGTCGGTCTGAACCAGCTACACCTACTAAGGTGCAGTATAAAGGATGATTTCTTGATGATTTTACAAACCTACAGGGATGATGAAGAAGGGTAAATGTATCGATATGAGACAAGGAACCCTGGTTCGAAAACGACCGAATCGAAAGATATTAGCGAAAGTCGTTCTGATATCCCTAACACTGACCTCTTCTACTGCAAGTTCGTTGCTCACTTTATTTTGCGAGAAGGTAGTATCGACCAAAACAACGAAAAATGTCCAATAGATATGGGCTCTAAAGTGCATGACTTAAGAGCTATGAGCACTTGTTCATCTTTGCTGCTCTGAAGCATTTCTTCTACTGAATAAGTGCTCATACTCTAAATTATGCAGTTTGTAACTCAGGTTTACCAGTCAATTTTTTCTTGTTTTTATCCATACGGCCTCGTCCGAAAATATGGAAATCGAAGAAATTGCAGTAGAATTGGTCCACTGTCAGAGGTATCAGGACGATTTTCGCTTATAACTTTCGACTCGGTCGCTTCCTGACAAGGGTTCCTTGCCTCAAACTCATACATCTACACTTCTTCATCATCCGTGAAAGTTTGTAACTTAATGGAGAAACCAGTTGTACAGATATTTCACTAGGAGTCCTAACCGGCTTCGAATCATCTCTAATAGATCCTAAAACAATAATATATTTAACTAAAGCCTACTGCAGTAACAGAAACGTTAGTGCGAACATGGGTCCGCAAATAAGCCGCTTGCAAGGTAACTGCGAATGCCTACAAATATATTTTAAATCTAAATTTCTCAATGAAGTTTTGATTCAGCTGTACTCAAATTTCACCCATTGCCAGTGGTTAGGAAATTTGACAGGTGCATGGCGGGGCACCAGTACGATTTAATGCTGATACGCGAGATGTACAGTAAGTAATGCAACACTTTTTTGTCGGCTAATTTCTCTTGGAATATTGCGAAATTTGTTGTGTGGCATCGTAAAACATACCCACTTAAGCCCATATAGTTTCATGAAGTTCTGATAGGTGGAGGTGCTATGCGCAGCCTTCAAATGGCGTCTGTGACAGTGGTGCGTTCCAAACAGAGAGGTGCCTTTGAGTTTCTCTTGGCGAAAAACCAGAGCATCGCAGACATTCATAGGCGCTTGCAGGGTACCAACGTAGACTTGGTTAGTGAACAAAAACACGGTGAGTTGTTTGCCGAGGCCTCTGTCATTATCGCAACAAGGTTGCACAAACCTGTCCGGTAGCCCGTGTGTTGGCCGCCCGCACACAGCTGCGACTCCTGCAGTGTTGATACGTGTGGACACCTTCATTCGAGGTGATCGAGAGATTAAAATCAAACACCTCGTTGCTAGGCCTCACACAAGTCGGTGCACTGGAGAGGAGCTCACACGACTTCACTGGACTTTTCTTCCTCTCCCGATCTATAGCTCGGTTATCGCACGTGCGGGAAGCGGTACGTGGATGAAGGGGAGGTTATTGATGCAGCAAGACGTTGGCTCCCCACGTCGACCGGTAGAGTAGTACCATGGAAGGATACAGGCTCTCCCAGTAAGCTGGCATGAGGACGTCGCATGTAAAGTGTGCTGTCCGTACATTACCCTCTGCTGCGAGACCTTTGTTTGTGTAGAACTGCTGCACAGGTAGTATGTGCTTTTGAGCAATGGAATATAGTGTATTGAGTGAATGTGTTTCAAATGAAAAGGCGAAATACAGGTATTGTATTTGAAAATGTGTATTTATGTATTATTAGCGCATGCACACAGAATCATCATTTGCAGGAATAATATTATTTTAAGAGGAATTTCCTTATGTTCTTGCTCTGGAAACGTGTCTAGAAAATAAGTATGATGGCTTTCCCAGCAAATGCAATTTTTCTGTGGCTGTGTTTAAATGGCTACCAAATTATTGAAGTTACATCCATATAAAACAACTGCAGTGTAATTACTTAGACTGGGTGCCACTGCAAAAAGGGTGCGGTTTTGTGAATAGATTTAGAATAGAGTGCACGACGGAGTAACTGGCCGTCACCTTTCTTTTTTGACGAATCATGGTTCCTCCTAAATGGATATGTAATTCACCAAATAACCGTTACTGGAGTTCCGAAATGCCTAACGTAAGACATGAGGCACCCCTGTGTGATCAAAAAATAGGGAGTGTGGTGCGCTATTAGCGGCGAGAGAATAATAGGCTCTATTTTCCCCAGGAAACAATTAAGAGGGAGACATGTGTGGAAAACATTTCTGGCCAGTTAACTGAGAGAGAAAGTGCTTCTGCAACCTTTCAGCCGGATTCTGCGACGGCAAATACAATCAACCTCTCATTACAGATAATTTATGACGTGTTTCAAGATAGTTTTCACTGACAAAATATGGCTTCCTTGTTGCCCCGATTTAACCCGCGAATTAAAAGAAAAATGGTACTAATTATATCTAGAGACTTTAGATCACATGAAACTAGCTGTCGCCAAGAAACTTCTACATTTCTGAGAGGGAACTGCAGAGTGTATGAGAAATTTCGTGAGCAGATGTCAGAAATGCTTGAACAACGAAGGGAGGCGGTACCAGCGTCACCTTGCTTATTATGCGTGACCAATTTGCTTTTTCTTTTAGGTGTTTTTGTTATGTATGTCAGAAATAACTGCGACAAACGGTGCTGTACTTCACTGCAGACCTCCAGTCACCCGCGCCTCAGACACAGCAACCGGCCCAGCCGGCCGGCAGCTCGCTGTGTAAGCGGTTGCGTTAACGATTGATTACATCTACGTCTACATCCATACTCCGCAAGCCACCTGACGGTGTGTGACGGAGGGTACCCTGAGTAACTCTATCGGTTCTCCCTTCTATTCCAGTCTCGTATTGTTTGTGGGAAGAAGGATTGTCGGTATGCTTCTGTGTGGGCTCTAATCTCTCTGATTTTATCCTCATTGTCTCTTCGCGAGATATACATAGGAGGGAGCAATATACTGCTTGACTCTTCGGTGTGGGTATCTTCTCGAAACTTTAACAAAAGCCCGTACCGAGCTACTGAGCGTCTCTCCTGCAGAGTCTTCCACTGGAGTTTATCCATCATCTCCGTAACGTTTTCGCGATTACTAAATGATCTGCTGCGCTGCTCTCCGTTGGATCTTCTCTATCTCTTCTATCAACCCTATCTGGTACGGATCCCACACTGCTGAGCAGTATGCAAGCAGTGGGCGAACAAGAGTACTGTAACCTACTTCCTTTGTTTTCGGATTGCATTTCCTTAGGATTCTTCCAATGAATGTCTGGCATCTGCTTTACCGACGATCAACTTTATATGATCATTCCATTTTAAATCACTCCTAATGCGTACTCCCAGATAATTTATGGAATTAACTGCTTCCAGTTGCTGACCTGCTATTTTGTAGCTAAATGATAAGGGATCTATCTTTCTATGTATTCGCAGCACTGTACACTTGTCTACATTCAGATTCAATTGCCATTCCCTGCACCATGCGTCAATTCGCTGCAGATCCCCCTGCATTTCCGTACACTTTTCCATTGTTACAACCTCTCGATACACCACAGCATCATCTGCAAAAAGCCTCAGCGAACTTCCGATGTCATCCACAAGGTCATTTATGTATATTGTCAATAGCAACGGTCCCATAACACTCCCCTGCGGCACACCTGAAATCACTCTTACTTCGGAAGACTTCTCTCCATTGAGAATGACATGCTGCGTTCTGTTATCTAGGAACTCCTCAATCCCATCACACAACTGGTCTGATAGTCCATATGTTCTTACTTTGTTCATTAAACGACTGTGGGGAACTGTATCGAACGCCTTGCGGAAGTCAAGAAACACGGCATCTACCTGTGAACCCGTGTCTATTGCCCTCTAAGTCTCGTGGACGAATAGCGCGAGATGGGTTTCACACGACCGTCTTTTTCTAAACCCATACTGATTCCTACAGAGTAGATTTCTTGTCTCCAGAAAAGTCATTATACTCGAACATAATACGTGTTCCAAAATTCTACAACTGATCGACGTTAGAGATATAGGTCTATAGTTCTGCACATCTGTTCGACGTCCCTTCTTGAAAACGGGGATGACCTGTGCCCTTTTCCAATCCTTTGTAACGCTACGCTCTTCTAGAGACCTACGGTACACCGCTGCAAGAAGGGGGGCAAGTTCCTTCGCGTACTCTGTGTAAAATCGAACTGGGATCCCATCAGGTCCAGCGGCCTTTCCTCTTTTGAGCGATTTTAATTGTTTCTCTATCCCTCTGTCGTCTATTTCGATATCTACCATTTTGTCATCTGTGCGACAATCTAAAGAAGGAACTACAGTGCAGTCTTCCTCTGTGAAACAGCTTTGGAAAAAGACATTTAGTATTTCGGCCTTTAGTCTGTCATCCTCTGTTTCAGTACCATTTTGGTCACAGAGTGTTTGGACATTTTGTTTTGATCCACCTACCGTTTTCACATTTCTTAGGATTTTCTGCCAAGTCAGTACATAGAACTTTACTTTCGAATTCATTGAACGCCTCTCGCATAGCCCTCCTCACACTACATTTCGCTTCGCGTAATTTTTGTTTGTCTGCAAGGCTTTGGCTATGTTTATGCTTGCTGTGAAGTTCCTTTTGCTTCCGCAGCAGTTTTCTAACTCGGTTGTTGTACCACGGTGTCTCTTTTCCATGTCTTACGATCTTGCTTGACACATACTCATCTAACACATATTGTACGATGGTTTTGAACTTTGTCCACTGATCCTCAACACTATCTGTACTTGAGAGAAAACTTTTGTGTTGAGCCGTCAGGTACTCTTTAATCTAATTACAGTGTAGAATAGTGGAGGCAGATGCTTCATGTAGCCTTCCACGAATACAAATTCTCTAAATTTACTCAACAAGGTTTTGCGATTACTATCTCCCCTTTCTTCTAAATAGTTCCGTTTATGTACCCCTAGAACGGCCGTTGCAGACTTGCCCAGTTAGCTGCGCACGTTGACGTGACCGCTTTTGGGACGGGGAGATGCGCTGCCTCCGGATTGCATCAGCCTGGCGGATGAATGATGAAGACTGGTGAGCCGAACAGCCCAGATGTCATTTTTGGGCGGTTTCCCACGCCCTAACAGGTGTGAAGAGGGGCGGTTACCATGTTTCGCCTCGAATACACGTTTCAGAAAAGGTAGAACGCTTTCTCAAATTTGCGCTCAGAATTTGCTCTATATGCAGACGGATTCGTTGACCAGAGAGAGAGAGAGTGAGAGGGGGGGGGGGGGGGGGAAGGTTGAAGAGGAGAATGCTGACCTTAGCTGTTCGATGTTCTAAACCGTTTGAGTTCCAGCGATATGAAAAATACACAATTTTAAAATCTCTCTCCAACGTACCTTTACTGGAATAGTAAACAAGGCATACAAGAAGGAATTGGCTAAAAGTAAACACTCTATTGGTTTCAGGAAATTGTTTCACTTCGGGATAATTTTTTTGAATTTTTCAAAAAAATTAACATATATTAACATAGTAAGCAGCACATACAAGAAGAAATTGCCATAAACTAAGCATTAAATTGATTTAACGACCTGGTTTCATTTTGGGATCACTATGACATACAGTTTCCAACCACCCATCATTTCACATGATGCATCAGAAAGCAAATTCGCACTTATGCTAGAAACAATCCGACATCTCGACACTTGTGTAAACTCATAATGCCTAAAACATATTACAAGCCTTAATGAGAAGCAAAAACGGGCCTAAAATCAACTTTGTATCAAAACTACATACTGGCCCAGTGGTTTCATTTCGAAACCACTCATAAAAGCAGTAGTACAAACTCAAATTTACGTTTAGTAACTTTATATACTCTTACTTCCACTGTCAATGATCTCCTCACTATGACCACTATAAAGAAAATCTCGCTTGTCACAATCGTCTACAATCACGTAGCACAATCTCCGCGCTGATTGTTGTTTTGAACGCTGTTAAGTGACTGCTACAATGCACCCCATTCCCAGGAGTACTTCAGTGTACCACTAGATGTCTCTGTCTCTCAACAGCATTATTGTCTGCATGCGAAAGGCATTAGCACTTGAAAATAAAATTAATAAATTGGTGGAAACCTTAGGTACCAAAAGTGTTAAACGCTCAGTCAGAACCTGTTACTATTTCATGGCCTACATTGACCTGTTACAATTCTATTAGCGCGTCTCTGAAGTCTGTTGTACTGCCGAGATAAAGAATTGAAATGATGTGACAATAGTGTACAGTTCAGATGAATTCGCAATTGCGAACATTTACTATCATCAGCTGTAGAATGGAATGACGGCAATGAAAATTTGTGCCGGACCGCGACTCCAACCCGGATTTGCCGCTTATCGCGAACGGCCGCCTAACCATTTGGCTACCTGCGCACGGCTCACGGCCAGACTCTATCTTCCATACGTCTACGATCTGTACTCGCACATCCATCCATTACGTGTATTCTTGTACAGCTCAGACGTTGTGCTTGAAGGTCGCATGCCCGGTATCGGCAGACAAATACGATATTGCAGTGCCGACGTTTTTCTGTTGACGGTGCACTGCGGCGCTCACAGTCTCTACTAAACACATAGCCAAATGGTAAGGGGACCGCTCATGATAAGCGGCAAATCCGGATTTGAGTCCCGGTCCGGCACAAATTTTCACTGTCGTCATTCCATTCTACAGCTGATGTGTTTAGTAACGGTTGTTGTCGCCGCAATGCATCGTCATCAGAATAACGTCGGCAGTGCAATATCGTATATACACCACAGTTGGTCGCACAAGGATATTGTAGTCGATGTCCTTTACAGACACACAGCATTTTTTCCAGATCATCTAAATGCCCAATTCGCCTACCATGAAACTGCTCTTACAGCGAACACGCAGCGCCCAAGTTCCTAGACGGGAAGTTGGGCCAGATTCGTATCGAATTCGAGGAGTGGATTCAGAACCTTAGCTGGTGCACCAGTCAGTCTGAGTGTGTTTTCTAAGCGGGTTCCACGCTCGTTTAGGCAAATACTGCGATGGTCCCCACTTTCCTCATCAGAAAATACGATATACGGATAGCTATAGAACGATCTCACACAGAATAAACTTTACACAATTTACAGACAGTTAGCGCACACGGCTTCCGTGCCCCAGGCAGGCGACGAATGTGGCGGCAAGATGGGCTTTTGACGGCAAAGTTGAATCAAATAAATCTAGCGAATATTGATTACACCGGACCTCGTACAAGACCAGATTAACTCGCAGAAGATGTGTGCTGAATTTGTGTTCGTCCCCCTGTACTTCGCTTCTTAGTATTAACTGTAAATGTGAGGGGTGTTCAATAAGTAATGCAACACATTTTTTTCTCGACCGCTTTGATTGAAAAACTGTGGAATTTGTTGTGGGACATCGTGGAGTATTCCCACTTCAGCCCTTACAGTTTTATGAAGTTTCCGATTGGTCGTGGCGCTATACATAGGCTTCAAAATGGCGTTTGTAACAGAGTTGCGTTCCAGGCAAAAAGCTGTCATTGAGTTTCTTTTGGCGGAAAACCAGAGCATCGCCGATATTCATAGGCGCTTTCAGAATGTCTACGGAGACATGGTAGTGAACAAAAGCACGGTGAGTCGTTGAGCGCAGCGTCTGTCATCATCGCGACGAGGTCGCGGAAACCTGTGTGATTTCCTGTGTGCCGGCAGGCTGCACACAGCTGTGACTCCAGTAGTGTTGACATGTGTGGGACACTCAGTCGAAGGGATGATTCTGTTTGATGCCCTCCCTCATGGTGCAACGATCAACTCTGAAGTGTATCGTGCTGCCGTCAGAAAATAGAAGAAATGACTTCAATGTTTTCGTCGCCACAAAAATTCAAACGATCTTCTCCCTCTCCACGATAACACAAGGCCTGACACAAGTCTGCACACCCGGGAGGAGCTCACAAAACTTCATTGGACTGTTCTTCCTCATCCATCCTAGAGCTTGGATCTCTCATCTTCCGACTTACATTTGTTTGGCTTAATGAGGGATGCAATCCTAGGGAACCAGTACGTGGTGACGGAGATATTATTGATGCAGCATTACGTCGGCTCCGATGTAGACCAGTAGAGTGCTACCATGCGGACATACAGGCCTTTACAGTAAGGTGGCGTAAGGCAGTCGCATTAAACGGAGGCTACGTTGAAAGATAGGGTACTACAGCCAAAAGAATGGGGAATAATGTGGTGTACTGAACCCTGAATAAAACCAAACTGCTTTCAGAAAAAAAAGTGTTGCATTACTCATTAACGCCCTTTGTACTTATACAATGTGATGAGTTCAAGATCTTTTCATCTAGTTTGCATCGAACACGGACGACAACTGTCACACTACCTTATCGTCGCGGCTCCATACTGCCCTGGCAGCTATAAGGACGTTAAGTAAGACATTTACACCAAAAGTCGCCAGTTCGCCATGTTCACATGCTTACTGTATCCTAGGGGGGCATGAAAATTCCAAATTTATCAGGTTAGTCAGTTCCATTGATAAGTATTTCGTAACTGACGTAATCTTACTTGGGAAACTATTCAACCTGCACCGTACAATATTAAATTGGACTTTGAAATAAGTCTGTGAGCGTCAAATTTAGAAAACTGTATTGCGTTGTAGTAATATCTATACCGTTTCGTGAAGTATTACCCTAAGAACTCAAGTATAATTTGAAGTAGGCTACATCGAAAATGAAAATACGAAATGACTTGCTGCAACAGCAAAAACTTTCCAGATGCCACTATTTTAGGCAACCATTTTAGTATTCTTTAGGGAAACTAAGTGTTAAATATAATTTGGTATGCTAACAGTTCATTTTTCTTTTAAATAGTGCATTGTACGATAGGAGTTAAAATTTCTTTACAAGCACACCACATTTATTTGGCGTATGGGAAAAGCACTTAACAACTCTACTGAAGCGCACAGTAAGTAGCTACACGAAAAACTGTTTTAAATTTAAATACCAATGTCCTCATTTCCTATCAGGACTAGTGATCGAAATGGAATGTTCGCTTCGTGGTCGAGGGTAGAAAACGATTTCACATTAGTAGAACACACACAGTTTTCACTCTGAACTTTCACATCGTCAGATGTTGACAGTAAGGGCGATTACACTGAATGGCAATGAAAATTTTTTCTTAAAGCTGAGGGGTTTTTATGCTGTATTTTTGGTTTCTGATTTCAGGTAGAGCACTTAGAATGTTCAATCACGTTCAGTTTTGACACAGATTTAGGATTTCTGTGAGTAACTGTTTAATCGTTATAATAACTACATTATTGTTTTGTGAGGGTTTGCAATGTAACCTGCTATAAAAAGTTGTTTAATTCTGAAGCCTGTAACACAACTACCCATATATTTCGGTGATATAGTAATGTCGTCACCTATATGTTTGTTTTACATAACGTTTTTCTTGCATACTTCAGCAGCGGGTGACGAACCGAATGGTGTCTGCTTTTGTGATTTCCATGGCTTGAACAGGTTTTGAAACTAATGAAAGACAAAATGAACGAAATTTAAAGATAATCTTGGATTTCATTCAAACAAGTTGTCAATAAATTTCATGGTGACTGCAAAGACCTTGATTACGAGAGTTGGTGAGAAACATGCTGGATAACTTCAACGTACGCGTACTACTTGAAGCTGCCCTTTCTGGACTCTCCTGTTAGATATTCTCTAGAAAATCTCGGTGCTGTGAGTGAGGAATAGGAAGAACTGGTTCAATCAAAACATCAAACAAATGTAACAGGGGTGCCAGGACCATGGGATACTTGCCGACTACCACTGGATGCTGCACAGGGAGTTCAAATGGTTCAAATGGCTCTGAGCACTATGGGACTTAACTTCTGAGGTCATCAGTCCCCTAGAACTTAGAACTACTTAAACCTAACTAACCTAAGGACATAACACACATCCATGCCCGAGGCACGATTCTAACCGGCGACCGTAGCGGTCGCGCGGTTCCAGACTGCAGCGCCTGGAACCGCTTGGCCATACCGGCCGGCGCACAGGGAGTGTCCTCAGTCAGTGCACAGAAAAAAAAAACGCAATGGAATTTGAAGGCGAAGAAAACAGCTTTGGTATTAGCACTGAAGAACATAATACCTCATTATAATAGTAGGAGTGCCTTATTTTATTAATTTGTTTAATGACTTCTTTGAATGTATTTGTTTTGTATGGGTTTTCGGGGTCTTCATAATTCCTTTGTGAGAAAACTACGCATGAGAGAGGGAAACTCTCTGCCTTTCTGAACTTAGGTAATCGAGAAACATTAGACTCACCTAAAATTGTTAAGAAAAAAATTGCGAAGTATTAATATGTGGGCTTTTGTTATGATGTTTAAGCGTGCCACAACAGTGAGAAAATAAAAAAAAGTAATTGAAAATTAAATGTACACTTTTTTACATTTTCTTTTAATTTGCTTCTTCCTTAGGCTGCTTTCAAGCTCCCTTTGAAATAATCGTTTATAAAAACAGTATAAGTTATTCAGTATATTGTTCAGACAGATATATAATAGCTACTAAAAAGAGGACACTGTCCTCAGGACAGATTATACCAGGTACAATAATTTATACATATACTTGCTGACGGTATGATCCTCAAACCTGCAATAACAAATGTCTCATTGCTCTTCTCTTTCGTTTTTCTATTTAAGTGTTTTTTTTTTTTTTTTTTTGTTACATTTCCTGTAAGGGAGACAGGCTGGTAGCAGTCATACTGCCGCAATTTAGCTACTGCATTATAAAATTTACAATTTTAATGTATAAAAAGTAAGAAGGAAAATAGATAACTAGTCTACATAATACGTTTCTACATTTCAGTTGCCACAGCCACAAGTTTTGAAAGACTGTTCCATATTGCACTGTTGATGTTATATAATTCCTGTCCTTTACATCGCAATCATCTGGTTTCAGCTGTTTGTCATTTTGAAGTGCGTAGTCTTGCGCTAGTAAATTTACATCGTTATTCGTTAGAAATGTACACATTCCTTTGTGAGAAAACTATGCATGAGAGAGGGAAACTCTCTGCCTTTCTGAATTTAGGTAATCGAGAAACATTAGACTCACCTAAAATTGTTAAGAAAAAAATTGCAAAGTATTAATATGTGGGCTTTTGTTATGACGTTTAAGCGTGCCACAACAGTGAGAAAATAAAAAAAAAGTAATTGAAAATTAAATATACACTTTTTTACATTTTCTTTTAATTTGCTTCTTCCTTAGGCTGCTTTCAAGCTCCCTTTGAAATAATCGTTTATAAAAACAGTATAAGCTATTCAGTATATTGTTCAGACAGATATATAATAGCTACTAAAAAGAGGACACTGTCCTCAGGACAGATTATACCAGGTACAATAATTTATACATATACTTGCTGACGGTATGATCCTCAAACCTGCAATAACAAATGTCTCATTGCTCTTCTCTTTCGTTTTTCTATTTAAGTGTTTTTTTTTTGTCAACGCTTTAAAATAAGACTACTGCCGTAGTGGTATACGTGGGTAGACACAAAAACTCATGCTGTATCGCACAGAACATTCCTCCACGAGTGTTGATTCGAATGCTGTATACAAGATGCCGATTTAAGCTAGTACAGTGTTAAACGACTTCCTTACTGATTAGGATGTGAAGTTCAACTCACTTTAGATTGTTGTGTCAGTTTGCGATAGAATACGTGATCATATGTTCCTAGGTACATCCAACGAAAATAGTATTGTCAGAGGTCAGTCAACGAAGATCAATGGCGGTGTGACGGCTTAGATCTTAGGCGGTTAAAGAGCTCGCTCCATAACGTGAATATGATCAACGCGAAGAACATCCAAATACTTTAACCACAAATGAAAATATCGAGAAAGTGCAAAACGCGGTGTGGAAGCATTAGTCATTAAACTTGCACAAAATATCTGAATCCTAGGACACATCAGAAGAAACAGAAGGTATGTTTTTCATGGGAAGTTACATATGAGGGAGCTTCGTGTTCAATGTCTATTGAATAAAATATACAAGTATATCGTTTCCCTATTTGTTGTTATACGTAAGATGTGGGCTCGTGAAGTCACGCCAGAAACAGATAACAAGCAAAGCAGATGGTGAATACACGTAACCCAGCATTAAAGTAGGTGAATCCGATTCCATCTTCAAGAAATGCCGTGTTGCCAATGGAGGCGTCCTGTCAACCGATCCTTTCTTTTTTACTAGGTTCTATCCGTCCATCTCGGTTAGTTACTCTAGCTACGCATCTACTCTTCAGCATTCTTCAGTACCACTACATTTCAAAAGCTTCTTTCTCTTCTTGTCTGTACATTTCATCGTCCACGTTTTACTTCTGTTAAACCTGTAATCCAGACACATCTATCCAGAACAGATTCCCGAATAAAAAAATTGTTTTAGATTTGTCAAAATTTTAAACATGGCTGAAGCAACAACTGTTGAAAATATTGCCTTTGGTACGATTGTTTTATGTATCTCCACTGCAGGATGTGATTTTAGTGTATTTTTGCGTCTGATGAAGGTATATTTAGATATACCGAAACCGTGGTGAAGGATTTCAATAAATATTTATCCTGCAACTGTTGGGCTGTCATTTACCGTGAAATTTTAGATTTGTATTAGATGTGGAAATATTTTTCAGAAAAGTTTTCCTTGTCACGGTACGTCTGCATCTTAGATCCTCTTCACGTCTGTTTTCGTCGTTTAAACTCATTTGCTGATTTTAATGTCTGCTTCCCAAACGAAATCTCTCCGCATCACCTAACAAAATTCGACAACACTCCATTACTCTTGTTTGACCTTTCCTCATGTTCATTGTGTACCTTGAAAAATACAAAACAATAATGAGTTAATAATAAAGTTGCAGCACCATTTAAATTGTTACATGCGAGGGACAACACGTTTAGTTAATTTACTCAAATTTTTTAGTGATGTGCGATTTTAGAAAAATTTTTCATTTGTTGTCTGTGTATTTTGCTGTAGATCTATCAAATGTACCAAACATCACAATTATTAAAATTTCAGAAGATGACTTTTTCGTTTTTTTCCGATTCTTCTGAGAAAATTATAAGACGACCATGGGGAAAGAGAAGCGGAAAAACACAGATATGCAACAATTATGCAAACTTTCACGGCACTTGAAAATGCGAATCAGTTACACGTCGTTATACTCATGGAAAAACTTTGCTGTTGATATTATTATTTCAGCCATTAGTGACACAGTAGCCTGCGTTCAAAATACATGTGTTATGACGGTTGGCATTAAGCGTGAAACAATTGTTCAGAGACAAACTGTAAGTAGGCTGTTTAGGTTTTTATATTGGTAACGCCACGTAGCGCTCTGTATGAAAATCACTGGCTGTGCTGTGTGCAGTCTGTGGCTAGTTTGCATTGTTGTCTGCCATTGTAGTGTTGGGCAGCTGGATGTTAACAGCGCGTAGCGTTGCGCAGTTGGAGGAGAGCCGCCAGCAGTGGTGGATGTGGGGAGAGAAATGGCGGCGTTTTGAGAGCTGATGATCTGGACGTGTGTCCATCAGAGACAGTGCATTTGTAAGACTGGATGTCATGAACTGCTATATATATTATGACTTTTGAACAATATTAAGGTAAATACATTCTTTTTTCTCTATCAAAATCTTTCATTTGCTAACTATGCCTGTCAGTAGTTAGTGCCTTCAGTACTTTCAATCTTTTATTTAGCTGGCAGTAGTGGCGCTCGCTGTATTGCAGTAGCTTGAGTAACGAAGATTTTTGTGAGGTAAGTGATTTGTGAAAGGTATAGTTTAATGTTAGTCAGGGCCATTCTTTTGCAGGGATTATTGAATGTCAGATTCCGTTGCGCTAAAAATATTGTGTGTCAGTTTAAGCACAGTCATGTATAATTTTTCTAAGGGGGCGTTTCAGCACAAGTAAAAAAATGTTCAAATGTGTGTGAAATCTAATGGGACTTAACTGCTAAGGTCATCAATCTCTAAGCTTATGCACTACTTAACCTAAATTACCCTAAGGACAAACACACACACCCATGCCCGAGGGAGGACTCGAACCTCCGCCGGAACCAGCCGCACAGTCCATGCCTGCAGCGTCTAAGACCGCTCGCCTAATCCCGCGCGGCTGCACAAGTAATCTGGTGTATAGCGGTGTAGCCAGGGGGTTGCGGGGGATGCGATACGCAACGGGGTACCAGTTCCGTGGGAGTCACAGAATTTCTTAGGCTATGTGGTACGAGTTACAAAAATATTTTATATTGTTTTTTTCGTCGTTTCATTCTTGAGAGTCACAGGAGCACGCCGGCATTGAGAGAGCTTATGGACTGGGCCTGACTCTTTTGCACGCTGCCGGGCGGAGTGGCCGAGTGGTTCCAGGCGCTACAGTGTGGAACCACGCGACCGCTACTGTCGCAGGTTCGAACCCTGCCTCGGACATGGATGTGTGTGATGTCCTTAGGTTAGTTAGGTTTAAGCAGTTCTGAGTTCTAGGGGGCTGATGACCTCAGAAGGTAGGTCCCATGGTGCTCAGAGCCATTTGAACCATTTTTGCACGCAAACGCTCACTATATCGCTAAAATATTGCTAAGTAGGAGTTATTATTCGACACGACTTGAGATAATGATGTCAATTAGGTCAGTTTCACATTTCTTTGTACATGGGACACCGTTAACATAGCTTGTTCGTTTCTGAAGTGTTTTATGATTTCGCTGGGCTGTGAAGATTTTCCTGTTGTTATTATTTTGTTGTAAACAGATATTTAAAATTGTAAAATAAAGAAAATCGATCCTCTCTTAGCGAAGATTCTGGATTGTAAAAAATTGAGACTATGGATGGGGAAGACATCTGGTTTAGTGTGTCGTGGATTCAAAAAAAGTGTTTTTCCCCAAAATATGTAGCCGGCTATATGTATCGATGTAACTACAAGGTTTCAAGAAATCGATACACATAATAAAACCATAGTATGTACATCAAATGGTTTTGCTGTTACAAAGCCCAGATTAAAACCTCAGAAACGGAACATTCCACGATTGTAAAAAAAATTATTTGACAGTTACGATCAGATTACGGTAAATGTTACCCTTTCAGAAACTCCACTCTTAATATTTCTGCAAGCTATAAAAGATCCAAAAGAAGAGTCTTATGGTTGTATACTTTTAAGATTATTGCAGCTCATGGTTAAATATGAATTTTCCGAATGTGTTCCCATTCTTATTCTGGCAATGGGATTTCTCTTAACTTTATATGTTTCGGTAGCGTATTAAGAGAGGAGTTATTCAAAACTAAGACGAATTTAGAATTATTTAAGGTCCGATATGAGCCAAGCACAACTTTCGAGTTAGTCAGGTTTGTCAAAAGAATATAGTGTTGCCAAATATCTCGATTTAGATGAAGCATTACAAAATTTTTCAGCAGAAGAAGTTTCTAAGGAAACTATTTTAAGCTACATGCTAAAGCCAATTATGACTAAGAACGTCTTTGGTCATTAGTACTTTATCATTAATATAATGTGGCGTCTGTTCTTTCGGACATGTCCAAAGTAACATATGATTACTGCGATGACGGCCAAAGACCCCTTTTCAGTGGGGATGCACACAAAGCTCGAACTCTTACGGAAATCGGCGAGAGGTCTCGAGTAGTGAGGCTAATGAGCAGTGGCACTACACGAGTAGCGTGCGTCATAAGCTGAGAGTGGGCGTGTTAGGGCACTCTGTGCAGGTGTGGGGACTGCTGTGTCCGGATCGTGTAGATGCCAGTGAATCTGCCTAGTAAGCAGAAGACCTGGGTGCGAATCCTGGTCTGGGATAAACTTTCAACTTGCCCCATTAATATAAATCAATGCGCACTGGCAGCTTATGTTTTTAACCTCTTTGTCACTTTTCATTATCAGTTAGACTGTGTTATGTATAAAAATGCGTTTTACTTGTTTGTTTCCACTCGTAAAAACAGTTTACATAACGGTTAACATTACACTCGTACTGTAATGGACTGACAAGGCAGCCAGTCCACAGTGACGGGTAGCCGAGAGGGCACACGTACACACACGCCGACTGGCGCGAAGTCTGGAACAGGATTCGTAATGAATGTGATAAAGAAAAGAACGTAGCTACTAGAACACTTAACTTTTATATCGTCCTTTGGTATACAGCATTCTTGATGATACAAGTGAGACTATCTTGAGATACATGCAATGGTACAAATGGCGCCTTGCAAGGTCGTAGCCATTAACTTAGCTGAAGGCTATTCTAACTGTCTCTCGGCAAATGAGAGAAAGGCTTCGTCAGTGTAGTCGCTAGCAACGTCGTCGTACAACTGGGGCGAGTGCTAGTCAGTCTCTCGAGACCTGCCTTGTGGTGGCGCTCGGTCTGCGATCCTGACAGTGGCGTCACGCGGGTCCGACATGTACTAATGGACCGCGGCCGATTTAAGCTACCACCTAGCAAGTGTGGTGTCTGGCGGTGACACCACACGTACATTGCACATTTACCCATTTTTATCAAGAAATTCGTTCCCAAAAAAATTTTATTTGAAGTTTTTGTGGGCGAGGAGGGGTAGGAAGAGTGGGGGAATGACAAGTTAAAACTCCGGACCAAGTGACAAACTGCCTAGTGCTGTTGTAGCAAAATTGTTCAAATGGCTCTGATCAGTATGGGACTTAACATCTGAGGTCATCAGTCCCCTAGAACTACTTAAACCTAACTAACCTAAGGACCGTAGCGGTCGCGCGGTTCCAGACTGAAGCGCCTAGAACCGCTCGGCCACACCGGCCGGCGCTGTTGTAGCACCTTGACTGAAAATTGTATGAGAAGAGCCCTGATTGCAGTCATCAGGACAACCAGCAAGCGACAAAATTGCATGTTAGACAATAAATGTACTGACAGGATCGCATCAGACAGAAAAGAAAAACCTGTTGGCAGATACGCCGTATTTACCAGTGATATTTTGCCATTCTTCGAGAATTACATTTCAGGACAGATATTTACTCACTGAAAAAAGAAATGGAGAAAGCAATTTGTCCATTTCTTTTTTTCAGTGAGTCAAAGGGAGCAAAGACAAAAGGAGACATGGTCTGTGACTGCCAGACTGAGAGCTCATCACTTTTACTCCGTGCCAAACACGCTTTAGGACCATACCTCTCTCTCTCTTTCTCTCTCTCTTCCTTCGAGACAAGAGGAAGATCATTCTCTGATTTGAAATATGCATGTACGGGGGTAAGTCAATTATTATCCGAAATTTAATTATATTTTATTTTATTGTGGTAGTACTGTCGTTTTACGTTGATCACGCATGCTTTGTGTTTTTAATGTTATATCTTCTTAATTTTCAGGCTGCTAGGTTAGTTTCGTTATCGTTGCCGTGCTATTAATCGTGGCTGCTCCGCTGTCTATTTGCGCCACAGAAGAGCAACGTTCAGTGATCCGTTTTTTGTGGTCGGAAGGGGTATCAGGGGCCGAAATTCCTCGAAGACTTTCTGTACAATACGGGAACACTGTTTTGCCGCATCGGAGTGTCTACGTATGGATTGAAAAATTCTGAAATGGTCGCACAAGTGTTATGCACGATGAAGGACCCGGACGACCGTTTACCGTCACAAGTAAAGAAACCATTGAGCGTTCACGTGAAATGATTTTCTTAGACAGACGATTAACTATCGACGAAGTGGTACATTGTCTACAAATTAGTCACGGTCCTGCCTACGAAATCATGCACTTGGGTTTCATGAAGTTTGTGCAAGATGGGTCCCAAAACAACTCACACAGTTGCATAAACAATCGTTCTTGGACACCTGCAAAAAACATTGGATCACTGTGGTAACGAAGGGGACAACCTCGTAGAGAGGATCATTACTGGTGACGAACCATGGATCCATCATTACGAGCCGGAGAGTAAATGGCAGAGTATGGATTGGGAGTTACACCTAGTGATACGTGGCTGGCGACTTATGGCGACCACGGGGCCCCGAGCTGAGTCCTGGCATTGCTTCCACTTACTTATGCCAGGCTCCTCACTTTTATCTTTCCTATCTGGCCACCCTCGGCCAGCTCTTGTTCTTTTCCGACCCTGATGCTGTTAGGTTTCGAGGGCTAGGGGTCTTTCATTTTCCAACCTATACTTCTCATGCAGGGTCTGACCCGGAGCGGCCGGCTGCAAAAAGCGTCTGTATCCCATGTTAGGGGCGGCCTCCAGAACTGCGGAAGGCAACGGAATACCTCCGCAGATTATCTTCCCTGCATAATGCAGTCTCCATTTTATGCACAAAAAATGGCTTCCTCTCATGTTAAATCAGTGTCCGGAGGTAAAATAGTCCCCCATTCGTATCTCCAGGGGTGGGGTGGGGTGGGGGGAGGGGACAACTTGAAAGGAGGCAAAAAACCAAAACGACAATTGGTACCTGGAATGTCAGAACTCTGCTACAAGCAGGAAAACTAGAAAACCTTAAAAGAGAGATGGGAAAGAATCATATGGACCTCATAGGAGTTGCTGAGGTAAGATGGAATGGACATGGAGAGTTGCTGTCAGATGAATATGTATTCTACTTCTCAGGAAGAGAAGTAAAAGGAATTAATGGAGTAGGAATGATTATGACAAAGGAATTGGCTAAATGTGTGGAATATGTAGACTATGCAAATGACCGGGTTATTGGTATAAGGCTGAAAGGAGCACAAAAAGATTTACTGGTTGTCCAGGTGTATATGCCAACTTCAGAACATGATGACCAAATTGTAGAGGAAACGTACAATGTAATAGAGAGAATAATGGACGAAAATTAAAAAAAAAATGCTGCAAAATAGTAATGGGAGACTGGAACGCCATTGTGAGAGAAGGGAAAGAGGGAAACATAGTAGGCAGTCATGGTCTTGGAAAGAGAAATGACAGAGGTGAATGGTTAATTGACTTGTGCAGGGAAAGACAGCTGATAGCGGCAAACACATGGTTCAAGAACCACAAGAGGAGGCTCTACACTTGGAAATCACCAGGGGATAAATACAGAAACCAAATCGATTTTATACTGGTAGAAGAAAGATACAGCAATGGAATAAAGAAGGTGCGCACATTACCAGGTGCAGATATTAATAGTGACCACAACTTACTTATGGCAGAAATAGAAATAAGAATGAAAAAACTGAAGAAGGCGACCATGGTGAAGAAGTGGGATTTAGAGAAGATAAGATCCAACAAAGAACAAATTACAGAAATGCTGTCTCGGGAGTTCCTAAACACATTACGAGACAAAGAAGCACCTGATAATGCCAACGAGTACTGGAATATGCTGAAAGAAGGTATCATTAAAGCAGGACAGCAAAATATAGGATATGTAAAAGGGAAAAGGTAAAAAAACCATGGGTCACACAAGAAATGATTTCCAAGATGGAGGAGAGAAGAAAATTGAAAAACAAGAACACTGAAGATGCAAGAAAGATATACCGAAGGATAAATAATGAACTGCGAAGAGAAACAGTGCAGGCTAGGAAAAAAATGGCTAAAAGAGGAATGTTATGAAATTGAAGAACTGGACAGGAAGGGAAGATACGACTTACTATACAACAGAGTAAAGACTATGACATGGGAACAAAACAGAGCAGGAAGTGCTACTATGGAAATTTTGAGTAAAGACGAAGAGGTAGTGTACAAAGATCGTGACGATGTCCTCCAGAGATGGGAAGAATATATAAAAGAGCTATATGACACAAATAGCAAACCAGAAACTCTGGAACTTGAATCACACAACAGTGTAAGTGATGACGAGAAAGGACCGACCATCATAATGGAAGAAGTAAAGTCTGCCATAGCTGCAATGAAAAATGGCAAAGCGGTAGCTACAGATACAATACCGGGAGAAATACTAAAATGCTTGAACCACGATGCAATAAGAGAAATATTGAGGTTATGTAATAAAGTATATGACAGTGGTGAATGGCCTGAGGACTTTCCGACAACAGTAATGATTCCATTACCGAAAAAACAAGGAACCAAGAAAGGCAGTGAGCACAGGACAATCAGCTGCATTTCACATGCAGCCAAAGTGATGTTAAGAATAATGAATAAAAGACTTGAAAAAGTAATGGAGGAGAATCTTGGCGAGGAGCAGTTTGGCTTTAGACGGAATATGGGCACCAGAGATGCAATAGGGCTCCTACGAATCTTGGGAGAAAGGTTTATTGAAAAAGGAAGAGACCTATATATGTGCTTCATCGATCTAGAAAAGGCATTTGACAGTGTGGTTTGGGACAAGTTGGCGACTATAATGAGGGAAAAGAGAGTGGACTGGAAAACCAGAAGACTTATAAACTCATTATGTCTTAATCAAAAAGTTTCAGTTAAAGTGAGAGGAGAAAGTACAGACTGGATCAGACTAGGAAAAGGAGTAAGACAAGGATGCTGTTTATCACCTACTCTTTTTAATCTCTACTTGGAAAATATGATTGACCAATGCTCATTAGATGACAAAGGAGTAGAAATTGGAGGAAGAAGAGTAGGGTGTTTGAGATTTGCTGATGACATGGTCCTTCTAGCCACAGGGGAAAAAGAAATACAGGATTTGGTGGACACCATTGCAACTAACGGAAAAAACTATGGAATGAAAATTAACACAAATAAAACAAAAGTATTGGCACTAGGAGGAAATAAGGAAATAAAAATTATGCTGAATGGAGAAATACTAGAACAGGTGCAAAATTTTAAGTATCTTGGAAGCAGGATAGACACCGACTGGAAGTGCACCACAGAAATTAAAGCATGGATAGCAATGGCAAAAGAGGCGTTTTATAAGAAAAGGAGAATTATCTGCAGCGGTCTGGACAGAGAACTCAGAAAGAGACTCATAAAATGTTTTGTATGGAGTGTTCTTCTATATGGCGCTGAAACGTGGACTATGAGGAAAAAAGACAGAGAAAGGCTGGAGGCTTTTGAGATCTGGACATGGCAGAAGATGGAAAGAATAAGTTGGATGGACAGAGCAAAAAATGAAGAGGTACTGAGAAGAGTGGGAGAGAAAAGACAGTTACTAGATGTAATAAAGAGAAAAAAAGACATTGGATTGGGCATATATTAAGAAAGAATGACGGACTGATAAAAACAATTTTAGAAGGTTTTGTAGAAGGGAAAAGGAAGCGAGGAAGGAAGAGATTCGAGATACTTGATGACATGATGGACGGTACAACATACAGCAGCCTTAAGAAGGAAGTAATGGATATCCAAATTCGCCGTGCAAGAAGAAGTTCAAGACCCAACCGTCCTCAGGAAAACTGATGCTTACGGTTTTTTGGGACGCACAAGGTCCAGTACTGGAACATTGTGGTGAAAGGGGCACAGCAATAAACAGTGTACGTTACAGTTAGATGCTTACTGCCAGGCTAAAGCCTGCAGTTCGAAGCAAACGCCGAGGATTGCTGTCAAAAGGTGTTGTGTTGTTGCACGACAATGCCCGTTCGCATGCTCCTGCCCACACTGCTGAAACGCTCCAGAAACTCAAATTTGAAGTACTGGATCTTCCTCCACATAGTCCCGATCTTGCCCCTTCTGAGCATCACTTCTTTTGTCCACTGAAACAGGCATTAAGGGGCCTTCGATTTGCCTTGGACGAAGTTACAAAAAAAGCTGGCCGGCCAGAGTGGCCGAGCGCTTCTAGGCGCTACAGTCTGGAACCGCGCGACCGCTACGGTCGCAGGGTCGATTCTTGCTTCGGGCATGGATGTGTGTGATGTCCTTAGGTTAGTTAGGTTTAAGTGGTTCTAAGTTCTAGGGGACTGATGACCACAGCAGTTAAGTCGCATACTCCTCAGAGCCATTTGAACCATTTTTTGAGAAAAGTGGTGCATTCCTAGCATGCAGCTAAACCGAAACCTTCTTCTATGAGGGTATCAGGAAGCTTGTACGATGATAGACCAAGTTCGTTGAAACGCAAGGAGACTATGTCGAAAATTGATGTTCTTGTACGTTTCCTATTTGA
The DNA here is from genome assembly GCF_023898315.1 of Schistocerca nitens. Taxonomy (NCBI): domain Eukaryota; kingdom Metazoa; phylum Arthropoda; class Insecta; order Orthoptera; family Acrididae; genus Schistocerca; species Schistocerca nitens. The sequence goes on from NC_064621.1 coordinate 193,509,051, forward strand.
TTACAATAAAATTTTATAACTAATTTGCGGATAATAATTGACTTACCCTCGTATGTAGTATATAAAGGGGAAAGGTCGGTAGCAGAATTCCTTAAAAGTTCTCGACTGATTGTTTCAAATTTCTGTACGATCCCCTAACGAACTTTTTGACGGCCATACGCTACATATTTCTTTTTTTTAAATTTACACAATATATAGGAGAAACATTGTTACCAAACAGCTCTAAAAGTAATTGACCGATTGACTTCAAAGTTCTTGGCCGATTTATTTCAAAAGAAGTACTGAAGAAAATTAGTGAAAAATTAAATTACTAACAGCAGGAATACATCGTGGTGACCTGATTATGATTGTTGTCGCTCCGGCCGTTGTGGCCGAGCGGTTCTAGGCGCTTCACTCTGGAACGGCGCGACCGCTATGGTTAGTTAGATTTAAGTAGCTCCGAGTTCTAGGGGACTGATGACCTCCAATGTGGAGTCCCATAATGCTCAGAGCCATTTGAACCACTGCTGTCGCGAGAGTAAATTACAGCGGCAATACAATAGTACCATCAAATGTCACTAGATCGCGGGACGAGCGAAAGCTCGAGCATTTGACGGAAACATCATTACAAACTCTTATTTATTGATTAGTTGTCGTTGTTAGATATGCAACGGAACAAGGCTGGCCGTCATGAAACTACTGAAGAAAGTAACAGAGGCCATCATCGTCACGAGGTATGCCACAGATTAGGAAGTTTCCATTCCTCGCCATTCCGTTGATACCCAGTCATTTAAGTATGCCCTTTGATTTAAAGCGATTGCCGTTTCCCATGCGACTTGCATTCGCTGCGAGTATCAACAAGACAGATATTAAACATGCTGGGCACTGCATCTAATGCTATCATATTTCCGTTCCATGAATGCCGCTATAGTAGCTTGACGCCCTTGACGACGCTGATACTGAATTGTAGATCATATTCCTGAGGTGCTTTGTAGCGATCGCTGTTGTTTCCATATTTGTTATTTTCATTAGCGCACTGAGAGTGCCCCCAAAGCGCTGTCCGCAGGGGACTCTCGCCGAGGCCGGCGGGCGCCTGACAGCGGTGACGTAGGCAGTACAGTTTCAGAGTTGCGCAGTCGTCAGCACCGACCCTTGCTACGGCAACTGTGAGACCTTTGATCCGCTGCAATCAGCGCCTACCCGAACAACCACGTGCAGCGTGGCACGAAAAGCTGTCTGGCCCATCACCGTCTGCATTTGTCTCCTGCTGTGCTGTTTCCGTACACCGTTCATCTAGGTAGTCAGTTTACTTCGTGTCTTTCCATTTTCAATGTCGCTCTTCTACAATTAGAGCTAATCTTTGTTCTCGTCATCAAAGAAAGACTAGAACAAAAATGTCAGTTTCTTTCGGAGCTGATACGTCATTACAGTACTGCCACATATTTTACAGATAAACTAAATTGAACCAATCGACAACGTTCTTTACTTATTCTGCATCTGAGGTCATCAGTCCCGTAGAACTTATAACTACTTAAACGTAACTAACCTAAGGACAGCACACACATCCATGCCCGAGTCAGGATTCGAACCTGCGACAGTAGCGGTCGCGCGGTTCCAGACTGAAGCGCCTAGAACCGCTCGGCCACTACGGCCGGCGCTAGTTAATCGCTTAAACGTAACTGGCCAGGGCATGTGCGAAATCTATGAGGAACATTCAATAACTAAAGAGTCAAACTGATGTAAAAATGAAACAGTTCGTAGGAGGAGTTTCGTACTTCCATTACTTTCGGTTGGCATCACTGGGATGAACTGAGAATAGCTGAGGTATAAAAATGTTTTGTTTATAACATCAGTATTGGATTTAACGATAGCATGTCCCCTTGCACATCAACTGAACAACGTTTAGTGATCCGGTTTCTGCTTTCTCAAAGTGAAAAAAACTCTCTCCCCACAGATTTACTTAAAATACTTCACCAAGTAACCGACAATTAAAAATTTAATATAAATAATATTACGTTCGATATATTTCAGATGTACGAACTAGTTAATAGCTTAAAAAGTAACTCATCACTGCATGTGCGAAATGTAGAACTACTACGAGGAACATTCAATAGCCGGCTGGAGTCACCGAGCGGCTCTAGGCGCTGCAATCTGGAAGCGCGCGACCGCTACGGTCGCAGGTTAGAATCCTGCCTCGGGTATGGATGTGTGTGATGTCCTTGGGTTAGTTAGGTTTAAGTAGTTCTAAGTTCCAGGGGACTGATGACCTCAGAAGTTAAGTCCCATAGGCCTCAGAGCCATCTGAACCATTTTTTTTTTTTTTTTTGAACATTCAATAATTAAAGAGTCAAACTGATGTAGAAATGAAACTGTTTGTAGGAGTTATTTCGTACCTCCATTACTTTATGTTGGCATCACTGGGATGAGCTGACAGTAGCTGACGTATAAAAATGTTTTGTTTATAACCTAAAGTATTGGATTTTACGATAGCGTGTGCACTCGAAGTTTGCACATCAGTTGAACAACGTTTAGTGATCCAGTTTTTGCTTGCTGAAGATAAAAAATCGACTAAAATCTTTTCTCGAATGACTTTACAGTGTGGTGGAAACTGTATGAACATACTGGCCGGACAATTGAAGCGTCAACTCCTTCGCTTGATTACATTATTCCTTCAAATGGCTCTGAGTACTATGGGACTCAACTGCTGAGGTCATAAGTCCCCTAGAACTTAGAACTACTTAAACCTAACTAACCTAAGGACAACACACACATCCATGCCCGAGGCAGGATTCGAACCTGTGACCGTAGCGGTCGCGCGGTTCCAGACTGTAGCGCCAGAACCGCTCGGCCACCAGCGGCCGGCTTACATTATTCCTGAAAACCTATGTGTGACAGTTGCACAAATAGCAAAACCAACTATAGTAAGTACTAGCACAGTTCGTAACATTATCAGTAACAAGTTCAAATTTATCAAAACACGTGCAAGGTGGCTACAGGACGAGTTAACGCAATAACACAAAGAAACAAACTCTTAAGTGTTTACACACTCGAAAGAGCGATGTGAAACGAAACATGACGCTTTTTCTAAACAACAGTTTAACGTGTCATGAAACTTGAGTGCACCGTTTTGAATCAGAGTGCAAAAGACAAAGCATGTGTACACCAGCTTACCTGTTCGAAAGAAATTCAGAACGTAAGCAACAGCGGGAGAAGTGACGTTGACTGACTTTCGGGATGCCTTAGGAGTCGTTTTTTGTAGTTTTTGGGAGACTGGCGTATGCTAAAAAGTGCCTGCTACTCACACATGCTACTGGGCAAAGTGAAGCCAGCAATGAGGGAAAAACATAGCGGATCTCGACAATGCTCGACATATGCAGCCCAGCAGATCCAAGAAACCACTGAAACAATGGGTTGGGACGTACTACGTCATCCTCCCTACAGTCGTGAGTGATTTGGCTCCCTCGCATTTTCATTTGTTTCGTCCACTAAAGGAGGCACTGCGTGGAAAAAAGTTCAACAAGAACGAAGACGTCCAAATTTGTGGGATAGTGGCTCAAAAAAGGAAACAGAGGCTTCTTTGCCATCAGGTATAAAAAAAGCTAGGTCATCGTTTGGACAAGTTTATTGATATTGGTGAGGATTATGTTGAGAAGCAGTAAAAGTCTCATTTCGGAAACAACAGCTTTCTTCTACATCAGTTTGTCTCCTTAATTGTTGAATATCCCTCGTATAAAGTACAGACAAGTACATAGATCTGCAGAAAACGTCTGTCAGAGGAAGGAACAATTTAGTTCCAGTTATACCATATTGAGGATTAATTAACTTGGAGCTATAAAAGCCTTCCAGGAATGTGAGAGAAGGGGTAGAAGCTGCACAGAAACATTACTATATGTAAAACTCTGTTGTTGTGATCTTCAATCCGAAGACTGGTTTGATGCAGCTGTCTACCCTATTCTATCCTGTGCAAACCTCTTCATCTCTGAATAACTATTCCACTTACACCCATTTCAACCTGCTTACTGTATTCATCCCCTGGCCTCTCTCTACAGTTTCAACCCCCACCCTCTACACTATTACCAAAGTGACATTGCCTAGATGCCTCAGAATTTGCCACAACAACCGATCCCTTCCTTTAGTTAAGTTGTGCCATAATTTTCTTTCGTCATAATTCGGTTCGATACCTCCTCTCTCGTAACGCGATCTACCCAAACAATCTTCAGAATTCTTCTGTAGCACCCCATTCAGAAAGCTTCAAAAGGCTATGTAAAACATTATTTGAAGAAATAAAGAAAACCAGCTGGTTTTATAGCTTTATTTACGCCAAGACGGATTCAGGCTATTATCCAGCTTCATTTCCCGTAATACGTATTTCATGTATTGGTCAATGAAACATTATTATCATCTGCATTTTGAGCCCTGTATTGCTTTTGGTTCTGCTGTTTGGATTTCCTTTTAGATGAAAGTAAACGTTGAATACTTTGTTGTGTTTAAACATTTTTGACAGCGATTGCGAACAATTACCAAGTATTTAATGAAACGTATAACACGCAGCTTTCTGTGTATTCTTTAATGTCACTACCCGTCTGGGCTAATAACAATCACCACAGTATAAAAGTTCAAATATAATTATGTATTACGTCATGTTATACTATCCTGTAGAATTCTGGAACATGTTTTATGCTCGCTTATTATGACATTTCGGGAGACCGAAAATCTCCTCTGTAGGAAACAACTTGGATAGCGAAAACACGAACGTGTCGAACTCAGTTCGCTCTGTCCGTCCACGAGACACAGAAAGCAGTAGACACAGGTGCCAAAATTAATGCCATGTCTCTTGACTTTCGGAAGGCGTTCGGCACAATTTCCCACTGCCACCTAATGAACAAAATACGAGTGCACGGAATGTCAGCCAACTGTGTAATTGGACCGAAGAGTTTCTAGCAAACCATACCCTGAAGAGAGGCATTCTACACCACTGTTAAAGTACAGAGAATGTACGTTCCTTCTACGTATATCTCGCTAAAAGACCGTGAATATAAAATGAGAGATTCGAGCTCTCACCGAGTGTCAGCAGCAGTCTTTCTTCACGCGAAACTTTCCCCACCGGAGAAGGGAAAGGGAAAGAGATAGTGATGCACGATGTACCCTCTGCTACACACCATAAGGTGGTTTGTGGAGTAGAGATGTAGATGTAGATCAGAATGGCAGTTTTATTACTACAGTTGCATCAGAAGAACAAACTGGTATCCGCGAGGTGGTGTGTCAGGGTGAAGTCCAATATGACCATTACTCTGTGATGATGGTTCTTAATAGAAACGGTAGTGATAACAAGCGGCATATATAGAGCTGCGTGTCACATATTTCATAAAATAATTACCATCTGCCGCTTAGACTTCAAGAAAGTGTTTAAACAAAAAGTATTTGTGGTGTGCATATCGAGGCCGAAAAGGGAGCCACATATTACAGAACAAAACGCAACTATAGCATTCAAACTACAGCTGATAAAAACGCTATACTGACGAAGGTATAAATATATTATGCCACTCGAAGATGGGAGAACGCCCAAAAACTTGTTTGGTATAAATAAAAGTATTATAATTGTGGCTGGTTTCCGTATTTCTTCGAGTAATTCAGTTCACACACAAGGAAATCAACCATCTTTAACGTGGATAAACATATGTAAAACTAGTTGAAGACGTTTATAGATCCGGGAGCCGAACACGACTCCCTTCGTGCTGCCAACAGAGAGCTGTCGAACTATAACTCCCAGAGAGACCCAAACATTTACTCTAATACTGCTTCCTCTCTCTCCATACCTTCCAACCGGCCACAAAAGATTTAACATGCTACAGATTTGAACGCTGTGAATGCTCCTCTAAAAAGTAAGCATCCGCCATATTAATAACATACCTGAGTTGTTGTTAAGTCCTTCATGGTACTCCTCCGAAGACTGATGTGATGCACCTCTCCACGATAGTTTATCCTATCTTCACACCTACTGCACCCTACATCAGTCTGAACCTTCGTCTTCTTGTACAAGTTTTACCCTGCCCCTCCCTCCACACTCAAACACATACACACTTATCGAAAGAGGCGCCAGATTGATGAGACACTGTATTCGCGTTCGGGAATGGAGCCATTCAAATTGAGATTTTCAGTGATTTCCCCAAATCGCTCGAGGACACGATTATGATTCTTATGAAAAGGACTCGACCGAATTCCTTCCACGTCCTTCTCTAAGTTTTTTTAACAGCAAAAACAGTAACAAAAATGTCTAGCTTACAATGAAATGACATAAATAAGGTTACAGATAATTGCACTCACAAATTACAACATTCACAGAACACTTGTAGCATCCTCACTGTAACCTTCAACTGGTGACAATTCAGCATGCACATTTTCTTCTTCTGTAGCCTGAGGTTCCTCATCATCATTTCCCAGACCCAGATTAATCATTCAGTAAATCCCTGATGTGTGTTTCTTCCAGGGTAAATTACGTGGGGAGAAGAGCAGTCCCCAACAGCGACGTCGCAAAGTCCTTCACTGCCTTGTTATTTTTGTCAGTTCCAGCCTTCTAAACGTATCCTTAGGGAGTTCAAGATCTTCCTTTATGACAGACACCAGATGTTTGCCGTTATACTCTTGTATCTGCTGTACTATTGATTTATTTTTCATGTGTGACTTGCAGGTGAGGTTAGGGTCGGGAACGTGACACAATCCATCCCCTCTCCCCGAGGAATCTACGTGTTCCTAACCTATACCCATTCTGTTGAAGATAATTTGGAGAATTTTACCATTTTTCTAATTGTGATTCTGATACTTAAGTATTTTCTCGAATTCATTTTCCACATAGGCCTATATCTTGTATTCAATATGTTTATCGCTCCCAGCATTGTTAAAAATGTGACTTGTATATCTGCCCATTCACCGAATCACTGCGTTATTTTGCCTGAGGGTAGTAAGTTTCTTCTGGCCTGAAGAAAATGTTAGTCGGTACATTGTTTGTTGAAGTTCTAGATATCAGAGCAATTTTCTCCCTAGTCCACATCCAGCTGATAATCCGATCTCCACACGTCTACCGATGAGGCACACTATCAACGAGGTTTTATTTGCTGCAGAGGTTTGTGTCACTTAAACCGATGACAAAGAGACGCTCATTAGTGCTGATGATGTTGTTGACTACCTTGTACCATGTTGTTGTCACGTCAGACGAAAGAACATCACTACTGATGTTTTTCCACACCACATTCCATGCTATTCCAGCATATTTAATTCCTATGTTATTATTCCTTTCATGTTTCCGTCTTTCTGCTAAAATCGCTTTTGCTATATCGTTTTTGGAGTTTAAAAGCTTTTTGCTGAGATAGCTTATCTCAAGATAAAACTCCTTAATGTGTTTTAGTTAAAAACTTATTTTTTGTATATTTATCGACGGCTCTACACTTTCTGGCCTGACAATGTCGTATAGTTTTCCTGTAATGCACCCCGGATCGTTACACATTATACTCCATGTTCGTTTGACATACAATGCCATTGCTTTAGAGTTTATGTCGGTTAGTCCCATTCCTCAAAAAAATGGTTCAAATGGCTCTGAGCACTATGGGACTTAACATCTGAGGTCATCAGTCCCCTAGAACTTAGAACTACTTAAACCTAACAAACCTAAGGACATCACACCCATCCATGCCCAAGACAGGATTCGAACCTGCGACCGTAGTGGTCGCGCGGTTTCAGACTGAAGCGCCTAGAACCGCTCGGCTACACCGGCCGTCCCATTCCTCCATTAGTTGGATCCAACACTGCTGTCTTCACCGTCACTAGAAACAATTCCCCTTTCCATATAAACTTTGACAAGGTGGACTGATCGTCTTCGCCACCAATGATGGCATGGGGAGAACCTGTGCTATGTAGTAGGCCTTGGATAAAATATACGCGTTGATAAACAGTATTCTCTGGAACTGGTCTATGCTACGTTGACAGTTTTCAGTCAAAGCTCCCTTGATTTTTCTTACCACCTCCCACCAATTTATTGCTATCATTTTTAAAAAGGAAATTGCAAATGCTATTCCAAGAGCCTTGTGTTCATCAACATGGTTCGCCCACTCAATACACAAGTTAGCAAGCCGCTTTCTTTCTTTTGCTTGTGCCTTTTTTCCCGCAATGACGCAGGGTCGGCATGGTTAATCTGATTTGGCAAGGTTAATTTAAGGGGTGGCCGGATGCCCTTCTTTCCGCAACCCTGTACACCCCGGGACAGTAGTAGTGCACCCCAACTGTCTGCGTTTAGTGTAATCCATGGAATAGTGCGAATGTGTTCAGATGTCTGCGAGCCGTGTAACTGAGGCGGAACGTGGGGACCAGTCCGGTATTCACCTAGTGGGATGTGGGAAACCGCCTTAAAACCACGTCCAGCCTGGCCAGCACACCGGCCTCCGTCGTTAAGCCGCCAGGCGGATTCGATCCGGGACCGGCGCGCCTACCCGAGTCCAGGAAGCAGCGCATTAGCGCTCTCGGCTAACCTGGCGGGTAGCAAGCCGCTTTATGTTTAGAAATTTACTTTTGTTTTCATTTACCCTCGCACCTGATGCGGAACAATATTTTGCAATTACCATCTCTAGTTGTGTCGCATGTGCTTGGTCTCTGTTCCTTGGTCTTTGTTCCATGATTGGTAATGCCTGTCAGCCTGTGCTATAGCTGTTTCAGGAAAGGTTCCAGCGATATAACGAACATGGGCATGGATAAGGTGCTTCCTTGGGTGACACCCCTTTTTATTTCAATTTTTTTTAGTCAGTTGACAGTTAAACATATTTATTTTATATTTCATTGCAAACCGGCGTTCTGTTTTCTAGTCCATCATCAGAGAACTTAAGACTAAACAGACTGTCCACACAACATCAGAAACAACTTCTGTCGTACAAAGAGGTTTTTTTTCCAAAGAGACGAGGCAGTTTTACAACAATATGTACGGGAAATAATTCCAAAGCTTCAGTTTTATTTGGTTTCAAAATAAGAAACATTCTGTATGATGTATTGCATGTTTTATCTTTAATGTTTAAATCCTAAAACCCAATCTCGTATATGTATTGTGCTAAACAATTAATACACATATTATTTATGGTCTCTTAACGATACGCAAACTGATAAACTATCATTAAGCACATTAGTATTGAACAGATACAAAGAAGTTAAGAATAAATAAGTCTTATATTATATTCAAAAATTTAAATAGTAAGAATATTAGGATACAACAATACACCAAGTAAGTACTGAGACAGATACTATGTTATATGGAAAAAATTATTGGTGAAAGCTATGAACAGAGATAAAGAGGAGTGTCAGAAGGGAAGAAAGAGTCAATGCGGTGTGGGAAATGGGGAACAGCTACACTATTTATATGAGGTACATTATGTCACGGTGAGAAAAAAATTTTTAATTACTTCTGCTGCTTTAGCAAGGTTGATTATTAGGACACTAAAGATTAAGGATTAAGTCACGATTCTGTGATTGGTTTCTGTCAATAGCCAGAATCTTAAGCAATACTTGCATTCCGTCTTTTTTGCTCTGAGGAGAACATTACATTTAATATCACAAGTACGAAATTTTTTCAGAGCATGCTCAGTAAATGTGGAATCTTCCTTTTTTATACCCCAATTCTCTTGAGGTTCGGTCAGTACAGGAGTGTACAGCCCTACCTGATTGACGTTCAGTCAGTAGAAGAGATTATAGCCCTACCTGATTGATGTACATATAATTTCTCCCAAAAATTGCTAGGAATCCTGTAAATTCCACTCTGTTCTAGAGATGGATCTCAACTTTACTGTAGAGCAGAATGTGTGGAATATTGAAAGCTGGTGTACATTTCCTGGATGTTAAATTGCTCGAAAGTATCTGTGACGTTCTACCTACATATGACACAAGAGACCATTTGCTGTCAGTGTGATTTAGTGCCTTCTGAGGAGGCTACAGAAATGCTGTTATCCTTTCTCTTCTTTCTACGAAGTATTTTGTCAATTACTGCATCCAATTCCTTTTGTTTATTTTCATTCATTTTCAAACTCTGATTTGGTCTGTGATGTAGATAGTAATTAATGAACCATGAAGGGAATGGTAGCAGGAGTCTAGGAATTCACTGGTAATACTACTGTGTCTGCGTGCTCAAGGTTGTTTACAACAAAATATGAAATAAATGATGTGGAACATTAATACTGTATTCCATTATATTAATTTTTTTGAGATGGGTGAAATTTTCCCGTGCGAGACACAGCTTCAAATTTTGTCACGTCATATTTAGAAAACTATCAGAGTCACTGAAATACTTCCTTTAGCACACAACTAAACTACCTCACTCGGCAATGGATCTTAGCTAAGACACGTATCGCATTGCGTTTATATGAATAAGTCTTCGGAAGATATCTTTTTTTTTTGTTGCAGTTTCCTCAATTTTTAGTTCATAACTAGTGCCATGCTTTACGATTCCATATACTACAAAAAACAACTAAAAGTTACGAAATTCGTCTGGGGTACAAATCCATAGTGCGTCTTCCCTATGCCTTCCCGTTTGGCTTTTTTCTGTTGCACATAGTAAGGAAACTGAAAGTACGCGCAATAGGAGTATTCGGCAGCCACAAAGATTTTCGTAGCGGTAGTAGCAACACGATGGTGCTGACAACAGTTCAGCCAGCTACCTGCCTGGGACCAAATCGGAGTACAGCCTCCAGGCACCCCAACATTTGCCACCAGCTCTTAGCACGATCCACCTTACTTGTAACCATTGTCAATTTACAGTTTGTATCGAGCAGCCATATGATTGCTTATACTTGGCTTTTGCAAAACTGGACCCTGGAAAAGTAAATTTTATCTGTGACAGGGGATGTGGCAACTATGTAATCTGCTACACATGCACCAGTAAACCTCCACAATATATTTCAGTCTAGTTCTTCACGACTCACAGAGCAACTACGTTGGCTTTCATAGTAAGCAGTGAATTTGACATTATCTGGCAGGTTTACACTTGAGATATTGAAACAGAAAGTAATGATACACTGACGTGATAAAAGTCATGGTGTACCTCCTAATATCGTATCGGACTTTTTTCTGCGCGGCGTAGCGCAGCAACTCGACTTGGCATGGACTCAACAAGTCGTTGGAAGTCCCCTCTATAGCTGTCCATAATTGCGGAAGTGTTGCTGGTGCAGGAGTTTGTGCACGAACGGACCTCTCGACTAAGTTCCATAAACGTTCGATGGATGGTATTCATGTCGTGAGATATGTGTGGCCAAACCATTCTCTCGACGTGTCCAGAATGTTCTTCAAACCATTTGAGAACAATTGTGGCCCAGTGACATGTCGCACTGTCATCCATAAAAATTCCAAAGATGGTCTTCAAGGAGTGGAACATAACCATTCCCAGTCAATGATCGGTAGAGTTTGACAAGGGGACCAAATCCATTAAATGTAAACACAGCCTACACAATTATGGTGCCACCACTGGTTTGCACAGTGCCTTCTTGACAATTTGGATTCATGGATTCGTGGGGTCTGCGCCACACCCGAGTCCTATCATCAGCTCTTACAACCGGAAATCGGGACTCATCAGACCATGCCACGGTTTACGAGTAGTCTAGTGTCAAACCGACATGATCACCAGCCCAGGAGAGGCGCTCCAGGAGATGTCGTGCTTTTAGCAATGGGACTCACGCCGTCTACTGCGATAGCCCACTAACGCCAAATTTCGCCCCACTGTCCTAACGGATATGTTCGTTGTGCGTCCCACATTGATTTCTGCGTTTATTTAACGCAGTGCTGATAATCTATTGGCACTGAAAACTCCACGCAAACGCCTCTGCTCTCGGTCACGGCAACACGACGTGGCGCGATAGTAATGTGTAAAACGAATTTCAGCTTTCGCTGATAGTTTCTCTGAAACAATTGCCTGCATTTATTGTTCACTCAAATTGGCAACTCATTAAATATCCATAATAGTCCCCAGTTGCTTTTGCGTAGAGTAAGTGTTAACAATGGAGATAAAACTAAATTAATAATCACTGTGTTTAATATTAATGTTAAGCAGCGTTCAAACCCGTTTTGCTTCTGACAATCTGACCCTGATTTATAAATCGAAGCAAGACTTATACGAAGTAACAAATACAGGTCAATATGAAACTCGCAATACTGTGAAAGGAAAACTATCCGAAAGGTTTTGTGCACAGGATGGCCACAAAGGCTGTTACTCCCATTACTAACCAATATAAACCCCCAAAATTGTATAAATAACACGAAGAACACTTATTTAGAGGAGTTTTCTTTAGACAAGAACCATTTTAGCGCTGCTTGTGAGTGGCAATGCACCATTAACAATGGAGGTCTAGGAGACAGGGACCTCCGAATCGCAACTGAGATGAACACTGCTGATTTCAGGTCTTCTTCGATCTGGTTAAGCAGATTCAAGGAATCATACAGTACTGGAAGTGGCACTTCAAGTAAAAGTGTGGAGGAGATTCATACCCGATGTGAAGACAAAGATTGCTGTTATCCTCACACTGCTGTGTCTAACGCTGATTAGTCAGGTCTCTTGAAACCGAGGTGAAAAAAGACAGAGTCTGTTGCGCAAGCGGTTACATTCATACATAACAATGACACTGATAAGTATTAATGGATTACCGTTTCCGCAGATTTATATCTGTCTTCAGGGACACCAAGGCATAGTAGGATCTAAAATAGAAAAGGAACCTTTTAGTGTCAAAAACATTACAATCAACGTTTCAAAATCTGGAAAAATAGGAAAGATTAATTTTCAACATTTCATTCAAAACGGTTTTTTACCAACTGCAGAAATTAATTCGTTGGCTTTACTGCATTCTTGGTCTGGACATATCGATACCTCTGTCTTTAGGTTGATGTTGAAAAGACCGTTCATGTAATTCAGTTTTCACCTAGAACGACCAGTCTGACTCTAGATCAAGAACTTTTTCGATTGTGGAAAGTATTTCTAAGGGAACTGTCTGACAATATAATTTCCGATAGCTCCATGTCATTTGAGATTGATCAGGAGAACAGTATTCTTAAATTTCAGTCGCGTGTGCATTGTCAATTAGCATTGGCACATTTTATGAATTGCTTTAAGTATGCTGACTATACGGTACAACAAGCAGAGCAATGGCCTGGAGAATTTCTTGTTGTTGTGGTCTTCAGTCCTGAGACTGGTTTGATGCAGCTCTCCATGCTACTCTATCCTGTGCAAGCTTCTTCATCTCCCAGTACCTACTGCAACCTACATCCTTCTGAATCTGCTTAGTGTATTGATCTCTTGGTCTCCCTCTACGATTTTTACCCTCCACGCTGCCCTCCAATGCTAAATTTGTGATCCCTTGATGCCTCAAAACATGTCCTACCAACCGATCCCTTCTTCTAGTCAAGTTGTGCCACAAACTTCTCTTCTCCCCAATCCTGTTCAATACCTCCTCATTAGTTACGTGATCTACCCACCTTATCTTCAGCATTCTTCTGTAGCACCACATTTCGAAAGCTTCTATTCTCTTCTTGTCCGAACTGGTTATCGTCCATGTTTCACTTCCATACATGGCTACACTCCATACAAATACTTTCAGAAACGACTTCCTGACACTTAAATCTATACTCGATGTTAACAAATTTCTCTTCTTCAGAAACGATTTCCTTGCCATTGCCAGTCTACATTTTATATCCTCTCTACTTCGACCATCATCAGTTATTTTACTCCCTAAATAGCAAAACTCCTTTACTACTTTAAGTGTCTCATTTCCTAATCTAATCCCCTCAGCATCGCCCGATTTAATTTGACTACATTCCATTATCCTCGTTTTGCTTTTGTTGATGTTCATCTTATATCCTCCTTTCAAGACACTGTCCATTCCATTCAACTGCTCTTCCAAGTCCTTTGCTGTCTCTGACAGAATTACAATGTCATCGGCGAACCTCAAAGTTTTTACTTCTTCTCCATGAATTTTAATACCTACTCCAAATTTTTCTTTTGTTTCCTTTACTGCTTGCTCAATATACAGATTGAATAACATCGGGGAGAGGCTACAACCCTGTCTCACTCCTTTCCCAACCACGGCTTCCCTTTCATGCCCCTCGACTCTTATAACTGCCATCTGGTTTCTGTACAAATTGTAAATAGCCTTTCGCTCCCTGTATTTTACCCCTGCCACCTTCAGAATTTGAAAGAGAGTATTCCAGTTAACGTTGTCAAAAGCTTTTTCTAAGTCTACAAATGCTAGAAACGTAGGTTTGCCTTTTCTTAATCTTTCTTCTAAGATAAGTCGTAAGGTTAGTATTGCCTCACGTGTTCCAACGTTTCTACGGAATCCAAACTGATCTTCCCCGAGGTCCGCTTCTACCAGTTTTTCCATTCGTCTATAAAGAATTCGCGTTAGTATTTTGCAGCTGTGACTTATTAAACTGATAGTTCGGTAATTTTCACATCTGTCAACACCTGCTTTCTTTGGGATTGGAATTATTATATTCTTCTTGAAGTCTGTGGGTATTTCGCCTGTCTCATACATCTTGCTCACCAGATGGTACAGTTTTGTCATGACTGGCTCTCCCAAGGCCATCAGTAGTTCTAATGGAATGTTGTCTACTCCCGGGGCCTTGTTTCGACTCAGGTCTTTCAGTGCTCTGTCAAATTCTTCACGCAGTATCTTATCTCCCATTTCATCTTCATCTACATCCTCTTCCATTTCCATAATATTGTCCTCATGTACATCGCCCTTGTATAAACCCTCTATATACTCCTTCCACCTTTCTGCCTTCCCTTCTTTGCTTAGAACTGGGTTGCCATCTGAGCTCTTGATATTCATACAAGTGGTTTTCTTCTCTCCAAAGGTCTCTCTAATTTTCCTGTAGGCAGTATCTATCTTACCCCTAGTGAGACAAGCCTCTACATCCTTACATTTGTCCTCTAGCCATCCCTGCTTAGCCATTTTGCACTTTCTGTCGATCTCATGTTTGAGACGTTTGTATTCCTTTTTGCCTGCTTCATTTACTGCATTTTTATATTTTCTCCTTTCATCAATTAAATTCAATATTTCTTCTGTTACCCAAGGATTTCTACTAGCCCTCGTCTTTTTACCTACTTGATCCACTGCTCCCTTCACTACTTCATCCCTCAGAGCTACCCATTCTTCTTCTACTGTATTTCTTTCCCCCATTCCTGTCAATTGTTCCCTTATGCTCTCCCTGAAACTCTGTACAACCTCTGGTTCTTTCAGTTTATCCAGGTCCCATCTCCTTAAATTCCCACCTTTTTGCAGTTTCTTCAGTTTTAATCTGCAGTTCATAACCAATAGATTGTGGTCAGAATCCACATCTGCCCCTGGAAATGTCTTACAATTTAAAACCTGGTTCCTAAATCTCTGTCTTACCATTATATAATCTATCTGATACCTATTAGTATCTCCAGGATTCTTCCAGGTATACAACCTTCTTTTATGATTCTTGAACCAAGTGTTAGCTATGATTAAGTTATGCTCTGTGCAAAATTCTACAAGGCGGCTTCCTCTTTCATTTCTTCCCCCCAATCCATATTCACCTACTATGTTTCCTTCTCCGCCCTTTTCCTACTGACGAATTCCAGTCACCCATGACTATTAAATTTTCGTCTCCCTTCACTACCTGAATAATTTCTTTTATCTCGTCATACATTTCATCAATTTCTTCATCATCTGCAGAGCTGGTTGGCATATAAACTTGTACTACTGTAGTAGGCATGGGCTTTGTGTCTATCTTGGCCACAATAATGCGTTCACTATGCTGTTTGTAGTAGCTAACCCGCACTCCTATTTTTTTTATTCATTATTAAACCTACTCCTGCATTACCCCTATTTGATTTTGTATTTATAACCCTGTATTCACCTGACCAAAAGTCTTGTTCCTCCTGACACCGAACTTCACTAATTCCCACTATATCTAACTTTAACCTATCCATTTCCCTTTTTAAATTTTCTAACCTACCTGCCCGATTAAGGGATCTGACATTCCACGCTCCGATCCGTAGAATGCCAGTTTTCTTTCTCCTGATAATGACGTCCTCTTGAGTAGTCCCCGCCCGGAGATCCGAATGGGGGACTATTTTACCTCCGGAATATTTTACCCAAGAGGACGCCATCATCATTTAATCATACAGTAAAGCTGCATGTCCTCGGGAAAAATTACGGCTGTTGTTTCCCCTTGCTTTCAGCCGTTCGCAGTAGCAGCACAGCAAGGCCGTTTTGGTTAATGTTACAAGGCCAGATCAGTCAATCATCCAGACTGTTGCCCCTGCAACTACTGAAAAGGCTGCTGCCCCTCTTCAGGAACCACATGTTTGTCTGGCCTCTCAACAGATACCCCTCCGTTGTGGTTGCACCTACGGTACGGCCATCTGTATCGCTGAGGCACGCAAGCCTCCCCACCAACGGCAAGGTCCATGGTTCATGGGGGAAGGAGAATTTCTTAGTCCTCCTTGCGGAATTTCTTAGTCCTCCGCAATTCTGTTCAAATGGTTCAAATGGCTCTGAGCACTATGGGACTTAACATCTATGGTGATCAGTCCCCTAGAACTTAGAACTACTTAAACCTAACTAACCTAAGGACAGCACACAACACCCAGTCATCACGAGGCAGAGAAAATCCCTGACCCCGCCGGGAATCGAACCCGGGAACCCGGGCGTCGGAAGCGAGAACGCTACCGCACGACCACGAGCTGCGGACGCGCAATTCCTTCTAAATAAAACTGATAATTACTGTGATGTGCCTCAAAGCATTAATTTTTCTTTCGTCTGGCGTGTCTTATGTAATTACTTCGAATTATTGTGACGACTGTTGGAAATATACCAGTATCTGTTACATTGTTATTAAAACGTAAATTATTCAAAAAGTATCGTAAGAACTATACTAGAGGAAGTGGTATGAACTGATGTATGTGTAAGAAACATATGATTTCAGTAAGTTAAAGTCATGACTGATAGAAGTCGGTTGTAATGCAACATCAGAAGATTCAAATGTCTGTGAAATCTTATGGGACTTAACTGCTAAGGTCATCAGTCCCTAAGCTTACACACTATTTAACCTAAATTATCCTAAGGACAAACACACACAGCCATGCCCGAGGGAGGACTCGAACCTCCGCCGGGACCAGCCGCACAGCCCATGACTACAGCGCCTTAGACCGCTCGGAATGGACATCAACACTGCCTTGATTCACTTTTCTCTGCGTCACCTTTGTAAAAATTGGATATGCAACAGTTTGGCTGTCGATACGAACTGCCTCTTATTCAAAACATTAATGATACGTGACATTTTTTGTATGGTTTAGGAGTTTCAAATTCGCGTGTGTCACTTCGGAAATTACATTACGCTGTGCTACGCCCTCTTGTCACAGCCGATCGCGCGCTAGGTGGAAGGGCTGTACAAATCGCTTGTATAAGCACTTCTTCATCCGACAAAAAGAGCAACTTGAATAGCTTTTAAAAAATACTTGCAGTGCCCCTCAGCTGCTAAAATTTTAGTCGTATTCTTCCTGCATACAAAATTTCAGGGCTGGTTCCGACATGTTGAACTGCACCATTCCCTTGTTAGATGTAACATGTAATTAACAGACTTCCCATTCATTGCATTTCTTTCAAAACAGCTAAAGCCCGATACGACCTCTCCACGATACACACATGACTACATCGACAGATAACTATCTTTACACCTTGTTAGTATATCTTGACTGTACCACGCCACGAAAATACCACAATTATTATCAATATTATAATTGTTACTTTTCTAAGAAACATGATTTGTTGTATCAGTACTAGGTTTTGGTGGAAAAAAGTATAAACTGACGTGAAACAAACGTAGTATGGACAGACTTTCAATCTGCCGACTTGTAGTATTCCAGGAAGGCGGCTGTAGTTGCGCGGATGATTCAGTGCACCAGTCCTTTAATGTATCTGAATGTAACCACCTCTTCCCAATGGTACGTCTGTAATCGTGCGGTGGCAGAGGCACCAAATCAACTTCATTACATGGGAGAAATGGGAAATTGTATCTTCAGAGGACGGGAGAAGTTATTCTCGGGTGGAGCGTGTATCTGAATGTTACCAATTAATTTGATTACTGGAATGAAGAAGACAGCAGTGTGGAGACTCTGAATCGGACTAAATGTAATCTGTGGTCAATAGCGCTACAGTTCTAGTGCGCAGCTGCACGAAGTAAAGTATAATGACAAAAAGGTCACTTATTTTATTGTGGCACATGACTATTCACAGAATACGAAAAATTTTAAGATTATTTGCATGCCCATAATGATAGGCAGGAAAAGATACAAATTTCCTGTACATGTGAACAATTTAGCAAATTTTAGGCCATGTCTCCAGGTGGGATAGTGTGAAGGCGCGAGGTTTCCAAGTGGAATGACTCACAAGGGGAGGATGTGACATATGGGTCACCGATTTTGATCAAATTTTGCTCTGAAGTTCTACACTGAAAATAGCAGAGTGATGTGCTTCGTCCTTTTAAAAAAAGGTCTAAAAACAAACATTTTTATTAATATAATATGTAGTTCATAGTTAATAATGTTTACCTTATTAACGTTTTCGTGTTTTCATACGGTAGCTTAGACGTGTCAAGTTGAGAGACGGCGGTGGGCGGGTGGTCAGTCTGCACAGCAGTGGCGCCGCTCGGACCTGTTCCCGGCCGTGAAACGGGAAATGTTTACCCATGGACACGGCACATAACTTTTATGTTTGACCACGCATATGCTAGGGCGTTTTCTGAGGGCTGAAATTCACTTAACTGCTACAAACCTCATTGGGATACACCTATCCATTGTAAGCAGCACAATATACGTCATGATGACCAATGAAGCTGCACGTGAAAGCATTATCGCCGCTGTACAAAGAGGATTTAAATTTCGACACTCTGATGGCCATATAAACGATGTAATGGTGACTCCTTCAGGCTTGAGAGTGAGGATCATTCGGATCTCTCGACTGCCGTTTGAGATACCCCGTGCTAAACGGCATCCGACAGGTTAACTCAAACTTACGCACTGGAGTATGTCAAGCTACTGTGATTTACGGTAGCCAGCCGCGGACATGTCCTGGCTAGGTTCCAGAAGGATATACCCGCGCAGAGTGCACGCAACGCCGTATCATGCAACTGCCACGTGGAAAAGCGTCACAGTGAGAAGTTCTCATTGCGGATGACATACATGTCGGTGGCCAGCCGGGAGGTGTTGCCGAGTTCGGAGCGTGACGCAGACATCTTGGTGCAAGAGCGGCGAGCAGGGAGATGAAGGGGAGGACACCCCCTACACCCCCGTCACAGCAGAAGAGGGGGTAACCTTATGCAGCCTCACGCAGTATAGAACTGGAGGTAGAGAAGGTGGTGCAGCAATGGATCAACTAGCGCCCGAAGAACAACCTGAGGCGTCGCCTACGGCGGAAGAGGCAGGACGCGGAAACAATGCTCACCGAACCATTGCAACAAGTGCTGTCATGCTTCGGGCGACACGTCCTCCTCTATCCTAAGGGACACGGAAGATCATCCAGTCAAAGAGAAATCTGACATGGATCACGTGCCTTTAGAAGACGTCGAAAGGATTCCTTCCTATGGCGACCAGATGTCCTGCCTTTTAGGCAACGATTAACCTGGTAACGTCGATGGAGGTGTCAGTGGCAGCGCCCCGGCAATCACATAGAAATACAGAAGATGGTATTTCTGGACTTGATGACCGATGTCACTGAGCAGTGCAAGTCGAAGAGGTACTGAAGTTGGCATCCTACTCGATGACGGCTCACTTACAGGAGCACGCCACAAGACGAAAGCAGCGGAGGGAAGTCCGTTGGCGGGCAACCCTCTGAGCACGAATAGCGGACTATAGCCTATGGGTTTATAATGAAATAAGCATGACGACGACAACAAACTAAGCATACGAGGGGGGAACAGTGAACATCAATGCCACACGATCGCTTATGAAATTGCAACTGTACATGATCTACGCCACAGACGTGGATACACTGCTGGTACAGGAAACCAGCAATGCTGCCGTCTTAGAAGTGCGTGGTTATAACATTTACCGAGGGCCATTCCAGAGTAGAACGTGGCACAGCGACCCGGACCTGGGAAGGGATTCCGGCGTGCGACCTCTATTATCTTCTTTCGACCCTACGTTTAGTGATGACCGTGAACGGCATTCGTACTGTCAACAATTACGCACACTCCAGATCTCACAATCGACGGAGCCGTACGCAGTTCTGTTCGGAGGAGACTGCCCCCCTATTCCGTGGCACAGATATGATCACATCTCACGCCGAAGGATCAAACCCGGAATTTTAACTCCAGTTGTGCATTGCTCTCGATCTACAGAGACGTGACGCTGATGGACACGTGTAAAAAGATCTTTGTGCAGCGTGAGGGCTATACATTTTTTACTAGCCACTCTGGGGGCAGACTGGATCGGATTTATGCTTCTGAAAGACTACGAGATCACGTGCTGACTGCCGAACGTTGGCCCACTGCCTTTACGAATCACCTTGCGTATTTATACACGTTAGCCCTCCCACGACAGCAGGTCTGATGAAGCCATAGTTTTGGAAACTGAATTCATCGTTAATGGTGGATCCCGAATGTCCCCTACAGACGTGGCAAACATGCACTCACCGTCTGCCGGTACACCGTACAGTTCTTTCAAGGTGGCTACAGCGTGCAAGGGCTCTCATAACTTATGGCAAGAAATAAAAGCGGGATGGCTCCCATATACACTTGAATGTTCCTAAACGGTGCTCCATCGCCCGAGCATCAACCGGAAGGCGATCGCATTCAGTCGCGCATTTTACTGGAACGAGACGTTAATTAGAGAGCCTTTCGATCCGTGCTAGGTGCTTTGACAACGTCGATGAAGAATGTATTCCCATGCATCATGTGTCAAGGGGACATGCACGTATCGTTGATCACAGCGTTCCATGATGGGGACGATCGGCCCTTCAAGTCACTACAGGACACTGCTACTGGGTTTCTGGCACGTTATCGCCTTCTTTCCGCCCGTCTGCCGACGGAAGATCGGATGGGAGAAGACGTATTGCAGTAGGTGCACACTGAGGTGGATGCTTCGAATGCAGCTACGTTACTGGAACCCGTAACGGAAGATGACATAAGGACAACACTCAAGAAGGCAGCGATGCGTGAATCTCCTAGACCAGATGGACTGACACTCGAATTCTATTGCAACACGCAAACGAAATGTTGACCCATTGACATGTCATCCAGTACATTTTTCGTGGAGAATACATTTGACTTACGTTGCTACGAACAGATTTATCAGATAACAGTTTGGATGCGCACCAAGCGTATAAAAGTATGTCCTGAAAGAAAGGCATGGACAACTGGTTATGGATCAACGCATGAACTTCGATAGCAGCCGCCCTGTATTTTAATTATTTCCTATGCTCTGATGTCGTATGGTTTTGAAGTCGTGCGATGAAGTTCTTTATCTGTCGCCAAAAGTAAACATCATACAGTTGAAAAAGAGGGGTATCACTTTTACGGTTTCTGTGGAAATCCTAAGTAACGCGCCTTGTATCACGATCAAAATAGCTGTCAGTATATTATGTATACTTATTTGATCATCAGTCACACCTGCCAATGGTTTACTTCAAAAAAGAAAGAAAGGTATTCGCATAATCAGATTATTATTATCACAAACATCGAACAAAAATATCAAATGAAAAAAATAATGCCACGACCCAGAGTCAAACACAGTCTAATGCGTGCACCACTCAACCGACAACCTCTTTCTGCTAGACACGTCGAATGACAGGTACCCAAGCTACAGCACGAAAAACACGAAAACGTTAATAACTAAAACATTATTAACTTTGTACCCCATACGTCATTAATAAAAATGTTGGTTTTCAGACCATTTTCCGATGTACAGCATTGCAAATACGATTTTCTGTCATCAACTTTGACCTCGATTTTTTTAAAGAACTAAGAATGTCTAGACAAAGTCTAAAACGTGTCTCCTTATTTGCAATATAGAACGTCGTTGGAAAACGTCATGCAAAACGGTGACCCACGAGTCTGAATCATCCCTTCTCACTCGCATGCTAACGGTTCAAAAATGGTTCAAATGGCTCTGAGCACTATGCGACTTAACTTCTGAGGTTATCAGTCGCCTAGAACTTAGAACTAATTAAACCGAACTAACCTAAGGACGTCACACACATCCATGCCCGAGGCAGGATTCGAACCTGCGACCGCAGCGGCCGCCCGGCTCCAGACTGCAGCGCCTAGAACCGCACGGCCACTCTGGCCGGCCGCGTGCTAACGGTCCTACATACACTCCCACATGAGAAAACGCGTCTGACATGCTTGCCTATCTAAGGAAGGTTTGCGCAAGACAATCTGTCTGCAATATGTGATGCGTGAAGTATCCTTCATTGGGTATTATGTGGCGTCAATTAAATTTTTGTACCAGTCAGTGCTTCGGTGTTAGTCCCCAGTCCCTCGTGAGGCAGAATCTTCTGGGAAAGGTAGTGAGATGGAGCGATGGCGTCAACAAGATTAACATTTGCTGCTATCCATACAGTTTTGATGGAAACAAAGTACCAATGTTGAGAAAAATTTCAAAGACATTGCGTGGATGTTTCTAGGGCAGATGTCTCATTGCAGTCACCTCGACATGAGGAGGCTACAGGGAGTATTTTTACAGTGTCGAGACTGAATTCAGACAGAGGGTGGTGCTTGAGATATAGTGCAACGTGATGGATTCCATTACTGTTAATAACTTACGAGATGTGACTGATGATGTATTGAGAAAAATGTGGGCCAAGTGAGGACGGTTTTGATAAACGTGTTTCGCTGGCAATATTTGGAGATGTGTGCCGGAAGGGGCAGTTTGGAAGAATCTTTTTATTCAGTGTGAGGAGACTAACAGTTTTTGCGATGCAAATTAAGCACTATCTACTTACATTAGCGATACGTTTTACGTAGATGATTTGCACAACTTGGTTTATTTGGAAAAGGAAGATAAAGTCGCTGGAAGTTGCAGTATAATTTTATCCAACTACTTGTTTTGGAGTCATTATAACTGCCATCATATGGTCGTACTTTCCGGCTGAGATGACTCGTTGTCATTGTGTACCATGAATGATTTGAAATGATTAACAATTGTGGATGTACCAATATATATTGCCTGACAAAAATGTGAAGCATGCTGAATATTTGATCATAGGTCAATGTAACTTCGTACAGTTACACACCAACGGTTGGTATGTTAATATCTGCAGTATGCAAATGATTCTGTGTGACAGAACTACGACCAGAATGCATTAGTGTTGGACATATTTAGGTTGTTACGAGGGCTGGTAGAATATAAAAGGGCGTGAACAGTGTCAGATAGTGAATGGTTACTTTGCACCGAGTTACCACGTATTCGTTGGAGGCAGCGCTATCAGAACAAAGATTGAAAGGGGCCTCTTTGCGATTCTCCATTTGGCCAGTTGGTAGAATCGTGCAATATTTAGATCTCTAGGACATTCGGATGTGACAGGGGTCCAATGTAGGACTGCATGGAAAC
The DNA here is from genome assembly GCF_023898315.1 of Schistocerca nitens. Lineage (NCBI taxonomy): Eukaryota > Metazoa > Arthropoda > Insecta > Orthoptera > Acrididae > Schistocerca > Schistocerca nitens. The sequence continues at coordinate 193,532,617 of NC_064621.1, forward strand.
ACGAGGGCAGGCGTAATCGTCGCCAAGGTTCCAGTCTACCATATCTGATCACCACGAGGGAGGATCCACTGTATTGTGAACAAGCACACTGTAACCCCTCCACATCTGCGTCTACCGTCGGAGAGTAAGTAATGGAGTCTCTGCAACATTCTGTGTCATCCTGCGTCATTGGTCGGATTACGAAGTCACCGTCACGTGAGTGGGCAGCTGTTAACACCATCAAACAAACGACTGTGTTTGGAGTGGTGACGTGGCCGGGCAGCACGGACTGCTGACGGACGGCTTCGCATTGTGTTCGGTGATGAACTATGGTTCTGCGCTACCTTAGTTGACCATCGTCGGTGAGTATGGCGGCGACGTGGAGAGAAGTCCCTTTCTTTCTATGTTTTGGAGAGGGGATGTGGAGAGCCAACGGGTATGACTTCACGTCAAGGCAAGTAGTGGTTGAGGGTACTCTGACGACACAAAGCTACATCACGTACATAGTGCGTCACGTGTTACGCGACCGCATTGTCGTGCGTTTTTCAACAGGACAACGCTTGTCCAGATATGGCACGTGTCTCTCTGAAGTGTCTGCGACACGCTGAAGCACTTCCGTGGAAGAAAGATCCCCAGATCTGTCCCGATGGGGCGTGTCTTAAGCCATTTCGGGCCCTTGCACTGTCCCAGTGCCCATATCTAGTGTATTAAGAACTAGTTACGACAGTTGGGGGGCCAACTTGCGCAGACAACGGCTTTATGACAGCTTTCCCCATTGATTCAGTGCACGTATCCAGGCTGTGGTATCGATAGCTACGATGCCACAACGTAGTTCCGCTCTGCTAGGTTGGCACTACGAGAGTCACCGACGACAGTGCTATGTAGCCGATGCTGTCGAGGTCTACGAGCTCCGCGGCTGCTTCACCCCATTTCATCAGGTGCAGCCAGCCAGGATACTTCGCTTGAACTTCGCACCACCTTGCAAGTTATGTAATATGTTTGCATATGTTTATCCACTAGTAAAGGTGCTTAAACCGTATTTGCAGTACTGAGAGATTAGTAATTTTTCCTGTTGATGTTTTTTACCCACGCGCCGCCTCCCAGGCGGGATACAAAACAGGCCAGAGGGAATGCAAAGTCAAAGTGATCAGTGGTCTCATACTGCAAGGTTCTTCGCACTTGACTGGATTTTGCAATCACTGAAGTAATATCACACATCCTCTCGACCCCTTCTGAGTGCTTCAGTTTTTTAGTTAGGAAAATGGCGTAACCTTAACGACTAACAGAAGCGTTGTTGAGATAATTGCAATGATACCTTTGGGTTTAGAAGTTTACTATAAGAGTTAAGGAAAGGATTTGAAGCGGTATAGAGATGGACAACACATAGAAACAATATTTTTATGTTTTATTCGTCTTTTATTTTGTTTTATAATACTTAGTAATTTGTCCCTGTGTTCTTAATAATTTGAAATGAATCAGTTACGCCATAGTGTTTCATTGAGTAAGTAATTGATGATGAGCGCTTGTAGCGTGAACTGTCGCAAGCGGACAAGCTGGCTCGCGTTCGTGATCGTAACGCGTGGCTGGTCGTGATTTTGCGCACGTTGCGAATCTGCTAAAATGTTGAAAAGGCTGAACATTGTATTCCATCTACGAAATAAGGGCAGCAGGACAGCGACTTTCCATAAATAACAGGTGAACAGTAACGTCCTGTAGAATGCATGAAGACGGATTGGCGAGAACTATTGACTACGGCCGTATACCTCAAATAATGAAACAATGTGTGAACAGTGCCAGAACTCTGAATAATTTGTGAACTGTGTTAGCTAAATACACTACTGGCCATTAAAATTGCTACACCAAGAAGAAATGCATTTAATAAACGGCTGTTCATTGGATAGATATATTATACTAGAACTGACATGTGATTACATTTTCACGCAATTTGGGTGCATAGATCCTTAGAAATCAGTACCCAGAACAACCATCTCTGGCTGTAATAACGGTCTTGATACGCCTGGGCATTGAGTCAAACAGAATTTGGATGGCGTGTACAGGTACAGCTGCCCATGCAGTTTCAACACCATACCACAGTTCATCAATAGTAGTGACTGGCGTATTGTGACGAGCCAGTTGCTCGGCCACCATTGACCAGGCATTTTCAGTTGGTGAGAGATCTGGAGAACGTGCTGGCCCAGGTAGCAGTCGAACATTTTCTGTATCCAGAAAGGCCCGTGCAGGACCTGCAACATGCTGTCGTGCATTATCCATCTGAAATGCAGGGTCTCGCAGGGATCGAATGAAGGGTAGAGCCAGGGGTCGTAACACGTCTGAAATGCAAAGTCCACTGTTCAAAGTGCCGTCAATGCGAACAAGAGGTGACCGAGACGTGTAACCAATTGTACTCCATACCATCACGCCGGGTGGTGCGCCAGTATGGCGATGACGAATACACGCTTCCAGTGTGCGCTCACCGCGACGTCACCAAACACGGATGCTACCATCATGATACTGTAAACAGAACCTGGATTCATCCGAAAAAATGACGTTATGCCATTCGTGCACCCAGTTTCCTTCGTTGAGTACACCATCGCAGGCGCTCCTGTCTGTGATGCAGCGTCAAGGGTAACCGCAGCCATGGCCTCCGAGCTTTTATTCCACGCTGCTGCAAACGTCGTCGAACTGTTCGTGCAGATGGTTGTTGTCTTGCAAAGTCCCTATCTGTTGACTCAAGGATCGAGACGAGGCTGCACGATCCGTTACAGCCATGCGGATGAGATGCCTGTCATCTCGACTGCTAGTGATACGAGGCCGTTGGGATCCAGCACGGCATTCCGTATTACCCTCCTAAACCCACCGATTCCATATTCTGCTAACAGTCAATGGATCTCGACCAACGCGAGCAGCGGTACCATAAACCGCAATCGCGATAGGCTACAATCCGACCTTTATCAAAATCGGAAACGTGATGGTACGCATTTCTCCTCCTTACACGAGGCATCACAACAACGTTTCACCAGGTAACGCCGGTCAGCTGCTGCTTGTGTATGAGAAATCGGTTGGAAACTTTCCTCATGTCAGAACGTTAGAAGTGTCGCCTCCGGCGCCAACCTTGTGTAAATGCTCTGAAACGCTAATCATTTGCATATCAGAGCATCTTCTTCCTGTCGGTTAAATTTCGCGTCAGTAGCACGTCATCTTCGTTGTGAAGCAATTTTAATGGCTAGTAGTGTAAATAGAGACGTATTCATAAGTGCTACTGAGGGGGCTTGTGTTCTACATCCAAATCTGCATTTATACTCCGCAAGCCACCCAACGGTGTGTGGCGGAGGGCACTTTACCCGCCACTGTCATTACCTCCCTTTTCTGTTCCAGTCGCGTATGGTTCGCGGGAAGAACGACTGCCGGAAAGCCTCCGTGCGCGCTCGAATCGCTCTAATTTTACATTCGTGATCTCCTCGGGAGGTATAAGTAGGGGGAAGCAATATATTCGATACCTCATCCAGAAATGCACCCTCTTGAAACCTGAACAGCAAGCTACACCATGATGCAGAGCGCCTCTCTTGCAGAGTCTGCCACTTGAGTTTGCTAAACATCTCCGTTACGCTATCACGCTTACCAAATAATCCCGTGACGAAACGCGCCGCTCTTCTTTGGATCTTCTCTGTCTCCTACGGCAACACGATCTGGTACGGATCCCACACTGATGAGCAATACTCAAGTATAGGTCGAGCGAGTGTTTAGTATGCCACCTCCTTTGTTGATGGACTACATTTTCTAAGGACTCTCCCAATGAATCTCAAGCTGGTACGCGCCTTACCAACAATTAATTTTCTTTGATCATTCCACTTCAAATCGTTCCGTACGCTTACTCCCAGATATTTTACAGAAGTAACTGCTACCAGTGTTTGTTCCGCTATCATATAATCATGCAATAAAGGATCCTTCTTTCTACATATTCGCAATACATTACATTTGTCTATGTTAAGGGTCAGTTGCCATTCCCTGCACCAAGTGCCTGTCCATTGCAGATCTTCCTGCATTTCGCTACAATTTTCTAATGCTGCAACTTCTCTGTATACTACATCATCATCCGCGAAAAGCCGCATGGAACTTCCGACACTATCTACTAGGTCATTTATATATATTGTGAAAAGCAATGGTCCCATAACACTCCCCTGTGGCACGCCAGAGGTTACTTTAACGTCTGTAGACGTCTCTCCATTGAGAACAACATGCTGTGTTCTGTTCGCTAGAAACTCTTCAATCCAGCCACACAGCTGGTCTGATATTCTGTAGGCTCTTACTTTATTTATCAGGCGACAGTGTGGAACTGTATCGAAAGCCTTCCGGAAGTCAAGGAAAATAGCATCTACCTGGAGCCTGTATCTAATATTTTCTGGGTCTCATGAACAAATAAAGCGAGTTGGGTCTCACACAATCGCTGTTTCCGGAATCCATGTTAATTCCTACAGAGTAGATTCTGGGTTTCCAGAAACGACATGATACGCGAGCAAAAAACATGTTCTAAAATTCTGCAACAGATCGACGTTAGAGATATAGGTCTATAGTTTTGGGCATCTGCTCGACGACCCTTCTTGAAGACTGGGACTACTTGTGCTCTTTTCCAATCATTTGGAACCTTCCGTTCCTCTAGCGACTTGCGGTACACGGCTGTTAGAAGGGGGGCAAGTTCTTTCGCGTACTCTGTGTAGAATCGAATTGGTATCCCGTCAGGTCCGGCGGACTTTCCTCTGTTGATTGATTCCAGTTGCTTTTCTATTCCTTGGACACTTATTTCGATGACAGCCATTTTTTCGTTCGTGCGAGGATTTAGAGAAGAAACTGCAGTGCTGTCTTCCTCTGTGAAACAGCTTTGGAAAAAGGTGTTTAGTATTTCAGCTTTACGCGTGTCATCCTCTGTTTCGATGCCATCATCATCCCGGAGTGTCTGGATATGCTGTTTCGAGCCACTTACTGATTTAACGTAAACTTCGTAGGATTTTCTGTCAAGTCGGTACATAGAATTTTACTTTCGAATTCACTGAACGCTTCACGCATAGCCCTCCTTACGCTAACTTTGACATCGTTTAGCTTCTGTTTGTCTGAGAGGTTTTGGCTGCGTTTAAACTTGCAGTGAAGCTCTCTTTGCTTTCGCAGTAGTTTCCTAACTTTGTTGTTGAACCACGGTGGGTTTTTCCCGTCTCTCACAGTTTTACTCGGCACGTACCTGTCTAAAACGCATTTTGAACTTTTTCCATAAACACTCAACATTGTCAGTGTCGGAACAGATATTTTCGTTTTGATCTGTTAGGTAGTCTGAAATCTGCCTTCTATTACTCTTGCTAAACAGATAAACCTTCCTCCCTTTTTTTATATTCCTATTTACTTCCATATTCAGGGATGCTACAACGGCCTTATGATCACTGATTCCCTGTTCTGTGCTTACAGAGTCGAAAAGTTCGGGTCTGTTTGTTATCAGTAGGTCCAAGATGTTATCTCCACTAGTCGGTTCTCTGTTTAATTGCTCGAGGTAATGTTCGGATAGTGCACTCAGTATAATGTCACTCGATGCTCTGTCGCTACCACCCGTCCAAAACATCTGAGTGTCCCAGTCTATACCTGGTAAATTGAAATCTCCACCTAAGACTATAACAATCTGAGAAAATTTATGTGAAATGTATTCCACATTTTCTCTCAGTTGTTCTGCCACTAATGCTGTTGAGTCGGGTGGTTGATAAAAGGAGCCAATTATTAACCTAGCTCGGTTGTTGAGTGTAGCCTCCACCCATAATAATTCACAGGAACTATCCACTTCTACCTCACTACAGGATAAACTACTACTAACAGCGACAAACACGCCACCACCGGTTGATAATATCTATCCTTTCTAAACACCGTCTGTGCCTTTGTAAAAATTTCGGCAGAATTTATCTCTGGCTTCAGCCAGCTTTCCGCACCTATAACGATTTCAGCACTGTTTAAACCAACTTAAACTATCTTACGCTAAGAACAACACACACACCCACGCCCGAGGGAGGACTCGAACCTACGGCGAGAGGGGCCGCGCAGTTCGTGACATAGCGCAACTAATCGCATGGGCACTCCACGCGGCACTCTTTGGAATAAATCAAAGAAATGTGTGTAAATATTGTTTCATCTTGTAATAAACAAAATCTGCTTTTTGTTCCTATTATCTTTGTTGATTAATGGCTGATACTGAAACTAACCTAACTCATAATTTCATCGCGCTGGGCAGTGATTTTTAGTTTCAGACTGGCTAAAAGATGATGCCTTTGTATAATCTGAAACTGATTACTATAACACTGATTTTGCGAGTGTATGAACGCGTAAGCATAAACACTACAAATAACCAATAGCATGTAATTACGGCCAGCCTATGCCAAAGCATAATTTAAAATGATTATGTTTCGCAAATAGGTAATAACCAGTTAGTGCTAAATTACACAGATTGAAACTAACATCATCAATGTTTCACACAAAGTTAATGTCTTCTCTTGTTCATTTATTACAACTTAACTGATATTTTTCACAACAATACTTACACCCAGTAAAAAATCATACAGTGCAGTCAAGAAACGCTTGGTTATAATTTCGCGTGTAATAAGAGTTTCTGAATTATAAGTAATGAAAGTTCTGTCCGCCATTTAATGCCTTGCGCGCTAACCTAACATAATCTGTGACTTGATCTCATTGACTGAGAGCTAGAACTGTATTCAAAACTAACAGATGGCGGACATGTAATGTCCAGTTTTCTTTACATTTTACTCGACATTTTTAGACTTGCATTATCGGTGTTCTCTCGTAACTTAAAGTTCTTGAGCGCACATGAAATCCTACTATCTTCAAGTATTTGTGTTACATGTCGCCGGCCGTGGTGACCGAGCGGTTTAGGCGCTACAGTCTGGAACCGCGCGACCGCTACGGTCGCAGGTTCGAATCCTGCCTCGGGCATGGATGTGTGTGATGTCCTTAGGTTAGTTAGGTTTAAGTCGTTCTAAGTTCTAGGGGACTGATGACCTCAGAAGTTAAGTCCCATAAGTGCTCAGAGCCATTTGAACCATTTGTTACATGTCTAAGTAACTAAATTTAATGCCACAAAATACTGGTTTCGGAATTTTGTTGTTTTATGTTTTTGTAGGGGGCGAACTGTTGCAGCTGTTTGAATACGAATATAGAGGCAGAATATAACATGGACAATAAATTAATATCTTCTTTCTTTGTTGTGTTACTCTATAAGATTCATCAGTTAGTTTTGACGGACATATCCAAAGAGGAACATTTTAATTATAAGGAGTTTTGGGTACAACATGCATAGAAGATCAATTCTACTGTTGAAAGTAGGCCGACCAATGCCATTTTGTCACAGACTGCTTCCATATTTGTACCCTGAATATTTGGTAATCTAATAAGATATTTAAAACCGTATTTGCGGTATCAGTAACAGGGAAAGATTTAAGTCAGTGTGTCTTATTATTTCTGGCTGACGGTAATGAAACACAAAAATTTTACTTTATTTATTGACATTAAGTTGTGGGCTGCCCATGAATGGAACCTCTAGGTTAGGGATGTATTTATTAATAATATTCCATCTTCAGTCACACTATTTATGTTCTCTAGTTACTGTACAACGTGTTTCGGAGCTAAAAACCCATTTCAAGGAGTTTGTTGACTTGAGTACTTCACTTAACGGTAAAAGAACGGAACAGATGTTGGATTTAACTAGGAAACTGTCTCAGGCCGGATGAAGGAGAGAAATATTATAGAAATGAAAGAAATAAAGCATTGAAACATATTACCTGCTTTTGACCACATAACGAAAGTCTTCTGCATTGGCGAAAAATTTCCACATTTTTCACATACATTCTAAACGATTTAACATATTAATGACTGTATCACATACTCAAATCAGAAGGAGAGAAATATTATAGAAATGAAAGAAGAGAAATATTATAGAAATGAAAGAAATAAAGCATTGAAACATATTACCTGCTTTTGACCACATAACGAAAGTCTTCTGCATTGGCGAAAAATTTCCACATTTTTCACATACATTCTAAACGATTTAACATATTAATGACTGTATCACATACTCAAATCAGAAGGAGAGAAATATTATAGAAATGAAAGAAGAGAAATATTATAGAAATGAAAGAAATAAAGCATTGAAACATATTACCTGCTTTTGACCACATAACGAAAGTCTTCTGCATTGGCGAAAAATTTCCATATTTTTCACATACATTCTAAACGATTTAACATATTAATGACTGTATCACATACTCAAATCACGTTAATTAACCTATGTTACAATGATGTGATTAAGTACTGAATTTCGTATTCTCTCCAGTTACATACATTGTCGGAACAAATGAAAGATAGAAATTACTTATAGACGTGACATTTAACAGTTTTAGTTTTATATTTTTACAAATTCAACACGAGACTTGGCATACTTATTGACATACTAGGTAACTCAAAATACTCGTTAAAATTTACTGCTACTATTACTAATTATGTAATTTACACTTGTTAAGATTGTAACACAGTAATAACTTGATATTATTTTAGTTATGCATACAAATGAAATGAAAACACATGAAAGCGACAGTGAGTACGATGTTGGAGTTTAGTGGCAGGAGGGAGAGAGGATGAACACATATATATATACACACACACACACACACACACACAAATACACACACACACACCCTCCGGAGGGAGAGAGAGAGCCGGAGATCAGGGTAGGTGGAATGAAATGGAGATGATAGGGCGTAGGAAATTGAGTCCATTGGTTCTTGCGAGACTGTTACATCAAGATACAGTCTTTATAGATTATAGAAAGTAATCTGTTGTATTCTGCATCTGCATGTTCATTCAGAATGTCAGTGGGTTGGAAAATCCGTTGTCCATTTGTATTTCTAGTGTCTCTAGTATATTGACTTTTATGTTTCATGGTTGTTTATGGTAGAGATCTTTATTGATGCTGATAAGGCTGTGTTTGCTTTCATAAAGGTGAGTGCCATTGAAGATTAATGACTTACATTCAAACGTAGAGGTGACATGTTTTCAATATATTCCAACATCAAATTTAACACTGGGCATATAATAGACAAAACGTTAAAGTTCTTCGACTGACTCTTTGAAATGTTCTTCTCAGCTCTAGGTTAAATGTACATCATAAATCTGCAGTGACACTCACTTCTATGACAGCAGGCCAGTCTTATCGATATCAATAAAGCTCCCACTGTCTGCCATAGGCAACCTTGTGGCACAAAACTCAATATACTAGAAGCACTACAAATATACACAGATAACACAGACAACTCACTTACATGCTGAATGAACATGCAGATAGTGAATACAACAAATTACATCCTGTATTCAGTAATGACTACCTGCTCGTACAAGTCTCAAAAGAAACAATGAACATAATTACCTTACCCATGTCTCAAACATAAACACAACCTATCGTCACCATCTCATTACACCTACCCTGGTGTCTTTCTTTCTCTCTGTCTCATTCTCTCTTGTTTCTTTATTCTCCCTTCCTACCCCCTCCGCCGGCCTTGCCCCCCGTTAACCTCCTACACATCTTACTCATTGTCACTTTCATGTTTTTCATTTCATCTGTATAAATAACTAAAATAACATGATGTTATCACTATTATGTAAATCTCACGAGTAGGAATGGGATAACTAAATTATAACGAGTCACTCTCTATGTTATTAAACGTGCCAAATCTTATGCTCCATCCGTAATTCCGTAAACTAAAATTCTTATCTGTCACTTGTCTTAGTTATTTTATTTCATCAATCATTGTAAATGGAAATAACAAGAAATTCAATTCTCCATCACATCACCGTAACATATGTTGCGTACAGGCCATATGCGTCTTGTAGAACTGTCATTAACACGTTAAGCATTTCAAAAAGTAAGTGTAATGGGGGAATATTTTAGCCAATACAGAAGATTGAATTGTGTGGTCAAAAACAGGTAATACGTTACAGTACTTCATTTCTCTAATTTCTCTAATTCATCCCACCTGAGACAGTTTCCTCAGTAACTCTAACAACTGTGTCTTTCGGTTACTGTTAGATGAAAACTTAAAGCAAATGTAACGTTCATTACGTCTATACTACCCTTGAAAATGAATTTGTCCTCCGAAACAGGTTGCACAGTAATTAAAAATATAAATGTTGTAACTGAAGACGAAATATTCAAAATGGCTCTGAGCACTATGGGACTTAACATCTATGGACATCAGTCCCCTAGAACTTAGAACTACTTAAACCTAACTAACCTAAGGACATCACACAACACCCAGCCATCACGAGGCAGAGAAAATCCCTGACCCCGCCGGAAATCGAACCCGGGAACCCGGGCGTGGGAAGCGAGAACGCTACTGCACGACCACGAGCTTCGGGCGACGAAATATTATTAATAAATACAGGGTGTCCCACTCAAACCGCCCTGATTTCAAAGTCCCAGGAAAAAAACAACAGTAGATACGACAACGAAAAATGTACACATTGTAGAGCATCTCAAAGAATTTATTTATTTATCATCAGCCACCTCTACATCTGAACCATTTGTAGCACGAAGAAAATCGAGTCTATATTCAATTTCTTACCAAGTTCTTTGCAACATTTCCTCTATTATTGTGGCAATCACATTAGTGATTCGATGTCGCAACGTAGGAATATCGTCCACTTTGGTCGCATACACGCGGTTCTTCACGAATCCCCACACGAAGAAATCAAGCGGCGTAATGTCGGGTGAACGTGGTGGCTAGGCAATGGGTCCTCCGCGTCTGATCCAACGACTGGGAAATTTCCTAGCCAGGAACTTGCGAACAGCCGTTGACCAATGCGGCGGAGCTCCATATTGTTGAAAAAAGATGTTGGGTTGCAAGTCTTTCATCTGAGGGTAAACTAACTGCTCCAACATGTCCTGATACGCTGACCCATTCCCTGTTTGTTCCGTAAAGAAGATCGCTCCAACAATTCTGTCGTGCATTAGCCAGCACCAGACGGCACGAACACGTTCAATGATAACGTGCGGATTTTGCGCACCCAAAATCCGAATATTATCCCTATTAACCATTCCTGACAGATGAAAGGTTGCCTCATCTGAGAATAACCATCTTTCAAGGAAGCTCGCTCCATATCAGTACGTTGCAACATATCCACAGCAAATTGTTGTCGGCGTGGTTTGTCGTTTGGCACCAGATGTTGCAGAATTTGCACTTTGTAAGTACACATACGAAGACGCTGGGGAACTACACGATGCAATGTTGATCGAGGTACATCAAGTTGCCTAGATGCTTGACGAATTGACTTACGTGGGCTTCTGAGAAACGTTTGTCTGATGTCCTCCACTGTCTCTTCTGAAATTCCGTAACGTGCAACGCCAGAATGTTTCAGAACACTTTCTGTTGCCAGAACCTTTTTATACCATTTCTTAATTGTTTTCACATCAGGTAGATCACATTCATACACACGACGATAATTTCTTTGCACAGTAATCGGCGATTTTGTTTCTGCAAATCTCACTACTGCTTGCACACGCTGTTGTGGAGTCGCTATTTTCACTTCATGCGACCGTGCTGCACTCTGGCGAAGATTCTTGGCACTTATGATGCGGGAATATGAATTCTTTGAGATGCTCTACATTGTGGTGCATTTTTCACTGTCGTATCTACTGTGGTTTTTCTCTCCTGGGTCCTTGAAATCAGGGAGGTTTGAGTGGGACACCCTGTATGTCCATAACGTATGAACCTTTCAATTCAGAACTGTTGGATAGCTGATATTTACTTGTAAAAATGGAGAAATACGTAATGACTGGGGAGTATGAACAAAGACACGAAAGAAAAAACTTTAATGTGGTGATTTTCTAACAAGACCACGAATATTACAGGACAGGGGCGTTTATTTTTCCGTTTATCTTTTGACAGATTTGATGCATACCCCACGAATGACTAAACTCAGCACCACAGAGTTGCACTTGCACCCTACTTCCTCAGTTATTTGCTGGATATATTTTAGCCTCTGTCTTCCTCTACAGTTTTCCCATCTACAGCTCCCTCTAGTGTCAGGGATATTATATCCTTAACGTCTTAACACACGTCCTATCGTTCTGGTTAAGGGGGCCAAAACGAGGCAAAGAAGGATGAGGTTGGAAATCGACCACTGCCTCTTCTGATAGTATCAGTGAGCTGTTCCGGGGATTCCGTGACCCATTTAACACTAGATGACTCGACAAAGATTTGAAGCCTGCACCTCCAGGATGTGTATCTAGTGCCTTAAACATTGCTCCACTTTCACCACTTGTGTATAGGTAGGGTTGATTCTAAGCTTGATCTCTCCCCGTGTGTAAAATGCTAAAATAGCTTACGGGAAAGAAGGCGTATTTCGAAAGATGCACGCTCCGAAATGTAACCAAGCATCGTCTGTCTCTGATGCATGATTCGTGTAGTTTGCGAATATCGTATTGTGGCACGTGTTCATTCTGGCTCATGTGACATATTAAAGGGAGTAGACCCTTTCACTATAAAATGTTGTACGCCTATTAACGGCTATCACAGAATTCACAGGAGAGTAAGACGTTTGAAAACAACAGTCCTGTCCATGTAGACAACGTAAGAAGAAATAAATCACAACAACACATGCCTTATATAGCGACCACGACAGGAACCTACAGATAATAACTTTTATGTTAAACATTTTAATGATCTTTCTGGCAAGAAGATGACAATTTATTTCGGATGACTAACAGCCATCTTCGTATCTATGGAAATAAGCTGAAGAACAGCCTTCCAGTTAATGTGAAAGTCAAACCTTCGACGTTCCGGCCACAGACGGGTCAGTCGACTTCGGCCGACCGTCGTGTCATCCATAAGACTATGGCGTCACTTGAATGCGTTATGGGGGAGGGGGGGAGTGGGTTCAGCATACTGCTCTCCAGACCGTTGTCGGTTAGTAGACGTGGAGCCGCCACTTTTCGGTCAAGTAGCTCCCCAATTGGTGTCACCAGGCTGAGTGAACCGAGTTGCAGCTCTTCCATCAAGGTAAAATCCCTGGCAGTACCAGGATTCGAACCTGTGTCACCTTTGTGGAAGACATTCTCAATGACCATTTGGCTACGGAAGCAAACTTACGTGGAAACTTCCTACCGATATTTTAAAACCATAAACATTTTATAAACGTGTTAAAACACTAAAAATAAGTTTAATACTTTTACATAAAATGTATTTTTAAATACTGGTTGCAGGTTTTCACATTAACTGAAAGAATTTTTTCTTTTTGTTTCCATAGTTCTGAGGATGGTTACTAGTCAACCGAAACCTGTTATCACATTATTTGATGTTCCGATTAAGAACGTTAAAATTTATTATTGGTAATTCAGAGAGCTGTGAATGCCTTACCGCCCGAGGTATCTGAGAACAAGAATGCACCTACTTCTGGGACATGGGGAGGCGTGTCAGCTCTGTATCGTATCCGCCCTTACAATTTAACGACGAGGACTGGAAGTGGCATTTTAGGTAATTTCACGTATCCAGTTAGATAAACACTGGACTACTACCTGCACCCCACCACACGTGCACACTACGCTAACACTTATAAAACATTATCACACATGACTATGAATCTACACCAGATGCAGATGGATGGGGTAGACAGATTTCTTCCCAGTCAGGTGGTGGCTTCAGGAAGGGTATCAAGCAACCAAATGCTACTAACACTGCCAAAACCGATATATAACAATGTCCACCCGTAGGAAAAGAATAAGAAAAACAGTGACTCTTTCACCTGACAGTGGCAAATCTCACAACAGACTTCGTGCTTTATGTCCAATGAACGAAGTAGACCAGAGATAAGCAGAAGTGGCCTGATGAGATCTACACTGAGGTGACCAAAGTCATGGGATAGCGATATGCAAGTGTGGATAGAGGTACTATCGTGTAGAAAAGGTATAAAAGAGCAGTGCATTGGATGAGCTGTCGTTTGTACTCATGCTATTCATTTGAAAAGGATTCCGAAATTATTATGTCCGCACAAAAGGAACTAACGGACTTTGAAAGCGGACTGGCAGTTGGAGCTAGACACTTAATTTCGGAATTCGTTGAAGAATTCAATATTTAGAGAGCCACAGTGCCAAATCCGTGGTGAAGAAATAAAAACCTTGAGGTTTGCTGATGACGTTGTAATTCTGTCGGGGACAGCAAAGGACCTGGAAGAGCAGCTGAACGGAATGGACAGTATCTTGAAAGGAGGATATAAGATGAACATCAACAAAAGCAAAGCGACGATAATGGAATGTAGTCGAATTAAATTTGGTGATGCTGCGGGAATTAGATTAGGAAATGAGACGCTTAAAGTAGTAAAGGAGTTTTGCTATTTGGGGAGCAAAATAACTGATGATCGTTAAAGTAGAGAGGATATAAAATGTAGACTGGCAGTGGCAAGGAAAGCGTTTCTGAAGAGGAGAAATTTGTTAACATCGATTGTAGATTTAAGTGTCAGGAAGTCGTTTCTGAAAGTATTTGTACGGAGTGTAGTCATGTATGGAAGTGAAATGTGGACAATAAATAGTTTAGACAAGAAGAGAATAGAAGCTTTCGAAATGTGGTGCTACAGAAGAATGCTGAAGATTAAATGGGTAGATCACATAACTAATGAGGAGGTATTGAATAGAATTGGAGAGAAGAGAAATTTGTGGCACAACTTGACTAGAAGAAGGGATCGGTTGGTAGGGCATATTCTGAGGCATCAAGGGATCACCAATTTGATATTGGTGGGCAGCGTGGAGGGTAAAAATCGTAAGGGAGACCAAGAGATGAATACACCAAGCAGATTCAGAAGGATGTAGGTTGCAGTAGGTACTGGGAGATGAAGAAGCTTGCACAGAATAGAGTAGCATGGAGAGCTGCATCAAACCAGTCTCACGACTGAAGACCACAACAACAACAGTGCCAAGAGTGTGCCGAGAATACATTTCAGACATGACCTCTCACTACGGACGACGCAGTGGCCGACTGTCTTTATGTAATGATCGAGAGCAGCGGCATTTCGGTATTGTTGTGAGTGGTAACAGAGAAGCAATACTGCATGAAATAACCAGAGAAATCAATCAGCCAATGTGGGAGTAACGCCGAACGTATCCGTACGACAATGTGGCGATATTTGCAGTTAATTGGCAACGGCAGCAGACGACCGCACGACATCGCGTACAGCGCCTCTCACAGGCCCGAGACCATGTCTGCTAGACCCTACACGACTAGAAAACCGTGGCCTGGTCAGGTGAGTCCCGATTTCAGTTGGTAAGAGCTGACTTTTGAGTTCGAGTGTGGCGCAGAGTCCATGAAGCCATGGACCCAAGTTGTCATCAAGGCAATGTGTAAGCTGACGGTGGCTTATTGATGGTGTTGGATGTGTTTACGCGGAATGTGCTAGGTTCTCTGGTCCAACTGAATCGAACATTGATTCGAGACGGTTATGTTCGCTACCTGGAGACCATTGGGAGCCATTCATCGGCTTTACGTTCCAATCAAGGACGGAATTTTTATTGATGACAATGGCGCATGTCACAAGGCCACAGTTCTTCACGAATGGTTTGAAGAAGATTTTGGACGATACGAGCTCATGATTTGGCTACCCAGGTCTCCTGACATGAAAGCCATCGACATTTATGAGAAATAATCGGGAGGTCAGTTCGTGCGCAAAATATTACACTGGCAACACTTTTGCAATTATGGAGGGTTATAGATGCTGCATGGCTCAATATTTCTGCATGGGGCTTCCAACGACTAGTTGAGTCCATGCCACGTCGAGTTGCTGCACTGCGCCTGGCAACAATGGGTGCGACAAGTTATTAGGAGAAATCCCATGACTTTCGTGACCTCACTGTATATCTGATGTGAATTCGTGGGAACATGTGGGGATCATTGGCAAAAGAAATACGATGTACCATGAAAAAATGAATGCAAAGTAGTAATATGGAAAATAAAATATTAAATACGAAATAGAAAAGTTAAAGTAGTCATTGTTACTGATAAAAATGAGAGTGATTGTTAAAGAAAAGATAAAGTAATAAGTGTTTCTGATGAAAAAAATGAGGATGATAGTTGACGAATTTAAGGAGGGTTTTCAGCGAAAGCTGAACCATCTTCTTGGTATCTCGAAATTCTTTCATCTACATCTACATCCACCTGACTTCTCTGTAGTTCACGCTTAAGTACCTGGCAGAAGTTTCATTGAAGTACCTTCGTCCGGCCGTTGTGGCCGAGCGATTCTAGGCGCTTCAGTCCGGAACCGTGCTGCTGCTACGGTCGCAGGTTCGAATCCTGCCTTGGGCATGGATGTGTGTGATGTCCATAGGTTGGTTAGGTTTAAGTAGTTGCAAGTTCTATGGGACTGACGACCTCAGATGTTAAGTCCCATAGTGCTCAGAGCCATTTGAATCAAATTTGAGTCTAAGTGATGACCTCAGATGTTAAGTCCCATAGTGCTTAGAGCCATTTGAACCATTTCTTTGAAATACCTTCTGACTCTAAAGTTCAGCCAACTCATGGCTGTACCAGACTCTTCAGTACGTAGCTTCCTCTATAGGTTTCATTGACTGTTTATAGTTAGATATTATACTGACCATGTTATTACCTCTATTCAGGAGACTTTAGGTGTTGGCAACAATGTTGAATATTTTACCTGTATGTCACTTTCTTTTAATTCCTGACTGGTTTTCCCTGCTCAGCACAAACTCTTTCCTCTGATGGAATGTTATTCGTTAAAAGAGAGCTGTAACCACTTCCACAAAAATGGTGTAACTGACAGTATATACTATGTGAAAGTCCTCTTGTTTAGGAATATTGTAACTCCTACTTTCATCTAACAGCTCTGAATGCTCTACGTCATACACTTATTTCATTTGCAGTTGTGACTGTCACCGTGATTTTGATCTAAGAAACAGACAATTAGTTGGTGAATAAAGAAAGCTTGTTGCAGAACTCACAGAAAAGTAAACAGTTTTTGATGTTGCCGAGCAACAGTCATATAATAATTTTTAAATTAAGACACCGCTATTTGATTGTATTGTTGTTTATTTAATTACCACCCAGGTTTTGGCCTTTTATGCCATTTTCAAGTTATTGAGTTTACGTCATTAACATATATTGCAGGACATCAAGCTCAAAATTGGCCATAATTTTAAGAAAAATGTTCGCTCCCCACGAAATGCCAGATGTAAAAGGCAGAAACATGGGTCGTTATTAAATAAAAAAAAACAGTAGAGTCAAATGGCGGTGTGTTCCTTAGAAAAATCACAGAAAAGTGTATTTGGTTTGTGGTTGGTACCATGGACTGCCGAGAACTGACAAAAAACGAAGGCAAAATAATCCTACATTTACATCTACCCTCCATGAACTGCCTTACGGCATATGACGGAGGTTACTTTATTAAGTACTGTTATTTCCCGCCTTTTCTGTTCCATTCCCGAATTGTGAGCGGAAAGATCTGCTGTCGATAATCTTACTCATGAGTTCGAATTTTTCTAATTTTATCACCATGCTCATTTCGAGGCGATACAAGTGGAAGAAAGTAATACATTTCTTTTTCATGGAACGTGGACACTCGGAATTTTAACAGCAAACTTTTCAGTGTGCACTTGTAATAAGTTATGAGCCGCTGTTACGCCTACTGAGAATGGAAACTCCTCATCGCTCTTCCTTCCTCAGATCAATGGTAAGATAGCCCAGTGGATAGCCCGTCAAAACTGAACACAGATGAAGCAATAAAACAGGAAGAAGGTGTACTGAACTGTGATGAAAGAAGGAAAGTAGAAACAGTGAACGGCGCAAGCTCGAGATGTGCAAAATATAGCGAATTTGGAATAGCAACGGCGTAGTGATTAAGTAGTCGTGGTGTTGGGCTGAAAAGCTGGAGATCCGCGTTCAAAATTCCCTTCCGTCCCATTTTTTTTCACAAAATTATGAACTGTTCGTGTGGTCACTGACATTTCTGTTCGTTGCATTCAATTGTGTCTGTGTCGCGGTGTAACGTTTGTTTGCAACAGCGAGGTGTAAGGAAGAGATCTATATTGAAAGTTTATTCATCTTCATCTACATCTACATTTATACTCCGCAAGCCACCCAACGGTGTGTGGCGGAGAGCACTTTACGTGCCACTGTCATTACCTCCCTTTCCTGTTTCAGTCGCGTATGGTTCGCGTAAGAACGACTGCCGGAAAGCCTCCGTGCGCACTCAAATCTCTCTAATTTTACATTCGTGATCTTCTCGGGAGGTATAAGTAGGGGAAGCAATATATTCGATACCTCATCCAGAAATGCACCCTCTTGAAACCTGAACAGCAAGCTACACCGCGATGCAGAGCGCCTCTCTTGCAGAGTCTGCCACTTGAGTTTGCTAAACATCTCCGTTACGCTATCACGCTTACCAAATAACCCTGTGACGAAACGCGCCGCTCTCTTTGGATCTTCTCTGTCTCCTACGTCAACACGATCTGGTACGGATCCCACACTGATGAGCAGTATTCAAGTATAGGTCGAACGAGTGTTTAGTATGCCACCTCCTTTGTTGATGGACTACATTTTCTAGGGACTCTCCCAATGAATCTCAACCTGGCACCCGCCTTACAAACAATTAATTTTATATGATTATTCCACTTCAAATCGTTCCGTACGCATACTCCCAGATATTTTACAGAAGTAATTGCTACCAGTGTTTGTTCCGCTATCATATAATCATACAATAAGGGAACCTTTTTGCTATGTATTTGCAATATATTACATTTGTCTATGTTAAGGGTCAGTTGCCACTCCCTGCACGAAGTGCCTATATGCTGCAGATCTTCCTGCATTTCGCTGCAATTTTCTAATGCTTCAACTTCTCTGTATACTACAGCATCATCCGCGAAAAGCCGCATGGAACTTCCGACACTATCCATTAGGTCATTTATATATATTGTGAAAAGCAATGATCCCATAACACTCCCCTGTGGCACGCCAGAGGTTACTTTAACGTCGGTAGACGTCCCGCCATTGAGAACAACATGCTGTGTTCTGTTTGCTAAAAACTCTTCAATCCAACCACACAGCTGGTCTGATATTCCGTAGGTTTCTACTTTGTTTATCAGGCGAAATCTTGTGTGTTTTCACCGGTCCTCGACACTGAGATTCCGCGATTGCAGGACGATGAGGCTCCAGACATACGTACCTCCTATTTCTTCCATACAAGTACTACATGTTACGTTTTGGAATTTTGACACTTTAATTCCTTTGTCGTAAAATAGTTCACACCCGTTTATTCGTGTTCTCACTTTTGTGAAACGTCTACGCGGCCTCTCACCTGCTCTCGCTATTCATCACATTTACTTGCGACAGTAATATACTCATACCACATTTGTTCTATAACCAAAGTGTAGTATACGGACGGGAAGCTCAAAATTAAAAAAAAAAAAAAAAAAAAAAGGAAGATGGAGCATGAGGGAGAGTTGAATACGTACCATGAACACATAACCATGACGCCGTGGTTCCTTCCCGTTCTCTCGATGTAGCACATCTTGAGCTTGGATCATTCACTTTTTATATTTTGCTCCTTTTTTCGCAGTTAAGTACACCTTCTATCTGGCTTCATTCTTAATCTGTGTTCATTTTTTGTCGGGCTATCCACTACACCATCTTACCATTAAACCGCAGGGATTGGGAGTTTCCTTTGTGGGCGAACCTGTGACGCAGCACGCTGCCTGTGCTTATTTATTCTGTGTCTTCTCTGTTAGTGCTAACTGATGTGGGTGCCAGACTGATGATCTGCACAAAGAAATCGTTCTAAAATTCGCTTACTTAACTCTTTCATGGGTGAATTACATTCGTTACGACACTCCCAGTGAACGTCACTCAGGAATATGGTTTTCCTCCTGCTAGATCTATCTAGGAGGTCCAGTTCAGGTCTCTCCGGATGCATAACGCTAGATATTTAATTTCCGTTACAGTTTCTGGTGATTTGTCACCAGCAGTGTGACCGAACAGTAATAGATCACTCCCTCTAGTTATCTGCAAAACACGCCATTATTTTATGAGTCTTTACTAAGTAGCCGCGCGGGATTAGCCGAGCGGTCTAGGGCGCTGCAGTCATGGGCTGTGGGGCTGGTCCTGGCGGAGGTTCGAGTCCTCCCTCGGGCATGGGTGTGTGTGTTTGTCCTTAAGATAATTTAGGTTCCATGCGGCTTTTCGCGGATGATGCTGTAGTATACAGAGAAGTTGAAGCATTAGAAAATTGCAGCGAAATGCAGGAAGATCTGCAGCATATAGGCACTTCGTGCAGGGAGTGGCAACTGACCCTTAACATAGACAAATGTAATATATTGTACATGGAAGAACCCTGCAGATACTAAAAGGTATCAGATAGATTATATAATGGTAAGACAGAGATTTAGGAACCAGGTTTTAAATTGTAAGACATTTCCAGGGACAGATGTGGACTCTGACCACAATCTATTGCTTATGACCTGTAGATTAAAACTGAAGAAACTGCAAAAAGGTGGTAATTTAAGGAGATGGGACCTGGATAAACTGAAAGAACCAGAGGTTGTACAGAGTTTCAGGGAGAGCATAAGGGAACGATTGACAGGAATGGGGGAAAGAACTACAGTAGAAGAAGAATGGGTAGCTTTGAGGGATGAAGTAGCGAAGGCAGCAGAGGATCAAGTAGGTAAAAAGATGAGGGCTAGTAGAAATCGTTGGGTAACAGAAGAAATATTGAATTTAATTGATGAAAGGAGAAAATATAAAAATGCAGTAAATGAAGCAGGCAAAAAGGAATACAAATGTCTCAAAAATGAGATCGACAGGAAGTGCAAAATGGCTAAGCAGGGATGGCTAGAGGACAAATGTAAGGATGTAGAGGCCTATCTCACTAGGGGTAAGATAGATACTGCCTACAGGAAAATTAAAGAGACCTTTGGAGAGAAGAGAACCACTTGTATGAATATCAAGAGTTCAGATGGAAACCCAGTTCTAAGCAAAGAAGGGAAAGCAGAAAGGTGGAAGGAGTATATAGAGGGTCTATACAAGGGCGATGTGCTTGAGGACAATATTATGGAAATGGAAGAGGATGTAGATGAAGATGAAATGGGAGATATGATACTGCGTGAAGAGTTTGACAGAGCACTGAAAGACCTGAGTCGAAACAAGGCCCCCGGAGTAGACAACATTCCATTGGAACTACTGACGGCCTTGGGAGAGCCAGTCCTGACAAAACTCTACCATCTGGTGAGCAAGATGTATGAAACAGGCGAAATACCCTCAGACTTCAGGAAGAATATAATAATTCCAATCCCAAAGAAAGCAGGTGTTGACAGATGTGAAAATTACTGAACTATCAGTTTAATAAGTCACAGCTGCAAAATACTAACACGAATTCTTTACAGACGAATGGAAAAACTAGTAGAAGCCAACCTCGGGGAAGATCAGTTTTGATTCCGTAGATACACTGGAACACGTGAGGCAATACTGACCTTACGACTTATCTTAGAAGAAAGATTAAGGAAAGGCAAACCTACGTTTCTAGCATTTGTATACTTAGAGAAAGCTTTTGACAATGTTGACTGGAATACTCTCTTTCAAATTCTAAAGGTGGCAGGGGTAAAATACAGGGAGCGAAAGGCTATTTACAATTTGTACAGAAACCAGATGGCAGTTATAAGAGTCGAGGGACATGAAAGGGAAGCAGTGGTTGGGAAGGGAGTAAGACAGGGTTGTAGCCTCTCCCCGATGTTGTTCAATCTGTATATTGAGCAAGCAGTAAAGGAAACAAAAGAAAAATTCGGAGTAGGTATTAAAATTCATGGAGAAGAAATAAAAACTTTGAGGTTCGCCGATGACATTGTAATTCTGTCAGAGACAGCAAAGGACTTGGAAGAGCAGTTGAATGGAATGGACAGTGTCTTGAAAGGAGGATATAAGATGAACATCAACAAAAGCAAAACAAGGAGAATGGAATGTAGTCTAATTAAGTCGGGTGATGCTGAGGGAATTAGATTAGGAAATGAGACACTTAAAGTAGTAAAGGAGTTTTGCTATTTGGGGAGCAAAATAACTGATGATGGTCGAAGTAGAGAGGATATAAAATGTAGACTGGCAATGGCAAGGAAAGCGTTTCTGAAGAAGAGAAATTTGTTAACATCGAGTATAGATTTAAGTGTCAGGAAGTCATTTCTGAAAGTATTTGTATGGAGTGTAGCCATGTATGGAAGTGAAACATGGACGATAAATAGTTTGGACAAGAAGAGAA
Organism: Schistocerca nitens; assembly: GCF_023898315.1. NCBI lineage: Eukaryota > Metazoa > Arthropoda > Insecta > Orthoptera > Acrididae > Schistocerca > Schistocerca nitens. The sequence continues at coordinate 193,554,922 of NC_064621.1, forward strand.
TAGAAGCTTTCGAAATGTGGTGCTACAGAAGAATGCTGAAGATTAGATTGGTAGATCACGTAACTAATGAGGAAGTATTGAATAGGATTGGGGAGAAGAGAAGTTTGTGGCACAACTTGACTAGAAGAAGGGATCGGTTGGTAGGACATGTTCTGAGGCATCAAGGGATCACCAATTTAGTATTGGAGGGCCTCGTGGAAGGTAAAAATCGTAGAGGGAGGCCAAGAGATGAATACACTAAGCAGATTCAGAAGGATGTAGGTTGCAGTAGGTACAGGGAGATGAAAAAGCTTGCACAGGATAGAGTAGCATGGAGCGCTGCATCAAACCAGTCTCAGGACTGAAGACCACAACAACAACACTGTGTAAGCTTAGGAACTGATGACCTTAGCAGTGAAGTCCCATAAGACTTCACAGATATTTGAACATTTAATAAGTCACAAGCCAATTTCAATCTATTCGAACATCATCAGGTGACGAAGTGACTGTTATGTCTGGATCTACCGCCAGCCTCTACGTCAAACATCGATCCTCTTGTCCTTCTGCAGTTTGTTTCTATTTCTTTCATGCAAATCGATCGAGAATACGTCTACATCTAAATCTACACTACTACTCTGCAAATCACACATAAGTGTTTGCGAGAATGATCGTACAAATACTTACAGACTGTTCCTCTAACGTCCACTCTAGAATAGCATGTGACAAGAACGAAAACCTAAGTCATTCAGTGCGCGCACTGATTTCTCTTATTGTAGTGCAAAGGTCATTGCACCCTATGTAGGCAGGAGCACACAAAATGTTTTCTCATCCGGATGAGAAATTTGGTGATTGAAATTTAATGGAAATTTCTCGCCACATCGAAAGACGCCTTTGTTTCAATGACTGCCACCCCAACTCACGTATAATATCGCTGACATCCTTTCTTCTATTTCGCAATAATACAAAATCAGCTGACCTTTTTTGAACATTATCCATATGCTCCGTCAGTCATACATGATAAGCTTCCCATATCGCGAAATAGTACTCCAGAGGAGATCTGACAAGCGTTGTTATCTCGTTAGTAGACCTGTTGCATCTTCAAAACGTTCTGCCAATAAAACAGCATTCTTTGATTCGCCTTCCCCACAACATTTTCTTTGCGGTCGTTCGAATTTAAGTTATTCGTGTTCCTAGATCCTAAGCGTTTATTTGAATCGATAACAGCAAAATTTGTGTCATTTATTGGTAACCGAAATTTAACGGATACTTCTTGTACTCATATTGAGGAACTCGCGCTTTTTATTGTTCACAGTCAAATGTTACATTTCGCACCACGCACATATCTTGTCTAAATCACTTTGCTATTGGTATTGATCTTCAGATGACTTTACTACACAGCAAAAGACAGCATCATTTCCAAACATTTTAAGAGGGCTGCTCAGATTGTTTCCCAAATCGTTGCTATACATTACGAACATCAGACGGCCTGTAACACTTCCTTGGGGAACGCCAGGTATCACTCCTGTTTCACGCGAATACTTTCCGTCAATTGCTACGAACTGTGAACTTGAAATGTGTGAATCCATGCCCACCATGGGGCGTTACTACATTCCCACGCAATTTAATTAGAAGTCGCTAGTGAGGAACGGTAGCAGAAGCCTCCTCGAAATCTAGAAATACAGAGTCAACTTTATATCCCTTGTTAATAGTACTCATCACTTCGTGTGAATAACAAGTTGTGTTTCACAGGAACGACATTTTGTGAATCTATGCTATGTGTAAATAGATCCTTTTCTTCGAGGTATTTGATGGTGTACGAACACGGTATATGTTCCAAATTCTACTGTAAATTATTGTTACTTCTATTACTTTTTGTGACACTTCCACGGTATTTCACCAGATCTTTTTGTTTTTCAACTTGGTTTCATTTCTTACCCCAGTTGTCTTTTACTTTTATTGCATTGAAGATATCTGCGCAACAGATTAACTACGGATAGTATGCGCTTAAGACCTTTTTGGAAACAGACGTGATCCGATCATTTACAGTGCTTGCTGTTGACAATATTGAAGGCCCCTTCATTCTCCCAGCTCAAGAATGGGTCAAATGGTTCAAATGGCTCTGAGCACTATGGGACTTAACATCTATGGTTATCAGTCCCCTAGAACTTAGAACTAATTAAACCTAACTAAGGACAGCACACAACACCCAGCCATCACGAGGCAGAGAAAATCCTTGACCCCGCCAGGAATCGAACCCGGGAACCCGGGCGTGGGAAGCGAGAACGCTACCGCACGACCACGAGATGCGGGCTCAAGAATGTATTCAGCATTGCTCGGTTATATTTCGGGTCTGCTATTGTGACAGTGTTAACTGTACGTTAACTGTGAAACACAGTAGTGTGAATAGGTTTATTGATGAAGAGCTACCGATGTACTCCACATGTGTGCCACCGAACGCAGTGGAAGACCGGAACAATGACGCTGTGCTGAACCGTTGCCTCAGCAATAGCAAATACATCACAGTGTTTTAGCATTTGAGGGTTGTTGCATTATTCTGTATCGTGTGCTGCACGCCTTTGTGATAGCATGCTACAGGGTTTTTCATTGTCGCGAAGATATTTTCACAGAAAATATTCGACTATAATGGTGTTTAGAGATGGTGTTCAAACTGCCTTGTGATGTTTATTGTTTCAGAGATGTTGCTGACTTTCTATACACTTCTTTTTGTAGGGGCAAATACGGGGAGAGAAGGCTATTTACAACCTGTACAGAAACAGACGGCAGTTACAAGAGAGGAGATGCATGAAAGGGAAGCAGTAGTTCAGAAGGGAGTGAGATAGGGCTGTAGCTTATGCCCGATTTTATTCAATCTGTATACTGAGCGGGCAATAAAGGAATCCAAAGAAAAATTTGGAGTAGGAGTTAAAGGCCCGGGAGAAGAACCAAAAAAAAAATTGAGATTTGCTGATGACACTTTAATTTTGTTGGAGATAGCAAAGGACTGCGAAGAGCGGATAAGCGGAGTGGACAACACCTTGCAGGGAGGATGTACGATGAACATAAATAAAAGCAAAAGAAGGGTAATGGAATGTAATCGAATTAAATCATTTGATGCTGAGGGAATTAGATTATGAAATAAGCACTTGAAATAGTTGATGAGTTTTGGTATTTGAGGAGCAAATGGCCGAGTTAGAGAGGATATAAAATGCAGACTTCATATGGAAAGAAAAGCGTTTCTGAAGAGGTGTAATCTGTTGACATCGAATATCGATTTAAGTGTCAGGAAGTTTGTATGGAGTGGAGCCATGTATGGATGTGAAACATGGACGATAAATAGATTAGACAATAAGAGAATAGAAGATGTTAAAATGTGGTGCTACAGAAGAATGCTGGAGATTTGTTGGGTGTATCATGTAAATAATGAGGAGCTACTGAATAGAAATGGTGAGAAAAGAAATGTGGCACAACCTGACTGTAAGAAGGGATCGGTTGATAGGGAAGATTCTGAAACAACAAGAAATCACCAATTTAGTTTATGAGCGAAGTGTGGGGATAAAATTGTACAGGGAGACCAAGGGCTGAATACAGCAAGCAGATTCAGAAGGATGTAGGTTGGAGTAGTTATTCGGAGATGAAGAGGCTTGCAGAGGGTAGAGTAGCGTGGAGAGCTGCATCAAACCAGTCTCAGGACTGAAGACCACGACAACTACAGGGAGAGATGAAGCGTTTGGTGTGTCAGACACCGATATACACGCCAGAAGAGCCGGCTGAACGTTTTGCTGAAGCTACGGCCATTATTCGTGAAACACATGGTTGTTTTTAGCGTGTTACGCAAGCATTATCGTGCAGACGCTAGTTGTGCGTTACTGAAATAAAATAATGATACGGGGCCTCCCGGCCTATAATGCCACAAGATCATTCCATTTCATTAATGTGCAACTGGCATCTGCGTCCTAATGATCGACTGACACGTTCAAAGCAACCACGTGTTTTACGAATAATGGCTGCTGCTTAATGTGAAATGACGACATTTCCAGTAACATTTGTAAAACAATGTTCATCACAGGCCAGTTTGAACACGTCTCTGAACATCACTAGCGTCAAAACCTTCATGGGCTCCTAGTGGGGGTTTGTCACACAAAAAAGTGATCATCTCCTCAAGATACTCCAAAATTTCATATACGTAGTTCTATTGAAAATGGTTCAAATGGCTCTAAGCACTATGAGACTTAACATCTGAGGTCATCAGTCCCCTAGACTTAGAACTACTTAAACCTAACTAACCTAAGGACATCAGACACACCCACGCCCGAGGCAGGATTCGAACCTGCGACCGTCACAACAGCGCGGTTCCGGACTGAAGCGCCTAGAACCGCTCGGCCACAGCGGCCGGAGTAGTTCTATTACACCATGTATCTTCTTTAATCACATACATGCATTTTTCCCAAGAGGAATAGTCAGTATACAGGAATATGAGAGGAACGACCATTCGAAACATAAAAACGTAGTAAACATGGGCTCTAAAATGCACCTTTGATACTATGAAACAAATCTCTTCCTCCAGTCGGAGGAGGTACTATGGACCCAAACAAGTAAAGAAAAGCTGTGTAGTAAACATGGGCTCTGGAATGCACCTTAAGAGCTATGAGCAGTTGTTTAGTAGAAGAGATGAATTTCACTGTAACAAAGATGAAAAAGTACTCGCAGCACTTCAGGTAGAGTCAATGTTCTCTGGGTATTTTTTTCTTGTTTTGGCCCATTCTACCTCCTCCAGAAATATGAAAAGCAAAGAGTTTGGAGTAGTAGAAATTTGTATCACAGTATCGAAGATGAAGCGTTCATTGATCTTAAGAGATGCATTTTATAGCCCATGTTTACTATACTTTCTTGCTTCGAATGACCGTTGCTGTCATATTACTGAATTCTGAACACTCCTCCTGGGGTACCCTGTACATAAAAAATTGTGTTAAAAAATGAACATAATTTGAGCGACGAAGGACAGACGCATTATGGACTAAGACTAAACACAACTATTTTTATTTTACATTTCAAACCGGCCAATAAAGTTTATAATGTTATTGACGCATTACTTGTGATTGTATTCTTATTTTGTGCATGTAATCTGCAACAGCAATGAAAATTTTCAGTTCAGATGTTCGAGGAACAAAAAAATGTCATAATATGGCAGCATAAAACGTGTTCCATAATTCTACTACCGGTTGAAGCCAAGTATATTGCCTATAGTGACACTCACTTGTCCGATAATTTTCTTAAAAATGTAATTTCTAATGCTTTTCTTCAAGCGAGATAAAATGCTTTTGCAATGGTAGCATGTTCTTTCGTGTAATTTGCGCAAAATCGTAAAGGTATATCAGGGCCAGCCAACTGCCTTCCACCTTTTGTGTTATCAGAGGTAGAACTCTAAATCTTTGGAGCTGAAATCTGACTTACACCCACCGATCTATCCAAACACTAGCACTTAACCACGTAGGAAGACTTATAGGCGTTTATCTAAAGACATCTTTTTGTATCCTTCAGTAGAAAGCACCATATTATAGATACAGACGATCAAGACCCCTTGCGCCAGAAATACCACAGCAGGTACGGTTTCAGACGTATTCTTGAGATGGCCTTGCGTGTTGGGCTGTCGCAGCTTCACTCTGTACTCTGTCCAGGAGGCGGCCAGAGCTGACGCAGTCGCTGCATCGGCAGGCATTATCAGAGCCACGGTGAGCGCCATTGTGTAGGCTCCGTGTGCAAGCACTGCACCTGCAGTGGAGCACCCAGAGTATTGTTCGTCCTCCTCCACATCCATCTACCGAGAAGCACGTACCATTCCGTAGCTGACATTCCTGTAGTGTAGGAAAAAATACGTTGACTTCTCGGTAAGCATACTTGTTAAGACAGAGAGCGTTAACTTTGCCTCCGATAAAAAATTTTGTCCCCCATTTACAGCTGTTTTCTACACGAATTTGAAACTTCAGGTAGACGAGTAGTCTCTCGTTCAAAACCTGAATTGTCATTTTCATTCATTTGTTATAACCACAATGAAAAATGCTCCTAATGTAGCACAGAAAGAAGGCGAATATGTCGTTGGCAGAGTTAGGGCTGTAGAACAAGGGAACTAGCTTTTAGACTTATCTGACGGCTGCAAATACATTTGAATCGAAGTATCTCAGGACATATTCGACTCTTCTTGTGGTACGATAGGAGCATCTTTCGTTCTGATTACCATCTTTTACCCTACCATTATTTGACCACCATAGCTCGATAACGGATGTAGATTTTTGTTGAATCTGGCGACGACTGATCGGCTATAGGCTTTTTCATTGTCTTTCGAACCATGTTCTTTATATTGCGGCAACGGATAAAGCTTTCTCAAAACAACAGGACGACAATTAATTACATGTGTTTGTCTACGTTCTTACAAAATTTGTGCAGATTCGCACAAGTTTTAAAAATGGATGTGGTGTGCGTAGAACGTGTCTCTACACGTAAAATACGAATAGAGCTAGAGAGTGAGTTTTCAGTTTTTCCGTATGAATGCATATTTTTATTTATTTGATTCGCTTTAAACCTTTCCGTTCATTCAATTGACGTGAGAACAACTTTAGTAGCTATATTTAGCTCTGCTTTAAACCACTGCATCTCGACAACGGCTCCCCTTATTGGACAACAAAATCGTATTTACTTTATCCCTTTATCTACCTTCGTGCAAAGTTTGCACCGATCGTGTAAGTTTAAAATGTAGAAGTGGTGCGCTCCAAAAACCTCCCAGACAAACGTGGTTTTTGCACTTAAAATCCAAACAAATCAAGATGTTTTCAAACGATTGAACTTTTTCTTAGACGAAGGTTCGATACTGCGGCGGTTCAAATTTGAACTACCAGTCTTGCTCCAGTCCGGAGTTATTTAAGAGTGAATGTTTTTTCACGTAAAATACGAACAAGGGTGACCGGTTTCGCACGAAAAATTTGAAAGGTGAGCATTCACATGGGGCCATTAGCTGCGAATTAATTTCAGCCAAATTAAAATCTTTTGCAAAAGGAATTAATCGATTTGCACTATTTACCTGGGCATCAACGCCGGTTCGTCGTTCAAACTTTGCTTAATATACTGTAACACAGTTATAGTAAGACAGATGTTCGATTAACTACACAAATGGCCGCTGGTACGGGCTAACGCAAAAACTTTTCACTACAAATTCTTAGCTCAAATAGGAAGCGTGCACCCAGACCCTTCCCCCAACTATGATGCTGCACGCAGCGATTATTGACGTAGCTGACAGTATTACGTCCAAGATGCAGTCTCTTTTATCCAGCCACGAGTTCTTCAGGGTCCTGCAAAAATGTGAAGTGACATTAGATCTCTGAATAAAAATTAAAACTATAGTTGTACTAAATACAATAAAACATTACTGATTTTTATATTCTAATAGAAGCGTGCCTCTATAAAATGAAGCCGGCCGAAGTGGCCGTGCGGTTAAAGGCGCTGCAGTCTGGAACCGCAAGACCGCTACGGTCGCAGGTTCGAATCCTGCCTCGGGCATGGATGTTTGTGATGTCCTTAGGTTAGTTAGGTTTAACTAGTTCTAAGTTCTAGGGGACTAATGACCTCAGCAGTTGAGTCCCATAGTGCTCAGAGCCATTTGAACCATTTTTTTGTAAAATGAATTGAATCCGTGCACATATTTCGACGCCGATGTTTCATCGTCTGTGGGTACTTTTTCTGTAATGATACGAAATTGTATTAAAAACTGAACGCAGTCTGTGTGATGTAAGAGATGTTTTAGACTAAATGCAACTATTAATTTTACTTTTCAAACCTCCCAATCGTACAATGTTTTAAACGAATTGCTTGGTACTGGGTTCATGTTTAGAGCATGTGATATGACACTGAAATGAATATTTTCTCTCCAAATGTCCGGGACACAAAAAAGGTTACACACCGCTATTGTTTTCCAAGAAACGTGTCAGAGAACATATTTCTCAGGAAACACATAAAGGAAAAAGTAGCTGTTACCTAAATAACGATGATTCGTATAAATGTTAATATTAGGAAATAATATTAAAAAAGAACAATTATTATTATTATTATTATTATTATTACTATTGTATCACAGAATGAGACTGATGACCCGAAATACTGAAACCCAGCTTCTCAAATTGTTTCACTGATTGACAAGGTTGTCGGATGTCCTCTTGAGGAATAGTGTGCCAAATTCTGTCGTGCTGGCGCATTAAATCGTCAAAATCCCGAGTTGTGCCCTGCCCATAATGCTCCGAATATTCTGAAATTTCAGTTCGGGAGGGATGTGGCGACCCTGCTGGTCAACGTAAGGTTTGGTAAACACAAAGACACGCCACAGAAACTGTCGTTGTGCGCGGGAGGGTGTTACCTTGCTGTGACGGAACCGCGCTGCTGCTGCGGTCGCAGGTTCGAATCCTATCTCGGGAATGAATGTGTGTGATGCCCTTCGGTTAGTTCGGTTTAAGTAGTTCTAAGGGACTGATGACGTCAGATGTTAAGTCCTATAGTGCTTGGAGCCATTTGAACCTTGCACTAATGTAAACCCAGGATGGCATGACTTTAAGGGCAACAAAATGGGGCTAGAACATTGTCGGGGTACTGCTGTGCTGGAAAGGTAACTCCAGGTTGTTGGGCCAAATAGCGGGTGACAGTCTGGCTGTACGGGGCGTTTCGAGACACGTATTCGCTGGTCGTCGGGGCTCAGTTCGAAGCAGGATTGATCACTGAAGACAATTCTGCTCCAGTCAACGAGATTACAGGCCGGAGAACTCTCTGGAGACGCCCCAGACAGCGGAGTGTTGCCAACGTGACTGCCGCCCTCCGAAAGGCCCATAGATTCCATTCCCTAGCAGTAAGTTTCTCTTCAATTTCTACCGATTTATTACACTGATGAAAATCGAGGATTGTCCTCACAATATTTCCTTTGTGGGATTCGACACGAATTCGTATACAATTGTCCTGCATAACTCAACGCCTTCAGATTGTCCATGTGATCCAGAAGACAGCAAATAACATCACCCAGACTGATACGAGTGTCACAGCACCACATCTCGTTCCGAAACGTCGTTTTCCTTTCCTATTTTGAATCATCGGTCTTCTGACTGGACTGATGCTGTCCGCCAAAAATTTATCTCGTGCACTAACCTCTTCATCTGAGAGCTGCTCTGAGTTGCTTCTCAATTATTTGTCAGATGTATTCCAATTTCGTGTGCTAACCTATAGTTTTTGCCCTTTACAGCTCCCTCTAGTACCATGGAAGTTAGTTCCTAGTGTCCTGACACATGCCCTATCGTTCTCTTCCTTGTCGGTGCTTTCTTCGCAGCTTCTCAGGATAACTCATTCCTTATATCAGTCGACCTAGTTTTCAACATTCTTCTGTAGCACCACATCTCAAACGTTCGATACTCTTCCTTTTCGGTTTCCCCTAAGTTCATCATTCACTACCATAGAATGCAGTTCTCCAAACATATATTCTAAGAAATTTGTTTCTCAGATTGGTTCAAATGGCTCTAAGCACTATGGGACTTAACGTCTCAGGTCATCAATCCCCTAGACTTAGGACTACTTAAACCTAACTAACCTCAGGACATCACACACATCCGTGCCCGAGGCCTGATTCGAAACTGCGACCGTAGCAGCAGCGCGGTTCCGGACTGAAGGGCCTAGAGCCGCTCGGCCACAGCGTACGGCTCCTCAGATTGAGATCGATGTTTGATAACAGCGTATTTCTCTTCGTCAGGAATGCTGTCTGCGCCTGATCTAATCTGCATTTTAGCTCCTCCATGCTTCATGCGGCATGTGTTTTCCTTCCAAGATTGTAGAATTTTTAACTTCGTGTACTTTGCGGTTCCCAGTTTTATTGTTAAGTTTATCGCTTATCTCATCCAAGTTTTACTCGTTATTTTCTTGTTTCCTTGGTTTAATCTGAATCCATGTTCTGTGCTAACAAGAGTTATTTCCATTCATCACCCCCTGTAAATCTCATCGACTTTCACTGAGTATAGCAATGTCATCGGGGAATCATATAATTGCTATCCTTTCAACTTCAATGTTAATCCCACTCTTGAAGCTGTCTTTCATTTCCGTCATTGCTTCTCCGATGTATAAATTGGACGTACTACTTCGTCTTCCATTCTTATTGTTCTCTCCTGCTTCTTATACATATTATCCAACTTTCCCAATGACATACTCATATTTTTCTTAGAATTTCGAATATTTTTCACCATTTTACATTGCTTTTTACAGGTGGACAAATCTTATGAACGTGTCTTGATTCTTCATGCTTCCACTAACAATCGCCACGTCAGAACTGCATCTCTGATGCCGTTACCTTTCCCAAAGTCAGACTAATAGTTATCTAACGGATCCACACTTTTCTTTTCCATTCTTTTGAATATCATTCTTGTCAGCAACTTGGATGCATCAACCGTTAAGTCACTTCTGCGATAATCCTCGCAGTTATCTATCCTTGCTACCTTTGATATTTTGCGGACGATATTTTTTTCTGAAGTGTGATGGTATGTCCCCAGGCTCATAGATTCTCAACACGAACATGATTAGTCGTTGGTTGCACGTTTCCTCAATGATTTCGTAAAAGTCTGAAAGAATGTTATCTATTCCTTCTGGTCTAGTTGATGGCAAGTCTTCCAAAGCTCTAATAACAACGCCCAGCGAACAAGGTAGTAGCTTAGGGAATGTAGAACCAGCTTTGAGACTGGGTTGAAGGTATAGAAGCAGAGTTTGACATCTGGTTCGTAACAAAGGGAAATCGTCAGGTGGACATGGTTTCAACAGGACAATTCCGCATGGATGTTGCTTTCTGTAAACAGCTGAACAACTGACTGGGTTGAAAGGGGAGATGTTGCCCTATGGCTATTGACGGAACTCACTCTCCTGTGGGTTTTTTCGTATGATATTACGTGAAGTCGTTGGTGTATGAAAAATCAGCAGCAACTGAAGACAGTCTTATTGGTAAGGTCTTATGGTCCATATGGCGGGCTACAGTCAGGATCGTATCACACCGCGGTCTGGGGAATTTCCGGAAAGATCTCCGGCCTGGAATCTCGTTAACTGGAGTGCAATTGTCGCCAGTGATGAGCCCTGCTTCGAGCTGAGCTCCGAAGACCAGAGAATACGTGTCCCGAGATGTCCTGAACTCCAGTGGGATACTAACCTGAGTGCTACTCACCATTTGGTCCAACAACCTGGAGTGATGGTCTGGGGTGTCATTTCATTTCATAGCAGGACCCCTTTGGTTATCATCCTCGGCGCCATTACGGTATAGCGGTACGTCAACGATGTTCTAGCTGCCCCTTATGTCAAGCCATCCTGGCTTTGCATTTCAGCAAGATAATGTCCGCCCGCAGCCGGTGATAGTTCCTGCAGCTCGTCTTAGTGCTTGCTAAGCCCTTCCTTGGCCAGCAGGGTTGCCGGATCTCTCCGCATTTGACAATATTTGGAACATTATGGGTGGCGCCCACATTGATGATCTAATGCACCTGTACGACAGAATTTGGCACTATAAGGGATTCCTTAAAGGGAAAATACAACAACTCTGTCATTCAGTGCCAAGCCGAGTAACTGCGTGCATAAGGGCTAGAGGTGGACCAACGGGTTACTAACTTCCTCGGTTTGTGAAGCTCTCTTTTGTAACCCCTCGTCGCCAGTTTTGTAACGGCCTAGTCACTATTGCTGGGGAGACCGAGTTGCCACTATTGTTCGGTAGGCCGAGTTTGTGAGTTCGTGAAACGGCTTCTGGTGCAGTACACCGCTAAGACTGTTTCTCCCTGCCACACTACAAAGCTATGCAGGAGAACTAAGGTTTTACAACACTGCCACAAATTAGTAACACAGTCAGACAAAGGAGTTAAAAAGGTTTACTTATCTTTGTGACGTGTTGAATAAAAAAGTCTGCAACCCGCATGAAATATAATACAAAAAGGCCCTCAATGGTTAACTGCAAATAATCATAGGTGAACTTCACAGTACATGACAAACACAATCCACAACAATCATCTGTTCACTTCTACGCGTTCATTAAACGACTTTCCTTGTATAGGTCAGCCGGCCGCGGTGGTCTAGCGGTTCTAGGCGCTCAAAAAAATGGTTCAAATGGCTCTGAGCACTATGGGACTCAACTGCTGAGGTCATTAGTCCCCTAGAACTTAGAACTAGTTAAACCTAACTAACCTAAGGACATCACAAACATCCATGCCCGAGGCAGGATTCGAACCTGCGACCGTAGCGGTCTTGCGGTTCCAGACTGCAGCGCCTTTAACCGCACGGCCACTTCGGCCGGCTCTAGGCGCTCAGTCCGGAGCCGCGCGACTGCTACGGTCGCAGGTTCGAATCCTGCCTCGGGCATGGATGTGTGTGATGTCCTTAGGTTAGTTAGGTTTAAGTAGTTCTAAGTTCTAGGGGACTTATGACCTCAGCAGTTGAGTCCCATAGTGCTCAGAGCCATTTGAACCTTGTATAGGTCAGCCCTGGACGATGGGCTATAACCAAGTGGGCGAGAGCTGCTCTTCTATCTACCGAATAGCTTTTGTCCGTTGTCGTCCCGTCATCAGCGGATTGTACTAAACTGGCAGTTAGCAGAGGCGAAGTCGATATCTTCATCCTCAACGCTGCCCGTGGCGCATGTGGAACTCGCACAAGTGACCAGTCTCTACGACACTGCCACCAGCTCTTTGACCCTGTGGTGCTTTTGCCCCGGTTCTGTTTTCTTCGTACGACACAGCACTCTTTCTCTTGAATAACCGATACTGTTTTTCTGAAACTGTAATCATTTGCTTGTCCTTACATGTACCTCACATCTACCAATTTCTGTCCCATTCGGATAATTCCTTCGTGGCGCGTCGTTTTCTTGCCTTAGAGTGTATATGCTTAGAGTGTGGATTTATCTCAGTAAAAATCTGAATCTTTCTGAACACTGGACACTTATTTCAGATACTCAGTTCAGGTTATTCTATCTTTTGTTTAATTATAGCACTCAGGGATTGAGGCGCCTGTATACCAGAGCACTAGTTATACTATTAATGCTAACGAAAATGGAGACAACTTAATAAATTGGAAGAACAGGAAGAGGAAGATGATCGTTCCCGAATACGTCATCATCTAGGAGAACGGCTGCTCGAAACATGCACCGAGGCACGTACGCAGGTAAGTGGAGCCGGTATTATGCTATGGATGACATGTTCCTGGGCTTCCATGGTACTTGAGGTAGTAACGTAAGGTCACATAACAACTGTGAACAACGAGAACGTTATTGCATCTCTTTCCCGACTGTGATGGGGTGTTCTAGCAGGATAACTGTACTGTCGTGCTACAGTGATTCGAGGAGAGTGACAGTGAGCTGATGTTGATGTTCTGGCTACCACACTCGCTTGATCTGAACCCGATGGAACACATCTGGGACGCTATCAGACACAAGCTCCACGTCCACAAACCACTGGTCTGTATTTTACGGGAAATGTTTGACCTATGTGGAGCTGTCTGGTGCTACATACCCCCGGAAATCGCTGCTGTATTGTGTTGAAAAAGGGTGCACGCTATTAAGGAGGGGTCGTATAGATTTGGCTCACTAGTGTATTCAGAAGGGTCTCAGTTGGTGATGTGTAGGGCTGTGAATCGTTCCGTCATTGCACAGCAGTAATGTAGGGAAATATGACAAATGTAAATTTAGATCGCCGGACGCAGGCAGCCGATGCAGGAAATACAAGTTTACTGCTTTAAGCCTGGAGCCATCTCGTTCCGTATTAGAGCGTGAAGTAATCACTTAGCAACGTTGCGAAGATGCTTTTCACGTACGATAACCACTAAGTGCTCTGTCCGCACGAGGCCTTCAACTTTTCAGTCACTCTCGGTTCAGGGCGTTATCCTGTCATGCATTGCTTCGGATCCTTGGATGTCTTATTTTAATACGTAAAATTTTCAGTAGTTGCTTGTGCTCCGCAACTCAGTTGTAAAAGCGGAACCCCTATACGATCGCTTCATTGTCTCTCTGTCTGTCTGTTCGACTGTTAAAAACCCTTTTTCCTCAGGAACGGATACACGTATCAAGTTGAAATTTATATCACATATTACGGTCTATAGTTCCTTGGTGCTACAAAACATTAAGCTTCTAAGTCTACGCAATAAAAATATGACCGCTTATGTCACACATTTTGATCCTAGCAAACTCATTACTCCAAACATATAGAATGCTTAGAATGCTTCCCGTTATCCTACAGTTACAAAATTTTACAAGAAGCGAGGTATCACAATATAAATAAAGGAAAAATAAAAAAATTTTAATTTTTAATTATATCACATGATAAAAATTTTTGTAATTTTGTTGTATCTATCTTTCTCCCCGTTTGTTAAGGACCATTTTTCTCAGGAACAGTTTGGCATATCAAGTCGAAATTTATGTCACATACTGTGGTCTATAGTCCCTTGGCAGTGTACAACGCTTAAGCTTCTAAGTCAATGAAATCAAAAGATACGGCCATTTATAACACATATTTTGATACTCACAAACTCAGTCATTAAAACCTATACAGTATGTCCCGTTGACCTAGAATCATGAAATTAGACAGGAAGAAAGCAAAGGAGAAAAATCCGAAAAAATGTTAAATTGTATTATCTCATAAAAAGATCTTTTTGCCATTAACTGTTAGAACTCTCATTGCTATAATCATATGTCAAAAGAATAATAGAAAAATACTACTGCATGCAAACAAAAAATGTACCTTATAGTCATGTTTTACTAAGTAAATAAAAATATTTTAGGAAATCTCTCTCTCTGTATACAGACTGTAGGCCCCTGCTCGCTTCGTTTTGCATGTTTCGGCTACGCTCTGTAACAACTTTAGAGACTTTGATACAGTCTTGGAATTCCCGGGACCTACATCATTTCTGATTTATACCGACAATAATCAAAACTCGGCGAGATACGTTCTTCCCGAGATGGATGGACTACCTATATAGATAATTACATTTGTATGGAACTCTCAGTGTTCGAGTCGTACAGTATTTGGCCAACTTGATGCTGTGACAAGAATGAGTGACAGTGAAGTAAGGATGTGACGTCTCATAAGTAAGACGTGTGTCTCAAGCGGAAATTTGTTCAGTTTTCTGGATTTTCTCATAAATTTGTGGACTAGCGACTTTACTGTGTAGAAGAGTGCCTGGCTCAATTATCTGGGCTTACTTATGAGCCAGAAACAGTGGTCATCATCACCCTTCAATCTGAACTATTTTTTCCGACGTCCGTCGCTCCGCAGGGCGGTTTACATCTGTCCTGGCATATGGCTGATTCTCTACGAAGACGTTAAATATTTTACAGCTTTCAATCGCTCTAGCACAAGAGATAATTCCTTTCGTGATTTCATTTAGTTTTTCATCAAGCTTTATACTTAACTACTTCGGATATCCTTTCTAATGTGTTGTTGAACTGTGCAACTCTTAACTAATGTAAGTCACTGACTTTACTGTGACCGTAATTTTCTTTGGTCTTTCCTTACTGTCACCCGTGCATCACATGCTTATATTAACGGTGCGACCAGATCTCTATTATACAGTTTGAAGATTGTTTCTTACCGCCTTATCATTCAAGTTCCTATTTGTGTACGTATACTGCACGAAATTTAGATTTCTTTCATTATTTTTTTTTACATCAACCTGTTACATGTGATGTGAAGATTGAGCACTGTAGTACGTTTTACTTATGCAGCCAAACCGTCTCCTCTGCTTGCACCGCATCATCTCTACCTAAGTCACATTCTCGGAGGTATTCTTTCAGTTTTGATAACAAATGAAAATTGGACGGGCCAAGACAGCACCGTATGGAGGATGGTGGATGACAGAGAATCCAATGCTGCGGATTGTTGTGGACTTCGCAGCTCTCGTGTGTGGTGTG
The DNA here is from genome assembly GCF_023898315.1 of Schistocerca nitens. NCBI lineage: Eukaryota > Metazoa > Arthropoda > Insecta > Orthoptera > Acrididae > Schistocerca > Schistocerca nitens. The sequence continues at coordinate 193,570,832 of NC_064621.1, forward strand.
GCATTGTCATGCTGAGGAAGACGGTGCTCCGTGTGTGGATGAACTCTTCGAATTCTAAACTCGATTACAGCATGCTTTTTCGCGAACCGACTTAGTTATGTTCACACCGTCATATTACACGTTACAATTCGGAGCCCTCCAGCAGCAGAGGGCTGCAAATAAGTGGAAGTGAAGAATAAAGATGTAGACAATAATGTTTATTTTAATCAAAAAACTTTAAGAATTTTCAAACCAAAAATCGGAGGCATTACTTTTCAGCGCACCCTCATATCTATTGCAATCAATGGGATGTTTTTAGTCACTAGTCTTTTGACAGGTTTGATGTGGCTCGCCAAGAATTCTTCTCCTGTGCCAACCTTTTCATCTCAGAGTAGCACTTGCAACCTATGTCTTCAATTATTTGTTGGATGTATCCTAATCTCTGCCTTTTTCTACAGTTTTTACCCTCTTCAGCTTCGTCTAGTACTTCAGAAGTTAATCCGTCATGTCTTAACTGATGTGCTGACATCCTGTCCATTCTCCTCGTCAGTGTTTTTCACACCTTCCTTTCCTCGCCGATTCTGCGGAGAACCTCCCTCACCCCTTGCCTTACTGGTCCACTTAACTTCCAACTTTTTCTGTAGCACCACATCTGAAATACGTACCTCCCTCACCCCTTGCCTTACCGGTCCACTTAACTTCCCACTTTTTCTGTAGCACCGCATCTGGAATACGTCTATTCTCCTCTGTCCCTATTTTACCACAGTCCACGATTCACTGCCATACAATGCTGCGACCCAAACATAAGTTCTCAGAACTTTCTTCCTAAAATTAAGACCTTTGTTCGATACTAGCAGACTTCTCTTTGCCAGGAACGCCCTTTCTGACAGTGCTACTTTATATGTCCTGCTAGATCCATCCGTCGAAAGTTATTTTGCTGTCTAGGTAGCAGAATTCCTTAAGTTCGTGTACTTGGTGATCACAGCTATGATGTTCTCTCGCTATTCTCATTTCTGCTGCTTCTGATTACTTTCATCTTTCTTCGATTTACTCTCAGTTCATATTCTGTGCTCATTAGACTGTTCATTCTATTCAATAGGTTCTGTAACTCTTCTTCACTTTCACCGAGGTTAGCAGTGTCATCTGAGAATCTCAACATTCACTTTGAATTTTAATTTCACTCTTGAAGCTTTCTTTTATTTCCGTCATTGCTTCCTCGACGTATAGATTTAACAGCAAGAACGAAAGACTACAACCCTGCCTTACTGGTGCTAGTAATTCTTGGTCTTCCACTCTTATTGTTCACTTTTGGTTCTAGTACATACTGTATATTAAACGCCTTTCCATATATCTTACCCCTATTTTTCTCAGGATTTCGAACATCTGGCACTAATTGACATTATCGAACGCTTCTTCCAGGTCGACAAATCCTGTGACCACCTTTGATTTCTCTTCAGTCTTGCTTCCTTTATGAACCACACCTTCAGAGCTATCTCTCTGGCGCCTTTACCTTTCCTAAAGACAGCCGGCCGGGGTGGCCGAGCGGTTCTAGGAGCTACAGACTGAAACCGCGGGACCGCTACGCTCGCAGGTTCGAATCCTGCCTCGGGCATGGATGTTTGTGATCCTTAGGTTAGTTGCGTTTAAGTAGTTCTATAGGACACTGATGACCTCAGAAGTTAAGTCCTGTAGTGCTCAGAGCCACATGAACCATTTTTTTCCTTAAGACAAACTGATCGTCATCTAACAGAACCTCAATTTTCTTTTCCATTCTTCTGTATGTTATTCTTGTCAGCAATTTGGATACATGAGTTGGTAGGCTGACTGGGCAATAATTCTTGCATTTGTTGGGTCTGGCAATCTTGGTAATTGTGTGGATCCTTCTTTTTCCCCAAAGTCTGATGGTATATAGCCAGTGTCATACATTTTACACGCCAACGTGAATAATCGTTTTGTTGCCTCTTCTCCCAATGATTTTAGAAATTCTGATGGAATGTTTTCTATCCCTTCTGCTTTATTTCATTTTAAATCTTTCAAAGCTCTTCTAAATTCTGATTCTAATACCGGATTCCACATCACAGAGGCCTTCAATGTGCTCGTTCCACCTGTCCGCTTTCTCCACTGCATTTAATAATGGAATTACCATTACACTCTTAATATTACCGACCTTGCTTTTAATTTCAGCCAACATTGTTTTGACTTTTTTGTATGCTGAGTCAGTCTTTCCGATAATCATTTCTTTTTTGATTTCTTCTCATTTTTCATGCCGCCGTTTCGCCTTAGGTTGCCTGCACTTCCTGTCTGTTTTATTCCTAAGTGACTTGTATTTCTGTGTTCCTGAATTTCTCTGACCATTTTTGCATTTCCTTCTTTCGTGGATTATGATCACTGGGATACGATAGATCGAAGACAATCGTGAACTCAAGGACTTCAAATGGCGAAGTGCACTCGCATGCGTTTGTGAGGCGCGTTAAGCAGCACGTGAGTTTCTCGAAAGCATGACTCTTGTGGTCTGCCGCGGGCACAGAAAGAAAACTTCGACAACAGTTTATGCAACTGCACAATGTTAATAACTTGTCACAAACTTCACGTAGGTAAGGCTTCTGCACCATTGTTGTCATCAATCAAGCTCGCACACAACGTTACGACGTCTGATGGCACCAGGATCCCGAGACTATGACCGAAGATTCGAGTGATCAGTAATTTAAATTGTAAAACTCAGTGAATCTTTTGAAAACAGTAATTTTCCCTTAATACTGTGTTTAGCATCAGTGTTATGTGGTAGAGAACATTACTGAGTAATATCATAATGACCTGGGATATGATCCTTATTCCAATATTCTTCTTTTCATGTCCGAGTATCATAAATAAGTAACAGAATTTAATAGAATCACGACAATTATCGATTCTTTGGAAAGTTCACAAGTAAATTTAAATTAACTAACAGCCAGTGTGCATAATTACAGGACTTCGGCCCAGTATACTTTTGTGGAAAATAGTTAATTAATTTGAAAGGTGGAACTAAACGGATATTGAAAAAAGTTTTTTATTCTTCTATATCGTCGTGTGTTGATCGCATGGTGCGCAATATTTTGGCGTTATTTCGACAGATGATATTTCACAGTGAGTTTCAGCGGTTTGGAAGTTTTGGTTTTCTACTATGTATAATTCAAATAAAAATAAATTTCTGTCGGTAAGTATCAATGTGCTGCGACGTCTTCCTATTATTGTGTTCAAAGTATTTCGAAGTTACAGTAAGTGCACTTTGTTTTATTGTATTAAAGGTGTTTAGTGACAATTATTGAGCATAGTTATTCAAGTATATTCAGGTATTGTAAATTCATGCAAGGAATATTTGCATCAGTAGGCACGATACAAAATTATGTAATCGACTTGTGAACGCAGTTATAGATTACTTGTGGAACTACCGTGATCGATTGATTTTGTAGTGGCGTTTGTTCAACTGGACCGGCGTTCGTATTATTTCAAAATTATCAGCTGTAAATATTAGTTTCCGTGAAAGATTAGTACCAGTATTAATCATTTTAGTCACTAATAATTCCTTAAGGAAAATAGTCATACGAGGTTGGCCCAGAAAGTAATACATCGCATTTTTTTTTTCTCAGCCGAGAACAAAGCTATGAATACGAAAGGTTACGTATGTATTTGAAGTTTCCTGAGTGAGAGCGCCAAGTTCCCGTCACTTCCGACAAATCGCGTAGCTGAAAGTTTCAAAACGGCGTCTGTAGGTGATGTATGTGGGGAATATTTATCAACGCTTGTGCAAAGTCTATGGAGCATCTGCTGTCGACAGAAGCGCAGTTAGTCGCTGGACACGGGAATGAGGTCATCAGAAGGCGGTTCAGCGGAGGTCTACGGTTTGCAGCGGTTGGGGAGACCATCCACGGCTGTCACACCTGGTATGTTGCAGCGAGCTGATGATGTCATTCGCGAGGACAGACGCACTACGACTCGTCAGTTGGGACTGCATCTGTCAATCAGTAAAGGAAGTGTGGATGCAATTATCCGCACTCTTGGATGATCAAAAGTGTGTGCAAGATGGGTCCCGCGGTGTCTAACGGTGGAAAAACATTTGTCTTGATTTGTTGCAACGTTTTGAAACTGAGGGTGAGGCCTTCTTGTCCCCGAATGTGACGGGTGATCAAACTTGGGTTCATCATTTTGAACCAGAAATAAAACGACAGTCGATGGAATGGCACCATTCCCACTCGCCACAGAAGAAAAAGATTAAAGCAACTGCTTCCTCCGGTAAGGTCATGATAACCGAGTTGTGGGGCTGTGAAGGTGTGAATCTCATTGATATGTCAAGAGGCGGTACCATTAATTCACAAGGATACGTCAACACATTAACAAAACGATGACTGGGTGTTGTGTGATATCCTTAGGTTAGTTAGGTTTAAGTAGTTCTGAGTTTTAGGGGACTGATGACCATAGATGTTAAGTCCCATAGTGCTCAGAGCCATTAGAACCAGCCATTAACAAAACTCAAGATGTGCTTACGGCGATTTCGGTGCCACAGCAACCCAGGAGATCTTTTTCTGCGACACGATAACGCTCGGCCCGACACAAGTGTGAGGACTGCTGAACACATCGCAATACAGGGCCGGACGGTATTACCCCATCCACTGTACAGCCGTGACCTAGCCCCGTCGGACTTCAACTTATTTGGGCCACTGAAGGAAGGCATTCTTGGAAGCCATTTTGAGGACGATGAGGAGGTGATCCAAACAGAGAAGCACTGGCTCCGCAAGGACAAGGATTGGTACGGACAGTGCACACACGCCCTTGTTTCGCGCTGCGGAAAGGCCATAGAACCGGATGAAGATTACGTAGAAAAATAGAGCGTGTAGATAAAACACCATTCATTCATGTGTATAAATCTCTTTATGTTCAATAAACAATTGTTGAAGAAAAAAATGTGGTGTATTACTTTACGGGCTACGCTCATAGTTATGTGAGTTATCATTGCAGCACAGAGTTGAATACGTTACCCCTCTCCGTTTAGGAAGTCTTCGAAACTAATAAAATGGTTCAAATGGCTCTAAGCACTACGGGACTTAACATCTGAGGTCATCAGTCCCCTAGACTTACAACTACTTAAACCTGACTAACCTAAGGACATCACTCGAAACCAATAGCTTTGCTTCCGAAATACTTATTGTCGTCACGTTACAAATATGATCAATTATGACTTCCTCTGCCATGAACCATGGACCTTGCCGTTGGTGGGGAGGCTTGCGTGCCTCAGCGATACAGATATCCGTACCGTAGGTACAACCACAACGGAGGGGTATCTGTTGAGAGGCCAGACAAACGTGTGGTTCCTGAAGAGGGGCAGCAGCCTTTTCAGTAGTTGCAAGGGCAACAGTCTGGATGATTGACTGATCTGGCCTTGTAACAATAACCAAAACGGCCTTGCTGTGCTGGTACTGCGAACGGCTGAAAGCAAGGGGAAACTACGGCCGTAATTCTTCCCAAGGCATGCAGCTTTACTGTATGATTAAATGATGATGGCGTCCTCTTGGGTAAAATATTCCTGAGGTAAAATAGTCCCCCATTCGGATCTCCGGGCGGGGACTACTCAAGAGGATGTCGTTATCAGGAGAAAGAAAACTGGCGTTCTACGGATCGGAGCGTGGAATGTCAGATCCCTTAATCCGGCAGGTAGGTTAGAAAATTTGAAAAGGGAAATGGATAGGTTAAAGTTAGATATAGTGGGAATTAGTGAAGTTCGGTGGCAGGAGGAACAAGACTTTTGGTCAGGTGACCACAGGGTTATAAACACAAAGTCAAATAGGGGTAATGCAGGAGTAGGTTTAATAATGAATAGGAAAATAGGAATGCGGGTAAGCTACTACAAACAGCTTAGTGAACGCATTATTGTGGCCAAGATAGATACGAGGCCCACACCTACTACAGTAGTACAAGTTTATATGCCAACTAGCTCTGCAGATGACGAAGAAATTGAAGAAATGTATGATGAAATAAAAGAAATTATTCAGATAGTGAAGGGAGACGAAAATTTAATAGTCATGGGTGACTGGAATTCGAGTGTAGGAAAAGGGAGAGAAGGAAACGTAGTAGGTGAATATGGATTGGGGCTAAGAAATGAAAGAGGAAGCCGCCTGGTAGAATTTTGCACAGAGCACAACTTAATCATAGCTAACACTTGGTTTAAGAATCATGATAGAAGGTTGTATACATGGAAGAACCCTGGAGATACTAAAAGGTATCAGATAGATTATATAATGGTAAGACAGAGATTTAGGAACCAGGTTTTAAATTGTAAGACATTTCCAGGGGCAAATGTGGACTCTGACTACAATCTATTGGTTATGACCTGTAGATTAAAACTGAAGAAACTGCAAAAAGGTGGGAATTTAAGGAAATAGGACCTGGATAAACTGAAAGAACCAAAGGTTGTACAGAGTTTCAGGGAGAGCATAAGGGAACAATTGACAGGAATGGGGGAAAGAAATACAGTAGAAGAAGAATGGGTAGCTCTGAGGAATGAAGTAGTGAAGGCAGCAGAGGATCAAGTAGGTAAAAAGACGGGGGCTAGTAGAAATCCTTGGGTAACAGAAGAAATATTGAATTTAATTGATGAAAGGAGAAAATATAAAAATGCAGTAAATGAAGCAGGCAAAAAGGAATACAAACGTCTCAAAAATGAGATCGACAGGAAGTGCAAAATGGCTAAGCAGGGATGGCTACGGGACAAATGTAAGGATGTAGAGGCTTATCTCACTAGAGGTAAGATAGATACTGCCTACAGGAAAATTAAAGAGACCTTTGGAGAGAAGAGAACCACTTGTATGAATATCAAGAGCTCAGATGGCAACCCAGTTCTAAGCAAAGAAGGGAAGGCAGAAAGGTGGAAGGAGTATATAGAGGGTCTATACTAGGGTGATGTACTTGAGGACAATATTATGGAAATGGAAGAGGATGTAGATGAAGATGAAATGGGAGATACGATACTGCGTGAAGAGTTTGACAGAGCACTGAAAGCCCTGAGTCGAAACAAGGCCCCCGGAGTAGACAACATTCCACTGGAACTACTGACGGCCTTGGGAGAGCCAGTCCTGACAAAACTCTACCATCTGGTGAGCAAGATGTATGAAACAGGCGAAATACCCTCAGACTTCAAGAAGAATATAATAATTCCAATCCCAAAGAAAGCAGGTGTTGACAGATGTGAAAATTACCGAACTATCAGTTTAATAAGCCACAGCTGCAAAATACTAACACGAATTCTTTACAGACGAATGGAAAAACTAGTAGAAGCCGACCTTGGGGAAGATCAGTTTTGATTCCGTAGAAATACTGGAACACGTGAGGCAATACTGACCTCACGACTTATCTTAGAAGAAAGATTAAGGAAAGGCAAACCTACGTTTCTAGCATTTGTAGACTTAGAGAAAGCTTTTGACAATGTTGACTGGAATACTCTCTTTCAAATTCTAAAGGTGGCAGGGGTAAAATACAGGGAGCGAAAGGCTATTTACAATTTGTACAGAAACCAGATGGCAGTTATAAGAGTCGAGGGACATGAAAGGGAAGCTGTGGTTGGGAAGTGAGTAAGACAGGTTTGTAGCCTCTCCCCGATGTTATTCAATCTGTATATTGAGCAAGCAGTAAAGGAAACAAAAGAAAAATTCGGAGTAGGTATTAAAATTCATGGAGAACAAAAGAACTTTGAGGTTCGTCGATGACATTGTAATCCTGTCAGAGACAACAAAGGACTTGGAAGAGCAGTTGAACGGAATGGATGGTGTCTTGAAGGGAGGATATAAGATGAACATCAACAAAAGGAAAACGAGGATAATGGAATGTAGTCGAATTAAGTCGGGTGATGTTGAGGGTATTAGATTAGGAAATGAGACACTTAAAGTAGTAAAGGAGTTTTGCTATTTGGGGAGCAAAATAACTGATGATGGTCGAAGTAGAGAGGATATAAAATGTAGACTGGCAATGGCAAGGAAAGCGTTTCTGAAGAAGAGAAATTTGTTAACATCGAGTATAGATTTGTCAGGAAGTCATTTCTGAAAGTATTTGTATGGAGTGTAGCCATGTATGGAAGTGAAACATGGACGGTAAATAGTTTGGACAAGAAGAGAATAGAAGCTTTCGAAATGTGGTGCTACAGAAGAATGCTGAAATTAGATGGGTAGATCACATAACTAATGAGGAGGTACTGAATAGGATTGGGGAGAAGAGGAGTTTGTGGCACAACTTGACCAGAAGAAGGGATCGGTTGGTAGGACATGTTCTGAGGCATCAAGGGATCACAAATTTAGTATTGGAGGGCAGCGTGGAGGGTAAAAATCGTAGAGGGAGACCAAGAGGTGAATACACTGAGCAGATTCAGAAGGATGTAGGTTGCAGTAGGTACTGGGAGATGAAGAAGCTTGCACAGGATAGAGTAGCATGGAGAGCTGCATCAAACCAGTCTCAGGACTGAAGACCACCACAACAACAACATGAGGGGAGAGACTACAACCCTGTCTCACTCCCTTCTCAACAACTGCTTCCCTTTCATGTCCATCGACTCTTATAACAGCCTTCTGGTTTCTGTACAAATTGCACAATACTGGACCTTACAATTGCTACACCACGAAGATGACGTGCTACAGACGCGAAACTTAACCGACAGGAAGAAGATGCTGTGATATGCAAATGATTAGCGTTTCAGATCATTCACACAAGGTTGGCGCCGGTGGCGACTCCTACAACGTGCTGACATGAGGAAAGTTTCCAACCGATTTCTCATACACAAACAGCAGTTGCCCGGCGTTTCCTGGTGAATCGTTGTTGTGATGCCTCGTGTAAGAAGGAGAAATGCGTGCCACCACGTTTCCGCAGGCCGAGGTTGGCCGAGCGGTTCTAGGCGCTACAGTCTGGAACCGCGCGACCGCTACGGTCGCAGGTCCGAATCCTGCCTTGGGCATGGATGTTTGTGATGTCTTTAGGTTAGTTAGGTTTAAGTAGTTCTAAGTTCTAGGGGACTGATGACCTCAGATGTTAAGTCCCATAGTACTCAGAACCATTTGAACCATTTGAGTCACGTTTCCGACTTTGATAAAGGTCGAATTGTAGCTCATCGCGATTGCGGTTTATCGTATCGCGACATTGCTGCTCGCGTTGGTCGAGATCCAATGACTGTTAGCAGAATATGGAATCGGTGGGTTCAGGAGGGTAATACGGAACGCCGTGCTGGATCCCAACGGCCTCGTATCACTAGCAGTCGAGATGACAGGCATCTTATCCGCATGTCTGTAACGGATCGTGCAGCCACGTCTCGATCCCTCAGTCAACAGATGGGGACGTTTTCAAGAGAACAACCGTCCGCACGAACAGTTCGACGACGTTTTCAGCAGCATGGACTATCAGCTCGGAGACCATGGCTGCAGTTACCTTGACGCTGCATCACAGACAGTAGCGCCTGCGATGGTGTACTCAACGACGAACCGGGGCGCACGAATGGCAAAACGTCATTTTTTTCGCATGAATCCAGGTTCTGTTTGCAGCATCATGATGGTCGCATCCGTGTTTGACGACATCGCGGTGAACGCACATTGGAAGGGTGTATTCGTCATCGCCATACTGGCGTATCACCCGGCGTGGTTACACGTCTCGGTCACCTCTTGTTCGCATTGACGGCACTTTGAATAGTGGACGTTACATTTCAGATGTGTTACGACCCCTGGCTCTACCCTTCATTCGTTCCCTGCGGAACCCTACATTTCAGCAGGATAATGCACCACCGCATGTTGCAAGTCCTGTACGGGCCTTTCTGGATAAAGAAAATGTTCGACTGCAACCCTGGCCAGCACATTCTCAAGATCTCTCACCATCTGAAAACGTCTGGTCAATGGTGGCCGAGCAACTGGCTCGTCACAATACGCCTGTAACTACTCTTGAACTGTGGTATTGTGTTGAAGCTGCATGGGTAGCTGTACCTGTACGCGCCTTCCAAGCCCTGTTTGACTCAATGCCCGGGTGTATCAAGGCCGTTATTACAGCCAGAGGTGGTAGTTCTGGGTACTGATTTCTCAGGAACTATGCACCCAAATTGTGTGAAAATGTAATCATATGTCAGTTCTAGTATAATATATTTGTCCAATGAATACCCGTTTATCATCTGCATTTCGTCTTGGTGTAGCAATTGTAATGGCCAGTGGTGCAAATAGCCTTTCGCTCCCTGTATTTTACCCCTGCCACCTTCAGAATTTGAAAGAGAGTATTCCAGCCAACATTGTCAAAAGCTTTCTCTAAGTCTAGATACGGATCTGACATGTGACATGGACGTAATCATCCAGTCGGACCACCTGCATCTATTCATGTCAATTGTGCACTCCGACGCACTTGGGAAATTCCAGCAGGACAATGCGACATCCCACACGTTCAGAATTGCTACAGAGTGGCTCCAGGAACACTCTTCGGAGTTTAAACACTTCTGCTGGCCACCATAGTCTCCAGTCATGAACAATATTGAGCATACGTGGGATGCCTTGCAACGTGATGTTCAGAAGAGATCTCCTCCCCCTCGTGCTCTTACAAATTTATGGACAGCCCTTCAGGATTCATGGTTCCCTCCAGAAGTACATCAGACATTAGTCGAGTCCATCCCACGTCATTTTGCGGCACTTCTGTGTACTAGTTGGGGATCTACATGATATTGGGCAGATGTACCAGCTTCTTTGGCCCTTCACTGTATACGTTCTGTGAATATGAAAGTCCTATCTCTAGTCGTTCAAGGTGTTCTGTTTTTTTCTGAACTTGAGTGTATTAAAATTACGAGACAGTGCGTTCCGGGGAGAGTTGAGAAAATAAGGAGAATTAGAACTAATACGGGGGTTTACAATCAATCATTCTTTCCGAACGCCATTCCTAAGTTGAACGGGAATGAACGAAAAAGACAACAGTACCAGAAGTCACTCCATCACACACGGTAAGGTGGCTTACGGGGTAAGTATTTACATGTAGGAGACAAAACGATGGGACATGTGTTAAAACACAAGAGAATAATTTCTATCGTTCTATAGGCAACCGTAGAGAGCAAAACAGATTAGGGGATGACAATGACTTGGAGATATACAACAGGAAATACGTCTATCAAAGTATTACCAGAAATGAATGAAGCGAGAAATAGCAGAAAAAGCTTCTGAATCGAACGGTCATGAATCGAATTCCTTTCGGACCACGGAAAATGTCAGTCTACCTTTAATCTAGTCTGCACATGTTATTATGTGCTGAATCGCCGGGACCGGCACGTGATGGAGACTCAACGTTAAACTGTGGGTCCCCTTTCGGGGGTTGGATATCGAGGATAAACTAGTGACCCGCAAGAGGCTGAAATGGCGTCCAACAGAAAGAATTGAACGCATCCATTGAGCTACATACAGTTATAATTAAGATTATTAAAATTATTATCAGTATCTCAGACATTTGGCTTTGTAGTTGGACACTTACCCAAAAAGCCATTTTGCCGCTCCTTAAACGATTGATGACTCCCTCCGTCGGAAACATAAAAAAGGTACTCGTTCAAACTGTATGGCCGCCTTCTCAACAATATCGCTATGATCTATTACTCTATGAATTTATTAAAAATTTTTTCATAGCGTCCACACAGAAAGTGTTAAATCTTCAGTTTTGTGCAACAAATTTCAAATTGATGAATACAGAAATAAATACTGGTACACAATCGCATGAAAGTCTTTAGCTAAAATTGCATTCAGTGTTTTCTGTATTTCGTGAACATCTATTGTACCTACCAATTCTGCCTCGTATTGTTTCCAAATAAGTGACTGCCCTGCTCCATACCTTTACACATCATCTGCAGGAGCCAGAGTTACGATTAGGCTACTAATAGTTTAATCTGATTACTTTTCATTTTAACTGTGAACAATGGGGACAATGGGAGTAAACAGTGTTACTAATACATCAATTATAAATCAAGTATAAAGGTAATGGATAACAATGACGATAGTTATAATAAATGGATTGGTGGAGAATACAGAGAAGTGGTATACTGTTCCCAGGATGAATCGGCTCTAGTAAAGTCGAAGTCTCGTATATTCTTGTCGACGTGTGCCATGCAAGCTTGCCGCCTCTCCGTGTTGTTCTTCCTGTAGTCGGCGCAACATCTGCATTTCCGTTGAGTGCGCAAAGGTCAGCACAGTGCGGAGTCGCCAGCAAAACTGCGCACTCTGTCCGGTCGTATTTTCGGTTCAGACAGTACGAAAAAAAAAGATTTTATCTCGTCGGAAAGAAGCACCGTGTACGTAGCACAGCGCCGGGTATAAGAAATTATAAAAATTGTAATCAAGGAGAGAAACTGCATTCAGATACCGTTTCCTGTAAGGGACTCAGTTACCAAAACATACATAAAATGAAATAGCTGTTAAGAATTGCATTATGCAATAGTCAGCTGTAACAGTACGTTTCATTAAAGACAATCGATTTCCGTTAAGGATGAGACTATCGTGTGGTTCTTTCAACTAACCGCTGTGTAATTGGAATGACAGTTGTCAGATGTATATTGCTCTATCACTATTAGTAGCTGTATACACCTAATATATTGCATAATGCACTTCTTATCATTCATTAAAGCTGTACAATACCACCTCCATGAAGTACTGGAAATAACTGCGTTCTTTGTTCCTGATGAACTCTTCTAGAGCCGGCCGGAGTGGCCGAGCGGTTCTAGGCGCTACAGTCTGGAACCGCGCGACCGCTACGGCCGCAGGTTCGAATCCTGCCTCGGACATGGATGTGTGTGATGTCCTGAGGTTAGTTAGGTTTAAGCAGTTATAAGTTCTAGGGGACTGATGACCTCAGAAGTTGAGTCCCATAGTGCTCAGAGCCATTTGAACCAACTCTTTCTGAATGACGCTCAGATATTTTATTAAAAATTAATCGCTTATAGACACCAAGAAAAACCAGGGTTGCGGCTGACGCTTCTGACATGAGCACGTGGGATATCGTGGGAATTTTATATTGTTTTAATTTTTGGACGATATTCTGATAAGTACTGTTTACGGTACATGAGACGCTCATTTATTATTTAAAGGTATTTTAAACTCATCCACTGACCGAGGTAACAAAATAAGGTTATTTCAATACTCATTGTTCATCAGCTCCAGGAAGATTGTTACTGCCACTAAACAGAGCAATTATGTAGACAAAACAAAAATTATTTTGACAGATTAGGTCAACGATGCTAACTGAGTGGTTTAGTTTCAAACAAGACATCACAAATCGCAAATGTTTCCAGAACAGTGGTGAAATTATGAATGACTTTCAAAATTGGATAGAATATCGCTTAATGAAATGTTTTAAAACCGAATGTACAAAATTGTTTTGTGACCAGCTTCCTATGAAATTATGAAATTGACTTACATTATTTCAGTTGCCAGCCGCTTCCGCGCGGACTTAGGTTTACTATTAACTTCCCTTAAAGATTATTCTTACGTTCATTTAACCCAAAAAGGATCAGTTGCGATGCTTTCGAGAAACCGGTGCCCGCGCATTAGGACACGCCGTCCCACAATTGTTATAGGATACTGTATAATCTTATCCGATATGGAGATAAAACTGGGAGTAGGTCACGCTACTCCATAAATTTGGTAAATTTTTATATTTATCTTCAAATCGACGCGGCTGAACCATTTACTAAGAGCATAAACAGTTTTGACAGATCAATTTTCATTTCAAAATGTTCAATCATTACTTGCTCTGAAGCCACAACAAAAAACAGTTAATACCAGTTCCTCTGCAGAAACATCTAATTCCAACATAGACATCATATTATTATTTACTGTATTTTTTTCTCTTTCTTCTTCTTAACAGCGAAGATTCTCACCGCAATCGATTCCTACGTTACTGTCATGAATTTCTCTTAGATGATATTACTCACTTTTGACACACAAATGGTTCAAATGGCTCTGAGCACTATGGGACTCAACTGCTGAGGTCATTAGTCCCATAGAACTTAGAACTAGTTAAACCTAAATAACCTAAGGACATCACAAACATCCATGCCCGAGACAGGATTCGAACCTGCGACCGTAGCGGTCTTGCGGTTCCAGACTGCAGCGCCTTTAACCGCACGGCCACTTCGGCCGGCTTTTGACACACAATGAGAAAGCTTCTTAACACAATATTTATAAGATATAAGTTTCTCAAATGCCATATATTCATTGTTCGATGTATTTTTGTTATTGTTATTATTATTACCATAGCCGTTATCATAATGTACAGGTATTGTGGTTATGACTCACTAAGGATGTCTGGTTAGACGTAGGAGAGGGCTTGAAAGCTCCAATCATATTAGCTATAACTTTTTTAACGTAAGATGTGTCCTACTAAAGTGTCCCTACGTTTCGTCATAAAACTGTTTTCTCCTCATTTACATTCAATACTTCTTCATTAATTACCCGAAATGGCGATCTCATTTTCGGAATTTTCCTTTAACGTTACATTTCAGAAGCTTCCATTTTATTCTGTCTGTACTGTTTCATTTGGATACACTCCTAATATTTTCTAAAAAGGCATTTCAACAGTTAAATATACAGGATGTATAAGTGCAGATAGTTTTATGTGTCGTACATTAATATGCACATACATCAGTGTTTTATTTATTTATTTTTTTTTCCTACAGCGCACAGTCTTCCCACAAACACGTCTCAAACTTTACGAGCTGATGTTTTCTCCACGAGCGTGGACCTCTCCTAGCAGTACAGACTTACCGTTTTGCGTCCACGTGGCATACGTCTACTCATGACGTGCTGCTCATGGTGAAATATAGATTTATGGCTTCCACTCGCCGTACGTAGCTGCAGGTACTAACCAACTTAAAAACATACGACTTGTAACAGCTATAATGACACATATACTGATATAATGTTGTTCACTCCATCGTATTCGGTCACCAATAGAAAAATCTGCACTTATAGTCGTTACACTCCTCATATTAGACGTTGTCATACTTCTTTTTTCCGTAAGAGATTTTATTGCCGTTGCCTGATGTATTTTATACCTTCTTCAGCTGTCGTCAGTTATTTTGCTGTGCAAACAGCAAAACTAGCGAGGAACACACAAGAAGCAATTTTACCCTATTTGTTATGTTTTGAGAACAGTTCATCTGTCTATAACAACGTATACGGGTTATTTCACAATTACTGTTGCAGGATTCGGGGGGTTAGAGAGGAACTTGCTGTCAAGTACTGGAAACACTGCCCATGCCATGATCTCCTGTAGAACACGCAGGTGAGAGTCTATTGTTTCTGTTCTGTGCCTAATGTGAAGCAGAAGGCTGCCAAGTTATACTATCTTCGAACCTACATTACATCAAAGCGGCACATTTCCGAACATGCATTCCTTCTCAAAATTTGATCTACAAATTGTCCCTGTAACCCCTACAAGCCTGTAACAAGAACTGGGAAACACACTACATAAGTCTCACCTGCTAAGCGGATAGGTGTAAACTATAAATCCAAAGGTATCCAATTTAAATCCTTAGTTGGTCCTAGATACTTTTGGACCACATCATCTCTGGGGATGATTTGTATGCGTGAAAAACGGCAAACTGCACCGTAGCTACGTTTCTACAGGGTGAACCAAAACTCCACATATAAAATTTCGGAGGTTGTTCTGAGTATTTTCATAGACGGGATTTGAGGTGTCTGGTAGGTCGTTAAACTGTATTGCGCTGAAAATACCAGCAGAAAAATATAGAGCCCAGCAGTATGCACTGCGCGTCTTGTTTATTTCCAAAATCGTTCCACTAACTCATGGCACTCGTTGTTGACAACCTCGTGATTCTTGTTGTCGACAACTGTAATCTACACCTGCGCGGGGTAGCCTTGCGGTCTATGAAGCCATGCCACGGTTCGCGCTGCTCCTGTCGTCAGAGGTTCGAGTCTTCCCTTGGGCATGGCTGTGTGTGTGTTGTCCTTAGCGTACCTTAGTTTAAGTTAGATTAAATAGCGTGTAAGCCTGGGGACCGATGACCTCAGCAGTTTGGTCCCATAGGAACTTACCACAAATTTCCCAAAAGATTTGTGATCTACACTCCACTCAGCGCTCTCAAGTTTACTTTCAGTACTGATAAGCACCGTCTCGGCTTTGTTTCGCCGACATTTTTGTGGTACGGTAACAGTAATGCACAGATTTATGGGTCGTTTTACTGGTAGAATGTTGGTAAACGCGCTACCCGTGAACGGATTCGCTGAATGCAATGAAAGAGCTGAACCACTGTTTTCGTATCTTTGGACCACATCACACAACATTCGCATCTGTCTGAGGACTACTGTATTATTTCTGGATTTGTGTTGTATGCTCTTGTGATTGCGATTTACAGGCCTTTCGCTATTGTGAAGCTTTTTTCGCGGAAACCTAGGTAACTGTGGTAACAAACCGAATGAACCACAATTACATTATTAGTTTGTACGAGTCACCGGAAACCAAGTGTCCCTTATACCAAAATACTAGCATAATATCCCTGAAGAACGTGCGAAATTTTGTCGGTGTAGTTCTGGTTCACCCTGTTTGTTAAACCATAGGCATCCCTAAAATTACTTTTGAGGACTCAATTCAGAGGTCAACCCCTAATAGACCCCAAACTACTAAGGCACTGCGTTATTAAAATTGCCCGTCGAGTCGCGACGTTCTAATCCATATTACATTCAGTTATAGCCAAACTCATATTTATGTACTCAGGCTGGTAGTGTCGCGAGAAAGGGGAACGAGTGGAAATAATTAAGAAAATCATCAGTGGCAGGAAGTCATGTTTTGGCTTCATAACTAGTTGTTTCATTCACTATTTCACCTCACGAAAACTGTCGGTCCAAACCGAAAGTAGGAAAAATAGCCCCACATCATATCACATACATCAAACATCAATGTCGTCACCGTATTATTTATTGTATACCTCCAGGTGTGAACGGTCACCTAAGCTTTCGAAAGATCGCTATGAATGTCATAATGATCCTTATCGGTTGGAAATGCCAAATGTCAGATTGATGTAATAAAATGGTAACGCAATGGATAACTAATAGGATAGGGGCGGCCCTAGCAAACACGGCACATGGGTGTTGCATATCACAAAAGATAATTATCAGAGCGATCGTGTAGCTATGAAATAAAACGCTGGACCAAATTAAGCCCTATTTACAGCAAAGTTCCCTACTACAATATATATGAACAAGAAATAATCATAGGATCTATTCGGTTTTGAAAAATGCAGAAAACACGAAAAGTGACAATTATCAACATGGAATAGTTGTAATCTAACGCAGAAATGCTCTGGCAAAGACTACATAGTTTAGGGGAACGAGACAAAACCGAGATCTTACAAATGAGTCATATTTGCGGTGGACACACAGTGACCGTCTGATTGCTCCAGAAGAATGGAAAACGACGTGCAAATAAAGTCTATAATCGAGTCACGAATAAGCCTTCAGTGACTTGAGAAAAGATTAAGTTTCGCGGAACCTATTCGACCCTAACAACGAGCCTATAAAAGCTTGGTAACTCTCACACTCTGCTCACCTAAGCTGGAATTTCTCACCATATTCTGCATTCATAGTGTGGAAAATTGCGGGCTCCGTGATCTTCTGCAGTCTGCACCACTGAGAAGTACATCCACCAGTGCCTCCCTCAAGATCTCCACACGATATCATTTCTGCAGAATCCCCAGGCGAAGTGCTCTCATCACAATTCCCAGACCAACTGTTCTCTACCGAAACAGACTTCTCTCTACTCTCTATAATTCCTTGCAATTACTGTGTGCCAATCGAAAAGATCCAACGAAATGTTGGACAGTGATATTTCTGTTCACTGACTAACTCACCACCTAGAAAAACTTCTGTAATGTTAAACAATTGTCTATCTTCCACGTACGCATTTCTTAAATAGTTCTCGTTTATACTCCCATCCTTCAGTTCAGTTTTTGACATCAGTCAGTACAATAGTCTGCACGATCGAGTTTCTTGGAAACCGGCGTTCCGACTTCCTTTTCCCTGTTATTTTGTAAGATTAACCAATAGCTGGCCGCTGGTGGCTGAGCGGCTCTAGGCGCTTCAGTCCGGAACCGCGCGACTGCTACGGTCGCAGGTTCGAATCCTGCCTCGGGCATGGATGTGTGTGATGTCCTTAGGTTAGTTAGGTTTAAGTAGTTCTAAGTTCTAGGGGACTGATGACCTCAGATGTTAAGTCCCATAGTGCTCAGAGCCATTTGAGCCATTAACCAATAAAGAGCCCTCTAACAACTTTATAACAGTAGGGTGGTCAACCTGCGCTAAGCTGCGCCAGAAATTCGGTCCATATATTTACAAAAACAGAAAAGATTTCCTGAACACATTGCAGACGCGTCATTTCACAGAATGTAGAGATCTGTACCTATGACACTACCCCGTCCACAGTGTTCAGAGAAGGAGGAAAACATTCTTTTGGAATGTGTTTTTACCGGACGGTGCAACTCTTAAAAACCAAGATTCTGCACCAGTGAAGATGCTCCTCACAGCACGTTATACGACTTCTGCATCTACATACACACTCCGCAAGCCACCGTACAGTGTGTGGCGGAGCGTACCCTGTACCACTGCTAGTCATTTCCTTTCCTGTTCCAGTCGCGAATAGATAGAGAGAAAAATGACGATCTATACGCCTCCGTTTTAACCCTAATTTCTCGTGTCTTCATGATCCTTATGGAAAATGTATGTTGGCGGCAGTGCAATCGTTCTGCAGACAGGTGAAAACGCCAGTTTTCTGAATTTTCTCAATGGTGTTCCTCGAAAAGCATATCGCCATCGCTCCAGAAATTCCCATTTGAGATCCCGAAGCATCACTGTGGCTCTTGCGTTTTGTTCGAACCTGCCGGTAACAAATCCAGCAGCCCGCCTATGAATTGCTTCGACTCCCTACTTTTATTCGACCCGGTGCGGATCCCAAACGCTCGGGCAGTACTCAAGAATATGTTGCACTAGCGTCCAATATGCCCTATCATTTACAGGTGAGCCATTCTTTCCTAAAATTCCTCCAATAAACAGAAGTCGACCATTCGCCTTCGGTCCCACAATCTTAAAATTCTCGTTCCATTTCATTTAGCATTGCGACTTTACACACAGATATCTAAACGACATGACTGTGTTAAGCAGGACACAAATTATGCTGTATCCGAACATTACGGGTTTGTTTTCCCTACTCATCAGCATTAATTTAAATTTTTCTAGATTCAGAGCAAGCTGCTATTCATTAGACCAATTCCAAATTCTGTATAAGTCACTTTGTATCCTTCTACAGTCACTCAACTTGGACACCTCCTCTTACGCCACAGCATCATCAGCAAAGAACCGTAGATTACTTCTCATCCTATACGTCACATCATTCATGTATATGGAAAATAACATCTGTCCTATCACACTTCCTTGACGATACCCTTGTCTCTGATGAACATTAGTCGTTAGGAACAACATATTGGGTTGTATTCTTTAAGTCTTCGAGCCACTCACATATCTTGGAACCTATTCCATACCTCGTACCTTCGTTAATGGCCTGCAAAGGGGAAGTGTGTCAAATGCTTTCCAGAAATCTTGAAAAGTGGTCTTCCTTTTGCTCTTCATCCATAGTTTGCAAATACGATGTGAGGAAAGGGCAAGCAGAGTTTCGCACGAGTGAATGCGAGTCCTAGGCACTTGAGCTAAACTGCTTGAGCTGTAGTGTTGCACGTGCCACGAGCGGCTACTTCGTCTGATCCCCTGGCTTTTTCCTCTGAAAGACGAGCCGAAATTCGAGAGGACCGTGGCCCTCTCTGCCTACCCCGCCTCATCATGAACCCAGCTAAAGTACAGAAAATATCGCATGCAAAACTGTCACCAGGAAAGCGAAAAAATTAATAAAACAGTAGGTGGCCTAGTTCTGGCAATCACTGCAGTTACTGAATTTAAATTTTACAACTGACAGGGATCGCAGTCAACTTGTGATGAACTTAAATCAGTCACTAATGAAATATTAGACACACCAGTCCAGCAATGGTTCAAATGGCTCTGAGCACTATGCGATTTAACTTCTGAGGTCATCAGTCGCCTAGAACTTAGAACTAATTAAACCTAACTAACCTAAGGACATCACACACATCCATGCCCGAGGCAGGATTCGAACCTGCGATCGTAGCGGTCGCCCGGTTCCAGACTGTAGCGCCTAGAACCGCACGGCCACTACGGCCGGCCAGTCCAGCAATGGACTGACGCTTTTACACACATGTCAATCAGAGTACTATTTGTCGATCGTTCCATAGACACTCTTCCACTGCCTGACAGAGCAATGACGACGCAAATAACGCCGCAATTTCTGTCATACAGTGTAAGGATGTCTTATCGAATGACAGACTTGCCTCACTCAGATTAATACTACTCTAAAAGACGTTGGGCATTCACCCTTCCAAAACTTTGGTCGTGAACAGCGGCACGACTATGGAACACGAGTGCTGTCGGTTCTCGATTATTTGTTCTATAAGCGAATTCCATACATGAGTAGCAAACGAAGTCCTCTGCAGTATCTGCGAAGGATTTGTGACCAATTATTGTTTTCCAGATGTACCTGATTTGGCACATGTAACTTTTCTGTGAATTCTGATTCAACTGTCTCATCTGACACATTGTGACAGAAAACACGTCGGTGCTGCATCTGTTACTGCTGTAATGTAGCCTCAGATGGGAAGACTCATATCTCTCACAGTACACTAAGAGAACTGTCCGAAGTTTTTTTTATCACAAAGTGCACGTAGTCAACAGGAAGCAAAGAAAAGTTGAAGCAGCCACAGTAGAAACCCAGGCAGCCGCCCCGAAACACGATCATGAGCGTAGAGAGATGAAACAGCGACGGATCCGACGTAAGAATACGAGGTGCGGCTAGAAAATAACCGGACTGATGCTGGAAAAAACATTTATTTACAATTATTTACAATTTCATGTTATCTCCTTCAATGTACTCTCCTCCTCGGTCTCTACACCGCTCCATACGAATTTTCCACTGTTCATAGCAACGCTGCAGATCATTTTCGGTAAGTCCATACATTACTTCCGTCGCTTTTTCTTTTACTGCTTCAACAGTCTCAAATCTAGTTCCTTTCAAAGCTGACTTGACTTTAGGGAAAGGAAAAAAGTCACAGGGGGCCAAATCAGGTGAGTAGGGTGGATGATCTAAGATGGGAATGTTGTGTTTTGCCAAAAACGTCTTCACTGACAACGCACTGTGAGCTGGGGCATTGTCTTGGTGAAGGGTCCATGACTTTTTTCTCCACATATCGTTCCGTTTTCTCCGTACCCGCTCACGTAGGGTAGCCAGGACGCTAATGTAGTAATGCTGATTCACTGTTTGTCCCTCTGGTACCCAATCAATGTGCACAATCCCTTTGAGGTCAAAAAAAACAATCATCATTGCCTTGAATTTCGATTTTGACATTCGTGCTTTTTTTTGTCGTGGAGAACCAGGAGTTTTCCAATGCATCGATTGGCGTTTAGTTTCGGGATCGTAAGTAAAAAACCACGATTCATCGCAAGTAATAACATTTTGTAAGAAGGTGGGATCACTTTCAATGTTTTCCAGGATGTCAGAACAAATCATTCTTCGGCGTTCCTTCTGTTCAATTGTGAGACACTTTGGAACCATTTTTGAACACACTTTGTTCATGTTGAAACTTTCATGAAGAATCTGCCTAACACTTTCCTTGTCAACTCCTGTTAACTCAGACACTGCTCTGATTGTTAAACGGCGATCTTGTCGAACAAGTTTACCGATTTTTTCAATGTTTGCATCAGTTTTTGCTGACAATGGTTTGCCAGTGCGAGTGTCATCACTGGTGTCTTCGCGGCCATCTTTAAATCGTTTAAACCACTCAAACACTTGTGTTCGCGATAAACAATCATCGCCGTACACTTGTTGTAACATTACAAACGTTTCACTTGCAGATTTTCCTAGTTTGAAACAAAAGTTGATGTTAACACGCTGTTCTTTCTGTACACTCAACATTTTCCGACGCACAGACAAAACGTCAACTACTTAAAACAGACGCCACGGGCAGACTGAGTGCAGGAGGCAGATGAAACTCGAGCAGTAGGCGGAGCGAGAGTCACGTGACAGGCCACGCGACTTTCAGCCTTATTGCATTCGTTTTATTGTTTCACCAGTACTAGTCCGGTTTTTTTCTAGCCACACCTCGTAGAAGGGCGGTAACAAGAACAGGCCGCGATGTGAGGACTTGTAGGAACATAGTGCGTCTTACTGCCCGTAATGAGTGCCGCTCATAGTACGTTACAAAGCTCCGGTTCCAGGGGACGGTATTTGCATGTACGATCTCCGGATGTGTCTTGGACTGCTGTTTTCCCGTCAAATACAGTAACACCTCTCTGCCTGCAACGCAGCTCCGTTACAAACGCTATTCTGAAGGCTACATATAGCACCGCTACCTATCGGAACTTCACGGAAGTGTATGGGCTGAAGCGACAATATTACACGATGTCCCACAGCAAATTCCGAATTTTTACAACCGAAACCGGCCGCGAAAAATATGTGTTGTATTACTTATTGAATGCATCTCGTGGAAATAGTCTCTCTCTCTCTCTCTCTCTCTCTCTCTCACACACACACACACACACACACACACACACACACACACACACACACACACACACACACACAGTCACACAGACACACACACACACACACACAAAAGACACAGACACACACACACAAACACACACACACTTTCATATTCCTGCTCAATTGGAAAAGGGCTTGCGTAGCTACTACCCAAATCCTAAAGATTCATGAAGAAAATGATTAGGAATTGCACAAGTATTACCGTCCTGCCGAGCTAGCGAATATGTTTGTAATAACTGATTTTAAATTCAAAGGAATAAGTAATACATCAGAATCAACATATACTTTACGGATATCATACCATTTAATTTCACAGTAGCATGCGAGATCAACTCGCAGCACATTTCACAAGAAGCGATGCCGAAACGCCAACCGTCGCCCCACCTTGTCTGCGTCTGTAACCCGATAGGATGCGAAGAGAGGTTGCTTATTACGAGTACTAGCATTTTGATTCAGCTATGGAGTTTCTGAATGACACGGTTAGCATCGAATTAAACCACAAAGAAGCTGGTTAATATAAGCGGCAGTTAAATGAAATCGAAGTATTAGGAAAAAAGTAAGTAAACTGTTTATTATTTCCAAAGTAATCGCTAGCACTGTTGACACATTTATCCCAGTGTGAGACAAGACGTCTACGCTGTCATGGAAAAAGCTTTGCGGCAGCCTACGGCACCATGATTGTATCCTGGCGTGCATCTCTTTTGCGGAAGCAACTCGAAGATCAAGAGTATCTTTCTCCCGGGATCCAAAAATATATGAATCGCATAGGGAGAGATCGGTGCTGTATGGAAAATGTCTAAGGGCTTCCGATCGAAGCTTCTGGATCATGGTCGAAACGTCCTTCGCCATATGTGGGCGGGAACCGTTATGCCTCTTACTTTTAAAACAATAATCAGTTTATTTATTTTTATCCATCTGACTCACTTTCATTTGAATTCCCCTTATAAGTATACGTATTGTTAGCAAACGAAAGCAACTGATTTACAAGCCTACATGGGTCCACAAAGCAGCAGATATAAAACTCAATTTCGCAATGAGTTATCGGGATACTTCCCAGTACAAGATTTTAAACAGAGCAATAACTGTTTCATAATTTAAGAGAGACCTACCCCCATGAACCATGGACCTTGCCGTTGGTGGGGAGGCTTGCGTACCTCACGATACAGATGGCCGTACCGTAGGTGCAACCACAACGGAGGGGTATCTGTTGAGAGGCCAGACAAACGTGTGGTTCCTGAAGAGGGGCAGCAGCATGTTCAGTAGTTGCAGGGGCCACAGTCTGGATGCTTGACTGATCTGGCCTTGTAACACTAACCAAAACGGCCTTGCTGTGCTGGTACTGCGAACGGCTGAAAGCAAGGGGAAACTACAGCCGTAACTTTTCCCGAGGGCATGCAGCTTTACTGTATGGATAAATGATGATGGCATCCTCTTGGGTAAAATATTCCAGAGGTAAAATAGTCCCCCATTCGGATCTCCGGGCGGGGACTACTCAAGAGGATGTCGTTATCAGGAGAAAGAAAACTGGCGTTCTGCTGATCGGAGCGTGGAATGTCAGATCCCTTAATCCGGCAGGTAGGTTAGAAACTTTAAAAAGGGAAATGGATAGATTAAAGTTAGATATAGTGGGAATTAGTGAAGCGTGGTGGTAGGAGGAACAAGACTTTTGGTCAGGTGAATACAGGGTTATAAATACAAAATCAAATAAGGGTAACGCAGGAGTAGGTTTAATAATGAATAAAAAAATAGGAGTGCGGGTAAGCTACTACAAACAGCATAGTGAACGCATTATTGTGGCCAAGATAGACACGAAGCTCACGCCTACTACAGTGGTACAAGTTTATATGCCAACTAGCTCTGCAGATGATGAAGAAATTGAAGAAATGTATCATGAAATAAAAGAAATTATTCAGATAGTGAAGGGAGACGAAAATTTAATAGTCATGGGTGATTGGAATTCGAGTGTAGGAAAAGGGAGAGAAGGAAACGTAGTAGGTGAATATGGATTGGGTCTAAGAAATGAAAGAGGAAGCCGCCTGGTAGAATTTTGCACAGAGCACAACATAATCATAGCTAACACTTGGTTTAAGAATCATGAAAGAAGGTTGTATACATGGAAGAAGCCTGGAGACTCTAACAGGTTTCAGATAGATTATATAATGCTAAGACAGAGATTTAGCAGCCAGGTTTTAAATTGTAAGACATTTCCAGGGGCAGATGTGGACTCTGTCCACAATCTATTGGTTATGAACTGTAGATTAAAACTGAAGAAACCGCAAAAAGGTGGGAATTTAAGGAGATGGGACCGGGATAAACTGACAGAACCAGAGGTTTTAAAGAGTTTCAGGGAGAGAATAAGGGAACAATTGACAGGAATGGGGGAAAGAAATACAGTAGAAGAAGAATGGGTAGCTCTGAGGGATGAAGTAGTGAAGGCGGCAGAGGATCAAGTAGGTAAAAAGACAAGGGCTAGTAGAAATCCTTGGGTAAGGAAAGGCAAACCTACATTTCTAGCATTTGTAGACTTAGAGAAAGCTTTCGACAATGTTGACAGGAATAATCTCTTTCAAATTCTAAAGATGGCAGGGATAAAATACAGGGAGCGAAAGGCTATTTACAATTTGTACAGAAACCAGATGGCAGTTATAAGAGTCGAGGGGCATGAAAGGGAAACAGCGGTTGGGAAGGGAGTGAGACAGGGTTGTAGCCTGTCCCCGATGTTATTCAATCTATATATCGAGCAAGCAGTAAAGGAAACAAAAGGAAAATTCGGAGTAGGTATTAAAATCCATGGAGAAGGAATAAAAATGTTGAGATTCGCTGATGACATTGTAGTTCTGTCAGAGACAGCAAAGGACTTGGAAGAGCAGTTGAACGGAATGGACAGTGTCTTGAAAGGAGGATATAAGATGAACATCAACAAAAGCAAAACGAGGATAATGGAATGTAGTTGAATTAAGTCGGGTGATGCTGTGGGGAATTAGATTAGGAAATGAGACACTTAAAGTAGTAAAGGAGTTTTGCTATTTGGGGAGCAAAATAACTGATGATGGTCAAAGTAGGATATAAAATGTAGTCTGGCAATGGGAAGGAAAGCGTTTCTGAAGAAGAGAAATTTGTTAACATCGAGTATAGATTTAAGTGTCAGGAAGTCGTTTCTGAAAGTATTTGTATGGAGTGTAGCCATGTATGGAAGTGAAACATGGACGATAAATAGTTTGGACAAGTATAGAATAGAAGATTTTGAAATGTGGTGCTACAGAAGATTGCTGAAGATTAGAGGGGTAGATCACGTAACTAATGAGGTTGCAGTAAGTACTGGGAGATGAAGAAGCTTACACAGGATAGAGTAGCATGGAGAGCTGCATCAAACCAGACTCAGGACGGAAGAGAACAACAACAACAACAACAACAATTCAGGAGAATATGATAACTGCGATACTACTGCGCGACGTATTAAAAGGATATTTTCTTCGCTATATTCAGCTTCCATTTAGTCAACTTTGAGCTAACTATGAGTTTCCATTATACGGATGAGCACTACCGCGTACCAAAATAATTATGTGGAAGTTTAGCCAGCAGTCCCATAAATAATGAAACCTCATCGCCTAGACTTCACCACAGCAAGTAATTGAAATAATCTCACCCAATCATCTAATCATTGTAGAACCCCACACCAGCACAGATCGTCTCCAGAAAAAAAAAACTATATATCTTTCTGTCATGTCGTATCATACGTGTTAGCTGGCTTTGTCTTAGTCTCGGCCTTCCTTGTATTCGCTAATGCTAACACTGAGTTTGTTTTTAATTCACTATAAATTTCTGTGCTTCTTTCTACCATCTGGCCAAATTTCCGGTTATTAATCCCATATACGAGTATTAACATAGACGGAGCAATAGTATTGTAGAATTTGACTCTGACTCTTCTGTACTAGCACACAGTAATTCATCCATTTCTTTGTGTAGACTGTTCACAAATGGAAACACAAGGAAAGTGCATACGTATCACTCAGTAAACCGTCTGTAGGTGAAGGTTTGCGTGAGTAGAAAGTACACCTACAAAAAGAAGGTTGAAGTGCTACTCATATACGGAGAAAGTAACTGCAATAATGTATTCTTATTTATAATGAAGGGACATGGAGTACAGTACTGAAGAAGTTTTCAACGTATGTTGTGTACATAAAGGCAGTCCTTGATTAGAAATTTCATCATCATTCCTAACCTTTTATTGTGGCTGAGTGAAGTAGTAATGCTACTCGGCCAGAAGAACCCTACATACTGACAAAAACTCAACTATCTGATCTTTGTATGTATGTCTGTTGCCATGGATTGAATCTCGTTCCCTGAAACGTACAGCAAGACGAGAAAACATTTATCAGGAAGGATGTAGATTATCGTTTAAAGAATACAGAATGCTATTTAAAAAAAATGTGCTGGTGTTCACATCTTCTTAACCAACGGAGATACAAGAAGCGCAGTAACTCTGGCTAATCTCACTTTGCTAGTTAAACAGAACTTGTTTGATACAAGTATAAAAATACCCCCTTCGTGGTTCTATCACCACAACTCAGAAAACTAATTGTGGGTCGGCCACTTCTCTAAGATCTACCCTCTGAATTTACATCCGCACAATTTAAGATGGATACCGTAGTACTAGGCCTTAGTTCCAGATCCTAAAGTGGGATATTTGCATAATAATTAATTTGAGATAAAGGTATCTGACAAATAAGTATTTGTTTTGTTTCATTAAAACATTGATTATCACACCCATCGAGATCTGTATGATCTTTCAGGTTATAGATTATTATGGATATTAGTGTTATTCTACTACCTAACAAATTGCACCCAGCAACTCAAATCCTGATCTGAGATTCAAATTTAACCCCCAAAATTCCTGCTGGTAAACGCACTGACTCGAAGGCTGATGACTGAATGAATCGATCATACATTCAACACACGAACGTTGAACCAGAAACTGGCAGTATTACGAAATTCAACAAGTGCTGAACGGAATCAAGCAGCTCGCCTGCGCCGCTTTTTACGCTCACTGTATATTTCCCTGGCACAGAGATGAACGCCAGATATCTGCAACACCGTCCCCTGGTGGTCTGTTAAGACATGCTCCTCTTCATTTTGTTGGAAGTTGTTGACGGGACGTTAACTAGACCCTCTCCCCCACGGCCTCACCCACCCTTGAAGTCCGTCAATTAACTCCAACAACAACCTGCTATCGACTGAAGGCCGCCAGTGAAGCTCTACTGATAGCCACCGGCAGCAATCAGCCCGTTAATGTCAAACTTTTGGCTTTCTTTTATGCTCTGCGCTCTTCTTTCCTGTCAAGTCGTGTGTTTTGCCAGTACCAAAATTACAAATCACTGAGGCTCAATAGCGAGCTTTCCCACCAACATAGAGAGACTCACCAAATGGGTGTGTCACCACCAGAAGCCAATAATTTTGCAAAACTCTTCCTTGTGCTAAAACACGTCCACGCCAGCGCCGTGCTGTGATATCACACTCAACAAACAAATCCTGCGTCTTCACACTCATGGAGTTAGTCTTGAATCAGAGAGCCCTAGGACTTTGGAAATACCGCTTGCGAGGCTAGCT
Source organism: Schistocerca nitens (assembly GCF_023898315.1). Lineage (NCBI taxonomy): Eukaryota > Metazoa > Arthropoda > Insecta > Orthoptera > Acrididae > Schistocerca > Schistocerca nitens. The sequence continues at coordinate 193,599,101 of NC_064621.1, forward strand.
CATTATTTTGTGCAGCTTGTGTTTACAAAAGCGACCAGTGGCTATTTACAAGGTGGGTCTGCAAAACGCGAGAGAACATTATCTCTCACCAGCAGCTCGAGACACCTCTCCATCCCTTAGTGACCCCTCGGCTGCCTGAAGTTGTTAGCTGAACAGTGCTTAGTAGCCTCCTGGGACGCTGTAGTTCCAAGAAGCACCAGGTCCAGGAAGTCGGCGTCTGTCCCTCCGGTCGCCTGGCAAAGTGCCACTCTCGGTAACACTGTTCTCTCATCTCAGATCCAACGCATTGTGTCTTCCCACGCACACATAAGCATTCACAAATCAGTGAGTCTCTCACCAAGTTAAAGAAAGGAAATGATATAGGGCGTTGTACCATCAATCACTGTGTTCCAAGATCTTTAATAAATAATTCCTTATTGCAATTCCTGCCGTTATCATTCTCTAAATTAATAATCCAATATGAAAGTTAAAGAAAAAAGCACGCTGATTGCCCTGCCACGGTTCACGTTTTATGGTTCTTTTAGAAAAGAATAGGTTTCAGGTGGCCAAGATAAATGAGACATCTCCCAAATATCATATTGTCTAGAAACAAAATGAAATTGTTTCAAGGAACTATTTTCATGCTACAAAAAATGGTATATTTTAAGATTAAAACTTTGTGGGGTATTGTCAGATGGTAGACAGGACAGCTAGTCAGTGAACAATATACCTTAGCAATGAAACTAAATGACAGTGTTGTGAGTGATAATTTAGAAGTTGCGCGTACTTTCAGCAGTCACTTTCTAAACATAGCAGCAAAAGGATTAAATCGTTCAGTTGAGGCAGCAAGACAATAATTTTAAATTGTATTACAAAAAACTTCAAGCAACTAGGAACAGCATCACTGGAACTAATTCAACTGGGACAGTTAAAAAAGCAAAGACCTATACGGTTTGACAAAAAAGACTTAACTATCGTCCAATTTAGTTACTTCCAAAATACTTGAATAAATGATGTACTCAAGAGTAATTTCACATTTAGGTGGAAGCAATTTAGTTCGCGTATAACAGTTTGGATTGTAGAAGGGTTACTCAACTAAGAATGCAGTTTACACATTCACCCATCAGATATTAGAAATCTTAAGTAATAAAAACTAGCCAGTTGGTACACTTTGTGATCTTTCCAAGGTTTTTGAATGTGTAGATCATTTACTTTATTAGAAAAACTTAAGCTTTATGAAACTGATGGCTTTACAGACAACCGGTTTGAATCATACTTAACAATCAGAATGTAAAAAGTTGTGTGAAAAAATAAAAAAGTTAGAAAATTGTAGCGTCTGGGGAGAAATCACAAAGGCAGTCTCACTGGGTCCAATTTTACATCCATTCCTGTTCCTTACATACGTAATGACCTTCCACTTAACATTCAACAAACAGAATTGGTACTTTTAGCTGATGATAGAGAGAAGGCCACCTAAAAGATTGTTAATGGTGTTTTACAAAGCATTATTAAGTGGCTGCCTGAAAATGGACTATACCTATATTTTGAAAAGAACAACTGTGTACAGCTCCGGACCACAAATAGAGTCATACCAACAATAGAAGTAGCACACGAACGGGAGACAATAAATAAGGCAGAATGCTTCAAATTTTTGGGCGTACATGTTGATGAAAACTTGAACTGAAAGAAGTATATTACTGGCCTGATCAAACATTTATGTTCATCTTCCCTTGATTTTTGTAGAATTGCTGATTTTGCAAACAAACGAATCAGTCTGCGGACATATTCTGCGTATTTCAACTCACAAGGGTCACATTTAACGTCGAATGCCCAGAACCGCACTAAACTATGCTTAGAATAACATTCGGTCATAAAAACGACAGTCGTCTGTGTGTTTTCCATACAAATTGTTGCATTCAAACGCTAGTGATAATTGAATAGAGAGAAACAAGGTAACAAGATTTCAGTACCGTAGGAGAGAAACGATACGTAATTCAATGACCTCAGTCTGTCATTACTTTTTGAATCAAAAGTGCCAAAACTGTGTGCTTAATTATAGTAGCGCGAAACCTACATGTCCTACACACCTGGCTGTGCTTGTATTATTGTTCATAGTGAAGATTCATTATTTCGAGAAAGTTGTCAGAACAAAGTGGAAGAGAACAATATGCACACCTCATTAGAGCCACGTTTTTACTTTCAAAATCACTTACGCATTCAAGTAGTGTAATATCAAAAGACACACGATGCTATGGGTATGTAAGTATCATAACCCGTCTTTCACCAAGCATATTGAAATACACTTTGGTGCAGAAGAACGAATATAAATAGCAGAGTGAAGTTTGATTATGAAATAACTATCATGTATCTTCACTTGTGGTTTGGCACATCGTTGTCTTAGAAAATCAGCAGTCCATCTTATATCTCTGCTGCCATGAAGAGTTTGTCAGTAATTTGTTGGTTTCGATGGCAAAATCTTCAGAATAACATGCCTGTTTCGTAGACTTGCATCGGTACGATCTGTACGACCTGAAGAGGAATCACATACCAATAGGCTCTTTTCACCTGTTGCAAGTTCGCCAAAGACTGCAGTTAGAAAACGTTTCATGTGTCCTTCAGTCATTTTTCCACTTTTGCTTGCCTCCACGTGAATATTTCGTGGGCAGGTTGTTTCAAGTTTCTTTGAAATGTCTGGATCAAAAATGTCTTGTGCCTCTCGGAAACAGATGTACAACTTGTTTGTTAGTCTGCCTGTCATTGATAAAGCCAAATTAATTGGCTAGCTGTGGATGGAGCTACGTCCAGACTGCAAAACTCTAGCTGTAGTTTTCTCTTCCTGTGTGACGGTGTTGATGATGAAGACATTTCATACTGGAATTGAATCTTGTCATTTTTGCAAAAATTTCCTCTCTCCATAATTCGCCGATTGCAAGTGATCACTATCATCACCACTTTACAACTGACAGATCCTAGCGTAAATATTCTTAGTGATATACAAGTACATCAGATGGTATTACAAATCGATACTATCATCTCACAGCAGATTAAGGCATGGATTTACTATCCTATATAATTACGCATGCCTAAATTATTGTCATAGCATACAGCCACGTCAGTATTCTACATTTAAAAAAAGTATTTGTAAAACACTGTGCGACATTCATAAAACGTGTTTAATACGTAAACTTTATATATTGTTTTAGAAAATTTCTAAAAACATTTTATAAACATGCCTAATACTTTTTTATCAAATTTTCCTTTATACAAAATCACAACGAATACGACAACCTGTAACGAATTGAAAACTCAGCTAATGTACAGTCAATGGTATCATAATTATGTAGGTTGATTTTAGTATAACCAAGAATAGCTCGATGTCTACAGGAACAGATATGATATTTCATCAAGAATACATTCAAGGTATGTGTACCACCAACAGAGCTATTTCATGTTAGTGCTTTTGTTGTCTATAGCGATGTTTGTGTGAGCTAATCCAAGAAAACACGTCACCTGCAGCTTACGTGCAATTAATCACCTGATATCCAGGTAAACAGTCTTCCAATGATTAATATAACCGATGTACGTTTATTAAACCTTGTGGGATTGTATCGCTCTTAAACTGACCCCATGACCTAGCATTACCGCTCACTCTTACATATGGGTGTGATGGAATGTAATTTAAGCACATGTAATTGTATGGAATAGTAGACCCATGCCTTCATCTGACGTGAGATGATAGTATCGATTTATACTGGCACTGCGCCATCTGATGGATTTGTACCTCACTAAGAATGTTCACGCCAGGATCTGTCGGTTGTAAAGTGGTTGTGAATGTGAGCACTTGCAATGGGCGCATTAATATGTCTGTACATAGCTGCTATTTTAAAACTGATAGCCGACTTCTAGAGAGGTTCACGATACCAACGTGAACAAACATTATTTAGGATCACTTGCTGTACTGATGGAGGAGATTATATGATGATGCAAACATAGGTATGTTGATATTCCATTTACTCTAAATTTTTAACATAATTATGCGTGCTGTTACGTTGGTAGCTGTATCCAAGCATTTTCGGTTCCATATTTTGTGGGTCCAAAGATGGCAACAGAGAATTGCCGAAACTGGTCATCTGCATGAATAAATGATTTTAGCGATCTTGGCAGATGAGAAATTATTCAGTGTTAATAATGCTACAAATCGCCCCCACACTGACGATGTCAGAAGTGTATATATGTAATATGACTGAATGAAATGTCATAGTCAGATTTACAATTGTCGACAAAAAAAAAAAATCGGCGCATTGGAATAACGTATCCAAGAACTCTCTACGCTCGACCTTGATTTCATTTCCATATTCATCTCGTCCCAACTTTGTCCCTAATATTTGTACCACATTCGTAGGATTAATTCTCTTCATGATATCACTGTACTCAGTTCACACAGTAACCTATATACGAACACTCCAAGAGACAGATTCGTACTGCAGCTATACATTTCGCGCGACTCGAGGACTTGTTAGTGCAGCTACTACAAGCCACCACATGATTACGCTTGCAGACAAGCGGAGTTTTGCAAGGAAATGAAACAGACCACTGTTGTTAGTCTAAACAAGGTCTCGTGCCATTCCGAGCGTTCGAGGTCAAAGGTGTCTCTTGGCAATAATGGTTTGTGGGATAAGTTTCTGGGGTAACTCATCGCTGATTATACAAAAAGGAGCGGTAAGAGTAATATATGGTATTGCCTTGTAGGTACCTCTTGAATGAATTGGGCACCGGCTAAATACATATAGTCATATGTAATTCGTTATAAATAAACCATCGCATTTTGGCATAAATAGTGGTATCCATAACTACAATACTAGAGGGAAAAATGACATTCATCACTCACTATAGACTCCGTATGTGGCTCAGAAACGAGTTCAATATGCAGCAGCCAAAGTTTTTGATCATTTGCCCAATACCGTAAAACGTTTGACAGGTAACACGGTTAGTTTTAAATATAACCTAAAATCAGTTGTCCTGGACAACTCCTTCTGCTCCATGGACGAATTTCTGTTTAAAAATTGGTAGGCTGTAAAAACGAAAAAAGAAAAACCAGTTTTTAAGTGTAGAGGAACGTGTATGACTAAAAATTGTGTTAATTAATGTTAACACACGTCATGTTTCATGTGTACTTGTAAACTGACTCGTTCCACATCACGTCGGTAAAGTAATCGTTCAAATGATCTATGAAACATGTAACTAATTTAACTAATATTTTTCACAGAGAGTAGATTCCTTCCCTGAAGTGCAATTCTCGAAGGAAATATCGATTTGCACTTACCAAAAGGGTGCAATTCGACTGTTTTGCGACCACAAATTCCCTGCGGCGTGCAAATTTTTGGAACTCGGAAATATGACGTATTGACCAAACGTTTTTTTTTCTCTTCCAGACTGTCAGTTGTTTTGTTGTCAACACAATACACATTTTTGCGGGGAGGTGCTCATCCTGATGACAGCATTCCAGGTCTCTTCTCATATATAAGGGCCGATCAAAAAGTTTCCGGTCGAAGACCTGATAGTCCAGAAGCAGTACGCCAATCCGACAAAATCGCCGTCATCATTGAGCAACCATCTCACCTACGCACCAGTTGAAGATAAACATTAGGTAAAATATCGTGTCCTGCTATGCGGGAAGTCCGTAATTGCCTGCTGCACATCCTCGTGCGACAGGAATCGTTGACCCGTCTGGGCAGGCCCTCGGGTTCTCTCACCTTCGTTGGAGCAACTTCTGCTTATCTCGATATTTGCAATATGAGGATGTTCGTTATCTTGAAGCAGCAGCACACCTTATCGCACGATTGCATAACTGTGGTTTTCGTCAGGCATGCGCCCCATACAAATTTTTCATTCTCCGACGAATGTCTGCTAGTGTTTGTCCTTCGGCAGCCAAGAAAAGAATAACAGCACGTTTTTCCTGTTTTGGATGCATTTGGTAATAATAGCGCCATGGATCATGTTTCCGCACCTAGCGCACGCACGTCCGAAAAACACGACTGCTACACTAATCCCTATCCTACTTGTCGGTGCTTATATACCCATATCGTAGAGCTACATGCATATATGCTGCAGCAACGCCCTCAAACTGAAAGCTTTTGATAGCCCTATTATACGTTTTGGTCAAAGTGCAACACTAGACTACTTGTGCAGCTTTGGACAGCTATTGTACGCTTAATGTCGTCCATCATAATAGACTTTCGACAGGCAGAAGCTATGTCCACGTTGACTGAAATAATAGAATTACATAATCAGTTACGTTTTTCCATGCTTATCACGACATATATCTATAAATATTCCCATTTTAGAGTATGCCAGAGTTTGTCTAATGTGTGTATAGTTCTATGTTTCTTTCCGCGCAGTTGTCTTTTTGTTTTCTTAATAGAATAGAAAAAAAAGTAAATAAATACTATCTTGGAATTTAGATACTGATGGTGAGCCGTAGTTGTGCCATGTGGGTAGATCTATAAAAGTCTACACAGACATCTTAACCGAAAATTACGCAAAATCCCACGTTATATATTATCTAAACGCGTTGTGCTACAAATGTAACAACATAACTGGTTAGTAGCTTTATTATTTAAATGGTTATTTTTTACAGTTTCTAAGGTACTCAGTGAGCACGATTAAAAGTAAAACAAGAGTAGAGGAATGATGTCGAATTATGACAAGTGATGCAGACGGAATTCGATTAGAAAGTGAGACACTAAAATTAGCGAATCAGTTTTTCTAATTGCGAAAGAAAATAACTAACTATAGCAGACGTGAAGAGAATATAAAATGCTGACTTCTTATAACAAAGAAACATTTTACGCAAAAGACTAATACTGACTTCCAATAGCAAACAAATCTTCTACGAACAAGAGTAATATTTTCACGTCTAGTAAACTTCTGATATAAATTTAAATGTTTGGAAGCATTTTCTGTTAACGTTTGTCAGGAATGTAACCCTATATCGAATGGAAATGTGAGCGGTGAACAGTACAGAGAAGAAGAGGAAAGAGGTTCAAAATGGTTCAAATGGCTCTGAACATATGGGACTTAACTGCTGAGGTCATCAGTCCCCTAGAACTTAGAGCTACTTAAACCTAACTAACCTAAGGACATCACACACATCCATGCCCACGGTAGGATTAGAACTTGCGACCGTAGCGGTCGCACGGCTCCAGACTGTAGCGCCTAGAACCGCTCAGCCACTCCGGCCGGCGAGGAAAGAGGACTTTGAAATGTGGTGCTTCTGAAGATTGCTGCAGAGTAGATGGGTAGATAAAGCAGCTAATTGGAAGACGCTGAATAAAATCAAGGAGAAAGTAATGCCTGTCACAATTTGACTAAAAAAAGGGGTCGGTAGCTAGGACACATTCTTTGGCGAGAAGTAATGCTTGATTTGGTAATGATGGAAAACGGGTAAAAACTGGAGAGGAAGAACAAGGCATTTCGGCAGTAAACTGGTTCAGAAAGTAGATTGCAGTAGTTATGCAAATATTGAGGGGCTTGCATGTGATAGACTAGCGGCGTGAGCTGCATTAAACCAGTCGTCGGACGGAAGACAGCAACAACAACGACAACGATAGGAAGTACTCGTTTTGTATCCAAGATAACAATTCCCACAAACTTCATTAGAGATGGAATCGAGTTTGCCTACTTTGTTTTTGGGTTAGGAGGTTTACTTGGTTTCTGTTTCTCGAGTGCGTCATGTGATCATGTGCTACTTATAGTAAGAAACCATTTTGAAAGAATTGTTCAAATGGTCCATGGAACTAACTATCGAACTAAGCCCTAGAATCGCTGTTTCTTGGAGTGAATGTGGGGATGAAGAGTAGTGACGTACACGCTGAACTCTGGAATACCTCCAGACGGTGGAAAGACGGTGACACAATGAAATAATACGAAACTACCGATTCCAGTGTTCCGATTATACTTCACCATCAATTTGAGTAACTAAGCGGATTAAAATGTTATGTAGGAGGAAGCGAGAGATGTGTTACAATAACAAGGATAGTCAGAGCTCGTTACAGAATTTCACGACAGACCATAGTGCAAAGTGCTGAAGAATGTCATCAGACAAGCTAAAACGATATATTACAGCAAGAGAATAGAAGGCTTTCTGGACAAAACTGAAACAATAGGGTCAATTGTGAGCGATGTATCAGGGCAGCATATGTGTGCTAAACATGCCAATGACCCTTGTGCGAAGATGCAACTATTAGCGATCCACCAGGGCTGTGCAAAATATTTAATAATCACTTTTTGTCAATAGTTGGCGAGTTAAATCCAAATTTATTTGGCTGAAATAAATATTCAGATGTGATTCTAGCTAAAATAACTATTTATTTAACGACACTTTTGTTACACGGAACTACAGAATACCAACACAGACCTGCACTGCTCGAAAAACATTGATACACCTATCACAAGTTTTCTTGAAATTATTTTATTGTACCGTTACTAGTTTCGGACCTGAGCCCATCATCAGACACATTTGTGTCTTCCAAAGAGGCTGTGCTTGTAAGCCAGAGGTTTACATATGCAAAGGAGCGCTTGTCAGGAAGACACAGATGTAAAACTTACGAGAGGTCAACACTACCATCGGATGACTGGTTCAGGCCCGAAACTAGTAACAAAATCATTACAAGAAAACTTGTGGTTTATGTAATAACTTTTTTCCAGCAGTGTAGTTCTATGCTGATGTTCCGTAGTCCTTCACATATTATAAGCCAGAGGTTTATATATGTGAAGGAGGGCCAGGGAGACACAAATATAAAACTTGCAAGAAGTAAGAGCTACAAGCTGATGAAGGGCACTTCATTTGAAGAAAACTTGTGGCTGGCTGCAGTATTTTCCACAATGTAATTTACGAAAACAGGTTGGGTGTCCTCCAATCAAAATGGATAAAATAAAATTATTACTGCCTTTTAGAGGCTTCCAATTCGCTCGAGATATGTTGTTGCAACATTGTATAGGGGGTGCATGGAATGGTTACATTTACAGATCAACAGCACAAGCGGTTCTGAGGCACCAGCCATCGAAACATGTTGAAACACCCATATTAGTACTTGGTGTAGCCTCCATGGGCGACAATGCTGGCGCTCATTCTGGTGTCCCGCCGATCGAACAGGTAGCGAATACTATACTGCTACACGTTATTCCACGCCTGCCCGACCTGTCACGTAGTTCTATACGAGTTGTTCGTTGACGAGTCGCGCGAGACACCTCTCGTCTCATACTATCTCACACATGCTCTGTTGGAGACAAATCTGAAGATAGTGCTGGCCAGGGAAATTTGTGCAATTCTTGCAGAGCATGTTGAGTTTCAAGGGCAATTGTAACACCCCAAATACGAAACCCCTAATGAAAGCCCTTCGTTAGTAAAATAAACAGCAAAATAAGTTATCCTGACATTGACTGGAACTACTGACAACAAAATTAACACAGGAATACTTATTAACTAATAACGTTTATTACAAAGAAAGGACTAAATGAAACACTATCAGATGATACGAAGCATGAAACTTTAAATAAATAATTCAAAATATATTCTTTACGGAGGTGAAGGCCAGACCATAAGTAGATCAAAGATAACATTTATCCATGAAGAGAGTTGAGGCTGCATCGAGGTGTAACTTCGCTGCGACTACAATGTAACACTACAAGGGAGATGTTAATTCATTCTCTCTCTTGTAGACGTCGCAATAGTAGTAAGCCTATTGAACGCTACTAGATTGTTTCAAACCGATCTGAAGTTTTAAAAGTTTTCCAGTATCGACTTGACGTTCTAGTCAGAATTTCGAACTTAAGTAAAATAACATTTACCGTTTAGCGAGACAACGGAGCACTTATTATATGTGAAATAAAAGTAAATCGTGTGATACCTGATTAACGCTGGGACTTTGTCTTCGTGATCTGTGGTTGTCACAGACATCGAAGGACACAGCAATATACCGACCACGGACATGAACTCTATTATTAGCCTTGAGTAGGAAATAGCTACACGCGACCACGAAGAACTTACAGTTGCGCCGTGTTGCCGGAAGCTGTAGTCAATGTCAGAATCGCTGATGCAGATAGATTCAAGACCCTGAACTACAGTTCGGTGTGTTTTCAGTGCAGGTTTAAATAATTACGAAGTTCAATAAACTCCAATTTAAACTTAATGCTTCGTGTCGGCTACGTCATTTAACGGAAATATACTGTATAATTGTGAAATTAACTATTTCTTGAGAGAACGCAGAAGTTAAAGGTGATTCATTGATTTTATTAACAGTGAAGAGCAAGTTTACACCGAAATACGACGCTTTCTGTACGTTATCCGAAGAGTATTTTGTCTCTAGAATTACGTCGTATTAGTTGTTGAATTAACACCGTAGCGAAGCCTTGACGACGCTATATTAATTAATAAATCAACATTGTCGCAAAACTATGATGTAGCATCGACTTGAGTGATGGACTTTATAATTCAAGATATCCTATTATCTGCGTTTGAATTATCTCTCGCAAACCGGGCATAAGAACTAAAGTTATCAAGTTCGCGTAGGCTTATCAACCTGTTGCGAACACGCGAAGCATATTTTGTTAATTGTTTCAGATCAAGGGAGTCGTTGCGGTACCGAGTGCTGCAGTCGCTGTGGGTTCGACGTAAAGAAGAGCAACAGACTTCGAAGACCAGTGCTTCAATTTTAAACAAGGGCTGCTCACACATTCAGGCGTGCTGCTATTTCGATACGTTGATATCAGTCTAAGGGAGATAGTGTCTGAAATTAATCAACCAAGCGACGAGTTTTTTTTTTTTAACCGTTACAAATCGGAGTCGTCGCGATGGACGGACGCTGTTCCATGTCAACCAGACTGGGACAACCATCACCATCGAGCCGACACAAATAAAAAAAAAGCCACACAGTGTGTGCGAGAACATTGTTCTGTTGGAAAAACACATCTCTTTCCTGTCGCAACGCTAGCACGAGAGGGACGTGACAACATTCTGCAAGTACTGAGTGATGGTTAACGTTCCTCCGGAAACACCAACGGTGAACGAGAGTTGTAGCTTATGTCAACACGCACAATGAGGCATGGGTTCGGCCAGTTTGGCTTTGACGAATGCCCTTCACGAGACAGCAATCAACAGGTCTAAGTAGTTGCGTACAAGCAGACTCTGCTTTCATCGCTGAAGACCTCGGCGCGCCATTCTATCTTCCAAGTGATGATCTGGTGGCACCAGTCGGGCCATGCTGTGGCTCGAGTGGAAGGCTAGATGTGTACGTGCCCATAAACCCACTGATAATAGCCGGTTGGCAAGAGTTTGTGTTCACACGTCTGGACTCACAAGCCCTTTTATCTGTGCTGTGGTATCTGTACGATAGTCCTGGCGGGTTTTGTGTTGTTTGGACGTCCAGAACCTCATAGGCTATGCTGATACGAGCATAGTTGCGCAACTGACGCAGCACGTCGAACGTATGTGGCAATTCTCCAAAAGGACCATTCCGCCATTTGGAAGGCCACAATTTGACCACATTCAAACTGGCCAGTTGGCTATAGGAAACACTTGTGCGTCCCTGTGGCCTGGTTGTCAGCTTGCTTCATACGTTTGCACCACGCTGAGCCTTCTGGTTGTGAGCACTCCCTACAAAACGGTAGACACAGATGGCACTATGTTACCTATGTCACAACGCTTTCTGTTAGCGGACGACATTGAAATCATTATCAGTACATCTACCATCCCTCAGGTGCCATATGCCGTCATCGGATCAATATCGAAGTCGTATTTCCAGGTGTATTAATCACATGTAACAGTAGGAAACAAGAAAAAAAGAAACTGAATGAATTATTAAATCACTAAAGAATAATGACCCCCATGGGTACGATGAGATTTCATGTAGCAAACCACTTTACAGTAATGGGGAAAGAGGTAATTTACATAATTAAAGACCATATTCTTTGCTACCCGCGTTTCCGGAAGTCTTCGGGAAGGCAATGTGTAAGACAGTGACATATCGCAATGCACATAATTTGCTTTCAGACTTGCAGTTCAGTTTCAGAAAAAAAATTGCAGAGAAAATGTAATTATTCTTTTGTGTGTGACGCAGTAGCAGTGATAAATGATAGTGTGAGCACAGTAAGTGTTTTCTTTGATTTAACGAAAGCATTTAATTGTGTGGACCATGTGAGTATTCAGATAGAAGTCGAAAGGTGAAAACCTTGCCCTCTGTATATAAGTCCTTCCCAATAGTTCAGAACAAATTCTTTGTAATAATTTATTTATCCGTATGCTCTATCACAATTTTTTTCAGTTTTATCAGTTTTTTAATTATGTTTTTTATAAATTCTCTAACCAGCATCTTGTAAACTACGTGTTTACTCCTCCCACAACCAAGTTCCTTTGTCTCGCATGTTTCTGCGGAACCTGAGAAATAAATCAATGGTTCTCGGTATCATTGGTTGACTGGTGACAACCCCGACGACATTCCATACCTCCACTGGTGGGTTGTTCGTGACAACTGAGTGGCATTGTTACGTTATCTAGTGGTTGATATTAAAAAAAGAAAAGAATGACTTAGTTGGTAAAGATGTCAGTAGGAGTGCGGCTCCCAGACGAACCAGAGAAGATCTCTTGCACTAAAATCACAAGAAGCCTCGTAAGTCGCAAAGAAACTGAATGTTTTTTGTTGAATATCCGCTCAAGCTTCTAAAAAGTTCTTTGCTTTACTCTGCGACCAATTTCGGTATTAACTCTCATACTGAAGCAATTTTCTAGTGAAATCTGAAACTCACACGCTAAATGCAGCCAACCATAATAAACAGTCAATAGAATATTTAAACATGATACACCTCAGGAACACATAATTTTCTGGAACAAAATCTAAGTTTAAACTTTTACAGTTGAAACCTCCCCTTAGAAAAATTTATTAATTACTGTGCTGGTAAACCCCTTACGTTATTTGATTTTCAAACAGCTGAGCAAAACTGAACGTACTCAGACATTTCTCTCTTTAATTATTCTGATCATTATTAAACTGACACACAATATTTTTAGCGCAACGCAATCTGACTTATAATCTCTACAAAAGAATGGCCGTGACTAACAATAACCTATAGCTCTCATGAATCACTTGCCTCACAAAAATCTTCTGTACTCGAATTACTGCAATACGGCGAGCGCCAATATTGCCGGATAAATAAAGGAACCTAAGTACTGCAGGCACTACCTACTGATAGGCATAGTTAGCAAATGAAAGATTTTGATAGAGAACAAACAATGTATCTACTTTAATTGTGTTCAAAAGTTATAATATATATATCAGTTCATGACATCCAGTCTTTCGTTTTCCTGACGGACACACGTCCAGATCGTCCGCTCTCAAAACTCTGCCATCTCTCTTCCCACATCCACCACTGCTGGCGGCTCACCTCCAAGTGCGCGACGCTACGCGCTGTTCCTATCCAACTGCCCAATACTACAACAGCGAACATTCCAACAATGCCAACCAGCCACAGACTGCAAACAGCACACAGTTTTTCATACAGAGCACTACGCGACGTTACCAACATAAAAACCTAAACAGCCTACTTACATAGCCCCCATGCTCCCCAAAAAAATTTTACAAATTGTTTTGGGCAGTGGCCAATACAGAGTTGAAAAAATTTTTCATAATTACAATAACAAAGATATCAAATACACACACTTATTGATACACTGTTGGTCAAAACAAAGATTTTCTCACAGTCCATAAAGACAGTCCTGATCATTCATCACAGTAGTAATTGCAGTTTTTTTTTTCAAAATCTGTGCAGTAAAAGAGAATGCACATAGAAGTAGTGGATTTCCATGCAGTCTTGAAGAAGTAGTCTTGTCCTCCCAACGGGAAGACAATGCTGACGCTTGACATGCAAACAGGTAATGGGCCACAACAGAGCAAACCCACAGCAGAGTCAGTCGAAGTTTTGAAGAATATTGGTAGGTAGGTCATCACAATGCAGACCCACTGTAGACCTGGTAGAGATTATGGTATTGGTGGGCCGCCAGAGGTGCAGACCCACTGCAGTCCTTGTAGAAATAATCGTATTGGTGGGTCATCAAAGGTGTAGACCAACTGTAGTCCTTGTAGAGATGGCCAGCAGCCATCTGTTGCGACTGTGCGGGTGCACAATCACCATTAAGGAGTCTTGTAAATAATATAGCAAGTCCATAAAACACCACTTGTGCACTCACAAAGTTTTTGGAATTGTCCTTAGAACCAGCAATGCTGTTAACCAGGCCCTTGCTGAATTATTAACACATGTGCAAACACTAACAGTCCCAACTTCTCACATATTGTGCATATACTATGACCAACAGAAATTTGTGCACTGAAATGAATGCTTACAAGTTACTTAATGCTACGAACTGCTGTCAATTACAATTTTATAAAATGAGAATACAATTACAAAGCTACAGAAAACATCATTAAAAACATAACAATAGGGATAACATTTGTAGTAATACAGGCTTTACAAAAGAATAGAAATAAACACATACATCAGTGTTACAGGAATTATGACATAAGTAAATGAATAAAATAATGAGAATAGTTTTCGAAACATTAATTTCACACATGAGCATTAAAACAGAACAGAATAAATAATGTCTAAACCTCTTTACAAAGAAAATAACATATTATTAGAAAAATTCTACAACATAACTCTTATCAGATAAACACATAAACACAGGAAGAACACAAATACACAAGGGTACACAAACACATAGCGGAATAACACAAAAGAAAAGGACAGGGTTTGTTTTACTGCAGTATTTTGCAAAAAAAAACTTTCTTTACTTCTTGGAGATCTCCCTTCGTTCATCGTTATCCCGAAAAAGTCCTATCTATACCTGCTTTCTGTATTCTATTCATATCCTCTTTCAAAATAATTATTCTTCATTGTACAGTACCTTTTTTTATTCATCTCATTTTGTTCGTTTTTGTTCGTTGTATTTGCTCGGGGCGGACGTCGCAAGAGACCCGTTTCAGTTCGTCATTGATCCATTAAGTCATTTTTTTATTATCACAGAGGGTAGCTAACCCCCTGACCGAACACGCTGAATTACCGTGCCGGCGAGTCGCATGTCGGTCATTATTACGTCGTGTCGTCGGTTCCATCTCAAAATTCGGTGCACCTTGCCAATTTCTTTCATAATTTCCGAAATTTCCTGTGTTATTATTTTGTGGCTTTTCCGTATTTCAAAGTCCCTCTTCCCGTGTTGGAGCGCGAGTGTCCTCTGAAATATTTAATTCTTGTATTCCTTGTGCCAGCTGATCTTGTAGTTCCCGGATTTCTCTTTTGTGTTGCGTATTAATTTGATTTTGATTTTGTTTAAATATCTTAATTTGTTCATATTCGGGTCTTGTGTCACTCAGATCATCATCTACTTTTGTAGATAAGTTTGTGAACTGATCCGAAAGTTCGGCTACTTTCTCCGATAGTGAACTGATTTCCAAAGTGTGTTTTTCTGAACCAAGTTTCAGAGTGTCCATTTGTGTTGAAAACGTATCTACTGTGTCCTTTAAATTTTCCTGAGTTTTTGCAAGTTGCGGAACCGAATCGGTAGATGCAACTAAGTCAGTTTTAGCTTGCAACGTGACGTGATTTTCATGAACAACAGTTTGCAGTTCCTCGATGGCTGCTTCGTGATTCTGTAATGCATTTTCATGACGCGAAACCAAGCGAGGTAGCGCAGTGGCTAGCACACTGGACTCGCATTCGTGAGGACGACGGTTCAATCCCGCGTCCGGCCATCCTGATTTAGGTTTTCCGTGATTTCCCTAAATCACTTCAGGCAAATGCCAGGATGGATCGTTTGAAAGGGCACGGCCGACATCCTTCCCTGTCCTTTCCTAATCCGATGAGACCGATGACCTCGCTGTCTGGTCTCCTTTCCCAAACAATCCAATCCAATCCATGGCGCGAAAAAATAGGTTGGAAAAGCTAAAAAAATTTTGTTTTTACGTCATTAAAGACTTTTTGACATTTCGATTCGATTATAAGTAACTCAGCAGTTAAATCTTCACGTCTTTGTTCAAGCGTGATGTCTAACTTTTGAAGCTGTTGCTGTGTTTGTCTGTGGTGTTGTTCCATTGTGTCTAACTTTTGAAGCTTTTGTCCCATTTGTTGCATTAATTGTAATAACAATGCACTGGTGTCTGAAACATGTTCCTCAGTGCTATTCGGCAGTGCATGTGAACCGGCAATATTCGCATTTTGAAAAGCAGAACATGTGTCTCGACTTATTTGAGAAAACGGTGAGGGCGCAAAACCTGAATCTACAGGATTTGCAAGATTGTGTCCTGTCATTTCGGAATCCTGAGGAGAGCTGTTGCCGACCGATCGATCGATAATGCTTCCCTGTGCACTAATTGTTTCAGTGTCTACACCATTATTTGCCGCCCGCTCCATTTCCCTAAGCACAATTACCAAATTAATACTTTGAATGTCTGTTAATTCATTACACGGCGGTGCTGATAAGCTAAGCTCGTCGTTACAATCATTTTTCAATTAACTTTGGAGCCTAGTGTTACGTTTTTCACACGCCACAATTATCACATATTTCACACGATAATAAGAAAAGTACAATTTGAAGAGCGAAAATAAGAAAACACATTAACATAGCACTGAAAATAATATCTAGTTAACTGCAAGCGCAGCTGCGGAATACTTGTATTCCTCAACTGTTTTACTGTACAACAATGAAAAACTACAACTACAAAGGAAATTCTCTTTACAATCACGTTCTAGCAATAAACAATAGCTACACTAATTACATAAACTACAAGAAAAAATCAGAAGATTCCAGTGAGGTATTCTCGGCTAAGGGTCGACATATGAAACCTCCCCTTAGAAAAATTATGAATGACTGTGTTGGTAAACCACTTACATTATTTGATTTTCAAACAGCTGAAAATAGCTGAACGTACTCATTTCTCTCTTTACTTATTCTGACCATCACTAAGCTGACACACAATATTTTTAGCGCAATGCAATCTGACTTTCAATAATCCCTACAAAAGAATGGCCATGACTAAGAATAACCTATACCTCACAAAAACCTTCGTTACTCGAACTACTGGAATACAGCGAGAGCCAATACTGCCGGCTAAATAAAGGATTCTAACTACTGAATGCACTATATATATATATATATATATATATATATATATATATATATATATATATATATATATATATATATATATACTCCTGGAAATGGAAAAAAGAACACATTGACACCGGTGTGTCAGACCCACCATACTTGCTCCGGACACTGCGAGAGGGCTGTACAAGCAATGATCACACGCACGGCACAGCGGACACACCAGGAACCGCGGTGTTGGCCGTCGAATGGCGCTAGCTGCGCAGCATTTGTGCACCGCCGCCGTCAGTGTCAGCCAGTTTGCCGTGGCATACGGAGCTCCATCGCAGTCTTTAACACTGGTAGCATGCCGCGACAGCGTGGACGTGAACCGTATGTGCAGCTGACGGACTTTGAGCGAGGGCGTATAGTGGGCATGCGGGAGGCCGGGTGGACGTACCGCCGAATTGCTCAACACGTGGGGCGTGAGGTCTCCACAGTACATCGATGTTGTCGCCAGTGGTCGGCGGAAGGTGCACGTGCCCGTCGACCTGGGACCGGACCGCAGCGACGCACGGATGCACGCCAAGACCGTAGGATCCTACGCAGTGCCGTAGGGGACCGCACCGCCACTTCCCAGCAAATTAGGGACACTGTTGCTCCTGGGGTATCGGCGAGGACCATTCGCAACCGTCTCCATGAAGCTGGGCTACGGTCCCGCACACCGTTAGGCCGTCTTCCGCTCACGCCCCAACATCGTGCAGCCCGCCTCCAGTGGTGTCGCGACAGGCGTGAATGGAGGGACGAATGGAGACGTGTCGTCTTCAGCGATGAGAGTCGCTTCTGCCTTGGTGCCAATGATGGTCGTATGCGTGTTTGGCGCCGTGCAGGTGAGCGCCACAATCAGGACTGCATACGACCGAGGCACACAGGGCCAACACCCGGCATCATGGTGTGGGGAGCGATCTCCTACACTGGCCGTACACCACTGGTCATCGTCGAGGGGACACTGAATAGTGCACGGTACATCCAAACCGTCATCGAACCCATCGTTCTACCATTCCTAGACCGGCAAGGGAACTTGCTGTTCCAACAGGACAATGCACGTCCGCATGTATCCCGTGCCACCCAACGTGCTCTAGAAGGTGTAAGTCAACTACCCTGGCCAGCAAGATCTCCGGATCTGTCCCCCATTGAGCATGTTTGGGACTGGATGAAGCGTCGTCTCACGCGGTCTGCACGTCCAGCACGAACGCTAGTCCAACTGAGGCGCCAGGTGGAAATGGCATGGCAAGCTGTTCCACAGGACTACATCCAGCATCTCTACGATCGTCTCCATGGGAGAATAGCAGCCTGCATTGCTGCGAAAGGTGGATATACACTGTACCAGTGCCGACATTGTGCATGCTCTGTTGCCTGTGTCTATGTGCCTGTGGTTCTGTCAGTGTGATCATGTGATGTATCTGACCCCAGGAATGTGTCAATAAAGTTTCCCCTTCCTGGGACAATGAATTCACGGTGTTCTTATTTCCATTTCCAGGAGTATATATATATATATATATATATATATATATATATATATATATATATATATATATATGAGTTCATGACATCCAGTCTTACAAATTTCGTTTTCCTGACGGACACACGTCCAGATCGTCCGCTCTCAAAACTCTGCCATCTCTCTTCCCACATCCACCACTGATGGCGGTGTAATGTCTCTTGCAGCGGTCTCTCCGCGATATTTACAGAAATTTTATAAATCATATAACTCAGTACATATCTCGAAATATCTCTTCTTATCTTACTGATTATTAAGGCAAAGTAGTTTCAAGCCCAATTATTTCTTGGAGCGTCCATTTACTCCATGGAATAGCTTCTCTGCTATCTATGTTTTCTCTTAGAAAAAAGAATAGGGGACTTCTTGCTGATTAGTCGTGAAAGAAGGATGTATATGTAAGTATTGTTGAGCTAGTCGCCATCTTGATGATATTCTGTATGAGAAGGAATTTAATACATGAACTAAACTAAGTGTGTTCGCGTATTATTTAACGGATTATTATTATTGACAGTGTCTGCTTACCACACTGTGTTGCACGGGATCAGTGGGGAACGTCTGATTTACACTGGACGAACCTGCCGTTTTGTATGCTCAAGATATCCCGTTACTTCAAATAAATAGGCTAACACGGTCTTACCAGCAGATCTCCGGTCTTCCCCATGTGATCACCGAAAGTTAATAATTATTACAAATGTTTCCAGGAGATCGACTGACAATTTTCGTCGCACCGAGACTTCGAAATTGCTTCACTGCCTTATGGAATTTAAGTTAAGCTTAATTTAATCAGGATAGAACAGTATTGAACTGTGTGAATGTGATAAGCCTGCTTTGTCAATGAAAATTCCCTTAATATACGCATGTTTTTACTATCCTGATCAGTGAAGCTAAATCAGGCCGGTGTGAGAGAGGTTTTTAAATTTTAGATCCCATACAAAATACAGGGTGATTCAAAAAGAATACCACAACTTTAGGAATTTAAAACTCTGCAACGACAAAAGGCAGAGCTAAGCACTATCTGTCAGCGAATTAAGGGAGCTATAAAGTTTCATTTACTTGTACATTTGTTCGCTTGAGGCGCTGTTGACTAGGCGTCAGCGTCAGTTGATGCTAAGATGGCGACCGCTCAACAGAAAGCTTTTTGTGTTATTGAGTACGGCAGAAGTGAATCGACGACAGTTGTTCTGCGTGCATTTCGAACGAAGTATGGTGTTAAACCTCCTGATAGGTGGTGTATTAAACGTTGGTATAAACAGTTTACAGAGGATGGGTGTTTGTGCAAAGGGAAAAGTTCTGGACGGCCGAGATCGAGTGATGAAAATGTAGCACGCATCCAGCAAGCATTTGTTCTCAGCCCAGGAAAATCGACTCGCAGAGCTAGCAGAGAGCTGCAAATTCCACAATCAACTGTATGGAGAGTCCTACGAAAAAAGTTAGTTATGAAACCTTATCGTCTGAAATTGGTTCAAGCACTGTCTGCAGCTGATAAGATTAAAAGAATCGATTTCTGTGATTTTATCCTTGCTCAAATGGAAACAGATGAATCTTTCGTTTCAAAGATTGTGTTTAGTGATGAAGCAACTTTCCACACTAATGGGAAAGTCAACCGTTACAATGTCTGTATATGGGGCACTGAGAATCCGCGGCAAACAACTCAGTATGAACGTGACTCGCCTAAGGTGAACGTTTTCTGTGCCGTTTCAGCCAATAAAGTTTTTGGTCCCTTTTTCTTCGAAGGTGCTACTGTAACTGGACTACAGTATCTGGAGATGTTAGAGAATTGGCTGTTCCCTCAGCTCGAACAAGAAGCACAACAATTCATATTTCAGCAGGATGGAGCGCCACCACATTGGCACTTATCTGTCCGTAACTACCTGAACGTCAACTACCCGAGGCGATGGATCGGCCGCTAGGCAGCCCGTGACAGAGCACTTCATCACTGGCCTCTAAGAAGCCCTGATCTTACCCCCTGCGATTTTTTCTTATGGGGGTATGTTAAGGATATGGTGTTTCGGCCACCTCTCCCAGCCACCATTGATGATTTGAAACGAGAAATAACAGCAGCTATCCAAACTGTTACGCCTGATATGCTACAGAGAGTGTGGAACGAGTTGGAGTATCGGGTTGATATTGCTCGAGTGTCTGGAGGGGGCCATATTGAACAGCTCTGAACTTGTTTTTGAGTGAAAAAAAAACCTTTTTAAATACTCTTTGTAATGATGTATAACAGAAGGTTATATTATGTTTCTTTCATTAAATACACATTTTTAAAGTTGTGGTATTCTTTTTGAATCACCCTGTATATTAAAGCGGCTCACCTCCAACTGCGCAACCCTACGCACTGTTCACATCCAACTGCCCAACACAACTACAGCGAATATTCCAACAATGCTAACCAGCCGCAGACTGCACACAGTACAGCCAGTGATTTTCATACAGAGCGTAACGTGACGTTACCACGATAAAAACCTAAACAGCCTACTTACACAGTGTAAGTACAGAAGAAAATGTGACGCACCTTATCACGCAGCGATGCAAAGTCAAAGTCTGACGAAAGTAAAAGTAAGATAGATTTAAAAGTGATGTGCCCAATAATGTAGAAAAAAATTGGCAGGTCAAGTTTATGAATGCCATACATTTTGGTACTTAGGGTGCCATTCCCGCAATATTACATTGTTTCTTCTGTTGGAAAGAATGCCATGCCCGTGATACACACACCAAAAAAAACTTTTCATCACCCGGTTCCCAAAACTCCTGAACATAGACGTTGACTGTGGATATTGTATCACAGACACAGCCCCTTTGGCTGTTCAGAGGTGTCACTAAACCCGTCCAAAGATGTAAACAACCATGCATGAGCAGCGCCTATTAGATGGAGGGGGTCCGACAGCCGATCAGTTCCAGTTATTCCACCAGAAAGGAGGTATACGGCTGCTGTTGTCTGTAGTTCAACCATGTCTAGACGGTCAATATCGCGGTTCGATCACGTCCGCATTGTTACTTTGTGCCAGGAAGGGCTCCCAAAAAGTGGAGTGTCCAGGCGCCTCGGAGTGAATCAAAGCAATGTTGTTGGGGCATGAAAGAGATACAGATCGAAAGGAACTGTCGAACACATGCCTCGCTCAGGCCGCCCAAGGGCTGCTACTGCAGTGGATGACCGCTACCTCGGAGGAACCCTAACAGCAATGCCACCATGTTGAATAATGTTTTACGTGCAGCCACAGGGCCGGCCGGTGTGACTGTGCGGTTCTAGGCGCTTTAGTCTGGAACCGCGTGACCGCTACGGTCGCAGGTTCGAATCCTGCCTCGGGCATGGATGTGTGTGATGTCCTTAGGTTAGTTGGGTTTAAGTAGTTCTGAGTTCTAGGGGACTGATGGCCACAGATGTTAAGTCCCATAGTGCTCAGAGCTATTTGAACCATTTTCTGCAGCCACAGGACGTCGTGTTACGGCTGAAACTGCGCAAATTCACTCCCGACGTCCATGGCGAGGTCCATCTTTACAACCACGACACCATGCAGTGCGGTACGCATGCCGAATGGATCGCTAAGGATTGGCATCACGTTCTCTTCACCGATGAGTGTCGCATGTGCCTTCTACCAGACAAACGTCGGAGACGCGTTTGGAGGCAACCCAGTCAGGCTGAACGCCTTAGACACACCGTCTAGCGAGTGGAGTAAGGTGGTGTTACCCTGCTGTTTTGGGGTGGCATTATGTGGGGCCGTTGGTGGTCATGGAAGGCGCCGTGACGGCTGTACGATACGTGAATGCCATCGTCCGACCGATAGTGCAGCCATATCGGCAGCATACTGGCGAGGCATTCGTCTTCATAGTCTAGAATTCGTGGTCCCATCGTGCACATCTTGTGAATGACGTCCTTCAGGATAATGACATGGCTCGACGAGAGTGGCCGGCATGTTCTCCAGACATGAACCCTATCGAACACGCCTGGGATAGAGTGAAAAGGGCTATTTATGGACGACATGAACCACCAACCAATCTGAGCGATCTACGCCGAATCGGTGTTGAGGAGTGGGACAATCTGGACCAACAGTGATTTGATGAACTTGTGGATAGTATTCCAAGACGAATGCAGGCTTGCATCAATGCAAGAGGACGTGATAAGTGTATTAGAGGTACCGTTGTGTACAACAATCTTGACTTCCACCTCTGAAAGTCTCGCTGAATGGTGGTACAATATGCAATATGTAGTTTTCATGAGCAATAAAAAGGACGGAAACGATATTTATGTTGATCTCTATTCCGGTTTCTGTAGAGGTTTCGGAACTCTCGGAACCGAGGTGATGCAAAACCTTTTTTGATGCGTGTATTAGGAATATCTTTCCTCACTTAATTGTTAGCTCTCGTGGGTAAAACACGGTACAGTCACGTTAATATGTCCACTGCCTACGTACGACCTCATAGTACAATAATTACTCACAGACAGCAAGTGGTAGCACAAGTGGAGGAGGGAATATAAAGCGTGTCGGGTGATGACGTGGGCAAGAGCGCAGTCGTTGCCGTAATGCGGAAGCAGAGCGATGTATCTAGTGTCCAAAAGGTCATGATCATAGGCTCTCGGGGCAATGTTGTAAGCATTTCCGAAACGACTACGTTTGTTAACTGTTAGCGTGCCACTGTGGGAAGTACAGCGCGCATGGATAAAAAGTGCTACGCGAGACCGGCGCCGGAGTAGCTGTAGTGGGGACCACCTTTATCGGACTATTCGCGTCGTAAAACCTATCACAGTTTGCCACGGTACTGGAGTCGGCATGATTCCTCACCCGCGTCGGTACCTTCCAGATCACCACTCAGTGTCTTCCTGCACGTATCGCATTGGTCCGCTCTACAAAGGGTGGTTATTCAGGCTTTTGACAGGTGGTCACATTAATGTGACGGCACCGCGTAACGGTCATCCAGCAGATAAGAGAAGCTGCATAAATACTCTTAGTACACGTCAGTCTGGTTCACGAGAATCGGTTCGAAAAAATCAAATGGATCTGAGCACTTAACATCTGAGATCATCAGTCCCCTAGAACTTAGAACTACTTCAACCTAACTAACCTAAGGTCAACACACATCCATGCCCGAGGCAGGATTCCAACCTGCCACCGTAGCAGTCGTGCGGTTCCGGACTGAAGCGCCTAGAACCGTTCGGCCACTGGGGCCGGCTAGAATCGGTATACGACAAATGTGAAAATACAATGTTTCAGGCTGTTATATCTCGGGTTCTACTGATCACAGGGAAAGGGATCAGCTGTTTAGTATAGCTCTTAGGTAGTTGTGATAGTGTACAAGGTCAAAATTTAAATATTACACATTTCGTCTTACCAATGCAAATAGAGCAAATCAATTGGTTCTTTTGCATGAGATTTGGTATAGCGTGCGCTTCAGACGGCTCATAAAGGTACCGCTTATTCAAGGGTGAGTTCTCAGAAAACCACGAGAAACCATAATTTTTGAGTACCAAAAACCACCAGTAGTGTCGATCGCCACTTCTACATTCTCTATTCATAGAAAATCGTCGGAATTTTTCCTGTATGTTCGTAGAGATGAGGCTCTCTTGGAAGTTGTAACTTTTGTCGATATCATTATCAATTACCGAGATCCAGAGGTTCAAAATTACCGTACATATGTACGTAAAATGCGCAAGTAATATCTGGTCTGTGGCGCGAATAAAAAGTTTTGACTGTCGTAGTGAATACATGGCAAGGGTCCTGGAGTCATCGCAAGGGTTTGAGATTACCAGGCTATGGTTTTAGTTGCCTTTTTTCAGCGATAAAACTTTATGACGCGCTGTCTCTGTATTTCACACATATACAGGCTGTCTTGATCTGGAAATTATTCCATGGTGCCACCTGGCGGCGTAAGCTGCTTACAAAAAAATATTTTATCTTACGAAATTCTTTGTACTTGCGAAACAAAAGCAGCATTTTGTAACGTATTATGCGTGCAGCCTAAAGATGTTGTGCGTTTTTATGTAAAGTGACCCTGGAATGGGAAATGATTTTGTGTTAACCTTTCATTATGCTTATTTATTTGTTGTTTATATGTGGCAAAGGATGTAAATGTGTAGAAATGTATAAATAAACTGTCAACACTTTAGTGACCTACGGAATTCGTTTTACGCAAACAGCACACCCTGCTGTAACAAAGAAAAAGAAGTTAACCAATTGAAAAATGCTCCTGTCGGAGCACAAGAAAGGTGAATATATTCTTAAAAGGAGAGTAGGGAACCAGCTGCCTCAGTCCTCATCTCGCCTTCCCCCCTCCCCCTCCCCCCCCCCCAAATATTTTGGCATGCCCACATATTCGCGCTGTTTGTGACGAAAACACGAGCAGACAGACAGCGGCGGTGGACGAGAGAAAGGAGACAGTGCCAGTGGGAGAAATGAGAAAGGAGACATTGATGGTGGAAGAGAGAAAGTGCAAGTGAAGGAGGAAGAGAAATAGATGAAGACAGTAACAGTGGTAGCCAAACAGAGAGTATATACTCATAGTGATAGACAGTGAGTGACAGTGACAGTAAAAGAAAAAGAGAGGTGGATGGAGGTAGTAACAGCGGGAGTAAAAGAGAGAGGAGACAGTTGAATAGAAAAATAGAGATGAGACCATACATAATCCCCCCTCCCTCCCCCCTCCACACCGGTGAAAATAAATACGAAAAAATTTGTCCACATTCCCCACCCCATATACCATCGTGCTAAAGTTTCGCGATCTAGGTGTCCAAATCCCGAGCAAACCATCCACAACGATGTGCAGAGAGGAGAAATTGTGGCTGAAGAGAGAGAGAGACAGACTGCGCAGCCGACTGTAAGTAAGAATAAGAGCGGCAGTGGCAATGAGAGAAAAACAGTGAGACTAACACAATGGCAGTGGGGCAGAGAGACAGTGAAAGTGGCAGAGAAGGAGGTAGTTGTAAGGTACGAGGACCGTGAAAGTGGGAGAGACAGAAACGAGAAAGTGCCAATAGGAGAGAAAGGAGACACTGGGTGAGAGATGTATATAAGCAGTGGCAGTGAGAGAGATATGCTTAGCATGAAGGCTCCACTACAAAGAAAGGCTGGGTAAATGGATTTAGGATGTTCTGCGTTAAAAGGACGCGAATATTTTCGCATGTAAAAATTTTTGATGAGATAGGAGGAAGTGGATTAGGCAGCTGGTTCCCCACCTTTCCGACAGTGTCTTTTGAAGAGGAACATATTCGTCTTTATTGTGCTCCGACGGGAGCACTTTCCTGCCGGAACAGTCTCATAATCGAAAGAGTCCCACTAGTCAGCTGAGTGGGAGACGCCACTGTAGCGCTTTGCATACTCGAATCAACATTTATGGTAACGGTCCACTCAGTGACCAGAGATTCTTCGCATTCTCGAAGAACCAGAAGATGTCCATAGTGATCGTTTTAATGCTAATAACACGAATGACCATCCTACTTGCGATTTATCTGATTGAGGTATGATAACTATCACCCCGTACGGCATTCGAAAATTTATTGCAGTCATCTTGCATACTAGTGTTAGTGAGCGATCATCAGTTGCCGATCTGTGGAGCACAAATACAAAAGGCTTCACTGTAGTCACTTATTAACCACTCTGGTTTGGAAATAGAAGGTAACGAAAGGTCAGCCGAAGTTTTAAATTCACATTTAAGAAATCATTCCCTCAGGAGGATTATACGAAGGTTGTCCAGAAAGTAAGTCCTGATCGGTCGCAAAACAGACACCACAGTGAAAACCCGATGAAGCTTTGCACAGATGTGTTGGGTAGTGTTTCTAGTATGACCATCGATCGCATCAAGACGCTCTTTTCAGTTGTGAGCGCATTGTGAGCGAGTAAAGGCGCCTAGAACAACGATTTCTCCCGCCAAGCAGAAGAGCACGCTGAGAGGCTTCGCCTTAATGAATGCAACCCACCTAACACAACTGCCGCGCACTTCCTTCTTCGTGGCAATTCCCAGCTGCACTCTGCAGAGACAGTGAAGACGCTCCTGCAGCCTTTTCGATGGGAAGTGTTCAGTCACCCACAACACAGTCCTAATTGGCTCGTCCTGAGTATCATCTCCGTGTACATGACACTATGGATACGAAGACAACATTTAGGCGCAGTCTACTCGCTATAGACCAGCGTAGAGAATTATCGGAAAGCACAGAAACCTGCCTTCTATGTCGATGGTGTTGTAAAATTGGTATAACGCTCCGTCAAATGCCTGAGTCAGAGCGGCGACTATGTACATAGATATCTGGGAAGTGTAGCTAACTCCTGCAAATACAATGTTTCTGATTTTCACTGTGGTTTCCATTTAGCGACCGATCGGAACTTACTTTCTGCACAATCCTTGTACAAACATACCGTCCTATGTTCGACGTGCAGAGGAGTAACAATAGGCATCCCTGGCGTAGAGAAGCAACTGTAGAAGTTGAAAGCAAATAAGTCGCTGAATCCAGTTGGAATCCCAGTTCGGTTTACAGCATTGGCACATTATATAGCTCGCATTTATCGCTCGTGCGAAAATCAGCTTGCACGATATCCTGTCAACAATGGATGGAGGGCAAGAGGCGCATTCCAGATTCCTAGGTAACCGGAAAGCGTTTGACACTGTGTCGCATTCTAGACTTATATCGAAGGTACAAGCACATGGAACATGTTCGTAGATGTGTGAGTGCCCCATAGACTTCTTAAGACTTAAGATCCCCAAACTATTTTGGACAAGTGACCCCTTTTCCAAAATGAACTGTTACCTCAGACCCCCATGGCCAAATTACCTACTTTTAAAATCAACCCCCTTATTCATAATAGTCCGCCAACTTAAAACAGCTGCTACAGAGTGTTATTTTTCATTCTGACTTAGGTCAATAGAAGAAGACAGAGTGAGAATTAGCAATGCTTTAAGTCAGCAGACTATTATGAATAAGGGGGCCAATCTTTAGTTTTTTCCTATTGATACAAAATACCTAGGTACGAAAGTACCAATTGGAAAACTTTGCACTTGGTTAAGTGAGTAAAGTTGACTTCATTTTCTCATCAAAATTTAACAAAATAAAAAGACATAAAATTCAGTAAATATCAAGTTTAATTTATAATGATTATTAAAAATTAAGTACTTAAAGAATCTTAAGTAGGTAGGTAATTATATTTAAAAAAGTATTAATTCGCAAAGAGAAAATAAAACATTCAGTATGATGGATGAACCTGGTGACTATCTACCAATCTAGCTACATCCGGTTCAATATTGGTGAGTTGCAGCCGTAAGTCTCCACGTTCGTTGATTTTCAAACGGTTTCTTTGTTTCGTCAAAATGTTTGTTACCACACTGAAGCTTTTTTCAACTAGGTATGATGATGGAAAAGCGATAAGGTATTTTTCAGCAATGTTCCACAATGTAGGATACTGCGTTTCAATGTTGCGTTGCAACCAGAACTTCTGATGGCCTTGGTTGAACTTCTGATTAAGCTCTTCATCTGTGCTGATGGTAATCAACTCTTCTTGCATTATCACATTGGCTTCTTCTATGGCTGTGGTATTGTACGGATTTATTGTCCATTGAGGAATTTGTAAATTTGAAAGATCCTCAAACCTCTCCGTAAAATCCTTGTGTAATGCGTCCGAGTGATAATAAAATGTCATCATCTTGAAGCATTTCTGGTAATTTTGACAAATGCGGAAACTGCGAATATTCTTTTCTGCCTAAATTTTGTTTATAAAGGATTAGTTTACCCACGAAGGCCGATATTATTGATTTTGTTTTAATCAAGTTAAGATCGTTACCCTGCAGTTCCAAATTAACTTTGTTGAACATTCCAAAGATATCAGTCAAGTAATAAATATCTGTTTTACAATTGTTCAGATTTTCTTTCAAATTCGGATCTTTTTCTTGTAAAAACTCAAACGCAGATTAAAAAATGGCTGAAAATATTTCTAAGCAAGAGCGTCTTGATAGACAGCGAACTTCAGTGTGCAGAAGTAATCGAGTAAAGACTTCGTCGTTTTCCTCACATAGCTGAGCAAATAACCGAGAGTTCTTCTTCGAATATTGTTGATAGCATTTATTACATATTGTAAAGACTTATGCAATCTAGGACTCAGCTTTTTTGCTACTAAATGCTGCCTGTGAATCACGCAGTGAATGACCAGTACATCAGGCAGTTGTCGCTTCAAGTGAGCTATAAAACCACGATGACGACCAACCATAGTCGGTTCACCATCAGCCGCAACAGAAACAATGTTCTTACATGGAATAGCTTTATCAGTAAAAAAATGTTCCACGACCTGAAAAGTCGATTCTCCTCTGGTATCAGTCTCTAAATATGTAGCAAAAAGCAGTTGTTGGCACATAGTTTCATCTCTGATAAATCGAACTTATCCTAACAACAGAGCTTCATTGCCGGGTAATGTAGACTCGTCCAACTGGAGAGAGAATCTGTTGGTCTGTAAGAACTTGCATAAAATGTTCTCCACATCGCGTCCCATCTCGTCTATGCATCTCTAAACGGTGTTATTGCTCAAAGGTATTCTCTTTAAAATATCATGTGCGGGTTTGTGCAATACATTGTTAAGGGCCTCCGCAATGGCTGGTAAGATAAGCTGCTCTCCAATTGTGTGGGGTTTCCCCGACTTCGCTATTAGTAAAGATATATTATAGGACGCTCGTAAACCATCATCGTCTTTAATACATGATGACGCAAACATCGTTCTTATGGATGGCCTTTTGTCTATTTTTTCTTTAAGTGCTTGAAAAAATGACAAGGGCTTACTTTTTTGCCAGCATGTACTCTTGATAAGTGGTCATCCATTTTTGAAGGCTTCATGGCATCGTTACTGAATACTTTTTCACATATGAGAAACATCGGCAAGTGTTGATTTGATGGAGATGCAATAAATCCGAACTTCAAGTAGTCCAAACTGTATTGTCTGCATTTTCTTTCGTGTCCGCCATCATAAAACTCTCGGTAATCCTGCAAATAAAAAACTACCTAAATAAAAAACAATAATAAACTGTTAAATTTGCACACTATCTTATTTTTATCACACCCAGGTAACGGATTCTTGTTAGGTATTACTGACTTAATCATTGATAAACTTGGATACCTATATTAGGTAAGTAACTGTAGTAGGTAATTAGGTATAGAAAATTCGTATTAGGTAAGTAGGTACCTATCAGCATAAGAACGAAAACCAAAGCAAACTGAACACTTCAAAGTTTAGGTACCTACCTACTTAACAACTTAAGTGTAAGTTGTTTTTACAAATACTTTTATACCTACCTATTTAAAATATGTTATATGTTGTGTTTACCACTTTTTCAGTCACTTTACTTCACCTAATTTAGCTATGTAATAACTTTGTAATCTCTTGAAATAAATGAGTACTTATATGAGTTATTATCGTTCAAGCTCCAACGAATTTCAAAACGCAAATGAACTTTCAACCTAAGTGCAAGCTCGTTAAATAGTAAAATATCAGGAACATGTTTGGACTTGATCATGAATTCGTTCGTGTTAAATCGCGTAAGCGTCAAATAGAGAGCAAGTCAAAACGCGCCTGAAAGACGTACGCTCGAACTCATTATCTTGCACAAACTTGTCCACACAGACTTGCCGAGTTTTTCATCTTGTACGAACTTGAGACTTTACATTACTACAACAATGCTATTTCCTACAAAAATATTAATTATTCTTAGTACACGTAACACAACATAAACAGTACAGTACCTACCTATCTTGAAAGTTTTAAATAAGAACTTGTGTTAATTTAAAAGGGGTCGATTTTTAGACCTCGTCGACCCCCAAAATCAGTTTTCGTGTATGTCGACCCCTGGGAAACCGATATCGACCCCAAGGGGTCGATATCGAACACTTTGGGAATCCCAGTCTTAAGTAATAAAACTCAGTATGTTGTCCTCGACGGCGAGTGTTAATCGCAGACGAGGGTACCGTCAAGGGTGCTCCAGGGAAGTGTCATAGGATCGCTCTTATTCTCTGTATCCATAAATGATATGACGGACAGAACGAACAGCAATCTGCGATTGTTTACTGACGACACTGTAGTGTGCGGGAAGCTATCGTCGTTGAATGGCTGTAGGAGGATACAAAGTGATTTATATAGAATTTGTAATTGGTGTAATGAATAGCTGCTTGCTCTAAATGTAGGAAAATATAATGCAGCTGAGTAGGAAAAACAATCCCGCAATGTTCGAATGCAGAATTAGTAATGCGCTACTCAAGAAAGGCACGTCGATTAAATTTTAGGCGTGACGTTGCAAAGCGATATGAAATGTAACGAGTACGTAAGGATAGTAGCAGGGAAGGCTGATGGTTGCCTTCGATTTATTGAGAGAATTTTAGGTAAGTGTGGTTCATCGGTAAAGGAGACACAGAACAGAACACTAGTGCGACCCATTCTTGAGTACTGGTCGAGTGTTTGGGTCTCCACCAGGCGGGATTTGAGAAAGAAGTATCAAGTCGTCAGTTTTGCGGATATTCTTAGTGAAATCCAATGAAAATCCGTGGAGGGAAGTTGACTTTCTCTTCGCGAAACACTGTTAAGAAAAATTTAGAAAACTGGCATCTGAAATTCATCCCTGAACGATTCTACTGCTATCAACGTACATTTTGTATAATTGCCACGAAGATAAATGCAATTAGCTTTTGTACGGGGGCATATACGTAGATAGTTGATTTGTCCTCGTTATATTTGTGAGTATTACAGAAAACGAAATGACTGATAATGGTACGAGGTACCCTCCACCTTGTGGGGACTTACGTAGTATGTATGTAGGTGTAGATATGACGTTGCAGTGAGGTGTGCGCGAAGTGGGACTTCGTGTGGAACCATGTTTTCCGCTCTTCCACAGAAAAAAGAACTAATCTGAAATATTAGATCATTCTCGTAATACTGGTACAGTCTTCTTTTCGTTGTATACAGGGACACAAACGTGTAATTTTTACTACAGATGAACAGTATATTTGACATCTATTTAAAAAGCAATTAATATGCTTTATTTCAAAGTATGGAAAAGGGTCTAAATTCTTTTTTGAGTTTGTACCACACAGTCAAATTATAGTGAAAAGTCGTGCACTGGATCAAGGAGATAACACGTTGGCAGTGGAGAGATTTACGTTAGTGACTGACACAAAAAGTACTGACATCAAAAAGTAATTGTGGTTTGACATACTGCAAATTCTAATTTGCGTGCTTTGACAATGACAAATTAACTGTGGTCGTTTAGATTTAATGAAATTCTGGAACACTTTGAGAAGAAAATTTAAAGGGGAAAATGAAGCGGGAAAAATTTGGAATACAGAGAACCGTAGAGGCATGCCAGTATGTCGCTGACACAACGTGGAAAGATAAAAATATGTTTACAAACATCTGAAAGCAGGTACGAAACTGTGATGTGCCTGCAAAGGAATAACGGTGAAACATATGTCGAGGACACGTGTTGCTTAGGCTGCTCTGGTCGTAGAGCCTATTTTCGCTAGAATTTTGCGGGTGGTCATACATATTTATTTCCTCACATATATCCATAAGGTTACCCTTCTTCTTTGTATGAAGCGTTACGGGGTTGTTTTCGGTACTTACGCCTAGTGAATGTCATTTATGAAGTGAGATGTGGAAGTGGATTTACTTCCTGTGAATTTCCGCTTTAATTCTGCGTCGGAGCAGTGTGCTAAGGTGCATCTGCAAACGAGAGGGCGTTTTAAAAGTATGACACAAGGAACACACGGAACAACCGTGTACAATAAACGTATTAAGTAAAAAAATAACATTATTTTTCATATATTTTTGGAAGGTGAGTGTCAACAACCGTCAAGTAATGTATGAAATGCATGTTTCTGACTATCACCTGCTTTTATTTTAAACCCGAATATCGGCCGTTTTCAGTCATGGACCATCTTCACGGGTATGGGTTAAAATGTTTTAAGACACAACATTACGTTTGTCATTACTTAAATAATATGCAGAGCATCTCATGAAGACGTTCTCTTCTGTACTGCTCTGTGGACACTTAGTATTAGTATGTTTGCTTCTAAAAGCCCTGTTTCGTATATTGATATTCATGACATGCTCTACACATTGTTTAAGTAACGACAAATGTAATGTTATGGCTTAAACTGTTTTAAGCCTTATCCGTGAAGATGGTCCATGACTGAAGACGGTCGATATTTGGGTTTCAAATAAAAGTAGCAGATGGTCAAACATGTACTTCATACATTGTTTTCATTTCTCAAGCCACGAAGTCTATATTGTGGTGAACCTTACAAAAACATTTTTGCAAATTTAGAATAAATTTGTCACTATGTACGGTACAACTTTCTTTTTCAGTCGCTCAATTCCTCGTAGGACTTGCGCTCTATCACGAATGTATGAGATATGACGGTCCGCGGAATATAAATCAGTTTAAAATTTTTCAGAGATTGTTAGCATGATATGAAGGTTATCTAGAGCGTGAAATTATGCCAGGTCAAAAATCAGTATATTAACTGCACTAAAAAAAAAAAAAAAAAAAAAAAAAACGGAGTATCCTACAATGACTGAACACTGGCGACGTTCACTAACTATACCATGTGGTGATTCTCGTATTTCATTACTACATATTCGTATATTCTATTTCCAATGAAAATATCACAACATATGCGATACAGAAACCTCATCCATCGTACGTGATGAAAACTAATGTAGGTGTTGCTAACTTACACAAGACTGCAGAATTGTTTAAAAAAAGTTATGAGCTGTGTTATCGGATATCCGGAGCTTTGGTGTGATGTATGGATGAAGAAAACTTCACCTGAAGGTAAATTAAGAAACACGAAAGTGGATGACCTGCCTCACGGGGTCTTTGACATAAACACACTCCGGACTGAAGCGCCTAGAACCACTCGTTAATTCACCAGGACGACAGTAGCTAGTTATAGACAAATCTGCGATAAATCTGATCAAGTGGTGATTGTTAGCCTTGAAGCTTATCTAACTTAATCATATTTTAGGTAGTAGATATTTATTAAAAGGTAGCATTAGTATGTTTCTTAATTAATGAACAAATTTTTCAACAACCTTGGGTTTTATTGTGCAGCAACTGTGGTTCGTTCCTTCCACCCGTGACCCTTTTCCACAAAACTAATGTGTATGCCCCACCTTAGCTAAGCTACTGAATACGATACGTCGTCACATCGAATGGTGCTTGGCAAGCGCCTAATTACTTGCTTCTAACCCATTCACGGATGTTACACGGGAATAAAGAGTGCATGTAAACCTCTGTAAGAACCTAAATTGATCGTCGTGTTCACTATGCAGTATTGTGTTAGTGTGTAGCAGGAATCCTCTCGGTTCACAAATTCTCAGAACTTTAGGGGTAACTTTCAAATAATGCACAATGGCTTCATTTTCGCGACTGCGTGAAGCGTTCGTTTCAACGCTCAAGTTCTAATTGAACAACGCAATAGTAGGTAACGAATCAGTCTACTGGATATAGTAACAACATCTATCTTTCTCGTTTCATACTCTGGACCCCCACTAATTCTCGTAAACAGATTAGCATTGTCCGTCTAAGTACCGTAATCTTTCTGGAACACATGGATATAAAAATAGTTTTAGATGGGCAGAAGGAAAGGGTCTACAGTGCGCATGAATGCTACGTCTGCGAGGTGTCCTCGAACATTGGTGGGGAGGGGGAGGAATATCGTAGACTGTCCAGCACGACTATATTGTGTACGAAAAACTGCCACTGTGCTACTGAAGCAACCGTTGGCATATTTGCATAAAACTATTATAGGGAAATATTGAAAACTATAAATCTGGATAATTAGTCGTCACTCAGAGCCAGTGCATTGTAGTCCTATATGTAACGTAGCTTTCGGTGGATTACGAGTAATCGGACCGAGATTGAGCCGCGGTGTCCTTGGCGAGCAACGACTAGCGTTTCTTGTCTGCCAGGTGGTGCCACCTAACGGATACTGGCTGTAAACATCAGCTTACGAGGCAGCCGCTAGATGGCAGCACGTTGTCTGTTAGCAGAGCGGTTCTTGCATACTGCTTTGCGATCGAGGATCTCATTTTCTTACGATAGAATTTTTTTCCCAAGTAACTACATCAAATAAAGTACCGTTAAACGTCATCCTGTAAACAATACTTATTCTGCGGGTGGTGTTGTAAGTGCGTGTGAGAGAGACAGGGGTTGAAGGATAGAGAGAGATAGTGTGAAAGACGGAAGAAGAGTTGGGAAGGATAAAGGCGGTAGCAGTTCAAATCTCTGGCCGATTATCGTACATTTATGTACTATGAAGAAAAATCAGCTCATTTACAATTGAAATTACTCTACTCAAGCTATGGCTTCAAGATCACGTTACCATCACCAGGCCAAAAGTAAAGCTACACAAGATGTGCAATAACAATCAAGCATTCTCCGAAGAAACTTATTACGGGAAAAGAAAATACATGATGAAGCTCTGAAACCAAATAAATGGACACTATTTAAAGAATGCATTATTTTTTATTACTTCGCACACCAGCCATTTTAAGTTCTCTGAACTATCAAACCTGTAAATATATTTACGAGGTTATCAGACTTTCTAACAAGGATCTTTAAGTTTGGAATTATTAGCAAGTTTGTTAATTCGATTAAACTATGGAAAAGCTTGATTTTGAACGACACAGTGTTCAATACTTTTTATTCACTATAATAAAGTGTGCAGATAGTGATTTTAAAAGTGTCGCCTTCATATCCCCTGTATGAAGTAACGGAAACTACTGTTTAAATATGTCTAATGTTCGTGAATCCTGTTCTAGGTTGTATGGGTAAATCGATTAGAAACAAAGTAAATAATAAATAATAAAATAAGGTACGAAGTTTTAAATAAGGCTCTTCTACGTCTTTGCAATGTAAGATGCGAAGAACGGTGACAAGCACATTTCTTTTCACAATAAGCTTTGACGCACTCTAATACTCCAACATAATATTTCATTAGCTATACTGTAGCCAACTATACTTTCCAGTATCACGCGAATTATACAGGGGATTCTGTAAATTACTGACAACTCGACACACGCTTAGCCACTGATACACCTGTTCGAGTATTTGACTTCAGTAAAACTTGTTCATAAACCAGGATGGTCAGACGTGTATTTGAACGTCGCTTCTGCGCGACTTGCTATTGGCTTCATTTACTCTTGACGATCCCAACAGGGAGAGTATGTAGGAGGATCCGAAGCTTCAACAGATCCATCCCCGAAAGCACATCTCATGCTTTTTAAATTTTTATTGCGTAAGGTGCTTGGGTGTCTTGATCGACTGTCAGCTAGATCCTACTCGTCAGCAATTTACCTGCCTTGTAACTCAAACGTGTGCAGTGCAAATTTGTCGCATAAATGTGATTTTAAGGTATTAGGAGAACAGCGTCAATGGTCGTAGTAAACAACAGAAGAGTGCCTCTGTACTTGTTTCAACAATTACCTGTAAAACTGCATTAACGCCATAGTTAAGCTGAGATGAGATTAGGTAAGATATACTGAACTGACATTTCCACCATCAACTGAAATTATTGTTAGGTCAGGGTTAAGCAGCACAAAGCGTTGACAAAATTAGAGACGGGACGTTTTACTAGTACACTGAGTAAAAAATTTTTCAGGCGCATGAGGACAGGTAGCAAAGCTGTCCAGCTACCAGCGGGCGAGCATACAACATACGCAGCCGTCCACAGAACTGGTTTAAAAACAGTTTAAAAGCAACTGAGGAAACGAGAACACTGCTCAGTTTGAATCAACTCTCATAAACAGTGTAGCAACGGCAATCGCCAAACAGATAAATTCATCAGCAACTAGCTGCACGCTGAAGCACTGGTCTCGTTCGTGCCAAGTCAAACAGTCCCATGACAAAGACAAGAAGTTGTAATTCAAAGATCGTAAATAACTGATTACTTACGCAGCAGAACATAATAATGTGCCGTGGAAACATGGATGAATGATAAGGGGAGTTGTAATGACGTCACATACTTGAAGCCGAAGCCCGCCACGTCAGTTTCCCGTGTTTAGCTTTTGGCGGAAGTGTGTTATAAAAATTGCCACCTTGTGTCATTTACGAGTGTACTAATCGTCCTGATTAAAGCTTAATTATAAAGGAATCACATTTCATTTGAGGTCGTTGCTGCGCCGTACTTGCAACGTAGTGCGACTCCGATCGGGAATATAAACACCCTTATGTAGGAAATGGATTAGTGTGGTGTTTGTCTTTCCGACGTGTGTGCTGTAAATGCAAACGCGTCCAAGCAGCACGAATGCTGTGGTTCTTTTTTGGCTAATGAAGGACAGACACCAGTAAACATCCATCGGAGAATGAAGAATGTGTATGGGTCAGCAAGTCTGTCAGAAATCACGGATGTGGAACGGTGCGACAAGATGGGCTACTGCTTCATGATAACGTACGTCCTCTTATTGCAAGTGTCGTAACTGAGACGTTACGTCAACTCAAGTGGGGGACACTCGAGTACCACCTCATAGTCCTGATCTCTACCGACACGATTACCACGCCTTCGGCCCGTTAAAAATGTCCTGAAGGGCCGACGATTCTTGTCGGACGAGGATGTGTAACAGGCAGCAGGACACGACGTTTTGAGAAGGGTTGTCTTCAACGTGGCGCGTCGGTGTGATGACTGAGCTCTTCCAAACAGTGCTCATCAGGTCTACGTCCAATGCGCAAAGGAACATGACTCGCCAGCAAGCGGAATCTGCTTTCATTGCTGAAGAGGATGGCGCGCCGCACCATCTCCAAAGTGATCGTTTTGTAACATCAAAAATGCAGATAAAATACATTCTGTACCATCCTAACTTTTTCGCCATTTAATATCCTTTGATAACTTGCACTGTACTTCTAATTCTGAATACGTAAGCTTTATTACAGAAACTATAGTTAATATGTTTAGGTGAAATCTGGAAAACTGAAAAAATCCCCACAGATTGGAAGACAGCAATCATACATCCTGTACAAAAAAGGAAGTAAAACAGACCTCAAAAACTATCGTGGAATCTCTTTATTGTCAATAACATATAAAATTCTGTCTAAAGCCCTACTAAACCGAGCAGAACCTCAGCTGGATTCAGAACTAGGCGAATACCAAGGTGGATTCAGAAAAGGTCGATCATGCATAGAACAAATCCTTAATTTGAAAAACTCGATGAAATATTTGTGTAGTACTTCAAACAAAAGTTACGTCATCACGTTTGTCGATGACAGTACAGACCGAGAATCCCTGTTAGAAGTGTTAGCAGAAGTTGGACTAGATCAAAAGACAATAAACATCATAAAAGAAACACTCATGCAGACCAAATCCAAAGTAAAATTTAAGGAAGAACTGAGCACAGAATTTGAAATAGACACAGGCGTACGACAAGAGGATGCACTGTCCCCAGTGCTCTTCAATTGTGCTCTTGAAAAAGTTGTTCGAGAATAGAGAAAAGCAGGAGCACCAGCTCCACAGACTGGGACCAAAACGTAAAGGCATAGAATTAGACTGTTAAGCATTTGCTGACGACATGGCACTGATCGCCCAAGACATTACCGATGCACAGAAACAGCTAGAGTTATTACTAGAGCAGGCAGAGAAAATAGATTTATAAATTTCATTTGAAAAAACAAAGTTTATGACTGACATCAAAGATGCCCCTTTCTGATCTCAAAATTGGTAATAACTACATCTCTCGAGTAAAAGAATTTTAATATTAAGGTGAATGGATTGCAGAAAATTGTAATGAAAAGAAATCTGTCAGATCAAGAGTCCAGAAAATGGAGACGACTTTTCAATTAACAAAAAAAAAAAAAAAAAAAAAAAAAACGTTTACAACAAAAAGAGTCTCTCGCGGAACATGCAAAATACGACACTACACAACAGTAATTAAACCCGAAGCTCTACTCATCTGAGACACTAAATCTTCATCACAGTACACTAAAAGGGGAATTAGAAGTGAAAGAACGTAAAATAATGAGGATAATCCTAGGACCAAGAACTAAATATGGTGTGCATTATCCAAAACACAATGCAGAAATATATAAAAATATCTCCAAAATAACAGACACAATGACAATCCAATTCTTGGGGCATTTAGAAAGAATGGACTCAAACGGGTTAACGCAAAAAATCCGTACATTTTTAAAGAACAAAACTACAAGACCGAACTGGTACAAACAGACGGAAAACGACCTGAGAGAATTAAGGTCTCCAAATCTACATGACAGAAATGAAATCAGAAAAATCACAAACACACGGGATTTTGAGGAAAAAGAGAGA
Organism: Schistocerca nitens; assembly: GCF_023898315.1. Lineage (NCBI taxonomy): Eukaryota > Metazoa > Arthropoda > Insecta > Orthoptera > Acrididae > Schistocerca > Schistocerca nitens. The sequence goes on from NC_064621.1 coordinate 193,638,041, forward strand.
AAAACTAACCGACTTACGTGGTGTACGCAACGAAAGCTAGCCCATTCGTTGCTTATGAAGGAATACTGAGCGAAAAGGAAGACCACCAAATGTTGATTACGTGTGGTCCTAAGTGATCCATCCACGAAGAAGAAAAAGTTAATATGTACTGGATTTAGTAGTGTATTTATTTCTGACTGTATATAATTGATTGTAATTGTAATGTAAATATAAATTGCTGGGTAATAGCCAAGGGAACTTGATTTAATGTATCGACAGCAACGACGAAATGGCAGTAGCTGTGCCGTTTGCGTATGGAGAGTCTCTGTCGCGCTGTGAGCAGAGAGGAATCAGAGCAGCTTGAGTCATGAAAGGGTGCGGATGTGTTTGTTGGGCGCTCCCGCAGACAGGGTGTGCAGGTATGGTTGCGCCAGTGTGAGCGCATCTAATTCGTTAGCCCCCGAGTATCGACAGAACCTTAGAGGTGGACAGGCGGAGAAAGCTGCAGTTCTAACTAGTGCGTATCCCATAACTATGCATGGCCCTTGAGACGACTCGCGGTTCTCAACTAGCAGCAGCAGCAACAATGACAGCTCAGCGTTGTTGTCGGCCACATTCTTTGTCGTCTGCACAGCTACAAAATCATAAGACTGTCAAATGGCAGAGTATGACTAATATTACAAAGGCATCATCCAGGGGAATTTTCTAACAAGCTTTAATGACTAATTTTCTCGAATAATAACCTGCAGTTGAAACTTGTACGGCACCTGTGATGTCATTGTCCTCAGACATTATTACCATACAGAGACCCTATTCTTTCCATGCAGTCATCGAATGTCGTAAAAGTATGAAAACTGATTAACTTTTTTCTGCCAGTTTTGTTTGTTTGCTGATGACCAATTTGTCTAAATTTTGCTGACTCAGTAACTGTTCATTCTTGTATGCATAACAGAGGCTTAATTAATTTGCAATTTTGAGTACTAACATCACTATCTTTCACTGGAAAAATTAATAACCAAAGATACGGCACAGTACACAGTTTCATTTAATCTTTATTTAGCTTAGCGAATGACTTCTGCTGACTTTAAATCAAGTGGTCATTCGCTTAAAGTAAATGTACTTATATCTTTCATTAATTAAAAGTAAATTGCTAGTATTTTTCCTAATTTTGCATTACGCTACGCTGAGGTTACTGAAAGTCATTTTTGTGTAACGAAGTTTCAGTTATAGCCAGTCATTTATTTAACCACCAACTTAATTTATTTGTGCTTTCAAAATTTATTATTTCGGAATAAGTAACTGCAAACTCAGTGCTTTCTGGTACATTTATTTACTCGTGAACTTTTTGTTGCGGAAAAAGAGGACAACCTTATGTTGCCACGCCAGTGATTATTTGCTTCATTTTCTTTTTCATGACCTATCTTAGGATTCTGGACATTCATTGCCCTAGTCAGTTCGCGACCCTGTTCCTCATCCCTTTTTTTTACTAATAAGTTATTTTCTGTATTAAATATTACGTGGTACCCTTTTCCCCCCCTGTGAGGATCGTGAGCGATTACAGTAAATTGCATCCACCTGAAAATTATTAGCAGGACTTAGACTAGGTTTAGAATAGAGTTTTTCTTCAGAAGGGTCTGCTGTACACTTTCCTCCTTCTAACCGGTATTATCATCCTTCGATGACGATTTCGTTAGGCATAAGCGAACATGGTCATTTATATCGCAATCCAATAGGCTGATTAGGAAGTGCGAGGTTACGCTTTGATGGCATTAGTGGAGACGTGCACGTCGATTCTGTTGCTCTAACTGAAGTCGGGCTAGTGTTGCGCATGCATGTAGTCCCACCACTAACAACAGCTTCTCAGGAATTCGTGCTGACATGTCTGGCTCACAAGCCTGTTTGTCTGTGCTGTGGTAGCTGTACGATCTGACACTTCTGCCCTTACAATACGACGATCCTGGCGGGCGTCTGTGCAGCTGCCGATTTTGCCTAATTGGCATACCAATTCTGAACTGTACGGTTTTCATATGCGAACTATTTGGTCATCAGTGATACAGGGACTTTTGTTCTGCTGTTTACTTTCACTGTAACTGAGCCGTGCGCGGCTCGTGTTCATGCCGTTTGTTGTTTGTCATCTTGTCTTTACGGTACTGTCGCCTCATTTCTTATTCGATTTACTGGCGTCACTGAGTTGCTGCTTTGCTTGCCCGTGAGTGTCAGAAGCAGCGTTTGTCGATACTACTACTGCTGTACCTTCTTTGGTGTGACCGCTATATTTTCCATGTGGTGGTGTGTGTGAGTAGTCGGTCGGTTGTGACAGCACAGCGAGGAAGAGTCCGCAGTGTGTCGTCAGGCCAGGGCTGCTGGCGGCGTGCACGCACGGTCGGAGTTGTGAGCCACTAGTTGCGAGAGCTGCAAATTTCGTCGCCCACCGAACCTGAATGCTGGAGTTGAGTAATCAGTTAACCTGTTAATGAAACATCAATTGCTCTGACATCTCTTCGTTCATTGCCGATTGTTGCTTCCTGGGCCTGCAAGCGACAATGTATGGTGTGCTGGAGTTTGCAAATTTTGCAGTCGTCTTCCTGTGTGGTGTTCAACTATTGAAATGATTGTAACTTATTAGTGAAGTTCACCAACGGTATCTTCTGCTTTGTGGCCATTAACGTTCTGGTTACCTGCCCTGGTCGTTAGTATAGTTTTCCGGCAGTGTGTTTTCCTCGCCATGTTGATGCTGTCCGGCACTGCGTGTATTCGACGGCTTGGCGCTGTTCTCCCCTTTGTTTCTTTGAGTGGTTTGGAGCCTTGACTGTGTTTAGACGCCAATTTCGAAGACATGGTGCTGCTGGTGTCTTCGTCCTCGCTGATATTTTCCGTTGTCGTGTCGTTGGCCCACGGAAGGGAATTGGTTAAATTGTTGGTCGGTCCTTCAGCCGTCCCACTATTTAGTATTACCTCTGGCTGCCTGTGGCACCTAAACTTATGTTAGAGTTACCTCCTCAGGCCTATCCTTGGAGCACTTCTCAGCACCACTGTTCTGTTGTTTTAGATTGTGATTTTCTTTTAGTCTACATCTACATCTACATCCATACTCCGCAAGCCACCTGACTGTGTGTGGCGGAGGGTACCTTGAGTACCTCTATCGGTTCTCCCTTCTATTCCAGTCTCGTATTGTTCGTGAAAAGAAGGATTGTCGGTATGCTTCTGTGTGGGCTCTAATCCCTCTGATTTTATCCTCATGGTCTCTTCGCGAGATATACGTAGGAGGGAGCAATATACTGCTTGACTCTTCGGTGAAGGTATGTTCTCGAAACGTAAACAAAAGCCCGTACCGAGCTACTGAGCGTCTCTCCTGCAGAGTCTTCCACTGGAGTTTATCTATCATCTCCGTAACGCTTTCACGATTACTAAATGATCCTGTAACGAAGCGCGCTGCTCTCCGTTGGGTCTTCTCTATCTCTTCTATCAACCCTATCTGGTACGGATCCCACACTGCTGAGCAGTATTCGAGCGTATTGTAACCTACTTCCTTTGTTTTCGGGTGCTTTTCCTTAGGATTCTTCCAATGAATCTCAGTCTGGCATCTGCTTTACCGACGATCAACTTTATACGATCATTCCATTTTAAGTCACTCCTAATGCGTATTCCCAGATAATTTATGGAATTAACTGCTTCCAGTTGCTGACCTGCTATTTTGTAGCTAAATGATAAGGGATCTATCTTTCTATGTATTACACTTGTCTACATTGAGATTGAATTGCCATTCCCTGCACCATGCGCCAATTCGCTGCAGATCCTCCTGCATTTCAGTACAATCCTCCATCGTTACAACCCCTCGACACACCACAGCATCATCCGTAAAAAGCCTCAGTGAACTTCCGATGTCATCCACCAGGTCATTTGTGTATATTGTGAATAGCAACGGTCCTATGACACTCCCTTGCGGCACACCTGAAATCACTCTTACTTCGGAAGACTTCTCTCCATTGAGAATGACATACTGCGTTCTGTTATCTAGGAACTCCTCAATCCAATCACACAATTGGTCTGATAGTCCATATGCTCTTACTTTGTTCATTAAACGACTGTGGGGAACTGTATCGAACGCCTTGCGGAAGTCAAGAAACACGGCATCTACCTGGGAACCCGCGTCTATGGCCCTCTGAGTCTCGTGGACGAATAGCGCGAGCTGGGTTTCACACGACCGTCTTTTTCGAAACCCATTCTGATTCCTACAGAGTAGATTTCTAGTCTCCAGAAAAATCATTATACTCGAACATAATACGTGTTCCAAAATTCTACAACTGATCGACGTTATAGATATAGGTCTATAGTTCTGCACATCTGTTCGACGTCCCTTCTTGAAAACGGGGATGACCTGTGCCCTTTTCCAATCTTTTGGAACGATACGATCTTCTAGAGACCTACCGTACACCGCTGCAAGAAGGGGGGCAAGTTCCTTCGCATACTCTGTCTAAAATCGAACTGGTATCCCAACAGGTCCAGCGGCCTTTCCACTTTTGAGCGATTTTAATTGTTTCTCTATCCCTCTGTCGTCTATTTCGGTATCTACCATTTTGTCATCTGTGCGACAATCTAGAGAAGGAACTACAGTGCAGTCTTCCTCTGTGAAACAGCTTTGGAAAAATACATTTAGTATTTCGGCCTTTAGTCTGTCATCGTCTGTTTCAGTACCACTTCGGTCACAGAGTGTCTGGACATTTTGTTTTGATCAACCTACCGCTTTGACATAAGACCAAAATTTCTTATGATTTTCTGCTATGTCAGTACATAGAACTTTACTTTCGAATTCATTGAACGTCTCTCGCATAGCCCTCCTCTCACTACATTTCGCTTCGCCTAATTTTTATTTGTCTGCAAGGCTTTGGCTATGTTTATGTTTGCTGTGAAGTTCCCTTTGCTTCCGCAGCAGTTTTCTAACTCGGTTGTTGTACCACGGTGGCTCTTTTCCATCTCTTACGATGTTGCTTGGCACACACTCATCTAACGCATATTGTACGATGGTTTTGAACTTTGTCCACTGATCCTCAACACAATCTGTACTTGAGACAAAACTTTTGTGTTGAGCCGTCAGGTACTCTGTAATCTGCTTTTTGTCACTTTTGCTAAACAGAAAAATCTTCCTACCTTTTTAATATTTCTATTTATGGCTGAAATCATCGATGCCGTAACCGCTTTGTGATCACTGATTTCCTGTTCTGCGTTAACTGTTTCAAATAGTTCGGGTCTGTTGTTACCAGAAGGTCTAATACGTTATCGCCACGAGTCGGTTCTCTGTTTAACTGCTCAAGATAGTTTTCAGATAAAGCACTTAAAAAAATTTCCCTGGATTCTTTGTCCCTGCCACCCGTTATGAAAGTTTGAGTCTCCCAGTCTATATCCGGCAAATTAAAATCTCCACCAAGAACTATAACATGGTGGGGAAATCTACTCGAAATATTTTCCAAATTATCCTTCAGGTGCTCAGCCACAACAGCTGCTGAGGCAGGAGGCCTATAGAGACATCCAATTACCATGTCTGAGCCTGCTTTAACCGTGACCTTCACCCAAATCATTTCACATTTCAGATCTCCGTCAATTTCCTTCGATACTATTGCACTTCTTATCGTTATAAACACGCCTCCCCCTTCACTGTCCAGCCTGTCTCTGCGGTATACATTCCAGTCTGAGTTTAGGATTTCATTACTGTTTACGCCTGGCTTCAGCCAACTTTCTGTCCCTAGTACTATATGGGCGTTGTGACCGTTTATTAATGAGAGCAGTTCTGGGACCTTACTATAGACGCTCCTGCAGTTTACTATTAGCACATTAATATTGTTATTCCCTGTTGCATTTTGCCTTCTCCTACCTTGCCGCGTCTCAGGAGGCGTCTTGTCGGGCCTAGGGAGGGAATTCTCTAACCTAAAAGACCCCCATGTCCACTCCACACGTACTCCGCTACCCTTGTAGCCGCTTCCGGCGTGTAGTGCACGCCTGACCTATTCAGGGGGACCCTACATTTCTCCACCCGATAGCGGAGTGCTGTGTTAAGTATTCAGCCGTGTGTATTCCTTCAGGCAATTTTAATAACTTGTGTTCGTGCCTTCCGCCGTATTGTTTCTGAATGCTTTTAAGGGCATGTGTGATTAAGGGTTTTGGGAAAATAAAGTTTGTATGTTTTGTGCAACTGACAGTAACTGAGTTTGGCCCCTTTCCACAACTATAACCTGATCTGCTCTGTCCTGCGAAACCAGATTGCAGTAATGGTTTTATTTTTGGTCATTTGGCTTTATATTTCCTATGACACCAAGTCATAAAGATCTGTGAGAGGATCTGTGTGAGAAGGAAAGACTTTAAGCCGACCAAACGTAACAAAATACAGTATCGGGGAAAAAATTAATACACCCTTTGAAAGTTTTCCAAGTGACGCCAGGTTTATTCTTGCATCAGTGCATATGAAAGACATGGAATGAGATCAATAGCACAAGCAGTTCTTGCAGACCAGGTGTCAAACCATGCTGAAACATGCCATGCTTTATGTGGTGTAGCCTCCACAGGCGTCAATGCAGGCGATGACTCCGGCACCCAGTCAACGTACAGAATGCGAATAATGTCCCAGGATACGTTATGACACGCCTCATAGATCACTTCATTAGTCGCGTAACAGTTGTTGGTTGACAAATCGCACGAGCCACTTCTCGTCCCATCATATCCCAGGTGTGCTCTATTGGACACGCATCCGGAGATCGTGCTGGCCAGGGAAGTTGCTGCACGTTTTGCAGAGCGTGTTGGATTTCACGGGCAGTGTGTGGGCTAGCATTATCCTACTGGAACATCACCTTCTAGTTCCAATAATGGCAAAGAAAGTGTCTAACAACATTCTGTAGTTGCCGAGTGCAGGTTATGGTCCCCTCCAGAAACACCAAAGATGAGCGAGAGTTGTAGCTAATCACACCGCAGACCACAAGGCCTGGGGTTAGGGCAGTGTGTTTTGGACGAATAAAGTCTGTGGGACAGCGCTCACCAGGTCTACGTCGAACGTGCAGGCAGAATCCGCTGTCATTGCTGAAGGCGATGGCGCGCAGCTCCATCTTCCAAGTGATGCTCTGATGACAGCAGTCAATCCACGCACGTCAATGCTGTGGCGTGAGCTGAAGACTGGTTAGAGTTGTGTACAGTGGCAGTGGCGGATTTAAAAATTGTGCTCCCCTGGCACACCATATTATATGCGCCTCCCCCCCCCTCCCCCCAAAAAATAAAACGTTTTTCAAAAAATAACTATTACCCGATCACTTCACAATTGCCGGCCGCGGTGGTCTAGCGGTTCTGGCGCTGCAGTCCGGAACCGCGGGACTGCTACGGTCGCAGGTTCGAATCCTGCCTCGGGCATGGGTGTGTGTGATGTCCTTAGGTTGGTTAGGTTTAAGTAGTTCTAAGTTCTAGGGGACTTATGACCTAAGATGTTGAGTCCCATAGTGCTCAGAGCCATTTGAACCACTTCACAATTGCCGTTGTTGTGGGAGCACCGTGAGCTGTTTCCGTACTCTGCTATTCGTTTGTCTGAAGGACGCGTCAGCGGTCTGACCGAGCTCAATCAAAACGTAATATGGTTCCTGGACTAAACTTGGTGTACGGCAGCGCTTAAAACAAAAGTAAAACTGCATTGTGTTAACACATTCTTCTGTCGAAAGAAAACAGAAACGAACACAAGAAAAATAACTTTTCTTTTATGGCCTAAAAATTCAGCAGAGCGTGTAGGAGAGAACGACTTTTTGTTATACATTCACTTTTATATGTTCTTTTACACGAAACCATAGAAAATGAAAATAAAAAAAGTTGTGTTTCGATTTAAAATTGAGGTGAACGTGTCATACATTAGAAATTAATACGTACTTTTACAGAAACGCGTTCAAAATTAAAATTAAACTGTCATTTTGCGATCTAATAATTTGAATGTGTAGCAGATAAAAAAACACGTTCGGTGTTAATCTATAGGAAAGCGTAAGAAATGAAAATGAAACAGATTTCGATGCACGAACTAAAAATATGGAAATGCCGTGTGGCTAGGGCCTCCCGTCGGGTAGACCGTTCGCCTGGTGCAAGTCTTTCGACGAACTAATAACTAAATACAGACAAAGAAACATAGAACTGGATTTACATTACATTATGTTACAGACTAGTGTGGAGAAATCAAATTTGTTTTATAATCTAATAGTTAACGTGTAAAGCACTAGGGTCTGTGTAGCTAGAAGCTGCATAATAAGTGTACACAATAACTTTAATCCATGTAAGGGCTGAACGGTTTTGTACTGCAGCTACTACTCTCACCATAGCTCTCCTTAACGGTATTAGCAAAGCTTTTACGTATTTATCGACAGAACTGAACTACGTTATTTATTAACACTGTTTCATCTGAGCGTACTCTCCGAGAACGTATATTTCCGCGATGAACAATGAAATGAAATGATCGTATGGCATTTATTGGCCGGGATATCCCCTTCGGGGTTCGGCCGCCGCATTGCAAGTCTTTTTACTTGACGCCACATCGGCGACTTGCGTGTCAGTGATGATGAAAATGATGATAAAGGACACACAACACTCGAGAATCGAACCCACGTCCCCTTGTGTGGTAGGCGGTAAAGCTACCGTTGCGCTATTTTTTTACTCGCTGTTTTTCATGCCATTTTGTCGGATATTGTTCTTTGAATTTGTTCAGGGCGGACGTCCGATGACACCCATTCAGGTTTTTCTCGTTGCTTCATTCACTCAGTCTTTTGTTAGAGAGCGTAGCTAACCCTCTGACCGAACACGGTGCTACGGAGGTGGATTTTCCGCGACAACTATACATTTCAGCAGACACCAAGGATACGCTTCAGTTATAATATACTACAGTATCTGTATGATTTGACTATGCAGCGCCAAGCTGCCTGGGTCATTCGGGAATTGTTTAGTATTGTCGGGCGCCTTCGGTCACGTCTGCACGTAAACGAGGTTTAGTTCCGCGTTCTGCCAAGGGCATTTGTAAAATAGACAGGTAATACGTAACTTCCTGGCAGATTAAAACTGTGTGCCGGACCGAGACTCGAACTCGGGACCTTTGCCTTTCGCGGGCAAGTGCTCTGCCAACTGAGCTACCCAAGCACGACTAACGCCCCGTCTTCACCGCTTTACTCCTGCCAGTATCTCGTCTCCTACCTTCTAAACTTTACAGAAGCTCTGAGTAGTTTAGAAGGTAGGAGACGAGGTACTGGCAGAAGTAAAGCTGTGAGGACGGGGCGTGAGTCGTGCTTGGGTATCTCAGTTGGCAGAGCACTTGCCCGCGAAAGGCAAAGGTCCCGAGTTCGAGTCTCGGTCCGGCACACAGTTTTAATCTGCCAGGAAGTTTCACATCAGCGCACTCTCCGCTGCAGAGTGAAAATCTCATTCAGGTAATACGTAGTTTGTAAATCCAATGAGTGTACTCTAAGTTATAATAAATATCACATTATAACCTTAAACTTTTAAAACTAATAAGAATAAATAAACAAACTCACCAGTCAGCAAAGTTTGCGTCTGACTTTGACGGCAGAAAACTCGTTGATCATATATTCATGGTTCAGACGGTTATCAGTTAGGAGGTCTGAAGAATGGATAAAGCTTTAAACCTTTCCTCAGACAATGTAGAACGTGGGTACGCTTTCAGTCTTTTACGAGCCGAAAACGAGCGCTCTGCTGAACAATTTGTAAGTGCCATATAAAGAAATATTCTAAGAGCAATGTCAACATTCGGGAACACGGACTATTCATAACCTCTCTTTCAGTAAAAATTTACTTATTTCGACTGGTATATCACCAATCTCAGAAGATTTCAAAAGCCCCGCGAAATGTACACATTCACTATGGAAGGAAGGCTCTAAATCTGTGTCATATGACACTTGGAGTTTCTGCACGTTCAGCAATATCGTCAGGTGCACTGTTCTTAAGGTTACTGAAAACTGAAGGAGTCCACCAGTGTTCTATAGCTTTCCTTGCTCCTCACTAATTCCGCGCACAAGTTGTTGAGTACTGGAAGAAATCTTTCGACTGTAAATATTTCCCTTCCAGTCAGAAAAACTTCTTCAGAGTCCGCTTCTTCGTCATCATGAAGTTTGCGTTTGCGTGATCTTTTAGAGGTGTATCCATAGTCTATATCAGTCACTATCTCCATAGATTTATTTTCGTAATAGTCGAGCCGAGCATGCCACGAATAGATGCAATAAATCCTACATGTGATTCATACGAGGGTTGGAACATAAATAGTGACAACTACTTATTCACAACCGATACAAAAGAGTTACATTTTTGCACCTGTTACTGTCCTTAAAAGTAGTCACCAGCGTTGTGTAGAACCCGTTGCCAGTGATGTGGAAGTCGTAGTATACCGTTAGCAGAACCTGTTCTGTTGATGGTGCGAATGGGGAGGTCTGCTGCCTGTCGATTCTCTGGAACAGTTCTGAAGCCAATGCCACGAAGTGGTTCGTTTATCTTCGGAATCAAACCAAAGTCACAATGACTCAAGTCCGGAGAGTATGGTGGATGGTACAGTACTTCCCAGTGCAATCGACCGAACAGCTTGCGCTGCATGCGCCCTTCATTGTCGTGCAAAATGATGGGTGGGTTGCGCAGAAAGTTTCGCCGCTTCCTTCACAAAGCTGGTCGCAGGTGATTCTCCAAAAAGAACAGTAATATTGTGCATGGACGGTACGCCGTGGAGGAACGTAATGCGTTAGGATAACACCATCACAGTCATACACGAGAAGCACCATAACTTTCATCTTACTGGGGCTGTGACGCACATTCGACTTCCGCGGCGACCCATAATGACGCCATTCGTTGGATTGGCGTTTCAGTTTTGGCTCGTGCGATGTGCCCCATGTCTCATCCAGTGTTACAAAAGCCTCTCATTCGCGATCACAGCGCTCCAAGTGCGTCTGACCAACGTCGTAACGCATCCATTTCTGCATTTCCGTCAAATCATGCGGAACCCATCGTGATGCAATTTTTCGCATGCCAAGGCGCTCCTTCTGGGTGCGAAGAACAGTCGTATGCGCAAATCCTGTTTCGCGCGCGAGTTCGCGAATCCTATGTCGTCCATCACTGTCCACTAACGCGGCAACAGCATGCACTTCTTCTTCAGAGACGCTAGGACGACCTGCCCGATGCATATCTAAGACAGTTTGCCGATCTTCGTTGAAAGCTTTTAGCCAACGTGCCACTGTTCTGTACGGCAATGCCGATTCCCCGCACGCCACTTCAAGGCCTTGACGACACTGTCGTGTTGTACGACCTCTGGCACATTCTGTATTGATCCGACTCCATTGTCCCTGTTTCGAAAACATAGTGACACCGTTACTTTAGACCGCACGCTCACAGGTGACTGTTTCCCTCGATTGTGCGCACGCTGGTGATGTGGGACGGGCGAGTCCATATGTTCGAAGGTAAGGTAGGTATGTCAACAACGTCTGCGGTCAGCAACAATAGTAGATTCCATTGCATAGTGTCTCCACAGCAGTGATGCCACTATTTATGTTAAAACCTATGTATAATTCATGCACTATTTTGGTATCAATATTTACACTTTACTGTTTCAGATTTACACTATTAAATCTCTGGAGTATTTCCTTCCAAACTGTCATCATGGTTCAAATGGCTCTGAGCACTATGGGACTCAACATCTTAGGTCATAAGTCCCCTAGAACTTAGAACTACTTAAACCTAACTAACCTAAGGACATCACACACACCCATGCCCGAGGCAGGATTCGAACCTGCGACCGTAGCAGTCCCGCGGTTCCAGACTGCAGCGCCAGAACCGCTAGACCACCGCGGCCGGCTGTCATCATGAATACTGTTTCCAGTCTGCAGAGTTGATTTAATATAGCTTAAGCCTCATGTCACACAAGTGGTTTTTCAAACGTATTATTAGCAATATGTGTGAGGCCATTGATAACGCCCTCCCAGTTTTCATACAGACTAACACACGCTTCCTCTCTTGCTGACCAACGTGTTTTTGATAAACTTTTTACCGTTTTGCTTCCTGGTTTTATGAAAGAAAGAAGTTTATCCTAACGCTGTGTAGAAGCAGAGAAAAAAAAATTATAAAGGTTTTGCACTACAATGAGAAATGAACATGCTTCCCGTCAACAGCTTGCAGCACTAGTGCCGATTAATTCAAAGTATGTGCTGCACAAGGCACATTATACGCTTTCGAATTTCGTTCTTTAATGCGTGCCTGCAAACCAGTGTAGATTCCCGACATATTGCTTGCGTTGTCATATGACTGGCCTCTACAGTCGGAAATATCAATGAAATTTGTAGATAGGACTTTTAGTACGGCCTCATCTAAGTTTTCAGACTTGCGTCCGTTCAACAGGTTCACCATTCTCGTTCACAAATCTTAATATGAAAGATAATTGATCAATATGGGAAATGTACGCAGTAGAATCTACTATTATAGAGAAATATTTGGCCTGTTTCATTTCACTTATGATAATTCTTTTTATTCGTTCAGAAAGAAGCTCTAGTATTTCATCACAGTTTGTTGAAGAGGATAACTTGTGTGTCCCTGCCCTAGATTTCCATACCGATCAATGTGCACTGCGAGAAAAGGATCAAACTAGTCTATAAGTTCAAGAGACATCATAAATTGACCATTATGTGATGAATGGAATCTTTCAACGTGTGCACGTAGGGGAAGTCCACGACTTGTTAGCTTCTTCACTACTACAAACAACCTTCTCAACACACTGCGCCAGTACACTTTTTCTGTCTCAACATATGACTCTAAATGGTTATTTATTGTTCGAAGTGACTTTTTTCTTGTTAAGAGTGATAACTCAGAATTTTTGTATTCGAGCGAATTCTCGTGATGAGATAATTTATTAGAAATATTTTCCAATATGCAATACCATTAGCAGCAATCGCGGCTTTACCTCCGAACAATTTACATGGTGCACAAAAAACAGCACCGGTACTACAGGAGTATACTAGAAAATCACGCGAAGTTGGTTTACGGTAAAAAGCAGTTTTGTTCAGATAGCTGGTTTTATCGCCTATTAATCTTCTTTAATTAGAAAAATCACCGTTACAATTTTGATTAATGCCACGTTGTAAGAGAATGTCGATTGTTGATTCATTGACACACCATTCTGCGTGATCATCACTAACAAGTATATTTCTTTTTGTCATGTCTGACTCGACACTTAGTTTTTCGTGAAACTCTAAATCAGGGTCAATTTGATTTTGTTCATTTTTAACTTTTGTTTCGTCTGTATTTACTTCTTTTACAACAGCTGCAGTGCCAGAAATATCATACGTACTACTTGAACTAGAAGTCACACCAGCAACATTTTTTGCGAAAAATGTATTTACTCTGCCAAGCGTTTTTAGAACATTGGCTTCTCCTTCTCGCCTTTCCTTCGATAATTTTCGAAATTCCGCCCCACTTAAGAGTTAGAAGTTATTCCTTAATTTCTTTACACTCCATCATTTAACACGCCCCTTTCTTTTGACTACATAAAACGTGGCGGGGTGTTGTTCAGTTTACTTCACTCTGGTCGCGGTATTGCGGCTCTCTATGGGATTCTATATCTTTGATAAAAAAAAAAAAAGATAGTTCCAGTATTGGCGACCAGCTGCAGATCTGGCGCTGTAAATTCAAGAAGGACTTATAGAAATGTTTCCATACGTAGTTAATTAGGAACGGGACGTAGATAGAAAAGATCAAACAAGTAATAAAGGCGTAATGTTGATTTCATTATTAGCAGCCGCTTACGCAATTTGTTAATTGTGAGCACCGGAGATGTCGACGAGATGCTGCATACGTAAAACGACGTGATCAACAGTTCCGGTAGAATCTGAGCAACGTGTTCCTGTGTGGCTCCGTTTTTCTCGACAGCCTTCAGATCAGGTAGAGACCGAACGTGTCCCTACTAAAGACCTACTTTCAGACTGTCCGGGGAATGTACTGCGTTGTCAGTTAAAATAACAGCAACCTCCTCAAAACTGTCCACCGGGATAGCATGTCTTCCTTTCCAGGCGCTATACCAAGCTAACCCGTGTTTTCCAATTTCATCATCATTTTCTTTAAACCATTTAATGACTTAGAGCTTCTCCTCAGACTTTTCGGTGAGCGATACTCTCTCAGTGCAGCACCATTTCTGCTGCTGTTCATATAAAATAGATCCACTAAGAGGGCACAGTCTCTCTTCTCGACAGCCACACTTTTCACTCCAGTTATGGCTTGTCAAATGACAGTGTGGATGCCAGATCGTCAAATGAACAGTGTACAGCTCCAGATTTGCACCTCGTGGCCGAAATTGGAACTAATTTTTTTCAGCATAAATTGGTTCCGCATTAATGGATTAACATGTCTACCAACTTTCGCTGCGATACGATAATTACAGCCGTTACAGGACCTCCGTAAGTAGAAGCACTTTAATTACAAACAACTACTACTTGAGTGAGAATTTGCAGCTCCAAGATTGAGGCCGCTCGCAGTGGCCGCGCGGTTTGAGGCGTCATGTCACGGACTGCGCGGTCCCTCCCGCCGGAGGTTTGAGACCTCCCTCGGGCATGGGTGTGTGTGTTGTTCTTAGTATAAGTTAGTTTAAGTAATTTGTAAGTCTAGGGATTGATGACCTTAGCAGTTTGGTCCCTTAGAATTCACACACATTCGAACACCAAGATCGAGAAAACTGACAACGGCTTAGAGAGTTGTGTGCTGACCCCTCGCCGCTCCTCACCAAATGCAATGAAGCCATTGGCAGAGGATACCAAGGCGCTCGTTTCCGCTATGTCCATCAGCACCTGTACCCAAAGCTTTAAATAATTCTGTACTAAATTTGATAAAAACATAGTACTGGCAAAATCTTCTCCTTACATCAAAGGTTTAAGACAACACGTCAAGAACTAAAGTTAGAAAGGTCTCTGTGTGTATATCTTTTTAGAGATGGTTGCGGGACTCGGCTGTTCGATAGAGCATGTCAAATTAAACATCCTTCAGTCGTCAATTTATTTGTTAACCAGTTTCAGCGTTTTACTACGCCATCTGCAGGCCCCTGACTAACGTGTAGGAAGAATGTACCGCGCTTGTGATCACAACAGGGGTCAGCAATACTGGTATTAGTAGATATTTGCTACAGTGATCACTTCAACCATCACCTACTGACAGGTGATGGTTTAAGTGATCACTGCAGTAACGAATTAATGTGCCGTTAAAGAAGTAGCTTAATATTAACGCCGCTATAATGGGTGGTCTGTTTGCATTTTAGAGTTGGCACTACTGATGTAAAGTGCAGTTCCAGGGGCTGTCCTATTCTCCATTAGAGCTGAGTACACCGAATTTTTTATGGATGAGAACACGCCACGATGCCGGGCCACAGTTGTTCGCGATCGGTTTGAAGAAGATTATGGACAGCTCAAAAAAGGGAGATCTGGATGTCACTTCGCTGTACAGTACTTTGCAATCAGGAATTACACTACTGGCCATTAAAATTGCTACACCACGAAGACGACTTGGTTCAGACGTGAAAGTTAACCGACACGAAGAAGATGCTGTGATATGCAAATGATTAGCTTTTCAGAGCGTTCACACAAGGTTGGCGCCGGTGGCGACATCTACAACGTGCTGACACGAGGAAAGTTTCCAACCGATTTCTCATACACAAGCAGCAGTTGATCGGCGTTGCCTGGTGAAACGTTGTTGTGATGCCTCGTGTAAGGAGAAGAAATGCGTACCATCACGATTCCGAATTCGATAAAGGTCGGATTGTAGCCTATCGCGATTGTGGTTCATCGTATCGCGACATTGCTGCTCGCATTGATCGACATCCAATGAGTGTTAGCAGAATATGGAATCGGTGGGTTGAGGAGGGTAATACGGAACGCCGTGCTGGATCCCAACGGCCTCGTATCACTAGCAGTCGAGATGACAGGCATCTTATCCGCTTGGCTGTAACGGATCGTGCAGCCACGTCTCGATCCCTGAGTCAACAGATGAGGACGGTTGCAAGACAACAACCATCTGCACGAACATTTCGACGACGTTTGCAGCAGCATGAACTATCAGCTCGGAGACAGTGGCTGCGGTTACCCTTGACGCTGCATCACAGATAGGAGCGCCTTCTATGGTGTACTCAACGACGAACCTGGGTGCACGAATGGCAAAACGTAATTTTTTCGCATGAATCCAAGTTCTGTTCACAGCATCATGATGGTCGCATCCGTGTTTGGCGACATCGCGGTGAGCGCACATTGGAAGCGTGTATTCGTCATCGCCATACTGGCGTATCAGCCGGCGTGATGGTATGGGGTGCCATTGGTTACACGTCTCGGTCACCTCTTGATCGCATTGATGTCACTTTGACAGTGGACGTTACGTTTCAGATGTGTTACGACCCGTGGCTCTACCCTTCATTCGATCCCTGCGAAACCCTACATTTCAGCAGGATAATGCACGACCGCATGTTGCAGGTCCTGTACGGGCCTTTCTGGATACAGAAAATGTTCGACTGCAGCCCTGGGCAGCACATTCTCCAGATCTCTCACCAATTGAATACGTCTGGTCAATGGTGGCCGAGTAACTGGCTCGTCACAATACGCCAGTCACTACTGTTGATGAACTGTGGTATCGTGTTGAAGCTGCATGGGCAGCTGTGCCTGTACACGCCATCCAAGCTCTGTTTGACTCAATGCCCAAGCGCATCAAGGCCGTTATTACGGCAAGAGGTGGTTGTTCTGGGTACTGATTTCTCAGGATCTATGCACCGAAATTGCGTGAAAATATGATCACATGTCAATTCTAGTATAATATATTTGTCCAATGAATACCCCTTTATCATCTGCGTTTCTTTTTGGTATTGCAATTGTAATGGCCAGTAGTGTAGGTGGCCAAAGTGGGACAGAGCGAGTGACAGACAACCGGCGCGCACGAAAGTTTAAGAGCTGTACATTCGGTAGGTCATAGCCAAATACTGTCACACAAATGGCTCAAAATTTCGCGCTGGGTCGATTGTAGGGCGCATATCTTACAATAGTGCTTTTTTCCGTTGCAAGTGTTTTTTTTTTCTCCTTGAAATATGACATCGAGCTGATAATGTTTCCTTAGCGGTGTAACTACGACGTCGTGGCGGTTTTAGACGTGAATGTCGAAAGAAGTACACGGGTCTCTTACGCTGGAAACGAACAAAGACTAATTCGGTTGTAGAACTGGTGTCTCGAGGGCTTATACGGGAGATTCGTGTGATCGTTATCGAGTTTGCTCGCACAAAGGAAAGAGGAAAGCTTTCGGCTGAGTGGCGTGTCGTACAAGTAGAGAGCGGAGGAGCCTGCCTGCGGCGGAGTTTCAGCAGGTCTTTGTCGCCGAGGACGCGGCGCCGCCCGCCTGGGAAAGACGGCCATTGTCTGCGCAGCGTCGGGACGAGCTCTCCGGACGCGGCGTGCGTCTGACAGCTGAGGCGCGCAATGCGCCGACCCGGCACTGCTGTGTGTCCGGTCGCGCGGCGCCTGACACGTGAGTACCCGCTGCAAGAGGTGTGCGGCGGGAGGAGGGAATCGTAATCTGTTCCACACACGGACAGAAAAATCCTGTCAAGTTCTGGTCTTAAGCTGAGTCAGCGGGCGGAGCAAAGCCATCTGGCCAGACGCTCAGTGACCGTGCCGGCAGGAAACGTGAGATGGGACCGACATGTGGCTCAGTGGTTAGCACTGTGGTCTCGGATTCGGGATGGGACCGAAAGAGGTGGCTCAGTCCTTAGCACACTGGACACGCATTCGGGAGGACGACGGTTCGTATCAGCTTCAGGCCACCCGGATACAGGTTTTCCGTGACTTCCCTAAAGCACTCCAGGTGAATGCTGGGATAGTTCTTTTAAAAGTGCACGGCTGATTTCCTTCCACATCCTTGAAACATCCCGAATGTGTGCTTCGTCTCTAATGACCTCGATGTCGAAAGTATGTTCAAGACTAATCATCTTTCTTCTTTACGCCGGCCGCGGTGGTCTAGCGGTTCTGGCGCTGCAGTCCGGAACCGCGGGACTGCTACGGCCGCAGGTTCGAATCCTGCCTCGGGCATGGGTGTGTGTGATGTCCTTAGGTTAGTTAGGTTTAAGTAGTTCTAAGTTCTAGGGGACTTATGACCTAAGATGTTGAGTCTCATAGTGCTCAGAGCCATTTGAACCATTTTTTTTTCTTCTTTACGTAAGATGACGGGAGTAAGTTGCAATAGTAAATTCGTTTTTTAGAACGTTTCACTGCGATTTTGATTCCACATCTTTCGTTCCCTACCTTTGTCAGTTGGGAGAGATGTTGTAGAACGTTGTTCCTTTAAGCAAGATATCCAAGTGGACTGGGAGTGGGGCAAAGACGTGCCATTTGGGAATAGTCTGGAGATTATTTCCAGTTCCGGTATCCTCCTGATGACCAAGGCAAACATGTCGAAAACTTTGACCGAAGCTGAGACAATAATGTTCACTGTTCCTGACAGAAATAAAGCAAAAATGTGTGTGTACGTGTGTGTGTGTGTGTGAGTCCTCCAGGCGTCGAAATAAGTGACTGCGGAATAAAAAATCTACGAACAGAGGAAAGGTGACAGCGCCTAATGGGATACCTATACGATTCTACACAGAGTAAGAAGAAGAACTTGCAGCTCTTGATTTCATTAATCATGATCGACATTTATCGAAACCCTGCGAATGTGTCACCCATAATTTAAATAATGAAACGCTGATCGAGTTACGTAGTTTTTCGTGTTTAGCACGACGAGTATCGAGAATTTTTCTCGTTGTCAACCCCAAATATTACGTAAGTAATTTGTGTTATTTTTGACGAAATAAATCTCGGGTGAACAGCCTGGTATGAGTGTGCATAGGACACAAGGACAACCTTGGTCTACGTAAATCAGGGGTTTATCAGATACCTTGCCAATGCGGTAGTGTATACGTAGGGCAGACCATTCGTACCATTGAGGACCGATGCCGAGAACATCAACGGCACACTAGACTGCAACAGCCCCGTAAGTCGGCAATCGCTGAGCATTGCCTGTCGGAACTCCACAGCATGGATTATGACCAAACCAAAGTCATGACACGGACTTCCAAATACTGGGACTGTGTCATCAAAGAAGCCATAGAGATCAGAGTAAGGCAGCAACAACTAAATCGTGACAGCGGTTACATCCTTAGCAAGGCGTGGGAACCCGAGGTCACCCGGATTAAGAAGAAAAAGGATATTTCCCAGAGTGTGCCGACTTCGGGGGAGGAGGGAAGAATAACGAGAGCGGTGCCGGCAGACCCTCCTGAACGAGATGACCTAGGACGCAGCGCCCAGACGGCGGGAGAACGGACGCTGTACCTGGACCGCGCGCGGGGCGCGGACCGCACCAACTCATAGGGAGCGCCTGAGGGAGGAGCGGGAGGGGGATTGTCCTATATATACGTGGCGCCGGCCCACCGCCGGTCAATACATCAACGCACCTGTTGATGGCAACGTGGTCGATTGCCGAAATATTGTGTTCTATGCACACTCATACCAGGCTGTTCACCCGAGATTTATTTAGTTATAAAATACACCTGGAGAAATTGAAGAATCACATGTGTTATTTTTGCTTGCGTGCTCTTCTGCCTTTCTTGCACTGTAGTCGTCTTCTTGAGATCATAAGGTACTGTACCTCCTCAATTACACCATAAACCACACACACACGCATAAAACGTCACTCACATTCTTCGTTTCTGAAATTGAAGTATGTGTGTGTGGTATTTTCCAAATGGAGAATGCACAGTAGCTTATAATATGAAAAAGATGCCTGTAGCGCAAGAAGGGCATAAAAACACATTGCAAACATCACGGATAATACTTATGTAAATATTTGCTATTGAACATGATAATAAATTCTCGAAACGCGCCAAGCTAAGCATGAAGTAGCGTAACCGGTGTAGTGTTTCATTATTTAAAGCAGAAACTTGGACTTCTACTAACAGCCGTCTACCGTAGGTCGCTGGAGAAAGTGAATGGAAACATGCGCACGTCATAATTGTTTTCGAGAAGGATCCTCGAACAGACACCCGTATCGCTGACGTCACTCTGTTGTAGAGTTTTGCGACACGTTTCATGCCGCGTTTTATGACCTTTTCGAGGACCGATAATCTCCTGTCTGGTTGCAAATGGCTCAGATGGCTCTGAGAACTGTGGGGCTTAACTTCTGAAGTTATCAGTCCCCTAGAACGTAGAACTACTTAAACCTAACTAACCTAAGGACATCAAACACATCCATGCCCGAGGCAGGATTCGAACCTACGACCGTAGCGGTCGCGCGGTTCCAGACTGTAGCGCCTAGAACCGCTCGGCCACTCCGGCCGGCTTCCTGTGTGGGATTCGGAAAACAACGATTGTATGAAACCCATCTCGCTCTCTTTCTTCACGAGACTCAGAACATCGCAGCTACCAGTGGTTAGGTTGATGCCGCGTTCATTGGCTTCCGGAAGGTATTCTAATGAAAAAAAACCAAGCGGGTATGGAGCATCAGACAGGTTTTATAATTGGACTGAGTAGTTACTAAAAAACACAACACAACACGAAACTTCCTGGCAGATTAAAACTGTGTGCTCGACCGAGACTCCAACTCGGGACCTTTGCCTTTCGCGGGCAAGTGCTCTACAAACTGAGCTACCGAAGCACGACTCACACCCGGTACTCACAGCTTTACTTCTGCCAGTACCTCGTCTCCTACCTTCCAAACTTTACAGAAGCTCTCCTGCGAACCTTGCAGAACTAGCACTCCTGAAAGAAAGGATATTGCGGAGACATGGCTTAGCCACAGCCTGGGGGATGTTTCCAGAATGAGATTTTCACTCTGCAGCGGAGTGTGCGCTGATATGAAACTTCCTGGCAGATTAAAACTGTGTGCCCGACCGAGACTCCAACTCGGGATCTTTGCCTTTCGCGGGCAAGTGCTCTACCAACTGAGCTACCGAAGCACGACTCACACCCGGTACTCACAGCTTTACTTCTGCCAGTACCTCGTCTCCTACCTTCCAAACTTTACAGAAGCTCTCCTGCGAACCTTGCAGAACTAGCACTCCTGAATGAAAGAATATTGCGGAGACATGGCTTAGCCACAGCCTGGGGGATGTTTCCAGAATGAGATTTTCACTCTGCAGCGGAGTGTGCGCTGATATGAAACTTCCTGGCAGATTAAAACTGTGTGCCCGACCGAGACTCGAACTCGGGACCTTTGCCTTTCGCGGGCAAGTGCTCTACAAACTGAGCTACCGAAGCACGACTCACGCCCGGTACTCACAGCTTTACTTCTGCCAGTACCTCGTCTCCTACCTTCCAAACTTTACAGAAGCTCTCCTGCGAACCTTGCAGAACTAGCACTCCTGAAAGAAAGGATATTGCGGAGGCATGGCTTAGCCACAGCCTGGGGGATGTTTCATATCAGCGCACACTCCGCTGCAGAGTGAAAATCTCATTCTGGAAACATCCCCCAGGCTGTGGCTAAGCCATGTCTCCGCAATATCCTTTCTTTCAGGAGTGCTAGTTCTGCAAGGTTCGCAGGAGAGCTTCTGTAAAGTTTGGAAGGTAGGAGACGAGGTATGGCAGAAGTAAAGCTGTGAGTACCGGGCGTGAGTCGTGCTTCGGTAGCTCAGTTTGTAGAGCACTTGCCCGCGAAAGGCAAAGGTCCCGAGTTCGAGTCTCGGTCGGGCACACAGTTTTAATCTGCCAGGAAGTTTCATATCAGCGCACACTCCGCTGCAGAGTGAAAATCTCATTCTGGACAACACAACACGTCATACTTTACGGAGAGAAATCTTCAGTCAAAATACTAATTTCGGGCGTACACTTGGTAAGTGTTGTACTACCAATACTGTTCACTATTTATACATGTAAAATCACCACGAGGCTGTTCGTAGATCATGGTGTTGTGCATATATCTACCTCTACACCCATACTCCGCAAGCCACCTGACGGTGAGTGGCGGTTGTAGCGCCAGAAAATTCTTGGGAAATGGAGGGAAACTTGCAGAAATTCGCGCAATGCTTCGTGCAGTGATTGGCAGTGGAACTTCTACAAACAAATGCAACGTATTGTGCGTAAATAGGTTGAAACAGTCATTATTATACATTTACACTAACGGCGAACATTCACTATGAGCAGCCACAAATATTAGGAGTGTGCGTACGGAACAATTTAAAGTGGAATGACCCACGAAGAAGGTAGATTGCAAAACCCTCGTTCGACCGGTCTGTATTGCTTGTCAATCTAGGATCCAAACCAGATGGAGTTAGTAGGGAAACAAGATCCAAAAAAGAGAAGCAATTTTCGTCTCAGGTTTGTTTATTCAGCGCGGAAGCGCCACAGACATGCTCATCTACCTCAAGTCGGGACGCCACAAGAGAGACGTTATACATCACAGTCTCGTAACAGATTCCGAGAGCAGAAGTTTCTGGACATGTCAACCAATCTATTGCTTCCTCCTAAGTAAGCTCACCGGTGAAATAGATAATAACCCCTGTGTACACGCATGGATGAATTCATAAGCGATCGACACACCTCTGCGGGAGTATAAGGCGATCAGTGAGATATTTATATTTCAAGTGGACATTGTACGTAAACATGCTTAATGTAAGGACATGACAGAGTGGCAAACAGCGGAAGGCAGTCGTGTTTGGTCGTGCCCATGGCCATATGGCATGTGAAGTTGCTGGATTTGTTGGCGTTTCACGGTGAATTGCTCAACGTTTCTACGGGGAATGGTGTAACACACTTGGCCACACAAGCACGACGTCAGAATTGTGGTAAAAAAAAGAGAAACCGATGACGCGTTTCACGGGTTGTGAATCAAAATCGCTTGAATACGCGACAGGAACTGCTGCAGGCAATGAATTAATTTCCATCCCTACCCACGTAAAATGTAAATGTCGTGTGACTAGGGCCTCCCGTCGGGAAGACCGTTCGCCGGGTGCAAGTCTTTCGATTTGACGCCACTTCGGCGACTTACCCGTCGATGGGGATGAAATGATGATGATTGGGACAACACAACACCCAGTCCCTGAGCGCAGAAAATCTCCAATCAAGCCGGGAATCGAACCCGGGCTCTTACGATTGACTTTCTGTCGCGCTCACCACTCAGTTACTGGGGGCGGCCATACCCCCGTTAGGGAGCGAATATTGCGTCGAAAACTGCTGGCAACGAACATTTGGGGTCGGTCACCCAGCAAGAGGCCATTGGTCACACAGACACATACAGACGACAACAGAAAAGTTCATCGGGTTGGAAGGATATATCACTGTTTTCCTGAATACTGCCCCACACTATAATAACTTGACTAGCCTGCAGAATCACCAGACTTGAAAGCCTTAGAATATCAGTGCAGCATGTTCGAAAAGCGGGTAAATCGTCGACACCATCATGCTCGCAAAAATGGTTCAAATTGCTCAGAGCACTATGGGACTTAACATCTGATGTCATAACTCCCCTAGAACTTAGAACTACTTAAACCTAACTAACCTAAGGACATCACACACATCCATGACAGAGCAGTCGCGCGGTTCCGGACTGAAGCGCCATCATGCCCACAATGTGATGGAATTGTGCAAACAAATCCTCAGAGAATGGCTTAAACTGGATGTGACGTACGTGCACAACCTAGTGGACTCATTTTGTAATCGAATTCACACGGATATAAAGTCTAGAGGTGAAATTACCCGGTATTAAATGACGCTTGTAATGATTTCTCTGGAGGCGACTAATTTTTTGTACGATGAGCTTGTGTCTAGCGAGAAGACCATGGAGCTACCACAACTTTCGTGATTGAAACAGGGAAGAGGGTGTGGGTGGGGAGTGACAGTAGTACATAAAGTGTCCTTCGCCACATATCATGACGCCTTTTGTGGAGTATAGAGGTAACTGTAAATGTAGAGGGTCCTCCGTCCATCCCTATTTTGTGCTAATCTACACATCTAGTCGAGATTCTGTTTTACTTATGTTATACAGGATAGTCCAAAAAATTTTGAGGTTGCTCCGAGATGTTCTCTTAGTATTGTCATGCAAGGCTCCCGTGGTCTCCATTGACTTGGTACAGAGTAGTAACATAATTATCTGTTCGGGTTGTTATCTCGATTGGACTTATTTATGTGAAAACAGCTTCACAACAGTGATAAATCCCGTATTAAGCAAACACGTGAACGTACAGCATATAACATAGATTGAATCATTAAGACTGAAATGCAGAAATACTGTGATGTTATTGATGCTGCTGCGGAAACGGCTGAACATATCGTCGCTGTACCGCTCTACTGTTGCTTTCACTGAACCCATGTGCGTGCTTCAAGACGACGAACTCTTCATCAGTGAATTTATTCATGCAAATGTTTATCA
Organism: Schistocerca nitens; assembly: GCF_023898315.1. Classification (NCBI taxonomy): domain Eukaryota; kingdom Metazoa; phylum Arthropoda; class Insecta; order Orthoptera; family Acrididae; genus Schistocerca; species Schistocerca nitens. The sequence goes on from NC_064621.1 coordinate 193,662,416, forward strand.
CTATTTACGTACAGTTGACACTGAGTTGACATTGGCAAGTACACAGACCCTAGACAGATATGATCAGTACTGAATGCCAGTTTGAGGATGACGAGTAAAGTGACTATTGTTGTTGTTCGCAAAAGGATTGTGAGTGTAAGAACAAGTTTCATTGTGAACAAGATATACTGCACATACTATCTACATTTGCACTGTTCTGTAGATATTATTTGTGCAGAACAGATACAGACATAAATGGGGGTTATAAACGGAGCGAAATCCGTTTACTCTGTAAGAAACCACCGGAAAACACGAGTTCCTTATACCAAAATACTTAGAGAACATCCCTGAACTATCTACTAAATTTTGTCAACGGAGGTCAGGCTGACCGTCTACACTGAGTGGTCTGAAACAGTCCGAAGAGTTTGCAAGGTGTTGCAATGTCGATTTTGCTGAGAAAGAATTTTTAAGGGAAAAAATTCGATAGGGTGCGCCGTTTCCGAGTTAAGTAGCAGTGAAATCAGCTAATTGGGCAGCTCCACGTGCAAATCAAAACGGCCCGCCAGAGACGTTGTCGCCAAACGTGTTCTTCGGTTGGTTTCTTAACACGGAATGATAAAGCGACACAGAAAATGTACTTGGAACGGCAGAAAGGGTCGAAACCGAGCCAAAGTCGGAGCAATCTCGTGTGCTACCATTTTCGGTAAGATAACAATTGGCACTAATTGCATCTGGCGGGACGCTTGAATTTGCTCGCGCAATGGCCTGATTGGCTAAGTTCACTGCGGAAACTGGGCGACATATAGAACTCTTTTCCTTGATAATTATTTTCACCACAACTACTCTGTAACACCCATACAAACTTTTCAGACTCTTTCTGACCACCATGTATGTAAGAGGCGGTTGAATGGAATCGAGACAGATGGAAAAAAAGAAAGCACGCTGTTTTTTATTTCGAAAATAATCGCCATAGCTGTTAATACATTTATCTCGCTGTGAGAAAGGACGGTCAATGCTTTCATGGATAAATGTTTGCGGTTGTGTGTAAAACCGTGATTGTAGGCACGCACGCATCTCTTCATCCGGACCAAATCGACGGCCACGAATACCTTTCTTCAGGGCTATTAAAATATGGAAATCTCATTGGGAGAGATCGTAACCGTGTGGAGGATATGTAAGGATTTGCCAGCGAAACTTCTGGAGAGTATTCAAAACAACCTTGGCAACATGTGGCCGGGTATTATCCTACCACAGAATGATGCCGCCAGTCAGCAGACCCGCGCCCTTGGAGTTGATGGTGCGCCTCAATTTTTGCAGTGTCCATTTACCACTGTGCGTTAATTGTGGGCTGTCTTCCAGAAAGTCAATCAGCAGCTGGCCCATGCTGCCAAAGAAAAAGTCATCATAATTTGGCCGGATATAGCGTGACTTATTTCCGCTACGCAGCAACACTTTCGCTGGAGGCCTGGGTTCGACCACGGCATCCGCAGAGAACCACAAACAAGGCGTTGGCCGACAAGTCGCACAGTGGGGTGACAATATCGCGGAACGATCACCCGAACTTTTGGTAGACTACAGTCCTGCCACATTTCTCCTTCTCTCACGAAGCATAACTAACATTCAAATGTGATTTGTGAATGAAACATCCGTTGCGTAGCCTTTTCTTCTATACATAATGTAGATGGCATAGTACGTCCCCTCCTTAGTGCGTTTGCGCTGAAATACCGATCATTTTGCAGATCATAACATGCAGCACACTTCATACCAGTTTGAAGTTTGTCGCATGCCACCTTCATGGTGTGCTGTTTTATTGGTCAGAAACGTACAGCTCCTCTCAACTACAATGTTGCTGTGAACGCTGCAGTGCTTTACCAGAGATACTCCTATTGGCGGTAGTACGCCCATGTTTTCCTATTTTCTTTGAACTGACTTATCCTCACAGTTATAGAGTAACACCTAATTAAATGTGGACTCCGAACCTCGGCGCAATTACGTATTATTTACGTATATAAATTATTACCAAAGGTGAAAGAAGCGATAAGACAAAATCGTTGGATCCACTGCGTTTGGACTTCTGCGCCCAAACTTAGCCATTGAGCTACCGCCGTGCCACCCTGCACGCCATGGCATCATTGGATGTGATATGGACGGACATGGGCTCAAGAAACGGCTGTCCCGCCCCTGTTAGCTTTGCGAACATTAGAGTCCCTATTTGTCATTGAGAAACCTCCTTAACTGTGTACTGCATTGCAGTCCTTCCCCCAAGGAAAAATCTCTTGGCAACGAAAATTGCATGCTATTCCTCCACGTGGTGGAAACACTACGCTCAGCTGTGGAAGCGGATAAAATTTCATACTGGGGATCTGTTTCGGTAAAGGTAACTTTCGAGTACTTGGTTTGAGTATTTACTATCCTCATATCTACTGTTGGCTACGTCACCTGCCACTGTTACCGTTCACTCGAGAAACATAATTCTTCTTATTTTTCTTCTTCCTCAAGCGTTTCTATTTATGCAGACCGTTCTCAGAGTCTCTTCCAGGCTTCCTTTTCCTCTCACAGTCTATCAGTCAGCATCTTCTCCTATTGCAATCCTCTTCAGTTAACTTCATCCTTCATCTACTTTCTCCGTCTTGTTCGTTATCTTCCAATTGGTCCTCGCCAAGATTCTGTCAATTTTAGGACTCTTTATGAAGTCTTCCAATTTGGCCAAACCCTGTAAGCCTATTTCTCTCCGTGGTTTCTTTTAGGTGATTAATTTTGTTTCGTATTGCTTTATTCATCATCTCTTCTCGTCTTACCCAGGATCCCTCATAGAAAGCGTATCTATGTCAGTTGTATTCTGATTAGATTCTTCTTTGGCCGGGTTCAACATTCTTATCCATGGGTCAAAACTGGCGGATCATAGGACTTGTAGATTATCATTTTTGTTTTAGCAGCTATTTTCCAACTTACGATTATACCTGGTACAGAATAATAAAATCTTGAACAATTTTCTATTCTTTCCAAAATTTCATTCATGATGTTTCCTTTCTTAGTTAGTTTACTTCATAGATACTTGAGACCTAATTCCTTAATAATTTTTGAAATTGAAAGTTACATCCTCCATTTTCATCACTTCACTTTTTGTTAAGCTTATTTCCATGACTGTTTCTTCAGTTGCTCTCTGCCACGCGTTCAGCTGTTCTTCCAATTTCTGATCATTTTCTTCCCATATCATCATATCATCTACTGTTGACGCTTGGTGGATTTTCTTTACGATGTTGTCCATGACTATAACAAAAAACACTGCTGAGAGTACGCTTCTACATATACATGGTTACTCTGCAATTCACACTTAAGTGATTGGCATAAGGTTAATCGACCCATTTTCATACTACTTCTCTACCATTCTACTCTCGAATGGCGCGTGGGAAAAAGGAACCGGAGTGACCAATCAGTTCTAGGAGCTTCCGTCTGGAACCACGCGACCGCTACGGTCGCAGGTTCGAATCCTGCTTCGGGCATGGATGTGTGTCACGTCCTTAGGTTAGTTAGGTTTAAGTAGTTCTAAGTTCTAGGGGAATGATGACCTCAGATGTTAAGCCCCATAGTGCTCAGAGCCATTTGAACCATTTTATATTGATGATCATTTCTCCCTACGTAGGTGGGTGTCAACAAAATATTTTCGCATTCGGAAGAGAAAGCTGGTGACTGAAATTTCGTAAATAGATCTCGCCGCAAAGGAAACCTCCTTTGTTTAGTGTCTGCCACCCGAACTCGCGTGTCATATCAGTGTCACTCTCAACCCTTCCTTGCGAAACCACTGTCCATTCTAAACCATTCTGATTTTTTGCTATCCATTATAGCACAATTCAGGTATTTGGAACAATAAATATAAATGAAAGGTAAAAAATTCTTCAGCGTAATGCTGAGCCGAACAGAATATTGCTTTTCTAGGGGGCACTATGTGCTTGCTTTCTTTCGACCTCCAATCTGATTTACTCAGTAACTTACCGGGAGGTCTGTGGTCTCACGGGGAATCAACCATGGTGTAGTTTGCTATTTGAACATACACAAATCGTTGCTAAAAGTGAAAGAAGCCAAAACTGATGCCGGCCGCGGTGGTCTCGCGGTTCTAGGCGCGCAGTCAGGAACCGTACGACTGCTACGGTCGCAGGTTCGAATCCTGCCTCGGGCATGGATGTGTGTGATGTCCTTAGGTTAGTTAGGTTTAAGTAGTTCTAAGTTCTAGGGGACTAATGACCACAGCAGTTGAGTCCCATAGTGCTCAGAGCTATTTTGAACCAAAACTGATATAAAAATCTTGGAAACGTATGTTGGTCGAACCTTTGGCGTTGTCGTCTGAAACTTCCCCATTCAAACACTAAGCAACGACTAGAGTACGTCGACTGAAACTAAGCGGTTTAAGTGAGGAACACAACAGGGAAGACGACAGGAAATAACCCACTAAGTCACCGTTTTTCACGCTTTTGCATTCTCAATAAGGAACAAAAGTAAGCACAACTTGAACAAAGAAATTAGGAAATCCATTGATTTCCGCAGAGAAGAGTTACGTACAATAAGTTCACAGTGCCCGCATCTCGTGGTCGTGCGGTAGCGTTCTCGCTTCCCACGCCCGGGTTCCCGGGTTCGATTCCCGGCGGGGTCAGGGATTTTCTCTGCCTCGTGATGGCTGGGTGTTGTGTGATGTCCTTAGGTTAGTTAGGTTTAAGTAATTCTAAGTTCTAGGGGACTGATGACCATAGATGTTAAGTCCCATAGTGCTCAGAGCCATTTGAACCATTAAGTTCACATTTTCCATAGATTTCTGGGATTGCACATTGAGGGGAGAAAATGCTCATAAAACGAAAAGGTCTAAAAAATTCGTTTTCTTCTGTTTGTCAGACTGATAAAGTTATAAAAATATGTCGGGCAAAGGTGCGGTATCGTCAGTCTAGTCCTGCAGTTGGAGAAAGACGTTGGCAGCGACAGAAATTTGGGTGTAGAGGATTAAGAAACTAGTTAACCATTGATAAAAACTACACGAGTAGTAAGTTTTCAGAAACAGCTTCGCGGCTGGTGTAATACCACAACCAAGAAGTTTCGTCTTGGAGTGTCGGAAGAGTGTTGTAACAACAACAGGAGAAAATATTGTATTAGCTGTATATTTGGATGGTGAACAAAGCTACTCAACCACCTTTTTATAAGTAATATCATGTTAAATGTATTGCTTCCTAATTTACGTCTATGTCCTTTGAACCTCATTAAAATAGTGACGTGTAAATTTTGTCTTCTATCCGCGGAGATGGATGGGAGTCTCTGTGTGATTTGTTGTTACTCTAATAAGTAGGAATTCAATAATGTTCGTGCATCCTGCACCGAAAACAGAGTCTTGGTGTTTCCTAGTCAAGTGGGGCCTGATGGAAGCCGTTTTCCCTTGAGTATCTGTTGGCTGATATTTTTCAACATTTCTGTTATGCTCTTCCGTGAGGCAAGCTAACCTGTGTCAATGTGTGCTGCTCGTCTTCTAACGGATTCCTTACTTATTAGCAGTCCTCATGCTTATGTTATACAACAGCTTGGTAAACAATACCTTCGGTAAATAACTCTAGTTTCGAAGCTTTCGTATCCCATCAATAAATTGATGCAAATATATGATACAAAATAAAGGTTTGTTTAATAATGTACAGCGTAGAAATCATTTATTAATGTCGTCCAGAAAACCTGAGAAATAACAATGATTATTAGCAGCTCTTAGTGTTTAATGAAATGACTTTCTTTAAATATGTACAAGCAGTGGGCCACTGACTGCACAAACCACAAGCTGAAGCCAACCGTTTCCTATGCGTGCAGAAAAATCTGTGTGGTCGTTCCATTCAGTGTTGTATATTACTATTTAGTATTTGTAAGAGTTGACTGATCCTCGGAATGATCAGTGTTGCCAAATACAACTATATTTTTAGGTCTTATGAGTTGCACAACTTTTCATTTCTGCTCATTAAGAACTAGTTGCAAGTCTCATCAGGAAAAGAAGTTATATCAATCTCAAGCTTAAACTCGTTGAAAATTTATAAGCTAGTTACCTCATCTCGCTATAACAGCCTCCCTGCCACAATTTTCGCGATATTCCGAACTCGGTACGCGTAACGTCTAGTGTAAATAATGTCTAGGCTGCCAGGGAAAAGAGTGTAAGTCAGAAAATGGTCAAAAGAAGATAAATCCACGGCTAGAATCCTGGAAGAGATTTCAACGTTTTTGTAAGTAGTTTAAGTCAGAATTGAATAGAATATTCCCTACGCCACTTGATCCTAATAGTACAACTAAACATGTTGACGTCTCTCTGGGGAATAACAGCACATGACAACTTATATTATTAGTGCCTCAGTGCAGCATAGTAAAAGTCATGTTATACTCCTTGACCTAGTCATGGGAAAAGAAGCAGGTTATGACTTAAGCTCTTTCGCAATGTTTGCTACCATTATGGAATATCTATGATGTCCTGTTACCCCTTTGAGTACTATTTGAAGCTGCAAACATTTGGTTAGAGTACGAAAACATATTAATAATTAGTATTATTAATGTATAGTATAGTGCCATGTGGTGATTCGATCACATAAATAAGACAGAGTAACAGTAACAGAAAACAGTACACTTTTGAAGATGTCTGTTAGCTCATTAAGAACATTAGAATGTGCCGAGAAATCTTTAACACAGGACAAAAATGATGGAACAGGTAATTGCTCTTGATAAAGCTCAGTAGTGAATACGCGAAGGAGTGTTATCGTAAGTAGATGTTCCACGGAAAAAATTCTTATTATTATAATCTGTTTCTTAATGAAACCAGTAGGAGAAAGATGGAAAAACAGGAAGATTCGTTCTCACATGTGTCATCTGAGCTAAATGAGGAGCAGTTAGGAGTAATCCATGATGCTGAGGGTGCAACAGGCAAGGATAGTGATAGTTTGTCAGACGTATTTATTGATGGCGACACTGATGAAAAGTATGTACAGGAAGAGAGAGAGTCAAGTGTGGATGAAGATACAAATTTATGTAAGATAGTGACTGCCGTGAGATCTTCAAAAGGGAAGAAACCTAACAGTACTGCACAGGAAACTGGCTACGTAGCTGCTGAATCAGGTGCACCAAATGCTGTAAAAGATACTCATTCTCGGAAAGCGAGAGAGGAACGAGAACAAAAATGGAACACAGGACAAAAATGTATAACGGCCGAAGGGAAAGAATTTAAAGGAAGAGCTCCAAAACCTCGAAAAATGTTCCGTTCGATATGTAGAGAAAAACTAGACAAAATGATTGATCAACCGAACACAGTTGGGACATAAATATTTAATGAAATTTGGTCTCTTGGCGATCGAGACAAAAGGGTAAGCTATGTGGTCAGCCTCATTGACTCTAAAGGACCTGCAGCATCACGGAAAAGGACCGACGATCCCGACAAAGCAAAATGCTGAATGGTTACTCATTTGTTTCATTTCCGAGAACAATTTCGTGTTTGGATAGGACGTATCATGAATACCTTTGATGAGTCCCAGAAATTCATCTCAGTTGCACTTAGCAATCGATCTGGGACTTTAAGTGATGACTCCAGGGAGAACACAACACCTGGTAACAAACAATCTCCTACGAAACTAAAAAAAATCGCACTATACACATAGAGAAAGTAACAGATTTATTTACCATCATAACTGAATTTACAAACTATGTACAAGCTGTGCTGTGAGGGAAAGAATAGGCCAGTTTCCAGAAGAATGGGCAAGAGAGAGTTGCGTAAGGTGTACCATAAATTAAAGAGCCTAAAGTGTATATGTGTTACAAATCTGATATATTACACTCCAGAAAGGACTTTGCAACAGTGAAAGACGGTACTATGGAAGAAATTGACACCGAGTTAGCTGCTCATCACAATGAGGCAGACAATGCATATATTCAAATGGACACAGGCAAGAAACGTCCCAACTCAGATAGTTCGATGCTATGTTACATTTTCGACTAACAACAGTGTCTGGCGACTCCGTTTTTGAATACTTCAGTTGTTTCTCTAATCAGCCACTGTCGACATACAATTTGACCATGCATGGAACAACAAAGGGTAGCGTAATTTGGTAGATGTGGTATGAAACAGAGGGGACTCGTGGTGGGAATCAGATTGCAACGTGTGTTTCTCAAGGAACTGATGTCAATTCCTTCAGAAGTGAAAAAAGTGACATTGTACTCGGAATCCTGCGGAGGGCACAATAAAAGCTCTCACATGGTTGCAATGTTCTTGTTAGCCATGCAGGAAAATCCAAATGTGAATATAGCAGATAATAAATTCGTGATTAGTGGCCATCCGCATGATTGGTATCAGCTGGTACACTCAACTGCCAAGAAAAGGAAATTTGGAATTTTAGAACTGTCACATACCGACCTCTTGCATTTTGCTGGTGATCTCCAAGATACCTTACAAAGATACACAGAAAAATCAATTTCAGTGCCAAGATGTTAAATGGTTTCTTTTTACGAAAAGGTATGATCAATATTTTTCAAAAAGAGTCTCCATGAGGAGAAACCATTTCAGTCAATAAGTTTAATTTGCAGAGGGAAGATAGGTACTCGACAGCACCCTGTAAAATGTTATCGTGGTACACTACCGATTTTTCCTTTAAAAAAAGAAAGACCTTTTGGATCTCCTCAAACTTGCTCACCTACATTCCATAACTTTTCAAAGATCTCGAAATAATTGAAGATGAGGGAAAGTACCATTACATAGAAAAATTCCATGGGGATGGAACTGGTGCTGCTAACCTCATGTAGATTCAGTACTGAGCCTGTTTTATGCGAGTACGTTAATATTTCTTTTGTTCTTTTTATTTTCATCACTTAAAATTATGTGTTATTGTATTCTGCAGTCACGATAGGATAAGTCCAGTTTTTAGTACGGGAGAATTAGACTAAGTCGCATAAAGCCTTAAATACGTTCCTTAGAATGTAAAGCTCTCCCAGGTAACTAAGTGAGTCCAGATCATTGTTATTAACAACGTGGGAAAATCATAACGTATAGGCTTTCACGGCCGGCGTCTTCATTAGTTAAAACTTCCGGACTGAGAGCCGTGGTCGATCATTAAAACTTCTTCTTCCTGACGTTTCGTTGCTAACTGCGAGCAACATCTTCCGAGGTGAGTCAACGACCTCGGAAGAGTCAACGACTCACCTCTGAAGATGTTGCGCGCAGTTGGCAACGAAACGTCAGGAAGAAGAAGTTTTTACTGATCCACCACGGCCTCTCAGCCCGGACTTTTTAACTAACGAACGTCGGAAAACTCCTTCCAATTGGTTGTTCCACGAAAATCAATGAGATGTGTCTCCTGAAAAATGCTTTTTGACTTAAACTCATTTTCCTTGGCAGCCTGGATGTATTGCAGATATAGCTCCATATAGAAGATTCTACAGAATCTTGTTCACTAGGTCTATTCATCTTCGGCGTTAAATGCTGTAGATATTTTTTTCTTTATCAGAAAACCTACCAAAAAGCAATAGATTTGCCACAAATATCATTTGTCGATTTTTTTACACTTCGCTCTCCATTCCCAACGTCGCATCATCGCCCCTTGGAGTGTTAAGAGCGAGAGACATGCTTCTTTTTTAGAAATAAGAAGAAATTTTTTTTCTCAAGAACACCTTTACAGTTCCACACTAGAGGCACTAGCGGTTTCTTATAACCACACCACTTAGTAGTAAGTCACATGTGAACCAAGTTTTCTTGAAAGTGCTATAGGTGTTTCAGTGTACATATCCAACGAAACGCATGGTACCGGTATTTTACCATAACAATTTTTTTCAGGTGCTAATTTTTCCCCAGTTTAATTGAAATCAAATCGATGAAGACATACACATGTGCTCTTACATATGTAATGAAGATTTTGCGTGGGATTTGACTACTAGACCAAGCGTACATGGGATTTAGTGCTTTCGAAATTCAGAAACTTAGTTTCTGTTGTTGGAAATAATTTCTTTATTATACATTTATGCCTACCTCATTTGGTCTTACAACCTTAGAGGATGATCGCAGTTAACAGTGCCATTTGATTCTCACAGACATTCCCGAGATGTGCGTCGAATCCGTGACCACCACTGTAAGGATTTATGGAGAGTTGGAATTCGAAACTATCGTACAACGGTTCCAGCCTAGTGTATCACTATCTACATCTACATACATAATCCGCAATCCACCATACGGTGCGTGGCGGAGGGTACCTCGTACCACAACTAGTATCTTCTCTCCCAGTTCCACTCCCAAACAGAACGAGGGAAAAATGACTGCCTATATGCCTCTGTACGAGTCCTAATCTCTCTTATCTTATCTTTGTGGTCTTCCCGCGAAATATAAGTTGGCGGCAGTAAAATTGTACTGCAGTCAGCCTCAAATACTGGTTCTCTAAATTTCCTCAGTAGCCATTCACGAAAAGAACGCCTCCTTTCCTCTAGAGACTCCCACCCGAGTTCCTGAAGCATTTCCGTACCACTCGCGTGATGATCAAACCTATCAGTATCAAATCTAGCAGCCCGCCTCTGAATTGCTTCTATGTCCTCCCTCAATCCGACCTGATAGGGATCCCAAACGCTCGAGCAGTACTCAAGAATAGGTCGTATTAGTGTTTTATAAGCCGTCTCCTTTACAGATGAACCACATCTTCCCAAAATTCTACCAATGAACCGAAGACAACTATCCGTCTTCCCTACAACTGCCATTACATGCTTGTCCCACTTCATATCGCTGTGCAATGTTACGCCCAAATATTTAATCGACGTGACTGTGTCAAGCGCTAAACTACTATGGAGTAAAAAAAAAATTACGGGATTCTTTTTCCTATTCATCTGCATTAATTTGCATTTATCTATATTTAGAGTTAGCTGCCATTCTTTACACCAATCACAAATCCTGTCCAAGTCATCTTGTATCCTCCTACAGTCACTCAACGACGACACCTTCCCCTACACCACAGCATCATCAGCAAACAGCCGCACATTGCTATCCACCCTATCCTAAAGATCATTTATGTAGGTAGAATACAACAGCGGACCTACCACTCTTCCCTGGGGAACTCCAGATAATACCTCCGATGAACACTCACCATCGAGGACAACGTACTGGGTTCTATTACTTATATGCGGTTCTCTTCCCGTAGTGAACGTTTTGAATTTTCAACCGCCATGACACTAGAACTATGATATCTAACTAGAAAAGGGAAAGACTTTTCCGTCATTATGGTTCTTTCATTTCTCTTAAGATTCTGTTTTCTTGTGCGATAAAATACTTCTCAACACTCGCGTAGCTGCTCGATATTTCATTTAAGAAGAAACGTAATTTTCAGTTGTTAAACGGAGCGATAATATTCGCAATAAACGGCAGTATCGAACATTCAAACATTCAAACGCTACGGTGAGTGCAGGACAGATTGAATCCGTGCCAGTGCACGGTGAAGCCAGCTTCCACTGGGCGAACAAACGACTTGTGATTGCCAGCGACCATTTCCCGAAGCGTAACTACAAACAGCTCCCGCGGGACACGGTCACGTGCCGGAAGTATACATGTCAGCGGTACACAATTCCTGCGTGCCGGAGGGCAGTCGATATAAACGCGGACCTGTCGTTCACGCTGCGACAGAAAAGGCATATGATCGTGTGTGGCGTGGCAAGCTTATAGTCAAACTAGTCGATCAAACTCGTCTTCCCGACTGTTACATCAAGCTTTCTGCAGGACAGGAATCCGTTTGTACAAATAGATGGGAAGAAGTCATCACTGAAAACTCTCTCAGCCAGCATCCCACAGGGAGTGGTGGTATCGCCATGTCTGTTTAATTTGCACTTTAACGACATTCTGTAAAGCCATTTCCTCGGACGAGAAATGAAAATCAGAAATTAGCTCCAAAAGTTCCCAAAGATTTCCCCAAAACAAGTTCCAAATTCCATGAAAAATGAACAAGCAAACAAATTTCGAGTTATCACTATTATTTGGATAATAACCAGTAATTGAATCAGGAATCTAATACTTAGTAATTTATTAACATACGAAAGACAGATAGTATTCCAGTAAAATCAAAGTCAAAATTCATAATCATAGTAAATCGCAAAATCATTATAATTAATATTCGCAAAGTAGAACCAACGTTCCCAAAGAATACTCCGTGTGAGTACTCTTTGAGGTTCGTGAGTAATGGCGAAGGATAATTCAATCCATTGTCACTACGTTACTAGAGTTAGCCGAAGCAGGTCATAGTTTTCAATGCTCGTATATGTAGGCACAATTAGATTGTTTTTTCAGAATTGATTATTGCGATCTACTATGACGCAGTGAAACGACACTTTGAGTTCAAATATTACGTTACGTAGAATTCAGATAGAGGACTTGCATATATTAGACAGAAGTGACTTTTAACTAGATAACCTGAAGTTCACACTATTTAGGAAGTGAACACAGATAGACACTTTCAATCGTAATAACTAACGGACTATGGAACTTGGAGATAGCTACGAAGCATATACACTCCTGGAAATTGAAATAAGAACACCGTGAATTCATTGCCCCAGGAAGGGGAAACTTTATTGACACATTCCTGGGGTCAGATACATCACATGATCACACTGACAGAACCACAGGCACATAGACACAGGCAACAGAGCATGCACAATGTCGCCACTAGTACAGTGTATATCCACCTTTCGCAGCAATTCAGGCTGCTATTCTCCCATGGAGACGATCGTAGAGATGCTGGATGTAGTCCTGTGGAACGGCTTGCCATGCCATTTCCACCTGGCGCCTCAGTTGGACCAGCGTTCGTGCTGGACGTGCAGACCGCGTGAGACGACGCTTCATCCAGTCCCAAACATGCTCAATGGGGGACAGATCCGGAGATCTTGCTGGCCAGGGTAGTTGACTTACACCTTCTAGAGCACGTTGGGTGGCACGGGATACATGCGGACGTGCATTGTCCTGTTGGAACAGCAAGTTCCCTTGCCGGTCTAGGAATGGTAGAACGATGGGTTCGATGACGGTTTGGATGTACCGTGCACTATTCAGTGTCCCCTCGACAATCACCAGTGGTGTACGGCCAGTGCAGGAGATCGCTCCCCACACCATGATGCCGGGTGTTGGCCCTGTGTGCCTCGGTCGTATGCAGTCCTGATTGTGGCGCTCACCTGCACGGCGCCAAACACGCATACGACCATCATTGGCACCAAGGCAGAAGCGACTCTCATCGCTGAAGACGACACGTCTCCATTCGTCCCTCCATTCACGCCTGTCGCGACACCACTGGAGGTGGGCTGCACGATGTTGGGGCGTGAGCGGAAGACGGCCTAACGGTGTGCGGGACCGTAGCCCAGCTTCATGGAGACGGTTGCGAATGGTCCTCGCCGATACCCCAGGAGCAACAGTGTTCCTAATTTGCTGGGAAGTGGCGGTGCGGTCCCCTACGGCACTGCGTAGGATCCTGCGTTCTTGGCGTGCATCCGTGCGTCGCTGCGGTCCGGTCCCAGGTCGACGGGCACGTGCACCTTCCGCCGACCACTGGCGACAACATCGATGTACTGTGGAGACCTCACGCCCCACGTGTTGAGCAATTCGGCGGTACGTCCACCCGGCCTCCCGCATGCCCACTATACGCCCTCGCTCAAAGTCCGTCAACTGCACATACGGTTCACGTCCACGCTGTCGCGGCATGCTACCAGTGTTAAAGACTGCGATGGAGCTCCGTATGCCACGGCAAACTGGCTGACACTGACGGCGGCGGTGCACAAATGCTGCGCAGCTAGCGCCATTCGACGGCCAACACCGCGGTTCCTGGTGTGTCCGCTGTGCCGTGCGTGTGATCATTGCTTGTACAGCCCTCTCGCAGTGTCCGGAGCAAGTATGGTGGGTCTGACACACCAGTGTCAATGTGTTCTTTTTTCCATTTCCAGGAGTGTAATTTATAATTCCTCCCAACACCTGGGAAAGCTTCTTCCTCACGGCTCTGTAAGGAAGTGACTAATGTTATGTAATAAACGAGCATATCGTGTGAATTCTCATATTTATCATTCAACTTTTCCAACATTATTTATAGAGATAACGTGCTGCGATATTATTTGACAGAAGCGCTCGGCGCTTATATAGAAACTCCTTGACGTTAGGAATTAATAACACTGTTACGACTGATTATAGATTTGAGATTACAACCAGTCTATAGGGAATTTGGTGTCGCTGGAACTAATTTGAACTTATCATTAATATTCAAATATCAAATGATAAACCATCGATTATAAACGATTTAATTACGACATTTGGTGAAGTAAATATCTCGCACATGTTGCGAGTTCAGTTCATCAATGTTCTGTTTGTAACGTCGATACCGATACATAAGAAAGACAGTCTCATTGCTCTACCGCTGAGTTTAGCCAAGACCGAAGATCCGAAGGACGTTACAATTCCCACCATTCAAAACGTCACCACCAGTCTGTGTGCCGATGCCACGGTCTTCCCAGCCTCTGGAAGGAACGTCGAACAACTTGTCAACAGGATAACTTATCATCACCGAACAATGGGCGAAGAGCAATAACCGTAAGAAAACTGCAGCAATACTGTTTACAAAGAAACGGCCGGAATTGATTACGCGACTTGCCATGAATGGACAGCCAATACAGTGGACTACGACGCCGAAATATCTGGGAGTGATACTGGATAAAGGGATGACTTTTACCCCCCACATACGAGATAGAAAATTGAATACTATACTATACTATACTTACGCCGTTTTTCACGAAAAGGAATCTAAACGCGTCAACGAAGTTAAAAATTTATAGAGCAACGGTACAACCGTCTCTGCTATACGGTTCGACGTCTTGGGGAACAACATGTGCTGTAATATACGCAGTTTGCAACCACTAAAAACAGGTGTTGAAGTGGAGCCTAGGGGCCCCAAGGTGGGCCAGGACGAGGGAAATACACGAGCTGACTGGAGAAAAATACGTCGCTGAGAAGATAAAAGACCAGGCAACTCCTCTTTTCCGCAAATTAGACGAGTATCGGGAAAATGTCCACCAACTTTCGAATGTAGGCCAGGTCCTGCCACGACACTGGCATAAATAGAAGGTGCCTCGAGCCTTTATTGTACCCCGACAGGTCCATCAAACATGATGTAATCTTCAGTTATTCGCCATTTTACATGTAAAAGTTACTGTTACTCACTCGCACAACAACCTGACTAACACCTTCAAAGTACTCTAACACCCACAGAGAGTCCAAGTCCCTTTGCAAGCGCATACAAAATAAAGTGAAACTATTTCTCCCACCTTGCCACTCCAGAAAGAAAAAATCACCAAAGGCGATCACTATTTGCACGCAACATGCCACAAAAAAAAGCAACATAAAATAAAGTAAAATAAATCACGCTGCGGCACTCTGCTGTCACACGTGGATCAGCAGCACACAGTCGGAATACTTCCTTAAAGCCACACGTCTAACTTTTGTAAATTTCTGCTCGTAGTATTGCATTCCGTCAGAGTTATCTCTTTGGTTGGTGGCGATATTCTGTATTTTATGTTAAAGTATTTGTTCAGATTTACTTGCGGTGTCGCTGCCTATCACGTAAATAATTTAATGAACAAAACAGTGCTGAGCGGTTCTGGACGCAGGTTCGAATCCTGCCTCGGGCATGGATGTATGTGTTGTCGTAAGGTTCGTTAGGTTTAAGTAGTTCTAAGTCTAGGGAACTGATTATCTCAGATGTTAAGCCCCATAGTGCTTTGAGCCATTTGAACCATTTTGAACAAAACAGTATTTCATTAATTTTTATTGCTTCTTTCGGTCGAAATACGCCATCTTCAGATTAAACATCAGAATAAACAGAAAGAAAAACATTTATTCCTTATGATCTACACTGTTTATAACCACTCAGTATCTAGCAAATACAGTGTAGCCCCGAGAGGACAAGGTCGGATTTCGATGGAACTTAGTTCGCGTGCACACTATAGCGGATATGGATATGATGAGAGCTGCAGTTCTGTGTGACAGATAGAAAGGGCTCCAGTGTACATTAGCTTTACTTGTGTTTAGTGATGTTACCAAGTCCGGTAAGGTATATGAAGGGTGCAAGTGGTCATCACGAAGGACATCGAGGTGCCGCGTAGTCGTCCAAACCAGCGCTACCAACTCCTGGCAGAGTTGAAAGGTGGGTCTGTATTTGGCTGGCTGCTCGAATCGTACAATGGCCAGATTTGTCGGGCTTTCTGATGTGACAGTGATCTGGTGTTGGGCTGCATGGGAACCTGAGGGCAGGCATACTCATCTTCAAGGCTCCTGTCGACCACGTGTGACCAACACAAGGGAAGATGGTCATATTGTGGACCAAACACATCATAACGCCTTATATATCTGCGATTACCACCCGAGAACAAGTAATGGACTTCCTGGATCATTCTGTGACATCCTGCACCAGTGTTCGGTATCAGCAGCAGCCGCACTAGGGAATTATCAAAAATGGTTCAAATGGCTCTGAGCACTATGGGACTTAACATCTATGGTCATCAGTCCCCTAGAACATAGAACTACTTAAACCTAACTAACCTAAGGACATCACACAACACCCAGCCATCACGAGGCAGAGAAAATCCCTGACCCCGCCGGGAATCGAACCCGGGAACCCGGGCGTGGGAAGCGAGAACGCTACCGCACGACCACGAGATGCGGGCAGGGAATTATCGTTCCATCCGCAGGCTGCCGATAACACCACGGCTTGTTGTGAACGAGAGAACTCTGATGGCGCAACGGTACGTCAGTCACAGAGATTGTGCCTCATCACGTGTCACCTCTCTTGAGACAGTATGTGGGTGCCGTTTATAGCAGTATACTGCTCATCCGCGTATTGCAAGTGTCTGTGTGGACTGTTGAGGTACTCCTGTGGCCAGGAAGATCCCAAGTTCTGTCCCCTACAGAATATCTGTTGGACCAACTCGGTCTGCAACTCAATACCAGTGCCAATATGAATGATGCCACGGACCAGTTACAACAGCCTGCCTCAGGAGCTAATTCAACGCCTTCATGGCATCTTTCCCGAACGAATCAGTGCATGCATCCGGACCAGAGCGGCGTCATACTGCTAAGTGAGCTCATACTGCCTAGCTCTTTGTAAATTTGCTCAATTTTGTAATAATTGCAGTAACACCATATACCCTGTCAACCAGAGAAGTTTCTTTTCGTTTTCTCCTGCCCTTCTGCGTACTTCATTTTTTTTTTTTTGTCATGCAGAACATTTCACGCCAACGGCCTTTGCGCAGTGGTAATACCGGTTCCCGTCAGATCACCGAAGCGCTGTCGGGCTGGGCTAGCACTTGGATTGGTGACCATGCTGTCTGCCGAGTGCTGTTGGCAAGCGCGATGCGCTCAGGCCTTTTCAGAAGTACCGGCTACGGTCTCGGAAACAGACATACGACCTGGAGAGCGGTGTGCTGACCGCAAGCCCCTTCCATATGCGCATCCAGTGAAGCCTATGGGCCGAGGATGGCACGGCCGCCGGTCGGTACCGTTGGGCCTTCATGGCCTGTTCGGGAGGAGTTAAAGTTAGATTTTAGGTGATTTTCCATTTTCGCCTGCATACTCATATCGTAAAAAGCTTGCAGTGTGCCTGTGTACAATCTGCATCTATCATTGAAATATTTACTACCTGTTGAGACACTTGTCCCACTGTGACAGAAGACGGTGAATGGCTGTCTCATAAAGTTCCCGGGGCTGCGACGTTAACCAGTTCCACACGTACAGCTGGTCGTCGTCGTCCGAGGTGAATTGTTTGCCCCTCAGAGCCTTTTCAAGGGGGCCAAAAATGGCGTGATCACGGGGAGAGAGGTCCGGACTGTGTGGAGGGTGGCCAAGAACATTTGAATTTCCGCAGGAGTGCCGTGACTGTGTTGGCCGTATGAGGCTTTGCATTGTCGTGGAGCAGAATGACCCCACGGGTGAGATTGCTTGGTTGTTTTCATTTGATCGCTTGGCGAAGGATGGTCAAGGCTTGCGAGTAACGCTAGGCATTCACTTTTGTCCCGTGCAGCAGGAAGTGAATCAGAAGGGGGCCATGTTAGTCAAAGAAGAACGTCAGCATAACCTTTCCTGCACTTTCTCGGACGACGAGGTCCATCTGCACGTGCGGAACTGGTTAACATCGCAGCTCCAGGAATTTTATGAGATAACCATTCACCGTCTTGTGTCACAGTGGCACAAGTGTCTCAACAGTCAGGGTCAATACTTATAACCTACAGGTACTGGTTTCGGTAATAATGCCTCCGGCTCGTTTCTTTTTGAACTCCCCTTGTATATTGCTAATGGTTTTGCAATGGTCGCATATGATTAAATCAGTTACCTGTGCGCCCTTATCGGTGCACTGATGTGACAAGACCTACAGCCACTGGTCTGAACAGCATGGCAGCGTTAACTATGTTATGTAAAATAATAAGGGAAATGATATACGTTGACCGAAATAAATACAAAGAAAATGTGCGATGAAAAGATATTACTCGATCTTGTAATCAGCTTCCATTGTACGTAAAGCGAGCAAACTATGAACTTTCATTTTACTACATGGAAGGATATTATTGCAGATTCATAAGTGATAGAGAAATAACTGTGCAAACATTTAGAATATACGTGTATAATATCCTATACATCATTTATCAATCACCATGGCTAGTAAGTGGAAGTAACTAATGCATTATCTTCATGACTGAAGAAACTCTGAACCAGTTCGCATTAACACGAGGAAAAGCAAGAAGCATAACAGATCAGACTGCCTCCGAAGTAGTAAATCAGGAGCAGAGTGGCAAAAATTCTTTTGAAACTACTTCGCCTCGTTGGTTCCACACCCGCAAACATTTTCCATTAGCTGGTGGTCTGACCAAGCGTCCAGAGGTATGAAATGCATCAGTGGAGACACAAAAATATGCTCAAAGAGCTTGTTTCGATTAATCGAAGGTGATCGAAGTATGAACACGCAAAGCATTGCACGTATAAGTCACTGTTTAAGAAAAGCAAATATATGGTGGGCAAAATATAAATCGCAAACGAACAGGCAGCTTTCACGCTCTGTACTCACATCGTTCAGATCCCCGCGTGACTATAGACATTTACGTTTTCGTGGTTTTCCTTACTTCGATTAAAATCATAGCCAAGATGGCGTCCCTAAACAACGAATGATTGCACGTTTCCAGACTTAACTACTACTAGCCGCCTTTTGTGATGCCTCAATTTTTATTTACATCACCTGTTTCGAATCGCTTAGCGATTCATCACTTGCTATACTTTTAAGGAATATTTGGAGCATCATATGGGCCATGTAGCTGTGAAAAGATATAAAAGCGAAAAAAGTAAGCACTGAGTGTAGCGGGAATCATTAAGTATCATGAAATAGACTTAAAGGCATTAAAAACAGTTACTAGTATCGGTCTATTCCTGGTGCATACATTACTCTGGAAAACATAATTTATATTTTCGAATGACGTTAAATCTGTAGCACTGTGCAATCTTTGCCACCGGCAGCAACTCCCTTGTGCTTTATACAGTCTTCGTCGACGTAGCTGTTAAGTTTATTCATTATGTCTAATGACCCAGTCGTCCACGGGGTATTAAACCTACAAGTTTCTGTTTCAGATTCTCCGGATTTCTGACATTTTGTTTCAACTTACTATATATTAGCCTAGCACGTACGTTGACAAGTGCTATGATTATATTCTGGATTTCATTACTTTTCTTTCCATGGCAAAGCGTAAAGCCAGAAACGCTTGTTTAGTATCTTAATATTTTCTCAATGAAAATGGTATTTAGTGTCTCCGATCTTCAAAAGAGTTATGACTTACTTTGTCTCATCAAGGTCTGCTGTTCTATGGGACAAAATTAACATAGTTCGATTTAAAAATAAAAAGAACGTAGTGCCTATATCTCGATTATTAATGAAGGTACGTGAAAACATTGCTGCTTCTGAAAGACAGAATTTTATTTCCGCTGTCATTTCTGAAAAAGATTTGCGTGCCTGTTTTATTTAAAATTGATTGTGTTTTTCGTGTATCAGTTGGGAGAGTCACTCTCACTCTTCAATGCTCTTGTATGTGTATTCTTTGTCTCTAATGAAGTTTCCGGCAGTCTTTACAGTTAATTTAGATTATCTACTATTATTTTGTCACTGTTTTTAGTTTAGTTTCTATTGAACCGTACCTTTTCTTTTAGAGGCTATTGACATTCCTTGACTTTAAGGATAATGCTGAGTCTGTATGTGAGCTGGTAATGGAGCATTACGATATGCCATCTGTTTCCGCAGTGTGGTGAGTTTTCCAACGTGAGAGAGTATTTGGTCCTCTGTGTGATTATATGCAACTGCTCATTGTTCGAAGGGCGTTCATAAGTAACGCAACACATTTTTTATTCTGAAATGAAGGTTCGTTTTATTCAATATTTCAATACACCATATTACTATCCACTCTTTTTGCTACGAAACCACATTTTTCAACATAATCTCCGTTAAATGCGACGTCCTTATGCCACCTTACTGGGAGGCCCTGTATGCCCGCCAGGTACCACTGTAATGGTCGACGTCTGAGGCTACATCTTGCTGCATTGTTAACCTGCCCTGTCATCCACGTAGTGCTTGCCGCGGACTGCACCCTTCATTGGACCAATCAGATGAAAGTCAGAAGGAAACAAGTCCAGTTCAGTAACGAGTTGTTTAAAAATCCATGGATCACCTCGAATGAGAGTGTCCAGACGTTCCAACATTGCAGGAGTCACAGCTGTGTGTAGCCAGCCAGTACCCAGGATATCAGACTGGTTTTGCGTGACCTTGTTGGGAGGATGTAAGATGCCTCGCCCACTGGCTCACCAGGCTTTTATTCACTGCCAGGTACCCGTAGACAAGGGCCTATGAATACCTTCGATGCTCTAGTTTTCCACCAAAAGAAACTCAATGACAGTTCTCTGCTTGGAAAGCACCTCCGCTACAGATGCCTTCGATACAGTTCCCCACAGTCGTTTAATGAACAAAGTAAGAGCATATGGACTATCAGACCAATTCTGTGACTCGATTGAAGAGTTTCTAGATAACAGAACGCAGTATGTCATTCTCATTGGAGAGAAGTTTTCCGAAGTAAGAGTGATTTCAGGGGTGCCGCAGGGGAGTGTCGTAGGACCGTTGCTATTCAGAATATATATAAATGACGATGTGGATAACATCGGAAGTTCACTGAGGCTTTTTGCGGATGATGCGTTGGTATATAGAGAGGTTGTAACAATGGAAAATTGTACTGAAATGCAGGATGATCTGCAGCGAATTGGCGCTTGGTGCAGGGAATGGCAATTGAATCTCAATGTAGACAAGTGTAATGTGCTGCGAATGCATAGATATAAAGATCCCTTATCATTTAGCTACAATACAGCAGGTCAGCAGCTGCAGGCAGTTAATTCCATAAATTATCCGGGAGTACGCATTAGGAGTGATTTAAAATGGAATGATCATATAAAGTTGATCGTCGGTAAAGCAGATGCCAGACTGAGATTCATTGGAAGAATCCTAAGGAAATGCAATCCGAAAACAAGGGAATTGGGTTACAGTACACTTGTTCGCCCACTGCTTCAATACTGCTCACCGGTGTGGGATCCGTAGCAGATAGGGTTGATAGAAGGGATAGAGAAGATCCAACGGAGAGCAGCGCGCTTCGTTACAGGATCATTTAGTAATCGCGAAAGCGTTACGGAGATGACAAACTCCAGTGGAAGACTGTGTAGGAGAGACGCTCAGTAGCTCGGTACGGGCCTTTGTTGAAGTTTCGAGAACATAACTTCACCGAGGAGTCAAGCAGTATATTGCTCCCTCCTACGTATAGCTCGCGAAGAGACCATGAGGATAAAATCAGAGAGATTAGAGCCTACACAGAGGCATACCGACGATCTTTCTTTCCACGAACAATACGAGACTGGAATAGAAGGGAGAACCGATAGAGGTACTCAAGGTGCCCTCCGCCTGCGGAGTATGGATGTAGATGTAGATGCCATTTTGAAGGCTACGAATATGAAACTATACGGATTGGTCGTTTCGTTGATTTCGGGGAGAGACCAAACAGCAAGGTCATCGGTCCCATCGGATCAGGGAAGAATGGGGAAGGACGTCATCAGTGCCCCTTCCAAGGGACGATCCCTGTGATTACCTGAAGTGATTTAGGGAAACCAAGGAAAACCTAAATCAGGGAGGCCTCCAGAATGCGAGTGCAGTGTGCTAACCAAAGCGCCACCTCGCGCGGTAACTGTAGGGGCTGGAGCAGGAATACTCCACGATGTCCCACAACAAATTCCACAATATTTCAGCGGAAATTAGCCCAGAAAAAAGTTTGTTGCATTACTTATGGAACGCCCTGGCAGTTTGAGAGACATAAATATTCTCAGAAAGATACTGCGTCCGGCGCAGTTGCTTATCGTCGATAAAAGGTGTCACGACAAGTAGAACTTCAACGCGGTTCATCGTGAATGGGTCAACTAGAAAATGGAGGAACGCTTTCCGTCCATAAGCTTCTTACAGACAAAAGAGAGTGCATCGGCAGGTTTCACATGCCTGGCATTATCTCCGAAAAGAGTCTGCGGGAAGAGGAGCACCGTCGGCAATGTTCCGTCCGGCTAAGCGCGTAATGCAGCTTATTCTAAGCGCAATATCTCCTAATGTGGGATCAGGGTCAGATGAGAGCGGCGCGGCAAGGGAGCAGGTGTAAGCGCATCATGAGGTCGAGTGCGTGCCACCGGCGCGCACTAAAGAGACAACGGGGTGCTTGCTGGATCGTGTCGCAGGGAGCGATAAGCTTGTATTACACGTCCTAGTGGGATCACCTGCTTCACGCCTCTCCTTAGGGACCTCGCGAAAGTAATGAACTGTCTAATACAGTGTGTCATGCATGACTACCGCCGACGTGGGAAGTTTACAAAGAAGGTATTACCGAAATGAATTCACATTTTGCGTATCTGGATTGACATCAGCTGTTTGAGAGACATGATAATTTTTGCTAGACCTGGACTTGACCTCAGATTTACCTCTTAACGCGAGCGGTCCTCTAACCACTTCGGTATCCGATCATTCCTCCAAGACCCACCCAAACTTCCACATGTCACTGAGTCGACTATCCTTGAGCCGTCGACACGCGGGTCGAGTAATCCAACACGGACGTGGCATTCTACTTCTTTCTGTCTCGCGTTGAGGAGCCATTTCGTCACGTAAAATTCAAAATATGTTCTGCGATATTTCGGCGACGTGTTACATAAATTAGAACCAAAAGGAAGGAAGAACGCTCCCTCCGTCACAACCATAAAGCTTGAGGCCTGCGGAAAGCAAGACGCCATATTGTATTTGTGATGTTCAGTAGAAGTCCATATTCGGTGAGTTTTTGTTACGCCTAAATACCCCACGAATATATACCGTTTCTTAAGCTCCAGCACATTGAATGTCTCGAGAACGAATCATTATTATTTCGATTTCATGTAAAAAAGGACGAGAAACATTACATTCTGGGTCAAAGAATTTTAATATTTAGTTATTGTCTCGTTGTAACTCGCGTGTTATGAGAGTAAGCCGTATCAGGCAACGTCACATTGCAGATTCATGAAAAAAAATTTCGTTCTTGCAAGGATTTGTTGTAATTAAACGTATATTAATAACATTTCGGCAATTAAAACCTATAAAAGACTATAATATTAAACACAAAGTCAGTTATTACCCAGCTGCAGCCTAGCTTACTTGTTTCCGTGTGTTACTGTAATTTATGGCTGTAATTACCTGTCATCTTATCTATGTCACTTCACTGTAAGCTAATCAATTTTATTACCGTTGTTATGAAATCAGAAATAATTCTGCCTTTCATCTGTACAAAAAGTGGCCCCACGTTATGGTGCGGAGGTCAGGTCAGTAGACGGTTCAAGTCTTTCGACATTTAATTGTTTTTTCACATCCGTGTTGTCTGAGAGATTGTAGAACTTTCTTACGAAATTAACAAAAATAAATTCTGTAGTACTTGATGTCTCGTAAATATAAATACGTCCTCTACCTTGAGTGAGCTCGTTTTTTTTTCCTTTATTGGTTTTCGATTCACCCCCCTCTCCCCCCCCCCCTCCCAAATGGGAAGGGGCGGGCTGACAGCAGCTTAATACGTTGCTCTACAGCTGTGAGAAAAGTAAACAGACAATGGTGAGAGAACAAACAATATATAAAAAGGCGATAAAATGGGGACTTCGTTATAAACTGCACAATTAAAAAAAAACACGGTGACAATCTCGTTTCTGTTCGCATGAGATAAAAACACAACTAGCGACAGCATGGTGGCTGTTCACAACACTGACAGGGGACGCACAACACTGAACACTCACTTAAACCAGCACTGTAGAGGTGACACGGCGGCAGATGGTGAAAGAGGAGGGGGGGGGGAGGATAGGAAAGTAAGGGAGGGGACATAGAAAAAAAGGGGGTGAGCAAATCCGAGAAAGAGTGGGAAAGGCGGTGGAGGGGAGAGTAAAAGGACTCGGGGGAGAGAAGGGAGGCAGAGAGAGGGTAGGTGGGGAAAAAACAGGATTGAAGGTGGAGGGGAGAGAAATCCCAGGAAAAGGATAGAGAAAGGGAGGGGCATATGAGGATCAGAGTTGATAGGAGGGATAAATTGAGGGAGAGTGGGCATCATCCAGGAGGGGGAGTCGACGGAAGCCACGTTGGCAAAGGTGTAGAGGTGAAGGGTAGGGGGGACACAACAATGAAGGTGCGGCAGAGGGCGTGGGGTTGGAGAGGAGAGGAGCAACCAGGGGTTAAGGGGGATCAAGGCGGCGGAAGGTGTAGAGGACGTGGATATGTTCGAGAAATAGGAGCAGATGGGGGAAAGGAATCAGGTCGTAGAGGATCTGCGTGGGGGATGGGAGGCATATACGGAAGGCGAGGCGGAGTTCATGGCGCTCGAGGATCTGGAGGACTCATAGAATTTGGGGGGGGGGGCGGATAACCAGGCGGGACTGGCATAACAGAGGATGGGATGAATCAGGGATTTGTAGGTGTGGAGGACGGTAGAGGGGTTCAACCCCCATGTCCAGCCAGAGAGGAGTTTGAGGATTCGGTTGTGGGCTTTGGATTGGATAGAGCGGAGATGAGCTCGTTCGATTTGGTGAACTTTTATAAGCTGATGTGCTTGCTGAGTGGACATGTATCTTTCCTTTTTGTCTTGTTGCACGTCATGGATATTGAAGTTTTTATTTATGTGTATTACAGAAACAATAACATAACATGCAAATGATCAAAAGAAGAAAGTGCGTTTTAATAGAGCTAACATGGGAAATTACGCAGTTCCATTTTCGTGAACAAACTGTGTGGCTTGCAAGCCAAATAAAACCTTCAACTGCCGCCAGAGAACGCTGAGAGCGCAAAATCAAATTAACCAGCTCGTGTTGTGTGCCGAAGGCACTGTCTCGTGACACTGGATATCCCAGCTGCATGCAGTTCAACTTTAGTTGCCTCATCCCGGATGCCAACAGTTTTGCAGTGCACGTGTTTATACAGACTCTGTGTCTTCGCGTTACAACGTCATTCAGACGTGCATGCATACTTGTCTGGAGGACACTGTTTTGTTAAGATACAGATACGGTATAAATGTCACGGCTAAGATCCGAAGACTGACTGATCGTGAACTGGCGGGCCATTTCATACTTTGGCCGAAAGGATTGTCGAAAGTTCGATTGCTTGAAAGAATCGACGTATATCCGACTTTGGCCAGGCATTTCGCGAACTGGCGGTAAATCCCTGGCTAAATCGCACTGAGTACTGTGATGAGACAACAGTGAGCGATAGGTAACACTTCTCTCACTTTCGTTGTTACCTGCGGCGTGCACGTGGTAGCTGCTGGTCACATCTTTCAGATGTGGTAAGGGAACTTCGGTTAATTACGTGAGCTGCTTTTTTGCTCGTCTGCTTTTTTTGTATTTGCTCCCACTTCGCCCATTTGTGCAGTTTTGTGAAATGTGGTGTACCCCCCTCCCTCCTCCGTTCATAACGAGTTTAATTATACAGATTTTTTTAGACGGCTGCCAAATGTGTCTCTACGGTCACTGTGTTTTGAAAATTATTTGCTTCCAATAAGTAAGTACAAATTAGGCGCCGGCCGAGGTGGCCGAGCGGTTCTAGGCGCTACAGTCTTGAACCGCGCGACCGCTTCGGTCGCAGGTTCGAAGCCTGCCTCGGGCATGGATGTGTGTGATGTCCTTAGGTTAGTTAGGTTTAAGTAGTTCTGTGTTCTAGGGGACTGATGACCTTGGAAGTTAAGTCCCATAGTGCTCAGAGCCATTTGAACCATTTGAACAAATTAGGCGACAATACCACCTTCCATTATTCCTCTCGCACTCCATCGTCATTCGTGTGTTTTCTTTGCTGTAATCTACGTAAAACACTTTACTAACAAACATTAGAACATACACGTAAACTGAAAAGTTTTTATTTGTTTCAAACATTGATTAAAACACATTAATTAAAACATGTTTTTATAGAGAAACTGTATTAAACACTTTTCTAAAACAGGAAAACATTTCGCTTTCAACACGCCAATTCCCAGTAAGCCCTCCAGTATTCATGTTTATCACCTTCGCACAGACCGACAAAAAGGTTCCTAAAAGCAATAGGCCTCACTGTTTTAACAGATACTAAAAAAATTGACCTTTTACGGATATAGGCTAATGTCACTGAACCTTACTATTCATAAGAAGGCAACAGTGTTTGCACCATCCTCCGAGCCTTATCGTTACGCACCTTCTAAATTTATATCATCAATAAGAGAATTTTTGTCAGAGAACTTGAGCTTAGCTTCCTTTCACGAAAGATTAACCTCTGTGACGTTTGTTTTGACCTGTCAGCAGGCCGATTAACATGCGTATTATGAAAGTCTTGGTACAAATTAATTTTAAACACAATAACATACATTTGTGACTTGCAGATTATCACGACCCTTTCTCAACTGGCATGCGTGAATTCAGCCGCTATTGGAGGGTAACTTCCCAAATGAAATCTGGCAATTGTGCAGCACGCCTTTCAGATGGGGGAATCCTGGGCATACGCACATATGATACTTTCAGTTCATGTCACAGTCTGCATAAAGATTGGTGCTTACTTTAATACTGTCTATGCTCAGGATTAATTTTATAAAACAAATTATTAGCCGAGCGGTCTGAGGCGCTGCAGTCATGGACTGTGCGGCTGGTCCCGGCGGAGGTTCGAGTCCTCCCTCGGGCATGGGTGTGTGTGTTTGTCCTTAGAATAATTTAGGTTAAGTGGTGGGTAAGCTCAGGGACTGATGACCTTAGCAGTTAAGTCCCATAAGATTTCACACACATTTGAACAAAATATTATCTTTTATAATAATGGGGTTTCTCTGAATTAAAAAGTTAACGTGAGAATTTAATTGAACTCCCTCTTTAAAAGAGCATTACGGTTTTGCCGCAGTGGTAACACCAGTTCCCGTCAGATCACAGAAGCTAAGCGGTGACGGGCTGGACTAGCACTTGGATGGGTGACTATCCGGTCTGCTGAGCGCTGTTGGCAAGCGGGATGCACTCAGCTCTTATGAGCCAAATTGAGGAGCTACTTGACTGAGAAGTAGCGGCTCCGGTCCCGTAAACTGACAAAATGGCCGTGAGAGCGGTGTGCTGGCTACCTGCCCGTCTATTTTCGCTTCCAATGACGCATGTAGGCTGAGGATGACACGGTGGCCGGCCGGTACCGTTCTTTTTTTTTTTTTTTTTTTTTTTTTAATGAGAACTGGTGAGGTTTAGCCAGACTGATTTCCTCCATTCTGAGCTCACGTAATTAACGGACATGCCATAAATCACTAATCGAACATGCCAGTACTAATTGTTTGGTAGTAGTACCTAGACTGATCATATGTAATGGCATTAGATTTCAATTGTTCGTATCATTCTTCCGTAGACTGACCCATGGCTACTTTACTCTGGAACGATATTCACGATAAAGGTGGGATATATACAAATGCGGAAAAGCAGATTCCTGGACACTTTGAATACGCTGCTGCAAGAAAAAGCAAATGACAGCGCAATAATCACAATAGATAGATAGCAAAGCAAAGCGGAGAAAATAGTGTGTTGACTATCGTCGACTAAGAAAATATGGCGTTATTGAAGTTCACGGAAAAGAAACACTCGTTGCACCAGTAACAGAAGACAAGAGCGCTATTTTCTACTATGTCCATACAGAAGAACTGCTCGAAATACAGCACGATACTTACTTGAAAATAGGGACTTGGGGGTCGCACGCGAATGGTGAAGGAACTTCAGTTAATGTACAAAAATGCCCCCAAATAGGTCATTGATTTGTATCTTTGCTTATGAAAACTGTGTCAGAATAAACTGTCAAATCTAAAGAAAAGTTTAGTTTCCAAACCTCTAATATGTAAAGAATTTAACTCAAGATGCCAGGTAGATCTGATAGAGTTCATACTCAGTTACCACGATCACATAACCAAGTTCATATTACTGCGACCCCTGAAAATCAAAAGAGTAAAATAAGTTGCTCAACATTTGCTTGGCATCTTTACCACCATAAGTGCTCCAAGTATGCTGCAGTTAGATAATGGTAGAGACTTTTCACTCCTGGTTACAATGAGCGAAATAAAATGTGACCTGATCTGATATGATATGTGAAAAACCCAGACATAGCCGAAGCCAAGATTCCAGGGAAAGGTCCAATCAGAATGTACAGAATATGATAATGACATGGAAATATTTTATATAAAAATGCAACCAGTCACGTTTTTGAATAATTACGTTTTATTTCATGAACCGGTTTTCGAACGTTTTCAGGTTCATCTTCAGATGCTTTCTGGAGGCTGCATCATTATTTCTAGCATAATGCTGGGTGTCACAAGAAGATGGAACACGCTTCACTGTATCGCCATGACTACTGTTTATCTGTCGATGTGGATGTAAATTTAGCTTTTTTACTTAATGCAACAGTATGGAGGCTTTTTTCCGTTAGTGTCCATCTGTCGCATTAAATAAAAAACAAAATTTACATCCATGTTGACAGAGAAACAATAGTCATGGCGATACATTAAAGCGTGTTCCAAGTTTTAAATTCCTGCTGTTGCCATTGCTTACTCCTGCACGTGAATGATGGAAGGCCAGAAAAACGTTGCACGAACGCAGCACTTTCTGTTCATTGCTTACATAGCCACAGATTTAATGGTTTGGAATCAGCAATGCCTTCAATGTGAGTGGAAGCAAAGAATGGCTCGAAAATTGTTACCCTTACCAGTTGCGAAGGGGCTGCTATATGTTATTTTTGAATGCAAACGAGATCTACAGCATCTCGAATTCATCAAAAATTATGGCCCACATTTACGAATGAAGGAAAGATCAGACAATGGTATCGAGACTTTAAAAGTGGCCGTACAAATGTACTTGACTAAAGGCGGAGTGCCTGGCCTGGTTTCCAGGCCGATGATAGCGTGCATATGGTTAACTATTGACGATTAGGGCTCGGCTGATTAACGTTTCAATGTTTGAAGCATCACTATTTTCACGATTGTAACGTTAAAGGTTTTTTTTTCGTTCCATAGATCCGCGCTGAGGGGATCCTCGTGGATGTAGAACATGTCAATTTTTTTTCTTGTAAAGCTGAAATAACAATACTATTAGTATGAATATATACAATATATCATTTGTTTCTATTAAATTCGTCAATGGAGTAGAAGGAGTTGGCTACTAGTAAGTCTTTCAGGCTCCTTTCAAATTGATCTTTATTTGTAACTAAATTTTTGATGTTTGCTGGCAAATTATTGAAGATGAGTGTTCCTGAGTAGTGGACCCCTTTTTGAACTAAAGTAAGTGCTTCTAAGTCCTTGTACAGATCGTTTTTGTTCCTGGTATTGTTTGTATGAACTGAGCTGTCTGTTGGAAAAATGGATATATTACTTAGGAAAAATTTCATTAAGGAGTAAATATACTGAGAGGCAGTGGTTAGTATACCCAGTCCTTTGAAGAGGTTTCTACAGGACGTCCGTGAATTTACTCCACAAATAATACGTATTACACGCTTTTGGACTCTGAAAACTTTTGTTTGACTTGAAGAGTTACCCCAGAATATTATACCATATGACATTATGGAATGAAAGTAGGCAAAGTATGCAAGCTTTTTCATTTTTATGCCGCCTATGTCTGCTAACACTCGAATTGCAAATGCAGATTTGTCAAGGCGTTTCTGCAGTTCTGTGGTGTGCTCCTCCCAACTGAATTTATTATCAAGTTGTAATCCCAGGAATTTAAGACTGTCAACCTCTTCTATCTGCACTTCTTCATACTTTATGCATATGCTGGGTGGAAACCTCTTAGAGGTTCTGAATTGCATATAGTGAGTCTTTTCGAAGTTTAATGTCAGTGAGTTGGCTTTAAACCATTTATTAATATCCATGAAAATATCATTAGCAGATCTTTGTAGAACTATACTCGACATACTATTTATTGCAGTACTTGTGTCATCTGCAAACAAAACGAACTCTGCTTCTGGCAGTGTAACTGATGAGAGATCATTAATGTACACAAGAAAAGCAATGGCCATAAGATGAATCCTTGTGGGACATCACATGTAATTTCTTCCAATTCTGATGATGACTGATGACTTAATTCACTAGTCCCTTGCACTGACACCCTTTGTTTCCTGTTAGCGAGGTATGACTTGAACCATTTTGCAGCACTGCCCGTGACACCATAGAATTCTAATTTATTTAAAAGGATGTTGCGGTTCACACATTCGAATGCCTTTGACAAATCACAGAAAATACCTGCTGCTTGTAACTTATTATTTAATGAATTAAGTACATTTTCACTGTAGGTGTAAATAGCCTTCTCGATATCAGAACCCTTCACAAATCCAAACTGTGTTCTTGATAATATGTTATTTGTGGTCAGATGGTTGAGCAGCTGCCTGTACATTACTTTTCTAAAATTTTTGAGAATGCTGGCAAAAGTGAAATCGGTCTGTAGTTTGATGGTATCGCTTTATCCCCTTTCTTGAATAGAGGCTTAACATCTGCATATTTTAGCCAGTCAGGAAAGTCCCAATTATAATTGACTGGTTACACAAGTAACTTAGAATTGTACTAAACTCACAAGAACTTGCCTTAATTAACTCTGTTGATATTTCATCGTAAGCACTAGAATGCTTTGTTTTTAAAGATTATATTGTGGAAGTTATTTCTTTTGGTGAAGTGAGTGACATATTCATGTACCTGAAGCTATTTGTAAAGGTTAGTTTCAGATATTCAAGGGCATTATTTACTGATCCTGACAGTCCCATTCTATCAGTAACGTACATAAAGTACTTGTTAAATAGATTTGCCAAACTATGACCATCGGTTACTAATGTGTCATCTACCCTTAGTGCTATTTGCTCCTGTTCCTTTCTGGTTCTACCAGTATCCTCTTTCACTATATCCCATATTGTTTTTATTTTGTTCCGTGACATTGCTATCTTCTTCTCGTAGTGCATTTGCTTAGATGTCTGAATTACTTTTTTTAATGTTTGCAGTATTCCTTGTATTTAGCTAAATCATCAGCATTGAAGCTATTCTTGGTCGACAGATACATTTTCCTTTTTGTCTTACAGGAAATCTTTATTCCTTGTGTAATCCATGGTTTTATTATAGACCTGTTTAATTTGAGTAACTTTTAGAGGAAAACAGTTTTCAAACATGGTAATGACATTGTTCATGAATGTGTTATATTTTTCATTCATGTCATGAGCACTATAAACATCTTTCCAGTGCATATCTTTGAGCAGTTTTCTAAAACACTCAATTTTTTGTTGATTGACCACTCTCCTGTACTCAGGTTTAGCAGTCTTGATAATCTGCTTAGAATTTACATCTAAAACAAGGAGCTGCATGTCATGATCTGATAGTCCATTTATAACAGGTTTTATGATATGATTTTGTTCTTTTCATTTGTCTATAAAAATATTATCAATGGCTGTCCTTGAGGATTTAGTGATCCTAGTTGTAAAGTTTAGAGTGTGAGTTAGATTGAAAGACAAGTGAATGTTTACTGGAAGATTGCGTTAGAAAATCTGTATTAAAGTCACCAGCAATCAAAATTTCTTTGTTTGTTCCTGTTAAATAACGTCATAAACTAAATATTACCTCGTTGGTGCGAACGAATATATTGTAACGAAACTTTACCGCTGCCGTTCTTTGTCGTGTAGTTAGATCTAATTCAGTAGTCACCATCCTTTCCCTAAAGGAACTCCACACATGAGCGACTATCGCAGTGATCCGTCGCTTGCGATACAGCCTGCAATCGGTGGATCGCCCCAACAATCCATACACGAGCGTTCTACTAAGCTGTATCAAAAATGGTTCAAATGGCTCTGGGCAGTATGGGACTTAACATCTGAGGTCATCAGTCCCCTAGAACTTAGAACTACTTAGACCTAACTAACCTAAGGACATCACACACATCCATGCCCGAGGCAAGATTCGAACCTACGGCCGTAGCAGTCGCGCGGTTCCCGACTGCAGTGCCTAAACCGCGTGGCCACCGCGGTCGGCCAAGCTGTATCAATCAGTATTACGAACGCCACTCGGTAGGGAAGTTCTGATATGGAAAAAGAACTAGAACTACTTTGTTTAGCAGAAGTCTCAATTTATTTCCATATCCCCACGAATGCTTGCGAAACATAAATTTAAAACATGCGAAAATGATAATTTATTAAATTTACACTCCTGGAAATTGAAATAAGAACACCGTGAATTCATTGTCCCAGGAAGGGGAAACTTTATTGACACATTCCTGGGGTCAGTTACATCACATGATCACACACTGACAGAACCACAGGCACATAGACACAGGCAACAGAGCATGCACAATGTCGGCACTAGTACAGTGTATATCCACCTTTCGCAGCAATGCAGGCTGCTATTCTCCCATGGAGACGATCGTAGAGATGCTGGATGTAGTCCTGTGGAACGGCTTGCCATGCCATTTCCACCTGGCGCCTCAGTTGGACCAGCGTTCGTGCTGGACGTGCAGACCGCGTGAGACGACGCTTCATCCAGTCCCAAACATGCTCAATGGGGGACAGATCCGGAGATCTTGCTGGCCAGGGTAGTTGACTTACACCTTCTAGAGCACGTTGGGTGGCACGGGATACATGCGGACGTGCATTGTCCTGTTGGAACAGCAAGTTCCCTTGCCGGTCTAGGAATGGTAGAACGATGGGTTCAATGACGGTTTGGATGTACCGTGCACTATTCAGTGTCCCCTCGACGATCACCAGTGGTGTACGGCCAGTGTAGGAGATCGCTCCCCACACCATGATGCCGGGTGTTGGCCCTGTGTGCCTCGGTCGTATGCAGTCCTGATTGTGGCGCTCACCTGCACGGCGCCAAACACGCATACGACCATAATTGGCACCAAGGCAGAAGCGACTCTCATCGCTGAAGACGACACGTCTCCATTCGTCCCTCCATTCACGCCTGTCGCGACACCACTGGAGGCGGGCTGCACGATGTTGGGGCGTGAGCGGAAGACGGCCTAACTGTGTGCGGGACCGTAGCCCAGCTTCATGGAGACGGTTGCGAATGGTCCTCGCCGATACCCCAGGAGCAACAGTGTCCCTAATTTGCTGGGAAGTGGCGGTGCGGTCCCCTACGGCACTGCGTAGGATCCTACGGTCTTGGCGTGCATCCGTGCGTCGCTGCGGTCCGGTCCCAGGTCGACGGGCACGTGCACCTTCCGCCGACCACTGGCGACAACATCGATGTACTGTGGAGACCTCACGCCCCACGTGTTGAGCAATTCGGCGGTACGTCCACCCGGCCTCCCGCATGCCCACTATACGCCCTCGCTCAAAGTCCGTCAAATGCACATACGGTTCCCGTCCACGCTGTCGCGGCATGCTACCAGTGTTAAAGACTGCGATGGAGCTCCGTATTCCACGGCAAACTGGCTGACACTGACGGCGGCGGTGCACAAATGCTGCGCAGCTGCGCCATTCGACGGCCAACACCGCGGTTCCTGGTGTGTCCGCTGTGCCGTGCGTGTGATCATTGCTTGTACAGCCCTCTCGCAGTGTCCGGAGCAAGTATGGTGGGTCTGACACACCGGTGTCAATGTGTTCTTTTTTCCATTTCCAGGAGTGTATTTTGAAACGCTCTTCTTAGGAACTGTACTGTACTATAAACGCTGAAGCGCCGAAGAAACTGGTGTAAGCATGCGTAATCAAATAAAGACATTGTAAACAGGAAGGATACGGGCTGCGGTCGGCAACGCCTATTAGGAAAAAAAAAATGGTTCAAATGGCTCTGAGCACTATGGGACTCAACTGCTGAGGTCATTAGTCCCCTAGAACTTAGAACTAGTTAAACCTAACTAACCTAAGGACATCACAAACATCCATGCCCGAGGCAGGATTCGAACCTGCGACCGTAGCGGTCTCGCGGTTCCAGACTGCAGCGCCTTTAACCGCACGGCCACTTCGGCCGGCTACCTATTAGGACACCAAGTGTCTGGCGCAGTTGTTAGATCGGTTACTGCTGCTACAATGACGGGACGCCAAGATTTAAGTGAGTTTGAACGTGGTGCACGAGCGATGAGACACAGCATCTCCGAGATAGCGATGAAGTGGCGATTTTTCAGTACGACCATTTCATAAGTGTACCGTGAATATCAGGAAGCCGGTGAAACATCAAATCTCCGACATCGCTGCGGCTGAAATAGATCCTGCAAGAGCGGGACCAACGACGACTGAAGAGAGTCGTTCAACGTGACAGAACAAGCGTCAGCTTGCGAACCATTCAACGAAATATCTTAGATGTGGGCTTTCGGAGTCGAAGGCCCATTCGTTTACCCTTGATGACTGCACGACACAAAGCTTTACGCCTCGCCTGGGACAGTCAACACCGACGTTGGACTGTTAATGACTGGAAACATGTTCTCTCGTTTCAAATTGTATCGAGCGGATGGACGGTGTACGGGTTTGAATCCATGGATCCTGCATGTCAGCAGGCGACTGTTCAAGCTGCCGGAGTCTCTGTAATGGTGTGGGGCGTTCGCAGATGGCGTGATATGGGACCCCTGATACGTCTAGAGACGACTCAGACAGGTGACGCGTACGTAAGCGTCTTCTCTGATCACCTGCATCCACTTATGATCATTGCGCATTTCGACGGACTTGGTTAATTCCAGCACGACAATGCGACACACCACACGCCGAGAATTACTGCAGCGTGGCTCCAGAAACACTCTTCTGAGTTTAAAGGCTTCCGCTGGCCAGCACACATCCCAGACATAAACAGTTCGTTAAGTAGCGCATCAAGTGATGCTTTAATAGTCAACAACAATTGTAAATTATCAAGCTCTCCTCTGTCGAAGGATAGTATCAAGTTAAGTAGACCTTCTTATCATTCATGTAACAAAGTGAACTAATATTCCATCTGTTGTAGTTAAGATGAGCCATCCCCCAGAGCATTCAAAGAACCCAGAGTTATGGCTGGACGATTGTAGTTTCATCTGATCGTAATAAGTACAGTAACTCTTGTTATAAACTGAATGAGGGAGAGTTAGTTTATATGAAATGACAAGGGACTTCATTATACCTGCATAATATATATGTCCTGAACATTTAAATTAAAATGTGCTTTTAACATCGTAGAACGTATGTCATTCTGTTTAGAATTTAAAAACTTTAATAATGCGTGTTATTATTTCAGAAACAACTTAAAATAACTAGCTGGAACATACTGTATAGTGACCATTCCTGTAATTATTACTATGAACTTCTGTAGGACAACCTTCAAAATGCTAATCTCTGCAAAATGAGAGGATGTATTTTGTACTACTTCTTAATAACGACGGCAACTCCGCCTTCTACTTCACTTCACAGAGCAATTCGTTGTTCCTGATTAGCTATAAATTCTAAAGTTCTTAATGTGGGCAAATCAGAACGAAATGAAACTAGGATTAATAGCTAGAGAAACGAGTCTGAGCCGTACTGCCGCACACCACTGCTGTCCAGTCAGGAAGACGTGTTGCAAACACTACTCGCATGCGATCCAGTAGATCGACTGCGGTGCCCATGCAATCAGCTACCGATCACTACGAAATGCTCACACACGTGCGATCTACGATGCGATTGGTCGCCATAAGACGGATCGCTTGTTGTGGGGCTCTTGAGGTTTAACCAGCCTAATTTCTTTCTCGCCCAGGAGAAAATGGTTCAAATGGCTCTGAGCACTATGGGACTCAACTGCTGAGGTCATTAGTCCCCTAGAACTTAGAACTAGTTAAACCTAACTAACCTAAGGACATCACACACATCCATGCCCGAGGCAGGATTCGAACCTGCGACCGTAGCGGTCTCGCGGTTCCAGACTGCAGCGCCAGAACCGCGCGGCCACTTCGGCCGGCCCCGCCCAGGAGATCAGGGCCTCCAGATCACTCTAGTCGGTCACCTGATAATAGCCTAAAGGCCCGTGATCTTCAGTCCGCTTTTTAACATAAAACAGCACCTGCTGAAAAACGCAGGCTATTGAAAGGTGTATGATGGAGAGGCATGGTTTCTGACAAAAGCAGTTCTCCTGAAATTTTGTTCATTAGGTCCACCAGTAACCTCCACAGCCCCTGTTCTTGAAAGAATCGAACGCCAGCCAGAAGCTAGTTTTGTGATGTCCTGCCTGCTGAACTTTGTGTCGTACGATGACATAATTTTGGAGGTATATCCAGTGGTACATGTGCATACTGTCTTCAAAATGTGTTGCGAATACAGTTAATAGGAAGGGAATAAATTACACTCCTGGAAATGGAAAAAAGAACACATTGACACCGGTGTGTCAGACCCACCATACTTGCTCCGGACACTGCGAGAGGGCTGTACAAGCAATGATCACACGCACGGCACAGCGGACACACCAGGAACCGCGGTGTTGGCCGTCGAATGGCGCTAGCTGCGCAGCATTTGTGCACCGCCGCCGTCAGTGTCAGCCAGTTTGCCGTGGCATACGGAGCTCCATCGCAGTCTTTAACACTGGTAGCATGCCGCGACAGCGTGGACGTGAACCGTATGTGCAGTTGACGGACTTTGAGCGAGGGCGTATAGTGGGCATGCGGGAGGCCGGGTGGACGTACCGCCGAATTGCTCAACACGTGGGGCGTGAGGTCTCCACAGTACATCGATGTTGTCGCCAGTGGTCGGCGGAAGGTGCACGTGCCCGTCGACCTGAGACCGGACCGCAGCGACGCACGGATGCACGCCAAGACCGTAGGATCCTACGCAGTGCCGTAGGGGACCGCACCGCCACTTCCCAGCAAATTAGGGACACTGTTGCTCCTGGGGTATCGGCGAGGACCATTCGCAACCGTCTCCATGAAGCTGGGCTACGGTCCCGCACACAGTTAGGCCGTCTTCCGCTCACGCCCCAACATCGTGCAGCCCGCCTCCAGTGGTGTCGCGACAGGCGTGAATGGAGGGACGAATGGAGACGTGTCGTCTTCAGCGATGAGAGTCGCTTCTGCCTTGGTGCCAATGATGGTCGTATGCGTGTTTGGCGCCGTGCAGGTGAGCGCCACAATCAGGACTGCATACGACCGAGGCACACAGGGCCAACACCCGGCATCATGGTGTGGGGAGCGATCTCCTACACTGGCCGTACACCACTGGTGATCGTCGAGGGGACACTGAATAGTGCACGGTACATCCAAACCGTCATCGAACCCATCGTTCTACCATTCCTAGACCGGCAAGGGAACTTGCTGTTCCGACAGGACAATGCACGTCCGCATGTATCCCGTGCCACCCAACGTGCTCTAGAAGGTGTAAGTCAACTACCCTGGCCAGCAAGATCTCCGGATCTGTCCCCCATTGAGCATGTTTGGGACTGGATGAAGCGTCGTCTCACGCGGTCTGCACGTCCAGCACGAACGCTGGTCCAACTGAGGCGCCAGGTGGAAATGGCATGGCAAGCCGTTCCACAGTACTACATCCAGCATCTCTACGATCGTCTCCATGGGAGAATAGCAGCCTGCATTGCTGCGAAAGGTGGATATACACTGTACTAGTGCCGACATTGTGCATGCTCTGTTGCCTGTGTCTATGTGCCTGTGGTTCTGTCAGTGTGATCATGTGATGTAACTGACCCCAGGAATGTGTCAATAAAGTTTCCCCTTCCTGGGACAATGAATTCACGGTGTTCTTATTTCAGTTTCAAGGAGTGTATTTAAACATTATGTCCGATGATGAAGCACGAACAACGAAAATGCATTTAATAATAAACTTCTCTCATTTAAGTAGCAGTGGCTCTGGTTCGGAATGCTCCCGAAGCACATGAAACAATACGGTGAGCAATACCAAACTCCTGAGCTACACTCGTCATCCTTAGTCCTTTTTCCAGTTTGTCCGTGATTTTTCCCCGTGTGAAATAACTGCTCGCTGACTAACACACACGCAGTCTCTTCCTGTTCCTTCAACTGTTTCGTGTTGCGGGGCCAGCTCCATTTGGCGCCGTAGTCAAGCTGACAGCACGCCATATGACGTTCAACTTTCTGCGAACGGCTGGAAGAACTGTAGCAACAAGCTTGCGCACTTTCATTTATTTCCACCATGTAATTAATATGTTTTTACTTTACACTTACTGTACCTTTCATGTCTTCAACTTTTGTAGAGCAGCGGATCACAAACTCGCAAAATCTAAGAGTAGATTCGGGATCAGTCAAAAAATTAGTGACGGTTTATACATCAATTATCAATCAGATTAATTTTTTTAAAAATATGGCTTTTTTTGTTTTAGTAAGACGCTAGACAGTTTTCAGCATATAGCAGTATGCTCAGGTATAGTTGCTACCACATGTACTCAAATATGGTAGCTGAACGTTAATATACACACATCAAAGAAAAGTTTTGCGTCACCCCGGTTCCAAGAACTCCTGAAGATAGACCATGACTGTGGATATAGTATCACAGACACAGTCCCTTTGACTGTTGATATATGTCAACAAACCAGTCCAAAGATGTAGAAAACGGTGGATGACCAGCGCCTCTTAGACGGAGGGGGTCTGACAGCCGATCAGTTCCAGTCATTCCACCAGGAAGGATGTACACAGCTCGTGTTGTCTGTGGTTCAACCATGCCTAGACGGTCAAAACCGTGGTTCAATCGAGTCAGCGTTGTTACTTCGTGCCAGGAAGGGCACTCACAAGGGAAGTGTCCAGGCGTCTCGGAGTGAAGCAAAGCGATGTTGTTCGGACGTGGAGGAGATACAGAGAGACAGGAACTGTCGATGACATGCCTCGCTGAGGCCGCTCAAGCGCTTCTACTGCAGTGGATCACCGCTACCTACGGATTATGGACCCTGACAGCAACGCCACCATGTTGAATAATGCTTTTCGTGCAGCCACAGGACGTCGTGTTTCGATTCAAACAGTGCGCAAATGGCTGCATGATGTGCAAATTCACTACCGACGTCCATGGCGAGGTCCGTCTTTACAACTACGACACCATGCAGCGCGGTACGGATGGGCCCAACAACATGCCGAATGGATCGGCAAGGACTGGCATCACGTTCTCTTCACCGAGGAGTGTCGCAAATGGCATCAACCAGACAATCGTAGGAGACGTGTTTGGAGGCAACCCAGTCAGGTTGAATGCCTTAGACACACTGTCGAGCGAGTGCAGCAAGGTGGAGTTTCCCCGCTGTTTTCGGGGTGGCAATATATGGGGCCGACGAACGGTGGTACAGCATGCAATGTGTGGTATTTATGAACAATAAAAAGGGCGGAAATGATGTTTATGTTGATCTCTATTACAATTTTCTGTACAGGTTCCGGAACTCTCGGAACCGAGGTGATGCAAAACTTTTTGGATTCAAACATTAAAATCTTGTACGTTAACACTAAGATAAAAGAAAATTAATTGTGCAGCTCGTGGAACATTACGAAATGTGTGTAGAAGTGACAAGTTTTCTTTTCCATTGTTCTGTATACATGGTGTGTCGAAGAATTTCGGTTAATGGTCCCAGAAAATAGAGGGCATAAAAGTTGCAAACAAAATATCTTTGCTGGTGTTCAAAGTAGTCACCATTAGTTACAACACACCTAACACAGGAGATGAGGCGTGTTGCTGCAAATACGATCCGGAGAGCTAGCGACAGTCAATAGCATCGAGCTCATCGTGTGACCCCCCCCTCCCCCCCCCCCAAAATAAAAAAGGCGGGCGGATAACTAACTTACTAACAAGAATATTACAATACCTTCAACGACCCTCAACGTAATTACCATAGCTACATCATACTACAGATGCCCGCATCTCGTGGTCGTGCGGTAGCGTTCTCGCTTCCCACGCCCGGGTTCCCGGGTTCGATTCCCGGCGGGGTCAGGGATTTTCTCTGCCTCTTGATGGCTGGGTGTTGTGTGCTGTCCTTAGGTTAGTTAGGTTTAAGTTGTTCTAAGTTCTAGGGGACTGATGACCATAGATGTTAAGTCCCATAGTGCTCAGAGCCATACTACAGACATCGGCTGTAAAACTAGAAAACTGTCAGCAATCGCTTTTTGTGCAATCGCTGTAAAGGCCTTGGTCGAACGTTGTTGGATATCCTCACCAACACAGATGAGACTTGGTGCTTCATACGATTCAAAGACCAAGCGACAATCAGTGGCATGGTGTTCGTATGTTCCTCCCCACCTCCCTTGGGTAGAAATTCACGATTGACCACGCACTTTCTGTTGAAAAAAGCGATCGACATCGTCTTACTCTTGGATATTACAGAAGATGAGTTCCATAAATGTTACCATCAATGACAGAAGCGCTAGAAAAAGTGTGTGCAATCAGAAGGGAACTATTTTGAAGGAGACAACACTAAACTTGACTAAAACGGTATGCAACCTTTTTTTTCACATCAGTCTCTTTACTTTATTGTCGCACCTCGTATTCTCAGTTATAAAATTTTATTCATGACTGTCAATCAGCAACTCCGTTACTCTCTGTTATGTCTATACTGAAACAAATTGATGTGTAGACGAAGAAAGATTCTGTGGTACAGACATTACACATGAAGTGTGAGTGCTGTGACTTTTTGTGGTCTGTTTCGGCTGCCTGGGAGGAAGGCGACGCCAGTAGAGGTTGCGATATGAGTGGCTGTCAGTGGCGCGCAGCCGCGGAAACCTGCCGCCGGCTGTCTGTCGAGAACAGCAGGGGCTGACACGGCGGCAGGAAATGAAAGAGAGAGGCCGGGCGAAAATCACTTCTCCCTCCCTCCCTTCCTCTCTCTCGCCCTGACAGCGCTTACGGCCAGAGCCGGCGGCTTCACCTCCATATCGTCTGCCTCCCTCTTCCCACACGTCGTCTCACGTTCCTCAGTCATTGAACCTGTTCTGACGAGCACGGCTTCTCTCTGCCATGCGTGCCAACGCATTACGCAGACACACATTTTTGTCTCCCTGTGTTAAAATCTGTGAGAAGCTCTTAGAAAGGGATTTCAAAGTATAGCGTTTCGTCGACACCGAGTTCATAGCAGGAGGAGGATCAGGTAAGGTTTTATGTTTATATTATCCCACAATGAGGTGGATGCACCACACAAACAAGAGAGCGGGCCTCCTGTCACGTTCTAGGCGCTACAAAATTAACTGCGACGGATGCCAGAAGGTTTGTACAGTTCAGACGATATTTAATTTCAACACCAGATTTAAAGAGCACATTAGGCTGAATGGGAACAATAACTTCACAGTACCAACATATCTAAAGGGAAGTTCCTACAGTATTTCAGAGGAATGTAGAGCCTTATATACTATATAAAAGTAATAAAAGGAAGAGCCTATGGAATAAAACGCGTTTTAAAAGAGAGTGGTACAATATGACAAAAGAACAGACAAAACTACATAGCATGAGGTATTTCCAGAATTTCAGTCAGTATTTCACTAAATGTAATGGTATAAGTGTAATACGTAAGTGCCAACGTAATTTGCAGTTACGTGTATGTTTACGTGTATGTCCTTATGTGATAGCTTACTACTTCGATAAGCTTCTGGAAGTTTTTATAATTTCAGCACCTGAAATATTTTTAAAGTACTAGCTTCCATTTTATATAATGACTTCATATACGAAATGACGTAAGCCAAAATATACGTACATGCAACGTAAAACATATGATAATAGTGATAAACACGGCGACGACAGACACAATCATGCAACATGTTCCAGGCATATATCGATATGTTTTATCAGCCGCGCAGTGGTAGCTCAACGTGTCAACACAACACCGAATCATTATATACAACTACATATTTATATGGCTGTATACGGACCACTTACAGTCTTTTTAAAGACTACTTATTTCTGTTCAAGAATTCCTCTACGGTACACAAGGAGTTCTTAAGAAGAAACGGGTTTAATCTAAATTTGACAGCACTTGTGCTATCTGTCGGATATTATATTTTCATAGACAGAGTATCAAAATAGTTTTGTAGCTGCATAATTCACTCCTTTCTTTGCCACGTTTAGGATTATTAAAGGGCAATGCAGACTATTGTTCCTCCTTTGCACTTGTGAATACCTCTGTTACCCTCATGCCTAGATGCACTGCTGACAACAAATTTATAAGTGAATAAATGTCCTGTGAGGCTGCTTTGAATATTCCCAGCAGCTTAAAGACGTAACTGCAGGGTGTACTTACGTGAACCTCACACACAATTATAATTACTTTCTTTTGTGCTATGAATACTTTTTGCGTAATATTATCTCATAAGACATCAATGAATGAAAATATGCCAAACGTTAATTTACTAACTTCCGTATCCTTAAAGTTGCCAATTATTTTATCGGCCAAAGTAGCTGAACCTAAACATTTCAGAAGGTACTATATGACTTTTCCAGTTTAAGTTTTCACCACTATGCACATCTAAGTAGTTACAAGTACTTGATGCCATACTAGGTTAACAGATGGGATATTTTTGATAGTAAAAAACAGGATAAACTGCGATTTTACAAAATTGAAAAGGAGCCATTCTTACAAAATGATTCAGTAAGTTTCACAAAAACGTAATTTTTCTGGAGTGCTGGTTCTGCAAGGTTCGCAGGAGAAATTCTGTAAAGTTTGGAAGGTAGGAGACGAGGTACTGGCAGAAGTGCAGCTGTGAGGACGGGGCGTGAGTCGTGATTTGGTAGCTCAGATGCTATAGCACTTACCCGCGACAGGCAAAGGTCCCGAGTTCGAGTTTCGGTGTGGCACACAGTTTTAATCTGCCAGGAAGTTTTATATCAGCGCACACTCTGCTGCAGAGTGAAAATCTCATTCTGGAAACATTCCCCAGGCTGTGGCTATGCTATGTCTCCGCAATGTCCTTTCTTTCAGGAGTGCTAGTTCTGCAAGGTTCGCAGGAGAGATTCTGTGAAGTTTGGAATGTAGGAGACGAGGTACTGGCAGAAATAAAGCTGTGAGGACGGGACGTGAGTCGTGCTTGGGTAGCTCAGTTGGTAGAGCACTTGCCCGCGAAAGGCAAAAGTCCGGAGTTCGAGTGTCGGTCCGGCACACAGT
Organism: Schistocerca nitens; assembly: GCF_023898315.1. Classification (NCBI taxonomy): domain Eukaryota; kingdom Metazoa; phylum Arthropoda; class Insecta; order Orthoptera; family Acrididae; genus Schistocerca; species Schistocerca nitens. The sequence goes on from NC_064621.1 coordinate 193,705,967, forward strand.
TTTAATCTGCCAGAAAGTTTTCATACACCCTGTTGATGTTTCTTTGCTCGTCATCACAAAAATGCAAACAGGACTAATCCTGCTGGAAAGAGTACAATTATGTGTGAACACACAGTGCACCGAGCGCTGCTAACGACGGGCCTCCGCACACAACGACTCATGCATGTGTCAGTGTTAACACTACGACAACGGCAACTACGAGTGAAGGGGTATCGTGACCATAGTCACTGGCGCAGTAGGAGAGCCTTGCACGGTCTGATGATTTCCGATACCTGGTCATAATGTTCTGGCTGATCAGTATATACAGGGTGCTACAAAAAGGTACGGCCAAACTTTCAGTAAACATTCCTCACACACGAATAAAGAAAATATGTAATGTGGACATGTGTCCGGAAACGCTTACTTTCCATGTTAGAGCTTATTTTATTACTTCTCTTCAAATCACATTAATCATGGAATGGAAACACACAGCAACAGAACGTACCAGCGTGACGTCAAACACTTTGTTACAGGAAATGTTCAAAATGTCCTCCGTTAGCGAGGATACATGCATCCACCCTCCGTCGCATGGAATCCCTGATGCGCTGATGCAGCCCTGGAGAATGGGGTATTGTATCACAGCCGTCCACAACACGAGCACGAAGAGTCTCTACATTTGGTACCGGGGTTGCGTAGACAAGAGCTTTCAAATGCCCCCATAAATGAAAGTCAAGAGGGTTGTGGTCAGGAGAGCGTGGAGTTCATGGAATTGGTCCGCCTCTACCAATCCATCGGTCATCGGATCTGTTGTTGGAAAGCGTACGAACACTTCGACTGAAATGTGCAGGAGCTCCATCGTGCATGAACCACATGTTGTGACGTACTTGTAAAGGCACATGTCCTAGCAGCACAGGTAGAGTATCCCGTATGAAATCATGCTAACGTGCTCCATTGAGCGTAGGTCGAAGAACATGGGGCCCAATCAAGACATCACCAACAATGCCTGCCCAAACGTTCACAGAAATGAGTCGCATGTCAACACAAGCACCGAAGTCAACATTACCTTCCTTCAATTGGGCCAACTGGCGGTGAATCGAGGAGGTACAGTACATACCGACGAAACTAAAATGAGCTCTAACATGGAAATTAAGCGTTTCCGGACGTCCACATAACATCTTTTGTTTATTTGTGTGTGAGGAATGTTTCCTGAAAGTTTGGGCGTACCATTTTGTAACACCCTGTATATCCAATGGGGGCAATGCAGAAGTAGGTCCAATAATAAATAAGAAAATAGGTATGCTTGTAACGTACTACAGAAAGCTTAGTGAACGTGTTACTGTAACAAAGATAGACACGAAGCCAACACACACCACAGCAGCACAAGTTTATATACCGTCTAGCAGTGCAGATGATAAAGTGACTGAAAGAATGATCGATAAGATAAGTGAAATCTTTCAGACAGTTATGGGAGAGGAAAATTTGTGATGTGGGGCAGAAATGCGATAATAGGAAACGAAAGAGAAGATAGTACGAGAGTATTGAATGGGCAAAGAAATGAAAGGGGAAGCTGAATGGCAGAATTTTGCATCATGACAAACATTTATTGTTAGTTCAAGAATCATGAAAGAAGTTTGTACACATGGACCAGAGCTGGAGACAGTGGAATTTTTCAGTTTGTTTCTATAATAGTAAGACAGAGATTAGCCCGCCCGGTTGGCCGTGCGGTCTAACGCACGGCTTTCTGGGCGGGAAGGAGCGCCGGTCCCCGGTACGAATCCGCCCGGCGGATTTGTGTCGAGGTCCGGTGAACAGGACAGTCAGTGGATAGTTTTTAGGGGGTTTTCCATCTGCCTCGGCGAATGCGGGCTGGTTCCCCTTATCACGCCTCAGCTACACTATGTCGGCGATTGCTGCGCAAACAAGTTCTCCACGTACGCGTACACCACCATTACTCTACCACGTAAACATAGGGGTTACAGTCCTCTGGTGTGACACGTTCCCTGGGAGGTCCACCGGGGGCCGAACCGCACAAATACCCTGTGTTCGGTGTGGGACGGCGGTGGGGTGAAGTAGACTGCGGTAGTCGTCGTGGGGTTGCAGACCTCTGCGGCTGCGGCGGGGACGGAGCCTCTCCATCGTTTCTAGGTTAACATATCATGACATAACATAAGACAGAGATTTCAGATTTGAATCTCAAATCACTATAGGTACGGAAAGCTGGCTAAAGTTGGAAATAAGTTCAGCTGAAATTTTTACAAAAGACCTAACCATATTCAGAAAGATTCAGTTAAAGACAGTTGGCGGTGGAGTGTTTATTGCTCTCACAAGTATTTTTCCTTGTAGTCAAAGTGAGATAGATAGTTCCTGTGAGTTAGTATGGGTAGAGGATATACTTTTCAACCGGAATAAACTAAAAATGGGTTCATTCCAGATTATACAGTTGCTGAACCGTTGAATGAAATCTTGAGTCATTTTTCAAGTTGGTGCGCCATTCATGCGATTATAGTTGGTGATGACTTCAGTCTATGTGTTGTAAAAGATATATGTTTAGAGCCGGCGGTAGGCAAGAAACGTCATTCGAAATTGTACTGAATGCTTTCTCATAAAATTACTTTGAACAATTGCGAGCTCACTCGAGAGTGTAAATGGTTAAACAACATACTTCAACTCTTAGCAACAAATAATTCTGAGGAGATAGGGAGCATCGTGACGGATACAGGGATTAGTGACCACAAGGCTGTTGTAGCAAGGCTGAATAAGGGAACACCAAAACTCACCGAAAATAAACGAAAAGTACATCTGTTTACAGAAGCAGATGAAATACGTTTGACGCCTTTATAAAAGACAATCTTATTTCCTTCCGATCTGACTATATAAGCACAGAGCAGATGCTGACAGAATTCAAAGAAATGGATATCGATGGCAGTTGAGAGGTGCACTGACGGAAAAAAAAATCTCTTCACTACGAATGAGTTGTGTGACATACACGTAAGTTGGTAGACGTGTTTCTACATGTGAGCCGGCCGGAGTGGCCGTGCGGTTCTAGGCGCTGCAGTCTGCATCGAGCGAGCGCTACGCTCGGGCATGGATGTGTGTGATGTCCTTAGGTTAGTTAGGTTTAATTAGTTCGAAGTTCTAGGCGACTGATGACCTGAGAAGTTAAGTCGCATATTGCTCAGAGCCATTTGAACCATTTCTACATGTGACAGGTGGTGTCCATTTAAATTTTGCGCCAGTCGCGTTCGAGTAGCGTTAGTAGCGTCACTGTGAGGATGAAAAACAGGTTTGCTTTAAATATACGGTGTAACAGTCATGAGCGTTAGTTACCTTTGAGAACTATATGTGGCAAGGTGAAGTTAGTCAAAAATGACTTTATAGCGATAAAGACACCATTGTCAAAACCTCACTGTGTTTGAACGAGGTTGAACGATAGGGTTACGAGAAGCAGGATGTTCCTTCTGCGATACTGCAGAAAGACGTGCAGGTGTGTAGACACTGTACAGGATTGTTGGCAGGGTTACCAGAAAATTTGTTTTATTATACATTACCCTGTCAAAATCTACACGTGGCTTTGGACAGTGACCTTTCAGAGTAGCTTGAAGAGGCTTGTTGGGTAAGCTTGAAAAGTAGCTGAGGCTAATCTCCTGAAAGCATCACCATAAAATCGTCCATCATCATGTTTTAGGTGGTAGTGATCCTCAAGCTAAGGTATTCACATCCAGTACAATTTACATTTTTCATATAGGTACGAATCGAGGGTTGCTACGCTTTCGACCAAGTTTGGACTATTTTTCAAGGTCACCCAACCATCCATTTTCGGTTGCTTTGCAATGCCTTCCTCAAAAGGTACATGTGGGTCATTGTAAATGGATAAATTTTAAGATTTTTATGAGGATAACAAAGGACAAAACAAATATTCTTGTACAACAGATTCTTCAAAGGACAGACAGGCCGAGATGCTGAGTCAGATATAACTACACTACTGGCCATTAAAATTGCTACACCAAGAAGAAATGCAGATGATAAATGGGTATACATTGGACAAATATATTATACTAGAACTGACATGTGATTACATTTTCACGCAATTTGGCTGCATAGATCCTGAGAAATCAGTACCCAGAACAACCACCTCTGGCCGTAATAACGGCCTTGATACGCCTGGGCATTGAGTCAAACAGAGCTTGGATGGCGTGTACAGGTACAGCTGCCCATGCAGCTTCAACACGATACCACAGTTCATCAAGAGTAGTGATTGGCGTATTGTGACGAGCCAGTGGCTCGGCCACCATTGACCATACGTTTTCAGTTGGTGAGAGATCTGGAAAATGTGCTGGACAGGGCAGCAGTCGAACATTTTCTGTATCCTGAAATGCCCGTACAGGACATGCAACATGCGGTCGTGCATTATTCTGCTGAAATGTAGGGTTTCGCAGGGATCGAATAAAGGGTAGAGCCACGGGTCGTAACACATTTGAAATGTAACCTCCACTGTTCAAAGTGCCGTCAGTGCGAACAAGAGGTGACCGAGACGTGTAACCAATGGCACCCCATACCATCACGCCGAGTGATACGCCAGTATGGCGATGACGAATATACGCTTCCAATGTTCGTTCACCGCGATGTCGCCAAACACGGATGCGACCATCATGATGCTGTAAACAGAGCCTGGATTCATCCGAAAAAATGACCTTTTGCCATCAGTTCACCTAGTTTCGTCGTTGAGTACACCTTCACAGACGCCCCTGTCTGTGATGCAGCGTCAAGGGTAACCGCAGTCATGGTCTCCGAGCTGATAGTCCATGCTGCTGCAAACGTTGTCGAACTGTTCGTGCAGATGGTTGTTGTCTTGCAAACGTCCCCATCTGTTGACTCAGGGATCAAGACGTGGCCTCACGATCCGTTACAGCCATGCGGATAAGATGCCTGTCATCTCGCCTGCTAGTGATACGAGGACGTTGGGACCAGCACGGCGTTCCGTATTACCCCCCTGAACCCACCGATTCCATATTCTGCTAACAGTCATTCGATCTTGACCAACGCAAGCAGCAATGTCGCGATACGATAAACCGCAATCGCTATAGGCTACAATCCGGCCTTTATCGAAGTCGGAAACGTGATGAAACGCATTTCTCCTTCTTACACGAGGTATCACAACAACGTTTCACCAGGCGACGCTGGTCAACTGCTGTTTGTGTATGAGAAATCGGTTGGAAACTTTCCTCATGTCAGCACGTTGTAGGTGTCGCCACCGGCGCCAACCTTGTGTGAATGCTCTGAAAAGCTAATAATTTGCATATCACAGCATCGTCTTCCCGTCGGTTAAATTTCACGTCTGTAGCACGTCATCTTCGTGGTGTAGCAATTTTAAAGGCCAGTAGTGTAAATTCTGCCTGATCAACAAAAATACGTCTCATCAGCAAAAAAGCCCTTATAGCTGCAACCGATCAGTTTTCTGCGGTAGTGGAAAGTGTCAAAATGACTTCCTCCAAAGTGATTAACATCCTTCGGCTATTAGGGAAGAAGATGAGACCAGCTGCAAATGCTTTAGTTTGTTGTTATTATTGGAGAACCTGGACAATCTTCGACACTGGTAACACAAATGTTAGTGATAGCGCGCTCCATAGGAAGAAGAATCCAAACTTGCTTTCATGTGTTACAGAACAATTTTGTGAGAACATTATGATTGTTAAAATCTGTGATGAAGTGGACAGTCAAGAACAATTAGAGAAGGAACGGTCTGTAATATTAAAAGGAAGGAAATCTGTGGTGCATTCAACGATCATCTACAGGATAAAATTTTCAATTTCGCCCCTTTGAGTCATGGCACCATGGCGAAACTACCATTTCTCCTACACAGGAATGACAGACAACAACAACAGTTATCGGAAAAAATCTTATCTCTTTTATAAAGTATCCTGATATGCGCCTGCAGGAAACGTTTATGTCTTCATTGGGCAAATAACCTGGTATTACTAGTATGACTGAGGAAGTCGGGATGAGGGGCACACTTAGCACGGAATGTCAAGCCCCTATAATGTCTCTCCTTAAACACAACAACTACCAAATTAATAAATTAACAATTTATTCTAAGACAACATTTGTAAAACAGCTAAGAGACAATCAACACGTGGCCATCTGTAAGACAATATCAAAATATCACAGATAGGCTCACATGGCTCTGAGTACTATGGGACTTAACATCTGTGGTCATCAGTCCCTTAGAACTTAGAACTACTTAAACCTAACTAACCTAAGGACATCACACACATCCATGCCCGAGGCAGGATTCGAACCTGCGACCGTGGCAGTCGCGCGGTTCCGGACTGCGCGCCTAGAACAGCTAGACCACCGCGGCCGGCATCACAGATAGCTTGCTTATCAAGCAAGGCAGAAAATTACAATTACGAAAAGTGACGAGGTGAGCAACAGAGATTTTAATACTTAAAGGAACAATAAATTACAATCAGAAAGTGATTTCAAGAAATGTGGCACAGATAATTTATTTAAAAGAGCAATAATTTGCAAAATAAAGTGATTTATGAAACGTACACCAATTCATTAAGAACCCAATAACACAAGCAGCGCAAGTTACAATTCAATACAATTCATTCCCAAGCAAATAAAAAACATATATCTATTTTTTTTAATTCACATGAAACGCGTTAAATGCTTACCAAATCGGCAGTGACGCCATGCTGCCTGCCCTGGGTAAAATGTGACTTAACTTAAAATGCCGGAAGCAGCAGACGTTCCGTCCAAAACAAAACCTAAACCCTGGGGCCCAACCGGGAATCACTTCCCATTAGATGGCACGTGACAGCTTCTGTGCGCCGAAGCGGAACGTGTCGCTGCTCCCACACACCCCAATTCGCAGATAACTGGAACACAAACAAACCGCAGAAGACACAGCAAACAGCAACCAAACATCAATTAATATAAGTTAAGAGATCAATAAACAACAAATAAATGAAGAACCAGTTGCTCTTTTCGTAATACTGAGTGTTTTCAAATAAATGCACGTATATAAAGAAACTACGTACAAATGACTAGCTTTACAGACTACGAGTCTTTACTAATAACTGAGTAAGTGCTTTGCATAGAAGTGACCCAAATTTTACAGTAACAACAAGGGACGTCGATTTGATGGCAATCAAAATACACTGAAAATCTCATGCAGACAGTACATAAACTTCTGGATAGTGTCCCATAAAACCAAAATACAACACACACGGCTTCGAGCTAATCAGCTTCCTATTAGTGATAAAACCAGCGGATTTTTAAAAAGTGTAGTAACTGCAGGTCTCCATGCAGTTACACACTCTGCCGGCTGCTCTTACTTCAATAACACTTAAAGTTAGGGCAACCAAGCAACAAGTACACTCGCTGCAATGCAAATCGTTCAACGAAACGAAGGCACCAAAATCACTCACACCTTCGATGGAGAGCGTTGTTCAAGATGGTGTCCAGGGATGGGTCTCTCCGAGGAAACAGGCACCAAAGCAATGCGACGAACAGCGACCGGAGTCGACATCAGACAGGTCCACCACAAACCCGCAACCACCTTACGAGGTAGACCCGACGTGCCGCTGCTGGCCGAGCACGCGTGTTTTCTCTCTTTCGTCCACGCAAGCACGTCCTTGCGTCTCGTAGCGAGTCCAACACCCAACTGCTGCGAGCCCCAAACACCCGCGAGATTACAACAGGGGCAAAGATCCTAGTACAAGCGGATAATCGATAGTGTCAGGCCAAAGAGCTGGAGTGCCAGAAAAGGCGCACCATGGCTCAACTAGACTGGAAGCTACAATATTCAACAATGGAATGGAAGACTGTTTATGTGTGTGTTAAAACCAAACAAACAGTTTTTACAATGGCTACACTGTACTCTATGCTAATCACTTCTGTCTGTTGTAAATTATTGGGTAACTTACAGAACATTTGCTGCCTTGTGTTTAGCAGTGTTCTGATACTTGTCTACTGGGCCAATAAGAATAAAGAAAATTTGATTGGTATGCATGCGAACCTTACAGACAATCAAGACTGAGAAAGGGTTATAAGCTATGGCATGTTCTGTCTCTCTATAGTTTTAATTATTTATCCGTAAATGGTGTGGGAACTGTTAACAAAGACTCCAACAAAGATTATCTAAGTCTTATACATGAGAATTATATTAAAGCCAGAGAAATACGTTTCTCTCATCTGAGGACCATGTTCTCCACAACAGTATTAAATAATTTTCATCCAGAAGTATTGAGAAAAAGAATATATGTACTGCAAAGACTTAAACTATTCTCTGTTAAAGAATTTACTACTTTAAGTGCAATTAATATGTCAGATGTAAAAAAACGAAAACTGGAAATGGAACAGATCGAAGTCAAAACGTGAAAACTGGGGTACATGTCAAAAACAATTACCACAGCTGAATAATATAAACTGCAGTTGGAAAAAAGAGGAAGCCATTGCAGACGTGAGATCAAGGCTTAGGTATTATTTTAAACACAGTGTATGGGAAAGTCTTCATATGCCTAGAGAATGTAAAATATCAGTATGCTCTGAAAATATCAAAAGAACGTGGCTGCTCGTTAGAGAATGCGCAGAAATCAGTTGACACCGAAGCAAGTACTGTATTAAAGCATATACTTAAAAAATCTGTTCATAAACATCAAGTCCAATTTGCATCTACTTAAGAAGTATGGTGACTTTGTACCTAAATGTGATGCACAGGACATTGTGCATCTAACAACTGAAAAACCATTTGACGAGTTTAAAAGCGATGGAGTTACTGCATTTAACAAAAATTCCTTTGCAAAAATCGCAAACTTAAATTTATTTATGGAACTTCTGCATGAATGAGGAGCAGAGGAGTTGTCAACATACACCCAAAAAGACGTGGAATACTTTAGCAACGTATATTGAAGGAAATAAATGGTAAATTAAAATCGGCAAATATTCTTGGCTAGAAGATTTGCAAGATGGATTGGAGTTATACAAGAGATAGTTTAAAGAGAAGGAATTACATACGTATTAGAACTTGAGAAGATACCTTCCTTGTATCTGTCGAATTATTAGTTGCAAAAAGAATTGGATGATTCTGACGTAGATTTCTATTATAAATTGAAAAGTAAACTAGATGTCATTAAAACAACATAAAACAAAAATAAAGAGAGAGTTCATGGTACACTGAACTTGATTAAACCGTAAAAAGCTGTTAAGTGATGATTTATTAGCGAACGGTTTCTGTGTAAAGCAGCATCTACAGGTTTGTGCATCTTTAACTTTTTTCGGTTTACTCAAGTTTAGTTTACTATGAATTTCAACGGCGGTGGCTGAGCATATTATAAAGTTGTATGGAAAGAAAGAGTTGTTCCGTGAGTAATTTAGAAAATGCAAAAATAAACCATATGTACAAGAATATTTGTTTTCTTATTCGCTACCCTGCCAAAAATTCTGAATAGTCTTCTATTTTGGAGGAACTACATGCGCCTTTTGGATGGTGATCTTGTGAATTATCTAATAGTCACTAGATAGGCGACCTAGAAATATGTGGAAACTACACGGCGGAAAGCATTGTACCTATACGACATTGAGAATAATGTAATATCTCAATTTAGTGTCGCTGAGAGACTATATTAAACTCATTGTGTTTGGTGTGAATGATAGCAGTAAATTTGAAACTTAGTTCATGTTAAAATATTCACTTAACTACTTTATGAAAATAATGTTTTCTGAGATGGCTGAAGTGTAAAATTTAGCGTTGTTATAAATATTATTGCAATCAGAATCAGTTTTCAATTTTCGACAGCACCGCTGTAGCTATGAAATTTATTCCATATTTATTAGCCTTCTTTCTCAGTGAAGGACCAGCCATTACTTCTTCTGCCTTTTCGGTATATGTTTCCTTCTGTGGTGTCCTTCTGTTTGCCTTCCTTCAGTAATTTCTCATGTTGCATTTATTCAGCCTCCCACTACACGTCCAAAAACTCAAGTTTTTCTTTGGTCTCTTGCAGATCTTCAGAGAAAGCAACCCAACAGTCGAGGCGTAAATGGTTGCGAAAGCATACTTGACCTTTTAGCAACAAATAATCCCGAACAAACTGTGAGTATTGTGACGAATACAGAGATTAGCGACCACAAGGCAGTTGCTGCTAGGCTGAATACCGTAACACCTATAACCATCAAAAAGAAATGCAAAGTATATCTATTTAAAAAAGCTGATAAAAGTGCTCTTAACGCCTTTTTAACAGACAGTCTTCACTCCTTCCTTGTATGATCATGTAAGTGTAGAAGAGTTGAGGAATGTTTTCAAAGAAGTAGTTCAAATGGTTCAAATGGCTCTGAGCACTATGGGACTCAACTGCTGAGGTCACTAGTCCCCTAGAACTTAGAACTAGTTAAACCTAAGGACATCACAAACATCCATGCCCGAGGCAGGATTCGAACCTGCGACCGTAGCGGTCTCGCGGTTCCAGACTGCAGCGCCTTTAACCGCACGGCCACTTCGGCCGGCTAAAGAAGTAGTATCGACAGCAATTGAGAGATATATACCAGATAAATTAATAAGTGATGGTACTGATCCTCCATGGTAGACAAAACGGTTCAGATCGTTGTTGCAGAAGCAACGAAAAAAGCATGCCAAATTTAAAAGAACGCAAAATCCCCAAGATTGGCAAAGTTTTACAGAAGTTCGAAATCTGGCGCGTACTTCAATGCGAGATGCTTTTAATAATTTCCAGAACGAAATTCTTTCTCGAAATGTGGCAGAAAACCCAAGGAGATTCTGGTCATACATAAAGCACACCAGTGGCAAGACGCAGTCAATACCTTCACTGCGCGATAACAACGGTGAAGTCAGTGATGACAGTGCCACTAAACTAGATTGTTAAACACGGTTTTCTGAAACTCCTTCACCAAAGAAGACGAAGTAAATATTCCTGAATTCCAATCAACAACAACTGCCAAGATGAGAAACATAGAAACAGATATCCTCGGAGTAACGAAGCAGCTTAAATCACTTAATAATGGCAAGTCCTCCGGTCCAGATTATATACCAGTCAGGTTCCTCTCAGAGTAAGCTGATAAAATAGCTCCATATTTAGCAATTATATACAACCACTCGCTCACAGAAAGACTGGAAAATTGCTCAAGTCACACCAGTAACCAAGAAGGGAAGTAGGAGTAATCCGCTGAATTACAGGCCTATATCACTAACGCCGATTTGCAGTGGGGTTTTGGAACATATACTGTATTCGAACATTATGAAGTACCTCGAAGAAAACGATTTATTGACAATAGTCAGCACGGTTTCAGGAAATATCGTTCTTGCGAAACACAACTAACTCTTTATACTTATGAAGTAATAAGTGCTATCGACAGGGAATGTGATATTGAATCTATATTTTTAGATTTCCAGAATGCCTTCGACACCGTTCCTCACAAGCGTCTTCTAACCAAACTGCGTGCCTACGAATTATCGCCTCAGTTGTGCGACTGGATTCGTGATTACCTGTCAGAAAGGTCACAGATCGTAGTAATAGACGGAAAGTCATCGAGTAAAACAGAAGTAATATCCAGCGATCCCCAAGGATTTGTTATAGGCCCTCCATTGTTGCTTATATACTTTAACGACGTAGGAGACAATCTGAGTAGAAGTCTTAGATTTTTTGCAGATAATTCTGTCATTTACCGTCTTGTAAAGTCATCAGATGATCAAAAGGACTTGCAAAAGATTTAGATAAGATATCTGTATGGTGCGAAAAGTGGTAATTGACCCTTAATAAGGGAAAGTGTGAAGTTATTCACATGAGTACTAACAGAAATCAGCTAACTTTCGATTACGCGATAAGACACGCAAATCTGAAGGCTGTAAATTCAACTAAATACTTAGGGCTTACAATTACAAATAATCTAAATTGGAACGACCACATAGATAACATTGTGGGTAGGGCAAACTAAAAACTGCGATTCATTGGCAGAACACTTAGAACGGGCAACAGGTCTACTAAAGAGAGTGCATACACTACGCTTGTCCGCCCTATTCTGGAGTATTGCTGTGCGGTGTGGGATCCGCATCAGGTGGGACTGACGGAAGACATCGAAAAAGTACAAAGAAGGGCATCTCGTTTTGTATCATCGCGAAATAGGGGAGATAGTGTCACAGACATGATACGTGAGTTGGAGTGGCAATCATTAAAACAAAGGCGTTTTTCGTTGCGACGGGATCTTCTCATGAAATTTCAATCACAAGTTTTCTCCTCCGATTGCGAAAACATTCTGCTGGCACCCATCTACATAGGGAGAAATGATCATCACGATAAAATAAGAGAAATCAGGGCTAGCACAGAAAAAATTGAGTGCTCGTTTCTCCCGCGTCCCGTTCGACAGTGGAACGGTAGAGAGACAGCTTGAAGATGGTTCATTGAACCCTCTGCCGGGCACTTTATTGTGAATAGCAAAGTAATCACGTAGATGTAGATGTAGATTTGGTGCTGATACTTCATGCTCTCAAGATATGGTGCAACTCGCCTTCTTTGAAAAGCTCATACATCATCCTCCTATTCAAGTCAGCACTTAAGTAAAGACGCTTTCCCAGCATAACATAATGAGACGCTTTCGTGTGAAATGATGATATGTGCTCATGAACTTTGGCAGTTTTAACTCCTGATGTCAAATTCCCGCTCTTTGACTTTTATCGTTCACAATTAGAGCAGTTTCCAGGCAAAAGTAGCTGTCTTCTTCTTTTCACCGTTTTTCCACCAACTGAGAATAAGCTTAGAAATGCTTGTCTGCAAATCTGGATGCGAATTGTTCCTACCATGCAATAATATTTAAATGCATTTTCCTCTTGGCGTTTTACTTCCCATGGTCTAAGTCGTTTAACTTTAACTGCCCGTGTTAGGCTCTGAAGATAAAGATCTTGCTCATATTTACTATAAAGGTGCAGAAAATGTGTGAGAAGTGGTAGCTGATCATCTTGACAGAACTGCACGTACAAGGTTGTCCGACATATTTTGCTGGTATTAGCTTACCTCTGTAATTGGTATGCTCCAACTATTCATAAGCGAAGTAATGGTGCTAACCTGTTCGCTTTGACCCTGTGCCCATTACACATGTTATACAAATGGAGATGATATCTTAATTACTGACGACGCCTTTGGCATAATTGTTTTATTATTCTCCATTGCATGATGTCATTTTAGAAGTTTTACTTCTGATGAAGGTATATTTATATGTACCGAAACCTTGGTCAAGAATTTTAATAAAAAATTTTATCCTGCAACTGTTTTTGGCTGTCATCCTTTTATTGTGAAGATTTCCAACTATATCTAACTTTAACCTATCCAATTCCCTTTTTAAATATTCTAACCTACCTGCCCGATTAAGGGATCTGACATTCCACGCTCCGATCCGTAGAACGCCAGTTTTCTATCTCCTGGCAATGACGTGCTCTGGAGTAGTCCCCGCCCGGAGATCCGAATGGGGGACTATTTTACCTCCGAAATATTTTACCCAAGAGGACGCCATCGCCAATTAACCATACAGTAAAGCTGCAATCCCTCGGGAAAAATTACGGCTGTAGTTTCCCATTGCTTTCAGACGTTCGCAGTACCAGCACAGCAAGGCCGTTTTGATTAGTGTTACAAGGCCAGATCAGTCAATCATCCAGACTGTTGTCCCTGGAACAACTGAAAAGGCTGCTGTCCCTCTTCAGGAACCAAGCATTTGTCTGGCTTCTCAACAGATACCCCTCCGTTGTGGTTGTACCTACGGTACGGCTATCTGTATCGCTGAGGCACGCAAGCCTCCCCACCAACGGCAAGGCCCATAGTTCATGGGGGGGGGGGGGGGGTTCATAATAATATTAACTCACATAGATAGAATGTAATATAGTATGAGGACACAATATCGCACCCTACTGCTTGCTCTACAACAATGACTTTAAAACAAACCATAGATGCATTATTTACATCGTTCTTTCACCTTTTCTGATAATCACAGCGTCTCAGTAATGTACATAGAGTTACTGTTCAGAATTGTTGAGAGCAAAATCGACCTATTTTCTGGACATGGGGCTCTTTTGAAATCAATGAAAATTTCTCCACTGTTATTTCGGCTATATGATAAAACGCGGAGGTTCTTTCCACACTCAACAATGAGTCTACCCCTAAAGAACGCAGAAATGTAAATAGTATAAAATGTCATACTGAAATAAGCGATTTAACTGCATACTTCTGAACATTATGGGCTTTGGCAAAAAACATATTCTGTAGTATGACCGTTATAAATTTTTTTCCATCGTCGCTATCTTGCACTGTGGTTGGTTGAAAAATATTTCCAAGCATCTCCCATCTTTAATTTTTAAAATTACAACGCACTACCACCTTTAAATTATGAATTTACCATTGTCTTTTAATATTTAAATTTCTTACCCACCTCATCTTTAACTTAAATTTCCCACCTACTGCCATTTTTAACACTTAAATTTCCCACTACCTTTAATTTTTAAATTTGTCGCCGCCTGACGTCTTGGATTTTTTAATTTTCCGCCATTTTAAGGCTTCGTGTAGCTGCAGCGACGCAGCTACACCGCTGACCAGCGGCAGCCGCTTAAGCAATGCGCCAAATACTAAACTGCCATACCACTTCTGTGGTATAATGTCACCAATAAACAACACACGAAAGCTTGAGATCTCAATCGAGCACTGAGTGATATTTTCCCGATAATATGTGGCGACAGTCTGTCTGTAACCTGTACTAGGGCATAGCTGATGTCAGCAGCATATCTGTTAGAGACTCACAGATAATTCTACGATCTTCAGTGGGAGCCGTGCCCATTCTTTTTACCACACTGTTTTCGTGAGTCGATCTCACCACCATTCGTTCCATAATCATTGCGCTGCAGCTCGCTCTCTATGCGATCAGCCGGTATAATGCCAATGATTTGATGCCGTAATGCCAAGATTTGATTTGCATCATACTCCGAAACATACGATATGCTGCAAGTGCATGTCCTGTGACCAGAAAAGTTCCAGTAACATTAAACACGCCATATGGCCGTCATATAGTTACACCATTCTTCATCTGCGGGAATGACCTTCCCTCCACTGAAAATAAACATGCATCAGGATCAAACCTTATAAAATTATGCCACAGGCTTGGAAGTAATGGGAATACGTTTGGTACCTATCGCTTAAAATGTTCGTAATGTAAGATATTCACTTTCCATCGTGTCGGAAGATCAGCCAGCATCTAAGGTATACTGATTCGAGACACAGTGCGGGATGCTCAATAACAGAAGTCATAATTCACCTTTCGCAACGACCGTTCTTTCGTGAAAACTGAACGCCGACGAGAGACAGATGAACTTTATCTGGCTGCGAATGTATAGAATATTACGCGGGCATGAGGCTGTAATTGGTTTTAACAGTGCTTTCTTCTTCGATGCACAATATAATTACCAAGCTCTAGAACTCTAATAGGCTACAAAACTACAGACAAATGATAACAGCTAAGCGGGATGAGAGCTACCGAACTGGTACCTCCGACGTGTCTCTATAACCAAAAAGGGAACGTATATGACAACGGCGCCGAATTTATAAATATATTGACATCTACGGGGATGATGTCAACCCGTATCGGATAATAGTTGCCAACAGAAGTTAGCGTACCATAGCCATTGATGATACTAAAACAGCAAATAGCTTCGTTATAAAACGCGGTAGCCTGCAAATTGAAAGAGCATGTTGCAGAGGAAATCATGTAAAAAATGTTGGTAGAACTCTGGGCGGTTAATAACAGTGGCGGAGAGTTTGTGTGGCAGTGAACGGAAGAGGAAGAGAGATAGTCAGAGAGAGAGAGAGAGATAACGTGTTGTTTTATTCGCCTGCCAGCAGGCGATAGATGGCACCGTTAAAATTGCAAAGTGGTCACTTAGGGAATATTCTCTGAATTTATGTTTCAAGCTTTAAAATATGTTCAGCGGACAACAGCAAATTACGTGAAGTAAAAACCATACTATAGATAGGCCCAGATATAAAAAAGTGTTGTGATGAAGGTAATTCGAACCTTTTCCTCGTAATTCAAACCACGCAGATTAAATTACAGTATCCAGAAATGTTTCAATGTCACGCAACTGCTAGGGTGAACTGTATGAAATATCATCACTAGCTAAATACAGGGTAATTCAAAATAAAGATTCATTAAATTTCACAAGGTGAAGACGGAAGTTCGGGGTGAATTGCAACTTACGCCTAGGGTAACGAAGTTCCTATGAGGGGAATTAGTAGACAGTTGCTTGATATAGTTTATTTTTGTGTATAAGGTTATTTCGGCTTCATTGCTTTCTTCAGTACATCTGCAAACAACGGCATTTCTTTGTATTTTACATAATATATAATTTATGAAGATGTTTCTACGTTGGATGTTGTACTCACATCCTGACGATTTAGACGGACATATGTCAACTTTGAGTGAACTAGTACTGCTGGCGTAGTTTCTGAATGTGATATTTTTCAAAATGCTTTGAAGTTGTTCGATGATTTTATTTTGCACATATCTTATAGGTTTTTTTAAATTTTGACAGAAGTAGTTGTTCAAGTTCCACATCTAGCTGTTTACTGAAAGATATTTAAGTTGTTAGGGGTCGTGTATCTATGGAACGATTATTGATATGTTTGTGATCTCTAGAGTTTTGGTTACCCGTTATCCTATATAAGATTTCAATAATTGTTTTTAAACCTGTGTGCGCTTCAAATAGGTTTGCTCGTTAAGTACGACCCTGTGGATCATCTTTAGTGTGCATGTGTATTTCAAATTCCTCCAAAATTTTCATGACAGGACCTTTTGGGATTTCATGCGGGATTTGTAGTGCGTTTTCAATGCTGTCAACTTTGCGTTTTTCATTTTCATTTGGCGAGGCTCACTTCAAGAAGTTCCGCTCACTTCGCTGAAGGCTGATTAAAGTTGCAGAAACGATCGCTGTGCTCTCCCCAAGTGCCGAATAATCGCTCCGTTAAAGACATCGTATCGTTTGTATCCACAGCACATGCAGACTTCTTGAACTTTATATGAACACTCGAAGTGTATAAATACACCCATAAACAGAAAATCCACATCGGTGAGTGGAATATTGTACGTTTCATTGCCTTAGAGAAACACTAATGAAAAAATGAAATGAATAGTTACGAAATGACTGTAGTAGAGAGATTAGAGGTCAGATATAAAAACTTGTGGACGTTATGTGCTCATTTGCTGAAGGACAGTAATCACATCATCACCGAATGGTGCAGCAGGAATTAGAATGGAAGTTCGAGCATAAAACCCGTCCATAAAGTTCAGAGACTGATTTTATTTCTGGCATATAAGCGAAGTATCTACGGTGGCAGCTATATCTAACCACGGTAAACAACAAATGTGCATTCGACAAGTTAATTGTGAGGAGAAGTCACTGTTAAGCGGCGGTCGTGCGGCCATGGCGTGTCAGCGTTGTTGCGCCACAAATCGAATCTCTAAATCAAGTGTTGAAGACATTTTCCAGAATGTTTTGAACAAGAGAAAAGTGTGCGTAAAGTCTGTCTCCTACACCTTGACTCCCGAACAGAGAAACGGCGCGTGGATACCTGCGGCGACTTGGTTGAAATGCAAAACGCCGAGAATCCTTATCTGGAAAAAAATCATCTCGGGTGACGAGACTTGGTATTATCAATACGAAACTGCCATAAAACGACAAAGTGCAGAAACTGGCAGGAAGGGTCACCGTTCTAACTTTATAACCGACAGTGAAGCCAATGAGAAACCTATCATTTTGAAGGTAACACAGAACATGTTATATGCGTATGTCGGAGAACACTTCTTGAAAGTGAAAGATAGTCAGAATATCGTTGCACAGTAAAGACTCTGGGATTTCAGTGAACAAGTTTAAAGTTTGTCTGTCGTAGATTCACTCTTTAACATTTATTGCAGTCAGATTTCATGCTGTGAACGGGGTTGGGATCCGTTGCGCAAATTTACATTTGAAAATGAACACTTGAATGTGCAAAACCAGTAAAACTCAGAAGCAGGTAAATTGAAGTCGGTTGTCTGGTGGAGTAGCTATTGTCGGTGGATCTTGTGCTGGTCAGTTGAACATTTTCTGCCTTTGAACCGTCATCAAAGTCTTGAGCCGACACCACATATCAAGGACTCCAGCACCGGTCACCGGTCTGTGGCTACCCCGCTTGAAGGCGTTCGAAGATTCCAATTCGCCAAAGAGAACCCAGACGACTATTTGCCGTTTTTTTCCTTTTTTTCGTAGGCCTTCAAAGGTGGCTGTATCTTCCGTTCTGTAACCCTTCAGGATCAGAAATTGTACGATATTTTCTTGCGTTTGTTTTGCATCAGACGGCTGTTGCTGCACGTACGGGCGTAACCAGTCTCCCTGCTTTGATACAGTCGACTGTTACTGTATACACAGACTTTTGTCTCTATATGAATCTCTCACCCTCCCCATCTTTTCGGAGCTTGCTCCATTGTTAGTTAGAACAAAGAAACCCTGGTCAAACCAAATGCTTTACTAGAATTTAATTACCTCTGCGATGGTCACATGACGTGACGACAGAGAATTTCTGCCTTGGGAGCAGGTTTCATTTGTTGTTGTTGTTGGTTTTGGGGAAGGAGACCAGACAGCGAGGTCGTCGGTCTCATCGGATTAGGGAAGGAAGTCGGCCGAGCCCTTTCAGAGGAACCATCCCGGCATTTGCCTGGAATGATTTAGGGAAATCACGGAAAACCTAAATCAGGATGGCCGGACGCGGGATTGAACCGTCGTCCTCCCGAATGCGAGTCCAGTGTCTAACGTTTCATTTGTCTAATGCGATTTCAGCAGATATATTACTTCAAAATAGTGAAGTCTGTCTTAAAGGTACCTCGCATATTCACTTACAGTATTTAATGTCGTAATTTCGTATGCTTTGTACTTGTCTATGTTCTGTCAGTTGTGGGTTATTCTATGATATGCTTTGTTCTTGTTTGTACTAGTTTCTCCTATCACTAAATCATTTTTTTTTATATTAACGAAAGATGCTGACTTCTGAAATTATGTTGCAAAGAGCTTAACCACGATGAATTACAAGCTGTGTTTGACCTACAACGAACTTGCGTGAAATTCCTTGTGATATTCGAATGCTTTCTCATCTCGGTAACAGCTTAACTTTTATTTTTTTATGTCTTTGTGAGTATTCGACTCACATACTTAATGAAGTAGGTACGTGAACACACGTGTATCTTAATGCAAGCCATCCAGTTTTCTGGTACGATCACGCTTTTCATTCGATATACTCTCATGAAAGAAAGCACTTTCTTTCGATATGTCATTGGCCACAGTCTACCGCCTTTTCATGTTACTACCGTTCCTGCTTTCATTGTGTAATCTGCTCATACAGCGTGAGGCAGCTATGACAAGCCACCCGAAATATATCCAGGATGAATAATTACTCGAGGTGCAATTTTCGTTCAGTTATAACGAACAATATGGCGGACTTCTTGACGTTCACACGTAATATTTGTTTGTAGTCAACTAATTACAACACAAACTTTTACACTTCGTTGTAATATTGGAGAGATACTTGTAAGTGGACTTAAACGACATAAATCAATTGTACTTCGTCAAACAGGGCCGCAAACCACTGTCTCACCGCCGGGAGAAGAGGTGCCACAAACGTCTGCCACTTTAAACTGAATGTAAGTAAACTCATAATTCAGGTACGACTCTTGTGTTTATCTGTGCGTTTGAAGACTCTCAGTCTGTGTTCTGGTGTTGTAGCAATCAGGTAACTTCCTCGTAAAACTATTGAGACATTCACAATGTTAACGATAGTGGAAAATATGAAGATCGTTTACGGCGGATGTTGCCAAACTATTAGAGCAGTGGTGCTGTTCTGTGCTGAAGAGTATGTAGATTGTGCCAAGCACTTGCGATCTGTCTTTGGAAAAATTATGAAAACGTTCTAGGAATTGTGTGTGTGGAGAATGAAATACCAGATGCCATGGAAAAAGGAGTACAACTTATGAAAGAAATGAAACTAAGTTTTTAGAAACAGTAACATGTCAAATGTCATTAAAAGGCATATCGGAGAGGCGAGAGGTGATCCACCAAATGAGTGTTCTGTAAACACTACATTTAGACGCGTTTCATTCTCTTCACATTCACTGCATCTACAGCTTCATGGCAATGACGTCAGAATTTGGTTACAATTCTTTGAATGTTATTTACGAAAAGTGAAAATCGAGGCGACATATCTATGCAAAATTTTGTTTAGGGAAGAAGCATCTTTTGCAAACCACTGATTCAGTTGAAAATTCACGCTGACTAAAAGAGGTGGATAAAGACAATGCTCTTGATCTGTCAAAGTTTGGTCTGTGTTTTTCAAGATATAATCACTTGTATCTGTTTTATTGGTGGAAATTTAAATACACTCAAGTATTTCGAGCAAATAAGTTATGCTACTGCCCCAGTTAATGGAAGACACCCTATTGAATATAAGATAGTAAGGGTGGTATCAACATGACAGACGTCCCAACGGTGTCAGGAAACGCAAAATGGTCTTTACTCACATTTGGTGTATAGTGTGTAAACTTTTACACTCACGAAACTTAAGACTTCTCTACTTTTGTCTGTGGCGAACAAGGGCCTATGCTGCCGTTAACTGCAGATGAAATTCAACATGCATTGTCGTTTCTACAGAATAACTTCATGGCGTTTAGCGATGCTCAAGGTCAACATTTTGAACACTCGTTACGACAGCCGTGACAATAAACAGACGAACCGTACCTGGGTTACGTTGTGGCGGGCAGCCATTTCGACGCTCTAGAGCTAAATAACACGCAGTCGCTGAACTGAAGCCTGCTGGCCATTTACGAAATCTACGTGGTGTAGAAATGCCTGTCACATCGGCGCTTGGTAATCAATTACTGGATCAATTTCTGGCTGTCTCTGCACAGTTTTATTTTTAAAGTTCTCAGAAACGGTTGAGACTGGTATCGAGGGTCTTGCCGCACTGGGGCATCTCAGAGGGATCCTTTGCCATTTTATTCACGCATGTGTCAATACCACACAGTGACGTGACACGTCACAGGAGGGTGCGAAGCAGGAGGTCTGAAAAAGCGTAAGGAAGATTTGCTGGTTCATGTTCAAATTTCGCCGAATGATTTTGAATGGTCCCTTGTGGTCCCACTCGGTGTACCAGAGGAAAATTTGCGGTCGCGCTACGCTCTAAAGGGCAGTAATCGCGCTTAGTAGGACTGTAGGCCCACGTTGTCCTTACAGAACGGTTGAATGGTCAGGGAGAGGGGTCTCAGTAGTGTCAAAGATTATCAAGAACGTCATCTTGTTGTTCATCACACTGCGACTGTAGTTTTGTACCGCGAAAGTTCTAGGAATGGACGCCCAATGGGATGGGGTGACGCCCTTTATGCCACCCCCTGAGGCCTTTACGCGTCGATACTGAACCGTAGTGTTTCTGAAACTTTTTTCTCGCTAGTTGATAAGAAAAGCGCATGATTTAAACGCTGGGTGTCATGGATCTGATCTTCATCGCAGATATGTCAAAAGAAGGAGTGAACTGTGAGTAAAAGGGGGTTAAGCAACCTTCCTATCGTGTAACATGTCCAAGGAGGCATTGGGCAGAGTTGTAGCGAAATTTGGTGCCAATATGACATCAAAAATCACCCTACACATCACACGAACATCTGAGTTCTGGCCTTTTCTCCACATCTGTCGACACCTTATAAGTAGGCTGTTTAGGTTTTTTTATTGGTAACGCCTCGTAGCGCTCTGTATGAAAATCACTGGCTGTGCTGTGTGCAGTCGGTGGCTGGTTTGCATTGTTGTTTGCTATTGTAGAGTTGGGCAGTTGGCTGTTAACAGCGCGTAGCGTTGCGCAGTTGAAGGTAAGCCGCCAGCAGTGGTGGATGTGGGGAGAGAAATGGCGGAGTTTTGAGAGCGGATGATCTGGACGTGTGTCCATCAGAAACAGTACAGTTGTAAGAATGGATGTCATGAACTGCTACATATATAATGACTTTTGAGCACTATTAAGGTAAATACATTGTTTGTTCTTTATCAAAATCTTTCATTTGCTAACTATGCCTATCAATAGTTAGTCCCTTCAGTAGCGTGAATCTTTTATTTAGCTGGCAGTAGTGACGCTCGCTTTATTGCAGTAGTTCGAGTAACGAAGATTTTTGTGAGGTAAGTGATTCATGAAAGGTATAGGTTATTGTTAGTCAGGGCCATTCTTTTCTAGGGGTTTTTGAAAGACGGATTGCGTTGCGCTAAAATCATCGTGTGTCAATTTAGTGTTGATCAAAATAAGTAAAGAGAGTAATGTCTAAGTACGTTAAGTTTTGCTCAGCTGTTTGAAAATCAAATAATGTAGAGGTTTATCAGCTCAGTAATTTATTAATTTTTCTAGGGGGACGTATCATACTTGCTGTTTGAAGCGCCGTGGAACCCGCGAGTGACGTCGCAGGTCGCCATGCCTTTGCACCACTACGGAGAAAGGTTGTGGGTACCTTTGAGCCAAATTGCGAACTTCTGCGTCGCATTGGGAGCCAATTATGCAGTTTCGAGAAAGTTACCCTTTGATTCTGTTGTGAGGTATACTTTAATCAAAAGCAGTTTGCTCGTCGTGGATTCTACATTTGTAAAGCAGTGTACGTGATGAAATAGAAGTATACTCTCCAATGACATTAATGTAACCATCTATCAAAAGTCTGATAAACCATCTTTTTTTTGTGCGGCCCACTGAGAGACGTGCAAGAAGAGAGACAGTGAGGTTCTGGAAGAGAGACAGTGAGATTCTGGAAGGTATCAACAGCGATGTGGAGCCATGCGCTCCCTAGTGCCGTGGCGAGCTACGCTAGGTAACTCGTCTGAGCATAAATGGCGCGAATTGAGCCCGATCGAGGGCTCTCAGTTGTTTTTAAATCTGCGAAGTCTGGTGGCCGGACGAGTATAGTAACCTCATCCTAGTGCTCTTCGAACCATATATGTACACTGCGAGGAGTGTGACGAGTTGCGTTGTTTCACTGGCACATGCCATCATACAGAGGAAAAACTAACTGCATGAAGGCCGAACGTGGTCCCCCAATGACAGATGCATAAATGTGTTGATCGACTGTGCCTTCCAGAGTGACGAGGTTACCCAGACAATGCCGCGAAAACATTTCCCAGTCCGTGACGCTCCGAAGTCCGGTTTGGTCCCTGTCGACCATCCAGCGGCCATCTGTCTAAAGGAGCTTAAAACGTCTCAGAAGGCCACCTGTCGCCTCTCAGTGGACGTCCAATTGCGGTAATAGCGTCGTAAATTCCAGCCTTCGTCACCGACGAACAGTAGTCAGCATGGCTTGCATGAACCAGGTGCCTACTGTGGAGTCCCATACGCAGCAACACTTGCTGAACAGTCGTTGAGGAGACACTGTTGGTAGCTCCTCGGTTCATGAGGGTGGTCAGCTGCTCAACAATTACACGTCTGTTCTCTCATACACATCGCAGCCATCGTTCACCCAAGTCATGTAAGGTCCGTGGTGCACCACAGACGCCTCGCCGCTGGGCTTGGATAACATCATTTTTCCACACAAGGTATGCTTCCACCACGACGGCGCTCGAAATGTTAACAGACTTAATCACGCCGGAAATACTTCTACCCTTGACCCTAAAGCCTATGACAAAGCTCTTTTCGGCGCCGTGAAATTCGCCGTTTCCGCATTACGAGAACGACTGCATGCACTGTTTCCCGCGTCCCCCAGACACACTTTTCATACGCTACACTGTTAGCGCTCCCACCTGCAGACTGCGAGTGGTTATTGCGCAATGACGTCAAACATAGGCAGTGGTGACAGTAAAATGTGACTGGTTCGTGTATGAATGCACCTTATACGTCGCACGGAGCTGAAATCTGAGCATATATATGTATCTTGAACATGTTAAGTAAGCTAACAGCGGAAGAAGTAAGGAAAAGGAAATAACAGAGGAACCTTAACCTCAGCCGGCCGGTGTGCCTGAGCGGTTCTAGGCGCTTCAGTCTGCAACCGCGCGACCGCTAGGGTCGCAGGTTCGAATCCTGCCTCGGGCATGGATGTGTGTGATGTCTTTAGATTAGTTAGGTTTACGTAGTTCTACGTTCTAGGGGACTGATGACCTCAGATGTTAAGTCCCATAGTGATCAGAGCCATTTGAAGCTTAACCTCAAAAGAGAAAGGAAGTACCAACATGGGTTTACCAATATGTGCCTAATACACTTCAATTCATTATCTAGATATTACGTGCCAGTTGGTAGCATTAATTCATTCCTGCGTTAAGCTTTTGTCATTCGATTACAATGTTCCTTCACATTTCTCTTTGTGGATTTTGTTTAGTCTGTTAAATTTAACTATTGGACATAATTAATTGTAATAGCACGTATTGTGCAGCTCTAAAGTTCTTCTTCTTCTTCGTTACTCCAGCATCTCAATATACAAGTTCCTTGGGTTTTTGGGACGAAGCTTTCCTCGACCTGTTGTACCTTCTGAGCGGAAGCCATAGATTTTAGCTGATGACATACTGCCATCTACATGCCCAGCTGCCATTGGTTTCCACGCCGACCACAGTAGGAGTCGCAGCCCTCCCTTCGTCAATCTATGTAATGATCGAGCGGGGAAATTGGGTGTAGCGCACGTGTTTCAGTAACGTCGAGGAAATTGACCAAATATATGTTCGAGAACAGCTGTTATTTTCGGGTTGAAAGCTAAATAGTTCAACGACAGTGTAATCACGGTGAGGCGTTAACGCCATGGCGAACAATGTGAGGTGAAACACAATAGCTGCAACTTCGCCGGATACATTGTTCCGGAGCATGACACGCGCAGCACGTTGGGCCGTTGACTACAATGAAGGCAGCCATGTCTGCCAGTAACTGATTAGGGAAATTACTCCACAGTGCAGCAGGTGAGGTGAGAAATTCTTGTAAACCTATTTTAAACTGATTAACCGCTATGAGTCACAAAAATGTATAGTTGCAGCTGATCAGTTATGAATGATTTGAATACGATCCACTACGATATTAACTCAGATACTGCTTATATTTAGAGCGTAAATGTCTTAAATAATGCTAAAACTAAGCTGCCATATTCAATTTGAAAGGTATATTACAATTGGGGCCAGTATTTGGTGTTGTTGATGACTGCATGGATAGCCAATCATGTTAAACCGCCTATTCTCGGGTTGGTGATCGACTTCGTCTTGGGAATTAATGACAGGGGCTAGGGAATCTGGGAGTCTGGATGTGGTTGTTGGGTGGTAACCCACATCCGACTAGGTAAATATAAGGCTGGTGCCCACGTATCGCCTCAGGTACAAGATACGCAAACGTTTACAAAACGTTCTCACACTTGAACACGAGATTGCATCTGTAGACAGACAAAGGAGGTGCGCAGATTACGTTCCGGCTAACCACCGCTGCAGGCATTGCCAGAGTCCGTATAACGATTGGACCTCGTAGAGAAACGAGAAGAAGAAGAGATTTGGCGTTGTCGGAGCAGTTATGTACCACAAGAAACACTCAATGCTTTATGATACCCACAATAACTGCCTTCGTATTGTCGTAATAGCGTCGTTCACACTGGCTGTTATAACATCCGCATTGTATATATATGGGCTAAATATCGTTGGCAGAAGAGTACTTTTTCCTTTTGCACAAGGATGTTCCCGTGGTAAGATACACCACCTTAAAAAAGCGAAGCACCCATAAACAGGTATGATGTCGATGTAAAGATCATGTTCGGCAATGCCACATGAACCCTCATGTGGCGAGGGTGAGAGCATGTTATTACACCCAGTAATATTGGCGAATGTGATCGTTTTGACGGTTTATGTGTTACGGTATGCGGAGGTATAGTGTTGCTTGGGTGTACAGAATTTCAAAGCTTTGACCACAATACTCTCAAAGGTCAACGTTATTGTGACACTAAACTCCTTCCCCAAGTTTGTTTTTTGACGCGTGTGTTCGATCCTGATTTCATTTTTGTGGATGACAACGCGCGACTGCATCGAAAAGCTCAGTTGGAGGAGCTCTTGGAAAGAGGACATTTGGCGAACGGACTGACTTGCCCGTCCCTGAGACTTAGGCTCTTTCGACCGCGCGTCGGATGCGTTAGAGAAACGTATTGCTTCACATACACGTGCACGTACGGCCGTCCATTAGCTGTCAACGGCGTTCATGGAGTAATGGAACCCGCTACCACAAGAACCGCTTACCAACTTCCTGACGAGCATGGCAGCACGTTGCAATGCGTTGCCGTCCGTGTTGATAGCACTCCCAATTACGTACCATGTCCCACCTTTCGCAATATCCAGAGGACAATAATAAATCACGGTGACTTCTGTGCAATTATTACGAGGGGTATTCAAAATAAAAGGTACGAAGTCCTTATCTAAAAGCAATCACCAGAGGCCTGAGCACAACTAACTCACCGTTTCCCGAACGGGACTCCCTGTTGCCATAATTCCTGTGGCTGTGGCAGAAGCCAGTCCTTCACTGTGTCCTTCAGTTCGTCGTCAGAGTTCAACGCTTCCCTTTGAGAGCTTCTTTTAGCAGACCAGACACAAGGAACTCACAGGCCGACGTGTCCCGGCTGTTGGGCGGACGCCCAAGCTGCTCTCACTTGAATTTGACCATTACTCTTAGAGTGGCCTTGTGTGGATGCGAGTTTTCGTGGAGTATAATCACTCCCTCCGTGAGCGGTCCAGGTCGTTACCTCTTGATGGACTTGTGTAGGCTCACAGTACATTTCACTGCTGATAGTTTGTTCGTGCTGGAGGAATTAGAAGACTGTCGGACCTCGGAAAGACACCAGTGATGACACTCGCACTGGCAGACCATTGTCAGCAAAAACTGATGCAAACATTGAAAAAATCGGTAAACCTGTTCGACAAGATCGCCGTTTAACAATCAGAGCAGTGTCTGTGTTAACATGAGTTGACAAGGAAAGTGTCGAACAAGTTTACCGATTTTTTCAATGTTTGCATCAGTTTTTGCTGACAATGGTGTGCCAGTGCGAGTGTCATCACTGGTGTCTTCGCGGCCATCTTTAAATCGTTTAAACCACTCAAACACTTGTGTTCGCGATAAACAATCATCGCCGTACACTTGTTGTAACATTACAAACGTTTCACTTGCAGATTTTCCTAGTTTGAAACGAAATTTGATGTTAACACGCTGTTCTTTCTGTACACTCAACATTTTCCGACGCACAGACAAAACGTCAACTACTTAGACGCCACGGGCAGACTGAGTGCAGGAGGCAGATGAAACTCGAGCAGTAGGCGGAGCGAGAGTCACGTGACAGGCCACGCGACTTTCAGCCTTATTGCATTCGTTTTATTGTTTCACCAGTACTAGTCCGGTTTTTTTCTAGCCACACCTCGTATGTTGTGTACATACTTGATCGTTACGGGCAGTAATGATTTTTTATTTGCAAGATACCATACTGGAAATAATTAAGGTAAAGTTGTTTATGCAATGCGCGTATTCATAAGCGATAATTGAGACAATGAACTGCACTCGCATTCAGTCATTTTCTAAAGCTAATTGTTAATGTATAGTGAGTTTATTGTGTCTTAATTGTGAGCATTATTAATTTTCAAAGACTCAAAATACAAATTTTAAAGTTAGTGTCCATTGTTACTTACTAAAAGTCAATACCAGTTGGAAATCCATGTCGTTTTCGATTATCTACCTTGCTCAAGAAGTTATTGTCTCTGTCATACTCGATTTAATTAAAAGGTACGCTAAGCAACAGCTTTGCACAGTAACTGTATGCTAACTACGCAATTCAAAGTACCAACAGAGAGTAGTGCGAAGACCGTTTCCATTCCGCAGATAAAGGTAAGAAATTTTATTATTTCAGGTATAGCACTCATTGCGCACTGCGACCATTATTTTCAAAGTGATCAAGATTTGTCTTATTACCAGGGACGATTCTAAATCAATAGTGTTGCTTCAGATTCAGCTTTTGCGTTACGTAAATTCATGCTGTTTTGATTTGGTTGAAACTTACTGACGGTTTACGTTCTCTCGCAGTCAGACAAGTTCAGCGCAGGGCCTGCGCATAAGCTACGAGAAAATACACGTTCGCATGCCATTGCCACTCCAAGAGTTGTGTTTCAGAGTACATGTTTCCAGCTTCATTGGGGTCAATGTCTTGCAGAATCGCTGCTGTATTGCTTTCTATATGTGGTCAAATATGCTACTAAGTTGGTGGTTATGGTTTGGGTTATTTGAGTAAACGAACGAGAGCTAATGGTGCGCAGTGCCTGAAGATGAGCTTCTAGAGTTCAAAGAAGCTTCCAAATTAGCTAAGTTAAGCAAAAAGTTTTGTGACAAGCACCAGAAGTGTAGTTTCAAATAAGTGTCAAACATTTCAAATTAAAAACAGAGTCACCGTAGTGTAAAGAATCGAATATAATATTTGTAAGGGCGGTAGGAAATTTAGTCTCTAAAAGAGACTGCAGTTGTAGTTGATCTACGGACATTAGACGGCATTACATTGGTAGTCGGACAAAACATTTTGGCGGACCTGTACTAACGGTGCGAGTAGCGGTAGCTGAGTTGTACCAGCCTGTTTCGATAGACCGTTCAGGACAACGGGTGCGCCTAATAGACTAGCGCGACGCGGTCTTTATGATAATTTGGGAGGGCAGCAGCGCCGGCTGGCGACCGGCCAAATGCGGGGAACGGCCGTTGGGGCGCATCCGGACATCTGCTCGGCTGCTGCAGCCGCTGGTCGCCCCAGCACAGGCACCGCGGGGTAGCGGCAGCCGCCGGGTGGCGAGGGTCCAGCGTAATTGAAAACTGTACTCAGCTTGAGCTGAATTTTCTTTGAAGAAATTGATAATTGCGCAGGTATTTCCTTCACCAACAAATATGTTTTGAACAGTCTGCTTCACAAAAATTCTTGTTTTTCCTTCAACAATGCAAGTTCCAATAAATCCTCATTGTCACGATTGTGTTTTCCATTTTTTCTGTCACAAAATCAGTTAAGTTTAGTTGAAAATACATGTAAGTTGGAATAGTGAACTTCATAGTCAAAAAATATGAACAAAGTTGTATTCTTTAAAAGCTCCCCCATCCCCCCCCCCCTCCCTCCCGCTGAGGACCTGAACAGGAACAAAGTGAGGACAGAAAAATGTTTTCGGAAACGCCACCTAATGACGTTACAGATCATCGCAGTTACAGGGGAAAACACGTGCTGCTAGACGATCCCTCCGGCAGGAAACATTCGCAACTCCGACGTCAGTGCTGTCACTGCGTTTAGCAGTATTTACAGTGCTGTTATGACGGGCGTATACTATAGTCTGTTAGCCGCCACCATCGTCATGAATTCTGGAGTTACTGCGTGGCCATCAACGTTTCAGCATCCATTCTGGCTGGAAGGGGGACGGGGGATTGGGGGGTTGGGGCGTGGAAGTGAAAAAGGAGGATGTTCCTCTACAGCTCATATCTGGTCAATGCCTACATAGTTTGTTTGGAAGGAATGGAAACTGTCTCCTAGGAACGCATCAAGCGAAATTTAAATACTATTTAAATAGATTATTTTTCTCTTATTTCTCTTGGATTTGAATATCACAGCGTTCAGTCTCACTACAAAATCTTGTGCTCGCTTACCCATGTATCCGTCACGACGGTCTTTACTTGCTGAGGTTTGTTTGTTGCCAAAAGGTTTACTATGTTATCGCAATCATTTGCAATTTGCGTGCGTTTCTGACCTAATTTGCTCAAAATAATTTTCGGATAATTCATTTAGTACAGCTTCGGACGATGTTTTATGCCTGCCTCCGTCATTAAACGTGCATTTTCGTCATCATATTGGGGGTAGACTGAAGTGACCACCAAATAAGCGGCTCAGCGACATTAATGTGGCCACCGCCTGTGTTTGACGTCAACGTCCAACAACACTGCATCACCAGCAGTGGAAGGTGCGTTAGGCGCGTCGGAGGGACGCGGATAAACAGTCGTTGTCGTAATGTGGAGATGGAGCGATTTATCTGACGTCGAAAACGACGTGATCATTGGCTTTCCGGTCAAGCTTGGAATAATTTCCGAAACGGAAAAGTTTATAAACTGTTCACATACCGCCGTTGTTTAAGTACATTGTGAATGGCAAAATGGCACTGTGTAGAAAAGGTGTCTGTTGTCCAGCACGGGCCATAGATGATAGGGGTGGACGACGGCTTCGGACATGTGTATACGCGAATACACATGCCACTGTTGAGCGACTGACCGCCCAGATGAAACAGTGGTCCAGCTAGAGTACTTTAAAGACGACCGTTCAGCGAACATTGCTGTATATGGGCCTCGGCAGCAGGCGCCTGTTTCGTGCAGCAGTGGTGACTGCTACTCATCAGCGATGAAGGCAGGAATCTGAAAGGCAGTACCATAACTGAACGTCCACTGAGTGACGACAGTTACCTTCTTCAGATGAATCACCTTTTATGCTCCATCAGACATACGGCTGTTGGTCTGTAGGGCGTGAAACGTCTGAAAATAAACACCCTGCATCAATAGAGGGTGGGTTGTGATCTGGGCAACGTTTTCTTGGCATTGCCTGTGTGTGATCTCGTTGTTCTGGAAAGCACAATGGATCAGCACAAGTATGCAACTACCCCTGTGGACCATGTCCACCCTTCAACGTTGTTTGTACATCTTCGGCAGGATGGCGTCTACCAGCACTATAATGCAATGTGTCACACAGCTTGCACTGTGTGTGTGTGGTTCAAAGAGCACCGGAGGAGTATAGCTGAGGCCTGGTAATTAAGGAAGGCAGGATGAGTTACGATTGTGGACGGGGCACAGATCAATTATTATTTCTTTGCCTTTCAATTTCACTCATTTATTTTAATAAATAATTTTTGGAAACAAGCCAATCAGACTTTTATGGCATCTAACCACAATCATGGCTGAAGGCCTTTAACGCCCAAAATAGCAAGTATTAAAAAATTTAACAAATATACTGTCAAACGGAGAAAGGCATAGCAAAGGTTAATTTTAAAAAAAATCACCAAACAGGTGAGACAAATGATGGTAACTTAATAATACGATAATAAAATAAAACACAAGGGCCAGTGATAGATGGTGCTCCAGGAATCGACCTCTGAGAAGGTCCCACCAAAACACTTTTGCGAGCGAAGAGAAACGCACCCAAGAGTTGCATTCTGTAAGATGGCAAGAACTACGCCCCTTACATGAAGTCATCAAAGATCACCGAACTCATTTTGAGCGAACAGTAGGGCGGAACAAAAATAACTGACAAGGCACAATGCATTTCGTAGAGGGTATAGTATGGACGTATTGGAATAATTAATGTTGGGTGATGGTTTCAAAGTAATTCACGCAACATGAAAACTTTGTCGAAACGCGTTGATTTACTGGAGGCTAGTTTATCCCAGGGAAGTATCCAGAGTTGACCGCAGCCGGGTGGCGGCGCGCGGCTGGGGAGTGGCAAAGGGAAGCGACAATAGGGAGCTTAGGGCGGCTAAAACTCTGAGAAACTGGTAACGGGGCGTGACCTCCAGCTGCCTTAAGATGAGTAACAGTGAGGGGGTGGTTGACCCCACGCTGGTGTACCAGGAAGCAGACGGAGAACTTGTACACCTGTTGATAAATGTCCATCGTCCCGTTTTCAGTGAAACATGCAAGAAAGCCACGCAAAGCTACGGTGCAGCGGTCAACAGAGGCCGAAATATGCGTGTTTGTGACTATAGCAACTTCACGCTCAAATCACGGTTCACAGTCTGAAGTAAATCAGGTGAAGAGCGACAGAATGAAATACGCCGGCCTCTGATGGGAATGTAGGACCAAGGAATTTGAACTACTCTCCTGGGAGTCAGAATTTCGGAAAAATTGGTGTTTTATGCAGATGATAACCTTGATGGGTGGCTTGGGAGGAGCTAAATAGCAGAAGTTGAGAAAAAGGAAATTTTGTGGGAATTTGTTCTCTTCCCAGTGCAGGCATTGGTCGGCGCTGGGAAGCGATGCATAATTAACGCGACTTTCGCTGCAATTGGCGCAAGTGATTTTGCTGGAGGGGAAACCGAGGCGAAGAGGGGACTGGCAGAAGTCTCAGTAGAAGACTTTCGTTCTCAGCATGCCTAGAGTGCGGACGTGGCGTTCTTTGCTCAGCTTGCCTGAGAGAGAGTGAGCATCTCTGCAGTTTATGACATAGCAAACAGAAAGATTGAGCTTGGAGATAGAAAGTTTTCGTTCAGCTATGTACTGAGCAAGATAGCTAGGAGTGAATAGACGAGCGTAGCCTTGCAGCACCACGAGGCCGGCCGATGTCCGCACAAAGACGCCGACCCACCACGCTGAATTCTGTGATATTGCGCCCGCTCCAGCTTGAGTCAGGCCACTGATTAATTTGTTGGATCACGTCGGCACAGTTTCCACGAGGGTTGCATGGGCCGTGTATTGTAGAATTCTTCTCGCACTTTGCATTACACCTGTGTCAGTCGGTAGGAATTAATTTTGATTTATTGCACTTTACTCTATGTAAAAGCAATTTTTTCCCACTGCCTGTTAGGAGAGTCATGTAATGTGATGATTGAAGGTCATGAATTAAAATAAATTTGTGCTAATCGACTGCATCTGTTTTCAATCAAGTAGTTGAAATCCCAAGTCACTTTCATAATTAATTTTGTGTTCAAAATTTGCATCTGGTGCTCAATAGCCAAATATAACATCAATGTGCACCCCTTTTAAATTAAAAGGGATCAATTCTGAATCAATTAATGTCAACACTGCCACCGCAGTTCAATCAGGAGTCACAGGGCCTTATTTCTTTGCGTTATCCGATATTGTAGCAGTTTTGCAATCTCTGTTGATCTGTTAGTGAATTAGCTGGGGTCAACATACGCCAAAACCAGATAAGTGACGGGTAGGGTGTTACAATTCAGATCTCAAGATGGTAACTCGGACTAGTGGCATTCTAACGAGCGACTAATGATAATCTTGGTGAGTCTACCTGACATCCAACAAAACAAATGCAAGCTGTAAAATTACGCCAACGCCAGACCCAGCAGTCTGGGCTCCACCCGCAGAATACTGTGCTTAGAAGGAGTGAATACCACGAAGGCAGAAGAGCGCCACCCAACCTAATACCAAGAAGCTGTCCAACTTACATGCCTCCCCAGACAGTGGCGGCAAGGCGAGGAAATGTACACTGCCGTTACATACTCTAGCCCCCAGGGCAGGTAACTGGGGTGTTAGCTGCCACAAGACAGAAAAATACCACTGCTTGAACTTAACAATGTAATAAGCTGAAAATAGTGAATAGTAATTAGAAACTCAAGAAGGCTAATCATATCCGCCTTTCCTAGGTACTCCACTCGCTGTATTTCTCCTCAGCGACCCTAAGAGCAGCAACACGAACCCAATACACTGAGAATCGCGAGATTTCACATTGGTGGAGGTTTCTCTACGCGAATTGCTGTGCATTCAACTTAACATGCAGGGTCCGGTTTCGATGAGGTCGTGCACCCTCGTGACCAGTCAATACACTCCGCCAGCGGTCCTGGCGTGTTGTCGCTCTGCGCGGACCTAGCTGCTCCTGCGTCGCCAACCGAACGCCACACTCACACCACACGGAAGAAGAACGAGGTCGCCCCAAAGAAAGGGCAGCATAACTGCATTTCGATAAGCGCCGCTACAGCCACTAACGGATAGGCAATGCTTACGAAACCGAGTGGCGCCAGTGAACACGAGAAGAAGACAACAACGCAACCATGCCACGGCACCAACGCGAGCTGCAGCACAGCTCATTACCGTACTTCACTGGCCCCCAAACTCCCTGGAGTGAAACCCAGCTGAGAAACTCTGGGACCACCTCGATAGGGCCGTTCGCGCCCAGGATCCTCAATTGAGAAACCTAGCGCTGCTGGCTATGGAACTGGAGTCGCCATGGCTCGGCATCCCTGTCTGTACCTTCCACAGCCTCACTGACTCTCTTTCGGCACGCCTCGCTCTATGAAAGGTGCATGATCAGGCTTTCGACAAGTGATGACCCTATTGTGATTGAACAGTGTATAACTGTATGACCACCTATTCGAAATTAGACTCAAACTTTCATTGAAGCTTTCAGCAACTGTATGATCTGAGTCAGGGAGTATGTGAAAGTAACCAACTATTAGTTCATTCCAGTTTCTGAGTATAACGTCTAACCATAGTAACTATCAGCAGCTATCTACTTCAGTTTCACTCCAAGACAAACAACTTCTAACAGCAACAAACAGGCCACCACCAACTGAATTTAATCTATTTTTTCTGAACATCGGTATGTCTTTGATATAAACTTCGGCTGAACTTATCTCCATCTTTAGCCAGTTTTCATTGCCTGTTAAGATACGTGCTTCAGCGTTTTTTATGACCACTTCTGGTTCCTCCTCAGCATATGTAAGAAAGTTTACAACTATAATAAGTTCTTTTTCTTGGGGGTTGGGGTGGGGGTGGGGGACACTCTTATGTTTGACCTACACACTTTAAAACTGAACCCCTGTTTCACATGCTATCTGCGCTCTAACATAATAAAACCACCCAGTCCACTCCACAGAGCCCCTGATGCCAGTGCTGCCGCCTCCTGTGTGGAATGGACACCTCATCTACTAATGAGAAACCGGTAAACCACCAACTCAGGTCAAAGTCGAGGTATCCGTAGCCCACACAGTCGCAGAACCATTTGAGGTGGATGCAGCCTTTGCTCTTCATGTTATCTGGAAGAACCTGTTCAACATACGGGATCACTCACAAGGCATGCACACATTCTTCACACTGGACTTCTTCCTTTCTTTGTCAGCCATTTGCCTAAGGAGCTCCATCACGCACCTAACGTTGGAGCTACCAACTAGGAATAATTCCACCCATTATGGATACTCGCACCTTTCAGAGCTGAGAGCATAAATCACACTCTTGAGTGATCAGTTCTACACGCGAAGTTACTTATTCGTAGCATAGAGGGTGATTTAGCGGCCCCTACTCATGTTTCATGCAAACTGGCAGTGTTATACCTGGTCTTCAGAAATCCCTAACGAAATTTTAATATTGACTCGTTCGCTACGCAGAAACTATTACTCCTACAGAACAAATCAACGGGACGTTTTCATAGGAAATTTAACGCAGTTAAATGTTGTACTGGGACACGTTTTCGCTAAAGACCGTAGTTTTCAAGTTATTCAAGAGAAACGTAGAAAAGTGACCTTCAAACGTACCCCTACTCCCGCATTCAGTCCCCACCGATCAAGATTTCAAGTATGTTGTTCACGGTACTCCCTGCTACCACTGTATGTTAACAAAATAGCCGACTGTGGTGGTGATGTAATAGTCCCATCAATAGATACCAAAAAAACGGTAGAATATCGAGAATAGTTCGTGTAGTTGGAAATTCTTGTACAGTGGAAAGAGGGAATGCCACGAACAACATGCTAGAAATAGTGACTGGTGAAAGACTAGTGCGGGGTAGAGATGCGTTTGAAGGTCACTTTTTAAAGTTTTTCTTGGACGAAAGCAATGGGCTCCAGCGAAAAAGCATCCACCACAAAATTTAACTACATTAAATTTTCTTCTGTAGGACTAATAGTCTATACGTTTGATCTAGAAAATATGAAAACCACGTGGGTGGTTTTTGGAGGCCAGGTATAACATCGCAGGTTGCTCAAAACGACATCGGTAGCGGCATCTGAATCATCTTGTACATAGCGTAAGCCACAAATTCATTACATCACATTACATTTCTGGCGGTAGATTCGAACACGGAGAGCTGAAACTCGCTAGATTGCCAAGAACGAAAGCGCGGCGGGACAGAACGGGAGCGGCCCGTGAACAAACAAAACGGACAATGGGCAAGGACGGACACGAACAACGACTGAAGACAGAGCAAGACCCTACGAACAACAACACGCAAGAAGCAACGGGGTCACAAGCGAAAAACCACACAAATCAACAACGTCAACTAGTACACGAAAACAAGCAAGGTAAACGCGCTGTCTGTAGGCTAGATGTCGATTGACTCACGCGAATATCAGACTGCCACGCTGAGGCGGGGGAGGGCTGTCAGCCGCATTATCTGCCTCTCTTCACCCGAGTGACGTGACAACTAATACAAAAATAAAAGGTTACATATAAGGCGATAAAAAAGGGGGACAAAAACAGAGTAAGGGGAGATAGTGGAGGTAAAAATACACTGACATGGAGACGTTCATGGGGGGGGACAATTAAAAAAGTCGACATAAAGTTAAAAAAAACAGTTGGCGATTCGCAGAACACAAAAAAGACACTGAAGTCACACGCACAGGTTAAAAATTGTCCACAGTATTAAAAACACTCCAGAACAACATACTTTAAACCCACTTGGAGCATACACGATGAAGAATAAAACTGTCTAGGCTTCACAAAAGCTGCAATCAGTGGTGAAGAACGTCCGCAGTGTGTAGTTTGTTCAACGAATTTGCATTAAACCTAACAAGTTAATGAGACTTCTTGAAACAAAACATCCTGAATTAACAGGAAAACCAAAAGATTTTTTTCTGTCAGGAAACTGAATGTTTTATTATCTGTCCAGAAGACATTTGCTAGAACGACGAATGTGACGTCTAAGGGCTTTTTAGCTTCTTACAAGACTTCTCATAGAATGGTTAAATGCAAGAAACCACACACGGTTGTAGAAACTCTGGTTTTACGAGCAGCGATGGATATGGTACGCACGATGTTTGGCGACTCATTTGCTCAACAACTGAAAAGTATTCCTGTCTCTTATGACACAGTGCGTAGAAGAATTTTAGACATTTCTGATGATTAACTCGAGCAGTTAATCGATAAATTGCGCAACAACTATTTTACATTTCAAGTGGACGAAGCATCTGACATTCATAAAGATGCTCATTTCATTGCTTACGTTCGTATCGTTGATGAATTTACCATTCGAGAGGAATTTCTTTTCTGTGAGCCGATACTGAGAACAGCTACAGCTGAAAGCATTTTTGACATGCTCAATACTTTCTTCAATCAAAGCGATATATGATGGAAGAGGTGAACTGGAGTATGCACAGATCGCGCTCGCTCAATGTCTGCAATTCATGGAGGATTGCAAGCGAAAGGTAAAACTGTAGCTCCTGATGCTGTATGGACTCAGGTGCATGATACATCGGGAGGCTGTGGCCGCTAAAGAACTTAGTCCACCCTTCATGAAACTCTGCAAACAGTTATTAGTATTAAGGCAAAATCTATAAATTCGGGGCTTTTTACAGTGCTGTGTGAGAAGATGGGTGCTGGAATGAGGTATCCCGTTTTTTAAAGGAGAGAAGTCACTCTTTGGCAGACTGTTTTCAACAACGGAAGTTTTTTTATTTAAAATGGCTTACGTAAATGATATTTTCGAGAAACTAAGGATTCTTAACACTTCAAGGCAATCAGGCAACTGCACTATCTTGGAATGAAAAGGTGAATACGTTCATAAAGAACGTAGAGCTTTGGCCAAACTGAATTGAGAGTGGCATACTGCGGTAGATGTGTTTCATATTACGAGGTGCATTCAAGTTCTAAGGCCTCCGATTTTTTTTCTAATTAACTACTCACCCGAAATCGATGAAAGTGGCGTTACTTCTCGGCGTAATCGCCCTGCAGACGTACACATTTTTCACAACGCTGACGCCATGATTCCATGGCAGCGGCGAAGGCTTCTTTAGGAGTCTGTTTTGACCACTGGAAAATCGCTGAGGCAATAGCAGCACGGCTGGTGAATGTGTGGCCACGGAGAGTGTCTTTCCTTGTTGGAAAAAGCCAAAAGTCACTAGGAGCCAGGTCAGGTGAGTAGGAAGCATGAGGAATCACTTCAAAGTTGTTATCACGAAGAAACTGTTGCGTAACGTTAGCTCGATGTGCGGGTGTGTTGTCTTGGTGAAACAGCACACGCGCAGCCCTTCCCGGACGTTTTGGTTGCAGTGCAGGAAGGAATTTGTTCTTCAAAACATTTTCGTAGGATGCACCTGTTACCGTAGTGCCCTTTGGAACGCACTGGGTAAGGATTTCGCCCTCGCTGTCCCAGAACATGGACACCATCAGTTTTTCAGCACTGGCGGCTACCCGAAATTTTTTTGGTGGCGGTGAATCTGTGTGCTTCCATTGAGCTGCCTGGCGCTTTGTTTCTGGATTGAAAAATGGCATCCACGTCTCATCCATTGTCACAACCGACGAAAAGAAAGTCCCATTCATGATGTCATTGCGCATCAACATCGCTTGGCAACATGCCACACGGACAGCCATGTGGTCGTCCGTCAGCATTTGTGGCACCCACCTGGATGACACTTTTCGCATTTTCAGGTCATCATGCAGGATTGTGTGCACAGAACCCACAGAAATGCCAACTCTGGAGGCGATCTATTCAACAGTCATTCGGCGATCCCCCAAAACAATTCTCTCCACTTTCTCGATCATGTCGTCAGACCGGCTTGTGCGAGCCCGAGGTTGTTTCGGTTTGTTGTTACACGATGTTCTGCCTTCATTAAACTGTCGCACCCACGAACGCACTTTCCACTCATCCATAACTCCATCACCACATGTCTCCTTCAACTGTCGATGAATTTCAATTGGTTTCACACCACGCAAATTCAGAAAACGAATGATTGCACTCTGTTCAAGTAAGGAAACCGTCGCCATTTTAAGTATTTAAAACAGTTCTCATTCTCGCCGCTGGCGGTAAAATTCCATCTGTCGTACGGTGCTGCCATCTCTGGGACGTATTGACAATGAACGCGGCCTCATTTTAAAACAATGCGCATGTTTCTAACTCTTTCCAGTCCGGAGAAAAAAAATCGGAGGCCTTAGAACTTGAATGCACCTTGTATAGTGTCACTGTTAGAGGATACAAAAAAAATGTAAATGTCGTGTGACTAGGGCCTCCTATCGGGGAGCCCGTTCGCTGTGTGCAAATCTTCGATTTGACGCCACTTTGGTGACTTGCACGTCGATGGGGATGAAATGATGATGATTAGGACAACACAACACCCAGTCCCTGAGCGGAGGAAATCTCCGACCCAGCCGGGAATCGAACCCGGCCCGTTAGGATTGACATTCTGTCACGAACGGTTTTGATACATTTAATTGGGTTTAAAAATTCATTCGTAAATGCTGCTGCACCATCAGTTTTAAATAAAGAAGAGCAAGAAGAACTTATTGAACTCACTTGTGATACTTCAGTGTAGAGTAAATTTAATGAAGTGGTTCAAATGGCTCTGAGCACTACGGTCTATGGGACTTAACTTATGAGGTCATCAGTCCCGTAGAACTTAGAACTACTTAAACCTAACTAACCTAAGGACATCACACACATTCATGCCTGGGTCAGGATTCGAACCTGCGACCGCAGCGGTCGCGCGATTCCAGAGTGTAGCGCCTAGAACCGCTCGGCCACTCCGGCCGGTTTAATGAAGTGTCTTTATTGGAGTTTTCGATACACATTAGCAAGGACTTGCCAACGCTAAGCCAAAATGCAATAAAGATCCTGTAACCTCCCCACAAAATAAATTCCTTAACCTACTAATAATACAATGTGACTAATCTCTTAATAAAAAATTGTCGCCCACTTATAACCTTTCAATAATGACTGTGAATTTAAACTGGTGAATTTTGGACGTCAGCAGTGCTGCATCATGGCCCTGAAAGATCGTTCTGAATAAAAAAGAGAAAATTCTTACCTCAATGAAGACGCCAGATAACGCATATATATCTGCTCTTACAATAAATTTTTGTGGCACAGCCCTGTGCAATGCTGGCCGATAGATTTGTCATTTATAAAAGGAAACAACTGATTTTTCTTTTCAGTTATCAGCATGACTATGGATTGGAGAAATTAGTAAATTCTTTAAATTGCGATGAATGATTATCAAAAGTAAAATTATTTTATATGAAAGATTATCATTAAGAGATTTTTAGGAACATTTACTTGGGACTTGATTTAACAATACTACATATGCGCGAGGCTGCTTTTACCTTATTCTACAACGCTGAGGCTCCGTCATCGCTGCACACGACCGGCCCAGCCAACATGATACACCAGACTGCTCACTAGCAACTACTTACTGCCACTGCTATACAGTTCCTACTGCATACAACACTGCTCTTTGGTCTGAGATTCTCTTATACCTTACACATCGCAGGCAGCGCGTGAGCAATACATCGAAATTACATCTGCTTGAATGCGCTAACAACAATTCTTTAGTCATGGACGTCTTACATAACCCTCCACTGGAGGGGGGGGGGGGGGGGGGGCAAAAATTTGGCAGCGATGGTGAGTCAATTGGACTTGCCATGAGCAACAAATTTTTCTATAATCTATTTAGTTTACTAAGGCTACAGCACAGAGTATTTACATTATTGATAAGTGCAGAACATATTTAGAAAGACAAAATGTATACGCAATGAATACAAAAAATATTAACAAATTACATAAAGTGCACACGCACTGTAAAAGTCTTTAGTATTTTTACATGAATTAAATATATCAGTGAGTGATATAAAGTGCACACGCACTGTAGATGTCTTTAGCATATTTAGGACAATTGAT
This sequence comes from Schistocerca nitens, assembly GCF_023898315.1. Classification (NCBI taxonomy): domain Eukaryota; kingdom Metazoa; phylum Arthropoda; class Insecta; order Orthoptera; family Acrididae; genus Schistocerca; species Schistocerca nitens. Next base: position 193,746,563 of record NC_064621.1, read on the forward strand.
CTTATTAACAAATGAAATGAAGTGCACACGCACTGTATATGTCTTTATCGTTTAACAAGAATTTAAATGCACTGTATAAGTCTTTACCATTTTCCAAGAACTAGGAAAGGAATGGGAAGGATTGCATCATGGTTGTAGCACAGTACGTTGCACGTAGCTGCACTGAAAGTCCACATCTTTCTACAGAAGCACAACACCAAGTGAGATAATCTGAACTTCTCTTCCCTGAAGTATTAATCAGTGTAGCCAAGACACTGACATGTTGTATTAATACTGTATGTTATCATTTTGGTAGTACATTAGGTACACCAAACAGTTGGACCATAATAACATCGTTCAAGGTGGTGGACAGCTTGGTACGTCAACACCACATTCTTATAGAATCCATACTCTCACATCAACAGAGAATTAGTGCAAAAACCAAATATAGTGCTCCATGATCATGCGGATGGACAGGACAAACGGATATTGCAGTAATTTCTGGTAATTAGGTCAGAAGGTGAAGGACATTAAGTCATGTGCCAGTCATCATTGAGAATTACATTAGTGTATCAACCGATTTGAATAATTATTGGCACTCATTGGTTAGTTACTAAACATTTCTGTACTATGTATGGAGTATTACAGAACAATGTTCATAAGTCATCTTATTACAATAATTGTTACAGAACATTATTCATAAGTCATCTAATTACAGTAAATTTTGGCTCTCATTGGCCAGTTACAAACCATTTTCATGCATTATTCAGAAGTCATCACTCAAAGCAAGAGTTAATTAATGGCATAGCATTTGTGCATAAGTCATCATATTACAGTAAACAGTGGCATTCATTGGCCAGTTACTAAACATGTAGCAAGTATTGAGTATTACAAAACACTATTCATAACTCATCTGACTGCAGTAATTACTGGCACTCATTGGCCAGTTACAAAATATTCATATAGTTTTACAAAAGATTATTCAGTATTATTCACGAGTCATCATTGAGTGTAGCATCAAGCTACTGGTGTTCATATATGATATCATGTAAGTGACGTAAGACACATTTAAAATATAAGGCATTACTCAAGGTCGGTAGTGCAATAATACATAGACATAATGGAATCAATACACAGAAAAATTTGCATTATATTTAGGACTAGAAATAAATCTTAAACTGGTAGCATTATTTAGTTATATACTGGTAATAGCTGGGACAGGTAATTTCTCTTTTTTTTCTTTAATTGCTGGGGCATGAAAATATACGCTTTTGACTTATTGCTGAAAATAAGGATTAATAACGTCATTCATCATGAGTCAGCTGTAGCAAGGTTATGAAACAAGTAGAGTATATGTGATCACATTCATGAATGATACACAACTGGGTAAAGAAAATGCAAGTATTAGAACAGGTTTAATAACTAACTGCTTATAGCATATTAGTATAATGAAAAGCTTCTCCTGGAAAATATACAAAGTGGATTATTGCCCTGAAACAAAAAAAAATGTATATTACGCTGAAAAGTAGTAAACTTCGAATTAACAGGTAATGAAACGTGTACTTAATATGTATGTACTGTAGCTGTCTTTTCCAAAACATTCAGTCATTATACTATGCGACATAAGACATACTGTCAAAAGGAACTGCAACAAATACTTAAATATCTACATAGCATCTCTTAACTAATAGAAAATATATAAACTTCATTATTATCCTCATCTGCAAGGAAAAACTTCATTATTCATATTATCATAACTTCATCATTATCATCATCTGCAAAGAAAAACTTCATTACTCATATTACCATATTCTTCATACAACCATTAATCATCATTTATTATCATCTGCAAAAAATAGACACTTCATTATTCATTATCCAAATTACCATTTACTTCATACAACTATTCATAGTATAGAGTTTCTTACTTCTAGCATATTTCATCACTAAAACTAACATGTGTGGCTCTGTCTGACAGCTTGCATCAATCGCCTCGTATTCTGAAAGAAAATTAATTAGTCAAGACTGCTATCATACGATGTGTATAGTATATTCTGGTTAATGCTTGTTAATTCTGATCCATGTACTCTTCACGACAAGTTATTGTATTTTCTTTCGGTCATTCCGAAGGTTAAATTCCCATTTCATAGTAAACCACTGTGGTTAGTTTAATTTACTTCTTTTATACGTCATTGCTTTCCGAAAATGATGAATAAGGATTAATATCTTGCATTTAAATCACATACTCATTAAAAGAAAATTTGTTTCTCGTGATATAATTAAGCACACAGCATAGCATGACAGAAAACGTATTATGTCAAAAACACAAGACAGTTTTCAAGTGCAAAAAATGTACACACAGTATCATAATGTAGTAGCAAAAAATGTAGAATAGTCAAGATATTGAGATATCATAAGGAAAAATGTCAATGTCAACTGGTGTTTGTTACATCTTAAAGATTTCATAGTGCATACGGACAAAAATTCTACTTTCGATAGGAAAACAATCATATATACACAAAAAATGGAAAATGTGCACGGTCTGATATAAGACGACAACAAAAGCGACCTGCTAACCTTACCTTGCCGGGCACTTGCCAGGAAAAAATATAAACATCATCAGTAAGTAGTCACATAGATATAATTGCTTAAGTGGTCATATAAATATCCGGAAATGTCATTACAGTGTGATAAATCATAAAGTATGTTCAGTCAATAATGGGTTTAATATTGGAGACATGGTTGATTGCCTTTGCTTTTGCTGGTTCTCAAATTTTCGATATGTACTACATTGTGGTGAGGAATGCTGCGAATTCTGTATGGACCTGCGTATAGAAGCTCAAATTTACTGCATCTACTCTTTCCTCTGTTGGATAAATAGCGTGTACGTACTAATATCTTCTGTCCTATGTGAAAGTCACAGCGTGGACAAACCTGTTTTTGCTGTCTTCTCCGGCGCTCTGCGGCACGTTTGATGTTGTTGAGCGCAATGTCAATTATTTCATGGTGGCGTAGTCGACGAGATGTAGGAAAGGATACTAATTCTTTAATTTTGTTAGGTGTTTCAACATTTTTCAGTATAACAGTCGGAGATAGCATAGTAGATTCATTTGGTATGGAGTTAATTACATCCTGGAATGAGAGTATGTGTGTATCCCAATCAATATGTCTTTTATGGTAGTATATTCTACATAGTTTACCAATTTCTTTCATTAGTCGTTCATAAGGGTTCGAAGAAGCGTGATACTTGGATATATAGATCGGAGAAATGTTTCCAGCTCGTAACATACGTGTCCATATTGCAGATCGAAATTGTGGTCCATTGTCAGAAATTACTTTTAATACATGTCCTACATGGAATAAAAAATGTTTTACAAATGCATTCGAAATAGATTTAGCAGTAGCTTTGCGTAACAGAGTGAAGGTAACAAATTTCGAAGTGAGTTCAACAGCGACAAAGATATAGCAAAAACCTCTATTAGTTCTGCGAATCGGACCAAAAATGTCTACAGCGGCTATGTGTCTCAATTTAACGGGTACAATAGGATGTAACGGAGGAATATGTGAAGTCGTGTCTGATTTAGCTTTCTGGCAGATTTTACATGACGTTAAAACTCGTCGTATACGTTTCTCCATGTTCGCAAAATAACAGTTCTGTCTCAGTATAAGAAAACATTTTTTGGCTCCATAATGTGCGTAACTTAAATGAGTATACCAAATTAATTTGTTAACAAGTTCGTCAGGAATACATAATAACCAGTTGTTGCTGTCAGGGTGAGAGCGGCGAAACAGAATATTATTGCGTACAGTATAATGGTTTCTAATGGTAACATTATTCTTATCTTGCCAAAGGTGTTTAATTTCTTTCCAAACGTTGTCTTTGCTCTGCTCTTGCGCTATGTCTCGTAATGACGACGAAATGAAGTTTTCGAATGCAACTTGTTGAATATACATGACGCTAGAATTTGCTTGGCAGAAGTTGGTTGCGATGTCTTGCTGATTGTTGCTGAGAGAACGGGATAATGCGTCTGCTACAATATTTTGTGTACCGGGAATGTGAACAATTGTAAAATTAAATTCCTGTAAATAAAGTTTCCATCTGCTTAACCTGTCGTGTGTAAATTTTGCGGAAAGTAAAAACTGTATAGCTCTATGGTCTGTGTAAACGGTAGTATGTCATCCATAAAGAAAATGCCTAAATCTCGTAAATGCCCATGCAACACATAATGTTTCAAGTTCTATAACAGAATAATTGCGTTCAGCAGGGGACAGAATGCGACTTGCAAAGGCGATGTTTTTAGTTACTGTAGTACCGTCTTCTTCAATTTCCGAAAAAATGTGTACGCCTAAAGCTGTGTTAGAACTGTCGGTGGCAACGGAAAAATTTCTGGTAGGATCTGGGTGTGATAAAAGAGGTGCATTGAACAAGGCATGTTTCAGATTAGCAAATTCAGAATGTGCTTGGCTATCCCAGGACCAAATAGTGTTTTTACCCGTCAATTGGCATAATCTAGGGGTGTCTAAATCAGAGTAATGAATAAATTTACGGAAAAAGTTAATTAATCCCAAAGAGCTGCGTAATTGTTTCTTTGTCGTTGGAACAGTAATGTCACATAAAGCTTGAAGTTTTTCCGGGTCAGGCGCAATGCCTTCTGCTGAAATTACATGTCCAAGAAATTTTATGGAAGTTTTGCCAAAGTGCGATTTGTTAAGATTAACTGTGAGTCCTTGTGCATGAAAACTTTGCAACAGTTGTTCCAGAATCAGACTATATTCAGATCAGTTAGCTTCTGCAATAAGAATGTCGTCTACATACGTTGTGATTCTGTCTTTAAGTTCTGTCGGAAGTATAGTATTCAAACCGCGAATAAATGCAGCTGAAGGAATTGTTAGACCGAACGGTAATTTGCAAAACTGGTAACAGTCACCAAAACAGAGAAATGCTGTGTACTTTCTGCAGTTCGGATGGAGCTGAATTTTCCAAAATCCCGATTTCAAATCTAGTGTGGAATAGACAGGAGAACCATGAAATTTCTGTAGAAGTTCTTCTAGTGTTTGAGGGCGATCTGTTTCATTAATAATAATGTCACTGATGTGACGCGAATCAAGTACAAGGCGAAGTGAGCCATCCTTTTTCTTAACAATATGGAGCGGGTTTATGTACGGACTAACTGCCGGTTCAATAATACCTTGGTCAAGCATAGCTTGCAATTCTTACTTAACTTGTTCTCTGTGAATATACGGAATGGGATAATGTTTGGCTTTAAACGTGTCGTGCTGTTTAACTTGAAATTCATACATAAAACCGGACATAGTACCAGGGACGTTGTCAAAAACTGGAGCTTGCTGTAAAAGAATTTTGCGTAGCTCTGTACGTTCGTCGTCTGTATTTGCACTGCTCTGTTTAACTTTATCAGAAATCACTTGCATAACGTCATAGTCAGCTTCGTCTGGTGTATTGTAGTTGTGATCATACGTATCTGTGAACAATGTGGAATGACAGTCTATGTTACGTGATGCAGAAATGACCTCTGTCCGATCAGTTGTTTGTTCTTCTGCAGATAAAGAGTGCTGAAATTCTAATGCCAGTTGTACATTTTCATCCTTTAACATTAAATAGGAATTTTGAAAGTCAATAACTGCGTCGTGTTGTACCAAAAAACTCGTACCTAAAATAACGTCTGTTGTCAATAACGGAACAATCCAAAAATTTGAGCGGAACGTATGACCTGCAATACAAAATGATAAGTGTGTCTGTAATTTTACATCTACTCCTTTACCAGATACTGCCCCTTTTTACTTTAGTTTTGCCTAATGGTAACGTAGGATAGGTATTCTCTTTGTTAGATTCGTTGAAAGTTTCCTCATTTATAAGTGACATAGGTGATCCAGAATCGATTACCGCTGAAAATTTGGATGATCCAATCTTTACTTCAATGACAGGGTGGGAAACGGTTTTTTGAATAACTGGTTTTTCATGTCATAGTGTGTCTCGGATGTCGTCGAAAGTAATAACATTTTCGTGAACAAGATTCTGTGTGTCAAAAGTAGTGCTTACGTTGCTGGAAGATTCATTCTGCACTGTATCTAGTCAAATTCTTTCTGACGTGCTGTTATTGCTGGAGGATGCTGTGGCATCTCGACTATTTGTATTGTTCTGTTATTTCTTCCTGACGCATTAGGTTCGGGATGATACCGACTGTCTGGTTTATTCATGATAATCTGTTGTTGCGGATGATTCTGCTGTTGGTAAGACCTACTGTTACACTGAAAACTGTGCTCATTACTTTTACGTCTGTCATAATAATCATTGCTATACGGCGCAGTGGGTTAGGAGTTGAAATGATGTGTTTTCTGTACGTAGTAATTTCCTTGTTGCTGTGCGTTACTATTTGGTGGAGCCGACGCTATACGTATAGGCGGCGAAACATTAAAGCTTGGTTGACCTTGCAGACTACATTGTTGGTTAGGTATGCTAACCGACTGGTTTTGTTGATGTTGTGGGGAAAAGCCTCTATTGTTGCCAAATTGTCTTTGCTGTTGCTGATAACTATGAGGGAACTGCTGATTAAAATTTTGTCTGTTACTGAAATGCTGGTGATTGTCATTCCTGGAGCGTATACTGAAAACTGTCACTTTCAGGGAAAACTTGTCGTATCAGGTTTTCTTTACTCATACGTAATCCTAGATAGATCGATAGCTGAAGAGTTGTTTTGAAAGATATAAAGGATAGTAGAAGAGAAGGCAGCAGTGCAGAAAACTAAAGATGAAACAGCACTACTACGGCTCGGGGCCCTGTGCACGCTACGGCACATATTCATCGAAGTGTAATGAATCCCCTGAGGTCACTTACGCGCAGCAAATAAAATTTAGTTTCTGCATTACAGGCAACTCCGTTGAAAATTCAAAATCTGTTGTATCCAGTCCAAAGGGTGAATCTGTGATCTGTCATTTTTAAATACCTTATATTTCCTAATGGATAGAAAGTGCTTGTAATCAAAATTACCGTCTCTGTATATCTGAATAGGTTCAGGATTGTATGATAATCTGTTTGTCTGTGTCTGTTCGGAATCTAAGTGACGTACTCTCTGTAAATTACCTAAATTATACTGGCTGTATGAGTGTGAGAAATGTTCGGAATATGGCGTATGCTGTGACGTGTTAGAGACTGAAACATTTTTCATTTCTGTCGCTTTAAAACGTTCGTCTATTTGGCTGATCTGTTGTTCAAATTTCTTATCGACTTTCACATCCAGAGTGCGTGGAAGTTCTGCTGACATTAATTTAAACTCGCGTAACTGTGTTGCGTATCCTGCACTGATTTCATCTCCAAGTGATTTTGTTGTGGCTGCATGTGTATTACGTAACTCTTCGCTACTATTCCTAGCACAAGCCTTAATTTCTTCACGTAATTGTTCTTTAGTTTCATTACATTGCACGGAAATGGCTGTAATCTGTTCAGTAGGCTGTTCAATAGAGGTGTCAAGTTTTTCATTGATTTGTTTAAACGACCTGTCGTGTTTTACATTCGTCTGTTTGAAACTTTCATTAAGTTGTTTATAATTGTTTTCTTGTTTTTCATTAATTTGTTTGAAGTTGTTGTTTAGTTTTTCATTCCACTGTTTGAGTTTTTCATTAAGTTGTTTGTTCGATTCATTAAGTTGTTTGAAATTCTCATTAAGTTGCAGCAATACTGCCATAACTTGATCCATGCGAAAATTAGCGACTCTATTTTCTATGCTGTGTGATGGTGTATCTGCATTAGTCACGTTTTGTGTAACCATTCGGTTGTTCTCTGATTCTTGAAAAGGTTTGCCAATTGGATGTGCACTGTTGGTCACTACATCGGAATCAAATAAATATGACATACGTTGACTACATTGTTCATCTTCGTCAGAAACATTTATCTGTTCACAGTGTAAATTTTGCAAGTCAGGTGTGTCAAACTGGGCAGCGTTCATTGTAACAGAACGTGCCGCGTCATCAATTGTCGTTAACATAATTGGATTTGTTTTTTCATGATTTGAAATAAAATCATTACTGGTGGTCGGCACGCACTGATTATCTGTAATTAGAGGATTATCACTATGATACTGAGTATCGCTAGTATTATCGGACAAATTATTTAAGTCGGCTTTTTCACTCATTACGGATCGCGATGTACTGTTAGCAGTTTTTCGCGGCATTTTCACAAATCAAAATTAAGCACAAAGTCAATCAAAGTCAAAGCAAAAATGGAACAAATACAATTACAACAAAGAGCAATAAATTGCCGACGACCTGTGACAGAAAGAGTGACAAGTTAGTAAATGCGTTGCGCCAGATGCAAACTACATTTAAAATTAAGTAAATAAGAGCAGATACATAACTGACTACCTCTGAGAAATTCACAAAAATACGATCCTGGCCGGTTGTCGACAAGTGTAACCTCCCCACAAAATAAATTCCTTAACCTACTAATCATACAATGTGACTAATCTCTTAATAAAAAATTGTCGCTCACTTATAACCTTTCAATAATGACTGTGAATTTAAACTGGTGAATTTTGGACGTCAGCAGTGCTGCGTCATGGCCCTGAAAGATCATTCTGAATATATATCTGCTCTTACAATAAATTTTTGTGGCACAGCCCTGTGCAATGCAGGCCGATAGATTTGTCATTTATAAAAGGAAACAACTGATTTTTTAAATTCTTTAAATTGCGATGAATGATTATCAAAAGTTAATTTTTTTTTATATGAAAGATTATTATTAAGAGATTTTTAGGAACATTTACATGGGAGTTGATTTAACAATACTACATATGCGCGAGGCTGCTTTTACCTTATACTACAACGCTGAGGCTCCGCCATCGTTGTACACGACCGGCCCAGCCAATACGCTCTGAGGCTCCGCCATCGTTGTACACGACCGGCCCAGCCAACACGATACACCAGGCTGCTCGCTAGCAACTACTTACTGCCACTGCTACACAGTTCCTACTGCATACAACACTGCTCTTTGGTCTGAGATTCTCTTATACCTTACACATCGCAGGCAGCGCGTGAGCAATACATCGAAATTACATCTGCTCGAATGCGCTAACAACAAATTCTTTAGTCATGGACCTCTTACAATCCTGATTCCTTTTGCATCAACATACTTGTGCGAGATTGGATTTTCTGGTTTGTCAGCTGCGAAGCCGAACTACCGTTCAAAGCTAAATGTAAACAAACAACTTCGAGTGGCTCTTTCTGCTAATCCTCCACGTCTTGAACTTTGTTCTCAAAAGCAAGCTCATCCATCACACTTTTAATTTTCATTGCTCTTGTAATTCTTGTTTTCTGAATTGTAAATAACGTTTATTTAATACGAGGGCCGTTCAGAAAGTAACCTCCGGTTGATTTAAAAAAATACGCCAAGTTAAATAAAAATATTTTAATATATACATCTTACAACTACATCTTTGCACTATTTTTCTACATAGTCTCCATAGCGATCGAGGCACTTATCGTATCTCTTCACAAGCTTTGAAATTCCTTCTGCATAAAAATCACCCGCTTGTGCCTGGAGCCAGCCTGTGACCGCATCTTTGAGCTCTTCGTCGTCATCAAACCGCTGTGACCCGAGCCATTTCTTCAAATGCATGAAGAGGTGATAATCACTTGGCGCCAGGTCTGGGCTGTAAGGTGGATGGTTGATAACGTCCCACTTGAAGGACTCAAGAAGGGCCGTTGTTCTGCGAGCAGAGTGAGGACGGGCGTTATCGTGCAAAAAAACGATACCGGAAGTCAGCATACCACGGCGTTTGTTCTGTATTGCCCGTCGTAACTTTTTTATTGTTTCACAGTACACGTCTTGATTAATGGTCGTACCACGTTCCATGTATTCAACCAACAACACCCCTTTGGCATCCCAAAACACCGTTGCCATCAGTTTTCTGGCAGAAAAATCTTGCGAGGCTTTTCTTGGTTTGGTAGGCGAATTTGAATGTGCCCACATCTTTGATTGTTCTTTTGTCTCAGGGTTCACGTACTTAATCCAGGTTTCGTCACCGGTCACGTTTCTGTTTAACAATGGTTCTCCTTCGTCCTCATAACGTGACAGAAAGTCTAATGCAGAGGCCATTCTTTGAGTTTTGTGGTGGTCGGTAAGAATTTTGGGCACCCATCGTGGACAGAACTTACGGTAACCCAATCTTGCTGTCACTATCTCGTACAAGAGAGTCTTAGAAATCTGTGGAAAACCAGTAGACAACTCCGACATTGAGAAACGTCGATTTTCACGAACTTTTGCATCAACTGTCTGAACGAGTTCGTCAGTCACCAATGATGGTCTACCACTCCTCTCTTCATCATGAACGTTTTCTCGTCCACTTTTAAATAAACGTACCGATTCACGGACAACTCCTTCACTCATAACTCTTGGTCCGTACACGGCACAAAGCTCACGATGAATAGCTGTTGCAGAATATCCTTTGGCTGTAAAAAACCTTATGACAGCACGCACTTCACATTTGGCGGGGTTTTCTATTGCAGCACACATTTCAAACTGCCACAAAAACTAAACTTGCGCAGGTACGACGTTCACTCGACCACGGCTTGATGCCGACTGACCTATTGAGTGCGTGAACGCACAGATGGCGTCGCTACTCCCCCCACAACCCGCACTGTGACCAATCGGAGGTTACTTTCTGAACCGCCCTCGTAGTTTTTGAATGAATGAAAATGTGATAAAGATAAAAAAATTGTTCCGTGTTTTCGTTACGATAAGTCATGTTAGTTTTGGTTTCTGCTGCGTAAAATACTTTTCAATTGCGTATGGTAAACATTATAAGGAAAAATATAAAATATGATTATTTTTATTACTAACAATAGGCCGGGGGAGCCTGATACCATTTTTCCTAGCGAAAGGGGGCCCCGAGGAGAAAATTATAGAACCGCTGGTGTTGGATGAAAGTGCACATACCTTTCTCTCTCTCTCTCTCTCTCTCTCTCTCTCTCTGTGTGTGTGTGTGTGTGTGTGTGTGTCTGTGTATGTGTGAGGGCGTGTTTTGGTGGGAGAAGAGAGAGAGAAAGTAAGAAACACTGCGGCGTACATTTGGACAGTAACGTACCGTGTTTCTCTTCACGGACGCGCCTTTATTTACAAGAGCACGTTGTAGGGACGATAGCGAGGGAGCGCGTATTTCCATTCTGCACGATTCCGTTTGTAGGGCTCCAGCAGGCAGCAGCCAGCAGGCAGGGACAGAGGGGAGCCCCCCGCCCGTCTGCGGCGGCTCGCGGCCGCTGCGAGTTCCGCGTGTCGTCCGCGGATAATGAAGAAGCCGGCGTGGGATTAGCGAGCGCTAATTCCTGCCCGGCCCGCGATGCATAATGCATGAGCGCGCCATGCACGGCCCTTCCTGCTTAGCGCCGTGCCGCCTGCGCTGTGCGGGGCGAGCCGCCTCAAATACCTGTTCAGATGTGGAGGCGCTTACGGCTGGAAGCGCCTAGCTCTGTAGCGCCTCAGCAGGTGTGAAAAAACTTACTCCCTCAACTGGAATCGTGAAAACCAGCATACGGCATCATGATCAGGTTTTTAAGTAGGTTCCGTTAAGCTGGAAGGCTTCCGTAATCAGTCTACGTTCAAATAACGTCAATTTGGGTATTAATACAAGAGAAGGAAAGTCGCTACTGACCATATAGCGGATATGCTGCGTCGCGATAGGCACAATAAAAAGATTCACACAATCATAACTTTCGGCCATTAGGCCTTTGTCAGCAGTAGACACACATACACACAGGCACACACACACACACACTCACGCAAGCGCAACTTGCACACACGGACTTCGAACGTGGTCAGGTGATTGGGTGCCACTTGCGTCATACGTCTGTATGCGAGATTTCCGCACTCCTAAACACCCCTAGGTCCACTGTTTCCGATGTCATAGTGAAGTGGGAACGCGAAGGGACACGTACAGCACAAAACCGTAGAGGCCGACCTCGTCTCTTGACTGACAGAGACCGCCGACTGCTGAAGAGGGTCCTACTGTGTAAGGCAGACACCTATCCAAACCATGACACAGGAATTCCAAACTGCATCTGGATCCACTGCAAGTACTATCACAGTTAGGCGCGAGGTGAGAAAACTTGGATTTCATGGTCGAGCGGCTGCTCATAGTCCACACATCACGCCGGTAAATGCCAAACGACGCCTCGCTTGGTGTAAGGACTGTAAACATTGGACGATTGAACAGTGGAAAAATGTTGTGTTGAGTGACGAACCACGGTACACAATATGGCGATCCGATGGCGGGGTATGGGTACGGCAATGCCCGGCGAACTTCATCTGCCAGGGTGTGTAGTGCCAACAGTAAAATTTGGAGGCGGTGGTGTTATGGTGTGGTCGTGTTTCTCATGGAGGGGGCTTGCACCCCTTGTTGTTTTGCGTGGCACTATCACAGCACAGGCCTACATTGATGTTTTAAGCACCTTTTTGCTTCCCACTGTTGAAAAGCAATTCGGGAATGGAGATTCCATCTTTCAACACGATCGAGCAGCTGTTCATAATGCACGGCCTGTGGCGGAATGGCTACACAACAATAACTGGCCTGCATAGAGTCCTGACCTGAATCATGTAGAACACCTTTGGGATGTTTTGGAACGCCGTGCCAGGCCTCACCGGCCGACATCGATACCTCTTCTCAGTGCAGCACTTCGTGACGAATGGGCTGCCATTCCCCAAGACACCTTCCAGCACCTGATTGAACGTATGCTTGCGAGAGTGGAAGCTGTTATCAAGGCCAAGAGTGGGCTAACACCGTACTGAATTCCATCATTACCGATGGAGGGCGCCACAAACTAGAAAGTCACATTCAGCCAGGTGTCCGGATACTTCTGATCACGTAGTGCATACATTATCAGGTACTTCTACGGCAAATAAATGTATAAAATTAAGTAAATCTTTTTATTCATTCATGTAATAAAGTGAATTAATGTTTCATATGTTGTAGTTCCAATGAGCCATCTCCCAGTGCAATCAAAGAACCCACAGTTACAGTGGAATGACTGGTATTTCCAGTCTGTGTCTCATAACGAAGACGCCTATGGCGTCATTATAAGACACTCTAACAACTATACTCCCAGTGTGTCGATAGTATTTGCGGCTGTTCTCATCAGGGCGAATAATAGGACCGTCTGTATGCAAATCAATAAAAGCAATATTTGTTTTGCTGGACTCGTTCCACCTCACTGTATTAAGGCTTCATCCGTGACCATTTATATGTAGCACCTTCAACTTACATACTGTACATGTAAGATACAAACAGTTCTGACCTATGTACCTGTTTTTCAGTACATATTTTAGTACCCAGTGTGTCGACACCCTTCTACATGTTCTCTTGCTGTATCGCGGGTAAACCAGTTGTTCTGCTTGTAGCACTAAATAGTTACACAAACAAAACAGCTTGAGCATGTTTTTTTTTTTTTTAATGGAATCACGTTAGTTTTGTTAGCACATCTGAACATATAAACAAATACGTAATCAGTGCCGTTTGTTGCATTGTAAAATGTTAATTACATCCGGAGATATTGTAACCTAAAGTTGACGCTTGAAACCTCCGACGTTCAGTTGCGTGTTGTAACAAACACGGGCGACGGACATGTTTACGATGACGACCGTGTTTACGAGTGTGGCTGTAGTGCACTGTTGTGGTTTGGTCTAGCTGTCGCAGTGTCCGCATGTAGCGCTTGCTGCTACTGTTATTCTGCATTCGTCACCGCACGCAGACCAACTGTAGTACACAGTGTTACCAGACGTCTGTGATAGTGTAGTGTTGTAGAAACTGTGGCCATGGTGTATTCGAACTCTGAAAAGGCGGAGATGATACTCATCTATGGCGAGTGTCGACGAAATGCAGCTGAAGCCTGCAGGGTTATGCAGAACGGTACCCGGACAGAGAGCATCCAACGTGCCGCACATTGCAAAACATCTACCGCCAACTGTATGCAATAGGTATGGTCGTAGCACGCAAACGGGTCCGTAACAGGCCCGTCACAGGAGAAGCGGGTGCAGTTGGTGTGTTAGCTGCTGTTGCCATGAAGCCACACATTACACGGGACATTGCGAGAGCCGGTGGACTGAGGCAAAGTAGTGTCATGCGCGTACTGCTTCGTCACCGCTTTCACCCGTTTCATGTGTCGCTACATCAGCAATTACATGGTGATGACTTTAATCATCGAGTGCAATTCTGTCAATGGGCATTAACAGAGCATGCGTTGCAGTTCTACCTGTTTACCGATGAAGCGGGTTTCACAAACCATGGGGCAGTGAATTTACGGAACATGCATTACTGGTCCGTGGACAATCCTCGCTGGCTCAGACAGGTGGAGCGACAGCGACCGTGGACTGTAAATGTATGGTGCGGAATCATTGGCGACCACCTCATTGGTCCTCACTTCATTGCAGGGGCCCAAACAGCTGCAACATACATCGCGTTTCTACAGAATGATCTGCCAACGTTGCTCGAAAATGTCCCACTGGAAACGCGTCGACGTATGTGGTATCAGCATGATGGAGCACCTGCACATTCCGCAATTAACACTAGGCTGACCCTTGACAGGATGTTCGACGGGCGTTTCATAGGACGTGGAGGACGCATAAATTGGCCAGCCCGTTCTCCTGATCTTACACCTCTGGACTTCTTTCTGTGGGGTACGTTAAAGGAGAATGTGTACCGTGATGTGCCTACAACCCCAGATGATATGAAAGAACGCATTGTGGCAGCCTGCGGCGACATTACACCAGATGTACTGCGGCGTGTACGACATTCATTACGCCAGAGATTGCAATTGTGTGCAGCAAATGATGGCCACCACATTGAACATCTATTGGCCTGACATGTCGGGACACACTCTATTCCACACCGCAATTGAAAACGGAAACCACGTGTGTACGTGTACCTCACCCCTGATGGTAATGTAGATGTGCGTCAGTGAAAAAGACCAATAAAAAGGTGTTAGCATGTGGACGTAATGTGCTGCTCCAGTCTCTTCTGTACCTAAGGTCCATCACCGTTCCCTTTGGATCCCTACGTAATTCGGTGCTCTCCGATACACACGATCGAACAGCGGAGGAGTGGTACTCAAGCGTCAACTTTAGGTTACAATATCTCCGGATGTAATTAACATTTTACAATGCAACAAACGGCACTGATTACGTATTTGTTTATATGTTCAGATGTGCTAACAAAACTAACGGGTTTCCATTTAAAAAAAAACGTAGGTTTGTGTTAAAAAACATACTTCCGTTCATTTTTGTATGGTTTGTATTAACCAATTACACTAGCCCCTCTCCTCACGTTCGGTCTGTGGAATCGATTCGTCAGTATTTGATGTGGCTTACGAAACATATCCAGCGGTAATGTTAGGTGACTCACCCTGTATACTGTCCAGTGAGGATATGACCATTTGTCAAAAGCCTGAACAATCACATTTTGCAACGCGGGCCGCTGCCACACTTGCAGGAAGAGAGTCAGTCAGGCTCTGGGAGGTACTGACAGGGAAGTGGAGCTGTGCCGACTCTAGCGCCGTGACCAGCAGCGCAAGGTGTCTCGGCTGAGGATCAATGGTGCGAACAGCGCGGTCGAGTTGATCCCACGGATTCGCGATTAGATTTAAAGACGAGGAGTCTGGTAGCCAGGAGAGTACGGTTAACACATCCTGATTCTCGTCGAACTACTCACGTTCACTCCGAGCAGTCCGGCACGTTGCATTGTCTTGCTCGTAGATACCACCTTGCCGAGGAAAGACAAACGGCATGTCGGAGTGGACATTGTCATCTCAAGGTTGATGCATACATCTGTTGATCCATTGTGCCTCTCAAAATGAGAAAACAATGTCCATAACTCTCCCTCCTCGGGCCTCGACCCTTCCGAAGGCTGTTGCAGGCTTTCAGACGTTTCACGCCATACATGCCAACGGACGCCTGCCCGATGGACCATAAAACATCATTCATCTGAAAATGGTACCTGTAGCCACTCAGTGGACACCCTGTTGCGGTACTGCCGTGCAAATTCCGGGCTTCGTCACCGATGAACAGTAGTTACCATGGATGCATGAACCAGGTGCCTGCTGCTGAGGCCCATGCGCAACAACGTTTTTGAAAGGTCGTTGAGGAGACACTGTTGGCAGCCTCTTGGTCAATATGGGCGGTTAGTTGCTGAAAATTTGCACGTCTATTCGCCCGTACACACTTCCGCAGCCGTCGTTCACACGTGTCAGCTATGGCCTGTTGTGCCCCACTGTTGCTTCGGTGCCGGATTTGGATAGCGCCATTTTGCCGCGCATGGTGTACCTCAACCACGGCTACAAACGAACAGTCTACAATCATAGCCCTTGCGGAAATGCATCCTATCCTTGACTCGAAAGCCAATGATCATGCCCTTTCCTAGGTCAGATAAATCGCTCCGTTTTCTGATTCGTGTGTGCACTGCTTTCCCAGTATTCCGGCCCGTTTTGTGTACCCCCCACTGCTAGTGCTGCTTTCCTTTCTCTGGGAATGGTGATTGCACGTTGACGTCGAAGACAGACGGTAGTCACATCAGTAAGAATTCGCCTTATGTATCTATACTGATAATAAAACTGAAAAGTCGTCGTGTCTGTGAGACGAGCCGGCCGCTGGTGGCCGAGCGGTTCTGGCGCTACAGACTGGAACCGCGCGACCGCTACGGTCGCAGGTTCGAATCCTGCCTCGGGCATGGATGTGTGTGTTGTCCTTAGGTTAGTTAGGTTTAACTAGTTCTAAGTTCTAGGGGACTTATGACCTCAGCAGTTGAGTCCCATAGTGCTCAGAGCCATTTGAACCATTTTTTTTTGTGAGACGAAAATATTTGTCAAAAACTGGTTGCGTGTGATGTAGGGCGTGTAACAGAATACAATAAGTTTATTTTTTAAAATTTGTCTCTCTGTTTGGACTTGCTAATGTCCAAAACTCTAGACCAATTTTCATAGGGTTTTCAGAGGTAACTTGAATGCAGTTTGGGGACTGGGAAAACACACAGCGTTCATTTCATGAAAACCAAATCACAGAAAAACAGATATCTTAAGTTAAAGCTTTATGAGCTTGCTCACCTTAGCAGTCCAGATGATTACCTCGGTAACACAACCATGACGGCGTAGTGCAGCACAGAACCAACAGACGACGTTTTAGTTTTTTTTTTACCTGAGTGACGGAAGTATTCTCTGAAGTTCACGTCCTTGACAGAATCAAGCGTTGCAGTCTTATCTTTACGAAAACAAACTAACACTGTATTTATTTGCACAGAATATAAGGATTTACTGATATAGCTTAGTGTGGAAAAAACTTAACGGAACTGCTTTGCTTCAGAAAAGAATGCGGCGGTCAGAGGCTTGCCCGTCCTGAAAGGCCGGATAGATGGCGATCAGTGGCAGTTCTGAAGACAGAGCACAGTGCTAGTATAGATATAGGTGTTCCGCAGCACAAAACCAACCTCATTTTGCTTAACATGGCGTTCCGTAGAAAACGAGCGCTCGAAGTTCCCATGTTGACGTAAGAGCCTCGTAACGGGTAATCGAGACGGGACCGAGGAAGGTTGTCGCCTGGTCGGATCAATCATCTTTCTTGTTACATCAGGTCGAAGGTCATATCTGAATACGCCATCATTCAGACAAACGGCTTCTCTAAAAATGGCCTGCATCGCTGAAACCGGGCTGTGTGAGCAGTATTATGATGTGGGGACATTCTCCTATACAGTACCATGACCTTACCAGACCTGGTGCAATATCCCTTGATCTACTTTCAGTTCTACTTTTAGTGTGCGGTGCACCTGAACTGGCGGGTGCTACTTTTAGCTGACGACATACTTATTTCCTGGGACAATTCTATTTCTTCTGACCTACTTATATGCTTGGACAGATCTGGGTTTCAATTCTGTTTTCAGCCTATGACCTACTCATTTCCTGGGAAAGCTATTTTCAGCCCACTGACATCACAAAATTGGCGAGAAAATGTGCTACCGTTTTCAAATGTGCATTGCCGTTGCCTGAGTTGCTGCAGCTATGAAATATTACTACGTTACCACCTCCTCAACTGGGCGGCAATTATTAAAACAAACGTTAGACAATACCCTCACGGTTCTAGCAATAAAAAAAAGAATTATGGTGATAGAATGCAATTACCATTGGAAGATTGCTCTAGCCAGTATGAATCAATGGCCGACCCATACTGTATTACCATCACCTCCATTGGGGTGATAGTTGTTAAAAGAAGCATTTTGGAGCACCCTAACCAGTGCAGCGAATAAGAAAATCATAGGTGGCAGCCTTGTAATGGCGCTGAAGAGTGGCTCCAACCAGCTTTTTTTTAAATTTATTTTCCTATTTTTGAGCCTCTATCCTCTTCTTTATCCCCACCATACTCTCGACATAAAAAACGCCTTAGTCGACTTCAGCATGTAGCTCTTAATCACAGTTTTCTCACGGAAGTTGTCCTCATGACTCATCCGGACACCAAAAAAACCCGTCATGGTAGATAATGAACTTGTTCATGAAAAATATACAGGTAACCTCTTCATGTAAATGAATAAAATAACGGCCTCACGAGAAGAAAATTAAATAAATCGCCTCTTGGAAAACTAAGGAACGTCATCATGTGGAGTATATACATTACGACAAATTACTCTTGTAGATAACAGAAAAGAAAACAATTCTAAACAAACAATAACCACTCCTCTCGAATAAAGAATTAAAGATTTTGCGAAAAATGCACAACGAAAAATGATGAGAAATGATGGAATTTTCTTGAAAAAAAAAGTTACTCTCTATGAAGAGCAAGAAAAAAGCCCCGTATAAGAGCTCCAGTGTACTTGACTGAAAGAGAGAGATTTAAAAAAAACTGCAGAAAAATTTTATATTTCTGTTGTGAATTGCTTTTCAACAGCCAATGAAGCTGAATTAAATAATCTCTAATTACCGTTGTTTCCGGCGTTAAAGTCGAGAATACGTAAGAGAGAAAGCGAGCCATGTACTACACACAGCAGTTCTGCTTCACAGCCGGACGGAAGTACCAATTTAATCGTAATATGAACTGTGGATGAAATCCGACCAACAGGCATTAGATGCATTGATCAAAAATGATAGTGTTGTGGACTGTTAAGGCAGCCAGTCCACAGTGACGGGTAGCCGAGAGGGGCACGCGTACACACACGCCGACTGGCGCAGTCTGGAACAGGATACGTGATGAATGTGATAAAGAAAAGAACGTAGCTACTAGAACACTTAACTTTTATATCGTCCTTTGGTATACAGCATTCTTGATGATGCAAGTGAGACTCTTTAGATTCATGAAGTAACTAATGGCGCCTTGCTGGGTCGTAGCCATGGACTTAGCTGAAGGCTATTCTAACTGTCTCTCGGCAAATGAGAGAAAGGCTTCGTCGGTGTAGTCGCTAGCAATGTCGTCGTACAACTGGGGCGAGTGCTAGTCAGTCTCTCGAGACCTGCCTTGTGGTGGCGCTCGGTCTGCGATCCTGACAGTGACGACACGCGGGTCCGACATGTACTAATGGACCGCGGCCGATTTAAGCTACCACCTAGCAAGTGTGGTGTCTGGCGGTGACACCACAGATAGTGCCAATAAAATTTAAAAAGGATGACTGATAGCTGAAATCCATTATTTACAAGTCAAATAACAGTCACTGCGTGCAACAGCCTTCTGAATGGAACGTAACCTGATAATTGTAATATATTTTCTAGGAGTTCAAAAAAATGGTTCAAATGGCTCTGAGCACTTCGGGACTTAACTTCTGAGGTCATCAGTCCCCTAGAACTTAGAACTACTTAAATCTAACTAACCTAAGGACATCACACACATCCATGCCAGGGGCAGGATTCGAACCTGCGACCGTAGCGGTCGCGCGGTTCCAGACTGTAGCGCCTAGAACCGCTCGGCCATTTCTAGGAGTATTGTTGAAGGTTGCGCGCGACCAATCTCTAACAATCCACGCCCACGTCTTGTCTTCATCGGTGCATGATAAACGGTGTTCTGCGGTGTCTTGTAGAGCACGCTTAGTGTCATAGGTACTCAGCGCCTTTCCTATTCTAAATTTCTAAATAGTTTCTCTCGCGTCATCATTTTGCCATTGAAACCATGATACCATTGCGAGCTAAAATTGGCGGGGGGGGGGGAGGGGGGGAGCAGAATTTGTTAATGCATACACTGACGGAAAAAACAATCACTACATCAAGAAGGCGCTTATACGAAAGATGGCAGGTGCGTTTCTACATCTGAAAGATGCTGTCTATTCAAATTTCGGAACAGTCGCATAAATGAATGTATTTCAGGTTTGTTTTAAATAAACACTAACGATCGTCAGCGTTAGTTACCTTTGGTATTGGACGTGGTGAGTTGATATAAGAATGCCTTTACTGCGGCAAAGACGCCGTTTATTAACACCTCACTGAGTTAGTCCGAGATTGTGTAACAGGGCTACGAGAAGCTGGATGTTCCTTCTGCGATATTGCAGAAAGACTTGGCAGGACTGTAGCTACTGTAAATGAATGCTGCCAACGGTGGTCACGAGAATGTACTACAGCAAGAAGAGCGGGCCCCGGACGGCCACGTGGTACTGCAGGGAGGGAAGACCATCGTGTTCGGCGTATGGCTCTGGTGCATCGTACTGCATCTGCAGCAGCAATTTGAGCAGCAGTTGGCACCACAGTGACACAATGAACTGTTAGAAATCGGTACTTGAAGGACGGCTCCGAGCCAGACGCCTTGTAGCGTGCATTCCACAGATCCCAAACGACCGCCATTTGCGACTTCAGTTCTGTCAAGCTACAGCTCATTGGAGGGTGGAGGTCACTTGTGTTTTCTGATGAAAGCTGGTTTTGTCCCGGTGCCAGTGATGGCCGTTTGTTGGTTAGAAGGAGTTCCGTTGAGGGCCTGCAACCATTATATCAGCCTGCTAGACACACTGAATCTATACCTGGAGTTACGGCGTGGGTTCGATTTCGTGTAACAGCAGGAGCGCTCTTGTGGTTATCCCACACATCGTGACTACAAATCTGTACATTAGTCTGATAATTCGGCCACTTGAGCTGCCATTCACGAACAACATTCCAGGAGGTCTTTTCCAACGGGGTAACGCTCGCCCACATAATGTTGTTGTAACCCAACACGCTCTAAGAGTGTTGACATGTTGCCTTCACCTGCTCGATCATCAGATGTGTCTCCAATCCAGCACTTATGGTACATCATCGGACGACAACCCCTGCGCCGTTACCAACTAGTATTAACCGTTCCTGATTGACCGACTAAGTGAAACAGGCATGGAACACCATCCCACAAATCGACTTCCGGAACCTGTACAACACAACACGTTTCCGTTATAGCGTTTACACAGGTTATTAATGTACAATGATTTCACATTTGGAATGGTTTATCTCGCACTTATATTTATATGTGATCTTGCTATGTTAATCACGTACATTTATTATCTAGATAAATGCATTCCCGAAATTTTATTACTCTACTTTAGTAATTTTTTGATGCTGCGATTTTCTTTGCGTCAGCGTATTAATCCACACACGCACCCAGTTCGTTCTAGGATAGACAATTTGTCTTGGGTAAGTGATTCGAAAACTCCTCCGCACAATACTGCTGTGGGTAGGCGGAAGTTGTCCTCAGCAATCATAATGGCATCGATTATTTGAAACGCACACAGGAGGAAGGAAAATGGGGAGTGGAGACTTGGTGGTCCTTAACTTTGAAGCTGGATTGCTTCGACACAGTGGTCCCTTCTTTTCAAAATTTATTTTAATATCAAAGCAAACGGTACATGCATCGGTACTTGCGCAATACAAGAAAATAAATACATAATTAAAAATACTTCTTTCCAATAAAATAAAGTATATACATTATAAATTCCCTACAACTGTATAATTAGAGCTCTTGCTTTAGAAAACAGAAGGTTTCAATTAGATGTGTGCCTGTACTAAATTTTTTGACACAAGTGAATTCTAGACAGTTTCTTAAAAGAATTTAAGTCCACTAATTCCAGAGAAACATCTCAATTCTATCTCCACTTAAACTTGTAAATCATTTTGTTAGAATTCTTTATCCAAAACGGCCGTGACTGACTAGTAAAACAATTAAATTAAAAGTTAGCATAGAATTAAGCAAGCAGCCGCTATTGACCAATACTGAATAGATTAAACAATACAAAGGGGAACTAGGGAACGCCTGCCACCAACTAGCAGATTAGTATATGACAATAGAAATGTTGTTAAGCGAGATCGGTCTTGAGTAACCAGAAAAAAAATAGATTCAATATTGACGCAAACTATCACAGCATTAAACAAGTGGCAGTGCCTGACCAATATAACAGATTACATAATTTGAGCAAGTAACTCAGCATTAAGCAAGCGGCTTTTATTAACCAACAGCTTATCTACTTACCAAAACAAGGCGCAATTTTACAGACTAAGAACCTCTTGAGTGTGAGGTCTCAAAAGGCCAATGATGTTTACGGCGTTTCACGCCCCACATATTGTCTACCATGCAACTACTAATGCTAATGCCGCCACGAGGCGGGACTGGAAGTATCCAAGTGGAGCACAGCTTGGGAGCGTAATTGAACGGCTTAGTCGACGAGTAACTCGCAACATTGTTACAGTTGTAGTGCTGTTGACACAAAGCAGAGCAATGGCAACGATAAACAAAGCAAACATTGCATTATATCTACAACAAGAGTCGCAGAAGTCGACATTTCGTCAGAATCAAAAGGAATTTTGCGGAGACAGAAAGATGTGGCAGATGAAATATTAGCCTTTCAAGATGAGTGAGTGAAATGTGGGGACCGAGCGAGGTGGCGCAGTGGTTCGCACACTGGACTCGCATTCGGGAGGACGACGGTTCAATCCCGTCTCCGGCCATCCTGATTTAGGTTTTCCGTGATTTCCCTAAATAGTTTCAGGCAAATGCCGGGATGGTTCCTTTGAAAGGGCACGGCCGATTTCCTTCCCTACTCCTTCCCTAACCCGAGCTTGCGCTCCGTCTCTAATGACCTCGTTGTCGACGGGACGTTAAACACTAACCACCTGAAATGTGGGCCGGCCGAAGTGGTCGTGCGGTTAAAGGCGCTGCAGTCTGGAACCGCGAGACCGCTACGGTCGCAGGTTCGAATCCTGCCTCGGGCATGGATGTTTGTGATGTCCTTAGGTTAGTTAGGTTTAACTAGTTCTAAGTTCTAGGGGACTAATGACCTCAGCAGTTGAGTCCCATAGTGCTCAGAGCCGTTTGAACCTGAAATGTGGGTGTCGTATACGCTCGACTGTGAGAACAATGTACGTGAGGAGTACAATGATGACGATACGTGCTTAAGAAGTGAAAGAAGTGTCGAGCCACGCAGTTCATCATACTTGTCGGACAGGAAGGCACAAATCCTGTCTATGGTGAAACGTAGTAAACGACAATTGTTGTCCAAGGAGCGGGTACTAAGCATGATTACCTACGTGGAAGATCATCCGCAGCATTGTGAAGAAACGGTTATGACCAGATTTCGAGTAAGTCCGCAGCAATGTGACCGTCTAGTGGATAAGAAAAACTACGGATATTCAAGGGAGGACAAAGCGCACTTGTTGAAGAAACTGTTGCTTGCGCGTTTCAAGAATGGTCGATACAATTTACAGATAGTGCATGATAGTGACCAACTACTTATGCACATGAAACTGAGCGGGGCCATAGGTTACAGTGATTTCAAGGAAAGCAGTGGATGCTTAGATAACTTCGAACAGTGCTAGTGATTTGGGAGACGTAAGACAACGAAGTTCAAACAAAGCGTGAGCTTGATGATGCACTGCAAAATATGAAATCGGCCCAAAAACTTGCAGATGACATAAAAAAATTCATCCCACCATTCAACAACGAACTTTGGCCAGTCCGGATTTGAAAAGGGAATGCATATGAAAGGAGCCCTGTAAATTAGAGGTACCAAGAGAGTTGTATCAAGATCAGCTAACATCAATGCCTCAATGCATTCGTATTCAATTATGCTGACTGTTAATCTGGATGGTAAAATGTCTGAAACGTTATTTATTATGCTGCGAGAAGTTGGAGGTGCTTTAGCCCTACGATTCTTTATCGTGTGGGTGATCTTGCACGGGCAGTAGGAAATATTTACGCCACAGTAGCAAGAGTGGGAAAATGAACGCAAGAGAACTACAACTGCGGTATGAGCACTGCTTCTGGACAATAGCTGCTGAAAATAACTTGCTTTTGCTTGATTCCTTGTCTTTGTATAAAAATCACACTCCTTCAGAGCAACCTATTCATCCTGAAAAGTGTGTACCATGCAATTCGTATTACGTGGAGCCACTGGAAAAATTCAGCCCTTTTCTGTGTCTATAAAACATATTATCACACTGTCTGCAGCTGGAGCTTAAAGGATACCCACTTGCACAATAAGCTCCACGACAGACAGTTTCGCATTCGCTTGCATGCCACCACAGTCCGTCAATTCTCGTCACCATATTACACCATTATGCATTCTTTAAGAGTGGATATCTAGCTGAGCATCATGCGCAGTTTGTAACTCCCAATGAATTTTCCTTCGATCTTGATGGTGCTAACCTTTGTGATCACTGTGATGCGTTATTTTTTCATTCAGTGTGCATGGTGCAAGTTAATGGTGTATTATGAACATTTCTTGAATGTCGACGATGTCCATTTTGCGAAGTGTAATACATACGTCATGTAGAAGAATGATCTCTGCACCTCCCTGACACTCATTTCCTGTCGCCTTCCTGATGACCATGGTGAGTCATTAGCAGCTAATATTTATCCTGTCATAACAATGAGCCTTACTAAAGACTGAACTTGCGAGCACGCACTCAATTAGTTCTTTGTGAGACAACGCCATGAAAAATTCGCAATGTGAGTGATGGGTAAGGAAATATTCTTTGCCGAAGAACGACCGTAACTCACCAATAAAAATCTACATCTACATACATACTCCGCAATCCACCAACTGGATTAACTATTTTAAAGAACAATATCACAGCATTAAACAAGTGGCCGTTACTAACCAGCAGCTAAGTCACTTACGCAATAAAAGACGCGATTTTACTGAGAGAAATCTCGTGAACAATAGGTAAATGCAGCTTTTCATAAACAAGGACTGTTGTAACATAGTAAGAAAAACAGTTAAATCCAATCGTTATAAGAAATGTAACATAATACTAACCAAGCAGCAGTTTTTTAACCAACAGCTAAGCAGTCTAATCTTACAAGGTGAAACGGCTCTGACTGGGTGGTAGTAAACAGTAAACTATTTAAGGGAATAGAGACTGGAGTATTCTTTTAACAACAAGAACAGCTGTATTAAGTGAAGGGGGGTCCAGAAATATTTAAAAGATCAGATTTCTTCAACAACACGGCCGGTCAAATCAAGAGAAAACCATAACCACACGATTAAACACAAGTTTCCGAATTCTCGTTGAACAGACCTTTAAGTGTTAAACCCCCCCCCCCCCCCCCCCCCATGAACCATGAACCTTGCTGTTGGTTGGGAGGCTTGCGTGCCTCAGCGATACAGATATCCGTACCGTAGGTGCAACCACAACGGAGGGGTATCTGTTCGGAGGCCAGACAAACGTGTGATTCCTGAAGAGGGGCAGCAGCCTTTTCAGTAGTTGCAGGGGCAACAGTCTGGATGATTGACTGATCTGGCCTTGTAACACTAACCAAAACGGCCTTGCTGTGCTGGTACTGCGAACGGCTGAAAGCAAGGGGAAACTACAGTGTAATTTCTCCCGAGGGCATGCAGCTTTACTGAGAGCTGCATCAAACCAGTCTCAGGACTGAAGACCACAACAGCAAGTCTTAAACATAGACCAGTGTTATGGTGAGCTAGGCGACAGTCGAGGAACTAAAGTTCAGCAATGCTCACTGTCGTTCTACAGGCTAGGCGTACTCCAGGACAGATCGAACCCTCTGTCACAACTCGACACGAAACCTCTACTAGACGACCAATGCCAATAGACATCTTCGGTCTGCCGCATACAGCGGCTACCCGGCTCTCCTCGCGCTCTCGCGCTGTACTGCCACTCGGGCGTGTACACTACACCGGCCTTTCGCATCGAGCACTCCGTTGACTCCGCCGGCCGCCTCTGTCTTGTCACTCCGCAGGTCTCACGTCAAAATGTCCGCCGCGATTGGTCAGCTGACGGATTGCCGTCCTACGGGCCCGGTTTCGATTCCCGGCTGGATAGGGAACTTTCTCCGCTCAGAGACTAGGTGTTGTGTTGTCTTCGTCATCATTTCATCCCCATCCGGTGCGCAGGTCGCCCAATGTGGTGTCCAATGTAATAAGACCTGCACCAAGGCGGCCGGACCTGTCCGTAAGGGTCCTCCCGGCCAATGACGCTCATTTCCATTTTATTACGTCAAAATCTCTCTCATCGCATCGGATATCACTCTCTGGCCAGGATCCGCACAAAGAAGGTCAGAATAAGGCTAGATCCCTTTACGCCACAAAATTGAAGCCACCGCCGTTGTATTGGTGTGTCCGTAACATTTGGTGTTGAGTGAGTGTTCTTAACGCATTGCAGTGAATAATTTATACTGTATGAAACTCCATACTCGGTAATGACTGCCTATTACACTATGAAAGGGAAGAGGGCAAGTGTCAAAACACAGTATCTAATCGAGAAGCTCATTTGCTGGGCTCAGCATGACGGTACTCCTGGCTGAAATCTGCATAGTTAGTACCATCTCCCGTTATTCTAATCTCCTTGAGCCAAACGTCAATAGCTTTGCCTGTCTCAATCGACCGGGGCAAATTCGATGAGCTCAACTGATCTATGCAAAGAGAAACTCTGAGCACAAACATTTATAAGTTCGAATGATTCACTCGATCATATGCCTTTTTAAAGTGTAAAAATTCCAAAAGTTCCGAAAAATTAGACTGCCACGTCATCATTGCCACTTCCCGATATGTTGCCCCAATATTTATTGATCTTCATCTGATTAGAGCCATCAGTTCCTGTCCTACATCGGAACAGGGTTTCACACATGCAGTACCATCACAGTTACCTAAGAAATAACAATTTTAATATGACAAGTAGTGTTAAAATGATTTGAGCGTCTATAGTGACAATGTGAGAAAGTAATACTGACTGTGAACTAGTGAAGTTAATATTGGCAGTACTTCTCCTACTGCTGCTGCTGCTCCTGCTGCCACTAGTAATAATAATAGTAATGACAATAATAACTATAATGATAGTGACAGATATAAAAAGTGTTTGTAGTTGTACAAACTATATGTTGTCTGATACAATATTAGGAAATTAGAAAGACCTAGTTGGAAAGAAGGATGTAAAAGGATTACGAGTACTTACAGGGACAATGGTAATCGATTCTGTTGATTTAGCAAATATATGATTGTCTTCTGAATCATTTCTCTAATGCAACACGGGACGTTATTCCAGAGTAATGTTCCTACTACTGAGAAGGACTTTGAGAAAGTGGCTGAACGATGGAGAAGGACCGAAAGAATTTTGATCTGATGAGAACAGATGTTCCAGCCATGTTGTTCTGACAAGAGCGTTAAGATCGTGCAGAGAGATGAGAGAATGTAGATTGGTAAGACATAGAGAAGACAGAGGATATGCAAATCTCTGCGCTTGTCTGCACAAAGCCAGGACAGCTGTGCATATGATGGTGAAATATGATCATAGAATCGAACATCACAGATATTTCGGAACAGACAATCGTAGTTAGTTCCAGGCACCGTGAGCTTGCAGGATAACATCGCTGTAATCAATTATCTGAAGCATAAATATTTGTAAAAATTTCTTTTTCAGGTCAAGACGAAAGAGCTTTTTATATTTTTGTAGGAAATGGAGTGATTCTGGTGTCTCCTTGTACTCTGCAGTTATGTGCTCAGTCCATTTTAGATATTTATCCATTATTACTCCTAGACTCTTTGCTCAGGTAGAAAAGTTATCATTTGTCTCATTTAGGATTAAAGATAGTAGGGATCCTGATATTTTGGGCTAATGAGTGTAGAATGACAAACCAGTACCGTTTGGGGTTTGGATGAGGTTGAGTTGTAACCCTGTATCCTGCGCCCATTTTGCTGGTGCTCACAGGTCGCTACTGAATTTCTCGATACCTTAGGATTTATTGGTCACTCCTCGTCTAGGAAATACAAGATGTTGATAATCACCCAAGACTCAGTGTATAACTTGCTTTAACCGTGAGCACATGGGGAAACCTTAAAGTTGGTATTGAGACACGTTATTGTAGGAAAGTGCCGTATTTTTCTTGGGAAAGATTGTTTTCCGATTAGGATCACAAGGATTTGCCGTCTCTCCTCTCCTGTATGTCCTCTACAATGCCAGTATGCCAAAGCCGCCTCATCCTGTTCATTTCCTCCAGCATGCCGTTGGCACTGCCTTTCTTGCACTCTACCGTACACTCCAGAAATCCCAACGGTCGATCCAGCTCAGTCTCAGTCAGTTTATCTGGCTTGTCGGGATCAACCATACCAAAACCAAGGCAATAATTCTAGGCTGAACCACCTGCAGCTTCTGCCCCACAGCCTTTACCATACGATTTACAACTCTTCTATCCAGCTAACGAACACAACAAAATACCTCAGACTAACAG
Organism: Schistocerca nitens; assembly: GCF_023898315.1. NCBI lineage: Eukaryota > Metazoa > Arthropoda > Insecta > Orthoptera > Acrididae > Schistocerca > Schistocerca nitens. The sequence continues at coordinate 193,775,196 of NC_064621.1, forward strand.
TTGATTCCCGCTAACATGGAAACCCCATCTACTTACCATTCAACAGAAATCCCACAACTGACTGGACATGGAGATTGAACCCTTCCACTACCCTAGACACCTATAAATCCCTGATCTGATCCATCCTTGCTACGCAAATGTTGCGTGGACTCCTCACAGCTTTTATCACTTCCTACAGATCCTTGAACACCGTGGTCGCTGCCTAACCTTTCGGATACGCTGACCCTCCCCAACCCGCATCCTCTACCAACTTATAATGTGCCCCACCCTACTATTACATTTTGATTTTGAACACATCTTCGTTACCTGTAAACTCGATACTACCCTTCTCCTCCACCGCAACCCCCCCCCCCCCCCCCCCGCAGTTTTCCTCGTGCTCACAGCTCATGGTGCTCTGCCGCGCCACTACCACCTAATTCCCCCCAATGCTACACGTCTACTCTCTCTCCTCTCTTAACGAAACTTTAGTCGAATTTCCTTGCGCGACCATGATATCCACCATGATGTATACTTATCCTGCCAGATCGAGGGGAAATATGCATCCTCCTCTTGTCAGGACTCCCTTCCACTCCAACCTTCTCCATCACATCCTATGGCTTGGTCCAGGACTGGCTCCTCACTGTCCCTAATCCCTCTCGAAACATCCACCCATACAACCACTCTCTTACGCATTACCCGACAGATAGGTTTTCCCATGATGCCCCATGCCTGGCAGCCTGCATTACTCATCACTTCACTCACCTTTGTATATATTTAACCAGTTATCAGTTTTAACCTGCTTTTTCCTTTTAACTTACGCAACTGACTGTCTCTTTTTTACATTGTGTGAAACATTCATTTGCCATTCACCTGAGTCTGTATTTCAATTAAGCAACGAATCATCCTTTTATATTTTAGCTTCTGCAACTGAACTCTGCCCTTTTATTGTGTCAATCATTCATTTTCATCACACACTGTATCCAATTTTATAACAAAAAACTCCGTCCGAATAGACCTCAGAAGGCCCAGCGGTACTGACCGACCTCCGTGTCATCCTCATCCTACTGGCGTCAGTTGATGCAGATATGGCAGGACATGAGGTCAGCACACCGCTCTCCTGGTCGTTGTCTGTTTCCGTGACTGGAGCCGCTACTTCTCAATAGCTCCTCACAAGGACTGAGTGCACCCCGCTTGTCAACAGCGCTCGGTGGTGACCTGACAGAAACTGGTGTTACCACTGCCGCACTGCCGCAAGGCCATTGGCTAATTTTATAATATGTTGTAAAATCTTACTATCACATGGTTGAACAGCGGCCATGTGGGGGAGGGGGAAGAAATAACAACAAAGGAAAAAAATAAGAACCCGATAGATTTGAAGCTCGGCTATGCAATAGATTAGAAGGTCGGCTATGTGTCTAGAGTAGCTAGAACCCCTCCCGAGTGCTAATTACCCCACTGTAACCATATTTTTAGATTTATGGACTGGTTAGGGCACTCCCTAATGCTTACTTTAATAGTTGCCGCCCAGTGGGATGGAAATAACTTGGTAGTTCTTCGTACCTGAAGCCCCCCTGGTAACGGTTATTTGAAAAGATAGCGCACTATCCTACCGAGTTTCTTAAGGTCACTGAGCTGAAAATAGAGTACCCCATGAAGTAAGTAATTCATAGGCTAAAATTATAATTCAAACCTAGACTTGTCATGGGTAGAAAGTAGCACACACCAGTCTTCCTGCACCACACCCTGACATATGACAGTGTTTTGAGGAGCGTGATAGTGAACCCACACTAATGTCCTGCTCATCACACTCATCTAATATGAACCCTACGGAAGACATCAGTGACGCTGTCGGGCGCCAGATACGAGCTTACATACTACTGCTTTATAATTTACGTGAATTACGCGACTTGTGCTACGCACCTCCGGTAACCTACCGAGTTCTGCCTAATACATGCCACGCAGATTCGCTGCTACCCTGCGTTCGTAAGGTGGTGTAATTTGCTGTCACGCGAGTGATCATTTTGTTATGGCGAATCAGTGATTGTCGACAACGAGCTAGTTTGATTAGTGGTCTCGACAACTGTCAAATCCTGCAGAGCTGCTTTAGAGAACAAGTGAGGCACCGGTTTCAATAAATTTAAGATATTCCCTCTGCAGGGTAATTTCTCCTGCTTCCTTTTTAGTTGGGCTCTTACGAGTCACGTGATACACAACATTGGATTGTATCGTGCGAAAACTAGAGTGCCATATTTGGTTGTTCTAGTAAGAAACGGAAGTATGATGTTGTGGCGCACGGATGTATTAATGATATGCCATAAAAGTGACGTTATCGCTATGATTTATTGTAACGAAATATCAGAAGCTGACACGTCGCTTTTTAAAAAATATAAGCAACTGCAAACGTATAACTGAAAATTCAGTTTACCTCTGTTTTCCGTTCTAGATTAAACTACATTTTAGTGTTGTTTGGCACGTGACCTGAGGCAGACAGGTGTGGGAAGCATAATTTTGCTCACGTATAAAGTCATAGTTACTTAAACTGGAAGTATAAAGATTTTAGCAGGTAGAAAGAGTGCTCAACAGCACATCTGCCTCTACATAGCAAATATGTGCATTTTATAGGCCACCTGATTAAACGTCCAGGTACTGTAAGATTGCGTTATATTGTCTGAGTTACAGCTGTCTGAGAAAAGCAGCAGTGTCACAAGCAGTCTCGTGGAGTTTGTCTTAAAATTATTTTATTTCGTTAATTAGTGTCCAGTAATGAAAACAAGGTGGTGTTGTAGTGGAAAACTGTCAAGAAAACGGTTCACAGAAGATTTCAGATATAACATAATACTGAGAGGTCTTATAACAACAACAAATGATGTGTTACGTTCCATCATCTCATGAAAATAAGATGTACCGCACAAGCCAAATCTCATCCCTTACTGATCACATAGAAGAATGGTTTGAAAACAAACAGTAGCTCTGGTAGTTTTAAATTCTGCATATGACACTGTCACGCATACAATGCTCATCAAGAATCCTTACAACACCTTTAAGAACCATAAGCTCACAAAAAGTAATTGAATATTTATTGCAAAGCAGACAGTTTTTGTGTAATGCTGAAGGGTACGAAAAGTCGATGGTACCGACAAAAACACGGTCTCGCTCAGAGCCCTGTCCTAGTACCCATTATATTGAATCAGCCAACACCAGACCATACAACCCGATTATCGTATGCCAATGATTTGGATATTTTCGCACAAGAAAAGAGCTTAGAGGATGTAGAAGCGAAACTGAAACACTCGTTAAACATCATATCTGAATAGTTCCAAGAGAACGCCATTAAATCAGGTTCTTCAAGATGCATGGTACCTCTTACCACCTTCGCTAAAATCAGGCAAACAGAAAACTGAACGTCACCTGGAATGGAAGCAACCTGGAACATACCTGGGTGTCGTACATGGACGACTAGTGACATATATAAATGTCAGTGTGAGAAGACTCGCCAAAGTGTTGCCAACAGGAACAATATCTTGAAGAAACTAAGGAATAGTTAATAGGGAGCCAGACCAACTGTCCAAGAAAAGCTGTCCAATGGTTTTTCCAAGGCAGAATATGCGTGCCCCGTATGGTCCACGTCCGCATATGCCAATATGTCAATATAAGCGTATATGCAGACTAACAACAGGGTGCATGACACTCACGCCACTTGGGGAGCTATATAGAGTGGCCGGATTCTCAGATACTGAATCTAGAAAAATTGCACATGAGCATGAAGAAAAATTTAAACGGATTTTCGATGAGTGCCACAACGCTTCAAACGGACCTGGCACATTTAAATCCCATAAACAAGAGAATGGCAGTAAACGTGACGTCCATGAAAAGGTCTCCTAAAATGTTTGGTTTGGTTTGTGGGGCGCTCAACTGCGCGGTCATCAGCGCTCGTACAAAGTCCCAATTTTTACACAGTCCACTTTTTACACAGTCCAATCTAGCCACTGACACGAACGATGATCATTATGATGAATTGATGAAGAGAGGACACAAACACCCAGTCCCCGGACAGAGGAAATGAAAAGATTTCCTTTAATTATATATACCAGTTTCATTTCACAGAAATGGTGCCATACCGCAAGTGGTTTCCACTTCTAGGGAGTCATAATCATATGATTTGATTATGTTCGATAGTAACTCGGAAAGTACAGTCGAATAAGTCAGGGTAGAATCGGATCTTGTCGGTCTCGCTGTTCTATGAGGATCTACTGTTTAACGAACTCAGATCATCTGATGATGACTTTCTGAGAAATCGAGTCTACAAATGATACCATTGTGTGGCCTAAGGCTGAAATATATGATTAAATATAACAAAAATATCATTACAAAATCTGTCCAGAATGATAGTGCGATAATGTAAGATGCAAATAGCACGCATTAAGGAATGAAGTGAGAAGGTTCACATACACTCCTGGAAATGGAAAAAAGAACACATTGACACCGGTGTGTCAGACCCACCATACTTGCTCCGGACACTGCGAGAGGGCTGTACAAGCAATGATCACACGCACGGCACAGCGGACACACCAGGAACCGCGGTGTTGGCCGTCGAATGGCGCTAGCTGCGCAGCATTTGTGCACCGCCGCCGTCAGTGTCAGCCAGTTTGCCGTGGCATACGGAGCTCCATCGCAGTCTTTAACACTGGTAGCATGCCGCGACAGCGTGGACGTGAACCGTATGTGCAGTTGACGGACTTTGAGCGAGGGCGTATAGTGGGCATGCGGGAGGCCGGGTGGACGTACCGCCGAATTGCTCAACACGTGGGGCGTGAGGTCTCCACAGTACATCGATGTTGTCGCCAGTGGTCGGCGGAAGGTGCACGTGCCCGTCGACCTGGGACCGGACCGCAGCGACGCACGGATGCACGCCAAGACCGTAGGATCCTACGCAGTGCCGTAGGGGACCGCACCGCCACTTCCCAGCAAATTAGGGACACTGTTCCTCCTGGGGTATCGGCGAGGACCATTCGCAACCGTCTCCATGAAGCTGGGCTACGGTCCCGTACACCGTTAGGCCGTCTTCCGCTCACGCCCCAACATCGTGCAGCCCGCCTCCAGTGGTGTCGCGACAGGCGTGAATGGAGGGACGAATGGAGACGTGTCGTCTTCAGCGATGAGAGTCGCTTCTGCCTTGGTGCCAATGATGGTCGTATGCGTGTTTGGCGCCGTGCAGGTGAGCGCCACAATCAGGACTGCATACGACCGAGGCACACAGGGCCAACACCCGGCATCATGGTGTGGGGAGCGATCTCCTACACTGGCCGTACACCACTGGTGATCGTCGAGGGGACACTGAATAGTGCACGGTACATCCAAACCGTCATCGAACCCATCGTTCTACCATTCCTAGACCGGCAAGGGAACTTGCTGTTCCAACAAGCCAATGCACGTCCGCATGTATCCCGTGCCACCCAACGTGCTCTAGAAGGTGTAAGTCAACTACCCTGGCCAGCAAGATCTCCGGATCTGTCCCCCATTGAGCATGTTTGGGACTGGATGAAGCGTCGTCTCACGCGGTCTGCACGTCCAGCACGAACGCTGGTCCAACTGAGGCGCCAGGTGGAAATGGCATGGCAAGCCGTTCCACAGGACTACATCCAGCATCTCTACGATCGTCTCCATGGGAGAATAGCAGCCTGCATTGCTGCGAAAGGTGGATATACACTGTACTAGTGCCGACATTGTGCATGCTCTGTTGCCTGTGTCTATGTGCCTGTGGTTCTGTCAGTGTGATCATGTGATGTATCTGACCCCAGGAATGTGTCAATAAAGTTTCCCCTTCCTGGGACAATGAATTCACAGTGTTCTTATTTCAATTTCCAGGAGTGTAGTTTCCGGTTGAGAGAGAAATACTACCTGCTTTGCAGATGGCGGCTTCAAGAACTTTGAAAGATAACTGAAGTTGATATACCGTTAACGTGGTAAAAATCTTTGTTTAATATTCTAGACACGTGAGGTACCCTCCGGCAAGCCACCATACAGTGTATGGTGGAGGGTACAACTCCCACCGCCCCACATTTTTCCACCCTCTTTGGCAGATTGTGCTCGGCACTAAAGACTCTCCTTATTCTTCTGCGTACTCCTGAACTTCTGCTCCTTTTGGTGTTGTGATCACTGCTCGTGACGCCCTTTAATACGTTTGTCGCCCTGGCAGAAGTGAATTATTATTTCCTTGTGAGACATATCAGTCTGCTTTCCGCTGCGCTTCCAAAGGTTAAATGTAGTCGACACATAATTTGCAGTTAGGTGCGTTTTCAGCGTTTTCACTAGGGCTCGCCGGTTACATGGATGTATTCAGTCACATGTAATTCTGTTTCTTTTTGGTTGATTAGTTAATTTAAGAAAGACAGCAGTTGGATTTCAGTACTCATTCAAATAATGTAGTAGAAAAACTTGTTATGCCTGATGCCGGTTAGTAACAACTAGAATCGGTAGTAGCTCACTGTGACGCGAAATAATGTTCAACAAATATCAGCAAACTGTTGGGGGCACCATCTACTGTAAATATTTCTTCCATAGGCGTTTGCTGAGCAGTTCTGTGATTCTCTCATGTTGAATAAGCAGATCAGTTACGAAGTGCGGAAGCTCATCTTGGGATCATATCATGCTTTTTCAATAACTGTACTCGAAGACGGTGACTGGTGAGATATTAACCGGCTATCGATTAATCAAATGATGTAGGATATTTTCGTCTTTTTACATACGCTATATTAATCGCACGCTTGTTTTTGATCAGCTACCAGTCTTTGCACGAAGTGAAGATTTTCTACAACTCTTTCGTCATTTGGAAACTAACAGACCTATCTGTGAGCTTGTGAACAGCTTCAGGGAGCTAAGAACGCCGTATCCCATGTCATCTGTGTCACACACGGCATCAGACCTTTCACACTTTGCACCGGCGCACAGAGCGATACTTGCTCTACTGTCTCCCACAGGCGTGGCTGTAAGTTAGCATTTACGATTCTGATGGGAAAGAGAGGTAACCTGATTGTGTCCCAGTCTACCTCAGCCCTTCCACTTTTAATGTACCACAGATGTATATAATTTGGAGAATAATAGCACATACAGGGTGTTTCAGGATGAATAGTAAGTAGTTTAGTAGGTGATCATATAGAGAATTCAGACAAAGCATTTTATATGACATGTGTCCATTCTTTATAGGTTACAGACAACAGTTTTTATTCGGCGTGTTTTTATTCCAGGTTCTGTGGTTTCATAATTATAATTTTTTTAATATTTCACGTTGTGACGTCAAGTTTGAGTTTAATAACCGAATATTTCGAGTTCCCAGCGGACTGAAACCATGTGGCAGACCGGGAGTGGAACCTGGGACTTTTGCCTGTCGTTCTCCACCGACTGAGTTCTCCAAGTGCGACTCAGGACTTACAGGCGTCATCCTCCTTGATTACTGGGATTTTCCCAGAAAAAAGGACATTGATTTTTAAAATCTCCAATCTCCAGGAACGCAGCTAAAAATGTCTCCCGAAGTTTTTTCGTTCGCAGAACAGCCCGGCGCGCCTAAGTCATAAAATTGGCTGCTGGTCCCGAAGTTTCTTCGGGGTATGTTGGAATCATTCGGAACGCTCACGTGGCCTATGGCCTGCTTCCCATTGCAGCCAACTTCCACATATCTGTGTGAAATTTATACTATTCCGCTGTTTGGTAAGATGCGAGATTCGTGCACACGAGTTTGTCGGCTGGCAGTTCGGAATCGGAAGTGCTTCAGCAGTCTACCGCGACCTTCATTCTGTAGTTAATTAGTGATCAGGGCTGGCGGGGGCTGGACGCATTTTTTATTTGTAAGCATTTACGTGAATACTTTTGGTGTTACATATTGAGTACAGCATATGTAGGGTTCGGAAAGCCCAATGCAGACACCACCGAAAAAGAGGACAGTCAAGTATCATACAAGCTTTGACGAAACTTTGTTGAACGATCCTCTGTTTTGACTGGATTAAAGAAAAACGAGATGATTTCAGCGATGAATGTAAAGTATACAGAACCCGTATCACACTTAAATATGGAGATAAAAGAGCACTGACTGTGTGTTCACATGGTAAACAACATAAATTATGTCTCAAAAACAAGACATGACATCAGTATCCAGCTTTTTTAATGAAAAAATAGTCACGAGAAGAAGATTTAATTGCTGCTGCAGACGTTACGTCTGTATGTAATGGAGTTAAACATCACAACAGACAATGAAGTCAAGGCTGTACAATAATTTATTTCCCACGTTATTTCCTGATGCAGAAACTGCAAAGAAAACAGCGCGTCGTCAAATTAAAGCTATGTCTATTTGGGAAAACGTAATAGCCGCGCTGTCGAAAAAAATACCGATATACGATCTGCATCATTTGACGTATTTCTCAATAGACAGAGGTCTTGTAAAAAAGGAAATTTAAAAATGTTTCCAGATACAGTGCAATTTTTTTCTCTTGGAACTGGTTTGAAACAAGGTTTACTTGAGTTTTATCAAGACCCTGCTGAATCTAGTGAAGCTATCAGAACACAACCCTATGAAGTGTTATAGGTAAACGGCTTATCCTGGGCATCAGTATCTTCACTATCTGCACACAATGCTCCAGTCAACTATTCAACTCGCAAGCCAGTTTTTCAAAACCTCAGAACAGAAAATCCAAGTATTCTGAAGGCGAATTGTAAGTACCAAATTATACATAACTGCAACTAAAACAGTACAGGTTTCGTATTGAAGGTTTATAGTGAATTTACCGCAAATGCGAGACGAACTGAGGTGCTTAAGGAACTCTTCAATTTTGCTCATCTAGAGAACAAATCTGTACTTCGCCACGTGCCTCCATATTGGCTCATTTTGCTTCCAGCTTGAGACATACTTCTTCTTTAACTGGCAGTTCTTGAGAAAATACTTTCTTATTGAAGGCGAAGATGAATGTACAGCAATGATTTGGAAGGCTTTTAAAACTAAGAAACGTCTTCTATTAAGCCACTGCTATTTTGTTCACAACATAATGCCAAATTTTGAAACCCCTATTTAAATAACAGGGAAGTGACTATAATACATACACTGAGCTATGTCCAATTATAACAAAACTACGAACCGAAATTCCTGGCAGAAGAAATAAACTCTACGGACAGCCAACGATGAGTAAGCTGACGGCCAGTGAGCAAAAGAATTTTAAAGAAGATGTAGACAAATATCTGGAGTGTTATTCGGTTTATTTGAAGAAATGGTAAGAATGTGATAACTCTGTTTACAAGAAATGAACACTTTTAACAATGGACAAAGAAATTGACTAGAAAGAACTACAGGGTCTGAGTGATTCTCCGAATGTGCCGCTAAATGAGTATAAACTGTACGATGATTCCTGTACACTGCGAGAAGTTTGTGAAGTGGTGGTGAGTAAAACAGAACCTATGCTGGGTGAATTTTTGTGAAGAATGTAAAGATGACTCTAGAAAAGAAATAAAAAATCTTGTTACTCTCGCTTTATGGATCTCTATCGCCAACGCCACCACTGAACGTGTTTTTATCGTTGTTAACGAACTGTTATCAGTAAGTAGCAATCGGATAAATGAAACCCACGTCAAATCCGAAATGCAGGTGTGTTCTAATTTCACATTCACATGTAAAGAATTTTATGATTTAACTGTTGCTAATCCAAAGGCCATACGAGTTGCATACAGTGAAAAAAGTAATAACATATCAAACATATTTGATTATTTTGATTTTCGTTAATATCTTATTTCACCTCCAGAATTTTTGAAAGACGGAGTTGGCAACGGAGGCTTATGTCCTCTTCGCACAGGGGCCGCTGCTGGCGCGTTGTCGTCTTGAAGATTGGTCGGTCACCGTGCAGTTGGCTGACGTCTTATCTCTACCGTTCGCGACTGGCGTGCCGGCGTTTGAGTTTAAGCCGTAACATGATCTAACATATTTACTGGCTTGACATGCATATCTAATTACGGATTACACTCAAATGGTATGATATCCACTACAAAGAGCTCTCGTACGGAACATTGTGCTAGGTGTCATATAGTGCACAGTATCTCCCGTTTATTCGCTATCATATAGTCATACACTATTTCGGGCACCTACTGCAGTAATTAAAAATTGAAGATGCTAGTGTGTGTAGCCTACATGCGAAAATCTACATACCCTCGACTAAAAACGAAATAAAATGAAATTAAAGTTAAGACATAATATTTACGAAGTCGATGATTAAAATTTTCAGATTAAAAAAAAATGAGTCCATTACGTCTGTCCACCGTTTACCAGTATTTTTGCACCTAATCTGTACACATTATTTAAACACCATAAATCTAGAGACCTGAGAGAGAACTGAGAAGTTTAGACGCTTGGAGGGAAATAACTCCGATATTAGAAAGCTAGATGCACGATCTTGAACAGAAAATGGTGTCTTGATTGATACCTTCTCGCTGTGAACAACAAAGAGAAATAGACAAAACTGGGAGTCACTACTGACTTTTTGCTGCAGGTCCAGCTCTCCTAAAAAAAGGTGTTGTATTCGTAAATTCTGGAGCCTTCACAATTCAAACAAAATTCGAAATTCCTAACTCTCATTAGGAAAAAATATGAAATAGCCCATATTTCAATTCACTTTTTGTCTCACCAAGCCGGCCGGGATGGCCGAGTGGTTCTAGGCGCTACAGTGTGGAACCACGCGACCGCTACAGTCGCAGGTCCGAATCCTGCCTCGGGCATGGATGTGTGTGATGTCCTTAGTGTGGTGTCACCGCTAGACACCACACTTGCTAGGTGGTAACTTAAATCGGCCGCGGTCCTGTAGTACATGTCGGACCCGCGTGTCGCCACTGTGTAATCGCAAACCTAGCGCCACCACATGGCAGGTCACAAGACACGGACTTGACCTCGTCCCAGTTGTACGGACGACATAGCTTGCGACAAGACATATCAAGTCTTCCTCTCATTGGCCGAGAGACAGATTAAATAGCCTTCAGCTAGTCCATCGCTACTATCTAGCAAGGCGCCAATTGTAACAGTGCTAATCGCTTACTACTATGCAAGAGATGTATTTCAACAAGAACAAGACTACATTAAAGTTAAGTATATTAAAATCTCTCTTCTTTTCTTTATAGTTTTCATCCAGTCTCCTGTTTCAGAATTTACGCCCGTCTGCGTTAGTTTCGCGTGCACCTAGCCACTCATTGTGTCGAGACCTTAGGGAATCGACACAACACTTAGGTTAGTTAGGTTTAAGTAGTTGTAAGTTCTAGTGGACGATGAGCTCAGAAGTAAAGTCCCATAGCGCTTAGAGCCATTTGTCCGACCACATTTTTCTCTATTTTTTTAAAAGAGAAGTTGTCAGCCAGTATCGTTTCTTCTTCTTTTTCTGACGGTCAGTTTCTTGCAGTACAATAAATGCTGCTGATGCGACATCTGCTAAATCCCCTTCTGCCCTCACAATATCGACCGGCGAGAAAGCTACTTTATTGCTACAACAATAACAAAACGGGAGCATCGTCAAGTAATCAGAGCCAATGTGATTCCACGTGATGGAGTCCCTTGGCCCCAAGCCCTACGTTTGGTGTGGATGAGAAGCCGAAGGCCAATATATTGGTAACCAATGTTCGGCCGAATCCAGTCTGTGTCGCTCGTTGGGCTGCTGTGTACGCGCCTTTTAGAGACTCTTTGCTTTCATGCTACTCTGTTCCCCAAAAGATAGCTGAGAAATAGGGAATTTTCTAGAGGCCGTATGCAAAAATACGAGGGTCGCTTCAAAAGAAATGCACACTGTTTAAGTAAAAACACAGTTTTCATTCTGCATGTGTCAAGGTATTACAGCGTTTAGATACATCCTTCCCACTTGTTTTCAAACTTAGTTCAACCTGTTCTCGTGAGTGACCCCGGTCACAGCATGTCTGCAAGATGGGTGCTCCATTTGATGTTCGCCAGAAGCAACGTGCTGTCAAAGAATTCCTGTGCTGTGAAAACGAGACAGTGGGAAACACCCACAAGAGGTTGAAAAAGGTGTATGGAGATGCTGCTGTCGATCGCAGTACAGTTAGTCGGTGGGCAAGCAGGTTACGTGATGAAAGAGGGCTCGGCAATATTGGGGATTGTCCTCGCAGTGGCAGGCCTCGTACTGCACACAATCCAGACAATGTGCAGAGAATTAACGAATTGGCAGCTGCTGACAGACGCATCACAGTGAACGAATAGTTACGCTACGTTGGGATAGGGGAAGGAAGTTTTTGCAGAATACTGAAAGTGTTGGCGTTAAAAAAGGTTTGTGCCAGGTGAATTCCCAGGATGTTGACATTGGCTCATAAAACAACAAGAAAAACGGTATGCAGCGAACTTTTACAACAATACGAGAATGGTGAAGAAGAATTTCTTGGAAGAATTGTGACAGGTGATTAAACAAGGCTCCATCATTTTTCACCAGAGACGAAGAGGCTTTCAATGGAGTGGCATCATGCAAATTCACCCAGGAAGAAAAATTCAAAACCACACCTTCTGCTGGAAACGTTATGGCTACAGTGTTTTTCGATTGCGTAGGACTCTTGCTTGTGGACATCATGCCAAGTGGAACCACCATAAAATCTGATGCATATGTGACAACACTGAAGAAATTTCAAGTTCGACTGAGTCGTGTTCGACCACATCGGCAAAAGCAGGATGTTTTGCTGTTGCACGACAATGCACGGCCACATGTCAGTCAAAAAACCATGGAAGCGATCACAAAACTCGGATGGACAACACTGAAACACCTGCCTTACAGTCCTGACTTGGCTCCATGTGACTATCATCTCTTTGGGAAACTGAAAGACTCTCTTCGTGGAACAAGGTTTGAAGATGCACGCTGCCAAACGGTGGGTCCAACAGGTTGGTCCAGAATTTTACCGTGCGGGTGTACAGGCGCTGGTTCCAAGATGGTGTAAGGCAGTAGAGAGGGATGGAAATTATGTGGAGAAATGAAAATATTGTTCCTAAGGGATGTATCTACACACTGTAAAACTTTGAAACATGTAGAATAAAAGATGGTTCGAAAATGGCTCTGAGCACTATGGGACTTAACATCTGTGGTCATCAGTCCCCTAGAACTTAGAACTACTTAAACCTAACTAACCTAAGGACATCACACACATCCATGCCCGAGGCAGGATTCAAACCTGCGACCTTAGCGGTCACACGGTTCCAGACTGAAGCGCCTAGAAACGCACGGCCACACCGGCCAGCAATAAAAGATGAATTAAAAAAAAACAAGTAGTGTGCATTTCTTTTGGAGTGTCCCTCGTATGAACTCCTTCAGTAATATGTTCTTTTGGCAGAAGGGTCGGGATCTTGACCCCGTGATCTCCCTATTCTTTTGGCCTGGACCTTGTTCGCTCATTTCCGCCCTGCGCATGCGCTTGACAGCTGAAACCTGCTGCCGGAGCACAGCTAACGCTTCTGCAGTCGGTACGACACGGCGCGGCGCCAGCTCGGCTATCTCTGTCCCACGCAGATAGAGACAGCAGTGGAGCGTGCAGCCGTCGGCAGTGGCCGGGCGCTCTCGTCTGTGGCGGTCGCTTCTGATGCGCACATCTGCCGCACTGCCGCGCCGCGTCGCCTGCTGCGGCCTGGCTTCCCTTGTTCTCGTGTGTTGCGCGTTTGTGTTGTAACGCTAGCTCGGCCCCGTACACATGGAGGCAGCACTTTGAAGGACAAACTTCAGCACGGGCACTGCAGCGCTATCCTGTGACGTATGCAGCGGAGTGTGAAACTGAGGGCTACTTTGGGCCTTTCCTCACATTTAATGTATCTTATAAACGCGACGGTTATCAGACGTCTTACTATAGTAGACGGATATCTAGACTAAGATAATAGAAACGGAACGGAAAATGAAAAAAAAGAAAAGAATAAAAAGCTCCACGACGAAGATAGTGTAATTTCCGAAATGGAATGGTACCAATGAAGGAGGTGAATTTAATGATTACGAAGAATATGTAAAAATCAGAATAGTTTCTCGGCGCTTGTGGACGCAGGGACATCACAGACAGTATGTCGAAGAAACGAGGAGGAGTGAGGTTCAAATTTCCTTCCACAAGGATCTCGTTAGCTGCGAATAATTAGCTTGGATAGTGCAATCTAGTAATGAAACAAAAACAGTAGCATTCTGAGGAAAATACCCATTCATAAAAATCTTACAACAAGTTTCTTAAATTTCTTGTTTTGGGTGTAAGTTTTGATTTTGACATTGGTACTGAAAATAAAATTCACAACATCCAAGTTGCCTGTGGTACCATTAGCGTAAATTGGGCCATAAAGTGAAAAAAGAGACCACCAAGAAATTCTATAAAGTGATGGCGGTTGCTTTCTTCGCCAGGTCCGAGTGTTCCGCACAAACTTAATTATGTATGCAAACACTTCATACAGTCCGAGAATCGAGAATCTCGGCGAGTTTTTGATTTTGACATTGATGTTGAAAATAAAATACACAACTTCCAAGCTGCGTGTAGTACCTTTAGCATAAATTGGGCCATAAAGCGCAAAAAGAAACCACCCAGGGATCCAAAGACTTTCGAGAATGTTTCAATTTCAATTTTGAAGGCGGGTCACAAATGACAAAAGAAATATTTTTTCGTGTGATATTATTATAAATTAACAATTTCGGATATTTCCCTTTACAGCCGGCCGGTGTGGCCGAGCGGTTCTAGGCGCGTCAGTCTGGAACCGCACGACAGTTACGGTCGCAGGTTCGAATCCTGCCTCGGGCATGGTTGTGTGTGATGTCCTTAGGTTAGTTAGGTTTAAGTAGTTCTAAGTTCTAAGGGACTGATGACCTCAGATGTTAAGTCCGATAGTGCTCAGACCCATTTCAACCGTTTGAACCTTTACTTTTACTGAGAAACTTTGCTTTTTGCCAAACTTCATGATTCTTGGTCAACAGGAAGCACCCTATAGTTTCAATGAGTGAGTTTTCGAGTATCAAAATATGTGACATAAACTGTGGAATCTTTTGACTGCACTGACTTAGATTCTTAAAACTTTTATATCCCAAAGAGACCGTAGATCATAATATGTGACATAAATTTGAACTTGTTAAGTATGCTCGTTACTGAGAAAAAGGTATCTTAACTGTTGGACAGACAGACAGACGCGGGCGCACAAAAAAGCGATGAAATAAGAATTCGGTTTTTTACAGATTAGGCTCGGAACCTTAAAAAAAGATTCAAACTGCAGAGATGACGATCCTAAGGAAGACGAAGAGCTGCACAAGAAGAGACATGATTAGCAATTAACATGTTAGAACAGAATGAAATATTTTCAACACGAATGAAAAAATGAAAAAAATGTCGCGAAGGCTGGAGACAACATTTCATGAGAATGTCAGATCACTGAACTCCCCCAAAGATCCTGAACTACAAGCCGATTGGGAAAAGAGGTATTCGAAAATCTCAAAAAAGATAGTAATGATTTTGTTTTTGAGTTCGGGACGGGCAACAGTCTAATTCTTGAAAGAAAGATGATGATGACGGCGCAATCCCGAAGACAGTAAGGCCACATAAGTGCGAGAAACATCGCACACTCTGTTTAACAGCCTATGGATCACGGTTGCAAACAAGAATTATATGCAAAAGAATCGATATAAAACAGGATCAGTTAAACGACGATCAGTTTGGCCTTATGAAAGGCAAGTGCCTGAGAGAGCTAGTTCCTAATAGACGCAAGAAAAATCAAGACACGTTCATAGTTTTTGTCTATCTAAAAAAGGATTCCACAATGTCAAATGGTGCAAGATCGATATTCTCAGGAACACAGATGTAAGTTATCTGGAATGTCTAATATATAAAATATACATGCCGTAAGAGGGAAAGCTAAGAAAGGAATACAAACAATGAGGTGCTCGGAATAGAAATTCCTTTCCTGTGCTAACCTCTTCATACTAGAGTAGCACTTGCAACCTATGTCCTCCATTATTTGTTAAATATATTCCAACAACTGTCTTGCTTTACAGAACCTTATAATTCTTTACCTTATCAGTCCACCTAATTTTTATATTGTTCACTTGCACCATATCTCATATGCTTTGATTCTCTTCTGTTCAGGTTTTTTTACTGTTCGTGACTCACTGCCATACAATCCTGCGCCCCAAATTTACATTCGCAGAAATTTCTTCCACAGATTAAGTCCTACGTTTGATACGAGTAGACTGCTCTTGGCTAGGAATGCCTTTTTTGCCATTGCTAGCCTGCTCTTTATGCCATTTATTTTATGTCTGTTACGAGTTAATTTGCTTACAAGGTGGCAGAATTTCTTAACTTGGCCTATTTCCTGGTCCCCAATTTTTATGATAAATTTACTGCTAATTAGTTTCTAACCGTTTTCGTTACTTCTGTCCTTTATACGCTTTACTCTCACCGGAAATTCTGTACTGATTAGACCGTTCATTCTATTCAAGACATCCTGCATATATTTCGTATAAGAGACACAAAAAATTACAGTGCAAAAAATATTACATAACAACAATGAGTAGCACCAAGCAGGTGCATGTTAAGTACATCGATATTACATGAAACATAGGATTATTAAAATGAGCAGTTATAGATACAAAATATACTCAGTTAAGACAGCTAAAATGTACACATTTGGGTATGAAATATACTTTGTCTGAACAAGTGCGTTAGAAAAAGAGACATAAAAATATAATAAGCAAGAAATCCAAACAGTTATATCCATACCAGAGTGACGAGCGACAGCTGCCGGAGGAACGTAGTGCAGTTCCATGATGCCACCTGGGAATGACCTGCGGAGGCACTCATTTAGGATGTGGTCCACGGTCTGATTCGGTGCTCCACAACTTTACTCTGGTGAGCTTTCCATGCTCCATCTGAACAAAGTGTCTCGGTGTCTACCACTGCCAATGCCTATTCAGTTGGATGCATATTTGACGGGGTAGATCCATTACCGGAGCTCTGCGTGCTGCCTGTGATAAATGTCCAAGTTCCCATTTCTTTATTGTTGCCAACATGCTCAGTCCATTTGGAAATAATGTTGTAGTTGTCCTCCAAATCGGTGTTTCTCTCTCCAGATAGGGCAACGAGACCTAAGACTAGTTGCAAGAGGAGGACGAAAGCTTTCTGGATGGGGTGATAATTTTTCCGGCTGGTTACTTTTAACCATTCCTTTTGAGCTGTGGCCGTTCTGCGGAGTTGAGGAGGTGCGATATTGACTTGGATTGGAGGCCACTATATGCGAGTGGATTTAAATGTGCCTGTTACGATTCTCAATGCTTCCTTTAGCTGGACGTCGACTTTGCTGGTATGATGGTTCCTTATACCACACCGAAGCGCAGTTTTCTGCTGGCAGAGTATGTTAAGGCCAGCGCAGCGCTTCTCACTATGTTCCCATTTGCTTCCCACGAAGTTCCAATTAGTTCGCTAAGAATGTTTGTCGTAGACTTTATTTTCTGGGATGTTTCTGTCAGATGTTGCTTACACTTTAATGATCTGTCCAGAGTGACTCCTAGATATATGGAGCAGGTGTTGTGGCGTACTCTTTCTCTGCCAAAGTAAACATCAATTTAGCCAACTTGTTGCTAAGATAGAAACCACTTACTTCTGATTTTTGAGGATTACGTTTGAGGCACCATTTCATGTATATTTGTGCATTATTTCTAGGTCTTCTGTTAGATGATCACTTCCTTCCTCAAATGTTTGATGTTGGGTTGCCAGTGCCATATCGTCAGCATAAACAAATTTCATTGATGTTGTATATGGAACGTCATTCGTATATAGGAGGCTAATCCCAAAAGTGAGGTCTCCTATTTTTTTTATAAGCTCATAGGCCTGTTTATTTCTATAATGGTTTACATTGGTTTTTCAGCTTGATCATTTAGCTATTTTTCGACATAATCACAATTTCTTTCGATGCATTTTTGTAGTCGCTGTGGCAGTTTTTGTATACCCATGTCATACCAGCTCGCCGCCATGCTGCGAAGAAGGATGCCTCCACTGGCGTGATTGTTCCTTGGTCTCAGGTGTAAACTGGTATGCCCAGGTTTCGTCACCCGTGACAATTGAGTCCATAAAGTTGTCCTGTTTGGCTGCAAGGCCGTGAAGAAATGCGCAGGAAGCGTCAACTCGTTGCCGTATGTGGTCCTCAGTCAGCTTGCATTGGACGCATCTTTCGCACACCTACCGGTAGTTCAATATTTCCGTTAAAATTCTGTTCAAATGGTTCAAATGGCTCTGAGCACTATGGGACTCAACTGCTGAGGTCATTAGTCCCCTAGAACTTAGAACTAGTTAAACCTAACTAACCTAAGGACACCACACACATCCATGCCCGAGGCAGGATTCGAACCTGCGACCGTAGCGGTCTCGCGGTTCCAGACTGCAGCGCCAGAACCGCGCGGCCACTTCGGCCGGCTGTTAAAATTCTGTGAGCGTGCTTCGGGAAACCTCAGGAACCAACGTGCAGAGATCGTCCAGGGTGATCCGCCGATCTTCACGCATGGTTTGCTCAACCTTCAACACTGTCTCTTCAGTAATTGACGGTCTCCCGCACCTTTGTTCGTCGTGAATTTCGGTCCGACCAGCTGCAAACTCTCTAGACCACTTACGAACATTTTTGACATCCATGCATGACTCACCATGCGCTTCCGTCAATTGGCGATGGATTTCAATCGGAGCAGTGCCCTTTGCGTTCAAAAACTGAATAACTGCACCCAGTTCGCACTTGGCGGTAACATCGAACGGGAGCGCCATTCTCAACGGCTGCCAATCCAAGACTGAGAGCCTCAGCGCGGCGTGCGCATGTTTACACACAGCGAGTGAAGTACTCTTCATAACAGTGTGACCAACTGCCACACAAACAGTTCTGTACTTATATAAAAATAAGAGACCTTACTTTTGGGATTACTCTCATATATTACAAAGAAGCGGTGCCTAGACTGACCCCTAGGATAGGCCATTTTTGAGAGTACGGGTAGAATTGGTCTTTCATTAACATATACTATAATTCTTCTATTATTAAGCATATTGTGGGTTAATCTGATAATATATTTGCATGAAATTACTTGTTGTACTTTGTATATCATCTCCTTTTTCGAGACCGTCTCACATACCGAATGTAAATCTATAAATGCCCACGTGGTTTTAAGTCATGTTTGAAAACCAGCTTATGTACATGAGGTTAGTGCCAGAACTTGGTTAGTACAGCATCGGTCACTTCTAAAGCTGACCTGTTCTGAAATGACTAATTTCTTTATCGTGGAAGAAGTTCATAGCACATAGAAATGCGATGGAATGATAGCTCGATGGATTATCTGCAGTCTTTCCTGGTTTGAGAAGAGAAAAGACTTTGGATTTTCTAAAATCAGTGGGAATGTCACCGATCTGGAGGATCTCGTTGTAGAAATTCAGCAGTCCCTGTTTCACATACCCACCTAGGTTTTTCAAGAACTCAGAGAAAACACCATCCTGCATTTTTTCTTCACCTTCTCTGAGGATAACAATGCCATCAGAGAATGGTGTGATAGATATCCTTTCACCGATATCCTTTCTCTCTGAAATTTAATCTCACTTTTGAGCCTACCTTCTACTTCAGTCATTGTCTTAAAGATGTATATTTTGAACAGTAGGAGCGAAAGAACGCATCCCTGTGTTACACGTTTTTTAAACCCAACACTTCGTTCTCGGTTTTCCAATCTTATTTTTTCTTCTTAGTACTTGTACATATTGAACGTTACCTGTCTTCCCCTAAATCTTCCACTATTTTTATCAGAATCTCCAACATCTTGGGTTTTTCAGATTGGGAACTGGTGTAAACGTGTGTTGATTTTTGTCCAGCATTTTTTCCATTATCAACGTCAAGACTGTTTCTCTAATACGTTCACCTTTCTTAAAGCCAAACTCATCGTCATCTAACAGATCTTCAATTTTCTTTTAGAGTCTTCGATATATTACTGTTATCAGCAAAATGGATGCATTCGCTGTTAAACTGGTTGCGCTATAACTCACGCACTTATCAACTTTTTCTATCTTCGAATTTTGAGGATGATGAATTTCCTAAAGTCTGATGCCATGTCAATAGGCTCATAAATTCCATACACCAACTTAATAGTGGCTTGGTTGCCCCTCCCTACAATTATTTTAACAATTATGGTAGAATGTTATCCATCCATTCTGCCTCATTTGATCTGAAGTCTTCCAACGATCTTTCAAAATATGATTCTAGTACAGGATCGTCTATGTTTTACATATTAACCCCAATTTATTATTATTTGTCACATGATCAGACAATTTCATCTCCTTATAATGGCCTTCAGTGTATCAATCATCTGCTCTCTTCTCTGTGTTTAACAGTGGAATTCCATTAAACTCTTAAATTTGCTGCCCTTGGATTTAACTTCAACGATGGTTGATTTGACTTTTCTATATGCTGAGTCAGTCCTCTTACTATCATTTCTTTTTGTATCTTTTCATATTTTTTCTGCGGCCTTTCTGCCTTGGTTACCGTGCACTTCCAATTTATTGCATTTCTAAGTCATTTATTTTGCTTCCCCACTTGTTTTTGTACTTCCTTATCTCATCGACCAATTAAAATATTTCTTCTTGTATCTAAGGTTTCATTGCAGAAACCATCCTATATCTACGTTTTGTTAAGAAATGTGTGAAATCTTATGAGACTTAACTGCTAAGGTCATCAGTCCCCAAGCTTACACAATACTTAACGTAAATTATCCTAAGGACATACACACACACCCATGTCCGAGGGAGGACTCGAACCTCCGCGGGGATCAGCGGCACAATCCATGACAGAAGCACCTTCGACCGCTCAGCTAATCCCGCGCGGCTCTACGTTTTGTCTTTAGAATATCTTTGATTGCTCTTTTTAGAGATGCCCACTTCTTTTCATATGAAGTGGCAATTGTATAATTCCTTATCGCCATATGAACATGATTAGCGAACTTCAAACTCCGTCTCAGTATTTTAGTATCCAACCTCTTTGCTCACTGATTCTTCCTGACAAGTCTGTTAAAATTCAGCATACTCTTCATCGTCACTACTTTGTGATGTGAGTCTACATCTGCTCCACGTTACGACTTACGGTCCAGTGTCTGATTCTGGAATCTCTGCCTGACCATACTGTAGTCCAGCTGGAATCCTCCAGTATCTCCCGGCCTTTTCCAAGTATACCTCTTGCTTTTGTGAACCTGGAACTGAGTGTTAGCTAATACCAGCTGAAATTTATTGCTCAATTTGTGTTTCCCCTCTCTCATTCCTACTTCCAAATCCACATTCTCCCGAACACTTCTCTTACCTCCATTCCCTAAAACCGCATTGCTACCCCCGGATGATTATTAGATTTAATCTCCTTTTATATACTGAACTATCCGTTCACTATCCGTATATATTTTCTCTCTCTCTTCATCCTGCTTGCGACATCGGCACGTACACTTGAAATAAATTTGTCGGCGTTTGTTTGCTGTCGATTCTGATGAGAACATCCCTATCTTTGGGCTGTCTGCAGCAACGCACTATGTACAATACCCTCCTACTCTTAACGAATCGTACTCTGCTGTCGCTGTCGATTTTACCCCTTAGTAGTTCTCGTCTTCTTTCCACTTCACTTCGCTGATACGTGAGCCTCAGCATTTTCCTTTTAAGATTTTCTATCTTTGTTAGCACGTTAAAGCTTCTGACATTCATCGTTCTGACGCGTAGAATGTAACCCTTCCGTTAGGTATTGCATCTATTTCTCACGGTTGCCTCTCTCTTTGCAGTTCCCTCCCGGTGATCTGAATGAGAGGCTAATCGAAATCTTTTGCCAATGGAAAGATAATCATAACACTTTTTTAGTTACAGGACACCATAAGTGTATTTAACACAGTGGTTCCCACTGCCTTTTGCATTCCCATGCAGTGAGGCATACATCCCTGTCTTACACCTTTTCTAAAACGGACAGTTTGTTCTTTATTATTTTAAACATAGCTGCGCTACAGCAACGGTTCCACGTCAAAAGATTAAAAAACAGCCGACCAGTTGCAAAGGATAAAGTAATCTTTACCTAGGTTTCAATAGATATAAATCTATCTTCTTCAGAAGACGGCCTGGGGACAATTATTATTATTATTATTATTAAGCATTACAATCCATGAAGGCTTTTTGCTGCAGAATGGACAATGTTGAACCACTTTGCTCTGTCTTTACAAGTAATTTGCCACTGTCTGTCATGTCCTAGTTTTCTGAGATCGTCTTGAATATTGTCCAAGTATCTCATGCGTGGGCGTCCAAGAGGTCGTCTTCCGGTGGGAATCTCTTCAGTCACTTTCTTGATGGTCCTGTTTGGTGGTGCTCTGATGACATGCCCTATCCATTTCAGTCTTTTGGCTTTAATTTTGGCCACTATATCGGAGTCTTTATATAATTTGTAAATTTCATTGTTATTTAGCAATCTCCATTCATCACTGATCCTATCTCTTATGGGTCCAAATATTTTTCTCAAAATTTTTCGTTCAAATACTCTTAATCTGTTTTCCTCTTTTTTTGTGAGAGTCCAGGTTTCAGATCCATAGGTGAGTACTGGTATAATCAATGATTTGTATACTTGTAGTTTGGTGTTCCTAGAAATTAACTTGCTTTTGAAAACTGTCAAGAGACTATAGTAGCATTTGTTAGCCTTCTGAATTCGTGATTCTATTTCAATTTTTATGGAGTTGCCAGAGGTTACTATTGTACCAAGGTAATTAAATTCATTTGTCTTTGTGAAAGCTGTGTTATTAATTTGCAGTACATTATTATTTGATGGATAGCGGGATAAGATAAAGTACATTGTTTTGTCTGTATTCAGCTGGAGGCCTGTGCCATTTGTGGCTTTAATTAATTGTGCTGTAAGAAGCTTCAAATCATTCTCACTGTCAGATAATAATGCAATGTCATCAGCGTATGCTACAATATTAATTTTGCTTTCCAGTTGTGCTCCAATTTGTAGTAGCTTTACTTTTTGAATTATTCTATTGATTACTATGTTAAAAAGAACTGGTGAGAGTGAATCCCCTTGTTTGACTCCAGTTTTAACCTCAAAGTCTTCAGAAAGTTTGCTGGCTACTTTTATTTTGTATTTTGAGTTTAAAGTGCAAGATTTTATTAAATTTATCAATTTGTTAGGGATGCCAATCTGCCTCATGCACTTCCATAAATATTCCCTGTTGATACTGTCAAAAGCTTTTTTAAAATCAATGAAAAGCATATGTACATTTTGATTGAATTCATATTTCTTTTCACCCAACATCCTTAGGACATATATATTGTCAATAGTCGATCTGTTAGGTCTAAATCCACATTGGGCATCATCTAGGGAGTCTTCAACGTAAGGGCTTATCCTTGCTAACAGTATATTTGTCAGAATTTTATATGTTGTGTTTAGTAATGCAATTCCTCTGTAGTTTGAACAATTTGTTGGGTCCCCCTTCTTGTATATAGGGCACACAACTACTTCTTTCCAATCATGTGGGACCTGTTCCTGCTTCCAGATGTTGGTGATGATTTTGTGTAAGCAGTTTACAAAAGGAAATTTACTGAGCTTCCATATATCTGTGTCTATACCATCACTTCCAGGAGCTTTATGTCTCTTCAGCTTCTTGATGCTTTCTTTAATTTCTGCTAAGCTGGGCTCTTCGTCCGATGGGTCAGCAGTAAGATATTCGTTGTCATCTTCCTGAGAGACGTTTATAGTTGGAGCATTTAGTAACTCATTAAAATATTCCTTCCATCTGTTAGCAATGTCACTTCTTTCTGTTAGCAAGGAGCCATCTGGGTCTGTTATGAACTGTCCATAATTTTTTATATTCCCACTTTTAAACATATTTATGCTCTTGAAAAATCCTCTGGAGTCTGTGGTACGGTCATTCTCAGCTCTTTTTAATTTGTAATTCATAAAATCCCTTTTCTTTTTCCTAATGAGTTTCCTGGCAAGTTTCTGTTTCTCTTCAAAAATAAGTTTGTTTTGTGTTATTGGTTTTTGTAGGAATTTTTCCCTTGCTAATTTTCTATCTTCGATAGCGTTCGAGCACTCGGCATCAAACCAGGGGTTCTTAGTTGTAGCAAAATGTCCCAAAACTGAGGTAGTTGCTCGTATGATATTTCCTTTCAGAGCGTTCCAAGCTTGATTAGTATCATCATTGTTAATTTTACTTTCCACTTCAGGTTTGTGTGTTTCTAATTCTCTAATGTACTGGTTGAGAATGTTTGGGTTTTTCAGTTTCATTGTATTAAACCTAGGAACACCATTTAATTTAGACCATTTATGTCTTGAGAGTGAGATCTTGAACTTGGCTTTTACAAGAAAGTGATCCGAATCACAGTCTGCTCCCCTTTGACTTCTGATATCATGTATGCATTTATGATGTTGTTTTTCGATTAATACATGATCAATTTGATTTTTTGTGATGCCATCTCTTGAAGCCCATGTTTGTTTATGTATATCTTTATGTGCAAAATATGTACTTTTGATCAACATGTTTTTGGAAGTGGCAAAGCTAATAAGTTTTGTTCCGTTTTCATTACTCTGCTGATGTAGACTATGAGGTCCAATTGTAGGTCTATAATGAGTTTCATGTCCTAACTTGGCATTGAAATCTCCTAGAATTATTTTAATTGAATTTTTCGACAATGTATCATATACCTGTTCCAATTTGTTGTAAAATTCTTCTTTAATATTGTCCTCTTTATCCTCTGTTGGAGCATGGCAATTTATAACATTTAAAGTCTTATATTTGCATTGAATCGTAATGTGAGATATCCTTTCATTCACTGCCTCAAATTTCCTAATAAAAGGTAACAATTTGTTGTTTATTATAAATCCTGTCCCTAGTGCATGTATTTGTGTATCATTTCCCCCATACATTATTGTATACTTATTTTTGTTTATACTTCCATTACCCGTCCATCTGGTTTCTTCTACTGCAACTAGATCCATTCTATACCTTTCAAGTTCCTGTATGACATTTGTCAGTGATCCTGATCTATAGAGACTTAATACATTCCATGTTCCCATATTCATAACCTTTAAATTTTGCAAGTTCGTCATCAAGTTTGGTGGCCCAGCATTCTTGTCATTCTGATTCGTAGCAATCCATTTTCTCCTACAGGATCCTGTGATAGGGTCGCTGGCCCTAAGCACAACCCCCAACCTGGAGGACCAGGGTCTTGATTTCGGGGATGCCTACCCCTAGAGCAGTTGCTTTCACTTCAGCTAACGAACTTGCTCTGCCCGGCCTGTTGGTCCGCGGGAGGTATTTGATTTCCCTCCTACCACCCATATCTGGGAGGCGTTCCCCGATCCGCCACCTGGGGACGCGCCCTCTAGGAGTTACAGGCTCTCCCGAGGGACAATGAACATCATAATTTATATTCAAAGTAAGATACATGAGTCAAGAATAAAGTATAACATATATTAGGAGAATCTTGTATTACAACAATCCTTCTCACATGTTGTAATACAAGATTCTCCTAATATATGTTATACTTTATTCTTGACTCATGTATCTTACTTTGAATATAAATTATGATGTTCATTGTCCCCAGGCCGTCTTCTGAAGAAGATAGATTTATATCTATTGAAACCTAGGTAAAGATTACTTTATCCTTTGCAACTGGTCGGCTGTTTTTTAATCTTTTGTTCTTTATGTTATATTCTTAATCTTCGTTCGTTTGAGGAAGCAACAGAGGAAAAACTGTAGATGAAGACAGAGACTGGAGCATATTAATCCAATAATTCAGGACGTTGGATGCTAGTGCTCCTTTGAAATGAAGAGTTTAAAACAGAGGAGGAATTTGTGGCCAGCCAAATCACGCCAGTCTAAATACTGATGGGAAAAAATTGTACGTTTGGGGAAGGAAATGGACAGTGGCCTTCACGAAAGAACTATGATGGCATTCGTCTTCATCAGTTCTGGAATCACACGGAGAACGTCGTCGATCTAGTCTACGTGGCGATGGCTTTGAAACACGGTACTCCAGAACGCCGGTCCACTACGCTGACTTTCTCGTTACGTCGCGTATGAAAAGGTATTCGAAACGATGACTCGACTTAGTGTAAAGTACCTAGACATATGACCAAACAACAATATTTGCAATGTGAAATACGAGCTGTAAAAATCCAAGAATCACAAGTAATATGAATGCTTTAAGGGAGGCCACATCTTCCAGCATGTTAATGTTAACTTACTTCCCATGTCAGTACGGGTAGAGAACATAGTTTTGAAACAAAATTCATCTAAAACACAAGCCATTTTGGTCGCTCACTATAGGCTTATCACACAGCTGAGCTCCATAAATCACTTCCACTTCTAATATTTATCGGTAGTAAGTTTCTCCTACTCTGCAAAGAACTTGAGGATAATTTTAGGCAGTCAGTTGAACTGGACTGAACACACAATTGCAAAGTGTAAACAGGCGTTAGCGTCTCTTCACGTACTACAGATATACGAATATCAAGAAAAGTTTACTTAATTTAATGCTTACGGGTACTCAACGGTGACGTTATGAGCGTATTAAGAAAACATTTCGTCTTGAGCTGCAAAAAACCGGTAAAAGGATTTATATATGAGAGTGCATGCGGAGTAGAACTGGTGAAGGATGCTTGTGTGCGATATGTGTATGACGTTCGTGTTTTCTAGCGTATCACTCAAGCCTGCGAATAACTTTCATGAATACTTGTAGGTAAGAGCAGAGACAATTATGCATCAGTTTGCTCTACCATCTGCTTGGTCATTCTACGACCTCTCACGTCTCTTGAAACTTGACGTACCTATTTAAACGATATAGCACAAATACTCGTTCTCATCGTAGCAAAACACTCTCTGTACTGCAACTTAACAGCCATATTCTCAAAATATTTTTATGTATCACAACCTGACTATGGAACTAGCAATTGCAGTACTTTTCAACATCAGAAGACAGTTAATGGCTCCCTTTCACTCACTATATATATATATATATATATATATATATATATATATATATATATATATATATATATATATATATATATGCTACGCATCTCATTCTAGACAACCCTCCCCAATCGCTCTCAATTCTTCATCACTTCGTCTACTGAGTCCGCTGTTGAAACAGCCTGCCTTGTCTTTCTTAAAGGTTATGACCACTGTAATTGGTATTTTATATCCTACCACTGTCCTTGATGACATCAAACATAGCTTCAAAGTTGTTAAAATAATATTATTCTTATTCTGAATAACAGCTATCTTCTTCTTCTTCCTATTATTATTATTATTATTATTATTATTGTTATTATCGGCTCAGGTAATTACAATCACGGCCGTAATACTGTCTTAAAAGAAAATATAGCTAACTAAACGGCAAGTACATTATGTAATCTAAAGTATCCGGACACCCGCAAAAACATACGTTTTTCATATTAGGTGCATTATGCTGCCACCCACTGTCATGTACTCAAAATCAGCGACTTCAGTAGTCATTAGACATCGTGAGAGAGCAGAATAGGGTGCTCCGAGGATCTAACGGACTTCAAACGTGGTCATAGATTGGGTGTCAGATGTGTTATACGCCGCACGCGAGATTTCCACACTCCTAAACATCCTAGGTCCACTGTTTCCGATGTGATAGTAAAGTGAAAACGTGAAGGGGCACGTACAGCACAAAAGCGTACAGGCCGACCTCGTCTGTTGACGGACAGAGACCGCCAACGTAATGTGTAACAGGCAGACATCTATCCAGATCATCACACAGGAATGTGATAGTTAGGAGGGGGGTGAGAAAACTAGGATTTCATGATCGAGAGGCTGCTCATAAGCCACACAACACGCCGATAAATGTCAAACGACACCTCGCTTGGTGTAAGGAGCGTAAACATTGGACGATTGAACAGCGGAAAAATGTTGTGTGGCGTGATGAATCGCAGTAACAAGTGTGGCGATCCGCTGGCAAGGTGTGGGTACGGCGAATGGCCGGTGAACATCATCTCCCAGCGTGTGTAGTGCCAACAGTAAAATTCGGAGGTGGTGGTGTTAAGGTGTGGTCGTGTTTTTCATGGAGGAGTCTTGCACCCCTTGTTGTTTTGCGTGGCAATATCACAGCATAGGCCTACATTGATGTTTAAGCACCTTCTTGCTTCCCACTGTTGAGGAGCAATTCGGGGATGGTGACTGCATCTTTCTACACGACCGAGCACTTGTTCATAATGCACGGCCTGTGGCGGAGTGGTTACACGACAATAATATCCCTGTAATGGACTGGCCTGCACAGAGTCCTGACCTGAATCCTATAGAACACCTTTGGGATGTTTTGGAACGCCGACTCCGTGCCAGGTCTCACCGACCGACATCGATATCTCTTCTCAGTGCAGCACTCCGTGAAGAGTACGCTGCAGTTCCCCAAGAAAACTTCCAGCACCTGATTGAACGTATGCCTGCGAGAGTGGAAGCTGTCATCAAGGCTATGGGTGCGCCACTACCATATTTAATTGCAGCCTTACCAATAGAGGGCGCCACGAACTTGTACGTCATTTTCAGCCAGGTGTCCGGATGCTTTTGATCACATAGTGTACACATGTAAAATAAGAAGCTTTGTAAAACATGTTTTGTAATAGTTTTCGTTAGATATAGTTCCTGGTTCGGAATCCCCAGGCTGAATAAGGCAATCAATGAATAAAAACATGGAAATCATCTGAATTGATTCTTTTCTATCACGAACGAGAACTGAAACAAAATATCGAAATATGTTCAAAGATCGTAATTGAATAAATGCCAATGCTAAGGTCTGTAGGTAATATGGCCCCTCTCTAAGGAATCCGTTTGGACTTGCTGGAAGCTAATTGACAATGTAATTTGCACAGGGAGATAGTTGATAAGAAAGACTGGTGTAAATGAGAATTGTGACAGTAGAGGGGCAAATAGAATTTTGGAACTCTTTTGATATCAAGTTCATATGGTAATAAGTTAAACTGTGACAGCTGTTTGATGTATGACATTAACCTATTGTTATATTAATATCTTTATGGCTCCTTGAAGATGCCTATTGCTATGCTAATTGATTTACGACCCCCTGGGGATAATCCATCATTCTGAGAAACCCCAACCAATTCCCCCTCCCTCTCCTCCCACACTTGTCTAGGGAAAGGGACACTTATTTTTGTCAGCACTGCCCAATTCAGTTGAGTATCTTTTCCACAACGTGGGACTTCCCCGAGTCCTCCAGTCCTCCCCCACATTCCCTTTCCCAAACTTGTGAATTGATTGGAAAAAAGGTTAGTCAGTGGTGGACAGAAAGGCTGTCATGACAGGAAATTGAAACCAATGCGATAATATAATGTTCAATTCAATTTGCATACTGCTTATTTAATCAGTCTACGGGAGACGAGTCTCCCCCCACCGCCCTACTTCCCCTTTCATGACCCCATCTGGAAAATGGCAGGAATTAGGTGTAGTCTGTGCTAAGCTGCTGCACTGGGCCGGAGCTCATGGCACAAATGGGCATTTAATTTGAGCTGTATATTGTTCATTTACTTACACATTAATTAAATTAATCATCTAACTGTGGGCAATGCTGTGCTGAGATTGTATTTATTTGAGTTGGGAAAAATAACCCACTCTGTTGATGTCAGTATTGCGATATAAAAAATGGCGCAAAATAGTCAATCTGCACTACCCTATCAAGCAATTGATATTTGTGGAGCCATAATACCCGCTGGGTTCACCACCATCATCATGGCATGAGATCGTAAGATGGTCAAAAACTAACCAAAACCGGCAACCACAAAAATAAATGTGTACTGCGGTTTGAGAATCATTATGTCCATTTTAAAATACTGAATGAAACGATGTTCTTCACCAGAAATGTTGTCATAAATTTGAACTTCACAGAAATCAAACAAATTGCTTAAAACACGCTCTTCCGCATAACGTTGACGCTTGATCATAATGAAACATATTTTCAGTGTTTGAAAATCGCACAAAAACATTTCGCAAATCAAGTAATTAAATATCCATCAGAAATAAATCGTAGCGCTAAATTTATACAAGGTTTTGTATGAATCAATGTTTGAGAACACAAGCACTCCCCCCCCCCCCCCTCCAACACCACGTTACCACCTTACACTAAACAATTCTGACAAAAACAACTTTCCGACCTCACACGCTCGCGATCGAGAAGTGCGCGCCTCCTTCCGACTGCCTGCGAGCCCAGCCACACGGCCCGGGAGACGAATAGAGATCTGCACCTACGCCAGCCGTGCCGGCAGTTGTGCACACATCTCCAGCCACACCAGACGCTCAGAGGCCGAACAGACTGTCAGTGACTGCGAGGCAGTCAACCGACCAATTTACATTGGGGGGAGGGAAGAGAGGAATCATCCAGCGTGAACACTCGCCATATGGAATCTTCTCACGCTACACATGCGTCCGCTTCTGTCGCCAATCCACCAGCATAGTCTTTACTTCGGTATTCAGCCACTGAGAGGAAACCACCGCCGAGACTTGTCTCGACAGCTGCGGCAGGACATGACAGGTGGGAGTGTTCATTACCCCTGCCAGTTAGGCGAGGCTAAGCCGCTGCACACGGCCGGCCGCTTACTAGACAAGCAGGCGCAGCTTCTATGTATAGTTTGAACTGCAAGTCCACCCCGACATAGACTCCCCAGTTAAAAAAAAGTTAAAAAAAAATATTTTAACCAATCCGACATGGGGACTTAGTTGTCCACACAACTCGAATGTTCACACAAAATGTAGATTCCTTCCTTTTATACGGGTTGTTTTCGAAGACAGTAGCAATTGGGGTATACAAGCATTTTCACGTTGCTAACATATCGTTATTTGTTGTGAAAATCTGGACAACAATGTGACACAGGCGGAATTTTCTCTAAATGTAAAAAAATCTGTTCATATCAGTTTAATATCTGGCGTCCTGCATCACAGGACTAGAATATTAAGCTCATTTTTGAGTCCTGTCGGAATGCTTAGAGTATGCTCCACTTCCGTCATACGATGAATCCTCATCTTGAACTCTCCCGGATTCGATTCCCGGCGGGGTTAGGGGTTTTCTCTGCCTCGTGATGACTGGGTGTTGTGTGCTGTCCTTAGGTTAGTTAGGTTTAAGTAGTTCTAAGTTCTAGGGGACTGATGACCATAGATGTTGAGGCCCATAGTGCACAGAGCCATTTGAACCATTCATCTTGAACTCTCTTATAGTAGCCAAACGCTTCGTCGCATATGAAGACTTTTAAGGTAGCACCACAGAGAAGTTGTGTATATCAGGTTTATGCTACGTATCATTTTACAAAGTTTGAAAACATAGTTGATGTTATTATGATGTTCATCTCTCCCTGTGTATGTGGCAGATTGAAGTGATATGGAGGCATATAGTCAGTATTCTTCCATCGCTCTATATGCGAAGTAAGCATATAGCTGTAAGTGTCAATGTAATCTCTCTATTAAGATGTCAATCCACCATTTATAGGCACACAAAACTTACGGAAGCATGTCGTCTCTTATTTATAGAAAAAAAAGGAACTTCGGCTGCTGATTGTCACGTGGTAAAAATCTTCCTTTTTGCTCCTAAATTTTTCACTCTGCCTAAAACGTTGTCGTTCATAGCAGCTCAATTGCCGTAATGTGAACGTATTTATGTCGTATTTTTCCTCAGATTTCCGTATCTTCCATGAATTTCGCAATTCTTCCGGGATTTTTCCGTAATTTCAGTGCATTTTAGTTAAGTACTTGAGTTCGAAACCACTGCTGTCGACGACTTGTCACATCAACAAAACGTCCCATCGCTTCGATCTCGTGGTGCCATCAGCCAATGATACGGCAGCGTGCTTTTGAATTTCTGTATGATTGGTAAGCCACCGTGTCCATTACATTGCGAGTGCTATATATACAGGGTGGTCCATTCATAGTGACCGGGTCAAATAACTCACGAAATACGCATCAAACGGAAAAACTACAAAGAACGAAACTGGTATAGCTTGAAGGGGGAAACCACATGGCGCTATGGTTGTCCCGCTAGATGGCGCTGCCATAGGTCAAACGAATGATGAATATGTTATGATAATGTTATTCGAAACCGCGGGTGAGCTTGGTGTGGCTCCAAGAAAAAGAAGGTGTCATGTACTGGTGAAAGTAATTGACGAGTCTGCTGTTGCGGTGACTGACTGTGCAGTACGTACTCCGATTAGTGGTAATGCTTCTTCAGTGTCACGAAATTGTTCATCCCACGGCGGACAGCACGGTAAGTTTTGCAGTCTGTATTACACTGGTGCCGGCCGGTGTTCCCGAGCTTTTCTAGGCGCTTCAGTCTGGAACCGCGCGGCCGCTACAGTCGCAGGTTCGAATCCTGCCTCGGGCATGGGTGTGTGTGATGTCCTTAGGTTAGTTAGGTTTAAGTAGTTCTAAGTTCTAGGAGACTGATGACCTCAGATGTTAAGTCCCACAATGCTCAGTGCATTTGAACCATTACACTGGTATCCGAACAAGATCCGAACGGTGCAGCAACAGAAACCTCATGATCAGCAGGAACGTTCTGAATTTTCTCTTCAGTTTCTGGCACGGATCGAAGTTGATAACGTGAGTGCCAGGTCACATTTTACGCTACAGGGTGCAGTGGATACACAGAACTGCCAAATTTTGGACACTGTAAAACTGCGTGTTCTCCACAAAGAGCCAGTGCAATTGCCGTATGTGAGGGTGCGGTATGAATTCAAGGCCAGCTTTATCTTCGGTGCGTTCTACTTTGAAGATAATACACACTGGTTGTATGTCAGGTGTACCATGACGCCTGCGCGTTATCGAGACCTCCTTGTATAGCATGTGATTCCTGTTTTGGAAGAGCACAACTGCGTGCAAACCACTATTTTCACACGAGATGGGATAACATCTCATGTCGCTGGCCACTGAAAGATCTGCTCAATGCAACCATCCCTGAAAATTTTGCCTCCAGAGGTTTTCCAGATGCACGACATGCAAGATCACCTGATATGAATTCATCCGACTTCTGGGATTGGGGATATCAGAAAGATTGCGTTTACCAGGGACACTCTTTGTCCATACCTGATCTGAAGGCCAGTATACAGGAAAACGTTGCTCAGATTCCAACAGAACTGCTGCGACCAACTTTTGATCACGTCTTTTTATAATGCTGCATCTTCACGACGCTTTCGGCGCTCGTCTTCAACAAATTGTGTAAGCAGTGGTTAATAATAAAATCAACATTGCGTCTTTCTTACTTGTTTGGCCTTTTCTGCCCGCGTCCCGTTTATAAATGATTACATATGGAAACATTGCTGTACATCTTTTTCGGATTTACAGCGCCACATTTGCACCCGGTAACGTAAACTGGAACTAATATTTTTCCAGCGCACAAAAGTTCCACATCAACGCGTAAGAATATCTACTACACTTTGGGCCGGCGGCGGTGGTCTAGCGGTTCTGGCGCTGCAGTCCGGAACCGCGGGACTGCTACGGTCGCAGGTTCGAATCCTGCCTCGGGCATGGGTGTGTGTGATGTCCTTAGGTTAGTTAGGTTTAAGTAGTTCTAAGTTCTAGGGGACTTATGACCTAAGATGTTGAGTCCCATAGTGCTCAGAGCCATTTTGAATCTACTACATTTCACTATCGTATTTTAATTACAGTCCATATTGGACTTCTGTGAGTAGCTGCATTTTATTTATAGCTGTCTCGTACAATCACTCCTGTGAACTTTATTGCAGTCGCAAAAATTCCTTTTCCTTTCCTTTTCATACTTTTTGTGAAAATTTTAATAAATACAATATACTGAGTATTATTTCAGTTTATTTTCAGTGTAAGTAACGTAAAAATAGTAAAAAAAAACCTTTTTCACGTAGATACTCGATCTCACGACCCTCGGATTACCGTACTGTACTCCTTTTACTTCGCGAACCGCAACCTGGAAACGCCGCTAACCTAAGTGACTCATGCTTCCCCGATCCACGCCGAAAAAGTTATTACTTAGAAACGCTTGGTTATCCAAAGTGCCCACTTCTGATACTTTCATTTCTGTCCAGGCATTGCATACGCCATAAAGTCAGACGAAATGGGTGATAACGAGTAGGCGCGGTTCTGTTGGTGTGTATGTTGTATGTTATGCGAAGAAACTCACCAGTAAGTGCTTATATTTTAGCATGGTTTCTTTAAAAGTAGTTGGAAATTGATAGACTTGGGTAAAACGTTTGTATATGAAACTGAAAAGGAAAACACAAATTGGTGTGTCATGTGAAAGAGAAAGGTTATATTAAGGGAGTCACGTACTATTCCTACAGTTTTTCATTTAGTGAGCAAAACACGTTTGAAGAATT
Source organism: Schistocerca nitens (assembly GCF_023898315.1). NCBI lineage: Eukaryota > Metazoa > Arthropoda > Insecta > Orthoptera > Acrididae > Schistocerca > Schistocerca nitens. The sequence continues at coordinate 193,809,520 of NC_064621.1, forward strand.
GGAGCAGCGAATTGTACAGTCTTGTCAACGTAAACGAAATCATCCAGGGGTGTTTGAAACAATTTGTATCTCACTGCAGAGACTGCTGCAGTATTGCTCCAAATGTGAAGGCGCCATGTGGGACGCCTCCTTTAACCGGTAGGAACTGCATTAAACTGTAACACGTAACGTCATCTCTTCTGAAAGTAGACCCTGGGTGAAATATGATCTCAGTTATGAGTTTACATTTCAAACACACTTACACCTACTAGGAAAATATTTCATATTGATGTCTGCGCAAGGTTTTTACTTTTTTGATGGCATACGTTCAACCGTGTCAGGTTTCGCTACCAATGAGATAAAAGTTTTGTATGCAAATTTTGCACTTGAACATCTGGTGCCCTTCTCAAGTTGGCGCTCCAAGCCCTGGTCACGCAGGATCAGGACTTACTGACTTCCATAAACATTAAGGCAAACGGTGTGTGCGACGACAAACGTAGATACCGTTTTATTGCTCGGGAATCAATTCACAGTATAAAAATACCGACATAAAATTACATCAGTCACTGATAAAAATTTTTAGAATCATGTTGTATATTCTGTAATGCGTGTTGTTGAAGTTGTATACTGCATTTATACACTCCTGGAAATTGAAATAAGAACACCGTGAATTCATTGTCCCAGGAAGGGGAAACTTTATTGACACATTCCTGGGGTCAGATACATCACATGATCACACTGACAGAACCACAGGCACATGGACACAGGCAACAGAGCATGCACAATGTCGGCACTAGTACAGTGTATATCCACCTTTCGCAGCAATGCAGGCTGCTATTCTCCCATGGAGACGATCGTAGAGATGCTGGATGTAGTCCTGTGGAACGGCTTGCCATGCCATTTCCACCTGGCGCCTCAGTTGGACCAGCGTTCGTGCTGGACGTGCAGACCGCGTGAGACGACGCTTCATCCAGTCCCAAACATGCTCAATGGGGGACAGATCCGGAGATCTTGCTGGCCAGGGTAGTTGACTTACACCTTCTAGAGCACGTTGGGTGGCACGGGATACATGCGGACGTGCATTGTCCTGTTGGAACAGCAAGTTCCCTTGCCGGTCTAGGAATGGTAGAACGATGGGTTCGATGACGGTTTGGATGTACCGTGCACTATTCAGTGTCCCCTCGACGATCACCAGTGGTGTACGGCCAGTGTAGGAGATCGCTCCCCACACCATGATGCCGGGTGTTGGCCCTGTGTGCCTCGGTCGTATGCAGTCCTGATTGTGGCGCTCACCTGCACGCGGGCTGCACGATGTTGGGGCGTGAGCGGAAGACGGCCTAACGGTGTGCGGGACCGTAGCCCAGCTTCATGGAGACGGTTGCGAATGGTCCTCGCCGATACCCTAGGAGCAACAGTGTCCCTAATTTGCTGGGAAGTGGCGGTGCGGTCCCCTACGGCACTGCGTAGGATCCTACGGTCTTGGCGTGCATCCGTGCGTCGCTGCGGTCCGGTCCCAGGTCGACGGGCACGTGCACCTTCCGCCGACCACTGGCGACAACATCGATGTACTGTGGAGACCTCACGCCCCACGTGTTGAGCACTTCGGCGGTACGTCCACCCGGCCTCCCGCATGCCCACTATACGCCCTCGCTCAAAGTCCGTCAACTGCACATACGGTTCACGTCCACGCTGTCGCGGCATGCTACCAGTGTTAAAGACTGCGATGGAGCTCCGTATGCCACGGCAAACTGGCTGACACTGACGGCGGCGGTGCACAAATGCTGCGCAGCTAGCGCCATTCGACGGCCAACACCGCGGTTCCTGGTGTGTCCGCTGTGCCGTGCGTGTGATCATTGCTTGTACAGCCCTCTCGCAGTGTCCGGAGCAAGTGTGGTGGGTCTGACACACCGGTGTCAATGTGTTCTTTTTTCCATTTCCAGGAGTGTATTTTTGTAATTCAATGGAGAAAAAATTGTTCAAATGGCTCTGAGCACTATGGGACTCAACTGCTGAGGTCATTAGTCCCCTAGAACTTAGAACTAGTTAAACCTAACTAACCTAAGAACATCACAAACATCCATGCCCGAGGCAGGATTCGAACCTGCGACCGTAGCGGTCTTGCGGTTCCAGACTGCAGCGCCTTTAACCGCACGGCCACTTCGGCCGGCTCAATGGAGAATATCTATCATAAAAAACAATACGCAAATTAGTCATTTCCGTTATTTGTTTATTATTTTGTTCAGTAAAATAGAAGGATATTTGGACTGGCCGTATAAAACAGATTAAGAATAAAGTGGCTCTGAGCCCTGTGGGACTTAACATCTGAGGTCATCAGTCCCATAGAACTTAGAACTTGTTCCTGTTTCACTAAAGACGAAGTTCTGCTGCGGCACGGGTAACATTTGTACCACAGTGCGTAATTGAAATAGTATGGCAGCTGGTAACGTACTCTAGAGTTGAAGTAAGCGTGCAAGCTGAAAGAATATCTTGCGGGGGGGGGGGGGGGGGGATAGATTCTAGAATGGTTCCGACACCAAGAACCGGACTTATCTCATCGAGAAATTCAAAGACTGGTAGAAAAAAAAGTTCCGACCGTTGTTAACAGAGATTTGGTCACTTTGTTGAAAAACGGTGTCATGTATCTATCTCACTTTGAAGTGTAGTGTTGCATTCAGTAAAAAAGACTTAGCCGCCAAAATAACGTGTACTTTATTTTCTGAAGTACTACAGTAATAAAAGATAAAAAATTTGGAAAATGCGAGTATTTCCGACGTATCAGAGAGACCTTTCAGGCAGAGGACTACGAAATAATTTTTTTTTGTGTGGTAGCTTCTGTTTGCCGAAGAGATATGGGTTTGTTTTGCTTTGATTCATTTATCTGATCACTCTAGTGATAAAGGTGTCTGTAAAAACTTGTAAAAGATAATCAGGAGGAGAAGGAGGACCGTTAGAGACGGAGCGCAAATTAGTATTGGGGAGGAAACAGATCGTGCCCTTTTACATGAACCGACGAGGCATCCACCTAATGTGGCTGGAGAAAGAAAGGAAAACCTAAACCTAGTTAACCAGGTGAGGATCAGCGCCACCATGTAATGAAATGCATACAACGTTTAACGTATATGGTAGTTTATCTTTTTAGTTAATATTTTGTCTATGTCATGCAGGACAATGTTTAGCCGCATATGGCGTGTGACAAATTGTTCAGATTGTTTTTTGCTTCACCTATACATTTTGTTTTTATGCTACAGCTCTGATGAGCAGATTGTAAGCGTATCGAATCTCCAATGGAACTCCACAAGCATTCATATTTCACATTCGCGTTTTATAGCTGTTTAACTTATTGTTTTATATCCAGTCTACACAGGATGGCTTTCATGTATGGTTGCTATAAGCAACTGATATGTAAGGCAGATATGCTACATATAAGTTCTGTTTAACAGGAGTCTCTCTATGCACCGGTGTATTTATAAAACTGGACCCCTACTAATTTTTGCCTAAAGTTAAACTACTACACATGTTGCGCCAGTCGTATGTGACATCTTGACCCATAATTATGTTTTTGTATTGGCTCCTTTTTATTATGATGGGAAATGTATTTGAGAATTTCCCCAGATAATAAAAATTTCTCGCTGGCTTATAATAACAAAGTATTAATTTTATGAGTACACATTTGCTGAAAGGATGGCGTTAACTTCACTTTTCAGATTCACCGCTAGGGGACGTTAAACCAATCTTTCTTTGAAACTGTTATATGAAGTTGTTTTTTTCTTTGTTGCTATTTTCTCCGTAAAAAGGAGCAGCATGGCAGGTCTAGCAGGTCTATAAGCAAAGGTAGCACAACTACGAAAGATGTTCTTAATACATAAAAAAATCACAATAAATGAAGATTTTTTGAAAAAGCCCATTTGTGGACAATATTTATGAGTTTTTCTTAAAACACATGACAATAAATGATATTTGTTAAAAAAAACTAACATTGGTGGACAATATTGATGATATTTTAAAACGTGTTGAACGATATACGAGGGCTATTCCGAAAGTAAGGTCCGATAGGTCGCGAAATGGAAACCACGGTAAAAATCAAAAATGTTTTATTTGCAACAGTTAGATACACCTTGCAGCTACCTATCGCCATAGTCGCCGACCCGACTTAGACGTGTATCGTAGCGTTGTACCAACTTTCCCATACCCTCGCTATAGAAGGCAGCCGCCAGTGCTCTCCGCCAATTCTCTACGCTGGCCTACGGCTCTTTGTCTTGTGCCGAAATGTTGTCTTCATAACCAGCGGTTCATGTGACCAGAGCTGAAACTCAGAGGGAGACAATTACGGGCTGTATTGTGGGTACTCTCACATTTCCATTTGAAAACGATGCAGGAGCATCTTCATTGCCCCTGCAGAATGCGGCTGAGAATTGTCTTGAAGACGAAACAGCACGACAGTTATGTAATGTTAGCTGCATAGCTTCAGGGGAAATTTCTCACCAGGCCCCCGTACTTGGCGGCAGACACTATTTTCTAGACATCTTTACGCACTCACTGCGAGCTCAGAAATGAGAAGAGCGACGTGATGCTAACTGGGGTTATACTAGAGACATTACCCAACACATCTGTGCAAAGCTTTATCGGATTTTCATAGTCGTTTCCATTTCGTGACCGATCGGACCTTACTTTCGGAATAGCCCTCGTAATATAACAGGTAAAATACAGTTAATGATAATCTGAAAGGTGGTGTGGTGTTACGGCGATGCACGAAAATGATTATGTTTATGATGGAGATGGAATTATGATTATGCCTATGGAGCCCAAAGGAACCATAGGTAGAGACTACAACTCACTGTGGAAGGGGAGAGAGAGAAATGGAAGGACGGTGTGAGGTGCAGCGTTGGGATTAGTGTTTGAAACAGGGGTATATCTCAGGGCGGAATTCATCGATGGAGAGTGGGACCTGCAGAAATTCCGACGGGAGAGGACGGATGAAGCGTGGAAGAAGTGCCGCAACATGCTATAACGTTTGAAGATTAATGGTTGGGATAATAGGTGGCGGAATAGGATTTTGTGTTTAATGTTTTGGATCCGAAGGCGTCGTGAGAATAGAAGAAGGTGTAGGAAGGAAGATGGAAGGAAGATTGGGTTTAACGGCCCGTCGACAGCGATGACATCAGAGATGAAGCACAAGCTCGGATTGTGTCATGGATGGGGTAGGAAATCGCCGTTCCCAGTCAAAGGATCCGTTAAGGCATTTAACTGAAATGATTCCGGGGAATCACGGAAAATCTAAATCTGGATGGCTGGATGCGGGTTTGGAAGCGCCGTCCTCCTCAATGCAAGTCCAGTGAGCTAACAGCGAAGGTGTAGGAAGTGGATGAGTTGGTATAAGACGCGAGTTGGGGAAGGTGGGGGACGAGTTTAGTTCCTAGTGTTATATTTTTACAATCTGTTGTCAAATGTTTGTTAGTTTGCACGCTGTCACTTGCAAATATATGTCTGAGTGATGCGAAGTGCTATTATCCTTACATAAGGAAAAGCACTATCTTCTCAGTAACCTTCAAATCGTGTGCTACGCACTCAGTAGTATGAGTTTAGTGAAATTATTCACGGCACTTTAGTTTCCTGTGTCTGCAGTTACTCCCTGAATTTAAATTAATGACCAAATTGACTAATTTAATAGGACTGAATCTCGAATTGCTGTTGTACACTATGTCACCAAATATAAAATAAAAACAATGAATAGCGAGAGGACTATGAATGAGAACAGTGGCGTATTTGCGTTTACAAAAGTACTGGCAAGCTTTTATTAACCGTTTTATAACTACAACGAGCTGATAAACATTACAAAAAAAATTACAAACAGAAGTTAGATGCTTGATTGGCAAAGCATTCATTGTGATGGAAGCTATGCAAATTCTCCAGTGAATTAATCCCTTTTACAACGCAATCTGACTTTGTTAGCATGAATCCCCTGTGAGGCCCAATTACATTCAAATGGAATCAATTGCAACCAAGAACACCAAAAACGGTGTTCATCACAGAACAGAGAGCTGTGAATATCATTTAACAATCCTATGCTATTTGCGTGAAACGGGTATTCTTCCAAGTTCCCATTTTTCTTCAGAACGTGGATTCAGAAACCTGTACAGGAAAAGCGAGACGCTGTTGAAACGGTGCGGCGTAATTCTACTACTAGCACACGGTGCCTTTCTGCATGCGTGTGTCCCAGGAACACGTTATGGCGAACAGTGTTTGTGGAAAACGTTTACCCATTTCCGATCGGTAACATATTGATAGGTCCAGTCAGTTTATAAAAGAGAATTACGGGACATAATTATTTGGATTCTTTGGGAAATTCGTTTGTTGTACACCCTAGCCACGCCAACTGCAATGTACTTTCAGCACGAAGGGGCCGTTCACATTTTACCAGATTTGTGAGGGATCTCAGCCATACGTACCCTAATCGTTGTATTTGACGTGGTAGCACAGTTAACTGGCCATCAAGAACGCCAGGCCTTACGACATTTGATTTTTCTATACGGTGTCGGATGAAGCCACAGGTGCACAAATGAAAGCTGAAAACGCGAGATGAACTTCGTTGTCGTGCTGTGGGCGCTGCTGCCCTCGTCAGGGAACGAGCAAAGGCACTCAGAGATGCGATACTACGCTGTAACACCCCACCCGTCACTTAGCTGGTTTTGGCGTGTGTTCACACCAACTAATTGACTAACAGATCAACAGAGAGTGCAAAACTGCCGCAATATCGGATAACGCAAAAAAAGTAATATGGCCCTGTGACTCCTGATTGAACTGCGGTGGCAGTGTTGACATTAATTGATTCAGAATTGATCACTTTTAATTAAAAAGGGGTGCACATTGATGTTATATTCAGCTATTGAACACCAGATGCAAATGTTGAACATAAAATTAATTAAGAATGTGACTTGGGATTTCAACTACTTGATTGAAAACAGATGCAGTCGATTAGCACAAATTTATTTTAACTCCCGACCTTCAATTATCACATTACAAGACTCTCCTATCAGGCAGTTGTAATAAATTGCGTTTGCGTGGAGCAAAGCGAGATAACTCAAAAGTAATTCCTATCAACTGACCCAGGCGTAATGCGAAGTGCGAGAAGAATTCTACAATACGCTGCCCATGAAACCCTTGTGGAAACTTTGCTGATGTGATCCAACAAATTAATCAGTGGCTGGGGCGGACACAATATCACCGAATACAGCGTGGCGGAGTGGCGTCATTTTGAGGACGTCGGCCGACCTCGTGGTGCTGCAAGGCTGCGCTCGTCTATTCACTCCTAGCTATCTTGCTCAGTACATAGCTGAACCAAAACTTTCTATCTCCAAGTTCAATCGTTCCATTTGCTAAGTCCTAAACTGCAGAGATGCTCACTCTTTCTCAGGCAAGCTGAGTAAAGAACGCCACGTAGGCACTCTAGGCAAGCTGGGAACGGAAGACCTCTATGGAGACTTCTCAGAGTCCGCTCTTCACCTCGGTTTTCCCTCCAGCAAAATCACTTACGCCCATTGCAGCGCAGGTCGCGTTAATTATGCATCGCTTCCCAGCACCGACCAATGCCTGCTCTGGGAAGTGAACAAATTCCCACAAAATTTCCCTTCCTCTCAACTTCTGTTATTTAGCTCCTCCCGGGCCACCCATCAAGGTTAGCGTCTGCACAAACACCAATTTTTCCGGAATTCTGACTCCCAGGAGAGTACTTAAAATTCCTCAGTCCTACGTTCCCATCGGAGGCCGGAGTATTTCATTCTCTCACTCTTCACCTGATTTACTTCAGACTCTGCAGACCGTGAATTCAGCGTGAAGTTGCTATAGTCACGAACACGCATATTTTGACTTCTGTTGACCACTCCACCTTAGCTTTGCATGGCTTTCTCGCATGTTTCAATGAAAACGGGACGACGGACATTTATCAACAGGCGTACAAGTTCTCCGTCTGCTTCCCGGTACACGAGCATGGGGTTGGGGTCAACCACCCATGCTGTCATTCATCTTAAGGCGGCTGGAGGCCGTGCCCCGTTACCGCTTTCTCTGAGCTTGAGCCGCCCTAAGCTGCCCATTGTCGCTTTCCTTAGCCGCTCCCCCAGCGACCACAATCAATTCTGAGTACTTCCCTGGGATAAACTAGCCTCCAGTAAATTGATGCATTTCCACAAAGTTTTCATGTCGTGTGAATTACTTTAAAACCATTACCCGCCATTAATTATTTCAATACGTCCATACTATACCCTCTACATGATGCATTGTGCCTTGTCAGTCATTTTTTGTTCAGTCCTACTGTTCGCTCAGCGTGAGTTAGGTGATCTTTAACGACTTCATGTAAGGGGCACGGTTCTTGCCATCTTACATAGCCCCTCTCTTCAAATCAATTTTGTAGTACAGGTGATGTCTCCTATGGTGTTACCACCTGTGATACAAAGTTAATATCTCCATAACTGGTATTTTTAATCCGTTTGCGTGATTAGTTACGGGCGATTGATTACCACTGCCTCCTCTCTGATGCACAATCCCACTCATTCCTAGGGTACCTGCCTTCAATGACTGGATTTACTGTTAAAGACGTGGTCATTATTTAGTCTAATTTTACTTTAATCTCTGCCAATTCCTGAGACAATTATTGGTCAGAGTACCCAAAAGAAAACTGTGCTTGTCATTTGAATGGCAAGACCCGCAATTATAACTTAAGGTCCATTCACTTCCAGTTATCCATCCCTACTCGACTTAAATTACTAAAAACATACATGAACAATATTCGTGTAAAATTTTGTGAAGTTTATAGTGGTTGCTCTCATTCAATTATATGTGAACGCCCATTTGATATTTTATAAATAAAGGTTTTTTTTGTGTCTCACTGTCTCTGGACGTTTACATTGAGCATGGTGTAAGTGTCATCTTTACACAATTCAACAAGGTCTGGCCCAGTCCAGTGTCTGGGATTGTGTACACACATGTACCTTTTTCTTTAAACATATCTACAAAACACAGCCAAAATAACAAGAATCATCACGTATTGAGCAACCACTGTTGTGTATTTGTAACAAGGTATAAGTATGAAACCTTATTCTAACACAAAGAGACGTGGCATGACAAATGTATGACGTTTCAACAAATGGCACACTTATAACATCATAACCTTCTTATAACAAGTATGAAATCTTATTCTAACACAAAGAGACGTGGCATGACAAATGTATGACGTTTCAACAAATGGCACACTTATAACATCATAACCTTCTTATAACATAATTCATAAACAGAACAAATGAGTACTTTACGTTTTTTGAGGTGCATGTTATTCATTTGAACCCACACTGCCACACTCACACACTGCACAAGTTTCTTGCAGGAACGGAAGTGACATTAGTTCTGACTAGCAAGTTGAGCGATGGCTAACGGCTGAAAAGAGAGCAACGTCTATTACGGAGATGGCGCCACAGGCGCCCGCATATTCTTGAGGCAGGATGGCTCTCACCTAAGAGCTCGTTGTTGACATCTTGTCCGACAGGTACAAGACCCCATCGGTGCATCTATGATCGGTGACCTCTCGCGGCTCAGCCACAGGGCATTGCTCCTTCTATAGACGTTTTAGGGCAAGGGAGGGCCCGTGATATGGCAAGAGCCTATTTTTTGCTCAGGCCCTCAAAGTTGGTGTCATTAGGCACAAAAGGTCAGCTGGGCTGTCGCTCCACCTGATGTGGCAAGCAACAAATATAGAAACCTTCTTGGACCTCTTTATTGCTACCCCGATCCGCAATGTGTACAGAGACCAGGACCGACCTCTTTGTCGTACACAGAGGTGCTGGATGTCACCTCTCCTTGGCTGCTGAGTTGACCACCGGCCCCGTCGATTCAAGGCGTGGTCTGCATGCCAAAATGGTTCAAATGGCTCTGAGCACTATGGGACTCAACTGCTGAGGTCATAAGTCCCCTAGAACTGAGAACTACTTAAACCTAACTAACCTAAGGACAACACACACATCCATGCCCGAGGCAGGATTCGAACCTGCGACCGTAGCGGTCGCGCGGTTCCAGACTGTAGCGCCAGAACCGCTCGGCCACCAGCGGCCGGCTCTGCATGCCATCGCCATCGTCAGCTGTGTGCTCCCCTCATTACTGTCGTCCTCGTTCCTTGTCGGCTCGTGTGGGGTGTGTCAGGTGTCGTAGCTTCAACTCCCTCTTGCTCAGTTACGCCACCTTAACACACTAAGACAACTAATTTTAGTACAGGGAAAGTGCTCATGTTTAACCATCAGTACCATACTTTTTTTTTACATTTGCTTTACGATAATGAACTTGTTTCATTACAAAAGGAATAATTTTACTTGTTTGTAAATCAACTTCAGGATCAATTAAAATAGAAATGTAACAGAACTTTTTTTTATACATAAACATAAAAATGTACAAGACAACTTGCTTCACAGTCGTTCACACACACACACAATCAAGGGATAGGGAATCAATAATATCTGGACAGGATCCCATCACCATTTCTAACTATTAATTCCTACGACTAACACGGTGTTGGCCAACCCGACTACATATCTACTATTTACTGCGTTTTATCTCTAATCTTGTCGTTTATTCTGAATTCCCTATGTGGCAGACGTCCCTCTTATTGTGCCTGCGAACATGTATAACACACAACAAACTTAGACATGTGTCAGTCTTGCCAAGATTTTGGTTGGAAGTTTGGATAGCGTCCTTTATCGTGTTCTATTGCGACACTTCTTCTCTCCTCTATTTTCTTCCCGTTTTCTCCTTTTGTCACGAATGGTTTTATAAGGCCTGTGAACATGTTTCGGATTAGCAATGTCATAATGACACAACACAAATATAGCTCACTGCTCACACTCGTAGTTGTTACACTATCTTGGTATCAACAAGTATTTCTGGCGTATCAATGCTGCTGTTCGCTGTGTAGATGATTACATCCGGTTCATTTTAACATGCACTGACTGCTCTAATTCACGCAACTGCGCATAGCTGTCCACCTCTTACGTATTCAGGGGCATACGAGATGCGTCAGTGAGTCCTCGTAACGACCTACGGGACTGGCCACCTTAAATATCTTCTCCAATGACGGAGATACAATTACGGGAAACTTTTGTGTAATTTACAGAGTTCCTAATCTATCTTTTTCTAGGGGTACGCCCAGAAATACTAGTTTTCCATTCTTTAATCATGTGTGTTTACAAAGTAATCTAGTGCACTTCACTTTCATAACATCGAGAGGCGAGATATCATTATTAATAATAAAAACAAAATATAAGCACATATGAACGAGACATTCTACCACTAAGATCAGTACATATACAAACAAACAAGACACTTTAGCAAAAATCCTTATTCTAAGCCTATATTTACTACGTCCGCGCTCTGGTCTAGTCATTCGTAATCCTGCCCGTTAAGGTAGGATGGACTAGGCTTCGGAGGGTGGACTTCGACCTCTTCCTGGTTGCTATTTTGGTAACCATTATTCCTGTTCCTTCCTGATTGCTGATTACCGCCCCAAGTCCTTTGTAATTTATTATGTTGCACCGGAGAGTGTCGCTCTTCTGATGCGTACCTTGTTTTCGAGTTTCCATTACTCTTATCTTTTTTTGATTGTGGCCGTTGTAGTTCGGCACTGGCCTACTATCCCACTGAGGTCCATTATTGCGACGTTTGTTATTTTGTTCACGCTGTCGGCGTTTCTCCCGCGCCTGTTCCCCTTGAAATGCGAATTCCAGTTCGCGCAAAATGCCCTTAAATACCTCAGTATCGCTACCACAACGACCGGCAAGTGATTGTTGATACGAGATGGGAAATTTCATGTAGCATAATCTGATGATTTCCGCACCGCTACGTGGTTTGTCTAGGTACTGGTTTCTTTTTGTCATATTTTCAAAAAATTTGACCGGACTCCGGTACCTTGCCCCTTCCATATCTCTGGACATCATAATTTCTTGTTTAATCCTTTCTTGGGTTTCTTTAGACCAATACTTGCCTAAGAAGGCATTTTTGAATTCTTCGAACGAGACGCTCGTCTTCGCTACATTTCTCATGTACTCAGCAGTCGCGCCCTCCATATGGGAGCACACAAAATCCAGTTGGTTAGGTGATCTTTAATGACTTCATGTAAGGCGCATGGTTCTTGCCATCTTACAATGTGTTCCCCCAGGAGTACACCCAAGAGTGCACAAATACATTGAAGCTGGCTTTAGGACATCCGAACATTTATTGTGAACTGCACCACAGTCATAATGGGACGCGTATGATAACGCTTAGTGATGAACGCATAAAAAATATTTTTCAATTATAGTTTGTGAAGCACATTTTGTAATGTTCTACAACTGTTGTGCATGAATACTTGAGTGAACTTAACTACGAACATAAAAATACAGAAAACAAATAACAATGTACTCTAAATGTTTCATGTGTCTGAATTCATTCGTAATGGAGAATATCTCCATACCAACTTTTTGGTTCGAATGAACATATTCCTGAATATGTAATATCCCCGAATATTGACCATTCCTTCTGAGACACAATGTGTAAATGTGTAATAGCACAGGAAATTTTATCAGTGCAAAATATTTCTACATCTGAAAATTTGTAAGACACCTACTTTTAATCTCATGCCACCTAAAAATGAGAGGTAGTAGTTGGTTTCTTTTACTCAGTGTCGGAAAAGGCCTTCATGTGATTTACTCTTCTTTACTATGGTATCTCTGAACTTTCAGAGCTTGGCAGAAGTGTAATTTTGTGTTGAAAGGGGAAGAATTTTTTATGAATAAATAAATCGTAATGTGAAATAACAGAAAATTTGTCGACAGGTTATTCATAGTGTAACCTCCCCAAAAAAATAAAAAAATAATATGAATAATATTCACGTTTAGTGTAACCTCAAAACAGAAAAATTCCTAAACCTCTCAACAGTAAAAAATATAATTATGTCGTTCATTCACATTCAGCGTAACCTTCTAACAGTTTATTATTCCGTAACCTAGGAATAATGAAAATGTGACTCACTTATAACGTTTCAATAATGGACTGTGAATTTAAACTGGTAAATTTTGGACGTCAGCAGTGCTGCGTCATGGCCCTGAAAATTCATTCTGAATAAATTCTTACCTTAATTAGGTCGCCGGATAACGCATACATATCTGCTCCTATAAGAAAATTTTCTGGCGCAGCTCAGTGCAATGCTGGCCGATATATTTGTCTTATATAAAAGGAAACAACTGATTTTTCTTTTCAATAATCGGCATGACCAAGGATTGGAGAAATTAGTAAATTCTTTAAATTGAAATGAATGATCGTCAAAAGTTACTTTTTATGAGAAAGATTATTATCAAGAGATTTTTTAAAAACATTTACATGGGACTTGAGATAACAATACTACATATGCGCGAGGCTGTTTTTACCTTACATTATATCGTTCAGGCTCCGCCATCACCCCCCACGACCTGCCGAGCCAACTCCATACACACGACTGCTCGGTAGCAACAACTTACTGCTACTGCTGAAAACACTGCTCTCTGGTCTGAGATTCTCTTATACCTTACATATCGCAGGCAGCGCGTGAGCAATACATCGAAATTACATCTGCTCGAGTGCGCTAGCAACAAATTTCTTAATCATGGACCTCTTACATAACCCTCCACGGGGGGGAGGGGGGGGGGGCAAAAATTTGGCAGCGACGGTGATTCAATTGGACTTGCCATGAGCAACAAATTTTTCTATAATCTATTTAGTTTACTAAGGCTACAGCACAGAGTATATACATTATTGATAAGTGTGGAACATAATAAAAAATGAAATAGAGTGCACAAGCACTGCGTTCAGAACATGAAAAAATGTATACGCAATGAATACAAAATCTATTAACAAATTACATAAAGTACACACACGTTATAAAAGTCTTTAGCATATTTGGGACAACTAATCATATTAACAAATGAAATGAAGTGCACACGCACTGTATAAGTCTTTAGCATTTTTTTACAAGAACTAAATAAATTTAGCATTTTTTTACAGGAACTAAATAAATAAAGTGCACACGCACTGTAAAAGTCTTTAGCAATTTTACATGAATTGAACATATGAAGGAGTGAAATAAAGTGCACACGCACTGTTAAAGTCCTTAGTATTTTTACATGAATTAAATATATCATGGAGTGAAATAAAGTGCACACGCACTGTAGAAGTCTTTAGCATATTTAGGACAACTGATCTTATTAACAAATGAAATGAAGTGCACACGCGCTGTATAAGTCTTAAGCATTTTTTTTACAAGAACTAAATAAATAAAGTGCACACGCACTGAGTACAAAATATATTAACAAATGACACTAAGTGCACACGCACTGTAAAAGTCTTTAGTATTTTTACACAAATTAAATATATCAGGGAATGAAATAAAGTGCACACGCACTGTAGAAGTCTTTAGCATATTTAGGACAACTGATCTTATCAACAAATGAAATGAAGTGCACGTGCACGGTATATGTCTTTATCATTTTACAAAAATTTAAACGCACTGCATAAGTCTTTACCATTTTACAAGAACTAGGAAAGGAATGAGAAGGATTGCATCATGGTTGTAGCACAGTACGTTGCACGTAGCTGCACTGAAAGTCCATATCTTTCTACAGAAGCACAACACCAAGTGAGACAATCTGAAGCTCTCTTCCCTGAAGTATTCATCAGTGTAGCCAAGACACTGAAATGTTGCATCAATATTGTATGTTATCATTTTGGTCGTACACTCGGTACACCAAACAGTAGGACTATAATAACATCTCCATCGTGCAAGGTGGTGGACAGCTTGGTACATCAACACCACATTCTTGTAGAATCCATACTCTTACATCAACGTAGAATTAGTGCAAAAACCAAATATTGTATCTCCATTATCATGAGGATGGACAGGACAAACGGATATTGCAGTAATTTCTGGTAATTAGGTCAGAAGGTGAAGGACATTAAGTCTTATGCTAGTCATCATTGAGAATTACATTAGTGTATCAACCGATTTGAATAATTATTGGCACTCATTGGTTAGTTACTAAACATTTCTGTACTATGTATGGAGTATTACAGAACAGTATTCATAAGTCATCTTATTACAGTAATTATTACAGAACATTATTCATAAGTAATCTAATTACAGTAAATTTTGGCACTCATTGGCCAGTTACAAACCATTTTTATGCATTATTCAGAAGTCATCATTCAAAGCAAGAGTTAATTAATGGCATGGCATTTATAGAGTATAACAAAATATTATTTATAGAAATTATTGGCATAGCATTTATGCATAATTACAAAACATCATTCAGTAGTACTCAGAACTCATCATTCAAGTGACATACGACATATTTAAAATGTAACACACCGTCACTATTACTCAAGGTCTGTGGTCCAATAATACATAGATATAATGGATTCAATACATTTGAGAAATTTGCGTTATATTTAGGACTAGAAATATATCTTCAACTGGTAGCATTATTTGGTTGTATACTGGTAATAGTTGGGACTGGTAATAATTTTTTTTTTGTGCTAGCAATGCATTGCGTTGGGATCGATAATTGCTGGGGCATGAAAATATATGCTTTTGACTTATTGCTGGAAATAAGGATTAATAACATCATTCGTCATGAGTCAGCTGTAGCAAGGTTATGAAACAAAGGCAGTATATGTGATCACATTCATAAATGATACACACAAATGGGTAAAAAAATGCAAGTATTAGAACAGATTTCATAACAAAGTGTTTATAGCATATTAATAGCATGAAAAGCTTCATCTGGAAAAAATACAAAAATGGATTATTGAGCTGAAAGAAGAGCATGTTATCCTGAAAAGTAGTGAACTTTGAATTAACAGGTAATGAAACGTGTACTTAATATGTATGTACTCTAGCTGCCTTTCCCAAAACATTCAGTCATTATACTATGCGACATAAGACATACTGTCAAAAGGAACTGCAACAAATACTTAAATAACTACATAGCATCTCTTAACTAACAGAAAATATATAAACTTCATCATCATACTCATCTGCAAAGAAAAACTTCATTATTCATATTATCATAACTTCATCATTATCATAATCTGCAAAGAAAAACTTCGTTATTCATATTACCATATTCTTCATACAACTATTCATCATCATTTATTATCATCTGCAAAAAAATACACACTTCATTATTCATATTAATATTACCATTTACTTCATACAACTATTCATTATCATTCATTACTTCATATAGTATAGAGTTTCTTACTTCTAGCATATATCATCACTAAAACTAACATGTCTAGTTCTGTCTGACAGCTTGCTCAATCACCTGGTATTCTGAAAAAAATTTAATTAGTCAAGACTGCTATCATACGATGTGTATAGTATATTCTGGTTAATGCTTGTTAATTCTGATCCATGTACTCTTCACGACAAGTTATTGCATTTTCCATCGTTCATTCCGAAGGTTAAATTCCCATTTCATAGTAAACCACTGTGGTTAGTTTAATTTACTTCTTTTATACGTCATTGCTTTCCGAAAATGATGAATAAGGATTAATATCTTTATTTAAATTACATACTCATTAAATGAAAACTTGTTTCTACTGATATGATTAAGCATACAGCATAGCATGACAGAAAACGTATTATGTCAAAAACATTGACAATTTTCAAGTGCAAAAATGTACACACAGTATCATAATGTAGTACCAAAAAATGTAAAATAGTCACAATGTTGAGATATCATAACGCAAAATGTCAATGTCAACTGATGTTTGTTACATCTTAAAGATTTCATAGTACATACAGAGAAAAATTCTACTTTCGATAGGAAAAGCATCATACATACACAAAAAAGGGAAAATGTGCACGGTCTGATGCCTAACGACAAGAAAAGCGTCGTACTAACCATACCTTGCCGGGAACTTGCCAAGAAAATATATGATAATCATCAGTAAATGTTTATATCAAAAACCGGAAAAAGCATTACAATGTGATAAATCATAAAGTATGTTCATTCAGTAAAGGGTTTAATATTAGAGACATGGTGATTGCCTTTGCTTTTTCTGGTTCTCAAACTTTCAACATGTACTACATTTGGGTGAGGAATGCTGCGAATTTTGTATGGACCTGCGTATAGAAGCTCAAATATACTGCATCTACTCTTTCCTCTGTTGGATAAATAATGCGTGCGTGCTAATATCTTCTGTCCAATGTGAAAGTCACGGCGGGTACAAACCCGTTTCTGCTGTCGTCTCCGGCGCTCTGCGGCACGTATGGTGTTGTTGAGTGCAATGTCAATTATTTCATGGTGGCGTAGTCGACGAGATGTAGGAAAGGATACTAATTCTTTAATTTTGTTAGGTGTTTCAACATTTTTCAGTATAACAGTCGGAGATGGCATAGTAGATTCATTTGGTATGGAGTTAATTACATCCTGGAATGAGAGTATGTGTGTATCCCAATCAATATGTTTTTTATGGCAGTATATTCTACATAGTTTACAAATTTCTTTCATTAGTCGTTCACAAGGGTTCGAAGAAGCGTGATACTTGGATATATAGATCAGAGAAATGTTTCTAGCTCGTAACATACGTGTCCATATCGCAGATCGAAATTGCGGTCCATTGTCGGAAATTACTTTCAATACATGCCCTACATGAAATAAAAAATCTTTTACAAATGCTTTCGAAATAGTTTTAGCAGTAGCTTTGCGTAACGGAGTGAAATTAACAAATTTCGAAGTGAGTTCAACAGCGACAAAGATGTAGCAAAACCCTCTATTAGTTCTGGGAATCGGTCCAAAAATGTCTACAGCGGCCATGTGTCTCAATTTAACGGGTACAATGGGATGTAACGGAGGAATATGTGAAGTCATGTAGGACTTAGCTTTCTGGCAGATTTTACATGACGTTAAAACTCGTCGAATACGTTTCTCCATGTTGGCAAAATAACAGTTCTGTCTCAGTATAAGAAAACATTTTCTGGCTCCATAATGTGCGTAACTTAAATGAGCATACCAAATTAATAACAGAATGTTATTGCGTACAGAACAATGGTTTCTAGTGGTAATATTATTCTTATCTTGCCAAAGGCGTTTAATTTCTTTCCATACGTTGTCTTTGTTCTGTCCTGTGCTATGTCTCGTAAAGACGACGAAATGAAATTTTCAAATGCGACTTGTTGAATATACATGACGCTAGCGTTTGCTTGGCAGCAGTTGGTTGCGATGTCTTGCTGATTGTTGCTGAGAGAACGGGATAGTGCGTCTGCTACAATATTTTGTGTACCGGGAATGTGAACAATTGTAAAATTAAATTCCTGTAAATAAAGTTTCCATCTGCTTAACCTGTCGTGTGTAAATTCTGCGGAAAGTAAAAACTGTATAGCTCTATGATCTGTGTAAACGGTAGTATGTCTTCCATAAAGAAAATGCCTAAATCTCGTAAATGCCCATACAACACAAAATGTTTCAAGTTCTGTAACAGAATAATTTCGTTCAGCAGGTAACAGAATGCGACTTGCAAATGCGATGTTTTTAATTACTGTAGTACCATCTTCTTCAATTTCCTGAAAAATGTGTACGCCTAAAGCTGTGTTAGAACTGTCGGTGGCAATGGAAAAATTTCTGGTAGGATCTGGGTGTGATAAAAGTGGTGCGTTCAACAAAGCTTGTTTCAGATTGACAAATTCAGACTGTGCTTGGCTATCCCAGGACCAAATAGCGTTTTTACCCGTCAATTGGCATAATCTAGGGGTGTATAAAGCAGAGTAATGAATAAATTTACGGAAAAAGTTAATTAATCCCAAAAAGCTGCGTAGTTGTTTCTTCGACGTTGGAACAGTAATGTCACGTAAAGCTCGAAGTTTTTCCGGGTCAGGCGCAATGCCTTCTGCTGAAATTACATGTCCAAGAAATTTTATGGAAGTTTTGCCGAAGTGCGATTTGCTAAGATTAACTGAGTCCTTGTGCACGAAAAGTTTGCAACAGTTGTTCCAGAATCAGATTGTGTTCAGACCAGTTAGCTTCTGCAATAAGAATGTCGTCTACATATGTTGTGATTCTGTCTTTCAGTTCTGTCGGAAGTATAGTATTCAAACCGCGAATAAACGCTGCTGAAGAAATTGTTAAACCGAACGGTAATTTGCAAAACTGGTAACAGTCACCAAAACAGAGAAATGCTGTGTACTTTCTGCAGTTCGGGTGGAGCTGAATTTGCCAAAATCCCGACTTCAAATCTAAAGTGGAATAAATAGCAGTACCATGAAATTTCTGTAAAAGTTCTTCTAGTGTGTGTGGGCGATCTGTTTCTTTAATAATAATGTCGTTGACATGACGCGAATCAAGTACGAGCCGAAGTGAGCCATCCTTTTTTTAACAATATGGAGCGGGTTTATGTACGGACTAACTGCTGGTTCAATAATTCCTTGATCTAGCATAGCTTATAATTCTTTCTTAACTTGTTCTCTGTGAATATAAGGAATAGGATAATGTTTGGTTTTAAACGTGTCGTGCTGTTTAACTTGAAATTCATACATAAAACCGGACATAGTACCAGGGACGTTGTCAAAAACTGGAGCTTTCTGTAAAAGAATATTGCGTAGTTGAGTACTTTCGTCGTCTGTATTTGCACTGCTCTGTTTAACTTTATCAGAAATCACTTGCATAATGTCATAGTCAGCTTCGTCTGGTGTATTGTATTTGTGAACATTCGTATCTGTGAACAGTGTGGAATGACAGTCTATGTTACGTGATGCAGAAATGACCTCTGTCCGATTAATTGTTTGTTCTTCTGCAGATACAGAGTGCTGAAATTATAATGCCAGTTGTACATTTTCATCCTTTAACATTAAATAGGAATTTTGAAAGTCAATAACTGCGTCGTGTTGTATCAAAAAATTCGTACCTAAAATAACGTCTGTTGTCAATAAGGGAACAATCCAAAAATTTGAGTGGAACGTATGATCTGCAATACAAAACGATAATTGTGGTTCAAACGGCTCTGAGCACTATGGGACTTAACATGTTAGGTCATCAGTCCCCTAGAACTTAGAACTACTTAAACCTAACTAACCTAAGGACATCACACACATCCATGCCCGAGGCTGGATTCGAACCTGCGACCGTAGCAGTCCCGCGGTTCCGGACTGCAGCGCCTAGAACCGCACGGCCACCAAGGCCGGCCGATAATTGTGTCTGTAATTTTACTTCTACTCCTTTACTAGATACTGCTCCTTTTACTTTAGTTCTGCCTAATGGTAACGTAGGATAAATATTCTCTTTGTTACATTCATTGAAGGTTTCTTCATTTATGACTGACATAGGTGATCCAGAATCGATTACTGCTGAAAATCTGGATGATCCAATCTTTACTTCAATGACAGGGTGGGAAATGGTTTTTTGTATAACTGGTTTTTCCTGCAAAAGAGTGTCTCGTATGTCGTCAAAAGTAATAACATTTTCGTGAACAAGAGTCTGTGTATCAAAAGTATTGCTTACGTTGCTGGAAGATTCATTCTGCACTGTATCTAGTCAAATTCTATCTGACGTACTGTTATTTGCGGGAGGATGCTGTGGCATTTCAACAATTTGTACTGTTCTGTTATTTCGTCCTGACGTATTACGTTCGGGATGATACCGACTGTCTGGTTCATTCATGATAATCTGTTGTTGCGGATGATTCTGCTGCTGGTAAGACCGACTGTTATTAAACGTACGCTGAAAACTGTGCTCTTTACTTTTACGTCTGTCATAATAATCGTTGCTATACGGCGCATTGCGATATGAGTTGAAATGGTGTGTTTTCTGTACGTAGTTAGTTCCTTGTTGCTGTGGATTACTATTTGGTGGAACCGACGCTATACGTGTAGGCGGCGAAACATTAAAGCTTGGTTGACCTTGCTGACTACATTGTTGGTTAGGTATGTTAACCGGCTGCTTTTGATGCTGTTGTGGGGAAAAGCCTCTATTGTTGCCAAAATGTGTTTCCTGTTGCTGATAATTTTGATGATACTAATAATTAAAATTTTGTCTGTTATAAAAGTTCTGGTGGTTGTCATTCCTGGACCGTCTATCACCTTTGCTATTAAAATAGCGTAGCTGATCGTAATTTCCGTATGCTTGTCTGCATTGGTTATGATGTGAAAAATTTTTGTTAATGAAGGAATAGTCTGATTGCTGAACTTCCAAAAGCTGTAACAGATCTCTGAATGCCGAAATATTTTCTTTCTGTTGACCTGTTAAAAGTGATACTCTTAACGATCGTGGCAATTTAGAAATACATAATTGGATAAGTGCTGATTCACTGTATGGCTCACTTAAGTATTGGTTACGTTGCACCATGTGTTCAAAAAATTGCGTGACAGTGGGAAAATTTGAGTTCTCATAATTTGGTAAGCTAATTAATTGATCCTTGATTCCGCGCTGTGTCGTCTTCGACCAATACGCTGACAGAAAAGCATTCTGAAATTCTTCTACCGAGTAGCATTGTCTCGCGATCGATCTCATATGAGTTGCTGGTTCGCCTTCCAAAAAACTGCAAATAAATTCAAGTTTGTGTGTTACGGGCCAAGTTGGTGGAAAAGCAAAATTAAATTGTTGTATCCAATACAAAGGGTGAATCTGTGTTCTATCATTTTTAAATACCTTAAATTTCCTAATGGATAGAAAGTGCTTGTAATCAAAATTATCGTCTCTGTATGTCTGAACTGGTTCGGGATTGAATGATAACCTGTTTGTCTGTGACTGTTCGGAATTTAAGTCACGTACTCTCTGTAAATTACCTAAATTATACTGGCTGTGTGAGTGTGAGAAATGTTCGGAATGTGGCGTATGCTGTGCCGTGTTAGAGGCTGAAACATTTTTCATCTCTGTCACTTCTTGCTGTAAAGATGACAATTTTCTACGCAATGTATTGTTGGACGAACCTATCTCACTGACTGTCTGCTGTAAATTTTGGAATTCGGGTGTTTGATTAAACGAAATTGGTGACGTATCGTCTGATTTAGTGTCGTGGTTATTTTCGATAACCTCAATACGACTGGCCAATTCATCAAATTTTTCGGTCAATGCTTTAACCTGATCAACATTTTTAGTGTCACAAGCATTAATTTGTTTTTTGATTTTACGGGTGGTTTTGTTCAATTTCTTAACGTCTGCTTTAATGGCATCGGGATCCTGTATTAATTCCAACTGTTCAGATCTGCTGGTCATTGTCTGAAAGTCTACTATGTGAGTGTCTGCTTTTGTTTTAAGAGTGGAGATTTCATCATGCTATTCAGTATTCAACTGTTTGATAGTATTAATTTCGTCTGATACTGTAGCAATGTTGTTGTCTACGTATGTTTTTGCTTTCGTAAACAATTTACGCTTATCTTCCTGTCTCTGTGCAGTAATTGTTTCCATGGCTTGTTTCTTTACTTTGTTCTGTTCCTGTACAAATTTATGGTAACACGTTTCACTGTTTTGTAGGTGGTGATTAAAACGTTCGTCAATTTGGCTGTTTTGTTGTTGAAATTTCGTATCTACTTTCGCATCCAGAGTGCGTGAAAGTTTTGATGACATTAATTTAAACTCGTCGCGTAACTGTGTTGCGTTTTCAGAACATTGTTTAGCGACTGCACCAATTTCATCTCTAAGTAATTTCGTTGTGGCTGCATATGTATTACTTAATTCTTGTGCAAAAGATCTAATTTCTTCACTACTGTTCCTAGCACAAGCCTTAATTTCCTCACGTAATTGTTCTTTAGTATCATGACATTGCGCGGCAACGGCTGTAATCTGTTCAGTAAGCTGTTTGAAATTGTTGTCTTGTTTTTCATTGAGTTGTTTGTTAGATTCATTAAGTTGATGTTTCATATTTCCTTTAAGTTATTTGTTCTGGTTGTCGTATTTTTCATTGAGTTGTAGTAATAATGCCATAACTTGATCCGAGCCAAAATTAGCGACTCTATTTTCTGTGCTGTGTGATGGTGTATCTGTATTTGTCACGTTTTGTGTAATCATTTGGTCATTCTCTGATTCTTGAAAAGGTTTGCCAATTGGATGTACGCTGTTGGTCACTACAGCGGAATCAAATAAATCTGACGTACTTTGAGTACATTGTTCATCTTCGTTAGAAACATTTATCTGTTCACTGCGTAAATTTTGCAAGTCAGGTGTGTCTAACTGGGCAGCGTTTATTGTAATGGAAAGTGACACGTCATCAATTGTCGTTAAATAAACAGTAGTCACAATTGAATTTGTTTGCTGATCATTAGGATTAAAATCATTACTAGTGGTCGGTACACACTGATTACCTGTAATTATAGGATTATCACTATTGCACTGAGTGTCGCTAGTATTATCGGTCAAATTATTCGAGTCGGCTATTTCACTCATTACACATCGCGATGTACTGTTAACAGTTTTTCGCGGCATTTTCACAAATCAAAATTAAGCACAAAATTAATCAAAGTCAAAGCAAAGATGGAACAAATACAATTACAACAAAGAGCAATAAATTGTCGATGATCTGTGAAAGAAAGAGTGACAAATTAGTAAATGCGTTGCGGGAGATGCTAACTACATTTAATATTAAGTAAATAAGAGCAGATATATAACTGACTACTACTCAGAAATTCACAAAAATACGATCCTGGCCGGTTGTCGACAAGTGTAACTTCCCCACAAAAATAAAAAAATAATATGAATAATATTCACGTTTAGTGTAACCTGAAAACAGAAAAATTCCTAAACCTCTCAACAGTAAAAAATATAATTATGTCGTTCATTCACATTCAGCGTAACCTTCTAACAGTTTATTATTCCGTAACCTAGGAATAATGAAAATGTGACTCACTTATAACGTTTCAATAATGGACTGTGAATTTAAACTGGTAAATTTTGGACGTCAGCAGTGCTGCGTCATGGCCCTGAAAATTCATTCTGAATAAATTCTTACCTTAATTAGGTCGCCGGATAACGCATACATATCTGCTCCTATAAGAAAATTTTCTGGCGCAGCTCAGTGCAATGCTGGCTGATATATTTGTCTTATATAAAAGGAAACAACTGATTTTTCTTTTCAATAATCGGCATGACCAAGGATTGGAGAAATTAGTAAATTCTTTAAACTGAAATGAATGATCGTCAAAAGTTACTTTTTATGAGAAAGATTATTATTAAGAGATTATTTAAAAACATTTACATGGGACTTGAGATAACAATACTACATATGCGCGAGGCTGCTTTTACCTTACATTATATCGCTCAGGCTCCGCCATAACCCCCCACGGCAGGCCCAGCCAACTCCATACACACGACTGCTCGCTAGCAACAACTTACTGCTGCTGCTGACAACACTGCTCTCTGGTCTGAGATTCTCTTATACCTTACATATCGCAGGCAACGCGTGAGCAATACATCGAAATTACATCTGCTCGAGTGCGCTAGCAACAAATTTCTTAGTCATGGACCTCTTACAATAGATTACGCTGAAGAAAACAAACCGAATTTTTACAGGGCACCATCGTACCCATGGACAAGAAAACTGTCAGTGAATTTGAGGAAAGCACGTCCCTTTCTTTTTTTTTAAATTTCATTCGACACATTTATATGATAGCTCCAGCTTCTAACAGCCGCAATCAGTACTTATTACAGTACAATATTTGTATTTGAAACAGAAAACCTCCTAGGCATCAATTGCACGTGAGTGACACCTTTTGGGGTCATGCGATGTGCAAATACGAGATGGTAGTTGCTTTCAAGATCTGTGAAAGAACCTATATGTCTTCTACTTTATTATAATGCTTGTCAGCGTGCTGTTAGCAGTAGCTTGAGTTCAAGTTAAAAATGGAATAATACATTTTGGACAAGTAATAAACGCAGTCAGAAGCTCGTTATTTCAGGTAACCAAATCGCTAACCATACACTTCAAACATCTAGATCATCTCACGACTAACAACATACTTCCCGTAAAAAGAGAGCTCACTTCTCTAAAACCTCAGTGACGAGACGAATCCAATTTGTCTTCATCATTTACCGCTGACTGAAACGAATGAGGCCTTGACACAAACTAATCATGGTAAAACAGGCGACTGGCTAATATACAGCCTGAATTTCTGATAAACATGGGTAATGGCGGAAAAAATGGCTGGTCCCTTTCTTCTCCAACATCTTAGGGAATGGAACATTGTCCTACGAGCTAAAGAGAAGAACAATAGTGGAAAATTTTGAAACCAGGTAAACCCGTTGACCACTCTCAAAGTTTCAGACCAATTTCTCTTCTGAGCTGAACTTATAAGCTCTTGGAGGGGGTTGTTTACAAAAGAATTAGTTCGTTCTGGAACATGTCCCAGCTGAGAAACCACGTTTGAGGCTACAGGGAATGTGCTGCGACCAGGTACTAGCCCTAACAACTTTCGTTGAGGCTGGAAAGCGTGAAGACGTCTGTCGAATTCTTTGAGCTAACTGCAGCATATGACACAGTATGGAGAGAAGGGATGATATACAAATTACTAAAAACAATCGGAGGCCGAAAAACTGTAACTCTCACCAACAACATGATAAACAATAGCTATTTCTGGCAGAAAATATGAGTAGGGAAAGGAAATTAAATAATTGTCTACCATAGGACTCCGTCCTAGCCCCCCTGTTATTCAAATTATGTATCTTCTTTCTCCTCAATACCAGTCAACAAAATTCTGCTACACAGATGATACTGCTCTTGCTTGTAGAACTAAAGATCTCGGACAAGTGGATACAAATCTCACCCAAGATCTAGCCGTTATAAGCTCCTAGTTCGGAAAATGGCGACTTAAGCCCAGTACAAGTAAAACTGAAGTATGTACATTCCATCCGAACAAGAAACAAGGTAACTCAGAGCTCAGAGTGAAACTTAGCGGAAACACTGTTTGCCATAACAAGTACCCTAAGTACCTGATGTAAACCTTTGCTCCCATATAAAAATGTGTTTAACATACCACTGCAAAAACTCGTAACAATATTATTAAAAATTTGTGTTGGGCGATATGGGGAGTTTCAGAAGATACCTTGCACACATCATCCATTGCGCTGGTCTCCTCAGCAGCCGAGTATTGTGTCCCAGTGTGGCTAAACAGCTGCCACACCAGCTCGATCGGCGTCCGGTTGAACCACACTATGCGATTAATAACTTGGACAATCCGGCCAACGTCCAGTTATTGCCTTCCTCCCCTGAACCACAGCTATCCACCCGCAATCCGTAGAAGCGAGAGAATACCGCAAGCTGAAGGAGAAACTGGAATTACCTATACAGGAAGACATACCAACCCTACAGCGAAATTGTTTCCGATCAAGAAACCCACCCTTACGGCAAGCGGGTAGGAGAACAGTTAGACGCCAGTAATTCGAGGTGAGAGACCTGTCGGATAAGAACTGTCAGCTTATTGAAAATCCTGAAGATCGTGAATTATTCCGGAAGTTTAACTGTGACTCTGCTGGCACAGAGCTCGATAGGAAAATATGGGTCAAATTAAACAGAGTTCACACTGCACATGGTCGATTTCAGACTCACTTTACAAAAGGAGTTCTACAGAGTCTCTGGATTGTGGCTGTGCGACTGCAAACCAGACAGTCAAGCACGTTAGGGACGAATACCCTTTGCGTTCCTATCAGGGGAGATGGAGCGACCTAATGAAAGTTGACGATACAGCTCTTTTATGGATTAGGAACATAGGCATTGACATTTAATTATTTTTGTGTGTACTTTCGTCTTTCTGCATTGTTTTTATAAACATATGATATTGTTATATATCTCTATTTTTTACACTGCATGTGAGCCATACGAATAAATAAATAAAGTGATGCAAATACCTTTAACAGGAAAACGTGGGCCAAACCATAAAACATGGTTATGGAGCAGTGGAAGGAAGTAATTTGGTCGGATGTCTCTTGTTTCACACTTTTTCCTACTTCCGACAGAGTGTGCGACCGAAGAGTCAAACGTAGCAGAGGTTTGGTGATGATTTGGGCCGCCATACCGTGGTGGTCCGTGGACCCCATTGTCACTCTGCAATATCGCGTTACTGCTGAGGATTATGTGGCCGTTCCGGCTTGTCAGGTCTACTACATAGTATAATGTTTATTTCCCAGTGGGTATTCTGTTTTGAAAGACGACAGGGCCCAGTTCACACAGACATGGATGAATTTTCGCACCTCCTCTGGTGACAATAGTCACCAGACTGCAATATTAGTGATCTGTTGTGGTCTTCTTTGCAGAGGATGGTGAGAGATTGCTATCTACCTCCACCATAGTTAGCTAAACTTGCCACTATTTCACAGGTATAACGATATATGATTCCCTCGAAAATCGTACAGGACCTGTATTTAGCCACTCTGGGACCACCGGAAGCTGTTGTGAACGTCAGTGGTTTTTCTGCACCGTTTTAGGCATGGAAATGTGTTTTGTTTCTGGTGCAGCCGTATTTTTGTCCAGCCAATGTAACATTCTTTTATAGATTTCATTTACCTTAGCGCCCGATGCTTCGATTCGCTCTTGTATACTGTTTGGCCTGCACAGAATTTCTTTCTTTCTTTTTTTTTGCTTAATCGAATTTTGATGTTCTTCACTATTGCAACAACTGCTAAATTTTACACGCTAATTAAGGCCATAGAATCATGGTGTGTTCGGAATATACTTCTGGCCAAAAAGCAATATTGCTTGCTAGAATAGGAGGTCTCTGTCAATCCTGCCTTTTGAATTCTTGCGGTGATATTTCAGTACAAATTTTCATGCCTATTTCTTTAGAAGTCAAATGCAGATTTTAATATAGTTAGCTTTCAAAATGTTTTAATATAACGAAATATTTTCATAGTAATTTTCTTTCCCCATTTCATCCCCTTAGGGGTTGAATTTCTAAAAAACACCGAAACTTTTTTTTTAAATTTCTAACCGAGAAACCCAATACAAGCTTTTTAGATTTACTTTTAAAAATGCTATCATAATGAAACATTTTCGAAATGTTTTTCATCCCCTACTTTACTCCGCGAAGGGCTGAATTTCCAAAAACACTGAAACAAATTATTTTTATTTCTCGGAAGTCAAATACCAATTTCCATAGACGCAGCTTTAAGAATGCTGTATTAATATCATCATACTGATTTACTTTTAAAAAACTCTCACTCACTATTCTACCCCTTTAGTGTTTGACTTCCAAAAAGTGCAGAACCACGTATTCATTTATTTCTGATCGAGAAAGCTAATGCTTATAAAAATTTTCACGGTTCTAGCTTCAAAATTGCATTAATAGCGACATATTTTGTAAAAACCTTTCATCCCCTCCTGCACCCCTTTAGGGGTGGAATTTCGAACTATACCTTATAAACGATGCCTACAGTATAGGATCAACACATTCTCCAAATTTCAAGTTTCTGTCCTTAATGGTTTGGGCTAGGCGATGATGACTCAACGAGTTAGTCAGGTCCTATTTCACCCACTTAGAGGTTGAATTTCAGGACCAATTGAAACACATAATTTTCTTATTCCTAATTGTGAAGCCAAATATAAATTCTGATAGATGCTTTCATAATAAAGTATTTCCATCAACACTTTCATCCCCTATTTCATCTTATTACAGGTTGACTCTCCAAAAACGTTGGAATAGGTATTTGTTTGTTTCCAGCCGAGACGTGAAACACCAATTTTCATAGATGCAACTTTAAAAATTCTTCAGTAGTCACTTATAAATGATCAGTTTTTTTTTAAAAAAAAGGCTTTCTATTTCCCTCTCTTAGTTGTTGAATTTCCAAAAAAAATGAAACCAACTGCCATTTTTCGTAGTTCTAGATTCAAAATTCTCTTAATAGTGACATATTTTGTAAAAGTCTCTCATCCCATATTTGTCCCCTTAGGAGAACAATTTCGGACAATCCTTTCTTAAACGATGGATGGAGTATAAGATCCACATACTCTCCAAATTTCTAGTTTCTATCCTTAGCAGTTTAGGCTGGGAAATTACGAGTTAGTGCATCAATTTGGACCTATTTCACCTCCTTAGGTGTTGAATTTCTAAGAACTGTGAAACTCGTATTTTTTTCATTTCTAGAGAAGCCTAATGTCCATAGATTTTGTGTGAAAAATGCTTTCAGAAAAAATATTTTCATAATACATTTCACTCCCTATTTTACCGCCTTAGGGGTTGAATTTCCGAGAACACTGAAAAACATTTTTATTTTTAAGAGAAATCTAAATTAAAATTTTCATGGATTTCGGTTTAAAAATGCTTCCCTAATCAAAAATTTCGTAGAATATTTCATCCACTATTTTACGCCCTTGGGGGCTAAATCTCCAGAATAGTGCAACATGTATTATTTGTAACCGAGATGTCGAAAACCATTCATTTAAAAAAAACTCTCATTCACTATTTCACACAGATAGAACTTAAATTTCCAAAAAATTAGCAACGTATGCTTATTTCCGACTGAGAATCCAGTCCTGAGACTAGTTTGATGCAGCTCTCCATGCTACCGTATCCTGTGCAAGTTTCTTCATCTCCCAGTACCTACTGCAACCTACATCCTACTGAATCTGCTTAGTGTACTCTCCCTCTACGAATTTTACCCTCCACGCTGGCCTCCAATGCTAAATTTGTGATCCCTTGATGCCTCAGAACATGTCCTACAAACCGGT
This sequence comes from Schistocerca nitens, assembly GCF_023898315.1. NCBI lineage: Eukaryota > Metazoa > Arthropoda > Insecta > Orthoptera > Acrididae > Schistocerca > Schistocerca nitens. The sequence goes on from NC_064621.1 coordinate 193,839,184, forward strand.
CCATTCTTCTTGTCAAGCTGTGCCACAAACTCCTCTACTCCCGAATTCTACTCAATACCTCCTCATTTGTTATGTGATCTACCCATCAAACCTTCAGCATTCTTCTGTAGCACCACATTTCGAAAGCTTCTATTCTCTTGTTGTCTAAACTATTTATCGTCCATGTTTCACTTCCATACATGGCTACACTCCATACAAATACTTTCAGAAACGACATCCTGACACTTAAATCTATACTCGATGTTAACAAATTTCTCTTCTTCAGAAACGCTTTCCTTGCCATTGCCAGTCTACATTTTATATCTTCTCTACTTCGACCATCATCAGTTATTTTGCTCCCCAAATAGCAAAACTCCTTTACTACTTTAAGTGTCTCATTTCCTAATCTAATTCCCTCAGCATCACCCGACGTAATTCAACTACATTCCATTATCTTCGTTTTGCTTTTGTTGATGTTCATCTTATATCCTCCTTTAAAGACACTGTCCATTCCGTTCAACTGCTCTTCCTAGTCCTTTGCTGTCTCTGACAGAATTACAATGTCATCGGCGAACCTCAAAATTTTTATTTCTTCTCCATGGATTTTAATACCTACTCCGAATTTTTCTTTTGTTTCCTTTACTGCTTGCTCAATATACAGATTGAATAACATCGGGGAGAGGCTACAACCCTGTCTCACTCCCTTTCCAACCACTGCTTCCCTTTCATGTCCCTCGACTGTTATAATTGCCATCTGGTTTCTGTACAAATTGTAAATAGCCTTTCGCTCCCTGTATTTAACCCCTGTCATCTTTAGAATTTGGAAGAGAGTATTCCAGTCAACATTGTCCAAAGCTTTCGCTAAGTCTACAAATGCTAGAAACGTAGGTTTGCCTTTCCTTAATCTTTCTTCTAAAATAAGTCGTAAGGTCAGTATTGTGTCACGTGTTCCAATATTTCTGCGGAATCCAGACTGATCTTCCCCGAAGTCGGCTTCTACCAGTTTTTCCATTCGATTGTAAAGAATTCGTGTTAGTATTTTGAAGCTGTGACTTTTTAAACTGATAGTTCGGTAATTTTCACCTCTGTCAACAGCTGCTTTCTTTGGGATTGGAATTATTATATTATTCTTGAAGTCTGGTGGTATTTCGCCTGTCTCATACATCTTGCTCACCAGATGGCAGAGTTTTGTCAGGACTGACCCTCCCAAAGCCGTCAGTAGTTCTAATGGAATGTTGTCTACTCCCGGGGCCTTGTTTCGGCTCAGGTCTTTCAATGCTCTGTCAAACTCATCATGCAGTATCATATCTCCCATTTCATCTTCATCTACACCCTTTTCCAGTCCATAATATTTTTCTCAAGTACATTGCCCTTGTATAGACCCTCTATATACTCCTTCCATCATTCTGCTTTCCCTTCTTTGCTTAGAACTGGGTTTCCATCTGAGCTCTTGACATTCATACAAGTGGTTCTCTTATCTCCAAAGGTCTCTTTAATTTTCCTGTAGGCAGTATCTATCTTATCCCTAGCGAGATAAGCCTCTACATCCTCACATTTGTCCTCTAGCCGTCGCTGCCTAGCCATTTTGCACTTCCTGTCGATCTCATTTTTGAGACGTTTGTATTCCTTTTTGCCTGCTTTATTTACTGCATTTTTATATTTTCTCCTTTCATCAATTAAATTCTATATTTCTTCAGTTACGCAAGGTTTTCTACTAGCCCTCGTCTTTTTACCTACTTGATCCTCTGCTGCCTTCACTACTTCATCCCTCAGAGCTACCCATTCTTCTTCAACACTATTTCTTCCCACATTGCTGTCAATTGTTCCCTTATGCTCTCCCTGAAACTCTGTACAACCTCTGGTTTAGTCAGTTTATCCAGGTCCCATCTCCTTACATTCCCACCTTCTTGCAGTTTCTTCAGGTTTAATGTACAGTTCATAACACATAGATTGTGGTCAGAGTCCACATCTGCCCCTGGAAATGTCTTACAATTTAAAATCTGGCTCCTAAATCTCTGTCTTACCATTATATAATCTCTCTGATACCTTTTAGTATCTCCATAATTCTTCCATGTATACAACCTTCTTTTATGATTCTTGAACCAAGTGTTAGCTATGATTAAGTTACGCTCTGTGCAAAATTCCACCAGACGGCTTCCTCTTTCATTTCTTACCCCCAATCCATATTCACCTACTATGTTTACTTCTCTCCCTATTCCTACTCTCGAATTCCAGTCACCCATGACTATTAAATTTTCGTCCCCCTACACTACCTGAATAATTTCTTTTATCTCATCATACATTTCATCTATTTCTTCATCATCCGCAGAGCTAGTTGGCATACAAACTTGTACTACTGTAGTGCTTCGTGTCTATCTTGCCCACAATAATGCGTTCACTATGCTGTTTGTAGTAGCTAACCCGCACTCCTATTTTTTATTCATTATTAAACCTACTCCTGCATTACCCCTATTTGATTTTGTATTTATAACCCTGTATTCACCTGACCAGAAGTCTTGTTCCTACTGCCACCAAACGTCACTAATTCCCACTATATCTAACTTTAACCTATCTATTTCCCTTTTTAAATTTTCTAACCTACCTGCCCGATTAAGGGATCTGACATTACACGCTCCGATCCGTAGAAGACCAGTTTTGTTTCTCCTGATAACGACGTCCTCTATGTAGTCCCCGCCCGGAGATCCGAATGGGGGACTATTTTACCTCCGGAGTGTTTTACTCAAAAGGACGCCATCATCATTTAACTATACAGTAAAGCTGCATGCCCTCGGGCAAAATTACGGCTGTAGTTTCCCCTTGATTTCAGCCGTTCGCAGTACCAGCACAGCAAGGCCGTTTTGGTTATTGTTACAGGGCCACATCAGTCAATCATCCAGACTGTTGCCCCTGCAGCTACTGAAAAGGCTGCTGCCCCTCTTCAGGAATCACACGTTTGTCTGGCCTCTCAACAGATACCCCTCCGTTGTGGTTGCACCTACGGTATGGCCATCTTTATCGCTGAGGCACGGAAGCCTCCCCACCAACGGGAAGGTATATATATATATATATATATATATATATATATATATATATATATATATACTCCTGGAAATGGAAAAAAGAACACATTGACACCGGTGTGTCAGACCCACCATACTTGCTCCGGACACAGCGAGAGGGCTGTACAAGCAATGATCACACGCACGGCACAGCGGACACACCAGGACCCGCGGTGTTGGCCGTCGAATGGCGCTAGCTGCGCAGCATTTATGCACCGCCGCCGTCAGTGTCAACCAGTTTGCCGTGGCATACGGAGCTCCATCGCAGTCTTTAACACTGGTAGCATGCCGCGACAGCGTGGACGTGAACCGTATGTGCAGTTGACGAACTTTGAGCGAGGGCGTATAGTGGGCATGCGGGAGGCCGGGTGGACGTACCGCCGAATTGCTCAACACGTGGGGCGTGAGGTCTCCACAGTACATCGATGTTGTCGCCAGTGGTCGGCGGAAGGTGCACGTGCCCGTCGACCTGGGACCGGACCGCAGCGACGCACGGATGCACTCCAAGACCGTAGGATCCTACGCAGTGCCGTAGGGGACCGCACCGCCACTTCCCAGCAAATTAGGGACACAATTGCTCCTGGGGTATCGGCGAGGACCATTCGCAACCGTCTCCATGAAGCTGGGCTACGGTCCCGCACACCGTTAGGTCGTCTTCCGCTCACGCCCCAACATCGTGCAGCCCGCCTCCAGTGGTGTCGCGACAGGCGTGAATGGAGGGACGAATGGAGACGTGTCGTCTTCAGCGATGAGAGTCGCTTCTGTCTTGGTGCCAATGACGGTCGTATGCGTGTTTGGCGCCGTGCAGGTGAGCGCCACAATCAGGACTGCATACGACCGAGGCACACAGGGCCAACACCCGGCATCATGGTGTGGGGAGCGATCTCCTACACTGGCCGTACACCACTGGTGATCGTCGAGGGGACACTGAATAGTGCACGGTACATCCAAACCGTCATCGAACCCATCGTTCTACCATTCCTAGACCGGCAAGGGAACTTGCTGTTCCAACAGGACAATGCACGTCCGCATGTATTCCGTGCCACCCAACGTGCTCCAGAAGGTGTAAGTCAACTACCCTGGCCAGCAAGATCTCCGGATCTGTCCCCCATTGAGCATGTTTGGGACTGGATGAAGCGTCGTCTCACGCGGTCTGCACGTCCAGCACGAACGCTGGTCCAACTGAGGCGCCAGGTGGAAATGGCATGGCAAGCCGTTCCACAGGACTACATCCAGCATCTCTACGATCGTCTCCATGGGAGAATAGCAGCCTGCATTGCTGCGAAAGGTGGGTATACACTGTACTAGTGCTGACATTGTGCATGCTCTGTTGCCTGTGTCTATGTGCCTGTGGTTCTGTCAGTGTGATCATGTGATGTATCTGACCTGGGACAATGAATTCACGGCGTTCTTATTTCAATTTCCAGGAGTATATATATATATATATATATATATATATATATATATATATATATATATATAATGTTGTAATCTATTTGTGTGGGGGTATCGGTCACTTAAACATGTGGTTTGCAAGCATCTCGTCGATGGAGGATACTAACGTTACAAGTTCATTGAGAAAATTTTGTTCAACATAACTATCACTACATACGTGACTGTTTGTGGGTACAGGTTAATTACTATGAAAGCAGGAACAGTATTCAGCAGTGGAATGTCGTGAAGTGGCCATTCTAGTTCATAATTTCATTTAACTTATGTTGGACTTGTAGCGTTTTGTTTCGTTGTGGCAGAAGTGTCTTAGGGTGATGGAGTTACCAAAATTCATGCGTCATTTATTCATGGCATACATGGATTGGATCGAAATACCGTCATGCGCTCGCCCTTTTGTGTGTGTGTGTGTGTGTCTGTGTGTGTGTGTGTGTGTGTGTGTGTGTGTGTGTGCGTGTGTGTGTGTGTGAGCGCGTGTGCTTGCGTGTGTTTGTGGTAATCTGCACTGTGTAATATGACTCGACTTTCGGCAGCCGTTGGAGTTTCTTGTCGTAGTAATAAAATAATAAACGTTTCATATTGTCCACATGAACTGTGCAGAATGTTCCTCAAACTAATCGCGAATGACTGTGTACCCATGTCATGGCACAATTTCATCCATAAATATACCATCGTTGGTGGGGAACATGACGTCCATGAATAGCTGCACATTGTCTCCAAGCATTTGAACGTAAGCTTTTCTAGTCAATAATAGGTCCTGTTGGACCAGAGGACCAAGCCCATTCCATTAAACACTGCCGACACTATTATGGAACGCACACCAGCCTGCAAAGTGCCATGTTTACCACTTGAGTTCATAGCTTCTTGTGGTTTGTGCGACATTTGATCTACAGCATCAGCTGTTACCAACTGAAATCGGGACTTACCTGATCAGCCACGGTTTTCCAGTCGTGTAGGGTCCAACCGATATGATCACGAGACTAAGAGAGGCGCCAGAGTCCATGCCGTGCTGTGGGCGAAGGCACTCACTTCGGTCATCTACTGCCACAGCCCATCAGCGCCACATTTCGACAATTTCATCGTACGTCCCCCCATTGATTTCTGCGGTTATTTCACTGCTCCTCTGATAGCACTGACAACTCTACGCAAACGGCAATTCCCTCGGTCGTTAAGGGAAGACCGTCGGGCACAGTGATGTCCGCATTGTCAGATAGTTCCTGAAATTTGCTATTCTCGGCACACTCTTGACATTGTGGGTCTCGGAATATTGAATACCCTAACGATTTCCGAAATGGAATTTCCTATGCGTCTAGCTCCAGCTACTATTTCATGTCCATAGGTCACGTCATGTGGTCATAATTATGTCGCAAACCCTTTCACATGACTGATCTGAGTACAAATGACAGCTCCGTCATTGTACTGCCTTTTTAAAAAATGGTTCAAATGGCTCTGAGCACTATGGGACTCAACGGCTGAGGTCATTATTCCCCTAGAACTTAGAACTAGTTAAACCTAACTAACCTAAGGACATCACAAACATCCATGCCAGAGGCAGGATTCGAACCTGCGACCGTAGCGGTCTTGCGGTTCCAGACTGCAGCGCCTTTAACCGCACGGCCACTTCGGCCGGCGCCTTTTTAAACCTTGTGTACCTCCATCTGTATATGTACATATCGCTATACCATGACTTTTATCATCTCAGTGTGCCAATAACAGTTATACTCTCGTTTCAGTTATTGTCAAAAAAATTACATAGTTTTTATACGAACGAAATGAGAACAATAAATTCTTTTCATTTTAGAGGTAGATCCTTCTTTCTTTTCATAAGTAGTTTTCTATCTCCTCAGAATTTCAATAGTACCATCCGCTTCCATGAAATCCTAGAGCTCTCTCACGCACGCAGAGCCAGCGCAGTTTCTCCTCTATTCGCTGCAGCCCTCGGCTCAGGCGACCGCATGCTATTCCGCGCGGCAGCGGCGGGAGGGGCTGACTATAGCCGGCCAGGACGGATGTGGTTCGAATGCGGCTCGTCCCCAGGGCTGCTGGTCCGCCATTACTGTCAAAAATGGGCTGCCTTTGCAAATCCATTCTTTGGGGCAGCGACGGCCGCATCCCTCCTGGAGTCTCCAGGGAGCAGAGGGCTGAAGGGCTGCTGGAGGCAGAAGCTCCGGGTCCCCGGCAGTCGTTCTACGCAGTCGCCAACCACAGCCTTGCCACGTCGTCCAAAATCCGCGTGCGGCCACAGGGCGTTATATGGGAACCAGATGAGCAATTGTCCGCCTGACACCGACATGTCCTTCATATAACTGAAATTTGGCTTTTGTTGTATCAGTACATGCAGTAAAATAATGTAAGCAAACCTTCATAATAGTCCGCGAAATAATTTTCATTGTGCAGCTTTTGCAAGAAGTGGTATTGAATAAGTTTCTTTCAATTGATAGGAAGAAAGAAAAGAAAACTAAAATGTGTAAGTTTTCATGGTTTCTTGAGTAATAACCGCTTGGCTACTCTTGTAAATAATTTATTTAATGACCGGTTTCGTAGCCTAGAAGCTACATAATCAGGCTAAATCCGTTAAATTAGAAAAAAAAACGTGTTTGCTAGAGTGGTAGTCGAAAAGTGAATATAAAGCAGGTTGCGTACATGGTTAATATGGAAATCAAAGTTGCAACATGATTGTGACAGAATATTGCTTTGTCTACGAGCACATGACGCAATTAGCGGATCCTCAGGTAAGGGGAAAGTCGGGATCCACTCTTCCTCAAGCGTGCCTAATGTTTTTATAACAATAATAACAGTCAATAAATATCATCCCAAACTAATGTGATAAAAGACCAATAATGTGCTTGAGCACCCAGTCAAAAATTGAATCCGGACTGGAAGACAGTAGACCGAACATAATCGGTTAACCATTGGATATAGGGGTACGATCGGTCTAGGGAGCTTAAGAAATAATGAAAATGTTAATAGTATCGACAATGAAAATGACATACGATAAATGCAGCAGGCTGCAGTACGTGGAGATGCATGGTATGTCATTTTCATACGATTTTTCCCATCAGTTATCGTCTTTGTACTGATTTTATTACTAAATTATCGATACTTAACACATTCTCATTAAGTTTTAGGCGCTCTGGATGGATCGTGCCTCTATATCTAATGGTTAAACGGATATTTTCGGCCTACTGTCATCCGTTCCGGATGCATGGCAGCTCTTTTTAATTTCTGACTGGCTGTTTTAGCCCATTATTGGTCTTTTGTCGCACTATATTGCGATGATATTTGTTGACGGTTCTTATAGTTAAAAAAATTAGGCATGTTTGAGGAACAATGAATCCAGACTTTCTGCT